>NC_090926.1:467344321-469844321 GCF_040938575.1 Ambystoma mexicanum | reverse complement strand
CAGCTACACGGTGTCACTGGCGTTCTGGCAAGTTTCTTAAGCAATATGGTGATTTATGCTCTTCATTTATGGGCAGTACAGATGTGAGGGGTGGATAAAGGGTTGGACCCCAGTACATCTGCTATCTCTCCTATGCCTGTTCCTGAGGTATCCATTTGAGGGGCTTGTGCTGCCTCTTCTCCCGCATCTTCATCACCAATGTCTACCCAGCCTTTCTCTCTGTCACTTTCTCCACTGTCGTTATCCTCAAGTATGAGATCAAAACTCACTCCCTTAATAGGCTCCCTTAAATATGTTCCACTCATTATCTCTGGCAACACATCTCTGCCCCTGGTCTGTGGGGTTATTATCCCACTCCCTTATCCCCACATCTCTGGTATCATTTTTCTGCTCATCTTTTGGCTCAGCTCGCTGCAAATTTTTTCAATTTCTTCCCTTTCTCTTGCCATTCTCCTGTTCTTCTCATTTAGCCTCTTTACATACTCATCCCTTTCTCCGACCTCCCTTTTCCTTCTCTGTCTTTCCTGTTCCTCTCTCTGCATCTCCTCTGCTGCTTTTCTCCGTTCCCTTTCTTTCCCCCTTTGTGCATTCTGCTCTATCTCTTCCTGTGTATCCCTCCTGACTTCCTCCGTGGCTGCTTCCTTCATTTCTACATACTCCACTACCTACACATAATTATTTTCTGTGCCTTTCCCATCGAGTTTCAACACTATTTTTCCTCCTACCCATTTCTTTTGTTCCATCATATTCTCCCCACTCTCTCCATTACTTATGGGTACACTTCTTGCACTGTGACCATCTATCTGCATGCCTCTCAACCTCCTTAGTCGCTCTTAACTGCTTTTCTAAGCTATGTTGCCCTCTTTACTCATCCTCATCCCTTAACTGTGTCTCTGAGCTGCGCCATGCTTCATTCTCCATTTGCACTAATGGTGCCCTTCCTTTTACCAATTTCGCCCTTCTCCTACTATCATCACTTTCCTCATCAGGGGATTCATACCTGGGATTACTATACCCTACAGCTGCTGCTTGTACCGGGTATACTCCTGGGATGGTCAAGCATAGCTCTGAACCATTTGTGACGCAAAGGCAGGTGAAATCACCCGATTTTGTTTTTGGCTGGTGAGACGCCCATTGGAATGAATGGGCGTGCAGGAGGATTGGCGGGTGAGTCAACCCTTTACAAGGCGGGTGACACCCGCCAAATGCGTGTGAGTTGAGAGCTATGGGTCAAGGCTGATGTGCTCTGCTCATACGGAAGCAGTACTGTGAATTGTGTGTGAATACCTGCCTCAGCTGGTGATGGCGGAGCTTTTGGCTGTGTGTAAGCGCTTTCCTCAGAGGGAGAACTCCGCAGGGATGTGGACTGCTTGCGCTCCCCCTGACACATATTAGGCATCCATTCCTTCTTAGGTCCCTCTGTTTCTTCCTCAAAGGCCTTCCATAGTTCTAATACAGCTAGCCTGTTCTTGAGCTTCCTGCCCTTATGTGTGGCAAGTAAGTATGTGCACATGTGTTGGAGTACATTTTTACAGTGAGTTCCCTCTTGTGGCCATGACAGGTACAGCTTCCCAGCAGTCCCTTTCACCCACTATGATTTTGGCACCATATCTAGGGAATGCTTTGCATAGGTGAATTATTGGGGGATCTGACACGGTGAGAACTTTTAAGCAGCGCGCAGCTTGGCACTTACACAGAATTAACAATGCAAAATAGTGGTCAGCTTACCAATAATGAGAGCAGAAATAGTCTTTGCAATTCTCTCACACTTTTCCTTTGCTCACACCTCCTCCCTACTTCAAATATACACCACCTATTTAATCAGTCTTTATTGTCTAGGGCCGCACCCCAATATCCAAATCCTACCTCTTGGTCACAACAACAAAATCTGCTCACAATCTAAATGTTCATACTTACCCCATCAACCTCTATCAAACAATACTATCTGCTCTCAACACTCAAGGAAAACCACCTCTACAGGACCTGTTTTACAGCACAACACAATGGCGGCAATCAACAATTTAATCAATTAAAACACAATACAACACAATAAAATACAGCGGTCTTCTGGTTTCTTTCTTTTGCCCTGGGGTATCCTTAACTCTCTGTTTCTTTAACTCTACCGTCAAAAGAAGGTTGGGCCCTCCTTCTCAGTCTTCCAAGACTTTGTCTGGGGATATCCTTAATCAACTTCAGCTTCTTAAATATCATACAATACATTTTCCACCCCCAATTGTTACGGGGCACATAGCATACTCACTATTCCGTGGCCCTTTGACGGCTGTAGGCCCAGGGGTACCCTCAATTTGCCAGCTCCTCCTTTTGCTTCCAGTGGGTGGTTGGAGACCAGGCCGGGTTACACCCCAAAGCCGGCCTCTGCTGTCCTTCCTGTTAAATTGTGCACAACCAAAAATGAAAATCTGCTCTCCAGAATGATCCGCTGTCCAAAACGGAGGGTGGCAGGGCACCCCAAAGTCCACAAATGCCAACTCTACTCTGCTACCAGATGATAACCAGAGGCCAAAAGCCAAAAAGCCCTCTTACTAGTATTTGCTAAAAAAAACAGAAAACACAGAGTGATTGTGGTATGCCAAATGCAAGGTAACCAAGTTTTAATTGAAATATAAACTGGGGGAAAAAGCAAGATTAACAGCCAAGCTCTCACTCAAGAAGTTCTCTACAACTCAACAGGAAACTGCCGTCTTTATAGACATTATGATGTGACAGTAATGAAAACCTATCACTCCTGGGCATTGGCTCCTCTACTAAGCCACATATATAATTTTATATGTTCAATCAAAATGACTGGGCAATTCTTATCTAAGATCCCACCCATGAACCATCCCCTAAAAATGTGCTACCTTATCATACTTAAATATTATTAGTAGTCCCTTAATTACTTCTGCAGTGACAAAAGACATGCGCTCATCGGTTAGCATGCAGTAACACTCTCCATGAACTGGCTGCATGATGACATGTTTAATGTAGATGGGAAAAGAAGACAAGCGTATCGCCTATGGACTACGGGAATGCACTGTTGATAGGGGCTAACAAAAAATGCATCAAACAATGTCAGATCACACAGAACAATGCAGTGAGGACAATTACCAGAAAAAAAGGGGTGAACATATCACAGAAGACAGAAAGTCCCTTTATTGGTTAGCCCTGGAAGACTGCATCACCTTTAAAGCAATGACCATTATTCATCACTGTATATTCGGATCCGCCCCGGTCTACCTAAAACCTAAAAAAACAAATACCACATACGAACCATGCCACACCTTAAGATCCAAGGGGCAAGGGTTCGTGAAAGTAACTCACTCCAAAAAGGCCAATGGACTTGGGCGAGCCTTCCCTAACAAAGCGACAGCAAAGTGGAATTAACTCCCAAACAGCTTAAGGCTAGAACCTAACTACCTATCCTTTAGGAAGAAACTGAAGACACTGTTGTTCATATAAGGACCTGTATAATCACTAAAGAGCATGCAAACTAATCTACTCAGGACCTGTAATCTTCTGTCCCGTCACTTCATGCTGTCCTTGTCTTTATATAATGCAATGATGCCGTCACTTCATGTTGTCCTTGTCTTTATGTAATGCGCCCTGATGCCTCCGGGCTTCGGCGCTATAGAAACAAATACATTTTAAAAAATAATAATAAACAGCCCATATTGTCCCTGCCATGATGTCTCGAGTCTCAAGGACCTGTTCTTGCAACCGCGCCATCCTGGTCTTGACACATTTATGAATAACTATTATTATGAATCATTCTGCTTTCACCACGTGCGTGGTAATTACTTGTCTTTTTAGTCGCATCGCGTTTGTCTGTCACGCCTAGTCGATCGCAGAGACATTAATCTGCCAACTACTTATGAACTTTCTGGGATGTTCAGTCCATCCTATAGACTTGAAATGGTCTGCTGTGTTATCGTAACTTAATTTACCTTTACATCTGGATGCACACCATGGTATCTTGTTCCACCATGTAACCCTCCCCTATGAAGCCTTGGGTTTTCACGTTCCTTGGAAGCAGCTATGTCCGGCTCCCACAACATTTCCTTGAATTAAATGTATTTGTTCAAACGTTCTTAACTGGGGCTTTTTCCTGAAGCTGCAGAGCCCAATTCTCTGCTGTACTGGTGCAATTAAAAATGGCAGCTGCTTGTCACGTTATTTTCCTCTGCAGGACACATTTGCTGGCTAGCTACCAAGTACCTGGTGCATGCATGGCACATGATATCTCTACCTGTGGGCATCAGCAACCTTATCTGCCTACATGATTCTGCCCTACTTGTATAGTGAGACCCTATCTTGGGTACACGCCTTCCTGTCACCTAATCTATTCTGTTTTAAAACACACTAATTGTGCAAGATAATGCCTTACCTGTCCCCTACTTGTGAAGCGAAACTAACTAGTTTTTGTGCCAGCTGCATTTCCAGGAGAATTTAAAGTGCAGTTTCAACTGTGTCCTTTCTTAGCTTATAATTTCATTTCTTCTGAGGGAGCCAGGGGGGCAGAGCCTGATCATGCTCTCTAGTCAATATTTGCCCCACTACAGGTGATGGCTGTGCCCTGGCCACCTGAGAGAGAGATCCCCAGGGATTAGTGGATGAAACACCCTCTGGTTTCTCACAGTCCCGCAAACCTTACCACACCACCCTAGTTTCCCATTGTGACGTAAATATCCAACCCGATACCCACATCATAGTGCCAATTCATTGGATCATTTGAGATGACCAGTAGATTTTTATTCAACTGCCGCGGTCATCTCATCTACGTTCTCACGAGAAAGTCTTCTACATGACACTGTGGGCCTCATTCTAAATCTGGTGGTCCAGAAATAAGGGTGCCGGTAGCAACGTACCAGCACCCTTTCCGGACCGCCAGAATACAAGTATGCCTGCAGGGGCTGTTGCTTCCTGCAGGTCTGACTGTCACGCTTCCCCCTTCTAGTGAGGTTACACCTACCTCATCTACTGTATCCAGTCCTACAACTCCACGATATCAAGAGACGAGTTTTGCACGTAGAATGGCTAGACTGTTTTACACATGATGGAGTCTGTTTCATTCACTTCCTGGAAAGCAGTGTTTTCTGTATGGACGTCGCTAAAGTCACGTGATTGTCCATTGAACACGTGTTCCTGCGTACGTATTTCAGCGGCGTGGGAACAGGGCTCGCTGCTTCTGATTGGTTGTTTTCCATTGCGTTTCTGAAGCCGGTTTTCCGATTCATTCGGTGTTTACTTCCAGCATTCTACTATTGTTTCTAGCATCCCGTCAACAATTTGGACGCTTATTGCCTCGCTTGAACAAACTGTGGGGTCCTCTACCATTGTACTTGGAAGCATAGCGGGACTACTCCGTACATTGCAGTTTCTCCAATTGTGCCTTGCTCCGTTCCTGCCATGAACTGTGAGGTTCTCTGCCATTCTACTCGGAAGCGGAGCGGGACTGCTCCATACCCTGCGGATTCCTGATTGTCTCTGTCTCAATCACGGTGAGAGACTTGCCGTGTTAGGTTCCCTTAAGGTACTATAGTGACCCACTCCGCTCCTCTCTAAGCGGTTTAAGAACTCTGTGTCCCGTCACTTTAATCACTTGCCTCTTTCTCAGCCACAGTGATTATTCTGGATTGTTGTACTCTTCAAACTCTACAGGCAGCTACCAACACCTGGGCTATTATAATAACCTTATTTACAGTTGCCATTACCTGGACTACAACAATAATAATTACAACTAGCAACATCTGGGTTCAATAGAACAATCTACCACTGCACACAATAAGGACTTGGATTCTTTATCCTGTTCCATAAACATTACACCAGGTTACTTTCTTTTCCACGTGCACGGACTCTAAGGACGCTCTCCAGTAGTGCACCAACTCGGCACTAGCGTGACCCTCGTTCCATTCGGGATTAGCTTCCTATAATAACCTTCCTTCCTTCCTTGTCATTGAGTCTTACCTAGATTATCTGGTGTTCCTTGGACAGTACCTCCTCACGTTACTGAACCAACAGGTTAGTGTGTTTTGGGTTACATGTTATAGGAGACTGTCTAAGAGTGCACATTACTTATGTAGTTTTGTTTTTCTCATCCAGCCTGGTGATTGTTTCTGAATTCCTCGCCCTTTCCATTGATTCCTCTCTCTGGCTGTATTGTGAACAGTCAGATAGTGTCAGCAATTAGTAGGTCTTATACTGACATGAGTTCTTCAATCCATAATCGTATTCAGAAATCCTAAGACCAGAAGACGGCCTTCCATCTTGTATCCTTTACGGTGGTCATATGACCTGTACCCTTTTTCCTATGTAAAGGAAAAAACTGAAGTCTAGTTGACACTCATGACACTGACCTGCCGGGGGCTCCGGCCTCTGGAGGTATGGTTTTCTCAGAAGCACCGGCACCATTAGCAACGGTGGTGGTGCTTCCGGGTCTCTGTTCCCGTGGAGTCCTATTCGACTCCACAGGAATGGGCACTTACACTTTCCACCACCTGACATCCCGGGCCGCTGGGACTTGTAATGTCCCGGTGGTACCGGGAAATCAGGTGGTGGAACAGTGTTTCGAGTTTGGCGGCAACCCACCTGCAGCACCAGCGGGTTACCGCCAAACTCATGATGAGGCCCACTGTCAGAACCTTGAACAAAGAAGAAGTTACTTTGTTAATGTTGCACAACCTTCTTCTCAGGCAGAGATGTACTCGGGGGGCAGTTTTCATCCACCATGGGTTTTCTGAAACCGTCAGTAGATCAGGCTTCGTAAATTAATATGGTGAATTATAAAATGATTGTGCATTCATTGCCTTTCCGCGGCACCCATGAGCTCGGTTTTATGACCTTGAAAGTAACAAAGATTGTTGCTTCCTACCGTGCTATCCTGGAATTGTGAAATTTGCAATGTGCTACCAGCCGCTGCGGCTACTAAGCAAATTAATAAAATGAGCACTTGTTTCTAATAAGCATGCTGTGAGGCCTATTTGCAGTGCCTCAGCCTAATTCTAAACTTATGTACTTACCTGTGGACTATCTTTATTATCTATCTTTTATTAACTTGGAACAATATTATTCAGGGTATTCCCCAGCCTAGTGCAAATAACTGCAGCTATCAAGAAAGCCCCCTCACTGTTGAAAAGGATACTCCCCCAACTGGTACGTTTGCACCTTTTTACCACACTGAACTTGCACTTTTAACCACATTATTCCCCCCTTTTATTGATCTATCAATAAATAAATCCACACTTCCCTCCAGACCCCATTCTGCCATTTTTTTTTTTACTTTCCCACACCTTTTATAGTCTATTCATGTCTCCCCCCTCCTCTTCCCAGTTTTCTATTCGCCCATTTATTAGCACACATCCTTCCCAATCATTATCACATGAAATCCAGTAGGCCTCATAGTTTTCAACATCCTTAGGTTGAACTGTGACACAATATACCTCATTATTTTTGTCGCCTTTTGTTAGCTTGTTACAAGGCTTATTTCTAGCACTTTCCCCATCAACATTCGGGGCAACATGAGTTTTCCTCTTTTCTTAGTATAGAGTCTAAATAAGGTTTTTCCAATGCAGAAGGTGACAAGCATGAGGACCAACGCGGGGACAGTCAACCGAAATGCTCCAGAAAGCCAGGTGAAAACCCATGTGAAAATAGTGTCCAACCAGGTACTTGACTGCACTCCACTAGCTTCATTTGTCATCTTTCATGGAGTGTCATTATTTCACTGATAGCTGCTTTCAATGTTCCATTTGAATCCTCTCCATCGGGTTTCATGGTACAACAGCTACTCCCAAACGTAGAGCACACTCCTCCTTCTATAGCAGTTAGAAGGTCCAGAGCATAACTATTTTGGAGAGCCACCACATGTAGTGCCCTTAACTCTTCCTTATTGCATTTAGGCCTTTTGCTGTTGAATTGGTCAATTGCTGCAACTCATAACGGGTTAGCTGAAGCCACTTTGCATTGACTGCAGCCTGCACACCTGGAAGCAGCAGGGATGTAAAGAAAGTGGCAGCCTTGGAAATCAGTTGAAATTCGCCAGGGGTAGTGGCCACAGTTTCAGCACTCTTTCCAGGCCAGTAGTTTTATTTATTTTAATGTTTTTTATAACATGCCTAATACAGTACTTGAGTTCAGTTTCTAAGCGCGGATCCAGGATGCCAACCTCTGTTGCTCTGCATGGTCTTGCTTACATGACCAACGCGTTGCCCATGTGCTATCCTCCATTCATTGCTTCTTTTCTTTCTGCTTAGCGATTTTTGCTTTTCACTTTGCCGCACCACTCTCTCCTTCAGAGCAAGCTCCACAGCAGTGCTGTTTTGAGGCACCACCAGGACAGGGCTGTGCAGTGTAGCTATTGCACAAATCACACTTTAATCAGGTGGAAACTGGGCGTAGGCCTTTGATCCACAGGCCCACCACATGTCCATTATGGCAGCTGTCCCCTGCATCAGCGACACACTCCTCATCACCTTAGCACAGCCGGTATTAGTCCCCAGATGGATAGACCCAGTGGACCTGAAACACAGAGGAGATCGTGTAAAGCTATTGATTTCAACGGGTTGAGTTGATATCTTTCATTTAACCAGGTCAATGCATGTACATATTTTCCCCAAATCACCTTACAACTGCATTCACTTTGGCTGCCATGCTTTGTTCATATCCCACCAACCCTTCAGCACGATATTGCATTATTTGCCCCACCCATTTGCCACCATACAACACTGCCCCTTTTATTCTCATTAATGGTCTTGTGGGAAACCAAGGAAGGCTTTGCTCCTCTGTATTTATGCACTGTAATCTTTTGTGTTCACTTATTTTTAGCTCCTCCCATGTAGAACCTTCTGTTATATATTCAACTATCATATTTTCTCTCTTTTTTCAGCCATTCTGTTGAATTTCGCATAATTAGACATTTTCCCCTTCATCCACTGTTACGCTCACCTTCACTCTGCAGAAGCACCTGGAAACGTCCTTCTCTCTGGTATCTGTGTGGGGGCTTCTGGGAACTGGAATTGCTTCTGTAAGGGGAAACAGGACCAACTGTTAGGAAACAGTGTGACCCGGCCCCTTCCTCCACCCTGCGTCCTCCCCTGTTCCCCTAACCCCTTCTGGGTTGCGCTCACCTTGTTTATATGGAAGGGAAGCTCTCCATCATGCTGTCTCTCTGGCAGGGGCGCATATGGGTGTGAACCAGTTACATCACTGGTTGTCGCTTGCTTTCCATCTATTCGAGTTGGTTTTTTGTTAATGTCTTGTGCGCGCTGTAGACACGTGCTGCGCGCTGTTCTTGTGGGTTTTAATGCGCTCTTGACGCGCGTTTTGTTTGTAGCTTTTGTCCATGTTGCAGCTTAGTAATTGGCGCTTCCTTAATGCGCGTTGCTTCCTCTAATTGGTTGTGCTTCCTTAATGCGCGTTGCTTCCTCTAATTGGGTGCGCTTTTAGTCCATTGTGCTTATTGCTGAATAGTTCCTGTGCGCACAGTTGTGCTGTCGGTGCACTTTTATTTGTAGCGTGGATTGCAGAACAGTTTGTGTGTGCACTGCGGTAAATGTTGCCTTCTTAGTGCGCGTTGCTTCCTCGGTTTGGTTTGTGCTGTCGGTGCGCTTTTATTTATAGCGTGGGTTGCAGGACAGTTTCTGTGCGCAAGGTGTGTAAGTGTTGCCTTCTTGAGCGCATTCTGTGATGCTGTCTTTTCTGTGCACACAGCGTTAGTTTCAAATGTCTTTAGCTCTGCTTGCTTTCTCTATTTCCACTTACTGTTGTTCTTCTCTTCTCTCCTAACAGGAGCATGGGACCGTGATGACAAGGATCTCTCAACCGGAGCGTTGTTGAACTGGATTCGGGACCAGAACGCCAGGTAAGTGTAGCGAGGCTCGGGGGTTCTGCTCCGTAGTATTCCCTGGACAACGTCTGTCGTCTTCTTCACAGATTTGCTGGAGCTGTGCCAGTGAGTGTCACGCTGCAGAAGCAGAGTAACACGAAGCAAGGGTTGCATTCCTGGGTGTGGCTTAAATAGCCAGCCACACCCAAAGGCAGGTCTGCAGCCCATCAGTTCCGTTTAGCCCAATCACCCTCCATGTTGGAGGACCGGGAAGTGGCTATACTCAGCATCACCAGTCATCCAAAGGGTGATGGATTTGGCACCAGGATTGGATCCAGTTACCCCTTTTCCTTCCCCAATGTGATCGAGCACCAGTTCGCCCTCCCCTTCCCGCTCCCCCTCCCCTGTGACCTTACAAGAGTCCACGTGTCCCTCGGGCAGCACTGCAATGTGTGTGTGCAGACATGCTGATGAACTAGTACTGGTGTAAGGCATCAGACCAGTAGTCGTGACATCCACCCACTGGACAGTGACATTTGCTCCCTGAAATAAAGCACTAGGTTTGTAGAGGGATAGGTGCATTAGGCATCCTGCTTCCTCATAAGACACATCTTGAGGGAGGAAGAGCTGGGGCACCCCTATTACATGTGAGATGAGTGAGCAGAAGTAGCATGAGCTGTTCGCCCTTTCTCTTCCCACCCATAACATTTCATCATACCAGACATTTCCAGATGATAAACTTTTCCCTTTTTCAGTGTTATGATGAAAACCCTCTTCATCAATTAAATTCCTTTTTCCTCTAATTATATTGTCATTTAACTGTGTACCACTATTTTCTTTCAAAAGCAAATAAAACAAAAATATGAATCCTATACTAATGCATGTTGATATCATTACACTCCATAAAAAGGACATTTTTTGCTGTCTACTCATAAAGACATTCTCTTTAGAAACACTCTCTCCTTTCTCCTTTTCTGGTCTTTAAGAACGTCTTATTGCTGCAAGTTAATGAAAATTCGTAAATACTCCCCTTCATGCTGCTCTGTGCTCCTCTTCTCAATGGGAGGCAGTGCTCTTGTCCTTGCGCACGTCAGTGATGTGAACCCATCCCAAGCGACCTTCAATTCAATTTTCACTGCATTGGGTGTTGCGTAAGTCACTTTATGAGGACCTGTGAAGCGCTCCTCTTTCCACATCCTGATGTGGTTTTTTCCATACTCACTGTCCCCTGGATAGAGAAGTGCCGCTTGCGGAAACTGTCCTCCTTGATCACTTGTTTGCTATGCCTGTGCTCTCGGCCTTGTCTGCACGGATATATATTGAGGCGATTTTGTGATACATATTGAACTTTCCCCCCCAAATGTTAGAAAAGGAAATTGGATCAGAGATTGTACATGATCGAGGTATAGGCGCATGCATTCTCTAACCTGTAACAATCTCGTGTGGAGTGAGATGATGATCTCCTCCAGGCAAATTGTGCCAGCGAAAAGTTCAAGAGGTAAGCAATGCAACCAAGATTTTCCATGCGTTAGCTTTGCTAATCGTTGTTTTAATAAGCTATTCGTCTTCTCCACCAAAACGTTTGCTTGTAGGTTATAAACTGTGCACAGTTTGTGCTTAATCCCCAGGAGGGCAGTGACTTCTTTAATCAAATCATTTTCAAAATGCTGACCATTATAAGAACAAATTTTGTCTGGGATTCCGACATCTCGGGAACACCTCCCTCACCAAATAATTTGCCTCTAAATAGGCATCATGGGCACAGGGACCAGCCTCAAGCCAATGTGAAAACGGACACACCACAACAAGCATGTATTTGTAAGAGGTACATCTATCTTAAAGTGTGACCTGGTAGGAATTTTTGGCAAATCATACAGTTTTACACAAATACAGAAACGTTCTCATAAGTTTAGCAAGAACCAATCTTCACTTTTGCCCGCAGCCACATGCTCTTTCGATACACGGGTAGAGTAGTGGAGCTGCTCTAGTGCTACTTTCAACAAACTGTTTGGCATTACCAACTTGCCTGTGCTATCCTGCTACCAAATTAGATCTGTTGGGGACTAAGAACATCCTCCTTTCTTCCACAATTCTTTATCGTCAGCTGGTGCTTCTCCCTGCAATTCTATTAGTTGTACTATTGGGGTTGCATTAACATTTTCTGGCAATGCAGCTTTTCCTTGGTGGTTTTTATCAATGCTGTAAGTGGTATTTTTCTCCTTCACCAGAAAACAGCAAATGTGTCCCTTCTGGCTGATATACTGCTTCTTTTTCTGCTTTGTCTGATTTTCAGTTACCTAATGACACAAAATCGTGCCCTCCTGTGTGGTCCTTGCACTTTATTAAAGCCAATTCTACTGGGAGTGGTAACAGTTCTAATAATTTACTCAACAGTGCTGCATGCTATACTGGCGTGCCATCACTTGTTTTGAACCCTCTCCTTTCCCACCTTACCAGTCCTGAATCTGAGTCTGAAAAGATATTAACTGCTTGTCCTTCTTACATATTTAGTGCCTCAATTAATGCCACCTATTCTGCTGCTTGTGCAGAGTAGTGCACTGGCAATCGTGTCTGTGAATACACCATCAACTCCTCTCCCTTGTGTATTGCATGTTTGTGTCCCACTACTGCTGAACCAGGATGCCTTTGTCCTGAACCTTGGTCAATACTTGAGCTTCCATCAATAAAAATCATGTCTCCTCGTTCAATCACTTCCTCTTTTATCAGGAGATTACCTTCACTCCGGTCTATGCATGCCACACAATCATGTATGTAATCTTACAGGGCACCTCATTGTTATTATTAATGCTTTCTCAGTTGTGAACGCAGCAGCAAGTTCCTGTTTTATTTCATTTGTATTCTTTTTTTTTTTATGATGCGCTTAATATCCGAGTTCGGTTTCTACAGGCAGATCCTCGATTCAAACCTTTGTTGCTCTGCGCTGCCTTGCTTCCAAGACTAGCATGTTGCCCCTGTGATATGCTCTGTTCACAAGGAAAGTGTCCCTGAATCACAGGGTCAAGAGATCCACTGTAGTAGACCAGTGGCTTGTGACCCTACCCCTTCTTTTGTGTCAGCACGGCGGTCATCAGTTTGCCATCCGAGTGTTAAAACAAGTGAAACCTCTTTGTAATTGGTGTACGGGAGGCATGGTATCACAAATATGACACTGACACAAAAGTTACAAGTTTCAAAACATTTATTAGATTCTTGGGGTTTGGAAAAACTCCTACGTTGCCCTATACCTATGATTGGAGTAGTCTCTACCATGAAAACCTAAAGCCTGCCCTATCTCTTATACAAAAAAAAGTGTAAAGGGAAATGTGTATGCAAAGGAAAGTCAGTGTTAGAAAATAAAGGATCAAGGTGGCTGAGTCAGCTCTTCTCCCCATGTTGGACAGCACGTAGTAAGGCAGACCCGTAAACAGGATGACACTCTGGCTCAGGTTATAAAAATGCAATTCAAAACGTGGGTCTAAGCCTGATTAGCCTTCCACGTTAAAGTCACTTATTCCAGCTTTCCAAAAGTTATTTCACAATTCAACAATGCTTTTACTACCTTTCCATTAACCACAGCCATTTCCATGGGTGAATTCTGTTGGTGATTGACATAAACATATGTTAACTGAAATTTCTTCCAGATCTTGCCATTCTTCACATCTCAGGCACCATATGTCCCTAGGTTCTTCCCTTTGCTGTTTTAGACAGTGTCTGGCTATATAACCGGTTTCTCTGCATGAGAAACAGATAGGGGGGAGGAGGATTAGCACTTTTTGGCTCCTCTTTTCTGGTCTCCTCTCAAAGTCTGGGTTCTAGTCTTTTTAACTCTACCCTTTCTTTCATCATCCATTCTTTTGGTTTAAAAAGGGTTCCCCCTCACTCTGATGTGGGTAGCACAGTGGTACAACTGTTTTTGATCTTTTCTATCCTCTCCTCTATGCAGGGCATGGAAGTATGTCACAGTGGCCGAATGGGATTGGGCCATTTCAATGGCTAGCGTGAGACTTGGTCTATTTAGCTGAAACACCGCCTTTTGTAAATATAGCGGTAAAGAGTTAACAAATTGTTCCAGGGGTATCATTTCCATGAGTTCATCTAGATTTGTTTAGCCACATATAAAATATATTGGGCCTCATTACAAGGTTGCCGGTAACAAAAGAAAATTACTGGCATGCCGGTGCTACCATTTCCGTGTAGCACTGCTGCCGGAATCTACAGTATATACCCCGGGTCAGTATGCACACGCATTTCGGCATGCCGGAAATGCCAGCACCGGCATGCCGGTAACAGCCCTAAACCCCTGATACCAGCATCCTCAATGCCGCAGACACCGACTCCAGCACCAACGCCGCCGTAATTACTGGTACTGGTAATTCCGGCACCAGAAACGTCATTGCGCCGGAACGGGAAATGCACCAGCGGCCATTATAAAAACACAATCCATTGCAATACTCATTGTGCAGGAGTGTTACTGGATGACCAAGTACTCACAGACCATGAGCAACATGTCAGCTAGGCAAGCAGCCGTCTGTCGCCGCAAGCCATGCTTCAGCGAACAGGAACTAAACCTGCTGGCAGACCCACTTGTGGAACATGCTGATGTGCTGTTCTGTGATGAAGAGCCCAGCACAACTAACAAAGAAGGCCATTTGGGAGGAAGTGGCTTGAAAAGTCTCGGTGGTGAGGACAACACCGAGGACGATCCGGGATTGTATGAAGAGGTGGGACGCCCCCCATTTCTGTGTCCGCAACCTCCTTGCCGCAGCGTGCAGCCAGGGGCTGGCCACAGGAGATGGTGCGCCATCCCCCATCAAACTGCAGGTGTGGGTGGCGACCTGCAGCACCGTCCTCCACATGGAGAGCATAGCAGGAGTTGGAGATGCGGAGATGGGAGTAACGACTTCCGATGATGCCAGTGAGTGTCCGCGACTGTAATCCCAAATTCACATCCAACACCTTGTATCCCCAATGCCAATGGCCAAGTCCGAAAGTCACGTAAGTGGGCCAAGATCCCTGCTGCCATTCCACCCACTAACAACCTCCTTCCACACAGTACAATGTATGTGGTAGGAAGGCAAGAAACAAACCCCACTGACATACCCCACATGTCCCCTGTATTGCCCACACAAGTACCATCTCCATGCACAAATACACGCATCACTGTCTAACTGTTGGCGTCACCACCGTGCCACCACATGGCTAAAGCCACCTCCTGTCAAGATGCACACATCAATGACACCAGTCGCACACTTGTCACACCCACCATGTCCCTTCCCGCAGCAACGTCCACAAGTGAAACACATCAGTTTCACAATCAAACTCTACATGTCACACAGCCCCTGCGGCATGGCCACTAGACACCAGTACCCCAGCAAATGGACACTGCGCATTCCATGGCCGCACCACAATGATGCTTCCACACTGCATCCCCCACACATTCATGTGTGCACCATGCCATGCCCTCCACCATGTCCATGACAATGCACATGACTCTGAATGTACTAGCATTGATGTGTGTCAGATGTATTCGCAGCCATTACAGATGCACTGCCTCACTGTCCCCCACAGGCACATCATCTGACAGCAAGGGGGAACATGCCACCACACCCAGGTCCATTGCAGCACGTTTCTGATGCAGCATATCCACCACCTCCAGCCAGGAGCAAAGCACCTCCACAGCAAGAACAGAGCGTGCCACAGCACCTTTCGCACAGTACCCTCCCCCCCCACAACCAGGAAACACCTGTTACCCAGCAGCCCCAGCAGCCACCAACACCAGCTGCCCAGAAGCCCCAGCAGCCACAAACACCTGCAGCCGATCAGCCCGGCAGTCTACAACCCCTGCGGCCAAGCAGCCCCGGCAGTCTACAACCCCTGCAGCCAAGCAGGCACATCAGCTCACAACACCTGCGGCCAAGCATGCAATCAGCAGGAAGAGCCTAAATCACCAGTCCAGATCCTGCAGGAAGAGCATGAATCCCTAGTCCAGAGCCTGCAGGAAGAGCCCGATTCCCCAGTCCAGAGCCTGCCGGATGAGCCCGAATTCACACCACCCAGCCAGGCACCCAAACCTGCAACACCAACAGATGGCTTTGGAGCACACCGCAGTGGGCCCAACACACAGAGCGACGTTGGCCATGAGGATGAAGCAGTGTTCACTCCCCCAGGCCCTCGGAGCCCACCTCCCTTGCCACTACCTGGACTCTGGCACATACGAGACATTCTCACTCGAATGGAAGTGCGGCAGCAGGCAATGCACGACTTGGTCACCCAGTACCTCACTGAGGCAAAACTGACATGGCAGGACTCCATGCGCAACATGCAAAGAATGCTCGGCAGAGCCACGGAGGGTGTGTACCACGTGGCGAGGCGTGGGCAAGAGGGAAATTGAGTGATGTCCAAAATGGCTGAGTCAATTAATATGTTGGTGACCGCTATCGCCAGACAACAGCACACCACCACCACACTCAGCCCATCCTCTAGCACAACATCCACCAGTTCCATTCAGATGGCTCTGAAGTTTTCTGAAACAATTTACAATGCTTTCCATAGAGGATTAGTGGGTGCTCCTGTTTATTGGAGAGTGTGTTTCTATTACAATTGCCCTTCTTGCATTCCTGAAAGAAGCATTCCATCTGTTGGAAAAGGAGGACAAACCTTTGATGGAAATATAAGATCCATCTTTATGGCTTCCATTGGCCACTGGTTTCTGACAAGGGGGACAATCCCCTGATAAATGGCATCAAAATGTTCTTTTTCATTTATTGGATTTCTTTCTTTCTTCTTTTTGAAATGTATGTTTAATTGGATGTAATTATTGCGTACATAGTTTAAGGTTTGATTTGTCTAAACCATGACTAAATAAAATAAATAAAAAAGAAAGAGAATATTTGGATACTGTATAAAACAAAACCACGTAATGAGCATTTATGAAGGAAATAGAAGCAACATGTTTCTGCTCCTCACTATGTTTTTGGCACCGTCACCACCCACACCAGCTCTTACACCAACACCTATCTAAATTTCTCCTGGTCCTATGCTGAACCGGTAAATCCCTCTGATTGCTATGTGTGCTCACACACCCCTATGTATGCTAGCGGGGGAATCTCTTTTATCCTCATCCCATTGAACCTTTCTAAATGGTGTTACTTTCTCCTCCTATAGTATTCGGGTTGTCCAGCCATGGAGCATCCCATTCCATGAATATACTTCACACCCACTAGAGAACATATCGTGCCTCCCAGGATCTCCACGGCCTTCACTCCACTTGCTTCAATTTCTCTCATGGACAATGGCACCATTCTAATGGGTTCACCTACTTAGTTGACAATCACACAAATTTCACTCTCCATTTTCACCACATCACCACCATTCCCCCTGGTAGCGGCAGGATACATGCTCCGCTATACACCTACAGAAAACTATATTTCCTCTGTGGCTTTACGACATATCAAAGGCTACCTGCCAATTGGTCAGGCCAATGTACTATCAGGTTCATACGCCCTGCCATCTGCCACATGTCCATTATTCCACCACCCTGTGCCCACTCCAGCGACACAAATGCAATGCATGGGACTGGTTCAGAGGGATGTTAGGATTCTTTGTCCCCAACCTTGGTACTGCAATAAACAGGGCTGACCTATGTGCTCTATCCTTCCTCCTCGAGCAAGTAGCTAACACCGCCTCAGGCATCACACTTCTCAACTCAGAACAAGTAGCACTCAGGCCTATGGCACTACAGAATAGAAGGGCTCACAATTATTTACTAGCTTCTCAATGGGCGAGCTGTAAAATTATAGGACAAGAATGCTGCATTCTGGGTACCTGATAACTCCTCCCAGGTTGAAGACGTCATAAAGCACCTCCAAGGGGTTGGTACCACCTTACACGAAATAAACAAAGATAGGCTGGATCACAGTTAATTTTGATTCAAAACACTTTCAGGTCCTTTGGTTCATCAATTCTGCATGGGATTTTGATCATTATTGTTAGAATTGTTGCCTTTGCAATAATAGTATTTCTCATACGCTGCCTTCTGTGATGCTGCACCAAATAGTTATCTCACTTGCCTGCCTAGGCCAAGCTGCTGCCACTTGAAGTATAAACACCTCCTTTTAAAGAAGACACCTCCACAGAACAGGAAATGGTTGATGCATTGGGACAGATGTCCGACGCCGAGTTGTATGAATCTTTGAATTGGGACATTAAAGGGCCACAGTCTTTGTCTCTCAAGCAGCATCCTTTCTTTGACCATCCCTATGCTTATCCACCCTATACCTATGTTCCTCCATAGTTGGGGGTACACCTGGCTCACGCTTCCCACAATCCTGCCCCTGTGGTCTACACCCTGTCTCAGGGACCACCAAATGGGGGGTTGAAGTAGCAGGATTGTTATGCTATGGTAGGCTACATTGTGTTAAACAAATATCTCTCGTACATTTAGGCATTAGATCCTCTATTTTGGATTTGCCTGAGGTCTCCTTCTGCACTCAGCTCCTCTGACATGCCCAAAACCTGCCTTGAGCAGATTAGATCAAGACGAATTGACAGCCAAAGGGACACGTCAGACCTTCTCTTCCATTTGCTCTCTACAAGTTTCCCATTAGCACCATATGTGATATATAACAGTAGTTTGTGCAAATGCTGCTTACCGACATTACAACACAATTTATTCAGCCCATTCTGAGAAACCCGATGGTATTCTCCCACCTACACCCCGTGATCTTCCAATCAGGTGGCCAGGGAAGGGCCATCGCTTTTGTATCCCGACCCTGGGAGTGATCAAGCGAGGAGGGATCACCTAAGTGGAGGGTCAAGGGGGATTGGGAGGAGAACACCCAAGGGTGACACATGGTATCCCTCCTTCCCAGGTATACACCAACCCACTCTCCCTCAGCCCTAATAGGGTATTTTCAATCACACCTCATCTGCCCCTCCCCATTTCCAACAAGTACTGGGACGAGGAAGAGGCGACCAAGAATAATGAAGATTACCCATAGCAACAACATAGGGATACAAAGTGAGGCCTACCATCTATCAACTTTGAATTGTCCCACTCAGAGTCAGGCAAGGTCAGGCACTTTTCCCCAACTGTGCACACCTTACTCTCACATGCAGTATATAAAGGGCGATTCTGCCAGGATCATTGAGCGAGCTGGGGTTGCTGGATGGAACCGGGATGCCAAGGAGCAGCCAGTAGGCTGTGAGGAGAGGATCCCAGAAGGACCGGTGCAGTGCAGGACGCCGAGATTCTGGCCCGGTTTGTATAAAGGGCTGCAACGTGGCAAGGAAGCGGTGTTCCAGGGAGCTGGAATGGGACGGGAGGCAGTCTATTGGCCTTGTTCAGGACAGTGCTCATTCCCCTGGCACATGTGCGGGTCCCAGGGATGCCTGAGGGGCAGTTGGTGAGACCCTGAACTCGACACAAACCCATTTTAACTGATTTTTCCTGCTCGCCGGTGCTGCGCTACTGTTGAGGAGTTTTGTGAAGCTGGGAGAAACTCAGTAATCTGCGGGTGGCCGGAGCAGGAGCGCTGGGAAAGGTAGATCCCGGTAAGCAAAAGCAGGAAGAAAGCAAAGTGAGAAAAGGAAAAGGCAAAACCGAAGCAGGCGAAAGCTAGAATGTGGCAAGAGAAGAAGCACGGAAGTACAGAAAGGCAGAGCAAGAGCGCAGGCAGAGCAAATGCAGCTAAGAGGGGGTGTAAGTGACCTGAAAATAAGGAGAGGGACACAAGTAACCCGAGAGAGAGCAAAGAGACTTTGAAAAGGATAATAGACAATAAAGAGAGGGTGAAAGTGACCCGAACATGAGGAAAGCATGCAAGCGATCCACAGGAAACAGAGGGTGCAAGAGAGCATGGTGAGACAAAAGAGGGTGCAAGAGAGAACCTTGAATAGTCAAGAGAAGTGTGCAAGAGGCACTAAAAGGTGGAAAGAAGGTGCAAGTGTGCACAACAGAAAAAGAAGGTGTGCAGGGCGCACAACAAAGTAAAGAAAGGACAGAGTGAAAGAGGCACAGAAGAGGAAAAAGTGTGAGAGAGTAAGGAGAGGGGTTGGAGGTCAGAGCGGTCATGCCTGGGAGGAGCAAAGAACCCGGTTTTCTCAAAAGTCTCTGATACTGCTCCCATGAAAGAACTGTACAGTGAAAGGCACATCCTGACAAGAGGAACCTTTTGTTTGTGTGAAACCAGAGAGGCCTAGACGTGGGGAAGTGAACCATGAGAGGCCTAACAGGAACAGTGTCTTTTTGTTTGGAACTGAAAGGATCATTGCTTGGGGAATGGACCCTCAAGAGACCCAGAGACCTTGTGAACTTTATTGATTTGCTGCAAGACCCCTACGTGGAAGGTTCCAAGAGTTGAGCTATTTTGAACTGGCAGAATTACGCAGATTGGTTGGTAAAACTACCTGAAACCATCTGTGGTTTTCATTTTCTTTTGAATCACCATTTTTCCTTTAAGACGACCCCTTATCACATTTGGTTTAAGAGTGAGGGCAAGCATAGGTTTAGACACAGACAAACTTTGGTTTTGGACTCATGGACATCAATGGCCCTTAAAAACATCAGTTGATGGAACAGCCCCCTTAGTGTCAGGGCCAGATAGTCATCACACCAACCCCACAAAGTTTGATAAAGGTTTTCAAACTGTTACTTTTGAGTCTGTGTCTCTCTTGATACCATGCCTGTCACTCACACACCATGTAATCACAAGGCTTCATCACAAGGTCACAAGTCAGCTGCTGACAGTTATTACAAAATGTCTGCAACATCATGGCGTACCACCTACCATTGTGAAATTTAACATATTAGTGATTACTTATGACATGCTATATAACCTGTGCTCCAAGGCCAACTGTCACAGAGCTCCGTCTGACAACTGCCTGCCACTCTGTATTTTCCTGATCATCCGCTGATAATTATGTGTATGCTGTTTATTTTCTATCTAATACAAGAAGCTTGGTTTACCTATCAGTCTGGTGTCTAGTCTCCTTATTTCTGGAGGCTGAGGCCGAGGTGACCGCTGGGAGGGGTCCGCTTTGACCACCACAAATAGGAATTACCATGGAATGAGAGATGTGAGGCACAAGTGGTGTGTGAGACAGGCATGGTATCAAGAGACGACACAGACAAGTGAAACACAATTTGAAAACCTTTGGTCTTAATGGTCAGGATGGTGTAACGCCTAACTTGCTCTAACTCTAAGATGGGATTGTTCCCTAATGCAAAGAAAATTAAAGGAAGTCTAATTTATTTATATTTATTTATAAGGCACCGAAGACAGGCCCAGAGGCATAGTGGCGCCAACAACAACATACAATACAAAAAACATAAAAGTCTGTCGGTCCAAAACAAAATACTGTCTGTGTCAAAACCTATGCTTGTCCTCACTTCCTCAGAATAACAGGGTGAATGGGATTTGGCCAACTAAGTAGAGTCCAAAGTAAAGTTAATATGACAGTGAAGCCTTTCTGCAGCTCCCTTCCCCAAATTTAAGGCACTCAGGATTATAAAGTTCCACAAGTGTCTCAGGTTTCACTTGGCAAAGAAAAGTTCACTTGGCACAATGCTCACATGGCAAAAGGTTCACTTGGTAAAATGTTCACTGTACCTTTTCCTGGTAAGTTCTTTAGGCTTCTCTGTGTCTCCTTTTCATGAACCCAGAAGCCCTTTAGATCATGCAGCTCCTTGCTTTCAATTGGGCTCCCCTGGTCGTGGCACAGTTGCCAGCCCGTATGGTTCACCCATTACAGGTCGTGCAACTAGGTGCCTTATCCTTAATAGAGTTCTCTTTTCCTTATTCTGATATGATATGGTTATTTATAATACGCTTAATACCCAGAGGTTTCTAAGCACGGACCCGGAGATTGCATCCGTGTTGCTTAATGTCGTCTTGCTTCCAAGGCAAGCACGTTACCCCTGAGCTATCCTCCTGAGAGTGTGGTCTCTGCGGCCAACCTGGATCAATCTCCCACGTGGTGGCCACCCCCATGCTTTTCCAACAATCTTTGCTTATTCTGCGGTCTCTGCAGCCAGCCTGGATCAATCTCCTACCTGGTGAACACCCTGATGTGTTTCTAACACTCTTTGCGTATTCTGGGTTCTCTGTGGCCATTCTGTATCAATCTCCCGCCTGGTGGCCACCACAATGTTTGTTGTCAACATTTTTCTATCAGTTTTGGGAATTTTGCTCCCACTTCATTTCTTGCACATCTCCCCCTTTTTAGGATCTCTGTTTCGCTCACTTTTCGTGTCCACGCACAGCTCCCCTCTTTGCAGACACTTCCTTTTACACAGAGTCATTTGAGAACCTGGAATCATACATGTGACGGCTCTACCACTATGTATCCTTGTAATTCCATTTGTCAAATCCACCCAACGAGTCTCCAGTATTACGTGCTCGGCCTCCAACATTGTATCTTGCTCGCTTACTTTTACCAATGTAACAAGGGATCATCAGGCCATCCGGTTCCTTTCTTTGGACTTCTCTTCTTTAATAGAAACAGGGGTCATTAGCCACGCTTGTCCCTGATGCTTCCTCACACAAACTCTATGCGTCTCGGTGTCCCTGTTTTGTCCAGCTGATCCTGGGCAGCCATGACTCCTCAGCTATCCTGCCAACTCGCTCCCTTTGCTGATTGCTAGTGTTCCTTTTATACTCTCCTGAAGACTTGATAGGCTGCAGGTGGGCCTGGTTGATTTCAGTTGCCTACCCCTGCATGGCCTTGTTAGTGGGACGTGGCCTATGAAGATGTTAATGTGCTGTTATTTGCATCTTCTTTGTCCCAGAACCATAGTGGTATTTCTCATACATAATCTGTACTCCTCTTGCTTTCATCTTCTTCGTCACAGTACTTGAGTGATACTTTGGGGGGGGAAGAAGATTGTGTATCTCAATACATCTATGAAGGCTGAGGGGGGGATGGGTAGGTCACTGCCAAGGAAGGGGAGATATCATATTTCTGCTCTAGGGGTGTTCTTAGGATAGGAAATTGGTATTGGTATTGGTCCTGTCACTGTGGTACCCTCAGTAAATGAGGTTAACAGGGAAGGAAATTATTGGTTCTCGCAGTAGTTTATATTAGAGGGACAGGAAGAGAAGTCTGGGTTATAGTTAGAAAAAGGGGTTTTACATTCTCTTTCTTTCCTCTGAGTGTGAGTGTTCGATGGATGATCTTGGGGTTGGGAAGGACATGCGTGATGATATCCTATGACAGAGAGGAGGTAGAATAAATCGGGATTAGGAAAAAGGGGTGCCAGATGTCCTCTTCAGGCATCCCACTTCTGTTCTTCAAAGACCCTCCATCCCTCGGCTATCGTCCAATCTCCATCACTCCCCTTCTTGGGCAAACTCCTGGAAAATCTGGCCATCTCAACCTTCACACCGAATCTGTTGGTTGTCTCCATGACCATCAGGCTGGCTTCAGAGCTGCCAGAAGCACAGAAACTGCTCATCTGAACATCTGTGAAGACCTGCTTTCCAATCTCGACTCCAACAACCCCTGTGTCCTCATCTTACTTGATCTCTATTCTGCCTTTGACACGGTCGACCATGCCATCCTGCTGAACCGTCTCTGTGATAACCTGGGCATCACTGATCAGGCCCTGGCTTGGCTGACCTCCTTCCTGTCGGATTGACCCTCCCAAGTCCATCTTGGGTCCTTCCTCTCCTCTATCTCTACCTGTGGTGTTCCCCAGGAGTCTAACCTCTCTCCTTGGCTGTTCAACCAATATCTGGCACTTCTTTCCCACCGCATTGCCGCCCTCTGCCCTAACTTTCAGTGCTATGAGGATGACACCCAGCTCATCCTCAGGCTCCCTTCCGCCACTTGTTCTCCTTCGCTCCTCTCTGACTGTCTTTCTACTATCCAGGAGTGGTGTGCCGCCAATGATCTCTATCTTAATGCCAGTGAGACCGAGATTCTCCTCATCAGCACACCTGCTCCCGCCTTTCTTGTGACTCTCTGTCCAGCCTCCCTCGGCCCTCTCCCCGCTCCCACCTGCAAGGCTAAAAACCTTGGGGTTATCTTCGACTCCACACTTTTCTACTCTCCTCACATCTCTGACGTCACACTACCAGCTGCACCTCCTGAGAGGTATTCTTCTTTTGCTCACCTTCCCCCAGAAGCTCACTGTCTCCAGAACTCTGGCTCTCTCTAGGCTGGCTGGACTACTGCAACAGCCTCTTTCTCAATCTGCCTGGCTCTACTCTCCGCCCTCTGCAACTCATCAAAAACAGGACTGTGAGACTTGTCCTTGGCCTCAAGCCCAGGGATCGTATCTCTTTAGGACTGAAATCTCTGCACTGGCTTCCAGTGACAGCGAGGATTAAGTTAAAAACCCTCTGCATTGTCCACAAGGCCTTCTGGGGTCTGGGACCTCAATACCTTCAACTCGCTCTTCCTAAATATCTTCGCTCTGGAGCTCTTCGCTCATCCACCTCCAACTCCCTCAGGGTACGTCGCTTCTCCAAGCAGCGAGTTGGTGGTAAATCTTTCTTTGGTGGGCGCCTCCCTCTGGAACAGCCTCCTAGCCCCTCTGAAACTTGAAGAGAACCGCCTCCGGTTCCGGAAGCACCTCAAGACCTTCCTCTTTGCTTCTTCTTTCTCTCCTCTGCTCCACTGATGATCTCCTGACTGAATCCGAAACTGCACTGGTTTAACTGGCTATCCTCTGATCTCGGGCCCAGGTCCCCTCCCTGCCAGTTGCACACCTGCACTGCCCCACTGGCAACCCTGCACTCGGGGACTGCTCTGCTCCCCTACAGCCCCGACTAGCACTTTGACACCTGATGGCTGCACCTACCCTTGCACTTGCCACCTGCTGATTTCACTTTATTTAGCATCTTTATTTTACTTATTGTCTTTATCTTACAGTTATCCTATGTACTGCACTATCCTCTCCCGCCGCACTTTTCCCCTTCACCTCCTCCCCTGCACTTGCGCAATCTCAATGTCACCTGGCCTCGTAGGATCGATGTCTTTGTCTTCCCTCTGTTTCCCCTCCCATGCCTCATCGCGCCTTGAAACACTTGTGTGTAGGCGCATTATAAATGCCATATCATATCCCTCCCGGGGTCAGAATCTGACAATCTTACCCTTCTCTTGGTTACCTGATGGGGGAATTTAAGAGGGTAAATGTGAGAACGCCCTCAGACTTCTCACAGGTGGCAAAGCCATAAAGCTATCATAAAGATATGAAATGAAAGTGGAAGCCACGAGTGATGGCCAAGTTAAAAGATTGCTACAAAAGAGATGAGATGTGAAACTGAGCACTGGTCGAATATAAAAGAATTACAGGTTAAGAGAGAGAGAACCTGTGTTGGCAAAAGCCAGAGGAATACAGAAAGCATATTGAAGTGCACAGGGGCATCGGTTGCGTGACCTTTAATGGGTGGACCGTGTGCTCTGAAAACTGCGCCTAGAACGAGTGACTCTTACTTGGGAAAAGCCAAGAAAAGCAAATGTCAAGAGGTTTGTGTTTTTTAAATGAATACGCAGAGCAATCAATGTGAATTATTGAAATCTGGAAGATTTGAACTGATATTGGTTTTGAAAGCTGGAAGAGTTGAACTCTTGGAGAAGGGAAACCAGAGACATTGTGAACTGTGTTGAACTCTTGGGGAAGGGAACCCTAAGGCCTTTGTGGAACTACTCTGAACTCGGGAAAGGGGAAGCTGAGTCTAAGCCAAGAGCTGGAAGAAGCTCAGAACATAGTTTTTTTTTTTAACACTATTCCTTTTGCTGCTGACCTCCCTACTCATTGCATACAGTTAGTTGTGAGGGCAAGTATAGGTTTTAGACACAGACAGACTTTTGATTTGAAGTTAGTGACACAGACTATACTTATTTTCTTTAGGTAGGAAAATCCCACCTTAGTATAGGGCATTTTAGGCCTTACTCCATCCTGACATTTTTGTAATAAATAAAGCTTTCGACTATAACGTTGAATTTGTTGTCTGTCTTATTTCATGATGCCTTCACAACTGGTACATGGTATTGATCTTAAAGGAGCTGGGAAATATCCTAAGGAATTGTTATTTCTGAAAGCTGGAACAATTGAACTATTGGGGAAGGGAACCCCAATATTTTGTGAACTATTTTGAACTTGGGGGAAGGGGAAGCTGATCCTAAACCAAGAGCTGGAAAGAGCGCTGAACTTTCTTTTGGAACACTATTCTTTTGATGCCGACATCCCTGCACAATGTATACAGATATTTGTGAGGGCAAGTTTAGGTTTTGCACACAAATATTTGATTTGGACATCCCTACGCAGATTATCCTTAGTTTTCTTTACGTAGGGAAATACCAATTTAGCATAGGGCAAGTTAGGCCTTACTCCACCCGGACTTAAGTTCTAATAAAATCTTTGAGCATGACTTTGAATCTGTTGTCTGTGTCTTGGTTCATGATGCATTCACAATAAGCAAATAAAAAAGCGCAACAACAACAAGCATTTCCTAAGCCAAATAAAAGCCAAAATGAGAAGGAAAGATTATTAGCAGTTTATTTATGAGAATGTGGGACATGTGAGAAACCTGAAGGTGTTTGGTACCCAGGGACCCAAATGTAAACAGAGTGACCCAGGGAGATGAGATCGCCCTTTGGACGTCTTTGTGCAAATTGGGAAGCGCTCTGGTTGGTCTGAGCCCGACTGAGGGAGACCGACGACCAAGAAAGGATCGGAGCCCAGCATAATGGTGACAGGTATTCACCCCACGTAAAGATTACCAGAAGGAACCGTAACCTCATGCTGGAGAAGCCCAGGAGTGTGCTGTGCTCGACAGTCCCGCCTTGTCCCATGCTAAAAACGTGGGGAAGGGAGACCCCGGCTATAACATCCTGACTTATTTTGTGAACACTTCTTTCTTTTCTTGTGAACATTATCCCACACTCTTTTGTAGCATAGTGGTAAGGATTGGCAATAGTTTTATTTAGTGTAGGCCCTTTCTATTTGACTAGACTCCACTAGGACTGTATTTTTATTTGATGGTTGTAGCTTGTTCCCATCTTAGAGTTAGGTGTAGCTTAGGCGTTCATCTCACCCATTTTACAGTTTAATAAACACCCTTGAACTGTGATAACTTGTGTCTGTCTTACATTGATGCCATTGATATAGAGTGCTCAGGAGGAGCAGAGCTAAACCTGCATTGCCTGTGGCAAAACCAAGAGTGGAACAAACAGTATCAATGTGTAACATGTTTTCTAAAAAGAACTTGCGATTGCTAATATAGTTGAAAGTTACAGACTTGCTCAATGATTTGAAGCTGACCTCTCCACAAAGTACTTATAATAGAGTTATGAGTGTTTGTTTAGGGGTGTTTGCCTTTGTCCTTCCAGGCAAGTATACCAGGATAGGGATCTTTCGAGTGGTAGTCCTGGCAGGTTAGTAGACCAGGAAGAAGTCATTGAAGTACTATAATGTGGTCGAAGCTTTATATGTCAAGAAGAAGTGATAAACTCACCAAAGGTGTCTCAATTATTGAGGAGGCATCCTGACCAACTTTGCTGTTGATACAAGAGAAACTGTAGAAGGGTTTCATTTATCCAGAAGTAGACTTTTTTGAACTTTTGCTATTAGTGGAAAAAGACAAATACGTGTTATCTAAAGTGAACTATTTGTGAAAGTCCAAGTGAAAGACTTTTGAAGCAAGAAGAACTTGTGTAATTCAAACTTGGATACAAAAGGAACTTGTTTATTTGAACTGGTGAATCCTGCTTTAAATCTGGGGAAGGGGAATCAACCCAAGTTACAAGGATAAGCAGTTATTGGGTCGGTATTGAACATAACTGTAAATTTTGTTACATTTAAGTTGCCATATATTTCCTTTATACGTTTTATGTTTGTTTAGGTGTGAGGGACAGATTCCTTTTGTTAGAGTGTTTCCTTCAGTTTATTTTGATAGTCAGGGAAATCATTGTTAGGTTAGGGATAGAGAGGTGTTTATCAAACCTTTTTAACTCCTTAACTGCCAATGGGTTTCCCCCCAGTGCCAAGCCCTTTTTTGGTGATTTTGGTATATCGCCATTCAATCGATGGTAACCTTTTTTGTTACATGTGATATCTCGGCCAAATTTGGCCCCTTTTCTTCCCACATGTAGGCAGTCATAATGCCACCAAGGTATCCTAGTTTGCTGTATGGGGGTGAGAGAAAATAACCAAAAAGGGAGAAAACTGTTTTTTTCAGAAAATGCTAATAAAATTATGTACATAGAAACATGTGTTTTTTCCTTGTAAGAGCTTGGAACAAATGGTTTGCTGTGCTGAATTCGCCATTTTTCAGGTTTTCAAGAACTGGTTGAGTGGAAACCAAAAAAACATTTTTATAAGGTTACCATCCCATCAGTTTTGGTAGCGATGGCTGAGCAGCCAGACTTATCTCAAGAGTAAAGTGAGCAGTATCAATAGTTACACAAAGGACAGCAATTACTATGGTTCAAACAAACACTGACTCAAGGTTTTTGAGTAAAAGAATATACATTTATTTACACATCAGTTGTAAAACAATTCACTAAAGTTAAAGCAGTAGAAAAATCACACAATTAATATACTACACGCCACCCAATAGATTCTGGACAAGTTAAGTTTAAAATGAAGTGTGAGCAAAATGGAACTCCAGCAATGTAAAAGGGAGGGAAAGACCAGGTTAGACAAAAATTAAGCAGCACCAACAAGTAAGTAAGCAGGGCAATCTAGAAAAGCCTACTATGGTGAGGTAATCAAATCAAGAGGCCAAAGCCAAAGTCAATGGACCAGAGTCCTTGCAGAGCATCACACAGTTCAGAGTAGTTCACGTTTACGTCTTTGCCAAGAGTTCGGAAAGAAGTAGAAGAAAAGTTACTTAAAAGAGTAGAGAAGGACAAGCCCTCGGATTGGCGAAATATTTCAAACACTTTCACCGCAGTCGGACGGAACGAACAACCAGGTTTGAACAGTACCTAAAATGAAGAAGAAGGCTGTAGCTGAGGCAGAAGTTCCTGGCAGGTCCTGCAGGCTCACGGTTCCTGAAGCGACTGTCGGACTGACACGAAGTAGGAAGACTGCAGGGTCCTGCACTGCCCACGGAAGAAACCAGCAGCAGAGCAAAGCAACAAATAAAAGGTGCGCTCCTTAAAACCCAAGCAGGGTCCAGTCCTTCTGGCTATCTGGTTCAATGTAGCTGTGTACAGCAAATTCGACCAGTGGAGGTAGGCCTGGCTTGCAGTTTGGCAAACTGGTTGGTCCCACCAGCTCAAGGGGAGAAGATTCCTTGCAGATCTTCCCTGTTGTCGAAGTTTGGAGATTCGGACCCGCAGCAGGGCTTCCCCGGGAGGTTCAGTCGTGGTAGAGGTCCTCTTCTGTCAGCTTCTTTTCGGTTCTCTCGATCCCATGGCGACTCTGCCTTCTCAGTCACAGAGACCTGCTTTTTATGCAGTTTTTCCCCCTTTCACACAGCCTGGCTGTCAATCACACAGCAGGGTGGCTGTCCCGGCGGGACAGTCACCACAGCCAACCATACAGAGTGCGACATGGGTCCCCAAGGAGACCCTGTGCAGGAAGTCTCAACCCCCTCCCTCACATCCTGTCCCCCTCAGACATTCAGGCGCCTGAGGAGGGCTTCTGTGCAGAAGCCTGCTAACGGACAGCGAACAAAGGAACCAAACCTGGTTTGGCGCGCAGAGTAAAACACGAGAAAGACCTTTACAAAATGAAATGGCGAATAAACCCAGCCTGAACCAAATAAAAGTAAATGGGGTCGAGCGGATTTAAGTTCCAGGCTAATAACTTAGCCTAAAACAGTACCAAGGCTATTTAAATAGACCGCTGTAGGAAAAATAGGGTAGATACCACGGCCACCAGCCAAATCTTCAAGAAAGGGGAACAAAATAATGTTCCATGAGAAACAGACCAAAAGGGATAACTTCAAACCCTTTCCAGAACTCTATGTAGGATAGTTTGTACTGGGTCTGTGAATTTATAAAGACTAATCAAGTCAATGGCAACTTTACATGTTGTGGGAGATAGTAGTCAGTCCCAGAAAATGGAGTTTAAAGTGGGCAGTCTGAAAAAGACAACCCTGTGTCACTGCACTAAATGTGCTGTGTAACACACAGTAAAAAGATGATGCCTATGGAGTAGGTGAAGCTACACCGTCTATGAACACAAAAAATCTTAAACACACACAGCAAAACACATGTATGAGTGGGAATAAAGGCTCACACACTTACCAGGTGAAAACAATTAATCCTAGAAATCCAGCAAAGCTGCTGAGGGACTCAGTAGGTAAGGGAAATTAGCCATTCTGGAGAATTCTAACAACCCCAACAAAAACATGCTATTTGGTTTTATTTTGTTTTGCCTCTTCCCTAATAATAAGCGTCCCTCTCACGCCCCCACTTCTAAAACAGATCCCCGGTGGTTTAGTGGCATTGCTGGGCGTGGATCGAGCAATCCACGCCCAGCAATGCTTCAAGGAAGGTGTTATTGGAAAGGGGAGAGTTTTCCCTTTCCAACAACACCTCCCTCGATCTAAACGGCGCAATAATGCCAGAGATCAGGGCAGAGAAAGGTGGAAACCTACCTTCTCTTTCACTGCCGCAGCCGAAAATGGCTGCAGTGCTGAAATTTACTTTCAGTCTCATGTCAGCACGCATTACGCACGCTGCCGTGAAATTGAAGGAAATCCAACCCCTGGGCCGTGAGGAGGAACCTCCTCCTCAAATAGCCCAGGGGATTGATTTCGTTTTTGTGCGATTGCTGCTTTGCAGCGATCGCACAAAGTGAAGTGCCAAAAAGGACGAGGTATCCCGTCCTTGCCACTGCAAACAAAGTGCTAAGGACGAGATACCTCGTCCTTGGTACTTAAGGGGTTAAGTTAATAAAAATGCCATTTTGTGAAACCTTTTTACCAAGTTGTCCGCCTCACATTTCTGAGCCCCGTCAGGTCACAGAACTTGTTGCCCCACTCAAACCTCTTGATCCTGCTGCTCCTTATGGTGAATGTACTATTGCTGGTCAAAATGTGTCAGGTTTGGTTGACACTGGAGAATCATGCTCAGTGCTAAATTCTTCTTAATTTCTGCATATTGTGCACTCTGCTGAAATTGTCAATGCTGTTGGTATAGGTGGTATGCTGATAACTCAACCTGTGTCTCTCCCACTTATGGTCACGTTGGGATCCTGTTCTCCTGTTAATTTGTTTGGGTTAGATTTCTTAGGTAAACTGTGTTGTTCCATTTACTGCTTCCCTAACGGTATATTTCTTGGCATCCATGCCCAGAGAGTACATGAGGTTTTGTCTGTGCTGCAGGAGATCTGCCATTCTAAACCTGGTAACTGAGCTAGTGCTCCTGTGCTGCAGCAGAGAGTGTTGTACCAGGTTCCAGCAAAATGATGGTCTACTTGTGCAAATGAAACTGGTTATATGTTCAACGCTGAGCCAGTCCAGATCACCCTTAACCCAATGAAACTTCTGCCATGGGTGCCTCAGTATCCCATATCTAGACGGGCAGAAGAAGGTTGTTGCCCTATAATAGAGTCCCTGCTTGGACAGGGCATTTTTGTACCTACACAAAGTCCTTGCAACACCCTGATTTTGCCCACCAAGAAGCCAGGTAAAGTGGTCTACCATTTTATACAATACCTGCGGGCAGGTAATGCTGCTGTCCTGCCAGCCTTTCCGGTGGTCCCTAATATAGCCACCATCCTGTCTTGTACCCCAGCATCTGCCACCTATTTCACTGTTGTAGATTTGTGCTCCGCTTTTTTTCTCTATTCCGATCCATCCTGACAGTCAGTATCTGTTTGCCATTATTTATAATCCTGTTCAGTACATGTTCCCACGTCTTTCTATGGGGTATGTAGAGAGCCTCACCTTGCTTTTCCAAATCCTGAAGAAGGATCTTGACTCAGTAGTTTTACTGGTGCAGTATGTAGAGCTGCTATTAGCCTCCCCCTCCTTGGAAGCCTGCGAGCAGGACTCCCTCCAACTGTTAACAGTGCTTAATGATAAAGGTCACAAGGCATCTAAAGACAAGCTAAAGCTGTGCTCACCCTGTGTGCGATATCTGGGCCATGGGATTTCAACTGGGGAAAGACAACTGTCCCGGGATTGTATTGTGATGATGCAGAAAGTTCCCAAGCCCCACAGCAGGAAGCAAATGAGAGGGTTCCTCAGGATGGTCGGTTACTGCAGACAATGGATCCCAGGGTATGCCACTATAATTAAGCCCCTTCCAACCCTCATTCATGAATCGACCACAGAACCCCCGACATGGTCGCAGGATGCTGAAGATGCACTTATCACCATAAAGCAAATGCTCGCAATAGCCCCAGCTTTGGGTCTGCCGATAAGCCATTTGTGTTGTACTGCAATGAGCGTGATTTGCCCAAGGAATTTTAACACAGTTGCATGGTGATTAGCATTGGCCGTGTCATACCACTGTGTAGCCCTTGACTGGCTAGTAGCATGACTCCCAGCTTGCCTGTGGACTGTTTCTGGTACCCTGTTGATAGAGAAGACTGATTCATTGATAACAGGGTCACCCTGTCAGTTTCTGTACCCCACTCAGTGCTGGCCCTGTTGCTTAATGGAAAGATACAACACATGTCCAATTCCCACCTTACCAAGTATGAGAAATTATTCACATCTTCTGCTATTGTAACATTGAACCGGTGTCCCATCTTGGACCCTGCCTCTCTGTTACCCACCCCATAGAACGGTGAACGCATGATTGCCTAGTTGTTGTTGAAATGCTTCTGTCACCCTGGCTGATTTGTTACATGCTCCACTGCAGAACCCGGAGCTGGTACTGTCACGATTCCAGTACGGGCACAGGGCAAATGGGTCAGGACTAGGGGTATTTCCCTTCATGACACTGTAGGGAGAGGTGGACATGTAAGGTGGCTGGCTGGCGTAAGTGTACATGGAGTATAGCCTCAACCCACACCAACTTGGCCACCAAGGAAGAACCCACTGTGGAACTCAAGATGGCACCTGACAGACACAAGCATCTGACATCCCTGGTGGTCTAGTGCTGACAGGACGCGGCCCGAAGCTATAAAACAACGCCCCAGGCCACACCCTGTGCTTAGCGTTTTGTCTGCTACCTACCAGAGCAGTGTCAAGCTTAACGCTCCTGCTTCTCCACGTGCGGACAGCTTCTACGCTAGTTTGCAGAATACTTACCCGAATCGGGGAGCCTCATCGCACCGCAAGGCTTCCGCTTCCAGCTCTGCCAAGATTCTTACCTTGACCATCGTAGATTTGTAGCCGCTCATCCCAGAACTTCATTTGCCAACCCGAGTTTGATTCTTCGTCTGAAGTCCACAGCTACCCCCAGTTCCCGAGAACCTGAAATCCAAGAAAGACTACAGTAAAATACTGCAATAGCAGTTAATCCTGTTTCCAGAACTCCATGTAACTCTGACTCACCTGTATGCAAGTTAGCGGCACCCCTTGTTTCTCTGCTTCGATTCCGGCAAAGACATGCAGCCGATTTACTCCTACAAGAAAGGGAGAAAGAGACTATTAAAACCAAACGCATCAATACAAACCACGCTTCACATAAAAAACGTCCAAGACCTGGAGTTACGTTTTCTACAAGGACTCACCTGCTCATTTCTAGCATCCAGTGTGTCGCAGCTGGCCTGGACCACGCATCTTCAGTGAAGTAACTGGAGTCGGATACCGACCTGATATCTTCGATCTTCTTCAGTTTACTAGGGTGAGCAACAGTTGCTACGCACCAGTCAGCCAGCCACTTTACCTAAAGAAAGGGGGGGAGGCTAGAAGGGAGGTGAGGGAAAAGCAGAACGTAACCAATACAATACGGAACCCTTGTACTTACCTTTAGGTCATCCAGACCCCCAGAACACCATTTTCCCGAAGTTCCAAGTCCATCCAGGTCCCTCCCAACCTTACGGTCCTCTGGAGGTTGATCCCCACCAGACCACTGGGGAAAAGAGTGGCTGGGACAATCTGCAGTGTAAGTCATACTGAGGGGGCAACGCTTCGGAACAGTCCGGACCAGGCACTCCTCCAGGGCACCAGAGGTAGGCTTTACAGGTTCTCATCATGGACAGTTCATGTCTGCATAGCCAGGGGACAGGAGAGCTTTTCTCTGGGTTATTCCGTATGAGCACCCCCAATCCGTCCGAGACTTTGATTGCCCACTGCCAAGTTTGCGCTGATTGCAGCACTCAGTGCCCTCACACGAGAGTGTACCCTGGCACAAGGTATATCAGCTACAGTTTCCACCACCTCCAGTATGATCAGTGTTGTGAACGATTTCAGCATCCTATGGAAGTAGTGTGGTTACTTGACATCCACCATTACCCCTATATTGAATGGAAAATATATGTCAGCCCAATTTCATGCGCTACCGCCTACTACCTAGAGGTACTCGCTTCCATAGGTCTTACCTCTGAAGTGTTTCCCTTTTGGCATATAGAAGTATGTTTTAGAATGCCTGCTTCCTAGGCAAGGCGGCTGCAGCAGATGGACATTTTCATATAGTAAGCAGGTTTGCATGCCCTGAGCCGTGCATGAACTGTAGAAGTAGTTTGCACTGCAGGACCCAAAATGTATCTCTGTTTGCCTTCCATCCTGGTCATGTCTTCCCGAGCTTGAGAACCTAGCCTTCGCCTAAAACCTGTATGCTGAGACTGTTCATTCACCAGAAACATTGTTGCTTGATGATTTCATTCTATGTCTGAAACTTCCTGCTCCACTGAAATGCATGTGTGCTCCCCTGTATAAAGCCCGGTGCCCAAGTCTCATCCTGTCATTGGGTTGCTGTTTTCCTGTGTATGCTGGCTTTGCTGACTGCCATTAATTGCCCGAGCAATAATTGGAGCTAAAATTGATTATTGCTGCAGCCTACTGCTGGGCATTAGCCAGCAAGAATTGCATAGGCTGCAAGTGGTTCAGAACTGGGCCGTCAGAGTCGTTCTTGGACTATCTAGGCAAGACCATGTATCAGACGCCAGGCGCTCGCTTCACGGATTACCCATCGAATCGAGGATTACATTTAGAGTCCTGGTTTTAACATTTAAATGCAAACTACAAATCATGCCTCCATATCTGCAGTGTTATATCAAGGATAAAAGCAAGACCAGGCTATTGAGGTCTGGGAAGCAAAATCTTTTAGTGCAACCTAGATGCAAAACTGCAAAAGCTCAAAATTGAGCTTTGTTCTTAAAAGCTCCTAATCTGTGGAATAAACTGCCGGAATATATGCACAGCCATTACTCCCTTCAAGCCTTCAAGAAAGACCTGAAAATGTTGCTGTTTTCTTAAGATCTCGACTAACCTGAGCTTTCTACAGTAACCATAACAGCCTCTTCAGCTAAACTCCTCTGTGTTCCTGATTCAGATATTTTTATATCTTTTATATAGGAACTCTCTTAACCATGGCTTTCTAATTCACTCGCCTCCTCTGACCTCTCCGTTGATGCCTCTCCCTCTGATCACTCCATACTTCACTTTAGCATCAGACCCTTAACCATCTATTCCTCATCTCCTCTCTGCAATGGCTAAGAGATTCAGGCACGACTATCTTGCCCCTTACCTTGATGTGAGGAACTCTAAAGTTGGCCCGACTCGTGATCAGGAGGCCTGGTAGAAGAACTCGAAGTGTAGCCGTTGAGTTCTTCCTACCAATGTGTCCCTTTGTATTTCTACGTAAAATTACAAAGGAACCAATTAGTCGAAAGATGGTTCTACTGTTGCAGCTGGAGATGGAGACAGACGCCGTGGAGTGTAGAAAAGCAGCTGATCAAGGAACACTGTAATGATGGTTGATGTACACTGAGAATAGAGGCTGTAGGGGATACACCAGATATCAGAAGACTCAGCGTATCGAGCGGAAAACAAACAATTTCAGGAAAAGACAAAAATGATAATCAGGAATCAGGTAATTGTCATGATGCCTACCTCCAAGGAGCCAGGTCCGACCCAGCAACCCCAGAGGCAGGCATCATTTCCCCCAGGGGAGTGCCAGCAGGCCCAAGCTCGGGCCCTTTGGACGCAGTCCTGGCGCCCTAGGCACCAGGCTCATGTTGGACCTCTGTCCTGGCGCCTTAGGCACCAGGCTCAAAGCTAGACATGTGTTCAAGTGTTTTAATGTGCACTTACCTGATGCAGACCATGCTGCCACATCCAGGCCCTCTTGAGGCCTGAATGGAACTACTTTACCTGTGGGACTACTTTCCACCCGGGTGTGGTCGGGGAAGGATACATACCTGATCGGAGGAAGGATACACTTGGAACTTCTTCCAAAGCTATTTAAACCACACCCGATCAGCAACTCACGCTTCGCGTTGTTCTGCTCCTCGCAGCTGGACACTCACCGTGTCAGCGCCTGCATCTGGACTTCAGCCACGCATGTCAGCATCCTGGGTCACCTGCAAAGGGAGACAAGAGACCTTACCAGCTAAATCTGCACCACCGAGACATCACCGACGATCCTGAAAGGGAAGACATTATTTTTAAAAGCATTTCGTTACGATCGCTGCAGCGCTGCATTTCACTCACCTTTCCTGGGTTACTCCATCTTCAGCAGCGATCATCCGGATACACAGCCACTTCCCAGAGCCTAGAGAAAAAGACAAGAATAAGAGGTGAGAGAAGGAAGGGAATAAGACTTACCTGTTGAGTCTTTCCCATTTCATTTCAGGTCTTGCCGCTTCCAGGCATTTTCCAGACCCCAGCCCCTATGGGGAAAAAAGATAAAGACATTGAATGAGCGTATGCAAAGTCAGTTCCCGAGCGCTCATCCAGAACTAACCTGCCATTTACTGGAACTGCACGTTTCACTTCGGGTCGGTGCCATATCTCCGGCATTCCGAACCCCGGCCCCTAAGGGGAAAAAAGACATAAGCATTAGCGCTTGCTGCAAAAAGACAATGAACATTATTATTTAAAGCTTGAACTTTTGAACTTGCAACAGAACTTTTACAGCACCTTACCAGTATAATCAAGCTTACCTGAACTCCCATCCAACCTCAATCCAGTGAAGTAACTGGGATCAACGCGCCCCTGCGTCAGAAGCAGGATGGAGAGCTCGTCCTTTCAGACCCTAAGGTGAGACTTCACGGGGAATCGTGGAAGGGTATCGTGGAGGGTTGGAAGAGAGTGGGAGGCTTGAGCATAACTCAGTCAGTAGGTAATACTCCCTTTTCACGCACAGGGGTATATTCCTACGAGCCGGAGAAGCCAGAGTAGAGGGCCCTTCCTGTCCATCTTCAGAGTCCTGCGCTTCACCATTGAAGAAGCATCAGCACTCGAAGCCAGACCTGCGCCTCCGTGGGAACCAGGTGAGCGTTACAGTAATAGGCAGTGAAACTTACCAATGGTAGACAAGGGCAGGACACTACTGAGCAAACTCTGCAAACCCAACCTATCCTAACTCACGACGAAACAAGGACACTTAGACGGAGTTTGGCAGTCTCAAGTCCACAGACTATCCCGACGAAACGAGGACGCCTAACGACCTGAGCGCCGGGAATCATTCTCTAGTTCGTTGCGCTATTTTTCAGGCATGCAGATTTGCTCAGGTAGGTGATGATAGTGCCACAGTGTAAACAGTTGTTGCTCCTTAATCCGGCGTGTTGAGTCCGAAATGTTGAAAAGGACTTTGCTGGAAAGCCGGTGCGAACAGTAGAGGTAGAGCAGATCCAATAACGTTCCGGGGTTTGGCAGCGTGCGGACAATAGGGCAGAACAGAATCAGCAGGCAAGGCAGGTTAAATTGCGTTCCGGGGATCGGCAGCGTGCGGACAGAGATGCAGATCAGAATCAGCAGGCAAGGCAGGTCAAATAGCGTTCCGGGGTCTGGCAACATGAAAGCAGTTCAGGAAGTAACAAACAGTAAACAGACAAGGAAGCAAGAATTCAAGAAACACAGACTGCGGTCCAAAGATAAAGCCAGGAAAAGATAAGCGCAGTCACAGGGAACAAGACGTGGGTTTGGGAGCTTTCAGCGATTTTGACGAAAATCAGAAGCAGCGAGTGCAGCTACCCGGAAGCGTTATAACGGGTAGCCGCGAACTTGATTGGCCCCTCCTCTTCCTTGCAGCATGATAGTTTGTTTGTGGAGAGGACGCCATAGTCGCCATGGCAACATGGTAGCACGGGTTCGGAAAAGGTGTTTTGGCTTTTTATCAAAGGAACGGAGTCTCTTTGAAACGGGCAAGGGCCGTCGTCGAACACTTTGGGTTGGATGTCTTGCAGTGATCTTGACGCATACTTTCTCTGACTTACCCTATGCAATTGAATTACCACTCCAGTTGACAAACACTATCTTGCTCGCACACTCACACCTTCCCGTCCTCAGCCTTGCATCACCTCTGAAATTCTGTCCCTAAAAGCAAATATGCAGTGTGACCTACAATGGTTGCACAAATCATGGACACCTTCCCCACTCCCAGCCTACATAAATTGCCTTGCTGCACTAACCTCGGCGCTGGACTCTGCCAAACCCTCCTTCACAAACCTAATATCCTCCCTTCAGAATCGCCCCCTAAAACTTTCATCTGCACACCAATCTTTGCTCACACCTCCCAAGCCAATATCCGTCACCTCCTCCCTTTCTGCTAATGACTTTGCTCACCTTTCCTCTAAAATGTGAGCCACTCACACAGCCCTACACGCTCACCCTCCCCAACCCTCCTGTCCATCCTCTTACCTATTCTACACACTTGACTACATCTCCCCTACTCTGCGTTTGATTTAGCACCCCTTCCTTCGCAGTGTCAACAAATTGTGCGCTCCTAAATGGTCAAATACTTAGACTCAATCGCTTGCCCTTATATCTCTGAGCTCTTTAACCTTTCTCACTATCTCTGCTGGTGTCAAAGTTGTGAATGCCCTCACCTGTATCTTTGCTTGAGGGCCTTTGCTGTGGGTGGATCCCTTGCAAGCCTTGTGCTTAGTCCTTGAGTTGTGGAGATAATGGCGAGACTTTCCAGATGCCACGCTGCCTGACTAGATAGTTCCCAGGCTGTGTGACCTCTTGAGCAGAAAGCCAATTGATTTTCACAGGAGAAAAAACCTTCCCCTGAAAGGGGAAGGAAAAACCTGTGCATTTCAATGAAGTCTTCAGAGGTCAGAGGCAGATAGATAACCAAGAAGAACAGGTAAAAAATAGCCAATTCCAGGAGCAACGAAAGCAAAATCAAAAAGGAAAGATGCAGCTCAAAGGAAAAATCAGCACAGCAGCCAGTAAGACCAGTGTATCCAGGAAGAACCAAGGTAAGGACAAAACAAGAAAAGGCAAGAAGGAATTCAAGAACTCAGAAGGACTGGAGAACGGAGCAACAAAAGGGGAGTGGTGAGCAGGGAAAAAGACTTTCCCTGCATTGAGACGTGTGGACCCGAAGGTTGTGACGTCTGTTAAGCCCAACTACCTGAAGAAACAGAGGGAGCATACGACTGTAGCCCAAACACTAGACCACAGAAAGTGCCCCCGTAGGAAATAGCAGGGCCATTTTGGAGGTAGAAATGGCGTCTGCGAATCAGGGAGAGCATCACAAGCCCAACCAAAGGGACAAGGCACAGCGATTCATGACAGCATGCTCCCTCCAAAAACCGGTCCCCAGAGGTTTACCGGGAGGCAGAAGATGGAACTTCCTGAGCATGGCAGCAGCATGGATGAAGGAGACAGGTTCCCATGAACGTTCAGATGGTGGGTATCCTTTCCATTCCACAAGGTATGGTAAGCGCCCTCTGCAATATTGGGAAACGCAAATGCAAGAGACTTCAAATTCAAGCTGTTGGGAGCAGTGAGCACAGGAGGAGGCGTGTAGAAGGAGAGGCAGCAAAGGGTTTCAAAGGGGAAACATGAAAAACACAGTGTATTCTTTTCCAGGAAACAGGCAGACAAAAATGAAAGTACACAAAAAGGTGTTCCCGTGTACGAAATACAACTTGCTATTTAGATGTTGCCTTAAGTGGTGATTTAATCACATATTTTTAGAGATCTATGGTACATATATATATATATATATATATATTGTAACATAAACCCTGTGAGTATTCAGGGTCTCAATGATGTCAAAATCGAAAACAAGAAAAGAAAAAGTAAATAGAGTGTACAACAAATTATTTTTTTATTTTTTTAGTGCAAAACAAAATTGCCTGAGATTAATGAAATAGACATTCCGGCTTAATATAGCACCGATAAATCAAAAAGTAATACAAAAGCTAAATAAAATAGAGCAACTTGCTATTATTTCAACAATTAAACAGTAATTGTGAAAAAACCTAAATGTACATTTCAACATAATCATATGGGGAATAGCTAGCAAAGAGAAAATATTTTTGTGAGGAAACACAAACAGTAAGTACGAAAACAGTTTCAACATGAAATGGAAAAGCACATCCAATGTAATTTGAAACAATATTAGTCACAAGAGGGATCTATGTGTTTGCAAAACAGAAAATACAGCTGAATTGGCTGACTGTCCCTGGCTAATCAGTGAAGTTAAGCCATCATCATGTGCATATTGACGCAAGAAAAACCAATTGCAACTTATTGTGGACATCAATACATCATTATAAACATGAATAAATCATTCCAAATGTCCTGGTTAGAAGATATCAGTTTAAGGCTGATGTAGAGGAGACAAAGATGAAAAGCCACAAGATTGATCTGGCTTACAATAAAAAAAGGGACAAAAAAACATGCAGTTTGGTAGGGTCAAGATGTCTAGACAGGTATCTAGCTGAGAGCCAGACCCTGTCACCCACCGCGTACGGGGGATTGGCTTTGTGTTTTTGTCCACATAACACTTGGTAGCTTCTCTTAAAAATGTTTCGAGGCCTGTTTGTGCACCTGTATAAGATAAGCTACCCAATTGTTGACTGACGGGACATGACAGGACTCGGGTCTGACCGAAGCTGTGATTGTAGGGCAGAAACCATAGGGCTAATGTCCAAGGAGGAGTGGTTATTGTTATTATAAGCAAATACTGCAATTGGTATTAAGGGAGCCCAGCCCGCATCCACTTGCAAAGAAAACATCTGAGGAATTGCTCTAAGATTTGGTTGGCACTCTCGGTTATTCAGTTACTCTGAGGATGGTAACCCGAGGACAGTGATATTTTAATCCGCAAGAGCTTACACAACTGAGACCAAAATATGGATATATACTGACTACCTCGATCAGATATGATGCTCGAGGATAGCCCGTGTAAGCAGAAAATGTCCTGAAAAAAGAAGGCTGCCATTTCTGCTGCTGTTGGTAATTTATGCAAAGGAATGAAATGAGCCATTCTTGAAAAAATGTCAATGGTTACCATTTTGGTGTACAACCCTTGGGGGAGGGAGAGCAACAATAAAGTCGGTGGCTATGATTTGCCAAGGTCTTGTGGGTAATGATGGTTGATGCAACAATCCTACTGTTTTGGCTTTAGGAATTTTGTTCTGAGCACTGAGCAACCTGAAGGTGTCGCCCCGACTAGTCCCTAAGGCTCTGTCACCCAGGTGGCCAGGACACAGCCATCACTATTGGATCCAGTTCCTAGGGGTGGCCCAGTGTTCCGCTCACCTGGTATCCACAGGGGCGCCACACAATACTGGATGGAGGTCTAAGCGCTATCCCAGACCCCTCTCTGCTTGGTTTTGTGCCAGGCGTTGGGTAGTGCCTATAACAGGAGAATGGAGGGTTAAGATACTGGTTCTGTGATGGGTGGACTCCCACCTCCCTCTGGTTCAAATCCCCTCCCTTGGGGTTATTGCTCACCTTCGGTTTTTGTGCGTTGAACTCTCCGTCCTGCGACTCTGTGCAGGGGTGCGTGGTTGGTGCGGGAGTTCTGTGGACCTAGTTGCTTCACTGGTCCGTGTGCCCTTATGTCGGGTCCAGACCGGCTGTGACTCCGACTCTGCTTGCTGTCTTCCAGGTGAGTTATAATGTCTTTTCTGTCTTTATTCTGTCTCTTTCTTTCCCTCCATTTTCTCTGTCTTCTCGGCATCTTGCTTCACTACGCTGTTCCCTAACAATGTCTCTTTTTGTTTTCCCAGGGATGGTTGCAATCTCTGAGTTGCCGCGCAGATGGCGACGACCACAGTGAGTTATTGATGCGCGGAGCGCTGCACTGTTTAGTGGTGTTAATTGCTAACCTGTGTTCTCTTCTCTTTGTACAGGTTGTGGTGATGTTCCGGAGCGATGAGGATTCGAAGTGCTGCTTGCCCAGGTAGTGCTTTGTTAATGCTGACCTTGTTCCTTCTCCCTTGCAGGTTGCGGTGAAACCCAGAGATGGGCGAGGTAAGAAGCGCAGGGTGCTGCCAGGACTCGCTGCTTGCCCGTTTAAGAATTGTTATTAATGCTGTCCTTGTTTCTTTACCTTTGCAGGTTGCGGCGAACTCCAGAGATGGGCGAGGTAAGCGAAGTGCAGGATGGATTCAGGACTGGTTAGTTCACAGGTAAGTGTTCTTGCTCGCTAATGCTGTTCTTTTTCTTCCAGGTTATTAATGGAATCCGGATCGGTCCGCCGGAGAAGCAGGTGAGCAGGAGCTGGACCCTGTGAGCGTTACGCTGCAGGAGTGCAGAATAACGCAAAGCATGTTCTGCTGTTTGGGTGTGTTTTAAATAGCCCAGCTAAAGTAGTTCCAGGCCAAGTAGTTCTAGGCCCAGCCACACCCAAAACACTAGACCGCATGGCTTGGTTCTAAAGAACTGAGCTGTGTAATAGGCCTCCATGTTGGATTAAGGTCACAAACTGGTATTGCTTTATTCCTGATAATGAACCTGGCGCCAAAGGCACCAAAACTGACTATGTATGTTTCTGATGGAGTTTTAAGGCCCTTGGGGCCAGTGTGAAGGGTTTTAGCCCCACTGCTGCCAGTGGGCTGTTATACCTGACGGGGTCAGGGACATGGATCGTGACAGTACTCCCGCCCCCCTAATTCAAGGTATTTCCTCCGCCTGGCCCTGGTTTGGTCGGATGGTTCCGATAAAAACTGTGTGCTCGCTAGGTTCCCATGTTCTGTCCCGAGGGCCGTATCCCTTCCAGTCCACCAAGTAATATAACTTGGACCAGGTGAGTTTAGAATCTAGGATGTCCTTGGCCCTCATTACGACCCAGGCGTTGGACCATGGTGCTAAAAGCACCATGGTCCATGCCGGTAACTTACCGACTCCTCCATGGTGGAATGGGGAATTACCACCCCATTCCGAGGTTGGCGGCCGGTAATTCCCCATGCTGCCATGGCCCTTCCCCATTCACATTTTTGCCCTATAGGGCTCAATGGGAATGGGTAAGGCGCTAAGTACGGTGCCGCAAATTGTGGCACCGTACTTAGCACCAAGGTCCCTTTGCGGGTTGGTTTTTTTAACGCCTGCTAAAAGCAGGCGTTAAAGTGCCACCCGCAAAGGGACCTCGTAATCAGGCGTTAAGGTGTTTACCCTTAACGCCTGGGTTGTAATGAGGGCCCTTGACTTCTAATTCGGGTTCTCCGTTAACCAGTACCGGATTTGGTGGTGTTTTGACCCGAGTTCCAGACTCAACAGGTTTTAAGAGTGAGACATGGAATACGGGATGGATCTGCATATTTGGTGGTAAAGCTAGTTTTACTGACACAGGATTTATAATAGCCTTGATGGTATAGTGCCCTAGATATCTGGGATGAATTGTTTGAGTTCCTCTTATGGGCACGTGCCGAGACGCCAACCAGACTTCATCTCCGACTTGGTAGTCTGGGGCTTTTCTTCGGAGTTGATCAGAGAATCTTTTCTGTCTTTGTTTGGCTTGGATCACGTGTTCTGCTGCTTTTTTGAAGGCTTGAGTGATGGTCGTATGTAAAGTCTTCACCGTGGGCATTTCCAAGGCCACGGGGGTATCTAATTCGGAAGTACGTGGGTGCCTTCCATACATGGTATAGAATGAACTCTGTCCGGTACTGGTGTGTAGCGAGTTGCTGTAGGCATATTCGGCTATCCACAGCACATCCTTCCAGCTTTCTTCCACTTGATGTAATGTAAGAGGATTCAATTCAACACTACAGCTAAGTCAATGCCTAGTCTGGGATACTGAATGGAAACCCTTATTGATATATCTTTATGTCCAGTTCATGAGTTCTGGATGACTACCCCTATATAACACCCCTCTCTTAGAATCCCCCTGACCCCAATGAGCCAAGAAGTAGTTCTGTTTTGCAAGTTTAAAAGGTTTATTTGAGAAATAAAACAAAATATAGATATCACGCTTTTATAGTAAATTAATAATCGACATCGCCCTTATAAATATAATGTTAATCAACAATGAGTAATCTGACACTAGCACACTTCTTTATAATCAATGAGGAGTGGGTGTTGGATGGATAAGGCAGCAAAAATACTTTTATGATTTCAAGGGAAAAGCAATGAGGAATAAAATGCAGTACAGAAATATACAGAGATATGATTTTAGCAAAAGATAAGATAATCACTTTTTCTCTGGCAATTCACCCCCCTCCCCTATGCAATGTAAGACATGGAAGTAGATGGAAAGAGGAGCACACAGTTCTCAGGAATGCAATCAAATACAATACGAAATTCAGTTCCCCCCCAGCAAGCTTAGAGAAAACCGGTATGAGTTTTAAAACACAGGCCCAAGTGCTTTGAATGTGGTGGCAATGAAGTGAGAAATATGCTGAAAATGCTTTTAATTCCCTTTAGGAGGTTCAGGGTGAGTGAGAGATACTTGGGATGCGTGCAGGCTCACTTTAGCAATGATTCAGAGATGGTGATTAAGAGGCAAACAAATTTTTAGCAAGGAAAGAAATGACTGCTGATGGTTACACGTGGCTGGATTTTTAACCAAATCGCAAATCGTGCTAAAATTTGCGAGTGCGTGAATCGGGATTGCGGAAAAAGTATAAGGAGTAGGCTTGTTGGAAAGCTTAGATTCTAAGCTTTCAGAGGAAAGTTAAACCAAGTTCGTAGCCCAAACGGTTCCAGAGATATGAACGATTTTGTAAGGGTCGTTTATCGGATATAAAGTTTAAAAGCTCAAAGTGACAGGTGACAGCTTTGCAAATGACAGGTGACAGTTAGGAGGCAGTTCTACTTAGTTTAAAGTAATATCATTCAATCTATTTAACCTAAGAGATTTGGTTTTGCCCCTGTAATACATTGTGAGTGCCTAGCTGTACTCACAATATATTTGGAAGGTCTGGGTCGCGCCACGGATCTGTCAGGTTTTGGACTTTGGTTCCGGTCTCGCCACGGACGGTCTCTGCGCACAGCGTCTGGTCTCTGCTCTGCTGGTCTGGCATGGGTCTGGTCTGTCCGGATACAGCGGCCTCTACACGGCTCCTGGATCTCTGCACTGGTCCTAGCAAAAGTTCTTGGCAAGGGATTCAAGCAGCTCGCCCGGCTGTGAGTAGCTTGCAATGATTTGAGGCCTGCTGCAGAGAACTCAGCTTGTGGTTTTCGGCCTCTGATTTAGGTTCTAAAGTATAAGTTCTAGGTTCTGGAGTATGTAGCTGGAGTCAGTCTGGAACTGGTATCTTCTGGATGTTGTGTGGTCCGGCAAAACGCTCCGCAACTGGATTTGAATCCCTCTCTAGCTTCCAGTGGCTCTTTTTATGTCTTTTGAAAGTGGGTGTGTGCGCAGCATCACTAAGCCAGCCCCTCTCTCAACTGATCATTGGTCAAGCTTTTCTCTCTTCCTTGATAGGGGAAAGGAAATGTGAGTCATGGTGATGCTGTTTTATGGCCTGCAGAAAGGACACTCCCCTGTCAAATTGCACATAAATCTATATTTAACCCAAATAAATCTTCCACAGATACACAGTTGTTTTGTCATTGCATACACACATCATGCCTTACTGATGGGAGGCACTGTTCCGACCCTGGCGTTTCTAGGAGCTTGGGTAAAGAAATGGTAACTTTTTGCGCTTTTTAGTAGCTTTCCCCATATCAGATTTTTCTCCAAATTTATACAATTGTGTGCAAGGCATGTGGGCATTTAGATAAGGAAGCGTCAGATTTTTAACCTGCATACATTTAGAGTAACAACCTCTTTTCCGCTTGTAAACCCCCAGATCATACTACCAGGTCCTAAAACCTCTTAAACTGTGGGCAGAAAAATCACAAGAATTATGGTATCATTTAGATAATTTTGACAAGTCCGCACCATGAGTTATACATCTTTCTTAAAATCATATTCTGGCCAACAGGGGTGTGTCTTCCCAGGTCACATGGTGGAGAAACCAGTCTATCCACTTTCTTTAAGCTCAGCCTGTCCTCAGAGGGGGCTGCCCCTCCCCGTTTCTGCCAAGAGGAAGCCACTTTTATGACGCCCCCAATATAACATTTGCCTGAGTCAAGGAAGGGCTTTGTTCAAAAGGAAGCCATTTACGACCCCCCCTAATAAACCATCTGCCTGGGCCCTTTGTTTAGTTTCTTGCAGTCCCCTGGTAATTCAATCAGAGAGTGTGTGACCTCCTTTTGGCAGGGGCAACAGAATGCAGCCAGGCCTGGGAACCTGTCAGGCAGAATTGAAATCACTTTAAGCTAGTTTTCAGCTAAAATGTCACTTTTTGTTCCCCAGTTTAAGTCAATACAATTTTTACATATGCAGCTAGAATGCTGATTCTAAGTTGAAAACGATGACATTTCAACAGTTACAAACTATGTGACACTCAAAAGTAGGTGTAACGCTCACCTGATTCCCACGGAGGCGCGGGTCTTGGCAGGAAGCTGTCTGTGACTCGAAAAGTGATTTGCAGGACTCGATTGGCTTCTGGGGTCGAACCTCTTCGCAATGTGTCGGACTCGAAGAGTGAGGTTTCTGCAGGTGAAAGAATATGGGGGTTAAGGGTCTGGGTTGTTGAATCTCCTCCTCCTCCTCCTCCTCCTCCTCCTCCTCCTCCTCCCCCCCCCCAGCTTTTTCGTAGAGCCCCCAGGTCAACGTGCTCACCTTATATAGGTGGATGCTGGGCTCTCCATCTGCGTCTGGTGCAGGGTGCTGTTGCCAGTTCCTTCACTGGTGAAACACAGGCCTCTTGAATTCAGAGGATGGTTACCGTCGTTATCTGCACGAGCGGTGAGTTTCTGGACACCTTTTGTCTTTATAGTCTTTACATGCGTGGCACGTTTATATGCAGACTCTGTATAATGCCTTTCCCTTATGTATTGCAGGGCTCTTGAGATGAAAGATGAAGTGAAGCGCCTGGAAGTTCGTAAGTATGGCAAGCGCTCTAACTGTCTCTTTCCTTGCAGCTTAGTTCGTGTTAAAGAGACGCCGGAGTATTCGCAGGCATTTTATTGCGACAATACCTGCTTAATGTCTTTTCTTTTGCCTTTCAGATGTTGGGTTGCAGGGCCGGAGTCCGCGGAATGCCAGTAAGTTGTTAACGATACTTTGCCTTCGCAGGCGGCGATGCAGAACGAAGAAATCCGGAATTCACAGCGTGCCGGTAAGTATGGCAATGCTTTTGTTCTTGCAGGTGGAGATGCGGCGTGAAGAAACACCCGCAGCCGATGGATCAGGTAAGTAAGCACTGCGTGTAAAGTTCGCCTTGCTAACCTGTTGTTTCTGTTCTTTGCAGGTGCTGATGATGTCTGGATACCGAAATGGTAAGTAGGATTCTTGCAGGTCAAGGATCGGAAGAAGAAAGGCCGGAGCAGACTCGGTGAGCATTCTGCTGCAGATGCAGAATAACGCAAAGCACGCTTCATATATCGGGTGTGGTTTAAATAGCCTTGGAGTGATGAGGCGTCTTCTTCCACGGCCCCGCCTAGGTAAGAAAAGAGTTCCAGTTTCCAGAAGAGTTCCAGTGCTGTATCCAGGGAGTGGAGCTGCCCCACCCAGGTAAGAAAGTAGTTCCTGTTCTCAGATGGCTTCTAAGTGGCTGGTAAGTAAGCAGCATGGTCTGCTGCAGGTAAGTCCACCTGGTGCCACCGCCGCCAGGACAAGATCCAAAAGGTCCCAGTGGGGACCGGCTGGTGCGTAGGATTAGGGTTAGGGGCCTGCTTCCAAGGACGTTGGGCTGGTCCTGGCTCCTTGGAAGCAGTGATCATGACAGTAGGTCACTCAGTTAATTTAAACATTTCGATTTTGGTGGTTTTAATCCAGTTTCAGTTAGGCTGCTGACATGCATAGCTCAGCCAGTTTTGTTATGAACATTGTTTTGGGCTCTTCATCTTCCCAGATTTTGTATGCACACATACTTCATTCTGCCAGATGTCCGCTGGTGTTCAGTGAGATTTTTGGATGTGTTGCAATGTTTGAAAATAGGCATTTTGAGCTGGCATTCAGAGAAACCAAAGGTAATTTCAAAGTGTTTTTGAGCTAACAGGCGCTGGTGTTTTACCTTTGGCACCCATTCCACTCATGGCACCCTGGCCCATCATGCTCGCACTGGTGGGTGGCAAGTCAGGCAACCACCCCGGTGTGCGCACAAACTGCGTGGTTCTCCTGGATTCTGGCGCACATGTGGGCTTTTTGGCCATCTTGGATTTTCTAAGCCCACAGCACCAAACACTGCAGCATGATAGCTCAAACGTGGGTCAGGACACCCAACAAGGCCCCCCCCACGCGACTGCACTTTGAATTTGAGTCGGTGGGGAGTCGGGTGCACAGAAGGTTTTGACCCACGCACTGGTATGTCCGCATAATCTTCTTCCAGTTCTGCAAATGGCACAGTTCAGCATCTTTTCCTCCCTCCAGTCGATCAATCAGTTCTCCTTGCTGGTCCTGATGGGAGGATTGGGCGGTACCCTGGGCCCCTCGGGTCTCTGCTCCCGGTCCCCGGATTGTCCTTCTTGGCCAGTCTTCAGGTTTTCTTTCTCCTAGGACGACAAAGGAAAAGCGGCAATACCTATTCATGGACATTTCTCCCCCACCATTGATATAGTGGGGTGGCATATCTATTTTAGAACTCAACAGATATGAACATGCACATTTTTTTAAATTAAGCAACAGGAACACAAACTTGAGAAACACAGAATTTGATAGGCTATATGTAGGATATTTTAGGGTTGGAATTGAATTACTCTGGAGCGGTACCCTCTGGGATTAGAGAGGACTCCTCCAGTTGCTGCAAAGTGTGCCTGGGATGGCAACACTTCAACTGGTTTATGTGGACCCACTTGTCTTCCCCCCCTCTGCCAAACCGCCTTTGGGGGTGCGGATCTTGTAGGCCACAGGGGAGATCTTGTCTATAATCTCAAAGGGTCCCTTCCATGTAGGCAAAAATGTGCACTGTCTTGCCTGGTTTCTTTGGAAGTTGTATAAATAGACCCGGTCCCCCACCTGATATTCCTTCCTAGAAGTTTTCAGGTCATAGTGGGTCTTCATACTCTCGGCTGATCTTTCTAGATTCCGCTGAGCATAGGCAAAAGCATGTTGAAGGTGTTTCCTTAAATTCTCCACATACTCATGAGTTGTGGAGGCATTTATCAACGTTTGCTCTTGGGTTCTGTAGAGCAAATGCTGGGGAAGCACCATCTTGCGTCCAGTAATCAACTCAAATGGTGACATTTTGCTTGCAGATGAAGGGGTAGATCTGATGGCCATTAGGACCAGAGGTAATCGGATATCCCAACTTGGCCCAGAATCTGCCACAAACTTCTTTAATATGCTCACAATGGTTCGGTTGTATCTCTCCACTGCTCCAGAAGAAGCTGGCCTGTAAGCAATGTGTAGCTTCCTTTTAACCCCCAGTATCTCCCACATCTTTGTCATTACTTCACTGGTGAAGTGGCTACCTCTGTCTGACTCAATCCTTTGAGGTAGACGAAAACGGGAAAAGATGTGGTTAATCATCAGGGCAGCTGCAGTTTCTGCCTTGCAATTTGGGGCTGGGAGACATTCCACCCACTTGGTAAACAAGCATGTAACAGTCAACATGTACTTGTTTCCTCTAGATGAGCGAATCACAGGGCCTACAAAGTCGATTTGCAAATCTGACCATGGCAGTGTCATCCCCCTCTTTTGGAGAGGCGCACGGTGCGTGAGGGATGATGGCTGAAATTGTGCACACACAAGACACCCCTTCAAGTATTGGTCGAGGTCCTGCCCCATGTGTGGCCAGTATGCAACCTCTCTTAAGATTTCCAGTGTTGTGTGAAACCCCCTATGACCGGCGGTGGCCGCATCATGGGCGTGACTTAACATCAGGCTTCGGAATGATGTAGGAACCACCCACTGATCATGGCCAGCTTGGGATTTCCTTACCAACAAGCCATCTTGGATTCGGAACATTTTTGGACATTTCATCAACACTCTTAGGTCCTCTTTCCCAATGTAATCGGTATCCGTCAGGGGAAAGTTCTCAGGGTCCTCAAGGTGCTGGTAAAACTTACCAATAATTGGATCCCCCTTCTGAGCTGTAATCAAATCAGCATCAGGGGTCTCCTTGCTCCATTGGGCAGTTAAAAGATCATTGTGAGCATTTGTCTGGGACCTAGTGATAGCAGTGACCTGGATTTCCCCAAAAGGGACTCTATTTCGATTAGATCCCCTTGGATGGCCCCGGTTTTGGCCAGCTGATCAGCTAAGTCATTTCCAGTTTTGTCTGGTCCCTCTACTTTGGAATGACCCTTGATCTTTTTCCAGTAGATGGTCATCCCATTCGATGTGACCAGATCATCAATGTTTTGGATTAACTTCCCATGTTTCAAGGGTTTGTTATTAGCACATAACATGCCTCTGGTTTTCCAATTAACCAGGTGCTCCACGAACCCATTCCGTACATAATCCGAATCTGTGATTATGACCCGTTTGTGGAGTTGATGCTGGACAGCAGTGAGGATGGCCTGATGCACAGCCATTAATTCTGCCACCTGACTACTTCGGGGACCAATTTTGTATCCAGCAGAGGGTTCTGGGAACTCCTTCACCCATGCATTCCCTACGCCAGCCACCAGTTCTTTCTCCCCGTTGTTGTCAACATGGTACGAGCATCCATCCACATAGACAGTGGGCATTCCCTCACACTTGTCTTCTTCAAAGACTTTGTGTGGGGAATTAAGGTATGCCTCCATGTTGTCCTTCATTTTTAGACTTTCGTCCTCGAGACAGTTTTCTCTGGCACAATCATGCAAGTCAGCCAGACCTTGCGCGAGGGGACTCTTCTTGTTTTGGCCATATCTGACCTCCACAGGAAAGCCTTGCATTGACAGAATCCAGGAAGTAATTCGGGAATTACTCACATTTCCAGCCCGGATTCTGTCTCTTTGGAGATATTGCAGAGGCTGGTGTGGAGTCTCCACTATGATGTGTTCCCCCTGGATAAACGGGCGGTAATTCTTCAATGCCCACACCATTGCCAGGAGTGCCTTCTCACAATTGTTGAATTTTTCCTCCACAGAGGATAAAGTTTTGCTCGCATAGGAGATTACTTTATTGACCTTGTCATGCTTTTGGTATAATACTGCCGTCAAGCATGTATTAGAGAACCCTGTCTCCAGGAAGAACTCCTTGTTTCTGACAGGGTAAGCTAGGCAGGGCGCTTGTGAGAGGCCTCTTTTGAGTTGTCTTACTGCCTCGGCTTGTTCTGGACTCCATTCCCACTTGACCCCCCCTTCAGGAGATGAATCAGGGGTCTGGTGATCTCTGCGTAGCCCTCAATGAACTTTCTGCTGTAATTAGTCAGTCCAAGGAGGCTCCTTAGTTCCCGCAGAGTTGTGGGGTCTTTCAGTTTCTGAAGTGCTTCCACTTTCTTTTCCTGGGGACAGAGACCCTGAGGAGTAATCTCATGCCCCAAGAAATTAACACGGGTTCTACACCACTGTGCTTTCTGAAAGGAAAGTTTTGCTCCGGCGGCCCTCAACTGGGTCAGAACATAACAGATCTCCGCTATGTGTTCCTCCACAGATGAACTTTTGATGAGGACATCATTTACATAAGCCAGGTTACCCCTTGCACCCAGGTCGGGCATGGCCTTGTGTAGGAAAATGTTGAATTCATTGCCGGAGTTGAGGTATCCGAAGGGAGTACGGGTCCAGGTGTACTGCTGGCCCCCAAAGGTAAAAGCCAGTTTGTATTGGTCCTCCCTACTGACAGGCACGGTCCAGTATCCATTGGTCAGGTCTATTGCAGTGAATACCTGTGACCCCTGGATCTGGGCCAGCCCTTGGTCAATGTAGGGCAGAGGCCGTCGGGAAGTATGGACCCGTTTGTTGAGCTCCCTGAGGTCGGCGCAGTCTCCACTGGGCGTTTGGCTTCAATATTCCCAGCACCGGGTTATTGAAGGTGCTGTGAACTGGACGGATTATTCCCCGGGACTCAAGGTTCTTAATTATTTCAGTAAGGGACTCCATGGATGCAAGAGGCAAGCGATATTGCTTCACAAACACTGGAGTCATTCCAGGGTCCGTGGGGATTGTTGTTGTGTGGATGTCAGTGCGACCACAGTCATATGAGTCTACCGCAAAGAGATCTTGGAAATCCACGAAAACTTGTTTCAACTTTTGCTTCTGTTCCAGAGTCACACAGGCATCAGCTATGTTGACTCTCTCTTCCACCATCTGCCTGAAGCCTGGAAAGACTTCTGGTTTGGCTATCTCAGCGGCCTCCTCCAGCTGGGTAGAGAAGTCCCTGGTCAGAGTGCTGATTTGGACTGGAGGCTTCAGGTGGGAAAGGCAGCCCTCATGGACCTGGAAAATCACCTCATCCCCTCTGAAGTCACAAGTCACATCTTCCTTACCATAAGGGCAAGAAGTGTACACCAGGAACTTCCCCCCATGCCGGGTGAACATCCCGTCTGGTGTTGTATTGTCCTCACTGTCACTGTCAAAACAGTCCTTGGGGATCGGTCCTAACAGTTCATTTCCTAACTCAATGGAGAAATGTCGGTCATCAACCGCCATTCCAATAATGGTGCCTGCGGCTAGAGTAATACTCTTTAAGTCGCTGTTATCCACCTCTATTGGAATGGTGTCAAGTTCTATGTTGACTAATGGTGTTGGGTTTACCCCCAACCCTTGCTGTTGGAGAGAAGCGTTTAGATGTATGTAAGCATCAGGGTTTTTCAAATGTTGTCCTCTTTTAACTTTCACTTCCAGGGCGAATTGTCGGGTCCTTTCTGGGATGGTGACTTCCTCTTTAATCTGAATTTCAACTGCATAAGGTATCAATTGAGCTGACCTAAATGCTTTTTCTGGATCATCAAAGCCCATGGGATTATCCGCTAATCGGGACCATGCTTTGAAGTTTATTAGGTCCAAACTAATGGCAAAGCGATTGAGAATGTCACTGCCTAAGTAAAAGGCGGCAGTGACGTCTCGCACGACCCAACAATTATGGACTATGCTCTTGTTGCCAATGGAGATTTTGAGCATACACCTGCTTGGCAGGAGAGGTTTGGAATTAGGTGCTTCCAGGTCCATTTCCCATTTGTCTATCAGTTTGAATGTGGGAATGGCTGGATCTTTTGGGAGTTGGCGGAACATGGCTTCACTGATGAAGCTCTTACCGTTGTTCACGCACACTCGAGCGAGAACAGAGTCCTTCCCATCATTTAACTGATCAGGGATGAACAACTGCTCTCCAATTTGCTGAATATAAGCCAGGCTCTGAGCCGATTTCACATCTTTCTGGACTATAGGAGTGGGAGTTTCCGATTGTGGATTAGTAAAGAATTTCAGGGCGTTTCCTTCCAGTGTGGAATACCACCTTAAACTGGAAGGAAGGTTGATTTTCATAAATAGAGAGGACCCCCCTCCATCACCAGTCTGTTGTCCTACTGCTATTACTGTCACGTCTGGAGTTTGGTTGTTCTGGAAGTGAAATTCTACTTGGTCAGATTTTTGTTCACCCATGTGGCAGGTGCCGTTTAAACTAACATGGTTGACACTCTGTTTTAATTTTATTGGTCGGCTAGTCTGGGTCCAGAGGACCTTGTTTACACAATCTATTAGGGGTGACAACCTTCTCAGGAGGTCATTCCCTAGTAAACAAGGGGTGCCCTCTGGAGTCACTACTATGACCGGGTGTTTCACCTTGTGTCGCCGAATTTTAATGTCCAAGTCTGCAGTCCCCTCAACGGGAATCTCCTTCCCGTCAAAGTTCTGCAGTTGTCCAGGAAGAGAGGTGAGAGGAATACGGTAATTCTCCCCCTTCCTGCATTTAGTTCCTCAAAGGCCCTTTTGGACAGAAGGGTAGCTTGGGATCCAGTGTCCACCAGTGCCAAAATTGTACCCTGCCCCTGTACTTGTACCGGGGCATAGTATCTTCCCTCCTTCTCCTCAAGGGGGCACAGATAATGCACATTTTTGGACAACTGGTGGGCTAATTTTCTGGTTTTGGACATTGCTAGCAAAGAGATTTGGGCAGAATTCTGTGGAGAGCCTTGGGAATCTGAAAGAAAAAGTTGGCAACTGGAGATCAGAGCCATTTTGGGTTCCCCTGGTTCCGGTTATGGGCCGCCCGCCCTTTTTGGAGGCAGTCACCAGGATGGGTTTGAACCAGGGGATTTTGGTATTGTGGGTTCTGGGATGAGATGATGGGCGGCGGTAGCTCAGTCTCCATATCTCCCCAGTCTGGATTGGAATCCCTTGGGACCCATTTTTCTTTGGGAGGAGTTCCCCCATCTCTGAAGGAGAAGATGCTTTTCCCAGGATCTTCTGAGGATCCCTCTCCCTCAAATTGGAAGACCTGTACCTCCTCCACAAAGTGGGTCTGTTTGGGTCCTTTGTTTCTCCTACCCCCCCCTCTGCTCCTTGGGAGGCAGGCTTTCAGGGGTAGGAGATTTTGTTTCCGGTTCCTGGTTTTCCAGGGGCTGTTTACAAGTTGTGAAGGAGGCTTCCTCCAAGGCTTTACACCCCCCTTCCCCTTGTGCCTCCTCCCTGGGAACCGGTGGATTATCGGGGTGCTGCCCCCGTCATTGTTCTGGAGCACCCGATCTAGAGTTTGGGGCATTCTACGGTGGCATGCTCATCTGAGGGTTCTGTTGAGCCCTCAGTATGTGACCCAGATCTCGTGCCATATTTTGGACCTGACGCTCAAGTTGTGAAACCCGCTCAGGCTGATACGGGGCTCTATTTTCTCCCCTGGGCTGATCCCGGGAAGGGTAGCTATCCCTTCTCTGGTAGTACCCCTGGTTGGGACGATTTTGGTACCCCTCCACCCTTGGCCTCCCCTCTCCCGGATTAGGTTGTCTGGGCTCAGGGAATTGGGGAAAGAAGGATGGATGATTTTGGGCTGGAAATTCGGTGGATACCTGGCGAAAAAGTTCTGCCCAGGATTTGGAGAATTTCTGCCCTCCTGGGGGAAGTTGGGAGGGAAGTTCCCTGGGTTAGGTGGTTGGCTAGATCCCCCCCCCTTTGGGCTGGAGGAGTCCACACATAACCCAGGATTGGTCGGTTTCCCTTGTAGCGGGGACTTACATAGTCAGGGGAGCGGGGGACCCCATTTGTGGGACTACCTCCTCGACTCCCTGTCTGTGACTTGCCCGAGGGCCTTCTGGGCTGTGAATTATTTGGTGCAGGCAGGTTTTTAGGCCCCCCCCCCATCTCCAAATCTAAAACGGGGGCAACCTTTACCTCTGCCACCTTGGCAGCAGCCGGGGTGCTGTTGGTTTTGGGGTTTTTCGGCGCGTTATTTTTATTTTCGATAGGCTTCTGCACCTCATAGATCCGGGTAGCCTGTTCAATGACCCAGTCTAAAGATCTTTTCTCATGAAAATCTCTCACGAGTTGGGTCATTATGCATTTGGGTAAGGCATGGAAAAACGTATTGATAAATTCTCTGCTATCCGTGCGCACCTTTCTGGTGGTCTGCGCAAAAGCACGTTTTAATTCTTGCACAAACTCTTGTGGGGCCTGATCCTCCCCACATTGCAAATTGTAGGCTGCCTTGCGAGCCTCGAGGATTTCTGTGAACAGAAAAATGTTTCAAGATGGCCGCCTTATAGGTGGACCATCTTAAATGATTTTGGTCCTCCAGCCCCGCAAGGAAACTGGAGTATTCTGGGGAGACTGTCCATTTGACGTACTGGATGCAGCTATTGCTGTCCTTCAAATGGAAAGTCTCCATCATTTGCTCATAGAGCTCCAAGTGTTCCCAAACGGAATACTTGGCGTTCTTATAAGGTGTGATGACACTCCTTATTGCCTTTATTTGCTTCAATGGGTCCTTAAGCAAGGCCCTTTTTGCCTTATTGGCCTTTTTGGTTCGGGTAACCCTGGTCCATTCATCCTCTGACTCAGAGGCACTGCTCCCAGAGGTTCCTGTCTGATCTTCCAGGTTTTCCCGGATTCTGAGAGCCTGGGAATGGCTGGCAGAATGTGGGGACCTGGTCTCCTGTGTCCTGCGGCGTTCAGAGCAGTCTTCACATTCCTCCTTGCTGCCAGGATTTGTATTTGATGGGTACCCCCCCCCCCACTGACCTAACTGGGCAGAAGTTTTCAGGATGCCCTTAATGGGCCTACTCTCCTGGGGTTCCCCACTAAATTGCACTGTGCTTGGGTGCCCATACCCGGATGCCCGCCCATCCATTCCTGGGAGGTACTGGCCTATGAGCCCCATACTTCTAGCTGGATAGTAATCTGCCATCCCCGTGGCCCTGGGCTCATGTGCGCGAGGGGACATGGAGGTGGCAGAGTCCAGGGACTGGGAGAGATGAAGGCCTCTGGTACTAGGGCTCCTGAGGTTATGCTCAGGAGTTTCTCTTTCCCAGCAAACCTCATCTCTATCCGCCCCTGCTTCCTGTTGCAATGCAAGAGCCTGCGCTTTCAGTTCCTCAGTTAAGGCCTTACTCGACTCCATCAGTCTCTCCTGCATCACTACCTGTTGCTGGAGCCTATCATTGTGCTGACAGAGCTTCATTTTCTCTCTGTGCCTCCTGATTGGTCCTGGAGTACTGGACCAGTCTCTGCTGCAGGAGGGTTACCTCCTGAGCTGTGTGCCTATTGGCCTGCTCCTTTCTTGCCAGAGCATCCTCCACCCTCCTGGTGTGCTCTAACAAGTTCTGGTGTTCTTTTTGGAGGTCACCCAGTCCCTGGAGGGCCAGGTGATTTTCTTCCATTTTCCTTTTTAAGTGGCAGACTTCCTGGCCTAAGGTGTCCCTTTCCTGACTAAGAGCCTGCATCTGTGCCGCCAGGCCGTCCCTTTGCCTTTGGAAGGCACCAGCTTTCTGGTGCTCCTGATCAAACTCTGCCTGGGTATCCAGGTCTTTCAGAATCAATTTATTGCTTTCCTCCTTCTCTCTGTCTAATCGAATTTGCAGGGTGGCTACCTGTTCTGTGCATGCCCTGTTGAAGTCCAGTTGTTGCTCCAGCTTTTTCTGGCTTTGCCGAAGGGAGTCCAAACCTTCTTCGTACTCCTTCTGCAAGGCCAGAAATCTGGTATCCTGGTCAGCCTTCTCCTTTTGCAGTCTATCCATGTCCTCTTTTATTTTAATGATATACTGCCTACTATCATTTTCTGACTCCTGGCTCCTCTGCAGCCTCTGCTCAGAAGAGACGAGGTCAGATTGGGCCTTTTCTAACACCAGCTGTTGCCTATTTGCCAGATCTTGGCCTTCAGCACATTTGTCCTGCATGGCTCCCATATATAGATACAAATATGCTGCTATCCTGGAAATCTTATTATGTTCATCTTTGGCTTTAGGGGCCATATATAGTTCACTCAGGGCCACATGTAGGGGACTCTGATCTCCCCATATATCTGACCCTGTTTCAGTGACCTGTTGCGCGATTGCCTGCAACCAGACCGTTTGGTCCTGATGAGTCCACTCACCTCTCACAAATAGCTTATGTAAGAAGTGCTCTCTGGCCATTTTGATGTCTACCAGTGTCGTCATTCTGGAATTTGAGTTCCTTCCTGATTTACAGAAGTTTGTATTTTATTTTTGCAAAACAGACCGTTTCCTTAGAGCGTTCCTTTGAGGAGTGCTTTACAGCGTAACACAGCGTGGTGATCCAACCGGATATGTGTATCTGGTCAGCTGGCACACTGTATTAATCTGCACAAATGGTAAATCTAACCCAGAATATCCTGGACGAGCCCCCACTTTGTAAGAGGATTCAATTCAACACTACAGCTAAGTCAATGCCTAGTCTGGGATACTGAATGGAAACCCTTATTGATATATCTTTATGTCCAGTTCATGAGTTCTGGATGACTACCCCTATATAACACCCCTCTCTTAGAATCCCCCTGACCCCACTGAGCCAAGAATTAGTTCTGTTTTGCAAGTTTAAAAGGTTTATTTGAGAAATAAAACAAAATATAGATACCACGTTTTTATAGTAAAGTAATAATCAATATCTCCCTTATAAATATAATGTTAATCAACAATGGGTAATCTGACACTAGCACACTTCTTTATAATCAATGAGGAGTGGGTGTAGGATGGATAAGGCAGCAAAAATACTTTTATGATTTCAAGGGAAAAGCAATGAGGAATAAAATGCAGTACAGAAATACTGGATATGATTTTAGCAAAAGATAAGATAATCACTTTTTCTCTGGTAATTCACCCCCCTCCCCTATGCAATGTAAGACATGGAAGTAGATGGAAAGAGGAGCACACAGTTCTCAGGAATGCAATCAAATACAATACGAAATTCAGTCCCCCCACCCCCCCCCCAGCAAGCTTAGAGAAAACCGGTATGAGTTTTAAAACACAAGCCCAAGTGCTTTGAATGTGGTGGCAATGAAGTGAGAAATATGCTGAAAATGCTTTTAATTCCCTTTAGGAGGTTCAGGGTGAGTGAGAGATGCTTGGGATGAGTGCAGGCTCACTTTAGCAATGATTCAGAGATGGTGATTAAGAGGCAAACACATTTTTAGCAAGGAAAGAAATGACTGCTGATGGTTACACGTGGCTGGATTTTTAACCAAATCGCGGTAAAATACGCGAGTGCGTGAATCGTGATTGCGGAAAAAGTATAAGGAGTAGGCTTGTTGGAAAGCTTAGATTCTAAGCTTTCAGAGGAAAGTTAAACCAAGTTCGTAGTCCAAACGGTTCCAGAGATATGAACGATTTTGTAAGGGTTGTTTTTCGGATATAAAGTTTAAAAGCTCAAAGTGACAGGTGACAGCTTTGCAAATGACAGGTGACAGTTAGGAGGCAGTTCTACTTAGTTTAAAGTAATATAATTCAATCTATTTAACCTAAGAGATTTGGTTTTGCCCCATCCTATCTGTACTCAATATATTTGGAAGGTCTGGGTCGCGCCACGGATCTGTCAGGTTTTGGACTTCGGTTCCGGTCTCACCACGGACGGTCTCTGCGCACAGCGTCTGGTCTCTGCTGTGCTGTCTGGTCTGGCACGGGTCTGGTCTGTCCGGATACAGCGGTCTCTACACGGCTCCTGGATCTCTGCACTGGTCCTAGCAAAAGTTCTTGGGAAGGGATTCAAGCAGCTCGCCCGGCTGTGAGTAGCTTGCAATGATTTGAGGCCTGCTGCAGAGAACTCAGCTTGTGGTTTTAGGCCTCTGATTTAGGTTCTAAAGTATAAGTTCTAGTTTCTGGAGTATGTAGCTGGAGTCAGTCTGGAACTGGTATCTTCTGGATGTTGTGTGGTCCGGCAAAACGCTCCGCAGCAACTGGATTTGAATCCCTCTCTAGCTTCCAGTGGCTCTTTATATGTCTTTTGAAAGTGGGTGTGTGCGCAGCATCACTAAGCCAGCCCCTCTCTCAACTGATCATTGGTCAAGCTTTTCTCTCTTCCTTGATAGGGGAAAGGAAATGTGAGTCATGGTGATGCTGTTTTATGGCCTGCAGAAAGGACATTCCCCTGTCAAATTGCACATAAATCTATATTCAACCCAAATACATCTTCCACAGATACACAGTTGTTTGTCATTGCATACACACATCATGCATTACTGATGGGAGGCACTGTTCCGACCCTGGCGTTTCTAGGAGCTTGGGTAAAGAAATGGTAACTTTTTGCGCTTTTTAGTAGCTTTCCCCATATCAGATTTTTCTCCAAATTTATACAATTGTGTGCAAGGCATGTGGGCATTTAGATAAGGAAGTGTCAGATTTTTAACCTGCATACATTTAGAGTAACAACCTCTTTTCCGCTCGTAAACCCCCAGATCATACTACCAGGTCCTAAAACCTCTTAAACTGTGGGCAGAAAAATCACAAGAATTATGTTATCATTTAGATAATTTTGACAAGTCCGCACCATGAGTTACACATCTTTCTTAAAATCATATTCTGGCCAACAGGGGTGTGTCTTCCCAGGTCACATGGTGGAGAAACCAGTCTATCCACTTTCTTTAAGCTCAGCCTGTCCTCAGAGGGGGCTGCCCCTCCCCGTTTCTGCCAAGAGGAAGCCACTTTTATGACGCCCCCAATATAACATTTGCCTGAGTCAAGGAAGGGCTTTGTTCAAAAGGAAGCCATTTACGACCCCCCTAATAAACCATCTGCCTGGGCCCTTTGTTTAGTTTCTTGCAGTCCCCTGGTAATTCAATCAGAGAGTGTGTGACCTCCTTTTGGCAGGGGAAACAGAATGCAGCCAGGCCTGGGAACCTGTCAGGCAGAATTGGAATCTCTTTAAGCCAGTTTTCAGCTAAAATGTCACTTTTTGTTCCACAGTTTAAGTCAATACAATTTTTACATATGCAGCTAGAATGCTGATTCTAAGTTGAAAACTATGACATTTTAACAGTTACAAACTATGTGACACTCAAAAGTAGGTCACTCAGTTAATTTAAACATTTCGATTTTGGTGGTTTTAATCCAGTTTCAGTTAGGCTGCTGACATGCATAGCTCAGCCAGTTTTGTTATGAACATTGTTTTGGGCTCTTCATCTTCCCAGATTTTGTATGCACACATACTTCATTCTGCCAGATGTCCGCTGGTGTTCAGTGAGATTTTTGGATGTGTTGCAATGTTTGAAAATAGGCATTTTGAGCTGGCATTCAGAGAAACCAAAGGTAATTTCAAAGTGTTTTTGAGCTAACAGGTGCTGCTGTTTTACCTTTGGCACCCATTCCACTCATGGCACCCTGGCCCATCATGCTTGCACTGGTGGGTGGCAAGTCAAGCAACCACCCCGGGGTGCGCACAAACTGCGTGGTTCTCCTGGATTCTGGCGCACATGTGGGCTTTTTGGCCATCTTGGATTTTCTAAGCCCACAGTACCAAACGCTGCAGCATGATAGCTCAAACGTGGGTCAGGACACCCAACAGTAACATGCACCGTAGGTATTGCTCTAGTGTCTGATTCGTCCGCTCCATTTGGCCATCAGTTTGGGGATGGTGACTAGTGGACAGACGAATATCGATTTGGGCAATTGCACAACTCTTCCTCCAGAAGTTAGACACAAACTGACTCCCTCGGTCAGAAATCAGGATGGAGGGGAAACCATGTAATCTTACGATTTGCTCTAAAAACACCTTTGCCAGACTGGATGCATTTGGTAGACCCTTAAGCGGAATGAAATAGGCTATTTTAGAGAATAGGTCAACAACCACTAGGATAGTGGTTGAACCCTTGACTGGGAGGCAGATCTGTGATGAAATCGAGGGAGAGTGTGTGCCAAGGTTCAGGTGGAATTTCCAGGGGTTGAAGAAGGCCAGCAGGTCTTTGTTTCTGGGATTTATTATGTGCACAAATGCCACATGACAGAATAAACTGCGTAGTGTCCTTTCGGCACGTCTGCCACCAATAATTTCTTTTCACCTCGACTTGGGTCTTGGCAATTCCTGGATGTCCTATCTGGGGGTTGTGATAACCAGAAATGACTTGTTTTTGTAGTGCCTTATTCGGTATATATAAAGGCCCTCTGAAATACGGGCGTTCGTTCTTTGTTGTGTAATGTTCACTTTGAGTGGTAACAGTCTTGTAGAGCCTCGGTGTTCATTAGGAGCCGAATTTCCTTTTGGAGTTCTTCCAGAGATAATGTTATTGTAAGTCCAAGTAGTTTGTCACCTGGAATAATGGCCACCGGGTCTGGGGTTGAATATGCATTCTCAGCAATACCCATACAGGATAGGGCATCGGGTTTTCCGTTCTGGACTCCAGGTCGGTATGTGATTATGTAATCATATTCTGTGAAGAATAAAGCCCATCGGAGTTGACGGGATGATTGAGCCTTTGCCGTCTTGAGGTATTGTAGGTTGCGATGGTTGGTGATTACGGTGATGGTATGTCTGGCGTCTAGGAGGTAATGCCGCCAAGCCTTAAAGGCTGCCTTGATTGCTAGGAGTTCCTTGTCTGTTATTGCATAGTTAAGTTCAGGTGTAGTAAATTTTCGCGACTAAAAGGCCACGGGATGTAACTGGCCTGTTTCGGGATCCCTTTGGGAAAGAACAGCCCCCATTGCCATGCTAGAGGCATCTGTTTCCACTACATATGGGCGATCTGGGTGGGGGTGTCGTAGCACCAGGGCTGAGGTAAATCTTTTGAGTTCCTGGAAGGCCTTCTCCGCCTCTTCTGTCCATTGGAACAGTTTGTTGTTTTTTCGTAATAAAGAAGTGATCAGGTGCACAATCTGGGAGAAACCCGGGATGAATCGGCGATAGAAGTTCACAAAGCCGAGCATACTTTGGACACCTTTGGCTGAAGACGGTGATGGCCAGCTAAGGATGGTGTCTACTTTGTGCATATCCATCCGGACACCTCTGGGAGTGAGGACAAAACAAAGGAACTCAACTTCGGTGACATGGAAGGAGCATTTTTCCAAGTTTGGCGTATAGCTGGTGCTGTCAGAGGTTTGCAAGGACGGAGCGAACGTGCCTGACATGGTCCTGTTTAGAAGAGGAGTACATCAAGATGTCGTCTATGTAAACTAAGGCACATACGTCAATCAATTCCCGTAGTACATCGTTCATGAAGTACTGGAGCGCGGCGGGAGCGTTGCAAAGCCCAAAGGGCATCACCTGATATTTGTACAGCCCATACTTAGTACGAAAGGCAGTCTTCCATTTGTCTCCTTTCTTTACATCCCGAGATGGTATGCCCCTGTGAGGTCCAATTTGGTGTAAATTTGGGCATCCTTGACTTGGTCCAGCAGTTCTGGGATAAGGGGTAGAAGATAACGGTTTTTAACTGTTACCGGGTTTAGTGCGCGGTAGTCAATGCACGTTATCAAGTCCCCCCTCCTTCTTGGGTACAAAGAATAGGGGCGAGTCTGCCGGGGATTTGGACGGGCGGATAAAGCCGTTTGCCAGGTATTGCTCCAGATATGATTTCAAGTGGAGATTTTCAGGTTTGATGAGTGCATAAATTCGACTACACAGGATTTGTGCACCAGGTATGAGGTCGATCTGACAGTCATATGGCCCGTGAGGGGGTAAGGTATTAGCCTGTTCTTTTTGTAAAACATCTTGGAAATCCTGGTATTCGCTTGGTAATGTACTTGTTACACCTAGTACCAATGCCTCTTTATCTTGGACAGGTGTATCTGGGTCAGACGATTGCATTTCCACTTGGTAGCACACATGAGCACACTCATTGGAGAAGGCTAATGTCTTGGCTCGCCAGTTGATGTTAGGATTGTAAGTCACCAACCACGGCATCCCTAGAATCACCCGGAACTGAGGGGCCTTGATAAGGTCGAAGGTAATGGCTTCCCAATGTCCGTCTTGGCACAGAAGGGTCAATTCTGCTGTGCGTTGAGTTACAGGACCAGAAGCTATCTCTGTGCCATCGACAGTGGTGACCTTCTCAGTTGTCGTTTTCTGAAAGAGAGGATACCCCCATCCTTGTTGCCAGGCCTTGGTCTATGTAGTTACCAACGGCTCCGCTGTCTATGTATGCCTCCACAGTATGCATCCAAGATAGTTGTTGGTGACTGATCAAAATCACAGGCAGGGAAAGGTGTGAGGTCTGTAGTTCTTTTCCTTCGCTCGACAAATGGACCTCTAGGCTTGTCGGGCCTGGAAGTTTTCCAACTCTTGTTCTCCTCCGTCTTTCTCTGTAGCCCCAAATGTTCTCCTAGGGGGGTTTTACGGGACATTCTCTGTGGAAGTGGCCTGATTTCCCACAGTACAGGCATAATTGCTGTTGTCTCCTTTTGTCTCTTTCGGCCTTGGTTAATGGGCTCTATACCCCACAATTTGCATGGGTTCCGAAATGTTTTCTGATTAACACGGACTGTTCTCCTTTGAGCGAACATACACAGTCCGATTCTCTGTTCTGGCTCGATCTGTCCTTCGATCTTGCAGCTTGTGGTCTAGCCGCACCACTAGGTTGATGAACTCTGCACAATCTTTTGGCGGTTTTACCACCTGAGCTAGGCTGTCTTTCAATTCCCTCCATAATCCTTGATGGAATAACGTTTGTTTCTCCTCAGGCCATCCAGTTTCAACGACAAGTCTGTTAAAAGTGGCGATATATATTAACAAATCTTGGCTGCCTTGGCAGAGGGACAGAAGTTCGTTATCCAGAGCTTGGCCCTGGGTATGTCGTGCGAACAGCTTCTCCATCTCCTGTTGAAACCCCCTGAAATACTGCAGGAGCGGGTCATCCCGGCTTACTAACGGTATGGACCAATCCGCGGCACTGCCACACAGATCTGACAGAATGAAGGCAACCCGCGACTGATCGTTAGGAAAGGCTCCGGGTCTACAAAGAAAATGGAGGCGGCACTGGTTCATGAATACTGCATATTTTCTTGAGTCCCCAGTAAAATGTTCCGGTGGGGCCAAAGGAACTGCCCGAGGGAGGACCATTTGCACTGGATTGACGGATGTGGCTGGAACTGACGGAATACTTCCTGGCAATGGAGCCTGCCCAGCCTGTGTTTGGAGCAATTGTCTGTCACCAAGGACCGCACCGATGAATTAGCCAATCAACTCCCTTCAAAGGGTGTTGGTTTCTTGCCGGACGGAGTGCACCTCGGCCCGTAATTCGCCCAGTAACCGGGCTAGTTGGCCAGTCTCCGAGACCCAGGTGGATGTTTTAATTGAGGCTTCGCGTTCTGTTACGCTCACCTGGTATCCAAGGGGGCACCACACGATACTGGATGGAGGTCTAAGCGCTATCCCAGACCCCTCTTTGCTTAGTTATGTGCCAGACGTTGGGTAGCACCTATAACAGGAAAATGCAGGGTTAAGAAGCGTATTCTGCTGTTTGGGTGTGGTTTAAATAGCCCAGGCCAAGTAGTTCCAGGCCAAGTAGTTCCAGGCCCAGCCACACCCAAAACACTAGACCACATGTCTTGGTTCTAAAGAACTGAGCTGTGTAATAGGCCTCCATGTTGGATTAAGGCCCAGAACTGGTATAGCTTTATTCCTGATAATGAGCCTGGCGCCAAAGGTGCCAGAACTGACTCCATGTATGTTTCTGATGGAGTTTTAAGGCCCTTGGGGCCAGTTTGAAGGGCTTTAGCTCCACTGCTGCCAGGGGTCTGTGATATCTGAGTGGGTCAGGGGCATGGATCGTGACAGCCAGTGAGGGAGGATCACCTGGATGGGGGATTCTCGGAGAGTGGAAGTGGGACACCGATGGGCGAGACGCAGTATCCTCTGTCTATTGCCACCTTTTCCTTAACCTACCACGTAGGATAGGCAAACACTAACTCCCCCTTTTCCGACGCGAACACTTACGCATATCACGAAAGACAACGGACTAACAGCCGAGCCATTTTCCTGATATGTCCTAACACAACGGTCAGGCAAAGTCAGGCAATTGACTAGAATCACACACACCTGACGGCCCTTTCCCTTCCCCACAGGGATAAAAGGTGGAGCACGAGAGCACAATAAGAGCAAGGCAGTCCAAACATCGAGAGAGCTAACTCAGCACAGCAGTTCAAGAGGAGGAGGAGGAGAAAGATGGCGCAAACTGAGGGGGTGACAAGGAGTGAAGCGGCCTTGCCCTTTCCGACCAAGGCCCATGAAAACTCTGCAGAAGGAAACATAAGACCGCAAACAATAGCCAGCGTGCGTTGCAGATGCCAACGGTACACAGGACCCTCCTCCGCTGATAACCAAGCCGGGGAGAGATGCTCGTCTCCGTTGTACCAACCTTGACTCCAAAGAGAAGAAAGCCGAACAGTTCATCACAGCCGGTGAGTCGAGGGGAGAACCGATAAAGAAACCGAACTGCGTTGAACGAAAAGTAGTGAATAGCTAATTGAACTCTGAAAGGATAAAGAAATATTGATACTAAAAAGCGGGAAAACCAGCAACAGAGGAGTCCGGCACCATGTGGGTGCTCACTCGGGAAACTCTGGGCACCTACCAGATTGTGGAAACTACCATTACCAGAAGGCCTTGGGAAAGGTGAAAGTGGTCATACAGGGGTCCAGTAAAATCCTCTGTACAGTCGAAAGTCTTTGACTGACAGATTGTGAACCCAAGGGAAGTGAATCCTGCCTCGTAAAACTGATGACAAAGTTGTCAAGAGTGAACCCGCAGCAGGGAAGCCGATAAACCAGGGGCAACGTCTAAAGTCCTAATATATAGTGTGTTGACAAGAGTGAACCCGGCTGAGCAATGTCCATAGTGAATTGTTTAAAAAAAGACAACGGATTCGTGAATCTCACAGACAAAATTGTATTTAAAGCCATAGTGAACCCGAAGGAGGGAAGTGAACAGTCGAGTAGGATCTGAGTCCGGAAGAGGGGGATCCGAGGGTGAGAAGCCAACACCCACCGACCCGTGAATGCAAGGATCTGAGCCCTTAAGAATAGGGTCCATGGGTGAGAAGCCAACACCCACCAACCCATGAATGCAACAAATAACAGTGCAACAGAGAAAGTCTTGGAATACTTGCCAGAGTGAACCCGACACAGGGAGGCTGATATTCGAGAGGGGTCTGAGTCCGGAAGAGGGGGACCCAAGGGTGAGGAACCATCACCCAAAATGCAATCAGAAAAATAACTTTTGTTGAACTTTTGTTTTGTACTCTGAATCTATCAGGCCCTCAGAAGCAAGAAAACGTAAGTACCGAAGGTCCTGATACCATTAAGAACTTTTTGTGGATCTGAGCCCAGAAGAGGGTAACAAGAGGTGAAAAAGGTATCACCCACCGTAAGTACCAAAAGGACAAAAGGACCTTTTGTTTATTGTTTTAAAACCCATCAGATCCTTGGAGGCAAGAGACTTTTTGCAGAAAACAGACTCAACCACTGATGGCCCTGATTGCTAAGAGCAGAACTGTTCACTCGTGCTGAGAAAGCTCGCGAGTGTGCTGTGCTCCAGAATCCTACCTGAGCCCGTGCTTAAAACGTGGCGAAGGGAGGCCCAGCCTACTGCATCCTGACTTATTAGTGAACACTTCCTTCTTTCTTCCGAACATGTATTTAGCATAAGGATTAGCAATAGGCCCTTTTTATTTGACACAAGACCACTAAGACCTCCTTATTACTGCTTGATGGTCGAAGTTTGCCCCATCTTAGATTTAGGTTTAGTTAGGCGTTTTTCCAACCTATCTATACAGTTTAATAAACACCCTTGAACTGTGATCACTTGTTTATGTCTTTACTGTTACCACCATGAGTTCCTTACAGCACATACCAAGCATGAACAGACCTATCATTCTAGGCCACCAAAAGTGTCTTTGTAAATTCTGCAGTGTAGGTGACCCTCAGAAGGAAGGTCATGACACAATTTTAGGGCAGTAGCTTGAACAACTTTTGAGGGTTGATACAGTTCCCCATCCCTGAAGAGGTAACCATTCTTTTTGTGGCGTCCCCAAAGGATATGATGAAAGGTGTCCAGCCATTCTTGAGAGAGGAGTGTATCCTGTCATACCTGGTCTAGGAATCTGGTTCTACGTGATTTTGCCGAAGTATTTTTCAACGTGGGATTTTTCACCGCCACGTTTTCATCGACTAAAACTTTTTTTTTCTTTTTTTTTTATTTCTGGGGGTTTGTTTCCCCCCCAGACCACCCCCTTAATTAAATAATCATACCCCAACCCCAACAAAACACCCACCAAAAAATATTTTTTTAAAAACGAGTTTTGATCGATGAAAATGTTGGCGATGAAATGTCCCACGTTGAAAAATACTTCGACGAAATGCGTGTATACCCTAGGAATCTATCCACATAGCACAAAAAAATATATATCGAACAGGTGGAAAGGAGCACAGGAATATAGCAACATGATCGGGTTGCCTGGACAAGGCGTCCGCAATGGTATTCTGTGAGCCCGGAAGATCGGTCATATTGAAGTGATATTGAGCAATGAAATATGCCTAATGAGCCTGTCGACTATTGCGAAATTCCATGGACTGCAATACCTGTAGATTTTGATGGTCTGTCCTGATTTGAACTGGGTGAAATGCTCCAAGTAAGAGGTGTCACCAATCAAGGAAAGCCTGTCTCATGTCCAGCAGTTCCTTTTCCAGGACTGAGTAATGCCTTTGACTGTCTGTCAAAGTATGGGACAGATATGCTACCGGGTGTTCTATTCCTTTGCCCTGCATCTGTTTCAACACTGCTCCAATGGCAGCTCTGATGCATCAGTCTCAATAAAAGGTTTGGTGGTGTCTGGCTGAGAAAGAATTGGTGCTTCCGTAAAGAAGTTCCGTTTTTAGGAGAAGAGTGATGGGTAGGACTATGGTAAAGAAGTTGGGTATGAACTTGTGCACAACAGGATGGCTGAATAATTTTATCAGTGCAGCAATCATTGAATTGTGAGTCGGAAGCGGCCTCTATCGTTGGACTGATTTACTGGCCCTGCTGCTGGAGGTGCGGCTTGACTCACATTGCCCATATGCTTGGAGGTGCTTTCCTCTGATTTGGTGTAGAGCTGTGTGCTGCAAGCGAGGGAAGTGAGTCCCTGTGTTCTGGAGTCTCGAGGTTTAAACCTCGGAATAGAACAAACTCCAAAACGGACAGGGGCAATCACAGTTGGGCCTGGGAAACTGTGGCCGTACAGGTGCATTTAAATATTGCTGCGACTTCAGCCAACTCCCGCTCTGATGTGAGGAGGAGCAAGGCATACAGCACTCAGCGCCCAGTGTTTCCAGCGGAGTAAGTTGGGAAAATCGAGACAGCAAGGCTCACAAGTTGTACTCCTTCTGTTTTTTTTTTGTTTTCTCTGTTGTGCACCCAAGTAGAGTACACAGTTGGAGATACACGTTCAGAGTGATTATAAACCTACACTTTTAATCCCAACTTTGTAGTAATAAACACTGGCAAACACGCTCTCTGCTCGGTAGACTATTAGAAAAGGAGTGAGTGGAGGTCAGCAATTAATACAACTCTGCATTAGAATTGCTTGATTGTTACAGTGTGTTGCAATTTGGGATTTTCACAGCCAGCTAGCAAGCAATTATACTCTCTTGTGATGTGAGGAGCACATTGAGAGCTCCTTGAAGCCTAGAAAAATCTCAAATTAAAAAAAAAAAAAAAGAGTGTGTCGGAGTGTTCTGGTGCCCACGGTGTTCAGGAGCCAGGAGGAAACACTCTGGAGGACTACCTCATAACCTACACATCTATAATCTCTGGCCTTACAACAGCTGAGGGAGTAGTAATGTGACCGGGTAAGCCATGCGAGTAAGTAGTTTATTGATTTGAGGATAGTATGACTACGATCACCTTGTGACTCAGAATCACCACGCCAAAATAGGACACTCATTCCTAAATCCTAAATCTGTTTGCGACTACAGGGCTATGCCCTTTGAGCCTCGGACATTACAAAAGTAAGAGATACTTTCTCTCATCAGTCACTCAACGAAATTTAAGAAGCACCGGCAAGTCATAACACGAGAGTGACTGCGGGAATAGTCCCTTTCAACTCTAGAAATTGCTGGTATATGGAAAATACGTAATAATCCAGTGATACATTCCACGGCCTCATTCACAGACAGCATGAATACATGCTCAAAATCTCATTCTACATCAGTACTCGGAGTTACCACCTGGTTTTGAAATCCTCTTTTGAATATCTAGCTAAAATTACCACCTTTGTCCCATTTTTGCACTGATTTTCACTTTGCCTGAACAATCTTTCAGTCCTTCCAACGACAATGGCAGCCCGCACAGGACTGCAGAGTCAAGCAGGAGTATCAAGTGAACAAATATTGCAACACATGAAACAGGCGGCTATAGAACCACAAGTGATCCGAGAACTGTAAAAAAAAAAAAAAAAAAGGAGAACAAGAATGTCATCATCGACTTACCTGCTGATCTAACAAATACTTCAGGCAGTGGCCATATACAGGCAGCACATCTAGCAGTGCCATCAGAATCATTTGGAATACCATATACATTCCAATTTGAAAATGATCGTCTTGGAGTGTGCCCCAAATATAAGAGGGGCCTATTGAAGTCCATCGTAAGGGGTAGGACTTCTAGTTCATCACTTCATTCTTTTTCAGGGCCCATTGCAGAAATGACTATTAGGGATTTTTTTAAAACAGTTCCAGTCGAAAAAAAAGTAATGGGGATCAAAACCACAGCCCACTTTCACACTACACACAAACAAAGTACATGATTTAAGTCTAATACAGCATATGGAATCTTTACTAGCTGAGCTATCCAGAAGCAGTGGAATAACAATCGTTAACCAAAGTTGTGATCCATCAATTCAAGCTTCTCCACTTGATCCGTCCATACAAGGTTCTCCATCCGATCTCATTAACTTCCTCGAAAATAGAGTAGAGAGTGTGGGTAATAAACAAGAGCAGTGGAAAGAGAACCTTTTACTAACATGCACCACACCCTTAGGGATGTGGACGAATGGATCAAATTGACATCTCCAAACCTCTCAACCCTAAACATGGTCCTAAATTTGTTTGGGTCCTTGTATGACTATATCTGGGACGAAGTATGCATCCACTCTATTATGCTCGCAAACATTAGTGCTAGAGTGGATTAGCTGACTATGCTACAGTATCCTCTACAAGGCACTACTCAAGAAACTGGGGAAGAATCTATGGGTATCTACAAAAAAACTAGCACCCCAAAAACCTCTGAGGGAGATGGAATTAGAAGTCTGTTAAAGACCTGAAGAACCCAACCTGTTATCGGTCAATAAGGGAAATGCCGAAATAAAGAAAATCATATCTCAACCCAAGGAATGCAATCCTTCAAAAACATTACAAAAAAAGAACAATGGTCTTCTTAATGGAGGTGGATGTCCTAAGAAACCCAAACATATAAAAACTACTAAAACCAAGAATGCTTCGACTCAAAGCTTTTTCCGGAAACATTCTCTTGTGGCATTCAAAGGGATGTCAAAAGATCATTGCCTGGATGGAAGTGAAGCTGCTAAAGCTATCGGAAACCCAGGTAACCGAATTACCCATGATACAATACTCCCAGAGGAGGATGCGGTCAGTAAATCTATTCCAAAGTCATCTTCATAGAAAAAAGAGAATGCTGCCAGTGTCTACCCTGTGCAGAATCAAAGTACTAAGAAGATTCAAGCTGAAATTAGAAATGAGACAAAAAAATAAATCTTTGTCTAATAAAACAAGTGTACCTATAACTACATCGGTCTCAAATCAAACATGTTTAGATCTTTTGGGGCTAAAAGCTCAAGGAATACCTCCTCTCACCATATCTTAGACATCTGTAAAGGGGGGAACCCCCTCAGACTTTTTAATCTGAGTAAAAAATGAACCGTGATGACATTATGCGAATGTAAACTATGCTGCTCCAATAAATCTTGATATACAGTAAATTGTTAGATGAGCAATGTTACAAAAGGCATGTTGAGATAATGACAGACAGAAGTGTAAGAAGGAAAGAAGTCGATGAACAAATGAATCTGTCCCACAATGTGAGAATGAGGGGGGAACCTGTGCATAAAGAACATCTTAGAGAGAGATGAAAATGATTGGAAATTGGGCGATAAGAGAGTGGAACGTAAACATATGTCCTGGGAAAGCCCATCAGAAAGTAACCCAAATAGACTACCTGAGCGAATTAGGAGTGAAATGCTGCACGATATGAGAAATGTCCCTCTAAACAAACATAAGTGTGTAGCAAAAACAGTAAAGAGTTCTCAAAAACAAAGTAAGTCTACTACAAGTAGATCTACAAATGTAGGCAACCTTTTAAACCATATGTACAAACTGCATGAGATCACTAGGTCAAAGAGCCTGGAACTACTCATGCAGGCTGCACAGCCGCGTCAGAACACACAGGAGGCATCAGAACTAGAAAGGAAAGAGTTTGATAAATATAATCATTTACAAACTTCTAATTTGAGACAATCAGCCATGAATCAGACCCCCCGAAATCCATGCCTCCAAGTACTGTTTACACATACATGTGGGAGATCCAAAAGTATATGTTTAAGCAGAGGAAATATTGTACTTTTACTAGCTGAGATACCAAGTCTAAGAATGGTCTCTTCAAGAGATGGAGAGAGTTGAGTTCCCAGACAAGAAAGATTTTAACTGTTCAATGGTGCACTTCAATTCGTGCTTGGTAATGGATCTATTGATTTCTGAACCAGAAAGACTACAGCATCAAGGATTTGTGGTAGCCCAAATTCATACTCAGAAGTTACAAACATGGGAAATACAGTGTGGAACAATGAATGGAAATCAAAGTGCAGTCAAAGGACAAGCAATAATCAAGGAAGCTGAACAAATTGATTGGCCATAAGCAATTGAGGCATTCGGTCAGGGAGTTAGATGGGAGAACTATCCTCAGTAGTGAAATGGATGACATGTCTAAGAACCCGCAGCCCATCTTCTCACTCCTGTCATGGAATATTAGAGGGTTTGCTAAATTGACTACAAACATGTTGATAATAGGTCAGCTGAAATACTTCTCCAAAGTATGTTTTCAGGAAACTTGTGCAATGGATGATCTATTATGGGATGGACACATAAGCTTCCTACAAATGGCGGTGAAACCATATGTAGGCAGACCATCGGCAGGTCTTTGTGTTTTCATTAAACAGGGAATAGGCATCAGGAAGGAATACTATCAATTTTAGTGAACCTAAAATGTAATCATACATGTAAGCAATTCCTATTAATAAACATCTATTGGCTTAACATACATACTGACATCGAGATGTCTGCTGTAGATGGTATTATAGGAACATATAAAATGAGAAGTTCAGACATAGATGTTCTGTTGGTTGGCGATTTGAATTCCCATTGCTTGCCTTTAATTGTAATCTGGAAGTGGAGTGGAGGTGTGACTTTCTATACGCATTGTCACATACTATGTAAGGCAAAAGATGGAGAGTATTGCGAAAATTGGGGAATGATGATTTAGAAAAAATGTCAAATATCTAGGTTTTCTGTTAGTAAGGCCTTCAGAAATCAAGCAGAGAGAATTTATGAGCAAATGACAGACAATTGGCAGCACAAATGATATACATTATCAATAAGTACTGTTGATTTTCCGTTAGGTCACTTACTAAATTCGATACAACTAAAGCAATTCCCACACTATTATATGGCTTAGATATTTAATCAAGGGTCGAGGACCTGGAACTTGAAAAACTTGAAGGTTTGATGTGGAGGAAAGCTTTGCACCTCCACAATTGTGTTCCCATCATCCTAATTCGCTATGAACCGGGACTGAATTCTCTTGTCTATTGTATACCTGAGGACTATTTTCTTACACCGTAAGATACTGCTAGGCGGAAAAAAAATGTGATCTAGAACATCTTATTAGGCAAAATTCAATGACAAAAAGAAAGAGCGTCATTTGCCGATTTCAAACAAGATTATACTATCGCAATTTGAAGTGCAAATTGATTTATGCTGTGATAATCCAGTACAAGTCCAAAAGAAAATAATGGAAATTGATTGGATTAACACATGTGAAAAAAGGGTCCAGTATAGTTTGAGCAGAGAAACTTCCTCCGAATATAATTTTTAAAAAAAGGGTCCTTAAAGAAATACTTAGTGCAGTCACCAGATAGCCGATATAGAGACATCTTCTTAAGGTTCAGTTTTAGCACCTTACAAACTGGGGAAATTAATGCTATACAGACAACTCAGGAAACTGCAAAGATATTGCCGTATAGAGGTAGAAACTTTAAAGCACTTGATTAATTGTGAGGTACTCCAGACACTAAGAAAATATCTTTTCGAAATGTGTTCACTCGATTGATTCACTGAAGTCGACAACTTTCTGGAGATATCTTCTGCGAGATTCGCCTTCCTCTTTGTTAATAAGAGTGGTTCATTTCTTGAAAATGTACAATATTGTCGAATGAAAGCTCAACACAATTATTGATGATTGATGCATGTAAGTATGCACTGTAGATATTATTATCTTATTAGATTGTATCAATTGTAGAATTCTGAATTTATACATACATTTTAGGAAGAATGAATGTAAAATTGTATTTTAACGATTGGAATAGTTATGATTGTATGATTTTTCTTTTGGAGTTTTTGTATAAGGTTTGTAATAAACCATTTTGTACAATAAAAAATAAATGAAACAAAGAACTTCCTATAAAAATTGGCTAGTCCGAGAAAGGACTGGATCTGTTTCACGGTGGTGGGTCGAGGCAACGTAGTAATAGCTGAAACCTTGCGAGTGTCCAAAGCTATGCCTGACTGGCTTATCCCAAAACCCAAATACTGTATAGAAGTACAGTGAAAGTGACATTTTTCAGGTTTAGCTAACAGATGGTTTTTCTGGAGTCTGGCCAGTACTTGTCTGACACGTTCTTGATGTTCTTTTGCTATGGACGAACAAATTAGTACATCATCTAAATAAATGATTACACAGTGAAATAATATATCTGAAACCACTATCCATAAAGTGTTGTAAAACCGCGGGCACATACATGAGTCCAAAGGACCTTACTAAGTATTCGTAATGGTGGAACGGGGTTCTGAACGCTGTTTTGCACTCGTCACCTGCTCTGATCCGAAAAAGATGGTAAGCTCCACGGAGATCTAGTTTGAAAAAAAGGACAGTCGCAATAACTGCTTCTAGAATGTCAGGTATTAAGTGTAGAGGATCCGATAGTCCAAACAGGGGTGCAGTTCAGAAGTGTCCTTTTTGGGGAAAAAAAATAGAGAGGCGTCTGCAGCAGACTTGGAAGGTTGCATGAGGCCGTTTCTGAGATTAACTTCCAGATACTCGTTCAAGGTGAGTTTCTCAGATGCAGCTAGAATAAACATTCTGCCGAATGGTATGATAGCATCTGGAGGGGTATCGATGGAAAAGTCCTCAGGACAATGAGGAGGTAGAGACTTTTCTAGTGAATCAATGAACATGACAGAGAAATCTTGATATTACCAAGGTACATTCTTTACATGTGAGAAAGCAAAGGTTGAACTGTTCAGTGAACATCACTACTTTCAACAAGCAGCTCTGTGGAACTCTTCAGACAATGAGAGAGGGACAGTATTCAGAACCAAGAAAGTTTCCCTGCTGCCCAGTTTATGTAGGGTTCATACTTTTGAAGCCACGACTTGCCTAATACAAGAGGGTAGTGTGCAGCCTTTATTATGTCAAACTGTAAAGACTCACAGTAGTTGTTAATCAAGACCTTCACCGGTCTTGATTATTCAATAATGGGTCCTGATGAAAGGGGCCAACCGTCAATACCTTCAACATACTGATATAGTCGATTGGGCTCACGAGGTATGTGGTTCTGTTCAGCCCAGGAGTCAAAGAACAGACCCATAGCTCCACAATCCACCAGAGCCAGCGCAGTAATGGGATCCTTGCCCTTGACTTTCATAAATCAACCACATATCTTATATTTCCCAGTTAAGGATACAGGTATAACCATAAAGGATACCATTGATAGGGTTCTTCCGGATCCTTGAAGAGGCAAATGGCTTGAAGGTAGTGAAGTCAAATTAGACCTTCCAAATGATACCACTCTCTGACTAATATAACGGTCAGAGGGAGGAATCACTGGAAAGGGTGTGGGAAAGCAATTGGAAGTCAGCCTAGCATAAAATAAGGTGTAATGAAGATGTGTCCCAACATTAATTCTCACTAATAGTTCAACAAATAGGACAACACTAAACTTTAGATGCTGATAACGGGAGAAGGCTCCGACACAAGTCTCTGAAGCAATCCAATATAGAAACAACAAAAAAGGAGCGAAGGTTAGTAAGGGAAGCTTATCCTGAACAGCACGAGGGTCACGCTAGATACCGGGTTGGTGCACCACAGGATAGCATCCAAAGTACAGTGCACAATTACCTTCTTAATTAACAGTTGTTGGCAGTACTTCCTTTCCCATATAGAACAGAAGATAATGAGTAGCAAAGGATAAGTTAGAAATTCACCTGTTGTCTCATCACAGGAGACAGGGCTCAATTAGAGAGTAGCACAATAACTGCATGTGGATTACGCATGGCAATATTACACGCAGCCAGGAAAGCCGCACGTTAGTCTTCTTACACGCGACTGCAAGAGTTTTCAGGAAACCGGCAAAAGTACACGCAACCAGGACTGCAAGAGTTTGCGTGTGCAAGAAAGCCGCTCGTTGGTCTTCTTGGATGCAGCTACAGGAGTTAGCGTGTGGAATCTTACACGCAGCAAGGAAAGCCACATGTTCTGTTCTTGGACATGGCTACAGGAGTTCGCGTGTAGAATATTTACACGCAGCAAGGAAAGCTGCACGTTGGTCTTCTTGGAACGCAGCTAAAGGAGTTAGCGTGTGGAATAGTACACGCAGCAAGAAAAGACAAAGTTGCTGAAGAGTTGCGAGGACGCACATCAAAGGTTCAGCTACAAGACTCCATGTTTGTTCAATCAGAAGCAGCGAGCGACGTCCAAACACTGCTAATAAACGTAGAGTGGAACACACGTGACAATCTCCAATCACGTGATACTAACAACGTGTATAATGCAAACGCCGTTTTCCGGGCAAGGTATCAAACAGCCTCCATCTAGAATAGAAAGGCTTTGCAGTTCTATGGGCATAAGGTCTGCGAAAATAATGAGTTACAGGTCCATATGTAATCTGACTGCCATGCATGACATTGACCAACAATTGCACTTGGACCAAAGAAGTACGTGGAGTATTTTCCAATGAAAAAGAAGATATGGAGCCTTTTTCCATCTCCCGAGCCCTGGCTCCAATTTGGACCGGGAACTGGCATTTCCCACCTTCCTATGAGGGACAATAGGACAGTTTTACACCATATGACTAGGGGATACACAATATACGCATAGCCCACGTTCAATCCTGCGACTTCTCTACTCCCGAGTTAAGGGACATCAAAGAGAACCCAATTGCATAGGCTCAGGTTCAGAAGATGCAGTTGCATTTGATGCGGAAGAGTTTGTAGGAGGAAACAAAGGTCTGGGAAGCAGCGTATAATGCTTTCTTTTTTCAGCCTTCCTCGCCTGTAAACGAACGTCAATCTGCAAAGTGAGATCAAAGAGGGCTTGTAGTGTCTCTAGTCTAGCCAATCTGTCCAACTCGTCCTTAATTTCCATGTTCAGGCCACTGCTGAACAAGGTAAAGCAAGCATTGGCAGACCAATAAGTCTCTTTCGCTTAAATCTGGTGATTTAGGTCAGCACATCTTGTGTGCTTTGGTGACAATCCATGAGTTTTCCTTGAGCAGTAAAAACCACATCAGGTCTGTCCAACATGGCCTTAAACGAAACAAGGAAGGCTGCGTAGTCATCTAGTTTCGGGTCCACAGAAGAACCTAAAGGATTGGTCACGAAATTGCATTACCAGATAAGTGGGAGATTATAAAACCCACCTTCACTCTGTCAGATGCATAAATGAGTGGATTGAAAGTAAAATGCACCAAACAGGAATCTAGAAATAGGTGAAGCTTTTTGGTTGACCCAATGCTGGATTCTCTTGAGCCATTACATCAAGTGTAACAACCAACTGGTGATAGGAAGCATTTTCTGCCTTCATGGTTGGCATTTCACTACTCAACTACTGCATGCCCCTTAGCAAATCCTAAAGCTGATCCATGTCTTCTAACAGTGGTTGACAGGCATCTCAAAGTGTCAGGGTTGGGAATGCCGCTCACCTGTGTCTTTGAGGGGTCTTGCTCTGGGTGAATCCCTTGCGTGTCTTGTGCTTAGTCCGTGAGTCATGGAGATAGCAGTGAGATTCTCCAGATGCCATGCTGCCTGACTGGATAGTTCCCATGCTGTGTAACATATGAAGCAGAAAGCCAAGATATTTTCACAGGAGAACAAAGCTTACCCCAAAGGTGAAGGAAAAAACCTGTGCAGTTCAATGAAGACCTCAGAAGTCAGAGACAGATGGAAAACCAAGAAGATCAGGTAAAAATAGCCAAATTCCAGAAGCAAGGCAAGAAAATCAAAAAGAAAAAATGTAGCACAAAGGAAAAAAACGGACTCCAGACAAAAACACAGCAGCCAGGAAGACGAGAGGCTCCTGGAAGAAGCAAGGTACTGACAAAACAAGGAAAGGCAAGAAGGAATTTGAGAACTCAGAAGGACTGAAGAACGGAGCAGCGAAGGAGAGTGCTGAGCACGGAAAAATCCAGCATTAACCTTTGACCAGCAGCTACCACTGGGGAACGAGCAGCTACTCCATAGTGTTCCAGAAATCGAATCTCCACATAAAACACAATCTTTTATTCATTATTTATGTCTCCTTATGCTTTAAATATCATATGGGTGTGGTCTAATTTTAATTATAGATTGTCCCAAACACAGAGTTAAATTCACGCAAGTGTGTTTGTTAGGAGCCACTTTTGGCTGCCCAAACCAATTGATTCCCGATAGCTGTTCGTATCTAGCTAACCAGGTTCTTTCAGGCAACATGCAGGAGCTAAATAGCTCCCAGTGCCCCTCAATCTCGAGCCCTTCTTACCCAATTGAAGAAACGCTCTGCTGATCCAAACATCCCAGCAAACAATTGCCCAGTGTCTCTCCTTTCCTTTTAGTCAAAAGTCTTGAGCCAGTAGTCTTCGATCAGATCACTAAGTATCTTGAGGATAATGGCCTATGAGATCCATTACAATCCGGCATCCAGAGCAAACACTCCACTGATGCCGCATTCATGTATGTCTCCAAGTTTCTTAACGCTCACCACTCTAAACTCTCTTTTACACTAATCCTTTTGGCTGTTTCTGCCACTTTTGACACTGTCAACCACTCCTCTCTCTTCTTCACTCTCCAGGTCCTTCAGTTTTGTTAATCTGCACTTGCACGGATGGCCTCGTACCTAAAAGGTCAATGTTTTAAAATCTCTTGGAACTTGCAAACCTCTAACCCCCATCTTCCTGTTTTCATTACCCAAATATCAATCCTGAGACCTTACCTCATCAACCTCTATACTTCTGCCCTAGGAAGAAATCTCATTCTTTGGCTTTCACCATCACCTTTTTTGCTGATGACACTGAGTCATGCATCTGCTTTCCCTCCTTCACCCAAGCCACCTCAGAACAGATTACACACGGTCTCACTGCAATTCATCACTGAATGGCTCTCCACTGCCTCTCAAGGATGTCAACAATGCAGAGGCTTGCCTCTGCGGAGCAGTTCCCTTTCCTCCGTAGGAGTTTCCTCTCTTATACGCATCACAGGAATAAGGCTCTGGAATGGCAAGAAGGGGATCACTCCCAGTTAGGTCCCACTTGCCCAGACCCCAAGGGAGGGTGATACTTATCGGGCACACCTCTCTAGCCTCAAAGGGAGTGGCTTCACTCTGCGGAGCTGTGACAGAACCCCTTCAGTACATGCGCCAATTCCATTATGTTGCCACCACTCGGCTGTCCCTGCCGGTTTCCATAGTATAGACATCAACAATCAGCTGATGCATCCTCTATTTCACAACTGCAAAATGCTCTGGCCACATAGAAATCACATGCCACATGTCCACCCGAGAACAAACTGCATCCCAACATTAGCAACTATCAAAAGAGACGGTACAAACATCTTTTTCTCACCTAGTGACATGGTTTGGAAAATTCAATGGACCTCCAATCCAGCTACACATCAGTGGCACTGTCAAGCTGGTACCCCAACTTCCGAGACACGTAGGGTTCCACCTACAACACAAAGTAACTAAGGACCTAGACTGCCTCCTTGAGGAGATATTATTGAAGTAGGGACATGCCCCACGTCATGGGTCTCCCCAGTGGTAGTGGTTCCCAAAGAGAGCAGCCAGATCAGACTTTGCTTCAACATGCACGTTCTTAACACAGCCATCAAACAAGTGAGTCATCCACCCCCGAACATTGAAGATATAATCATGCATCTTAACAAGGCACCGGCTTCTCGTCCATCCAGCCGCCCAATGTCCTTATTACATTTGCAACCCATAATGGCCTATTGAATTACAAAAGACTACATTTTGGCATATTCTCTGCTGCAGAACTGTTTCACGAGACGATTGATAGCTTACTGCTCCCATTTCGCTAATACTTCAACAACAGCAATGATTTCTTGATATTTGGTCATAGGCAAGCGGAGCACGATCAAACTTTCCTACAAGCATGCCAAACTCTGAGTGAGGCAGTTTTAACGCTCAACATTGACAAATGCAAAATAAACAAGGACAAGTTATATTTTAGGTAAGGTACATTCGCAAGGACGAAGGGAAAATAGTACAGAAAATGTGCAGTATTTGCCAGGACGAAGAATAAATAGTGCAGAATGTCTATTTGCAAGGACAATGGGATGAAGGATAAATAGTGCAAACTGTGTACTATTTGCCAGAACGAAGGATAAATATTGAAGAATGTACACTATTTGCATGACGGAGGGCCAACGGCTAAATAGTGCAGAATTTATACTACTTTCAAGGATAATGGGATGGAGGGTAAATAGTGCCGAGGTTCTACTGTTTGCCACGACAAAGGGTAAATAGTTCTTTATTCTCACTGAGAATGCAATTTCCCATTAGAGTAAAGGCCCATTTTCCTTCCCTCGTGATCAGGTCCTGAATAATAATAATGGTTTTCGATTATTCTCACTGATTAGATAAAAGCACCAAGTTAAATTTTTTTTATTTTTATTTTATTTTGCATTTTTAAAGCACTCACACAGCCCACGAGGATCGAGACACTGTTACAGGAATTGTTCGATTTTTTTGTTGCGTAATTGTTTTTTTTTTTGTTTGTCTTATAACGCGCGCGGACCCGGGGATCGAACCTGTGTTGCTTTGTGTCGTCTTGCTTCCAAGGCGCTTGCCGTTAAGCTATCCCCCCGTTCTACTGAGAAATAGCTAATTTCACCTAAAACTATCATTACGGCACACATTTGTCCTTTTCGCCTTATCACAGTTAGTTGTAAATCAACTATGAAAACGTCTAGAATAGCTGCTCAGGGGTGTGCCATCCCATTCAGCAACAAAATTACACCCACACTCATGCACATGCTGTAACTCTTTAGCAATGGGTGATGTACGAATCATCACCATGTTCAATAAATAATACATATGCTTTACTATGGCACATGGCATCACCCGGTTTGCCACCTAAAGTCAGTGCTAAACGAGTGGTATACTTTAACACTATAGGCTAGTGTTCATTTAATTATTTGCACACCACCTTCCCGAGCTATATAAAGGTTTGTTACCATTACCACCTGTACTCACTCGGCCAGTTCAAGGTTTTGCATCTGAGATTAAAAGGTTATGATATATTTTATTGTGCTTGCTTTCTATGGCTGGAGAGTTTTAGAATACAAATTCCTGCCTCTCATTGTGGCCATGCCAAACATCCATAGCGCATACATCCTAAGAGTTATACATATACGCTGTAAATGTAGAATTAATATGTGTTATTTTGGTCAGGGGCGAACTGCAAGGGGGGTAGAGGGGCAATTGCCACTCAGGCTGGCTGGGCTGTTGCACCTGAGTAAGAGATCCAGAATGCAAAAAGAAATAATTGAAAAAGATGAAATCCTTCAGAATCTAGTCTGCCACAAACGGAGCGCTGCAAAGCCTGCTCAGATTCTGTGTAACTGGGGCAAAGCATTGGTTTGATTTCATCAATGTTGTAGATGTGCCTGGCTGGCCTCCACACGTGGGCCTCCGCAGTGAGTAACAGGGAGAGGGGTCTATGCTACAGGGACATGTTCATACTTCTCAGTGCCAATGTATGCATTCAAATAACAGATTCTGTGACCCTAGATGGTAATGTTGGCACCATTGTTATTTTATAATCCAGAGCAGCCTATCAAAACGCCTACTGGCCAACGTGTTAAGGGTCCAAATATTATTAGATTGTGGCCCTCATTACAGGTCCGGCAGTAACCGTGCCGGTACTACCGGTGAGTTGCCACCAGACCCGTAAATAATTACCAGCACCTGATTTGCCTATAACACCGGGGGATTACAAACCCAGCGGTCAGGAAAGTCAGGCGCCAGTAAATTGTAATTCCCCATTCCCCTAGAGTTCCATAGGACTCTATGGGCATGGGGAACATGGAAGCACTGGCACTGTTAACGGTGCCGGTGCTTCCGTGACTGTCTGCATACCATGGCTGCTGTGCCCGGCAGGGTCCGACCTGTCGGGCACAGTGGCTCTGGCATGCAGACTTGTAATATGCCAGTCCAGAAAAAACTGTGCCGATAAGCTTACCAGCACCGTTGTTTCAGGACTTTGGGGGGGCTCAGAATGAGCCCCTTTGTCCTTGGTTTGATTCTGTATGAATGCTTCCCCTATCCACCATCTTCTGGTGAATTTCTTGATCACTAGTGTGTTTATACCAGCAGAGGTGGTATTTTCTGCAATACTTCTAGTGCTCTTTCAGAAATACCATGACCAATGGCGGTAATTTAAAAAGGTATTTTTAATATTGTTTTCAGCCATTTTCAGCATCAATGTGAAAGGAGGAATGGATTGTGTACAGTAGTTGCTCATAACACTCCTGTTGATTTACTTTATGCATAAAAGGGTCAATTCTTACCATTCAATGCATTGTATGGGTAAGGTGGTGAGAGGATGCACACCAAGATGCTCACCTTTTTACCCATGCAACATGCCCCCTGGTAAAAACATGTTTCACTTTATTGAAAGGATGCAACTGTGTTTCAGTTCTGTACAATAAAAAGAAAGATTTAAACACACTTGGGGCCCATTTGTATTTCTTACCTCCACCTTCAAGGTGGAGGTAAAAATAGGTGGATTTTCTGCAAAAGGTATGCCTAAAAATACCATTGCCAGTATTCCCATGGAACCCCACCAATGGTATTTGGTCAAACGTGAATTGGGTGGATGGTACAAACAGTATTTGCCAATTTCTGATGATTTTACTCTCACCACCCAATGCTGAATGACCCTCTAATTCTGTGATCATTTTCCATGGTCTTGTCCATCACACATCTCTTATGTGATCAACAAAAGACACACATGCAAATCAACACCAGACTCAGATGTATAGATACAAAGTCACATTAACACAGATACATCTTCCCACCTATGCAAAACAAAGGGGGTTCTGGGAGTCTCTCTACCAGCACGAACACAGCCCAATGACCGGTTCTTGGGTGGATGGCCCCTGGGAGAGTTTCAACCAAGTCTTCAGCTCACTGTCCCTTTCACAGAGAAGTAGTATCCCTGCATATCAGTCTTTGTCCTGCCCAGGGGCAGTCCAGCACCGAAATGCTAGGCAATTCTCTGAACAAGAGTAACAACAGCAACCCCATACACGTGTTTCAGCCTTGTTGGGCATCATCAGTGAGGTGGAGCTTTGCCTCTCTGAGAACAGTGAGCAAGGGGTCCATGGCTGGATTCCCCTAGTAACTTGGGGTGAGACCCAAAGTTACTAAATATGCAAAACAAAGGGGCGGGGGCTGTCTGGGAGTCTCTCTACCAGCACGAACACAGCCCGTCAGCATCATTAGTGAGGTGGAGCTGTGCCTCTGAGAACAGTGAGCAAGGGGTCCTCTGTGAAAAGAGCAGTGAGCTAAAGACTTGGTTGAGACACTCCCAGGGGCCATCCACCCAAGAACAAGTCAATGGGCTGTGTTTGTGCTGGTAGAGAGTTTCCCAGACCCCCCCCCTCTGTTTTGCATAACAAGTAATTTTGGGTCTCACCCTAAATTACCTGGGGAATCCACACGTGGACCCCTTGCTCACTGCGCTTAGAGAGGCACAGCTTCATCTCACTGATGATGCTCAACTAGGCTGCAACACGTGTATGGGGTTGCTGTGGTACTCTTGTTCAGAGGAGAATTTCCCAGCATTTCGGTGCTGGACTGCCCCTGGGCAGGACAAAGACTGCTATGCAGGGACATCTCTTCTCTGTGAAAAGAATAGTGAGCTAAAGACTTGGTTGAGACTCTCTCAGGGGCCATCCACCCAAGAACAAGTCAATGGGATGTGTCTGTGCTGGTAGACAGTTTCCCAGACCCCCCCTCTGTTTTGCATCATTCCACCTATACTTTACAATGTCACAAATACACTCAATTCAAAAAATATGCACTCTCCACCTTATTTTAAAACTCACAAATATAATGGCCACTCTTGCTCCATCTCCATCACCAGGTCCAAGGTGTGTTCCCCATGTAGTTGTGTTTGCTTCCCTAAGTTAAAATATGCAGCTGACTTTCCAAGAAAGTGCAACTTGGCAGCAAGTAAAAACAACCCATCCCCTCATCGTTTTTCGCCCTGCATTGCCCAAGTGGAAACCCCATAGCCACAATTACCAGCAAGGCCCCGACCACGGCTTCTTGTCACGACTGGCAGAGGCTGACTGGCAAATCAAGGTGGCCTACTGTCTAACTGAATGCCATGGCAGTGGAAGGAAGTGAGGGGCAAAGAGTGGGCTTGGAGTGATGGGCAATTAAAGGGGGTGAGTGGCAAGGAATTGGTGACTGAGAAATGTGGCCATGGGAAGGTGGTGTGTGCAAGGGAAGGGATTGAGTTATTAGTTAAAGAATGCAGCAAAAGGAGAATGGATGTCTGAAAGTTAATTGTAAGAAACAGGGGGCCATGGAGTATGTGGTGTAAGGGAAAACCAAAAGAGGATGATGGGTCAGGAAAATAGAGTAAATGAGATGGAGTTACACATCTGGAACATAAATCAGCAGGTTGACTGTTGCTGACCTATATATCTGACCTGCATGCCACTGCACCCCATTGTGGGACTGGCTTGACCCATTGTCTGACTTAGTGATGCATACTTGCTATGAACATATGTTTCGATTACTACTTATCTTATATTTCTGAGGTTGCTTTATCATGTGACTTGGTGATTCGAAAGTACACAGAACTATACAGACTAAGATTCAAATTATAGTACATATTCATTATAAATATAATCTTAGTCTGTTACTCATATCTATCTGCCTCAGGATACATCCCAGGAATAGGCATCCCTCTTGAACATACATTGGTTCTTTGAAAACAAGTTTGCAAGAAGCATTCTTACATTGAAGGTGGAATAGGAGAAGCTGAAGTCACCCCTGCTTTCTGAATTGGTAGCTGAGCAACCAGGAAGACAGAGCTCAAATCCCCACCTTCCACACTTGATACATTATGTGATCCTGAACAAATCACTTTTCATCAGTGTGCCTTATTTTCCTTAACTATCTGTAAACAAAGTCTCACTCATATGCATTTATTCTCTATAGTGTTACTCTATAAATAATTATAATTTTAACGGTATGTGAATCATACTAGTGAGGAGGAAGTATGGCAAGTGTGGGTCTTATATTGTGGGGGTGGGGGTTACACACAGTGCAGGTATGGGTTTTGTGTTGTGTACTGTGGAGGCAGGAAGCCAGGTAGGGTATTTAGCCATGCAAGCTCATTTTTGGCTCCGAGAGCAAACCCAGACCCGCTGGCTCAGTATTGGCTCTGCTCTAACAAACACATTCTCTAGCTTTGCCATCTCTTTACATTGTTCTAAAACTTAAGATGGGTTGGGATGGGAGGACATGTAGCCTGCTTTCGAATTACATAATTACAACACAATCAGGGATGTCATTTCGCCAAAATGCTTGGGTAGCAGAAGTGACATCACAGGAAGTGATGCCATTTGACCCCACACCGAAGTCATATCACGGAAAGTGATTGAACACGACTGTTTACCCCTCGACAAAACAGGAAGTGGCATCACATAGCATTGTTTCTAAGTAAACTATGAAAAATATGGTTACAATATCACTGTAATGTGATATACATTTCATACAAGAATGGATCACCATATGTATCGCCAGAAAATAACATGCTATAACTGCAACTTGCGAAAAGCACAATACATAGTCCGAAATTGATGCTTATTGTACTCTAACTGCTTTGTAGAGGAGGTCCCAGACATGGCCTACACCCTGCTCCACATTTCGAGATGCCAGCAAAGTACTCGCAAGGATATGTGACGTACAAGGAGCAGCTGAACCGACAGAGAGCTGCAGTGGACCTCTGCCCTGTGTACCAGAAAATCAGTACCTGTTGAATTTCCCATAACCAGACAGCCCTGGGCTGCACGGTACCCAATCAGACAACCGTACCTGCCATTGGTACGAAACAACGCGTATTTACAGACTGTCCACGAGGAAACCCCGAAGACATTAATGGAAGGCCAATGGAAATCGACTAAAGGCCTAGGCAGCCCCGAGAACAACCAGAAGTGGCTACTGAAAGCTTACATGCCAGTACTGATAACTGCGAGGACAATTGTAATGGAAAAAGGGGAGAGACACTGAAAACCTTATGGTAATGGTGCCATGAGACAAGCTGGAAGCAACCGCCCTGTTAAACGTGTATAGATAAGCTTGAAACACAAGATGCTAAGAAATCGATTCTGCTTGCAATGTTTAGTAGAAGTTAGAGTGGCAAGACCCAGCTGTATACATCTACCTCAATACAGCACAATGTACACGTGCAACTCCATTTTGTATAAACCGAAGTACCCCCAAGCGGCCAAGGCCTGACTGGCCAAGTTTCATATCCAGGCCCAAGCTGAGAAAAGGAGCGGGATGGAAACTTAAGAAAGGATGGCATGCCGGGGAAATCGAGGTCAACCAGAGAAGGGGAGGTGAGCATGAGCTCACGAGGCTTCAACTTCAGAGCATGCCAGCCCGCCCGTGAAGGTCAAGATAAGAGAGGCCCATGCAGGTGGCTAAGCGCACACAGAATTAAATGCACAAAAGTTTGGAAACTGAAGCAGATTCACGGTGGACTAGCACGTGACCAGACAGGCGCGAAGATGTACCCCCGCCTGATGTCATCCAGAACCTGAGGGTGCCATAACTTGTCCTGATAAGAGACTACAGATCCGAGGCCATACCCAGCTAACTAATTGACACATAGCCCTAAACCACTGATTGATGGAAGGGAGGAAGGGTGAAACTTGGGACACCAGGCACATTGGTCACTATGCTGCTAATTAAAGTGAAGATTTATGTTTAGGGGTGTAACTTGCCCAATCATGATAGACCATGCAATCTAGGGTCCTATAGACACTGTAACCAATGAGACATCGTACTTGTAGTGACGTCAATCCCAAAGTGTTGTCGAGGGATGGGCATAGACGCCCACCCGATAAGAGTTATCCAATCCAATTGCTTTATTTCCATATACAGATAAAACACCTATACTTAAGTTACCTTTCCTAACCAATTATGCTGCATGATGATTTTTTATGGAAGTAGACGTCAATGATGACGAAGTTTGCCCATAAAAGAGGCCGTTGTACTGAAGTTCGAGGAAGTCGGGGTGTGGCAGGTGTTTGTGATGCTGCCGATTTCCACAAGCTGATGTATGTATCATTAAACGGACTTCCCTTTGCCAATTTACTGGGTCCTGATTATTGATTCTTGCCGGAGTATGTGAATCCTGCACTCTGTCCTCGCATGGTGCAGCTATCTTGTATTACTAGTTTTCGAGGGTGAGTGCTGACCAATGGGCCGGTCAGTAATTACCTCTCCTCGTCAACACTTGGTAGCGTGAGGATGGTTTTGGCCATCGATTAGTGATAATCGATTGATATAGTTGTAAGACACCTTTTAAACCGATGGCACAAAGTAACTCTGGGCCTTCAGTTACATCACAAGTCCTTTCGCCATTCCGGATGAGTAAGCTGAGAAGCTCCCCGTGGACAATGATAGTGTAATTATTCCCAAAAATCTGCAGTGGGTCTGAAGGAACCCGCTTTTACAAGCATAACCCTTCTCATACCCACGGGCAGCGGATCGGACGCAAAACCTTAAAAGCAGGAAGAGGAAGGGGCAGTGATCCTGAAGTTCCAGAGAGGAAAAGAGTCGATTGGTGAGTGAAACAACGAAACTCGTTATCCTAGCAAAGGTCTTATAGGCCTTAGAGTAAGAAGGCAAAGGTAACGGTGGGTGGCGGAGAAAAAATAATACAGCTAAAAATAGAAAAGACTGTATATATATATATGTATATATATATATATATATATATATATATATATATATATATATATATATATATATATATGTATATATATATATACACATATATAGAAGGTAAAAGACCTGGTCACCTGAAGGAACTGGGGTAAGGAATACCGGGGGGCACCCGAGATTAAAAACTAAGGAATACCGGGGGGCACCCAAGATTAAAAACTGTAAGTAATACAGGGGGGGGGGGCACCCGAGAGAAAACTGTAAATTTGCCTTGTTCCTGCGCTTTAAAGAGTGGTCAGATGGAACTTGAACCCAGAGCCCACAGAGAGGGGGACGCTAGGCTACGATGATGTTTAAAGACGTCATAAAGGGGTAGTTCAAATCCCATGTCGGGGTATTAATTAGAAGGCAGGTTTATGCATGACCAGCTGGTGTCCGTCTAGTCTGTCAAGCGTCTGTCATATATGTCCTGCGTATGCTGAATATGGAATTATTGTGATGTTAAATGATGGCAACGCATTTTTGGTTTTCGTGATTCTGTAAATGAGAGGGAATCGCCACTGAATTGATGTGTTTAGAGTAAAACTGTTGCAGAAAACTTGGATTGGAGCTTGCGTATGTGGTGCTCGCTCATAATAGTGTAAAGTTGAAACACTGATCATTGTTGGTGACAAAAGAATGGAAGAAGTTACCCCACTTGCACACTTGTGCAAGCAATTGCCAAAACATGCAGCAAAGCTGAAGAAATACAGCCAGGAGTGGGTTAAGGGTACCGCAAATAAAATGTTTATGCCATGGCCCCAAAATGGGTCATGGTCGAAGGCTGTTTTACAGCATATGACTACCTTCTTGCATGCCACATATAGCAGGAAGAAGCTCGAGAAACGCCTTGCTGTTCTCAAGCTATGGAAAATGTTTGAGGATGTCACCCGAAGCAGTGGGAGTAGGGGACGTTCCCTAGACAGAATAGAAGTTGGGCAGAATGAAGATGATGCAAGAAGTTGCGAACTGGGAGTATTCAGGGTCTGACTCAGATGGGGAAGCGGAGGAAGTGATGTATGACAAAGGGAGAATGCGAAAAGTGGCTCCCAGGGAACCGAGAGGTACAATGTTTAGACGCGAGCGGGTCCATAAATCAGACACCGAAGTCCGCTGGTCAGTCCAGCCGACATGAAGAAACACCCCACGGTCAGAGGGGGGCGTCGGCACCTGCCTATACAGATAGGTTAAGGACACTGCCAGGTAGAAAGCAAGGCGGGAACGCCACCCCGGCAAGAGACCGAGGAGGTAAAGAAAAGGAAAAGGAGGATTGCGCATTCCAATTCCCACTGCTAGAAAAAGGGGGAGCAAGACTGCAATATATTCCATGGCCACACATGGACCGAGAGAATCTCAAAAATAAGCTTCCAATGTCGACATCGGGAGCCGGGAAGTGGATACATGAGCTAGGAAAAATGACGGGGGGGGCGTCACCCTAGCCATAGGGGACATCAAGGGTCTCCTAATTGCTATACTCTGAGAAAGAGCAGACAATGTGTGGAAAAGGGCAGGCTACCCTAGCGTAACCATAACTAAGACCTCTCATGACAGAGCGCCATTTAATAACTGTAGAGCAGCAGTATGGAAAGCGCTACGTAATCTATATCCAGACACATCTGATATGGGAGCTATAATGACTCGAAAAATGAAGGAGTCAGAGGATCCGTTGCTTTATATCCAGAATTTTCAAGACGCGTGGGTGCTTGAAACGCATGAGTCTTGGATGAAATCTATCCCTGTATTCTATCATATATTGTGTCAAGGGTTACCAGAAACGGTGCAAAAACAACTCAAGAAATTGGTAGGAATAGAAGCTAAACCGTGGGCCGAAATCCAGTTGACAATTGCCCATTATTGTAGACTGTTGCAAGAAAAGAATCGGAAGAGGCAACGCGTAAGGGAGAAGAGGCGAAACTAGTGCAAAGGAAGATCTCAAAATATGCTCTCGAGGGAGCCATGCCAACAAGCCCAGCTGAATCGAGTGCACAACGTGCAACTAACCCGCCACAGACCAATCAGGGTAACGCAGGATTTTACCCAAGAGGAAGGGGTTATGGAGTAAGAGGATGGCAGAGTAATCAGGGAGGGATTCAAAACGTTCAAGGTGCTATCCAGAGCGCACCGATGGGCAGTCCAACTATGCCAGATGGCTGTGCGGAGTGGCAGGACATGTGGCGCGCATGTGCAGAAGCCAAGGCATGTGGCAGAACAATCAGGGGATGGGGGCAGGCACGGTGAATCAACCTACTACCCTACAGCAGGACAATACGCAAAATTATGCCGTACAGCAGCAGGCGGTTGGCTTGCAGCAGGGTGCACAGCAAGTGGTCCAGCCACAGAACATGGGGAATGTACCACAGCGACAACCCCAGCAGACACTGTCGCAAGTGACTCAGGGCACTAACTCTAGTGGGGGGAACCCACAGATATACAGTGGACCGAACCTATATATGAAATAGGACGGCTCACAGGGATTCCTGATGTGTTCTATCCTATCGGTGACACCAGACCCTAACAGGGAACCTAGGGTAAATGTCACCATAGGGGAGAAAGAATATTCCTTCTTAGTTGACACAGGTGCAACACACTTGTGCATACGGGAAGGCACGTTTTCCTTGCCTGGCGAGGCAATAGACACCCAGAGTTTTACTGGAGCTCATAGCAGAGTTCTCTTTACTGATGCACTCCCAGACTCTGTGGGGGAGTGTGAAATGAATGTACTATTATTGTATTCACGTCAGTCCCCCTGTAAATATCATGGGTCGGGACTTGATGACAAAGTTGAATATGACCACCTCGTTCACTGAAGATGGCATAGTGTGCTCAACACCAGGAATGCATTATTCAAACTTGTGCGAAATGATCAGAGCATATTCTGGACATGCAGCTATGAGAGCTGTACCACTGAACCCAGAAGTATTTGCATATGCGGTACGAGTACTCATGGCGGGGTTACCAGGCCTCGCAGAAAAAACTATGAGAACTGCGGATGAGTTTCTATTCAGACCAAGAATACCCATGCACGAAGAGGAGGGACAAGTATTTCCCTTAATGATACACTCTGCTGCAGTGCGAGGAAAAGTGGTATTGGTTGAGGGAGGTGACGATTAGGGCAGACCATGGTGTGCGATAGTCGCCATCGAAGAAGGGTATCGAGTGACTGACGTCACCGATGACCATCTGTTTGAAGAACACCCCGACCTAGAAGAGACGTGGGTGGATGTGAGTCTAATATATGGGGTCAAAATGATCAGGCGGGAGGTACCGCAGAGAATGATGCTAGCTTTAGTACGTCCAGAATACTTCGATGGTGACATGGCCCAAGTGCCAACCAAAGTGTGGACTACAGGACCCTATGACGTAGGTCTCCTGAAAGGAGCCGGCGAAGTAAAAATTAAGTTGAAACCAGGAGCAATTCTGCAAACGGGCTCGACAATATCTTATGTCCAGAGAAGCGGAAAGGATTGCCAAAACAATCTCCACCATGATGGAGCAGGGCATCCTGGTGACGTCAGAATCACATTGCAACACAGTGATTTATCCTGTCAAGAAATCAAAGGGAGAGTCTTGGCATTTAATCCAGGATTTACGAGCCCTAAACGACAGTCGAAGCCAAACTCCCTCTAGTCCCGAATCCCTCCACAGTCCTGTGCAAAATACCCACTGAGGCGAAATACTTCAAGCTGATCGATTTGAAAAATGCATTCTTCTCGGTTCCATTGCACCGTGATTCACAAGACCTGACATTGTTTACTTTCAGGCAAATGCACCTGAAAAGGACGAGGTTGCCACAGGGGTATTGCGAGTCTCCATCTATTTTCAACAGAGTCCTGCAAATGGACCTAAGCAATATTGCGGTGGACAGTGTTGTGTTGCAGTACGTAGATGACATTCTGATCTGCAGCACCACTGAAGAGTAATGCAGGCGCGACTGTCCAGCTATTGACCAGATTGGCTGAGAAGGGATACAAAGTGGACAAAGACAAGCTGCAGTACTGCCAACAGGAGGTGTTGTACATAGGGCAGCTAATCTCACATGAGGGGAAAAGGGAACCTCAGAAAGGGCCGAGGCTATCATGAACATGGCCAAGCCGCGCATGATAAAACAAATGCAAAGCTTCCTAGGCCTGTGCAACTATGTCAGAGCATGGATCTTTGACTAAAGCTCATATACCAAGCCTTTGTTGCAGGCCCTTAAAAAGGCCCAGGCGACGCGAGAAGAGATTGAATGGAATGAAGGAATAGAGAAAGGTTTCCCACAACTTAAGGGGGCAGTTCTCGGGATTCCTAATTATGCTGAGGAATTCTATCCGTTTTCTCATACCGATGGCAATTTTATGACGGCAGTGCTCGCGCAGCGAACCTCACTGGGGTATAAACCCCTAGCATATTACAGTGGGAGTCTAGACCCGGTCATGAAGGGCCACTTCCCATGCGATCAAAATCTAGCTGCCGCCGTGTTTGCCATTGAGAAGGCATCATCCATTGTGATAGGGTGCTCCATGACACTATATGTTGAACACTCGTTATTCGCCATACTGGAAAAGCCAAAGGGCATGCTGACTTCTCAGAGAGCATCAACCTACGAGGTGATCATCTCTAACCCATCGATCAAAATAGTGTGATGTAAAACTGTGAACCCTGCTATGTTTATAGCTGAGCCAGTCACAGAGAGAGAACCTGTGCATGACTGTGCGAACTATGAGGACTTCTATGATGAGATTCCCCAGGGTAAAGGAAAATGCCCTGGCAGGTGGAGAGATCGTCTTTATTGACGGGTCTTCGAGAATCGACCAAGAAGATGGACAACGATATACAGGCGTGGCCGTAATCAAACACATGGCAAATGGAGAGTTCCGAGTACTTGTCAGTGCACGAATACCATCTCATTATTCAGCGCAGGCTGCAGAGCTAGTGGCACTGATACTCGCCATTGAGAACCATGCAGACCAGGAAGTAACAGTATACAGCGACTCCGCCTATGTGACGTCGACAGTACACGCAGGATTAGCAAGCTGGAAAAGGAGGGGCTACCTCCGAGCAGACGGCACGCCAGTGTAACACGCAGCCTTATTGGACAGGCTGATCAAAGCACTACAGCTCCCAGTGGGCATAGCAGTCGTTAAATTCGCCGCTCATACCAAGGGGACAGATTTCGTGTCACGTGGAAATCACAAAGCAGACACGTAAGCCAAGCGTATGGCATGCAAAACTGAAACAATCATGGACGTGGAGGTGGCACGTACCCATGAAAGAATGATGATAGCACAAGCCACACCAGAAGCTTATAGCAATATGGGGCAGTCACAGTTAATGGAGCTCCAGGGGGAGGCACCTTAGGAGGAGAAAAATGTATGGAAGCGTCAAGGGTGTTCTTTAAACCCCTCAGACGGATTGTGGAGGCAAGACAGCATTGGTAAACCAGTAATGCCTGTCGCCCTTCTAAAGGTAGCTCTAGAACAGCTCCACTACCCTTTACACCTGTCGAGAGAAACTCTTGCTGCAACTCTCACCGAAGACTGGTTTATACCGAATTTAGCAGAGCATGTGGCATTCTTTATGGTAAATTGCATTATCTGCCAACAATCCACCTCTGGGCACACATTAAAGGTAGCGAGAGGAGTCATCCCTAGACCAAATGGACCTTTCCAGCACCTGCACATTGATTATGTCGATATGATCCAGGTGTGTAATGGGTACAGGTATTTACTTGGGGTGGTGTGTCCCTTCTCTAGGTGGGTAGAAGCAGGTCCCTGTACACACCCCGATGCTGCTAAATTCCCGGTGAGGGGGGGGGGGGGGGGGGGTGGGGGGGGATCTTCCCTAGATGGGGGGTGTGTGAGGTTATGAGATCAGACAATGGGCCTCATTTCGTGAACACAGTGTTCGAACAGATTAGCTTGTTGCTTGGTATAAAGCACAAGTTCTCGTCAGCTTATCATCCAGAGGGAAATGGGATATTTGAACGAATCAACGGCTTGCTTAAGGAAGCCAAGTTGAAACTCACATTAAGAAAGGGATGGATGCACTGCCTACTACTGGCATTGTATGCTCTTCGGAACCAACCAGGCTCCGACCATCATCTCACGCCACACGAAGTAGTCACTGGGAGGAGATAGAGCCAGATGTGATGCCCAATCTACTAGGGGGGTTCTGGGAGCAGAAATTAATGCGTACCTTGACTGTCTGCCAGCACCTCTATCATTCCAGGCCAGCTGCAGCGACGGCGGAAAAGGGGATAACACAGCACGAATCACAATAGATAGTGCTGATGAAGACAACTCTCAGCCTTAATGTACCCCCAGTCTTCCAAGGGGACAGAGTTCTATTGAAGAACTTTACGAGAAAGAAATGGGACAAACCAAGGTTTAATGGCCCCTTCATCGTAGAAGACTGCACCCCGTCCGCTGTCAAGCTTGTGGGAAGAAGAGCCTGGATCTTTCTGAATGATGTCAAACCCTTTGTAGCGGAAAGCCTTCCTGCTGCACTCAACGAAGAAGAACCTACAGACAATGAAGACGAACCGCAGCGCGTACATACAAGATCTATGGCGAGGAAGAGGACGCATGAGCAGACAAGTAATGAGAAAGCAAGAAAAGTGAAACTTGTAAAACAAGACATTTCCTCAAGCCAAGTGAAAAGTGTCAAAAGAACAAGCACAAACAATCAATATAGCCTACAAAGAACGTTGTGAAAATTGTGTCCATGATTGAACATTGTTCTGCACGAAAGAAACAAGCAAACACTCTCTGCAGCCAAAAGTGCAGGGTAAATGAAGAAAATCACGCATTCATATCGGCAAAAGCGTTAATCTCATGAACATTTAAAACCGTACGAAGCATTCATAAGCCTAAGACTCTGGTAAGCAACAGAACCGGACATTCTTGAGAACTGAAACTGTTATCCTGAAGCACCCAGCATAAAGACTTTGTTCACGATCACATGGTTCGTCCCAGCAGAAGCCTCAAGTGGGATGTGCTCACCTATTTTCAACTAGTTGTATTGTCCCATCCATCACTTATAGGCAGAGAAGCCAGCGTTACTGAATTAATTCAAGACCCTGCGAACAAGAAAATAATCTGACAACTGACAGTCATAACAAAAACTTTGATCACACTGCCCGAACAAAGTGGAAGAGACACAGATGCTTCCACCACAGGTTATCATTGACGAGATCACCTATACATTGTTCTTCCGGATCAAGAAGAGTATCCAGGACTCGTCGGAAGAACCACTGACACCCTATCCTTCTTCAGAGATCCAGAAAACAATTACTTCCTCAACCAAGTGTGGTACAAGCTGAACCACGTGGTTGCAACTCACGCAGCAGGAAAGTGCAAAACTTGTTTGCATCAAAAGAAGGGACTGTGATTAGGACCCAGCAAACGAGGCAAATGTCCCTATCACCTGAGGATACACAGCTGACAACGTTTTATTTCGATTGTCACAGACTATCCAGAAATGGTGGGGAGACCTGCAGATGTTGACATCACCTTTCTGAGGAATCCGGCCAACATCCCACACATGGGCGCATTCCTCCAAGGCATCATGCTCCAAGTGGAGCTGTCCAATTTCCAGCGAGAATTCCTGAGGAGATTTCAGTGAGACTATTGGACGAGAGACAGATCAAAGGGGAAGAACTGATCGCACTGAAAGAAAGGCCTATACATTCAGAGCCAAAGATCCTGAACAAAGTTCATTACCACCCGCAGACAGTCGCTACGCTTTGAGTTTTCTTTCATCTCATCGAAAACTTCCCGGAACTAGTGGGCAGACACAGCAATGTCGACATACCCACATTTCTTAATGATCCATCAAAGACTGCCCAATTAACCAGACTCCTAAGGGCTATTGCATCACAACTAAGGAGCAACCATGGACATCCACTGCTAAGAAGAGCCTTAGAAGGGGGCGTTACAAAATAATCCTTTTCATCATCCCCAGCCGGGGACAAAGCAAGAAAACAAAGCCACAGTTCTTCATGCTTTCAACATAGGACAGGTCGAGAAGAGCAGAAACAAAGAACAATATCTTGTTCTATTTTTTCTTTTTCGTGTTCATTCTCTCCCGCAGTGGCGTAAATGGGGGAGAGAGAGACTGTTCAGCCACTTGACCTTGAAGGACCAAATCAAAAGGAACAACAACCCGAACTTCACTGCCGTGTTTACAGTTTTCAACCTTTTCCTTATTTTTTCCTACCTCCTCATATGTTCACTTTTATTTTTGTTTTTATTTTTTCAATGGTTTATCTATGCGTGATGTGTAACAAATCCATTTTTATGGTGTCACTGCGAACTGCATGTCCTCAGGGCCAAGACGAATTGGGAAGGTGCTCTGGGAATGCGTTGTATACACAAATGCAGGAAGAATGTGATGTGCTAAAAACGGTAGTCTAACCTTTTTCCATAGTCTAGCAAAGGATCTGTACTCCATAACTAGAGACTTCCGTCATCACTCGAAAAAGGGGGGACATTAAACTGCACCCGTCACTTTGCTGAACTTTTTAAGTAACGAAATCAAGATAAGAAAAGAAATAAACTATTGACTTGTTCGAGATGGGGGCCCAAAACAGTAATTTAGTTGTGCCACCAGTGGATGGGCGCCCCTGCTTTCCTGGAAGGAGGTGCTGCAAACTGTCCTTCAAGGCAATCATATGTATATGTATAGTGATTATTGTAGTATTTTTGTTGTTAACGATCAGAACTGCATTTTTTATTAGTGCACGAAGCATCCCAATGTCCATGCATCCACCAGGTAATTAGCATCTGGGCCCCACAAAGTCACCCAGACCTTATATTGTTATCCCTGTTCGAAGAAAAATTGATAAAGCAAATGATTTACAGTTGAATTTAATTAGCAGTGATATGGATGCACCTGAAATTATGAATGACGAGAAAAGCTGGAGACAGGGTCAGCATGGAATGAATGATAACACACTACTGTCCACAGCAAGCACCCACACACTGAGTGCACACGAGCAAGGGCAAGTATCAATGGCTGAGACCCCAGGCCGAACCGACAGAAAACAAAAAGATACCTGTGAAACGAACAGCGCCAGAGAACAGAGAACCAAGCGAGCAACAAGACAGAGATGGCATGACAAAATCCCTCAAGAGAACAGAGGAGGCCACAAAAGAACTCATGGGGAAGACACATGCGGTAGTCAAGTATGTGTTTCCGCTCATACTAAGAGCGAAGAAACTACATGAGGAGCAGAGCAAGAAAACTGCAGCAACTGTGATAACGAGCACACCTGCTCCAACACCAGACATAACGACCAAGCTTACAACACCGCCACATGTTGGAAGGGTGATGACCCACATGTGGAAGGAGGTCTATGAAAGAATGCACGAGGGAAGAATAAGAAACACAAGACCTCCCCATAGTACTGCAGGGCAGGAAATGAAACCCGTCCCTCCAAAGATAATACCCGAGAGCCTGCCGGAACGGAAGAGCAGTACAGATGCATTCAGAGACATAGTGATAGCTAACTACAGAAAAACACTAAGGATCAAGAGAAGTCCATATGAAACCGATAATGAGCTAAACGATTACTTGGACAGCACAGCCCATCTCGGAAACATGGTACCAGCACATGAAGGAAGTAGGACGCAGGCAGTTAGAAGGAGAATGCTTCGTCTTTACGTTACTGCCATACAGCATGGGAAAATCCAAGATCTTCGTGGCTGTAGAGATCGATGTACCCACAGCCCACTGCATGTGTCACGTGGCAATGTGCAACCCCAGAGGACAATTTATGGGAAAAGACGCCTCGTTGATATGGGCCAACGAAAAGGACTACCCTGATGAAGACAGGTTTGTCCAGGACATCAAAACAAGAAACAGGGCGCACACCAAGAATCACGTTATTAGATATGAAAACCCTGACGTCAAAGGATCAGGAATAAGGTGGGAAATAAACTCAAGACTGAACGTCCAAGGAAAAACGGCAGAAGAACCTCAAATATGGAGGAACCGAGGACAAATGCAGATCTGGGGATCAGTAGTTTCCCCTAACGGATGGGAGGAAGGAGCCGTAATCTGCCGAGCTTGGATGGCCCTTGGAGTCTGCAAGGAAGCAATAGAAAACGCACAGGGGTTATGTAAACCTCTATGGCCAAAGTTGGTGAAGCTGTTAACATGGGTCGAAGACAGGGGAAGGCCCCTGCAAATAGTACCGTTGTAGAACCCGAAACTGTGCTTCAGAAGTAATGGCACAAGGAAAATGGGGTAGAATTAGAACTGTGGACGAATATATGAGGCACCAGGAATGGCACAAGGAACCGCAGTCCTGATGGACCACTATTGGGCGTGCAGATCCAAAGCATACATAAGACTGCCAAAAAATTGGGGGCTGACATGTACATTGGTCAATGTCCATGTTCCCGCACTGGTGATTCCAAAAAACGACCTGAATCTGGACAACTTCCCGAAAACAGATGCTCATCTGAGAAGGAGGAAATCCGTAGAGCTGATATCCAGAATGAAGAGAGAAAACTACTTTTCTGCCAAATCAGAAGAAGCATTCTATGCGATTCCATACAAACACAGACTGTTCAGCCTCACTTCAACAGTATTCACCACCATGCTCCTGCCACACATCCAAATTGGAGTGAATGCTAAATGGTTGCAGATAACCAGATGGGAGCTAGTGCAGACCATCAACACCACAATAAAAGGATTCAATGCGATCAACGAAGAGCTGAGAGCGGTTAGACTGATGACCCTCCAGAACAGATATGTGCTTGACATGATCACAGCAATGGATGGAGGTGTTTGTGCAAAAATCGGAGAATCATGTTGCACATTTATACCATCGCATGATTAGGAAAATGGAACCCTCACAGAGGCCATAAGCATGTTGACAACTTTAAAAAACCAGATGACTGATGAAACGGATGAAGTGGATGATGACAGTTGGTTTGGGAACCTATTCTCATAGGTCCCACAATGGATGGCCCGTATAGTCAAGTTCCTGGGAGCCTTGCTAGCCATGGTACTGCTAGGATTCTGTGTTATCAAGATAATCATCACTCAATGCCAGAAAACTGCAAAGAGAGCCATTGGGATGAAAATTATGGTCGATGTCGAGCCAGGCTGGAAACCCAAAGACCTGACAGATGAAGAAATAAAAGGCTTTGTGAAGGCCAGTGAATTTGCACCAGAGGGAACTAAATTCAATTATCCCAAGAAACGAAGAAGGAATGAAGGCAAATGGATTTACTGCAGTCCAAATGGACAATGCCAGTTGATGACCTGGAACAAAGATGAGCATGTGAAAACTGCAGGAAGCTTGAAGGGAGTGATAAAGATATGGACTCCTAAGATGCACATGTTCACACCGTCATGTACCAGTCCTGAAGACGATGAACAAGATTCTGAGGAGTCAAAGAAGCTGAATACAAAGGAGGAAGCAGAAGTGGTTGATGAACCAACCAGAAAGGGGAGTGTAGAAGAGGTCCCAGACATGGCCTGCACCCCTGCTCCACATTTGGAGATGCCAGCAAAGTACTTGCAAAGATATGTGATGTACGAGGAGCAGCTGAACCAACGGAGAGCTGCAGTGGGCCTCTGCCCTGTGTACGTTAGAAGATCAGTACCTGTTGAAGTACCCATAACCAGACAGCCCTGGGATGCACAGACCCAATCAGACAACCGTACCTGCCATTGGTACGAAACGAGTATTTACAGACTGTTCACGAGGAAACCCCGAAGGCCTTAATGGAAGGCCAATGGAAATAGACTAAAGGCCTAGGCAGCCCCGAGAACAACCAGAAGCGGCTACTGAAAGCTTACATGCCTGTACTGATAACTGTGAGGACAATTGGAAAAAGGGGAGATACACTGAAAACCATATGATAATGGTGCCATGAGACAAGATGGAAGCAACCACCCTGTTAAGCATGTGTAGATAAGCTTGAAACGCAAGATGCTAAGAAATCGATTCTGCTTGCAATGCTTAGTAGAAGTTAGAGCGGCGAGCGCCAACTGTATACATCTACCTCAATACAGCACAATGTAGATGTGCGACTCCATTTTGTATAAACCAATGTACCCCCAGGCGGCCAAGGCCTGACAGGCCAAGTTTCATATCCAGGCCCAAGCTGAGGAAAGGAGCGGGATCGAAACTTAAAGGATGGCTCATGCCGGGGCAATCGAGGTCAACCAGAGAAGTGGAGGTGAGCATGAGCTCACGAGGCTCCAACTTCAGAGCATGCCAGCCCGCCCGTGAAGGTCAACATAAGAGAGGCCCATGCAGGTGGCTAAGCGCGCACAGAATTAAATGCACAAAAGGTTGGAAACTGAAGCAGATTCCCGGTGGACCAGCACGTGACCAGACAGGCGCGAAGATGTACCCCCGCCTGATGTCATCCAGAACCAGAGGGTGCCATAACTTGTCCTGATAAGAGACTACAGATCCGAGGCCATACCCAGCCAACTAATTGACACATAGCCCTAAACCACTGATTGATGGAAGGGAGGAAGGGTGACACTTGGGACACCAGGCACATGGGTGTCTATTCTGCAGTCTGCTAATTAAAGTGAAGATTTATGTTTAGGGGTGTAACTTGCCCAATCATGATAGACCATGTAATCTAGGGTCCTATAGACACTAACCAATGAGATGTCATACTTGTAGTGACGTCAATCACGTGTGTTGTAGAGGGATGGGCATAGACGCCCACCCGATAAGAGTTATCCAATCCAATGGCTTTATTTCCATATACAGATAAAACACCTATACTTAAGTTACCTTTCCTAACCAATTATGCTGCATGATGATTTTTTATGGACGTAGACGTCAATGATGACGAAGTTTGCCCACAAAAGAGGCTGTTGTACTGAAGTTCGAGGAAGTCGGGGTGAGGCAGGTGTTCGTGATGCTGCCGATTTCCACAAGCTGATGTATGTATCATTAAATGGACTTCCCTTTGCCAATTTACTGAGTCCTGATTATTGATTCTTGCCAGAGTATGTGAATCCTGCACTCTGTCCTCGCATGGTGCAGCTATCTTGTATTTCTAGTTTTCGAGGGTGAGTGCTGACCAATGAGCCCGTCAGTAATTACCTCTCCTCGTCAACAGCTTTTTGGAGGATTGTCTCTGCTTTGTGAATCTTTAATTTGTCTAGCAATTATTGTATAGAATTCCAGAAAGACAAATTATTTGTTATTCCTATTCTTTCTAATTTAGGGTCACTGCTTAAAGTGTTACTTCTGGAACCCCCTGTTTTTTTTTTTAAAAAGAAGCCTGAACAAGGAAGCCAGCCACTCTAGAAACAAAGAGTGACATTGGCCACAGCCCAGGAGCTTCCATTTGTAAAAAATAAAATATTTGTTCTGTTTTTATTTTGTTTAGGGGTACAAGGGAGATCACAGGGGTAGCACAGGAAACCTCAGGGGTCGCAAGGGAGATCCCTGGTGACCCCTAAATGACATCCCTGAACACAATTAAAAATGGGATCAATTCTCTGCTTTCCCATTTTACCAATTATATTATCCTGGTGAAATTATTGTACTGTTTGGTAAGTGGCAGAATGTCCAGGGGTCCACAAACATAACTGAAACATATGTGGCGCCTACTTGGAAGTACAAAACGATTCAGGCACAATCTAAAACATGCACTGGCACAGTCGATCGATACATAACATTCCCAAACATATCAAGTAAGATGTAGCACCTTGACACTCGCCATCCTTAAAAAGGTCATGGACTCTAGTACCTTGTCCCAATAAATTGCGGCTATACCGTTTACGCAACACATGTGATCTTTAGCCAAAACTCAAATTCTAGCGTCACATGCATGCATTTGAAATATTTCATTAACTTTATCAGTGCTGTGAAGCTAAAACACTGCATTGTGTGCATGCGAATATGCTGCATCACAAAAAGACAAGTGCCCCAAAAGTGCAGCCAGGGTTTATTGAATGTTTAATTTAATGTTTGGAATGGCTATATGGGCGACGGGATCCAAGCTTTAATAATGAAGTGTCCGACTGATTGTGTGAGTGTCTGATTGTGTAGCGGCGCTATAAACACGAAACACTTACAAAACCCTTTACACATTTTCAACTTCATAAAGCATTTTAGTCAAAATATCAAAAACAACACACAGAAATAGAATCCGGCACTACCAAAATCTATGCTCGATCCTAGTTGACCTGCATAACCACAGGGCATTCCAAGTAAACTATACATTTTCAAACAAGTCATTAAAAGCACACAGCTGTTTAGATAAAAATGCATTGCCTGTCGCAGAAAGGGCCTGTCTCGTGGCATGAGTCAGAAAGGTTAGCAAGATAAAAAAAAAGAAAATACATTAAAGTATTAAAATACCCCCAAATGCCCTTGTTTTCTGTTGTTGAAATACAACTCTGTATAAACAGTAGGCCCAGCTACCAATTAAAAGGCTCTGCAGGGGTGCCCCAGTGTCCACAGACCCATGATCAAATCCAGCGAGAAGCAAGGCACCCCACAGAGTTACAATCAAGTATCCAAGGTCAATTAGAGAGTGTCTGCAGGGGTACATCAATCCAGGGCTCTGACACTGTAGTCGACAGTACCCCACTGGTTGAGTCAGAGACCCCTGTTAAGGGGTCAAAGCTCAATGTTTCATCATCAACAATGCACAGATTTATGTATTTCTGTTTAGTTTGCAGAAATTGCTTTCTTATCAACAAAAGCAGCATTCTATTTCATGCAAACTGCTTCCTATGCGTTAAAGCAATATCTAAAAATAACCTCACCCCTGCAGATCCTTCCTGGGACCAATGTTACTTTTCTGATCAACAGAAGCACAGCATTCTGTTTCCTGCATACTCTGCAAGAATTAACAAGAGTCAACATGGCTTGTAAATAGTTAGCTTCCTGCATCCTTATAGCAACATCTAAAATTAAGTACAGCATGCAGCTGCTTCCTGTGCCAGCCTTCAGTCCCAAGTTAAAAATAGCCTTGCTAACCACCATTCGTTTTAGCTGGTAAACATGTATTTACATGGATGGTTTTGTTTATACAGCTAGCACAAACCCCCTGTATTCCGGTGAGCTATATATAAAGCCCATCTGTGCTTTCTGCTGATGTGTATGTGTGTATAGAATGCAGCTCTGTGTGTCAGCACATTCCTAGGATTCCCCAAGGCCTTGTCGTAGATATAAAGCCCACTTACAGCACTTTCATGGGTCACAGAGGGACATATGTATGCCGTGCACAAGATAATTTAGCATTTATGTAGCGCTACGAACCATCAGGTATCTGAGCGCTGTTTATTATTACCCACAGTATGTGGTGCTCATTTATCAACCTCGGAAGGATGAAAGGCTGAGTTTGGCCCTGCGGGATTCGAACCTGCGTCATCAGGCTCTGCACAGATGTCAAAGCGAGCTCTATTCGCTGTGCTATCGGACCAGCTGTCCGATACAGATGTTGTAGAACCCTTAGAAACTTTAGTTTGACTTATGTACAGGCTCTGGGAAGCACACTTTACTTCTAAAACTAAACTGTTTCACTATTTACACTGTGCATCAAAGCCAGTTCATATAAGATTGGTATACATTTTTATATCAAAGATAGTATACACATTTTTTGCTATCACAATTTTTGGGGAAGTTTATCAAAAAAATGTAAATGGTTTTATGTGAAAAATATATACATTTTAATAGACATTTCTATTTAAAAAAACATTTTGTATATACATTTCTATGTAAATCCAAAAATGTGATTTGTTATATTGATTTTTATATAAATGTATATAAAAAATGTTTTATATTTTTATATAACAATTTGATATCAAGATGATATCAAAATTGTTGATATTTTCTGTTTCCTAAAGTATCGGGGTTCAATAAAATTGCTGTAAAAACATTGGGGGGCTTATCAATTTGATATAAAATGTATATCCACTTCCTATCACAACGGGGTGAAACCCCTCTGACATCAGCAACGCATCACCCTGCAAAATGCTAGATTCACAGTCCCCGTCTTTAGACCTCACTTCACTCTCGCTGCTCGACCGGCCAACATAGATTGCAAATCCCATTTTTATATATATTTTAAATATAATTTATATTCACTATTATCAAAACTATATAAATTGGAAAACAATTCCTATAAAAATATACATTTGATAGACAATCGATAGCAAACATTAAAAGCAGATGAAAAGGGTGCAGGACTAAGACCAGAAACCGGGGGCGCGTCTACCTATCAAAATTTAACATGAGACAAAAGCGTGCCACATCTACCACTAACATTCTCTTTTTCCCCACCTGTCATGATGCCTACCCCCGGAGCACCAGGCCAGGCCCAGCACCCGCGGGAGCAGGCATCACGCCCCCGGGTAAAAGCCCAGCGGCCCTTAATAGGGGCTCTTTGGACTCTGTCCTGGCGCCAAAGGCTCATAAAGGGAAGTGTTTGGTGCACTTACCTGAAGCAGACCATGCTGCACACTCACCTGATGCACACTCTCGTGCCTTGAAACACCTGTGTATAGGCGCGTTACAAATGCCATATCATATCATATCAGACCATGCTGCATGAAGAACCAAGCCAAATGAGGCTTAGGAGGGACTATTTTTCTGAAGGAACTATTTTACTATGTTACTTGGGTGGGGCTGTGGAAGAATACTCACCTGGAACTTCTTCCAACGCTATTTAAGCCACACCAGGACAGCCGCACGTGCTTTGCGTTCTGCATCCCAGCAGCTGAACGCTCACTGTGTCTGCTCCTGCGCCTGGACTCCAGCCACGCCCGCCTCGAACCTGGAACACCTGTAAGGGAATAAGAGAAGAGAAAGGTGAAAACCAGGAACTATTTCAACCTTCTTACCTGCATCCGGAATCTTCACGCCAGCATTCCTGAAGGAAAACTTCCATTTGAAAGCACCGTGCTTCACTCACCTGTTCCCGAGACGCCGCCCGGCTCCATCGTGGCTCTCAGTGCCAGTCGCCACATCTCTGCACCGCACCTAAGGTAGAGAAGAAGAGACAAAAGGTGAGCAAGGGAACACAAGAGGAAAGCCGGATTTTCAGCCATATTACTTACCGGCTATTCTTGGTGAGCCATTCCACATCTCGGGTCGGCGCCACATCTCTGGCAGGTACCGCACCCCGGCCCCTACGGGGAAAGGACAAAAGACATTACTGGGGAATTATAAAGACATTTAGAGGGGTCGCCCTCATCACTGACTCACCTGATTTTACCCCTGCAATTTAACCCCTCAACGCATCGCCTTTGTTCTGCACCTGAAATAAAGGACAGGAAAAGACAACATAAAAGGAGGCTCACACTTGAACTTTTGCAACTTCATACTTACGGCGTATCGCTCAGTAAAGTCAAGTGGATTTGCCAGCGCCATTCTGAAAACCAGTGAAGTAACTGGACGAACGCGCGCCCCTGCACCAGAAGCAGGATGGAGAGTTCATCCTTCCAAACCATAAGGTGAGCTTAAACCGGGGGTTTTGGAGGAAGTCAGAGGAGAACGAAGGGGGGAGGGGGGGAGCAAGCACATTATTCAGCAGACAGTTAATCCCCTTTCTCATCTGCAGAAGGATATTCCTACGGGCCAGACAAGCAAGATGTGGGGGTCCTGTTCAATCGGTGGTCCGAATTCTGCGCATCACTCTTGAAGAGGCCACAGCAACCCAGACCAGACCAGCGCCTCCGTGGGAGCCAGGTGAGCGTTACACCACCACCCTCTCCTTCCTTCCTCTTTTACACAAAATCTTGGCATCAACATCGAATCATCCTTTTCCTTCCAATTTCATTTCTCGACTAACACTCGCATCAGTTGCTTAACTTTTTCAAGATTTGCTGCATTCGTCCCTTCGCATGCTTTCATGCTAAAACATTTCTCATCACTTCATCAATCTTTTCCTCAGCCTGTCCTCATGTAGCCTCACTCAGCTTCGCTCAGTCTTCAACTCTGCTATTCGTCTTCTCTCGTCACTCAGTGCTCCATCCCCTTTTCTCTTCTATCCCTCGTTCTCCTCCCTACGATTCCCATCTCTTATTCCACTTTCTCTGTATTGTTTTAAAATCCCATGATGACCTTGCACCTCCATACTTTCAGCTTTGGTCTATGCGTATTCTGCTTCTTACAACGCCACTCACAATATCTTTGTTTATTTTTGCCTAATCCTCCCTGTGGTCCTAGTTTCCGATCTTTTTCTTGCCCCCAAACTTTGGAACTCTTCTTCGCAATATTCACTCTTTTTTCTCTCCACATTTTCTACTTAAAAGCCCACCATCTTCCTTCTCATTCTCCCCTACCTGAACTGTTGGTCTATTAATTGTCCTTACTGTGTACTGTTTTATTGTATGTTTTATTCAGTACTTTTGCAAAAGCACTATATACTTTCCAAATAAATACAAAAATATATATGTTGTGCACTTTCTCCAAGATGCTGCATGTTATCGTAGTGAAGGCCCCACTTCTGTTGGCATCACTAATATCTCAGGGCAATCCCTTAAGGGTCTCCAGAAAGCTAGCTGAAACAATAATCTCATTTTATCTTCAATCCTAGTAGGAAAGTTTTTGCCGTTGTAGATTTTGTATCAGTTACACTAGACCCAAACATTAACGTTCTGCTAAAAATCACAGTGATATACTAAAGCCCTTAACTGTCTAAGGCCTCATTTTAGTGTCACAATAGTCTTGAGTTCAAGATGGACTAAAAAAAAACTCAGGGAAGGGTAGAATCCAGCATAAAGCATACTCTATGGTTCTTAAACCTTTACATTAGGAAGAGCTACTAGTCATTCAAGGGCAATAGATGGAAGCTACTAGCAAAAGCTATCAGGTGTGGATGTTCATTAGCATGGGAATTCGTACAAATATTTTTGGGGGGAGTTTATTTTCACTTCCTACAGAAAAGTAAAAAGAAATACATTCGCTGTTCTATTAAGAACTCAAACAAAATCTTTATTTCATCATTTTTATTCGTAGCGGTCTCTATTGTTAAAATGTAGGAAACCAATCGGGACATTCAATATGAAGGGTGACGCTGTATGCTATACAGCGTTGCACTTGAACAGTGTGCAACAAAGCAACCTTGTCCAGATACTACATTAGTCCCCTAGCCCAACTACTGTTGATCCCGAAGTTCCTAGAAAACGTAAAATGCGCATACAAGATCCAATAAACTAGGTTAAAATGGCAGAAGAGAGACACACTCATTCGTCTTTGGGGCACAGTTCTAGAAAGCCAAAGCAACTTCTGTGACTGGCAGTAAGGGAAAACATGAATCCCCAGCTATACCAAAATCACTAGTGCACTGAATGGCTCCGATACTATATAGCGCCTTATCACATCAAGCAGTATGAGACTGAGGGAGGGCCAGTGCAACAATATTATAATTCTATGTGAAATCATCAGGGGGGCACTAGCAGGAGCATGAGGATACACCACCGTCGACTTAATCACTTATAAGGACTCCCATGTTTGCAGTTAAGTCAGGTTGAGAAATATCTTTGTTCCCTGGGTTCTACCAGCACCAATTCCGGCACTGTATGCAGGGTATGTGGGCAACTGTGCACGTAACCATGCACAACAGTATGAATGTACATAGAGCCAATGCAATCATGTGCAGCACCCATGTGTGTTGAGAAAGGCCAAGTGCCAAAGTGGATCCCCAGCCCAACCAAATGCAAAGGCCACCTTGGCAGCACAATGGGCATAGAGCACCTGCAAATGGGGTGCATAGCCTCAACAGACACTACCCCCACCTTGCTGTGGCCATATGCATTGGCCTGCAATCAACCATACCCTTCAGTCCACATGTGTAGGATATCCCTCCATCATGTAGAATGTGACTAGCAAGCCCACATACAGGTATGCATGACTGACAGCATGTCATTTCTCACCTAACAGGTTCACAGCCGATCAGGAGGAGGAAAGACCATCTACGTCCCACGGCCAGGCCTCTAGGGCTATACCATCAGCTACCACCACTGCATTGTCCAGTGATGGGAAGGTAACAGGGATGGTATGGCACACCATGGCCCAGCAGCACCACACCTGCCTCAACACCCATTGGCAGTGATGAATAACCAGCCACAGGGACTGCACCCTGGCACCTGCAACTGCTGCCTCCTCTCCTCCCCCAACAGCTGGCCAATGTGAAGTGACAGGGGAGCCAGCTGCAGGAAGGCGTGCAGGAGGCACTCCACTCCCACCCAACTGGCCCATATAACCCCCTCATCACCCAAGTAGGACAGCCATGCTCATGAGCACCAATGCCAGGTGTTCATGGGTGACAGACGGCAGGTCATACTGGTCACTGTGCTTCATCCCCAGCCCTCTCCATAGCCCTCAACCCATTCTCCATGCTACACAGGAAGAAGCCATGTTGAAGAGGCTGGGCAAAAGAGCAGCTGCAGGTGTGCCTGGAAACTCTTGCTGACATGCAGGTCCTACACCTCCAGGCCATGCCAGACTGGGTCCAGAGCACCACACATAGGCTAGTGAGGGCCTTGGACCGGGACCGACAACAGGCTGCAACATCTGCCGCCCTGACTGTCCTTGGACAGAGGGTCCAGGAATTGACAGAGGGCATCTCATCCTTTGCAGAGGCTATGCAGGCCAGCATGCTGATTATGCAACACATGCGGAAGCCATAGTCTGAGCAATCCAGCTCCATCATCTTCACCGAAGGATCATTGCCCCGCACCCCAAGGCGCTGCTCGGCACACATTCTAGCTCCAAAGTTGCTGGGGGAGAAAAGTATGGGCAAGAGGCCACACAAGTGACAGGATATTTTTAGATAGGCAAATGGGTGTGTTGGGAGGGCAAGTCAAGGAGAGTGTTGTGAGGAAGGAGGATCTGGGGGAGGGTATGTTGGGGATGGTGTTATTGGGAGGGGAAGGCGAGGGGGTTGCACATGTAAACATTAAATATTAGTTCACTTGAAGCAATGCTCAGACATTCCTTTTGTGTAAGTTTGTTTTAATATTTGTAATGCGCACCAGACCTGAGGGTATCAGGGCGCAGAAACACATAAGCCGCACCAACAGCACAAGAGGACTGAGATCGATCCGATACTCGCACCAAAGCTCAGCACCCGGTGCATACCGAGTTGAAGCTGCCAACAGAACACCACTCCTCTCACTATCCTACTCCTGCTTCACCTACTAACCCATCCCACCTTCTCATTTGCAGATCCGCCAGAGCGCCTGGGGACCAACTCTGTTGGTGACGGTGCGCGGTACAAATACCTTTAACATATCTTCAGCTTGGTTATATTGCTGTACAGTAATACACAATAAGGAATATACATGCGACTACAGAGGGACATATATACAGAGAATGCAGGTCATATGTACAGGGATACAAGATAGACTGTCCATGTGTCGAGTGTCATCAGAGGTTGGATTTAATCCATATGAACCAAGGTAATGTGGAATTCACCATTATAGATGGGGTGTGTTAGAGGTCATTTTCCTTGCTCCACAGGATGTAGTTGCGACTGAAGTGTGGGTATGTTTGTGTAGCTCTTAAGGTAGGAAGGAGGTAGTTCCAGTGTTGTGCAGCTTTCAACTAAACGCTGGTGCCTCCGGTTTTGGAGCGTTTGTATCTGGGTACTAGAAGGATGTTGAAGTTGGATGTTTTGGTGAGGCGGTTGGAGGAATATTTTGTGAATCTGTCAGTGAGGTAACATGGAGCAGCGTTGAGGCATTTGTGTGTAAGTGATGCTACTTTTAGTGCAATTTTGTCTTTAGTCGATAGCCAGTTATGAGCTCTTCTCAAGTCGGAGATATGCTCTTTTTTGGGAAAACTCAATGCCGCTCTGAGAGCGTTATTTTGCAAGATCTGGATTTTATTTGTGATGTATTTATTGGCTCTGAGGTAAAGGGTATTACAGTAACCTAACTTTGATAGAATATGGGCTGTGGCAAGGGTCGTACAGCTGTTCGAGGAGAGGAAGGGTTTGGCTGCTCTGATAAGTTTACATGTGTAAGCTGTAGAAGAGGCCATGGAGCTAACCTGTTTTTTGAAGGAGAGGGTAGAGTCTAGGTAAAAAACGTTTTCACTTCCTTGGCTACCTTGATGATATTTCCATCAATGGTGAAGCTGGAGTAGTTGCGACCTAGTTTGTTGATGTTGGGGGTTGTGCCAAGGATGAGCTCGTTCTTATCATTCAGGCATAGACCATGCAAGTCCATCCATGCCTGAATGATGAAGTACATCCTGTTCACCAAGGCCAAATCCTTGTCATAATCTCCCGTCAGAGGTATGAGGATCTGGGCATCATCCGCATAGTTAGTGTAGGTGATACCCAGACCATCAAGATCATCGAAAAGGGGCTTCGTGAAAATGTTGTACAGAGTGGGTGAGACACAAGATCCCTGAGGCACACCACAGGTGATAGCGATGGGTCAGCCACTGCAGATGTGGAAAAGATGCGCATAGTCCTATTGCTGAGGGATGATTGTATCCAGCCTATTGCTTCCTGTGAAAAGTGGGCTGCAGTGTTTAGGTGGGTGCAGAGAATGGTATGATCTACCAAATCAAACGCTGCTGATAGGTCAAGGAGAAGTAGTAAGGCAGTTTTGCCATTGTCTGAGTGCATCAATGTGTGCCTTAAAGGGAGGGGCGGGGGGGGGGGGGGAGTGGCTTGGCAGCCATGGAGTAGGCTGGGACTCTACTGTGCTCCGACGATCGATTCTGGGATGCTAGTGCTACCACACTGCAGGTCGCTATATAAAAACAGCATTATGGACGTGGGAAACTGGCAGGAAGAAGCTTCCACCCGCAACTGAATCAGCCCACGAGAATGTGTGTTATGACACTTTGTTGCATGGACCGAATGCGGCTACACAGTAACAAAATGGCGGCTTCGGAGGAACAAAGTCTTGTGAGGAAAACCGGAGCGCATGCAGAACGAGCTGCAGAGGAAGCTAGGATACGGCCACCGTCACAGGAACACATGCGAGGAATACACTGCACCCTGCCTGACCCGCGAGTGTATAACAAAGCAAGCTGGGCCCAGGGAAACCGAGGCGGCAGAGGCGTAAGGCGGCAGACTGCACACCGCAGCAAGATCATAGCGGACCCAGCCCTCTATGAGTGCTAAAAGACGGAGGATGCCCTCCGGCAGCTGGAACTGCGGCAAGCGTACGCATGAGACTGGTGCACCCGCTGGCTAAAACGCCGGTGGGAATAGCAGGTTGACGAAAAAATGTGCGGCTTGAGCACACGGGCTAACTACGGGGCTCAGACAAGCGCACGGTCTTCTGGAGCGTGTAGCAGGCCGAGCGAATGGCGGACGAAGGAAACAGTGATACGGTGGATGGGCAATTGACACGTATAAACCCGGTGTCATGACGAATACAAAGTGATAAAACTATAAAGAAACTCTGGGCCCTAGGGTCTACAGGGGAGCCGTCGGGATTAGCGAGTGCCTCCATAAACCAGACACGATAGGATCACACTGGCTAAGACAAAAAGCGCATGTGTGCACCCAAGACGTAAGCCTGCAGGCTGGACCAAATCAACTCATGGCGAGCCCTGGGCATAATGGATGTAGCCTGTTAAAGTAAGAACAGTACCTGTTGGTGTGGCAATGACAGGTCACTGCGAGCAGACAGCGCAGCCCAAAGAGGCGCTACATACATGCTATAGTACAGCAAGCGAAAACAAAGGACATCTGGCCCAAGTACATGTGCCATCAAAATTGTTTGGCCGACACAAAAGACTACCACGTGAGTGTAAGCACATCTGGAAAATAGAGCTGGGACTGCGCACAGGGTGGAAGTGGTGCGAAAGGGGCTGCTAATGGGCTGCGGAGTTGGATCAGGCTCGGAAGCCCGTGAGGACACCACGAGGCACTATACCTGGTCAGGTGCACACCAGCCGTGGCAGGTAAGAAGGTAGTGGACAAGTGATGAAGCGCCCACTAGAAGAATAACACAGTGAGCTGATCTGTGCAATGTGAAGGGAGAAACTGGTATGTGCCCATAATTCGGAAATGTCAGAGTGTGACCAGGCCAAATACTAACTGGCTCTCAGTAAACACGCCATAGTGGTCAAAGGAGAAACGCAGTTCTTCAAGCCACCACATAGCGCAACCAGTTGAGGAAGATACCCCAATACTTGATCGTATTGGAGACTTCAAATAACATTGTATAGTTGAGGCCGGGCACGCAAGGGGGATTGCACGATGTCAGTATAGGGGCTGAGGACCAAAAGCAAGCAACCGACATTGGAGACCTTTGCAAGGGCACAGCAAGCTCCTTTGACCCCGACTCAGAGTGCAATGGCGGCTTCCGCGGATAGTGCCCCAGAAGGAGAAAATCACCAGGTCCTAGCGCCCATAACAGAACTGAGTACTAAATGGGGCACAGCAATGGCAGATCTACGTACGGCCCCTGACAACAAAATTGACGCAGTAGGAATCGAAGTCACCCTGCAGCGAAAAGACGTTCGAGCGCTAGCGGAAATAACAAGTGGCCTAGAGAGTGGGCTGAAAACTAACACAGATGTCAGCACAAATAACGCAAAAGAGGTCCACGTACTTAAACAGCAGGTGGCTAACCTTGAAAACCGAGTCGAAGAGGCGGAAGGAAGGGCGAGACAGAACAACATCCAATTGGTTGGCCTGCCGGAGGGAGAAGAGGGCCAGGACACTACAGACTATGTGGAGAAGATGATCCTGCAAGAGATAGGGGCAGACAAGCTCTCGCAGGGGTTTGCAGTTGAACGTGCGCATCGGGCCCTGATGAGGAAACCACAGCCTGGGGCCCCACCGCATCTGTTAATTGTGAAAATCCTAAACTATAAACATTGGGAGAAGATCTTGGAGTATTTTCAGAAAGGCGCAACGATAGAAAGGGCATCCACCAACATCACTGCATATCCGGACTACACTATGCTGGTGCAAAGACAGCGGTACAGCTACGTGGCGATTAAGAGACGACGGCTCACAGCTGGTATCAAGTACATGCTTTTGTACCCCCCGAGGCTGAAAAGTCTTGCATAAAGGCAGAGCGCTCTTTTTCGACACCGCGGAGGAAGCAACGTCATGGTTGGACTTGCAGGGCTGCCCGGAGCGAGACGAAGAGCAAGATCGCCAGAAGCACGATAAGTGATGAGAATGTATCATGAACATTGCCGGGATAAGCAGGATGGCGGGGGAGTTTGGAGGGGGGGAGGGGTCCTAGTATGAAGCTTTGGAACACTTGTTCGTTATTATGTGGCTTTCGGACCCGATTACCCCGTTGGACTGGAATATAGTGCACTAATTGCATAAGTGAGCTGGGTAGCGCTAAGTGTAGCAAATTTAAGACAAACAGGAGCAACGGAATAGAGACTTCTTACCCCCAAAATTTAGTAGTAAGGTGACAGCTAGGGCACCTTACCCTGCTGAGCCGCAGGCACAGGCTTTGCCTGACGGGGCTAGATGCAGGGATGCCTGAGATCCAGGGATGGAGCTGTGCAACAGTTGGGGAGGGTGTTTGGAAAGGGAAGAGGAGGGGGCGGGTGGTTTGTTGTGTTTCTAGTTAGAGGGAGTTTAAGTTGGGGTATGAGCCTACATCGACGAGTTAAGCAACTGGAATGGGACTGCATGGGTGGGGCAGGTGGTAGGAACCGGACACGCTATGGGGGAGCTTAAAATAGTTACCTGGAACGTCAGGGGGCTTCCGTTACCTGAAGAGAACCAAGGTTATGCTATACCTGCGGAGGCAGAAGATACTTATTGCCTTGTTGCAAGAGACACACCTGATGCGAGACAAGTTGGAGATGATTGGAAGGAAATGGAAAGGGGCGGTGGTGGGTTCTTCGTACTTGGCCTCAGTGATCGTCTGGGTGGCACCACATGTCCCGTTTCAGCTGTTTCACACGCTGGTGGAGATGGTCGTGGTGAGGGGATTAGTGGGAAATAAGTATTGTAAACACATGCCCCAAACCAAAATACTGCTGTATATTTTAAAACGCTGTGTAACAACCTGAGCATGTGTGTGGGGAGTGCGGTGATCGGGGTGGACAGGTCAGATGGAAAAATTGATAAGCTTACCCCGTCAGCTAAAGCGTTACAGACGCTGCTGAATGACTTTGGGTTCGAAGATGCGTGGCGAGCGTGCCACCCTCATGAGAGGCAGTATTCACATTATTCTGCCCCACAGCAACTACATACAAGGCTGGACTATGTCTTTGCCACTCCAGAGATACTGACAGAAATTACGCAGGTTGAATATAAAGCGAGAGTCGTCTCGGACCACTCGCCCCTGATCCTTGGATGCAATGCTGCCCCCCGAGGGCAAGAATTCCGACATGGCGCCTCAGAGCGGAGGCGCTCAGAGACCCCCTCTTCAGGGAGGACATGAGGGAGGAGATTGTTAGTTACTTTAAGACAAACACGGGCAGTGTGGACTCAGCAGGCACGTTGTGGGAGGCCTTCAAAGTTGTGATTAGGGGAGTGCGTATTGCAAAATCGAAAGGACTACAGGGAGGGATCCTGGTGGATCTGCAAGAAACCGAGGAAGAACTGGACGGGCACTTAAGGGAGAAAACAGTACCAGCCTAGACACTGAACTGATACTAAGACTGCAGCAAAAGTGCGCAGGTCACTGAGAAAGATTATGTAACCTTAACTATAGAAAGTACATAGAGAGACAGCATGCGGGAGGAGATAAACCAGGAAGGATCCTTGCTTGGCTATACAAGAGTGAAACCCCTAGACCCCCGATTAGATCAATATTAAGGGAAGATGGAACTGTGGTTGATACTCAAGAGGGTGTCAATCTGGAGTTCGCAAACTATTACGGGCAGCTATATGGGGACGATGGGGAGGAGAACCGCGCAATGATAGAGGAAACCCTAGAGGACATAGGATTGCCGCAGAGTAGTTCTGAGGAAAGAGGAGCTGGATGCACCGATTACCTTAGAGGAGGTGGTGAGACAGCTGCCAACTAGTAAGACCCCGGGAACTGATGGACTCCCAAGTGAATTTTATAAGATATTTAAAGATGAGGTGCTCCCACCGTTGCTAGACATGCAGAATGAGGCGTATGAGCTAGGCAGATTGCCAGAGTCACTTAGAGAAGCGAATGTTTTAGATAGAAGTGCACACCTATATAAGTAAGTTAAGTAAAGAAATTAGATGATTATTTTAAATAGTTTTTAGATGCAGGGGAGGAACTGGGGTCATGGCACAAGACCCCGACAAACAGTAAAAAGAAAGGATTCAACTTGGGAACCATCCCGTCCCCTGCACACTTTCAAATGTTTGGATTAATCCAATACAGTTGATCAAATTGAGTTATATGCATTGTACATATTTGTTTCTAACAAATATGGTCAGACAGAGGTGTGAGATAAATATATATTTATAGCCAAGCTATATTATTTTCAACAAGAATTATAGTTCAGAGACAGATTTACAGTGCATAGAAACAAAATGGATCAATAGGTGAAGTTCAAGTTGAGAAAAAATGGAGTCCAAATAAAATGACGACGCGTTTCGAGGAAGTTCTCCTCTTCTTCAAAAGGCCAAACCTGGACTCTTAACGTAAAAGGAAACACATTCAGTAAAGAAAATATTGTAGCCACAATTCATAACATTCAATTTTACAATTTAAAAAATGTAGTGACATTTGTTGTAACATGTCATAATATGCGTTGTAATACATGCAACATTATAAAGGCGAATTATGTGGTCCATGTTTGAGAGAGAAACTGAAGGTCAATTGATACACCCCTTCCTGTAAAATAGACAGCAAAACGTATATCATATTATAGTTCAGTGGAATGATCCCTCTAATGGGACTTGTCAAGTGGATGGTGAAGCATAAGCTAAAGTGAATATATAGGGAAAAAAAGTTAGTTGTTCCTAAGCTCAATCGATCTAGTGGGGGGGGGGGGGAAGTAATGCGAAAGTCGTTACCTTTGTAAGTGGAAAGTGCCGGAAACAAAGAATCCTACGGTGCAGGAAAAATAAGTAGACAGACTGTCTTCGTATAACAGTTAGTTCCTAGAGACACGGCCAATTCCCAAAAGGATACTAGAAATCTGTAAATAACAGAGCCTGATCAGTGTCAAGTTCAATGTTCAAAAGAAACGGACATTAGTATGCTTGTTTATTTGCGTGACAGAACTCCCGCATTCTGAGGCACTGCTGCAGCGACAGCGGGATATTTGAGGTCCACCATTTACGTGGGTTCCTCTTGACTATTTACCGTCATCCACATTTTGGTTAGGTATGTTATTAGATTCTTTTCATAATAATGTCAGTTTCTTGCTGAAAACAATATAGCTTGGCTATAAATATATATTTTTTATCCCACACTTCTGTGTCTGACCATATTTGTTAGAAACAAAAATATGTACAATGCGTATAACTCAATTTGAACAACTGTATTGGATTAATCCAAACATTTGAAAGTGTGCAGGGGACGGGAGGGTTCCCAAATTGAATCCTCTTTCTTTTTACTCACTTAGAGAAGCGACCATAATACCACTTCCCAAACCCAACAAGCCAAGGCATAGCTGTAGTTCTTATAGACCCCTGTCAATGTTGAATCAAGATAGTAAGATTCTGACGGCTGTTCTGGCAAATAGGTTGAGGAAAGTTATAGGTAAATTGATACACCCGGGCCAGACGGGCTATGTCTCTGACAGGAACATATCCCATAATCTCAGGAGGCTCCATAGGGTCATTGAATATGGGAATTACGGCCTTCGACTCAGTCAAATGGCCATGGTTGTTGGCATCCCTGGCTGGCTATGGGATGGGTCCAGGATATTTACAGTGGGCTAAAATGTTATATAGTGAACCGCTGGCCAGAGTGAAAACATGAACAACGGGATCGGAGAGGTGGAGGCTGGGTAGGGGAACTAGGCAGGGTTGCCCATGGTCCCCCATGCTATACATATTAGCCCTGGAAACCTTAGCGATTTAATTAAGGCAGCAATATGACATGATGGGCATCTCTGGGAGTGGGGAACGACATTTGATAGAATATGCAGATGACATTATTGTACTTGCGATACCCGGAGGAAAACCTCCAATATGTTTTAGAGATGATGGGGAAATATGCGGAAATGTCTGGTATAGCAGTGAATCCTCAGAAGTCTAACATGTTTCCATTGGGTGGATATAAAGGGACCCCTCCGAATCAGCTACCAATGTTACAGGTACCATGGGTGGTTAATACATTCCGCTACCTAGGAATAGATATATACCATGCATTGGAGGATGAGCATAAGTGCAATACGGAAGTAGCCATCAGGAAAATTGAGAATTATATGCGGTTCTGGGTAAAGCTGCCTTTAGCAATGATGGGACGTAGTGCAATGCTGAAGATTGTGGTCCTGCCTAGGCTCCTGCACTACTTCGGGAATATCCCGTATATGATACCAAAGAAGTTCTTTAGCAGACTGGACAGCATGTGCAGGGACTTCCTGTGGCATGGCACACAGAATAGGGTGGCCCTCTGGAAGCTACATAATTTTGTACAAGAAAGGAGGTATAAAGTTGCCCAATTATGAAGACTATTATGTCGCAAGTCAGTTGCAATATGTGGCAAAATGGCTTTCAGAGGACGAAACCACTGAAACTAGGTTGTTCAGGCGGGACTGTGCCCCATTTTACCTGAAAGAGATCATGTGGTTGTCCAAGACAGAGATGGATGGGCGTCCAAAGATGATGGACGCCCATCCATGGAAGATGTGGCTTAGGGCCTGTCAACTGATGGGGAACCCATGCCCATGCTCCCCTCAGGTACCACTGGTTGCACTAGTGGGTGGTGAAGAGCAGTTAAGGATGATAATCAGGAACCATTGGGAGTCGGTTGGTATAGCGACCATGGGGGATATCTGGCAAGAGGGGACCATAACAGCCTTTGAGGAGTTGGGGGTGGAAACTGGGCTACGCAGTGGCCAGTACATCACGTACCATAGACTGGTGCGGAAGATTAAGAGAAGGTGGCCTGAACCGGTGCTTGATGGAGAACCAGATGCTATTATACACACAATATATGACATCACAGAGGGGGGGACGAGATATCCAGAATATATGAGATGATGATGGCCATGGTAGGGAAGGAGATAGTGCAATTGAGACTGGAATGGGAAGAGGAGGTAAGAACCCTGATGGAGGACAGGATGTGGGAGCGTGTCCAAGGGTATCATAAGAAAGTTTCAAGGAACACAAGACTTAAACAGTTGTATATTACGCATAGGGCGTACCTGACACCTCATAGACTAGCCAAGTTCAAAAATGTGGGAAGGCAGGCATGCCCTAAATGCGACGAGGAAAACGCAGGCATGGTACATACGTTTTGGTCGTGCCCGGTCATAGGGCGCTTCTGGGGTGAGGTTGCACACAAATTGGCAGAAAAAGGCATTAAGATTGTGGTGGATACTGTGTGGGCCTGCCTGTTAGGGGGGGGGTTCCCTAGGCCACAGAAACGTAGGCATGTCAGCAAACTGAAGGACCTGGCATATGCACTTGCGAAGAGGAGAATTGCTATGGGGTGGAAGACATGCCACAAACCACGATTGGAAGTATGGTGGATGGACTTGCAGAAATGGGCAGAGGCAGAAACTGTGGTATGGCAAGAGACTAGCAGCGCTGGGGGGGGGGGGGGGGGGGGAAAGAGACTGAGACCCTGATGGCTTGGAAGCTCCTGATAGCAGAACTATTTGGGTCAATGCATGACCCGTTTGATTCCACGGGCTCAAATACCCCATCACAAGATGCTGAAACGGAACAGTAGCAGAAGACGGCTCGCAACGGGGGTGGGACGAAAATAACTAAAGCTTTTGTATACACTGCAAGTTTGGTTTGTAATGTTGGTTTAAATATTTAATAAAATGTCAACAAAAAAAAACAACATGTGCCTTAAGATCAAACAGGACTGTCTTTGCTCCATGTTGGGGTCTAAAGCCAGACTGGCAGACTTCCAGGAGGTGGTTTTGTTCCAGGTATTGCTGTATTTGAAGGTAGGCTACCTTGTCTAGAATTTTGAGTAGGAATGGGACGGTGGTGATGTGTAGTTAGTGGGTATGGAGGGATCTAGAGATTGTTTGAGTAGTGGGAGAATCCAAGACACTGAGATTGTTGGGGATGATGCTCTTGGAGAAGGAGGAGTTAATGAGTTTCGTGATGAAGGGTGAAAGATCTCTGGCTGTGTCTTTTATAATTTGCGAGGGACAGGGATCACCCTGGCAGTTGCAAGGTTTCAGGATGAAAATGACTTTTTCGACCTCAAGGGTAGTAACGTTGGAGAAGCTGAAGCAGTGGGAAGGTTTGGCAGTGGGCTTAGGTGTAAACAAGTGGTACATGGGATGGGGGGGGGGTTAGTAGTGGTGGTGGGTAGATTTTCTTTTTTGTTAGCCATCTTGTCTTGTAGGGTGGCCACTTTGTTTGAAAGTGCATTTTGTACACGGGTGCACCAGGGTTTGTCTTTTACGCAAGTATCAGGGATTAGGATAGCTGTTTCCAGTTCTTTAAGGATGGTAAACAGTTCTTTTATGTTGGAGTTAGATTGGGCTATTCTTTGGTTGTACGAGTCTTGTTTGGCCAAAATTATTTCTTTCTTGTAGAGGGTGCATATTTTAGTGAGGTTGGTTTTGTTACTCTGTGGGTGAATGTTTCCATGTTTGTTCACGCTTACGTTTCTCAAGTCAGATTTAAGGTGTGGCGAGAACCATGTGTTCAGGTGACTTTTAGGTATACTTTTCCTGAGTTTCAGAGGTGCGATAGAGTTGAGTGCTGAAGTCATTATTTTATTGTATTCGTCAGCTAGGGTGAAGGGGTCGGTAGGGTCAGCAAGAGAGTTGAGTTTGGGGAGGATGAGTGGTACGAGCTTTTCAGCTGTGAAGTTATTATCTATTTCTTGTGGGTATGGAAGGGGCTAGTGGGTTGTTGTGCGAGGTAAGTGTATGGGCCTCAAGGGAGAAGGCGATGAGATGATCATCTGACCATGTCTGGGGGGAGATGTCATTGATCGAAACAGAGCAGTTATGGTCTGCCACCCAGTCAAGGGTCCTACCTTTGTGTGTTGGAAGGGTGATTTTTTTAATTGAACCCTAGTTCAGCCAAGGTGTCAGCTACGAGTGTGGCATGTTGGTCTTTAGGGTCTTTGAACCCAAGGTTGAGATCGCCTAGGGGGATGCTTTGGGATGTGTTTTTTAGCTAATCGGCAAGGATGGTTGTGAGGTCTTCTTCGAATGATCCTAGGAGACCGGGAGGTCTGTGGAGTAGATGGATGGTGAGGGTTTGGGCGTTGGCAATGGGCATTGTAGCTATGAGGGATTCACAGGAGTCAGGTTTATCAGTTGGAGTGAGTCTTAGGTGAAGATCGGCTTTGGCAATGATGGCAAGGCCTCCGCCTCGGGATTCAGTTCTGTCAGCTCTGAGGATGGTAAAGTCATCAGGGACAGCTAGAGTTAGGGCGGGGCATGTGGCTGTATGGAGCCAGGATTCCGTTATGGCCAGGAAGTCCAGTTTTTCAGAGTGAATGAGGTTTGCTATCTCAGTAGCATGGGCTATAATTGGCCAGGCATTTATGAGGGCACCTCTGATATGTGGTGTGATGGATTTAGGGGCTATAGTTGCGGGGATGGAGTGGATAGGGGGAGTTATGTGCGGGTTGTTCATGCGAGCATTGTCGGGAACCCTGGTAAGTCTTCCGGTGGGCATAGGGAGTTTAATGGTTCTGGAGTTTAGTTCTCTTAGGGAGCGGGTGGGTGGTTCGTATATTTTTGGGAGCCTAGCGCATAGTCTAAGATTTCTGGTGGTAGGGTAGCAAGGGTTGGTCATGGTAGGCTGTTTTAGCACGTTATGTGTAGGTGTCAGAATGTTGGGTGGTGTTTTGATGGAAATTGTGGCAAGTGGGCTAGGGAAGCTTGTGACGTGGAGGATTGTCCTTAGTAGGATTGTGAAGATATCTGGTAGATACGTGTTTAATTCTTGGTGTGACAATATTTACAGTGGTGAATATCATGTTGATATTAATGTGCCAAAAATAAATTGTCCACGAGTTCTTGCTGAACCATAGGCCCATCCCTGCCAACTTCCTGGCAGTGCATCCTCTTCAAGGGGGAGGGGGGGGGCTATCCACATCAGGGGGTAGAGGGCCATTCTGCCTGAAGCATATGTTGTGCAGTTGGCACAGGCAAGCACAATGGTTCCAACCTTACCCTCTCAGGCATGCACATCAATGCCCACCCCTCCTGTGCAGTGTAGGCACCGGAAATGAGCCTTCAAATAGCCAAAGGTCTACTCAATAGAGAGCCTGGTCCAGGCGTGTGCCTCATTGTAGGCCACCTCCTGTGGCATCTGTGGATCCAACACAGGTGTCATGAGCCATGGCAGCTGGGGTATCTAAGGTTTATAGCGCCACTCTCCCAAAGGCCTCAGGGCACTCGCAGACAACAAAAAACAATTGAAAAGGTCAGCAGGGAGTTAACCAGAAAAAGAGGAAGACATGCAGTTCAGCCTATTTGTTAATCAAACAAAAATGTCTTGTGAGGTTTCTTAAACTGAGCCGTCGATATGCAGCCGGAAGAAGGGTATTCTAAGAGCAGGTGCCCAATCATTAAAACTTGTACTACCAGTTTTCTTTTAAAGGACTCTAGGTTGAAAGAATTTGACATTGCCATTAGAACAGAGTTCGCCTAAACAGAATCTTGACATTCAGGGGCTTCACCTATAAGACACTTAACCACCAGAGAGCCCTTAAACTAAATTCTCCGATGGACTGGAAGCCAATGCAACTTCCTGCGAGCTTCAGACCCCCGAGATTGATGGGCCAGTCCACAGACAGCTTGCACTGCTCCATTTTGTATCATCTGCCACTTCCTTATATTAGTTTGAGACGTGCCTACTAGTAAGCTATTGCAGTAATCTAGTTTTGTATTAACAATAGCAGCAGCAATTAATGCTCTATTTGCCTCTGCGAGATAGGGGCAAATCTACCATAGAAGGTAAATGTAATAAGAGCAGGAGGACTTAAGATATGATATGGCATTTGTAACGCGCCTATACACAAGTGTTTCAAGGCGTGACGAGGGAGGGGGGAACAAGGGGAGACAAACGATCCTACTAGGCCAGGTGTCATTCAGATCGCGCAAGTGCATGGGTAGAGGGGACGGGAAAAGTGCAAGGGGGAAGGAAGAGGGGAAAGTGCAGTACAAAGTGATTAGTAAAATACAAGATAAATAATAAGGGCCAGATGGTGGCAAGTGCAGTATAAGTGCAGACAAGTGTTGGGAAGGGGGGGCTGTAGGGATACAGAGACAGTCCCGCAGTGCAGGGGTTTCCAGGGAGGCAGTGCAGGGGAGAGTGGCTGGGCCAAGGACCGAGATTGGCGAATGGCCCAGTTGCTGATTCAGTGAGAAGGGGAGAGAAAGCAGAAGCAAAGAGGAAGGTTTTGAGGTGCTTCCGGAACCGGAGATGGTTCTCCTCAAGTTTCAGGGAGGCAGGAAGGCTGTTCCAGAGGGAGGCCCCTGCTGCGGAGAGAGATCTCCCCCCAACTCGTTGCTTGGAGAAGCGGCTGACCCTGAGGGAGTTGGAGGCGGATGAGCAAAGAGCTCGAGAAGGAAGATATTTAGGAAGAGAGAGTTGAAGGTATTTTGGCCCAAGGACCCAGAAGGCCTTGTGGACAATGCAGAGGGTTTTGAACTTGATCCTCGCAGCCACAGGGAGCCAGTGTAGTGATTTCAGTCCTGGAAAGATACGGTGAGACACCTGTTTCTATAAGGATAAATGGAAAATAAAAAAACCTAATGCTTTAACAGATTTGGAAACTTGGATAACATTACCAGCAATTAAGAAGCTTTGTACTGTTGATCAAGTTTTTTCAGCCATTGTTGGGTGCCAAGAAGGAGCAGCTCCGTTTTGGAATTGTTCACAGCTAAGGAATTCCAAATCAGTATTACAAGTCCCAGATAGCACAATCACAATCTGGGTATCATCTGCATAATTTTGGAACTGTACCCCCAAGGTGGTAAGAATGTCCCACAAAGTAAATATTGAAAAGCAGCAGTGGCAAACAAGAGCTCTGCGGGATGCCACAAATAGGCGATGATCGAGGATTGAGCACTACCTTTTACCACATGCATCATTTGCAGTTCTAGGTCCAGGAAATGATTTGAACCAACGAGCTGCAGCAGGTGCACAACCTCCCACCTTGATCAGTCTATCTGCCAAGAGAGCATGATCAACCAGATAAAAAGCAGTGGAAAGATCAAATAACCGAAGTAGTGCCGTGCTACCTCTATACATTATTTCTGAAAGGTTAGATTTTAAATCCAAGAGCGCAGTCTCGGCCCCATGATTGACACGTAACCCAGACTGTCCCGAGGAAAGAATCTCTCGTTGCTCTGCACATTTTTTGTATTGGCAGCATGATATTCTGTCAAGTATTTTTAGTACAAAAGGTACATCTGTAATGGGCCTACAAATCCCTGGATCAGTTATGTCCAAATTCTCCTTTTTCAAGAGTGGTGTGATTCAAGCCACTTTAATATTGTCTGGGACAGAGACTGCCTGAAAGGAGTGGTTAATAAATCTAGTAACCCATGGAGCAAGGGTCCCGAGAATATCCTTGAACAAGGAAGCAGGAAAGATGTCTCCCTTACATGATGTAGGTTTCATCTGGAGTACAATCTCCAAACTTCTCATTCCAATACCTCTTTGAAAGCAAATTAAGGGCACCCACGATAAATTGACCTACTGGGAGGAGACGACGTCTCATCTATAATCTGAGCCTGTTTTACCAGAGATAAAATGCGTTTCTGTTGTGATGTTTTCTGAATAAAACCATCATGAATGCTTTGACACCAATTATTGTCGATAACAATGGAAGATTTGACTGCAGTCCCCTTTAACGCCTTTAGAACGACCAAACAATTATTTTGGTCTTGATGTCACCATTACTATTCTGGCATTAAAATGAATTTCTTTAGCTTTAAATAATGCAATTTTAAAGAGCTAGCTGCATGTTTATAGGCATCAAGGGTAATGTTAGATTGATGTTTTGGGCACTTGCGCTCTGCCTTACGTTTAACTAGTGTAGCACAAAACATCTGGAGTGAACCAATGATTAGATGTAGCCTTTTTTCTGGTTCACAAGTCTCATAGGTGCTAGTTTATCAAAAGCCTAGTTCGTTGCTAATCTAAAATCATGAATAAAATATGCAAGCAGTATATTATCATCCAAAGAAGGTAATAATGTAATAACTAAGGAGGCAAAGGCCTCATGTGTAAACTTTCAGCAATTCCTAGTAGGAGCCGCCAGCTTACCTAGTCATCTGCAAGGGCAAAGGTGTCAGTCACAGAGCATTGCAGATGTGTTACCTTTTACACCAGCACGCTAATGGTAATTCTGTGCATGCATTCTATGAGTATTATCGCACAACATGATTAACTATCACAGCACTAGCATTTGGAATCATTCAGTAATTGCATTGTGTCACACCATGCACCTGTTTCGTGCCTGGGGTGTGGGTGTGCGTTTCCCCTGTTGGGGCGCTGTGCATTTGCAAATTCAAGCAGCATTGTCTATCATGCCCCGGTCCGGTGCGTTGTAGGCTGTCATTTGTGCTGTGAGAGGGCACATCATGCATGTAACAGGGCATGAATTTCAGTTGGTACTATGCACCCCCCATTCACTTTTGCTTTTACTGTACTGACAGAATTTCTCAACAAGGTGACCAGAGATACACACACTGAAGGAGACAGTGTTTTACTCTCTCGCTTTAAGCACAGTTATATTGCTGATAAGCTCGCTGCGAGGACAAGGGCGCTGCTGTTTGGCTGGACGCTGGACGTTTCCGTTCCGTCCGTGCAGTGGAATTAAACCGCCCGGAAAAAAGAGACTGCGATCACCGGCCAAACGCAAGTACCCGTAAAAGGGTTTTCGGTGTGACACTGCCTGCTAGCTAGATTGTTGGGACCTATTGTTGTAATCTATGTACGCCAAGTAACGTACTTCAATAAGCACATATACAGGCCAGTAAACACGCCGACCACATTTGCCCACCTTGAAAGCGAAAATTGGAACTGGGAGACTGTTGAGCTGCATCCCCTTTGATCCCACCCACTGACACCATCACTATACCATCGCTATAAACAAAGGCACAAAAGTAACAAAACTCACTACAGGGTATGTAGCCTCTAACTAGGACCCAAACTAAAGTCGAAGAGGACACATCAGTACTCCAATTAGGGTGCTGCTACAAAACGCTTAAGGGAAATTGAAGCAAAAAGCAGAAAGTGAGACTAGCCCACGAACGGCCAGAAACTACCACTTTAGAAAAATGGCTCATTATGACGGGCAGGCATCATCAAATCATGAACACACGGCCGCCGACACCAAGCAGAGTTTTTACGCCAATGGCAACTCAAGGGGATTTACCACCAACAAATGTGTACAATGAAGCAGGCAAATTGCCCCTCCCCGATGAAGCTGTTCAAGCTATTAGTCGGGGTTTAGAGAACAAATAGCTAAATCAAGGGGGAGCCCTATGCCCGTTTATGATCGAAGTGAAGAACGGTAGGCGAACGGAGCCGACCACTGAATTAGAAGATGCATTGCAAAAACCCTTAGAGGAAGTGAAGAACCCTAGTATGGCCAATCCTACATACAACTCCACAGGCAACAAGGCTGTACATGAGCAACCATTTGAGATACAAGAATGCAATGCCGGCCTGAAGGGGAAAAAAGGAGCAGTTTCAACCGAGCCAAACGACGAACCTGAAGCCAACAACCAAGTGCAAGAATTACCAAAAAGGGTTGACTGCTTGAAGAAGGTGACCTCGGCACCCCACCTATTTTACCAGTCTTAAGGTCAAACACTCCACCAGAAAGTACAACCAAAGAAAGTGAACCAAACCAAATATTCACAGAAAGATCAGAGACTGAATCGAATATCCCCTGCAAACAGATTGATAAAACATCACAGGGGAACTCCCCTACTATAAATGGAAGAACTCCTCCTAAATCAATCAGAATGGACTTTATTAGATATACGGACCTGGAAAGAAAACATGGAAACCACGAACATTATCCGCAGGAGAAGACCATGACAGAAGCAACCACTTTTTTTGGGAAACAATCTCTACTTAATTGTGGTAGGGGAGCTAGCAACCATATGCCCAAAAGGACGTCTGACAAAAACCCAATACTAAGTGAAATCCCGGACGCGATAATGTTGAAAAATGCAACTCTAACGGATAAAGTCAATCTGACTACAGAGATAGCGAAACAACATATTGGAGAACCAGAAATCAGTTCGCTCAAAGAAAATGACCGGCTGGAGCCTAAACTGACAGAGCCATTACCAACAAAAGAACCTCCTCATACATCTGGGGAGCCCCGCCTTAACCAAGGGGTAATAGATGAAAGACCAGAGAAAGACCAGTCACTACAATGGCAGCAATATTGGCCCCTTATATGAAATTACACGAAGATGCCACAGACGCACTAAATGATCATACTACTCTTCTAGCTACGGTAAATTCAAGAACTATTTTTATTGAAGGATTCATAACCGCCATACAAAAAAACATGCAAAATGTCGAACAAAGAATTTCAACATGTTGCACACCATTTTAGAACCTATAATGAAAGACAAGGGAACGCGGTGGAAAAATACCAGAAGAGAATCATTAGGATGACTCTTCTGCCCTACAACCAACGGAAACAAGTATACAAGGAGAAAAAAACTTCAAAGAACTATTAGATGGGCCCCTTCAAAAACAAAAAAATCTCTGAAAGAAAGGACCTAAAAGGGCAAAGAGATCTGACTAAGGCACCTAAAACACCTCACAAGCAGGTCCTGACCATAGACGCTGTGTCTCCGATGGTGAACAGCAGTGAACGTAAAAACGCCACACACTCCCAGGGCTCTCCTATCCCAAGAGCTACAGGAACGGGGTACACCAAATAACATTCATCCAATAAATCCAAGTATTCGGCCTGACAACGTCCCCCAAGAAGAAGTAAAACAAAATAGCAACACAGGGAAATCTGTACAACCAGTAAACTCGGCTCCTCAACAGCCAGAAAAGGAAATCGTACCACCTAAGGCCGACAATCCTAAACTTAAATTGTGTGAAATCTTAAAAAAAAAATAAATACAGGGTAACTTGGAGTCGATGAACGCCCCAGAGCGGGCAAATGTGAAAACCAGCTCCTCTGAACAGAAATCAAGATCATCCAAAACATTACAGCTAGCAAGAAAATCAAAAAAACCAAGCCTCACAGAGGCCACGGAAATCTAATAAAAGTGAAACATTTTTAAATGTTTGACCATGCCAAAAGACATTGCAACACCCAAAGCTAACTAGAGTACCAGTGTTCTGAAAAAGGCTAACACGCCGGAGGAAACAAGTCAAGAGGACAATGAGAATGTAGTAAATGACAACTCAGAGCTGGACATAATGAACCTGTCAACGTATTCAATTTCGGACAAAGATGATTGGACCTCTAGTGAGTCGGAAGAAATAGAACAAACAAATGTGGAGCAATCAGTGACTGATCAATTCGATCACCCAGTACCAAAAACACCTTACGAAGCATACAAAACACATAACGAAAAGTTCCATCATCCAGAAATGGCAAAAAAGAACTGCCACACATGACTCTGGAACGGAAAATAAACTAGTGTGTAAAAATATAGAAGGTAGACAAAAGAAAAAACACCAATGAGGAGGGTGGTCCAAGAACCCCGACAACAATACCACCAGAGGAGCCGGGAGTTCCAAACCAAAATAGCACCCCTCCTATATTGAAGATCAAAGTGTACACCACAGAGGGTTATCATAACACTGAAGACAAAACATTCTTGACAAGTCCACTGAGATTGCCGAAACAAAGGCTAAACCGTGAAATTAAAGGAAGGGGACACCTCCTGGAAAGACTAGTGCATACAAACGACGGTCTAATTCTAAATCGGCCCAATGTGCTAAGGTTGTTCCACCACGTCCCAACATTGAGACTAATTCGCTCCAGCGATGTATCCTTAATCTAATTTCCTGATAAAACTTACATGGACAGAGTACGGGTATCAACTTGTTCACAAGTCATCCACCAACTACTATTATCAGAAGAGAGGACTTTATGGAGCATGGGATTTGAGATAATTGAGAAAAAAAAAACAACAAAGAAGTGGAACCAGGTGTAATAGAGCAGGGAATATTATCAAAGAAAGCACAATTCCAAGAGGCATACGACACGCAAACAAAAGCCATGAAACAATCCCAAATGACTCATTAGGATGGAGAACAGGCAAGATGGGAATGGCTGGCTAAGCTGGCAGCCGGAAAAATAAAGCCCCAATAATGCATAAAGGAAAGCCGGAAGGAAACATGAACCCTCATAACATGGAACACAAGGGGATTTAACTACCTATTAACAAAAAATGAATTTGCAAAAAACATGCCAGACGTCAGGCCTCCAAGAAACTTGGTTGAGAGACACCCCCTTGCTTGAAGGCTATTCTGTAAGCATAAACCCAGCCAAGAAAGGGCAAAAAGGAAGACCAATGGCTGGTCTGCTGACAGCAATAAAAGAGGAACTAAATTGGAATGTGATCCACTCCTTGAACCACTCACCATATATTCAAATCCTAGTTGCGGAAGTACCTAGGAACCCAGGAGACCAACATCCACATTATGTATTTCTCATCAACCTCTGATAAGTAGATGGATACCAGCTAAAATGGACGAAAGCCTTCTAGACATCGACATCTCAACCTTAGAAGAGCTCATCAGAAAACTGAAGAACTCAAGAGCACGGGGACCAGATGGCCTGACCAACGAAGGACTGAAAAATGACCCAGTGGAATGGGCAAAAATTCTACATCAATTGTACAAATACATCCTCAAATCAGGAAAAATAGAAATCTCATGGAAGACTAGCGTAGTAGTGCCCATATTCAAAAAGGGCCTAAGAACAGACCCCAAAAATTACAGGCCTATCGCCCTACTAGATGTGACAGGGATACTCTTCGCCACTATTCTGTTAAGAGCTTTGACCAAATGGGCAGCACAAGCTGGTCACAAAGACTAATGGCAATCAGGCTTCGTGAAGGGACAAGGCACTCTGCTAAACATTCATTCTAAACCTGTTAAAAGCACAAACCCTTAGAAACAAAGAGGCGAAATTCTATGTGGCCTTTATAGACCTATCTAAGGTCTTTGACACAGTGGACAGGGCGGAGATGTGGAGAAAACTAAAAAATATTGACCTGTCCGTAAGTTCTTCTCCACAACATAAAAGAGCTACATACAAACACTTCAATCAGAGTGAGGCTAAACCACGCTGGCCTCCTGTCTGAGACAATCCCCACGAACCATCGGCTTAAAGCAAGGCTGTCCTTTGGCACCACAACTATACAATCTTTATTCATCAGACATGGGGGATGCCTTTGTAGATTCAAGCATCTTCCAGGCAAAAAACGCGAATGTATCGATTGGAAGATTAATCTATGCGGACGATATAGTCCTAATTGACCAAACCCCACTAGGCCTTCAACACCAACTTAGAGCTCTTGAATCTTATGTGGAGAAAAACAAAATGACAACCAACCCAGACAAATCCAGGATTTTGAGATTCGCCAACGCAAAAAAAAAAAAGAATGTTCAATGGTTCCTAAACAACAAAAAGATTATGAATGTGTCCACCTTTATGTACCTGGGGGTCTGCGTCAACGACAGAAACAAAGCCCCAAAATGTGTAGATCTGCGAAACAAACTAAGAAACTTGACGGGCCAAGCAAATATCTTACTGGCACGATTGTTGATTCTCTTTGAAACCTCCGATATACTCTATCGAGAAAAAGTAGTGGCAATCCTCACATACAGATCACAAACCTCCCTTCTTCTGGACGCCAACACATGGACGCATTTAGAAGGCATATTCTGGCGAACAACCCTCGGACTGCCAAATCTTTTCCAATCCAAATAATCTGAAGAGAACTAGCAGGGTCTTTGTTAAAAGTCATCTCAGAGTGGAAGATATCGTTCTTCAGGAAATGCCTGGAAGCACCGACAAGGGGTGGTTTTGCAGTCCTAAAAAAAGCAATGGGCAACAGCTCGTAGCCGATACTATCCCAATGGTCTAAAACATGTCAGACAATCCTCTATAACCTGAATGAATCGGAAGAGTCATTATTAGCCAACCCGGACCAGGTGAAAAAAGAAAAATGTACACCAGAGACTGGATCGAAACCTTAGATCTCTACAAATATCAAGGTTATGAAGACTTTTGGGCAATTCCTTGAAAGTTGAACAGGTTAACGAAATATTTAACACTATTCCCCAACTGGTACTTGAGAAATGGCTTTCTAAGACTCCACCTCAACCTCTGGCCAAGCAGAGCGAACAACTACAGAAAGAAAAGTAAAAAAGAATCTAAGGAATGCAGAGGCTGTGGAATCCTTGAAACATCTGCTGTTGGAATGCCCATCCTAAGAGAGGAAAGACAGACCTATCTGGGTCACATCTGGCAAGACCGCCAATTTAAAGAAATTGATCTCTGGTGGACCCACTTGTTGGAAGGAGAGAAGATTTCAAACAACTTGGCAGTAGCAAAATGTATGCTGATTATCTTTGGGAAAATAGAGGGGGAAATCTGTTATGACCAACCCTTGGTCCTAGGGTTCACTCATCAAGGACACTCGGGATACTCAGGACAGGTACGCTTAGTGGTTACTTTATTAGGCTTCTTATTTACAGGATCAGATGTCATCAAGTCAGAGATATCAAGAGGATAAGAGCCCACTGGCTCCCACCACCCAGGCTCACATATTATAACTGCCTGGGTTAGAACCAATTCAACCCCAAACATTTTAGCCTCACGCTCCACACTCAGCCTACATTCTGATGACATCAATCCTGGCACAGCACACATGCAAGCATAAGAGCCAATCTTAACAGAATCGCCAAGCTCAGGTTTATGACACGGCTATGAAGAATAGAGGACATTTTCAGTCATGAGCATGGACTAACCTAAAGGATAAGAAAGGTTAAGGAAACTATGAAAGGACGTAGCTTCCTTCATTTGTCTTGCTTTTTGAATGAGCATTTTACTGATATTTAAGGTCTATTTAAAAATAACTGAGTTTTGGATTTTTATTTGTTGTCTTCAATTTCCCTCTTTTTGATTTATTGACTGATTCACAGCCGTTTTTTTGTTTGATATAATTACAAAAGTATGTTCCTTTTTTTGTTGGAATAGCGTAGGGTTTTCTTTTTTTGTGTAAACCAAAGTGCTAATAAAAAAAATAATTTTACTGTAGTGCTGCAAGATAAATGTGTGTGATGACACTTCTACTCACCCAATATCCAAGTCCACTGGTCTCTGTGCCTCTCCTTGTATCCAGGCAGTGTGCACTGTTCAGCTGTACTTATTCTTATTTCTGCATTTTGGGCCAAGAAAGCTCATTACAAGTATGCCAGTGCTGAATTACCATGCCAATAATTCTGTTTACCGGCAAATCAGCCGGTAGTGGTAATACCAGCAACCCCCCCTATGGGACTCCCTGGAATGGGGATTAACGTCCCTTCCCACCAGTTGTAATCTGCTGGTAACACTAGGCAGACCAAGTGGCAGGAAAAACATTATCGTTTCGTGGTATCCCACCAGATTTACAGGTGGTATACCTTGCAATGAGGGTCATTGTCTGTGTTGAGACTCAAGGCCAAATCTTGCTCAGATGAGAAGATGGCTAAGGAGGCCAGTAGCTCTTGCAGGCCAGCATGCGTGATGCAGCAATACTAAATCATTTGCATATCGAATCCAATGAAAGGTGACAGTCCCCAGCTTTGGTGGGTATGTGAGATTACAGGGCAGAGTCGGTGTTAGATCGGCTAAATATAGATGGAATAAGCAGCACAAGCATGCACACCCTTGTTTTAACCCCACAATTGTACAGATCGAAGGCGTGAGGGTGTCCTTGTTGATTTACACTGTAGTGTCCTGGTACAAGCTGCTGTTCATATTTAGCAGTCCTCTGGGCAAACCCCAAGCGTCTAATTTCTTCCATAAGGAACTGTATCTGGCAGTGTCTTTCTAGTTTAGGATTCTCCACTGGATAACCAGTGTGGTGCAATTGGTGGTGTACACCCCAATTATATCCTAAAATCTTTTACCAGAGTGCGCTTTTAACAGGCCAGCAGCCAAGTAACAGCCCGAGGAGCGAAGAGGGGACCATTAACGAGGGCTTTGGGCCATAATCCCCGTTCCCGTATTTGGAATGAGTATTAAGGCCATTAGCACCACGGGTCACCAAAGCGGTAACACTGCGGTGCTTAAAAGAATACCAATATTTTCAGTCATTGAACGGGACGCCTCGTGTGTCTCGTTCAGTGACTGAAATACTGTCTTAAGATGGCCACCATGGAACGTGAAAGCAGGACTCCCCGTGACATGCAGGTTAAGTGGGGTTGGGGTGGATAAAGGAACAAAACAAAAAAACAAACAAAAAAAAAAAAAGGGGGAAAAAAATAAAAGAATCAGCCACCAGGCAGCTTAGAACATGGGCGGAGATTGTAGGTTTCAGCCTGCATTCCTAGTCACCCGATTGGCTGGCTCCCCCCGCTAGGGTACCAATTCTAGTTCGTGGTGCTAAAATGATTAGTGCTGCCACCTTCATTTGCAGCCTCTTGATTAGGCACATGAAACGGAACTAAGTTTGAATTCAAATATGGTTAAACGTAGCCAATCACAGAGGCGTTGCTGGGGTGAGGCTGAGGGGACTCTAGCTCTGGGTCTTTTATTTGTAGCCCCAGATAGCCAGCTACAACTAAAAGGCTAGCTAGCACTGAGTCACGACAGACCGGCATTAGCATAGACCAGGATCTTTTTTCCAGATCTAGCAGCACCCCTGGCCCAACTTGTTCTGGAAGCATTTGTTGCTGAATTCTGGGTCACATGCCAGATCACAATACCGAAATTCTGGCAAGGCTGACCGACTTTCCTTTGCTAAGATTAGTAACTTTAGTGATCGTTGCAAATAGTGTACCACAAAAAACTGCAATAAAAACCACCAATTAAAACTAAAGCATCAGTATTGTGCAGAACTAAGAACTTGGGGGCACATTGTTTGTAAAAGCTGGGCAGCATCCAACCAAGCAATATATTTACCACCGAGTGAAGAAGAGAATGTGGTATTTTTGTGGGGATGAGGGCATTCTATAGCCAAACAGTGGCAACAGCACAACTGAAGTTTGGAGGCCCATAACCCAGCAATACCAGACTTCTTGCTAAATTTTCTTCTGGCCATTTGAGTGAAATGAGCGCTAGACAGAATAAGCAATTGGCATCAGAAGGCCAATTTTCAGTCTGCTGATTTGTCGCAAAATTAAAGCTTTTAAAAAAAATGAAAAAATAAAAATGGCTGTTTTTCTTCACATCAAAAACATCCGAAAGTCTTTCACAAGGACTAAGGCACACTTTTAAATACACAAAAGAATACAAGAGTCAACCAAATCTGGATTTAATTTCAGATTAGGTTCTGGTATTTTGAGAATTGTTTTTGCATATTCCAAGCCATTTACTCAATTGTGTTTCACTTCTTGGAGTCAATCATGCAAATGGCACCATGCTAGAACTGGATACCATGATCAACTGCCACAATCGCAGACTGGCCTCAAATCCCAGCTTCTCGCCTAAAAGGAAAGTAAGCCACAGCCACCAATTCAAACCCTGCTTCCCAACAGGCAACATTGCTGGCAATCCCAAAGTGTCAAAATTGCCAGTACATAAGCACGGTTACCGCTCTGCATATAATCTTCGAAATATCCTCATCCATGGTTCCAATTGCTACACTGTTGCTTCATACACAATGATCAACCATGCCTGGCATGCATACTACAAGCCATTATTGTTCACTCATAATAACAGCACTTTGCTCTACTAATCAGAAGTGCAACTTCCAAATTACATCATGTATCTAGGCTTTAATGCGAGTCCCTCCATCGTTGCTTCAAATTTGTGTCCCATTTCCTTGCTAGCATTATCTGAGCTGCTATTCTGATTTCTGGACAGAGTTGCTTTTTCATACACTGCAAGCGAGTCCAACATCTCTAGGACAGCCTTTTCATTGTGAAACAATCTCCTATATCTGTGCTAGACCAGAAGTAGCCTCATGGCTGACTGCCAGTATTTCCCTTTAAATGCCACACTACCGGTGGGTGAAGCAAGGTGCTGTCAAGGGACTACTACCCCCATTTTATATGCTGCCCTGGGTTATGACCTATGCATGTTGGGGGTAGGGAGATTCTTAATCTGTTGATTTCATCGGCTGGGGCACTTTGTGCTCCACTAAAACACATGGCAGTCTCTCCCTCTGCATTTATAGATTTGACTTCATCAGGTTTGTACAGTAAAACAAATAGTAAGGGCAAGACAAGGCTTTCAGATGGTAGATAATCAGAAAACCTGCAGGATCATGTTGACTGCATGCAAAGCTTAGAGTTTGGCAAAGATGGTTTTGTAACTTGTAGTGAAAAGTGCAATAGGCACACATTTAGGTGCAATATCTAAAAATGGTGCAACCATGTATTAAAGCAGAAAGTGCTATAGTTTATATCCATTGGATCGTTCTTAAAGTAGCTTCCAATGGTACAAGTATACATAGCACAATAGTGGTTAGTGTCTGAGCAGTTTTAAGCGGGATGGAAACGTGGGGCATGAAACCTTACTCGACCTTCAGTCTAAAATGCTGGAAATCCTTGATAAAGGAAAGGCCGGCCTGCTCATTCTATTGGACCTCTCGGCAGCATTCGATTTACTAGATCATGGGAAGCTCCGTGATGCCCTGGGAAAAGCAGGAAATTGTGCCGAGGAAGCTATCGAGTGGGTATCCTCCTTTCTGGAGGACAGAAAATCTAAAATCACCTGGGGTGGATATTCCTCTAGTACGAACCCTGTGGACTGCGGCATTCCCACAAGGCGCCAGCTTCTCCCCTCTTCTATTTAATCTATATATTCACTGCCTCTGCGCCCTTCTCTCACAGTTGGGAATTTACTTTACCAACTTCACAGATGATACACAACTGATTATAGAACTCAGCGGAGACCACACTACTGACAACAGGCTGTCAGCTATCTATAATACCATAGAAAGCTGGATGAAAGCCCACTGGATGTGTCTGAATGGTTCAAAAACAGTACGTATGACATTTGGATCTACAAAAGCCTTATCCAATCTAGGCCCAGTTTATTCGTCATTTAATATCAAGGACTCCAACATCATGTCTCAAGTAAAGTGAAAACACTTGGCATATACCTGCAATCCTCACTAGGAGCAGATGCACAGGTCTCATACCTTAAAAGAAACTGCCAATACTATCAGAGACTATTACGCCGCATTAGGCCATATCTCAACGCCAAAAATAGCGCCACCATTGCTAGAGCCACGATTCTGTCCCGACTGGATTATGGGAATGCGTTGATGCTTGGTTCAAGTAACTCCTGCATTAAACAATGCCAGATAATCCAGAACAACGCGGTTAGATCTATCACCAGGAAATCCAAGCGCGAGCACATCACTCACGACCGAATAGGCCTCCACTGGCTCGCCATAGGAGCGTATTAAATTCAAATCACTGACACTTGTCCACCGCTGTTTATTCGGTACAGCCCCATCATACCTTAAAAAGGAATTTCACTGGTATGAACCATGCCGTTGCCTAAGATCAGCCAAGAAAGGGCTACTTAAAGTTAACCATACCAGAGTCAAAGCTACTGGACTCGGGAGAGCTTTTCCCACCAAAGCCATTGCACTCTGGAACGAGCTTCCAGATAACCTGAGACTGGAAAGCAGTTAACTCCCCATTTAGGAAGCAGCTGAAAACGTTACTTTTCCAGTAATTCGTTAATTATTCAGCTTGGACTCCCTCGAGTCCTCCTCTTTCCTTTTTATGTAGTCCTGTGACCTTTTTTTCGTGTTCTTGTCGCATCCTGATGCTTGCGAGCTTCGGCGCGTTATAAATACATAAATAACTAAAAGGAAGGTGGGGAATAAAACACGGCCTACAAGTGAATCAGGCGACATCAGCATCTCAATATAGCAAGCATCTAAAAGGGGGCCCCACATTTAACTGTGTGTAATAAAAAAAAGTTATTTGCCCAGGAACTCATACTGGGGTAGCCAAAATGTAAGGCCATCAACAGTTATCACAGAAGACTGAAGAAGCTTTTATGCACACCATATTTTGCCATACAAGGAGAATCAAAAACTAAATAAAGTGATGGGTTTGCAAAGTATGGAACCAATTTGCCATAGTACCACATTCTGCATATCCCCCTCCAAACAATCAACATGAATTGCTAAATTCAGAAGACTTCACACCAACACTGCCATCATAGGCATAGCCATGGGCCTGAAGTTAATATAGTTGGGCCACCGCAGAGAAATTAACATCAGTAAATACACACAGCACTGCTGCGTGGGCATTGCCTGCTCAGGCCATGCCCAGTCTATGCCCTGGACTGTCATCCAAATGAGCATAAATGATTGAGACTTGTTTAACTTGAAGACAGGATGCAACGTACTAACAGATCACACACTGATTATTTCCAAGTTACAGTTGTTAAACAGTAGCCCCGCATCTGCCCAAATACCCACATTAGACATGATGCAGAGTTGGTTGAACATAGTTAGTGAAACCCTATATACAAAATACATTCTAGTGTGGCGACGGGTGTGACCCTGAACTAAGTTGCTAATGTAGTATAGCAAATAATCCTAGAAATGTATTGACACTACAGGCTTAATATTCTCGCATCATGCAAGAAATTTACCAGTTTCATTGAGCCACTAAGAAGCAGATGTGAACACATACCAAATCTACCAAAGATGCAATTCGTGAATAACTGAAGGGAGCTTGGAAGGTCATGATAAACATGCTTTACATGGAGGTTTGACAATACTTATCAGGAAGTGGAAAGTTTGATCAGTTTAAGGGGGACTGTTAGCACAAGAGGTTTGATATGCTGGGCCCCAATATTAACCCAGGCTTGGTCCTACCCCAAAGGGGCAGTCCAGCCCGAACTGGAGAGTTGCCCTGAGCAATTGCCAGGTGATTGAGATTAATTCCAAACCTTCCAGCTATCACCTCAGTTTTGCTTGGTCAACCACAGACCTGGTTCTCGTGCCTGCTGGGCCTAGAGACCCAAGCAATACTTTACCGATGACACCCAATGTGGCCGAAACATGACTGGGGGTGCTCCCAAGGACATGATTTTAATTCCTAGGCCCTTTACTAGCGCAGAAGGTTTGGGACCATGGGAATCAGAATCAGATTCATTACCACCATGGGAATTTCTCGCAGTTACTGTCAACTAGCCTTCTTGTAAAATGTACATTCTCCCTAATTCTTAGGTAATAAACCTTAAACCAAGGAGGCGGACCACAGCCCCCGAAGAATCCAACCACCCAGGATCAGCCTGACGCAATAGAGACAAGCTACTATATTTTTTTTATTTTAGGCACCCCCTTTCCCCCCCTCCTGATACCCCTCCCCCCCCCAATCACCCACCAGGTCAGACCACATTTAACTGATACAGGCCACCACTTAATGAGAACACCTAGCAGCCAATCTAATCTAGCTGACCAAAATCTTTCCTTTTCTCTCTCTCAGGTCTATTACTGTGTAATTAATATAATTTGTGCAATGTATTCTCTTAAATGTATGTACTAATCGGCAAACAAATATAAAACCTTTCTATAAATCACAAATGCCTATTTCACTATCACTGGGAATTGATTCACCACCCCTTAATGTGGTTTTAACTCAACTGTCACGCATTATCAACTTGATCACGAATATTGAATGCCCCATTTGGGGACACCACACTCACCATATATGTAACCATTCTCCAATGCATTTTAAATCAAAAATGGTAGCCTACAAAAAGACCTGATAGGTTGAAACACACACGGCACCACTTGTTTTTCCATCAATGGATGAATCCAAGGTAATTAAAAATTTGGAAACAATGATAACAAGCAGCTTTAGTCACATTTTTGATTCGCCAATGAAGCAATGGGTTAAATCCCAGCATAGATAACAGCACACGTGCCAAATGAGTGGAAGCTTTAACAATCTTCGTTTTTTAGTATAGGCTTTTTACTTTGAAAAGACGCCACAAGGACTGCCTCATTTTTCACTTGATGGTCAACGCTTGCTCCCATCTTAGATTTAGGTTAAGCCTTTTTTCCATCCTGCACTTGCAGTTTAAGAAACACCCTTGACCTGTGATCACTTTTTACTGTGGTCACCATGGGTTCCTTACAATGCACGAAAAGTTCAGGTTTGCATCTCGCATAAACGTTAGATTTGAGGCACACTATGTACTAGCTCCTGGTTCTCAAGCAGTAGCTCCTGCCTACTAGGTGATGCCCAATACCAAGGAACTAATTTTAGCACCTGATCACGAAATCCTGTTTGAACCCCCGGAAGCATGTCCACCATTTTATTGCAGCCACATGGTCCGTGGCTTCTTGCCTCTGGTAATGGTTTGCTCCCTGCTGCCAGAATGTAGCTCATGCCTCAGAACATCCAAGCAACAGGATCAATGAGTTGCTATAAGAGCTACTAATCACTGATTATTTCTTTTGATTATATGCCCATACAGGCAGCCAGAGAATTCAAGCTGCCAGGTCGCTCGGCTGGCCATTTCCCCTTGTTATGCATCTAAAAACGCACCAGTTGGGAATGGGAACTAAGTTTAAGTACCCTAAAAAAATACTTAGTCAATTTCCTAAAACAGGGAGTTAAATACTGTGGGATTGTGGTCTGAAGCCCTAGGCATAGACCACAACGCATGGAAAAAGTGCCTTTTTACCACATGGTCTCCGACACATCGTGAAGACATCAGATTAGATCGCCTGCAATTTTACCCAAGTTAGGTACTGTTAAAAGTACTGGATATTCCAGATGACAACATTTGCACTTGCCACCAGCTGTAGGCAAGTGATAGTTGTGTGCTTGTAGAGAACTGAGGCATTTATACCAGACTATCCCCAGTCTGATTTGTAGGCATGGCCAAAGCAGAGCCGATTGCTGGCTTCTGCAGTGTTAGCAAAATGGCAGGAAGGGGTGAATGCAACGAGAATGATTACCAACAACCTTTATTGGAACAATTACATGCGACTACCCCGGAAATGGGAAGAAGTCTGTTGTGCTCATTTTTGTCATGTTGAAGATGGTGTGTGTGCCTTCAGGTTTTGTATTAAAATCAAACGTGGCTGTGTAAATATTAATGTATAGGTTCAGATAGGAGGTGACTTGCATAATTTCCCGATGAACAAATACATTAAATACAACTGGGGGTTTGCATGTCAGTATGTTAGGTTTATGGCATTACTGGGTCCATGTAGTGGTACACTGACTAACAGAATGCACACAAGCATACGTGTGGGAAATTGCAGTAGTGCATCGGATTAAATGGTCCGAGTTTAGACTGCCTTTCAAAAATGGAACTGAGAGATCGAGAGTGTGGGCTTGGATATTTAGACCCCCAACAGGGCCCGCTAGATGAGATCGTTCAAAAATAGTACCAACTCTCACGAAAGCTGGCTGACTCACATTTTGGCACATTTCCCATTTCACCTTCAAATGGTGAATGGGTTAGCAGAAGACTCACTTGATTTGCACCGTTTTACAGAAAATAGCCAACAGGCCTCTTCGGAATTAGCACTTGTGCAAGGAGCCAAACAGTGTCCAGAAGCCATGACATCATAATCGGTCTACAGACACGATGGGATGAAGCCCAAAACTAACTAAGCTAATTATACAGATTGCTTGTTAAATGAAATTATGAATATAAAAACCCAACTGAAAGTGTTGAGATGTAAATGCAAAAACGGGCTCAGTCAGAATTTGATCCACTTTACAATATTAAATATCAGAAACAAAGGACAGTTAGCCCAAGAGAAACGTGCCGCCATATACATTATGATTGTGTATAGGTGCTATATAAACTAAACTATGTGTTTCAAAGAGCTAAGCTTCCATCAGAAGTGGTGCATGCCCCCCGCAGGGTGATCAGAGACTAGTGGAAAATGTCTAATTTTGGGAAACCATGGACACAAAAAATTTCAATGACATCGTCAGAGATGGTATATATGAAGCGACTTAAGGCAGGCGATCAGTCAGGAGATAGCAGAACATTCTTAGAAACAATTAGAGAAGGAACTACAAAGAAACACTAGCTTCCAGGACATTTGACACTAGCTAGGCTAGTGAATGAGTCTAGGAAACCACATCTTTATTGAAATGGAAAATCCTGCCAGATTGAGACAAGAAATTAAAGCTGTTCAAGCGATTTCAGACTTCCTGTCAAAAACCTCAGATCAATTTCATGGAAGACCAGAGATTTCCCAATCCGAGAAATTTACAACAACAAAAAAAAAGAGTCCCTGAATCATGCTAGTGGTTTTGGTGCACCTAGCCAAATGCAGGATAAAGGGGACACCAGTTCTTCCCAAACTCACCCACATACAGAACATCAAGTTTCCCTGCCAGACAAAGCAATCCATTGGGGAGTGGCACCCTTAGCATGCCATGGGTGGACAGGGCATGAGGAGTCAGGACATGAACACGAGTCAAAAGAACAAGAATTACAGCATTTTATTTAACAGACCATTTAGCCAGTTACATTTTCTGTCCAGGTCAGCCAAACTAAGACCATTTTAAAATTACCGATCTATGGCAGTGACAATGTTAATGCACCAGAGCCTCAGGTACATTGAAAAATACTGGGTTTGAACAAGCATTCCATACTATCCAGCCTCAAATGATTTGAGGCAAATAACCTAGAAGACCAATGGGAATGGAAGGGGGGACCCAGACATACATAGGAAACCTCATAGTCATCGACATGGGGGAGAGTATGCAAATATGGAAGGGGATTCCAGTAGTGCCTTGGATTCTGATAGGGGAAGCTGGATCCAAGTAAACGGATGGAGAAAAAGCAATCCACAATCAGTTTGTGAAGACCCAAAAGTTAAAGAAATATTCTGTTTGGCAACATCTAGAATTGTACGAATAGATGGCCTCATTTACATTGAAAAACGAACAGACTGACAAATGGATGTTCACTCCTGAGTTTCTCCGCTGGGCTAGGCCATTTTATATTGGTCCAATTAAAAAATCCACAAGACTCCTGCAAGGCATCTTACAATTTAATTTGTGCCGATGATCATACTCCCATGGAGTGTGCTCAAGAACTAAAGCGTGCATTTGCACATAATGCAACATGTCGGTACCACAAGTCAGGACTAACAACTTACTTACATGCACTTCCAAAATACAGTCACTCAAGTGTGGGATTTTGAGGATTCTAGAACCCTGGAACGGAAAATCATGCAGACTAAGGCTTCAATACTGGCAAAGGCCAACAAAAAGCTCTCCATGAGGACTAGGTATCTGCAGGGTCGGCAAACAAATGGGGCAGGGTCCAGAAAAAAAAAACATAACTGCAGCTAGCACTTCCTTGCTCATTGCACATGACAGGACCAAACAGGAGTGGGTTGGGCAGGCATAGAGGGAGGAGTAGGGAAGCAGAAATTAAGTGGGAAAAATGGCTTCCCAACATGGGCCAGCATGGTGGCAAAGGACAAAACGCTTACTATGTTGACCGAGGGTCAGCAAACTCCTGGTAGAATAAGTATGATTTTCATAGCACAAACCCACGCCAAAAAAATAAATAAAAAAAAAAAAAAAACAAAAAACAAAAAAAAGGGTACATGAGAGCAACTTACCTTTCACCCATGTCCCTGCTTGGGTGAAACCATTTCACGCTGCCATTCAACATGCGACTGTGGCCCTGATATTTAGTTTCACCGACTACGCTTGGGTCTTAGAGACTGCACCACTGCAACTGCCTTGAACAGATGAAAACCTCAGCGTGCCAAGCTTCCTCACAACCCTCTACTTTATACCCCTCCCTCATACTCTGATTTGCTACATACCCTTCCTTGTATGTACAGCATCAGAAAGAGCAATGCCCCACTGACCTTTGTATGCATTGCTGGGTGTAATACCTTGTCCCTTTGATACAAACTGATGCAGCTCTTCCTTGTAGTGGCAGCTCCCAGAAATGTATTCCACAACGTGTCCCAGTCCTGCATGTGCTTAAGGCAGAATGCAGGCCTGGTAATTGTGTAGCACAGATGCTTGAGCGATGGTGTTTTTCGGTCCAGTGAGGTGGTATCTAGTTGCATTCTGGAGCTTTGATATGGGCTAGGAAGAAGTATGAGGTCATTGGGAAAGGGCCTGGACAATGGGGAGGGTGAGGTGGGCGACAGGTGGTGCCCAGCAGCAATGGATTTCTGCATCCGTGGATGTTGATGCATTCAAAACATGTTCCAAGCTTGAGGCAATTTTATTTGTGGAGCTGCGTGCCAAAGACTGCACAGTCATTGAACTAGGAAAGTTGAATTCAGGGGAGCACCAATACATTCGAAGACTTCTGGTTCAGATGCTCTGCACCCTTCTCTCCTCCCCCAGTTCAACACTCTCCACCCCACCCACCTATTACGAGATAAGCAGCCAGAGTAGCTAATAGTTCTTCACACCAAAGCAGTAGTCAGTGGGGCAAGCAACTTAAGGCCGGTGGCAGTACTTGATGCCCCTGCATACATATGGCAAGACAATTGCTTTATCACAGCCCCACCAGACCACATGGTTCTTTCCAGGTTGAACACATTCAGGTTGTGGGGGCATTTGGTGAACACTATACACAGAAATCAGCCTTTGCACCCCTTAACCTGAGGCATTTAATAATCTTGCCAAAGGCTTGGATCATTGACCACTTTTAAATACAGGATAGATTTTCTTGGCCACACCTATATTTTCTTGAGAATGCACCACAGCACACTCCTATCCGATCACCTAACCTTTGCCGGAGTTTATAAACTTCACTGGTTTCCTTTCTTATGGCAGATCTAGCTGAAACCATGGCACAGTGAAATCTTCAGATAAGAAACATTTTCTTCTAAGCAACAAGTGAAAGATTGTGTACTGAGAAGACCCTTGTTGACACCAACTGAAATGGTGAATATTATATTTGCAGCATTACACGTTCCTCGTTACCCAGTGGTAGCTCCTGCTATCTGGAGGTCTAGTACACAAAACTGCTTTCAGCTTCTCCCAATCAAATCTTTATTGGAATCCCTGAAATGACAGGAAGTCTCATTAAAAGAGGAGCAATCATTCCTCTATGCTCTGCACCATGAATTTAATCCAGGTGAAGTCGAGAGTGAAACTTCATGCATTACATTGCACGCGTTTAGAAGATAACAGAAGTATTGATCTAGGTGAATATTAGCATGTAGCCAATCGAAGGTAGAATGTCAGTGTAGGCAATTTTCTGAATTCTAGTCGCTGCAGTCATGTTCAGATGAATATCAGTGTAGGCAATGTGTATCTACATCCAAGAAACCAGCCAGGACACAGGTACAATTCACAATCTATGCTTATGTAAGATGCAAAAGACATGGCCTCACATGTGCACGCACCTGCCATCATACACTACACAAAGTCAGAACACCACTGTTATTAGAATGCAGTAAAATTCTGTGTAGATGTACACATGTCTCCTGCCCTTGCATACTCCAATAGCCCTCAGCACCCATCCACATCACAGCTAGACGCTGGGACTTGACACCCCTACCTACTGGCTAAAATGCACACGTGCATTATAAACTGATGAATTTGCCCATACCTGAATGGCAGTGCCCAAAGGGCTTTCAACCAACAGCACAATGGTGAAAGGCGCTATACAAATGACAGTTGCGATGCATGTGAACATACATTATTTTTCACAGGAGAGAAAACCAAAAAAAACTGACGGAATGGATTGATTCTTGCAGCACTACAAGCTACCACAAGTGAAACTAGAAACCTTAAGAGTTTCTGCCATGAGTTATCCTCCCATCAGACTGGAAAAATGTAAAGCCAGACCAATTGACAGCTTAAGTCATACATGCAACCATACATCACACACACCCACACCTATACCTATACGCGCCGGTACTGATGAAGACATATCCCATCAGCCAAGCCTTTAAGAGAAAGTCTTCTAAAATTAATTATCAAGGTGTATTTAATATGATATTAAATCAGAAGTCTTTGCCGGCCTCTTTGAAGGCAGTTATAGGACCAATTTTTTAGGAGAGCTCAGATGCAATCCTGCTTCTTTCAGGCCAATCTCCTTAATTGACACCTCAGCAAAGTGGCGCTACATGGAACGAGTCATGGATGGGGTAGAGGAACCAGCATCACTTTCAGGAGGGCATAGGTACAGCTGATCAAATATGTATCCAGGACTAGGATCATGTTCATGGCTATAAAAGCATGATATACCTGGGTTTAAATCTCTCAAACGCATATGACTATTAATGAGAAAGCTATGCATGCCAGGGGAGATTTTACAAATCTTACTCGAAATGCATTCAAATCTTAATGGCAAGAGTCGGCGGGAAAAATGGAAATATTACAAATAGAGTAGGGCAGGGGTGCATTATAGCACCAAGGCTTGCTAATCTTTACATAAAGTCACTACCAAATGCATTTTCCGATTTGACGTTCAAGACAGGCGTCCCAAAAAAAGCCTATTCCTGTATGAGGATACAATTTTGATGGCCAGAACAAAGGGCACACTCCAATTGTTCAATGGATTCAGTGACTATATGGGACAAAAAGATCTAAAAATTAATTTAGGGAAGTAAAGGTAGTGTGCATGGGCAGCAGTAACCCTTGGGAACGCCATAACGATTAGATGGAAAACTGGATTGGGCAATTACTTGCTACCTGGGTGTAACAGTTTCTCGTGACACGAGGTAGTCCGTGCATATCAGCAAAGGCCTCACAAAACATGAAGGTGGGATACCATTCGACCACATGGTTTGTATTTTTTAGGCCATATCAGTATTGATGATCTATGGTGCATCATTCTACAAAAGACAGCCCAAGTTAAAAATAAATGAAGGTACGCCATGGGAGTTTCCCTGGGTATTTGCTACACTATTTGACTCGCATTATTGCAACCCTTACCTTATTGGCTTCGTTTATGGGGAAAATTCTCATCCATCACCAACTAGAAGCTTGGTGAAGGATATATGAAATATTCACAATTCATCCCCTTGACTAAACCACATTAAATGTTCCTTGCGAATGCCTCTTAGTGAAGAGCTACTGTTAATATTGAAAGAAGTCAGTTGGTGGATGGCTTTCAAGAAAAAGTAAAAGTGTGAAATTCTATCCATTGTCTGAATGATAGTCCCTTCCTCAGGGCGACCTTGTTATCAAGGGCAAATGTATTTTGTTGCACTGTTTTTATATTTCCCTCCCACCTCCGATTCCGGGCATGTGGATGTTTCCATCCTCAGCCAATTGGTTTACTGCCCAGTGTGTTCATTCGTATATTGAAAGTGCCCTGCTATTGCACAGCAAGTTATCTTAAGTAATTTGATCTTTACCATGTTAATGCATTATTGATGTATACTATTTGATGGAAATAAGCATTTGCCCAAACAGAAGAAAGGTAGGATGACCCCAGACGTATACGCCACATGCACACAAGTTGCCAAGATTAAGAACCATCCACTAGTGATGCCTATTCTAGGCCTGGACGCAGTTTACTCACAGGATCTATTTTTTTTACTGCGTCGTTATTGGTGGAAGTTTGAGGTACACACAAGACAGTGATCAAGCAGCAACAATGGCCCCTTGGCAGGGGTTTGGAAGGCAAACATCAAGCTAGGATACAACCTCGCCACACCCCTGGAGCCCTTTTGCAATTTAGGATCGGAACCAAATCAAAAGTGAACAAGCTTTTATTACATTACAACCATTAAAAAAAAAAAAACGATGTGCAAACTTATTTTGTGAAATTTGAAATCCATTCAAACTTCCCACATTGGTGGCAAATCAATTGGCTCTTTGTTCAGCGAAAACCGGAAAGGCGAGTACAGGAGCTCTACAAGAGAAGAAAAAAAAAGTTACTCTTCCAGTTGCTGGACAACAGCCTTTTGTGATGACCAAGTGGCAGTGCACACTACGGAACAGCAAGCAGATTGAAGCAACGCATTTAGTATCTGCTATACCATGGGACGGGGCATCCGCCACAGATCAAAGGGAGGAACTAAAACTACAAAACAATCATGGAAGGAATAATTCATATCTTTCCTGTACCCTTAAACTGAAATAAGTTCCATGTAATGCAAGTACACTAGAATCCTCACAGTGTTCACGGCAAGCTAAAGAAATGCAAGAGGGGATTGCTGTGTGACTGAGCACCTCTTCATGTCACAGTACCAACCTGATTCCCATGTGAAGGAATATGGTTTTAAGGGTGAGGGTAGAAGGTTTACGAGTCTGTCAAATCGGTTCGATTCCAGTGTCTGAAGGGGTACACCAGCCAGGCACAAGTGACTCAGTCTATGTTCTTCAGGGACATCAAAACATTCAAAATCTGTAGTGTGGAAAATTAAGTGGTAATGTTAAGTGCAAAGCATTACCAGCAAAACATGTGGCAAGGAAAACACCTGGTCTAGCTGCAACAGGTTACAAATTAACAGTTCACTGCTGCTATGAAATCACAATATAAAATGAAGACTTGGCTAGGAAATTCAATCAAATGTGGTACAAGTACTTTTGTAGTGGGCAAGGGACTCATTAACTGAGGAGCCTTCACTGAGGGCAACAGCAAGACAATTACTTGCATCAATAAAATGGGTGAAGTTACAAAATTCCATTCTTACCAAGTGGGTTGTATGGAATGCATTTTTCAATTTCTGGGTATTCGTCAGACGGTGCTTTTTGGATCTACAGTGAGACAAATATTTCACATCCTTACATGATCAGTAACATGCATACAAACTCAAGACCCCGTGGCATGGTTGACGGAAAGTAGTGTCATAGTTATGGTTCAACCAGCTGTATTGACCACGTTAGTTCAGACACCTGTACAATCACATTACTGGTAGGACATTCCATCAGCCGTTTATTTTACGGAGAAAATCTGGAGGCACCCTGCCTCATGCAAAGCAGTGTTCTACACATGCAAGAAAACATAGGTGCTAGAAAAATCATGCATTTTCAGTCGGCTTAGGAGAAAATTAATAGTTCCAGTTATATACTTCCTACAATAAATTGTAGGATACATTCACCAATAACAAAACCTGTAGGCGTCTAGCATGGGAGACCTTCATGCATGACATTCATAGTAAACCAGGTAAAAAGTTGGTCACTTATCCAATGAAGACTACTACAATTACCTTCACAGATGTTTTCACCTCTTTTGGTTTCTTCGTTTGCTTAGGTTTTGAAACCAGTGCAACTTTGCCAAGATTCACATTTGCATTACAAAGGGCCTTCCTTGCAGATGGCGCAGCATTGACTTTACCAGGGTGAAGGCCTTGGGTCCGACACTGCTCAGAAAACACTTTAGCTAGTGAAGAAAAGAGCATGTTACATTCAAAGAAAGAAAATAAAAGTCAATTCATCATAATTTAGGAAAATGCTATTGAAGAGAATTGATCATGATCAGTTAGGAGTACCATGAGATTCGTGTAAAATGGCCTTTCCCCGAGTCGCATAACTCGCAATATATGACATGCTCAGTTACTAACAGCCAATGTAGGTATTCTAAATTTCAGTAACCGGTTTCTACTGCATAATTCAAGTTATGAATTACAATGTATTTAATTCCAAATTGCTCTTTTTTGAGGTCACATGACTACATTGGTTACAGCTCCAGAAGTCTTGGGAGTAAGTAGCCAGTACAAGCTAACCTGGTGTTTTTAAGCATCAAGCAGGGGCGAAACAGCATGCCAAGATACCAGGGGTTTCTGCCAGAAGACAACACTGGTAGCAGTAGTTGACATTCTTTCAAACTTTGTTCGAAATGGCAAAATTAGTTTTACTGCTTGTGAGATGTCCAAGCTTTATGCAATTCTCAATGGCAGTTAACAGGTTTTCTACCCTGCATTGCAGAAAGAATTTCTCTAGCACTAAATGGTTTATGTGTTACCCAAACACAATTTCTCGCCTAGAACCTAGTTATATGTGGTTTGATTCATTCCATAATAGGGGAGGGTAGTTATTTTTGACTCACAATAGTGAGGGAAAAACACCCCGGCTGAAGCCCACAATAGCACTAACAAAAAACGATCATACCAAATTAAGAGCAAATCCCACTTGCACGCCAAAATACACTTACTCCCTAGACAAATAGTAGGAGATCAGTGGCCACTACAAGAATCATGCTTTTATGAGGCGTCATTTATAGATGCATTCATTAGTCAGACCCTGCTGGGAGTAACCAGCAACTCCTCAAGCCCTCGCCACCAAGTTGCTTCTTGTGCAGAAACTCATTAGACCATGTAGTTCAGTCTGTAAGACATTATGTACCTCATGCTGTGCGCAGAAACAGACCAGCTCTACAGCTTTTTCCACATGTAAATATGAACTCACACCAAATGCTACTGTGCCATGCATTCATAACACATACCCACCCAATTAACACTATCCATTCCAGCTCCTACAGTACACACCTGCCCCCAGCACAAAGTGCATATACCATGCCGGTCAGTGTTAAGGAATGGTTAGTCACGTGGACTGCTTCAACCGACTTATCAGGAGAGTGGTTCGAGAAAGAATGCTGCTCCGGGTGGCAGAATATGCCCAATTATGAATTAGCAGATGCAAGCCACAGAAAGTGCTTAATTTCAGCACACACTACAAATGGCACTATAGGTTGGAACAACGCCTCCCAGATCTAATTTTGAAGAATACATTAGTATGGTTATTTGCACCTCCTACTCACTGGAAGATGGCAGCCTCATGCGGTCCTTTGATGCACCATGTCTGCTGGCAGCACCATTCTCTTGGTCAACGAAGATAAGAGTAGCCATACTGAAGCTTTGTTGGCAACTAGAAGAAACTGCAAGATAAAAGGGGGAGGTCAATTTCAAGATCGAATTTGCAGGTCTTAAGTCTGAGAGGTTGCACCATTTCTATGACAGCAGAGTAGGCTAGGTAATGTTGGGAAGGAGAAGATCCTTCCCCCCCCACATAACATGTAAACCAAAAGGTGTTGGGGGGGCAACACGAGGTGTAGCCACCTCCTGCAGCATTCGGTTTCACCACATCCCATAGAAAATAACATACACCATAGCTTCTAGCCCCGCATTAGGAAACCATTTTGAACTAGGGTCCAACGCTATCCTACTAGGCCCGAAAATCCATCTCTGTAGAAATGCAGCTCTCTCATCCCCATGCACAGCCAGCCCACACCCATCGTCCCCTTGCGAGCTCTGTTCACAGAAGCCAGCCGTGCCTTGTTACAAGTCACATAGCATCATTTCAGAAGGAATGCGCTCTGAAGAGAGCAACCAGTCATAAGTCCAAGTGCCCATTCCTCTCCATTAAACTGCCCATACCCTCACATTGCCAGGCCAGAGCCCACCAGCTCAGAATCACCCCACCCTGTTCCTTTCATACAGCCATCCATCAGACCCTCCCACGCCCCTATCACTCCAGGACCCCCACCACAGCCTTAATCATATGTAGCAATATATTCTCCCAGAAATATAACAGTACCTATATCATGAGGACCCAAGCAGGGCAGATCAAACCCTTAGGGCTGCCGCCTGGGTGCAGATTGCAGTATCAAAGTGAAGGTAGAGTGCCAATAAATTAGCTTATGTGACCCAAGTACCCCTATTCATGCAAGTGTGCCATTATTTCTGCATTCAGTTCCTGTTTAGTTAGATGCGTTGCTCCCTTGCCCTGACCTTCACTCCAGAGATGAGCTCAGGTGACCCACGTGCACCAAGAGCAACAGAGAGATGGTGGCCAATCATCATCATGTTTCCCTATAGGCCCCTCACCAATCTGATGCTAGAATGTGCACCCTATTCATGTCAATGATGCTGTGTTCCCTTTTAATGTGCTGCCCTTGTAATGTTTCAGCAGAGCGTTCTCAGGCAGCAGAGTTTTTTATGGCAATTTTTATGATTATAAACTTTGTTATCCATCTCCTGGTCTCGTCGTGCTCTGAAACCCTGTGTACGAGCACGATATAATATTCCCCCCCCCCCCCGACAGGGGAAAACCTTATATTTGCATATTATTGGGACACCTGCTAGCAGGGTGCCTTCATTTGGTGACCCATTTATAGTACCCTGTAATTGCAGTGAGATCCAGGGCTTCTCCGGCATGGCCGCCCTCACCTACAGCTTGACCAGTCCGCAAAAGTGTGTATGCAGAATTAGGTTCTTGTTGGTTCCGGGTTTGCGAATACCCGACTTCTCGGCTAAGCCAACTGTGGCCCAAAAGGAGAGGCCCATACATTGCGGATAGACCACAAAAGGAGGGTCCTGGAAGAACACAGGCACACGAGTATAAATTGCAAAGAAATAAAACGTACTGACTATTGTGGGGAATATAGACCAACATGATATGAAGGGAATGGATGAAAGCACTTCAATAGAGAAACATGACGGGAGCCTGACCTAGAAAGAGGTTGAGGGCGGGAGACAAAGTAGAGATACAGCCCCATATAGTTACAGCGCTCCGGAATAAGTAGAGGTTGTTTTAGCTTGTTTTCACTATACACGGCCCGCAGTAGCAGCTGTGTAGTTATGGTTAAGTTGCTAAACTCCTACAAAGAGCACTTTCTCGGCGGCTTACTGTCATGCCTACCCCCGGAGCACCAGGCCAGGCCCAGCACCCCCGGGAGCAGGCATCATGCCCCCGGGTAAAGGCCCAGCGGCCCCTTATAGGGGCACCGTTGGCGTCAGGCTCATGTTGGACATCAGTCCTGGCGCCATAGGCGCCAGGCTCATAAAGGAAGGTGTTTTTGTGCACTTACCTGATGCAGACCATGCTGCAAGATTCAGGGCTCCCTGAGACCTGAAAGGGACTATTTTTTCATTGGGACTATTTTTTCCACTCAGGCGTGGCCAGGGAAGGATACTTACCTGGAACTACTTTGGGGGCTATTTAAGCCACGCCCAGACAGTAGCTCACGCTTCGCGTTGTTCTGCATCCAAGCAGCTGAACGCTCACTGTGTCTGCTCCTGCATCTGGTCTCCAGCCACGATCCTGGAAATCCTGTAAGGAGAGAAGAGAAAGGTGAAAACCAAGAATTTTATCAAACTTCTTACCTGCATCCGGAACCTTCACGCCAGCGTACCTGAGAAAAGACTTCTCATTTAAAAGCACCGCGTTGCTCGCTGCAGCACCGCGCTTCACTCACCTATCCTCGGGAGTTCTTCTGGCTCCACCGTGACTGTCTGCACCGGTCGCCACATCTCTGCGCCTAGGGGAGAGAAGAGACAAAAGGTGAGCACAAGGAACATATGAGGAAAGCCTAATTTTCCACCATAACACTTACCGGTCTTCTGTTGGTGGATCATTCCTCATTTCGGGTCGGCGCCGCTTCGTTGGCAGGTACCGCACCCCGGCCCCTATGGGGAAAGGACAAAAGACATTACTGAAGGAATATAAAGACATTAAGAGGGATCGCCCCCATCGCTAACTCACCTGAGTTTACATCGGTAATTCAATCCCTCAACGCATCGCCTTCATTCTGCACCTGAAATAAAGGACAGATCACAGGTTAGGAAGGCAACAGAAAAGGAGGCTCAACACTTGAACTTTTGTAATCTTCATACTTACAGCGTTCCGCTCGGAAAAGTCAAGTGGATTTTGCCAGCGCCATTCTGAAAACCAGTGAAGTAACTGGACAAACACGCGCCCCTGCACCAGAAGCAGGATGGAGAGTTCATCCTTTCAAACCATAAGGTGAGCTTCAACCGGGGATTTCGGAGGAAGTTAGAGAAGAACGAAGAGGGGGTGGGGGAAGAGGGAAGCAAGCACACTATTCCGCAGACTGTTAATCCCCTTTCTCATCTGCAGAAGGATATTCCTACGGGCCAGACAAGCAAGATTTGAGGGTCCTGTTCAGTCGGTGTTCCGAGTTCTGCGCATCACGCTCGAAGAGGCCACAGCCACCCAGACTAGGCCAGCGCCTCCATGGGAGTCAGGTGAGCGTTACACTTACAACTTGCTCCCCCTGGAGGAATCCTCATTTTTGGCTGGCTCTGAATTTTTCTGGCAAGTTACGCGAAGTTTCGTGCGGGGGGGGGGGGCCCCATGTGCTGCATGTGACATCTTAGAAGAAGACGGTGGTGTCCCAGCAGTATCCATGCATAGTACACCAATTTGCGGTTCTATGGCATGCCAGCTGCAGCAGCAGCGAGGTCTTCCTGTGATGAGAGGTACATTTGCAGAAGGGGTGTGCATGCCACAAGACATGCACATTTACAAGTAGGGTGTACTATGGTGTGCAGCTGCAGCCCTTGCACAGAAGTTATGTCCACTGGTTGAAAGTCGGTGCCACATTGTTGCTTTGTGTGATTTGGCTGCATTGAACACATTGTTGGTTGCGTGTGTGGCAATTGGTAGAACATCGTACAGTTATGGTGGAGATGATGCAGTGAGCAGTCATGTACTGTGTGCACTAATGGAATAGGGTAAATATGGAAGTGGTTACGGTGCAACTGGTTCTCACATGCGCTTGTGTAGTGTGCATTGTGCGTATTAGTAAGTGTTGCAGTGCACTATGCAGTACTGCTTGGGTGCACGTAGTACAGTGTGGAGAGCAGGACCAATGTTGTGACAATTGCGTTTAGTTGCCATTATTACAATGGAAGTGGGTAGCAGTGACAAACCTGTGGTATGTTTGTGCATTACAGTAAGTGGAACATGTGTGCATGCATTCCTGCTTTAGGGTACCGAGGTTGGGTAAAAGTGCTGGCTCTTAGGTTGCCTTTTGAATTGTGGCACATGCCTACATGTCCACCTGCATGGCTTTGTTATGTTGGGTGTGGGCAAGGCCTAGACTTTTGGGTGCATGGCCAAAGGACATGCACCCAGCAGGCTAGTCCTTCATCACAGCCACCACAACATAATGCAGTTATATACTTGAAATTCATGCAGACTGACGGTTGTGGAGAACATTGTGCACTTGGTAGAGCAGCCGAAGTGAGCTGCTATGCGTACATTAGGATATGTGCACATAATTGCCCGTTGCACAATAGGGAGCCACATGTCACCATTTGAGTTTGCTGTCCTTCAAAGACCTGTAGGTAGTGCTCAGCAGCACATGTAACACATGGCCAATGTAAACAGCCTCCTACATACCGTTCAGCAAACCAAATGGACCGTTTTGCATGAATGCTAAAATGTGCCCAAGGTGAAAGCTGGAAGGCTCAATTGAAGATGGGGCGTGTAGTGCACGTGGCACAAGTATTTAAACATAGCTTGTACGATGGTGTCTGCATACATTTGAAGTGGTGACTTATGGTTATGGAGGCCATTGTAGATTTGTTACAGCCACAGAAGTGAGCTGCTTTGTGTACATTAGCATACAGTGTACATAATTGCCCCTGTTGAATAGGGAGCCACATATGGTGTGTTCTGTGGGAGGCCCTAGCGCCTCACGGTACTTGGGGAAAGGCATTTGCCACATTCTGCGCTTCTAACCATGCTGGCCAATGGAAATGGGACTGTCCAATCGGGTGCTCAATGTGTGTCACAGAAAAGGATCAGCCATCATTCTTTTCATTGGTTTCTGTAGTGCGGCTGGCAAACATGGCAAGATACAGTTTGTCATGGGTGTGTCATGATCTCTGCTCCCAAAAGGTCAGGGTTTTCCCAACTCCCTTGGAAGCAGATCCATAACCCAGGTTCCGAGTGCCGACCTTTTGGACCCAGTCCTGGCGCCAGTGGCACCAGGCTCATAAATATGCCCAGTCCCAGCGCTGGAAGCGCCGGGCTCATAATGCTTGGGTGGACTTACCTGCAGCAGACCATGCTGCTTACTTGCCTGCCAGTTGAGCCTCTGATCCTCTTCTGTTTGGAACTACTTTTCCTGTTGGGTGGGGCAGGAGCCACTCCCTAAGCTCAGAACACTGGAACTCTTCTGGAAAGCAGGAACTCTTTTCTTACCTAGGCGTGGCTGTGGAAGGAGACACCTAAGCACTACAGGAGGCTATTTAAACCACACCCGATGGATGAATCTTGCTTTGCGTTATTCTGCATCCTCTGCAGCAGAACGCTCATCGTGTCTTCTGCATCTGATCCTGGGCCCAAGGAAAAAGGCTTACCATCCTGAATCCAGTCTTCAGCAACACCTATAAAGACAAGAAAGAACAGGTTAGCATTACGGTCTTCTGTGACAGCGCTTCACTTACCTGGTCCATCAGCTGTCACCAACGCCTCGCGCTGCATTCCGGCATCTGAAAGACAAAGGCTTACCTACTCTTTGTGCGCTCCGGAGGTCTTCGCACTGCATTCCGGCATCTGAAAGACAAAAGCTTACCAACTCGTCGCACGCTCCGGAGGCCTTCGGCGCTGCATCCCGCATGGTGCGTTTAAAGACATTGGGGAACTTTAATACTCAAGTGCCATGACTCCTTTCCACATCTAACCCAGTGGGTATTCCGGCACCCTGCAGCCGCTCCGAACTTGTACCTGCAAAATAAAAAGACAGTTAGAGCAAAATAAAAAGACAGTTAGAGCGCATCGTGAAGCAGGCAACAAGCGCTTACTTACGTGCTTCCAGGCGCTTCTATTCATCACACGGGCTCCATCTTCAACTCACTTCAGCCCATCATCCGCCATCGCCGGAACCCTGCAAAACAAGAGACATCATTACTAAAGACTTTAAAGACATTAGAATTACTCGAAACTTACCGTTCGTGCAGTAACCGACGGACAGCAGTCCTCTGAAGTCAAGAGGCCTGCTCCCCTTATCCAGTGAAGAAACTGGTTACAGCACCCTGCCCCGAGGCAGATGGAGAGCACGGCGTTCACTTACCTAAGGTGAGAGCGTTAACCTTTGGGGTTCTACAGGAGAAGAGAAAGGGAAGAAGAGAGACATTCAATAACCCAGTTCCTTAATCCCATATTTTCTATCTGCAGACATCTTACCCTTCGAGTCAGACATACAGTGCACAGAGGTCCAGCCCAAAGAGCCAGCCGTGTGTTACACATCACCTTTGAAGATGGGGTATACGCCCAGTCTAGACCGGCACCTCTACGGGAATCAGGTGAGCGTTACAGGGTGATACCTTTGTGGAAGATCTGTGTATGCCCTCCAAAAAGGCTTTTGTGGCAATGTCGGTTTGGAGGCTTTGTGGTGTAGTGTCAAAGCATGCCGTTTCAGCCGAGTGCTTGTAGAAGGTCAACACATGGCCACTTCTGGAACTGTACAGGTTGTGTCTGTGCACTTGGAGCCTTGGGTTCCGTGCCTTGCTCCTGTGTGTACTGTCAACTAAATGATTAAAGAAGTGCAGCACATTTTTCCCACTGGCAAGGTGCTTCTCATGTATACCCCCCCAGAATAGTGTGGAACTAATACAATGATTCCTATTGTCAGCCAGAGGTCGAGAAACATGTGTAACTTGAGTGCTGCTGGATGTACTCGGTGAGAACATTTGTTATATATATATATATATATATATATATATATATATATATATATATATATATATGACATTTTCAAAAGAAATGGCATATCTTTTTGTTGACTAGTGGCAATGACATTTTCTTTCACAGTCTACATGCTGCACTGAACACCATTGTAAGAATGTGAGCCGACGTAAAAAAAAAAAACAATAACTGCAAGAAAAAAACAAAATATAAGAGCCGCCACAACTAATGATGTCCCCTACCCTGGTAGAAAGTTGTTCCCACTCCTGCACGCGCAGAATATTGCAATAGTTTCAGGGTGGCATGTGTTAGATACGCCCCTTTTGCAGATGACAGGCCATATAAAGCCTGTAGACGCTATTGGATTGGTCAATAAGGTTCCTGGGTGTGGTGTGTATGCACAGACTGTGGTACACGGTGTATTTGTGGACAGAAATGCAGCAGGTGCGGTTATGGCTGTGTTTCAGGAGCCACAGCATGCAGGTTCTATGGGAGTTCAAAATACATGGATTGAAAGTGAAACTGCGATGGCTGCTCATTTTGGAATCTATGTGCATGTCTAGTGCTATGAGTACCTACAATGAAGTGATGATTTGGTTTGTCTGTGTGACATGCAATCATGCCAATATTGTTCATTGTGGAGGGAAAATTGTACAGCTTGTTATACGGAATTCCATTTTTCATCTCTGAAAAGTGCCTTCATTTCCTTTTTTCCTTTCCCAGTTAATTTCCATTTATTACGGTCTTCTGATACACGCCACAAAAGGAACAGCAGGAAAGGCCCAGTACAGAAGGGGCAGCACCTGCATGGATATCATGAGGACGTGCACAGAGAAGGAATTATTGGGTGGCCCTCACCTACATAGATGGGAGTCATTGTCATGCTCCCAGCCGCACCCTTCCCACACACGTCCAAGTACCTTACCACTGTAGAGTAGCGTGTTGTACATGCACAAAACAATGCCCTTTGTCAGGTAAGGGTCTGTAGCGCGGCATATGGTCTGCAAGGATGTTTTAGAACTCTGCTGCCCTACAGGAGTGCCCCTTTTGTTGCCCATGGCAAATGCTGTACATGACGTTACCCTACGTAATTGTTGGAAGGGCAGTAGAATGCCCAATGGTCCCTTGTGCTTTAATTTCAGTCGTCACATGCCATACAAACACTTCATGTTACGCCACATTCACGGAGATGCCTACAACGCGAAACAAAGCTTCATTATATGGAGCAGGAAGGCATTTATTATGTGCGACCCATGCAGGTACAGTACTTTACACCAACATTGTTTGCGCTCTGCACATTCTGCAGTTTGCTTACTTGCACTAGTATGTGCGTGACCAAGCTGCAGCAGCTTTGCCATTTTGCAGACTCGCTACAAACTGTCCCTCCTGCAGTTACAGGTTTTCTTCAACTGTACGACCCACAGGTGACCTCTTGACACTGCTCAGTGCACACACGATGTGTGTTTCATGAGTCATGAAAAGGCAAGCAGCACATCAAATTAATGCGACATTTAACACGCCCCCGTTACACTGTGGGTTGCTGTTCCTTGTTTACCAGTGGGCGTCACACAGCCAGGTGTGCTTCAGTCACATAGATAGGTTTGCAGAGCCACCTACGTCGTCGGCAGGAGTACTTGAAATGCGGTAGCCTATTATGAATCCGTAGGGCAGGGGAGGTGTTACCAGCACACAGTGGATGACCTATGCATGGGTATAGGTGTGCAACCGATGTGCTTCCACAAACATTTAAAATGTTTGTAGAAGATGCGGACAAAATAGAGTCCTACAGATATTTGTTAAGACTGCACATGCGCCTGCCAGGTGCAGTCTCCCTAGGAAACGTCCATATTGCTCATCTGTAGTCATCTCAGCCAGTACCGTGTGGCACAAATTCACCATGCAATGGTGTCACAAAGAAGAGAAACTACTCAAAAACCCAACACTTATCTGTAATTACTAAAATACACCAACACTATTTAGAAAAAGGTGGTAGTACGAATGGATATATAGACCAGACAATTTGGCCTTTCCACACTTGAATGAAGGCAGCCAAGGAATCAGTAACAAACCCTTGTCAATTGAACGTTATGGTTCAGTTGCAGTACCAAACGGCCATCATCTTTACAGAAAACACTATGCTAAAGCAACAGTTTGGTTACAGTGTCCTACTAAAAAACCTATGAAATTCACTAACAAAATTGTAAAGGGACATAATGGTTAAGTTACGCTACTAAAATTCTATGAAATTCAATGGAAAAAGGTTATGGTGACATTATGGTAAAACCGAAAAACCTCAGAAATTTGCCAGTTATGGTAAGCTAAGCAACCATAACTCGTGCTACTGCAAGGACTAACACCCATGACATCAAAGATGACATCACATGTGCATTTACTTTTCATGAAATGTCTCTACAAGGGATTCTTATTATAATGTTGGCAAAATGTCAAGAGTGATCAGGAGACATCATGAACTATGCATTTCATTAATGAATGTATGATATAAACAACATTCTATTGCAGTGTTATTTCTAGTACAAGAACCTACAGAACAGGCATTGCCTGCAGCATTAACCATAGAGGTGCAATATTCGATAGTGAAATGATGAATGCTTCCGTATCAGAGTTGTGTACGGTGAAACATGTAATAACAATTAATCACTTACTACATACAAAACAGACCACAAAGCATACAAATATGGGGCATATACAGGTAAAGTAAAGTAAGCAAAAAAACAGCAGCAGCATCAGGAACTGTTCATAACCTAAATGATTATCTTCATGCAAAGAAATAATTGCATCATATAATGCGACTGAACCCTAAGGAAAGTACTAAAAGAACATATGAGAAGGGTAACATCTATAAATATAGTAAGCTTTCAAATGAAAACCTATGGCCTGGTGTATTCCTGGTTCCATAGGCATGACTGCACCCGAAGCACCCATTAGCGGTACAATAATTGGGAGGGTTCAAGACAAGACTTCCATCAGGAAGGCAGCAGATTCCTGCAGCAGGAGGCATTCCTCAGCATGAAAGAATTCATGGACACAGCATTATGATGTAAAGCAAAGAGGTCCGACACCAACAATCCCCAGTTATGCTCCAGGCTCCTTCCCATGTCTGTGGGCAGCTGTGATGGACATAAGGGGTCTGTTGTAAGCAGGGTACAAAATATACACTTGCTACTGGCTAGTGATATTTGGCTTTTGGCAAGTAAAACTTGTGTGCTGCATGTGTACAATTGGTGGCGAGCGGCCACCACTCGCAAGCCTTTACCTCCTCATGAAGTTGGCAATTAAGATGGTGAACCTTCAGCAGAGGCCATTCTAGTGGCTCTGTTCTGGCCACACAGGACCCGATTTCCATGAATCTTGGAGCCGACAACTGAAACTTCTTTCCAAGTCATCCATGTCCCATCTAGAGGGTGCAAAGAAGAAAGGACCAACACTGGTTGAGGGGAGTAGAAAGAGGTTCCAGCTGCAAGGGGTGGATCCCAGGTTTAAGACCAGTGGCCCAGAGTAGTATGCAGTGCAGCCCACACATTTAAGCCAATGATAGGCATTGGGGCAGTTCAGAGCTGGCGCGAATAGGGGGCGGGGGTGTTATCCCAGGCTTTCTGGGGTGCAGAGTACTAGTATATACACAAGTTATCCATCCTGGCCAGTAGTTGTGTCTGGGGTGGCCCGGTGGATGGTGTTTAAAGGCTTTAGAGTTTGCTCCTTTTGAGCCTCTGGATGAGGTGTCTTAAAGGTCATCACTTTAGTAAGATCGTTGGGAGAAGTGCTACGACATACAAAGCACCCAATCTAGTGGTACAAAGCACCCAATCTAGCGGTACATGCGGAAACTTGGTGGGAGCTAGATTTTCTTCTAAGTCATCCATTTTACAGGAGATTTCTTCTCAGACACCTTTCCCACCAGAAAAGGTGGATTAATTTTATGCAAGGAGGTATTGCTGATGTTTTGAGAGGCCAGTCCCTCCAAGCAAGAGCAATCACATCGCAGAAGTTCATGGCACATCAATTTAGATCATATGTTGAGGAGCCACCTGGGTACATCTAAACACGATCTTTGAAAACTACAAAGGCAGAGATGTGGTGCCTTTGAGACTAACTGTTAGTGCAGATACACATGGCATCTGTGGACCCATCCGTCACTGCAATTGTATACCTCACAGGCGAAGTACTGCAATAAGGAAAGTTGGTGTGCCCTAGTAGGAACACAGCTACCCGGTCTTAAAACAAAGCATTTTAGGGATTTTGAGGGCCAGTCAAGGGTCCATAAAAATGAACTAGGCAACTAAAAACTACTGCTACAACCATAAAAATAAAAAAAACACGAGAATAGGGAGCAGGTGAGCCTATGCAAGAAACCGTTGGTAATGCCAGCAGTTTTGGGATACATGTAGGCATTTGCCAGGTACTGCCATACAAGCTATAAGATTGCAAGTGCTCGAAAAAGTTGATTAGCTGAGCATAATGGCAACTGTCACCTTTGTCAACAGGACTTCAGCAAGTAGCCAAATAATGCCGAGGGTTACACCAACAGCAGATTTACAGTTGCAATTAAGCTATTTACAACACAGGCTAAATGTAGGTTTTGCATATTGCAGGATGCGTTTTTGGTGGGATGGGGCAGGTAGCGAGTGGGAATAGCCACAGGTACTAGAGTTGCAAGCAACCGGGATCTAGTCTGGATTACGGAACATTCATTTTGTCCTGTGGGACGGCATTCTGTTTCAAGACTTGGAAGCAAGGGGCATTGCAGGAGATGCAGCCTGTTGGAGGGGGTGGGAGTTTAAGGGGCTTCCCGACATACTAAATTTCATTTCGATTCTGTTGCATCCTTGGGTCCGAGTGCTTTTGTCAGCTAAGGACTGTACAATAGGGAGCATTCAAATGAAAGTTTATTTTAACTTCATAAGTGACAATCCATTTTAAAACATGCAGTCCACACCAGCAGATATTTGTAATCAAAAACGTCAACTAGATATTAGCTTACAAATGTGCCTGCTTTGAAGAGCACTTGGTTGCAAAACTGCACATTTTATTTACACTATGCAAGATACTATTCTGTACGCCCGTTTTCATGAAGGGATGAGAAAGCCACAGCAGACTCGACCTCCGTGTCACTTGGGATTAGGGCGTCTGGGCCTGCCTCATTTTTTGCATTCCGTCAGTTACTGCTCAGCAGTGATCAGATGCAAGCTACAACTACCACAATGCAGATAAGGACAGGATGGAACAAACCTCTCCTTCAGAGTCCCCATATATACAGTCAGTGTTCACTTTAGTGTCAATTTGTGGTGTACAAATTTGAAAACAAACTCCAAGCCACAGTTAAAATGAAAAGCCACGGGTGGATGGAGGGGTGTCAGACATATCGGACCACTGGAGTCGCCTCCATCTAGCCAACCAGTTTCAGGTGAGTTACTTTATATCCTACAAGTCCATATCAACCTTTTTGACTGCTACTTGTTGATCTGCATAAGGAAGCAATGTATGATGGTTAAGAAGTGCAACAATAAAGGCAGACTGAAAGGCTGAGAAGTCGGTGAACCTGCTTAAAAAAAAAAAAAAAAAAAAAAAAATTGCATTGGGTAAGAGCTAGCGTAATGATAGATGTGCCCAAACCAGCTTTTAAACAGGATCCTTTCAGCAAGAACATTAACATTCCGAAATCAGTGATCGCGCTTTATAAAATGGTTAAATAATCACTTTACTCCGTGACTTCATTTTCGAATACATGCTTGGTTAATTTTGCTGCTGCTAGCTTTCTGCTGCAGGTTCACACTGAGCCATTGCCGAGATTCAATGGTTTCCACAGCAACCAATAAAGCACGCAAACCTAGTGATATTCAGAAGTATCTATTGATTTAGCATGATGGACAATTAGGTTACTGAGAACCTAACACAAAAGAAAGCCCCAATAGGGAAAAGGGGGTTAATGCACAACTCATTAACTGGCTTCACGGCTCAGCATTCCAAGCTCAGACAAATATCCATGTGAAATGTCATTTCAACGCAGATCTGCTTTAAATATAAGACAAGGTTACAATATAACTTAAAGCATATTTGTTTTTCCCCCAATCGTTGCCCAAGGGCAGAAATTAAAGTCCAGTTTGTATTTCCAACAAAGGTTTAAAGCCTAATTGGGATTAGTAGGGTCATTTACAACTAATGGGAGTTTAAACCACAGGTTGTGGTTGCCTCAAATATGTTACTCCCTTATGTACACCAACATAATTGGTTTCACTTGCAGGAGGCACTGTACCACAAAATAACCATAACTAAATCCAGGATTTTACCACAGCTATCAGATCAAAATAACTAGATTGGATTCTAACCAATAACCATCCCACAGATTTTCAAGTGCAGCTCCCACACATGCAGTATAATTGACTGAATGCAAGCATTCAATGAGCTTTAGCACCAATTATTGGCCTTGCCATGTATTCACTTGGAAACCAGTCTCCCTGGCAGTTAATGCATATGGCAGGCACCTGAAAGGTCCATGCAAGTCCAACCACAGTCGCAGAGAGCCGACTTAAACGATAGGAAAAGGGCCGAGTTTGCTGAAAATGTGTAGTATGGGGCGACTTCAAAATCCTTTGGTTCTTTGTCCACCCCTGGCAAACGGGACAAAGTGTCCATCTCAGTAACTCAAACAGTGGCCAACTGCTGTTCTGAGGTTCAGAATAATCCGCCCCAGTACTGGCTAGTTGTCTAGTACTCAAGCCATGGGAAGCATCCAGATAGCTACACTAACAATAAATGAACTAGTAAAAAAGTAAAAGCAGCTGGAGTTATGTTACGCAATATTTGTAGCTTTAAGTGTACTTATTTAGGTTGACAAATATAATGCATACATAAATATTCTAAATTGATATTAATGTATTACCACATACTTTTAAAAGTAACAAACGGGTTACGAATCGCAAACGCTACAAAAAAGTACGCATGATGCTAAATTAAAAAAGTAGGAAGACCCTTGACCAAGCTCAAAAGACCGATACTTTATACTCGACAAGTAGTCCAATCCTGCCAAACAAAACCGGCACGAGCCCAAAAACGAAAAACATTTCAAGCGTACAATTCGCCAACTACAAACAGAACAGAAGCGAACACCACCACCACCACCACCACCACCACCACCACCAAGAAAGCCGCACCACATTACCTACCAACAAAAGCGTCACGAAAAGAAAGATAACAAACACACCACCCACTGCTCTATTTATATTGTCGCGCCTAGATCCTATCAAAAAAGGACTGGGGGCGGGGGACGTTGCAACGCTTACCATCACGTGAGCTGCACGTTACGTTTAGTTCATGGACGTGTCTTCACATGATCTTTCTTTGAATGCGTCTCCTGAGTACACGCCCTTCTACACCACGTGGTCAGGGTCACTGTTTTAGCTGCGAGGTAGTTAATTGGAGTGGCCCGGGTCACGGTGAGCATCGTAGTCACTAGCATTCCTCCGAGTTTCACAATAACGCTAGTGCTGTAGCGAGCAGCCCCGTTTCTTGGCCCAGCTAGAGCTAAACACCCCAGGAGAGGGCGCAGTAAGGGGCCCACCCAGGAAGCTGACTCATCGGGCCGAAAGCTTGAGGTGCCTGCTGTGCCCTGAGATGTTCGGCTGGCTGCTCTCTGACAATGACTGTGATGCGTTCGAAATATGCAAACAAAGGAATACATATTCCAAACGCAGCATAAGATGCTCTGGAGTCACACACCCTGTGCCCCTCATTCTTTTTGTTGACAGCCTTTCAAGTGGGGCAATTTACAAGTGAATGCTTATTTAAAAAGCCATTGTTTTTACACAGTATGCGCTTAACATTTCAAGAACTGAACATGGGGCATTTTTATTCAGCAGGCCAGCACAAGTATTAGCTGAAAACTTATGCATTCTTCAAAGAGAATTAAGATGCCACACAGAAAAGTTTTAAACTATTTTGTTTATTTTCATGTCTCTTTATTTGCCACATCAAAACGTGTTTAGTTACATATGCCGCATCCCTGGGAAGTTAAACTGTCATTTCTTGCAGTATTCTAGTGGCTGCTTTGGGACATGGACTAAATGCATGCGCGCAGCATCAAATGGCTTTTAATTTTCTAAACAAGTCAGCCACTGCTAGCGCACACACCAGATGGCAATTCAAATGTCCACTTGACACCTTGATTAGGAAAGTAGAGTTCATTTGGGCCTCATTCTGACTCTGGCGGTAGCCGCATAGCTCTCAACTCACACGCTTTTGGCGGGTGTCACCCGCCTTGTAAACACCTGACTCACCCGCCAAGCCAACTTCACGCCCATTCGTTTCAATGGGCCTCTCACTCGCCAAAAATAAAATCAGGTGTTTTCACCCACCTTTGCGACATAAATGGTTGAGAGCTATGTAGCCGTGACAGTAAATACGGCACAGCTACCGCCAGAGACATGAATTTTGCGGCAATGGGGTGCGGCAAAATATCACTCCCCATTCCCATTTGAGTCCCATTGGACTCAAATGGGAATGGGGAGGACGGATGCACCTGCACCATTCATGAATGGTGCTGGTGCATCCGTCTAGCTATGCAAGCAGGTGCCTTTCAGTCTACCAGCTCAGACCTGGCGGGCTGGAAGACACCCGTTCGCATAACTCGTAGTTTGCCGGTCCGGTAACAACGGTACCGGCAAGCTTACCGGCACCGTTGTTACCGGACCGGCAAACTTGTAATGAGGCCCATTGTGTTTCACTATGCAGACATTAGTCCATGGCAAATCAATACAGTGATATTCGTGCAGCAATGTTTTGTGCACTGGTTAATGACGTCTATGTTTCGCTCCAGTATGTAATAGCACAAATGCAGGTTTTTGTCTGATGTGTCCAATGTTCATAGAATAGCATATTGGAATGTTTTGTGTATGTGGCTCCGACGAGCATGCCATACCGTGCCCACACATGAACACATAAAGCAAAGAAGTTACCTCAAATTGTACATCCACTTGGCCAAACGCCCTTTTGACACTGCCACACCATAATTTTCACTTGCTGCAAGCCAGCACTAATAAGAGATGCTAATGCCAGCTCTGTTAGATAAAGCATGGGCCTTCTAGTTCTTGCAGAAATAACCCCCGAGGCCTGCGTAATAGTGATGTAGTGGCTGAGAAACTCCGGACCCTTTACCGTGCATTAGAAGCCAGTTTTATTTAAAACGCTTCATTAGCTTATTACTGATAAGGCTAAAGTTTGCAAAAAGTACAATCCTTTCTCTGCATTGTTTATTGGGTCTCTCTTCTACTGTATCCTGTCCTGTCTACAGATATCATTTCCAAAAGATGTTTCTGTATTGGGGGTTGGGCATGCTCACACTGAGACCCAGCCCTTCCTCATCAAAAATTCTTCTGAAACAAGCAAAAAAGCCATTGTACCCCATTTGAGTGTCTGATGGTGCAGCCATTGTATACCTGCATCCAAAACATAAGCTGTCCAAATGAGTATGTATGGTTTATGGTTACAAACAAATTAATGTTGGGGTGAGTGTTGTGAACAGTGATGTGAGCACCGAGCCATGCATCTGTTATGAATTTCAATCCTTTTATCACAGACTTGTTTATCCAGTATAGAGATATCTGATCACTGTTATAGTCCTGAAAGGCTCAGTGATTTAATTCAAAGCATACATGAACCCTCACTTGTGCTATTTGTCCCCTTTCCCACTCAGAGGTATTTTGAAAGAGTAGAATAATAGTGTACCAGACTGTCCATCTTGGAATGATAACCTTCCATCAGAAAATAATTCATATGGTTAGTCTAGTATTGCCCCTTGTGAAATACAAGTGAGGTAGTACGAACAGAACACCTTCAACACAGAGCCAGTGGGCCCTCAGACTCTGGTTGGCTGGTCACAACGCAATGTGCCAGTATGGGCAGTTTGAAACTGCATTCAGGCAAAGCCTTCCCTAAGAGCAGGTGACAGAAAACACATTTACTTGGACAGCAACAGCTGTGTTTTCACATTACAATTATTCTGTCATGTACTTGCATTACAATGCAATGAAACCAGCTTCATTTATATAGCAATTATTTATTCATATTGAGGAGGGGTTTTGTCGCACGACACATAGGTGTAGTTTGGGAGTGACGTGTGCAAGTCGGGCGGGTGCATTCTGGTGTTTCACCCTCGGCACCAAATTGGCTAGAAACTGCCCTGTTAGCGAGCCCTCAGGCGAATTAGCGAGAAGCAAGTTTACACTTTTGGTCCTATGCAGAAGGGTGGAGTATTTATGGATACCTAGAGGCAGTGGTTTAAGTGGGGTGAAAAATCGAGGGGGCCTGTAACGAGAGGTGTGGCCTAAATGATGGGCGTTGCGTGACGTGCCTCCAGGACGGGACAGTTAAAAGAGTGGCATTCCTCAATATGGGTTGTATTTTTTTGATTGTGCATGCTGGGGATTCGAACCAAGCCATTGTCCAGCACCTTTGAAATACCAATGCTATTTCGTAGGAGCTGGATTTCTTTTTTTTCATTCCATAGACTACTTGACACAGGCTTTATGTGTCGAGCAGTCAATTGAATGACACAAAAGAAATCCAGCATCTCTGAAATAGCACAGTGTGATGTGACACTGGTTTGTCACCAGCTTGGGTTTGAATCCCCAGCACGGGACAATGACAAATAATTGCCTTTCCTCGCAATTGGGTTGCTGTTGGGTGTTAAGATGGATTTCTGAACTCTGATCTGGTGGGCAGAGGTTCAGGAGGCCAGCCTAGTTTCTTGCAACAGGGTAACCTTCTGGACAAGCCAGACCAATCAAGGTAGCTTGGCGGCGGTCAAGACTAGGTCTCAGGAGGGGTGAGGGTGACTGAAAGACCTCAATGAGCACACAGAGTAAAAGACACTTACAAATCACTCCCAGTCAGGTATAGATATATTAAAAATACATATACATTTATTTCAAGGCCTTTGAGTTTCAAACACACACATCAAATCACAGTAATACTTATGAAGCCAACACAATCCTATCTAAATACACATATACAAGACCAATGGGGTCTAAAGGGTTAATGCACGAAATGGGTCCACAACCTAAAAAGGGGAAAGAAGCAGGCAGTTCAAATAGTCTTTAGCCCCTTCTACATCCAACACACTCCTAACTAAGAGGCAGTCCGATCCCTAAGAAGAGTGGAGCCTAATGCACAAGTGCACGCAGTAATTCCAATGGCCAAAACAGGGTCTCTTCAGTGGTCTATAGCAGCTCAGGAAGGTGAGTGAGACGATGAATAATAGGTTCCCACTATTCAAGGAGGGTCTCCACTTGAGGGCGGTCGATTCCAAGAGGTAGGAATAGTTTGCTAGTTCGCACCAGCAGTGGAAAGGAGAGGGGCCACTCGTGCGTAAAAATGGATGGAGGCACTAGGGGCCACCAGCTAGGGTTGCGATTACTCACCGACCCCCTGGGATATGGCTGCAAGAATAAAAAAATTAAAAAAAGGTGTTTTTTGCTGCGAAAGTCCAGGTACAGTTCGGATGTTCGCGACCAATCCTGTGAAAGTTCGCAAGTATATTCCTGGGCTGATTCTGAGTGGGTATGCAAAGTCTGGTGGGATTCTGTCATGAGGGAGCAAAATTAGAGGGGGTTCCAAAATAATGTAAAGGCTTATAAATGAGGTGCCATTTGATGAATCTACACTTCATTTGGCAAACTGATAATAGATCAAGATATACATGTTTTTGTGTAGTTTGGTGGGATTCTGTTGGGAGGGAGCAAAATTAGAGTGGGGGTCCCAAATATTGTAAAGGCTTATACATGTGGTGCCATTTGACAAATCTACACAAAGGTTTGCAAAAAGATTATAGATCTAGATTTAGATGTCCGGGTCATGGAATAAGGTCATGATCCGGACAATCTGGCTACTGGCCATGACCACAAGGGACAAAACATAGGATTAAAGTGGCCTTGGCCATGTCCACCTGGGTCTGGCTTTGTGGTAAAGTTATTCGAAATTAGGATAGATTTGAAAGGGAAGAAAAACGTGCTCGTGGTAATATGGTCATAGGGTTCTCTTTTTGCCTTCTGCAGGCTGCTAGGGAAAGCGAAGAGGGGCCCTGTATGGAACCCTCGCCTTCCCTTTCCGTGGTGGCCATCCTGAAAAATCCTATTTTTTAGCACCCCGGGTTCCCGCTTTGGGAACCTAGTGTGCCAATGGCTTTCATCCCCCATTTCAGGGGCTGGAATGGGGGGATAATGGTCCAGAGACCTCGTTATCCACCCTTGCTTGGCTTGGGCTGGTATCCACCGTTCCAGTCCCTGGAACAGAGGATGAACGCCACAATATTTCCATTAGCATAACACAAAATGCGAATGGAAATGTTGGAAAATGTTATTTAGTCTATGTACTTTACTGAGAAATATAAAGTAGATGGAGTCTATACATTTTTTTTAGTTCTATTTTTTAACTATGAAAGGTGGTTCCTAAAGGAATTTGTCGTTTGTTGTTTTTGGATGTATTTTTTTTGGCAGGAGAGCTGAGAACGAAAGGTGGGGAGGGAAATGAGGGAAGAGCAGCCAAACACTAATATGGAGGGGTAGGTGGACAAGAGAAAATGTTGCGTGTGTGTTTTTTCTAAGTTAGGGGGCACTGTTTCTCATGCTCCTTGATTACAGGAGTGGTGGTGGCTCTTGGGGAGGAGGGATGGCATTAGCTGATGCCATTTTAAGATAAATAGCAGTTTTGCTAAAAGTATGTACTATGTACTAGATTGTTAATGGATAATGAGTAGGAATAGGTGTTAGAGCTGTGCAAGGAAAATTTTGAAGTTGGAAGTTCCTAGATTAGTAGAAAATGCAGTTCGGAACTGTCCACCAAGCAGAGATCTTATTGTGAAGTGCGGACGGGTTGTCAGACACGTCATCATGCCGCGCGCCAGCGTATGGTCATGTGGCACTGTCCAGAAGGTCCACTAGGAAGTCAGATGTTCGTAGACGTCTACGGATGCAAAACTAGTTGAAATAGTTGCAAGAAGTGTATTGAAGTGTTAAAAATTAGTCCAGGTGGTGTTAAATGGCAGAGTTTTAAGGTGAACATTTTGAAATTGGACATAAATATTGCTATATTGGCTAAGTATGATATTAGTAAGTTGGAGGAAAATAGCATGCACTGGTAAAAACCTATGAAATTCAATGAAAAACTTTGTTAAAGGGACGTTATGGTTAAGTTGCACTAATAAAAACCTATGAGATTCAATGAAAAAACTTTGTTAAAGGGACGTTATGGTTAAGTTGCGCTACTAAAAACCTATGAAATTCAGTGAAAAAACATTGTTAAAGGGACGTTATGGTTAAGTTGTGCTAAAATGGGGATTGGCCCTGTATTTCTAAAATGGACACAGTTAGTCTATGCTAACCCCACTGCTAGGGTACGCACTAACAGAACTTACTCCGATAAGTGGCCCCTGTGCAGGGGCACCCGTCAAGGTTGCCCCCTTTCCCCCATGCTTTACATCATCGCTGCAGAGCCTGTAGCAGCCTACCTGAGACAGGAATACGGGGACGGAGGCATTCAAATTGACGGGGCGACTCACCTCATCTCCATGTACGCGGATGACACCCTCTTGTACCTTCAGGATCCCGAACACCTCCTACCTTATATTCTGGAAACTCTGGACTGCTTTCACAAGCACACCGGGATCCAGATCAACAAGAGTAAATCCTGTCTCTTCCCTCTAGCCGCACTGCACAGTGAACATTATGGGTCTCTCCCCCCTCTTGATCTGGAATGGCAAACAACCTCCTTCAAATATTTAGGAATAACTATATGCAGGAACCCCGCTACAGAACATATCCTTAACACTGTCAGGGCCAAAGACTCACTCTCAAAGTCCATGGACTTCTGGGGCCGGCTCCCGTTCTCGATGGCAGGGAGAGCGGGCCTTCTCAAAATGGTTGCCCTCCCTCGCCTACTACACACCTTCACCAACGTCCCATATAACATCCCTCCCGCTTTCTTCAGAGACCTCAATAAACTTTGCAGGGGCTTCCTTTGGGGGAGTAGCAGACACAGGGTGGCACTAGAGACCCTCCAAAGGCCATACGAGAAGGGTGGACTGAAGATCCCAAACTTCGAACTATACTTTCTCGCTAGTCAATTGAGACATGTGATGCAGTGGATGGCTGACGAGGACACAATAGATACTCGCCTTCTTCAGCCTGCCCTCTGTAGTGATACACGAAATTGCAACCTTGCCAATCAGGGCTTTAGATGACAGCATTAGCCGCTGAAAGCCAATAGTGTATTCAAAGTATGTGCTAAAAATGCTGACAGTAGTCTGTTGTAGCACTTCCATTATGCAGTAGTGAGCTACAAGGAATATGACAGGCAGGGAGGGCCCCCAGCTATGTAGCTAATAGGTTTTTGGAGTGTTTGGAACATCATGGCACCTATATAGCGCTTAGATAGCCAGTCTTAAGCGCTATAAACACTAAGCTATGAGTGCATGCCTTTTAGAGCTTGCAGATGGGGTTAATACATCCCTGCTTCCCTTAGAATATTCAGCCTCACTAACGTTAGCCCTGGCCCCAAGCTAATCTTCCTTTTCTCTGGGAAGGTACTGATAAGACATTCCTCAGCCAGCGCAGATGGGAACAAGGGAGGGGGTAGGAGCGAGCAGGGAGCATCTCAGAGAGAGCTGGGTTTTTTCCATGAGCCAGTTGCACAGGGAAAGTTCTGGAACTGTGCGTCATGGTGACTGACAGCAAGAAGTTATAAAATATCCATGCACACATGGATCAGGGGGAGATCGCCTGTGGACTTGATTCGTGCAGAAACAGGTGCCCGGCATTGGCTCATACGGTGTCCTTCAGCATTGTCCTCTGAGCGGGGCTTGTTTACAGCTAGCTTATGAGGGCCCAAGGTCTCCCCAGTGCTGAGATTAAGGGACGTAAGACTGTGTTTCTCTATGTTTCTCTATATTTCTCTATGTTTCTCTATGTTTATCTAAATTCCATGTTTCACTATATTTTGCATTGCTCTAAGTGTTATGCTTTGTAATATTCTGTAACTTGAATCCCAAATGTATATGAAATTCACTGCTTAGAATAAATATGCTAATAACACTTTGAGGGTGTCATTTGTCACTTGCATGAGATCACTGCTCAGCACAATAGAACCTGTATTTTGGGCTGAATTGGGTATTTTTGCTCTCAAAGGGCTGGCCCCGAGGAAGATTTTGCCCAATATCAAGACATTTGGTGGCAGCTTTGTGGGATTGTGAAGAGCAGTGCCATGCTGACATGACAAATGGTGTGAGAGAACACAGTGTAGAGTGGGGAGCAGGCTGTCGCATTTCCTTGATGGTCTCACTGCAGCTCTGAGACTTCAAAAGGCAGCAATGTTGTGTCGGCTTGCCGTGGCCGATAGCTTGTGTGGTTAAGACTCCCTTCATGGGATTGGTGCCAGGGAGTACAAGGCAATAAACGAGCGGGAAATGGCTTTGTTTAAAGCACTCCGATGAATGGTTAAGAAAGATGTATGCTCAATTAGAAAAGAATTTTATCATGTGGTTTCCCAAGTTTAAAGTTGTAATTTGGAATGCATAGTGAGACGGAGTTCTCATCTCTATTCTGTCATGAGGGCAGGAAAAAAAATAATAATTGCAGGGATTTGACATGCAAATTGTGAATAGTGATTTAACCATTGACTCAGCCCCAGTGTGCTAGCGAGTGGGGGCTGTAATGTTCGGAGGCGAAGGTTCGTCTTTTTTGATGTATGCTTTTGAAGGGTTGGCATTCCTGAATAATGAGGAAGGGGAATGAGCCATGCTTAGGAGAATGAGTAACATCTGTGCTGAGAGCCTAAAGAGTTTTTTTCTTTCTTTTGGCAACTGTAAAATTCCATGTGCTAATGGTGGCAAATTCTGTTTAAAGGAAACACACTAAAATGGTTATATTGCATTTTAGGCTGTGCCATGCTTTTATTGGGTGAGAGACTCACTTAAAAGGAAAGTGAGTGAATGTTATTTGGATTTTCGATTTTTGTGTACTGATTTGAAATTGCAGAACCAGCTTGCAATGGTTGGGGGGAAAAACAATTTATATTTTTCTAAATTGCCCCTGGAGTATTTTTGACTGTCCCCATGCTATGCCATGGATTTGTGCTGTTGCCTCAAAAGTGATGTATGCTTTGAAAATAGTGACCTGTTGACTGTGATACATGGGGAAAAATGTTGTTGACACATTAAACAGCCCACAAGCAATAGAGTGTGGGTTGTTCTTGCAGAAAAAAAAACGTGCAGGGAGCTGCACTAAATATGGCATTTTTATTTTTTAAATGCACTGAACTGAGTGGTTATAGTTTGGCAATGGTACAACAGAATGAAACATCTGTGTGTGATAAGATAGCACAAAGATTTAATGGGTTGTGAGTTCTCTTGAAAGATCGCACATTACAAGAAAAAAAAAGACGCTTTGACATTTTGCAAAATTACATGGAGTAGAAAAATGACAAGAAAAGTGCCGCTTTTGAAAACAAGAGTCTTGCTGTATGTGCAGAGCTTGTGCCTTGAAGCTGTCTTGGGCGAGGTGCGTGAAGGCAAACAAAAGCAGAAACAGTACAAGAAAGAGTTAATCTGGATGAATTGTCTGAAACGAGTGAAGCCGCCACAGTATAAGAGTTATAGGCAAAAGAGATAAGCTGCCTGCTAATGGCGCTGCCAGGTGCACACGAAAGATAAACATGCCTGCATTCCTGAGGAAGGGGGAGCAAAAACAGAGAGCTGTTCAAAAAGTAAAGAATTTGCCTAGTAAACTGTGGTACGGAGCAAAGGCTTCATGCAGGATGGCAGACGGGCACATCACATCTGAACATTTACCTATGCATCTGTGAATGGGCCAAGAAAAGACAGCTGCCCATTCCAACAGATATTACTGTGCAAACCGCATTCCCATGTGATGTGATGTGAAGTGAAGTAAAGCGCTATTGCTGTGCAAGCTGCATTCCAATGCTCCATGTGATGTGAACTGAAGTAAAGCGCTGTGCACTGGAGAAGAAACCTCTAGGCGCTTTGAGAAGAGAAAATACACATCTGGCAAACTGCAAGCTACATTGCCAGGGGATGGAGTAACTGACAAAGACATTATGGCCTTCCAGATGGAAGCAAAACTGACAAAAGTGCTTAGCCGTTTTGCAAGAGACAACATGCAGAACGGGGCTTTGAAGTAAAACATGAACACTGCACATTAGCCATGATCCAGAAGCCACACGGCTTAGTGCAAGAATGAATGATTTGTTGAAGCAACAAAAGAAACTGACTCAGACTATCGCACTCAAAGGAGTGGTTCAAAAACAGCAAACGCCCTTTGAAAAAAAAAAAAATGACAAGTGAAAAAACCAGAGGCTTGAAAAGACACTGCTAAGAAAAGAAAGATAAATACTGAAAGACTTTACCTTTGAAAAATGGAGTGATGCCAGCAGGGCAACCTAAACCAAGATCATGGGACACTGGAAGCAAGTTGGCGCCTGGCATTGGTGATCGCTTTGGTGAAAAAGAAAAGCATTGTGCGACCTGGGTACTTACTATATGGCTTTGTAAAAGCACAGATCAGTCTGAGGTACCATTGACCAGCTATGATTGCATTGCACAAATGAGTTTGTGATTAGGCAGTTACACCCCGTATGGTTGAGTGTAAATAAGCCCCCAGAAACATGCAGAAAGGTGATAAATAATTGCAGTAGCAATGACAAAGTGTGTAGTTACCTGATGAGACTTTTTGAAGATGGGGGTGGTATTATGGGAAGGGGTGGATAACGCTGATATTGAAGTTTTGATGACATCCTAACATTTCTGTTTGTATTTTGCCTAGGCAAAGCACGACAAGACATTTCATAATATAGGAAGATAATGTGCAGTTTGTGGGTGACACTGATCAAAGAAGGGTCAGACGCATTCTCAGAGAAAGCGAGCCACTGCGACATGCTATTTCAACTTTAACGTGCCCTGCACCGCACTCAATGCTGTAACCTGCGAATAGTGTCCAACAGAGTAATAACTTTTACTGAATTGGCACGATGCAGACTTGGCTAATTATCAAGTATTTGATGCTACACATTTAAATGACATGTTTTGCCCTTTCTTGTTTAAAGGACTATGGACAATGAATTGTGGACTGTAACATCAGGCACCACATACAGCTGTGTGACACAGCAATTGAATGCTAACACATTGAAAAATGGTTTTTAAATGCACTGTTGAGATGAATCTGAAAAAACCAAATGGTTTTACTCTTCCAACTGAATGGCTTTAACCAGAGATGTTTTGTTTTTTGAAAAAAAAAAATATTCTACATTGCACGTAGGCAGGAGAATGATTTATGAACTGTTGGGGCAGCAGAATTATGCAAGCAGGAGTGTAATTAATTTTGAGATAAGATGAGTGCGCACATCAAAGTCACCTGTGCGTAGGTTAAGATTCTTAATTGAAGTAATGCTGCCAAGTGTATGAGCTATAATTTGAAATGGTAATCTTTGAAACACTGGATACTTTTACAGCCAGCTTAAGGCAGGTAAATGTAACCATGACTGACTTGATGTTTGATTTTATGACACAGAGTGTGACACGGTTTTTTGTTAAACCAACCAGTTTCATGTTTTTGTGGGGACAGCTGTCTCCAGCACACTAATGCAAAGAGTCACCTTTTGATTGTAAACATTTGGAATAATTCTTTGGAAAAGCGCTGCAAATGAGTATCCACATGGAATTGCTAGAGTACTGGCCTGGCACATTGTCAGGCATCTTTTGTCACTGAATGGATACCATTTGTTTAATTTGTCTAATGTGATGTTTTTCTGACCAAGAACTGCAGCGAGTGTTCTCGCCAAGATTTAATGAACTATAACTTGACTAAATGAATTTTTTCCATGGTGTGATGAAACAGCCACTGCCGGATAGTAGTATGGTGTTTGTGGCTAAAGTTAATATTGTATATGGTAGATATCCCACTTGAAGAAGGGTATTCTCCAAGTCACAGAAGGTAGACACTGTGAACCTGTTAGATTTTCCAGTGGTAAGACAACATGTAAATTGTAGACTGGTAATGCACACCTTCATTATTACAGTGCTACACTTAGACATAGATTTATCATGAGGCAATGTTTCCTTAGTACTACCAAGCTGCTACAAATGGAGTCCATTTCTATGGCCCATCACTAGAGTGCGTGTAGCTAGGGAGCTAGATTCATTAATTGCAGGAGCTTTATATGCTTGTGACATAGAAACTGTGCACTATAAGCTAGCCACTATGGGTTCTGATGCCAGCTCTGCTATAGAACTTCTGGCCTAGTGGGGCCCATTGATATGCCCAGCACTGCTACAAGTATTGACAGCCAATTGAAGATAACAGAATTTTAGACATGAAGACATTTTTGTCTGCCATAGGGCAGGTCAACAAGACTGCTAAATACACACAATGCATTGTATGGCAAACATTGTTAAATCAGCAGGTGTTGGCTTTTTACTGGGTGGGGGCGACCATCCTCCACACACTGGCACGCAGAGCTACAGTTACCAGCATACATATGGATTGAATTGCTTGCTTTTGATTGCATGAATAACACATGCCATGCTTTGATGTAAATTAGTAGAATTGTTTTTATTTAGACAACCTGGTGCCCATGGGTTCACCTTGTTCACGAAATTAGATGGTTTCTGGTTGGGTTCCACCTACCTGGGGGAAGTGTCTAGTCACACAGCCCATAGTCACGCTTGAATGCCCTGGGATCAGGGGGAGGGTAGGCCCTTAGAGTGAAAGGCTGCCAGGTTTTAGAATTGGTAACCATACATAAATGCAATAGTGCATTGTAGATTAGACTACACTGGATTGCCTTGACATTTTAACTGCATGCTGCTTTTTAACTGACAATCAGTTATACAAAATTGATTTAGGTATTTTTGTGTAGGCCAGGTTTTGGCTAGAGTAAATGTCCATGTTCACTTTGTGTAGGTATTTTTGTGTAGGCCAGGTTTTGGCTAGAGTATATGTCCATGTTCACTTTGTGTAGGTATTTTTGTGTAGGCCAGGTTTTGGCAAGGGTATATGTCACTGTTCACTTTGTGTACATTTTTGTTTAGGTAGTGTTTTACCTTGCATGCCACGCTAACTAACCGCTATAAGATAGTTTGCTTAAACCTCTTGCAAAGCCCCAAGGTCTTTATCGCTGCACTAAATACTATATTGATAGGTATTAGTCAGCATTTTGTCGCACACACGTTGAATAGGGGTGGAATGTAGTGATACACGAAATTGCAACCTTGCCAATCAGGGCTTTAGATGACAGCATTAGCCGCTGAAAGCCAATAGTGTATTCAAAGTATGTGCTAAAAATGCTGACAGTAGTCTGTTGTAGCACTTCCATTATGCAGTAGTGAGCTACAAGGAATATGACAGGCAGGGAGGGCCCCCAGCTATGTAGCTAATAGGTTTTTGGAGTGTTTGGAACATCATGGCACCTATATAGCGCTTAGATAGCCAGTCTTAAGCGCTATAAACACTAAGCTATGAGTGCATGCCTTTTAGAGCTTGCAGATGGGGTTAATACATCCCTGCTTCCCTTAGAATATTCAGCCTCACTAACGTTAGCCCTGGCCCCAAGCTAATCTTCCTTTTCTCTGGGAAGGTACTGATAAGACATTCCTCAGCCAGCGCAGATGGGAACAAGGGAGGGGGTAGGAGCGAGCAGGGAGCATCTCAGAGAGAGCTGGGTTTTTTCCATGAGCCAGTTGCACAGGGAAAGTTCTGGAACTGTGCGTCATGGTGACTGACAGCAAGAAGTTATAAAATATCCATGCACACATGGATCAGGGGGAGATCGCCTGTGGACTTGATTCGTGCAGAAACAGGTGCCCGGCATTGGCTCATACGGTGTCCTTCAGCATTGTCCTCTGAGCGGGGCTTGTTTACAGCTAGCTTATGAGGGCCCAAGGTCTCCCCAGTGCTGAGATTAAGGGACGTAAGACTGTGTTTCTCTATGTTTCTCTATATTTCTCTATGTTTCTCTATGTTTATCTAAATTCCATGTTTCACTATATTTTGCATTGCTCTAAGTGTTATGCTTTGTAATATTCTGTAACTTGAATCCCAAATGTATATGAAATTCACTGCTTAGAATAAATATGCTAATAACACTTTGAGGGTGTCATTTGTCACTTGCATGAGATCACTGCTCAGCACAATAGAACCTGTATTTTGGGCTGAATTGGGTATTTTTGCTCTCAAAGGGCTGGCCCCGAGGAAGATTTTGCCCAATATCAAGACACCCTCCCCCAGCTGCTGCTCAGAGACTTGCTCTGGACTGGAAGGGGCGCCCTCGTACAGTGCCCTTACCTCGCCAAGCTTGGGATTCGCCTCTGGGAAAGGGCCTGTAAGCTGGTAGGGCCTAAAGACCCGTACTCCCCACAGATCCCTATTGCAGCACTCATGTTCAGTCAACCCTGGGGGCAGCTTGAGACTCGTACACAATGGGAACCTTTTGGTGTGGCTACGCTTGGAGACTTGATTCAGGAGCAAGAACTCATTGCCTTTCCCGACCTATGTGACGCCACTGGTCTCCCCACCGGGCAATTTCTGCTGCACAGAGCGGTCACACGGGCCTTGAGTAGCAGGTGGCCTGTGGCAGCTGACCAAAGGGAGGAAAATGCATGCATCGAAATGATCCTGAATGCTGCGCAAGGGGGCCACGAGACCTCCCGTATCTACGAGACCCTACTGCAGGGCTCCACTGCGGATGAGCTAAAGAGCCGGAACAAATGGGAGGCCGAGCTAGGCTTTGGTTTTGAAGACTCCGATTGGGGGGACATTACCCACTATCACAAGAAAGTCTCCCCTAACGCTTGCTTGCAGCTCATTCAGATGTATATCACTAACAGAGCATACCTCACCCCGGAAGCTATATCTAGATTCACTGGTGCTGGCATCCAACTGTGCCCCAAATGCCGTGTACCCAAGGCTGGCGTAACACACATGTTTTGGGGCTGCCCGGTGCTCAGGGAATTTTGGCTGCAAGTAAAGGAAAGGGTGGCCGGGGCAGACATTGACATTTTTTTATTTATTTATTTATTGTGATATAGTTTAAATTATAAACTTTACACAAAGCAAAAGAAATAAATATCATAAAATTAGAATATACAGTAAAAAACAAAGATAAAATATCATCTTCATGAGTCCAATGTTGACCATACAGTTATCTATAATACATATATTAATATACAATTGTTCAGTCCCTACAATTATTTAGAGTGTTATGTCCAGTCTGACTTCAATCCTCAGCCAGATAGTATACAGTGCTGTCAACAAACGCATGCTGTTAGAACTAATACAATGGTTCCAAAAAAGATCATCCATAATATACTCATTGTCGAAGACATATTTATCCAACAGGGGTTTGAATGTGCTGGCCATCTCAGTGCGTTCGGTTAGAAGATGCTTTGCCGTTTCCAACAAATCTAGAACTTTACATAATCGGCATGTTCGCAAAGAAATAGCTATCTTGGCCTTTCTTCCCGTAACAGTCAGCGTAGGCAGTTGATCCAGTCTAAGCAACAAGATAAACCGTCGGAGTCTGACTGATGGACATATGTTGAGGTATCTCTGTGGTTTCTTAAAATCATAAAGTCAATGTTGAACGAATTTGTAGCTTCTCAACTTCCCTAGATGCTCAAAATTTTCAATCCAGTCCCAGAGATCTATACGTTTACACAGAGCCCTTTGAGCTTTCTATGAGTAACCCCCCTCCTTATTTTGCCACCCAATTTCAGAATACAGTTTAGTCATTTGGTCAATAATTGTGGTACTCGATTTCTCCCTGGCCATTTCTTGATGGACTGCTGTTAGTAGACCATTACTGGTATCACAAGTCATTTTTAGATAGATTGATGCTCGCTTCTTCAGTACGAGTGCCTTAAGAGAAATCAAGCCCAATTCTAATCTTATTATAGCCATTGGTATACAAGGGGCAAGGCCGAGGATACTACACCAAAATGTTCCTTCGATCACCTGTAGCTAGCCTAGATCCATCTCCGATAGGGATTCTAAGCCATAAATTATGGCCGGAGAGAAAGCCTGTATATACAGCTGCCGAATACCCCACAGCGTAAAACCACACTGCTTAATGGTGAACCTGTGGAACAGGGCCGTCGATTGGGCCGCTCTAATTACGCGCATCTGTTTACAGGCCACATAATCGCCAGTTGTTTCAAAGTCTATACCCAAGTACCGATATTGGGGAACGTAGGTAATGTTCACCAAACCTACCTTAAGGGATACACGTGATACTCTCTTTTTTGTGTATCTCATAACCTTTGTTTTCCCCAAATTAATACTCAGGCCATTGACCTCTGCATATTCCCAGAGGGCCGCCGCAGATCTGCGTATTCCACTGATGGTAAAGTCGAAAATCACCAGATCATTGGCATAAGCCAGGATAGGGCAAGAGGCTTTGCCAATTTTTGGCGGGCAATTGTTTACGGCGGCTATTACTTCGGGAATGTCAAACACATATAGATTGTATATTAGGGGCGCTGTAACACAGCCTTGCTTAACACCCTTGTTTTGTGTAATGTTAGCAGTTGTGTGCCCTTCTTGATCTAGTTTCAATTTTACTGTGTTATTTTGATGTAGTAGTCTCAGATAATATATAAGACCTTTCGGACAGCCCATTAGATTTAGTTTCCACCATAGACGGCTTCTGGGAATAGAATCAAAGGCTGCCGCAAAGTCTATTTATAAAGCATATAGAGGAGGGGCCCCCGTTCTTAAGGCTCTAGTTCGTAGGATATCCATGATCATAATGTTTTGGGAGGTCGAATAATCCTGTCTAAACCCACTCTGGAATTTGGACAATACACCAGAATCCTCAGCCCATGTTTGTAGTTCTTTTAATAATAATGAGGCAAATATTTTCCCTGTGGCATCTAGCATTGAGAGCAATCTGTAATTGCTAGGGACAAGTCTATTTCCTTTTTTAAACACAGGGATCAATATTGCCTTTTGCCATGAACTAGGTATTTTACCAGTTTTTAGAATTTTCTCTAATAATGTACTCAATAGGCTGGCCCAAAAAGTGGGATGCGATTTAATAACAATATTGGATAGTCCATTAGGTCCTGGTGCTCGTGATAATTTTATCTCTTTTATTTGATTAAAGATAGATTCATATGATATGTCAAACGGAGCTACTGTTGGAGGACTATCCAATACTGGTAGGTTATTGTCCTCCGCCTGCCAGTTTTCCAAGAACTTTTCCCAGACTCTGGTTTCAATGGGATTGGTCAGTGTCCCCTTTTGTGGGTCACGTGCCTCATTCAACAGGGACCAGATGTCACGAGTATTCCCTTCACATATGGTCTTCACTGTTTTTTGCCAGGCCAGTAATCGGTCTGCTCTTCTTTTGGCTTTAATAGCCGCTCTGTATCTGTTTTTAATCCCTCTGACTGTTACGTAATATCTTTCCCCATGGGCCATATCTTTTTTTGCCTTATGGAGCTCAGCTCTTAGCGCTCTTTTCATGTCTCTAATTGCTTTGTCATAGGGCATTCTTTTTTTACTTTCCGTACTTATCATTAACCCCACTGAGGACGATGCATGCCTTTCTGAAAAAGCCAGAACCCAGTCCTCTCTATTTTCAATTGACAGCTCTTTAAAATTAGGCAGCTTTCTGTCATCTGCCATTCCCAGGGCCTCAGTTGCCAAAGAGATATTTTTATCAGACCAAGAGATCCTAGTACCGGATTTATTAGTTTTTACCATGCCTACGTTACTAGGCGGAGGCATCTCTCCTGAAATACTAATCTCACATTTCAATGCGGCATGATTGCTCCATTCATTAGTGATCACTGTCATGTCCATCACCAATTGTTGGAGCCTAGGGCACACAAAAATATAATCCAGTGTACTATATGAGATCCCATTTGACCATGTGTGGTGACCAGGGTAATCGCTAGCTGTTCTGCCATTGAGCATCTCCATGTCCCAGGACTCAAACAAGTAATCCCAAGCCCCCCCCTCAGGGTCTCTTTTATTGTGTATCATAACCCCGCTTTTTTCTAGTCTGGGATTCGGCATTTTACTCACATAACCTGAAATATGGCAATTGAAGTCACCAACAACAAGTACTCCCGAGTCTCTAGATGTATACAGCCACTCTGCCAATAGCTCTTGAAGTGAGTCCTGTAGTTGTTCGCTTAACTTTGCCCCAGGCGGGTTATATAGACTCACCAGCAAAAAAGAGCCCCTGGGGTTCTTGAGATCCGGAATTACTTCGATTGCTATCATATTACATTCAAAATTGCAGTCAATCTGTCTCGAACCCTTAGTGTTGGCCACCCCAATGATCAAACCACCATAGGGACGACCTTTTTCACCCCTCTTTGCTGCCGCATGATATAATACATAGCCATCCAAAAATAAGGGATCTATAGCCCATGTCTCTTGTAAACAAAAACAATTGCATTTATCCAGTAACTTTATTGAACCCTCCGGGGATAGCAGATGAGTAAAGCCACGGCAGTTCCAAGACAGTATCATTAGATTTCATTGATTAGTAATGATCTCAGGAAGCGCGTCCGCTAACCATTTTAGGACTTGTTGAACTTCAGATGCCACAATCTTCTTACCCTTAGATAAACTTGGATAATCTGCTGTGACTGGGACCATATCTTCTTCTACTATAGGCCAATCTGGCTCAACTTCATTAAGATCAGCATCGATTTCGACGTCTACTGCTTTTAGCTCCTCTTTATAGTTCCTTAACAAATCTGCTGTAGCCAGGAACTTGCAGTGTAACGCAGATACTTTGGAGTTAGGGCCTTTTAAGGGTTCGACAAATCCAAAATCGTCAGATTTAAGGACCCGCAATCGTGGGACAGAGTCTAATCTTGTCTAAAAGTCTGAACGCGATAGCCATTTACTATTTTTGCTATGATATAAGTTCTTTATCAGACATATCCTGTTTCCCCTTGTATCCTCTTTGGTTTCCTTGACAGCCGCTGCGGATATTTCCAGGTTTTCTGGGTCCTGAGGCATTTCCGTTACTTCCTCTGATTCAGGCTCTCCATTGTATTCCACGTCCAACTCTATACTCATTATCTCCACTTCAGACTCCTTGTCAGCCACTTGTGCGGAAAGCAGCCAGCTGGTAAGATAACCCTCTTTGGTCGCCTTACGTTGCTTGGCTCTTGTCACTCTTTTCCTACTTTTTTTGGTAAGTAGTCCCGTCTCTCTCTGTTCTTGCACCGGTCGTGCCCTAATACCACCTCTTTTGCCCTTTCCAGCCCTTTTAGCTAATCTCTGTTGTTTTCGTGAAAAAAGAGGGTTAGGGCTAGGCACGTCCTGCTCAGCTTCCAGGCTGTCTTGCTCTTCGGTTTCATTGGCAATAAAAATTGCTTCTGATAAAGTGGCTTCAGCCTCTTCAACTGCCGTCTGTCTTCCTTTATTTTCCATAGCAGTCGACTCCGCATTAGCCAATATTCGCCCGGACATTTTAAGCAGAATCTTAAGCGCAAACTCTAATGATGCTACTGATGCCTGGATTTCTGCTATTTCAGAGGCCCCTGGAAAGGACTTGTCCTGGGACTCAACTTCCACATCGGGGACATCCTCTGTGGAAACCATTGCTAGATTAGGTGAAATTGACAGTCTGTTTGAGCCGGGGCCCACCACAATTGATCCTAAGGGTGAGGTTGTGGTTCTATCCATTTGTATGCCACTGTTGATGCTCCTACTAACCGGATGTGGTGTCATACTTTTTTGAATGTTTAAACATAGATCTAATAATGAGTTGTTGTCTATGTCCTCGAAGTCTATCGATGTTAAGGCCTCTTTATCACAATGAGCTGGTATGTCTTCTTCAATAGCAGTGGAGTTAATTTCGCCAACTACATTCAATGGAAATAATTCCGTAATCACACCTTGTTTTATGGGAGGCGTCTTCATTGCTTTCTTTTTTGACCTAATTTTTTCCATTGCAGTCTCCTTATTGGCAAGGGTCTGGTTTGCGATTTTCACCTTAGGTTTCCTTAGGTTATATGTGGTTTGTGTCTGTTCTATTCCTGCTTGCATTAAGGCAGGAAGTTGTTGGTCTCTTTTTGTTATGGCAAAACGTTTTCAGTCCACACCAGGATCAAAAGCACAAGGTCAACAGTCTCCTGGTGGAGATATTACAACCATAGGTACTTTTGCCTATATGGATGAGACCATCTGTATATGTAGCCCTCTGTTTGAATTCATGGGTGGCACAGTGTTACTTCTCTATAGACTATTTGTCTCCTTATCGCCTCCACCTCTTAACACAGATAACAAGAGGAAAGGCTACAAGGCTCCAGAAGAACCCCACCGAGGCGCTACACCATCAACCGACTCCGCCAGCTGGTGAGTCAATCCCAAGGCACTCCAATGTACTCCAATGTACACCACCGTGGCGCACAAAGATCTCCGCCTGCTTGCAAGCTGTGCAAGGCAGCCGGGTTCACCCACAAATCCTCTCAGATCACGCTGAGAGTACCACTCATCTGTAGTCACCCACCACCAGTAGCCACCAGCAGCCTTGGTAGCCCGAGGCTGGTAGCCCGTGGCTGCCTGCCTGCCTGCCTGCTTACCCCCAGTACCTTCACGCTGGAAGATTCAGCGGGGCTGCACACCTTACTCACACGATCCGCAGCCTACTGGAAGTCAGCTGGCGGCCTCTCTCTCCAGCTGCCTCCAGTGCTGCCGTTGCTCCGCACCTGGACGCGACACGCCTTGGGAAGCCCGCGCAGGGACCGAAATTCGCCGTCAGCCTCACTCACCTGCTGCCCAGCCACAGGTGCTCCACTCTCCAGGCCCCGTCTCACAACCTGCATCCGGATCGAAGGATCTGAGGAAAGGACCTGCAGCCGTTTCTCGCACACTCTCGCGTCAAGCCGCACCTCGTGAAAGCCTCACGTGAGTCGTACTACGCACTGTGCGACTGTGACAGAGACCGCTTCCGACGCAACACTAACTCTCTTCTAGTCCACCTTACCCTACTGCCATTGAGACAGATGACCCCTCAGCATGTATCCTGGGCAGGTTTAGGCAGAGCAGGAAGAACAAACCACTAAACAAGCTCAAAGACCTCATATACATCACAGCAAAAAGGCGCATAGCCATGAGTTGGAAAAGCCCCAGAGGCCCGCCTATACCCGTATGGTGGGGCGACCTTCTAAAATGGATCATGGCTGAAACAGCGGCATGGGAGACGGCGATTCAGGTGCAGAGATTGGACTCTAGCGAGGAGCTACAATGCTGGGTGGCCCTAACAGTACCTTTGCTTCATCCTGAGCCACCTGAGTCGGAACTAGATGGAGATGCCGACCCAAGCGTTTTGAACTCCTGAGAACCATTGACTTACCGCAGTCTTGGTGGGGGGGAGGGGAGGGGAAAGGGAAGTTGGGTTTTTATTTCATCCTGTCATTGTGATATGCCTTTCAGATGCTATAGATGATGCTTCTGCTATATTTGTTACAGAAAATAAAAATATATTTAAAAAAAGAAAATGGTTAAGTTGCGCTACTAAAAACCTATGAAATTCAGTGAAAAAACATTGTTCAAGGGACGTTATGGTTCCAAGTAAAACCGAAAAACCCCTGAAATTCGCCAGTTATGGTAAGCTAAGCAACCATAACTCGCGCCCCCACCGTGCACTGCTAAGACTAACACCCAGGACATCAAAGATGACATCACAAATGTCACTGATGACATCACATGTGCATTTACCTTTCATGAAAAGTCTGTACAAGGGATTCTTATAGTAATGTTAATAAAAAAGTGTCAAGGATCATTGGAATATATATCATGAGGTACGTAGTGCATTAAGTAATGCATTAATCCAAATAGCATTGTATTATGAAGTTTTTTCCAATATACTAAAGTACACATGTAGTAACATAGGCATAGTGTGCAGCAGACATGATGGAAATGCAATATTAATAACCTTGCCATGTTAAAAACTAAAATTATAAATGCTTTCTTATTAGAGTCTTGCATACTGTGAAACATTTAATACGTACCTAATCAAACCCACTTACTATATTATTGCATCACTGCACACAAAACACAGACAACAACACATACAAATAGAGCATATAAAGGGAAAGTGAAGTAAACAAAAAAACAGCAGTATTACCCGACAATCTTCAAAACCTAACTGATTATCTTCATGCACAGAAATGATTGCTGTGCTTCAAAGCTACTACTTCCCTATGTATAACTATCACATATTGTGACTAGACGCTAAGGAAAGTAGTGTAAATGCAATGTGTACAAATATGAGCATATCCAGGGAAAGTACAGTAATAAAAAAACAACAGAACTATAAGACAGTGTTGATAACCTTACTAATCATCTTCATACATAGAAAGCATTGCTGTCTTCCAAGTCTGTGTTTTCCCCTTTGTATATATTTCATATGCTTTGAGTGGACCCTAAGTGAATTACTATAAGAACATATTTGAAGTATAAGTCTACAAATATAGTACTTTGTACTATAGTATAGTGAATTTTTAGTTCCTGACTGTTACTGTCCAAGATATATCAGTAAAGGAAAAAAGAGTGAGCCAGGCATCTGATGTCATCAATGGCATTTGTGATGTCATCTTTGATGTCCTGGGTGTTATTCTTAGCAGTGCACGGTGGGGGCGCGAGTTATGGTTGTTTGCTTACCATAACTGGTTTATTCACTGAATATAGTATATATATGACTATATTTACTAGAGCTGGAAACTAGGTTGGTTTTGTTCTCAGGGGAGGGTGTGAGTTTCCAGAGAGTTTCTAGTTTTCTTTTTTGTGTGCGGAGCACTTTTAGGTCAGGGGTAAACCAAGAATTCACATGGGCTCTTGGTTTTCCTTTGCGCATTTTGAGAGGTGCTACTAAGTCAATAGCTTTGATCATGGACACGTTATAGGCGTCTGCGAGGACGTTAGGGTCATTTGTGTTAGGTAAAGCGTTAAGAGTCGAGATAACAAGAGGCGTGATTGCCTCAGCCGTAATATTCCGCTTGTTACTGGTGAGGCATGAAGGTGCTATGGGGCTTGTTTTATTGTGAGCTGAGGCTATAGTAAGCTCAAACTCTAAAAGGTAATGGTCTGTCCATGATTGTGGTGTGATCCTATTTACTGAGATGTGGGGTTTCTTTGGAGTGGTGAGAGCAATCAGGGGGGCAGCTATGGTGCCATAGTCTGCCATGAAATTTCTATAGTACTCACTGAGTCCTAAAAAGGCTCTCACTTGGGTCTGGGTAGTGGGGGTAGGCCAGTCTTGTACTTTACTGGGTAGAGGCTGTATCCTCCCTCCACCTACTTCATGACCAAGGTAGACCACTGATCCTTGTCCAATCTGGCACTTATTGGCCTTTATGGTCAAGTGGGCCTTCTGAAAAGCCTGCGGCACAATCCTAAGGTGTTTCGCATGGTCTTCCCAGGTGGCACTGAAAACTGCTATATCATCCAGATATTCAAGACAGAATTCATTCAACCCATTCAACACATGATTCACAAGCCTCTGGAAAGTGGCAAGGCATTTCCCAACCCAAAAGGCATTACCCTGAACTTGTAAAGACCCTCTGGTGTTGAGAAAGCTGTCTTTTCCTTGGCATGTTCTGCAAGAGCTATTTGCCAATAGACTGCAGTGAGGTCAAATGTGCTGAGTTATTTGGAGGCACCCAAAGTATCCACCAGCTCATCTGTTCTAGGTAAGGGGTGTGCATCTGCCTTGGTGACAGCATTCAGAGCCCTGTAATCCACACAGAACCACAACTTGGAAGTACCTGCTTTTGGAACCAAAACCACTGGGCTGGACCAAGGACTACTAGAGGGTTCAATCACCCCAAGATCCAACATTCTGTTGGCCTCTGTCTTAATATAATACCTTACTTTGTCTGACATCCTGCACCCCCTACTTTTGGTAGGTACACTGTCTCCTGTGTCAGTCATGTTTGCACCAAGGTGTCAAACCAGGAGACTGTGAGAACAAGGGGGAAAATTGCCTCAGCAAACATTTCACCTCTACTTGTTGGTCAGCAGTCAGGTGAGGGGCCACATGGGCACCCTAAATGGAGCTGTCTGAAGGACTGCTCTGTAACAGGTCAGGGAGAGGTTCTGGCTCCTCCTCCTCAACATCTGAATCCAGCAGCAGTGCAGCGATTTCAACTCTTGGGATGAAAGCCTCCAGTCTATTCACATGGAACACTGTTGGAGCCTGACCAGCCCTTCCAAGGTCCACTAAATAGTTGACCTCTGTGTAAGGGCCTGACCATCTGTCATGTAAAGCACAGGGCCTTATGGGATTCATGATCAGGACTTGCTGACCAGGTGTAAAATTGATGAGGAAAGCATTCTAGACATACCAATGTTTCACCAGTGCTTGCACTGCCTTCAGTTTCTCACTAGCTAGACCCATCAGGAGTACCATCCTTTTTCTGAGCCCTCGCACATAGTCTACTACATTGGTAGTAATGGGGGGAGTGGGCATCTCCCATCCCTCCTTGACTATGACCAAACAGAAGCTTCGAAGCGGCTGAAGCCAACACCCTCCTGTGGTACCTCTCTGTAGGCAAACCGTAAGCATGGTAACAGAAGATACAATTTTCTTCTTTGAAGTTATTCCAGAGCCCCAATTATGCTTTGTAAGGTCCTGATAAACCTTTCAACCAGACCATCGGTTTGTGGGTGGTATGCGGAGAAAAACATATAGGAGGCACCACATTCCTTCCACATGGCCTGCATTTTCTTTGACATAAAGTTGCTGCCCCTATCAGACACAACGTTTTTAGCGAAGCCAACCCTAGTAAATATGCCAAGTAAAGCTTTTGCAACTGACTTGGCAGTCAAAGTCTTCAATGGGATGGCCTCAGGATACCTGGTGGCATGGTCGACCAGCACCAGGATAAACCTATTGCCTGAGGATGTTTGGGGGTCAAAGGGACCAACAATGTCGATCCCTCCCCTCTCAAATGGTACCCCCACTACTGGGAGTGGTACCAGTGGAGCTTGGATTGTTGAGCCACTCTTACCAGATAACTGGCAGGTGGCACAACTCCTGCAGTGACATTCTACTTGCACCCCCATCTTGGGCCAGTAGAAATGCATGGATAACCTTTGCTTGGTTCTCTTGATACCAAGGTGACCAGCAAGGGGATCTTCATGCACCAGCTGCATGAGGAATGGTTTTACAGCAAGGGGAACCACCAACCTCCTATAGGCTCCTTCTGTAGACTCTGTAGGCTTCCCGATAAATCATGTGCTCCCCAGGAGGTTGACCCTCAAGCTGGGAGCAGGCCTGTCTACGTAGTCCTTCCAGAGATGAATTCAGAGACTTACTGAATTCTTCCCTGTCAGGACCACCTTTTACTAATAAGTCTTTTAGTCAGGATGGTCATTGGGATCAAATACTTCAGGTAACACCTCTACCTCGTCAGGCCCTTGTGTTTGACCAACTACCTCCACCTCAGTGGTAGGTGAGTTAGGGGGATATTTTCTTTCCCTCTTTTGTCTTTTCTGACTCCTTTAGCCCTGGGTTTCCCATTTCGCTTGGGCACTGCGGCGGTCTTGGCCAGTGCTGCCCTTGTTTGAGACCTTGTGCAGGGTCTTTCTGCTGTATCTCCCACAAGCCCTAAGGCCCTTAGATTATTTCCCAGCAAGACCTTTCCTTGGACAGTTCTCTGAATGCTCACTGGAATCCTGACCACTGTATCATTTAAAGTAAGATACTGGGAACTGGAGAGGGGGGCCATGAGCCAAATTAGTGGGCATCAGAGGAGCTCTGGCAACTTCCTCTGGGTCTACCAAGGTAGAATCCACTACAGTTCGACTGCACCCACTATCCCTAAGAGCAGGAGTACCTACTCAATTGATCTGCACACTGTCTTTAAAGTGGTGCTTGGTATTGTCTGGAATCCTAGCATACGCCTCTGAGACTGTAGGCTCCCAGGAACCCAGTGAAACTAAAACTAGCTCAGAATCTATCCCACTGGGGAAGGAATTTGAGGAGAAGGATCCCCCTTTAATCTCTTCTTCCTCATAGGAGGAGAAGGACCGATTAGCAGAGTGAACCCCCAAGGTTCTCACCTTAAACCTAGGGTCCCCCTTCACATTGTCACTTGCTCCACAAGCCACACAAGATCCACTGGGTCTGTGTACACAGCGAGGCTTACTGTAAGCAGAGTTCTGTTTTGGAGGATAACCTCCACTACCCGGATGGGTGTATGGAGCGGATGGGTGTATGGAACGGATGGGTGTATGGAGCGGATGGGTGTATGGAGCGGATGGGTGTACGGAGCTGTTGGCTTAGAATGCAGAGAACGTTTGAAAGAGCATATAACTCATCAAATCACACCACCACGCTTACTCTCTCCTTAACATCACCACTCAACTAGAACACAGAGATACTATGACACCATTTGGTATAACTGTTCTCATACCAACATCCGCCGCTCACTCCACATCATTCTAAGTTGACACTGCTGGTCTCACAACCCCCAGCTAGGCATTCTCCTCAGGCCTAACGCAGCCACAGCCGTTCTGGATAAAACCTGCCTGAACTGACTCATTCTCCTGATCTCTCAACCACCACACCTACCGCTATGAAGCAGCTACTACACGGATATCGCACAAGCTGCACACATACCCGGTGCTCACATGCACCTTTTGACTCTCTCTACTCTCTCTACTGATCTGAACTTCGGTTCCCAAGGGCGTTCAACCTACCAGCGCCTTCAGACCATACCAATGGTATATAAGGCGCTATATAAATGCAAAATAACATAACATAACTACCCTGTGTGTTCTCTTGTGACTTACCCTTATTTTTCTTTTTGTGGCCCTACTGGTAGGAAGTTTTATCAGGTCCCCACCCTCCTTATCTTTGGGCTTTTTCCCCTCCTCCTGCTTACCAGGACGAGTCTTGTCCTTATGGGACACTCTATGTGACACCCACAAATCTGCTGCAATGGCCAGCTTCTTAGGATCTAACTCCTTTGAATCTGCCAAATGCTGCTTAGGCTCAGGGGAACAAGATGCAAAAATATGTTCAAGCATGACAAGACATATCATACCCTCAAAGGTGGAGACCTTATAGTCTTCAACCCAGCCAGTCAAGTTTTTTTTTAAAGAATCAGTCACATATGACACACAAGTACTTCCTTCTTTCTTTTTATACTCTCTGAACCTTTTAAGGTATTGGGCAGGAGTCTTCCCAAACTTCAAAATGAGAGTTTGCTTTAGCATTGCAAAATCAACACTTCAGTTTTTGGCATCTCCATGATAGCACTGCAGCCAGAATGGGGTAGTCTGCTGAGCAACCATGCAATCTTATCAGCATTTACAACCTCCTGAACTTCACATGCATACTCAAATGCATTCAACCAGTCCATAATTTCCTTCTTCTCATACACACTGAGCAGATCTTTAGGAAATCTTGGATGAGGACAGGACTCAGACCCATGTCCAGATCCCTTGGATCCATTTGAAGCTTGAAGCTTGGCCAATTCCAACTGATGATCCCTGTCTTTCTGTTTTTATGCCTGCTCTACTTTCAACGTAGCCATGTGAAATTCAAGCTCCTTCTGCCTAAACAGCAGCTCTTGTTTCTTGAATTCCAGCATGGCCTCAGCATCAGAGCTTGCAGAGGAAACATTAGGCGTAGCATCCTGCCTGTCATCATGGGCACCACTGATGAGGTCAGCGACAGAACTGTCATTTCTGCCAGTGGGAGCAGCCCCACCTCTTTCTGCACCTTCATCAGAAGCTATGGCACTGAGTTGCAACTCTTGCCATTCCATGTTTCTTTGGATGATTTCCAATTTTGTACCTTGAGCAGGTAAACCCCTCTCAGTACACATCTTTCTCAATTTTTCTGATCTAGAAGCATTTAAGGTTATAAAGGTACCTGTTTCAATTATATTAGATAGGTCTATGGCCTTTTACAGTTATCACTACAAAGTCACTGCGTCCTGGATAGGAATAATTTGAAATGCCTTCACTAGTGTGCAACACTGGATACCTTCAGTCCTATCTCACTGCTGTACACCAATTTGTTAAGATGGATTTCTGAACTCTGACCTGGTGGGCAGAGGTTCAGGAGGCCAGGCTAGTTTCTTGGAACAGGGTAACCTTCTGGACAAGCTAGACCAATCAAGGTAGATGGCGGCGGTCAAGACTAGGTCTCAGGAGGGGTGAGGGTGACTGAAATACCTCACTTACAAATCACTCCCAGTCAGGTGTAGATATATTAAAAATACAAATATATTTATTTCAAGGCCTTTGAGTTTCAAACGCACACATTGAATCACATTAATACTATTCCAATGGGTCGAAGCGTCTTCGCAGACCTTCTAGGACGACCAGATGCAGAGGGGTCCCACGGGATGACAGCAGGCTCAGGGTGCCAAAGCTTCCAGCGGGTCACCAGCGGTTCCTCGACTCAGCTACTTAGCTTCAGGATACTTAGATCCTATCCTTTGTTCAGTGAGAACTCCAGAGATCAACGTGGTATGGGTGTTTGGGGGATTCTCTTATCCAGAATCTCCTTCGCACCAAAACGAGGAGGACCCAATTGGAGATCTGCTCACATACAGGCATACCATACGTGGACCAATCACAGACCACGGTGGTCCCAGTCATTCAAAGCACTCCAGACACTCTGGCACCCAGGATGTGTATTGGGGACAGACACCCCAGCCCACACCCTGGAGGCACACACACAAGGCATGCAGAAGCCCATAAAAGCTTGGCGTTTTGTGGGAAAATGCATGCCCAAATAAGGACTGACCCGGGTCGGCTTGACCTGGGGAAGGCAAAAGGCAAGATGGCCAAAGGACAGGACAAAGAACCCTGTGGCATGGCCATCTGGAGCCAGGCCACCTATTTGTGCCAAACGCGGAATCGCAGTTTACCTGGCAGGAAACGGTTCAAATTACATGAAAAGGTAAGCTGCCACCAGCCCTGTCCATGACACATCTACACCTCTCCTGAAAAAATAATTCAAGAGTATCTAGGGCCTTTGGAAATGACTAAGAGACCCAAATGTACTGTACTGGAAGGTACATTGTACACTTGTTACATGTTGCAGAAAAGTTGCAAAATTGGAAAAGGACTAAGGGAAACAAAGTCTCCCAGTACTGACTGTCTTAAGGGCATGTCTGTTTCCCCAGTTTCCCCATAAAAAGTGAGCGAAAGCCCAGAAGAGTGCAGCAGAAGGTTGGGCTCTCCTGGCAAAGTCATACTATGGTGTTAAACGGCTGCAAAAAGGTGTGTGGGGGGGGATACACCTACATGCAAATCTTTCCTAACATTGAGGAGCTGAGGGAGCACCAGCAATGCCCCAGCTTTGATCAAAGATTCCAGAGACTGGTGGGGCGCCACACCGGCTAGCCCCGGCTCACTTAAAGCCTTGTCTAGAGGGACCATTGTCCCACAATGAGGTGGTTAGGGGGCGTCTATTTGGCAATTTAAAATGTGCAGCAGATGGGGGAAGGGTTTGGTATGTGAAGAGGGGTGGATTTGAGCTCTAGGCCAGTGCAGAAGACCTTGTTATGTCCTTACAAGGACACCATGCTGAGAGGGGAGGGAGAGGGAATACAAGACCTGGCAGTGGGAAGAAAATAAATAAAAAAGAAGGTTGTACACTTTGACCATCTCCTGTGTCGTCCTTGATATATATGTTTGTGGTCTGGTCAAAATGGCTTTGGTGATGAAGCACGGACATGCGCCCTCGCTATTGGCTGCTTCCGCGACCCAGACGGTAGCCCGTTCCGAGGAACTCTACATCATCCGGTGCTGCTGTTGCCCGATCCTTGACGATAATCCCCTACAAGAATCTCCCCCGCCGCATCCCCAGTTATAGGAGGGAACAAGATTCATTTTCCAGCTGATGCCGATCCTGACTGTCATCCGCAAGGTATGAGCCTACTTACGTCCCGGGAGACGCCATGATGACAACTGGACATCCTCACCGTTCCTTCCACTACACACTCCAAACAAAAATTTAAACAAATAAATACATACCTACCTGGTTTTCCACATACATAAAATACAGACTACACTATACAGACGAAGGTGCCCACCAGCAATCACCCTCCCACTCACACAGGACATCTTTCCTTCGCAAACCAATGCCATTTGAACTTCCCCACAGCCTGACAGCGGTACGCATTGGTCTGACTGGGTGGAAGATTTTGAGGATTTCATCAAAGCTGTTGGGGACAGATGTCATTGATAGGGCAGATAATTTCACAAATCTTGTGTGCGAGAAGTAAAATCTATCATTAGGACATTTTGGTGCCTGGACAAACAATCCTATGCCATGTTGGTAGCTGCTACTAATAACAAATTTGCAGTTCTACTCAAGCATGGTTATGAAAGGTACACATTTAACCAGTGCTGCCAGAGATTGCAAGAAACCATGGACAAATGTGTCGTTTCCTTGCAAAAACAAATTACCCATTGTCAATTTCACACCTGTTTGGACAACGAAGCAATTCGACTTTGCATAATTGAAGGGTGCACCTCTTCCATGTTTAGAAAGCACCTCCTCAAGAAACCATTACCACCAAATTAAATATTTGGCATGGCCAGGAACTATGAGCGTGTCGACTCGCACGCCGCCACTATGAATGCCCTGTAGAGACATGAAACAGTAGAAACACTAACCAAGTGCAAAATGTTCACTCAACGAACTCACATCAGCTCTGAAAGCACCCACTGATCTTCCAGCGTGCCTATGCTCCAGATTTGGAATCTCCATCCGTCACAAAGGTCTGTGTCCAAACCTAGACCAACGATACAGCAAATGCGGGCAACCAGGCAATTTTCAGACTGTCTGCATATATGGGTAGCGTTTCACATCACAGCACCCAGGGAATCCTGACATGCAACGTCAAATAATATGCACATGATGGTGGAAGAGACCCAAGAAAGTACACATAACGTTGACATTAGCCCACAGACAGTACAAGAACCTCATTTATTTTGTTTTTTGAAGATATCTCCTTTATTGTTAAACATTTAGACAAGTGGCAGCAAATGTATCAATACAATGGAACTGCCTTGCAGGTCATTAACAAACAGAATAACTTTTCTTAGTAACTTCACTTGTCCAAAAACCATAACACTTGGAGGGAGATAATGAAAGTGGATATGAGGATCGGACAGTGCTAAACAACATTAAGTGCAAAATTAAACTTTCAGAAAAGCGTTAACAAGAGCTGTTAATTCAGTGCCTTAGTTAATTTCTAACCTAAGGCACATCTGGGTATAAGTCTTTAACCAATATTAGTCCACCATTCACAGTCCTCACACCCCACTCTCTGGATTTCAAGAATAATTTACATACAATCAATTTCTCTAGAGGCCTGACTCTAGTTTAGGCCTTAGTGATCATTTAGTGCATCTTGAGTGGGTTCCATTCCACCTGTAAATTTAGTGATGGAACTTCTTGCTGGGATTCCTGGCATGGTCGATCAGAAGCTGGCATAGCATGAACTGGCTTCCATAGGCATTCTCAAACTTCCTTAATTTCTCAACCAAACGGTTGGCTCCATACAAATCCACATACTGGAATGGCCCTCCAAGGCTTAGTGGGAAGGCAAAGCCAAACACTGCAGCAATATCTCCTTCCACAGGCTTGCTAAGAATCCACTCCTGCAGGCACATCGCTGCCTCGTTCACAAACCACAACATGAGATGCAGCTGGGCGTCCTTATCGGAGGAGACATCAGAGGTGGGCATCAGCTTAAACCTCTCCAAAATCTCGATTGCGCCATAGTTCAAAGTCTTGCCCTTGACACCCTGCTGGTATATATAAAATCCTTCCTCTGATTTGCACCCTAAAAACCCTTCGTCCACCATGGCTTTTAATAGCTCCAAGTCCCCTTCTCCAAAGCTCTCGCCAAACGCTTGACCGTGATCCTCAGCAACATGAGCAGCAACATCAATGCCAACCTCATCTGCAAGAGTGGAGGCACCCAGAGCCTGTAGTAAGGGCATCCAGCATTTTCCTGCATAACTCAGACCACTTCAGCCAACATTGGCCCCAGGCGCCTAGTGGTGTAAAATCCAGGCCCAACCAAAAACTAAGGATCTGTGTGTGTCAGGATGTCAATAACTGAAAAACCCAACCTTGTGTCCAAAACATCCTATTCTAACCCTCACACTACAATTAAAACAATAAAGTGTGAAAGGAAATGTCTTCAACTTGATATTTGGCAAGATATTTCTTTGTATAGTCCTTCTACACCTCTGTTAATTCACTTCATTCACAATCCCAGCTTTTACTGTCTGTCGTTAGTCCTCCTTGAACCCAATTCTGTTAATGTTCTCTTCTTGCTCCTTATCACTGGAGCTCTCTCCCTCTCCCCCTCCTTTTTACTACTTCTTACCCTGTTTTCCGTACTTCACTAAGGAACTATCTTCTTCAGTCTTAATTTTTTCTCTGACAATGTTTTGTAAATGAATCAATCTCCATTGTATTGTACTGTCATGTTTTATGTAAAGCACTTTGGAGTAAAGCACCCAATAAATACCAAGTAAATGCAAAAAATACAAAAGAAGTGTTCACAACAGCTCCAACAAAAATGTTTTCCAAGGTGGAAACCCTAGGATCCAGAGGGTGGTCCCCTTCCCCGGGATTCTTAAAGAGGATGGAAAATGTCTCTTTGTTACGCTTGATCTTCCCAGGTGAACTTATACCTACGTTCCCAAGTACCAGGCAGAGAGAGTAATGGACTCCCTAGCCAGTCTTTGAGACCACATGTGGAACTGGAAACACTGCGCCGGGTCCTCGGTGGCTGAAAGGGAAATATCCCACTACTGCATGGTGTACATGCAATTTGTTCTTATCAGAGACCAGGGAAACCCATGTTATGATGGCGCGTGGAAGAGAAGGCCCTATGAAGGGCAGGAACACACCATCCAAGGGACAGAGTAGAGTGTGCCCACAGAGAATATTTCAGGGACGATGTATTCCAGAAGGGACAGAATCCAGAGGAAACAAAAAGGTCCAGTTCATCAATGTTCAACAGTTCCAGAAGTAATCCATGCAGGAAAACAAAGTCCAAAACACAGTTCACCAGAGTCCATGAGGTAATCCAAAAGCAATCCAGGGAACAGAGCCAAGTTCAAAACACAGTTCAGCAAAATCAGCAGGGAAATCCAAAAGACAATCCAAGAACCAGGATCAAGTCGAGAACACTGTGTTAGCAGGGTAATCCACAAGCAGCCAAGAAACGAAGGCAAAGGTCCAGAACAGCCAAGCAATCCAACTGAGCAAACAGGAACACAAGGAACAAGGTCCCCACTCGCACATGTTGAGCAGCATCACAGAGTGAAACCAGTTCCCTTAAATACTGTGAGACGTCCTGGTTTTGTGGGTCGCGTGACATCCGTAAATCACATCACTGCTAAGCATGTATTCTGGGACCTTGACTGGTGCTGATGTGGCATAGCGTTGTATAGGTGCCATGGAAACCTCCAGGTAGAACGCAGGCCCCATGGTCTTGCTGGTACGAGCCGCCACGGTCTCATTGCGTTCATCCTACATTGGACAGAACTCTCTCACGGAGACGAGACAGTGAGTGCCGAGTGTGCATGGCACTTGGTTCCTGTTTAGGCAACAAGTTTTTATAACAGTCTTTCTTTAACACAAATGTCTCCTTTGTTAAGAAAACACTGTCTTTCTATAGTATTTATGGTAGCTTTGCAACTCGACTGGTATACTCCCCTGCCAGGACTCATACAAATTCCAAAAGCCTGGTGTACTCTCCGGCCAGGAACTTCTTATGTGAATCAGTCACCTGATGTCCTTCCGTTGCCAGCACTTCTCATGTTTTTCAATTGCCTTGCCAGGACTTATATGTTTCACAGTTCCTCTGTATCACCAATACTGCATATATTGCTCTTGGCTTGGTATATGTGTCTGCAGTATGTTTGTTCAAACCTTGTCCCACACTTGCATCTCATGCATCCGTAGCTCATTGGGGTTTGTACTTTGCCTTTTCCGCATTCAAACAATCTTGTAGTTTTAACAATGGTGTTGCATTTAAATTGTCGTTGGCACGGCCGCTGGAACTCCCCAGGGTCCCCGCCGGCTTCAGGATGACCAGTTATCTCCAGTGTCTCCGGCCCGGTTCGCACTTCTGCAATGTGACTCTTTAACCTGCTTTCCACTTTGTAGTGTGCAGACGTCCTTCAGTTTACTTCGCGGCTCTGAAGTCACACGCCTGCTTCCCTTCAGGCCCTAGAATGGAGAACGCTGCCTCTTCATGCTGCCGAGCGCCCAGGAACTCCCTTGCGGCTCCTAGCGTCTCCACTTCTCTTCCTGCTCGTGCACTGTGTTTCTCCTTCTGTCTCTGCAATCTCCTCTAATCCACCACACTGGTATGTGCCTTTTGCGTTCGTGAGCCTCTGCATAGGAATCAACGTCTTCTCCTGCACTGCCACACTCAGTAGTGTGGTTGCCATCTTTAAATGTCCTGCGCACAGGTAATTCGGAAAAACAATCAGACCGCATGTTGTGCTTCAAGCTCTTGATAACTTGTACAAACTCATTCATCCTCCTCATCTCAGTACTTGGGTGATTCTGGGAATTGGAGTCCATGGGTTTCATTCGACACATTTTAAATAGTTCTCCTAAGTGATATTACCCAAATGTACCTCAGAAGCAAAAAATATGAAGAAGAGGTTTCTTTACTTCTTCTACAAGTAGGCCATGAAGGTCTTGGGCATTAGAGTTTCTTCCTTATCTGAAAGGTGTAGATACTGCGTCTCGTCCAATGAAGTCATGACATCTCCTCCCATGTGATCCTCCATCATATAGGTCAAAATTGGGTAGCGGCCGCCGTGGATCCATCACATAGTGATGAGGGAGATTACTCCAGAGGCACTCTTCACTCTTGGTACCTTTTCGGTTATCACTTTGATGAGGGGGATTACTCACGAGATAGTCCTCACTCTTGATATTACTTTCATAATCACTGTGACGAGGGATGTTACTCCCTAGATACTCTTTACTCTTTCCTCTGCGGGGCCTCCCTCTGGAACATCCTCCCTGCCGCTCTAAAACTTGAGCAGAACCACCTCCGGTTCCGGAAGCAATGCAAGACCTTCCTTTTTTGCTTCTGCTTTCTCTCTTCCTCTCCCTTGTTGGCTTCCCCGACCGCTCTGCACACTGGTCACCTGGCCTACCACTGAAACTCAGGCCCAGGCTCCTGCATGTCCAGTTGCCCTTGCACTGCCTCCGGGCTCCCCCAACGTGCATGGGTCTGTATCTTCAACCCTACAGTCCCCTCTCTCTCTGCACTAATGAGCCACCCTCCAGCAGCACTTATAGAGTTACCTGCACTCTTTCCTTCCTTCCCCCCCTGGCACTTTTCCCCTTCCTTCCTACTGCACTTGCATGATCTAAATGACACAAGACCTAGTAAGATTGTTGTTGTGTCCTCCCTCTGTTCCCACGCCTTGTCTTGTTGCACCTAGAAACACTTGTGTACAGAGCGTTATACATGACTTATCATATCATATCTCTTCTTATTTGCTGTGACGAGGGAGATGACTCCCTAGATACTCTATACTCTTAATGTCTTTTCTGTATAAACTGTGATGAGGGAGATGTAAGGGTGCAGAGGTAGATGCGGGACACGAAGGTGGCATGCTTGTTGGCATACACTTTTATTTAACAGAAAAATAAGGAAGGACCCTATCTGACCCTATAAGAGGGGTTGCCCTGCCTCAAATAAAACTAAGGATGATGTCAGAAATGTCATTCAAAATCAAATAGGCCACTGTCCTGTGCGCCAAACCTATTTCCATCCCTCACACTCAATAAAAAACCATAGAATGAGTAACACCCTGATTCCAGAAGGATGACTCCCTCCAACTAGATGTTACAGTAGGGCGCTCGTAAATGATGGGGGACTATCTTCCTGTATAGTTCCACAAAAGGAGGCGCTCCCCCTTCCTCAGGCCTTTGCAGGCGTTTCTTTACAGTTCAACAAAGGTGTGGGCAATGTTGCGCCTCGTGTTTTGCTTTATCTTGGCCACGTGGGGAGACCGCGTACTTACATCCCCCGGACCCTGCAAAATCAGTTGTTGGACTCAGGTAGGCAAAGAATTACACATAAAACACTGGGTATAATGATAATATAAATGGCTCGTTATAGGCCCTTTACTCACTCATAACATAAACGAAGGGAAAAAAAACATAGTTATATATAAACATAGAAAAAGAGCATCACCGTTAGGATAGTTGCAGAAGACACCCTCATCTCGGCCACCACAACACTGATTAGTCCTACAGCAGGTAGGCAAAGAGATCACTCGTACTAATGGGGTCTGCAGCGAGACTGCATCGCCCGGGGTCCAAGTTCTAGCTAGCTTCCCAAGAAGAATACATCTTTGCTTTATGGGGCTAATCCCAGCCCCTCATATGTTACCAGGCTGCCCTCGACCGAAGAGCAGACAATAAGCATGAGGAGCAAAGAGTGGAAAATCCAGCTAGAACTGGAAAAACCCAGCTTCTCTCCTTGCCTTTGTTCCCAGTACCCCTTATCACTGCACCTGCAGAACGCTTCGACTCCCTTTCTGGCTTGTCCTTCAGCAGACAATACAACAGCTATTATCCACAGTTCGTTCAACAGACATCAATATGTGACTTTGTCTCTGCTGCAGAAATACATGTTTACTTGCTGAGCCCACAAAAACGTAGTAATGGAAGTGAATGTCTAAGATGGGCGTGCATTGGCGGCATGTTTTCTTTGCTAATTTTCGCACAGGCACTACACTCCACCACTTGGACAATCAACTACCATAACCCAGTGGGCGAAAAGAGGGTTCCCAGAATCCACTAAACAAACGCCATAAATTTAGAATGCATGATATACAACAACAACAAAATGAAACAGTAAAAATACCAAAAACCCAAACCAAAGTCGAACATAACGCTTGGGGATTCCAGGAAAACATTTGATCCCACCAGTCCCCGTCTCTATCCTGTGTCACTCAGGGATGTCATTTCACCAAAATGCCAGGGGTAGCGGAAGTGACATCACATGACCTTTGACCCCCTGATGACATCACAGGAAGTGACCCCCGCCCTGAAGTGATAGCGTGGTTAGCGATGGAACACGACATTTCACCCGTTGACAAAACAGGAAGTGGCATCACATAGCATTGTACACTACGAAAAATATAGTTACGATATCACTATGTGATGTACATTTCATACAAGAATGGATCACCATATGTATCAGTGTGTAGGCCCATATTACCAAATAACTGTGTATGCAAGCAGACGTCCATGGCCAAATGATAATGATGTGTTATTATATTGCACTTTTTATATAGACAAAATATACACTCAATATCACCCAACCTTTGTTGCTACTCATTTATCGACCTCAGAAGGGTGAAAGGCTGAGTGAGGTGTTTAAGAACAGACTAAATCAGTGACTCACCCCCTGAAGCGTGCCTGAAATAAACATTTAATGAGCCTAGCAATTATAGTATAGAATTCCCGAAAGACACATTATTTGGTATTCCTATTCTTTCTTATTTAGGGTCAGTGCTGAAAGTGTTAGACTTGTGGCACTCCTGTTCTTATTTTTCTTCTTTTTTTAAGGGGCCTGAACAAGAAAGCAAGCCACCCCAGAAGTAAAGAGCCACAGGCCAGGAGCTTGCATCACAAGGGAAACCTCAGAGGTTGCAGTTGCGACCTCTAGAGACCCGTAAATGACGTCCCTGGTATCACTCGGGCAACCAGACCTCTTAACTCATTAATATGATCCTCAACGGAATGGGAACGATCTTCCAAATCAAAACAACACATCCCTTCTACAGCGTTACACCCTAAATTATGCTTCAAAAACAGATAATCAATAGTTGCCCTAGTTTGCAAAATAGCCTTCCTTAAATTCTTATAACAATAGCTCAGTCAAAGCCTGCAAAGTATTGTTAAGCCCTTTAACTACCAGGCAAGCTAATTTAATAACGGTTGTATATCCACCAGCTGCCAGGCCCCAAATCACAATGAATGAAACAGCTAACACCAACACTTCAGTTTCGGACAACAGATGGACATCAGAATTAAAATGAGACAATAGGGCGGTGTAATTAGCGGATCACGTACACCGCCGAACAGCTGTAACGCTCACCTTGTATCCACAGGGACGCCTCTGGACTGGTCTGGGACACCTCTGGCCTCTCTGCACCTTCCCCGGACTTTGTTCTGCCAGGAATCAGTTCTGGAAGATAGGAGGGGGGTGTTTCGCGACTTCTCCTTCTCTCCCGTGGCCCACGTCCCTGTTGTCCCTTGCGGTTTCCCCTTGGGACCTTGCTCACCTTGATTTTTGAAATGCTGCACTCTCCGTCCTGCCGTACTGGGCAGGGGCGCGTCGTTGTTGGCCTGATCCGCCGAGTTACTTCACTGGCGTTTGCCTGGAGTCCAGACCGGCTGCGACTCCACCTTTCAGGTAAGTCTTTTCAGTGTTTTGTAAATTAAGTCTATATTGATGAATGTCCAAGTAACTTTCTTCTCTTGTCTTTCAGAGGCTGATGGAGATTGCAGAGGCCAACAACTGAGTTCGAGAAGGTAAGGATGCACTTGATGCGGCGCTAGAAGCGTCCTTGCAAGTTGACTGACCTGTGCTTGGTTTCTTTGCAGGTTGCGAAGAATTCCTGGAAGCAACGAGGTATAGGGACAGAACGCCGATGGTGATGTTCGGAAAAGGCAGAGGCCTTCCAGGTGAGATGGTGAGTAGCTTCTACTTCTTGCCTCTTTCGTCCTGAAGATGTAGCTGGGGATCAATGGCAGACTCCTCAAAGGCTCCTACTGGATGGAAGAGCTGGAGCTGAGCAGGTAAGGTTAACAATGTTCTTCCAAGTTGTTTGCCCGATCAGGCCAGGATACAAAGCAGGACCCGGTGAACGTCACGCTGCAAAAGCAGAATAACGCAAAGTGCGCGCCTCGGGTCGGGTGTGGTTTAAATACCCAGCAGGTGTCCCAGGTGCCTTTGGGGCGGACCCCACCATGAAGCTAGCCTGCTTGTTGCAGTTCCCCGATAATCCTTGTGGGGGCAGCTGTGTTCACCCATTGTCCATTGGAAACCATACTTGCCAAGTGAACCTGGTGCCAACGGCGCCAGGATTGCGTCCAAGGCACCCGCAGCAGGCTAGTGTGGCTTTTTTGGTCTTGGGACAGTACTGAGGCAGAGGCCATGGTGCCCAAGACCCATAGCTTGGGTTTGGGGTCGTGAGAGCAGTCCCCCCCACGTCCCCCTCTCACGGTGACCCTCCTACCCGGACCTGGCTTGTCTGGGTGCTCTCGATGGAAACGTTGAAGCAGGCGCAGAGCATGGATGTACTCACTGGGCTCCCATGTTCTGTCCTGCGGACTGTAGCCTTTCCATTCCACCAAATAGTACAGTTTTGACCTCACATACTTAGAATCAAGGATGTCCTTTACTTCGTACTCCAGTTCTCCATGAGTGATTATGGGCCCTGGTGGAGTAGTAAGCCGAGTTCCCAACTTTACCGGCTTTAGAAGTGACACGTGGAACACCGGATGTATCTTCATGTGGTGAGGTAATGACAACCTTACAGCAGCTGAGTTAATGACGGATTCCACTGGGTACGGTCCCAGAAACCACGGGCAGATGTCCGCTTCCCCTTATTAGGTATGTGTTTTGAGGCTAGCCACACCTGATCCCCTACTTGGTAGTCCGGAGCCTTGGTGTGATGTTGATCTGTGTATTTTTTCTGGCGTGCCTTGGCTAGTTGCAGATGTTCTTGAGCTCTCTTGAAGGCCTGTGTGATGGTCGTGTGGAGGGTGGTGACGACTGGCATCTCCAGAGTCATCTGGATGTCTTGCTCGGACGTGCGCGGGTGTCTTCCGTAGACCGTAAAGAACGGTGTTTGTCCAGTGCTGTTGTGCAATGAGTTATTGTAGGCGTATTCAGCGATCCATAAGAGGTCTTTCCAATCCCCTTCCATTTGGTGGAGCATGCAGCGTAGGTACTGCTCGAGGGTCTGATTCGTTCTCTCAGTTTGACCGTCTGTTTGGGGGTGGTGACTAGTGGACAGTCGGATGTCTATCTGGGCTAGAGAGCAACATTATCTCCAAAAGTTGGACACAAACTGAGTACCTCGATCCGATATTAGGGCCGAGGGGAATCCGTGCAAGCGCACTACCTGCTCGAGGAAGATCCGGGCGAGGCCGGAGGCATTAGGCAAACCCTTGAATGGAAAGAAGTGAGCCATTTTGGAGAATAGGTCCATGACTACCAGGATTGTGTCATAGCCGCGACAAGAAGGGAGGTCCGTAAGAAAGTCTAGGGACAGTGTGTGCCACGGAGCCGGTGGAATGTCCAAAGGTTGAAGGAGTCCTGCGGGTCTTTGTTTGGAGGACTTGTTCTGGGCACAGATTCCACAAGACGTGACAAATTTGATTACATCTTTGCGCCACGTTGGCCACCGGTAACTCCTCTTCACTTTAGCCAAGGTTTTTGCGATTCCCGGGTGTCCCTCTACGAGAGAGTCATGGTACTCAGATATAACTTGTTCTTGCAGTTCCTTCACCGGCACGAACAACCGGTTCCTGTAATACGGCAGTTGGTCCTTAACACAGAAGTGCTCACCTCTGGAACCCCATTCTTGTAGTTGCTCTTGAGTTAGCACTTGCCGAACTTCGTATAAGAGCTCGTCCTGGGTCATGGTGGTGGTGATACCTAGAATTCTGTCATTAGGCATAATGGCCACGGAATTTGGAGGCACCAGTGTCATTTCCTCGGTACCCATGCGCGAAAGGGCATCCGCTTTGCCATTCTTAACTCCGTGATTACAAAATTGTACTCTGCAAAAAAAGGACCCAACGTAGCTGCCGAGATGACTGGGCTTTCGCATCCTTCAAATATTGAAGATTTCGGTGATCTGTGATCACAGTGATGGCATGTCTGGCTCCCAATAGATAATGTCACCAAGCCTTGAATTCGGCCTTGATGGCCAGCAGCTGCTTATCGGTGATGGCATAGTTGAGCTCCAGCTGCGTGAACTTCCGTGACCAAAAAGCCACTGGATGCAGTTGGCCTGTCTGTGAGTCCTTCTGCGACAGCACTGCACCCATCGCCATACTGGACGCGTATGTTTCTACAATTTAGGGAAGGTCTGGACGTGGATGCCGCAGGATCGGGGCTGTAGTGAACTTTGCCTTAAGTTCTTGGAAATCCTTCTCCGCCTCCTCTGTCCAGCAAAAGGTCTTGTTGCATTTCCGTAGGAGTGAAGTAATCGGGTGCACGATTTGGGAGAACCCTGGAATGAAGCGGCGGTAGAAGTTCGCGAAACCCAGCATACTCTGGACACCCTTGATGGAACTTGGCGCTGGCCAGTTGAGGACTGCATCAACCTTATGAGCATCCATGCGTATTTCCCTGGGTGAAAGGACAAAACCCAGAAACTCCACCTCCATAACATGGAACAAGCATTTCTCCAGCTTAGCGTAGAGGTGGTGTTGTCGAAGCTTGGTCAGGACTGCCCGTCCATGCCCTACATGTTCTTGCTCCGATGTTGAGTACACCAGGATGTCGTCAATGTACACTAGGGCGCAGACGTCAAAGAGTTCTCTAAGCACATCATTCATGAAGTATTGGAATGCGGCTGGGGCATTGCACAGACCAAACAGCATTGCTTGATATTCGAATAGGCCGTACTTGGTGCAGAATGCCGTCTTCCACTCACTCCTTCTTTAATGTGCACTAGATGGTAGGCCCCTCTCAGGTCTAGTTTAGTATAAATCTGGGCTTCTTCGACCTGGTCTAGTAACTCCGGGATCAGCGGCAGAGGTTAACGGTTTTTGATGGTAATTTGGTTCAAGGCACGGTAATCGATGCACGTTCTCAAGTCCTCTTCCTTTTACAGTACAAAGAATAACGGAGCCGCGGCTGATGACTTGGACGGGCGGATGAAACAGTTGGCCAGGTATTGCTTTAGATAGGTTTTCAGGTGTTAGTTTTCTAGTTCTGTGAGTGCATAGATACGCCCACACAGAATCCGGGCTCCAGGCAGCAGATCGATCTGGCAATCGTAGGGTCTATGAGGGGGGAGAGTATTTGCTTGCTCTTTCAGAAAAACGTCCTGAAAGTCTTGATAGTGCACTGGCAGCGTAGTGACCCCCCCCCAGGACTCCCACCGCACCTTCACGCACTGGAGAACTGGCGTGCTTCCCCTTCCGACCTTTTGGGTGGCAAGTGTGCGTCCAGCTATGGGCGAAAACCAATTCACGGGCACAGCAGTTAATTCGTGGGTTGTGTGCGACTAGCCACGGCATTCCCAGGATTAGCCGAAACTGTGGTGCCTTGATCAAATCAAAGGTGATGATTTCACAGTGTCCATCCTCACACAAGAGAGTGAGTTCTGTGGTGCATTCAGACAGAGGTCCCAAGGCGATCTCGGTGCCGTCAACAGTCGTGACCGTCTCGGTGGTTGATTTAGGGCAGAGTGGTAGCCCCATCTTTGCTGCGATGCCCTGATCAATATAGTTCCCCACTGCTCCACTGTCAATATAAGCTTCTGTTGAATGCATGACCGAAGGGTGCTGGTGAGTGATTAAGATTACAGGCAGAGCAAAATGGGAGGTCTGTAGATGAATTTCCTCGCTCAACAATTGGACCCCTACAATTGCCGGGCTTGGCAGTTTTCCGACTCCTCACCGGGATTCTCCTTGTCTGTAGCCCTGACGGTTCTTCTGGGCGGGTCTTAGGAAGTGGCCAGCCTTGCCACCCTTCAATACAGGCACAACTGCAACTCTCTCCTTTTATCCTGTTCAGCTTTGGTTAAAGGAGGTCTGACTCCTCCTATTTGCATGGGTTCAATGGCATCTTCTGACCCTCGAGGAGCTTGGTATTTGGGTCGTACAAATACTGGACGGGCATCTGGCTTACCATGTTCGCTTTTTCGGTCTTGCAGTCATTGATCTAGTTGCACTACGAGGCTAATGGATTCAGCACAATTCCGAGGTGGGTCCACCACTTGAGCCAACACATCCTTCAGCTCTCCTCGCAGACCCCGATGGAACAGGGTAGTCCATTTGTCGTCAAGCCAATCTGCCTCTACCACCAGTCTATTGAACGTGGCGATATATGTCAGCAAGTCCTGGTTCCCTTGTCGAAGGGACAGAAGTTTGTTATCTAACGCCTGTCCATGGTGGCGTCGGGCAAAAAGCTTTTCCAGCTCCTATTGAAACCTTCCAAAGTCCTGCAATAGGGGATCATCCTGACTGATGAATGGCACCGACCAATCAGCAGCACTCCCACTGAGGTAGGAAAGGACAAAGGCCACCCGTGACTGGTCGGTTGGGAATGCCCCGGGCCTGCACAGAAAATGGAGGTGACACTGGTTCATAAAAGCTGCATATCGCCGGGGATCTCCCGAGAATCTTTCCGGAGGGGCTAATGGTACTGTTCCAGGTAGGTTGATCTGGACCGGATTGCTCACTGGAGTTGTTGTAGAAGGGGCGATCCCTGGCAACGGGGCTTGCCCGGCTTGTGATTGAAGAAGTTGCCTACTAAGGTCGTCCGTCCTTTCCTTGGTCACAATTAGCTCTCTCCTCAAGGCATTGGTTTCCTGCCGCGACGAGTGGACCTCTGCGTGCAACTGCCCCGACAATTGGGCCAATTGATCTGTCTCTGAAGTTTCTATACCGGGCACCCGGGTTGATTATTAAGTATGGCTTTGCGTTGTGTTACGCTCACCTTGTATCCACAGGGACGCCTCTGGACTGGTCTGGGACACCTCTGGCCTCTCTACACCTTCCCCGGACTTCGGTCTACCAGGAATCACTTCTGGAAGATAGGAGGGGGGGGTGTTTAGCAACTTCTCCTTCTCTCCCGTGGCCCACCTCCCTGTTGTCCCTTGTGGTTTCCCCTTGCGACCTTGCTCACCTTGATTTTTTAAATGCAGCACTCTCCGTCCTGCCGTACTGGGCAGGGGCGCGTCGTTGTTGGCCTGATCTGCCGAGTTACTTCACTGGCGTTTGCCTGGAGTCCAGAGCTCTGTGACTCCACCTTTCAGGTAAGTCTTTTTAGTGTTTTTTTTTTTTTTTTTTAATTATGTCTATATTGATGAATGTCCAAGTAACCTTCTTCTCTTGTCTTGCATAGGCTGATGGAGATTGCCGAGGCCGACAACTGAGTTCAAGAAGGTAAGGATGCGCTTGATGCGGCGCTAGAAGCATCCTTGCAAGTTGACTGACCTGTGCTTGGTTTCTTTGCAGGTCGCAAAGAATTCCTGGAAGCGACTAAGTATAGGGACAGAACGGCGATAGTTCGGAAAAGGCGGAGGCCTTCCAGGTGAGATGGTGGGTAGCTTCTAATTCTTGCCTCTTTGGTCCTGAAGATGTAGCTGGGGATCGATGGTAGAGTCCTCAAAGGCCTCTACTAAATGGAAGAGCTGAGCAGGTAAGGTTAACAATGTTCTTCCAAGTTGTTCGCCCGATCAGGCCAGGGTACAAAGCAGGACCCGGTGAACGTCATGCTGCAAAAGCAGAATAACGCAAAGCGTGTGCCTCGGGTCGGGCGTGGTTTAAATACCCAGCAGGTATCCCAGGTGCCTTTGGGGCGGACCCCACCCTGAAGCTAGCCTGCTTGTTGCAGTTCCCCGATAATCCTTGTGGGGGCAGTCGTGTTCACCCATTGTCCATTGGAAACCATACTTGCCAAGTGAACCTGGTGCCAACGGCGCCAGGATTGCGTCCAAGGCACCCGCAGCGGGCTAGTGTGGGTCTTTCTCATCTTGGGACAGTACTGAGGCAGAGGCCATGGTGCCCAAGACCCAAAGCTTGGGTTCGAGGTCGTGACAACAGCAGGACGTAAGGGAAACAGCATCAAGCCAAAGTGTGTTAGAGTGCAAAGACCATCTGAAATATTAGCAGGAATATATGAATAGGGATGGTTCCCACAGGAGAATAACCAGCCCGCAGGAAGTTTCACATGGCTCAGGTGGCTGGCAGAACAGTAAAATTACACCACATATTGTTAGAAACATCAATACAAACAGATGTCGGTCGCACACACAAGCGCCGCTCAAAATCTGTTCTTTTCTCATTTTGGTTCAAAGTCAGTTGTTGACACTTACCGACAAAGTTTGGATCACAAGTCATTTGATAGCAGACATCAGCAGGAGCAATATTGTGAGTAATGATGCTTGTCATATTTCTCCATTTGAGATCCGTGTCCGCACAGAATGTACAATATTCATACATTGAAAAGGAACTCCATATATCGGAAATTCTCCACGGAAGAATCCTTATGCAAGACCCCGAATAAATGGCGTAGCACCGGGACAGGTGTCAGTATTGCCACGAGGCAGGTGGAAACCAAAGTCGCAGAGTCATGCACATCCGACATCTGGCGGAGTCTGGCTGCAGGGTCTTTTGGTCTTTGGGCTCAGTGGGCTCTGCGACTCTGCAAACTGCAAGCTACTGAAAGCTACTAGACATTTGGACCATCAGAATCCGCCTTCGGGGAGCGGTGAGAAGAAACAAAGTAGCCCCGCCCTGCTAACACCGACGGGAAGCCAAAGTGTGGGTAAGCGGACTAATTCAACTGCACCTACTGCGATAACTGTGTCTGCAGCGTCTACAGTGCGAGTGGGAAACTGCGGGGGTCTACCTCTTTGATCCCGCTCACAACTTGAACTCCGCCTCCTGGATTACCCCCAAGATTGCACACTGCCCTGTCACTACCCCTCCTTGCTTCCTTGAATCCTTCCTTCTGTTACCTCCCATCTCTCCCCTGTTCTAAAACCATTGCAAGATCATGGCTCCACTACCAGCTCCAAACAGCAGGCAATGAGCAAACCTGCACGGATACAGAAGAAGGCAATGAACTTCCATTGGCACACGCCTCCATTGGACACCAAACGGATCCAAGAACAAAGATCACTAGCAGCAAACTTTCAATGGAAACAATGCTTTATCAAGATACTGAAGAGTTGGAACCCAACCACTCTCTGGATGACAATCTTCCAATAAATGTTGACGCAGAGCAAACGTCAATAACTTGCATTACTACAAACACCTCACGAAACAAACTTTCTCAAATAGACCATAAAGCATGTACACTGTACCCTTCAGCAACTCCACATAAAAAAGATGACAACAGAAAACGCAAACACAGCAAAAACAACAAACCATCGGGGGCTTCTCCATTGTCTCAATCTACTACTGAAGACATACAACGTGGAAACCAAGCTGAATCCACCCTGCACTGTCACCATGACAACAAGAGATATTATGAAGAGCTAATTGGAATTAAACACAAACAAAGGCAGGAAATAACACACCAGCAACTCACAATGCAAAAGACCCTACGAGCACCCCTTTTACGGCACAAAAAAAAGAATTCTGGCAACAAAATGATGCCATACACCAATTGAACAGCACTAACTGTGACGCACTTTCAACAAATCTGAAAAAACAGCGTGCCGCTAGACTCTCCCTCGATATCACAGAGATTGAGTCGATTATGAGTTACCAGGAAAAGAGAAACAAAGTCTTCGGAAGCCTCTCTCATGCTAAGCACAATGACAGCGAACTTGAAAGAACGTCCACTCCCAAACCTGGTAAGACTACAATCATCTCCCACCCACGAGACAACACTGTATCGCCTACGCAAAAGTGTAATGATTCGCCGGCCTTGGAAGCTTTGGGCGAGATGGAGATAGGACTACACAATTGAACAATTGAACAACGTGAGTGTTCTAGTCCGTTCTCCTTTAAATACCCAGAAGTCACAACGCGCATGCGTTGCAACTTCCAGTGACTTGGAACGACTTACGCTTCGGAGTATCTTTTCTCCTGTAATATTGCTCTCTCCGCTCTCAGGCGGAGCCCTAAACGCTGCCGCGGTGTCTTTGCTCTCTCTGCTCTCAGGCGGAGCCCTAACCGCTGCCACGGTGTCTTTGCTCTCTCCGCTCGCAGGCAGAGTCCTAACCGCTGCTGCGGTGTCTTTGCTCTCTCCGCTCTCAGGCAGAGCCCTAACCGCTGCCGCGGTATCTTTTTCCCCTTGTCTCCTATTCCCTTCCCACTTACCTCCTTGTTTCCCTTTCCTACGCTGCTGCTCCACTTCCGTTACTTCCGTCCGTGTCCAATTGCGGTACGGAACCTTCCTTCCTGCAGCCTTCCCGTGTCCTTTCTTGGTGCCTACTCACGTGTGTTCAGCCCTTCGGTGTTCTATACGTAACACCGACGGAGATCATCATGGACTTGGTCTTGCTACAGCTGTCCACTCTTCAGTACAACCCGCCGGATCTGCAGCCTTCTACAATCTTCTCCACAACACTGCATGCTGGGAATTGCAGTCCACACATATCCAATCAATCTGTACTACGCTACTGGAACCTACAGCTCTACAACCCAGACCACAAAGTTACCCAGGGTTTTTTCGACAAGGCTTTTCCCTGGTGTGGGGTGGGCTCCCCGGAGTCCCCGCTGCCAGGCAAATAGCCTTATAGGCAAAGTGGTCTCCGGAGGAGCCCGTCCTCATCTCTGCAAACCAAAGGAGAAGAAAACAAAGAAGAAGCCCAACAGCTCCTGGAGAGAAAGAAGGCCGGAGCTTTCATCAAACGAATCATCAGACGTCCACACAGACTCAGGTGAGGAGGGGGCTAGTGATACGGGTACGGTTGATCAGAGTATTCTAACCGAATCTGAGAGTTTGCAACGCCAAAAGAATATGGCCAGCCTAGAATAGTACCAAGAAATGGTCGACGCCATACAGGCCTTAACAGTAGAAGTCCAGTCGTTGAGAGCAGATAACACTGCTTTAAGACAGCAGGTCCAACAAAGATAAGACTACAGGGGAGAGTTACCACCCATTGCTCTGCCATGTGGAAAGTATGACGGAAGCCCAAGAAGATTGAAGGAGTTTCTAGATGCCTGTACGATCCACTACACTTTCCGTCCAAGGACTTATGAGTTAGATAGTGCCAAGGTGGGCTTCCTGGTATCTAATCTTACAGGAAACACTCTTGCCTGGGCTACTCCATTGGTAACTAATACTGACCCAGTTCTTACCGACTATACCGCCTTCATTCGTAACTTCCGGGAAAGGTTTGAACGACCAGAAGTACTGTATTCCACCTTTGAAAACCTACTGGATATCTGACAAGGTTCTTCAGATGTACAAACATACATCACTGCATTTCAAAAGATTGCCACAGAAGCAGGATGGCCTGAGACAGCTCAACACACTATACTCCGACAAGGTCTTCACAAAGACATTAAGGACGAGTTGGCAAGAGTAGCAAGACCTGCTTCCTATCAGGAATTGGTATCGCTGGTTTTGCAGATTGAGTTCCGCATGTCTGAGAGGAGAGCCGAGAAGAAGAAACCCCGAACCTTCATACCCAGTCCTAGCCTCCCCTCAGTAACCGAAAAGTGACCAGTGGATGAACCAATGCAGATAGGCACTGCAAGGGGTCCACTTACAGCTATCGAACGCAAGAGACGTAAGGACTTAGGTCTATGCATGTATTGTGGTTCGAATACACATTTGTTGCGTAATTGCCCTGAAGTCCCTCCCCGAAGGCAGGGAAACAACAAGCCCCAACCTTAAGCAGGGAGAAGGAAGGGGTGCGCACTGTAAATCCCTGTCGCATAAAACAGACTTCAGTATTCCATAGCTGCAGTTTGATGGTGATCAAGATCCTGGTGGACTGGAGTCAAGAGAAACCTGTGAAATGTCTGGCTATGGTAGACTGTGGAGCAGCGGGCAATTTCGTGGACGACAAATGGGCTACTGAACAGCACATTCCCAGACGCCCTAAGATCCGTCCCATACCTGTGGAAGGGGTAGACGGAACCCCTTTGACTTCTGGTCCTATTAGCCACGAAACACAGGAAGTGAGAATAAAGATGGCAGACCATCAGGAATACATCACGTTTGACCTTATACGAGCGGGCCATTTTCTGGTAATACTTGGGATACCATGGCTGAGAAAGCATAACCCTACTATCGATTGGAGTTTGAACACAGTGGATTTTCGATCCCAGTACTGTAGCCAACATTGCTTGGTGTCGGATACTTCACCCTGTATCCACACAACCCATCCAGGGCAATCCTTTAGTGTCAACATGATTCCAGTTCATTATCAATAATTCACTGATGTGTTCCTTGACACACAACCTCGTAATTTGCCACCTCACCAAAAGGAGGACTGCAAGATTGGATTAATTCCCGATGCAGTAGTCCCCTTTGGAAGAATGTTTCCATTATCATTAACAGAAAAAGAAGCCTTAAGGGAGTATCTCACCATCAATCTCCAAAATGGTCTCATTAGGGAATCTTCTTCGTCAGCAGGTGCCTCTCTTTTCTTTATATCCAAGAAAGGAACAATGGAACTGAGACCTTGCATAGATTACCGGGGGCTTAATAGTTTAACAGTGCGTGACAGGTATCCAATGCCATTGATGAAGGACATCATTGAAGCCGTTCAAGGCAACCAAATATTCACCAAACTGGACCTTAGAGGGGCCTATCATCTGCTAAGGATACGCGAAGGGGATGAGTGGAAGATGGCCTTTAGGACACCCGTGGGTCATTATGAATACAGAGTAATGCCATTTGGCCTAGCCAATGCGCCTGAACAGTTCCACAGGTTCATGGATAATGTATTTGCCGATATGCTCTTTTCATCAGTAGTCGTTTATTTGGACGATATCCTTATCTATTCCACTACCCTGTCTGAACATCGCACACATGTCAAGGAAGTACTACACCGCTTGAGACAGAAGAGTCTTCTAGCCAAACCAGAAAAAAAGTGTTTTTGAAGCCTCAACGGTTCCGAATTTAGGTTTTATCCTCTCTGCGGACAAGATACAAATGGATCCAGCCAAGACCAATGCATTACAAATTGCCTTCGCCTTCTTCAGTGAAAGACATTCAGAGATTCTTGGGACTCTCAAATTTCTATTGAAAATTCATCCCCAACTTTTCCAACATTATATTGCCCATCACCAATCTCCTCAAGAAAGGGGTGAGATACGTCTGGGACAACAACACAGAACACGCCTTCCAGAGACTGAAGAAGGCATTTGTAACCGTACCTGTACTTAGACAACCTGATCAATCTCAGCCCTTCATAGTGGAGACGGATGCCTGCAGTGGAGCTATTGGAGGGGCCTTACTACAGAAACAGGAAGACGGACTTGAACATCCTGTATCTTATTATTCCCGAACACTGAGCCCAAGTGAACGAAACTACTCAGTACTAGAGAAAGAACTCTTGGCTATCCGACAAGCTTGCGAGGAGTGGAGACATCTTCTCCAAGGTACGGTTGTTCCTTTCCAGGTCCGTACTGACCATCAAAACCTAAAGGTACTGCAAAAGATGGAGTGTCGTAACCCGAGACATGCCGTATGGGCTTATTACTTTTCACAGTTTGACTTCGAAATCACAAACTTACCAGGAAAGGATAACGCATTGTCGGATGCCCTATCACAAAGTTTAGGGGAGAACTCGGGAGAATACCAAGAACAAGAAACCATATTGGCAGGCAAAAGGTTCATCAATGTCGTCAATACTTTCCTCCAACAAGTACAAACAGCTCAAAAAAAAGAGAAAGAGTCACGAAACCGATTTAAGATTAAAGGGAGGCCTTCTTTTCAAGAACGAGACTTTGTTTCTTCCCACCCGTACACTACAGGATCAAGCTATGTCCTGGTGCCACGATGTTCCTTTGGCTGCACATAAAGGCAGAATGCTACTCTAGAATTAACTAAACGCCATTTTTGGTGGCCTACTATGACAAAAGACGTAAAGGAATATGTTGCTACCTGTCCGGTTTGCGCACAAAGCAAATACACCTATCGCAAACCGTTAGGACTTCTACCACAGGAACCTCCTCCTGGAGGTCCATGGCAGCACGTTTCCACTGATTTTGTCATGGATTTGCCGGTATCACAGGAACACACGGCCATAATGGTAACAGTGGATTCTTTTAGCAAATTGGCTAATTGTTCTCCTCTGAAAGGACTTCACACAGCCAGCACTACTGCAGAAGTCTTCTTGAGAGACATGGTGAAGCTGCATGGACTTCCCATTACCATCGTATCGGACAGAGGGACACAGTTTACGTCAAAATTCTGGACAGTCCTTTGTCAATCGCTGGGTATCAAGAGATCTTTGTCATCCGGGTTTCTCCCAGAAAGCAACGGACAAACAGAACGACTGAACGCCACTTTGGAGCAGTACATACGATGCTTCTGCAATCAAGAGCAAGGTGACTGGTTTGATCTCCTACCCATGGCCGAATTTTTGTCTAACAATTCAAGCCATACGTCCATAGGAATGAGTCCTTTTAGGTGCACCTATGGGTATGTTCCAAGACACATCCCACTCTTTGGTACAACAATAAACAATACACCTTCTGTCGATCACCTGCTGGATACACTGAAAAAACTGCATCACGAAACAAGGATCAATCTCGAAAAAGCCCGACATGATTGTAAGAAATGGGCAGACCTAAAACGGAGACCTAATCCTCCATGGGAAGTAGGGACTCGGGTGTGGCTTTCCACAAAGTTTTTACCCAGATGGGTCCACCCTGGTAAATTTGCACCCCGGTTCATTGGGCTTTATCGTATCTCTGCCAAGGTGAATCCGGTTGCCTTCCAACTTAATCTCCCACCTAGTCTGAAGAGGGTCCACCCAGTATTTCACGCTTCCTTACTGAAAACCTACATCCCAGATCCTCATTCCAGGAAAAGACGAAAACCACCATTAAGAACAACTGATACGTTGGAAGAATATGAAGTTTCCAAGATATTAGATTCACGGTACAAGAAGGGAGTCCTGCAATACTTGGTATTCTGGAAGGGCTATCCAATCTCAGAATGTACCTGGGAACCGGTCAGAAACATCAAAGCACCACGTTTGGTACAGAAATGTCATCGCCTACATCCCGGAAAACCAGGAGGAGGATCCCTGGGAAGGGGTCATACTGTCATGATTCGCCGGCCTTGGAAGCTTTGGGCGAAATTGAGATAGGACTACACAATTGAACGACGTGAGTGTTCTAGTCCGTTCTCCTTTAAATACCCGGAAGTCACAAGCGCGCATGTGTTGCAACTTCCAGTGACCTGCAACGACTTACGCTTCGGAGTATCTTTTCTCCTGTAATATTGCTCTCTCCGCTCTCGGGTGGAGCCCTAACCGCTGCCGCGGTATCTTTGCTCTCTTCGCTCTCAGGTGGAGCCCTAACCGCTGCCGCAGTGTCTTTGCTCTCTCCGCTCTCAGGCGGAGCCCCAACTGCTGCCGCAGTATCTTTTTCCCCTTGTCTCCTATTCCCTTCCCACTTACCTCCTTGTTTCCCTTTCCTACGCTGCTGCTCCCCTTCAGTTACTTCCGTCGTTGTCCAATTGCGGTACGGAACCTTCCTTCCTGCAGCCTTCCCGTTTCCTTTCTTGGTGCCTACTCACGTGTGTTCAGCCCTTCGGTGTTCTACACGTAACACCCACGGAGATCATCACGGACTTGGTCTTGCTACGTCTGTCGACTTTTCAGCACAACCCGCCGGATCTGGAGCCTTCTACAATCTTCTCCACAACACTGCATGCTGGGAATTGCAGTCCACACACATCCAATCAATCTGTACTACGGCTACTGGAACCAACACCTCTACAACCCAGACCACGAAGTTACCGAGGGTTTTTCGGCAAGGCTTTTCCCTGGTGTGGGGTGGGCTCCCCGAAGTCCCCGCTGCCAGGCAAATAGCCTTATAGGCAAAGTGGCCTCTGGAGGAGCCCGTCCTTATCTCTGTAAACCAAAGGAGAAGAAAACAAAGAAGAAGCCCAACAGCTCCTGGAGAGAAAGAAGGTCGGAGCTTTCATCAAACAAATCATCAGACGTCCACACAGACTCAGGTGAGGAGGGGGCTAGTGATACGGGTACGGTTGATCAAAGTATTCTAACCGAATCTGAGAGTTTGCAACACCAAAAGAATATGGCCAGCCTAGAACAGTACCAAGAAATGGTCAACGCCTTACAGGCCTTAACAGAAGAAGTCCAGTCTTTGTGAGCAGATAACACTGCTTTAAGACAGCAGGTCCAACAAAGAGAAGACTACAGGGGAGAGTTACCACCCATTGCTCTGCCATTTGGAAAGTATGACGGAAGCCCAAGAAGATTGAAGGAGTTTCTAGGCGCCTGTACGATCCACTACACTTTCCGTCCAATGACTTATGAATTAGATCGTGCCAAGGTGGGCTTCCTGGTATCTAATTTAACAGGAAACACTCTTGCCTGGGCTACTCCGTTGGTAACTAATACTGACCCAGTTCTTACCGACTATACCGCCTTCATTCGTAATTTACGGGAAAGGTTTGAACGACCAGAAGTACTGTATTCCACCTTTGAAAACCTACTGGATATCCGACAAGGTTCTTCAGATGTACAAACATACATCACTGCATTTCAAAAGATTGCCAGAGAAGCAGGATGGCCTGAGACAGCTCAACAAACTATATTCCAACAAGGTCTTCACAAAGACATTAAGGATGAGTTGGCAAGAGTAGCAAGACCTGCTTCCTATCAGGAATTGGTATCGCTGGTTTTGCAGATTGAGTTCTGCATTTCTGAGAGGAGAGCTGCGAAGAAGAAACCCCGAACCTTCATACCCAGTCCTAGCCTCCCCTCAGTAACCGAAAAGGGACCAGTGGATGAACCAATGCAGATAGGCACTGCAAGGGGTCCACTTACAGCTATCGAACGCAAGAGACGTAAGGACTTAGGTCTATGCATGTATTGTGGCTCGAATACACATTTGTTGCATAATTGCCCTGAAGTCCCTCCCCGAAGGCAGGGAAACGACAAGCCCCAACCTTAAGCAGGGAGAAGGAAGGGGTGCACACTGTAAATCCCTGTCGCATAAAACAGACTTCAGTATTCCATAGCTGCAGTTGGATGGTGATCAAGATCCTGGTGGACTGGAGTCAAGAGAAACCTGTGGAATGTCTGGCTATGGTAGACTGTGGAGCAGCAAGCAATTTTGGACGACAAATGGGCTACTGAACAGCACATTCCGAGACGCCCTAAGATCCGTCCCATACCTGTGGAAGGGGTAGACGGAACCCCTTTGACTTCTGGTCCTATTAACAACGAAACACAGGAAGTGAGAGTAAAGATGGCAGACCATCAGGAATACATCACATTTGACCTTATACGAGCGGCCCATTTTTCGGTAATACTTGAGATACCATGGCTGAGAAAGCATAACCCTACCATCGATTGGAGTTTGAATACGGTGGATTTTCGATCCCAGTACTGTAGCCAACATTGCTTGGTGTCGGATACTTCACCCTGTATCCACGCAACCCATCCAGGGCAATCCTTCAGTGACAACATGATTCCAGTTCATTATCAATAATTCACTGATGTGTTCCTTGACACACAACCTCGTAATTTGCCACCTCACGAAAGGAGGACTGCAAGATTGAATTAATTCCCGATGCAGTAGTCCCCTTTGGAAGAATATTTCTGGTTTTTCCCTTATCATTAACAGAAAAAGAAGCCTTAAGGGAGTATCTCACCATCAATCTCCAAAATGGTCTCATTAGGGAATCTTCTTCGTCAGCAGGTGCCTCTCTTTTCTTTATATCCAAGAAAGGAACAATGGAACTGAGACCTTGCATAGATTACCGGGGGCTTAATAGTTTAACAGTGCGTGACAGGTATCCAATGCCATTGATGAAGGACATCATTGAAGCCGTTCAAGGCAACCAAATATTCACCAAACTGGACCTTAGAGGGGCCTATCATCTGCTAAGGATACGCGAAGGGGATGAGTGGAAGATGGCCTTTAGGACACCCTTGGGTCATTATGAATACAGAGTTATGCCATTTGGCCTAGCCAATGCGCCTACACAGTTCCAAAGGTTCATGGATAAGGTATTTGCCGATATGCTCTTTTCATCAGTAGTCGTTTATTTGGACGATATCCTTATCTATTCCGCTACCCTGTCTGAACACCACACACATGTGAAGGAAGTACTACACCGCTTGAGACAGAACAGTCTTCTAGCCAAACCAGAAAAAAGTGTTTTTGAAGCCTCCACGGTTCCTTATTTAGGTTTTATCCTCTCTGCGGACAAGATACAAATGGATCCAGCCAAGACCAATGCATTACAAATTGCCTTCGCCTTCTTCAGTGAAAGACATTCAGAGATTCTTGGGACTCTCAAATTTCTATCGAAAATTCATCCCCAACTTTTCCAACATCATATTGCCCATCACCAATCTCCTCAAGAAAGGGGTGAGATACGTCTGAGACAACAACACAGAACACGCCTTCCAGAGACTGAAGAAGACATTTGTAACCGCACCTGCACTTAGACAACCTGATCAATCTCAGCCCTTCATAGTGGAGACGGATGCCTGCAGTGGAGCTATTGGAACGGCCTTACTACAGAAACAGGAAGACAGACTTGAACATCCTGTATCTTATTATTCCCGAACACTGAGCCCAAGTGAACGAAACTACTCAGTACTAGAGAAAGAACTCTTGGGTATCCGACAAGCTTGCGAGGAATAGAGACATCTTCTCCAAGGTACGGTTGTTCCTTTCCAGGTTCATACTGACCATCAAAACCTAAAGGTACTGCAAAAGATGGAGTGTCGTAACTCGAGACATGCCGTATGGGCTTATTACTTTTCACAGTTTGACTTCGAAATCACATAGTTACCAGGAAAGGATAACGCATTGGCGGATGCCCTATCACGAAGTTTAGGGGAGAACTCGGGGGAATACCAAGAACAAGAAACCATATTGGCAGGCAAAAGGTTCATCAATGTCGTAAATACTTTCCTCCAACAAGTACAAACCGCTCAACAAAAGAGAAAGAGTCACGAAACCGATCTAAGATTGAAGGGAGGCCTTCTTTTCAAGAACGAGACTTTGTTTCTTCCCACCCGTACACTACACGATCAAGCTATGTCCTGGTGCCACGATGTTCCTTTGGCTGGACACAAAGGCAGAATGCCACTCTAGAATGAACTACATGCCATTTTTGGTGGCCTACTATGACAAATGACGTAAAGGAATACGTTGCTACCTGTCCGGTTTGCGCACAAAGCAAATACACCTATCGCAAACCGTTAGGACTTCTACAACAGGAACCTCCTCCTGGAGGTCCATGGCAGCACATATCCACTGATATTATCATGGATTTGCCGGTACCACAGGAACACACGGCCATAATGATAACAGTGGATTCTTTTAGCAAATTGGCTAATTTTTCTCCTCTGAAAGGACTTCCCACAGCCAGCACTACTGCAGAAGTCTTCTTGAGAGACGTGGTGAAGCTGAATGGACTTCCCATTACCATCGTCTCGGACAGAGGGACACAGTTTACGTAAAAAGTCTGGACAGTCCTTTGTCAATCGCTGGGTATCAAGAGATCTTTGTCATCTGGGCTTCACCCAGAAAGCAACGGACAAACAGAACGATTGAACGCCACTTTGGAGAAGTACATACGATGCTTCTCCAATCAAGAGCAAGGTGACTGGTTTGATCTCCTACCCATGGCCGAATTTTCGTATAACAATACAAGCCATACGTCCATAGGAATGAGTCCTTTTAGGTGCACCTATGGGTATGGTCCAAGACACATCCCACTCTTTGGTACAACAATAACCAATACACCTTCTGTCGATCACCTGCTGGATACACTGAAAAAACTGCATCACGAAACAAGGATCAATCTCAAAAAATCCTGACATGATTGTAAGAAATGGGCAGACCAAAAACGGAGACCTAATCCTCCATGGGAAGTAGGGACTCAGGTGTGGCTTTCCACAAGGTATTTACCCAGATGGGTCCACCCTGGTAAATTTGCACCCCGGTTCATTGGGCCTTATCGTATCTCTGCCAAGGTGAATCCGGTTGCCTTCCAACTTAATCTCCCACCTAATCTGAAGACGGTCCACCCAGTATTTCACGCTTCCTTACTGAAAACCTACATCCCAGATCCTCATTCCAGGAAAAGACGAAAACCACCATTAAGAACAACTGATACGTCGGAAGAATATGAAGTTTCCAAGATATTAGATTCACGGTACAAGAAGGGAGTCCTGCAATACTTGGTATTCTGGAAGGGCTATCCAATCTCAGAGTGTACCTGGGAACCGGTCAGAAACATCAAAGCACCACATTTGGTACAGAAATTTCATCGCCTACATCCTGGAGAACCAGGAGGAGGATCCCTGGGAAGGGGTCATACTGTCATGATTCGCCGGCCTTTGAAGCTTTGGGCGAAATGGAGATAGGACTACACAATTGAACGACGTGAATGTTCTAGTCCGTTCTCCTTTAAATACCCGGAAGTCACAAACGCGCATGCGTTGCAGCTTCCAGTGACTTGCAACGACTTACACTTCGAAGTATCTTTTCTCCTGTAATATTGCTCTCTCCGCTCTCAGGCGGAGCCCTAACCGCTGCCGCAGTTTCTTTGCACTCTCCGCTCTCAGGCGGAGCCCTAACCGCTGCCGCAGTGTCTTTGCTCTCTCCGCTCGCAGGTGGAGCCCTGACCGCTGCCGCAGTGTCTTTGCTCTCTCCGCTCTCAGGCGGAGCCCTAACCGCTGCCGCAGTATCTTTTTCCCCTTGTCTCCTATTCCCTACCCACTTACCTCCTTGTTTCCCTTTCCTACGCTACTGCTCCCCTTTAGTTACTTCCATCGTTGTCCAATTGCGGTACGGAACCTTCCTTCCTGCAGCCTTCCCGTGTCCTTTCTTGCTGCCTACTCACGTGTGTTCAGCCCTTCGGTGTTCAACACGTAACACCCACGGAGATCATCATGGACTTGGTCTTGCTACGGCTGTCGACTTTTCAGCACAACCCGCCGCATCTGCAGCCTTCTACAATCCTCTCCACAACACTGCATGCTGGGAATTGCAGTCCACACACATCCAATCAATCTGTACTACGGCTACTGGAACCAACAGCTCAACAACCCAGACCACGAAGTTACCCAGGGTTTTTCGGCAAGGCTTTTCCCTGGTGTGGGGTGGGCTCCCTGGAGTCCCCGCTGCCAGGCAAATAGCCTTAAAGGCAAAGTAGCCTCCGGAGGAGCCTGTCCTTATCTCTGCAAACCAAAGGAGAAGAAAACAAAGAAGAAGCCCAACAACTCCTGGAGAGAAAGAAGGCCGGAGCTTTCATCAAATGAATCATCAGACGTCCACACAGACTCAGGTGAGGAGGGGGCTAGTGATACGGGTACGGTTGATCAGAGTATTCTAACCGAATCTGAGACACACATACTGCTACATACTGCACATGAATCACAAACCTCACATGAAATGAACAACGACAAAGAAGCGACATCTAAATGCCAATGCAAGAACCAGGAGGAAGAACGCCCAAACCGATTGCCAACAATGATGGCCAAATTGCAAAGTGTAATGATCACCGCCACCAACCTGGCCCTAATTCCATTCATTAAATTATGCAAATCAATCAACGAGGATATGCGCGATCAAGCCACTCTAAACGTGATGATTCATACAAAACAAATCTATATGAAGACGTTGACTAACAGAATACAAACCCTAATGGACACTGAGGCAGAAATCAGTAGCACCTGGCAGAATCGCTTATTTGACATTGCCAGACAAGATCGAAGGGAAAAAGAGCAAATGACCACTATGCTGCGAACGTACTCCTGATGAAACAACAAGAAAAACTGAATAACTAAGAACATATAACAAGAAAAACAAACCTTCATGACACAATCATCAAGGACACGCTGGAAAACATTGCTACGACTACCAACACTATGGCCTTAAATGCAGTACTTATCCCAATTCCATACACATCTTTCGCTACAACAAAGACAACTGTAGAAACCGAAAGTAACACCAATTTATCGGCACCCCGACTTAAGAGGAACCTTGAACAGGAAAAAACGCGACAAACAGTAACAACTACAGATGCTTTTCCGATCTTTGACCAGGCCAAAAAACTCCTGAACACTAACGGAGAGAGCAACAACAACGCACAGGGGAAAATTAAAACCTGCCCCAAACCATCCAGAAAAGGCTCTCGTGCCTTCTTACGCAACTTGACCCTACCACTAACTTTGAGCAAAGGTGTGACAACAAAAGGGAATAGAACAAACGTTCAAATAATAACTAAACATACCCGCCCACTCACAGACCTACAGGAAAAACGAACAGCTCGGAAAAGCAAGAAATAGCAGAAATCATGGAACTGCTGATAAATCTATCCACACATTATGAACCTCTCCTCGAACCCCAAATGGCAAATAATGCAAACCTTCCTAATAAAATACCCATTTCACAGCTACCGTATACTCCTAGCGACACCTCATTGCTGTACATTGTAGACGAGTATACGAGTATACAGAAGGAAATACTGAACAGAGTAGGAATGAAACACTCTCTTGTGAAGAAATCTCTGATACAGGAGACTGGTCAGAGCTACCATCAGGATGCAAATTTGGTTGACATATTACAGACCGTGAATCCACACAATCCCAGCCAGAAGACCGCCCACAAGAGCAGACACGTGACTGCAACTCCTCCATTGAATCCCATAACTCGACCAACCCAAATAAAGCCATAAAACTACCAATATATGTCGATCCGCGTAAAAAATAAAATAAAGCATAGAATCGAGATATACAGACCAGAATCGATACATGACGACCTAATCCTGAACAGGACAAATCTCTTGCGATTGCTTCACGCAATTACACGGTAATGAAAATCATGGGACAAGCTGCACAGATGAAAGTATTTGGCTTCAAATGTCGACCAATCAGCGGCACTGCAAACACCCCAACTAGCGGAAACAGAAAAACAGAGCCACCAACTAGGCCAAGGTCTAGAGGCAGATGAGATGAAAACCACTCAGTCCCAGACCACTGCGAAATACCACAGAAAGCGAGATGGGAGCGAAAAAGTCTGCGGCAGGACCAACGCAACAAAAGTAACATACAGAGAGATTTCTCACTTGCTGCCAACAAGAGCACCTCTACAAAGAACGCAAGAAGCAAGGTAACAACAACTATAATGCCAACAGACGGAGAAAACCCAGACCATCAGCCTCTGCTCCTGGAACACCAGAGGCTATGCACATCTGTTTGGGAACATGAGTAGCAATCTTAATGAATATGAAATAGTCTGTCTCCAAGAGACCTGGATCTCCGACTCTCCAATTTGTGATGGATACCTGAGTCACATGACCCCAGCAAAAAAAGGACAAAGAGGCCGACCGCAATCCGGCCTCCTCATGCTCTGGAAAACCAAAGCCAATTACGATCTCATAGAGACACTGTCCCCCAATAGTTGGTTCCAAATAACCATTCTCAAGCCGTACAAACTCCAAAACTGCACAAAGAGAAAGATCTGTGCCTCTGGGCCATTCTAAACATCTACTGGAGCCCGTCTCTCCCACCAGACGAGAGATTCCAAGACGACATATTAACCCACATTGACAACCTGTTTACATAGCATAAACAATATATATGTGGTGGCATTAACTTCCACTTGTTTCAGAAAAAAGGGATTAAGATTGACAACGACAACCTGAGCCTCAAATCTAAACTTTGGACAGCAGCTCTAAGGAGGAGGCAAAACCTTATCCTCCTCAATGGAAACACTCAAGGAGACAAACCAGCCAGGCCGACCTGGCATAGCCGCAACCTGCGCGGGTATCTTGACTAAATCTACATCTCTCCCAATTTACATTATAATATCTTGGACTTTACAATCAAAAATGATAAACATAGCGACCATGCTAAACTCATAATGACATGGAGCACCACACATCAACATCTGGAAAAGATGGAAAACATGAAAATAGCCGTCAACTCTGGTCTTAACCGTCTACCTATACCTGAACACAAGATGAGAGGATTAGAAGAAATATTCAAAACCTCGACGAGAGGAGACAAAGAAAAAATCAACTATGAATGGCTACTGATGCCATACCTTCAGAAAAAAGCACAGGCTGCCCATACAAGATGATTCATACACATGCTTAATATGACACCATTGCGCTTGCTAAAAAAGAACTAAGGAAATCCATAAGAATAGCGAAGAAAACGGATTCCAGTGACATAACGAGAAACATAAAAAACATCAAGAAAAAATATAGAAATTGGCACAAAAACACCAGAACAATGATCACCCAAAGCGACGCCGAATCAATGCTAATTGCTTTGAACAAGAGAAACACTAGAGACTTGTGGACAATACTTAACCCGACCCAGCTCTCTGTACAACGACTAATCTCTGATGTTTCTGGAAACGCATGGGCAGACCACTTCCGAACATTATACAACAAAGGCTCGGTCCAAGCAGACAAAACCAACACAGATATTGCTAACACCAAAGCCTGGTACAAACATTGGGACTATGATGAAATCGTTTTATACATCAGACAGCTAAGCATTTCGAGAATTCCGTGGCCTGACAGCTTAAGCAACCACACCATCCAAACACAACCTGAAGCCTGGGCAAAACTATGTGTGCACATTTTCAAACTTATTTCGGAAAATAACTGCATACCAAACTCCTGAAAAACAGCGATCATCGTTCCCGTCCCGGCGGAAGAAACCAACCATAAGACTACCGCCCAATGACAATGCTCGACCCAATAGGAAAGATCTTCGCCTCAATTCTGGCCAAAGGATTTAACGAATGGACCAAAAAACACAATAAACAGGATCCTCGCCAAACTGGGTTCGCAAAAAATGTTGGAACCAACTTCAATCTGCTAATACTAAACATACTGAAACAGGAATCACTGAGAACTAGGACTAACATCCATGCCATCTTTGTATACCTCGAAATGGCTTTTGGCAACATTAATAGAGACAAGCTGTGTGAAAAACCTCAGAAACATAATTGCCCCAACGAGCTGCTGGAACCCATCAGAGCGCTCTACAGCAACACCTCCATTAGAGTCCGATTGACCAACGATGGATTCCTGTCTTCAATGATCAACACGACAAACAGCCTTAAACAATGATGCCCCTTGGCTGTTACTCTTTTCAAGTTTTACCTCTTCGACATTGGTGAAAACCAAATAATTGCTTCAACAAATCCGCTGAGACTCAACACAATACCTCTACCATATATACTATATGTGGACTACATTGTAATTACGAATACAACTCAAGTTGGCCTTCAAGAAAGGCTGAACAGCCTTGAAAACTTCATAAGGAAAAATGACATGAAAATGAACGTGGAGAAAACTCAAGTAATGTCAGTGGGACACTGCTCCACTAAGCAAAATGCATCTCTACGACTGCATCTAGCGGGAAAAGAACTTGCAGTTACCAAGAAGACCAAATATCTTGGTGTATGGCTCTGCCAATCTCACGTTGAAGAGACATGGACTAGACATCTAAGGAACAGAGCACTTACCCTAGCCAGACAAGGCCTGACCATCCATAGGAAATATGGGCAATACACAATGAAACCCATCATCACTTTCTACAAACAAATAGTTAGCGCTATACTCCTATATGGGAGCGAAACACTACTCAACACACCACGTAAAATGTGGTCCTTGGTGGAAGGTCTATTCTGGTGCAAAATACCCTCTGTCACTAGCTCCATCCTTTTCTACACCCAGAATACGATACGTATTCCAAGTATTACGGACTCCAATCTCTAGATTCCATCAGAAGTTGGAAACAATTGGACGTTTACCAAAATATCATCAGTAGTGAAGACATTCTGGTAATCAGAATTCTGACTAAAGCCATGGAAACACCCCATTCACCTACTTTGGAACTATGTAAAAAGGCATTTGTATCACTCTTTAGTCAAAATGACATCACAACAGAGATGTTAATAAACAGACCCACGAAGGCAAAACAGAAAGTTAAAGAGAACGACTGGATAAAAACAACACAGGAAGAGGCCATGTGCAAGATTAATATACTCTCGGAACTAGAAAGTAGAGGGCTTAATGAGCTACCTTCATACCTGGAAAGATTTCCTTCTAGAACAATACGGGACCTGTACCTCAGACTTCGCCTCAACATCTTACCCACCACAAAGAAAACTTGGCAGCAACCAAACAAATAACTAAGGAAGAACATTTCTGCAGACTTTGCAAAGACAGTGACCAAACAGAGACAATTCATCATATTCTGATGGAGTGCCTTTCGCTGACTGAACGACGGAACCAGTACACTAACATGATGAATCCGCAGAGAACAAGCCAAGGAGACGAAGATACATGGCACCAAATAATCCCTGGCAAGAACCGGAAATTAATCATCACGATCACCCAATTCTGGATTTTCATCATGTCAAATGAAATTAATTCGAGGAAGAAATCGGATGACTGCTATTCTTGCAGAGAAACAACATAATGTAAAAGTTTGTAATACAAACTAACACGACATACAAAAATGAGAACTGTGCAATACCTGCCGAGCCAGGTAAACCCATATATTCTCAGTCTGCCCGATGAGGGCGGGATAGTTATTTTGCACCACGGACATAGAAAGAGCAGAAAGGGGCAAGGCATTACGCTTTTGTCCTCACAGTTTCCTCAAGGCACTACGATATGCCGCAATAGATGCATCATTAGGCTCAAAAGTGGTAACAGCTATGTCAGTCTTGATACAAATCCCTGACTCCATCGGCAGGATGGAGACACTTGACACTTCCTCCAGCATGTCCCCGGACCCTCCTGAAGACACTCCACCGTGCCTCACACAGGCACTCATCAGCACACTCAGGATTTATTAATCAAGAATCAAAAACAAGATATCAGCAGAGTACATCATTCACGCAAATAACATTTGCCAGCGGGAATATCCGTCCATTTCCTTTTCCCGGGTTCCATCACAAGAACCACTTGATCTTCTGCTGCAATCACATCTGCTGGGACAGGCGGACAATTAGGTTTTTCGACCCCGTCCTTGGCACCTGGAACCATTGCATCTGACGGGCCAAAACCCTTGTCCCCACAAATAGTTAATACTGTGGGTGGCTCTCCTTTCCTCACCATGGATAATTTTATAGCTCCCAATATCAATTGGGCCACTCGATCTCCCTTATGTATAGGCAACATATTCTCTCCACTGTTTATGAGCATAACCTTGACATCACCTTGATCATCTGCATCCACAATCCCTCCCAACACCTGAATGCCTTTCAGGGTTAGTCCAGATCGAGGGGCAATTAATCCCACATGTTCAGACGGAATTTGCACCCCGATTCCGGTATCAATCACAATGCCCCTGGGTTCAAGTCGGATTTCTTCCCTTGCATGCAAATCTACCCTAGCCGACTCAGGAGTGGCACGATAATGAGTTAACGCTCCAGGAGACATTTCCCAATATAACAGAGTTTCCACAGCTTTATTGGTTCTGAATTGTAAGGCTGGCTCCAGCATGCGCATTAATGGAGTGTCAACATTCACAATGGGACGGTTATTAAGTATTTGAACTGCATCTAACACATATTCTCGCCACCCTTTCAAGGTACCCTGGCCAGTTTTGCGCAACTGTTCTTTCAAAAAGCCATTCATCCTCTCAATTAACCCTGAAGCCCCAGGGTCATAGGGGACATGAAAGATCCTTTCAATTCCTTTTCCTGACAATAGTCTGAAACCAACTTTCCCCTAAAGTGGGATGCATTATCACTTTGAATCTGTAAGGGAATACCATAATACTCGGCCACTTGATCTAATAATTTAATCGTGTTCAGTTAAGTGGCTCTTTTACATTGCAATACCATTAAGTAACCAGAATATGTGTCCACTATGGTACACACATATTGACATCCTTAGCTAATGGGCATGGGACCGATGTAATCGATCTGCCAGATCTGTCCAGGCAATTTACCCCACGTCAATATGCCGTGGTTATGTGCAGAATGAATCTTTGCTTCTGATGTTGACACACGGTACATTGTAATATCACTGTTTTTACCATCTCTATGGAAGGCTAATTCACCTGTCTTGCGCCCACCTGATAGTAGCTTTCTCTCCAAGGTGTCCACTCTTCTGGTGGGCTAATTTAGCCATACCCTCCAAACCATCCTCCTCATCCCTTGTGTCCAGGACCGAAATGTTGGCATGCTCGTCTGCAACAGAATTGAACTATCATTCTAATGTGCGTCTACATGATATACAGTTACTGTAGTATGCAATAGCATCCCAGCAATGTCTTGCCACAATTCCTTTCCCCATACTTCTTTAGCATGAATCTTCCATCCATCCGTCTGCCAAGTAGGCAGCCACACAACCAACCCATCTGCCGGTGACAGATTGTTGGACTATGCATATAACCCATTGGAAAACTGTGGAACGTGTACTGCCTCCCATTCCAGGAAAATGCAAACTGCTCCTGACATTCATCAGTAATTGATACAGTGAAGAAGCCATTAGCCAAGTTTAATACTGCATACCAACTTCCCTCAAATTTCTGTACATTTTCAATCAAAGTCACTGGGTCAGGGACTGCCGGTATTATTGGAGGAGTGTGCTTATTCAACTGGCGATAATCAACAGTCATCCTGTAGCTCCCGTCCAGCTTCTTAACAGGCCAGATCGGATTGTTCCAAGCCGTGGTCACGGGACGGACGTAACACACCGGCTTCTAAATACCCTTTCATTTTTTTTTATTTGTATATGGTTTACAAATGAAACCTTTACAATTGCATTTAAAAACACTCATATAAAAAGAATAGAACAAATTATATAAAATACATATCATAAATGTATACAAAGTGTACAAAATCAGTGCATGCGTAAAAAAATCATATCATCAAAAATCAGTATCAGTACCAGAATCATGCATAGCAAAAAACATTGCGACCACACATAGTCTACAATAGCAGCATAAATGTTGAGACCAGTTGCCTAGAGAGAAACTGCAGGAGAGGAGAAAAGGCCCTTAAAGGGGGAGGGGAACAATGAATTCAGGGGTGCATAGAGGTCTAAAGATTTAAAGATTAAAACCATCAACCGCAAGGCCCTCCACAACATTGGAAATAGAGAGACATCTTGACCAGATGAAGTCTTCTACCCCAAGAAGTCCTAGAGTGGTAAATTTCCCCAGGTAAAGAACCCTGGAGCCTTGCAATTCGACACAGTTTGAACACAATTCGACACAAAGGGTGTTGGTGTCTTTGCTCACATTCCTTCTAAACAGGACTTCTTTAGTGGGCAGAATATTCCACCTGAGTTTCAAAAGGAGGGAACGACAATAGCGATTAGGGAATTGTGTCACAATGGGAGACAAAGTTCCTCTTTTCTTATGTTCAAATTTTAAATCGTTAAGGGAAAGGTAAGAGTGGAATTTATCAATTGTACTATTCCAATCATAGGTAAAAAGAAGCTTTTTTACCTTATCAGGATTGGCCATATGTGTTGCCCTGTCCGTGGACAAGCCCAACAGAGTCCTATCATAGAGTTCTCTGAACTTAGAGAGGTAAAGATTGGGGACCAGACATCCCTGGGAAAAGGGAATTTTGCCTAAGACAGCATAAAGGGAATCCTCTATAGGACAAAGTAGAGAGTGAAATAGAGCCAGGACCCGCCAAAGGGAATTTGCTCTCAACGACACAAGTCCCAGTTCAAACCTTATCGCGGCACTTGGAATATTGTTTCAATAACTTTCTCCAAAAATTACCCTTCTGGGTATCCCAGAAAGTGTAGATATCCATATAATGAAGCTCCATACCATATGTTAGCTTCGGGATGACCTTCCCTTCAAAAAAATCTACCGCTGGCTTAAAAGAAAATCAACCATACTTTTTATCCAGCTTGATGGTCTGGGATATAAGTGGTATGGCCTTATGTCTGATAGACTGTCTGAGTTCACAGACCGAAGGTTTGGCTAAGATCAGAAAACCCAGATAGACCATTTTTTGCACTCTTACAATCAGTCCCCCCCCCCAATTTTCTAAACAAGTTTGTTCTCCTTTTTTCCATTTAAAGAATACCATTGTGCAGGTTTTTCTGGGGTTAATTTTGAACCCATTCGTTGCAGCATATTGTTCAAACTTGTGTATCAATCTTTGTAAACCAACTTTGGTATGATCAAATAGGAGAAAATCGTCAGCATACTCCAACCACGAGAACCTGAGATCCCCCCGTTTAGCGCTCACCAACCCAGCATCCCTGAGAAATTCACCAGCATTTGCAAGGTATAGGATGAAAAGGCAGAGTGCCAGAGAGCAACCCTGTCTCACACCTATCCGTGTTTTTATTCTTCTGGAGAGATTCCCTTCCAGGTTCAGACGTACATGTATCCCCGAATTTTCATACATAGCCATAATAAGTTTGAGTAAGCCTGCAGGGAGACCCCACTTGGAAAGTTTAGCCCACAGACGAGACCTGATAACCAAGTCAAACACATTTGACAGGTCAATTGAGGCAACATACTAAATCCACAAATGTACTCCATGCTGAGTCTTGAAGAGCGGTTAGAATTAGACCATTTAGATTAGTAGAATGTCCAGCCCAGAACCCGGTTTGATATTTATCTAAAATATGATTCATCCTAATCCACTCATTGCCATGTGAAAGTAGCAGAGAGGCAAATAACTTGCATTCTGCATCGAACAGTGAGATCGGTCTGTAGTTCTTAGCAAGATTCCGCTGACCTCTCTTAAAGATAGGAATTATGTGTGCAGTCTACCAACTAGTGGGTATTGCGCCAGTCCTCACTACATTTTGGAAAAGCATGGGAAATAACCTGGCCCACATTTCTGGTAGTGCTTTCAGTGTGTTATTCGTCAAACCATTCAATCCTGGAGCCCTTGAGTTCTTGGCTTTGGAAATTAGCCTTAATACTATCTCATAGTCAATAGTAGGCTCCCATAAAATGATATTTGCGCCCTCCACAATTGCAGGTTCTTGATGTCCTTCTTCCCCTTTTCCTAAGAGCTCAGAGAAAAAGTCTACCCATTGAACCTCTGAGATACTATTCAGTTGCTCAGTGGCCGAAGCAGTGTCTTGGAAAGAGAAGAGAGCCCAGAAAGCCCTGAGATCCCTTTTCACCAAAACACGAAGCATCAGCTCAGCAGCGTTTTGAAACAAACTGCATTTTTTTGCAATAAAGATAAAGAAGTTTTTGTATCTTTGCCGAATTGATCTGATCTTAGCTTTTTTGTCACACTGATCAGTATCGAGATTGCGGGTTTCTCTGAGCAACTTCCGAACCTGGGACTTTTCCTTGGCCAGCTCCTCGTCAAACCTATGCATGTGTTCTTTTTTAGAATGTCCCTTTCTAAGACTGTTGTGGACACTACTATGAAGAGCTTTCAGGAATGTGTCATAATATGGTATGTTGAAGACCGCTTGTTTCCATAGAAGAGAGGTATGATTAAGGGTGGACAGAAGTTGGTCATTAAAGAGGTTTATATTTGCAGGCGACCAACGGACCCCTGTACCTTTTCCCACAATTCTCAAGTCACGTGGACCCCCCGCAGGCAATTTTCTAAGTGAAAGATGGAAATAGACAGTCAAGGTCCCATGATCACTCCAACAATTAAAGTTTACCTGAGGTTCGGAGGATAGGGGAAGCAGAGAATGATCTACAAAGAAATAGTCTATAGTAGAAGTAGAGAGAACTCTTCGCCAAGTTGGAAAAAGTGGGCGGGTAATATCAAAGGTTCCGTTCAGACATACCAAGCCCACAGATTCCAGGGAAAGGTTCCATAATCTGCCCCAGGCGTACTTCTGGCCCCTATGAGCAAAATCCCCCATATCCTGACACAGGTCCACATAATCACCACCGGATGACATAGAGTAATCAGAGTTCAAGTCCCCAGCAAGGATCACTTTCCCCCTAGTGTTCACAGTTCTCCAAGTTAAGATCATTTCCGATAACATTTCCAGAAAGAACTCTAGAGGTGCTAACCCTTGGTGCCAGTAGATATTAATCAGTAAAATGTCAACCGAACTCTCTCTAGAGACGGCCTCAACCGCCAAAATAGCAAAAGGCATATCGGGGATAACCGAACTCCGGAGGCCAAAAGTAGACCTTAAACCAATAAGTAGGCCCCTTGACGGTCTTCCCCCCAGACTAGGTTTAACGTTTTGGGAGCAGATTTCATAACATCCATATAGGGGGTCAAAAGCAGCCAAGTTTCCTGCAGAAAAAAACAGTCAGTAAGTTTTAACATAGAAACTGTATCTGTGTTTGCAAGAATGTAGGTTCCCCTTAGTATTCCAAAGCAGGCATCTCAGTCTGGTAATATCTACATTCTTCATCTGAGAAGCCGGGCTTGTATTACAGAATTCAGTTCCGCAGAGTTAACCTGGGGCCAGTCTCGTGCATTTCCATAAATCCTTGCCGCAAAATGCCTCCGCTGGGGTTGAAAAAACCTTTCTGGGTGATAAACCATTGTCAAATTTCCCCTCTAGTCTTCAGATCTTCCGGGATTCACAGGGGTTTGAGAAGGTTTCACCAATTTAGTTTCATAGTTTCAAAGCCTAATTCAAAGCCTAATTCCCTCAGGCCACCCATTTCTCCCATTATCAGATCCAAAACCACTCTGGATTTAAGGACAATATTACTAAGATCCGCTCAATCCTTTTGTGGAAACTAGATCCTTTCTAGGTCATAGCTGGACACCAGAGACAAGGATGGAATTTGATGGACATTTTTCAAAATAGTCCCTCGATTGAGGCATATGGGCATTTCATCGCCCCAGAGACTAATAAGTTGTAAAGTGTCGATGGGATCTTTATTTCTCAAGTTTCGGGGCCTGGTATCCAAGATATCCCTCGTAAATTGATTTAATTGATCATCTTGAGTTTCAGGACCCTTAGCAGCCTGTAGTATTGTCCCCCTCTGTGTGGTATATGGCCCTGTAGGTAGTCTATCCTGGTTGCCAAAGGAACCTGAATTGATTGGCCTCATTAGGGTAGGACGTAAAGATCTCCCACAGTCCTAAAGTCAGATGTAGGGTCCTCCAAGACTGATTGGGGGATGCTCAATTGCCCCCTTGAAAGATGGCTTGTCTGACCCACCTTTTGGGAATTTCTAATATCGTCAATATTAACCTTATCTGTACCCGGAAAAGCTTTAGCGCCTTCCCCAGGAATAGACTTCGCTCTATATAGATCTAATAGAAGTTGTTTGGCTGAGGCAATATTAACAAGGGTCGGGGTATCAGTAGTTAAAGGGGTCTGAAGGTCCAAGGGATTAGAGGAGAATAACGGATTCTCACAAGGAGGATTATCTATGAGCTGTTCTTTATGGATGTTAGATGGTGACAAACCTCTCTCTTCAGTGTCGATCACCTCTATTTTATCTTTGGAAATATTGGGAATCAAGTCGCCTAAGAGTTCAGTGACAGGGCCCGGGACGAGAAGACCGGTGTTATCACCCAAACCAAGGGTATTTGTAGGAGGGTCAGTCTAAAGGCCTATAGCTGTTTTCAGGGGGATTAAGATTACCCCGTCAACCAAAGTACCAAGGTTAGAGGCCATGGGGAGAGCGGTTATTACGTCACCTCCCGAACCTGGAATTACATTGCCCTGGACCAAATGAATGGGCACCTCTACCACACCAGAAACCAGTGTCCCCTTAGTAAGCGCAGACGTCCCTTGGGGATATAAAGACTTGGGTAAAACCAGATTTTTAAAAAACTTATTTGTTAGCAAATTAATTTTTTTGATATTTTTCTGGTTTTTAGTTTTCTTAATTTGTTGTATAAATCTTTTCCCCACAGGGACATAGCTTTTAAATGAGGGATCGTCTTTCGTTAAATCTATGGTAACGGGAACCTTCTCTATATTTTGCGGGGCCTTTGCCCCTGAAATAGTGGCAGGATCAACTCCCTTAACCAGCATATATTCTTTTGATGGAACAGGATCAGATGCCCGAATAGATGCAAATGGACGAGAAGTGAGTAGATCCGACTTATCTGGAGTTACATTAGAAACATTTATCACTACAGAACCTGAGGCCTTCAAGGTAGGACCCCCTCCGATTCAGCCTGAGAAAGTAGAGATGGAGAAAACGGGGGCAGTCGTGGCTTGGATGTTGTAGGGTAATCTTCCCTAATTATCTTCACTAATTCTTCAAACCTATCGAGACCCTAAGCCTAGCATGGGTTTCTGACAGTAGTAAGGAATGAGATCTTACTTCCGCCCACATATTATCATAAAGACTGACGAAAAAGCTCAGTACCATATTTAAGTCAGAAACTGTAGGTTGAATGGGCCTAATCCTTCTGTCAGCTTCCTTAACGGTATGGTGCAGCATTAAGGCACTAGGATTTTTTTTAATAGGTTCCGTGAGTAGACCCCTTTCTCTTAACCAGTTTTGCTTTTGTGTATATTCATCGATGAAATCCGTGAGTTCAGATGGGGAGCCCATAGAGGAAGCATCACATGTCTGTTGGGTTACATTGTTAGTCTCAGGATAACTAGATTCCAGTTTACTCTCAGCAATGGCCTTGTCTGCACACTCAATGATGCTAATATCTTCAATATCATTATGTGGAGCCTCCTCTGTATCTAGTTTTTTCACTACTTCCGCCAAGTGCAAGTGGTCTAGGCTGTCAACTGATAGGGCCGAGGATGGTGGCTTGATATGGGTACTACTGGCAGTTCTTTTGCCAAAGTAATTAGATATCTTTTTTCCAGGTATTGGTTCCCCCAGCGTACCCATTTGAAATTTGGATTTAGGGGGGCTAAGCAGGGGTTTCCTTGAAGGAGTTCTAAACATATGAGCTCCCAAACTAGAGCTGTCATTATTCCCAGCATTAGAGGAAGACAAATTCATATGCGAGGCTGGCCTTAGATTTTATAAGTTATTTGGAGTTGAATCCTCCATAAATGACTTGGGGAAAGAGGCTGTATAGTTCGCAATATCCTCGATATGTGTTAAGTGAGCAGCAGTGGAAGCACATAAAACAGAACACTTGAGAACGGGAGTTTCTGTAGGATAAACTCCAGTGTCATCCGTCAGAAAAACAGGCAGAGGGGTATTAGACGGAGAACAATTAGGGCCAGTTTGTATAGCTTCCACAATTTCCTTATGAACGTCCCCAGTAGAGATATCCCCCCTCAGAGTGCTGCCGCCATCACCCAGATTATGGGCAAGGGTAGCCGCTAATCGCTCTTCCTGAGCATCAATAGAATGTCGTGTTTTCCATTAAATATACAACTGTTGTCACACAACACCCGCAGAGTGATGCCCAAGGTATTAAAGACATCCATCCTATCCTGGGAGTGGATTTGAGCTTGCACAACAGTTTTTAATTCAGGATTAATTAGTGGACAAATGTTTGGGATCCTGGATAATTCTTCCAGGCAAGTTTCATCTTTGCCTAACAAAACAGTAGAGGGGAGTTGGACCAGTCTACCTTCTTTAATATCAGGTATATAGGACTCCTCAGCGAGCTTTAGAGGATCCGAGGAAGCCTCCATGGCTGTCTTACTCCTAAGGCCTTTATGTGCCATTAGGAGGAACCAGAGATGAAGTCCGCCCCAAAGACCCAAGCATAAGGCAAAAGTCAATAAGAGGTCACAGAGCAACAGGGGCGATACAAAAGAGGCAGAAGTAGGATGGAATTGGTTAAAATGCACAGTATGTGTCTCAAAAAAGCAATTAAGAACAGAATTCATAGGTAAAATAGAGTTAGAAATCATAAGAATGCACTGAATTAGTACAAAAGTGTAGACTGGGGAGAATTAGATTCGCAGCCCCACGTCTATAGGATAAGAGTGTCCACAAAACAGTTAGTCCTGGATAAAGAAAACATCTCGCAACTTCCTGATAAGAGAACAGAATCAATAGCCAGACATAGTTTTAGCACCAGTTTCCCTGATTAGCACATCTGACATCCATAGTAGATTGGGTTCCAAGGTTACAGGGTAAGGTACGCCCGACAGCTTAAGGAGCTGCCAGAGTCTGACTCTCCTCCCTCACCCTGTGAACCTGTATAGGTTGAATGGTAAAGGGGAAGCCCCAAACCGTCCGTCCAAAGGTACTAAACCAGACCAATCTGAGCCGTAGGCATGTGGAAATCAGCAGAGTTACAGGGGAATGGTTTCAGTTCAAGACAACGGACCTCCAAATGAAACAGCCAATTGCAGCGTCACAACCTATCATAGGCAGAACACCTGCCAAAAGCCAGATGAATCAGTCAATAATGTATCGTAGACGGCAAGGTGCTCACAAGTTGTCTTCCAGGAGTATGCGGGATGACTGGCGAGTCTTTAATGTAGCCCGTGTATGGTGCAATAGACCGTAGGCTCAGGTCACAGCCAAACAGCAAAACAGTAGCTCCAGCCCTTACAGCTCCAGGGCTTAACGCTGCAAGGGCTGCTGTGCGAGGATTTTGAGCTTCCTCAAACGTCACGTGACCCGCAGAGGCTCTGCCTCCCTTAAAGCAGCAAGAGCGTGTCGCTTGCAGTGCTGCCTTTCAAGTATAAACAGAAGCAAAATTCCGGGTAGCAACGTCAGCGTCCGCATGACTTCACTATTGTGCGTCTCCACACCGAGAGGGCGGCTGTGCGAGGATTTTGAGCGTCCGTAAATGTCACATGACCTGTCACGTGACCCGCAGAGTCTCCGCCTTCCTTAAATCAACAAGAGTGTGTCGCTCGCATTGCTGCCTTTCAAGTATAAACAGAAGCAAAATTCCGGGTAACAGCGTCAGCAGGACTTCACTATTGTGGGTCTCAATGCCGCGAGGGGGGCTGTGCGAGGATTTTGAGCTTCCTCAAATGTCACGTGACCCGCAGAGGCTCTGCCTTCTTTAAAGCAGCAAGAGCGCGTTGCTCGCAGTGCTGCCTTTCAAGAATAAACACAAACAAAATTCCGGGTAGCAGCATCAGCGTCAGCAGGACTTGACTATTGTGGGTCTCAACCTTTAATGGTTTCTGAAATCTCCTTCTGCGCTGTGGGGATCCGATATTGTTTCATGGACACTCTTTTGGTGGCTATCAGAACCTGCACCAGGGGCATCTTCAATTGTCCTACCACCACAGGGGTGCAAGTGAATGCACCTACCCCAAACTGATAAAGTTTCCCTCCCAATCCGAGCATCAACCCTTGTAGAATGTCAAATCCGATAATTTATTCGGGGATCGGGACAACTAATACCTGATAAGTGTCCCTTCTCCTATACTTTTACGTGAGGCTGCCTGTCTACCTTAATTTGGGCAGTTGTTACCAGAGTTTGACCATCATCCTATTCGTATTTTGAGTGTGTTTGTTTAGATTCCATTTCCACCATCGCACTCACCATTTTCCTCAAGTTTGCATAAGTCGGCTGGGATTGCGACGACCTGGAGACTCATCTTCTCCCTTCTCTGGAGGCGGCGCAAAAGAATCCTCCTCCCGCTTGGGTTTATGTACTTCTTGCTGCTTCACTTGTTTATAACGCTCCTTCCCATCTAAACCCTGCTTTTTATACAATTGATACATTTCCCGTATCTCAATTCCATCAATATCTTCCTGCGGCATTCCATCTTTCATATCATATCCTTTCTGGATACACGAATATCTCGACTATCAAACCTCTTCCCAGGAGTGCGTTTTTCACTTTGCCCCTCCCTCTCTCGCTCCCGTGGCAGTTCCTCCACCTTTTTCCATTCTCCTAGGTCCGCCAATTACCTAATAGCATCCACTACCTCATCCGTTATTTTACCAGTCATTCCCACCAATAGAGTCATTATGACATTCTTAAATGCCGGGGGGAGGAGGGGAGTTTGAATAATGGTATTTCTGGCTGAAACAGACAACGCTACCAACCCCATATGCTCTGGAGTATATAGATGAATTGCCTCTTTCATGGCATGTTCTTTCACTCTTTGAATAGCCTCTTTTTTTTTATTTGGTTTTATTGATTTCAAACAAAAGGAATTCACATTACATAATACGTAATTACTAGCTCTTGGTTACATTAAAAGAGAAGAACAGAGTTTTTGGTTCTTTTTATACTTTGAAACATTGTTATATGTATCTCCATTCTTTGGTTGTAACAATTAACAAAACATATCCCTCACCCGCCCCCCTACCCCCCGTTGGTTGAGCAAACATCTTAAAGACATGTTTTTTGTGTGTGGGCAAAAATGGCCATAGTTCTACTGCTGTGGGGTTTTCTTGACTGCTGGGTCTGAGCTGTCTCACTAGGTCACCTTGTAAGTTTTCTGGCTTACATTAGGTCCTTGGAAGTTCCTCAGGTTGGAAGTCTGTGAACGCTTGGAGGTGTTTATTTTCAAAGTCCAACCATAGGGCCTCACATTGTGACGCTTTGTTGTGCAGAGAGGCTATGATCATTTCCATTGTGCAGATGTTGGTTGCCACGTTAATCCATTTCTTTTTTCTTGGGACTGTTCTGGATTTCCATTTCATTACCAGTAGGGCACGGGCTGCTAGCAGTAGCTGTGGGGCCAGTCCTTTCATTCTGATCCAGTCTTCTTCATTCTTCTATAGAACAAAGAGAATTAAGTGAGGATCAGTGTCTCTCTGTATGCCATCTATTTCTTTAATCCACCCTAGGACCTCCTCCCAAAATACCTTTATGTATGGGCAGCTCCACCACATGTGCCAATAGTCGGCTACCTCGCCACATTCACACCAGCATCTGGAGCTTTTTGTTTGGGTCATTTTGGAGAGCCTGAGTGGGTCATATTGTCATCTATGCAGCAGCTTAATGGCGTGTAATTTATATTGGCAGGATATGGATGGTTTGGATGCAGCCTTACACATTGTTTCCCACTGGTCGGGGCTTATCTCGTCTCCTATGTCTCTTTCCCATCTGCTTCTGAGTACTTCCGTGTACCCGTCTCCCGCTTCAATTAGTTCTTTGTACATTGCGGATATCAGGCCTTTAATTTCAGACCCAGAGTCTAGGAGTTTTTCAAATGGAGCGAGATCCCTTTTCAGCTTATCCTTCCACTCGGGTTTTGTTAGGACACCTTTTATCTGGATGTGTTGGAAGGTGGATAATGGGCCTATTCCTAGGGCTTCAGTTAGTTCTGGAAGTGGGATGAAAGTGTCTTTTTTCTGCAGTTGTCCCACCCTCTCCAGGCCTGCCTCGTACCAGGATTGGAATCTACCTACATTGGGTATGTGGTAATTTATGCCGGGAGACCATAGATTGCTGAGCGGGGATGGCCAAGTGGTGATCCTGCGCATCTCTTTACCTGACCGCCATATGCTCCAAATGGTACTCAATATTGGGTGGCCTGGGGGGTTGCTGACCTGCACCACGTACCACTGTAGGGGAACGCACCAGCATTCCCTCCGAAAAATCCAGACGAAAATCGGACCTGCCTGAGCCTCCCGCACCGTGTGAAAGCCCAGCCAGGGCCGCGAGGCAAGCCGCATGAGAGAGTCGGCGTGATCACCAACTGCGACCGACGGAGCTCCGCTGAAGACGCGTCTGGCACATTGGTGATCGCTGCAGGCTTGCTCCCCGAGGCTCACGGGACAGCTGCCGCAGGACTGGAGTCATCGCCCAGCGAAGTGAGAGGTGAGGACTCCCCCCCGCATCCACCTCCCCCCTGGGCCTCCGCTGCAGCCGCTGCCAGCCTCAACCACCGGACCGGCCGGTACCGAATGTTGAGGTATGCCCAACTTGACCTGGGGCTGCCTCCTCCGTCCTCCCCCCTGCACGGCGCCCACGCAGGCTCTCCCTCCCTGGCCCCCGCCGTGCGTGGGCTGCCTGGGTCGAGGGCTGCCCACGGGGAGGAAACATTGAGTGTGGGGGAGGCACGCGCGGCGGCTGGAGGTGGGGAGGTGAAATCTCGGGGGCGGCCGGCAGAGGGGATAAATTACCAGCGGGTCGGAGCGGACCTGCTGGGGGACTGCCCCAGGCGCTGCAAATTGAGGTCCCCTGCCAAGGTCGAGCAACCCAAAAAGCACCCGCCACGCACTGGGAAGGAAACAAAGGATTCACCCCCAGGCGCCTGGGCACAGACTTGCCAGCTCGGCCGGGGCAAGCACGCCGGTACATAAGACTAACGCCACCCTCCACCTGCATAATCATCCCCCCGGCCCCCGGAACCACATGACAAAGCATGCCCAGGGCTGGGTTACATGGGACATAGTGCCAGACTGTGCAGGCCAAGACCCGACAAGGGGCAAAGCAGCACGGTGCAAACAGGGATAAGGCCACCAACCAACAGCCCACAGGAGGCCACAGGAACGGATCGAAGGGCTAAGGACCACCCAGGAGGAAACCTCCGACCCAAGGAGACACACCCGCACCCAGAGCCACCCCATAGGATCAGAATGGGAAAGGATCAGCCCCGCAGGGGAACGACCCAAAACAAAATAGACAAATACACGATGAGCACCCCGGCGGCTCTCCCGGACCCAATTAGTGGGGTGGATAACGAGGCAACGAAGGGGGGTGCGGCCAAAACGCTGTCCCTCACCGACATCATAGCTGCAATCAACGACTCCAGAACCTCGGTAGAGACCAAAATAGACGGCTTGGCCTCCGAGGTGTCCTTTGTGAGGCAAGACTTAAGGAACCTAACTACCAGGGTTGGGGAAGCAGAACAACGAATATCAGACACCGACGACACGGTTAAAAACCTGGGAGGCCGCCTTGAACAAATGGAACGGAAAATCACCATGCTGGAAAACAGAGCTGAAGATAGTGAGGGTAGGTCCCGTCGGAACAACCTCTGCATACTCGGCCTTCCCGAGAAAGAGGAGGGGCCCTCCATGGAGCTCTTTCTGGAACACTGGCTAGCAGACTTGATGGCTCCCAAGCAACTCTCTAAATTCTTCTCAATAGAAAGAGCACACAGAGTTCCGACGGACAGACCAGTCCCGGGGGCCCCCCCACGAACAGTGATCGCAAAACTCATGAACTACAGGGACCGAGACACACTACTGCACATGGCAAGGGCGACCGGCCCCATCACTTACAATGGTAACCGAATCGGGTTCTTCCCCGAATACACGAGAGAGGTCCAGAAGTCGCGACAATCTTACGACTCCATCAAAAAGAAACTGTCACCCCTGGGCATCAAATACGCACTCTTCTTTCCGGCAACATTCAAAGTGTACCACAACGGCAAGGTCCAAGTGTTCTACACTCCCCGTGAGCCCTGGGAGTGGTTAGAAACACAGGTCCTCTCTACTCCATGCCTGAATAGACCGGGTGGAAACACACCCCACAGGAACGATGGAGACAACAACCACCCTACTGGACAGGTCACCCCACCACGTGGGGAAGCGGGAAAACTCGGACCCCCGATCAACATGGGACACACCTGAAAATGTGCAACTGCTGAGGGACAGGACTAAGGAAACAGTATGAGATCCTTACAACCGGCGGCCCTGAAGGGGTTGTAGGGAAGGTGAACAACTACCACCCCTGCGCCCCCTGAGAGGGACTCTTCACTGTTAGCTCTACTTTAAGTTCAGTGGGTATCTTGAACCACACGAGTTGCGGGGTAGGGTCCTCCTGACCCCCTCCGCCTCCGAGTTGGGGCCTTTGCCTCTCTAGTAGTTTAAATGGTTAGGGGAACAGGTACTTCTGGTTTGGGGGGAAGTGCAGAGTGAGGGGAGTTTGGGGTTTTTGGGGAAGGAAGAGACAGGCCTCATGTCACAACTACCAGCAATAGTGGGCAGCAAAACAGAAGTTCAGAGAAACCCTTGCACAAGATATGAGAGGGACCGACACGTCCCCCCCCACTGGCCAGCACATACCCATCTGCACGGACACGGTGTCATGATCTCTGCTTCCAAAAGGTCAGGGTTTTCCCAACTCCCTTGGAAGCAGATCCATAACCCAGGTTCCGAGTGCCAACCGGTCCCAATTGGGACCTTTTGGACCCAGTCCTGGCGCCAGTGGCACCAGGCTCATAAATATGCCCAGTCCCAGCGCTGGAAGCACCGGGCTCATAATGCTTGGGTGGACTTACCTGCAGCAGACCATGCTGCTTACTTGCCTGCCAGTTGAGCCTCTGATCCTCTTCTGTTTGGAACTACTTTTCCTGTTGGGTGGGGCAGGAGCCACTCCCTAGATTCAGAACACTGGAACTCTTCTGGAAAGCAGGAACTCTTTTCTTACCTAGGCGTGGCTGTGGAAGGAGGCACCTAAGCACTACAGGAGGCTATTTAAACCACACCCGATGGATGAATCTTGCTTTGCGTTATTCTGCATCCTCTGCAGCAGAACGCTCATCGTGTCTTCTGTATCTGATCCTGGGCCTAAGGAAAAAGGCTTACCATCCTGAATCCAGTCTTCAGCAACACCTATAAAGACAAGAAAGAACAGGTTAGCATTACGGTCTTCAGTGACAGCTCTTCACTTACCTGGTCCATCGGCTGTCACCAACGCCTCGCGCTGCATTCCGGCATCTGAAAGACAAAGGCTTACCTACTCTTCGTGCGCTCCGGAGGTCTTCACACTGCATTCCGGCATCTGAAAGACAAAAGCTTACCAACTCTTCGCACGCTCCGGAGGCCTTCGGCGCTGCATCCCGCATCTGAAAGACAAAACAAGGTGCGTTTAAAGACATTGGGGAACTTTAATACTCACGTGCCATTACTCCTTTCCACATCTAACCCAGTGGGTATTCCGGCACCCTGCAGCCGCTCCGAACTTGTACCTGCAAAATAAAAAGACAGTTAGAGCGCATCGTGAAGCAGGCAACAAGCGCTTACTTACGTGCTTCCAGGCGCTTCTATTCATCACACGGGCTCCATCTTCAACTCACTTCAGCCCGTCATCCGCCATCGCCGGAACCCTGCAAAACAAGAAACATCATTACTAAAGACTTTAAAGACATTAGAATTACTCGAAACTTACCGTTCGTGCAGTAAACGACGGACAGCAGTCCTCTGAAGTCAAGAGGCCTGCTCCCCTTATCCAGTGAAGAAACTGGTTACAGCACCCTGCCCCGAGGCAGATGGAGAGCACGGCGTTCACTTACCTAAGGTGAGAGCGTTAACCTTTGGGGTTCTACAGGAGAAGAGAAAGGGAAGAAGAGAGAGACATTCAATAACCCAGTTCCTTAATCCCATATTTTCTATCTGCAGACATCTTACCCTTCAAGTCAGACATACAGTGCACAGAGGTCCAGCCCAAAGAGCCAGCCGTGTGTTACACATCACCTTTGAAGATACGGTATACGCCCAGTCAAGACCGGCGCCTCTACGGGAATCAGGTGAGCGTTACAGAACGCAAAGCCTACCACAAAACTCCCGTCCAGGCGCTATGGAAACCTCGGATACCGACCAGCTAGCCCAGTTACTTGGGGAACTAAGGGCAGAAGTGCATGCAGCCCGTCAGGAAACGAACGCTCTAAGAAGGGAACTGATTATTTCCAAGGAGCGAACAGATGATCTCGCTAGACAATTGCTACAGTCACAAGCCGGACAGACCCCGTTACCCGCATCTGGGGGAAATCTTCCTTCTAGCTCCTCTATGAATCCAGTGCAGATCAACCTACCTGGGAATGTACCTCTGGCTCCGCCCGAACGATTTTCTGGTGACCCAAAGAGGTTTGCAGTATTTATCAATCAGTGCCGGTTGCATTTCTTATGCCGGCCAGCAGCCTTTCCAACTGATCAAGCTAAAGTAGCTTTCGTGCTTTCGTACTTAGTGGCAATGCGGCAGACTGGTCGATCCCTCTAGTAAATCAAGATGATCCGGTCCTCCATGATTTTCAAGCTTTTCAGCTCAGTATGGAAAAACTGTTCGCAAGACATTCACAGGGGCAGGCCTTGGACAATGAGCTTCTTTCGTTGCGACAAGGTAATCAAGACCTTTTGGCTTATATTGCGTCTTTCAACAGACTGATAGTGGAAACTCAATGGCCTGAGGACAAAAGGATTACGCTGTTTTATAGAGGTCTACGTGGAGAGCTCAAAGATGTGTTAGCCCAAGTAGTGAATCCCCCACAAGATTGTTCGGACTATATAGACTTAGTCGTTCAAATAGATCACAGACTGCAGAACAGGAAGGCCGATCGTTCCAAGTTTGATGCTCGAGTATTTTCCAAACCGCCAACTCCTTCCAAAGGAGTAGACCCCGGGGAACCCATGCAAATAGGGGGTCTGAAAGGTCCTCTAACACAAAAGGAGCGGGAAAGGAGAAAACAGTTGCAATTATGCCTCTATTGCGGAAACTCAGGGCACTTTCTTCGAAACTGTCCGGTGAAACCTGCCAAGAAGGCAGTAGGAGCTGCAGTTACCAAAGTTACAAACTCTGAGCAGGGAAACGACCTCGCCCGACAAGAATAGAGGTCCTCTTGCCGAGCGTGAAAACCAGTTCCGTGATCTCGCATTTCGTGATACCTATGGTCCTCATTAGCCCTAATAATCCGGATCGATTACATGCAATTGAAGCTTACGTCGACAGCGGTGCCATCGGCAATTATGTGGATCATGAAATGGTTTTGAGGATGAATCTAACTCTTTGTCCCAAGGCTGTAAAGGACGTCATTACTACGGTGGATGGTACGGAGATAGCCTCCGGGCCAGTAACGCATACCACTCAAGAGGTGACGCTAGTAAGTCAAGATGGACACCATGAGAAGATCGTGTTCGATGTGATCAAGGCCCCTCAGTTTCAGATTATTCTAGGAATACCTTGGTTAGAGAAACACAATCCTCTGATCGATTGGCGAGCAAGAACGGTCCAGTTTCCAGAATGTTTCTCTACTTGTCACCCTCCACCTGGTGTTGCACTGGCAGCAATTTCTTCAGAGACTCCCCAGTTACCTCCCGAATACCTAGAATACCAAGATGTTTTCCGGAAGGATCAGGCTAACTCTCTACCTCCTCATAGGTCTTATGACTGCCAGATAGACCTGATACCTGGATCTACTCCTCCTTGTAGTAGAATTTATGCCCTCACCGAGCCTGAGAACCTTCACCTTCGACAATACCTGGATCAATACCTGGCAAATGGGTTTATTCAACCTTCCAAGTCCCCTGCTTCTTCAGCTTTGTTCTTCGTTCCAAAAAAGGAAGGAGACCTTAGAACTTGTATAGATTATCGCTCCCTGAACCAGATCACCGTTAAGAATAGATATCCGTTACCTTTGATCCCTGAACTCCTGGACCAAGTCAGAAAAGCATGCATATATACAAAGCTGGATCTTAGAGGAGCTTACCACTTGGTACGAGTAAAAGAGAGCGATGAATGGAAGACGGCCTTCCGCACCAAGTATGGACTATTTGAATATCAGGTCATGCCCTTCGGACTTTGCAATGCCCCGGCCGCCTTTCAATATTTTATGAACGATGTCCTCAGAGAGCTCATAGATGTGTGTGTTGTTGTTTACATTGACGACATCCTCGTTTATTCTTCATCGGAATCTGAACATCGGAAACACGTGAAAATGGTCCTCGAAAGATTGCGTCAACACAAACTTTTCGCTAAGTTGGAAAAATGTGTTTTCAACGTAACTGAAGTTGAATTCTTGGGATTCATATTATCACCTGGCGGAGTGCGTATGGATTCAAAGAAGGTCGATGCAGTTCTCAAATGGCCATCACCATCCTCCGTAAAAGGTGTGCAAAGCATGTTAGGCTTCGCTAACTTTTACAGCAGGTTTATCCCCGAATTCTCTCGAATAGTCCGGCCAATCACTGCATTGTTAAAGAAAAACAAACGTTTTGAATGGTCTACCGAGGCGGAACAAGATTTCCAGGATTTGAAGACTAAATTTATCTCTGCACCAATCTTAAAACACCCTCGCCCTGAACTCCCCTACATCGTGGAAACTGATGCTTCAAGCCTTGCCATGGGGGCAGTTCTATCACAAAAGGACCCGGTAACCAATCAGTTGCATCCCGTGGCATTTTGGTCCCGCAAATTCTCGCCTCCTGAAATCAATTACACAATTACTGACAAGGAACTTCTGGCTATCAAGTCTGCCTTTAAGGCTTGGCGGCATTATCTGCTGGGGGCCCGACACACCGTTACTGTGATTACGGATCACCGAAACCTGCAATATTTGAAAATCGCAAAAGCCCAATCCTCTAGACAACTCCGTTGGGCATTATTCTTTGCCGAGTTTGACTTCATAATTACCTATCGACCTGGTACAAAGAACAGTAAAGCTGATGCCCTTTCTCGGATGGGAGTGGAAGAACACTTGATCAACCCTAAACCTGTACCAATCATTCCCGAACAAAGAATTCTGGGTGTAATCACCACAGAATCCATAGAGGAAGTTAAGGATAAGGCCAGGCAACTTGTAACTCCAGCAGACATACAGAATTGGCATCTGCAGGGAAAGAACTTTGCAGTAAAGGACAGCTTATTGTATTTCCAAGAACGATTTTACCTACCCAGCACAGATTTACAGAAAAAAGTAATCTCTTGTTATCACGATTCTTTAATGGAAGGACATCCCGGTATGGCCAAGACCTCAGAAAAGATCAAGCGCTACTTCTGGTGGCCGTCTTGGAAAAAAGATATCAGAGACTTTATAATGTCCTGTGGAGTATGCGCCCAAACCAAGAGTCAAAAGGAAAGACCAGCAGGCCTCTTACGCCCTATTGACATCCCACCTCGCCCTTGGCATACGCTTTCTATGGACTTCATCACCGGTCTACCTCCATGCTCCGGATACAATACGATTCTAGTAATCGTGGACTTATTCTCCAAGATGGCGCATTTCATTCCGCTCAAAGACTTGCTGTAACGCTCACCTGATTCCCGTAGAGGCGCCGGTCTTGACTGGGCGTATACCGTATCTTCAAAGGTGATGTGTAACACACGGCTGGCTCTTTGGGCTGGACCTCTGTGCACTGTATGTTTGACTCGAAGGGTAAGATGTCTGCAGATAGAAAATATGGGATTAATGAACTGGGTTATTGAATGTCTCTCTCTTCTTCCCTTTCTCGTCTCCTGTAGAACCCTGAAGGTCAACGCTCTCACCTTAGGTAAGTGAACGCCGTGCTCTCCATCTGCCTCGGGGCAGGGTGCTGTAACCAGTTTCTTCACTGGATAAGGGGAGCAGGCCTCTTGACTTCAGAGGACTGCTGTCCGTCGTTTACTGCACGAACGGTAAGTTTCGAGTAATTCTAATGTCTTTAAAGTCTTTAGTAATGATGTCTCTTGTTTTGCAGGGTTCCGGCGATGGTGGATGACGGGCTGAAGTGAGTTGAAGATGGAGCCCGTGTGATGAATAGAAGCGCCTGGAAGCACGTAAGTAAGCGCTTGTTGCCTGCTTCACGATGCGCTCTAACTGTCTTTTTATTTTGCAGGTACAAGTTCGGAGCGGCTGCAGGGTGCCGGAATACCCACTGGGTTAGATGTGGAAAGGAGTAATGGCACGTGAGTATTAAAGTTCCCCAATGTCTTTAAACGCACCTTGTTTTGTCTTTCAGATGCGGGATGCAGCGCCGAAGGCCTCCGGAGCATGCGAAGAGTTGGTAAGCTTTTGTCTTTCAGATGCCGGAATGCAGTGTGAAGACTTCCGGAGCGCACGAAGAGTAGGTAAGCCTTTGTCTTTCAGAATGCAGCACGAGGCGTTGGTGACAGCCGATGGCCCAGGTAAGTGAAGAGCTGTCACTGAAGACCGTAATGCTAACCTGTTCTTTCTTGTCTTTATAGGTGTTGCTGAAGACTGGATTCAGGATGGTAAGACTTTTTCCTTAGGCCCAGGATCAGATGCAGAAGACACAATGAGCGTTCTGCTGCAGAGGATGCAGAATAACGCAAAGCAAGATTCATCCATCGGGTGTGGTTTAAATAGCCTCCTGTAGTGCTTAGGTGTCTCCTTCCACAGCCACGCCTAGGTAAGAAAAGAGTTCCTGCTTTCCAGAAGAGTTCCAGTGTTCTGAACCTAGGGAGTGGCTCCTGCCCCACCCAACAGGAAAAGTAGTTCCAAACAGAAGAGGATCAGAGGCTCAACTGGCAGGCAAGTAAGCAGCATGGTCTGCTGCAGGTCAGTCCACCCAAGCATTATGAGCCCGGCGCTTCCAGCGCTGGGACTGGGCATATTTATGAGCCTGGTGCCACTGGCGCCAGGACTGGGTGCAAAAGGTCCTAATTGGGACTGGTTGGCACTCGGAACCTGTGTTATGAATCTGCTTCCAAGGGAGTTGGGAAAACCCTGACCTTTTGGAAGCAGAGATCATGACAGTACCCCCCCTCAAGGCCCCTCCCAAACCGGGCTTCTCCGGGGGTTTTGGCTTGTCAGGAAATGTTCGGTGAAATCTTTTGATTAGGCGAGGAGCGTGGACATATTCAGCAGGTTCCCAGGATCTCTCTTGGGGGCTGTAGCCTTTCCAGTCAATTAGGTAAAATAGTTTAGATTTGGAGATCTTGGAGTCCAGAATGCTTTTGACTTCAAACTCGAGTTCCCCATAAACTAGGATAGGTTTTGGAGATTTAGTTAGTCGGGTTTGAGGTTGCGCAGGTTTTAATAGAGAGACGTGGAAGACCGGATGTATCTTCATGTGCGGGGGCAAGTCCAACTTGACCGCTACTGGGTTTACTATGGTAGTGATGGAATAGGGACCAAGGTATCTTGGGTTGAATGTGCGTGGCCCTTTTAGAGGTAGATATTTGGTGGATAACCAGACTTGATCCCCTACTCGATATTGAGGGGCTTCCTTCCGATGTTGATCTGCTCCTTTCTTATATTGTTCTTTAGCCCTTTGAAGGTGAGGAACAGCTTCCTTAAAGGCTTGGGTGATTGTAGAATGCAGGTAGTCTACTGCTGGTGTTTCAAGATCTTGGAGGGGATCCAACTCCGAGGTTTGAGGGTGACTGCCGTACAAAAGAAAAAACGGGGTTTTCCCAGTTCCCGAATGGACAGAGTTATTGTAGGCATATTCGGCTATCCAAAGGATGTCTTTCCAAGTTTTTTCAGTTTGTTGCAGCATGCAGCGTAAATACTGTTCCAGAGTTTGATTGGTCCTCTCGGTTTGTCCGTCGGTCTGAGGGTGGTGACTGGTCGATAGTCTCACATCAATTTGAGCCGACCGACAGCAACTTTGCCAAAAATGAGAAATAAATTGCCTACCTCGATCCGAAATTAGAACCGAAGGAAAACCGTGCAGTCGGACGATGTTTTCGAGAAATTCTCGGGCCAGAGTTGCTGCTGTTGGCAAGCCTTTGAGCGGAATGAAATGCGCCATCTTGGAGAATAAGTCCACGATTACTAGAATCGTATTATATCCGGAGTATGGAGGTAGATCGGTGATGAAGTCCATAGAAAGCGTATGCCAAGGGCGAGGTGGGATGTCAATAGGGCGTAAGAGGCCTCCTGGTCTTTCCTTTTGACTCTTGTTTTGGGCGCATACTCCACAGGACATTATAAAGTCTCTGATATCTTTTTTCCAAGACGGCCACCAGAAGTAGCGCTTGATCTTTTCTGAGGTCTTGGCGATACCGGGATGTCCTTCCATTAAAGAATCGTGATAACAAGAGATTACTTCTTTCTGTAAATCTGTGCTGGGTAGGTATAATCGTTCTTGGAAATACAATACGTTGTCCTTTACTGCAAAGTCCTTTCCTTGCAGATGCCAATTCTGTATGTCTGCTGGAGTTACAAGTTGCCTGGCTTTATCCTTAACTTCCTCTATGGATTGTGTGGCGATTACACCCAGAATTCTTTGTTCGGGAATGATTAGTACAGATTTAGGGTTGATCAAGTGTTCTTCCACTCCCATCCGAGAAAGGGCATCAGCTTTACCGTTTTTTGTACCAGGTCGATAGGTAATTATGAAGTCAAACTCGGCAAAGAATAATGCCCAACGGAGTTGTCTAGAGGATTGGGCTTTTGCGGTTTTCAAATATTGCAGGTTTCGGTGATCCGTAATCACAGTAACTATGTGTCGGGCCCCCAGCAGATAATGCCGCCAAGCCTTAAAGGCAGACTTTATAGCCAGAAGTTCCTTGTCAGTAATCGTGTAATTGATTTCAGGAGGCGAGAATTTGCGGGACCAAAATGCCACGGGATGCAACTGATTGGTTACCGGGTCCTTTTGTGATAGAACTGCCCCCATGGCAAGGCTTGAAGCATCAGTTTCCACGATGTAGGGGAGTTCGGGGCGAGGGTGTTTTAAGATTGGTGCAGACATAAATTTAGTCTTCAAATCCTGGAAAGCTTGTTCTGCCTCGGTAGACCATTCAAAACGTTTGTTTTTCTTTAACAAGGCAGTGATGGGCTGGACTATTTGAGAGAATTCGGGGATAAACCTGCGGTAAAAGTTAGCGAAGCCTAACATGCTTTGCACACCTTTTACGGAGGATGGTGATGGCCATTTGAGAACTGCATCGATCTTCTTTGAATCCATACGCACTCCGCCAGGTGATAATATGAATCCCAAGAATTCAACTTCAGTCACGTTGAAAACACATTTTTCCAACTTAGCGAAAAGTTTGTGTTGACGCAATCTTTCGAGGACCATTTTCACGTGTTTCCGATGTTCAGATTCCGATGAAGAATAAACGAGGATGTCGTCAATGTAAACAACAACACACACATCTATGAGCTCTCTGAGGACATCGTTCATAAAATATTGAAAGGCGGCCGGGGCATTGCAAAGTCCGAAGGGCATGACCTGATATTCAAATAGCCCATACTTGGTGCGGAAGGCCGTCTTCCATTCATCGCCCTCTTTTACTCGTACCAAGTGGTAAGCTCCTCTAAGATCCAGCTTTGTATATGTGCATGCTTTTCTGACTTGGTCCAGGAGTTCAGGGATCAAAGGTAACGGATATCTATTCTTAACGGTGATCTGGTTCAGGGAGCGATAATCTATACAAGTTCTAAGGTCTCCTTCCTTTTTTGGAACGAAGAACAAAGCTGAAGAAGCAGGGGACTTGGAAGGACGAATAAACCCATTTGCCAGGTATTGATCCAGGTATTGTCGAAGGTGAAGGTTCTCAGGCTCGGTGAGGGCATAAATTCTACTACAAGGAGGAGTAGATCCAGGTATCAGGTCTATCTGGCAGTCATAAGACCTATGAGGAGGTAGAGAGTTAGCCTGATCCTTCCGGAAAACATCTTGGTATTCTAGGTATTCGGGAGGTAACTGGGGAGTCTCTGAAGAAATTGCTGCCAGTGCAACACCAGGTGGAGGGTGACAAGTAGAGACACATTCTGGAAACTGGACAGTTCTTGCTCGCCAATCGATCAGAGGATTGTGTTTCTCTAACCAAGGTATTCCTAGAATAATCTGAAACTGAGGGGCCTTGATCACATCGAACACGATCTTCTCATGGTGTCCATCTTGACTTATTAGCGTCACTTCTTGAGTGGTATGCGTTACTGGCCCGGAGGCTATCTCCGTACCATCCACCGTAGTAATGACGTCCTTTACAGCCTTGGGACAAAGAGTTAGATTCATCCTCAAAACCATTTCATGATCCACATAATTGCCGATGGCACCGCTGTCGACGTAAGCTTCAATTGCATGTAATCGATCCGGATTATCAGGGCTAATGAGGACCATAGGTATCACGAAATGCGAGGTCACGGAACTGGTTTTCACGCTCGGCAAGAGGACCTCTATTCTTGTCGGGCGAGGTTGTTTCCCTGCTCAGAGTTTGTAACTTTGGTAACTGCAGCTCCTACTGCCTTCTTAGCAGGTTTCACCGGACAGTCTCGAAGAAAGTGCCCTGAGTCTCCGCAATAGAGGCATAATTGCAACTGTTTTCTCCTTTCCCGCTCCTTTTGTGTTAGAGGACCTTTCAGACCCCCTATTTGCATGGGTTCCCCGGGGTCTACTCCTTTGGAAGGAGTTGGCGGTTTGGAAAATTCTCGAGCATCAAACTTGGAACGATCGGCCTTCCTGTTCTGCAGTCTGTGATCTATTTGAACGACTAAGTCTAATAGTCCGAACAATCTTGTGGGGGATTCACTACTTGGGCTAACACATCTTTGAGCTCTCCACGTAGACCTCTATAAAACAGCGTAATCCTTTTGTCCTCAGGCCATTGAGTTTCCACTATCAGTCTGTTGAAAGACGCAATATAAGCCAAAAGGTCTTGATAACCTTGTCGCAACGAAAGAAGCTCATTGTCCAAGGCCTGCCCCTGTGAATGTCTTGCGAACAGTTTTTCCATACTGAGCTGAAAAGCTTGAAAATCATGGAGGACCGGATCATCTTGATTTACTAGAGGGATCGACCAGTATGCCACATTGCCACTAAGGTACGAAAGCACGAAAGCTACTTTAGCTTGATCAGTTGGAAAGGCTGCTGGCCGGCATAAGAAATGCAACCGGCACTGATTGATAAATACTGCAAACCTCTTTGGGTCACCAGAAAATCGTTTGGGCGGAGCCAGAGGTACATTCCCAGGTAGGTTGATCTGCACTGGATTCATAGAGGATGTAGAAGGAAGATTTCCCCCAGATGCGGGTAACGGGGTCTTCCCGGCTTGTGACTGTAGCAATTGTCTAGCGAGATCATCTGTTCGCTCCTTGGAAATAATCAGTTCCCTTCTTAGAGCGTTCGTTTCCTGACGGGCTGCATGCACTTCTGCCCTTAGTTCCCCAAGTAACTGGGCTAGTTGGTCGGTATCCGAGGTTTCCATAGCGCCTGGACGGGAGTTTTGTGGTAGGCTTTGCGTTCTGTAACGCTCACCTGATTCCCGTAGAGGCGCCGGTCTTGACTGGGCGTATACCGTATCTTCAAAGGTGATGTGTAACACACGGCTGGCTCTTTGGGCTGGACCTCTGTGCACTGCATGTTTGACTCGAAGGGTAAGATGTCTGCAGATAGAAAATATGGGATTAATGAACTGGGTTATTGAATGTCTCTCTCTTCTTCCCTTTCTCTTCTCCTGTAGAACCCCAAAGGTCAACGCTCTCACCTTAGGTAAGTGAACGCCGTGCTCTCCATCTGCCTCGGGGCAGGGTGCTGTAACCAGTTTCTTCACTGGATAAGGGGAGCAGGCCTCTTGACTTCAGAGGACTGCTGTCCGTCGTTTACTGCACGAACGGTAAGTTTCGAGTAATTCTAATGTCTTTAAAGTCTTTAGTAATGATGTCTCTTGTTTTGCAGGGTTCCGGCGATGGTGGATGACGGGCTGAAGTGAGTTGAAGATGGAGCCCGTGTGATGAATAGAAGCGCCTGGAAGCACGTAAGTAAGCGCTTGTTGCCTGCTTCACGATGCGCTCTAACTGTCTTTTTATTTTGCAGGTACAAGTTCGGAGCGGCTGCAGGGTGCCGGAATACCCACTGGGTTGGATGTGGAAAGGAGTAATGGCACGTGAGTATTAAAGTTCCCCAATGTCTTTAAACGCACCTTGTTTTGTCTTTCAGATGCGGGATGCAGCCCCGAAGGCCTCCGGAGCGTGCGAAGAGTTGGTAAGCTTTTGTCTTTCAGATGCCGGAATGCAGTGTGAAGACCTCCGGAGCGCACGAAGAGTAGGTAAGCCTTTGTCTTTCAGAATGCAGCGCGAGGCGTTGGTGACAGCCGATGGCCCAGGTAAGTGAAGAGCTGTCACTGAAGACCGTAATGCTAACCTGTTCTTTCTTGTCTTTATAGGTGTTGCTGAAGACTGGATTCAGGATGGTAAGCCTTTTTCCTTAGGCCCAGGATCAGATGCAGAAGACACGATGAGCGTTCTGCTGCAGAGGATGCAGAATAACGCAAAGCAAGATTCATCCATCGGGTGTGGTTTAAATAGCCTCCTGTAGTGCTTAGGTGTCTCCTTCCACAGCCACGCCTAGGTAAGAAAAGAGTTCCTGCTTTCCAGAAGAGTTCCAGTGTTCTGAACTTAGGGAGTGGCTCCTGCCCCACCCAACAGGAAAAGTAGTTCCAAACAGAAGAGGATCAGAGGCTCAACTGGCAGGCAAGTAAGCAGCATGGTCTGCTGCAGGTAAGTCCACCCAAGCATTATGAGCCCGGCGCTTCCAGCGCTGGGACTGGGCATATTTATGAGCCTGGTGCCACTGGCGCCAGGACTGGGTCCAAAAGGTCCCAATTGGGACTGGTTGGCACTCGGAACCTGGGTTATGTATCTGCTTCCAAGGGAGTTGGGAAAACCCTGACCTTTTGGAAGCAGAGATCATGACACTTGCCAACAGCAGCAACTCTGGCCCGAGAATTTCTCGAAAACATCGTCCGACTGCACGGTTTTCCTTCGATTCTAATTTCGGATCGAGGTAGTCAATTTATTTCTCATTTTTGGCGAAGTTGCTGTCGGTCGGCTCAAATTGATGTGAGACTATCGACCAGTCACCACCCTCAGACCGACGGACAAACCGAGAGGACCAATCAAACTCTGGAACAGTATTTACGCTGCATGCTGCAACAAACTGAAAAAACTTGGAAAGACATCCTTTGGATAGCCGAATATGCCTACAATAACTCTGTCAATTCGGGAACTGGGAAAACCCTGTTTTTTCTTTTGTACGGCAGTCACCCTCGAACCTCGGAGTTGGATCCCCTCCAAGATCTTGAAACACCAGCAGTAGACTACCTGCATTCTACAATCACCCAAGCCTTTAAGGAAGCTGTTTCTCACCTTCAAAGGGCTAAAGAACAATACAAGAAAGGAGCAGATCAACATCGGAAGGAAGCCCCTCAATATCAAGTAGGGGATCAAGTCTGGTTATCCACCAAATATCTACCTCTAAAAGGGCCACGCACATTCAACCCAAGATATCTTGGTCCCTATTCCATCACTACCATAGTAAACCCAGTAGCGGTCAAGTTGGACTTGCCCCCGCACATGAAGATACATCCGGTCTTCCACGTCTCTCTATTAAAACCCGTGCAACCTCAAACCCGACTAACTAAATCTCCAAAACCTATCCTAGTTGATGGAGAACTCGAATTTGAAGTCAAAAGCATTCTGGACTCCAAGATCTCCAAATCTAAACTATTTTACCTAATTGACTGGAAAGGCTACGGCCCCCAAGAGAGATCCTGGGAACCTGCTGAATATGTCCACGCTCCTCGCCTAATCAAAAGATTTCACCGAACATTTCCTGACAAGCCAAAACCCCCGGAGAAGCCCGTTTTGGGAGGGGCCTTCAGGGGGGGTACTGTCATGATCTCTGCTTCCAAAAGGTCAGGGTTTTCCCAACTCCCTTGGAAGCAGATCCATAACCCAGGTTCCGAGTGCCAACCAGTCCCAATTGGGACCTTTTGGACCCAGTCCTGGCGCCAGTGGCACCAGGCTCATAAATATGCCCAGTCCCAGCACTGGAAGCGCCGGGCTCATAATGCTTGGGTAGACTTACCTGCAGCAGACCATGCTGCTTACTTGCCTGCCAGTTGAGCCTCTGATCCTCTTCTGTTTGGAACTACTTTTCCTGTTAGGTGGGGCAGGAGCCACTCCCTAGATTCAGAACACTGGAACTCTTCTGGAAAGCAGGAACTCTTTTCTTACCTAGGCGTGGCTGTAGAAGGAGACACCTAAGCACTACAGCAGGCTATTTAAACCACACCCGATGGATGAATCTTGCTTTGCGTTATTCTGCATCCTCTGCAGCAGAACGCTCATCGTGTCTTCTGCATCTGATCCTGGGCCTAAGGAAAAAGGCTTATCATCCTGAATCCATTCTTCAGCAACACCTATAAAGACAAGAAAGAACAGGTTAGCATTACGGTCTTCAGTGACAGCTCTTCACTTACCTGGTCCATCGGCTGTCACCAACGCCTCGCGCTGCATTCCGGCATCTGAAAGACAAAGGCTTACCTACTCTTCGTGCGCTCCGGAGGTCTTCACACTGCATTCCGGCATCTGAAAGACAAAAGCTTACCAGCTCTTCGCACGCTCCGGAGGCCTTTGGCGCTGCATCCCGCATCTGAAAGACAAAACAAGGTGCGTTTAAAGACATTGGGGAACTTTAATACTCACGTGCCATTACTCCTTTCCACATCTAACCCAGTGGGTATTCCGGCACCCTGCAGCCGCTCCGAACTTGTACCTGCAAAATAAAAAGACAGTTAGAGCGCATCGTGAAGCAGGCAACAAGCGCTTACTTACGTGCTTTCAGGCGCTTCTATTCATCACACGGGCTCCATCTTCAACTCACTTCAGCCCGTCATCCGTCATCGCCGGAACCCTGCAAAACAAGAAACATCATTACTAAAGACTTTAAAGACATTAGAATTACTCGAAACTTACCGTTCGTGCAGTAAACGACGGACAGCAGTCCTCTGAAGTCAAGAGGCCTGCTCCCCTTATCCAGTGAAGAAACTGGTTACAGCACCCTGCCCCGAGGCAGATGGAGAGCACGGCGTTCACTTACCTAAGATGAGAGCGTTAACCTTTGGGGTTCTACAGGAGAAGAGAAAGGGAAGAAGAGAGAGACATTCAATAACCCAGTTCCTTAATCCCATATTTTCTATCTGCAGACATCTTACCCTTCAAGTCAGACATACAGTGCACAGAGGTCCAGCCCAAAGAGCCAGCCGTGTGTTACACATCACCTTTGCAGATATGGTATACGCCCAGTCAAGACCGGCGCCTCTACGGGAATCAGGTGAGCGTTACACACGGCCTACGGTTCACAGGTTGGGGTTCTAGAGTTTGCACATGAAGTACACAAAATAGATCATCAAATAAGTACGGCAGAAGGGCTCAGGCGTCAGTTACAGCTCAGAACGGCCGACAAGATAGGAACACGGGAAACACACTGCATCCTTCCACATGACCCCAAACCAAGTTCCACGCCGATATAACACAAAAGAGACAAATATCTCTGTTGACCTGGAACGTGAACGGCTTGGGGTCGGGCATAAAGCGTAAACTGGTACTCCAATACCTTAACCGCCATTCCCCAGACATTGCATTCATAACAGAAACCCACCTGATCGGTACCAACAGTGGGCTCTTTAGGAAATCAAATTACCCGCACACATACCTCGCTGGGTTCTCCAGAGGTTCTAGGGGAGTCATGATCCTCTTACATAAAAGATTTCCGTTTAACACAAGGAAAGTCAAAGCAGACCCTCGGGGCAGGTTTGTGATGGTACTGGGTGAACTGCGGGGGGAGACTTGGGGCCTCGTGGCAGTGTATGCACCTCCCACGCTTACAGCGGAACTCCTTGCCGAGCTCCAGGATATAATGCTAGAAGAACATCCCGACCAAACTCCACACCTTTGCAGAAGCTATGGGGGGCAGCCCACCCAACGGATCGGGGCTACTCGTTCTACTCCAACGCACACCGGTCCCTATCCAGACCCGATTATATCCTCACCCCTATGAATATGGGCCATCGACTATTGTCCGCAGAATTCCTGGCGAGAGGGATCTCTGACCACTCCCCCCTGTTGGTAAAACTCAAGGGTTTATCAGCAAAACAGGAACCCACCTGGCGCCTAAACACCTATTATTTAGGGATACCCGAAATACTGGAAGGGCTTGCAAATAAGACATCGGAATACTTCGACTTGAATGTGGAGGCAGTGGACTGCCCGATAACAAGGTGGGAGGCATACAAGACCGTCATACGGGGGGAAGCAATATCCTTGGTGGCAGCTCACCGCAAACAACATAGCGAGGCAATCTCCGAAGCAGAAGCCCAGGTAACTAGGCGGGAGGAGCAATTCCTCGAAGAGGGAACCCAGGAGGCACATGAGGCCTTGGTAACAGCCCAAACAATCCTGAAAGACAGGGCCTTAGATAATGCCCGAACCGCCCACTGGCTGGCCCGGAGCCAGATATACGAGAGAGGAGACAAAGCCACCAAAACACTAGCCTGGCTGGAACGTAGGGAGCAGAGCAAAGGACAAGTACGGGCCATCCAAACCCAGGGTGGGGATTTACTAATGGGGGACGCTGAGATTGCGGGGGAATTTGCAACCTACTACAGAGAACTATACTCCCCACAAATACGAGAACCCACAACAAACGTCCCAAACTTTCTGGACGCGATCACGATCCCCCACCTTTCTGAACTCCAGACAGAACAGTTAGATACTGCCATCACCGAAGATGAGGTAGGGGAAGCCCTTTCACAACTACAGACGGGGAAGACCCCTGGTCCCAACGGGTTCCCGGTAGAACTGTGGAAAAAACTGAGCGTAACGACAACGAAACATATGCACGCCATGTTCATCCGTAGCAGAGAACAGGGCACCCTCCCCCCAGACCTCCAAAAAACGACAATAGTGGTGATCCCCAAAGCAGGGAAACCCCCGGAGCACTGCGCCTCTTACAGGCCCATTTCTTTAATAAATGGGGAGGCCAAAACACTAGCCAGAGTCCTCGCCAATAGACTGCCGGGAGTGATTGGATCTCTAACTCACCCGGATCAGTGTGGATTTATGCCTGGTAAGTCCACACGAATGAATCTCAGCGGAGTCCAGATTGCCCTCGATCGAGCTGACGAGATCCCGTCCCCACTGGCCCTCCTAGCGGTGGACTTTCAGAAGGCTTTCGATACAGTGGGATGGGACGCCCTGTGGGCCATAATGGAACGCATGGGCTTTGGACAATACTTCATGTCATGGGTTAAACTCCTTTACTCCCTCCCCGAGGCCTCTGTAAGAGTCAATGGGAAATCATCCGCCACATTCCAGCTGAGTAGGGGGACCAGGCAGGGATGCCCCTTCTCTCCCCTGCTGTTTATCCTCGCCATTGAGCCTTTGGCAATCCGGTTGAGAACTGATACACGATGGACAGGATTCGCCTGGCCACGGGGCGGGGAGGAACGGGTCTCGCTGTACGCGGATGACCTTTTGATATATTTGAGCAACCCAATAATCTCCTGCCCGATTATGACCAGAACCCTGGAGGAATACCAACACTTCATGGGACTCCGGGTCAACACACAGAAAACAATCTCCTTCCCGGTACAGGGAGGGGAGGAAGCAATCCCAGATCCCTGTCCATGCTCCGTTTCAATTCTGGGCTTCACCTATCTAGGCATACGAATTAACAAGACACAGGAGGACTTCCCCAAACTGAACCTGCACCCGATAATGGAAAAACTGGAAAACGATGTCGCCCACTGGCACTCCCTCCCACTTTCATTACTCGGGAGGGCGGCACTTTTTAAGATGCTGCCACTCCCGAGATTTCTGTACGTCCTCCAAAATGCCCCGCTCCCCATGCCGGCCACAATATTCGCAGATATCAACCGGACCCTCCGCACACTTCTCTGGGGAGGAAAACAGCCGCGCATTGCCCTAAAAACGCTCTACCGCTCTGTGTGGGATGGGGGTATAGGACTGCCCAACATTTGCACATGCTATTGGGCGGCACAAGCGGGAGTGGCAAATGAATGGCTACACGGAGACCCGCTGCTACCACATATCCGTGTGGAGACAGGGGACACTGGCCCGCCATCCGCCTTGCACATACTATACGATAGCCCAAGGAACCTAAGAGCAGCGCCGACCGGGTCCCGTCACATACAGCGAGTTTGGAGGGAGATACATAGATACTTAGGCTGGGAAGACAGACCAACCCTGATCCAACCCCTCTGGCATAATGCACACCTTCCCAAAATACAAAAAATGGGCCATTTTGAAATCTGGGAGAGGAAAGGGATATCCACACTGGCGGACATTGTCCAGGAGAGGCGAATGATAGACTTTCAAACCCTGCGGACGAGACACGGGCTGTCACCCATGGACCACTTCAGATACCTCCAGCTCACACACGCCATTAATACCCAATTCCCGAACCTGGCCGATATACCCGCCTGCTCTCCCTTGGAAACAAACATAGTCCCACATCCTATCCCCTACAAGGTAACCTCCACCCTCTATCAGGTAATTAACTCCTTTGGATCCAGGGAACTTGACAACCTCAGGGCTAAATGGGAACAGGACCTAGGGCCCCTAGAGGCGGAGGAGTGGGTGGAAGCCCTGATGTCCCCGAGGGAAATAGGGATTGATGCCAAACTCCGGCTGATTCAGCTCCGAATCCTACACAGGTCCTACTACTCCAGAACGCAAATGGCCAGTTGGGATGGGGACGGCAACGCAGAATGCAGTCGATGCAAAAGGGCGGAGGGCACCTTCTACCACATGAAGTGGGAATGTGGGGTGCTGCAGGAGTTTTGGACTGCATGTTTACTCCGCCTCGCCAGAATACTTGGCACCACAATCCCGAGAGACCATAAACTTATCCTGCTGGGTATAGGAGGCGAAACTGACCTTAACAAGCATGAAACAATGTTTCTAGGAGTAGCACTTGGTGCAGGAAAGAGACTCACGGCAGCCACATGGGGCTCGGGGGACAGGATAACCATTGACAGATGGTCCAATGAAATGGACAGATGCGCCTCCCTGGAGAAGCGAATTTATAATGCCAGGGGTTCCCCCCGTAAGTTTCAGAAAATATGGGGGAAAATGGGAACTATAAACTGCTAAGGCCAAAACAAGGGACAGCGGTGACGCCCTGCGCAGCTGCCGGTTGGGTGGTGTGGATTCTTGACCCCAATCCCACCCGCCCGCCGTACTACACAACTGTCAGGAGCTATGTTATGCACTGCTATCTATTGTGACCTCGATGATAGGTCTCCTAATGTCTTTTGTGTACTCATGCTGAATGTGCTACCTTTCTTTTTCTTCTTTTGTTCTCTGTTTAACAAACCAATAAAAAAAGATTTATAAAAAAAAATATTGGGTGGCCTTTGATTCCACATTGCAGCTTTTTGTGTGGGGTCCATAGCCATTCTGATACCGTAGCTGGTGAGAGGTAGTGGTTGTCCATGTGACTCCATTGGGGGTGTTTGTGGTCGCGTAAGTGAGGGATGAGGATGCGTAATTGGGTAGCTTTATAGTATGTTTTTTGGTCAGGGAGACCAACTCCTCCTTTGTCTTTGGGGAGTGTTAGAGTGTTATGTGCGATCCTCGCTTGCTTCCCCTGCCAGAGGAACCTGACCATAATTTTTTTGGCTTCTAGGAAAAACCCATTTGGTATCTCAACTGGTAGCATCTGGAAGGGGTACAGGAACCGGGGGAGACATACCATCTTAATGGCGTTAACTCGTCCTGACCACGAAATCGTAAGCTTGTTCCACCTTTTTAGATCGGCTGAGAAACGCTGGAGAAGGGGAGGGAAATTAGCTTCAGAAAGATCCGTCAGAGTTTTGGTGATCTGTATACCTAAGTATTTCAATGTGGAGTGCTCAATCTTGAGACCTAACAGGAGGAATTTAGTTTCATTTTCTTCTTTCATTCCTTGTAAAGGAAATAGTATCGATTTGGTCTTGTTCACTTTGAACCCAGAGAGTTGGCCATATTCTTCTAGTAGATGGAGGGCACGGGGGACAGATACCGAAGGGTTAGTTATGTGTAACAGTATGTCATCTGCGTAAAGTGCTACTTTGTATTCTATTGTTCCCAACCACATACCTTCTACCCTGGGGCCAGATCTCATGTTTTGGGCCAGGGGTTCCAGGGAGAGCGCAAAGAGGATTGCAGAGAGGGGACATCCCTGTTGGGTTCCGCGTTCCAGTTCGAACCATCTGGAGTATTCTCCATTTACGAATATTGATGCCTTAGTGGATGTGTATACCGCTTGGATTCCCTTTCTAAATCTCGGCCCTATTCCCACCTTTCGCAGGACCGCCCTCAGGAATTCCCACGCTACTCTGTCGAAGGCCTTCTCTGCCTCTATCGATAATAGGGCAGGGTCACCGGGTAGGGTGTGTAATGTGTGGATTAGGTGGAGTGTTTTACGCATAGTGTCCACCCCCTGCCTACCCAGTATAAATCAAACCTGTATAAGATGATGCATCAGTACCTCCAATCTGGCGGCTAATACCCTGGTATAGATTTTAGCATCTAGGTTGAGTAGGGAGATGGGGCGGTATGATCCACAGTATTTAGGGTTTCTCCTTTCTTTGGGAATCATCGTTATCAATGCTCTTGTGAAAGAGTCTGGGGCTTCTCCTGTCTCTATTATCTCATTGATTAATTCGGTCAAGAATGGTGTTAGCTGCGCACTAAAGGTTTTGTAAAAACCAGCGTGTAGCCATCTTCCCCAGGGGATTTACCTATGATTAGCCTTTTTATTGCATCTTGGACCTCTAGTTCATATATTGGGGAGTCTAAAAGCTTGGATTCTGGGTGTGATATTTTGGGCATGTCGATTGAGGATAGGTGGCGTTCTGTATTTGATTGGCCGGGACTCACTTCCGAGGTATATAGCGTCTCGAAGAAGTTGGTGAAACTCTCAGATATGGTGTGGGGGGTATGTGCTGTGGAGGAGTTTCATTTGATTATCTCTTTTACTTTTCGCTCTGCCCTTTGCTCTCTGAGTCTGGCGGCTAGTGGTGCATTGGCTTTGTCCCCTTTTTCACAAAATTTCTGTTTGAGGAATCGAAGTTTGCGCACTACTTGCTCGTGCTCTAATAGTCGTAATTCCTCCCTTTTTCACTGCGCTATGTTTATTTTATCCTGATCTATACCTGGGTTTCTCCTTATATCGCCCTCCAAATGGCATATTTCAGTTCTGAGTCTATGTTCTAAGACCTTTCGCTCCCTCTTCTTAGAGAACCCTTCACATATTAGGATACCCCTCCAGGTGGCTTTACCCGCTTCCCAAATTGTTTGTTTGGATACCTCGTCATTATTGTTCAGTTTGAAGTATTCATTGATTTCAGTCTCCATTTCTGTCTTGAAAACTGCATCCTTCCATAGACTCTCGTTACACCTCCATTTCCCTCCTGAGACAGGTAGGTCTACCCATTTTGTGTCTACCAGGACCATATCATGGTCTGACCATGGTATCGGGACAATTTCTGAGTGTGTTGTGGTATCGAGGAGATCCTTTGTGAGGTATATGTAGTCAGTTCGGGTAAATGTTTTGTGCGGGTTAGAATAAAAAGTGTAACCTCTATCATTTGGGTGCATGATTCTCCACACATCTTTCAGATCATACATGTCCATTATGTCAGATAGTTCAGTGCGATCACCTCTATTCTGGTTTCTCGTTTCGGGATTACCTGGTTTCCAGTCTTTGGTCAGCCCATTGATTAAAGTCCCCTCCCAGAATAATATGACCTGAGGCTTCTAACATTATTTTGGGAATTGTTTTCTCTAGGAATTTGACCTGTACGGTGTTGGGGGAATATATCACTGCAATCGCTACATTTACCTTTGCGATTTTCCCAGTTATGGAAAGGGCTCGCCCACCTACATCGGACCATGTCCTGTCTACCTCGAAGTTGATTCCCTTCTTAATCAGGATACCCACGCCTCTTTTCCTAAGTGGGCTAGAGCCCCAAAACTCCATTCCCCCTCGTTTCCCAATAATACATCGTTCTTCGCCTTTGGCAATTTTTGTCTCCTGTAGTAGAAGAATATTGATTTGAGATCTTCGAAATTCCCTAGCCACCAATGACCTCTTGGTTGGCGAATTTAGTCCTTTCACATTAAATGTTCCTATCCTAAGGGAGTCCTTTCCCTTCTGCTCTTCATTTGGTGCCATTGTTAGCGCTTGTTAGGTAGTTGTTTGTGACCCGTGCCCAGTAGATTGTTTGTTCATTGAGTCCCACATTGTCCTGAGTGTTCTGAATTATCAATGATGTTGCTACAACCTTTGACCATTTCCTGTCTGCCCATCCCCCTGCCCCCTCCCTTCCCAAGTTGCTGGCGTTCGATCGAACCCAGATAAGAACACTGGTACTGCATCGAACCACCTGTGGGGACCGTTGATTGAGCCCATTTTAACCTCCCCCTTCATGTCCATGTCCTGACTTTGTTTTAAGCCCGTATATCTTTCTCCATTCAGGTCATTATGTTGTGTAATGGAATAAATGTCATTTTACCATAGCTGTGGATCGTTAGTCGTCTCCCCCCCGGGAGGGGGGGTGTTACCTCTTCATTATTTCCTCAAGCCCTTCACTCGTTTCCTCCTGGGGCCTTGTATTCACCCATCTTCTATCCTCTGTTCTTGGTCTTTCCCAGTCGTCTTCTTCTGTGCGTGGTCCGAGCAGGTCGGAGATGGATGCCTTGATTTCTTTTTCTGAGCTTAGCTTGATTTTGCTGCCATCGTATTTGAAGGAAAGGGAGAAGGGGTAGCCCCACCTGGATCTTATATTCTTTTCCTTCAGGTGTTTGGTAAGGGGTCCGCACATCCGCCGGAGTGCCAGCGTCATGGACGATAGATCTTGATATATTGAGATCTGGGCACCCCCCAGAGTGATCGAATCACTGCCCCTCGACCTTTCGAGGATCCTGGTCTTGTCCTGAAAGCGATGGAATCATGCGAGTACAGATCTTGGCCCACCTGGGGGACCTCCAGCTCTGTGTATCCTCTCCGTTTTGGGCTCATCAATTTCATCATCAGCAACTAGAAGTTTGATAATGTCGTGTAGAGTATTCCTCAGATCGCTCTCGGTTTCCCGCTCTCCGTTTCCCCTTCTCGTTCTGGGATACTGAAAATTCTCAGGTTGTTCTGTCTTTCCCGGTTTTGCAAGTCGTCGAGCTTGAGTTTGAAGTTCTCTTCGCGCTGTTCCAGTTCCATCATCCGTTGATGGAGCTGTGCCTCCAGCGTGTCAATGGAAGCTTGGTTATTCTCTACACCTTCCAGCCTTTCTTCCATGCTATCCAAGCGATGCGTAATTTTGTCTATTTTGCAGCCAATGTTGGCGCCCATATTCTTTATTTCACCCAGTAAAACAGCGATGTCCCCTTTAGTGGCCGCTGCTTCGCTCGCCATATTGTCTTTATTTGCCATGTTGAAGTCGCGGTTCTCCGAGGACGGCGAGGCGTAGGCGAATGGGGCTAGTTTCTCTTTTATGTTCATGGGGTTTCTGAGGCCTCTGAGGTAGCGTTGATATTGTCTGGCAACGAGGTGGGGACTAGGAAAGGGGAGGCACACGCCCCTGAGTCGGGGGCCCAACCCTCTGCAATGCAGTGTTTGCAGACGTCTCCAATTTGTTTCCAGTTAAGGGATGGGGTCCAGGGTCTCCGTATCCGTTGATAATGGACAGGAAATGCGAAGAGCGCACTAGTGTAGTGTGGTCACCAACAGTTCTTTTGATTGTGGGGAGTTGGTTCTCAGGCCTGCGGGGGTCCTGGGTAAGCTTCTTTGTCTTGAGGGGTTCGGGGGTCAGTGCTTGTGGCCGGTGACCTCGTGTCTTTTGTTGGTCATGGCCTTGCGTCTGGCCTATGCCATTTGGCAATTAAGGAGTGCAACAGTGAGATGAGGCACTCTCTTCCGCGATTGTTACGTGCCCTCAATGTGATCACCTGTCCGGGTGTGTGGGTCGTGGGGGGGTGACCCTGAGTTCTCCTTTGGGCCGGTGGTTTATTCGGCACGTGTTCCCACTGGAGATGGCTTCAGTGTCCTGTATTCGGTGGGTATGGCAATTACTCCAACGTAGACATGCGGGATCCCTGGGGTTGGGGTGTGCGTAGTTATGGCTGAGTGATTCGGGGGGCTTCTTGGCTGGCCGATGGACGCACTTTAGACTTTAGTTATGATGTAGCCAGGTGCGGGGCTGTGTGGATCTTTTCTTTTCCTTTCTTCTTCCCTGCCCTCCTTCCCTCGTCTCTTTCCTTCCTTTTCCCTTCGTTCGGGTGCTTTTCACCCTTTTCAAACTACTTCCGAGTGTTTAAGAGCATCAGGGTCTCCAGGGCGTGCACTTTCCTCCAGCCCAGTTGGGGAGGGAAGCTTTAGCGCGCCGCTGAGTGATCCACAAGAAAGGGCACCGGGAGTTGAGCGACAGAGCGGGGCGATCACCCGTTGAGCGTGGCCATGCAGCGAGATGGGAGCGTCCGCTTACCTTTCTCCTTTGGCCGGCGTATTTTGTGCCCCAGTCCGGAGCGTCATCCAGCGCGGGCGCAGATGACACGGCGCTGGCCACTGTCTCAATAGGAGCGGCAAGGCTCTGGGGGGGATGAGGGTATCCACACAGTGAGAAAAATATTTGCGGCCTCACTTCGTTCTGCAGGTCCGGGGGTCCTCCTCTAACTGTTGCATGGGCTTCACCGGATATGGAATGGCCGCGGAGCTGCCGCACGCAGGGTCTCTTTGAGAGGCAAGTTTCTCGGGTTTCCAGGATCCGATTTCGCTCGAATTTTTTGCCAACTTGGGGGGGTCTTCAGCCAACTCCACAGCAATTTTAGATCTTGGGGGGGTCGCAAGGTGGGTGCTCAATTCACCTCAGGGACCCAGAGTCACGGAGCTCACACAGAGTTAAGACTCATCCATGCACCGCCTGGTGGCCAGTCTGTATAGCCTCTTTTAATGTACACCATTTCTTCTCCTCGGTCGGCCATTCTGAGACGATAGGATACTTATGGATACACCCTTGGGTCGCCAACTGTAACAAAGACATTTGAACCTCTCCCCCATCGTCCTCACGAGGAGGGCCTACACACAGAATCTCCTGTACCTGGATTTCCTGGATTTCCTGCATTAAGGGTAGAAACATGGCAGAGTCTGTTGCATCTACTCAGAGACCATCTACCCCTCGATCAAATAACCTGACCATCCAGGTCTGCAAGGGTTCAACAGCCCTCTGCTTCAATCGGCTAATGATTCCCCCAAGACATGGTATCCCCCCTTTCCTAATACAGAAACACCCTCCCTTCCCTCAGCCTTCATGGGCTATGTTCACTCATGCCCTATCTCTTCTTATAAATGCCTACCAAGTACTGAGAAGAGGAAGAGGTAACTACGAGCAATGCACACTTCCAATGACCAACACCACTCTGGACCCCCTTTTATACACTTTCGTCATTGGTCTCCCTCAGTCGGGCTCAGGCCACACACTATTACTTTTGCGTTATTCTCCTGGAATTGAAGACTTTCCATTGTGCAAGGGATTTTGCCATAAACCATTACATGACCGCTTCAATTCTCTTGCTTCACAATTTCCTCTACTTTACTTTTCTTTGATTCCTACCACTTCTCTGCGGCTTAAACCCCAACTAGAGACTTTTGATTGAGTACCTTCGCGGTGCCGGACCACTGTTGTCTGGTGCTTTAATGCAACAATTTACATCAATGTTCAAACAATCATTGTCAATTAATCTTTACTCACGTCTTTTATCACCCACGCCAAGGTTCATCTCTATGCAATGTCGCCGCTTCCAACCTTTGCTTCAACACAGTCCGTCTGGCATCGTTTTCTCCAACTCGCTGGCTTTGTTGATTTCTTTGATCCTGGAGCCAAGGATGATACCACAACAGCTGCTTCTCCTCCCCGACTCGGTCAGTCCTGTAGGAGGGCCCCTGGTATCTTTGGCACACAATGCAGGATTCTTCAGTCGTATTTCCTTGCTTTATGCAAATGGCTTAGACGTCCTCTGGAGAATAGAACTTTCTCGCCAAAAGAGTCAAGGGCCTATCCCTCCTGGATTTCCCTTCTCGGTCTCCTGTATTTCTCCTCTGACTCAGCTGCCGCCTGGAAAATACTGCTCCTCCGTGTGCTTTGCCTCGCTCAGAGTGTGCTCTCGTGCTCCGCCTTTTATGCGTGTGGGGAAGCTAAATAGAAGTCAAGTGTGAGTTGTCAAAAGTAATTGACTTTGCCTGACCATAGTAATGGGACATGTCGGGTGCATTGCTCGGGTATGAGTCTGTTTTCTCCCAGAGCAGGCTGTCTGTGTGAAAGCTTTTGTTTAGGGAAGGGGGTGGGGGCGATTTCCCAGGTATCTTTAAAACCCTCTCCATCACACACACGTGCCTCTCACACACAGCTCCGCCCTACCTATCAGAAGCTATTCACTGTGCCACTTCTGACAGACCCAAGAGGGCCCAGCACTGCAACCAGCTGGCTGTCCCAACCTTCAAAAGATTCAAAGCAGGAGGCTCTAGCTTCCCTGTCCTAGCGGCCAAGAGCTGGAATGTACTAACGCCGTCTCTCAGGAAAGAGACCTCCCTCAATGCCTTCCGCATAGTGCTAAAAAAAAAAGCTCTGCAACTAACCAGGCCCTAAGCACAGTTAGCCACCCCAGTAACTGGTTCAACTCTAGACCAGTGTGATGTTTACATTACTGTATCAACATTGTACACTGTCATTACCTTGTAACTGTTACTACCACTGCCTGACTGTACTAATGCCTAACTGTACCATATTTCCTAGCAAGTAACCTGTAACAGCGCCACGATGCCGCAGAGCCGTATGCATGCTTTATACATTGTAATAAATAAATGCCATAAATAAATACGTGGTAGGATGGGGTGCAGGTGTTACACGGGGGGGATACCACGTCTCGCCATCAGATGTTGTAAGGAAGTCATGGCATCAAAGTAAGATAGACACAAGTGATCACAGTTCAAGGGTGTTTATGAAACTGTAAAATGGGTGAGATAAACGCCTAAGCTACACCTAACTTTAAGATGGGAGCAAGCTACAACCAGCAAATAATAATAATAATACAGTTGTAGGGGAGTCTAGTCAAATAAAAAGGGTTTATACAAAAAAAATATATATATATTGCCAATCCTCACTGCTAGGTTACAAAAGAGTGTGGGATAATGTTCACAAGAAAAGAAAGAAGTGTTCACAAAATGATAAGGAAAGGCGGTACTCTCGAGTATAGCACACTCTTGGGCTTCTCCAGTATGAGGTTACAGTTCCTTTTCCAGTATCAAGGCCTCTGTGCTTAAGCCTCTTCTCAGGCAAAGTCTCTTGCTTCAGAGAGCCTGATACGCGAAAACAACAAAACAAAAGTACCTCCCGGTAATCGTTACGTGGGGTGAATACCTGTCACCTTTGGGTCCCCCTCAGCCGGACTCCAATCCTTTCTTAACACTATGCAGAATTCACTTCTCTTGGTTTGCCAGCCCCCAGTCAGGCTTTCTCCCAAGCCCCCAGTCAGGCTTTCTCTTAGCACCCAGTCAGGCTTCACATAGTTCTATCATCACTAAGATTTTGCAGGCATCCCTCACTCGGGTTCACATTTGCCCCAGTAACACAATAGCCACACTTTTGCAATGTGTCAAGGACTTTCGATTGAACAAGGGATTTGACTTGACCCTTGTATGAGCACCTTAACACTTTACACCGGCCTTCCCTATGGCATCTTGGTACTTGTAGTTTCTTTTGCTTTCAATGTTAACCACAATTTCTTTGTTCAGAAAGGGGGTACCAGACAGAGACCTACGTGGCACTGGACCACTTTGACTCTGGTACCAAGTTTGATCATAACAGACCTTTTGTCTACTTTATCTTCATACTGTTGCTACTGCAACCTTGAGCCTAACACAAGCAGGTCGACTATCAGGTGCTTCCAACTCACCGGCTGTGTTGAACTCGCTCTGTTCCTTTTGCCGCTGGAGTCAAGGATGGTACATTGATGGCCACCACGCCTCCCCGTCCTGGCAATCAGGGCGGGAGGGTGCCAGGTACCGCTGACATTTGTCGCAACAGCTGCCAGTTGCGATTCCCAGTCTTAACTATCTTTCTTCTGAGGCTTTGCGGGTTCAGGTCAAAAAGGGCAATGGCAACTCCTGTCATGATTTCCAACGGTAGTACTGGTGACAGCGGGTCCAAGAAGGTAGCTGAGTGGCGTAAGAACTGTTATTCCCAGGTAACTGCCCCTACCAAAATGGCCCCCAGGTTGAGATGTTTGACTGTACACAACATGGCCCCCGAGGAGCCCGTTGTTCATGAATCCTTGGTGGTCTAGTGGTGCTGTGTGGGCCCAGGGTATATAAACCCCGCCCTGGGCCACATCCAGCGCTTAGCGTTTTCATCGGCTGGGATCAGCATGACGTTTGCCTGAACCAGCTCTCTGCGTGTATCCAGCTTCAAGACCGGCGCTCCCCTTGCGCTTTCATCCGGCTTCAGAGCTCCAGCGCATCCAGCAGCCAGCGTCCTGCACACGGCCTCACCTGAATTCCACCGCGGGTGCGTGCATCTTCGCCCAAACATCCCGCGGCTCTGTGGAAGCGGCTCGGCTTCGTCAGGAACAGCTTCGGGACCTCTCCCCGGAACCGCTTTCTCCGCGGACTCGTCCGCGCACCGACAGCATACCAGCATCCAGGAACTCTGCTCACCTACGAAAAAACAAACAACAACAAGGAGGGTGAGAACTAAGATCCTGCTTTCCCCTTCCAATCCCACCAATCCAGCACTTACCATGCTCCGCTCCAGGTATTGACCTTCTGCTGACATCTGCCAGTTCCCAGTAGTTGCAGTGTGGGCCTGGCAGGTGGAAAACCGCATTTTGACCATATTTAAGACTATCTTGAACCTCATAACGCACCGCGTGCCTCTGCTTATAAGACGGTACGCTGGCACACTTGTACTTTCCAACACAGGTTCCAGGACATTAACCCATGTGGGCAGTGCATATAAGAACTCAAGTGAACTAAGCAATCTGGTGCGCTGCAGCTGGCCTGAGTCACCGTTGTCCAGTGAAGGAACTGGGCTAGGATTGCAATCTTGGCCACCCAGTGAAGGAACGGGGATTGGCTTTCCACTCATCCGGAGTACTATTATGGAGGTCTAGCAGCACTGTGTGCCCCATCCATTAATCCGGATCAGTCCCAACTCTCTGACCACTGGGTTGTAACCTGCAGTGAGCAGAGGGAAAGGAGGGTTTTGGGCTATCTTCAAGGGGGCAGGTGATCGCCGACAGACCGGACCAGACACTCCTGCAGGGCCCCAGAGGTAAGCGTTACAGAACTCAAAGCCCACGATACTGCTCTGCTCGAGTGCCATGGCTTCAGAAGTTGATCAGCTAGCCGCCCTACTGGGCGAGTTACGAGCCGAGGTTCATTCTGCACGCTCAGAGACTAATGCTATGAGAAAGGTGCTGGTAGTGAACAGGGAAAGAATGGAAGAACTGGCGAAGCGCCTTACCAGAACTCAAGCTGGGCAGATCCCTTTGCCTGGTCCAGCTGATGGAGCAGCAGCAGCAGCACCCCAGATACAAGTGACCACTCCGGCCACCGTCCCTTTGGCTGCACCAGAAAGGTTTATGGGAGTCCCCCAGAAGTATGGTGTCTTCATGACTCCGTGCCGGCTCCATTTTCTGTGCCGCCCAGGGGCATTCCCGACGGATCAAACCAAGGTGGCCTTTGTCTTGTCCTACCTTGGGGAACATGCTGCTAGTTGGTCGGTACCGCTAGTTGATCGAGATGATCCAGTTTTGCATAACTTTGGTAACTTCCAACAGGAAATGGACAAGCTCTTTTCTCGCCGCACCCGAGGACACGCCTTAGATGGGGAATTGTTAGCCCTTCGACAAGGAACCCAGGAATTGCTAGGGTACATCACCACATTTAATCGGCTGGTGGCTGAAACCAACTGGCCCGAAGACAAACTGACTACTTTGTTCTACAGAGGACTGTGAAGTGAGTTGAAAGACGTCCTAGCACAAGTGGTGAATCCACCAGAACGCTGTTCAGATTACATAGATCTAGTAGTCCAGCTAGACCATCGTCTTCAAGAGAGGAAGTCTGATCGATCCTGCTTTAAGAATCCACCTCTATACATACGACCCCGAGAAACACCTAAGACCACCGACAATGTGCCTGAACCAATGCAATTAGGAAGTATGAGAGGCCCGTTAACCAAGGAAGAAAGAAAGCGATGCCGGAAACAACAGTTGTGTTTATATTGCGGGAAAGCAGGGCATTTCCTCAAGGATTGCCCAAATAAAGCACCCCAGAGACCACTAGGAGTCATAGGAACCACACCAGAGTCGCTAGAGCCACCGGGAAACTGTATGGCTCGACAAGAGTAGAGACCGGCTTGTCAGGAAAAGGAGGGACGTCTGCGGTCTTGCATCTTACAACACCAGTTATCCTGTTATGCCCTGAGCAGCCACAATGCATGCATGCCCTAGAAGCGTACATCAACTGCGGGGCAGTAAGCAACTACATGGACATCACAGTGGCCAGGCGCATAGGTGTACCCATTCAGAAACGGGAGAGTATCGACCATATTTTGTCTGTGAGTGGGGCGCAGTTCTCATTTGGGCCAGTGTCCCAATGTACTGGAACTGTTGTAATGTTGTGCCATGACGGCCATCGGGAACATATTGTTTTCGACCTTATCAACGCTCCCCAATTCCAACTCGTCCTGGGAATGCCCTGGTTGGTGTGACATAATCCAGCTATTAACTGGCTCACTCATTCTGTGGCATTCTCAGCCGACTGTAACTAAACCTGCTACCCTGCTTCGATCAAGGTAAACGAAACCCCAGGACCAGTAGTGACATTACCGGGAACTGTACTGGCAGTCACCGGACAGCTGCCTCCAGAGTATGAAAATGTTCAAGATGTTTTTCACAAAGAGCAAGCTAACACCTTACTGCCCCACAAGACCTATGATTGTCAGATTGACTTGATTCCTGGTGCACAACTCCCATGTAGCCGCATTTATGCCCTTGAGGAAAAAGAGAACCAGCATCTACGGGAATACCTCGATCAGTATCTGGCCAACGGATTTATCCGGCCGTGCAAGTCTCCTGTTTCATCAGCCCTCTTCTTCGTTCCCAAATAGGAGCGGGATCTCAGAACCTGCATAGACTGTAGAGGGCTCAACAAAATCACCATAAAAAAACGGTATCCTTTACCCCTAACACCTGTGTTACTAGACCAAGTGAAAGAGGCAAAGCTCTATACAAAATTGGACCTCAGAGGAGCCTACCATTTGGTTCGCGTAAAGGCCGGGGACGAATGGAAGATGGCCTTCCGCACCAAATTTGGGCTATATGAGTACACGGTTATGCCTTTTGGACTGTGCAATGCACCAGCTGCATTTCAGTATTTTATGACCGATGTATTAAGAGAACTACTTGATGTCTGCGCTATGGTGTATATAGATGACATTTTGATCTACTCAGACTCAATTGTGCATGCGCACCATGTATCAGCAGTCCCAGAAAAGTTACGCCAGCACCATCTCCTTGCAAAACTCGAAAAATTTGCCTTCCATGTAACCAAGGTGGAATTTCTTGAGTATATACTTAGCCCCAGGGGGTTCAAATGGACAACCGCAAGGTGGAAGCAATACTACAATGGCCTTCACCCTCTTCAATCAAGACTGTCCAGAGTTTCCTGGGCTTCGCCAACTTTTATAGGAGGTTCATCGCTGGCTTCTCTGAAGTCGTCCATCCTATAACATCATTACTCCGCAAGAACCGCACCTTCGCATGGACCACCGAAACCGAGGAGGCCTTCCAACAGTTGAAAAAACAGTTCATCACCGCACCCATACTTAGACATCCGAACCCAGAACTCCCGTTCTTAGTAGAAACAGATGCCTCAAATGTGGCCATGGGGGCAGTACTTTCCCAAAAGGATCCTAACACCAACCAGTTACATCAGTGGCCTTTTGGTCTCGAAAGTTCAATCCGGCAGAACTTAACTATGCGGTGACTGACAAAGAACTACTCGCCATAAAAGCAGCATTCAAAGAGTGGCAACACCATCTCCTGGGAGCACGACACCCAATCACGGTACTCACCGACCATCGCAATTTACAATTCCTACGGACAGCCAGAGCCCAAATGCCACGGCACTTACGATGGGCCTTATTCTTTTCAGAATATGACTTCACCATTAGCTATCATCCTGGAGTAATAAATGGAAAGGCAGATGCGTTATCACGAATCGGCTGGAGCACAAAGCAAGAGGACGCTTATGCAGGTCCTACACCTCTACCCATTGTACCAGAGGAAAAAATAGTAGGTATTACAGGTAACCACCCAACAGTACTGGAAAAGGTACAGGACAAAATCAAGGACACTATGAGTCCGGCGGAAATCCGTACTTGGGCTTCACAAGGGCCACAACGAACGGTAACCGGTGATTTACCCTACTACTGGGACCGTCTCTATCTACCTCTTCCTGCAATACAAGAGCAAGTTATGCGTACCTATCATGATGCATTGACTGCAGGATATCCCGGCATAGCAAAAACTATGGCAAAGTTACAGCAATATTTCTGGTGGCCCACATGGAGGAAAGATATAGTACAACATGTAAAAACCTGCAACATCTGTGCAAGGAACAAGACCCCAAGAACCAGACCACAAGGATTGCTTTGGCCATTGTCAGTCCCACCGGCCCCATGGCACACCATCTCGTTAGATTTCATCACGGAGCTGCCATCTTGTGGGGGTTATAACACCATCTTAGTAGTGGTTGACCTTCTAACCAAAATGGCATACTTTACTGCATTAAAAAGCATACCAAATGCCGGGACATTAGCACAAAAATTCCTCACCAACGTTGGCAGACTACACGGCTTTCCTTCAGCGATAATATCTGACCGAGGAAGTCAATTTGTATCCAAGTTCTGGAGAGCCTGTTGTGCTAAAGCACAAATCGAGGTCTGTCTTTCTACCAGCCACCACCCACAGACTGATGGGCAAACCGAAAGAACGAACCAAACGCTTGAGCAATATCTTCGGTGTATGCTAGCCCAGACAGATCTGAACTGGGTAGACCTGCTATGGGCTGCTGAATACGCATATAACAATTCAGTTCACAGTTCCACGGGTGTTTCACCTTTTTTCTTTTTACATGGGCGAAACCCACGAACGTCAACTTTGGATCCACCGGCACCCTTGGAGATGCCAGCCGTTAGTTCCCTGCATACCAGCATTAAAGAGACACTTAAGAGGGAGACTCAAACCCTTCTGGAGATAAAAACCACCCATAAGCATTTTGCAGACAAGAAAAGAACTCCTGAACACCAGTACCAGATTGGAGATAAGGCATGGCTATCTACAAAACACATTCAATTGAAAGGGCCAAAGAAATTCAATCCCAAATACGTGGCGCCATATCCCATAAAGAACATTGTTAACCCAGTGGCTATGGAATACGCACTACCTCCTACACTTCGTATACATCCGGTATTCCATGTCTCATTATTGAAACCTGTGTACCCTGGCACCCGTGACACTCTGAGACGACCACCTCCCATAATGATACAGGGAGAAGAGGAGTATGAAGTTAAGAGTATCCTGGATTCCAAGGTAGTTCACAGAAAACTCTACTATCTGGTGGACTGGAAAGGCTATGGGGTCCTGGATCGGACCTGGGAACCAGCAAGTCACATACACGCCCCACGCCTCCTGGCACGATAACATAGGGAACATCCTGACCGTCCGGGTACAGGTATGGCTTCCCTTGGGGGGCCTTGAGGGAGAGTGCTGTCATGATTTCCCCCGGTAGTACTGGTGACAGCTGGTCCACGAAGGTAGCTCAGTGGCGTAAGAACTGTTATTCCCAGGTAACTGCCCCTACCAAAATGGCCCCCAGGTTGAGATGTTTGACTGTACACAACATGGGCTCGAGGAGCCCGTTGTTCATGAATCCTTGGTGGTCTAGTGGTGCTGGGTGGGCCCAGGGTATATAAGCCCCGCCCTGGGCCACACCCAGCACTTAGCGTTTTCTTCGGCTGGGATCAGCGTGACGTTTGCCTGCACCAGCTCTCCGCGTGTATCCTGCTTCAATACCGGCGCTCCCCTCGCGCTTTCATCCGGCTTCAGAGCTCCAGCACTTCCAGCTACCAGCGTCCTGCACACAGCCTCACCCAAATTCCACGGCGGCTGAGTGCATCTTCATCCGGACATCCCGCGGCTCTGTGGAAGCAGCTCGGCTTTGTCAGGAACAGCTTCGGGACCTCTCCCCGGCATCGCCTTCTCTGCTGACTCTTCCGCGCACCGACAGCATACCAGCATCCAGGAATTCTGCTCACCTACGAAAAAACAAACAACAACAAGGAGGGTGAGAACTAAGATCCTGCTTTCCCCTTCCAACCCCACCAATCCTATTAACCTTCCGCTGACATCTGCCAGTTCCCAGTAGTTGCAGTGCATTTTGACCATATTTAAGACTATCTTGAACCTCATAACGCACCGTGTGCCTCTGCTTATAAGACGGTACGCTGGCACACTTGCACTTTCCAACACAGGTTCCAGGACATTAACCCATGTGGGCAGTGCCTATAAGAACTCAAGTGAACTAAGCAATCTGGTGCACTGCAGCTGTCCTGAGTCACCGTTGTACAGTGAAGGAACTGGGCTAGAATTGCAATCTTGGCCACCCAGTGAAGGAACTGGGATTGACTTTCCACTCATCCAGAGAACTATTACCAGATCTAGCAGCACTGTGTGCCCCATCCATAAATCCGGATCACTCCCAACTCCCTGACCACTGGGTTGTAACCTGCAGTGAGCAGAGGGAAAGGAGGGTTTTGGGCTATCTTCAAGGGGGCAGGTGATCACCGACAGACCGCACCAGGCACTCCTGCAGGGCCCCATAGGTAAACGTTACAACTCCATCCTTGATGTCCTTTCAGGTCTCGCCGCCTTTCTCCTCTGTTTGAACTGCCGTCCTGGAATGGCTGCTTCCTTGTGCATTCAGTCCTGCTTGGAGTGTGCCCTTGTGCTCTGATTTTTATCCCTATGGGGAAGGGAAAGGGTAGTCAGGTGTATATAGTTGTCGGTAATTGCCTGACTCTGCCTGACCCTTGTGGTGGGACATGTCAGGTAAACGGCTTGGGTATTAGTACGTTGTCGTTCACGCTGTGAGAAAGTGTTTGTGTTGGAAAAGGGGGGGTAGAGTTTCTAAGTATCCTACTGGGCAGGATGGGGAAAAGGTATTATAGGGAAGGTATACCGCGTCTCACCATTCGGTGTCCCACTTCCACTCCCCATCCAGGTGATCATCCCCCACTGGTCTACCCCAGGAACTGGATCCAATAGCGATGGCCATGTCCTGGCCACCTGGATGACTGATCCCCAGGACCAGCGGGTGAGACACCTTCAGGTTTCTCACAGTGTCCCACTCCCGCTCCCCGAAGACCCCTCACCCGGGTGATCCTCCCATACTGGTCCATCCCCAGGGTCTGGATCAAAAGCCAAATAGCCCTCTAACTGGTATTTGCCAAAAAGAGACAACACAGAGTGATTGTGGTATGCCAAATCCAAGATAACCCAGTTTTAATTGCAATATAAAAAGGGGGAAAAGGCAAGATTAACAGCCAAGCTCTCACTCAAGAATTTCTCCATAACTCAACACGAAACTGCCGTTTTTATAGATAGTATGTCGTCACAGTTATGAAAACCTATTGCTCCTGGTCAATGGCTCACTCTACTAAGCTACATATATAATTCTATATGTTCAATAAAAATTATTGGAGAATTTTTATTTAAGATCCGACCCATAAACCATCCAATAAAAAATGTGCTCCCTCATCATACCTGAATATTATTGGTAGGCCCTAAATTACTTTTGCGGTGAAAAAAGACGGGCTCTCCAGGAACTGGCTGCATGATGACATGTTTTATGTAGATGGGAAGAGAAGGCATGTGTATCACCTTTGTTTTTAATTAAATTAAACAGATCATATTGTCCCTCCCATGATGTCTCAAGGACCTGTTCTTGCAACGGCGTCATCCTGGTCTTGACACATTTATGAATAACAATTATTATGAATAATTCTGGTTTCACCACGTGCGCAGTAATTACTTGGCATTTTAGTCGCATCACGTTTCTCTGTCATGCCTAGCCGAACGCAGAGACATTAATCTGCCAACTGCTTAGAACTTCCTGGAATGTTCAGTCCATCCCATAGACTTGAAATGGTCTGCCGTGTTATCATAACTTAATTTACCTTTACAGCTGAATGCAGACAATGTTATCTTGTTCCGCCATGTAACCCTCCCCTACGAAGCCTTGGGTTTTCACATTCCTTGGAAGCAGCTATATCCGGCTACCACAGCATTTCCCTTAATTAAATGTATTTGTTCAAGCGTGCTTAACTGAGGCCTTTTCTTAAAGCTGCAAAACTCATTTCTCTGCTGTGGTTTAAAATGGCAGCTGCTTGTCACGTTATTTTCCTCTGCAGGACACATTTTCTTGCTAATTACCGGGTACCTGGTGCATGCACGGAACATGTTATCTCTTCCTAAGGGTAGCAGCAACCTTATCTGCCTACAGGTATTCTGCCCTACTTGTATAGTGAGTCCCTATCTTAGGTACACACCTTCTTGCCACCTAATCTATTCCATTTTAAAACACACTAATTGTGCAAGCTAATGCCTTAGCTGTCCCCTACTTGTGTAGCGAAACTAACTATTCTTTGAGCAAGCTGCATTTCCAGGAGAATTTAAAGTGCAGTTTCAAATGTGTCCTTTCTTATCCTATAATTGTGTTTCTTCTGAGGGAGGCAGGGGGGCAGAGCCTGGTCAGGCTCTCTAGTCAATAATTGGCCCACTACATTCCCCCCTCTGGTCGAGTCATCGACTACTCCTTCATTTTGTCTCATTATATTATAGCCATCCTTGGGCAGCCACACTCTGGTGACCCCCCTCAAGTTACCTCCTTGTGCTACTGTCAGGAACCACGGCTAATCATATTGCAGGAAGTCGGGTCACGTTGCCTTGCGTGCTAAATCAGGGGTTAATAGTAAGTAAGAGGAAACATAACTCACGCCTCACGATTGCAAGCCAAAATCACGAGTAGCTTTCCTTGCAGCGCCGCTGCTGTGCCCTGCACCAGGCTTTCATCACGGGTCGTTCTCGATTGCTGGAGCACTGGAGGTTGCCATGGAGACGTTGGCAGCCTCTCCACGCAAAGCGTCTCTCATCAGTAACTGGCAGGCTCATGTGACCTCTATTTAAATCATTGTTTGGTTTGCCGTAGTGCTTCTGATTTTGTGTTACGGTTGCTATCCTAGCGTCCTTTGGAAATCAGTGCTCACGATTCTGATCCTCGTTTTTGTCCCTGGATTCTGCTCAAGCCTAGCCCCTCTCTCTTGCTGATATTGTTGCCGACCTTTTGCTCACCACTACTCACCTTGCCTTGTTTTGTGATTCTGTTTGAACTGCCTTCTCTGTGTATGATCCGGACCAACTAAAGGAATTTCTCGGCCTCATGTTTGGTACTTCATTTGCCAGCCAGTTTTCAACCACGTTTCTGCTTCAGGTTCTGCTATGGATTAACACCCCAAATACTACGCACGGACTAGAGACTTCCTGGGTGCGTGCTTTTCCTCTGCTCTAGGCGTCAGCGTGCCGTCGGGTTCCGGTGGCCAATGGGGACTAGAGACTGGTGCCACCATAGGTTAGGCATCCTCGTGCTGGCGGTTTTAGTTCTGTCCCTAAGGACTCTGTTTCTTCGGATTTTGGTTCACTGGAGAAAAAATTTCCTAGACTCCTGGCTATATTACCATATCATTTGGTAAGTGTTGCATCTGAATCTTTGCCTTCTTGCTTCCTTTTCTATGTAACTTCCAGTTTTTGTGTTTGACTGACCCTGCTTACCTCCTTCTTGTAGGATTGAAGGGAGCCAGAAACATTGTACTTCACAGGTCAGAGAAACAACGATTGGTTGATACCAGGTTAGTCCTGTCTGTCCTGGTGATCTGTAGTCAGTGCCTGTGTTCCATCACGTGTATTGAATATATCTTTCTGGATATTTTCCTGCAGCATGCCGTTTCGTCTGGTAATCCATCTTCTAGTTAATAGATTCCTTCGTGTGTTCACACATTTACACAAAGGGATACATTATCAAGAAGAATTTGTCGGCTACTCTACGTGTCAAGAGGCCACGAGTAGACGGATTCTAACAGCTACGTATTCTGCTGGACTGCATGTCATAAGCCAGCACTCGCCATTGTCGTCACATTTCATCCAGTACTCATTGCAGTTATGTGTATCTTTTGGGCATGTTAACAATGCTGTAGGTTGTCTAGCTGGCTGACCCAATGGGTACATGGGACAGTAAACTTCATCATCAGTTTGAGTGCACTGATGTACCGTGTCAGCCACATTAACCATTACTGTCATTTTGAGTGCCTTCTTGCCAGTCTTTTTACATTGGCTTATTCTCAAGATGCAAAAAGCCATTAGGGCCAGTACTAAAATTGCCAACAGGAATTGTAATGTATCTGCCAGCTAGGTAGGCATCCAGGAGTATAGATAACTGAACTAGTTATCAATGTCATCCACGTCCTTCTTCATTTTATCATGCAGCGCTTTCAGGGAGTATGTGGCCTCTGTCAAGGTCCCATTCTCCTCATCATGTGCAGGTCCATATGGACAGCATCATGGCCCTATCTTTGCGCACACTCCTCCCTCCATGGCTGTGAGGAGGTCCAGAGCATACCATTTATGATATGATATGGCATTTATAACGCACCTATACACAAGTCTTTCAAGGCGTGTTTTCTGTAGGGTCATCAATATGACCGCTCTTAACTCTTCCTTGATGGCATTTATAGTTTGTAACAGTTTCCACCTAGTTATCAGGATCCAGTGTGCAATTGATGCTGCTTGCAGGCCAGGAATTAGAAAAGATGTGAAGAACGTTGTTGTTTTACCAAATAACTTATGGCTCTTTGGGATTTCATCGAATTCAGCATTGGCTTCTTTGGAAAAATAGTGAGTTCTTTGTGTGCGTTTTAGGGCTATGGATCTTTTCTTCCTTTTGTTTGCCATTGAAGAAAAAGTCCCAATGTCAACCTCACTTTGTGGTATTACAAATGCTGGTGCATTTAGTAGCACTATTGAACATTTGCCACTCCAGTTGTGTGGAAGCTGCATATAAGCTCTTGTACCGCAGGCCCAGTAATGGTCCATTAGTACAGCTGTAACTTTCATACCTGGTAAATCCATAATGCGTTTGCACCCTTCATTGTCACCAATTTCTAAAGCATAATGTCAGTGCTTGTAGTTTGGTTATGGGTAGTTTTCCTGCTTCATCTTCCACCCACGTTAAACATTTTGCAGTTTCTTTCCATTCCTCACATCACACTCTGTATGTGTTTTTTATTACTTCTATTGGCGCAGTCCATAATGCCTCTGCTTTGCAGTCCATTATTCGATCAAACCATCCTCCTGAGGGATATACTTTCCCTTTTATTTGCAATTGTGGTCTGTCGGCACAATGAGGTATCAAATTAAACTGGGCATCTGTACACTTTAATATTTGGTGATCCACTATGTCAACATCTCCTCTTTTTGGACCAGATAGTATGTACTTGAGCACCTTACTTTTCATTCTTATACTCTCCATCATGTGTGCCTCGTTTACATAGTTATCTACGTATGGGAATTCTGATCCTGGCAGATACTTCATCATGGCAAATTATCCCTGAAATTGTCCTCTGGTTAGGCATACTGTGAGATGTACCAAGCAGTGTGATCTGTAGGTAGGTACTTCTTGAGGTATAAATACTGTAATGGTATAGGGGATAAGTGAGCAAACAAAGCAGCTTTCCCTTGATCTCTCTCTCTCTCCACCTTCTCCATTGACCTATACCATGAGTTTCGTTCAATATTTATGGAATTATCAAAATACATTATCATGTAATATTCATCCTCTGCAATACTTCTCCTAGTCCTTACTTTCTCCACAACTGGGCAGAATATGATTTCCTGCTATAACTGGAAATCTACTTGTTTTTTAACTTCTTTACTAACATTATGCAATAGGGACACATTTATCTTATCATAATCAGTTAAATGCAGTGTGAGATAAAATAAGAAATAAAAACAATAAAAGAGAAAGTAAAACAGAAGGACCACAATAGCCATGATGTCTGCCGTCTGTAGATGTGTCCTTCAGCGTATTAATCAGGGTATTATGAAGATATCAGGAACATAAGGATATGAAAACATTTGTACAGTTTACTTAGTACCGGGCACTAGTAGGTTATTATTTCTCAATGGGGAGTGAGGCAAACTGTATATACCTTTTTCAAAACATTTTACAATCGTATATAATGACAATAATAAAAGATTTGATTGATGATTTTCAAACCACACCACTATTATGTAGTTCATTGAAAAATATAAAAATATAAAAACAGTGCTGATAAAAACATAAAAATGTGGAAGATAGAAATAGTCCCAATAAAAATGTAAAGACAGAAAAGTAGAAAAAATAGTGAGTTATAGATCCATGCTTTTGTGAAATATAGTATAAAAATAGTCCCAATAAAAATGTAAAGAGAGAAAAGTAGAAAAAATAGTATTTTATAGATGTATGTTCTTGTGAAAAAATAGTACAAAAAATAGTCCCAGTAAAGATAGAATATAAAAATGTGTCTGTTATAGATTTATGTTCTTGTAAAAAATAGTGTTCAGCATCAACAGAAATACTGTGTTAGAGATGTATTCAAAAGTCCTCAGCGTCAACTCCGTTCTTAATGTTCCAGTGATAGTTCAGCGTCAGTGTTCCTCAAGTAGTGCAATGTGATTTATATTTTCTTTATTCTCAAGTTCCTTATTCCTTATTCCTTTTATTTTATTTGTCAGCATGCACTTGAGCTCTTGTCCTGGGTCCTGGGTCTGTTTTCGTTCTCTTTTCCCTCGGGATCCTGGTAGTTGGGCAGGGAGGCGGCACTCTTGTATAGTCTTATGTTGGTTATGTTGACCCACAGAAAAAAGTTGCCTTCCTTTTCCTGTCAAAAAATGAAACAGAGAGATATTTAGTCATGGACATCAAATAGTCACAGAACTCATATACAAACACAGTTGCAGTGCTTTGGGCATCTGTCTGCGCACGCATTGGCAAGGTAATGGGCACATGCATCCTGCAACCTGTCACAAACTCATAAGGAGTCAGGTGATCGTCTGAGCCTTGCTGATTGCGCTGGGTAAAAGGAGCCAGCGGAAGGCAACACATCCAGTACTTATGCAGTGTGTCATGCAATCTTGCTAATCTTGCTAACCTGTGATGCCAGAGAGTTTTGTGCACTTTATAAATGTAAAATAAATAAACAAATAAATCTCCACGACCCTCCCTGAGATTTCTTTCACTATGTATACAGCAGTGTTGCAAGGAGATTCTGATGGCACTATCACTCCCTGCTTAATAAGCAAATGTATTGTTTCATAAATACCCTCATTAGCTTCTTTGCGCATTGGATACTGTTTCACACGGGGTAAAATTGACCCTTTCTTTAATTTTATTTTTACTGCTCCAATCCCTTTTAACAACCCCACATCACGTCGAGTGGTCGTCTATAGTGTGCCGGGTACCCTTGCCAAATCATCTTCAATAAATGATGTTACTTTTTTAGCTAGCATTATTTGTTGTGGTACCGCTGTATATTCTGTTCTCAATTGACATGGCATATTTATCTCAAACAATACCTCATCATCAGAGTCACTGTAGTCAAACAACTCATCATCTGTCAACTGGGTCAGTCTGTGTGATGCTATTTATGTGTGCCAACTCACCCCTTCCTCATCATTACCGTGTAAAATCACTCTATCCTCCCTCACTACAGCCACCTGTAGCTCAATTCTAACCAGATCCCCGTCAGTTACATCTGTAGGTATCTGTGTTCTGAATATAAAATCTGTGGGTATCTCAATAACTGTCCCTCAATGCGGGGAAGCCATGCTAACATCACTTGTACTCCATAGAAAAATACTCCAGGATCCACTGGAACTACCCTCTGTACTTCCTGCCTGTGAAAGACTTGTGTGTATTCCTTTGCTGTCTGGAAATGTATGCCTGGTGTAGAGCATATTATGCTGTCCTTTGTTAATGATATTGACATTTTAAGTGTGGTCATAAAATCTCTTCCCAATATATTAACAGGTGTCTTCCTGGAATACAGGAATGGGATAGCTACCGTCTGATCTCCTACTGTCACAGTATTTTGCTATCCCAGTGTCAACTAAGAAAGAAAGCGTCTGGTCGTCTATAGATACCTCCAACCTCTGTTCCTGTTCAGGGTCTGTGGTTACTGATAGGATAGGGCACATCAAGCTATTCTGTGGGCTACCCTATTGGGGATACATGTTCAGTCCTGTCCCTGTAAAAGGGTTCCCCCCAACCGCTGTCACTTCTCCAATCCGCTGTGTCTGTGGCAGAATATTGGTATCCCACTGTGTCACTGCTAGCCATTGCTCTGCACTCTGTGGTTGCTGTGACAATGTCTGATGTGGTTGTTGTGGCACTATCTGTGGCTGTATCTGTGGCCTTTGGGGTTGCTGCATCTGCTGTGCTTGTGTCTGATCTGTCGAATATTGTGTGTAGTCATAGTACTCATAGTTTTGGTATGGTGCACCATATGGTGCTTGATATGCAATCCCCCCTCTTGGTCCATACTGCATTGAACCTTGCTGCATTGCTCCTCTACTTCTACACACCCATGAAATGTGTCCTACATTCCCACATGTCCAACATACTGCTCCAGTTCACTCAAGTCCTCCAAAGTGAGACTGTCCCCCCACCAAACCCAAATCCTGTCCCTCTGTGAACAAATCCCCTTCCTCCTCTGGGGTAAAAACTACTCTCCCCTCTTCCTGCAAAATAACCACCCATGCCCTGCTGTGGCATGATAACTCACTGTCCATTATTCCCATCTCCTGTATTTATCAATACCGCTCCTTCTACTGCCATTTTAGATCATTTCTTCTGCGTCAATTTTGACTCTTTTTGCCTTTCCTTTATTTTCTTTTGATCCTTCTCCTGCTTTAACCTACAGTGATGTATCGCTGACCATGGTCTCATTTCAATCCCCACAATCTTTCTTAACTGTCTCTGTACTTCTCCAGGTAGGCCCTGGCATAGAATATGATAAAACACTGGTATATTTGTATCCCAATGGTCTTTAGCTTCCAAATGCCAATATTCTTTAATGTCTTGAATATAGGCAGCGGGGTCTTCAGTAGGCCCCATTTTCCGAGTCATTATGGCGCTCATGTCAGATTGATGTGGATTGATGTGGATATAGCACCCTCAGTGCCTTCCAAACATTAGCTCTACAATTATTAAATGGGGACCTGTCATTTTTAGTGGTGTTAGTGGTGTTATGTTCTGTCACTGCAAAATAGCCTGCTCGATTCCAGACGTCCTCTGCCTGGTCACCCAATATGAATGCAAATAGGCTTTTCATGTCACCGATAGCTAATGCTATCCCAGCTCTCTCTCGCTCTAACTTGTAGATCCACTGCTGTCAGTGATGGCAGCTTACCCATCAAGTTATTTTTGTCTGTCTGAATCCATGTAGTATAGTGGAGTTGCCCTAATCCCTTGTGGAGCAGTGGGAATTGTGTTACCCATTTCTTGCGCAAAGATGATGCTGCACAAGTTCTCCTTTTCAATGTCTCAGCTACACAGTGTTGCTGGCGTTCTGGCAAGTTTCTTAAGAAATATGGTGGTTTATGCTCTTCTTTTATGGGCAGTAGTGATGCAAGGGGTGGATAAAGGGTTGGACCCCAGTACATCTGCTATATCTCCTATGCCTGGTCCTGAGGTATCCATTTGAGGGGCTTGTGCTGCCTCTTCTCCACCCTCTTCATCGCCAATGTCTACCCAATCTGTCTCTCTGTCACTTTCTCCACTGTCGTCATACTCAAGTATGAGATCAAAACTCACTCCCTTAACAAGCTCCCTTACATATGTTCCACTCATTATCTCTGGCAATACATCTCTGCCCCTTGTATCTGGGGTTATTGTCCCACTCCCCTCTCCCCACATCTCTGGTATCATATTTCTGCTAATCTTTTGGCTCATCTCTCTCCTCTTCCCTTTCCCTTGCCATTCTCCTTTTCTTCTCATTTAGCCTCTTTACATACTCATCCCTTTCTCTGACCTCCCTTTTCCTTCTCGGTCTTTCCTGTTCCTCTCTCTGCATCTCCTCTGCTGCGTCTCTTCATTCCCTCTCTTTCCCCCTTTGTGCATTTAGCTCTATCTCTTCATGTGTCTCCCTCCTGACTTCCTCAGTGGCTGCTTCCTTAATTTCTTCATACTCCACTACCTACACATAATTATTTTATGTGCCTTTCCCCTCGGGTTTCAACACTATTTTTACTACTACCCATTTCTCTGGTGCCATCATATTCTCTCCACTCTTTCCATTACTTATGGGTACCTATCTTGCCCTGTGACCATCTATCTACATGCCTCTCGACCTGCAGAGCTCTTACTTTGCTGCTCTTAGCTCCTTTTCCAAGCCATGTAGCCCTCTATACTCGTTAACTGTGTCTCTGAGCTGTGCCATGCTTCATTCTCCATTTGCACTAATGGTGACTTTCCTTTTACCAATTTAGCCGTTCTCCTACTATCATCACTTTCCTCAACAGGGGATTCATACCTGGGATTACTATACCCTACAGCTGCTGCTTGTATCAGGTATATTCCTCGGATGGTCAAGGCTGGTCAAGGCTGGGGTGCTCTCCTCATACAGAGGCGGTACTGTGAATTGTATGTGGATACCTGCCTCAGCTGGTGATGGCATAGCTGTTGGCTGTGTGTAAGCGCTTTCCTCAGAGGGAGGAGGCAGCGGGGCTGTGGGCTGCACGCGCTCCCCCTGACACATATTAAGCATCCATTCCTTCTTAGGTTCCTCTGTTGCTTCCTCAAAGGCCTTCCAGAGTTCTAATACAGCTAGCCTGTTCTTGAACTTCCTGCCCTTATGTGTGGCATGTAAGTATGTGCACATGGGTTGGAGTACATCTTTAAAGTGAGTGCCCTCTTGGTGCCACGATAGGTACAACTTCCCAGCAGCCCCTTTCACCCACTCAATATGATACTTAATGATTTTGGTACCATATCTAGGGAATGCTTTGCATAGGTGAATTATTGGGGTATCTGACATGGTGACAACTTTTAAGCAGTGCGCAGCTTGGCACTTACACAGAATAAACAATACAAAATAGTGACCAACTTACCAATAATTGGAGCAGAAATAGTCTTTGCAATTCTCTCACACTTTTCCCTTGCTCACACCTCCTTCCTACTTCAAATATACACCACCTATTTAATCAGTATTTATTGTCTAGGGCCACACCTCAATATCCAAATCCTAACACTGGATCACAACAACAAAATCTGCTCACAATCTAAATGTTCATAATTATCCCATCAACCTCCATACATGCCAACATTCTGTGACCAAAAATCTGTAGGAATCTTAAAGTTTCATAAATATTGAAAAAATCGGTATTTGTTGCCACTAAATCGGTAGGCGGTAGGACTGCTTAAAAAGCAGTATCCTACCGCCTAAATCGGTAGGGTTGGCAAGTATGAACCTCTATCATACAATACTATCTGCTACTCTCACAACACACAAGGAAATCCACCTCTACAGGGCCTGTCTCACAACACAACACAATGCTGGCAATCAACAATGGTCTTCTGGTTTCTTTCTTTTGCCCCGTGGTATCCTTATCTCTCTGTTTCTTTAACTCTACCCTCAAAAGAAGGTTGGGCCCTCAGGGGCTCTACTGCGCAGTCTTTCAAGACTTTGGGCCTCATCACGACTTGGGCGGTAAATGTGGCGGATTATCCACCGGACTTAATTAGTGCTAACGCCAAGGCCCCCGTCGGATAATCCGCCAGATCACGACTCATTGTGCACGCGCCCCGGTCCATGGCATTAGCGCAAATAGCGCGAACCCTTAAATCCGGCGCACCGTGCGCTACCGCCATGTTGCGCTCATAGCGTGCTATGAGCGCGCGCGCTTTTAGCGTGCGGGAAACGCGTAACCGCCGGAACGGGAAATAAAGCGGCGGCCATCTCGGAAATCACAATCCGTCAGATATCACAGCTACTGGAAGCCATCCCCGCTATCCAAGGCCAGAAAATGTCTCAGGAGCGCACTAGGGGCAAGTCTGCACTGGACAGGGTGAGGAAACCCAAGTTCAGTGATCAGGAGCTCGAGGTACTTGTTGAGGAGGCACTCATATACCATGATGAGCTGCAGCAGCGGAAAGCAAGTGCCCAGCGCAGAGGCCAAATATGGCGATCCATCGCCCAAAGGGTCAGTGCTGTGGGGCTCGTGCCCCGGGATGGTGAGGACTGCCGCAAGCGGCTGAATGACCTGCGCGTGTGAGTCCGTGGCATCTGTCACAGCACAGGAGTGCAAGCAGGGGCACTGGAGGAGGCCTACCACCACCCCCACCCGACCTCACACCATGGGAGGAGAAATTGACAGCCCTGATCGACGTCGGAACCATTGAAGGCATTGGTGGAGCGGAGGCAGGGACTGGCATCAACCCAACGGCAGGTGAGTCCCATCCCCAAATACATGCAGCTGAATGAAAGTGAAGACATGTGTCTGAGGCACTGCATACACCGGTAAGTGAGGCCCACACCCCTAGAACGGTACTGCTGCCTAGATGACCCCGTACTTGCAGTGCATGAATGACAGGGGCAGAGGATAGACTTCCATAGCCATAGGACAGCTACGTAGAGTTGTAGTGTGCATCAACACACCCACAAAAGCCTGAGCGCAGTCCACCCCAACCACGCATTCCCATGCAGTGTACCTCCATGCACATCCACAACAAGCACCACATGGCGAGTGAACACAATGCAAGTTGAATGCGTCATTGTTACTGTCTTCAATCACACTTGTTGGCATGACCTGCATCACACAAATGTATGTAGCATTGAACTCAAACCACCCCCTATGTACCCCACAGGCACACGTCGATCCCAACGGCCTGAAGATGATGGGGAGGAGGCCACACCGACACCGCGCCCACAACACCGGGCCTCCACCAGCACCCCACAAAAAAACGCCGCACACAAGGGATACAACCCAGGCCAACACCCACCTCACCCCAACGCAGCCCCGCCAGACAGCAGCGGCAGCCACATGGCGGCAAGGAGGCGACCGCCAGCTCACCCCAAGCCACCATCCACAGCCCCGATGCTGAGGGAGAGAGGTCTGCATCGGAGCCCGACGTGGGAGCAACACCTCCACGTGGCCATCATGCCGCAGGACAACATTCTCCCAGTAGTAGTGATGGTGAAGGGGTGTCAACACCCCAGGGAAGGCCAAGCCCAGGCAGACAGCATGCAGGGAGTCGTCATGTGCCTGTGCGACGTTGCAGCACACCGCAGCCGGATGTGGACACACCATCCTATGGGAGCCCAGAGCAGCAGCACTCTGAGCCAGGCAGCCCAGTCCAGGCTGGCAGCATGTCGCCATGCAGCACCCCCCACCGACAGCACACAAGTGGTGGTCCACCACGGGACGCACCAGGGGAGCCCTTTGTCACTGGGGCAGCATTCATGGGCCGACTGGACATCATTGAGGCCAAACAGGCCTGTGTGGAAGCAATGGCAAAGATGCAGAGCAGGCACATAAAGGCTGTCAGTCAATCCATCAGGCATGGGTGCAAGTACGTAGCGCGGGACAATGCGCGTACACGCCAAGTTGTCCAACAATGCACCGCTGCCCTGACAGGCTTTGGCCAACGAATCCGGGAGTTCACGGAGGCAGTCTCAGCACTTGCTGAACAGACACGCGAATCGAACAACCTCATGCGACAGAACATGATGGCCACCGCTTCTGTCCCCTCCACTTCGACCACACCCACGGAGGGTTCCCTAGAGCCATCTCCGAGGCGCTGGTCCATGCGCCACCTAAGGGCACGCACACCGGAGGGGCCTGGGAGAGGGAAGCGCCCGCGCCCATCCTAGTGGTGCATTGCATCGTTGTTGATGGCCTGATGAGACAACTGCACAGTTGGGGGCTGTTCACTGTGGGGGAGAGGGGATTTTGTGCTGGGTGTTCACTGGGTGGAGGGGGGATTGTGTGCTGGGTGTTCACTGGGGGAGGGGGGATTGTGTGCTTGGTGTCCACTGGGGGGAGGGCGGATTGTGTGCTGGGTGTTCACTGGGGGGAGGGGGGATTGTTGGATGTTAAATAAATCACGTTAGGAAAATCAAAATGCATGGACAGTAGTGAGTTTCACTGATGCAATTCAATGTGGAAGTGACTTATTTCCGATTTACCCATTACCCATTTCTAATATAATCCATCAATCAATCCCCTCCCTATGCCCAATCCTTTGTGCATGTGCAACACATTACGGCACTTCCTCGCCCTCACTACCATCCTCAGGTGGATGCAAATGAGCATCAGGGGTCAGTGGCACATTTCTGCAACAGCAGATGTTGTGCAGCATGGCACATGTCAGTTCAATTTAGCCAACTCATTTTGGTGCATACATCATTGCCCCTCCCGTACGGTTGAGGCACCAGAAGTGTGCCTATGCCAGTCAAAATGCACTCTCCACGCAGATACGTGTACGGGCAAGGTTGTATGCCCGATCCACCGCCATGTGTGGGTGACACACAGGGGTCATGTGCCTCGTGTACTGGGAATATGCAGAATCACCTGCAGGGGAGAGGGAGACGGTATGGGTACAAGGTAAATCCAGTGGGTGTACAGGGCTCTGTCATCAGTGTCATTTAGCCTTTCATATCATTTTGACTATAACATTGTGGAGTGTGCTGTCCTACGGGCACGATTGAATCAATGGGGTACTCTCCACTTGGTACGCCTATGTATCTGTATGCAAGAGTACTCATTCAGTTGGCGCAGGATAAGGGGGCACTTCCATCTACTTCTGCATGACAGAAGTGGCTGCCTCATGTGTCATTGCAAATCCATTTGGCTACAGTTGCATTTGCTGGTTGTCACTGCTCTGTATTGTTCTCCATGCATTTCCCTGCACATTTTGGGGACAGTGATAGTGGGATGAACACTGTCATTACTCGGCCTACTTATGTGTGGTGCGTTTGTGGTTGTGACAGCTTATTGTTTGAAAAAGAATCATTGTCGGGTGGCCAGGTTGGGAATTCTGTACTGTGTCAGTGTTCAGAGCCATGGTGTAACGCACACAGGTGGGTTTATTGTGGTGGGTTTTGCAAATGTCACTGTGCCACCACATGTCTCACATCCTGCATGGGTGTGTTCTGCTGTGTGGCACGTGTCCGTGGTTTATCGTGCAAGGTGCTTGATTGTGTATGCTGCAGTAATCCTGCTGACTATTGGGTATGATGGATTCTGTGACAGGCACCATCTGTTGTCGATTGACATGCTTCATGGTATACATTTGTACCCACCCAGTAGCCATGTGTTTTGCACTCGATGCATTTTCATGTACGCCAGCAGGGTACTGTTACGCAGTGCCATAAAGTCGTGGGTGGATCCTGGGTAGCGGCCAGAGCAGTGGATGAAGGTATGGTGGGATATCATCTGCACGTTGAGGGAATGGTATTGATTCAGGTTTCTGTAGGCAGCCTAATGTGCCTGGGGTGCTACGTGTGCCACATGTGTGCTGTACAGGGCTGCTGTTACATTCGTGACTTGGCCAATGGCATTGTATTGACACTTCAGCTGGTGCAACTGTGCCTGTGTGGCTGGCAATGCAATGTCTATGTTCACATGATTCAACAGTGCATCAGGCATCTGTCCAAGCATGGCACTGAATGTCGACTGGGCCATTCCATGCATCATGTCAACGGTATGTTGGAAGCTGCCAGTCCCAAGTAATTGTGGCACAGACACGAGCTTCACTAGGGGAGGTACTGCCGTGCTGGTGCCTATGCGGCTGCCAATGTCAGCCTGGATTGTGTCCAGCTACTGGGTGATGTTCGCCCTGTCCAGCCGATGATCTGTCATCAACTGGCCATCAGTCAGGGCCCAAGGTGTTGGCCTGACCCTGGGGATGGCTGGCTGCCTTGCTGGTGCTGCTCTCCAACTCCTTTTCCTCATCCCCACTGACCCCTGCACTCCCAGGGGCCTGGCCTGGTTGGCTGGCCTCTGTAGCTCCAGGCACAGCAGCTAGTAGTCAACCTCAAGGCTCCCAGCTCAATATGGCAGCATGGTGTTGGGGAGGGTGTGTTGTGCATGGGTGGCTCCTTTGTAGGCCTCTGATTTGCAGTGGGTCCACCTGGGTCCTTATTGCTGTCTCCTCCCTGCTCCTGCTGGTGTTATGGTGTTGGGGAGGGTGTGTTGTGCATGGGTGGCTGTTTTGTAGGCCTCTGATTTGCAGTGGGTCCACCTGGGTCCTTATTGCTGTCTCCTCCCTGCTCCTGCTGGTGTTATGGTGTTGAGGAGGGTGTGTTGTGCATGGGTGGCTCCTTTGTAGGCCTCTGATTTGCAGTGGGTCCACCTGGGTCCTTATTGCTGTCTCCTCCCTGCTCCTGCTGGTGTTATGGTGTTGGGGAGGGTGTGTTGTGCATGGGTGGCTCCTTTGTAGGCCTCTGATTTGCAGTGGGTCCACATGGGTCCTTATTGCTGTCTCCTCCCTGCCCCTGCTGGTGTTATGGTGTTGGGGAGGGTGTGTTGTGCCTGGGTGGCTCCTTTGTAGGCCTCTGATTTGCAGTGGGTCCACCTGGATCCTTATTGCTGTCTCCTCCCTGCTCCTGCTGGTGTTATGGTGTTGGGGAGGGTGTGTTGTGCATGGGTGGCTCCTTTGTAGGCCTCTGATTTGCAGTGGGTCCACCTGGGTCCTTATTGCTGTCTCCTCCCTGCTCCTGCTGGTGTTATGGTGTTGGGGAGGGTGTGTTGTGCATGGGTGGCTCCTTTGTAGGCATCTGATTTGCAGTGGGTCCACATGGGTCCTTGTTGCTGTGGCCTGTGTTCTGTTACCTCCAGCTTTTTGCTGGAGGTATTTTCGGCAGATTGTCCGCCGCTTTTATGGCGCTAATAGCGCCAACGCCGTAGTCGTGATTGGTGATGTTTTAGCGCGAACGGTTCCTGGCGCTGTTATGGCCGGCGCTTGTACAGCCGGCTGTACTTGCGCCGGCGGTATTTGGAGTCGTGATCCGACGGACCCTTAAAATCAGCGCTAAGAGCGTTACCGCCGATTTTAAGGGTTACCGCCCAAGTCGTGATGGGGCCCTTTGTCTGGGGCTATCCTTAATCAACATCAGTTTCTTAAATATCATACAATAAATTTCCCACCCCCAATTGTTACCGTACACATAGCATACTCACTTTTCTGTGGATCTTTGGGGGTGTAGGCCCTGGGGTACCCTCAATTTGCCAGCTCCTCCTGTTGCTTCCAGCGGACAGTGGGAGACCAGGCAGGGTTCCACTCCAAAGCCGGCCCCTGCTGTCCTTCCTGTTAAATTGTGCACAACCAAAAAAGAAAATCTGCTCTCCAGAACGATCCGCTGTCCAAAACTGAGGGTGGCAAGGCACACGAACGTCCACAAACGCCAACCCTACTCTGCTATCAGATGATAACCAGAGGTCAAAAGCCAGATAGTTGTCATGGCCACTGGTCAAGGGCCACTACCTTTACCAGCCAAAGGGTCCAAATGGACCCAGTCCTGGCGCCTTTGGCGCCAGGCTCATAAGAAAGTGTTCTCTTGATGTCTAGGGCATGTGCGTGGCCATTAGGAATCATTGGAGGGCACGTGCAAAAGTCTCTGGGAAGAGCAAGTAGGAGCCACAAGGCGGGGCTAATTGGAGTGGCTGGGGCCAGGTTATTTAAGCTAGCCCCACCCGCATGCATGTGCTCCGCGTTAGTCTGCTTTCTGCAGCGTCACATTTACCGCCGCCTGAAGCACTCTTACCTGTTTCCAGCTTGTCATCTCTGCACGCATCTCATCAGGTTCCAGAACATCATCTTCAGCGCGCACCTACCTGAATCCAGCCACACCATCGCTTGAAGCGCCGCTTACCTGATTCTGACACAGCATCTTCAGCGCGCATCTTACCTGCTTTCACCAACATCATTGCTCGACTCGCAGCTCACCTGACTCCAGCAACTCCATCACTGGACGCGCATTTTACCTGTCTCTGCAATCCCATCTCCTGCCGCGCATCCCATCTTACCTGATTCCCATTGTTATCGAAGTTGGGCCGCATACTCACCTGTTCCGGACGTCTAGCTAAGCGGGAGTCTTCTTCTCGCCCATCATCCTCACAGATCCTTTCATCCAGCGATCGCCGGCAGGCCTCCGGATAAGCCGCTCTTCATCTAACGCCGCCAGGCCATCCCTGCAAGACAAAAGGAACACAGAAGGTTAGCGACTGCATTAAATATTTTATGCTTGGCCGTGCAACACATAAGCCTTGCGTACAACCTTGGAATTCCACTTACCTGCTAAGTGGGAATCTCGCAATACCCTGCGGCCCATTAGGACTCACCTACAACACCGCGACTCCACGTGGCCATCTTCACACCTATTGGGGAGAGAAAAGACATTACAAGGGTTGCAGACAATAATCATTGGAAAGACATTACAAGGGTTACAGACAATAAACAACAACAATGTTATTGCAGTGAGGCCGCGGGCACCCCCGCAGCCTCACCGTGCTAAAGGGGCAGGGGGGGTCATTAAAATTTGAGGCCGCCGGGATGTGCAAAGTGCCCCGGCAGTCTAGTGAGTCTGGGTGTAACGCTCACCTGGTATCCACGGGGACGTCACTCAGCATGTTCTGACCTCTTACGACCTCGAACCCTTCCCTGGAGTCTACTCGACTGCAGACTGGGCCTGAAACACAGGATTGGTAGAGTTTAACTCCCTATTGTCTCTGTGTGCTTGAACCCCTTCTTCCCCGGGGTCCAACCCTTCCCTTTGATCCACAGCTCACCTTGTTTTCTTGGAAAGTGTGCTCTCCGTCCTGCTTTCAGCACAGGGGCGCGTTGATTGATGCAGGCTCATTGCTGCCTAGTTACTTGACTGGCAACAGTCCGACAGGTAAGTATAATGAGTCTTTTGAACAGTTCTCTAACTTTGTTCCTTTCCTTCCTTAGATGATGGCCGGCGTGTTGCTGAGATGAGTAGCGCTGAAGGTGAGTGAGAGCGCGATGCGCGATGCAACCCTTTCGTATTTGTATTGAACTGAGTTCTTTTTCTGTGTCTTTTAGGTGCCGCGACGTTTTCAGTGTGGATGCCGGTTATGAAGAAGAAATGTGGTGAGTAAACGCGGTATGCAGCGCCTGTCGATGTTTCCACGCTAACCTGGAGTGTCTTTTCCCTCTTGCAGATGGATGAGAAGTTCCGGAGACAGAGTTCCCCCCGAAAGGCTGGGATTCAGGTAAGCGTTTGAAGCTTGTACAGTCTTTAAAAATAAGCGAAGATTTGCTGAATGCTTACTAATGCATTTTTCTGTTCTTTTCCCTTTTCCTTAGGAAGCGGCGTGCCAGGATGGGAATGACACCGCCGAAGATGCCCGCAGAACAGAAGAAGCCATGAATGATGGGCAGAAGCGCTGCAAGGTAAGGCTGTTCCTAACAGTGCTCTTGTTCTTGCAGGAGCTGAGCGCAGAAGAAAGATGCAGGCCTACTGGAGACCGATCCGAACACGATGAGTGTCACGCTGCAGGTGCAGAAAACACAAAGAATGTTTCTCAGCCCGGGCATTCCTTAAATAGTCTCTGGGTATCCCAGGTGTCTCTGGGCTGAACCACACCCAAAAGACTAGACTGCACATGCAGTTCTGGGAACCGAAATATGTGGGGGCATCCATCTTGTCCCCATCAATGCACTACAAGTCCAATCCCCAATGTTATCCTATGGGAGTGTGTGAGTGAGTCTGGTGCCACAAGCGCCAAGTCTGACTCCAAGTGGGTCTTTGGAGGGATGGAGAGGCCCTTGAGGGCCAAGTAGGTGATCGTGGCCTGGCTCCAGCCTGACATCTTGGAGAGCTGGGGACATGAGGGGCAGGAATCATGACACTGGGGCAATGTCGGGCCACTGGCTTTGCACCGGTGGCCCGACCAGCATCAACAATATTATTGTGGTGAGGCCACGGGGGTACAGAGCACCCCCTCGGCCTCACTGTCATGAGGGGGAATGGAGGGGCTCACTTACCTGTGGGTGATGGTGGCCTCTCCGGGTCCAGGTGCTGCTGGCATCTGCTGGAGCCCATCCGTTGGCATAGGAAGTGTGGGAAGGGAAGAACTGTTCCCTTCCCTCACTTCCTATTTCAACAGGTTCTGAGGATGTTCCCTCTGTGGTCAAGCTGCAGAAGCCATAAGCAAACAGTTTATTTGGCTTCTGCAGCCTGAACACTGTAAAACATTCTATGATTGGCTGCCATCTCCCAAACAGGGAGAAGGCAGATAATCATAGAAAGTAGACTTCGGCTTCGAGTCACTACGCCGAAACTATCCTGCCGAAGCCGGATAGCTGTATTTTAGCCGAACTTCAGCAGAATAGTGACTCAAAGCCGAAGTTCGGTACAGCCCTAGTGACAACCCATGTGAAAATGCTGTCCAGCCAGTTACTTGACTGCACTCCACTAGATTCATTTGTCATCTTTCATGAAGTGTCTGTATTTCACCGATAGCTGATTTCAATGTTCCATTTGAATCCTCTCCATCGGGTGTCACGATACAACAGCTACTCCCAAACGTAGACCACACTCCTCCTTCTATAGCAGTTAGAAGGACCAGAACATAACTATTTTGGAGAGCCACCAAATGTAGTGCCCTCAACTCTTCCTTTATTGCATTTATGCCTTTTGCTGTTGAATTGGCCAATTGCAGCAACTCATATTGTGTTAGCTGAAACCACTTCACACACCTGGAAGCAGCAGGGATGTAAAGAAAGTGGCAGCCTTGGAAAACAGTTGAAATTCGTCAGGGGTAGTGGCCACAGTTTCAGCACTCTTTCCAGGACAGTAGTTTTATTTATTTAAATGTTTTTTTATAACGTGCCTAATACCGTACTTGAGTTCAGTTTCTAAGCATGGTTTCGGGAGGCAAACCTCTGTTGCTCTGCATGGTCTTGCTTCCATGACCAGTGCGTTGCCCATGTGCTATCCTCCATTCATTGCTTCTTTTCTTTCTGCTTAGCGATTTTAGCTTCTCACTTTGCTGCGCCACTCTCTCCTTCAGCGCAAGCTCTACAGCAGTGCTGTTTTGAGGCACCACGAGGGCAGGGCTGTGCAGTGTAGCTATTGCACACATCCCACTCCAATCAGGGGGAAATTGGGCTTAGGCCTTTGATCCACAGGCCCACCACACATCCATTATGACAGCTGTCCCCTGCGTCAGCGCCACACTCCTCATCACCTTAGCACAGCCGGTATTAGTCCCCAGATGGATAGACCCACTGGACCTGAAACACAGAGGAAATCGTGTAAAGCTCTTGATTTCAACTGGTTGGTGTCTTTCATTTAACCAGGTCAATGCATGTACATATTTTCCCCAATCGCCTTACAACTGCCATGCACTTTGGCTGCCATGCTTTATTCATACCCCACCAACCCTTCAGCACTACATCGCATTATTCCTTCCACCCATTTGCCAGCATACAACACTGCCCCTTTTATTCTCATTAATGGTCTTGTGTGACACCAGGGAAGGCTTTGCTCCTCCGTATTTATGCACTGCAATCTTTTGTGTTCACTTATTTTTAGCTCCTCCCATTTAGAACCTTCTGTTATATATTCAACTATCATATTTTTTGTCTCTCTTTTTTCAGCCATTCTGTTGAATTTCACATAATTATCGTCATAGACATTTTCCCCTTCATCTACCCACTGGACAGTGACATTTGCTCCTTGAAATAAACTGCTAGGTTTGCAGAGGGGTAGGTGCATTATTCATCCTGCTTTCTCATAAGACATATCCTGAAGGACGTAACATTTCATCATACCAGACATTTCCAGATGATAAACTTTGCCCTTTTTCAGTGTCATGATGAAAACCCTCTTCATCAATTAAATTCCTTTTTCCTCTATTCATATTGTCATTTAAGTGTGTACCACTTTTTTCTTTCAAAAGCAAATAAAACAAAAATATTAATCCTATACTAATGCATGTTAATATCATTGACTCCAAAAAATGAAATTTTTTTGCTCTCTCCCCATAACGATATTCTCTTTAGAAACACTCTCCTTTCTGCTTTTTCGGTCTTTAAGAAAGTCTTATTGCTGCAAAAAAGTTAATGAAAATTAGTAAATACTCTTCTCAATGGGAGGCGGTGCTCTTGTCCTTGCGCACATCGGTGATGTGAACCCATCCCCAGTGCCCTTCAATTTTCACTGCTGTGGGTGTTGCGTAATTCACTATGAGGACCTGTGAAGCGCCCCTCTTTCCACATCCTGACGTGTTTTTTTCCATACTCACTGTCCCCTGGATAGAGAAGTGCCGCTTGCAGAAACTGTCTTCCTTGATCACTTGTTTGTTTTGCCTGAGCTCTCGGCCTTGTATGCACGGATATATATTGAGGCAATTTTGTAAGTTCTGTGATACATATTGAACACTCCCCCCAGAATGTTAGAAGAGGAAATTGCATCAGAGATTGTACATGATCGAGGTATAGGCGCATGCATTCTCTGACCTGTAACAATCTCGCGTGGAGTGAGATGATGATCTCCTCCAGGCAAATTGCGCAAGCGAAAAGTTCAAGAGGTAAGCAATGCAACCAAGATTTTGCAAGCATTTGCGTTAGCTTTGCTAAGCATTGTTTCAATAGGCCATTTATCTTCTCAACCAAAACATTTGCTTGTAGGTTGTAAACTGTGCACAATTTGTGCTTAATCCCCAGGAGGGCAGAGACCTCTTTAATCAAATCCTTTGCAAAATGCTGACCATTGTCAGATCGAATTTCGTCTGGGATCCCCTACCTCGGGAACACCTCCCTCACCAAGTATTTTGCCACTGAACGGGCATCATTATGGGTACAGGGACCAGCCCCAAGCCAATGTGAAAACGGACACACCACAACAAGCATGTATTTGTAAGAGGTACATCTATCTTGCATATCGACATAGTCTATATGGAAGTGCCAGAAGGGCCCCTCCAGTCACAGCAATGTTCCCCCACACTACTCTTAAAGTGTGACCTGGTAGGAAGTTTTGGCAAATCATACAGTTTTTCACAAATTTAGAAACGTTCTCGTATAAGTTTAGCAAGAACCAGTCTTCACTTAACCCTGAAGCCACATGCTCTTTCGATACGCAGGTAGAGTAGTGGAGCTGTTCTAGTGCTACTTTGAACAACATTTTTGGCATTACCACCTTGCCTGTGCTATCCTGCTGCCAAATTAGACCTGTTGGGGACAAAGAAAATCCTCCTTTATTCCACAATTCTTTTTCATCATCTGGTGCTTATCCCTGCAATTCTATTATTTGTACTATTGGGGTCGCATTACATTTTCTGGCAATGCATCTTTTTTCTTGCTGGTTTTTATCAATGCCGTAAGTGGTATTTGTTCTCCTTTGCCAGGGAACATCATTGTCTCCTTTCCGGCTGATATGCTGCTTCTTTTGCTGCTTTGTCTGATTTTCCGTTACCTAATAACACAAAATCTTGCCCTCCTGTGTGGGCCTTGCACTTTATTAAAGCCAATTCTACTGGGAGTGGTAGCACTTCTAATAATTTACTCAACAGTGCTGCATGCTGTATTGGTGTGCCATCACTTGTTTTGAACCCTCTCCTTTGCCACCTTGCCAGTCCTGAATGCACAGTGGATGCTACGTATGCCGAGTGTGAAAAGATATTAACTGCTTGCCCTCCTGACATATTTTGTGCTTCAAATAATGCCACTTATTCTGCTGCTTGCGCAGAGTAGTGCGCTGGCAATCGTGTCTGTGAATACACTATCAACTCTTCTCCCTTGTGTATTGCATGTTTGTGTCCCACTACTGCTGAACCAGGATGCCTTTATCCTGAATACTTGAGCTTCCATCAATAAAAATCATGCCCCCCCCCTGTTCAATCATTTCCTCTTTTACCAGGAGATTACCTTCACTCCTGTCTATGCATGCCACACAATCATGTATGCAATCTCCCTCCTCAATTTGTTCTGCAATTAATTCTGCTGAGTTTATTGTTCTGCACCTTAACACCTGTATTGCAGGGTTTGTCAGTATTACTTCGTACCCTGAAGATCTGAGTTGTCAATGTTGATTTGGTCCTTTCTAGTATTGCGAACAATTCCACATACAAAATTACAGGGCACCTCATTGTTATTATTAATGCTTTCTCAGTTGCGAACGCAGCAGCAGGTGCCTGTTTTATTTCATTTTTATTATTTTATTTTTTTATTAGTTTTTAATGATGCGCTTAATACCCGAGTTCGGTTTCCAAGCGCAGATCCTCGATTCAAACCTTTGTTGCTCTGCGTTGCCTTGCTTCCAAGACTAGCACGTTGCCTCTGTGCTATCCTCCGTTCACAAAGAAAGTGTCCCTGAATCACAGGGTCAAGAGATCTGCTTTAGTAGGCCATTGGCTTGTGACCCTGCCCCTTCTTTTTTGTCAGCATGGCGGTCCTCACTTTGCCGTCTGAGAGATAAAACAAGTGAAACTTCTCTTTGTAATTGGTGTAAGGGAGGCATAGTATCACAAGTATGACCCTGACACAAAAGGGGTTTGGAAAAACTCCTACGTTGCCCTATAGATATGATTGGAGTAGTCTCTACCATCAAATAATAAAGAAAACGCAGTCCTAGGGGGTCTATGTCAAATCAAAATGGCATGTATGCAAAGGAAAGTCAGTGTTATAACATAAAGGATAGAGGTAGCTGAGTCAGCTCTCCTTCCCACGTTGGACAGCACGTAGTAAAGCAGACCTGTAAACAGGATGACACTCTGGCTCAGGTTATAAAAAAAGTAATTCAAAACGTGGGTCGAGGCCCGATTAGCCTTCCACGTTAAAGTCACTTATTCCAGCTTTCCAAAGGTTATTTCACAGTTCAACAAAAGTTCACGTAGGACTCACTCTGTCAGGCTCAGACCTCTCACTGCATCAATCGTTCACGTAGGCCTCCCTCAGTCGGACCTTTCAACCAAAAATTACTTGATTCAACGTAGATCTCCTCAAGCCGTGCTCAGACCTCGTAATCACAGCACTTGCATGGGTCCCCTTCCCCCAAACTTCATTCACCTTCTTTAGGGGTTCCCTTCCCCTAACTTATTTCATGCTTCCGGTCTCCCTCACTTGGGCTCAGACCTTTCACTGATGTTGAAGACTTTTGAATGTGCAAGGCTTTTACCATAGGCCTCCGCAGGACAACTTTGTCTTTCACTTCAGCTTCTCCTTAATGTTATTTGCCCCAAGATCTCTTGGTATTGGTAGTTCCATACCACAATCAGAAAAGTACAAAGAAATCTTCCTCATAAAGCAATCAACTTTTAATTTCCCCTTTCATCAGGGTTAATCTGGACTATTGCGCATTTCAAAGTTCGTACACTTTGCCGCTTTATATCAAGACATCAAAACATTTTGCAGAGACTTTCGAGTGGGCTATTTCCTTTTGCCGGACCACTTCGCTACTCTGTATCACTGACTTCACAGTTATCAGTAACTTAAAAGTTCATTACTGGTTTGCTTTCTTTCACATGTCATCAGCATGCGCGCAACCTTCAATTGTGAGATACACTGTTGCAGCTTCAATTTTTCCTTGACACAAACAGGTCATTCATGTCTTTCGCTAACTCACCGGTTGTGTGGATTCCTTTTTCTCTGCGGCTTTGCTTCATGGGTCAAGGTGGATACCACAGGCTTGGCCTCGCATCCGCAACTCTGTTGTTCACCCCGGAGGGTCGCTGGCATCCTTCAAAGACAACGTAGGCTTCTTCTTGTCTGGGATTTGGCTTTCTCTGCATCTCCTTCACGGTTTCTAGGATGCAACAAACTACTGCAGGGAACTTCAGGGTTTTCCTACCCTTTGCTCTAGTCCCTCGATCAGTCGTCCTGCTCCAGTGAGTTTGCCTTTGCCCGGAAGATCTGCTCCTTCTCGTGCTTCACCTTGCTCAGAGTGCCTCTCTCTGTTCCGCCTTTTATCCGTGTGGGGGAGCTAATGGGTCTCTGATGTATGTGATTAGGTGTCTGATTTTGCCTGACCTGATTAACGGGACATGTCCAATGAGATATGTAAGGGTTAGCCTCTTTACTCTCAGACACCCTTTTCCTCGTCCCAGTGTTTGTATAGAAAGAGGGGGTGTTGGGACGTTGGAGAATCCTAAAAAATAGGATGGGGTATGGGCACGGGAAAGTGGGGGATACCATGTCTCACCATTGTTTGCCCCACCCCCCACTCCCTGTAGACCCCCCACCCAGGAGATCCTCCCGCACTGGGCCACCCCCAGGATCTGGATCCAAAGGTGATGGCCGTGCCCTGTCCACCAGAGAGAGAGATCCCCGGGGGGCTAGCAAGTGAGACACCCTTTGGTTTTTCGCATACCCTTACCCTATGCGATGTGGCTGTATCTGTTCTCTTCTGGATTTTCCCCTTTCTAGGGTTTTAAAAAGAACATGTAGATGAAAGGTCCAGGGACCATTGCAAACTACTCTGTTGTTCTTCTGGTCCTGGTATACACTGGGATCTTATGATAATATTTCCTGAATATCCCATAAAATTTGAGCGAGTCTTTTTTGTTCTTAAGTATTCCCTATCAGAGTTAAACGTGGACTCATGGTGGGTTACCTCCTACGGGAAGTTCAATTCTGTCCAGTCCCATGTGGGAGAGCTGTGGGCACAAAAATCCTTCACCAATTGGGTATGAGGTAAACATATGCATGGTGAAGGTGTTAGGTCTCCACTCCACTCTAATATTGATCAACATAGGTATTTTGTTGTAGATTTCATTGTCCCCATGCACGCAGGTAACCCTAATTAGGGTTGACTTCTCAAGGTCTGCTGGTGAAACTAGATCGGATCTTACTTCGGTTTGTTTCTTTCTCGAATCTATGAATGCTTTTACCACCTTTCCGTTCACCACAGCCATTTCATAGGTGAATTTCTGTTGGTGATTGACATAAACATATGCTAACTGATTTAGTAATTTCTTCCAGATCTTGCCATTCTTCACCTCTCAGGCACCATATATCCATAGGTTCTTCCCTTTGCTGTTTTAGACAGTGTCTTGCCATATGGCCAGTTTCTCTGCATGAGAAACAGATAGGGGGAGGAGGTTTATCACTTTTTGGCTCCACTCTTCTGGTCTCCTCTCAAAGTCTGTGTTCTAGTCTTTTTAACTCTACCCTTTCTTTCATCATCCATCTTTCATCATCCATTCTTTTGGTTTAAAAAGGTTCCCCCTCACTCTGATGTGGGTAGCGTAGAGTGGTACAATGGATTTTGATCTTCTTTTCTATCCTCTCCTCTCTGCAGGGCATGGAAGTATTTGACAGCCGCCGAATGGGATTGGGCCATTTCAATGGTTAGCGTAAGACTTGGTCTATTTAGCTGAAACATCGCCTTTTGTAAATATGGAGGTAAAGAGTTAACAAATTATTCCAGGGTTATCATTTCCATCAGTTCATCTAGATTTGTTTAGCCACCTATAAAGATAATGGGTCTCATTACAAGGTTGCCAGTAACAAAAGAAAATTACTGGCATGCCGGTGCTACCGTTTCCGTGTAGCACTGCTGCTGGAATCTACGCTATATTCCGAGTCAGCGTGCACGTGCATTCCGGCATGCCGGAAACGCTAGCACCAGCATGCCGGTAATGGCCCCTAAACCCCTGATACCGGCATCCTCGATGCCACAGACACCAACTCCGGCACCGACGACTAAGTAATTACCGATATCGGTAATACCGGCACCGGAAACAACATCATCACGCCGGAACGGAAAATGCACCAGCGGCCATTATAAAAACAAAATCCAATGCAATCCTCATTGTGCAGGAGTGTTACTGGATAACCAAGTACTCGCAGACCTTGAGGAACATGTCAGCTAGGCAAGCAGCCATCCGTCGCTGCAAACCACGCTTCAGCGGACACAAACTAAACATGCTGGCAGACACACTTGTGGAGCATGCTGATGTGGTGTTCTGTGATGATCTGCGGCACCCAGCACAACCAAGAAAGTAGGCCATTTGGGAGGAAGTGGCTCGCAAAGTCTCGGCTGTGAGGACAACACCCCGGATGATCCGGGATTGTAGGAAGAGGTGGAATGACCTCTGTTTCCATGTCCGCAACCTCCTCGCCGCAGACCGTAACCAGGGGCTGGCCACAGGAGGTGGTGCACCATCCCCCATCCAACGGCAGGCATGGGAGGACACCTGCAGCACCGTCCTCCACATGCAGAGCATAGAGGGAGTTGGAGATGCATAGACGGGAGCGGCGACTTCCGATGATATCAGCGAGTGTCCGTGACCGGTAATCCCAACATCCCCAATGCCAATGGCCAAGTTCGAAAATCACGCAAGTGGGTCAAGATCCCTGCTGCCATTCCACTCACCAACAACTTCCTTCCACACAAGTACAACGTACGTGGCAGGAAGACAAGAAACAACCCCCACTGACACACCCCACATGTCCCCTGTACTGCCTACACAAGTACCATCTGCATGCACACAGACACACATCACTGTCCAACTGCTTGCGTCACCGCCGTGCCACCACATGGTTAAAACCCACACCATGTCTAGATGCACACATGAATGACACCAGTCGCACAATTGTCACACCCACCATGTCCCTTCCCGCAGAGTCAACTTCAACGCAGCAAAGTCCACAGTGAAACACATCCATTTCACAATCAAACTCTACATGTCACACAGCCCCTGTGACATGGCCACTACACCGAACCCACTAGACACCAGTACCCCAGCCAACAGACACTGCGCATTCCATGGCCACACCACAAAGATGCTCCTACACTGCATCCCCCACACATTCATGTGTGCACCATGCCATGCCCTCCAACATGTCCATGACAATGCACAAAACTCTGAATGTACTAGCATTGATGTGTGTCAGATTGATTCACACCCATTACTGATGCCCTGCCTCACTGTCCCCCACAGGCACCTCATCTGACAGCAAGGGTGAACATGCCACCACACCCAGGTCTACTGCAGCACGTTTCTGACGCAGAAAATCCACCACCTCCAGCCAGGACCAAAGGACCTCCACGGCAAGACCAGAGCGTACCACAACACCTTCCGCACTGCCCCCCCCACCACCAGGAAACACCTGCTGCCCAGCAGCCACCAACACCAGCTGCCCAGAAGCCCCAGCAGTCACCAACAAACGCAGCCAAGCAGCCCCGGCAATCTACAACCCCTGTGGCCAAGCAGGCACATCAGGCCACAACATCTGCAGCCAAGCAGGCACATCAGCCCACAACCCCTGCGGCCAATTAGGCACATCAGGCCACAACACCTGCGGCCAAGCAGGCATATCAGGCCACAACACCTGCGGCCAAGCAGGCACATCAGGCCACAACATCTGGGGCCAAGCAGGCACATCAGGCCACAACATCTGGGGCCAAGCAGGCACATCAGCAGGACGAGCCTGAATCCTCAGTCCAGAGTCTGCAGGAAGAGCCTGAATCCCCAGCCCAGAGCCTGCAGGAAGAGCCTGATTCCCAAGTCCAGAACTTGCAGGAATAACCTGATTTCCCAGTCCAGAGCCTGCTGGATGAGCCTGAGTCCACACCACCCAGCCAGGTGCCCAAACCTGCAACACCAACAGATGGCTCTGGAGCACACAGCACTGTGGAGGCCACTGGGCCCGACACCCAGAGCGGTGGTGGCCATGAGGACGAAGCTGTGTTCACTCCCCCAGGGTCTCAGAGCCCACCTCCCTGCCACTACCTGGACTCCAGCACATACGAGACATTGAGGGGCGTCTCACTCGAATGGAAGGGAGGCAGCAGGCAATGCACGTCTTGGTCACCCAGTACCTCAATGAGGCACAATTGACACAGCAGACTATGCAGGTCTCCATGCGCAACGGGCGAAGAATGTTTGCCCCATCCTCCAAAAAGGGGGCGTAAATAGGCCACGTGACAACCTCATGTGGGTGTTAAGGAGAATTCTCATAAATGGCTGATTTCCCTTACCTAATGAGTCCCTCAGCAGCTTTGCTGGATTTCTAGGATTTATTTTTTTTCACCTGGTAAGAGTGTAAGCCTTTTTCCCACTCTTACATGTGTTTTGCTGTGTGTGTTTTCACTTTTTGTTTGATCTTGAGCACTGGAGCCTCACCTACTCCATGGCCTCATATTTTTATGTGTGTTACACAGCACCTTCCTTGCAGTGACACAGGGTTGCCTTTGAGACTTCCGACCGACTCCATTTTGTGGGGCTGACTACTGTCCCCCTTGAAAAGGGTAAAGTTGCCATTAACTTTACCTTAGCCACTTTAAACCACAGACCTAGTACACCCCATTTTAAATGGAGTATTGGAAGGGGTTAATTCTTATCCCTTTTTGTCTGTGCCTCTTGGAGCATTGTTTCGCTCCCTTTACATTAAGACTTGGCTGGTGGCAGTGGTATCTACCCTAACATTTCTACTGTGATTATCCTATATAAACGTGGTATTGTTTTAGGCTATTATATTAGCCTCAAACATAAACCCGCTTGACCAAATATATTTTATTTTGGCTCTGGCTGGGTTTATTCGCCATTTCTTTTTGTTAAAGTCTTCTTCGTGTTTTTCTCTGCGTGCCAAACTGGGGATGACTCCCTTGTTCGCTGTCTTTTCACAGGCTTCTGCACAGAAGCCCTCCTTAAGGCGCCTGAAAGTCTAGGTAGGCAGGATGTGAGGGAGGGATCTTCGGACCCCTGCAATGGTTTCCCTTGGTAACCCAAGTCGCACTCTTGTTTGATTGGCTGAGGGGACTGTCCTTGCCAGCAGTATGGGAGCGAGTTAATTGCCGAACTGCTTATAACGTTCTATTCTAAGCCCATCTGACCCGGGGGCCTTCTCGGATACAAGTGACTTAATTGCTGCATTTACCTCTTCTAGTGTTACAGGTTGTTCCAGAGTAGGCAGAGCCTCGAAGGTAGTGTTGGTAGCTTTATCTTTGTTAAATATTGGGAAAGTTCCTCCCCCGTGACCACATCCTGATTAGAATATAGTGTAGAAGTCTACAAATGTGTCATTTATGCCTGTTAACTCGTTTACATCCCTCTCCCTCCCGCCAACCCACACCATCTGCCCCAACTGGATGATGTACCTCATTGTAACTCCTGGAACATTCCCGAGGCACGTTAGCTGCAGCTGCCCTGTGCAGGCTGTCAGCCGCTTGCTACCGCCTGGGATACTTAGTTATTTCTATACTGTGCCTATCTGTATATACACATACCGCAGCAGGACTTGATGGGCAGATCCCTGCCCGTCTCCAGAATCTATTGCTTGATTCACAGGCCTTGGGTTTCTGTTCAATCTACGTCATGGATTTGGGGAGGTATCGGGATGGAGGACTCCACATAGTTCATGGCCCCAGTGGGATTCTCGAAGAAGTCTGCTCTTCCAGCATGTTGAATCCGAAGTTTCGCCGGGAATATCAGTGCGTATGGAACCCGCCTCAATCGCAATTGTCTCTTCACCGGGTCGTATGTCCGTCTCTGCGGTTGGATCCCCGCTGCAAAATCGGGGTACATATGTATATTGCTTGCCTCAAATTTTAGCGGTCCCTGTTCTCTTGAAAGTCTGAGGCTAAGGTCCCTGTCCCTGTAGTTTGGCAGTCTAGCAATAATAGCGTGGGGGAGACCCGGGTCTAGGGACAATGGCGAGGGTTCGATAGGCCCTCTCTACCAAGAATTTACCAGAAAAGGCAGCTGTGGTGAACAGGAACTTGAATAATGATTCTACAAATGCCTCCATTTCGCCTTTACAGGCTGATTCCGGGATCTCAAAAATATGCACGTTATTTCTCCTGGATCTCGACTTCAAGTCATCACACTTGCCCTTTTCCTGGAGAGTTCTAATTTCAGATGTGTTATATATCATAAGAAATTATGCTTCCGGAGAGTATCTCGTGCTCAAAACCAGTCTTTTAGTAAAGTTCTTAAATAGTCTAACCAAATATTACAACAATCCAATTCGTGAAGTGTGTTGTATTTATTCTTCAGTGATAAAGAAAAAGCCAGCTGACACATGTTTCGACCCCTGGTTGTTGTCAAGGCCTAAAGTATGTCCAAGGTCATGAACCCTTTTGCGAATGTTGAGGTACATTGATCTCAGTTAGCGTGACTAGTGCTTCCAATCACGGTAACTAATTGGTAATCCAATACATTTAAGTCCTTTAAATCAATAATTGTTGACTTTGTGGGAAGTTTGAGGGAGTTGGTTCTTCTCGCTGCCAAACGCTTGTATAGAGTATTCAGGTTCTGACATTTATGATTATTTTAGGTTGGTGATTAGCACACCTACAGAGATCAATCCCACAAGTTCAATTTTCACTAGTGTTATATATCATGTTGGTCACTTTATCCTATGTGACATTGATTCGGGCCTCAGCCTCATTTATTCGACCACTCTCCTTCTCCAGCTTTGACTTGAGTGACCCCATTGTCGCTACTATATCATTCAGCTTGACATTTATGGACATAAAGCCAGCCTGCACTATCATCAATAGCTGATCCTCTCTGGTGTTGTCCGCTGGGGATGGCTGCGCTTCAGCGTCCAGTTGTGGTGAAGGGCTTGCTGCTGGCATTTGCAAGCTCGTGAAAGAGTCCATTAGCCCCTTCTTCTTGCCCCCTGCGTCATTCGTCATTGTTGCACTTTCCCAGCAGAAGAAGCGCACCGTTCCGGGCGACTAGGTGTACTTCAATATAATCCTTTGCGTCAGGTGGATGTGCTGTCGGGAAGGGCTGTGTTACAATGACACTTACACCTGTTTTATGGCCTCAGGGACAGCTCTCTTGTTGATGTATAAGATGGCTGTGACTTGGAAGCTACACACGCACCACTTATACAAGGATTGCAGAAGGCGGAACTCGGTTATTTGTGCCTCGCTGTCACTGTCAGAGGGCCATTTGCCAAGTCATCACCGGAAGAGAGGAGGGCTCCCATCAATTTTCCCCTCTGATAGTGTTCCTCAGCAGGACATGTTCTCCCTCTCACAGCACTATGGGTGTGCTTCCATCATCCTGCAGTACCACCAAGGATCTGTGTATTTGTTAGGGGGCGTGGGTTCGGTGCAGCCGCGGTTCAGCACATGAGTTGTGCATTTGGAGTTGCGCAGTGTCAGCCCGCTGTGTCACTCTAAGCCAGTTCAAGCGCACCTTTTATTTTAATACTGCGGTGCCGTTGTGGTCAGACCGCCTGAGGCTGAACAATCAGTTGGGTTTGATTGCTGGTGCCAATATGGCCTGCCTGGCCCGCAGACGATCAACTGGCAGGGCCCAATCCTGCCCATGTATCAGAGCCAGGAGACTAGGTGCAGTTTAGATATGCTAGCCCACATTGTCAAAGCGCAATCCGGACATGTAACGTTAGGCTCACGTTACAGCCGGCCGTCGGAAGAAACTTTCTTGGAGCCCAGTTCAAGGCTCTCCAGCCCAATCTGCAATTGAAATGTCTTGTGGTCAAGGGGCCCAAGCATCACAGGGAAGGGGAAGACACGTCCCCAAGGAGACCGGCGACACACACAGGTATGGTTACAGGCTCCGGTGCAAATACCTTACAGCAGCACAGTTTCCTCCTCCCTCTGCTCCTCCAAGCCGGTTCGACGGCACCACATGTGTTGAAACTCGCTCCGTGGTCCTTCCCAGCAGAATGCCTCAGATGGATCAAGAATGGAGAGCTCCAGTGCAGGCCCCCACTGCTCATAGGATATCAGCACTTTTTTAAGGCCCCAGCAGCGCTGGCGGCCCCGAAAACTTGTGGGCTACCCAGGGCGGCACGATCTCACAAGCACAGCGCATGCGGAGTAACAAATGGAGAAGCAAGTGGTCGTTCATGGTCGGTGTGTGGAGTATTTTTTCCATTTCCATTTCCATTGCTGAGGAGGAGCCTTTGACCTGGATTCACTGTGCAACACTATAATACCCTCAGAACAGCGCGGAGCGCGCGCAGAGTGACAAGTGGAGAAGCAAGTGGTCGTTCGTGGTCAGTCGAAGTCGGAAAAGGGCGGGAGAGACAGCTTCATCGACCCAATTCACTTCCACAGGAAAGCAGAACTTTGTACCATCCATGTAAGGAGGAGTATGTGGAAGAAAGACTGTCAGGAATTTTCCCTTTGATCCCTGTTAAACTTTTGTAAACAACTCTGCTACTAGCCGACCCCCGCTGAATACGGCTTTCTACATAGCCCCTTGAGTATTGAGTTATCCTGCTTTTGTTTGCTGGACTTGGATATTTTTCACACCATTTATTGATTAATTGTTGAACAAGTGAGACTGTCATCGGATACCCAGCACCTGAGTGCGAACGGTTGGTCCCGTGATCTATACTAACTTGATTGCTTACCGAAATCATTACACGAAAAGGATGCTGAGCACACGCCGCAGGGTGTTATGACAACTCTCCGCTTGGCCGGGTGAAAAGGGGAATTGGTGTGCGTCTTGGAATATTAACATCAATCCGTTTGTCTCCAAGGTCGGAGATCTGTTTGATTAAAGATTTCCCTAGTGTGGCATTATTGACTGCTGACCTTGAAGGTCTAATTTCTGTCACTCCCGGTGAAACTCGGGGGCTGCGGGCTTAGGGCTTTTGACCCGAGTTTTGGTGTGTTCAGCTAATCTGTTGCTGCTAATCAAGTTTTTTTGTAAGAATAAGGTCACTCCCATTGATTTTTAGACTTGGGGACTGCGGTCCAGTGGCCTTTGACCCAAGTAAAGGTTTCTCCTCTCACACCTTATTCAAATGTATACCCTACGCAGTTCCGTACAGGGAGTCCAAAATAGTCAGAACAATCAGACTAACATCACTGAAGGTGGCAGAAAGACGAAAGGCCCAGAGGGGGGGAGGCCAAGTTCAAGTTTCTTCAAGCCCTATAAGTCGGGTGGAGGGATTTTTCTGCCTCCGCCGAGTGTCTATCTAGCTGATGACCAATCTCCTACTGGGTCAGGCATTCATAAAAACCCAGAAGAACCTGGGTATCAAGGAGGGGAGTCGACCCCACTAAACCATCCTATTCGGTCGCTTTTTCAAGTAAATTTGGATTACACTCTAAGGGCGACCACCATGAAAAAGGTAATTTCCAACCATTTAGCCGCTCCTACAGAGGTACCATGGAAACACATTACTAATGAAATGTCAAATCAAGGGGAGAATCCTGTCCAGTCTCTGGACCTCCAAATTCACTCTACTATTAACCTTAGTGAACCGAGAGATGAAGATTTGCTGGATTTGGAAATGGCAGCACCAGGTAATGTGCCATCTGAGGGACTGACTAGTTGTGAAGGAATAGAGCTGACTTGTGGAAACGAGCTCTCCCCAATAAAAAACAAATTTGTCAGCTAATGTGCAGTCAAATACCATCTTGCAACCCGCTAATTCACTACAGGAACTGGCAGCCCCCACTGTAACAGCCTTAAACTTTGTCCTAACATCTTTAGTCAACGTCTTTGAAAATTTAAAGATGGAGGTCCAACAACATACAGGCATTTTATTGGAGGTCTCAAAAGATTTGAAACTAAATGAAATAACCATGGTGGCTTTAAAATCTGCCATCAATGAGTCGATGGGGGAACCCATCAGAGATAGAAGTCAAAACCCAATCAGCAAACATTTATCATCTGACAGTTCTCTGTGGAGATCTAATGAAGATGTCGATGACCATGTCAGAGAAACTCGATCACATTAATCCAATGCATGAGGATCGAGAGCAAGGCCCCTCCCAAAAAACGTCTGCATACAGGATACTCCCCTGTCTGCATCAGTAATGGAGGAGTTCTTGAGATTGGCCCTCATGGCGGACAGTGAAGTTCCGCTTGAAGACGTGCAACAGGACCGGATAATAAATATATCATCAGCTAACTCTGATGCGAATGTCCCCCGGGGAAAGAAATTGAATGGAAAGACGAAAAATAAGAGAAAAAGAAGGGCCGGAGCAGCAACGGAAGCTTGCAACCAGCTGAACAATCAAGACAAGAAAAAAAAGCATCAGACAGCAGAAGCAAACCACTTCCTGAAAATGTTAAGAGAGGGCCTGAAAAGGGATGATAAACTCCAGATAGAGGGTGTACCCAAAAGTGGTCAAGGGAAAAAGTCCAAGAAGGCATCTAAATCAAAAAGTCAAAGAAAGAATCAGGGCCCAATGGAAAAAGAAGAAATAGTGGGAAAACTAACTGTGGGAAGCCAAACGGAGGCGATTGAGCCGCCAAAGAAAATTGATTCCATATTCCCATTAGCCAAACGCAAAGGCAAACCTGTTGACCCCTCAGAAAAAATCACCCCGATCTTTTTGAAAAAACCTAAAAGTGGTGTCCCTGGATGGCTGGGGGAGGCCATGTGTCCAGACAATAATGTGGCTCAAGTGAACACAGTTGTGGTGAACAATTTAGGGGCCGAAGGATCGCCCGTTATTAATAGCAAAAGAAAGGAATTTCCACAGGCTTGTGTGCAATTGGCAAATGGAAAAGATGAACGTACTTTCATAGGAAGTATCTCCGAAAACAACAATAGGGCAAGGGGATCCCACAGTGAACTCAATCAACACAATCAAATAAAGCTCTGCAGAGTTTTTCTTTTGAGAAAACTACCAATAACGCAATATAAAATGCCCTTGAATCGGTCCACAATCCTGCATGAAATGAAGGCAATCCCTGCCCTGAATTACTTTACATCAGCCGACATTGAGGAAGTGAGCTTTCCTGTTGGGTCTGACACAAACATTGCTGAAGTGACTCTGAAACCAAGACTTAGTCTGGACTTAATTTTGGGGGAGGCAGCGTGGTAGGATCAAAGAGGTCTAAGGATTTCCCAGGTATGCCCAGTAGTAGCTACTGCTCACCCAGAATATCTAGTCCAGTCAGCAAGACCTAAATGTATAGAAGGCAACCTTCTAAACCCAGTGAATATGTGGGAAATGGTACCAGAGATAATCACACAAGTCTTCCTTAAAATGGGCGTCCCCCAGCAGAAGCTCTAGTGAAGAAGCAGATAAAGGTGCTATCATGGAACACTAGAGGTTACACCTCCTTCTCCCAAGAACCAAGGAAATCGCAAATCTTTAAGACAGCGGACTTAATATTTCAAGAGACTTGGTTAACTTGTGGGGTTGGGATAGAAGGTTTCTCTACATTTCAGCAGTTGGCCTTGGGCTCAGAAGGGGTAGACCTACGGGGGGGTGGTCTCCTCGTGGCTTGTAGCAATGAGCTCTTCATGTCATCAAAAATAAAATCGAATATAAGACAGGGCATCCTATTGGTGAGAGTAACAAAAAGAGGAGTCAATATGGGTAAGAGTTGGATTATCGGAAATGTGTATTGGAACCCAAATGTCATCTCTTTATTTGATTTCCTGCACGACCTCTCAGATGCCCTAGTAGAATGTTCTATGCAGTTTCCGGCTGATGATCTTATTATGGCTGGTGGTCTAAATTCACAATGTATCTCTACATTAGATGCAATCTCGGGTAAGACTCGACAGAAAACTAGTAATGGAAAAATATGGGTAGAGTTCATGCATGAGTGGGGTCTCCAAATGTTTAATGGCAATATCGGGGGGACATCCCTAATGCCCCATCCTGGCGTAGGTGCAATTCTTTCTCTGGGATCGATGATCTTTTTGCCTTTAGAAGTATTTTTGAAAGTTGTATTGATCTTTGGGGGATGGAAATATTGATGACCATGTAATGCTAAGGGCAAACTTGGGGTATGAGGGGGACCAGGGTTTCTGGTTTATGGTCATGCGTTGTCCACTAATGGTGCAGGTAATGCCATAAGGAGATTCGAGAAAGGGGGTAAACTCCTAAACTATGAATTGAAGGAATGGGTCTCCCAACTCTCTGATCATCAACTAGAGAATTCTGTAATCCTGGTGGCTTCTCTTTCTTTCTATCTAACGTGGCTCCCTCAGAACCTAAACCCCAGAAACAACATAGTATTCACAAACATACATTTAATGTTGAAATAATAGCACAAAACAAAGAACTCAGACTACAAAGAGCGAAGCTAAAGAGATCCTGTCTAGCTGCGGAATTATATAAGGAAGGTATTAGACTCCTTAACAATAACCACAGGAACTGGCTAAGAGCTCACAGGCATCTTATGCTTCAGCAAGATAGTGAGAGAATGCTCTCTGCACTATTGTGTAGAAATTCGAGAAATTTCTGGGCAATAGTCGGGATGAAGGAAGTATCCAAGGACCAGATACAGGACTCTGTTATTCAAGAACTGGTCTGGAGTGAGCATTTTATCAAGGTCTATTATTCTCCAAACTCAATAGTTTGGGAAACAAATACTTTGATCAAGTGGTCCCTTGATTTTACTGCCTGTGATCTCGAACTACTGATAAGAAAATCTTCAGCATCAAGAGCGGTGGGACAGAATGGTCTAAATAATTCCATCCTTAAGATGGATCCACCCTTGTGGGCAAGGGTTTTAAAAACATTATTTGACAACATAATTACTACAAAGAGTGTCCCAGCCTCATGGAAAAATTCCATAGTAATACCTATCTATAAAAAGGTGGCTAGACTTTTGGCAGGTTAATTATCATCCTATTTACCTTTTAGATGCTGACAGTAAAACTTGTACAGGTCTCATCTTAGGGGAATTAGAAGCTTGGGCTACAGTCAAGGGTATCATCCCTAGGCACCAATTGGGCTTTAGGAAGGATCTATCAACATCTCTTAATGGGTTATTCTTGAGTTGCCTGGGCTCTCCCTCTTTTCAGGTGGGGGTCCCCCCATCTTTGGGGCATGGATAGATCTTTCCCAGGCCTTCCACAAAATTGATAGGAATCTCCTATGGAAAAAGTGAGATGCATGGGGGAGAATTACATCACAACAACTCCATGCGGGTGATGCTTGGTAGATCAGGCCTCTTGTCAAACGCGATCAGGATAGAGAGAGGGGTTCATCAGGGTTGTTTACTTGCTCCCTTCCTGTTCATTCTCTTTATGGCGGACCTAGCTGGGTGGTTGAAGGAAATAGGTTTAATCTCACCTTCACTTGGAAGAACAAAGATTAATTGGTTGGCTTATGCAGACGACGTTGCAGTCCTAGATTATTCTCAAGGAGGGCTGCAGCGTCTTCTGTGTGCTTTGGAAAACTATGCAAGTAAGAATAATCTAACCAATAATCTGGCAAAGTCCAAGATACTAATTTTTAAACATCCTAGAAAGGCAGTTAAGAACTACGCCTGGAATCTGGACCAGCGGCCAATAGAGACTGTCTCGGAACTGACCTATCTGGGAGCAACACTCAGCTCGTTCCCAACGAAGGGTAGTTTGTTGCAATCAATTGAGCATAAATTGGTAAAGCTGGGAGCTCAAATGAAAAAAATCAAATCCCAATTTTGTAAATTCTCTATTCTTCCACTAGTGATATTTTACATTGGTAAGGTAGTCCCCATAGTTCTTTTTGGCTTGGATTACAACTTTTTAGCCTTGGAGATTGAACGGGACAGCATTGAAGCTAAGCTGTGGAAACGAACCCTAAGTCTACTGGATTGTGTACCAATAACCACCCTTCGATACAAGCAAGGCCTGTCATCGCTTAGATCATGGTTGGAATTGAAGTGGATGACACTTTATAGATTAGTACTAGATCCACCTAAGAATTCGCTCTTTGAGGTAGTTGTTCATGAGATGTATGTGGGTAAAAACGGGTTCTTGCTTAAATTTAAGCAAAGATGCTCCGAAATCTTGGCTAGATCTGAGTGTGATGTTGACCTTCTCCTCCAGAATCCAGTAAAGGTGAAGGATAAGATGAAGCAGTATGATTGGATAGAAAGCATAGACAGTATGAGGAAGGTGAAGAGATCTGCCTCCTTGACATCAATTGACAAGCAACTGTCTGTAGTGCCTGCCTATCTATCAAAGTGACCTGATCTATCCTTTAAAATATCTTTCTTAAGATTTCGTTTAAATCTGCTTCCCACTCTGGAGATACTAGCTACCAGAGATGGGGAAGGTAATACTGCACCGACCTGTGACAAGTGTAATAATAACGAGGTCCAGATGACCAAACATTTACTATCTAAATGCCCGGGTACTTGGAGTCTGAGGATTAGAATATTTGGCAGGTTTGTGCATCACAAATCCTGGTTAAACACTGATGAATTCTGGGGGAGACTATCTGCAGGCCATGAGTCTGGTCTCTCACTAGAGGTCATTAGAATCTTAAGGGAACTCAAATTGATCAGCGATGGAGATCGATAGGGGAGAGAGGGTTACTTTCAGATCCCTGGTATGGTTTACTTGCTCCTGGTCTTCCGTTATCTCTTAATTATGTTTTTGTTGTGATTTCTGCTGGCCTTCTTGTTTTTTATAATGTGCCTTTTTCTCTTTTCTCTTTTTCTTTTTTTTGTCCTTTTGCGGTAATGATCTCTTTTTTCTCCCTTTGTGTTCGTGTACCCCTTTTTTGTGGCTATGTTTTAGCTTTAACTGAATAAGGGAAATTGTTTTGTTGTAATTTGTTTTAATTTGTCTCAATTTTATTGTTCTGTATTTTATTACTTGGTATGTGTTTAAAGTCAAATTTTGGCTATTGTACAATAAATAAAAAAAATAGAAAAAGCAGGACTCCTCTTGCATATGTCGAGTATGTGGAGCCCACCATCAAACTCCCCCCACCACACCCTCTCCAGGTTCTTCTGCACGACTAAGTGCGTTTCCTGTAACAATGCTATTCATACATTATTCCTCTTGATAAACATACTCACTCTTCTGCGTTTCACATAATTGTTAAGCCCTCTGACATTCCTGGTCATGAGTCTAAAAGTACCAGTCATTATAGTGCCATGTCTAGGGCATCATTGAGGCCACCAACCTGTAGCCAACCTCATTAAGAGTTTGATGCAGTGTGCAGTCATATATGCTAGGCTCTTCTCTTCCATACCTCCCCCTTCCCCCAACCCCACTCCAAACCAACTTTAAACATAACTTGTCCCGCTATGCTATGCATGCTAGGACTTCCACGTTTCCACTCCATTTGACCTGGCTGCTAGACTAGTCTCCTGGTACCCTATGAGAGGGCCCTGTACGGTAGTCCCTAATCTACTTCTCTGGGGGTGTGGGAGGTCGGGGGGGTGATGGGGACTAGCGGCTCTGCTCTAAGCATTCCCTCTACTGGGTTTCTGTAACTCGCAATTCTGCTCCTGCTACTTTGCCACATATTTTATAGCTTCTGTGTTACTTGTACTTTCTGTTATTGCATAGCCTGAACTCAACTACTTCTTCTTGTTTTATGCATATGTCCATATCATTACTGCTGCGACAGATCGCACCGGGAGTCTCCTTCCCGCTTAGGTGCGTTGACTTTGTCTGCTGTTTCCAGGATCTGAGCGCTGTCCATCCACTCCTGCGCTTCCATTTGCGTCTCAATGAGGAGGGATTTGCCATTATATATCACCTTCAGTTTAGCTGGATATATCAGCATTTATTTTAGGTCCGCCTTTCTGAGCCTGGCTTTTATCGCAATATATATTGGGCTCTCCTTTTCTGAAATTGAAAGTTATAATAAGGGTATACTGAGATCTTTGCCAACGCCCTTTGTATCGTCCCTCCTGACCAGGAGAAGGCCAGGATTTTCTCTCGATCCTTGTAGTTTAGCACCTTAGCTATCATGGGTCTCAGTGCACACCCAGTGGTGGGCGCCTAGCAAGGTAACGATGTGCTCTTTCTTTCGTGAACCCCTGTGTAAGTTATCCCGCTCCTATTTCCTGGAGCGACATGTTTTCGATATAAGTTGTAGAATCTGATCCTTCTGCGTGCCCTCCCTTCCGCCTCTTCAGCTCCGTCTTCTAGTAACTTGACTTTCTGCTGGAGGCTGTCAATGTACTTAGTTGTTTGCACCTTTGCTTCTGTGTTTTATTTCACCTGTTCTTCTAGCTTCCCGGTACGTTCTGCTATTGCTCGGACATCCTGACATAACAGTCCCACGTCTATTCCTACTGCATCGATCTTAACCTCCAACGTCTTTTGTAGCACAGCAATGGCCTTTAGGATCTGTCGGTTCCACTCGTCCGCCATGTCTCCTGGGGGATTTGCCTGCTCCTTCTCTTTGCCCATCTCCGCCTTCTTCCAAAGCTTGGTTTTGCTATAGTATGTTTATTGAGCAGTTCACTGAAATGTTTGATCCAGTGTTCTTCGTCAAGAGTTTAATTCTAATGACTGGTTAGCATTTGAGTCATGATTAAAAAGTAGACGCCATATTTTTTAGGCAGATTTCATCATTATCGCCCTTAGCATTGTTTCTGCATCTTCTTGCTTTTGCATTGCTATAATTTGTCTGATTTTGTTTCTATAAATTGTTTTTAGTCTTGATCCTTGGACAGCATTAGTAATTGGTGAGAGTGATCTCATTGATTATCGTAGTCTTTTCTTGAGATCCACAATAGCTGGGAGGAGATTATATTTATGTTAAAATATTTACGGGAGGGATAATGCGTATTCTGTATAATTATGTTCATATATTCAGTGTAATTGGGATGTGTGGCTATCTACGTTTCAGTATAAGCTTTAGTCAGCTTGTGTAGCAATGTTGTTAAGTTACCAGGGTGCCACCGCAATCGATTACGACTAGGGTTAAGTTCGACTGGATAGGTGTAATATTGTGAGGGTTCGGTGTTATGAGGTATCCATCATGTTCCTAATATTTGATAGTCACTAGATGTATTTGAAATTACTTTGAAGGAAGCGAGTTGGTTATTTGCGCTACCAGAGATGAAAACATAGTCTAGTATGGAGGTAGACAAGCCTCTAGACCATGTGGGAGCTGGAGGTGTATCTTCAGGGGTCAAACCATTTAACATCACAAATCCTCTGATCTCCATAAGCGAGTTTCAGGTAATTGCACGCAACTTATATCGGTTACTGCTTGTTGGAAGACAATTTACATTGAAGTCCCCAGCTGTAATAGTGGTGGTGACAAGAGGGTCTAAAAGAATTAGATCTAGTATTGACTATTTTATTAATGAACTGTCCTTCGTCAGAGGATTCCAGTATATATTAATAAGTGCTGTTTTTGGATAAAATGGATGATCAGGGGACTGCCATTCTTCTAAATGAATTTGTGCATTAATTCTAGTGCAATTAACAGGCCGGCTGCTGGGCGACCTCTAGCAGCTTTGGATGCCGGTACCCAGGCTATTTGGTGGTTCAGCCAGGTCGGTTCTGAGGTGAGCCAAGTTTCCTGTAACATAACAACATCATAGGCATTTAGAAACTTTGCTTTAGCGCAGAGCAGATTTGAAAACCCTCTTGTATTCCAAACAGCTAATGAGCAACGCTACTCTATCAGCAAATTCTTGGTGGGTTGAGTTCCTTGTGATATCCATGTCCATCTGGATTGCGGTTGAATTGGAGCAGCTGTAGGTTGTATGTTTAGTTGTTTTTCACCTCTACATTTACAACATATTTGCTCTAGATGTTTGCTGTCTGGTAGGTATGGCCCATGGGGTCAGGCTTGGTGGACTTCTAGTATATTTGTAGGTAATAGTGGTTTGCTGGCTTCTATGAATAGTCCATTTTGCTTGAGTTTGTGTCTCTTCTGCCATATCAGATGTTTTATGATTTTCGAGGGGATGTTTAACTCGACTTTGTCCAATTTCATTGGTTCAGTGAATTTCACTGGGTATATGTCTTCAGATCCAATTTGTTCGAGGTCTGGAATAGAGTGTAGAATAGTCAGAAGAGTAGATCTATTAGGATATGGATCCGAGTAAAATCTATCCAGCATCGTTATCATTTCTGAGTTCAGCGTAATGGGTTCTGTTAAACAAGCATCTGGTGGCTTATTAGCTGACTCGTTAAACATTGTTGGTGCTTGATTCGAAATAGGTACTGAAGTAAGGGATTCATGAGCATTACTTGATTTCAAGTTGTGGGAGTAGTTCTTTCCCAGAGAAGCCACCCGCTTCTGATCTAAAGTTTGAAAAGGTGGAGATTTTATATCACTATTAACACAAAACACTTGTTTGGGTTTGTTCATTGTATCTTTTGGACCATGCAAACTCGGATGAACAATTTCCATTATTGGTAAAGATGATGTTAGTACACAGATAAGTCAGCAATATCAGCCTCAGAATGGATGTGATCTATAGGCGGTAAACAATCATCATTATGAAGAATATCTTTCACATTGTACGCACACCCTTACCTTTAAATGATGCTGGATGACCTGTGTAAGGAAGCATAGGATCAGGAGTCGTTGGCACTTGATCAATGGAATGTCCTTCATCTATTGTAGGATCGTCTAGAGATGAAGGCTCACCTTGAGTTGTGCTCTTTATATTATTTATAAACTTTGTTTTGGAATTTCCATTTTTTTAAATTGGCATGACCAAATTTTTAGACTTTTTGTGTGTCTCAATCGATGTGAGTACATTTTTTGTTTCTTTTTCTGTTCTTTCTCTTTTCTTGCTTTGTTGTTTTGACCAAGATACATTGTATAGGAGGAGTTCACTGTTAGTGATTTCTAGTACTTCAGGTATCACAGGGCTCCCCTCTCCATCTGGATGTGGGGGAGCAGAGAGGGACTCACCAGGGTCATAGAATCGGGTGGATGAATTTCAATAATTAAATTTCTTTCCGTTCCTATCTCCGGCATCATCTTAGTTAGGTGCCCAGGCTTGGTTATTCTCTTGGTAACATTGAGGGCATTGGAATTGTCCGGTTTCAAGTCATCCGCGAGCTTCCAGGCTACCCAATTCACTTTAGCTGTTAGGGTTTGCAATAAGTGGAGTGTGAGATTGACTGGTCTTGTATTAATTCATACAACTTTGTTAGACTAAAAACATTCGCGTTTATGGCTGTAAGAGTTGGCTCGAGTGATGAGAGTTGGGAAACCCGAACTGTGGTATTGGGACGGGTTTGGTGAAGGAGGCAACTAATGAAGACTCGGAATCAGATGCAGATACGTTATGAGCCGATTTTCCATTGGTGTAGAAAATTGGAGACTCAGAGAGTCTCGACTCCTGCTTGATTGTAGGGAGCAATTGAGCTGAAGGATCTTGTACTACTTGTGTATGCGCAACCGGAAGCTGTGTATATTGATTTGGATTAGATGGTGACTGCGAATCTATGGTTTTTACAGCAGTATCATCAAAATCTAGCAAAATACACTTATTATTACCTTTTACAATTTGAGAATATAGAGGTGGAATAGCTGAGGAATCTATATTGAGCATGTTTGCACATGCTTGAATAGTCGAAGGGGGTTCAGCAATGAAATTCGGTGTATGATAGGTTTCAGACTCTTGTTTGTCCTCACCCGTGATTGAGCAATTCAGCATTGTAAGGGTCGATAGAGTGTACGGGGGATTGCTGGAAGGAGCTGGTCGAGAGCTCAGCATGAAGGTGGTCAGTGTTGAGTCTGATATTGTGAAGGTGGCCGGTCTCAGATTTGGAGGTATCGCTGCATTTTGTTTCAAAGCTAGAAAGTTCCCAATGTCCACAACGGCATTACAACTAGGCAGGAGTAGTTGGTCGCGGGGGTGGGCAACTCATGCCAGGGTCTTCAGTGATGTAATAGCATGTTTAAGCATGGGACAGATGCCGGTTGGGGCATACCCGAAGTAAAGCGATACATAAGATTTGTGCTTCAAAAGTCGGGTTGTAGCACAAAGATATTGTGTAAACAAACAGAGAATGATGTCTATTTCAAACAAGCTGCATACACTAGTGTGGCCCCCACACCTCCACCAACTAGCTTTCCGTAGTCAGTACTCTCTTGGTACTCTCTGCAGGTGCGTGCGCACGCTCGCGTGATTTTATGGCATGTCACTTGAAGGGGCATGGCGACAATCAAAAAGAAAAATGTAGGTAGCTATTAGGGTATTGGATAAGTGAAAGTCCTTCAACAAGTCCACACAAAGTAGGAAGTGTAGCAGATGTACCCTGGTGGCAATATTGGTCTCGTGAAGTTGAAGCAATATCCAGGACGCAGTAGCAGCGGGTTGGCAGGTCAGCAGTCAGTACTCACCGCATAGGCAGAAATTGCAGTTGCTGATGTGGTATCACTTGCATCTGTTGCGGTGTCTGCGTCTGCATATGTGCCTGCTGTTGCTGCACTCCTTGCTGCCATGTTTGCACAATAAGTGGGCATGTCCAGGCAAAATGACCAAAGTTGGCACACATACAACATTTACCTCCAAACTGTGGCCCCATACCCCTGTACCCAGAGCCCCTTTCTCTTGAAAAATATCCTCTCCCTATCTGATGCTGTCCTCTGGATTGGTTTACTTCTCCTGTAAAATGAACACTCAGGCTGTTGTGTATTTATAAATGCTGGCTGCTGTTGCATCTGAACTGTCTCCCACTGCTGATTATATGGTGCTTGCGTTTATCCTCGTTGCTGTGTTACCACTACTACTGGAAGCGCCGCTGGTTGGACGAGTGGCTCCTTCCATGCTTATTTTGGCCCATTTTTTTCTGCACAAATTTGTTTTCCTCTTTTACTGCGTTGTCTGATCTCTTTATCTTTCTCCTGCTTCCTTTTACAATAGTGCACAATAGTTGCCTGTATCTCAGGCCATCCTTTCACATTTATCCCAACAATTCTTTCTAGGGAAACCTGCACATCCGTGGGTAGTCCCATCACTAAAATGTGATAAAGCAAAGGTATTTTATCACCCGAGGGCTGTTTATTTTCCTGTGTCCACATCTCTTGTATGGACCATATATACTCTGCAGGATCCTCATCTGGCTTAATTTTACGTGCTAATATTGACACCATATCTGACTTATCTCGATACATCTTTCTCAGAGCTTTCCATACATGTGCTCGATAATTGTTCAAGGGTGCTCCATCAGGAATGTTAGAGCTTAACTTTTCTTCTGCATATCCTGCTTGTTGCCAAATGTTGTTACCTCGTTCCCCCACCAATTCAGCCAGTAAACTCTTAATGTCTCCTATGGCCAGCGGAATCCCTGGTGTCGCCTTCTAAAAAACATAAATCCACTTACTCGCTCCTGCCATTAGTGTAGGTAAACTGTAGACCAAATTATCCCTGTCCATTGTCTGCCAAGGTATGTAATGCACTTCACCTTTTGCTTTCTGTAAAAGGGACATCTGGGCTCGCGCTCTTGGTTTATTCCCTTGCTGTGGTCTTTTCACTACTGCCATTCTAGCCTCGCTACTCTGAAGCCTATTTCCCCAGTTCCCCGATGATTCCTCTCTTTCCTGTTCGTGCCCTTCATTTCTTCTCCTCCCCCAGCTCACACTTGTTAAATCGCATGTGTCGAATTTGTCATCCCTATGGTTACTATCGCTGCTGTCCTCCCAATCTGATACAGTGAAATAACCCTCTGTCATATCTAGTTCGCTGTCGTCCAAGTCCTGTCCCCAGTTATCAATTTTAAATGTTATGCATCCTGCAGTCCATCCATTATCATCTGCTGTCTTTCCTTGTTCCTTCCCTTTTTTCTCTATCTCCCTTTACATTGCTTTTTCTGCTTCTCTGAACACTGAGTCAAGTTGCTGTTGTGTGCTCTTTTTAATGTCCAATAAATATTTATTTTCCCTTTCTCATCCTTATTCCCAGAGTAAGTTTCAAACTCTTCCTTCTTTTTGTTTATTCTTTCCTTATCTTCAGACGCTCGCCTAGGATTTGTATATCCTGCAGCTGCTTTAAACAATGGGTACTAGGAGATGGGTATGGTATTGTAGAAAAAGGCATGGTATCACAAGTATGACACTTATACAATAGATACAATTAGGAAAACCTTTATAGAAAATGATGCGGTCGGAGAAACTCCTATTTTGCCCTATAACTAAGATGGGTGTAGTCTCGACCATCAAGCGATAAACAAAACAGTCCTAGTGGAGTCAGTGAAATCAAAACGGCCTATGCTAACAAAAACCTAATTCCTGCCCTATCTCATGTACAAATAGTATAAAAAGGAGAAATGTATGCAAAGGAAAAATCAATGTTCAAAAGAATAAAGGTAGTTGAACCAGCTCTCTCCCTCATGTTAAACCTCACAGAGTAAGGCTGTCCTTGTGGGCAGGGTGACAAACTTTGGCTCGGTTTCTGACACTCTAAGCAGTTCCAAACCGTGTATTGAGGCCCGCCTGGGCTTCCACGTTAAAGTCTTTTTCTTGCAGTCTTTACTTGTGATATAATGTTGCTACTTCATTCGCTTGAACACACATCGGTCTCTCTGGTCGCTTGTCAACTCACCGGCTGTGTGTGCTTCTTTCTTGTTTTGCTACTTTCAATTTACGAGTCAAGGTTAGTACCACAGGCTTGGCCTCGCCTCCCCAACTCTGCTTTTCACCCGGGAGGGTCGCTGGCGTCCTTGGAACACAATGCAATCTTCACTTGTGGGATCTGGCCTTCTCCACATGTCTTTCATGGTCTGTTGGAGGCAATGATCTACAGTATGGAACCCTTGGGGTTTGTGGCCCACTGCTCTTATCCCTTGGTCTGTTGCTCTGCACGAGTAGGTGTGCCTTAGTCCCGGAAGTTCTGCTCGTACTCGTGTTCTGCCTTGCTCACAGTGGCCCTCATTTAAGTCAGGCGTTAAGGGTTTAACGGCGCCGTCGGTGCCGTTAACCCTTAACGCCCGATTCACACTTTAACGCCTGCTTTTTGCAGGCGTTAAAGTCCAAGGCGCTAAGCGACCTTGGTGCTAATTACGGCACCGTAATTTACAGTGCCGTAATTAGCGCCTTTCCCATCCCCATTATGCCCTATGGGGCAAAAATGGGAATGGGGAACGGCAAATGGTGAATGGGGAATTACCGCCCCACTCACCTTAGAATGGGGCGGTAATTCCGCCATCCACCATGGCGGAATCCGGCATGGACCATGGTGCTAATAGCACCATGGTCCACTGCCGAACTTGTAATGAGGGCCAGTGTGTCTTTCGGTGTTGCCTTTTATTCGTGTGAGGAGAGCGAAATGGTATCAGGTGTATGCACTTAGTGTAAAGTGCATGACTTTGACTGACCCAATTAACGGGACTTGTCAGTACGATGTGAGAGAGTTAGTCAGGTTGCTCTCAGTCACCCTCTTCCTCGGCCCAGTGTTTGTGTAAAAAGAGGGGGTGAGGGAGTTGGGACTTCGGATTATCATACAAACTAGGATGGGGTAGATGAACAAAAAGAGAAGGGAATACCGCGTCTCACCATCGGATGTCTCATCCCCAGTCCCCGAGGACCCTTCACCCAGGTGATCCTCTTGCACTGGTCCACTCCCAGGGTCTGGATCCAAAGGCGGTGGTCATGGCCTGGCCACCTCAGAGGGCGATCCCTGGGGACTAGCGGGTGAGACACCCTCAGGTTCTCACAGTATCAAGAGAGACACAAACTCATTAAGTGAAGATGAAAAACATTTATTAAACAAAATGTTGGGGTTGGTAAAACAATTAACTTGCCCTAACTCTAAAGGTAAAGGCCCTTCAACTGATGTAACCACAACCTTCAAAGTCTTTGAGTCCCAAAGTAAAGTCTGTCTGTGTTTCAACCTACGCTTGCCCTCACAAACTAATGAAAGTGTGAAAAAGGGGGTCTCGGATAAAAGAAAAATAGTTATGTAAAAACAAGGCAGGTATCAGTTCTGGCTCAGCAATGTTTTACTTTTGAGGTGTGGTTCTCCTGGTCTCAGTGAGGGGTTGGCTCTTATCGCCCATGTCAGCTTCCCCTAACTTTCCACATCTTCACCAAAATATATCACAATAACAGTTCACTGTAAGTATCCCAGGTTTTCCCTCACCTGAGGTGCGATGTGTCCAAAGTTCCCAAAACAACACACAGTTCTTTTAAATTATATTTTTAGACCTCTCAGGGGTCCCTTCCACAAGCTTATGTCACTTTCCAAAGAAAATATTCAAAGATGTTCAAAGAAATTGTCTTAGCCACAAGTGTAAATGCACTCAGGGGTTCTCTTACCCAAGTGTCAGCTTATTCAATGCAAATTCAAACACCATACAGTTCCTAGAGCACAGCGTCTTGTCAGAGACAATCGAGAATGCAGGACATTTCTTTTCCTTCCTGCGAGACCACTCTGACAGCTTGCCCCTGGTTATTCACCTCTCATTTTCCTTCTTTTAACTCCTGTGTTTCCTACACCTTTTCTCTTCTTTTGGGCCACTTGCCCACCTTTACTTGCCCACTCCTGCACCTATGCTCTGCTTTCTTCGCTGGCCGGGCCTCTTGCCCGTCCGGCTTTCGACTTTCCATTTCCCTCAGTGCTTGGGCCACTTACCGGCTTTGCTTCTTCACTTTTACTTTCCCATTTCTTTCATCTTTGGGCCGCTTGCCCACATTTCAATTAAAACCTTCACTCTTCTCAGAGTTTCCTCATTCAGCGCTACACTGCTCTTTCTTTCACCTTTCGTCGCTTGCTGGTGCCTTCCTCAAGCACTGCTCTGCCTGTTCACATGCTTACCCGTGTCTCTCTCTTTCACACGACTCAACGGGTGGCGCTGTGATACAGCGGCTTCCTGGGACAGCTTGAGGCCAGGGTGTCACCACCTGCACCTCGGGCAACCTTGGGGTTGGTGTTGGCCCCAAGGGAATGAGCATTGGTCTTTTAAGCGTCAGCAGGGATCATGCTGTTGGAGTCGCATCCACGGGACGCATGGCTTCCCCAACTGATAACGGTTCGCTCCGCTCACCAAATTAATGCTGCAGCACACCGTCCTCCCCAGGGTCATTTCAGCAACTCCCCTTGCCCTGGCTTCTCTGCTCTGAAACTCCTTCCTGACTCGCTTTCACCTTTGTGTTGAACCACACCTTTTATACCTGCCTTGAAAGTTAATTGGAGTCATGTGTGGATGGTCAACCTGAATTGTATGTCCTTGTTCAAGGGACAAAATGAAGAATGCCTGTAGGAATCCATTGATTCCTATGGGTAATGATCATTACTCCCAGCATGTTCTTCTTCGTCCCAGTGATGGATGCGTGAGGGAGTGAAAGAGAGGGGGAGAGAGAGAGAGAGAGAGAGAGAGAGAGAGAGAGAGAGAGAGAGAGAGAGAGAGAGAGAGAGAGAGAGAGAGAGAGACCGTCTCCTTTGTTCTCTTGTTTTAGGGAGAGCCAAAGGGGTGAGTGGTAGGGTCAGACAGACACCTTCTTTCCTTAAGTGTTCACTTATGCCCAATGGTACAGTTTAGGTGGAGCTGTTAGATCTTAAAGGTAAATAGTTTACTGAAACACAAGATAGTGGGAATGATTGTTTGATCATATGGTTTGTGGATGCCTCCGATTCCTTGGATTGGTTACCATATTTCCAGGAGGGTTTTATAGTCATGGGTTGTGAGTGGAGGTAACACATTAAGGCTGAGGGAGGGGAGCCTGATGGACAGCAGGACTAAGGGGGATACTGTGTCTCACTCAAAGGCACTCCCCACGCCCATCCCCTGACACCCTCCACTTGGGTGATGCCCCCTCGCTTGTCCAACCGCAGGGTTGGGATCCAGAAGCGATGGCCCGTTTCTGGCCACCCGAACAGGATCCATGGGGAGACAGTGGGAGAATACCCCTGGGTTTCTCACAGTATATTGCATAGGGAGGGGGTGGCACACTCCCCTTCTCCTCCTCCCCTTCTCTCGTCTCTTTTTTAGTTTCTTCATACAGCCTCCAGAGCCATAAAATATCCGGCCTCTTTTTGAGTTTGGCTCCTTTATAAGGAGCCGACAGGTATGAGCACATACGGTCAATAATACTCTTATCGAATGTTCCCTCCCGGAGCCATTCCTGATAATACTTTCCACTGTATTGTGTACCCACTCAAAAGGATACTTCATTATTTTATCACAATATTGGGCCAAGTGTTTCTAGGCACATCCATATAATCAAACAACATTATTTGCACCCTTTTTCCTAGACTTTTTTTTAAACACTCTCCCTTTCCGGTTTTACTCTTAAACCCTCCTGATTAATCCTCCCATTATACTTACCCTTGCTCTTGCTCATACACTCATGGTGGCAACAGGTAAGACAGACACAAGTGATCACAGTTCAAGGGTGTTTATTGAACAATGAAGGTGCTTTTTTTTTTTTTCTTCTGCTCAAACCGGCCCAGGGGTGGGCAGAAATCAGTCCCTAGGTACTCTCCCGCATACCAATGATTTCGGCCTTAGGGAACTCAGGTCCAATATTAGAACTAGGAAAAGGACTGCCCCTCTGGTGGAACATTATATTGACAAAAAGCATACAGAAAATGACCTCAGGTGGACAATATTGGAGAGGGTCAGGATATCAAAGAGGGGTGGTAATATCTCAGCCCTTCTTTTAAGAAGATAGCAATGGATCTTTAGATTATGCAGTCATAAACATGGCCTCAACAAAGAAATCTGCTGGCAATCGCTGGCAGTCCTGTAAATAGCCCCACAGCAAACCATGAGTGCAACAAGGATATAAATGTGTTTGGAAGGATAGCCTTGAATATACGTCCTCCGCACATCAAACACACAAATTGGGGAATATTGGAGACATCCCCCCGGCACCATAAAGGCAAAGATTAATATACTGCCCTAGAGTGTTGACAATACGCTCTATAGATTAAAACATACTGTGATAGAGTGTCTTCTTCATGCCTGACACAATGTGAGGCTTAAAGAATATATGGAATTCATATTATGGATACTGTGAACAGATGGGACTACATCTCCCACAATTCCGCGATGGATCATATTAGCCGAATTGAGCTTTTAAACAAACAAAAATTGAAATAAAAGATATGCGTTTATAAAAGTGGACGCTTACTTTTGAAGCGTTCTTTCTAATATCCCATAAAGTATCATAAAACAATTGCGCGGCCACGACAACGTTAACGATCACGCGAATATGACATTGCGTTGCATATAGAGCCAGCCATCCAAGATGGTGCCTAGAGCAACTGCTGGACGCGACGCGATGAGAAACAACACGTATCAATGCTCCAGGTGAGTGTAACCGTTGGCGCCGCTACATGCGAATAAGGGCCCTGCGCCTAGTGACTCTGCTGAAAAGCGGAAGGCAGACACTAGGAAATTGGGGCATACGACATGTCTTGTGTCCGAATAGCAATGTACATATCGGCTTAGCGCAGGAGCTTTAAAAAGCGGGAACACCGCGACCCGTTGATCGGGAAGATGTATTTATTGATTTCTGACGCAGTGTTGGATTTATTAAGTATAAACCGCTCGAATTATTAAAAAATACGGCATAAGTAAGAACAGGATGCCAAAACATTGCAGATTTCGACGGCAACATACTAGGATGGCCTGAAGATCAGATATATATCTTGGTGATAAAATCATGGACAACCACTAAGGATAGTGGTTTCCATTTAAAGGGCGAATACCTATAGGTAATCACCTGATCGATTTCATTATCTAATCCACAGGAATCAACCTTACGGACTCTCGAACACATGACAGTGAACCTGATCCTGTCCTCCTTCCTAACGAAATGAAGCAGAGTAAACAGGTGAAAACATGTCAGCATGCTTGCCCTACATACAATTTATGATTGAAAATCACTAGATGTAAAAAGAAATGGCCAATAGCATCTACTATTTACTTACTTTTAGATTCCCACAAATGAGATCTCCAGCTGAACTCTGTCCATCAAAAAAGAAAGGAATCAGATAGTTCCGCAGAGAGTGCAGGTATTCCACAATCTCACTGAACTCTATGAAAAGACTGTCTACTATAGAAGTACAAAAAGACTGATTTTAGTTCCACTTTGTCTCTTCTTGTTTTCCAACCCTTAGGTTGCAGGGACTGAATCAACATGCCCACTGAATACCTGAAAATATCCTCATAATCTATAAAGATTTGAAGATCACATAGGGAATACCTAAATCAGAAGTATTCGTCCTGAAGAAAGCGGCTATTAAAGGATCCTGCTGAAACCGGTTGACTATTATTTTAGTAGCTCTGGCTTGATAACCCAGACTCCGATACCCCACATACATAGATGAAAGGGCTCGCATAAATGAAATAGTTATCATTGCTACTTACCTCTATCTCCACATCAGGCGAAGAGAGAACTAGCTCTTTTTAACTATATTCTTGGACCTAAGGTCTTTTGAATTATGATAAGACACGCAGATTGGAGGCGGCAGCATTAAAAAAATATATACACCGACCCCCAATAAGTGTGCACTTACTTTTAGAAATCAGGAAAGTAGTGAGAGAGGAAAGGGTTAGGACCTCCATACACCATTTGTAGTCGGTAAATCAGTACAAACTAGGGTTGGTACCGAAACAACAGGAGATTCTAGAAACACAGGGCCAACAAGATTATCGCTAGGGACCCAGCGTTAGGAATAACTTGTTAATAATCATCCTCCTGTTATTTGTGTGATAATACGATTTGGGTAAAGAACAGGAGGCGGCCACTCATCGACTCCTCTTTGTAGTTACGAGTGGCTGATGGGCCAATTCGACCCTTTTCTTTTCTTCAGGTATTTTGGTCGGGCTCTGATCCTTCTTCTCTTTTGCTGCTTGGGTGATGCCTTCACCCCTGGATCTCCCTCAGTTGGGGTCGGATCCCTCCTCTCTTTTGCTGCTTGGGTGATGCCTTCACCCCTGGGTCTCCCTCAGTTGGGGTCGGATCCCTCTTCTCTTTTGCTGCTTGGCTGATGCCTTCACCCCTGGATCTCCATCAGTCGGGCTCGGACCCTTCTTGACTTTAACAGGATTTCTCATCCCTTAAGTTCTAAATGTCTTTTCAAATGGTTCATAGTGGACATCCCTCATCCAGGTTCATGTCTGTCAGCATACTGTTTCTCTGGACTTTTAGACTTTGCCCCCCTTGGGATTCACTTCCCTTGTTTCCTTTCACTGCTGGACTCACTTCCCTTTCTTTCACACAGTGTGTAAATCAAAGTCTTTCGATTATACAGGGATTTTGCTTGACCCTCAGTATAACCACTTTGAACTATTTCGTTGGCCCTCCTATGGCCTCTTGGTTTTTGTAGTTTTGCTCAGATGGGGATCGACCAGAGTCTTTTGAGTTAGCACGCACTTGGTGCCGGTTTCCCTCTGCAGCTGTTCTCCCCGTAACACTTTTCACAGTTCATTGAACAGTTCAAACAGGCCACTTTGTGATTCTTTTTCAACACAATTGTTTTTCTTTTTCTTATCGGTTTTCCCCTCGACTCACCAGCTGTGGTGAACCGCTTGGCTCCTCTCTTCAGTCAAGGCCAGTACCACTGTCGCGGGAGCTTCTCTCGCTCCTGCTTATTGGGATAGGCTTGCCTGCGTACAATTGACATCTGCTGCAAGACACTTGTGCTACTGTTCATGACCTTAGGGTCTCTTCACGAAGAGACCCTAAGGTCTCTTCACGAAGGTTCCGCAGGTCTGGGACGAAAAGGGCAAGGTCACGTCTCTCTTCGCCACCCTCTCGATCCCTTTTGCCTTTCTCCTTCACTTGTTTGTGCTGTGGGATATATTTACCCACTCAGCAGTACTCCCATCCATAACCAAGCTGCACTTCAGCAGAAACAGCAAAATGGCTGCGCTGGCTCTTTTGAGCACCACTGCCTCACATCAAAACTGCATTTTTCAGATACAAAATGATGGCTGCACCATCTTGCCAAGCACCTATTAGGCAGGATGGAATAAAGGGGGTCACTGGGAAAGCCTGCCAGTGTGTTTCTTACCTGCACCAAGAAGAAAATTGAGAAGCAGCACTACTTTGCTGCTTGATCCACATTCCCATTGAAAAGGGGTAATATTTGACATGTAAAATGATGCTGCTCTGATGCTCTTTTCCTCTGTTCCTCATCACACTACTTTCCTCAGTGAGACCCTGCTGTGCCCATCCAAATTCAGATTGTGCCCCAGCAGAAAAGAGCATTAATCCTGACTGGCAGGCGTCAGACCAAATTTGAGAAAACAAAAGATGCTTTACTTTCAGCTACACAGGAATAATGCTTTACTTTTACCTACAAAATATAAAAAATCACTGCTTTAAAACAAATCCTAGCTCTCTGCACATAGGTCAATTTCAGTGGACCTGCGTCTTAAACAGATTGCTGTATGAGAGAAACTGGCTGGGGCTGCAGAAAATTATTGGGAAGTCAGATGGAAGAGCAAACGTGTTAAAAGAGAAATCCCAACAGCATTCACCATGTGTTAAAATGGGCTTTTACAAACCAAGTACAATGTTGAATAAAAACCTGTCCTGGCCTAGCAATGTAAGGGGTTTTGCTTGGAAACATATATGGGATGTTTTATTCAACAGGCTTACTTCTGATTCAAAACAAAAAAAAACTAACAAAGAAATAAATAAATGTTTTTGGCTGTACTGGGAAATCAGCTCAAACAGGTTTCTGTCATGGCTCAAGGGACATTTGGCTGATAAGAGTGGCCTAACCCCGAAAGAAGGAGCTACAATAGAGTCTAGGACACCTACCTGTTAACCGCTACCTTTGAAAACTTTGAATAGACCATGACAAAGAAATGTCACACACTCGTCAGACATTTCTCTGGGCAGAGACCTCTTACAATAGAGATTCTAGGACACATAGGTGCAAAATTGAAAGTCACACGCCCTCGCAACTTTTACTGAGAGCTTCAAAGCCAACTCAAGAGCAGCCTGGAAGTACATGACCATATATGAAGGACAAAGGCAGACCATTTGTTTCAAAAGACTAATTTATTAATACACTTTTAAAACTTATCTGTGCAACAGGAATTTGCAGGAATGTAAAAAGTTAACAGTTTAAATGTAATTTTGGGGGCTTTAATTTAAAACGTTGTAGCCTCACTGCCATATTTGGAACAGAAATGGCAGAGAATTGGACATTCTGAGGAAGGTGACATGATGCCACTTTGAAATGTAATACTTAAATGCCTTATGATAATCTATACCCATGGTATAGAATTTTAGGCCGAATATTTCTCACTGAAAATGATGAAAAATTGTTAAACGGATGAAAAAAAGTCTTACAAACTGTAGAGTTGGACTGGTATGCTCTGTATAAAAGCATGCCATTCTTTATAAATGTAATTTGTTAAAATGCCACAACTATAAAAATGTGCCATTTATGTCAAAACTGGATTTTAGCTAAAGTAACTGTGGGATGATCATATGCATTGTAAACCCACATCATAAAGCGGATGTCATGTCCTTAAGAATCCAACCAGCTGACAGCAAGGCGGTAAGAATCACCCCTGACCAATCCAGTTGTTTAGAGGCGTGCCCAGCTAAGCCTGCCCCACCATATAATTTGATGATGTCACCATGCCTTATAAATAAGGGTGGCTGACAGAACTCTAGACACATTCCTGAATTTCCAGTGCCTGCGTATTCTGACCTTCCATATCCACCTTTGCAAGATTCCAGACTCTACTACAAGGCCTAAGCATAGCTGATCCTATCCCAGCAAGGCCATTGATCCAGAAATTCCACTAAAGTCCCAATAACAAAGGGGAAAAGCTGTGGTACTTTGGGGAGGCATCCTGTGACCAGTCCGGCTTTTGGCCCACTAACTACATGCGCACTGTACCCCTGCCATCCAGCTGTGCTTGCTATCCATTGACCTTTGCCCAGCTGTCTTTTGCCAGGAGAGTCTGCCGTGCAGAGTCCAGAACCCAGTTGACTGTTCCTAATCCCAAATTCAAGAGCGGACTGTGAGTATTCCCCATCCCATAACACATAGCCTATCCCATCTTGACCCTTTGCCTTTGCCTTACTTTCTAAGTAATCATATCCATACCCTGATAACGTGTCTAACTATTCTAATTCTCTGTGCACCCTGTCCTTGTTTTTCTAGTGTTAGCGCAATTCTTTCATTCACCTCATCTTGTAACTCCTTGGCAATATTTGGAATAATTTAAATTAATTCCCACATAGATATGAACGCGGGGTGAAAGGAATAAGTTGCAAATTAACCCTTGATCGTACCGTGTCTTTCTTTAACAATCTAGTCCGACTAATCTAGTGCAAGTAAAACTTTCCTTTTCTTTCCAAACCGATTTTCGTTTTTAACTGCTTTATTTTCCTAAAATCGAAACACATTCCACCTTGAAAATCTCATCCATTTCTTCAGTTATAGTCACTCTTTCACATTCATATTGTCCCTGTGTTGTCCATCTCTCTCCCAGCCCAAAAACCCCATTCTGATCCTGTTTTTTTCACCTGTTTTTTTTTTTTTAAAAAAAACGTTTTTGACATTTAAAACGGCAAACTAGAAAAAATTCAACTTTTCCATGTGTGATTCGACTGCACTGGGTTTTCAATTTCAAACTGCTTGTGAACTGATACCTTCTTTATAGTTGCTAGTGATATGACAGCCCTGAGACTGTGATAAAACATATGTACATCATTATTTAATTACACATATAATTAATCATTTGTTCAAATCAGAGTTTCATTTTAGGCCATTGCAAAGGCCTAAAACCTTATTTTGTGAGGGAAGGTTGGATTTTGATTCTGTTTCCTGCCTAATATTCCCGATTCCCTGCTGGTTCTTTCTATCCACTGAGATTTTGATTAACTGTGGTTTGAGGGAACATTGCAGGGGGAACCGTAACTCGTTTGCTATCTATTCCAATGGAAAAAGTGCTCCTATTCATTTGTGCTTTGGATAGGTTCTTGTAGAAGGTTACCTAAGTGTATTTCAGTGGTTTTCATTGTAATTTTCATCCCATTGGTGATTGCTGCCCAATATAAAAACTGTGATTTTCTTTGAAATTAACAATAAATAAATATTGCAATCTCAACAACTGGCCTGGTTCATGGTCCATTGTGACCCGGGTTATTTGTAAAAGGGGGTGTGAGATGGGTTGGGTATCAGCTCAATTTGAATTAGCAGAAAATAAAGATAAAAGGCATCTCAATTGAGCGCTACATAGATGGCTATGGGCGAGGGTCCTGGTCCAGTGTGTGACGCCCGATTGAAATCCTTAACAATATTGGGGGCTTGTCTGGGATTTGGGTGTGTTCATTCACCCGTGGCAGTTTAACACAGCAGACTAACCTGCAAGGTAGTGATACTTTGTGTGGTTGGAACGCTGGGTTACACTGTAGAATCGTATCCCCAAAACAGATATTGTAAGTACCAGGCCTGTGTATAAAATTAAATCTAAATCAACTCCAAAAATAGACAAAAAGCAACAGAATACATACTACCCTTACATAAATAAATTAATAAAGTAAGAACACTTTCCAAAATGGCCACAGTAGAGATCAATATAGCCAGGGAGCACCTTCTACACAAATTGTCAGGGGTGAATGGCCAGAACAAGATGAAAAAGTGTGGCTAGATGAAATGGTGCAACAGGTCACCGCCATGAACATGTGGCAAGATGGTGGTTTATTACATCAATCCTTGAGCGAGTTATACATGACTCCGAAAATTAAAGAGGAGCAGATTAAAATTGTCAGAATTGCGGCCTACATGTATCTCCATATGGCAGTGATGAGAGAAAAGCATGAGGAAAATACAACTCTTGCGCAAAATCAATCTGAACGCTTAACTAAAATCCAGACAGAGCTAAAATTAGCAGAACAAAAATTGCATAAGAGCCAAGATTCTGAGGCAGAATCTGGAAATTATATCAAGCAGTTAAAAGGGGACTTGGCTCTACAACAGTAAAATAATGCAGATCAAGAGGCCCAATTGCATTCAATAAAAGTGGAGTGTCAGGAAAAGGTTGACTCTCTGAAAGAGAGTCAACAGAAATTAAATCAGCAACTAAAATATAATAAAGTTTGCTCAGAACAAATAACCATGTTACAGAAGCAGATTGAAAAAGTGGAAGAGGAAAATAATAAATCAATTATGAGAGACCTCCACTCTCAATCAGCATTTGATGAAGAGCGCCAAAAACTAAATTCCATCAAATAACAAAGGGATGACCTGGCTAAACACCCTAAATCAGGGGAAAGATGCCCTATGTCAGGAAGTAAGCAATTTAAAAACAGATTTACAGGAAAGTGAGTTGGGCCTCCAGAAACTAAATGAACTCAAAACTGAACATGGAAAGGTATTGGAGTACACCAGATGGGTAGAAAGTGCTCTGGAACGGAACACCAGAACTAAAAATGCACAAACTCAGGAAGCGTGTCTCCTGCAACAAAAATTGGTGCAGTGTTCCCAAACTATACAGGCAGCACAAAGAGATAATGAGGCCCTCTGTGAGGAGAACGATGGGCTCCACAAGCAAGTGGCAGCTCAGGAGTGGGTCATAGAGGCCAGTAAAGCCCCGATAGCCCAGCAAAAGGCTCAGATCTTTGCCTATTATCAAGAGGTAGGAGCTGAGAAGGAAAAACTAGCAAGGTTGGAAAAAGGGTATCCTAGATCTAATCCAAACTGGAGGGACCCCGAACAGTAAAGGGGGACAAGGCAACCCCTGATCATAGCATGATGACCTCGTTACTGAGGGACTCCAACCCATTTAATACTTTGCGTACTGCTGACTTCATGGCTACCGGTTCACATGTGCCAGAAACCATGAGGCCATCAGAATTCAATAACCCGAGCATGATGGGGCTGACAGGTCAGAGCCCCCCAGAAATTTATAGAAGGGCATCCCTGGATAGATACAAAAATATAATGGCTGATGTCTCTGACCCCGAAACCTCCCATGAGGAGAAAGTCAGGGAATAGGATCTGCAGAATCACTACATCCAAAAGGGACCGGTTGGTTCGATTTGCACAAGAACAACAGGAAAAGAGGCCCCAAAAGAGCATCCTGAAGACCTCCACCCAATCAGGGCAGTGGGGGGACACCCTGCCAACCCTGCAAGCAGGGAGGAGTCAGAAGACTACTCTCCTTTGCGCCACAGGGGAGAAGAAACTAGGCCCCACCATTCTGCAAGCCCCTCCCAAGCTCAAAGATTCAGGGAACGCCCAGATGATCATGAGGGGACCTCCAATAGCAGCACCTCTGAGTCTGAGGGTGAATGGACTCAGGTGACGTGGCGAAAGAAGGCAGGTGAAAGAAAAGAAATTCTGGTGAAAGACCCCATTAGGCAGATCAAGGCCATCAGGAATTTCATGACACTGTATAATAAAAATGCAAAATATTCTGTCTGGGTGCATTTGAAACTCTATGAACAAACGATGAACACCTTTCACATAAATGATAGCCAGAACTGTATAGATTATGCCAAATGGACATTCTCTCCAGAATACTCCAACTTCTTTGCAAGACTGGAAGACCAAAAACATTCAAGATGGTCCCCACCTAAAAGGCGACCATCTTGAAGCACTTTTCCACCCATTGAAACCCCCAAGAGACTTGCAAAGCAGCCTAACATCTACAATCAGGGGAAGACCAGGTGTCATGATCTTTTGGACCCAATCCTGGCGCCAGTGGCACCAGGCTCATAAATATGCCCAGTCCCAGCGCTGGAAGCGCCGGGCTCATAATGCTTGGGTGGACTTACCTGCAGCAGACCATGCTGCTTACTTGCCTGCCAGTTGAGTCTCTGATCCTCTTCTGTTTGGAACTACTTTTCCTGTTGGGTGGGGCAGGAGCCACTCCCTAGATTCAGAACACTGGAACTCTTCTGGAAAGCAGGAACTCTTTTCTTACCTAGGCGTGGCTGTGGAAGGAGACACCTAAGCACTACAGGAGGCTATTTAAACCACACCCGATGGATGAATCTTGCTTTGCGTTATTCTGCATCCTCAGCAGCAGAACGCTCATCGTGTCTTCTGCATCTGATCCTGGGCCTAAGGAAAAAGGCTTACCATTCTGAATCCAGTCTTCAACAACACCTATAAAGACAAGAAAGAACAGGTTAGCATTACGGTCTTCAGTGACAGCTCTTCACTTACCTGGTTCATCGGCTGTCACCAACGCCTCGCGCTGCATTCCGGCATCTGAAAGACAAAAGCTTACCAACTCTTCGCATGCTCCGGAGGCCTTCGGCGCTGCATCCCGCATCTGAAAGACAAAACAAGGTGCGTTTAAAGACATTGGGGAACTTTAATACTCACGTGCCATTACTCCGTTCCACATCTAACCCAGTGGGTATTCCGGCACCCTGCAGCCGCCCCGAACTTGTACCTGCAAAATAAAAAGACAGTTAGAGCGCATCGTGAAGCAGGCAACAAGCGCTTACTTACGTGCTTCCAGGCGCTTCTATTCATCACACGGGCTCCATCTTCAACTCACTTCAGCCCGCCATCCGCCATCGCCGGAACCCTGCAAAACAAGAGACATCATTACTAAAGACTTTAAAGACATTAGAATTTCTCGAAACTTACCGTTCGTGCAGTAAACGACGGACAGCAGTTCTCTGAAGTCAAGAGGCCTGCTCCCCTTATCCAGTGAAGAAACTGGTTACAGCACCCTGCCTCGAGGCAGATGGAGAGCACAGCGTTCACTTACCTAAGGTGAGAGCGTTAACCTTTGGGGTTCTACAGGAGAAGAGAAAGGGAAGAAGAGAGAGACATTCAATAACCCAGTTCATTTATCCCACATTTTCTATCTGCAGACATCTTACCCTTCGAGCCAGACATACAGTGCACAGAGGTCCAGCCCAAAGAGCCAGCCGTGTGTTACACATCACCTTTGAAGATACGGTATACGCCCAGTCAAGACCGGCGCCTCTACGGGAATCAGGTGAGCGTTACAGAACGCAAAGCCTACCACAAAACTCCCGTCCAGGCGCTATGGAAACCTCGGATACCGACCAGCTAGCCCAGTTACTTGGGGAACTAAGGGCAGAAGTGCATGCAGCCCGTCAGGAAACGAACGCTCTAAGAAGGGAACTGATTATTTCCAAGGAGCGAACAGATGATCTCACTAGACAATTGCTACAGTCACAAGCCGGACAGACCCCGTTACCCGCATCTGGGGGAAATCTTCCTTCTACGTCCTCTATGAATCCAGTGCAGATCAACCTACCTTGGAAGGTACCTCTGGCTCCGCCCGAACGATTTTCTGGTGACCCAAAGAGGTTTGCAGTATTTATCAATCAGTGCCGGTTGCATTTCTTATGCCGGCCAGCAGCCTTTCCAACTGATCACGCTAAAGTAGCTTTCGTACCTTAGTGGCAATGTGGCAGACTGGTCGATCCCTCTAGTAAATCAAGATGATCCGGTCCTCCATGATTTTCAAGCTTTTCAGCTCAGCATGGAAAAACTGTTCGCAAAACATTCACAGGGGCAGGCCTTGGACAATGAGCTTCTTTCGTTGCGACAAGGTAATCAAGACCTTTTGGCTTATATTGCGTCTTTCAACAGACTGATAGTGGAAACTCACTGGCCTGAGGACAAAAGGATTACGCTGTTTTATAGAGGTCTACACGGAGAGCTCAAAGATGTGTTAGCCCAAGTAGTGAATCCCCCACAAGATTGTTCGGACTATATAGACTTAGTCGTTCAAATAGATCACAGACTGCAGAACAGGAAGGCCGATCGTTCCAAGTTTGATGCTCGAGTATTTTCCAAACCGCCAACTCCTTCCAAAGGAGTAGACTCCGTGGAACCCATGCAAATAGGGGGTCTGAAAGGTCCTCTAACACAAAAGGAGCGGGAAAGGAGAAAACAGTTGCAATTATGCCTCTATTGCGGAAACTCAGGGCACTTTCTTCGAGACTGTCCGGTGAAACCTGCCAAGAAGGCAGTAGGAGCTGCAGTTACCAAAGTTACAAACTCTGAGCAGGGAAACGACCTCGCCCGACAAGAATAGAGGTCCTCTTGCCGAGCGTGAAAACCAGTTCTGTGACCTCGCATTTCGTGATACCTATGGTCCTCATCAGCCCTGATAATCCGGATCGATTACATGCAATTGAAGCTTACGTCGACAGCAGTGCCATTGGCAATTATGTGGATCATGAAATGGTTTTGAGGATGAATCTAACTCTTTGTCCCAAGGCTGTAAAGGACGTCATTACTACGGTGGATGGTACGGAGATAGCCTCCGGGCCAGTAACGCATACCACTCAAGAAGTGACGCTAGTAAGTCAAGATGGACACCATGAGAAGATCGTGTTCGATGTGATCAAGGCCCCTCAGTTTCAGATTATTCTAGGAATACCTTGGTTAGAGAAACACAATCCTCTGATCGATTGGCGAGCAAGAACGGTCCAGTTTCCAGAATGTGTCTCTACTTGTCACCCTCCACCTGGTGTTGCACTGGCAGCAATTTCTTCAGAGACTCCCCAGTTACCTCCCGAATACCTAGAATACCAAGATGTTTTCCGGAAGGATCAGGCTAACTCTCTACCTCCTCATAGGTCTTATGACTGCCAGATCGACCTGATACCTGGATCTACTCCTCCTTGTAGTAGAATTTATGCCCTCACCGAGCCTGAGAACCTTCACCTTCGACAATACCTGGATCAATACCTGGCAAATGGGTTTATTCGTCCTTCCAAGTCCCCTGCTTCTTCAGCTTTGTTCTTCGTTCCAAAAAAGGAAGGAGACCTTAGAACTTGTATAGATTATCGCTCCCTGAACCAGATCACCGTTAAGAATAGATATCCGTTACCTTTGATTCCTGAACTCCTGGACCAAGTCAGAAAAGCATGCATATATACAAAGCTGGATCTTAGAGGAGCTTACCACTTGGTACGAGTAAAAGAGGGTGATGAATGGAAGACGGCCTTCCGCACCAAGTATGGGCTATTTGAATATCAGGTCATGCCCTTCGGACTTTGTAATGCCCCAGCCGCCTTTCAATATTTTATGAACGATGTCCTCAGAGAGCTCATAGATGTGTGTGTTGTTGTTTACATTGACGACATCCTCGTTTATTCTTCATCGGAATCTGAACATCGGAAACACGTGAAAATGGTCCTCGAAAGATTGCGTCAACACAAACTTTTCGCTAAGTTGGAAAAATGTGTTTTCAACGTGACTGAAGTTGAATTCTTGGGATTCATATTATCACCTGGCGGAGTGCGTATGGATTCAAAGAAGGTCGATGCAGTTCTCAAATGGCCATCACCATCCTCCGTAAAAGGTGTGCAAAGCATGTTAGGCTTCGCTAACTTTTACCGCAGGTTTATCCCCGAATTCTCTCGAATAGTCCAGCCCATCACTGCCTTGTTAAAGAAAAACAAACGTTTTAAATGGTCTACCGAGGCGGAACAAGCTTTCCAGGATTTGAAGACTAAATTTATCTCTGCACCAATCTTAAAACACCCTCGCCCCGAACTCCCCTACATCGTGGAAACTGATGCTTCAAGCCTTGCCATGGGGGCAGTTCTATCACAAAAGGACCCGGTAACCAATCAGTTGCATCCCGTGGCATTTTGGTCCCGCAAATTCTCGCCTCCTGAAATCAATTACACGATTACTGACAAGGAACTTCTGGCTATCAAGTCTGCCTTTAAGGCTTGGCGGCATTATCTGCTGGGGGCCCGACACAGGGTTACTGTGATTACGGATCACCGAAACCTGCAATATTTGAAAACCGCAAAAGCCCAATCCTCTAGACAACTCCGTTGGGCATTATTCTTTGCCGAGTTTGACTTCATAATTACCTATCGACCTGGTACAAAAAACGGTAAAGCTGATGCCCTTTCTCGGATGGGAGTGGAAGAACACTTGATCAACCCTAAACCTGTACCAATCATTCCCGAACAAAGAATTCTGGGTGTAATCGCCACACAATCCATAGAGGAAGTTAAGGATAAAGCCAGGCAACTTGTAACTCCAGCAGACATACAGAATTGGCATCTGCAGGGAAAGGACTTTGCAGTAAAGGACAACTTATTGTATTTCCAAGAACGATTATACCTACCCAGCACAGATTTACAGAAAAAAGTAATCTCTTGTTATCACGATTCTTTAATGGAAGGACATCCCGGTATGGCCAAGACCTCAGAAAAGATCAAGCGCTACTTCTGGTGGCCGTCTTGGAAAAAAGATATCAGAGACTTTATAATGTCCTGTGGAGTATGCACCCAAAACAAGAGTCAAAAGGAAAGACCAGCAGGCCTCTTACGCCCTATTGACATCCCACCTCGCCCTTGGCATACGCTTTCTATGGACTTCATCACCGATCTACCTCCATGCTCCGGATACAATACGATTCTAGTAATCGTGGACTTATTCTCCAAGATGGCGCATTTCATTCCGCTCAAAGGCTTGCCAACAGCAGCAACTCTGGCCCGAGAATTTCTTGAAAACATCGTCCGACTGCACGGTTTTCCTTCGGTTCTAATTTCGGATCGAGGTAGTCAATTTATTTCTCATTTTTGGCGAAGTTGCTGTCGGTCGGCTCAAATTGATGTGAGACTATCGACCAGTCACCACCCTCAGACCGACGGACAAACCGAGAGGACCAATCAAACTCTGGAACAGTATTTACGCTGCATGCTGCAACAAACTGAAAAAACTTGGAAAGACATCCTTTGGATAGCCGAATATGCCTACAATAACTCTGTCCATTCGGGAACTGGGAAAACCCCGTTTTTTCTTTTGTACGGCAGTCACCCTCGAACCTCAGAGTTGGATCCCCTCCAAGATCTTGAAACACCAGCAGTAGACTACCTGCATTCTACAATCACCCAAGCCTTTAAGGAAGCTGTTTCTCACCTTCAAAGGGCTAAAGAACAATACAAGAAAGGAGCAGATCAACATCGGAAGGAAGCCCCTCAATATCAAGTAGGGGATCAAGTCTGGTTATCCACCAAATATATACCTCTAAAAGGGCCACGCACATTCAACCCAAGATACCTTGGTCCCTATTCCATCACTACCATAGTAAACCCAGTAGCGGTCAAGTTAAACTTGCCCCCGCACATGAAGATACATCCGGTCTTCCACGTCTCTCTATTAAAACCCGTGCAACCTCAAACCCGACTAACCAAATCTCCAAAACCTATCCTAGTTGATGGAGAACTCGAGTTTGAAGTCAAAAGCATTCTGAACTCCAAGATCTCCAAATCTAAACTATTTTACCTAATTGACTGGAAAGACTACGGCCCCCAAGAGAGATCCTGGGAACCTGCTGAATATGTCCACGCTCCTCGCCTAATCAAAAGATTTCACCGAACATTTCCTGACAAGCCAAAACCCCCGGAGAAGCCCGGTTTGGGAGGGGCTTTGAGGGGGGGGGTACTGTCATGATCTCTGCTTCCAAAAGGTCAGGGTTTTCCCAACTCCCTTGGAAGCAGATCCATAACCCAGGTTCCGAGTGCCAACCAGTCCCAATTGGGACCTTTTGGACCCAGTCCTGGCGCCAGTGGCACCAGGCTCATAAATATGCCAAGTCCCAGCGCTGGAAGCGCCGGGCTCATAATGCTTGGGTGGACTTACCTGCAGCAGACCATGCTGCTTACTTGCCTGCCAGTTGAGTCTCTGATCCTCTTCTGTTTGGAACTACTTTTCCTGTTGGGTGGGGCAGGAGCCACTCCCTAGATTCAGAACACTGGAACTCTTCTGGAAAGCAGGAACTCTTTTCTTACATAGGCGTGGCTGTGGAAGGAGACACCTAAGCACTACAGGAGGCTATTTAAACCACACCCGATGGATGAATCTTGCTTTGCGTTATTCTGCATCCTCAGCAGCAGAACGCTCATTGTGTCTTCTGCATCTGATCCTGGGCCTAAGGAAAAAGGCTTACCATTCTGAATCCAGTCTTCAACAACACCTATAAAGACAAGAAAGAACAGGTTAGCATTACGGTCTTCAGTGACAGCTCTTCACTTACCTGGTTCATCGGCTGTCACCAACGCCTCGCGCTGCATTCCGGCATCTGAAAGACAAAAGCTTACCAACTCTTCGCACGCTCCGGAGGCCTTCGTCGCTGCATCCCGCATCTGAAAGACAAAACAAGGTGCGTTTAAAGACATTGGGGAACTTTAATACTCACGTGCCATTACTCCGTTCCACATCTAATCCAGTGGGTATTCCGGCACCCTGCAGCCGCCCCGAACTTGTACCTGCAAAATAAAAAGACAGAGCGCATCGTGAAGCAGGCAACAAGCGCTTACTTACGTACTTCCAGGCGCTTCTATTCATCACACGGGCTCCATCTTGAACTCACTTCAGCCCGCCATCCGCCATCGCCGGAACCCTGCAAAACAAGAGACATCATTACTAAAGACTTTAAAGACATTAGAATTTCTCGAAATTTACCGTTCGTGCAGTAAACGACGGACAGCAGTTCTCTGAAGTCAAGAGGCCTGCTCCCCTTATCCAGTGAAGAAACTGGTTACAGCACCCTGCCTCGAGGCAGATGGAGAGCACGGCGTTCACTTACCTAAGGTGAGAGCGTTAACCTTTGGGGTTCTACAGGAGAAGAGAAAGGGAAGAAGAGAGAGACATTCAATAACCCAGTTCATTAATCCCACATTTTCTATCTGCAGACATTTTACCCTTCGAGCCAGACATACAGTGCACAGAGGTCCAGCCCAAAGAGCCAGCCATGTGTTACACATCACCTTTGAAGATACGGTATACGCCCAGTCAAGACCGGCGCCTCTACGGGAATCAGGTGAGCGTTACACCAGGCCCCACGGGAGTTTGTGCAGGAATTAAAACGCGCCTTTGCCCAAACTACCAGGCGGGTGCGCACGGATAGCAGAGAGTTTCACTTCTTACTTTCATGCACTCCCAAAATACATTATGACCGAGCTGGTGAGGGATTTCCATGATAGAAGATCTCTGGACTGGGTAATAGAGCAGGCTACCTAGATATATGAAGTCCAAAAACCTGTAGAAAATAGAAATCAGGTTAAAAACTCCAAGCCAACCAGCACCCCTGCTGCTGCTAAGGTGGCAGAGATGAAGGTTGCCCCCATTTTGGACCTAGAAATGGGGAGCCTAAAAATGCACTAATTCCAAACCAGCAAAACCAGAGGCCAAGAAGGCCTTCAGGCCAATCACAAACAGGTGGCGTCAGGGAGGCAATCCCACCAATGGGACCCCTACCTCTCCTGATTATATAAGTCCCAGATACAAGTGCAACCGGCCTATCATGGGGTATGTATGGGCTCTCCCAGCCCAAGGGGGGGGATCCAAACAGGAAAGTACCGCCCCAGGAAACTTCCCTCCTAATTTACCTCAGGAGGGCAGTAATCCCCCTAATCCTGCCCTAAGTTTCTTTCCCCGTTATCCACCAAATCCCAACCTGCAGGACAACCCTCCTTTCTTTCCCCGGTTTCAGGAGCCCAGACAACCCAATCCGGGAGAGGGGAGGCCAAGGGTGGAGGGTTACCAAAATCCCCAGTATCCAGGGTAATCTGGGAGCAGGGATAGTTACCCTTCACGTGAACCCCCTAGGTACGAAGAAAGACCCCTGTACCATTCAGAACGGGTGTCCCAACTGGAGTGCCAGTTCCAGAACCTCACACAGGATCTGGGTCGCATGTTGAGGGCTCAGCAGAACCCTCAGATGAACATAGTGCTCAGAACCCCCAAGGGTCTGGCACCCGAGAACAATGACAGGGAGAGAACCCTGACAACTCACTGATTCCAGAGGAGGCGGCACAGGGATAAGGGGGGTGTAAAGCCCTAGAGGAAGCTTCCTTCCTCACCCGTGAAATTCCCCTGGACACCCAGGGACCAGAACAAAAATCTCTTGCCCCTGAAAATCTGCAACCCAGGGAAAAGAGGGTCGGTAGAGGAAATAAAGACCTCAAAAAGGCCCATTTTGTGGAGAAAGTTAGTGTCCTCCAATTTGAAGGGGAAGAATCCTTAGAGGATTCTGGGAAAACAATCTTCTCCTTCAGGGACAGGGGAATTCCTCCCAAAGAGAAATGGGTCCTGAGAGATCTAAATGAAGACTGGGTGGGTGTGGGGACAGATTCAGCGCCCCCATCCCTGAACACCAGAATTGCCATTCTGAGAAAAAAATAGTAAAGGAGGGATCCTCCGCACACACTGGTCCTAGTGACTGCCCCCAGGTAGAAGGGGGCAGCACAGAGCTATGGGAAAAAGGGGATTCCGCAACCCCATCTATTTCAGAATGCAACATTTTTATTACAGATTCCTCGACTCCAACACAGAAAATTGTCCAAAACCCCACTGTGTCAGAGTCCAAAATAAAGAAATTGACCACCCAGCTCACCAAAAATGCACATTACCTTTGCCCACTTGAGAAAGGGGGGAGATTTTATGCCCCCGTTCAAGTGCAAGGGCAATGTCCAATGTCAGCACTAGTGGACACTGGATCCCAAGCCACTCTACTGTCAAAAAGGGCCTTTGATCAGATAAATTCAGGAAGGGGGGAGAGACACTATATCCCCCTCAACCCTCCTCCTGGACAACTCCAGAACTGGGACGGGAATGAAATTCCTGTCAAGGGTACTACGGATTTGGAAATAAAAATTGGGCGACAAGGTGAAACACCCGGTCATAGTCGTGACTCCTGAGGAAACACCCTGTCTACTAGGGAATGACATCATGCACAGGTTGTCCCCCCTAAAAGACTGTCTGAACAAGGTACTCTGGACTCAGACTCACAGGCCAATAAAATTAAAACAGAGTTTCAACCATGTTAGTTTAAATGGCACATGCCACATGGTTGAACAGAAATCAGCCTAACCCCGAATAGACCAAGACAAAGAAATGTCACACATGTTTGTCACACATTTGTCTGGGCACAGGCCTCTTACAATAGAGATTCTGGGAGACATAGGTGCGAAATTGAAAGTCACAGGTCCTTGCAACTTTTACTAAAGCTTCAAAGCCAACTCAAGAGCAGCCTGGAAGTACATGACCATATTTGGAGGACAACGGCAGACCATTTGTTGAAAAAGACTATTTTATTAATACACTTTTAAGACTTATCTGTGCAACAGGAATTTGCAGGAATGTAAAAAGTTAAGTTTAAATATAATTTTGGGGGCTTTAATTTAAGACATAGCCTTCACTGCCATATTGGGAACAGAAATGGCAGAGAATTGGACATTCTGAGGAAGGTGTACATGATGCCACTTTGAAATTCAATACTTACATGCCTTATGATAATCTATACCCATGTATAAAGGTATAGAATTTTAGGCCGAATATTTCTCACTGAAAATGATGAAAAATTGTTACGCGGACTAAACAGTTTTACACACTGTAGCGTTGGACTGGCATGCTCTGCATAAAATATGTAATCTGCCTACATAATTTGTTAAAATGCCACAACTGTAAAAATGTGCCGTTTATGTCAAAACTGGATTTTAGCTAAAGTAACTGTGGGATGATCATATGCATTGGAAACCCACATCATAAAGCGGATGTCATGTCCTTAAGAATCCAACCTGCTGACAGCAAGGCGGTAAGAATCACCCCTGACCAATCCAGTTGTTTAGAGGCGTGCCCAGCTAAGCCTGCCGCACCATATAATTCGATGATGTCACCATGCCTTATAAATAAGGGTGGCTGACAGAACTCTAGACACATTCCTGAATTTCCAGCGCCTGCGTATCCTGACTTTCCAGATCCACCTTTGCAAGATTCCAGATTCTACTTCAAGGCCTAAGCATAGCTGATCCTATTCCTGCAAGGCCTAAGCATAGCTGATCCTATCTCAGCAAGGCCATTGATCCAGAAATTCCACTAAAATCCCAATAACAAAGGGGAAAAGCTATGGTACTTTGGGGAGGCATCCTGTGACCAGGCCGGCTTTTGGCCCACTAACTGCGTGCCCACTAGACCCCTGCCATCCAGCTGTACTTGCTATCCAGTGACCATTGCCCAGCTGTCTTTTGCCAGGAGAGTCCGCTGTGCAGTGTCCAGAACCCGGTTGACTGATCCTAATCCCAAATTCAAGAGCGGACTGTGAGTATTTCCCATCCCATAACACATAGCATACCCCATCTTGACCCTTTGTCTTTGCCCTACTTTAAGTAATCCTATCCATACCCTGATAACTTTTCTAACTATTCTAATTCTCTGTGCACCCTGTCCTTGTTTTTCTAGTGTTAGCGCAATTCTTTCATTCACCTCATCTTGTAACTCCTTGGCAATATTTGGAATAATTTAAATTCATTCCCACATAGATATGAACGCGGGGTGAAAGGATTAAGTTGCAAATTAACCCTTGATCGTACCGTGTCTTTCTTTAACAATCTAGTCCGAATAATCTAGTGCAAGTAAAACTTTCCTTTTCTTTCCAAACCGATTTTCGTTTTTAACTGCTTTATTTTCCTAAAATCGAAACACATACCACCTTGAAAATCTTATCCATTTCTTCAGTTATAGTCACTCTTTCACATTCATATTGTCCCTGTGATGTGCAACTCTCTCCCAGCCCAAAACCTGCATTCCGATTCTGTGTTTTTCACCCGTTTTGAAAAAAAAAACCGTTGACGTTTAAAAATGCAAACTAGAAAAAATGGAACTTTTCCATGTATGATTCCACTACACTGTTTTCAATTTCAACCTGCTTTGTGAACTGTATGCCTTTTGTGATACCTTAATTATAGTTACTAGTGATATGACAGCCCTGAGACTGTGATAAAACATATGTACTTCATTATTTAATTACACATTTAATTATTTGTTCAAATCCGAGTGTCAGTTTAGGCCATTGCAAAGGGTCTTATTTTGTGAGGCAATGTCGGATTTTGATTCTGTTTGCTGCCTAGTATTCCTGATTCCCAGCTGCTTCTTTCTATCCACTCAGATTTCGTGTAAGTGTATTTCAGTGGTTTTCATTGTAATTATCACCTCATTGGTGATTGCTGCCCAATATAAAAATTGTGTGATTTAAATATTGCAATCCCAACAAGCGGCCTGGTTCAGGGTCCTTTGTGACCCAGGGTATTTGTAAAAGGGGGTGTGAGATGGGCTGGGTATCGGCTCAACTTGAACTCACAGAAAATAAAGAGAAAAGGCATCTCAATTGAGCGCTTCATACAAGGCTAAGGGGAAGGGTCCTGGTCCGGTGTGAGATGCCCGTTTGAAATCCTTAACAGTTCTCTGCTCTTTTACTCCACTGTTTATCCCTGTGGGGAAAGGAAAGAGCCGTCAGGTAGGTAGGTAGGTAGGTGTGGATGTGTGTGTGCGTGTGTGTAACGCTCACCTGGTATCCACCGGGACGGCACTCGGCCTGTTCTGACCTCTTACGACCTCGAACCCTTCCCTGGAGGCTATTCGACTGGAGACTGGGCCTGAAAAACAGGATTGGTAGAGTTTAACTCCCTATTGTCTGTGTGCTTGAACCCCTTCTTCCCCGGGGTCCAACCCTTCCCTTTGATCCACAGCTCACCTGGTTTTCTTGGATAGTGTGATCTCTGTCCTGCCTTCAACGCAGGGGCGCATTGATTGATGCGGGCTCGTTGCTGCCTAATTACTTCACTGGCAAGAGTCTGACAGGTAAGTACAATGAGTCTTTTGAACAGTTCTCTAACTTCGTTCCTTTCCTTCCTTAGATTAGATGATGGCCAACGTCTGGGGATGGCGGCATGCTGCTGAGATGAGTAGTGCTGAAGGTGAGTGAGAGCGCGAGGCACGATGCACCCCTTTCGTATTTGCATTGAACCGAGTTCTTTTTCTGTGTCTTTTAGGTGCCGCAACGTTTTCAGCATGGATGCCGGTTATGAAGAACAAATGCGGTGGGTAAGCGCGGTATGCAGCGCCTCTAGATGTTTCCACGCTAACCTGGAGTGTCTTTTCCCTCTTGCAGATGGATGAGAAGTTCCAGAGACAGAGTTCACCCAGAGCGGCTGGGATTCACGTAAACGTTTGAAGCTTGTACAGTATTTAAAAATAAGCAAAGATTTGCAGAATGCTTACTAATGCCTTTTTTTCTGTTCTTTTCCCTTTTCCTTAGCAAGCGGCGTGCTGGGATGGGAATGACACCGCCGAAGATGCCCGCAGAACAGAAGGAGCGATGACTGATGGGCAGAAGCGGCGAAAGGTAAGGCTGTTCCTAACGTGTTCTTGTAGGAGCTGAGCGCAGAAGAAAGATGCAGGCCTACTGGAGACAGATCCGAACACGGTGAGTGTCACGCTGTAGGTTCAGAAAACGCAAAGCGTGTTTCTCAGCCTGGATGTGGCTTAAATAGTCTCTGGGTATCCTAGGTGCCTCTGGGCTGAACCACACCCAAATGACTAGACCGCACATGCAGTTCTGGGAACCGAAATATGTGGGGGCATCCATCTTGTCCCCATCAATGCACTACAAGTCCAATCCCAATGTTATCCTATGGGAGTGAGTGAGTCTGGTGCCACAAGTGCCAAGTCTGACTCCAAGTGGGTCTTTGGAGGGATGGAGAGGTCCTTGAGGGCCATGTAGGTGATCGTGGCCTGGTTCCAGCCTGACATCTTGGAGGGCTGGGGACATTAGGGGCAGGAATCATGACAGTGGTTCAGGTTAATTGCTCGTGTCAGAAAAGGAAGGGGTTGGAGTGTGGGATAAAGCGGGTGGTAGAGTTTCCAAATATCCTGCAGAGCTGGAAGGGAAAGAGGTGCTAAATGGACTTATAACCCTAGGATTAGGGTTTGTGGTAACCTTGAGAGGTTAGGTTTTGTAGGGTTTGTGAAATAAGCAGGAGGGTTTGTGAGAATTTGGAAAATGATAATCAGAGGGAAGGGATTGGTAGGGTTTGCGGGGTAAACGGGAATAGCTGGGATTGTGAAATGAACAAAGGGGATTGTGGGAATCCGAGTGTTTTGTCTGATCAGGTTGGGAGTGCAGAAAATATTCAGAGGGATGGGGAGTATTCGAATGGAGACCAGTGAAACAAGGATTCAGGGAGTTATGCTTTTTGGGTATAACCGGGTTTGGGATCTTAGAGGATTGATTATGTACACAGGGGTTGTTGGATCTGGGCCAGAGAAATCTAATGGGTGGAAGGTAGACAGATGCAACACAGTCCATGAAGTCGTCAGGTATCTCGCCCGCCTCTCCTTCTCTGTCACAATACTGCCTCCCACCTGGGGCATTTCCCGAGGCACAACCCCAGGCTCCCCTACCAAGTGATTCGCTTTTGCTCTTTCGCCCCAGGGCTGGGAACTGAGCATGACAAGCTTCTTTTGGCCACCAGAGTAAGGGCTCCTCGAGCTTCGTTTGGGAAAATAGCCTCCGGTTTCTCACAACAGCCACTCACTCTCATACTTACCCCTTTTAACTTGTTCACCCTAACTCGTTCACACTGTCCTTCTCCACAGGTCCCACCCTTTCACACTGCTCACACACAATGGTCTTCTCCACAGGCCCACACTGTTAGTTTTAGTTAGCGCTCGAATGGCGCACTCCACAAGGCCACCACCTTAACAACTATGGTCTATGTTAATGTGTTTAATATTCGATTGCTCCTCCTTTACTCAAGGCTCTTCTGTGGCATCCGCAGCCACAATAAGTTTAAACACTCATACTAACCACACCTATTAGTGCAAAGTCTACTACTGCTCGAACACACGATCAATGCATATCCCTTTTCTCTTTTTATTCACAACTTTCAATAATTCTTAACCCACAAAAAATAAAAATGATGCAACTATATCAATTGCCTGCACTACCCGCAACTCTCACCTAACAAGGTCCTACTTCTTTTTGAAATGTTGGACGCAGAAGGCGCAGTGGACGCCAATTACACCGATGATAACACAGCGTCTCATCCCACTTTCAGGCAACCACAGCATTGACACCATCACCGTCAATACCATCTATAACCTCATTCATATCTGGATGGTAGATAACGGGCTGGCTTTGAGCAATGCCAAGACTGAGCTCATGATCACTGGCACTCCCCAACTGCTTAAGCTTGGTGATGCTATAGAGGAGCAGCTGCATGCCTCTGCAGGAAATGCTGCACCCCTACCTCCCATATGTTGGAGACCTGAGATTGGGCATTGTTTGACACCTGCAGTTGTGCCAATACCACAGCGTGTGTTCGAGAGAAGATACCCAGTGAGACAACCCTACCGAACGTATCCCCAAAGTGAAGACAACCTAAGGGAAGAACTCCCTGAAGGAATATTAGGAGGAGCAGAGAAAAGAAGCCAGTGACATCACAACAAGTATGCACAACGTCTCAGGATACTGATTAAAGAGAATGTATGGGTCCTAAAGAGACTAATGACGAAGTAAGGAATCGAGTGAACTCGCAAATATAAAGGAAGATTACATGAGCACAATGTGCTGCAGAAAATCAACCGCTCAATAACTGTACAGACGCTGAAACGCAAGGTAGACCAAGTCATCATAGAAGCCGGCTATATGTAGTGATTAGAACGCAGGTGAAGCCACCATTGTATACAAGCTGGACATCGGTATCATGAATTTAGTAAGCCAGGACCCATGAAGCATAAAGGGAAAGCTGTAACGCAGCAAGAATAAGCAGAACCGTGGAGCTGCAAGACAAGGTTGTCTGGCCTGGAGTCAAAACTGAAGCAACCAAGGTCAGCTATCTATTCTGGAAAGGAGCGAAAATGCGAAGAATGAATCATCCCTTGTTTAGGTGCAAGGAAACAACACCAAGAGTGCCGAGTTTAATTCATTTAAAACCTGCAAAATTGACCAAATCGTGGTCTCCTGTCACGTGACCCAAGGATGAAAACAGAGTTCGAACTTTGAGTCCCAGAATATGATAGCGAGTGCTCACTCCCATGCATTCTAAAAGACAAGGATACTTTGCAAGTCCAAGTTCAGAGAAATCTTCATAGCAGAAGGCATGAGCAATGAGCGATACTGGACTAATTGGGTGGGGAGGTAGTGTCATGCCCCATGACCTTGCACCCAAGTCTGGGCTTACATGCCGCTAAGTGAACCAAATGTTCCAGACCTGGCACAAGAGTGCCAACCAATTGAAGTTGTCCATATAACGAAGGATCTTATAGTTTGAAAACCAATGAGAAACTGCATCTAATATTTCTGGAGATTACATGTTTTAGAGGTAGGCATAGGTTGTCCACCTGATAGTGGGCAGCCAATTACAATCTTAGTTCCTATAGAAAGTATAGATGTTCCCCTTAAGCCAATCCCGAGCCTTAGTAGGTTTTTCATTATTGCTACGTAGTATGACATCATCTCGGACGTATGTTTGATATAAAAGCTATGTTTTGTGTGAAGATCTCTGAGAGAAATCGAGCATACGTCCGTTGATGTTCGTTGTAACTCTCTGTTTTAGATCATTGTTAATAAAACATTACTTTGCCATCTTCCTGATATCCCGGTGCCACTGGGATATCACAAGTGGCGGTGGAACGGTAAATCCCCATTCCCATGGAGTCCGATGGGACTCCATGAGAATGGGGACACTGAAGCACTGGCACTGTTGCCAACGGTGCCAGTGCTTTAATGAAACACATGCTGGAAGGGGCCTGAAAGCCCAGCAGGTTCAGCCTGCCGGGGATCCGTGATTCTACCGTCATTCTCATTGTATAGTGGTCCAGTCTGCCATCCATGGAATGAGGCCCATTGTATATTGCACAAAACTGTCTTTATGGAAAAAGTCTGGGCTCTCTTTCAGGCAGACTGTCATGGCTTCCAAATCAGAGAACACTTAGATCAAGCAATTCCTGCCTCCTGCAAATCCTAAAGTCCAATTTATCACTTGTTACTGAAGGATTCTTTCCCTACGCTGCCCCAAGATGCTGGATTGCCCTGCCTCCTGACCTAAGGGCCTACTCGTCTTTGGCAGGTTGGTCTGAAAACGATCTTTCGTGGTGACTACCCGCTGCCTTTTCAGCTATTGACTGTTCCCTTCTGTGCCCTTACTCTTGTGTATTTTTTCTATGTCCTTGTCTAGCGCTAGTATGCCTATGGGCCCTCTGTCTTAGCGGTTTAGAAATAAAATAATGAGTTACATGTTTTGCAAGCACACTGCGCACAGACACTAGTTAAAACCAAAATGGTGTAATGATTTTTAATTAACACTAGGGTAGCCTGACACGTGTTTCGAGCACTTGCCCTTCCACTGAGGCTGAAGTCAGGTGTAAATTGAATGTGTACCAGATTTAAGGTAAGTGATTAATTATTGATTTCTCACGGGCTCCACTGTCACTTGAAGTTGCCACAACTTATAATAATGCGTTTCTGCATTTCAGCAGCGTCTCCGCTGCAAAACGAAACTGGAGTTCCTGGAGTGAATAACCAGAAGGTGTCCTCACTAATTTTTCCCATGGTCCTCTTCTCAGGTGGCCAGGGAAAGGCCATCGCTTTTGGATCTCGACCCTGGGGGTGGATATGCAAGGAAGGATCACCTAGGTGGAGGGAACTTGGGCAGTGGGTAGAGGACGTCTTTAGGTGAGACATGGTATCCCCTTGTCCCTTTTCACAATGAGCCCTCTATCCCTAAAGCCTTTGTGGGATATTGTTAACCCTTTTCCTCCTTCCAAACTGTCCCAAATACACAACACCTTATTACTGGGACTTGGAAGAGACCAACTAGGAGGACACATCCTCATTTTTCTGATACACACACGTCAGAGACAAAACAAAGGTATAAATGCTCCTTTTATTACATCAGATAGTTTCAAACACAACTCTGGTACTGAGACAAGTAAGATAACTATGGAGGTATACCAGTGAAACAACCAGGCATTTCTGCCTAATGGAGTTCTCCATAGATGCCTTTGGGTGGTAGTGCGCGCTATAAATTGCTATAACAGTCAGGCAAGAGAACTTAACGACCCACACCTGGGATCACTTAACACCTGGCGAATATAAAAAGGCCTGCTGTTTTGAGAGGAGGCAAACGGGCTGGAGGAACAGAAGCCGGAGACCCAGGTGGCTGGAGCGGTGTTGTGCAGGAGACATGGACGCCAGGGGTTGGCTGTGCAAGAGTCCAGAGGTCCTGTTACTCGCCGGAGCAGGTCTGCTATACAGAAGTTGTGGAGCTCCCATTGTCCCCAGTAGCTACTGTGGGAGGCCAGGAGAGCGGGCAGTGTGTTTGGCGGAGACCGTGAGGGAGAGGCAGAGTCTGGGGAAGCAGGGAGCTGAAAAAGCCTGGAGAAGCCTGTTGCGAAGGACGTCAGGAAGAGAAGCGATGACGTATGTGACTGGTGAGTGCAAAGCAAATACACACTCATGCCGAGGCGCTCTGATAGCTCATACCAAAGTCATTTGCAAATGCAGAACAAATTAAAAGTATCTAAAAGTACTTTTGAATGCCGAAGCATGTATTTTTAGGATATCGAATGAACTGAAACTGATCGAAAGCAATTTTGAATGCTGCACAAAGTAATAAGTCAACTGAATAATCATACACAGAGTGAAAGCAGTTTTGAATGACGCACTGCGTAAAAAGCCAATTGAATACTAATAAATGGAGTGAAAGCAAAGTACTGCATGAGACAGACATCGAGGAATGTGTTGAATGAAACAAGGATAGCTCAGAGGAAATGCACTCGCCTTGGAAGCAGGACGACGCAGAGCAACACAGGTTCGATCCCCGGGTTTGCGCTTAGGCACCTCAAAGTATTAAGCACATTATAAATAACCAATAATAATAAGTATTGAAAAAGTCCAGAGGATACCAAGGAGGATATGAAAGTAGGAATTCAAGTGCTGGCCCAAAGCTAAGAGGGGCCCAGGATTTGCAGGTCAGAATGAAACTTGTGCTGGCAAGAGCCAGTGGAATACAGGAAAGCATAACAGTACATGGTGGCTGAGCAAGTCATGGGACAGTGTCTGAAGAGTGTGACACTGAGGAATCAACTGAACATCACTGGCATATGGGAGCAGTGGTTATTGGTTAATGAAAAGAAGGGGTATCGGCTGTGTGACCTGTAATGGGTGGACTGTGTGGTCCGACAACTGCGCCTAGACCGAGTGACCTATATGAAAGAAGCTAAGGAAAGTATGTTTAAAGAAGCTTATACGTGGAAATAGCCTAATATGGGTAATTGAAGTTAAGAAAAAGAACTGTGTAAGTGAACTGTGTGTGACCTCACTTCTCACCCCCGCCCCCTCACGCCCCCAAACATCTGCTCCTCAGGTGGCCACGGAAAGGCCATCGCTCTTGGATCCTGACCCTGGGGGTGGATATGCGAGGGAAGATCACATGGGCGAAGGGAACTTGGGAAATGGGGAGAGGATGTCCTTCGGTGAGACTTGGTATCCCTCTCTTTTCATGATGAACCTTCCATCCAAACAGCCTATGTGGGTTACTGTCAACCTTTTCCTCCTTTCCAAATGGCCCACCGAAATGCCATTTTTTTAATGGGATGAGGAAAAGAACAACTAGGAGGACACATCCTCATTTGGGCGGGATCAACACATATCTGCCTCTTCTTGTTAATACAGACACATATCAGCTCAAAACCGAAATGAGAAAGAAACAACCGGGAGTTATGCACACTTCCATTCATTCAAACTTCCCTAAACACCACTTTGGTACTGAGGTGAGTTAGAGCGCCTGTGAGAAACCTGAGGGCGTCCTCACACCTATTCCCCATGGGCATGGGTCCTCTTCTCAGGTGGCCTAGGAAAGGCCATCGCTTTTGTATCCTGACTCTGGGGGGTGGAGAAGCGAGGGAGGATCACCTGGGTGGGGGGTCCTTGGGGATTAGGGAGAGGACGTGCCTGAGGGAGACAGTACTCCCCGTTCCCATTCCATAATGAACCAGAAATCCCAGAAGCCTTTATGGGATATTGCTATCCCTTTCCCTCTGGCCAAGGTAACATCAGAAAATAATATACATTCAGAAGCCAAAGAAAGATGGTGAAAGAGGGGGGGATTTCCCCCTTTTCCCTTATGAAGACCAACCCTCCCCCAGCCTTTATCGGCTATTGTAACACACCTCCCCACATTTTACATCATTCAGCCCACTATGGTACTGTGACAAGGAAGAGGCAACTAAGAGTAGTGAACACTAGTAAGTCATTTCACCACTCTAGTACTGAGACGAGGAGGAGGCATGCAGATTATTGTAAAGGGCAGGCATGTCCCAACTGCCTTACTAATTATCACCAGGCTATTCCAATTTGGGACTCACGCCTGCAACCTGTCAAGTGGTTGCAGGTGTACAAGAAGGGAGGAGACCAACAGAAAAGAGACGAGCAGGGAATCCTGAATGCAAGGAGGCAGCCGTGCTGGGTCTTACAGGAGAGCCTTGATGGTCGGAGTTGCGCAGCAGGAGCTGCGGACACAGAAGACAGAAGCCAAAACACGGCCAGCGTCCACAGAGAGAAAGCAGAGCTGCCGGTGGCTGGAGTTGCACAGCAGGAGCGGGAGAGAGAAGCCAAACGGCTGACTGCGTCCGCAGGGAGAAAGTGGTCCTGCCGGTGGGATACTGAGAGGGACCGAAGTGCAAGCGGGGCTTGCGGTTCCAGAAGACACGCAGGCGGTGCCGAGACAAGAAGTACAGCTGCCGAGAGGAGACATCAAGGTTCAATGAGTGTGGAGGGAGAATCACTCGAGCCGGGGCACTCCTGGGGGCTATGGGGAACCCGAAGTGAATGCCACGTGAATGGAAAGCATGTGCACAATGAAACCAGCCCGAAATCATGGGTTGCAATGAAATTATGGACAATCTAATGTGCAGCATCAAAATAAAAGATAACATATTGAATACCAAGTCAAATGAAAGATTTTAGCAGAGCCATGATCTGATGACAAGAATATGTGAACTTCGGATATTGCCTGTTGTGAATGCAAAGCAAGAGCCATATGAAATACAGAACTGTGCAAGTATAGAAAAGTGTGAAAGAACCTGAAAGGAAAGTGGTGGGGAAACAAAGCCACCGTCAAGTGAACTATACATATAAATACAGTGTGGCAATGCAAAAGACTGGCAAAAGAAAGATGCACATTTTGGCAAAGCCAAAAGGCAAATAAGAAAACGCCAAGCAAATGTGAACCTTCATGCAGGCACAGATGTAGAATGATCTATGTGGTCTGCAAAGCCTAGGGTTTCTGGTTGCGCGGCTGTAGTCGGTGGACCGTGTGGTCTGAAAACACGGCCTAGACCAGGGAACCATTATTGTGAAAGCTAAAGAAGACAAAGGCCCTCATTACGACCCTGGCGGAAAGTGACTGACCGGACCGCCACAGCGTAAATAGCGTTTCCGCCATTGCACGAAGGAGCAAAGTGCGGCCCATTCCGACCCATCGGGCACGAGCACCATGCCATGGCGGAAGTGCAAAGTCCGCGATGGCGGAAATGACCCCAAAACGGCCCACACCGCCGCCGTACGGCGCCCTAGGTGCAATACCGCCACCCCTCTTAGCGGTCACCGCAGTGTGCGCCTACCGGAAAGTACGGTGACCGGAAATATACGGAAACGGAAGTTAAAACATGGCCCCGGAACGGGAAACATCCCGCCGTACACCTATAAAACCACTAAAACCACACAACCACTAAAATCACTACCCTGAAACACACCCCAACCCGTCATCCACCCTAGCGAAACCAAGAAAAATGGGAAAAGTAGCGAAGAAAGCGTGCGACCGCAAGCGGCAGGTCCACTTCTCCCGTGAGGAACTCACCGTGCTAACAGAGACCCTCCAGGAGAATGCTGCCGTCGTCTTCTCCACGCAAATGACCAGAACGGCACTTGCAAACAAGAAGACCATATGGGCTCTGGTGGCACAGCGGGTAAGTGCGGTGGGGACCGCACCCCGCACCCCACAGCAATGCCGCAAGCGATGGGACGACCTGCGGATACGCGTCCGCAGCATACTCTCTGCCAACCGCAACATTGCCACAGCCACCGGGGGAGGCCCTGAATCACCCATCAAGTTGACCCCCTGGGAAGAAATCTGTGCCTCCACCATCGGAATGGAGAGCATAGAGGGAGTCGGAGGGATGGAGAAAGGAGTGCAGACATCCGAAGATTCAGGTAGGTGGGCCAAATAAAACAATGCCAAATCCACACAGTCCATCCATGTGAAGTACCATGCGTCCACATAGTGCAACAGAAACACATGTCCAGGAGAACGTCCACACACATCGGCCTGATAGCGCACGTCAAAACCCACAATAAATACATAAATAATTAAAAACCCCTAAAACACGCACTACACGTGCAGCAGGCACACCCTAACTGCAGGCTGCCAAACAACTGCACCCTCACTCCACACACAAATGAAAGCACCTCCAAGGCCCCGACCCAAATCACCCTCAGGTACCACTCCAATGCATGTGATACAATGCCATTCCAATTCCCACAGACCCATCAATAACCCTCGCCCTCCTTTACTCCACCACAGGGTCCGATCCAAACGACGAGCTTCAGGACACCCCTACCAGCACACCTGCAAAGAGGGCCAAGACCAACGGCCAGAGACCCTCCACCTCAGCTGCACGCATCAAGACACGGCAGCAGCACAAATCAGGTGGCAGCACAGAGGAGGGAACATCAACAGGCACCCCAGCAGCCAGCATGCCCACAGCACCACCACCACAGGTCCCCCCAATGGATGCCACAGAAGGCACTGCCTCTGGTGGCAGCAGCACCATAGGTGACACCCCATTGATGGCAGCATGCTCGGACACCGAAGACGGGGATGTCGAAGTCAGACCCATCCATGACCTGTCCCAATCCCCCTGTCTGTCCCATCCCGTACAACATGAGGATACCACGCAGGGGCACCCACAAGACGACGACTGGCCATCCCCCACAAGCCCTGTGGCAAGGCAACATGAGGACAACAGCCCCTCTGTGACACCCCCGCAAATGGCCATGGCCCAGCAGAGGCAACAGTCCCTCGACCAGTTAATCGTGCAACAGCAGCAAATGGCCACGCTCCTCAAGGACCATGCCGATGAATGTGGGGGCACTAAGGCAGACATAGAAACATCAACTGAGGCACTTAGGGCAGAAATGGAGAGAGGTACAGAGACGCTAAGGGCACAAATGGAGAGTAGCACCGAGAGCCTGAGAGTCCAAATGGAGAGAAGCACCGAGAGCCTGAGGGGGGAACTGCATGCGACGTCCAAAGACGTATGTGCCGAACTTGCCGCAGTGCGCCGTGTGCTCACTGAGCTCTCGCAAACCCTTAGGAACATGCATGGACGTGAGCAGGCAGACACATCATCCGTTGCAAGTTCCGTCCAGGGCAGCCCCCAACGTAGATCTGGGAGGAACCTGCGCTCCACAGGCAGGGGTGCCCCTGATACCCGCAGAGGGGGCTTGCAATAGCGACTGCCCACTGACAATGAGCATCTTTGGACACTGGTGTTCGGGGGGAGGTAGGAGGGTGGAGGGGGTGTGTTGGGCTCACTTGGGTGGCGGGTCGATAGGGTGTTCAACATAATATCACATATGCCATAAACAGTGCACGATCAACCAATGAGATGTGTGGACATTGATCTTTGTGTACTAGGCCATCATAGGCGTACAGTCCATATTGTGCATGTCCCAGACACACACAGTGCCACGAGTCCCGTGTCCATGTATCAGCTACCAGGCGTGAGTGCTAGAAGCATGCATCAATGAGATGCTGACGAATGTCACGGGCCTCTGGTGCCTCGCAGACTCCATGAGGTGCTGCCACATCCCCACCCTCATCATGACCATCATCAGGTGCTTGCAGTTCTGCGTCAGGGGGCATGGGCACATTTCTACGTACGCACATGTTGTGGAGCATGACACATGCCATGACCATCTTTGCAACCTTCTCATGGCGGTACAGGAGTGCCCCGCCAGACCTGCTGAGGCAGCGGAAACGAGTCTTCAGTAGGCCGAATGCCTGTTCGATGACTACACGGGTACGTGAGTGGGCATGGTTGTAGTCCTCCTCATGCTGGTCCCCTGGGTTCCGGACTGGTGTGAGGAGCCATCTCTTCAGTGGATATCCAGCATCACCTGTATGTGGACGAGAAACGCATGATGTGGAATGCCATTGCTACGTACGCACACCCCCCCCTTCCTGCCAGGTCATTGCCAAATCACATACCCCACATAATCATGCATGTAATGAGACTCACCGAGTAGCCAGGATCTGTTCCCTGCGTGTCGCTCCATGTAGCGTGGTATTGTAGAGTTCCTCAAGACCATAGAATCATGGGTTGATCCAGGGAATCGGGCACAACAATGTGTAATGATCCTGTCGGAGTCACACACCATTTGTACATTCAGGGAATGAAATTGTTTTCGGTTGCGGTACTGGGCCTCCATGGCATGTGGGACGGCCAATTCAACATGGGTGCAGTCGATGGCACCAATGCAACCCGGTATGCCGGCAAGTGCATGGAATCCCACTTTTGTGTTGGTAATTTCCTGCTCCGAGCGTGGTAGAGAGATGTAGTCGTCTGCGTGCTGCAGGAGGGCATCGAGCACTTGCAATAGTGTCCGTGAGAACAGTGGCTGAGAAATGCCATGCAACTGTCCGACTGTGTGCTGGTAGGTGCCTGTGGCCAGGAAGTGGAGTACAGACACCACCTTCAGTAGGGGTGGGATGGCGGTTGGGCTATCTATCATGCTGACAAGGTCAGCCTGTGTCATGTCCACAATGGCGGCTATGGTGTCCCGGTCCAGACGGTAGAGGGTGTGGATCTGCTCATCAGTGAGGTTGAACGGATGTGCTCGGAGGCGTGGGATTGCGGGCTGCCTGCGTGGTGGTAGTGGCTGTGCTGGCGGCCCTTGCTGGCCCTGCCTTGGCCTCCTCCTCCTCCTGCGTCTCCTCCGTGCGGCCGGTTGTAGTTGGTGTTCGTCTTCTTCTTGGAGTTGGAGTACTTGCAGTGCTATCAGGTCCCCCAGGGCCAACATCGCGAGTCCTGCCGGTAGCATTTCGGTGTGGTTGTGGGAGGAGACTGGCTGTGCAATTTATGTGTTTTCAGGCTGTATGGCCTCCACCTGTGGTGATTCATTCCACCTGTGCAAACTGCTCTCCCCTTTGGCCGGGCACGTCCCGCGCACAACGCTGCAATTCGGGGAATGGCATCTTGCTATTGCAATCATGTATTTGTACCCGATGGCCGTGTAAGATTGGTTGATATGTTCATTCTGCTGTGGTCCCATTGTTTCCCATACTATCTGTGCAGTCGCGAACAGACTTGTGAAGGGTCAGTGGAACGTAGTACTCGAGTAACGGTGGGCCCTCATGCATCACTGTACCGAGTTGCAACGACGGGCGGGGCGTCCCATTTGTGGGTGAAGGCAGTTGCCATTTTCACACACAGCCGCACTCGATGGAATAATTAGTGATTTCAAACGGCCACAGATGCCTTTTCGACGTGATGTTGCAAATGAGGAATTCGAAGGGCGGCGCTTTCGGTTTCCAGCTAGCGGCGAGGAGATGCCCACAGGTCTGACTGCAAATATAACGTTCTATTGTTCAATGTCCTTGAGACAGGGGCCATGGCGAGGAAGCAATGATTGATATGAATAGTTTGGGATGCGCAATAGCTACGTCGGCGATGAGGCCGGCCGTTCCCAAATAAATGTTACTTCACGACACTGGAATTACGGGCTGGGGCACTGTGGATTTTGCAGGCTGCATAACGCACAGACTCAATGGATGTTTCTAATGTCATGTGAGTAATTATTCAGGCGTTTTGATCCCGGGATGAGGGAATGATGGATGGATGCATGGGCAGGTGATTTGATACAGAGTTTGCCATGTACAGGGCTTCTTGGGATCTATCCGCCTCCCCTACGCTATGTGATGCAGGGCTGCCATAGTGGGACCATCGTCTATCTGGCCTTGTTGAGCCCTCCCTGTCTCGACGCGCCCTCAGACACTTGTGTCCATGCACGTTAACATTCCCATCTGATGGATTCTGTTTTGACACACGCATGCACAGGTACACTCGTTTGTGATGGTGTTTGCACCTCGATATAGATGGTTATGAGTCGCAAGTGGTTTTGGGGTGGTGATGATCCTTTGGAGTGGGCTAGCATGCATATGGCTGTGGATTTAGTGTGATCATTGAAGTGAGTTGTTCGAATGTAGTCCTGATGGCCATTCTGTTCTTTTTCTTTTCTTTTGGTTGACAGGTATCTCCTCCCCTTTTGCCACTGCCATCTGTATGCCACTCCTGCAGATGGGTTTTACTCCCGACACCTGCTGCTTCGTGTTAATCAGTGGAGCAGCATTACGATCTTATGGGACGATCGCCAATGGCCCACATGCCCTTACGCAGTACTGGTGGCTCGGAGCAACATTTCGGCCTTTCAGCTGGACTAGTGCCTCCCCATTGGGACGGCCCTGCGGTTCTGTGCGCTTCCATGTTGCCTTTTCGTACGTGAATGTGGCTCTGTGTACCATGAGGGAACAGGGCGTCACACAAGTAGTGGCTGGTCATTTCTTGCGGATGCAGCCCACAATGGTGAAAAGTGTTTTGGAGTTCATGGCCTGATGGCTGTATGGGCTTGGTGATTTTGATGTGCATTAAATTTCCATTCTGATTTGGCCCGTGTAGCGTTTTTCTTTGCAAGTGATGTGGCATATGCCTATTTGGGGGGCGATGTATTGTGGGGAGATCTGCATTGGGTTCCAGCTTCGGAGTTTAGTTGCGTGGTACTGTACTGGGCGCGTTTGCCTACGAAGCCCGTGAGGTCAGGGATGGGGGCTGCCAATATGACAGTTTGAATGTTGTCATGCTCAGGGGCGGGGGATTGGGTTTTGTGTGACAGATGCCGGTCAGCCAGGTGGACTGGTGGAATGATGTGAATCTCGGAATATTGCTGGTCACAGGTGCCTGTGTTTGCGTGCGTTTCTTGGTGGGGGACTGTGGTCATGTCCATTGGGATGGCTTCTGTATTCGTGCCATCTGTGCCCTGCAGCTCCCATTGGCCCCTGTTGTGTTTCTTTTGTTCGTTGGCATGCATGGGTGACTTGTACATTTCAATGGTTGCATTGTGACTTCATTGCACCTACGGGGAGTTGTACTTTGTGGGCAGGGAGCGGTGTACAGGCACTCAGTGGGGCCGTTTACGGTTGATTCGCGATGCCGTACTTCTCACCATGGCGGAATGGTACATTCCGCCATGCTTGATGGCGTTAGGTACATGTCCGCTAGGGTCGGAATTGGCGTACCCTTGCGCCATGGTGGTGTTTGCGGTTTGGCATGGCGCGCGCGCGCGTGCTTGGTGCAGTTAGCGTTGGCGTTCACTACGGTGTCGCTAATGGCTTCGTACTTTGCGGTGACGGGTCATAGTCGCACCGAGCGCTATTCGATGGCGGTATTGCATTTCCGCCATCGTTTTCCGATTTCCGCAAGGGTCGTAATGAGGGCCAAAGTCATTAAAAAACCCAAAGAAGGATAAAGCTGGTCTGGAACTGTTGTGAATAAGTATCAGCATATTGTTTTGAACTTGGGAATGGGAACCCCAAGGGTTTGTGGAACTGTCTTGAACTTGGGGAAGGGAACCCGAAGGTTTTGGGGAACTGTCTTGGACTTGGGGAAGGGAACCCTGAGGTTGTGTGGAGCTTTCTTGATCTTGAAGAAGGGGAGCTGAAAAGTAAGCCAGGAGCTGGAAGAAGCTCAGAACGTTGTTTGGAATACTATTTTTTTATTGCTGACATCGCTACACATTGTTTAGATTTAGCTCTGAGGGAAAATATAGGTTTTGGACACAGACAGACTTAAGTTGAACTCTTTGACTCAGACTTTCCTTAGTTTCTTGGGGTAGGTAAAAACCACCTTAGTTTAGGGCAAGTTAAGCCTTCTTCCATCCTGACATTTAAGTTAAATAAAGCACATATGTTTGAACTTTGAATCTGTTGTCTGTGTCTTACTTCATGATGCCTTCACGGGCCTTGGAAGAGTTCAGTTGTAATAGCCAGGCTTTTCCAGCTAATAGGCTTCATCATGGTCAGGGAATAAAAGTTAAAGACTCACACCTGCAATCATTTGTCAAATCCCAGGTGTATAAAAAGGGTGACTGCCCAGCACAAGGAGAGAAACAGCCTGGAGAGAAGGACACGGCTTGGAGGAGCGGTGTGGGCTGGAGAGGTACCGACTTAAAAGAAGCCGTGTAGGAGCTGTTGAGCACCAAAGCCTCCCAATCGTTGCAAGTCTCCACGAGAGTGAGTGGTGCGCTCAGTAGCTTCCATTGGGAAAGAGCAGAGCTACGCGCTACAACATTCCTGAATGGTGAACGTTGCTCGTTGTAGATCCCATGAAAGGATGACAGAGCTGGGAAGCAAAGTCGAGAGACCTGAAGGAGCGCAGCACAATACTGGTGAGTGACAAGAAGGGAACACTCATACTGGGGTGCTCCAGGGACTGGAAACGAGCATGCATGAATGCGGAACAAGCTAAGAACTGTTATATGTACAATGCTTTTAAAAGCTGGCACATGTACCATTGAATAACAAAGTGAAGAGTGGCACGCAGTTACTGGAGGAGAACACTGATCCAGTTCATTCTATTGTGCAATATTGACTTTGTTTGGACGGGCCATTAGCTTCATCGTGTTTCCCGTGAGTGTCTGTAAAAACAGCAATACAGCTTTAAGGAGGAAAAAACAGTGAGGGCACGCTGTGTTGAGCAGACGTGCACCAACCCACTGATTCCATACTTAGCCCCACTCGTAACGCAAATCGGTTGTGAAGTGGCCGGCTAAGTGGCACGCAGTTACTGCAGTTAAAGCAACAGTCATAACAGTCACAGTAGGTCATCTTTTCGCACGAGTGAAGTTTCCGGGTGGTGCCATTGATAAAGGAACCTGGAGAGGCCTGCACGTATAGCGTAGAGCACGCTTCCGAGCTGTTTCCCGATTCCTGCTACTACCCTATTGACAAGTGACTGAAATAACGTTACAGCTGGGCGAGCGGTCCGTGGCGGGGAGACTGCGGGAGTAAGCTCCTTTGATCCCAACCAAAGTGACCGGAAGCCGCAGCGTATAACAATTGCCAAAGGGGCTGTAAACACTGTGGAAACACTATTGGGAAAAGGAGAAATCATAGCAATGACACCATATGGTGACTGATGGAGGAATAATAGAGGAACCTAGGGCCTTGGACTGTAGTATAACAGGAGTCGTGCCAGGAGTCGTGCCCTGTCCTAACAGGTGGCGACCCCTAATATTGAAGTAGTTGTTGAAATAAGTCAGTCTACGACCTCCTCTGAAAACATCCTGCAGCTAAACAATATCCTTAACCCGCACTATGGCTTAAATCCTTCTGAGGACCTAACGGGCTCCGAACCCTCAAAAGGAGTGAACGGGTCATCTTGCTTTACTATAATCACAGAAATGGACGAGGGTGTGGGAAGAGCAGCAGATCCAAGGGGCCAGGGGGAGATACATCCTCCTACCCCAAGAGGGGGGGGGGGTCTCACCACCAGTGGCTAATCCTGTACATACAATCTACAGGTTTGGCAAACCTCACCACGAATCAACAACAAAGAAACTTAATCACTCCTCCATAAAATCTATTTGGTAACCTTCAGGACCTACTCCACCCATTTTGGCTTCCAAGCAAAGGTTCTTTTTCCAGAGCCCAGATGACACACTCATACATGAGTCTCGGGAGGATAGCTCAGCGGCAACGTGCTCGCCTTGGAAGCAAGACGACAAGGCGCAACACTGGTTCGATCCCAGGGTCCGAGCTTAGAAACCTCTGGGTATTAAGCGCATTATAAATAATCTATCATATCAAAGTCCTCTAGGAGAGAATGCAGAGAGACAAGAACCTACTCCCAGGTGAATGAGAGGAGGCTTGGATTCCTTAACAAATGCTGACAGGAAGGAGGGAAAGGTACCCACACAAATCGGGAGGACTACGAGAAATATCTACAGAGGACCACACAATGAGGTTCGATGCCCACAACAAGAGATGATGGTGGGCTTAATGAGTGCAAAAAGAAAATGAAAACGCTAGTAACCCCATGAATTCCCCCACAGACCACCAGTGGGGAAAACCCTTCGGAGAACGAGGATCTTTTAATGGATCTGGCTGCCTCCCAAATGGAGGACCAGGCAGCTAGTAAGGTGCAGGTAAATACGAGTTTAATTGCGACTCTAACTCTTGCTCCATACATGAAATTGCACGAGTCCCTAAATGATCAGATTAGGGACCAATCAACCCTGCTCGCAATGATTAACTCAAAGATGGTCTTTCTGGAGGGCTTTGCAACTGCTATTCAGTCCAATTTGGACAAAAACACAGAAGACATTACAAAGATCTTACACAGTATCATAGACCCGATCATTCAGGAAAAAATCAAGAGACTGTCCGAATTGGACAAGCAGCGTGATGCAGAAAGAGAAGTTGGAATATCTATAATCACGCCCGATCCTGACAATGCCGGTGAATGAGCATGCCCCTATGAAAGGAATAATAACTCCCATCTCACAAAAAGGCAAAGGCCTAAAGCCTACCAAAGAATCAGAAGGGGGAGAAGATATACAGCCACCAAGTTTAGATACTATGCATCAAGTGGGGGCTGGCCATAACGAGGACTGCTCTACATCAGTCCAACCCGTCCTCGAACCTATAAATAGAGAACTGACACAGAATGCAACTCAAAAGGCTTCTGGGCAAAGGGACTTTAAAAGGAAATATGAAATCTTTTCTAAATTGGGTCCAGAGGCAAACAGGGACTATTCACCCCAAATTAACAGAACACTATTAAAAAGGGTCATAACTAAGACTCATAAGTCACAAGAAACTGAGAAATTGCCAGTAAAAAGGGGGCATGCCAAGACTGTAGGCAGGTCGGCAGTATTCAGAAACGTTACGGTTCCGAATGCACATGGTCCAGCTAACCAAGCCAGGGGGACCGATTGAGCCCTCTCTGAACAAATCTGCGAGACTAATTCCGCATGTGCGCTGGTAAATACGCACCTTAACAAACAACTGCACCAGGAACCCAATATCATGGAAGAGGACACTGAAGAATTGATCAATCTCTCGACTTATTCCATCACGAGTTGCGAATCCAGTATTGAGGTTGATTCCGTACATAAACATACCTGCAGCTTAAATAAGATAGAATCATCAGAATATGAAGAAGGGCAGGTGACGCTGATGGAAGACGAATTGCCAGCCCCACGAGTTGCCACGAGGATGGGCACTCCAAAAAGGAAAATTGTTGGTTTTGCCACAATTGGGGAACCAAAAGAGAAAAAAGGTAGGCACGTGCAGAGGCAATTGACGATGATACCGACAAGCCACTGTCTCCTTTCGTCCCGTTACATTATAGAACATCTGGAAGAACAGTACCTCGCCTCCTTTTTAACATTAGATCAAAAAAGGAACAAACCGAAAGTATCGGGCAAGATCTGTGAGAATGTGGAGAGTAAAAAAGGACATAACACAGACAGGAGAAAGGAGAGAACCCAAGAAGAACAGCCTAGGGATTGTACTGTTCACCGTCTGCTCCTTCGAAGAATAATGCTATTCAATGACAAATTAATTTTGAACAGGGCGAACACATCGCGCCTTTTGCATTGCACACCCTCTTTAAAAAGCATTAGTTCATTGTATTTATTCTTGATAGAGTTCCCGGAGGAGGAAAGACTCGATATGGTTATCCTCTATGTTTCGAAACTAAAGAACAAAACTCTCTTAATGCAAGAGTGAAATAAACAAATGCCTCTGGGATTCGTTCGCTATATCCATTTATGACAGTGGGGATGATTTGGCCCACTTCAAGAAGGAGAATAACCAACCTCTAAGAAGAAGAGCAGTGTTTAAGGCTCATACGATCTCTGAGGCCAGCTGCCCAGAAACCAAGGAACTCTGATGAACAACGGTTCCAAACAAATAGGGCCCAAATAGGCAGCCTGCAAATAACATTAGAAAATATTCGGCAAGTCAAGGATACACTTCATTGTAGAGACAACTTGAGTAGAGGCACCCAAGAACAATCTTGGGCATGGCTGGCTGAGGCGCTGGCAAAAGACCACCAAGCATAGCTGCCATCTGGCGAAGATAGGACCCCCGCCCCCCTGGAAAAAACTGCCCTCAGAAATATCCCTTGTCTCCTGTAACACAAAAGGCTTCACCCACCTTTTTAATGGGTGCGAGCTAAGTTTTGAAGATCACGACATTGTGTGTCTTCAGAGAACATGGCTCATAGACAATCCCCTGCTAGAGGGTTTTACGATTTATATAAATCCTGCTATCAAGGGACTCACGGGGCACCTTATGGCGGTTTTGCTGATTGCTTTTAAAAATACGCTATTGATGACGGTCATTATGGAAAAAAGCCTTTCTCCACTGATCCAATCCCGCTTCATAAAAATAGGGACAACGGAAGGAAGGCACGACTGATTGCTCCTTTTATTAAAACTCTATTGGAACAGTCTCATCTGCATTAGAAAGCTTTACAACTCGGTCATCTCCTTAATTGAAGAGGCAATGGGGACCTGGGCATCCTTGGACATTTTGATTTGTGGAGATTTAAATATCCATTGCTTCGATGCCAATGCTGCACCTATTTTGGAGTGTTCCAATTCTTTTAACACCACAAGAAATTAGGGGCTTGTCCTGGAGGGCCAACTTGGAAGACAGGAACATCCATATGGTAAATGGCCAGACGAAAGGAGACATTCCGGCCTCTTCTATATGGAGAAGAGGGGTGGATAAAACAACTTTAGACTATGTTTTCGCTTCAGAGAACCTCTTTTTCACCCTGACGCATATATCAGTGACACAGTCTTTAGCTTGCGACCATGCAATGGTATGTGTTACTTTTAAGGGATGGAGGAGAATAAAGCGAAAGAAGCTACAGGCTGACCACATGGTTAATCAAAGGCGTAATAGACTTTTTCCAGCTCAGATAAAGTCTCCTAGAACTATACAAGAGGACCCTCAACAGGACCACATAAAAGAACGATTAAAATGGTCTATGTACAAAGAAAAAAAGACAAAGGGCCCTCACCCTCCATTCCTAACGTTACATTCTTTCGATAGGGTGGTTCTCCTGATAAAGAAAGAAATGCATTAGAAAATCAGGGAGTGTCGACGGAAGGATTACAGTAATATACTAGTTCAGAAAAAGCTTAGTCAGCAAAATAAAAACGGACTGAAAGGCCACAAATGGCTAATGCACCAGAGGGATGCGGAAGAGAGGCTGAACATAATTTCAGCAAAGAACACATGCCAAATGTGGAGACTTTTTAATAATCAACTCACACCTCAAGAAGCTCTTACATCTAACGCTGTCCCAGAGATGGGATGGATACAAAACTTTAAGGTCCTTTTTACATCAAACAATGAGAAAATACCATCGCAGGGAAAGACGAAGGGAGGCTAGTCTGTTGCAACTGACGGAGAGGCTATAGAGATCTTCATTAAAACAGCAGGCAACTCCAGGGCGGCTGGCCCGGATGGAATGCCCAACCTCACATTGAAGCAAAACCCCGGAAATTAGGCTCACATCTTGTATAAACACTTTTGTGAGATCAAAAGAACGGGCGTAATCATGAATTCTTGGCGTTCCTCGAATGTAGTCCCTATATTCAAGAAGGGCGATAGGTCAGTTCCTGCAAACTACAGACCTATCACCCTCTTGGATGGTTACGGCAAGATGTTTGGTGCTTTATTAATAACGTCTATTTGATCTTGGAGTAGAAACACAGGCCACTATGATAAGTGGCAAGATGGTTTTGTTCAGGTTATAGGGACTGCCCTCAACATTTTTTTTTGATCAACCTGCTCAAGTCAAAGATAAAGCAGAAAGGGACGGGCCAGATCTACTGGGCATCAATTGATCTGGCTCAGGCACTCGACACGAACAAACAACATCTATGGAAGAAACTAAAATCATGGAACTGCCCCGATGATTTAAGGGAAGCCCTGACGCCAACACACTAACGCCACTCTGCAGGTCAGACTAGCTAAAAAAGGATCTCTATGTAAGCCCATTGAAACGTTAAAAGGACTGAAGCAGGGATGTTCACTGGCGCCTACAGTATTCAATCTTTTTTTATCTCAAACATAGAAAAAGCCTTCCACGAAGTGAGACGTTTTCCTCTGCGAATCGCAGGTTTACCCAGTCAGCTGCTTGCTCTATGCGGATTACATCATACTGTTGTACCAAACTAAAGTCGGACTTCAAAGACAACTGAACGCCTTGCAAACATATTTAGAAGAAATTGGGCTTAAGATTAACATCTTAAAATCAAGAATACTGACCCTGGGAGGGAGAACCGGCCAAAAGAATTCTTCATGTGGGGCGGCTTGGCATTTGAAAGGTGAAAAAAATGGGAGAAGTCTCATCCCTTCTATATTTGGGAATGATGATCAATAACAGTGCATGCGATGCACAAAGGGAAGTTGCCCATAGAGGTAAGACTCGCAACGTGGCCTCACACATGTCATCTAGCAGGGAAATACTGAAAGTTTTCACTGAAGCAAATTATTGACTTTAACTGCCTTAAAATGGCTCCTATCCTCACATATGGAGCCGAGACTTCATTTGCACTACCTGTGGCAGTCTGGCCTAAACTGGAGACAATTTTTGGGAGAAGGGTTCTCCTCCTTCCTCAAGGTTTACCTATGCAAGTGATAAGACGTGAATTAGGTCTTACGTCCTTATATGCCATCACGGTCTGGAAAACTTTGGCATTTTACAGGAAATGTCTTCTAGGTGAACCAGAAGGGGGATTCAAAGTCCTGCATAGTGCCCTTCAATCGCCAATGGAAACCATGCTACATGCCTGGAAACAAATCTGCGTGCTATACTGGAGTATTTGGGCTCCTCAGAAGAGTCTCTGAAACTTTTCTCAGGAAAGGTTAAGTCCAAGTTATTTGATCAAGATTGGATAGAAACCTGTGAAAATACAACACCAAGGAACCTGTATTGGCATTCTAATTTGGAGACTAGATCAAGAGGCACGTTACCAAAATACCTACTAAAATTTCCTGACCACTTGCTGAGACACCAGTTTATGAGATTTTGCATTAACCTCTTCTCCACAAGAGAAATTACAGAAGTAAGGCTGAAAAGCAAATTACAAAGAAAGACCGTATGCAGACTTTGTAATGCTCAAGAGGGAAACCCTATACTACTTGACATTAATATGTCCGAGTTTGTGTGAACAAAGATGCTGATGGCTCGGAAAGTTCCTGAAACAATTTACAACACTTTCCATAGAGGATTGGTGGGTTCTCCTGCTTATAGGAGAACATGTTTCTATTACAATTGCCCTGTTTGCATTCCCGAAAGAAGCATTCTGTGTTGGAAAAGGAGGTCAAACCTTTGATGGAAATATAAGATCCATCTTTATGGTTTCCATTGGCCACTGGTTTCTGACAAGGGGGACATTCCCCCTTATAAGATATATCAAAATGTTCTTTTCCATTTATTGGATTTCTTTATTTCCTTCTTTCTTTGTTTCTTTTTTTTAAATGTTTAATTGGATGTCATTATTGTGTACATAGTTTAAGGTTTGATTTGTCTAAACCACGACTAAAGAAAATAAATAAATAAATAAGAAAGTATATTTGGACACTGTATAAAACAAAACCAAGTACTGAGCATTCATGAAGGAAATAGAAGCAACATGTTTCTGCTCCTCACTGTGTTTTTGGCACTGCCACCACCCACACCATCACTCTTACACCCACACACCAACACCTATCTAAATTTCTCCTGGTCCTATGCTGACCTGATGAATCCCTCTGATTGCTATGTAGGCTCACACACCCCCATGTATGCTAGCGGTGGAATCCCTTTTATTCCCATCCCATTGGACCGTGCTGAATGGTGTTACTTTATCCTCCTACAGTACTCGGGTTGTCCAGCCATGGAACATCCCATTCCATGAATATACTTCACACACACCAGAGAACATATCCTGTCTCCCAGGGCCTCCTCGGCCTTCATTCTACATGCTTTAATTTCTCTCATGGACAATGGTGCCATTCTAATGGGTTCAACTCCCACCACCTACTTAGTGGACAATCACACAAATGGCACTCTCCATCTTGACCACACCATCACCATTCCCCCCCCGGTGGCGTCAGGGTACATGCTCCGCTATACACCTACAGAGAACTATATTTCCTCTGTGGCTCTACGTCATATCCATGGCTACCTGCCAATTGGTCAGGTCAATGTACTATCAGGTTCTTACGCCCTGCCATATGTCAATTTTTCACACCGCCCTGTGCCCACACCAGTGACACTTATGGAATGCCTGGAACTGGTTCAAAGGGATGTTAGGATTCTTTGTTCCCAACCTTGGTAATGTAATAAACAGGGCTGACCTACCTGCTCTATCCTTCCTCCTTGAGCAAGTAGCTAACACCGCCGCCTCAGGCATCACACTTCTCAACTCAGAACAAGTAGCGCTCAGGACTATGACACTACAGAATAGAAGGGCTCCCTATTTACTAGCTTCCCAAAGGGGGATCTGTAAAATTATAGGACAAGAATGCTGCATTTGGGTACTTGATAACTCCTCCCAGTTTGAAGAAGTCATACAGCACCTCCAAGGGGTTGGTACCACCTTACACGAAATAAACAAAGATATGCTAGATCACGGTTAACTTTGATTCAAAACACTTTTAGATTCCTTGGTTCATCAATTCTGCATGGGATTTTGATTATTGTTATAATTGTTGCCTTTGCAATGATAGTATTTCTTATATGCTGCCTTCTGTGATGCTGCGCCAAATAGGAATCTCACTTGCCCGCCTAGGCCAAGCTGTTGCCACTTGAAGTACAAACACCTCCCTTTAAAGAAGACTCCTCGGCAGACCAGGAAATGGTTGATGCATTGTGACAGATGTCTGACACCGAGTTGTATCAATCTTTGAATTGGGACATTAAAGGGCCACGGTCTTTGTCTCTCAAGCTGCATCCTTTCTTTGACCACCCCTATGCTTATCCACTCTATCCTTATGTTCCTCCATAGTCGGTGCTACACCTGGCTGACGCTTCTTACAATGCTGCCCCCTGTGCTCTACACCCTGTCTCAGGGACCACCAAACGGGGGGGTTGAAGTAGCAGGATTGTTATGCTATGCATTGTGTTATACAAACATATCTCGTACATTTAGGCATTAGATCCTCTATTTTGGCTTTGCCCGAGATTTCATTCTGCTCTCAGCTCCTCCGACATGCTCAAACCCCGCCTTTAGCAGATTAAACCAAGGCGCATTGACAGCCAATGGGACACGTCAGACCTTCTCTCCCATTTGCTCTCTACAAGTTTCAGTTTCCCATTAGCACCATATGTGGTATATAACAGTAGTTTGTGCAAATGCTGTTTACCCACATTACAACACAATTTACTCAGCCCATTGTGAGAAACCTGACAGTATTCTCCCACCTACTCCCCAGGGACCTTCCAATCAGGTGACCAGGGAAGGGCCATTGCTTTTGTATCCCGACCCTGGGGGTGAACAAGCAAGGATCGATCACCTGAGTGGAGGGTCACGGGGGATTGGGAGGAGAATACCCAAGGGTGAGAAATGGTATCCCCCTTCCCAAGTATACACCAACCCACTCTCCCTCAGCCCTAATGGGGTATTTTCAATCACACCTCATCTCTCCCTCCCCATTTCCAACTAGTACTGGGACGAGGAAGAGGCGACAGAGAATAATGAAGATTACCCGTAGCAACCACATAGGGATACAAAGTGAGGCCTACCATCAAACACCTTTGAATTGTCCCACTAATAGAGTCAGGCAAGGTCAGGCACTTTTCCCCAACTGTGCACAACTGACTCCCATTGACTCTCACATGCAGTATATAAAGGGTGATTCTGCCAGGATCATTGTGCGAGCAGGGGTTGCTGGATGGAAGCGGGAGGCCAAGGAGCAGCCAGCAGGCTGTGAGGAGAGGAGCCCAGAAGGACTGGTGCAGTGCGGAACGCAGAGATTCTGTCCCGGTGTGTGTAAAGGGCAGCAGCGTGGCAAGGGAGCCGTGTTCCAGGGAGCTGGAATGGGACGGAAGTCAGTCTATTGGGCTTGTTCAGGCCAGTGCTCATTCCTCTGGGACATGTGCAGGCACCCAGGGATGGCCGAGGTGCAGTTGGTGAGACCCTGACCTCGACACAAACCCATTTTAACTGATTTTTCCTGCTCGCCGGTGCTGCGCTACTGTTGGAGTTTTGTGAAGCTGGAGAAACTCAGTAGCGTGCGGGTGGCCTCAGCAGGAGCGCTGGGAAAGGTAGATCCCAGTAAGCAAAAGCGGGAAGAAAGCAAAGTGAGAAAAGGCAAAGGCAAAACCGAAGCAGGCGAAAGCTGGAAAGCGGCAACAGAAAGCAGAATTTAAGTGAAATGTGCGCTAGAGGCGCAGAAGTACAGAAAAACAGAGCAAGACCGCTGGTAGCACAAATGCCGCTCAGAGGGGGTGTAAGTGACCCAAAAATAAGAAGAGGGGCACAAGCAACCCGAAACAGAGAGAGAGGGAGCAAAGAGACAGTGAAAAGGATAATAGACAATGAAGAGAGGGTGAAAGTGACCCGAACTTGAGAAAAGGGTGCAAGCGACCCACAGGAAACACAGAGGGTGCAAGAGAGCATGGTGAGAAAAGAGGGTGCAAGAGAGAACCTTGAATAGTCAAGAGAAGTGTGCAAGAGGCACTGAAAGGTGGAAAGGAGGTGCAAGTGTGCACAACAGGAAAAGAAGGTGTGCAGGGCACACAACAAAGTAACGAAAGGACAAAGTGAAAGAGGCACAGAAGAGGAAAAGCTGCAAGAGAATAAGTAGAGGGGTTGGAGGTCGGAGTGGTCCTGCCTGGGAGGAGCAAAGAACCCGGCGTTCTCGAAACTCTCTGATACTACCCCCGTGAAAGAAGTGTACAGTGAAAGGCACATCCTGACAAGAGGAACTTTTTGCTTGTGTGAAACCAGAGAGGCCTAGGCTTGGGGAAGGTAAGCCTGAGAGGCCTAACAGGAACTGTGTCTTTTTGTTTGGAACTGAAAGGATCAACGCTTGGGGAAGGAACCCTCAAGAGACCCAGAGACCTTGTGAACTTCATTGATTTGCTGCAAGACCCCTACGTGCAAGGTTCCATGGTCAACCCTTTTGAGTTGAGCTATTTTGAACTGGCACAATTACACCTATTGGTAAGACTATCTGAAACCCACTGTGGTTTACATTTTCTTTTGAATCGCCATTTTTTCTTTAAGACGACCTCCTATCACATTTGGTGTAAGAGTGAGGGCAAGCATAGGTTTAGAAACAGACAAACTTTGGTTTTGGGCTTACGGACATCAACGGCCCTTAGAAACATTAGTTGAGGGAACAACCCCCTTAGTGTCCAGGCCAGATATGTATTACACCAACCCCACAAAGTTTGATAAAGGTTTTTAAACTGTTACTTTTGAGTCTGTGTCTCTCTTGATACCATGTAACCACAAGGCTTCATCACAAGGTCACAAGTCAGCTGCTGACAGTTATTACAAAATGTCTGCAACATCATGGAGTACCACTTACCATTGTGAAATTTAACATATTAGTGATTACTTATGACATGCTATACAACCTGTTCTCCAAGGCCAACTGTCACAGAGCTGCGTCTGACAACTGCCTGCCCCTTGTCATTCTGTATTTTGCTGATTATCAGCTGATAATTTTATGTATGCTGTTTATTTTCCATCTAATAAAAGAAGCTTGGTTTACCTATCAGACTTGTGTCTAGTCTCCTTATTGCTGCAGGCTGAGGCCAAGTTGACCGTTGGGAGGGGTCCGCTTTGACCGCCACAAATGGGAATTACCTTGGAATGAAAGGTGTGAAACACACGTGGTGTGTGAGACAGGCCTGGTATGACGAGACGACACAGACAAGTGAAACACGGTTTGTAAACCTTTATTCTTAATGGTCAGGATGGTGTAACGCCTAACTTGCTCTAACTCTGAGATGGGAATGTTCCCTAATGGAAAGAAAACTAAAGGAAGTCTATTTATTTATTTATATTTATAAGGCACCAAAGACAGGCCCAGAGGTATAGTGGCCCCAACAACAACATACAATACAAAAAACAAAACACTGTCTTTGTCAAAACCTATGCTTGTCCTCACTTCTTCAGAATAACAGGGTGAATGGGATCTGGCCAACTCAGTAGGGTTCAAAGTAAAGTTAATGTGACAATGGAGCCTTTCTGCAGCTACCTTCCCAAAATTGAAGGCACTCAGGATTATAAAGTTCCACAAGTGTCTCAGATTTCACTTGGCACAATGTTCACATGGCAAAAAGTTCACTTGGCAAAAGAAGTTCACTGTATCTTATCCTGGTAAGTTCTTTAGGCTTCTGTGTCTCTTTTTCGTGAAGCCAGAAGCCCTTTAGATCATGCAGCTCCTTGCGGTCAATTGGGCTTCCCTGGTCGTGGCGCAGGTGTCAGCCCATATGGTTGCGCAACTAGGTGCCTTATCCTTAATAGAATTCTCTTTTCCTTATACTGTGGTCTTTCCGGCCAACCTGGATCAATCTCCCACGTGGTGGCCACCTCCATGCTTTTCCAACAATCTCTGCTTATTCTGGGGTCTCTGCAGCCAGCCTGGTTCAATCTCCCACCTGGTAGCCACCTCAATGCTTTTCCAGCACTCTTTGCTTATTCTGGGGTCCCTGCAGCCAGCCTGGATCAATCTTCTGCCTGGTGGACACCCCGATGCGTTTCCAACACTCTTTGCTTATTCTGGGGTCTCTGCAGCCAGCCTGGATCAATCTCCCGCCTGGCGGCCACCCCAATGCATTTCTAACACATTTTTTGTGAATTTTGCTCCCACTTAATTTCTTGCACAGGTCCCCTTTTTAGGATCTCCGTTTCGCTCACTTTTCATGTCCACGCACAGCTCTCCTCTTTGGAGACACTTCCTTTCTTTACACAGAGTCATACACGTGACGGCTCTACCACTATGTGTCCAGGTAATTCAATTTGTCAATTCCACCCGACGCGTCTCTAGTATTACATGTTCGGGCTGCAACATCGTATCTTGCTCGCTTACTTTTACCAATGTAACAAGTGATCAGCACGCCCCCGGCTCCTTTCTTTGGACTTCTCTTCTTGGATGGAAACAGGGGTCGTCGTTAGCCACACTTCTCCCGGATCCTTCCTCACACAGACTCTCTGCTTCTCGGCATCCATGTTTTGTCCAGCTGGTCCTGGGCAGCCACGACTCTTCAGCTCTCCTCCCAACTCGCTCCCTTTGCCGATTGCAAGTGTTCCTTTTATACTCACCTGCAGACTTGATAGACTGCAGGTGGGCATGGTCGATTTCAATTGCCTGACCCTGCCTGGCCTTGTTAGTGGGACATGTCCTATGAAGATGTTGATGTGCTGCTATTTGCATCTTCTTCGTCCCAGTACCATAGTGGTATTTCTCATACGAAATCTGTACTCCTCTTGCTTTCATCTTCTTCGTCACAGTACTTGAGTGATATTTGGGGGAATATATTGTGTTTCAACACATTCTATGAAGGCTGAGGGGGGGTTGGGTAGGTCACTGTCAAGGAAGGGGAGATACCATGTTTCTGCTCTAGGGATGTTCTTAGGATAGGGTATTGGTCCTTTCACTCTGGTACCCTAAGTAAATGAGGTTAACAGGGAAGGAAAAGATTGGTTCTCACAGTAGTTTATATTAGAGGGACAGGAAGATAAGTCCAGGTTATAGTTAGAAAAAGGGCTTTTACATTCTCTTGAGTGTTCGATGGAGGATCTTGGGGTAGGGTAGGACATGTGTGATGATATACTATGACAGCAGAGGGGAGGTAGGATAATTCAGGATTAGGAAAAGGGGGTGCCAGATGTCATCTTCAGGCATCCCACTTCCATTCTTCAAAGACCCTCCATCCTAGTAGTACCCCTATGCTGCCTCCCTCCCGGGTCAGAATCTGACAATCTTACCCTTCTGTCGGTTACCTGAGGGCGGACTTAAGCAGGGAAATGTGAGAACGCCCTCAGATTTCTCAAAGATGGCAAAGCCATAAAGCTATCATGAAAGATATGAAATGAAAGTGTAAGCCACGAGTGGCTGCCAAGTTAAAAGATTGAAACGAAAGAGATGAGATGTGAAACTGAGCACTGGTCGTAAATAAAAGAATTACAGGTTAAGAGAGAGAGAACCTGTGTTGGCAAAAGCCAGAGGAATACAGAAAGCATATTGAAGTGCACAGGGGTATCGGTTGAGTGACCTCTAATGGGTGGACAGTGTGGTCTGAAAACTCTGCCTAGAAAGAGTGACCCTTGCTTGGGAAAAGCCAAGAAAAGCAAATGTCAAAAGGTTTGTGTTATTTAACAGTTGTCAAAATGAATTTTAAATGAAGAAGCAGAGCAATTAATGTGAATTATTGAAAGCTGGAAGATTTGATTTGATATTGGTTTTGAAAGCTGGAAGAGTGGAACTATTCTGAACTCGGGAAAGGGGAAGCTGAGTCTAAGCCAAGAGCTGGAAGAAGCTCAGAACATTGTTTTTTTGTACACTATTCCTTTTGCTGCTGACATCCCTACACATTGTATACAGTTAGTTGTGACGGCAAGTATAGGTTTTAGACATAGACAAACATTTGATTTGAACTTAGTGACACAGACTATACTTAGTTTTCCCTAGGTAGGGACATCCCACTTTAGCATAGGGCAAGTTAGGCCTTACTCCACCCTGACTTAAGTTCTAATAAAATCTTTGAGCAGGATTTTGAATCTGTTTGTGTCTTGTTTCATGATGCCTTCACAATAAAATAAGTGCAAGAACAACAAGCATTTCCTAAGCCAAATAAAAGCCAAAGTCAGAAGGAAAGATTATCAGCAGTTTGTTGATGAGAATGTGGGACATGTGAGAAACCTGAAGGTGTCTAGTACCCGGGGACCCAAAGGTAAACAGAGTGACCCAGCAAGACGAGATTGCCCTTCGGAAGTCTCTGTGCAAATTAGCAAGCGCTCTGGTTGGTCTGAGCTCGACTGAGGGAGACCGATGACTGAGAAAGGATCAGAGCCCGGCTGAGGGGGATCAAAGGGTGACAGGTATTCACCCCAAGTAAAGATTACCAGAAGAAACTGTAACCTTGTGCTGGAGAAGCCCAGGAGTGAGCTGTGCTCGAGAGTCCCACCTCGTCCCATGCTAAAAACGTGGGGAAGCGAGACACCGGCCATAACATCCTGACATATTTTGTGAACACTTATTTCTTTTCTTGTGAACATTATCCCACACTCTTTTGTAGCATAGCAGTAAGGATTGGCAATAGTTTTTTTTTAGTATAGTGCCTTTTGATTTGACTAGTCCACTAGGACTGTATTATTATTATTTGATGGTCGTAGCTTGTTCCCATCTTAGTGTTAGATGTAGCTTAGTCAATCATCTCACCCATTTTAAAGTTTAATAAACACCCTTGAACTGTGATCACGTGAGTCCATCTTACTTTGATGCCACTGATATAGTATATTCAGGAGGAGCAGAACTAAACCTGCATTGCCTGTGGCAAAACCAAGAGCGGAACAAACAGTATCATTTTCTAACATGTTTTCCTAAAAGAAGTTGTGATAGCCAATATGGTTGAACGTCACAAACGTACTCAATGATTTGAAGCTGACCTCTCTCCACACAGTACTTATAATAGAGTTAGGAGTGTTTGCCTTTGTCCTGCCAGGAAAGTATACCAGGATAGGGATCTTTCCAGTGGTAGTCCTGGCAGGTTAGTAGACCAGGAAAAAGTAATTAAAGTACTATATTGTGGAAGGTTTATATGTCAAGAAGAAGAAGTCATAAACTCACTAAAGGTGTCTCATGAATTATTGAGGAGGAATTCTGACCAACTTTGCTGTTGATACAGAAGAAACTGTAGAAGTGTTTCATTTATCCAGAAGTAGACTTTTTTGAATTTTTGCTATTAGTGGAAAAAGACAAAGACGTGTTATCTAAGGTGAACTATTTCTGAAAGTCCAAGTGAAAGAGTTTTGAAGAAAGAAGAACTTATATAATTCAAACTTGGATACAAAAGGTCCTTGTTTATTTGAACGGGTGAATCCTGCTTTGAATCTGGGGAAGGGGAATCAACCCAGGTTACAAGGATATACAGTTATTGGGTTGGTGTTGAACTTAACTGTTATTTCTGTTACATTGAAGTTGCCATATAGTTTCTTTATACGTTTTATGTTTGTATAGATCTGAGAGACAGATTACTTTTGTTAGAGTGTTTCCTTCAGTTTATTTTGATAGGCAGGGAAATCCTTGTTAGGTTAGGGATAGAGAGGAGTTTATCAAACCTTTTTAACCCCTTAACTGCCAATGGGCTTCCTCCCATTGGCCAAGCCCTTTTTTAGTGATATCGGTATGTTGCCATTCAATCCCTTGTAACTTTTTTGTTACATGTGATATCTCGGACAAATTTGGCCCCTTTTCTTCCCACATGTAGTTGGTCATAACGCCACCAAGGAATTCTAGTTTGCTGTATGGGGTGAGAGAAAATAACCAAAAAGGGAGCAAACTTTGTTTTTTCAGAAAATGCTAATAACATGATGTACATGGAAGCCTGTGGTATTTTCCTTGTAAGAGATAAGAACAAATGGTTTGCTGTGCTGAATTCGCCATTTTCCAGGCTTTCAAGAACAGGTTGAGTGGAAACCAAAAATACATTTTTATAAGGTTACATCCCATCAGTTTTGTGAGAGTTAGGCGATTTTACCCTTTTTTTTCTCTAAAAAAGACATGCGTGTACGGAATGGAAGAGGAGGGTAGGAAAGTTGAATGGGAAGACAGAAAGGCATACATTTTTTGAAAAGTAGACAGAATTCCAAGTTTAAGAAGTGGTCATTTGCGCAGGTCAGGCAACAACTATGCAAGTAAAATTCCCGTAGTTTGGGGAAAAATTGGAAATGTTACAGGAAAAAAGGTTTGTGCTGGACATGGTTGGACCTGTAAGGTAATGGCGTCTGTGAATATTGCAAAAGCAATGCACCGCTACATTCCCCCAACTATTCTAGCTAGGAAATCACACATTTTTCGTAATGTTTCACAAAACAAGCAATATCACAAGTCAAAACGGTGCCATGGTAGACAGGACTTGTATGCTGGCAGTCTAAACAGATGTAAGTAGCATGTGTAAATAAGGAAAACAAGTGTGGCGAGGAAATACAAGCATATATTTTTTGAACGAGCACAGGCTTTGGAAGGGTAGGTGACTTAAGCAGGTTACAGAAGCATGCATTGCCTAAAGCAGCGATAAATGTAGTTCACATTTGGGAAATGAAAGGGTTGTGTAACAAAGTGTAGTAGCAAATGTATGAAACTTATAAAAACCAAGAGAAAACCAATGTCCTACCTTCCCACATTCCCACAGGTGTCCAGATGAAAACGGTACCACAAATGTGGGGGTTCGCCTACCTGGGCGCAAAAGGAGAAGGCCCTGGGGAAGACTGGATTTGGCTTTGTGGACAACCTACAGATTTGGGCCTGTGGGGTCAAAGCCACCAAGGAAAACTGGGAACACCATGCATTTCTGTAAAGACGACACCCCTGGGAATTCACAGAGGTCTGACTTATGTGAATCGCCCTAGAATTTATTAACCACAAGCCCCGGCAAAGCCTGAAATTCAGGAAAAAAATCCCACCATTTTCAGACATTTCCCACCTGAAAACCACTGAAACACGCTGCCAACAACACATGTCCACCCTTCCCGCGTTCCCACAGGTGTCCCGACGAAAATGCTACCTCACGTGTGGATGCACCTACCTAGGCGCAAAGGGAAAAGGCAAAACCACGGGTAACCCCAAGTGTTTCGGAAGAGCAGATTTTGCAGGAATTTGCTCTTGTGGACAACCTACAGATTAGGTCCTGGGGTGTCGCAGCCACCAAGGAAAACAGGGATCCCCATGCATTTCTAAAAAGAAGACACACGTGGTAATCCACAGAGGTCTGACTTGGGCGAATCGGCCCTAGAATGTATTACCCACATGTCCCAACAAAGTCTGAAATGTAAGGAAAAAATGCAATTTTCAGACATTTCCCACCTGGAAACTACTGAAAAACGCCACCAACAACACATGTGCTACCTTCCCACATTCCCATAGATGTCCGGATGAAAACAATACCTAACATGTGTGGGTGCACCTACCTGTGCGGAAAAGAAAAAGTGTCGACCGTCCACAAGTCCAACGGCAGTCCCAGGGAGCATGGCACGGTCCCCATCTGTTACCCAAGGGACATTTTGCAATGCTGCCTAGCCATGGCTCCAGGAGGGTCGGGGGTGATGTCCCTGGTCTTGGGTGGCTATCCCTCATGTGGGTTGACCGTCCACATGCCAGTCCAATTCACCCTTAACCCAACCAAACCTCTCCCATGTGTGCCTCAGTATCCCATATCTAGACAGGCAGAAGAAGGTAGCTGCCCCATAATAGAGTCTCTGCTTGGACAGGGCATTATTGTACCTACACGAAGTCCCTGCAACACCCTAATTTTGCCCACCAAGAAGCCAGGTAAAGTGGTCTACCATTTCATACAAGACCTGCGGGCAGGTAACGCCACTGTTCTGCCAACCTTTCCAGTGGTCCCTAATCCAGCCACCATACTGTCTTGTACCCCAGCATCAGCCACCTATTTCACTGTTGTAGATTTGTGCTCCGCTTTTTTCTCTATTCCGATCCATCCGGACAGTCAGTATCTGCTTGCCATTATGTATAAACGGATCTATGTGATCACTGCGCCGCCCGCAACTGCGATGCCGAAAATGCTGATGGCAGTTACGGCGCAGCACAGTGATCATATGGATCACTGTGCCCCCCTCCCCCAATCCCCCAATCCCCCAATCCCAACACAAACACACTTACCTTTAGGGTGGCACACTTCTGCGTGTGCCGCCCACACTCTGCAATCCCTGCGGTGTCAGCTCCTCCCACTAACGTGGGTTGGAGCTGATGCCGCAGGGTGCTTTTCATTTTTTTCTAACGTGTCCCCCGCTTTCTGAATTGGTAAGCGGGGGACACCCCCGCAACCCCTGACCCTGTTACTGCGCCCAGGAAGAGCGGGGGACACCCCTGCTCTGCTTGGGCACAGTAAATGTCACCCTCATTTTGTGCACCTTCAAAGTCGCAGTGACTTCGGGGGCGCACAAATGAGGGCAACATTTTTGTACGATAACTTTATAAACCTGTTCAGTACATGTTCCCACGTCTTTCTATGGGGTATGTAGAGAGCCTCACCTTGCTTTCCCCAATCCTGAAGGATCTTGACTCAGTAGATTTTCCAGGAGGGTCCACGCTGGTGCAATATGTAGATCTGCTACTAGCCTCCCCCTCCTTGGAAGCCTGCGAGAAGGACTCCCTCACACTGTTAACAGTGCTTGCTAATTAAGGTCACAAGGCATCTAAAGACAGCTTACAGCTGTGCTTACCCTGTGTACGATATCTGTGCATGGGATTTGAACTGGGGAAAAACAACTGTCCCGGGATTGTATTGTGGTGATGCAGAAAGTTCCCAAGCCACAGAACAGGAAGCACATGAGAAGGTTTCTCAGGTTGGTCAGTTACTGCAGACAATGGATCCCAGGGTATGCCACTATAGTTAAGCCCCTTCAGACCCTCATGCATGATTCGACTCCAGAACCCCTGCCATGGTTCCAGGACGCTGAAGATGCCCTTATCACCATAAAGCAAATGCTAACAAAAGCAACAGCTTTGGGTCTGCCTACAATAAGCCATTTGTGTTGTACTGCAATGAGTGCAATGGATTGGCCCAAGGAATGTTAACACAGTTGCATGGTGATTAGCACTGGCCATGTAATACTACTGTGTAGCCCTAGACCGGGTAGCAGCAGGACTCCCAGCTTGCCATTCATTATAGTCATTCATTACAGGGTCACCCTGTCACAGTTTCTGTACCCCCCACACAGTGCTGGCCCTGTTGCTTAATGGAAAGACAACACATATCCAATTCCCACCTTATTAGGTATGAGAAATTACTCATCTTCTGCGATTGTAACATTGAACCGGTATCCCATCTTGGACCCTGACTCTCTGTTACCCACCCCACAGAACGGCAAATGCATGATTGCCTAGTTGTTGAAATGCTTCTGTCACCCTGGGCTGATTTGTTAGATGATCCACTGCAGAACACTGACCTGGTACTCTTCATGGGCAGTTCATGTCTGCATAGCCAGGGGACAGGAGATCTTGTCTCTGGTTATTCTGTATTAACACCCCAATACGTCCTCAAGCCTTTTCGATTGCCCAATGCCAGGTTTGCCCATGTTGCAGAACTTGCTGTCCTCACACAAGAGTGTACCATGGCACAGGCTATATCGGCTCTGGTTTCCACCACCTCCAGTATGCTCACAGTGTTGTGCACGATTTCAGCATCCTATGGAAGCAGTGTGGTTAGTTGACATCCACCATTACCCCTGTATTGAATGGAAAATATATGTGTCAGCCCTATTTCATGCGCTACCGCCTACTACCTAGAGGCGCTCGCTTCCATAGGTCTTACCTCTGAAGTGTTTCACTTTTAGCATATAGAAGTATGTTGTAGAATGCCGGTTTCCTAGGCAAGGCGGCTGCAGCAGATGGATTTTTTTATATAGTAAGCGGGATTGCATGCCCTGAGCCATGCGTGAACTGTAGAAGTAGTTTGTACTGCAAGACCCAAAATGTATCTGTTTGCCTTCATAATCATGCCTTCCCAAGCTTGAGAACCTAGCCTCTGCCTAAAACCTGTATGCTGAGACTGTTCATTCACCAGAAACATTGTTGCTTGAGAATGTAATTATATGTCTGAATCCTCCTGCTCCACTGAAATCATGAGTGCTCACCTGTATAAAGCCCAGTGCCCACTTGCTGTGCCAAGTCTCATTCTGCCATTGGTTTGCTATTGTCCTGTGTATGCTGGCTTTGCTGACTGCCATTAAAGGTCGTTGACCAATGCACTGGAAGAGTCTGTGGTTATTTTTCCACGACAATACTAACATCCCCATTGTCATGTTGTAGAACTTTAACCTTCCCAAGTCCTCTGCAGCCCGTTACCTTGAACTTAAATTCCTCCCATCTTACCACTTCGTCTACTCCTCTACTCCCTCCAAACTGCCCACTCTGGTAGGAACTCTCTTGACCAGTCTTTCTAATTCACTCGCCTCCTCTGACCTCTCCATTGACGCCTCTCCCTCTGATCACTCCATACTTCACTTTAACAAATCAGATCCATAACCATCTATTTCTCATCGCCTCTCTGGAATGGCTTAGAGTTTCAGGCAGGACTATCTTGCCCCTTACCTTGATGATGTGAGGAACTCTAGCCTGTCTATTCCCCTTATTCCTACCTCTTTCATTGAACATTGTTAGGCAGAATCCCGTGCAGTTCCCTTAGTAAGCACTGCAGAAGATTAAGACTACAGGTGAGAGCAATAAATCCCCTTTGGTATCAGTCTGTACCACAAAGATTTAGTTGGTAGTCGTGGCTGAGCAGTCAGACTTCTCTCAAAAGGGAGATTAGCAGTATTCAGGGTTTACACATTAGGCCTACAGCACTATGGCACAAGGAAACACTGACCAAAGCTTTGTATTAAAAAATAGATATATATTTATTTTATACACTAATAAAACACATGTATCACAGTCATCAAGCAAGTTAAATTAAGTCAAAGGAAAAATATACACACTCCCAAGTTAAATTGTAGACCAAGTGAACCAGAGTGAAAACTGAGCAAAACGGCAAAGTGAAAACCACACACAAGGGATACTCTATCAATTCCTCACAAGGGGGGAAAGCACACGTTATATAGAAATAGGTTCTTATACACCCTAGCAACACTTTCCATAAGTTTGTGAACCAGTTTAAGCAAGACAGTGCATCAGTATAGGCAATAATTAATGAAAACTGAGCAAAATGGCATTTCACAAGGTTTAAAAAGGGGAAGAAAAGTAGTTATAAGAAATAGGTTCACCAACACAGTTCTAGTTGAGAATCAATCTAAAGAAGGCAGGTCTTACAAATGTAGCCAGAGTCAGTAGGCATGTGCCAGAGTCAGTGGTACAGGGCAAGGGCCCAGGAGCAAAATGTTCTTGTAGCTGCAGTCGAGTCTTTGGTTAACGATTTTGAAAAGGTGGATGTAGAAGTTGAAAAGACAATGTTAAGAGAGAGGGGCAGCCAAGCCAACAGGTAGGTAAAGGATTCAAAACACCCTTAGTGCTACCGCGAAGAAAGGGTGGCCTGGCGGAACAATGTACCTTGAAATGAAGAAGTGGCTCCTGCGGTGGCGGTTGTTTCTGCTAGTTCCTGCCGTTCGGGTGATCCAGCAGAGGAAGAGAGGCTCTCGTCATGGAGGAAGGTTCGAGTTACTGCACTACCCAGGGATGAAACCAGCCGCGGTGCTGCCCGACGAATAAAAGGTACGCTCCTTTAAATCGCGCTCCGGGTGGACTGGTGCCTGGCTATCCGGCCTCTGAGTACAGGAGATTCGACCAAGGCAAGTCCGGGAAGGCGATTGGCAAACTGGTTGGCCCCGCCAGCTCAAGGGAAGAAGGCTCTTGCAGATGAAGATCTTCTCTCGTCATGTGGAGAAAAGTGGTGAGACGCTGCAGCAAGGATGGTGTAACGCCTAACTTGCTCTAACTCTAAGATGGGAATGTTCCCTAATGGAAAGAAAACTAAAGGAAGTCTATTTATTTATTTATATTTATAAGGCACCAAAGACAGGCCCAGAGGTATAGTGGCCCCAACAACAACATACAATACAAAACACAAAATACTGTCTTTGTCAAAACCTATGCTTGTCCTCACTTCTTCAGAATAACAGGGTGAATGGGATCTGGCCAACTCAGTAGGGTTCAAAGTAAAGTTAATGTGACAATGGAGCCTTTCCGCAGCTACCTTCCCCAAATTGAAGGCACTCAGGATTATAAAGTTCCACAAGTGTCTCAGATTTCACTTGGCACAATGTTCACATGGCAAAAAGTTCACTTGGCAAAAGAAGTTCACTGTATCTTATCCTGGTAAGTTCTTTAGGCTTCTGTGTCTCCTTTTCGTGAAGCCCTTTAGATCATGCAGCTCCTTGCTTTCAATTGGGCTTCCCTGGTCGTGGCGCAGGCGTCAGCCCATATGGTTGTGCAACTAGGTGCCTTATCCTTAATAGAATTCTCTTTTCCTTATACTGTGGTCTTTGCGGCCAACCTGGATCAATCTCCCACGTGGTGGCCACCTCCATGCTTTTCCAACAATCTCTGCTTATTCTGGGGTCTCTGCAGCCACCCTGGTTCAATCTCCCACCTGGTAGCCACCTCAATGCTTTTCCAGCACTCTTTGCTTATTCTGGAGTCTCTGCAGCCAGCCTGGATCAATCTTCTGCCTGGTGGACACCCCGATGCGTTTCCAACATTCTTTGCTTATTCTGGGGTCTCTGCAGCCAGCCTGGATCAATCTCCCGCCTGGCGGCCACCCCAATGCATTTCTAACATTTTTTGTGAATTTTGCTCCCACTTAATTTCTTGCACAGGTCCCCTTTTTAGGATCTCCGTTTCGCTCACTTTTCATGTCCACGCACAGCTCTCCTCTTTGGAGACACTTCCTTTCTTTACACAGAGTCATACACGTGACGGCTCTACCACTATGTGTCCAGGTAATTCAATTTGTCAATTCCACCCGACGCGTCTCTAGTATTACATGTTCGGGCTGCAACATCGTATCTTGCTCGCTTACTTTTACCAATGTAACAAGTGATCAGCACGCCCCCGGCTCCTTTCTTTGGACTTCTCTTCTTTGATGGAAACAGGGGTCGTTAGCCACACTTCTCCCGGATCCTTCCTCACACAGACTCTCTGCTTCTCGGCATCCATGTTTTGTCCAGCTGGTCCTGGGCAGCCACGACTCTTCAGCTCTCCTCCCAACTCGCTCCCTTTGCCGATTGCAAGTGTTCCTTTCATACTCACCTGCAATTGCCTGACCCTGCCTGGCCTTGTTAGTGGGACATGTCCTATGAAGATGTTGATGTGCTGCTATTTGCATCTTCTTCGTCCCAGTACCATAGTGGTATTTCTCATACGAAATCTGTACTCCTCTTGCTTTCATCTTCTTCGTCACAGTACTTGAGTGATATTTGGGGGAATATATTGTGTTTCAACACATTCTATGAAGGCTGAGGGGGGGTTGGGTAGGTCACTGTCAAGGAAGGGGAGATACCATGTTTCTGCTCTAGGGATGTTCTTAGGATAGGGTATTGGTCCTTTCACTCTGGTCCCCTAAGTAAATGAGGTTAACAGGGAAGGAAACGATTGGTTCTCACAGTAGTTTATATTAGAGGGACAGGAAGATAAGTCCAGGTTATAGTTAGAAAAAGGGCTTTTACATTCTCTTGAGTGTTCGATGGAGGATCTTGGGGTAGGGTAGGACATGTGTGATGATATACTATGACAGCAGAGGGGAGGTAGGATAATTCAGGATTAGGAAAAGGGGGTGCCAGATGTCATCTTCAGGCATCCCACTTCCATTCTTCAAAGACCCTCCATCCTAGTAGTACCCCTTTGCTGCCTCCCTCCCGGGTCAGAATCTGACAATCTTACCCTTCTGTCGGTTACCTGAGGGCGGATTTAAGCAGGGAAATGTGAGAACGCCCTCAGATTTCTCAAAGGTGGCAAAGCCATAAAGCTATCATGAAAGATATGAAATGAAAGTGTAAGCCACGAGTGGTTGCCAAGTTAAAAGATTGATACGAAAGAGATGAGATGTGAAACTGAGCACTGGTCGTAAATAAAAGAATTACAGGTTAAGAGAGAGAGAACCTGTGTTGGCAAAAGCCAGAGGAATACAGAAAGCATATTGAAGTGCACAGGGGTATCGGTTGAGTGACCTGTAATGGGTGGACAGTGTGGTCTGAAAACTCTGCCTAGAAAGAGTGACCCTTACTTGGGAAAAGCCAAGAAAAGCAAATGTCAAAAGGTTTGTGTTATTTAACAGTTGTCGAAATGATTTTTAAATGAAGAAGCAGAGCAATTAATGTGAATTATTGAAAGCTGGAAGATTTGAACTGATATTGGTTTTGAAAGCTGGAAGAGTGGAACTATTCTGAACTCGGGAAAGGGGAAGCTGAGTCTAAGCCAAGAGCTGGAAGAAGCTCAGAACATTGTTTTTTTGTACACTATTCCTTTTGCTGCTGACATCCCTACACATTGTATACAGTTAGTTGTGACGGCAAGTATAGGTTTTAGACACAGAAAAACATTTGATTTGAACTTAGTGACACAGACTATACTTAGTTTTCCCTAGGTAGGGACATCCCACTTTAGCATAGGGCAAGTTAGGCCTTACTCCACCCTGACTTAAGTTCTAATAAAATCTTTGAGCAGGATTTTGAATCTGTTTGTGTCTTGTTTCATGATGCCTTCACAATAAAATAAGTGAAAGAACAACAAGCATTTCCTAAGCCAAATAAAAGCCAAAGTCAGAAGGAAAGATTATCAGCAGTTTGTTGATGAGAATGTGAGAAACCTGAAGGTGTCTAGTACCCGGGGACCCAAAGGTAAACAGAGTGACCCAGCAAGACGAGATTGCCCTTCGGAAGTCTCTGTGCAAATTAGAAAGCGCTCTGGTTGGACTGAGCCCGACTGAGGGAGACCGATGACTGAGAAAGGATCAGAGCCCGGCTGAGGGGGATCAAAGGGTGACAGGTATTCACCCCAAATAAAGATTACCAGAAGAAACTGTAACCTTGTGCTGGAGAAGCCCAGGAGTGAGCTGTGCTCGAGAGTCCCACCTCGCCCCATGCTAAAAACGTGGGGAAGCGAGACACCGGCCATAACATCCTGACATATTTTGTGAACACTTATTTCTTTTCTTGTGAACATTATCCCACACTCTTTTGTAGCATAGCAGTAAGGATTGGCAATAGTTTTTTTTTAGTATAGTGCCTTTTGATTTGACTAGTCCACTAGGACTGTATTATTATTATTTGATGGTCGTAGCTTGTTCCCATCTTAGAGTTAGATGTAGCTTAGTCATTCATCTCACCCATTTTAAAGTTTAATAAACACCCTTGAACTGTGATCACGTGTGTCCATCTTACTTTGATGCCACTGATATAGTATATTCAGGAGGAGCAGAACTAAACCTGCATTGCCTGTGGCAAAACCAAGAGCGGAACAAACAGTATCATTTTCTAACATGTTTTCCTAAAAGAAGTTGTGATAGCCAATATGGTTGAACGTCACAAACGTACTCAATGATTTGAAGCTGACCTCTCTCCACACAGTACTTATAATAGAGTTAGGAGTGTTTGCCTTTGTCCTGCCAGGAAAGTATACCAGGATAGGGATCTTTCCAGTGGTAGTCCTGGCAGGTTAGTAGACCAGGAAAAAGTAATTGAAGTACTATATTGTGGAAGGTTTATATGTCAAGAAGAAGAAGTCATAAACTCACTAAAGGTGTCTCATGAATTATTGAGGAGGCATTCTGACCAACTTTGCTGTTGATACAGAAGAAACTGTAGAAGTGTTTCATTTATCCAGAAGTAGACTTTTTTGAATTTTTGCTATTAGTGGAAAAAGACAAAGACGTGTTAGCTAAAGTGAACTATTTGTGAAAGTCCAAGTGAAAGAGTTTTGAAGAAAGAAGAACTTACATAATTCAAACTTGGATACAAAAGGTCCTTGTTTATTTGAACTGGTGAATCCTGCGTTGAATCTGGGGGAAGAGGAATCAACCCAGGTTACAAGGATATACAGTTATTGGGTTGGTGTTGAACTTAACTGTTATTTCTGTTACATTGAAGTTGCCATATAGTTTCTTTATACGTTTTATGTTTGTATAGATCTGAGGGACAGATTACTTTTGTTAGAGTGTTTCCTTCAGTTTATTTTGATAGGCAGGGAAATCCTTGTTAGGTTAGGGATAGAGAGGAGTTTATCAAACCTTTTTAACCCCTTAACTGCCAATGGGCTTCCTCCCATTGGCCAAGCCCTTTTTTGGTGATATCGGTATGTTGCCATTCAATCCCTTTAACTTTTTTGTTACATGTGATATCTCGGACAAATTTGGCCCCTTTATTTCCCACATGTAGTTGGTCATAACGCCACCAAGGAATTCTAGTTTGCTGTGTGGGGTGAGAGAATATAGCCAAAAAGGGAGCAAACTTTGTTTTTTCAGAAAATGCTAATAACATGATGTACATGGAAGCCTGTGGTATTTTCCTTGTAAGAGCTAAGAACAAATGGTTTGCTGTGCTGAATACGCCATTTTCCAGGCTTTCAAGAACAGGTTGAGTGGAAACCAAAAATACATTTTTATAAGGTTACATCCCATCAGTTTTGTGAGAGTTAGGCGATTTTACCCTTTTTTTTCTCTAAAAAAGACATGCGTGTACGGAATGGAAGAGGAGGGTAGGAAAGTTGAATGGGAAGACAGAAAGGCATACATTTTTGAAAAGTAGACAGAATTCCAAGTTTATGAAGTGGTCATTTGCGCAGGTCAGGCAACAACTATGCAAGTAAAATTCCCGTAGTTTGGGGAAAAATTGGAAATGTTACAGGAAAAAAGGTTTGTGCTGGACATGGTTGGACCTGTAAGGTAATGGCGTCTGTGAATATTGCAAAAGCAATGCACCGCTACATTCCCCCAACTATTCTAGCTAGGAAATCACACATTTTTCGTAATGTTTCACAAAACAAGCAATATCACAAGTCAAAACGGTGCCATGGTAGACAGGACTTGTATGCTGGCAGTCTAAACAGATGTAAGTAGCATGTGTAAATAAGGAAAACAAGTGTGGCGAGGAAATACAAGCATATATTTTTTGAACGAGCACAGGCTTTGGAAGGGTAGGTGACTTAAGCAGGTTACAGAAGCATGCATTGCCTAAAGCAGCGATAAATGTAGTTCACATTTGGGAAATGAAAGGGTTGTGTAACAAAGTGTAGTAGCAAATGTATGAAACTTATAAAAACCAAGAGAAAACCAATGTCCTACCTTCCCACATTCCCACAGGTGTCCAGATGAAAACGGTACCACAAATGTGGGGGTTCGCCTACCTGGGCGCAAAAGGAGAAGGCCCTGCGGAAGACTGGATTTGGCTTTGTGGACAACCTACAGATTTGGGCCTGTGGGGTCAAAGCCACCAAGGAAAACTGGGAACACCATGCATTTCTGTAAAGACGACACCCCTGGGAATTCACAGAGGTCTGACTTATGCGAATCGCCCTAGAATTTATTAACCACAAGCCCCGGCAAAGCCTGAAATTCAGGAAAAAAATCCCACCATTTTCAGACATTTCCCACCTGAAAACCACTGAAACACGCTGCCAACAACACATGTCCACCCTTCCCGCGTTCCCACAGGTGTCCCGACGAAAATGCTACCTCACGTGTGGATGCACCTACCTAGGCGCAAAGGGAAAAGGCAAAACCACGGGTAACCCCAAGTGTTTCGGAAGAGCAGATTTTGCAGGAATTTGATCTTGTGGACAACCTACAGATTAGGTCCTGGGGTGTCGCAGCCACCAAGGAAAACAGGGATCCCCATGCATTTCTGAAAAGAAGACACACGTGGTAATCCACAGAGGTCTGACTTGGGCGAATCGGCCCTAGAATGTATTACCCACATGTCCCAACAAAGTCTGAAATGTAAGGAAAAAATGCAATTTTCAGACATTTCCCACCTGGAAACTACTGAAAAACGCCACCAACAACACATGTGCTACCTTCCCACATTCCCATAGATGTCCGGATGAAAACAATACCTAACGTGTGGGTGCACCTACCTGTGCGGAAAAGAAAAAGTGTCGACCGTCCACAAGTCCAACGGCAGTCCCAGAGAGCATGGCACGGTCCCCATCTGTTACCCAAGGGACATTTTGCAATGCTGCCTAGCCATGGCTCCAGGAGGGTCGGGGGTGATGTCCCTGGTCTTGGGTGGCTATCCCTCATGTGGGTTGACCGTCCACATGCCAGTCCAATTCACCCTTAACCCAACCAAACCTCTCCCATGTGTGCCTTAGTATCCCATATCTAGACAGGCAGAAGAAGGTAGCTGCCCCATAATGGAGTCTCTGCTTGGACAGGGCATTATTGTACCTACACGAAGTCCCTGCAACACCCTAATTTTGCCCACCAAGAAGCCAGGTAAAGTGGTCTACCATTTCATACAAGACCTGCGGGCAGGTAACGCCACTGTTCTGCCAACCTTTCCAGTGGTCCCTAATCCAGCCACCATACTGTCTTGTACCCCAGCGTCAGCCACCTATTTCACTGTTGTAGATTTGTGCTCCGCTTTTTTCTCTATTCCGATCCATCCTGACAGTCAGTATCTGCTTGCCATTATGTATAAACGGATCTATGTGATCACTGCGCCGCCCGCAACTGCGATGCCGAAAATGCTGATGGCAGTTACGGCGCAGCACAGTGATCATATGGATCACTGTGCCCCCTCTCCCAATCCCCCAATCCCAACACAAACACACTTACATTTAGGGTGGCACACTTCTGCGTGTGCCGCCCGCACTCTGCAATCCCTGCAGTGTCAGCTCCTCCCACTAACGTGGGTTGGAGCTGATGCCACAGGGTGCTTTTCATTTTTTTCTAACGTGTCCCCCGCTTTCTGAATTGGTAAGCGGGGGACACCCCCGCAACCCCTGACCCTGTTACTGCGCCCAGGAAGAGCGGGGGACACCCCCGCTCTGCTTGGGCACAGTAAATGTCACCCTCATTTTGTGCACCTTCAAAGTCGCAGTGACTTCGGGGGCGCACAAAAGAGGGCAACATTTTTGTACGATAACTTTATAAACCTGTTCAGTACATGTTCCCACGTCTTTCTATGGGGTATGTAGAGAGCCTCACCTTGCTTTCCCCAATCCTGAAGGATCTTGACTCAGTAGATTTTCCAGGAGGGTCCACGCTGGTGCAATATGTAGATCTGCTACTAGCCTCCCCCTCCTTGGAAGCCTGCGAGAAGGACTCCCTCACACTGTTAACAGTGCTTGCTAATTAAGGTCACAAGGCATCTAAAGGCAGCCTACAGCTGTGCTTACCCTGTGTACGATATCTGTGCATGGGATTTGAAGTGGGGAAAAACAACTGTCCCGGGATTGTATTGTGGTGATGCAGAAAGTTCCCAAGCCACAGAACAGGAAGCACATGAGAAGGTTTCTCAGGTTGGTCAGTTACTGCAGACAATGGATCCCAGGGTATGCCACTATAGTTAAGCCCCTTCAGACCCTCATGCATGATTCGACTCCAGAACCCCTGCCATGGTTCCAGGACGCTGAAGATGCCCTTATCACCATAAAGCAAATGCTAACAAAAGCAACAGCTTTGGGTCTGCCTACAATAAGCCATTTGTGTTGTACTGCAATGAGTGCAATGGATTGGCCCAAGGAATGTTAACACAGTTGCATGGTGATTAGCACTGGCCATGTAATACTACTGTGTAGCCCTAGACCGGGTAGCAGCAGGACTCCCAGCTTGCCATTCATTATAGTCATTCATTACAGGGTCACCCTGTCACAGTTTCTGTACCCCCACACAGTGCTGGCCCTGTTGCTTAATGGAAAGACAACACATATCCAATTCCCACCTTATCAGGTATGAGAAATTACTCATCTTCTGCGATTGTAACATTGAACCGGTATCCCATCTTGGACCCTGACTTTCTGTTACCCACCCCACAGAACGGCAAATGCATGATTGCCTAGTTGTTGAAATGCATCTGTCACCCTGGGCTGATTTGTTAGATGCTCCACTGCAGAACACTGACCTGGTACTCTTCATGGGCAGTTCATGTCTGCATAGCCAGGGGACAGGAGATCTTGTCTCTGGTTATTCTGTATTAACACCCCAATTCGTCCTCAAGCCTTTTCGATTGCCCAATGCCAAGTTTGCCCATGTTGCAGAACTTGCTGTCCTCACACAAGAGTGTACCATGGCACAGGCTATATCGGCTATGGTTTCCACCACCTCCAGTATGCTCACAGTGTTGTGCATGATTTCAGCATCCTATGGAAGCAGTGTGGTTACTTGACATCCACCATTACCCCTGTATTGAATGGAAAATATATGTGTCAGCCCTATTTCATGCGCTACCGCCTACTACCTAGAGGCGCTCGCTTCCATAGGTCTTACCTCTGAAGTGTTTCAATTTTAGCATATAGAAGTATGTTGTAGAATGCCGGTTTCCTAGGCAAGGCGGCTGCAGCAGATGGATTTTTTTATATAGTAAGCGGGATTGCATGACCTGAGCCATGCGTGAACTGTAGAAGTAGTTTGTACTGCAAGACCCAAAATGTATCTGTTTGCCTTCATAATCATGCCTTCCCAAGCTTGAGAACCTAGCCTCTGCCTAAAACCTGTATGCTGAGACTGTTCATTCACCAGAAACATTGTTGCTTGAGAATGTAATTATATGTCTGAATCCTCCTGCTCCACTGAAATCATGAGTGCTCACCTGTATAAAGCCCAGTGCCCACTTGCTGTGCCAAGTCTCATTCTGTCATTGGTTTGCTATTGTCCTGTGTATGCTGGCTTTGCTGACTGCCATTAAAGGTCGTTGACCAATGCACTGGAAGAGTCTGTGGTTATTTTTCCACGACAATACTAACATCCCCATTGTCATGTTGTAGAACTTTAACCTTCCCAAGTCCTCTGCAGCCCGTTACCTTGAACTTAAATTCTTCCCATCTTACCACTTCGTCTGCTCCTCTACTCCCTCCAAACTGCCCACTCTGGTAGGAACTCTCTTGACCAGTCTTTCTAATTCACTCGCCTCCTCTTACCTCTCCATTGACGCCTCTCCCTCTGATCACTCCATACTTCACTTTAACAAATCAGATCCGTAACCATCTATTTCTCATCGCCTCTCTGCAATGGCTTAGAGTTTCAGGCAGGACTATCTTGCCCCTTACCTTGATGATGTGAGGAACTCTAGCCTGTCTATTCCCCCTTATTCCTACCTCTTTCATTGAACATTGTTAGGCAGAATCCCGTGCAGTTCCCTTAGTAAGCACTACAGAAGATTAAGACTACAGGTGAGAGCAATAAATCCCCTTTGGTATCAGTCTGTACCACAAAGATTTAGTTGGTAGTCGTGGCTGAGCAGTCAGACTTATCTCAAAAGGGAGATTAGCAGTATTCAGGGTTTACACATTAGGCCTACAGCACTATGGCACAAGGAAACACTGACCAAAGCTTTGTATTAAAAAATAGATATATATTTATTTTATACACTAATAAAACACATGTATCACAGTCATCAAGCAAGTTAAATTAAGTCAAAGGAAAAATATACACACTCCCAAGTTAAATTGTAGACTAAGTGAACCAGAGTGAAAACTGAGCAAAACGGCAAAGTGACAGCCACACACAAGGGATACTCTATCAATTCCTCACAAGGGGGGAAAGCACACGTTATATAGAAATAGGTTCTTATACACCCTAGCAACACTTTCCATAAGTTTGTGAACCAGTTTAAGCAAGACAGTGCATCAGTATAGGCAATAATTAATGAAAACTGAGCAAAATGGCATTTCACAAGGTTTAAAAAGGGGAAGAAAAGTAGTTATAAGAAATAGGTTCACCAACACAGTTCTAGTTGAGAATCAATCTAAAGAAGGCAGGTCTTACAAATATAGCCAGAGTCAGTAGGCATGTACCAGAGTCAGTGGTACAGGGCAAGGGCCCAGGAGCAAAATGTTCTTGTAGCTGCAGTCGAGTCTTTGGTTAACGATTTTGAAAAGGTGGATGTAGAAGTTGAAAAGACAATGTTAAGAGAGAGGGGCAGCCAAGCCAACAGGTAGGTAAAGGATTCAAAACACCCTTAGTGCTACTGCGAAGAAAGGGTGGCCTGGCGGAACAATGTACCTTGAAATGAAGAAGTGGCTCCTGCGGTGGCGGTTGTTTCTGCTAGTTCCTGCCGTTCGGGTGATCCAGCAGAGGAAGAGAGGCTCTCGTCATGGAGGAAGGTTCGAGTTACTGCACTACCCAGGGATGAAACCAGCTGCGGTGCTGCCCGACGAATAAAAGGTACGCTCCTTTAAATCGCGCTCCGGGTGGACTGGTGCCTGGCTATCCGGCCTCTGAGTACAGGAGATTCGACCAAGGCAAGTCCGGGAAGGCGATTGGCAAACTGGTTGGCCCCGCCAGCTCAAGGGAAGAAGGCTCTTGCAGATGAAGATATTCTCTCGTCATGTGGAGAAAAGTGGTGAGACGCTGCAGCAGGGCTTCACCAGTGGTTCAGTCGTTGCAGATGTCTTTGTCTTCTCTCCTCTTCGGCTTCTTAGTTCCAGTGGCGACATCTTGGTCTTCCAGTCCTCAGGACTCTGCTTTTATGCAAAAAGATCCCCATTCATACAGCCCAGCTGTCACTCACACAGTGGAGTGGTCATCTTGGCGGGAGACCCTCCAGCCTATCCGGGTAGAGTGCGACATGGGTTGCTGAGGCAACCCTGTCTAGGCGTCCTACTCTACCTCCCCCACAATGGACCCACCCCAGACTCAGTGGCGCCGAGAGGACGAACAAAGGATCCGCGACCTGGGTTAGGAGTTTAGAGAAAGACACGAGAAAGAAGTTATATTAAAGTTCTGGCAAATAAAACCTAGCAGAGTCAAGTTAATATTAAAATGCACCAGCGGCATGTTAGAGGCTGTCAGAAAAAGTGGTAGCCTCTAACAATGGGAAAATCCTATTGGGAAATATTTGTGGTCGAATATTTACAGTAGTAACCACTGCCCCCAACCAGAAGCTGTTGAGAGAGGGACTGTACGGTACCCTCTCGAAAATGAACATAAGGGAAAAACTATTAACCCTTTCCAGTACCTCCATAGTAAGATGGTTTTCTACTGGTTTAGTCCATAAAAATTGACTAGTAAAGTCAATGGGGACTTTACATGCCCTGGGAGACAGTAGTCAGTCCCAGGTTATGGAGTTTATGTTTGGGGGTCACTACGACACCCCTGTGTAACTGCACTGAGGGTGCTGTGTAACACATGTGAATAAAGATGGTTCCTATGGGGTTGAGAAAATCCCATAGACATTAAACACAAAAATAGCCTAGAACACACATAGCAAAAATGCCTAAGAGTGGGAAAAAGTGTCTCACTCTTAGCAGAAAAAAAGAAACAAACCCTTCAATCCAGCAAAGCTGCTGTGGGACTGTATAGGTAAAGGAAATTAGCCATTGAATGAGAATTCTCCCTAACACTCGCCCCCACACCCCCCAGACTAAGGGACAGGAGGATCTAATCCACTCCTGGATGAGTCTCTTACCTCTAGTTGGTTATAAACATCCTAGAGAGACCATCAGCATTTTGGTGGTGACATCCTGACCTGCGCTCAATGGTAAAATCAAACCCTTAGAGGCTATTGACCATTTTAGCAGTTTTGGGCTTTCCCCTTTCATTTGCATCAACCATCTCAAGGGTTGGTGGTCTGTTTGAATGATGAAAGTAGATCCATACAATTATGGTCTAAACGTCTTCAAAGCCCACACAATGGCAAAACATTCTCTCTCAATAGTTGCCCACATTGTTTCAGGTTCCTTCAGTTTCCTACTGATGAAGCAAATGGGGTGCTCCCTACCTTTCTCATCCAGTTGACTGAGTACTGCACCTGTACCTAGAAAGGGCACAGGTGTTTGCGTCCCGCAGTTTGGCCCAGGAGGGCCTCCATCCTGAAGCCACGCCCCTCCACCACTTCAGCTGGATACCGGGACCCACAGGGTGAAGTCCAAGGGAGAAAGGGCGCGGGTGTTTGAGTCCAGCAGGGTGTTCGCGGACCCGTGGCGGTGTACTACCTGGACCAGTGAGATGAGACTGTGGCATTTTACTGTGGGGAGGGCCAACAAAGCCTACAGCGTACTGAGCACTGTGGAGGGCCAAAACTCTAATACCCCCTACAGGCGCTCAAGGTCTGGCCCAGTCAGGTGGTGAAGACCCCCTTTTCTGCTCGGTTTTGTTCCTTAAAGCCCTAAACCCTTTTCTATTCTCTCTCTAATCAGGTCATATCATGGTGGGCCTTCCCCGGGATGCCGCCATTGGAGCCATGGAAGGTGGAAACATTACCTCTCTTTTTTCCCCTCTTTACCTTTCTAAATCCTCCCTCCTATTGAGTTTACAGGGCCTCTCGGCCCCATTGGCGAACCAGAAACCAATTTTGGGCAGAAGGCTGAGGGGTGGTTTGTCGAGCAAAGTACTGGAGGCCACACAGGCAAAGGGAGCCTGCATTGGGAGTCTCTGTGGGAAAGGAGCTCCTGTCCAACTGTCCTCGGCCACTGCTGGCATCAATGACGGAGTCTCTGCGGAGCCCTTGCTCAAGCCACCTTGCCCCTCCAGCCTGCAGGTGGGGCCCCTACTATGGCCCTCTGGGACCTCCTGCGGTCTTGTTTCAATCCCTCTTCTTACAACTGAATTTACAAGCCCATTTCTGGATGACCTTGGGACCCCCGTCAACCTGCTAACCCCTGAAGGGGGTCTTGACTGTGTGGCTACAGCCAGACTCCTGGATACCTTGGCCAATGGCTGTGAGAGGATTTCAATAGGGTTTTCGAAACTAATCGAAGGGAATGTGTCGCTGGCTCCATCTATGGCCCCACCTTTATTCCCATCCTTGGCGCTGGCCCCACTCCATCTATCTTCTGGCCCAAACCATGAGGTTATAGTTCCACTGTTGCCCCCGTCTCGTCCCGAAGCTGAAGCCCACCCTGCCCCTTCCCTTGTGCCCAGGTTTGTGGATCCTGAGGCCTCGGGTCTAGTCGGTTTGAGTGGGGGAGAGAAGTCCAGCCCTCTGTCCAGATCCGGGAGTAAGCCCACGTCTGATGCTCCCCGAGGGATCAGCTCCTTCCTCGATTTTAGCCCTCCTTTAGCCTCTAAATCCCCCCCGCAAAAGGAGATCATTGTCCACCAGCCCAACCTTTCTCAGTTTCTGCAACCCTGCCTAGATGTCCCTGGAACCTCCTGTTATCAAAGATGGGCGAGATCAAAAATCCCTTACTAGTGTTGATAAAGAGGATGCAGGGGACCGGGGGCTGGGGGGCATGGGTAGGGAAGGAGAGGGCTCAGTAGGGTGTGGCCCAAGGGGTCCAAATTTTGACTTTGATAAAGGAATACATCCCTCGACCCCCTGTCCGTCCCTGCGTACCTCGGTGGTTAGGTCTCTCCAGTTCAGGAGGAGTCGGCCAGAGTTAGGTCCTCCCCCACTGTCACCCCGAAGGAGGGAAACCATCGATCTTGTCTCAAGGGCTAAGCCCCCATTATTGCAGAACCCCGTGGGGAGAGCCCAGGGCAACTTGCGCTCAGTGTTGAGGAGGGTCAGTGCATCAATCCCCGGTCCGGGGAGGCCGTGGTTGGGGCTCTACACTCATGAAGGCTGTAGTAGTTCCATGATCATGCTTCATGGTGTCCCAAAACCCACTACTGGCCTAAGAGAACCAAGGGACGCCCTGCGGAACAAATGTCTACACTGGTTGCGGGTTGTGGGGGAGTGCGAGTTTGTGTCCAGGAGCTCTTTGTTGGAGTGCACCAGACTGTCCAATCCTTCACCCAAAACGGACATCGTCAAACTGGTTTTTGGGAACGCCCATCTGGCAAGGGTCGTATTGGAAAAATGTAATGGCCACAGGCAGATGGGGTAAAGTGGTATCACGGTCAGCGCACCCCCCTATACGTGCCCTTGTGTGCCCTGCAAGAGCCACCTCAGGTTTTAGTCCCCTTTCAGGGGCAAATCTAACCGCCTTGGGCCCGAGGCGCTATGGGAGATACCAGAGGGAAGGGGTTGATGGTTCTTGATTATTGGCCATAAGATCTGTTCGGGGGCACTCATGGCGGGTTCGGTTCTCTACATGGGTGTGATGTTCTTTTTGTTGTGTTTTTTTTTGCATTCATGTATTAGAATTCTTTCTTAGGATGCACTTTGATGGCCTTTTAGGCCGAATAAAGTTGTTTGACTGACTATATTGGAAGCATCTGTTGTACAATGAAGGGTTGTTGGTAGTCAGGAGCTCTGAGAACCGGAGCTTGACAAAGGGCTTTCTTTAGGCTTTCAAAGGCCTGAATCCTCATTCCATTTGATCTTTTTAGGGAACTTAGGAGAAGAGATTACATTTAGTGGAGAAGCTATGGATCCATAGTTCTCAATGAAATTCCTGTAATACCCAGTGAGGCCTAGGAAGGATCTCACCTGGGTCTGAGTAGAAGGGGTTGTCCAATTTTGCACAGCTTCAATCTTGCTGAGCAAAGGCCTTATTTCACCACCTCCTACCTCATGCCCAAGGTAGACCACTTTACTCTGATCAATTTGGCATTTACTTGCCTTTATGGTCAGATGGGCCTGTTCAAGAGCCTGCACTGCATTACCTAGGTGGTCAACATGTTCTTTCCAAGTACGGCTGAACACTGCAATGTCATCCAAATATGCCGTGCAAAAGTCCTCCATCCCATTCAGAACTTGATTAACCATCCTTTGGAATGTAGCAGGTGTATTCTTTAATCCAAAAGGCATAACCTTAAACTGTTATGAGCCAACTGGGGTGGAGAATGCAGTTTTCTCCTTGGCATGGTCAGTAAGGGCTATTTGCCAATAGCCTGACGCGAGATCAAATGTGTGGGGGAACTTGGCTGAACCAAGTCTATCCACCAGCTTATCTGTCCTTGGCAAAGGATGGGCATCAGTCTTAGTGACTGCATTTAGAGCTCTATAGTCCACACAGAATCTCAACTCCTTGAATCCTGCCTTTGGTACTAACACAACTGGGCTAGACCATGGACTAGTAGAGGGCTCTATTACCACGAGATCAAGCATCGTGTTGACCTCTCCTTTGATGTGGGTTCTTACATTTTCTGACATCCTGTAGCTCCTGCTTTTGACAGGTAAACAGTCACCAGTTTGGATATCATGCTGGCCCCAATGGGTCAAGCCTGGTGCTAGAGAAAACAGGGAGGCAAATTGATTCCACAAAACTTTGCACTCCTCCTGTTGCTCAGGTGTCAGATTAGAAAAGAGATTAACTCCTATTTTCACATCTAAAAGTTTGCCTCTGAGGCGGTCCGGTAGAGGTTCACTCTCCTCCTCTTGAGCTGAATCTAGAAGCAGAGCTCCCAGTTCTGGTCTCGAGACATAAGCTTTTAGACGGTTGGTGTGAAAGACTCTAGGAGCCTCCTTAGGATTGCCTAAGTCCACAAGATAGTTCACCTCTCCAAGTTTTCCCACAACCTTGAAGGGTCCCATCCATTTGTCCTGCAAGGCCCTCTGCCTTGTTCGGACCATAACAAGGACTAGCTAGTCTTGAGCAAACTCAACCATGTTGGCCCTCTGGTCGTGCCAATGCTTGACCAGAGCCTGACCTGCTTTCAAGTTATCACTTGCCTCAGCCATCATGTGTGACATTCTCCTCTGGAGTCCTATCACACAGTAAGTGACTCTGACTGGCGTGAGGGAAGGAGCACTCTCTAACTCCTCCTTGATCAGGGCCAATGGACCTCTGACCGGAAGGACAGAGAAGTTCGAAGGGACTGTAACCCACTCCCTCCTGAGGGACTTCTCTATATGCAACGGGAAAGCATGGCAGTAGGAGATCCCACTTTTTCTTAAGGGGGTCCTCCAAAGCTCCTATCATGCTCTCCGTGGTTCTGCTAAACCTTTCTACCAATCCATTCATCTGAGGGTGGTATGCCGTTGAGAACTTGTAGGAAACTCCACAGTTTTTCCACATGACCTTCATGTAGTGGCACATAAGATTTGACCCCCTATCTGATATTACCTCCTTAGGAAACCCAACCCTGGTAAAAATACCAAGGAGGGCCTTAGCCACAGCCTGAGCTGTAACAGTCCTCATAGGAATTGCTTCAGGGTATCTAGTAGCATGGTCTACTACGACAAGTGTAAACCTGTTGCCTGAAGGAGGATCAAGGGGACCAACAATGTCGATTCCTACCCTCTCAAATGGTACTCTCACCACAGGGAGAGGCACTAAAGGTGCCACGTTCTTGGAGCCACTTTTACCAGCGGTTTGGCAAGTGTGGCAACTCTTGCAATACTTATCTACCTCAGCCCCCATGTTAGCCCAATAAAAGTAGAGAGAGCCTTTCCTTGTTCTTCTTGAAACTCAAGTGACCAGCCAAAGGTATCTCATGGGCTAGTTGCAAGAATAGGAGTCGGTTTGCTTGAGGCACTAAAAGTCTTTTGTAGTCCCCAGGGATTGACTCTGTTGGTTCACTATAGAAGAGGCCATCTTCCCAGTGTAACCTATACTTCCCAGGCTCTTGCCCTTCAAGCTGAGAAGATGCCTGGTGGCGAAGACCTTCCAGAGTTGGACATTCTCTTTGTCCCTTACTGAATTCTGCCCTGTTGGGAACACCTTCTGCCAGTAAAGACTGCAGCTCAGGATGGTCCACAGGATCGAGATCTCCAATGAGTTCCTGGCCTCCTACTAGGTCTGAATCTTCAGGCTCTAGTTCAACCACACAAGGTTGTACCTCACTCTCAGTCTCAGCTGGAGGAGGAATCACAGGTGTGATTTTTGACAACCTAGGAGATTTCCTGGTTGGCAGCACTGGAGGGCCTTCTGCTGGTTTATTCTTTGAAGTCTTGGGTTTCCCCTTTGCTTCTGGTTGCTTGGAAATAGCAGTTCGTAACTCCAGTTTGAGTGATTTCTTTTTCTATCACCTCCTCAGGAGACCTTGCATGTCTGGTAAGCTCCTGTAATCTTACTAGGAGGTCTGGGAGTACTTGACACTACTCCCAGGTCTTTCAGATCATTGCCCAACAGCACCCTTCCTGGTACTTCAGATTGTACACTCACAGGTATCCTGACAGTCATTTCATTGCACTGGATGAGAGCTGGTAATTGGGGAAGCATTTGCACAGGCCCTCCAGCTAACTTGGGGAGGCGTTTGTGTGCCTTAGCAACATCCTCCACCTTGAAAAAACATGTGTCCACCACAGTTATGCTGGCCCCAGTGTCTCTAATGGTAGGGGTCTCCTGACCATTGACTAGGACACTGTCTTTATAATACTCTTTAGTTAGTATTAGGAGGGATAGAATTATACACATCTAAATTCTATTGTTCCCACAACCCTACCCTAGAGATACTAAAGATACACAAGCTGAGACGCCAATGGGATCTTCAGCTAGTAGTTGAAAGTTTCCACTGGCCATATGTACTTCCTCCTCAGGAGCGAAGGCTAAGGAGACAGTGTGGACCCCTGAAGCTTTACTGTTGCATCTAGGATCCCTTTTCACATGATCAGTAGAGCAACAAACATAACATTTTCCAAATATCTTTATGAATGGTGGCTTGTTCTGGACCCCTTCTCGTCTGGGACCAGAAGGTGCACTAGCCTGACTAGGTTTCCCTTGTGGCTTACCCGTAGAATTTTGTTTGGGGCCCTCTTTGGAATTGGAATTATTTGAATTCTCTTTGTTGTCTTTCTTAGGCTGCTTTCCCTCATCCTTTTTCTGAGTTACCCCTGAATCCTTGTGAGTAGCCCTGTTGGCAACTCACAAGTCAGCAGCCTTAGCTAGTTTCTTAGAATGCAGTTCTTTTGAATCAGCCAAGTGCTGTCTGAGCTCAGGAGAGCAGGCATCATAGATCGACTCCATCATTACAAGATTTCTCATTCCTTCATAAGTGTTTACTCTACAACCCTTAATCCATCCCTCTGAGTTATTGAAACACACATTCACCCAAGTAGCCCAAGGGGTACTATCATGCTTTTCGTGGGTCCTAAAACTCTTAAGGTACTGGGAAGGAGTCTTCACAAATCTAGCTATTAAAGCTAGCTTTACACATTCATAATCCATCCAATCCACCTCCCCCAACTCCATTACCACATCAGATGCAACAGGGCGGAGCCTAGAGAATAACACAGATTCCCTGTGATATCCTGGAGCCCATGATTGTATTCAAACATAGCAAGCAAATCTAATACATCCAACTTAGGTTCATACATACCCACAATCTCTTTAGGCATCTGGGGTCTTTTTGGACTGGAAGATCTAGAGGATTCGGGGAGAGAACCATTTTCCAAAGACAATTTCTTCATCTCAAGCTCGTGGTTGAGCTCCATTTCTTTGAGCCTTAGTTCTTGATGTCTCTGTTCAGTTTGGGCACTAATTCTTTTGAATTCTAGTTCAAGTCTCATTTTTTCTAGTGAGATAAATTCAGGACTTAATGCGGGACCTGTAAGGGTCCAGTAGCCATAGGTTGAGGCCTTTGAGCAGGTAGAGGGCCAGGGGGGTGACATTGTTATCCTCCTCTTTCTCATCTGTTTCAACAATAACATCTTCCACATTATTTTCCTCAAGGTTTGCTACATTTGATGGAGTAGAAAACCTGACTTGTACAAGTTTCTGTCCTTAATATACAACAATGTAGGACATTCTTCAGGGGAGTATGTCTTGTGTCGATATTAAAATTTTCTTTGATAGGGGAGACTACCTTGTTAATCAAAAACTTGTACTTGTACAAGTCAGGTTTTTTTAAATATACTAACAGGAAATAGGCTGAAAGCAGTGAGGCATAGGAATCAGAGTGTTATTTGTTTACACATTTGAGATCCTTGAAAAATTATTGCAACGTGACTCACACTGTGTTTCTACTTGTGTTGTTTTAACATATTGTATGTGTTTTATGTACTATGATAATTTTTAGGGTTGTTTTATGAAATTGATAGATTTATGATTAATAAAATTTTGTGATAATTGATTCGACTTGATGTGGGAAGAGTGTAAGGTGACACCGGATAAAATATAGGACTTTCTTCTTGTATATAGAAACTAGCAGAACTCCAAAATGTAAATCCAATACTTGTATCCTCACCGCTGTACACCAGTGTTAGGCAGAATCCTGTGCAGTTCCCTTAGGGAGCACTACAGAAGATTAAGACTACAGGTGAGAGCAATACATTCCCTTTGGTATCAGTCTGTACCACAAAGATTTAGTTGGTAGCCGTGGCTGAGCAGTCAGACTTATCTCAAGAGGGAGATGAGCAGTATTCAGGGTTTACACATTAGGCCTACAGCACTGTGGCACAAGGAAACACTGACCAAAGCTTTGTATTAAAAAGTAGATATATATTTATTTTATACACTTCTAATAAAAGACATGTATCACAGTCATCAAGCAAGTTAAATTAAGTCAAAGGAAAAATATACACACTCCCAAGTTAAATTGTAGACCAAGTGAACCAGAGTGAAAACTGAGCAAAACGGCACAGTGAAAACCACACACAAGGGATACTCTATCAATTCCTCACAAGGGGGGAAAGCACACGTTATATAGAAATAGGTTCTTATACACCCTAGCAACACTTTCCATAGGTTTGTGAACCAGTTGAAGCAAGACAGTGCATCAGTATAGGCAATACTTAAATGAAAACTGAGCAAAATGGCATTTCACAAGGTTTGAAAAGGGTAGTTATAAGAAATAGGCGCACCACCACAGTTCTAGTTGAGAATCAATCTAAAGAAGGCAGGTTTTACAAATGTAGCCAGAGTCAGTAGGCCTGTGCCAGAGTCAGTGGTACAGGGTAAGGGCCCAGGAGCAAAATGTTCTTGTAGCTGCAGTCGAGTCTTTGGTTAACGATTTTGAAAAGGTGGATGCAGAAGTTGAAAAGACAATGTTAAGAGAGGGGCAGCCAACCCAACAGGTAGGTAAAGGATTTAAAACACCTTTAGTGCTACCGCGAAGAAAGGGCAGCCTGGCAGAACAATGTACCTTGAAATGAAGAAGTGGCTCCTGCAGTGGAAGTTGTTCCTGGTAGTTCCTGCAGTTCGGGTGATCCAGCAGAGGAAGAGAGGCTCTCGTTGTGGAGGAAGGTTCGAGTTACTGCACTACCCTGGGATGAAACCAGCTGCGGTGCTGCCTGACGAATAAGAGGTACGCTCCTTTAAATCGCGGTCCGGGTGGACTGTTGCCTGGCTATCCGACCGCCGAGTACAGGGTACAGGAGATTCGACGAAGGCAAGTCTGAGAAGGCGATTGGCAAACTGGTTGGCCCCACCAGCTCAAGGGAAGACGCTCTTCAGATGAAGATCTTCTCTCGTTGTGTGGAGAAAAGTGGTGAGATGCTGCAGCACGGCTTCACCGGTGGTTCAGTCGTTGCAGATGTCTTTGGCTTCTCTCCTCTTTGGCTTCTTAGTTCCAGTGTCGACATCTTGCTGTTCCAGTCCTCAGGACCCTGCTTTTATGCAAAAAGATCCCCATTCATACAGCCTAGCTCTCACTCACACAGTGGAGTGGTCATCTTGGTGGGAGACCCTCCAGACTATCAGGACAGAGTGTGACATGGGTTGCTGAAGCAACCCTGTCCAGGGGTCCTACTCCCCAACCCCACAATGGACCCACCCCAGAATCAGTGGCGCCGAAAGGAGGGCTTCTCGGCAGAAGCCCGCCAAAAGGACGAACAAAGGATCCCCGACCTGGGTTAGGAGTTTAGAGAAAGACACGAGAAATAAGTTATATTAAAGTTCTGGCAAATAAAACCTACCGAGTCAAGTTAATATTAAAATGCACCGGCGGTATGTTAGAGGCTGTCAGAAAAAGTGGTAGCCTCGAACAATGGGAAAATCCCATAGGGAAATATTTGCGGTCAAATATTTACAGTAGTAACCACTGCCGCCAGCCAGAAACTGTTGAGAGAGGGACTGTACGGTACACCCTCTCAAAAATGAACACAATGGAAAAACTATTAACCCTTTCCAGTACCTGCATAGTAAGATGGTTTGTACTGGTTTAGTTAATAAAAATGGACTAGTAAAGTCAATGGGGACTTTACATGCCCTGGGAGACAGTTGTCAGTCCCAGGTTATGGAGTCTATGTTTGGGGGTCACTACAACAGCCCTATGTCACTGCACTGAGGGTGCTGTGTAATATGTGAATAAAGATGGTTCCAATGGGGTTGAGAAAATCCCATAGACATTAAACACAAAAATAGCCTAGAACACACATAGCAAAAATGCCTAAGAGTGGGAAAAAGTGTCTCACTCTTAGCAGAAAAAAATAAACAAACCCTTCAAATCCAGCAAAGCTGATAGGGGACTATAGGTAAGGGAAATTAGCCATTGAATGAGAATTCTCCCTAACAACCATTCTTTCTCTGACTTACCCTCTGCAATTGAATTACCACTCCAGTTAACAAACACTATCTTGCTAGCACACTCACCTTCCCGTCCTTGTCCTCAGCCTTGCATCACCTCTCAAATTCAGACCCTCAAAGCAAATATGCACTGTGACCTACAATGGCTGTGCAAATTACGGACACCTTCCCTATTCCCAGCCTACATAAATTCCCTTGCTGCACTAACCTCTGCGCTGGACTTCACCAAATCCACCTTCACAAACCTAATATCCTCCCTTCACAATCACCCCCTAAAACTTTCATCTGCACACAATCTTTGCTCACACCTCCCAAGCCAATATCCATCGCCTCCACCAATCTTTGCTCACTACCTTTCCTCTAAAATGTGTGACACACACAGCCTTCCATGTTCTCCCTCCCCAACCGACCTGTCCATCCCCTTACCTATTCTACGCACTTGACTACTTCACCCCTACTCCACGTTTGATATAGCACCCTTCCTTCGCACTGCCAACAAATTGTGCACTTCTAAATGGTCAAATCCTTAGTCTCAATTGCTTGCCCTTATATTTATGAGTTCTTTAACCTTTCTCACTATATCTGCTGGTGTCAAAGTTGAGAATGCTGCTCACCTGTATCTTTGCTTGAGGGGTCTTGCTCTGGGTGGATGCCATGCAAGCATTGTGCTTAGTCCGTGAGTCGTGGAGATAAGGGTGAGACTTTACAGATGCCACGCTGCCTGACTGGGTAGTTCCCAGGCCATGTGACCTCTGGAGCAGAAAGTCAATAGATTTTCACAGGAGAAAAAACCTTCCCTGAAAGGGGAAGGAAAAAACCTGTGCAGTCCAATGAAGTCCTCAGAAGTCAGAGGCCGATGGATAACCAAGAAGACCAGGTAAAAATAGCCACATTCCAGGAGCAACGAAATAAAAATAAAAAAGGAAAAATGCAGCTCAAAGGAAAAAAGTCAGCAGACAAAAACAGCACAGCAGCCAGGAAGAACCAAGGTAAGGACAAAACAAGAAAAGGCAAGAAGGAATTCAAGAACTCAGAAGGACTGGAGAACAGAGTAACAAAGGAGAGTGCTGAGCAGGGAAAACTATTTTCCCTGCGTCGAGACATGCAGACCCGAATGTCGTGGCGTCTGTTAAGCCCAACTACCAGAAAAAAAGGAGGCAGCATACGACTGTAGCACAAACACTAGACTGTAGAAAGTGCTCCCATAGGAAATAGCGGGGCCATTTTGAAGGTAAAAATGGTGCCCACGAATCAGGGAGAGCATCGCCAGCCCAACCAAAGAGACCAGGCACAGCGATTCATGACAGCATGCTCTCTCCGAAAACCGGTCCCCAGAGGTTTTACCGGGAGGCAAGACGATGGAACTTCTTGAGCAAGGCAGGGGCATAGATGAAGGAGACAGGTTCACATGAACGTTTAGATGGTGGGTATCCTTTCCATTCCACAAGGTATTGTAGGCGTCCTCTGCGATATCGGGAAATGCAAATAAAAGACTTCAAATTCCAGGAGGCAGCATAGGGTTTCAAAAGGGAAACAAGAAAAACGGGGTGTATTCTTTTCCTGGAAACTGGCAGACGAAGACGGAAAGCCACAGGATTGATCTGGCTCACCATAAAAAAGCACCAAAAACATGGGCAGTTTGGTAGGGTCAAGATGTCTACACAGGTACCTAGCAGAGAGCCAGACCTTGTCACCCATCCCGTACGAGGGATTGGCTTTGTGTTTTTGTCCACATAACACTTGGTAGTTTCTCTGGCCTTTTAAGATGTTTTGTGGCCTGTTTGTGCACCTGCATAAGGTCAGCTACCCAGGTGTTGACTGACGGGATATCACAGGACTCGGGTCTGACCAAAGGTGTGATTGTATGGTGAAAACCATAGGGCTAGTGTTCAAGAAAGCGTGGTTAGTGTTATAAGCAAATTCTGCAATGGGTTTTAAGGTAGCCCAGTCTTCATCCACTTGCGAAGAAATACATCTGAGTAATTGCTCTAAGGTTTGGTTGACACTCTTGGTTATTCTGTTCCTCTGAGGATGGTAACCTGAGGACAGTGATATTTGAATCCGTAAGAGCTTACACAACTGAGACCAAAATCTGGATATATACTGACTACCTCGATCAGATATGATGCTTGAGGGTAGCCAGTGTAAGCAGAAAATGTCCTGAAAGACGACGGCTGCCATTTCTGCTGCTGTTGGTAATTTATGCAAGGGAATGAAATGAGCCATTCTTGAAAAAGTGTCAATGGTTAACATTATGGTGTACAACCCTTGGAGGGAGGATCAACAATAAAGTTGTTGGCTATGATTTGCCATAGTCTTGTGGGTAATGATAGGTAATGCAACAATCCTACGTGTTTGTCTTTAGGAATTTTGTTCTGAGTGCTGTGAGAAACCTGAAGGTGTTGCACCGACTAGTACCCAAGGCTCAGTCATCCAGGTGGCCAGGACACGGCCATCACTATTGGATCCAGTTCTTGGGGGTGGACCAGTGAGGGAGGATCACCTGGATGGGGGGTTCTCAGGGAGTGGAAGTGGGACACTGACGGGTGAGACACAGTATCCTTCTATTGCCACCTTTTCCTCAACCTACCACAGAGGATACGCAAACACTCTAACCTCCCCCTTTTCCGACGTGAACACTTTTGCATATCATGAAGGACGATGGACTAACACCTGAGCCCTTTACCTGATATGTCCAAACACAACAATCAGGCAAAGTCAGGCAATTGACTAGAATCACACACAACTGACAGCCCTTTCCCTTCCCCACAGGGATAAAAGGTGGAGCACGAGAACACAATACAAGCAAGGCAGACAAGCAAGGCAGACTGCATGTCGCGAGAGCTAACTCAGTATAGAAGTTCAAGAGGAGGAGAAAGACAGCGCAAACCAAGAGGGTGACAAGGAGAGAAGCGACCTTGCCCTTTCCGAACAAGGCCTGTGAAACCTCTGCAGAAGGAATCGTAAGACAGCGAATAGCCAGCGTGTGTTGCAGCAGAAGCCAACGGTACACGAGACCCTTCTGCACTGATAACCAAGAGACGCTTGTCTCCGTTATACCAAGCTTGACTCCAAAAGCAGAGCAGTTCATCACAGCCAATGAGTCGAGGGGAGAGCTGATAAAGAAACCAAACTGTGTTGAACAAAAAGTAGTGAACAGTTACTTGAACTGTGAAAGCATAAAGAAATATTGATACTGAAAAGTTGGAAAACCAGCAACAGAAGAGTCCAGCACCAGGTGGGTGCTCACTCAGGAAACTCTGGGAAATTACCATTACCAGAAGGCCTTGGGAAAAGTTAAAAAGGGGTCAAAGTGGTCACACAGGGGTCCAGTAAAATCCTCTTTACAGTCGAAAGTCTTTGACCGACAGAAGATTGTGAAGCTAAGAGAAGTGAATCATGCCTTGTAAAACTGATGACAAAGTTGTCAAGAGTGAACCCGAAGGAGGGAAGCCGATAAACCAGGGGCAACGTCTAAAGTCCCAATATACAGTGTGTTGATAAGAGTGAACTCGGCTGAGGGATGTCCACAGTGAACTGTTTAAAAAAGACATCTAACAGACCATTGCATTGAAAGCCATAGTGAACCCGAAGGAGGGACGTGAACTGTCGAATAGGATCTGAGCCCGGAAGAGGGGGATCCAAGGGTGAGAAGCCAACACCCACCAACCTGTGACTGCAACAAATAACAGTGCAACAGAGAAAGTCTTGGAATACATGCCAGAGTGAACCCGACAGAGGGAGGCTGATATTCGAGAGGGGTCTGAGTCCGGAAGAGGGGGGACCCAAGGGTCAGGAACGATCACCCAAAGTGCAACCAGAAAAATACATTTTGTTGAATTTTTGTTTTGTACTCTGAATCTGTCAGGCCCTTGGAAGCAAGAAAACGTAACTACCGAAGGTCCTGATACCATTAAGAACTTTTTGTGGATCTGAGCCCGAAAGAGGGGAACCAGGGGTGAAAAAGGCATCACCAACCGTATGTACTAAAATGACCTTTTGTTTATTGTTTTAAAATGTCACAGATCCTCGGAGGCAAGAGACTTGTTGTAGAAAACAGACTCAACCACCGCAGGCCCTGATTGCCAAGAGCGGAACTGCTGACTTGTGCTGAGAAAGCTCGAGCGTGTGCTGTGCTCCAGAATCCTACCGTATCCCGTGCTTAAAACATGGGTAAGGGACGCCCAGACTACTGCATCCTGACTTATTAGTTATATGTTTCTTCTGAACATGTATTTAGCGTAAGGATTGGCAATAGGTTTATTACTGTTTGATGGTCGAAGTTTGGCCCATCTTAGATTTAGGTTAGGCGTTTTTCCAACCTACCTATACAGTTAAATAAACACCCTTGAACTGTGATCACTTGTGTCTGTCTTTACTGTTACCACCATGAGATGTATCATTCTAGGCCACGAAAAGTGTCTTTCTAAATTCTGCAGTCTAGGTGACCCACAGAAGGAAGGTCATGACACAATTGTAGGGCAGTAGCTTGAACACCTTTTGAGGGCAGATATAGTCCCCATCCCTGAAGAGGTAACCATTCTTTTTGTGGAGTCCCCAAAGGATATGATGCGAGATGTCCGGCCATTCTTGAGAGTGGAGTGTATCCTGTCATACCTGGTCTAGGGTTCTATCCACATAGCACAAAAAAACATTCTTTGTCAAACCGGTGGAAAGGTGCACAGGAATATAGCAACATGATAGGGTCGCCTGGACAAGGCATCCGCAATGGTATTCTATGAGCCCGGAATGTAGGTCATATTGAACAATGAAATATGCCTAATGAGCCTGTCGACTACTGCGACATTCCATAGACTGCAATACCTGTAGATTTCGATGGTCTGTCCTGATTTGAACTGGGTGAAAGGCTCAGAGTAAGAGGTGTCGCCAATCAAGGAAAGCCTGTCTCATGGCCAGCAATTCCTTTTCCAGGACTGAGTAATGCCTTTCACTGTCTGTCAAGGTATGGGACAGATATGCTACCGGGGGGTTCTATTCCACTGCCCTGCATCTGTTTCAACACTGCTCCAATGGCAGCTCTAATGCATTGGTCTCAAAAGGTTTGGTGGTAAATGGCTGAGAAAGAATTGGTGCTTCCATAAATAACTTCTTAAGATGACAAAAGGCTGTTTCCTGTTCTTTTGACCAAAGGAAAGAAGTTCCTTTCTTTAGGAGATGAGTGATGGGTAGGACTATGGTAGAGAAGTTGAGCATGAAATTATGCACAACAGCACAGCTGAATAATTTTATCAGTGCAGCAATCATTGAATAGTGAGTCGGAAGCGGCCCCTCAAGTGTTGGACTGATTTACTGGCACTGCGGAGGTGCTTTCCTCTGATTTTGAGTAGAGCTGTGTGCTGTGAGAAAGGGAAATGAGTCCCTGTGTTCTGGAGTCTCAAGGAATAAACCTCGGAATAGAATAGAAACTCAAAAACCGACAGCGGCAGTCACAGTTGGGCCTGGGAAACTCTGGCCGTACAGGCGTATTTCTATATTGCTGCGGCTTCAGCCGACACCCACTCTGGTGTGAGGAGGAGCAAGGCATACGGCACTCAGCGTCCAGTGGAGTAAGCTGGGAATTTCGAGACCTCAGGGCTCACAGTGTTGTCCTCCTTGTGTGTGTTTTGTTTTCTCCGTTGTGCACCAAAGTAGTGTTCACAGTTGGATGAACACGTTTAGAGCGATTTCAAACCTACACTTTTAAGCCCATACTTTGTAGTAATAAACACTAGCAAACACGCTCTTCACCGTAGACTATTAGAAAAGGAGCATGTGGAGGTCAGCAATTAATACAACTATGCATTAGAATTGCTTCATTGTTCACAGTGTGTTGCAATTTGGGATTGTCACGGCCAGCTAGCAAGCAATTATGCGCTCCTGTGAGGTGAGGAGCATATTGAGAGCTACTTGAAGCCTAGAAATTCACGAATTTAAAAGTGTGTTTGATTGTTCTGGTGTCCGCGGTGTTCAGGAGCCAGCAGGAAACATTCTGGAGGACTACCTCATAGCCTACACATCTATCTCTGGACTTACAACAGCAGAGGGAGTAGTAATGTGGCCGGGCGAGCCGTGTCAGTAAGTCGTTTGTTCATTTGTTGATTTGAGGATAGTACGACTACGAACACCTCGTGACTCAGAATCACCATGCCAAAATAGACACTCACTCCTAAATCCTTTTGAGCCTCGGAAATAACGAAGGTAAGAGATACTTTCTCTCTTCAGTCAGTTAAGGAAATTTAAGAAGCACCGGCATAACAAGACATTGACTGCAGGGCTGGGCCCTTTTAACTCTCGAAATTGCTGTTATGTGGAAAATCTGTAATAATCCATTGATACATTCCATGGCCTCATTCATAGACAGCAAGTATATACATGCTCAAAATCTCAAATTCTACATCAGTACTGTAAGTATTGTAAGGGGTAGGACTCATAGTTCATCACTTCATTCGTTGTCAGTGCCCATTGCAGGGAAGACTATTAGGGAATTTATTTTAAACAGTTCCAGTCAGAAAAAAAGTAATGTGTATCAAAATCACAGCCCAGTTTCACACTACACACATGAACAAAGTCCATGATTTAAGTCTAATAGATCATATGGAATCTTTACTAGCTGCGCTAGCCAGAAGCAGTGGAATAACAATCGTTAACCAAAGCTGTGATCCATCAATTCAAGCTTCTCCATTTGATCCGTCCATACAAGGTTCTCCATCCGATCTCATTAACTTCATTGAAAATAGAGTAGAGTGTGCGGGTAATAAACAAGAACAGTGTACTATGGAAAGAGAACCTTTTACTAACATGCACCACACCCTTAGGGAAGTGGACGAATGGATCAAATTGACATCTCCAAACATCTCAGCCCTAATCATGGTCCAATGTTTGTGACCTTGTATGTCAATATCTGGGACGAGGTACGCGTCGCAGATTATGCTCGCAAACATTAGTGCGAGAGTGGATGAGTTGACTATGCTACAGTATCCTCTACAAGGCACTACTCAAGAAACTGGGGCAGAATCTTTGTTTGGATATCCACAAAAAAATCTACCACCCCAACAACCTCTGAAGGAGATGGAATTAGAAGTCTGTTCAAGACCTGAAGGACCCAACCCGTTATCGGTCAATAAGGGAAATGCCGAAATTAAGAAGATCATATATCAACCGAGGAATGTAATCCTTCAATAACATTGCAAAAAGTTCTTCGTAATGGAGGTAGATGCCATAAGAAACCCAAACATGTAAAAACAACTAAAACCAAGGATGCTTTGACTCAAATCTTTTACCGGAAACATTCTCTTGTGTTATTCAAAGGGATGTCGAAAGAACATTGCCTGGATGGAAGTGAAGCTGCTAAAGGTATCGGAAACCCAAGTAACTGAATTACCCATGATACCCATGATACGATACTCCCAGAGGAGGATGCAGTAAGTAAATCTATTCCAAAGTCATCTTTATAGAAAAAAGAGAATGCTACCCTGTGTTGACCCTGTGCAGAATCAAAGTACTAAGAAGAGTCAAGCTGAAATTAGAAATGAGACTGAAATCAATCTTTGACTAAAGACAAGTGTACTTATAACTAAATCGGTTTTAAATTCTAACAGGTTTAGATCTGTTGGTCCTAAAAGGTCCAGGAATACCTCCTCTTGCCATATCTTAGAAATCTGCAGAGGGGGAACACCCTCTCAGACTTTTTGATCCGAGTCAAAAAACTAAAAGTTATGACATTAATGAGAATGTAAACTATGCCGCGGCATAAAATCCTGATAAATAGTAAATTGTTAGATGAGCAATCTTACAAAAGGCATGTTGAGAGAATGACAGAAGTGTAAGAAGGAATGAAGTGGATGAACAAATGAATCTTTCCCACAATGTGAGACTGAGGGTGGAACCTGTGCATAAAGAAAATCTAAGGGAGAGATGAAAATGATTGGAAATCGGGTCTTAAGAGAGTGGAACGTAGACATATGTCCTGGGAAAGCCCATCAGAAAGTAACCCAAATAGACTACCTGAGCCAATTAGGAGTGAAATGCTGCACGATCTGAGAAATGTCCCCCTAAACAGACATACTTGTGTAGCAAAAACAGTAACGAAATCTCAAAAACAAAGTAAGTCTACTACAAGTAGATCTACAAATGTAGGCAACCTTTTAAACCATATGTTCAAACCACATGAGATCACTAGGTCAAACAGCCCAGAATTATTCATGCAGGCTGCACAGCTGCGTCAGAACACACAGGAGGCATCAGAACTAGAAAAAAAAGAGTTTGATAAATAAGCATTTACAAACTTCTAATTTGAGACAATCAGCCATGAATCAGACCTCCCGAAAAGTATATCTTTAAACAGAGGAAATATTGTACTTTTACTAGCTGAGATACCAAGTCCAAGAATGGTCTCTTCAAGAGATAGAGAGAGTCGAGTTCCCAGTCAAGAAAGATTTTAACTGTTCAGTGGTGCACTTCAACTTGAACTTGGTAATGGATCTAGTGATTTCTGAACCAGAAAGACTACGGCATCAAGGATTTGTGGTTGCCCAAATTGATACTGAGAAGTTACAAACATGGGAAATACAGAGTGGAAACATTAATGGAAATCAAAGCACAGTCAAAGGACAAGCAATCAAGCAGCTGAACCAATTGATTGGCCAAGAGCAATCGAGGCAGTCAGTCAGGGAGTTAGATGGGAGAACTATCCTCGGTAGCGAAATGAATAACATGTCCAAGAACCCGCAGCCGATCTGGTCACTCCTGCCATGGAATATTAGTGGTTTTGCTAAATTGACTACCAAAATGTTGATAATAGATCAGCTGAAATACTTCTCCATAGTATGTTTTCAGGAAACTTGTGCAATGGATGTTCTATTATGGGATGGAAACATATGCTTCCAACAAATGGCAGTGAAACCATATGTACGCCGAACATCGGGAGGTCTTTGTGTTTTCATTAAACAGGGAATAGGCATCACCGCCATTTGTCGAATTCCCACTGATCAGAGGAATACTAGCAATTTTAGTGATCATACAATGTAATCATACATGTAAGCAATTCCTATTAATAAACATCTATTGGCTGAACATACATACTGACATCGAGATGTCTGCTTTAGATGGTATTATAGGAACATATAAAATAAAAATCCCAGACAGAGGTTCTGTTGGTTGGTGATTTGAATTCCCATTGCTTGCCCCTTAATTGTAATCTGGAAGGGGAGTGGAGGTGTGACTTTCTATACGCATTGTCACATACTATGCAAGGCAAAAGATGGAGAGTATTGCGAACATTGGGGAATGATGATTTTGAATGGAAACATAGTGGGTAATTTGCCGGCCAAATCCACATTGCATGGTAGAGATTCCCACTCTTGGCTGGACTATGCCATTGCATCAGAGGACGTAGCCCGAGCTGTAACAAGGTTAGAAGTACTTACCAGCCCTGAAAAGCGATCACAACAAATTAAATTTCAGTATTCCAATTCTATCTATAACTAACTGTCGAAATGTGGCTCTGAATACCAAAAGAAATAGATTAGTTTGGAGCATGAAAGGTATGGAGCGAATGAATAGGCTAATAAGAGTACTGCTCCACAACCACTTTTGAGAGAAAAATGATGTAATTATGGGTATAGACCTTCTCAATTTTTATAGTGAGGAAAATTGCATCATGTACCCTGTATAAGACGCAGGGCACACAATTAAACCGGCCACATGGATACATAGAAGAGGTCCAACAAAAGAAAAAAGAAATGAGAAAACAAATAAGAAATACAAAAAACTCTACAACTGTAGATTTCATTAAAAGTCCCAATATAAAAAAGGTTAAACAAATTCAAAAACTGGATGAAAAGTAATAGATATCTCCTCCTACAGAAAGATAGCAAACTAATGCTTAAAACCTTACTCAGGAAAATACGAACAAAATGTGGGCACTAATAAATCATAATGTGATGCATGAACAAGCAATGCTTAATCCAATTGGTGAGGAGACCTGGGTTAGACACTATTCTAAATTGTACAGCGGCCCTCATGTGGAACCCATTGAACAACAATTAAAAAAAGGGCCGTAGATGTCTCATGAGTCCCTTGAAAACATCATAAAAACTGTCTCCAATTCCCACGCTGCAGGACCAAATTGTCTATGCAACCTTATACTAAAAAAAGAACAGACAGGTTGGGCACAAATACTTCATATTGTATTTTCTAATATTCTGCAAACCAAAAATATTCCAATTACGCGGTGCCTTTCTATAATAGTTCTGGCATTCAGGATGCCGAAACAATCTGGTAAATTACAGACCCATAGTACTGATGAAAATCGAGAGCAAGATCTTCACCAGATGCCTTCTAAAAGAAATAGAGGAGTGGTATCAAGCCCAAAATATTCTATCAAAATTTCAGACAGGCTGTAGGTGTGGAATAGGGTCCGACGCAAGCGGTCTTCTTATCCAATCCTTAATTAATCAGGCATGTAAGGCAGGTAAGGCAGGTGGAGATCCGCTGTACGTCGCCAGCATAGATTTTAGCTTGGCTTTTGATTCCATTGATGGATCAAGATTGTGGAGAAAGCTTTCTGAATGAGGTATTCCAATACACATTCTTGAAAACCTATCCATCTACATACAAACTTAATGATCAAAGTCAGATTGAACCATCAGGGTGAGGTAACAACTCCAATAAAAACATTGTGGATTAATACAGGGGTGTGTAGTAGCAGCATGCCTCTAACTTATATCTGGCTGATTTGTGGGACTTCTGTTTCTGCTTCACCTATGCGGATGATATACTCATCCTAGATAGAACAGAGGTAGGGTTGCAGTGCTTGCTGGGGAAATTGGAAGAATATGCAACATTAAACAAACTAACAATCAATCTCAAGAAGTCTTGCATCTTGAGCTTCAAAGGAGACAGATATATGCTGAATACATTTAGATGGAAAATGAATGACCAACAAATTACACCTGCTAAAAATGTCAAATATCTAGGTTTTCTGGTCTGCTCCTCTCTCTCCCGGATGCCTGTCTCCTGCGGACGAACTGCTGCGGCTGAATTCCCTCCTTCTCCCCTGAGTGCTGCATTGATCTGGCTGGCGGGCCGTGCCTCGCCGGGTCCCGTGTTGAGCCTGCCAAGGCCCGTGGCCGGCCTTCTTCTCCGCTACGACTTGGCCGTGTCAGCTGCGCGGCACCTCACAACCCCCAGAAGGGGCCAGCGCACTCCGCGGCTGTGCCTGCCTGACGGCCCGGGGTGGACACCAGTGGACAAGAGACCTGACGGCGCACCCACGGGCTGCACCCGCGGAGCAGGTGAGTAGTTTTGGGGCAGGGGGTGGGACACCAGACTCTTCCCCCAGTGGAAAAGAGGAAGAGGGGGGAAAAAAGAAAAGAAAAGATTCTTATTTATTTTTTGCTGAGCTGCCATCGGCGAGCTGGCGCCTTCCTGGTGCTGCTGGGGCCCTCGGTTGCCTCTATTACCTGGACTGGACTGCAGTCCGTAGTGTGCCTGGCTCCTGGGCACCCATGTGCTGTGGCCCCCCCTTCGCTGAGGCCGCCCATTCTTCCAATGGACTGCACGCTGCCGCATTCCAGCTTAGCGGCCACCCATATCCCCCGGAGGTCAATACTCCGCTTCCTCTACATGCAGCCATCCTGCGCGTGGCCCCGGACCCCGGCGACAATGCATGGCCTGACTCTGGTTGCGGGGCAGGTGGTTTTGTCTGCGCTCTTTGCATTATCTCTTCAACTCATTACTGCTGATCCACCAGCCATTCTACATCCTCGATTGCCCCTAACTACACTCTGGCAACTCGACAGTGGGACCCTCTAGCCCCCTGCTGTCCCGGGTGTTGGTGGACTGCATGTATACCCGACTCCATCAACCCAATATTGCAGCCTCACTTCTCCTTCATCTCAGCAGCCTGCGACTACTGGACAGTAAAACTTGGCGCTTCGCCCCTGCTCCCCACATTTGTTTGGGCTTGATCTGCTGGGTCACTCCTCCTTACACTTGCAATGTCTAACAGATCTAGAGGGACCAACAAGATGGGCGCCATGGACAAGTTTACGAAGGCTACCACACGTGTGGACCAGGATGCTGCGACCTCCGCCCAGGAGGACCCCGAAACTCGAGCATCCCTCTGGTGCACTGGGCCCCGATCTCAGGACTATGGTGGAGCCAATGGCCAAAAATGTTGCCTCGTTCCACGAAAAACTGGACGATATTAATGCCAATGTCGCTTCCCTTAAATCTCGAGTTGATCAGGCGGGAGCTAGGATTACAGAGGTTGAAAACAGAATTGGGGCGAATGAAGATCAATTGCACACTTTGCAGGGTACGGTGGCCAGCCTGACTCGCAACATGAAAACAGTGAAAGCGAAGTGTGATGACCTTGAGTCCCGTTCGCACAGAAATAACCTACGCATTGTAGGGGTCCCCGAAAATGCCCTTAAGGGGCAGATGGAATTAGCAGTCGAGAAACTACTTAAGGTCTTGCTGGGTGACCCCGCACTATCCCCTTACTTCACGGTCGAGCAAGCTCATCGGGCCTTATCACCGCGCCCCAAACCGGGAGACTTCCCTAGGCCCATCATCGCTAGGATTCTCAACTACAGAGACAGGGACCTCATCCTTCGCTTGTCACGTGAGAAGGGCGACCTGCGCCTTGACTCACATACCATCCGGCTATTCCCTGACTTCTCTGTCGGGGTGCAACAGGAGAGACGTCAATTCCTGGGAGTCAAACTGCTACGTGAGTGCAATGTCCCCTATGCAATTCTTATCCCGGCCCGGCTCAAGATTACCTTGTACTTTTTCACCATCCCGGAGGAGGCTGTCAAATTCATAGAGGCCCAGATACCACTTCCGAATTCCAATGGAGATCATATGGTTGATGACTAGGCCCTAACCATCTCGTGTCTCAGTAATTTGCTCATTATTGTTTGTTCTTTCAGGTGCTGATAGCAATGTAACTTTATTGGCTTACCTATATGTATGCATTTAACACCTGAGAGGATCACATTTGACAAAGCTCACCGCCAGTGGTCATCAGCGGTCCTCCGCCATGCTTTACCTACCAGCCATTACTGACTAACTCTTCCGCTGGGGGCTGAATCGCTTGTACCCACGGGCCTGAGTATCAACAGCCAATGGGCGGGGCGGCCCGCCTCCGGATCAGCCCCCCTTTTTGCGCTCCAACTCGGGTCATGTGAGTCAGGTGTGATCACTGTGCGTTTGTCTGTTTAATGTACCGCCGGTAACTTCATGCCATTTATATTTGCCTAAGTGTCCACCACACAGCAACAGCACACCCCATTGCAGTTGCAAGGTTCAGTCTTGTTAATTTGATGTTGGGTATTTCCCCGGTTGGGCCATCAGAGAAGCGGACCCATGTTGAGACCCGCCTGTTGTCCCCTATTCCATGGGGTCTCTTGGTTTTGATGGGAGGGGGGGGGTTACACTGCCCGCCAGGGCGGGCTGGTGCGGGAGGAGGGCGGGGTTGGTTTGGGTAACATTATTCAAAAAGGCAGAGGCAGGTTGGCAGACCACAGGACATCGGGGGGCCTCAGTAGGGGCGGTTCCCACCTTGAACGTACTCTACGACAACAGTGGTGGGATGTTCCCTAGATTCTTAAAATGCCTACAACAGTGATGTCCTGGAACATACGGGCTTGAGCAACTATACCAAGGCTCGTAAAATCATGACCTACGCTAACAGACACGGTTGCAGAATATTGCTCCTACAGGAGACTCCACAGGCCCTCTGATCAAGTATATGGCGCCATCATGGGGACCCCACAGATATTCCACCTCATACTCCACACGCGCCAGAGGGGTGTTGACAATGATTCACAAATCACTTAAGTTTGTTCTCCATAAGAGCTATATAGACCCGGAGGGGAGATACATTGTATTACATTGCGCAAAAGATAACAGAGATTATCTGTTGGTGAATACCTATAGCCCTAATGTAGAGTCCCCCGACTTTGTCGATCTGGTGGTATCCATATTGCTGGGTTATGTGGGGGTGCAGATCATTTGGGGAGGATATGAACTTCATATTGGACACTGTACTGGACAGGACTGGCACAGCCTCAAGACCCTTGTCTGGCACGGCACGCAGACTCCTGGCACATAGCACAACACTCGATATTCCTTATGTATGGAGGGCACTGCATCCACATACACATGAATACACTCACTACTCTTCAGTACATGATAGCTCCTCCAGAATCGACATGTTTTTACTATCAAGTGCAGTGCTGGGCAGAGTGGTGGAAACACAGATACTTGCGCGCACCTTATCGGATCATTCACCGATCTTGATATCCCTGGAACTGGGAATACCAGTCCCTACCATCAACACATGGCGATTCAAGTCCTCCGCTCTGCAGGACATTGTATTTAAGGCAGACATCCTTGCTGATATTCAGTCCTATTTTGACCACAATACGCCCCAGTCCACTACCCTGGGAGTCCGATGGGACGCTTTCAAACCACTTATCAGGGGAATGTCCATTTCTAGGGAGGCGGGGGTCCTCAAGGCTATAAGAGCAGCCCTTACCCGCTGCAAAGCCAAACTACGAGAACTAGAGTGAGCTCACCCGACGTCGGTTGACCCTGCTAGTCTCTCCCAAATTAGCAAAGAGCTCCAATTTTTCAATGAACAAGCCACTAGGGAAGTCCAATACTTCAGCCACCCACAAGCTGCACGGAAATATGGCGAGGGTGACAGGCCCGGCAAAACAGTTGCCGCTTTGGCAAGGGGTGAGTGGGGCCAAACCCAGATTACTTGCGTCAAGGACTCTCAGAGGGCAGTACAGTGGTCCAACCAGCAGATCCTGGAGGTCTTTACAGGCTTCTACTCGGAACTATATTCTCAACCGCCGGAGCACAGTGATTCTCATATGCGGGACCTCCTTGAGCAGATACCTACTACCTGTGTCTCCCCCGCAACAAGAGACCAACTAGACTCCCCTACCGTATTAGATGAAATAGTTGAGGCCATATCCAGTTTCCCTAAAGGAAAGGCGCTGGGTCCCGACGGGCTAACAGCAGAATTCTACCAGGAGCATGTAGCTATTTTGGCCCCTAAATTACTAGAGCCAATGGCGGACCATGTCAGAGAGCACCACTCACGTAGGGGGATACGGCTGCAGGATACTCCTGAAATTATCTCACTCTATGCAGATGATGCAGATGATGTGTTATTGTTCATCAGAGACCCCGCTGTCCATCTTGACCCAATCCTACGTGACATCACCCGCATAGGCACATACTCTGGTTTCACTATAAATTACACCAAATCCGAGTTCTTCCCTCTCACTAGTTCCACCGTACAACCCGTCACAGAGTACCCGCTCCGCTGGGCCCTAATCGGATTAAATACCTAGGAGTCCAGGTGTCCCTGACCAAAGATGCATTGTTAACAGACAACTACCTGGCCGCGGCAGAGCAAGCCGAATCCAAAATGGTGCGATGGCGCTCCCTACCACTATCTCTAGATGGGAGACTCACTTGTAAAGATGATATTGCTCCCCAAGCTGCTGTACATATTCAGTAACATACCTATCTGGCCCGGAAAGAAATACTTTACAAATTTACACAAGCTGTGCGCTCAGTTCTTATGGCAATCTGGCGCTGTGTGTAAAAAATGGTCTGATATGACACTCCCCTACGATAGAGGTGGGTTCACTGCCCCTGATATGCTGTGGTATTGGATCACAGCACAGGCACAGTTCGCTTCCTACTGGTACCCTGGGCCCCCTCCTCGCCCCATGTCAAACTGGAAACTCTGGCGGCAGCTGGCACCAACGTAATGTCATTAATATTACACCGGCAATATGAGCCGGACTCTACCATTGACCCGGTCCAAACCACTGTGCAGGCTTGGGGCTGGATATTTGAGACATGTGCCGAACCACACCCATACTACAAGTGGCTCCCCACCTGGCAATGTCCCGGGCTGGAACCCACATATGACACAGCCCTGGTGCGACACTGGCCGACCCTGGGGTACCCTGCCGTGACCGATTTCTACCCAGAAGGGCAATTCATAATACCACAGACGTGGAGGCCGGGCCACTCCGGTTCACCACTGGAACTCCTGCAATTCTGACTTTCCCAATGAACCCCTGGACTCCCCTGGTCTCTTCACTGTATAAACTTACTAACTGCTGCCCCACCACGGCCCTCCACGGCCCGGGGTGATTGGGCGCCCGAGCTGGAGTTGGAGCTCACGGACCATCTGTGGGAAAAGATGTGTTCTCATACTAATAGAGTCTCCCTAAACTTCTGCTACCGCACCATACAGAACAAACTGTTGAACAGGCTGTACTACACCCCACGCAGGATTTCCGGGTTTGCACGATCTGGCCCACGGCCTTGTCCTCGCTGTGGCACGGAGTGTGCTGGCCATTTACACATGTTCTGGGACTGCCCGAGGCTGGCTGCATTCTGGGACAAGATCCTGAAAACACCATCTGAAATCAGTGACACTGTTGTTGACCCCGATCCGATGGGGGTTCTGTTTGGGGTGTGGCAGACTGAGGGGGCTAAAAGTATGGCTACATTTCTGAATGTGAGCTGTATAGTTGCTAAGAAATGTGTTTTACAGAACTGGAAGTGCTCCCCCCCACCCCCTTCCAGAAATTAGGAAACTTACTCACATGGTCCCGAAAATGTGAAGAAGAGTTCCTCAGTATCACCCCAGCTCGCTCCCACCCCAAAAATATATGGTCCGCCTTTGACAGCTACCTTAACAGCTTAGACATCCCCTCTGTGGACAATTCCTCCCAGTTGTCCCCGTTAAGCGCTGCAGCATTTGATGCTCCGTAATGCCTCATTCTCCACCTGCTATTGTGTCATTACTTCTGTATACCACTGTATTCATTTATATATGTATCGTATTCGCTGGCTGCTCTGATGTATGTGTGTGCTATATGCCTCTGTCAACAAAAATAAAAGTTAAAAAAAATATCTAGGTTTTCTGTTAGTAAGACCTTCAGAAATCAATCCTTATAGAGAATTTATGGGGAAAGGCCAGACAATTGGCAGCACAAATGATATACAATAAGTACTGTCGCTTTTCAATTAGGCCACTTAATAAATTCTATACAAATAAAGCAATTCCTGCTCTATTATATGACTTAGATATGACTTAGATATTTAATCAAGGGTCGAGGACCTAGAACCTGGAAAAACTTGAAGGTTTGATGTGGAGGAAAGCTTTGCACTTCCACAATTGTGTCCCCATCATCCTAATTCGCTATGAACTGGGACTGAATTCTCTTTTGTCTATTGTATACCTGAGGACTATTTTCCTACACAGTAAGATACTGATAGGTGGAACAAATTTGATCTAGAACATCTTATTAGGCAAAATTCAATGACAAAAAGAAAGAGGCTCATTCACCGATCTCAAACGAGATTATACTATCGCAATTTGAAATGCAGATTGATTTACTCTGTGATAATCCAGTCCAAGTCAAAAAGAAAATAATGGAAATGTATTGGATTAACACATCCGAAAAAAGGGTCCAGTATAGTTTGAGAAGAGAAACTTCCTCTGAATGTGAAAAAAAGAAAAAAGGGTCCTTACAGAAATACTTAGGGCAGTCACCAGATAGTCGGTATAGAGACATCTTCTTAAGGTTCCATCTCAGCATCTTACAAACTAGGGAAATTAATGCTATACAGAAAACTGCTGTATGTAGATATTGCCATATAAAGGTAGAAACGTTAAAGCACTTACTGATAAACTGTGAGGTACTCCAGCCACTAAGAAAAGGTCTCTTTTCTAAATGTGTTCACTCGATTGATTCACTGACGTCAACAACATTCTGGAGATATCTTTTGCAAGGTTCGCCTTCCTCTTTGTTAATAAGAGTGGTTCATTTCTTGAAAATGTACAATCTTGTCGAATGAAAGCTCAACAAAATGATTGACGCATGTAAGTATGCACTGTAGATAGTATTATCTTAGTACATTGAATTAATTGTAAAATTCGGAATTTATGCATACATTTTATGAAGAATGAATGTAAAATTGTATTTTAACAATTTGAATAATTACGATTGTATGATTTTTCTTTTGGAGGCATTTGTATAAGGTTTGTAATAAACCATTTTGTACAATACAAAATAAATGAAAAAAGAACTTCCTATAAAAATTGGCTAGTCCTAGAAAGGACTGGATCTGTTTCACAGTGGTGGGTCGAGGCAAAGAAGTAATAGCTGAAACCTTGCGAGTGCCCATGGCTATGCCTGACTGGCTTATCACTAAACCCCAAATACTGTACAGAAGTACAGTGAAACTGACATTTTTCAGGTTTAGCTAACAGATGGGTTTTTCTGGAGTCTGACCAGTACTTGTCTGACATGTTCTTGATGTTCTTCTGCTTTGGTACTCTTGTTCAGAGGAGAATTGCCTAACATTTCGGTGCTGAACTGCCCCTGGGCAGGACAAAGACTGATATGCAGGGATATTTCTTCTCTTTGAAAGAGGCAGTGAGCTAAAGACTTGGTTGAGGCTCTCCCGGGGGCCATATACCCAAGAACAGGTCAATGGGCTGTGTTTGTGCTGGTAGAGAGACTCCCAGAACCCCCTTTGTTGAGCATTACTAAGTATTCATAAAGGCAGAATGGGGCACTGAACACTGTTTTCCACTCATCGCCTGCTCTGATCCGAAAAAGATGATACGCTCCACGGAGATCTAGTTTGAAAAAAAGGACAGTCCCCCTAAGTGCTTGCAGAATATCTGTCAGGTATTAAGGGTAGAGGATCCGATAGTCCAAACAGGGTGAAGTTCAAAAGTGTCCTTTTTGGGAACAAAAAATAGAGAGGCGCCTGCAGCTGACTTGGAAGGTCGTATGAGACCGTTACTGAGATTAACTTCTAGATACTCCTTCAAGGCGAGATTCTCAGATACAGCTACAATAAACATTCTGTCGAATGGTATGATGGTATCTGGAAGGGTATCGATGGAACAGTCCTCAGGACGATGAGGAGATAGAGACTTTTCGAGTGAATCAGTGAACATGTCAGAGAAATCTTGATACTCCCAAGTAACATTCTTTACATGTAAGAGAGCAAGGGTTGAACTGTTGGGTGAACATCAGTACTTTAAACAAGCAGCTCTGTGGAACTCTTCAGACAATGAGAGAGACAGTATTCAGAACCAAGAAAGAGTGTTCCTGCTGCCCAGTTTATGTAGGGTTTATACTTTTGAAGCCACAAAATGCCTAATACAAGAGAGTAGTGTGTAGCCTTTATTATGTCAAACTGTAAAGACTCACAGTGGTTGTTAATCAAGACCTTCACCAGTCTTGATTATTCAATGATGGGTCCTGATGAAAGGGGCCGACCGTCAATACCTTCAACAATCTGATATAGTTCCTTGGGCTCACGAGGTACGTGGTTCTGTTCAGCCCGGGAGTCAAAGAACAGACCCATAGCTCCAATATCCACCAGAGTAGTAATGGGATCCTTGCCCTTGAGCAACAATTGCACTTGAACGACCAAAGTAGTACATGGAGTATTTTCCAATGAAAAAAAAGACATGGAGTCTTTTTCCATCTCCTGAGCCCTGGCTCCAATTAGGAAAAGGAACTGGCATTTCCCGCCTTCCTCTGAGGGACAATAGGCCAGTTTTGCACCATTTGACTTGGGGATGCAAAATATAGGCATACCCTTGTTCAATCCTGCGATTTCTCTCCTCCCAAGTTAAGGGACATCAAAGAGAACCCAATTGTATAGGCTCAGAAGATGCAGTGGCATTTGACGCTGAAGAGTTTGGAGAAGGAAACAAAGGTCTTGTAGGCGGCATACAATGATTTCTTTTTTCGGTATTCCTCTCCTGTAAACGAACGTCAATCTGCATAGTGAGTTCAAAGAGGGCTTGTCGTGTCTCTGGTCTAACCACTCTGGCCAACTCGTCCTTAATTTCCTTGTTCAGGCCACCGCTGAACAAGGTAAAGCAAGCATTGGCAGACCAATAAACCTCTTTGGCGAGTTGCTTAAATCTGGTGACTTAGGTCAGCACATCTTGTGTACTTCGGTGAAAATCCATGAGTTTTCCTTGAGCAGTAAAAACCACATCGGGTCCGTCGAACATGGCCTTAAACTAAACAAGGAATGCTGCGTAGTCATCTAGTTTCGGGTCCAAAGAAGAACCTAAAGGATTGGCCACAAAATTGAATGAACAGATACGTGGGAGATTATAAAACCCACCTTCGCTCTGTCAGATGCATAAATGAGCGGTTTGAAAGTAAAATGGTTGAGCTTTTTGGGTGACTCATCGTATTTTTTAAGTACAGTTCCCAATGCTGGATTCTCCTGAGCCATTACATCACATTTAACAACCAACTGGTGATGGGAGACACTTCTGCATTCAGGGTGGCATTTCACTACTCAACTACTGCATGCCCCTTAGCAAATCCTGAAGCTGATCCATGTCTAACAGTGGTTGGAAGGCGTCTCAAACTGTCAGGGTTGGGAATGCCGCTCACCTGTGTCTTTGATTGAGGGGTCTTGCTCTGGGTGAATCCCTTGCGAGTCTTGTGCTTAGTCCGTGAGTCCGGTGAAACTCTCCAGATGCCATGCTGCCTGACTGGATTGTTCCCAGGCCGTGTGACCTATGGAACAGAGAGCCAAGATATTTTCACAGGAGAACAAACCTTACCCCAAAGGGGAAGGAAAAAACCTGTGCAGTTCAATGAAGACCTCAGAAGTCATAGACCGATGGATAAACAAGAAGACCAGGTAAAAATAGCCAAATTCTAGGAGCAAGGCAAGAAAATCAAAAAGGAAAAATGCAGCTCAAAGGAAAAAACAGACAGCAGACAAAAACACAGCAGCCAGGAAGAAAAGAGGATCCAGGAAGAACCAAGGTACGGACAGAACAAGGAAAGGCAAGAAGGAATTTGAGAACTCAGAAGAACTGAAGAACAGAGCAGAAAAGGAGAGCACTGAGCAGGGAAAAATATTGACCTGCGTTGAGACACGCTGACCGAAGGTCGCAACATCTGTTAAACCGGACATCCGGAAGAAACAAGGCAGCATACAACTGTGGCCCAAACACTAGACTGCAGCAGACTGCAACGCGATTCCATCAGGGTACGTGTATTACAGGGGTGCGCGGGGAGCACCACACGTGAATTGCACGTGTGGGTCCTCCCAGGTGTTCCCTCTACACCCTCCACGGCCCCTGCAGGTGGCCCACACCACAGGGGCCTACCCTGCATATGTCCTGCAGGCACCCCATCCACCATGGCCATGCCCCCCAGCCAACCCACATGTCACCTTGCACTACTGCCCACCAACACATGTCCCCCTGCACTCCCAGCCACCAGGGGCAGCCTCCACCAGGCCCCCACCCATGTCTCCCATCTCCCCCACCCCCCCCAGCCACCAGGGGCAGCCTCCACCAGGCCCCCACTCATGTCCCCTATCACCCCCACCCCCCAGCAGTGCAGGGGCAGCCTCCACCAGGCCCCCACTCATGTCCCCTATCACCCCCAAGCCCCAGCCACCAGGGGCAGCCTCCACCAGGCCCCCACTCATGTCCCCTATCACCCCCACCCCCCAGCAGTGCAGGGGCAGGCTCCACCAGGCCCCCACTCATGTCTTCCACCACCCCCACCCCCCAGCCACCAGGAGCAGCCTCCACCAGGCCCCCACTCAAGTCTCCCATCACCCCCACCCCCCAGCCACCAGGGGCAGCCTCCACCAGGCCCCCACTCATGTCTCCCATCACCCCCACCCCCCAGCAGTGCAGGGGCAGCCTCCACCAGGCCCCCACTCATGTCCCCTATCACCCCCACCCCCCAGCCACCAGGGGCAGCCTCCACCAGGCCCCCCCACCCATGTCCCCTATCACCCCCAGCCACCAGGGGCAGCCTCCACCAGGCCCCCACTCATGTCCCCTATCACCCCCACCCCCCAGTAGTGCAGGGGCAGCCTCCACCAGGCCCCCACTCATGTCTCCCATCATCCCCACCCCCCGAGGGCAGCCTCCACCAGGCCCCCACTCATGTCCCCTATCACCCCCAGCAGTGCAGGGGCAGCCTCCACCAGGCCCCCACTCATGTCTCCCATCACCCCACCCCCCAGCAGTGCAGGGGCAGCCTCCACCAGGCCCCCATTCATGTCCCCTATCACCCCCACCCCCCAGCAGTGCAGGGGCAGCCCCCACCAGGCCCCCACTCATGTCCCCTATCACCCCCACCCCCCAGCCACCAGGGGCAGCCTCCACCAGGCCCCCACTCATGTCTCCCATCACCCCCACCCCCCAGAAGTGCAGGGGCAGCCTCCACCAGGCCCCCACCCCCCAGCAGTGCAGGGGCAGCCTCCACCAGGCCCCCACTCATGTCTCCAACCACCACCACCACCACCACCACCACCCAGCCACCAGGGGCAGCCTCCACCAGGCCCCCACTCATGTCTCCCATGACCCCCACCACCCAGCAGTGCAGGGGCAGCCTCCACCAGGCCTCCACTCATGCCTCCCATCACCCCCACCCCCCAGCAGTGCAGGGGCAGCCTCCACCAGGCCCCCACTCATGTCTCCCATCACCCCCACCCCCCAGCAGTGCAGGGGCAGCCTCCACCAGGCCCCCACTCATGTCTCCAACCACCACCACCACCACCACCACCACCACCCCCCCCCCCCCAGCCGCCAGGGGCAGCCTCCACCAGGCCCCCACTCATGTCTCCCATCACCCCCACACCCCAGCAGTGCAGGGGCAGCCTCCACCAGGCCCCCACTCATGTCCCCCAGCCAACATGTCACCACAATCTAGATCCCTGGCCCTTATGGTCAGCCTCCAAATGCCAAACACCCACCCGAGTATTGCATCCACCCACTTAGAAATGGCAAAAACATGATAGAACCACAATTGCAAGCTTGCAAATGAACACATGTCCCTCACATACACCCAATGGGTGTCAGTGAATGATATGCATGAAACCAATGAGATGATACTACACATTGAAGTTTGAAGAAATGTACTAAACGCAACAGAAATTGAATCAAAAATGAAGAAACAATAATTGAAATATTTTTGGTGTCCAAAGTCACAGTCCACAAAAGTTAATCCAATGGAAAATTAAAATCGAAAACCATTGCTCCATGGTGAAATCATAAAAAAAAAATAAAAATCCAAAACTCAACTATGTACGGATAAACAATCCAGGGACCATGATCCCAAACGAAGAAATTAAACCCATCTAATAACACTACCTAAAAAATTAAACTACATACAAAAATGTGGGCCATTGTCCAAAAGGTCCAAAAAAATGCTAAACCAAAGGAAACCTAACACTAACTACAGAACTATTTACAAGGGCAGCGGGCTAGTCCGACGGCTCACTTCGGGATGTTCCGGGCCAGGGCATCATCGAACTCCTGCTCTATGTCCAGGAGGCGCTCCTCCTCCATGACCCCGAGGGGTCCGCAGGGCCGTCCACATGTTTCCCCCAAACTCCCTGCGGATTGCCTCGAGGCACTCGGCACGCCTCAGGGCCCTCCGCATGGAGTTCTCCGCCCTGACCATCGTGAGCCGTGCCTCTTCCGCCCGCTGCCGCTCCGCATCTATGGCATGGCCCAACCGCTGCCACACGGAAGACACTTCCCATCCTGGGTCCTCCTGCCCTCCGGCTGATGCCTGCCCCTCCGATGTCAAAGGCCCCAAGCCATCATGGCTCCCACCACGTTGCTGCTGCTGCTGCTGCGCCCCTGCCCGTGCACTGCCTCCTGCTGCCTGCACATCCTCCGCTGGCTGGGGTGCAGTCATTGATGTAGCCACCCCTGCTGGACGTCCGACTCCCGACTGTGGCAGGGATGCCTCCTCCACCAGCGCTGGCCGCACCGTCAGATGCAGCTCCACAGGGCACCCAGGTGACTGATGGGTGGGAAGATGGCACGGAGGATGACTGGCGCATAGGGGGTTCAGTTGAGGAGGGGGTCTGAGCAAGCCACATCAAACGGAGGAATCCTGCCTGGGTGACCTGTCCCAGTAGGCCGACGCAGTCAACGAGCCATTCGAGATGACGTGTAGTCTCCTCATGAAAAGACTGCAGGTCACCTCGCATGGCCCGTTGACGCAACGCCACACCAGTCAGGACAGGCTCAACTGGACCCGGATAGCCACGTCCGCAGGCAGAGGAAGGCCAGTTGTCATGAGCTCATCCCCTGCCTGAAAACGGGTCTGGACGTAGGCATCCCTGCTGGTGCAAGATGATGCAGTGACAGGATCAGGGACAGGATTGCACACAGGCACCTCCGCGGCGACCTGTGCTGCCTCCTGTCCCTGGTCCTGCACTGCACCACTAGCACCAGTGGAATCCCCACCTCCAGACCCTGCATTGTCTCTGTTGCTTGCACGGCCTCCTCCTCAACCAAACCCCCCACCAACCTGGATGACTCTGTGCCATCTTCCCCTGTTGGGCCCTGTGGGGTCCCAGCTGCCCCTTCTGCTGCCGAGGAGTCCAACTCCGACCTCCGCCTCTTGGACCTCCCCCCAGCAGCTGCGGCCTGGGGCACGGCACCGGACTCCTCACTCCCCGACGAGATCACAATCTGGGAGGGGAGCAGGGCCTTGCGTCTCCGGCTGGCGGTGCGATCCCCGCCGCTGTGCTCCACAGCACCTTCTCTAACCCTCTTCGTCAGTTGACGCTGCAGACAGGGAGAAATGAAACAGGCATCAGGGCACTGTACAATGGACACATACACACATGACAGTTGCACATGAGTGGCATTGGCAAACCTCAGACATGGCATCACAATCGGCAACACACGTCATTTCAACTTGCACACATGAGCAATACCACAGCCACATCGCAACTGCCAGCACCATCCATACACATAAAACAGCATAAGCAGGCAAAGGTGAGCCAGGCATCACATGCAACACAGGGAGTGCACTACACATGCACGCACACCACCACACTTGCATGCATGTGTACACCTCAACCAACTGTCGCAGTGTTCCGATGGGCATCCATGTCACATCTGCCAATCAGGCTTCCACATCCCGCTGTCACATGCATCCATGTTGCATCACTGTTGCACCCTTGTCAAATACACACACATGCACATGTACACAGTGCTGATGCATGCAGCTGAAAACAACATATGCGTGACATCACGACCATGCCCACTTACACATACACATTCATCCAAACATGTGTGTCCACGCAACTGCATTTGGCATGCAAGCCTACACACACAAGCACCATCCATGTCTCACACATGACAGCCCTCGCATGTGTTAGCCGCACGGGCCTGTACACCCCCACCCATACTCGGCCCCATACAAACATATGTGCAACCGGCACACTACTGGCACATCACCACAGGCACAGTTTACAATCATGATGCATGTACACTTACCGCTTGACTCCAGACGGGTCTGCCTCTCAAGGACCTGGACGTGGAGCGCTGGGGATATGCGTTGCAGGGCCCTCATCTGATCTTCCGACAAGTGGCCCCTTAGCATCCGCTGCCTTCAAGAGGCACCGGGCCTTGTTCAGGGTCCTGGACCTGAAGTCCTCCCAGCGCTTCTTGACATGTTGGAAGTCGCGGACTGCCACCCCCTCCAGCAGTCACGATGTCCGTCCAGATCCGAGTCCGTCCTTCCTTGTCGGCGCGCACACCTCCGTAGAGGGCATCATACTGCCCCAGTACTTGCTCCACCAGGACACCAACTTCCCTGGCACTCTGCCTCTCTGTCCGGGGGTTGTCAGTGGTGCCAGATGTTGCAGTGCCCGACATGACAACCCCAGAGGCAGGAGTGGGTGGGCAACTGGGTCCTGGGGCTGGGCTGTGGAGCGATGGAATCCCAATCGGGAGTTTTTGGTTCCAGCAGGGGTGGTCACAGCAACAGCACCCCTGGCTGATGTGCAGGCAGTCAGGCAGCAGCAGATTGCAGGTGGGAGCGTGCTTGGGGCTCTGGGGGGCAGTAATTTGGCCTTGTGGGCAGGAGCGTGGTCTTCCGTGGTCTTCCGTGTGCTTACGCGTGGCCAGCTTGATACGGAGTGATTTTGCACGTGAAAATCCTGCACGTCTGCGTGTAAATCGAGGAAAGGCCCTTAGCGCGTATGCACGTCAGCACGCATATGCGATTTCATTGGACCAAAGGCCCTTAGCGTGTAAGCGCGTCTGTGACGTGACGCGCGCGGGTGTTTGATGACATCTCATTACACGTGATGACAGAGCACACGTGGATTTCCACCAATCGCGTGTGAAACTTCCTGCGCACCCCAGAAATACACGTACCCAGGCCAATCGCGTGTACACTCACTTCCCTCCGATTACATGCGATGACACTCGGACGTGCAGTTTTACCACGTGTGCTCGCATATGCGATTTCATTGGCCCAAAGGCCACCATGCGCAGCTGTGATGTCACGCGCATGGCCGTAGAGAATGGCGCGTGTAAAAAAAAAAAAGATACACGTCCGAGTGTCAAAGCGTGTAATTGGTGGAAATGGCCTCATCGCGTATGCGCCTCTGTGACGTGTGTATAAAAGGTACGTGTAGAACACCATTTCCTTGTACGTGCTTTTCGTGGAGAGCGAGTGGGTGAAATCTGTACTTCTTGTCAGTTCACACGCGATTTACTTCACGGCGTTTCCAGTTCATACTCCCTGTTACCTCTGACAGCTTTTCCTCTTTTCCTCTTTTTCCTGGGCCTGTTTCCTCAGACAGCGTACAATTCTTCTTTTGGCGGGGGTGTTGCCAACGCGCACATGCGTATATTTTTCACGCTTTTGTTCCTGGCAGACGGTGAGTCGTGCACGTATTTAATATCTGTGCTTGCCCCGTGTGTCGTGTACCCCTTCAGAGGTCATTCTAGGCTGCGTGTGACACGCATACGTTCATTCTTGTGTTTCTGGGTGCCACAGCGTAGTGCAGGTTTATTTTTCCACGCACGTGGTCTAGGAGGGGTTGCGTGCACCTTACTTCCCTTTTTTGGGGTGCCTGTGCGTTGCGTGACCCGTCATCTTTCCCTAGGGGTGACATACAGCCTTGCTAGAGCACTAGGGTACGATTACCATCTGGTACCCAACCCCTTTGACCTCCAATTGCCCAGGACAATAGTTCACATCGACTCCCATACGCACAATAACATCAATGCCATGGCTGGGAGGCGAACAAGCCGTAAGGGTGGCAAAGGTGGCCGAGCCCCAAGTGGTGGCCATGGTGGATCCAGTAGGGGACGTGGCCATGACTTGCAGGGTGCCCCTAGCCCCCCATGTGTGGAGGAGCTGTCAGGGACACCCATTCCCCCCCCCCTGGTTGAGGTTAACGTGGCTGACACCATCCATGCTCAGCCCTTGTTGGACCAGCCCACTATGGAACCAGACCTGGCACAGGGTGACTTCATGGCTGACTTCCAGGTCAGCAGGTCTAGGCCACGTGCCCACGTAGGCAGGCTGGGGAGGCTGCAGGGGCAGCTGCGGCTCCATCCACCCCACCTCTCACACACCCAGCCACGACAGTGTCGGTCCAAGTCCATCATGCTGACATTCCCCCCGACACCATCACACTTGAGCTAATGCCTGCACCAACTCCCATGATGAGTGTGCAATCCACGCTCCTGCCCCTAGTGTCCAGAGCGGCGTAGGACACTCAGGATCCCCACCACCTTCCAAGCGGAAGAGGAAGAGTGCTCGTCCAGTAGAGGCTGATGCCCCAGACATGGCTACACAGTCCGGCCCGTCAAGGAAGCCCAGCTTCAATGAGGCCGAACTGAATGCACTTGTAGAGTATGTGTCGGCACATGACCGCAAAATGGTGATTGTTGCAGGATCCAAGACCACACCTGCACAACGTCAGGCACACTGGCAGGCCATTGCGGACATCATAAGTGCCCTTGGAATCGTGAGGCGCACAGCTAATGAATGCTACAAGCGCTGGAATGACCTGAAGCGCAGGGCAAAGAATAAGCTGGCCTCAAGTCATGCCGCAACTCTAGTGACTGGAGGTGGGTCTCCAGCAGACAACATAGAACTCACTCCACATGAGCAGGTTGCTGGGACCTACGTCACGGAGGAACAGATCCAAGGCGTGGGAGAACTGGCAGATTACGAGGCATTGTCCGGTGAGTGCACAGGCATGTGTGTGTCATCCATGTGCATGGTGTGTGTGGGAGGCCTTCTGTTTGGGTGCCAGGTGAGGGTGTGTGTGCCTGAGTGGTTTGGGTCACCCATGTGCCTCTTCCTATACATTCTGCGCACCAGCATTTGGGTATAGCAGCATCCCTTCTGCCAACATTAGACATCCAGCCCAACACCATGCCAGTTGCCCTTGGAGTGTCATCTTGCCACAACATTGTTGCTTATTTATCTCTGTTTATTCAGGCAGATTGTTTGCATACCACCACTTTTACTCGGGATTTCTCAGTCCTATTGTCACATGTTGACATGGCTATGTTACAGTGGACTGGCTTAGTTTCCTGGACATGATTACTTTAGACATGTCCCTGTGCTATAGGACCATTTTGGACTGGCAGCTGCAGGTTAAACATTTGAACCATTTCAATGAATAAATCAATTATATTAGCAGACTGGACTGAATGAATAATTGGTGACTTCCTCTCCCTCTTCACTTCATGGCTAGGGTACATGCCATCTGTGTGATGGCATGTGTTTTTGACCTGCCAATCACTGGTCAATGTGTGATGCCACTGCTAGGCAGCATGCAGCAAATGTGTTCATCTTCCATCTTGGTGTCATCAATGTGTGCCATCTGCCTCCCCTTCACACGCAGTGACGGTGCATGCCTGGGAGGGTTTTAGTCATGTGGGACATGTGTCAATCAAGTACTGTTTCTGTAGCCTCTCAGCCCTAATTGTGTGCCATAGTGCTAATGCCTGTTTCCATTTGTTTTCTTTTATGTCTTTGCAGGGGATGACGCACTTGATGCTGCTGGGGTTGTGGAGATGGTGCAGACCCAGGAGGGGTCTGAGGGCCGACCGACCACCAGTGAGGGACGTGGTGTGGTGGTGGGTGAGAACCCACAACTGCTGCAGGTCGTGCTCTCAAGGGGTGTCTCTGGCTGCACCTCCCCCGAGCTGTATTCAGGTGTCGATTCGGATGATGAGACCTATGTGCCGTCGCAGGTGAGTGTTCCTGGGAGGGATTCTGTTCTGTCCGACCCACCTGCACCAGGGTTGGAAACCTCAATGGTGATGTCAGTGTTAGCAGGTACGCCTTTGGTGGTTACGGATGCAGGGTCCCACTCCGCGACATCTGATCCTGTTCCTGGGCAAGCAGATCAGAGGGGGAATGCAGTCCTGCAGCCTCAGGCAGTGCCGGCACAGCAAGGCGCAGTTCGCCTTGCCCCAGACAGGTGTGGTGCCCGCCGACGTGGTGGCCGTCAGCCACCTGGCAATACCGCATGGGAGCAATCCATTTACGGTATGGCAATCCAACAGGCAGCATCATCAGAGATGATGGCTCATGCCATGGATAGGGTGGCCACTTCCATTGTCCCCCCCCGAAAGGCTGATGGAGCGACTATAGCAGGCAACCGACTCCATCTGCCAGTCACACAGGGAGGACATGTTGGCGTCCGACAGGGACAGGCGGGCGGCACTGGCGACTCTGCAGGAAGCCATTTCCATAGAGTCCCAGGGCCACAGGGAAGCCCTGAGGGTGGAACTGCTTCACCTCAGGACGACTCTTGTTGAGCTTGAGGCTTCAACAAACAGAAGGACAGAACAGCAGCTGGAGCGTCTCACACGTACGCTCTCAGCTGAGATGCAGGCAACTAGGGGCGGAGGTCCGGGCATCCAGTGAGTTGTTGCATGGGGACCTCTGCACACTTATCCTCCAGAACGAGACCTACCACACCTGCATGCTTGCAGCCATGGAGGAACAGACTAGGGCTTTGCGTGGGCTGCCTCCCATAGTGCCACCACCTCCTGATGCAGCTGCAGGGGGTGAGGAGAGCGACAGCAGTGATACTCCCACAATAGGGTAGCCGTGTAGGCCATGAGCCCATGGAGGTGTTTTTTTTCCACAAGATCCACACAGGTGGGTTTTGGTGTGCACCCTGTCCTCGGACCTCCTGGGTGGCCTCGAACCACCCCCCCCCCCCACGGGGCCCAATAATGGGCAGTTTTTATTTATTTTTTTTTGATATTTTTTGGGGGATTTTTTTTGGGACAGTGTGTTGCCTTGTGTGGCTCCCGTGGGCATACGCTGCATTGTGGCTGGGCACATGCAGGCTTGTCATGAATTTGGTTCAGATGCTTGGGTTTTTGTGCCACACACTCCCCCTGCTTCCCGTTTCCATGGGCTTGCAAAGGGTGTGCCCAAGTGACATTGACGTACATGGTGACATTGGACTCCCATGAGCTGTCTGGGCAGTCTGTAGTCAATACTGTGTATACATTCATAGTGCATACTGTTGTTGTATTGTACACTACATGATGTATTGATATGTGCCTTTACATCCATCTCATCCTCCTAATTTGCAGGTCCATTCCTCATGTCTTCACAATGCGGTCCACCTTGGAACTGGAGTCCATGTTGTAAGAAGTGCACCTACACTCTTGCATGGCGCTAACACTGTATACTTGAAAGTGTTCGGAGGGCTGGCATCATCAGCTAGTGAGGCTAGCAAATTTTTAAGTCTGTAATGTCATGTTTAAGGTAGGTTGGAGGTTGTGTAGGTGATTGGTATTCTTGGTAAGTATTTGGTAATGTGTGTTGTAGGTCCTGCATTACTGTGAGCATTTCATGTGTGGACATGTTTCCATTAGGGACACTGTAGCTGGTGACACTTGGGGCATGTTGTGGGGATTCATTTGTTTCCTCTCACATTGCATGACATGCCATGGTGTGTTGTGTGGCCGTGCCGGGGAGGGGTTGGGTGACATTGCACTGTTTTAATGTAGTATTTTGCGAGTGGGTATTCATTTCTGCAGCATGGAAGTGTCTTTTGATGACACTGCATTGGTGGTGTTTGTGTAGGTAGGGATGCACACATTGTGACACTTCCACATGAACAATCTCAGGCTGCTATGGTTCTGACAGTTGACTGTCCCTTTGTTCGTCTCATTTGTCAGGTTGAGTCATCATTGCTTATCAGGTGGTATGTGCCAGGGCTGTGTGCACTCCACTGGGGTGTGATTTCTATGTGAAGTAATTAGCCACCAGCTGTGTACGGGCTGCCTCACCCTGTGCCCTCTCCCCTCCCATGCACAGTGGGCGTGCATGTGGTTGGGGATGTGGGGGCACCACCATGTCCACAGCCAGGCCCCGGCGCGTTGCAACATTGTGCAGGACACATGCTGCCACTATGATCCTGCACACTACTGGGGGCGCATATAACAGCTGCCCGCCAGAACGGTCAAGGGAGCGAAAGCGTGACTTGAGTACTCTGAATGTGCGCTCCACTATGCCCCGGGTTGCAATATGGGCTGTGTTGTATCTTACCTCTGGAGGCGTGATGGGGTTCCGAAATGGCGTCATCATGTGGGTGCTCAGAGGGTAGGCACTGTCCCCTGGTGAGGAGGTGATGGGTATCATTAGTGGGGTAGTGACATAACTCTGCATCTGACATGCATGCATGTGCAGTGGCATTCATACTGACCAAGCAGCCATGCATCGCCATGCCGCCCAGCTTCTAGGTCCCGGCTTAGGGTAGACATTCGGTAAATGAAGCTGTCATGGGTGGACCCTCGATAGTTGGCATATACTGAGGTGATGATTCCCTTAGCATTACATACTACCTGCACGTTGATGGAATGCCAGTGCTTGCGGTTCCTATAGATGTGCTCAGATGCCCTGGGGGGACGTAGTGCCACATGGGTGCAGTCAATGGCACTTAGCACTTTTGGGAATTGTGCCACACCATAGAAATCAAGGGTGGCAGCCTGCCTTTCTGCAGGTGTCCTGGGCAGGTCTATGTGCCTACGGACTGATGGGCGTGCAGTGATGATGTTCAAGACCTGGTGTAGGCAGCGTGGCCTGTGACACCCCACCCACTATGGCACTTGTCCGCTGAAATGATCCTGTGTCCAAGAAGTGCAGTACATTGAGGACCTTCTCCAGGGGGCTGAGTGCTTGGGAGCACAGGGTGGTTGATGTGGCCGCCTCCTCCTCCCTCCTCCCTCCTCCCTCCTCTCCCTCCTCTCCCTCCTCCCCCCCCCCCACCCCCCCCCCATGGCCACTACTGCTAGGAACGGTATATTCATCCTGGCAAATCGCACGGCTGGGCGGTGGGGGTGATAGGGGACATGAGTGGGGGCCTGGTGGAGGCTGCCCCTGGTGGCTGGGGGGTGGGGGTGATGGGAGACATTAGTGGGGGCCTGGTGGAGGCTGCCCCTGCACTGCTGGGGGCTGGGGGTGGTGGGAGACATGAGTGGGGCCTGGTGGAGGCTGCGCCTGCGCTGCTGGGGGGTGGGGGTGGTGGTAGACATGTGTGGGGGCCTGGTGGAGGCTGCCCGTGGTGGCTGGGGGGGTGGGAGGGGTGGGAGACATGAGTGGGGGCCTGGTGGAGGCTGCCCCTGCACTGTTGGGGGGTGGGGGTGATAGGGGACATGAGTGGGGGCCTGGTGGAGCAATACCACAGCCACATCGCAACTGCCAGCACCATCCATACACATAAAACAGCATAAGCAGGCAAAGGTGAGCCAGGCATCACATGCAACACAGGGAGTGCACTACACATGCACGCACACCACCACACTTGCATGCATGTGTACACCTCAACCAACTGTCGCAGTGTTCCGATGGGCATCCATGTCACATCTGCCAATCAGGCTTCCACATCCCGCTGTCACATGCATCCATGTTGCATCACTGTTGCACCCTTGTCAAATACACACACATGCACATGTACACAGTGCTGATGCATGCAGCTGAAAACAACATATGCGTGACATCACGACCATGCCCACTTACACATACACATTCATCCAAACATGTGTGTCCACGCAACTGCATTTGGCATGCAAGCCTACACACACAAGCACCATCCATGTCTCACACATGACAGCCCTCGCATGTGTTAGCCGCACGGGCCTGTACACCCCCACCCATACTCGGCCCCATACAAACATATGTGCAACCGGCACACTACTGGCACATCACCACAGGCACAGTTTACAATCATGATGCATGTACACTTACCGCTTGACTCCAGACGGGTCTGCCTCTCAAGGACCTGGACGTGGAGCGCTGGGGATATGCGTTGCAGGGCCCTCATCTGATCTTCCGACAAGTGGCCCCTTAGCATCCGCTGCCTTCAAGAGGCACCGGGCCTTGTTCAGGGTCCTGGACCTGAAGTCCTCCCAGCGCTTCTTGACATGTTGGAAGTCGCGGACTGCCACCCCCTCCAGCAGTCACGATGTCCGTCCAGATCCGAGTCCGTCCTTCCTTGTCGGCGCGCACACCTCCGTAGAGGGCATCATACTGCCCCAGTACTTGCTCCACCAGGACACCAACTTCCCTGGCACTCTGCCTCTCTGTCCGGGGGTTGTCAGTGGTGCCAGATGTTGCAGTGCCCGACATGACAACCCCAGAGGCAGGAGTGGGTGGGCAACTGGGTCCTGGGGCTGGGCTGTGGAGCGATGGAATCCCAATCGGGAGTTTTTGGTTCCAGCAGGGGTGGTCACAGCAACAGCACCCCTGGCTGATGTGCAGGCAGCAAATGGCAGGGCACGTGGGCAGCAGGCAGTCAGGCAGCAGCAGATTGCAGGTGGGAGCGTGCTTGGGGCTCTGGGGGGCAGTAATTTGGCCTTGTGGGCAGGAGCGTGGTCTTCCGTGTGCTTACGCGTGGCCAGCTTGATACGGAGTGATTTTGCACGTGAAAATCCTGCACGTCTGCGTGTAAATCGAGGAAAGGCCCTTAGCGCGTATGCACGTCAGCACGCATATGCGATTTCATTGGACCAAAGGCCCTTAGCGTGTAAGCGCGTCTGTGACGTGACGCGCGCGGGTGTTTCCCTCATTACACGTGATGACAGAGCACACGTGGATTTCCACCAATCGCGTGTGAAACTTCCTGCGCACCCCAGAAATACACGTACCCAGGCCAATCGCGTGTACACTCACTTCCCTCCGATTACATGCGATGACACTCGGACGTGCAGTTTTACCACGTGTGCTCGCATATGCGATTTCATTGGCCCAAAGGCCACCATGCGCAGCTGTGATGTCACGCGCATGGCCGTAGAGAATGGCGCGTGTAAAAAAAAAAAAAGATACACGTCCGAGTGTCAAAGCGTGTAATTGGTGGAAATGGCCTCATCGCGTATGCGCCTCTGTGACGTGTGTATAAAAGGTACGTGTAGAACACCATTTCCTTGTACGTGCTTTTCGTGGAGAGCGAGTGGGTGAAATCTGTACTTCTTGTCAGTTCACACGCGATTTACTTCACAGCGTTTCCAGTTCATACTCCCTGTTACCTCTGACAGCTTTTCCTCTTTTCCTCTTTTTCCTGGGCCTGTTTCCTCAGACAGCGTACAATTCTTCTTTTGGCGGGGGTGTTGCCAACGCGCACATGCGTATATTTTTCACGCTTTTGTTCCTGGCAGACGGTGAGTCGTGCACGTATTTAATATCTGTGCTTGCCCCGTGTGTCGTGTACCCCTTCAGAGGTCATTCTAGGCTGCGTGTGACACGCATACGTTCATTCTTGTGTTTCTGGGTGCCACAGCGTAGTGCAGGTTTATTTTTCCACGCACGTGGTCTAGGAGGGGTTGCGTGCACCTTACTTCCCTTTTTTGGGGTGCCTGTGCGTTGCGTGACCCGTCATCTTTCCCCAGGGGTGACATACAGCCTTGCTAGAGCACTAGGGTACGATTACCATCTGGTACCCAACCCCTTTGACCCCCAATTGCCCAGGACAATAGTTCACATCGACTCCCATACGCACAATAACATCAATGCCATGGCTGGGAGGCGAACAAGCCGTAAGGGTGGCAAAGGTGGCCGAGCCCCAAGTGGTGGCCATGGTGGATCCAGTAGGGGACGTGGCCATGACTTGCAGGGTGCCCCTAGCCCCCCATGTGTGGAGGAGCTGTCAGGGACACCCATTCCCCCCCCCTGGTTGAGGTTAACGTGGCTGACACCATCCATGCTCAGCCCTTGTTGGACCAGCCCACTATGGAACCAGACCTGGCACAGGGTGACTTCATGGCTGACTTCCAGGTCAGCAGGTCTAGGCCACGTGCCCACGTAGGCAGGCTGGGGAGGCTGCAGGGGCAGCTGCGGCTCCATCCACCCCACCTCTCACACACCCAGCCACGACAGTGTCGGTCCAAGTCCATCATGCTGACATTCCCCCCGACACCATCACACTTGAGCTAATGCCTGCACCAACTCCCATGATGAGTGTGCAATCCACGCTCCTGCCCCTAGTGTCCAGAGCGGCGTAGGACACTCAGGATCCCCACCACCTTCCAAGCGGAAGAGGAAGAGTGCTCGTCCAGTAGAGGCTGATGCCCCAGACATGGCTACACAGTCCGGCCCGTCAAGGAAGCCCAGCTTCAATGAGGCCGAACTGAATGCACTTGTAGAGTATGTGTCCGCACATGACCGCAAAATGGTGATTGTTGCAGGATCCAAGACCACACCTGCACAACGTCAGGCACACTGGCAGGCCATTGCGGACATCATAAGTGCCCTTGGAATCGTGAGGCGCACAGCTAATGAATGCTACAAGCGCTGGAATGACCTGAAGCGCAGGGCAAAGAATAAGCTGGCCTCAAGTCATGCCGCAACTCTAGTGACTGGAGGTGGGTCTCCAGCAGACAACATAGAACTCACTCCACATGAGCAGGTTGCTGGGACCTACGTCACGGAGGAACAGATCCAAGGCGTGGGAGAACTGGCAGATTACGAGGCATTGTCCGGTGAGTGCACAGGCATGTGTGTGTCATCCATGTGCATGGTGTGTGTGGGAGGCCTTCTGTTTGGGTGCCAGGTGAGGGTGTGTGTGCCTGAGTGGTTTGGGTCACCCATGTGCCTCTTCCTATACATTCTGCGCACCAGCATTTGGGTATAGCAGCATCCCTTCTGCCAACATTAGACATCCAGCCCAACACCACGCCAGTTGCCCTTGGAGTGTCATCTTGCCACAACATTGTTGCTTATTTATCTCTGTTTATTCAGGCAGATTGTTTGCATACCACCACTTTTACTCGGGATTTCTCAGTCCTATTGTCACATGTTGACATGGCTATGTTACAGTGGACTGGCTTAGTTTCCTGGACATGATTACTTTAGACATGTCCCTGTGCTATAGGACCATTTTGGACTGGCAGCTGCAGGTTAAACATTTGAACCATTTCAATGAAAAAATCAATTATATTAGCAGACTGGACTGAATGAATAATTGGTGACTTCCTCTCCCTCTTCACTTCATGGCTAGGGTACATGCCATCTGTGTGATGGCATGTGTTTTTGACCTGCCAATCACTGGTCAATGTGTGATGCCACTGCTAGGCAGCATGCAGCAAATGTGTTCATCTTCCATCTTGGTGTCATCAATGTGTGCCATCTGCCTCCCCTTCACACGCAGTGACGGTGCATGCCTGGGAGGGTTTTAGTCATGTGGGACATGTGTCAATCAAGTACTGTTTCTGTAGCCTCTCAGCCCTAATTGTGTGCCATAGTGCTAATGCCTGTTTCCATTTGTTTTCTTTTATGTCTTTGCAGGGGATGACGCACTTGATGCTGCTGGGGTTGTGGAGATGGTGCAGACCCAGGAGGGGTCTGAGGGCCGACCGACCACCAGTGAGGGACGTGGTGTGGTGGTGGGTGAGAACCCACAACTGCTGCAGGTCGTGCTCTCAAGGGGTGTCTCTGGCTGCACCTCCCCCGAGCTGTATTCAGGTGTCGATTCGGATGATGAGACCTATGTGCCGTCGCAGGTGAGTGTTCCTGGGAGGGATTCTGTTCTGTCCGACCCACCTGCACCAGGGTTGGAAACCTCAATGGTGATGTCAGTGTTAGCAGGTACGCCTTTGGTGGTTACGGATGCAGGGTCACACTCCGCGACATCTGATCCTGTTCCTGGGCAAGCAGATCAGAGGGGGAATGCAGTCCTGCAGCCTCAGGCAGTGCCGGCACAGCAAGGCGCAGTTCGCCTTGCCCCAGACAGGTGTGGTGCCCGCCGACGTGGTGGCCGTCAGCCACCTGGCAATACCGCATGGGAGCAATCCATTTACGGTATGGCAATCCAACAGGCAGCATCATCAGAGATGATGGCTCATGCCATGGATAGGGTGGCCACTTCCATTGTCCCCCCCGAAAGGCTGATGGAGCGACTATAGCAGGCAACCGACTCCATCTGCCAGTCACACAGGGAGGACATGTTGGCGTCCGACAGGGACAGGCGGGCGGCACTGGCGACTCTGCAGGAAGCCATTTCCATAGAGTCCCAGGGCCACAGGGAAGCCCTGAGGGTGGAACTGCTTCACCTCAGGACGACTCTTGTTGAGCTTGAGGCTTCAACAAACAGAAGGACAGAACAGCAGCTGGAGCGTCTCACACGTACGCTCTCAGCTGAGATGCAGGCAACTAGGGGCGGAGGTCCGGGCATCCAGTGAGTTGTTGCATGGGGACCTCTGCACACTTATCCTCCAGAACGAGACCTACCACACCTGCATGCTTGCAGCCATGGAGGAACAGACTAGGGCTTTGCGTGGGCTGCCTCCCATAGTGCCACCACCTCCTGATGCAGCTGCAGGGGGTGAGGAGAGCGACAGCAGTGATACTCCCACAATAGGGTAGCCGTGTAGGCCATGAGCCCATGGAGGTGTTTTTTTTCCACAAGATCCACACAGGTGGGTTTTGGTGTGCACCCTGTCCTCGGACCTCCTGGGTGGCCTCGAACCACCCCCCCCCACGGGGCCCAATAATGGGCAGTTTTTATTTATTTTTTTTGATATTTTTTGGGGGATTTTTTTTGGGACAGTGTGTTGCCTTTTGTGGCTCCCGTGGGCATACGCTGCATTGTGGCTGGGCACATGCAGGCTTGTCATGAATTTGGTTCAGATGCTTGGGTTTTTGTGCCACACACTCCCCCTGCTTCCCGTTTCCATGGGCTTGCAAAGGGTGTGCCCAAGTGACATTGACGTACATGGTGACATTGGACTCCCATGAGCTGTCTGGGCAGTCTGTAGTCAATACTGTGTATACATTCATAGTGCATACTGTTGTTGTATTGTACACTACATGATGTATTGATATGTGCCTTTACATCCATCTCATCCTCCTAATTTGCAGGTCCATTCCTCATGTCTTCACAATGCGGTCCACCTTGGAACTGGAGTCCATGTTGTAAGAAGTGCACCTACACTCTTGCATGGCGCTAACACTGTATACTTGGAAGTGTTCGGAGGGCTGGCATCATCAGCTAGTGAGGCTAGCAAATTTTTAAGTCTGTAATGTCATGTTTAAGGTAGGTTGGAGGTTGTGTAGGTGATTGGTATTCTTGGTAAGTATTTGGTAATGTGTGTTGTAGGTCCTGCATTACTGTGAGCATTTCATGTGTGGACATGTTTCCATTAGGGACACTGTAGCTGGTGACACTTGGGGCATGTTGTGGGGATTCATTTGTTTCCTCTCACATTGCATGACATGCCATGGTGTGTTGTGTGGCCGTGCCGGGGAGGGGTTGGGTGACATTGCACTGTTTTAATGTAGTATTTTGCGAGTGGGTATTCATTTCTGCAGCATGGAAGTGTCTTTTGATGACACTGCATTGGTGGTGTTTGTGTAGGTAGGGATGCACACATTGTGACACTTCCACATGAACAATCTCAGGCTGCTATGGTTCTGACAGTTGACTGTCCCTTTGTTCGTCTCATTTGTCAGGTTGAGTCATCATTGCTTATCAGGTGGTATGTGCCAGGGCTGTGTGCACTCCACTGGGGTGTGATTTCTATGTGAAGTAATTAGCCACCAGCTGTGTACGGGCTGCCTCACCCTGTGCCCTCTCCCCTCCCATGCACAGTGGGCGTGCATGTGGTTGGGGATGTGGGGGCACCACCATGTCCACAGCCAGGCCCCGGCGCGTTGCAACATTGTGCAGGACACATGCTGCCACTATGATCCTGCACACTACTGGGGGCGCATATAACAGCTGCCCGCCAGAACGGTCAAGGGAGCGAAAGCGTGACTTGAGTACTCCGAATGTGCGCTCCACTATGCCCCGGGTTGCAATATGGGCTGTGTTGTATCTTACCTCTGGAGGCGTGATGGGGTTCCGAAATGGCGTCATCATGTGGGTGCTCAGAGGGTAGGCACTGTCCCCTGGTGAGGAGGTGATGGGTATCATTAGTGGGGTAGTGACATAACTCTGCATCTGACATGCATGCATGTGCAGTGGCATTCATACTGACCAAGCAGCCATGCATCGCCATGCCGCCCAGCTTCTAGGTCCCGGCTTAGGGTAGACATTCGGTAAATGAAGCTGTCATGGGTGGACCCTCGATAGTTGGCATATACTGAGGTGATGATTCCCTTAGCATTACATACTACCTGCACGTTGATGGAATGCCAGTGCTTGCGGTTCCTATAGATGTGCTCAGATGCCCTGGGGGGACGTAGTGCCACATGGGTGCAGTCAATGGCACCTAGCACTTTTGGGAATTGTGCCACACCGTAGAAATCAAGGGTGGCAGCCTGCCTTTCTGCAGGTGTCCTGGGCAGGTCTATGTGCCTACGGACTGATGGGCGTGCAGTGATGATGTTCAAGACCTGGTGTAGGCAGCGTGGCCTGTGACACCCCACCCACTATGGCACTTGTCCGCTGAAATGATCCTGTGTCCAAGAAGTGCAGTACATTGAGGACCTTCTCCAGGGGGCTGAGTGCTTGGGAGCACAGGGTGGTTGATGTGGCCTCCTCCCTCCTCTCCCTCCTCTCCCTCCTCTCCCTCCTCTCCCTCCTCCCTCCCCCCCCCCCCCCCCCCACGGCCACTACTGCTAGGAACGGTATATTCATCCTGGCAAATCGCACGGCTGGGCGGTGGGGGTGATAGGGGACATGAGTGGGGGCCTGGTGGAGGCTGCCCCTGGTGGCTGGGGGGTGGGGGTGATGGGAGACATTAGTGGGGGCCTGGTGGAGGCTGCCCCTGCACTGCTGGGGGCTGGGGGTGGTGGGAGACATGAGTGGGGCCTGGTGGAGGCTGCGCCTGCGCTGCTGGGGGGTGGGGGTGGTGGTAGACATGTGTGGGGGCCTGGTGGAGGCTGCCCGTGGTGGCTGGGGGGTGGGAGGGGTGGGAGACATGAGTGGGGGCCTGGTGGAGGCTGCCCCTGCACTGTTGGGGGGTGGGGGTGATAGGGGACATGAGTGGGGGCCTGGTGGAGGCTGCCCCTGGGGGGTGGGGGTGATGGGAGACATGAGTGTGGGCCTGGTGGAGGCTGCCCCTGCACTGCTGGGGGGTGGGGGTGGTGGTAGACATGGGTGGGGCCTGGTGGAGGCTGCCCCTGGTGGCTGGTGGGTGGGGGTGCAGGGGGACATGAGTGGGGGCCTGGTGGAGGGTGCCCCTGCACTGCTGGGGGGTGGGGGTGGTGGTAGACATGGGTGGGGCCTGGTGGAGGCTGCCCCTGCACTGCTGGGGGGTGGGGGTGGTGGTAGACATGGGTGGGGCCTGGTGGAGGCTGCCCCTGGTGGCTGGTGGGTGGGGGTGCAGGGAGACATGAGTGGGGGCCTGGTGGAGGCTTCCCCTAGTGGCTGGGGGTGGTGGGAGACATGAGTGGGGGTCTGGTGGAGGCTGCCCCTGCACTGCTGGGGGGTGGGGGTGATAGGGGACATGAGTGGGGGCCTGGTGGAGGCTGCCCCTGGGGGGTGGGGGTGATGGGAGACATGAGTGGGGGCCTGGTGGAGGCTGCCCCTGCACTGCTGGGGGGTGGGGGTAGTGGTAGACATGGATGTGGGCCTGGTGGAGGCTTCACCTGGTGGCTGGTGGCTGGGGGGTGGGGGTGGTGGGAGACATGAGTGGGGGTCTGGTGGAGGGTGCCCCTGCACTGCTGGGGGGTGGGGGTGATAGGGGACATGAGTGGGGGCCTGGTGGAGGCTGCCCCTGCACTGCTGGGGGGTGGGGGTGGTGGTAGACATGGGTGGGGGCCTGCTGGAGGCTGCCCCTGGTGGCTGAGGGGTGGGGTGCAGGGGGACATGAGTGGGGGCCTGGTGGAGGCTGCCCCTGGTGGCTGGGGGGGTGGGGTTCCAGGGGGACATGAGTGGGGGCCTGGTGGAGGGTGCCCCTGCACTGCTGGGGGGTGGGGTTGGTGGTAGACATGTGTGGGGGCCTGGTGGAGGCTGCCCCTGGTGGCTGGGGGGTGGGGGTGATGGGAGACATGAGTGGGGGCCTGGTGGAGGCTGCCCCTGGTGGCTGGGGGGTGGGGGTGCAGGGAGACATGAGTGGGGGCCTGGTGGAGGCTGCCCCTGAACTGCTGGGGGGTGGGGTTGATAGGGGACATAAGTGGGGGCCTGGTGGAGGCTTCCCCTGGTGGCTGGGGGTGGTGGGAGACATGAGTGGGGGTCTGGTGGAGGGTGCCCCTGGTGGCTGGGGGACATATGTGGGAGCCTGGTGGAGGCTGCCCCTGCACTGCTGGGGGGTGGGGGTGGTGGGAGACATGAGTGGGGGCCTGGTGGAGGCTGCCCCTGCACTGCTGGGGGGTGGGGGTGGTGGGAGACATGTGTTGGTGATCAGTAGTGCAAGGTGACATGTGGGTTGGCTGGTGGGCATGGCCATGGTGGATGGGTTGCCTGTGGGACATGAGCAGGGGTGCAGGGTAGTCCCCTGTGGTGTGGGCTGCCTGCAGGGGCCGTGGAGGGTGTAGAGGGAACACCTGGGAGGACCCACATGGCCAAATCACGTGTAGCATTCCCCGGCACCACCGAAATACACGTACCCTGCTGAAATCGCGTGTGAATCTTCCCGCGCACCTCGGAATACACGTATCCAGGCCAATCGCGTGTGGAACTTCCCGCGCACCCCAAAGTACACGTACCCAGGCCAATCGCGTGTGGAACTTGCCGCGCACCCCGTAGTAAACGTACCCAGGCTAATCGCGTGTGGAACTTCCCGCGCACCCCGTAGTAAACGTACCCAGGCTAATCGCGTGTGGAATTTACCGCACACCCAGGAACACACGCACACGCTATTTTTCACACAGCGGGTGTCTGTGTTTGTCGGTACCCCCTTTGCACATCATTTGTCCTAGTGGGCCACTGTATGGCCCATTCATCATGGCTGTATATGGGTGCTTTTTGTTAGCGCACATTTTGGCGCACATTTTTTTCAGTCGCAGGGGCGCTACCGCCTGCTTTCTTGTGGCGTACTTGTTTGGCCCTGTGCGCGTCTTTGACCGTGCGCTGGTTTGGCCTATTCGATTCCATGAATACGGGTTGTAGGCGAGCATGTGGGCGTTCCGCGCACTTGCCTCCTGTACTTCCCCCGTGACGCCCATATTTTCACGCGTTGTTCCCGATTCCGAGTGTTACGCCCCGTCTTCCGCCTACTTTTGTGATGTGCGCCGTGCTATGTGCGATTTTGCAGTGGCCGTGGCGCATACTCTTGGATGACCTGTGCGCCAGCGTGCGCGGCCCACATTTTTAGCGCACATCCAATGTTTTTCTCGGGCACGGACTTCCATGAATCGATGTGCGCTGGTTTCCCTGCGATTTTCGCACTTTTACTGCGAATCGCACGTTTTGGCACCTCTGTGCGGGAATTTTCGGCGCACATTATTTCCATGAATCGACCCCCGAGTATGTGGTGCAAGGGAAGACCACAAGAGGATGATGGGTCAGGAAAATAGAGTAAATGAGATGGAGTTACTAAGATAAACATTATAGTACATTTTCATTATAAATATAATCTTAGTCTGTTTCTCAGATCTATTTGCCTCAGGATACATCCCATGAATAGACACCACACAGAATATTTTTATTTTTTTATTGATAGTTGAAATAAAATCTACTTTTCTATATTTACATACACATTTCTTTCAAGTTAACTAGTGTGCTTCAACTCTTAAAAATCATACATCAATATAAAATTCTAAAAAATAGATGAGAAAAAGAACAGTAATAGAAAATAAAAAAGCACAGAAAATTCATCAAGTAAAAATAGAATTATTTTCCGTTATGTGATCTAAATGTTATCAAATAAATTATACCAAAATAAAACGTCATGAGATAACGATATAAGATAAATCATATTATTACACAACAAATGAACATGAACAAGAAGCTTAGATTGAACCAAATTCAAGTCATTTACAATAAGTGAGAAAACTGTATGCTTAGGGAAAGATTACACTTTTGCCAGAACTGAAGTCAAAAAGTTAATAATAGCTATTCTTAAGCCAGTGTTATTTGTGGTTAATACAATTTGCCATACATCCTCAGCGTGTAGCAAGTATTTAATTCTCTGAGATGTCAAAGCCGGGCATATAGTTAGTAAATGTTTCAAAGTTTCCATGTGCTCAGTCCTTTGGCAGCATCTACAAATATGCTCTTCATTTTTGATGGCATGTCTAGCTAGAACTTCTCTGGAAGGCCAGAGATTCAAACGAAAACGCAAAATAGCTGACCTGTATGCTGTAAATGGATATTTAAGGAGATCGGGCACCACAGCGCGAAGGTGCTTGTCTGCAAATTGATTATTTTTGAACTCTTTGTATTGATTGCATAACCTTTGTGTATTTATCCAATCCGCCAGATACAGTTTGTCTTTAGCTCTGTGAGGGTTTGATAGTGATAGTAACATCAGCGTCCGTTAGGATGATCTGCTCTCTTTTTTTAGTAGGAAAGTTGTGAGTTGAAGCAAGCATATAATTCGATATGACTTTTAGCGAAGAGGCAGAGTTAAATCCTAGTAGGCACTTTCTAAAGAAAGCAAAGAAATGCCACTGATACTTACAATGCAAGGATGTTAGGCCTAACTCGTATCTGATTAAACTAGGTACGCACGTAGGTAGATTTAGTAACTGCCTCCAGTATTTGCCTTCAAATTTAGTAAGAATTGAATATATTGGAGCTTCTATTGTTTCCAAACCATATAGTAATACAGGTGTGGTTTTCTGAAGATAAAATGTAATGGCTGATTTTAGTGAGAATTGACCATATTAAAAAGATCGAATTTTTGTTTGTGAAATTGAACTTTTGAGTTTGGAAACCAGAATTATTAAATGTGATTTGTTATTCAATTGAGTATCAATAACCATGTCTAGATATGTATACTGTGTAGTTACTTCTAAGCGCATGTGGTTTATGGTCCATATGGGTTTGCTCCATACTGAGCATTTACATAGACATGCCAGTACCTTCGTTTTTTGTATGTTTATTGTGAGCTCATTGGATTCAATATAATCGGCTAATGCATTCAAAAGATTTTGTAGGCCCATTGGGGTCTTAGATATTAAAAGTAAGTTGTCGACATATAGTAATGCTGACACCACATCCAAACCAAGTTTTGCAGAGTCAGTAATGATATTAAGAAAGGCATGGCTAATATCATGGATACAAAAATTAAACATAGCAGATGCAAGGATACATTCTTATTTGAGGCCCCTAGTTGTTTCAATGGGGGCCGAAAGTAAACCTTCAGTGGTTAATTTAACCTGAATCGATGTGTTTGAGTGGGGGGCACCTATGATTTCAATTAAAGTGGGAGGGCAGTTTACTTTATACAGTTTATCTGATATCCAGAATGCATCTGGATACAGAATCAAATGCCACATGAAAATCTACAAAAGCAAAATAAAGTGGTTGTGTATCTGATATGGCCTTAAACCTAATAGCATTGAGAATGGTGAGGTTAATAGACGTTCCTAAACCAGCAACAAATCCTGTCTGATAGGGATCTCTTTGACATAGTGCTAATGTCCACTCGTTGAACTGATGAAGGTTGAAGCGTGCAAAGATCTTTCCCGGCGCATCCAAGAGGGCTATAGGTTTATAATTGGATGCCAGAGAGCGGTCCCCCTTTTAAAAAACAGGAACAATAACCGACTGCTTCCATGAAGCTGGAATTGTGCAGGTGTTAATGCGATGGTAGTGAGCATGATTTTGACGTCCCATTGATAAAGGGCAGCCTGCTGGCCATGCACCCAATTTTGATATCTGCATTTAGCATGCCTGAGGGCAATTAATCTTTCCTCAGCAGGTAATGCGTATATGATTTTGTTAAGAAGTCTTCAGGCAGTTTTTTTCTATTTTATTTCTGGGTCAGAATCATAGGAGCTGCAGTGGCTGCAACAACTCTAAAGCATACTAAGGCAGCTGTATAGGATGTAGTCCAACTTGACAGCTGATTCTTTAGAAACAGTTGATTCAATTTTGACAATTTGTCATCATTCCATCGGAAACTGGGTTTTGCACTGTTAATACTTACAGGTTTTGTACCATTGTCTGTTAATGGACAGTGACTCAGACATCCAATTCCATTGTAAAGATAAGAGGAGATGATCACTGTGTTGCTGCTTCATGACCTTAAGGATTGAGCACTAGCGTATAGCTGCTTTTCCATGTAGATTTAATCAATAATGCTAGTGCTTCTACCGTGGGCCCACGTATGACGTGCCAGCAGATCTCCTGGGAGGGAGCCATTGGCCATATGCAGTTGGCGTTCATGCATTACAGATTGCCACTCTGTTGCTATAGGATCTCTGCACTGATTGTATCCTGACAATAAATGTAAATTAAGGTCACAAGTGACTATTGTGCTCATGACTGTGGTACCATGTGCGTTTAAATCAAATAGTCTGATTTCACGAAACAAAAACAGTAATCTGGGATGCCAATTGGGTTTCTATATACGTTCAATAGAGCTATCACATAATTATGACCTGTTATCCTGACTAGTTGCAAGAATATGTTTGGCGAGGCCCACGATTGTACATTAAAGCCCAAACTAACTTTAACGGCCACCAATAGGCCTGAGCGAGGGCGTCACAGTTAGCCAGGTCACCTGCAATGCCGAAATGTCAAATTTGTCAATCTGATTTTCATTAGAGATTTGCAGATGATTTTGGCCTCAAGTGTTCTAACTGGCTATTGACAGCTGAGCTTCAAAGTTTTATTCTGGTTGTTACAGGAGTCTGTTAGATTGCTTATATTGTGTTTGTTGCTCACGATTCATACACTTGCAGCAAGTTGGTTCAATGGGAGGAGTTAATGTGTCCGACTTCTTTAGGTCAGACAGAAACCTGTCTTGAGCAATAATGAATCCCATTGTGAACAACTCCATTTTGGCCCTCCACAAGGTGTTTAATACGACCCCCGAAGGGATCCATAATCTTACGATGGATAGATCAAAATCATTGAGAAAACTTGCACAATAACAAGAGATGAAATATCTTTGTGAAGTGACGTCTTGAAAAATATTCATTACAGTGGTCCTATTCAAATCGTAAGTCTTGTAGGGCGCCGTCCGACATTTTATGATTAGTGATTGTAGGGGGCGATTGGTTTTTTGTGCAATACTGGACTCAGATACTTTGACAGTTGATGTTTCAGCGAGGGCCAAAGAAGAGGAGTTGTTCCTGGGAGGCATTAGTGCCTTCTGCACTTGCACACTTGAATGTTGACACAGATTATTGCAAAACGGTGTACTTGATTGCTGGCATGAGTTCTTAGTAAGTTGTAACAAATCTGCTTTTTCATGTGAATCATTATGCTGAATTGAATCAGTAATTACAGGTTGGGGTGTGGAATTACTCGTTAGAGTTTTTGACACAGTTATGGTGCTGAGGGCTTTATTAACAAAATCCTGCCATCTGATGACAGGCCTGAGAGATATAGGTCCACAGCCCGCCTTATTTCTATTCAGTGTTCTTCATTGGAGAGAGACAATAAACTGCATTAGGCAGGGGCATACTCAGTGGTTTGGAACGCTATCAGGTTGTTTATTTCAGATATTAAAGCATCCAAGGGCGGATTATCTAATGTTGACAATCACTCAACACGTTGGTTTTATGTAAACAATATATATATTTTTATAGACATTTTTATATTTAAAATATATTTATATTTTAAAAAAGTGTAATAATTTTATATACATTTCTATGTATATCCAAAAATATTATTTGTTATATTGATTTTTATATAAATGTATACAACAAAAATGTTTTATATTTTTATATAACATTTTGATATCAAAAAGTTATCAAAATGGTTTGATATTTTCAGTTTCCTATAAAGTTTATTAAAGTATCTGGGTTCAATAAAATTGCTATAAAAACATAGGGGGGCTTATCAATTTGATATAAAATGTATATCCGCTTCCTATCATAACGGGGCAGAACCCCTCTATGACATCAGCAACACGTCACTCTCCAAAAGGGTGCCACTTCTACTACTAACAAATTCTCTTTTCCTACCACCCTCTCCTGCCTTCATTCTTTAGGCATAATCTTGGCATCAACATCAAATAATCCTTTTCCCTCCAATTTTATTTCTCGACTAACACTTGCATCAGATGCTACAACTTTTTCAATATTTGACGCATTCATCCCTTCGCATGTTTTCATGCTAATAAACTTCTCATCAATTCATCAATCTTTTCCTGTTTTCACTATTGCTCTGCCTTTGCAGCCTGTCCTCTAACCTCAGTCTTCAACTCTGCTATTTGTCTTCTCTTGTCACTCAGTGATCCATCCCCTTTTCTCTTCTGTCCATCATTCTCCCTACAATTCCCATCTCTTATTTCACTTTCTCTGTATTGTTTTAAAATCCCATGATGACTTTGCCCCCCCCCCCATACTTTCTGTTTTGGTCGCTTCTTCTCCTTCTCACATCTCCACTCAATATTTTTGTTTATTTTCACCTCAACCTCCCTGTTGTCCTAGTTTCTGATCCTTTTCTCGCCCCGAAATGTTGGAACTCTTTTTTGCAATATATCACTCTTTCTCTCCACATTTTCCACTTAAAAGCCCTCCTTCTTCCTTCTCATTCTCAACCTACCTGAACTATTGGTCTATTGTCTTTACTGTGTACTGTTTTATTGTATATTTTATTCACTACTTTTGCAAAAGCACTATATACATTCAAAAATATATATATGTTATGCACCTTCTCTAAGATGCTGCATGTTATTGTAATGAAGGCCCCAATTCTGTTGGCATCACTAATATCCCAGAGCAAACTAGCTGAAACAATCTCATTTTATCCTTAATCCTAGTAGGAAAGTGTTTGCCGTTGTAGATTTTGTATCAGTTTTAAATGCCTCAAACATTAACTCCCAGAATATCCTCCTTTCTACTAAAAAACATATACTCAAGCCCTTAACAGTCTAAGGCCTCATTTTAGTGTCACACAATTGTCTTTTGGACTAAAAAAATCAGGGAATGGTAGAATCCTGCATAAAGCATACCCAATGGTTCTCAACCCATTACATTAGGAAGAGCTACTAGTAATTGAGGGGAAATAGATGGAAGGTACTAGCAAGTGCTATCAGGTGTGGATGTTCATTAGCATGGGAATTCATACAAATATTTTTGGGGAAAGTTTATTTTCTCTTCCTACAGAAAAGTAAAAAGAAATGTGAAGAGGAGGTACAGACAACTGAAAGCAGTGGGGGCAGCCTCTCCCCACTTAAACTAGATATGGAAATCCGTGTGGGGTGATCTAGGCCTTCAAATATGCAAAAACTGAGATCATAGTGCTTAAAAACATGAGTGCTTTAAATTATGTTATGTTTATAAAGTCAAAAATGCTTTAAATCATGAATGGTGTAGTGAGTAGGGCAGGATACAGAATATGTACTATACAAATCAGGTAGAAAATGACCAAGTGTTAAAATATGACCAGTCATAAAAGAATTCACCATTTTGTATACCGGCCACCCCTTTAATTCAAACCTTGCCTTTAACAAGTAGAAGGTATTTAATGAAGCACATCTTTGTAGACAGTGTTGACATGAGTCAGCCTCCTATACCAGAACTCCCAAGGCCAAATGTCCCAAATCTGACAATGTTCCCTGTGGAATCAGACAACAGTCCGGGACCAGACAGCTAAGGCAGTTGTCTGGGTTTCTTAGCAAAAGGACACAGCTGCCTGCTCAAATAAGGGTAGATGGAACTGAAAAACCAGTGGCGAGCACCAAAATGTATCAAATTGAAGGTTAAGCATAGAATGACTAATCGCCAGGTGTGAGAATAATGTCAATGGAAAGCTTTACTTAAAGTGTACTTAAAAAAGGTTGGGGCTAGTTTTCACTCTCAGAATAAGTATATAAACAGCTCTGACTTCACTACGGTGGCTGAGTTCCTGTATTTTACATGATGCATCATGTGTCGGTCTGGCATGAAATAAACCTTATGTCCCTGAAAAAAGCCTTCCTCTGTCTCATGGTATGCTATCTGAGTATTTTTCTGAGTGTCAAGAGCCCAGGAGGGTCGAAGACCTAATGAACACATGGCGAGTTAGTCCAAGAGGGATAGGATGATGAATGTCCATCTCGTCAAGCCCAAAAGAATCTGGACATTCAAGATTAAGGTGAGCTATACTGTTCTGCCTAAGATGAGAGTGGAGTAAAGGGAATAGGAAATAAGATGGGGAGAGGGCAGTCTGCAGCTGCCCTAGCCAATAGAAAAGAAGGGACAGGGAGGCAGAACAGTATGGCAGAAGGGAACTATATATGTTTGGCAACTTTTCATTTGGAAAAAGCCAAAAATCCCAAAATTAGTAAAAACTCTGAGGGTCATGCAGACCTGATACCTTGACAGAGGGCCTTGCCATGTGGGGATAGGGGAGGAAATGTTGGGGTACCCCTCCAGAAATTATTGGGGTACACCCCTGGAAAATGTTGGGGTACCCCGCCCCATCCCCCCAGAAATTATTGGGGTACACATTTTTGGGGGTCCATTTTTAGAAATCATTAGACGACCACTTTTAGAAAAGTATTTTTTCAGTTAAAGTTTTAACAGCTTTTTAGAAACTAAAGCATTCATGGGGAACCCCCTTAAAAGGTAAAGGAAGGAGGTGGGATAAAAAAAACGACAGAGTAAGAGTACAATGTATATATAAGGGAAAAATATTGCCCCGAGGGTGGCCGTTAAATAGAGAGATACCGGGAGGATACCCGAGAGAGGAGTATACGCCAAGATACCTAGGTTTTAATATAGCGCTAGAAGCCTGCATTTAAAGTCCTGAATTAAGAGGACGATATAGGAGACCAAAACGATTAAAGACGTTCTGAAAGAAATGGGCTTACATTCCATGTCGGAATAACTATAGGGGTAAGATGCATCTGAGAGAGTGGATGGCATAAGAGGTGCGCATACATGTGGCTAGTTAAGTCTGTCTTTTTGTCTATGTGTCAGGTTGGTTGTCTAATTTCGTTTATATGTTAATGTTGTTTGTGTGCACTGTATGATATTGTTTAAGACAAAAAATTCATTTTTTCAAACTGATTCAAAATTTGGCATTTAGCCAACATTTTAAATTGGTCAAAAATAAAAAATGTTGAGATGACTAGACACTCTAGATTAAAGCAATGAAAATCGTGATGGTCCTATTTTAAAATAGGCAAGCCTTTCTGAGATAAATGAAAAAAGAACTGGTCCCTTTTAAGCCATTATAAATAATTAAAGCCAGCAACTACAGAGCTAAACTTGAGTTCCTAACACTAGACAAGATAATGAATGAAGCGCATTCAAATAATTGAGATAAAGTGATTTTCAGAAGTGGTGTTTTACATGGGCGTGTTGAAAAGGCACAGTGTGGTGTTGAAAAGCAGATTAAGAGGTCAAGGCCTTTAGAAGCTTTGTGTGACAGAAGAATTGCGTCGATTATACAATGATTTATAGACAAGGAATTAACTGTGGAAATGTGAAGTGCGTGGCTTAAAGACATTTGGCTGTTAAGCAAGGAATGATTTAATGATTTTCAGATAAGAGCACGACATTGTGGAATGTTAGTTTCTGGGTTTGGTTTCGTGCTGCATTTTAGAAAAGGGTTGACAAGATTGTCTCAGATTGAAAAAGCTTGTGTTTATGGAACATTGGGCAGGGAAAACAATGTCATGTTTTGAAGCTATGAGGCTTGTGTTCTTTGGTTAACCCTTTAAGTGCCATTGGTATTTCCCCCCCGTGCCAGGGCCTTTTTTGGTGATTTCGGTTTGTTACATGAGATATCTTGGCCAAATTTGGCTCTTTTTTTCCAACAAGTAGACGATTGTAACGCCACCCAGGAATCCTAGGTTGCTCTGGGGGGGGTGAGAGAAAATAACCAAAAAGGGCGAAAACTGTTTTTTTTAAAAAAATGTGAATAAAATGTACAAAGAAGCCTGTGGTTTTTTCCTTGTAAGAGCTGGGAATAAATGGTTTGCTGTGCTGAATTCCCCAATTTCCTGGCTTTCAAGAACAGGTTGAGTGGAAACGAAAAACATTTATTTTGATGTGTTGATCAACTGTTTTGTGAAAGGTAGGCGATTTTGGCCATTTTTGCCAATTGGACATGCATTGACGGAATGGAAGAAAAGGGTAGGAAAGCCGAATTGGAGGACAGAAAGGTATATATATCTCTGAAAAGTAGACAAAATTACAAGTTTAGGAATGGGTGATTTGAGTCAGGCAACAACTAGGTAGGTGAAAATGCCATAAATTGGGGGGAAAGCGGTAAAATGATCGAAAAAAAGGTATGTGTTGGACATGGTTGGCTTGGTATGGCAATGGCTTTTATGAATTTTGAGAAAAGAAATGCTACATTCCCCCCGACTCTTGCAATTAGGAAAGTACACTTTTTTGTAGTGTTTTACAAAACAAGCAATACCACAAGCCAAACACTGAGCCATGGTACACAGGAGTTGTATGCCCACGGCCTGAACAGACGCATTTAGCATGTGTAAATCGGGAAAACCAATGTGGTGAGGAACGGCAAGCATACATTTTTTGAAAAAGCACAGGCAGACCTTTTCAAGGGTAGGTGACTTGTGCAGGTTACAAAAGTGTATGGTGCCTAAAGCAGCGAATAAATGTATGTCACATTTGGGAAATTAAAGGGTTGTGTGACAAAGAGCTCCAGCAAAAGGGTCAAAACGTTATGAAAACCACACAAACACAACAAATGTTATATCTTCCCGCGTTTCCCCACGTGTCCCGATGAAAACGGTACCTCACATGTGTGGGTGCACCTACCTGGACGCCAAGGGGAAAGCCTAAAACACAAGTAACCCTAAATCTGTTTTCACACCTGAATTTCTCACACTGCAGACCGGCACACCATACAGATATGGGCCTCGGGTGTCCAAGCCACCAAGGAAAACAGGGAACCCCATGCATTTCCGAAAAGAGGACACCCGTAAGAATCCGCAGAGGTATGATTTGCGCAAATCTGCCCAGAATGTATTACCCCGACACCCCTGCAAAGTCTGAAATGTGGGAAAAACACATTTTCCACACATTTCACTCGGCTCACCCATTGAAACATGCTGCCAACACCACATGGCCTATCGTCCCGCGTTCCCACAGGTGTCCCGATGAAAACAGTACCTCATGTGTGGGTGCACCTACCTGGGCGCCAAGGGGAAAGCCTAAAACACAAGTAACCCCAAGTCTGTTTTCACACCTGAATTTCACACTCTCTGCAGACCGGCACACCATACAGATATGGTCCTCAGGTGTCCAAGCCACCAAGGAAAACAGGGAACCTCATGCATTTGCCAAAAGAGGACACCCGTGGGAATCCACAGAGGTCTGATTTGCGCGAAGCGGCCCAGAATGTATTACCCAGAACCCCAGACAAAGTGAACATTGTGTTTTTTCCCCACGAAATATCACACTTTGTCGGGAATTGTGGCTAATAAAAACTAGGGCAATTTGTGCAAGGCAGACCGCTGTGGATTCCCACGGGTGTCCTCTTTTGGGAAATGCATGGGGTTCCCTGTTTTCCTTGCTGGCTTCGACACCCTAGGCCCAAATCTGTAGGTTGCCCACATGAGCAAAATGTGCTGTGGCGAAAGGCTTGGGGTTACCAGCGGGTTACCCTTTTCCTTTTCCTTTTGCGCCCCCGGTAGGTGCGCCTACACATGTGAGGTACCGTTTGTCACACCAGCAAAATGTAGCCCTCCCCGGGGGCAGATAAGGGGGGGGGCTGTCATGCACTCCTCCATGGCTTCAGGCATCCCTTCCTAAGAGAAGATATCTGGTCCCAGGGAGGGTTGCATGACATGACCATTTTTGGGGGCCCTCTCCCGCCTCACCCCAAATGGGTGGCGTGGGAACCTCCCTGGGCCTCCTTCTAACGGCTGCGTGAGGTACACCCCCCCTCCGTTTGGGGTGGGGGGGAGAGGATCCCCAAAAATTGTGGGACAGGCCCCCCCAGTGGGTGGGGCAGTAAGGTTTGGGCCCTCCGGGGCCAGGTTGGCACACCAATGTGACCCTCTGCGCCAGGGCAGGTATGGTAAACCAAGAACAATTCAAAATGGCAGGCTACCCTTTAGCGGGGGCAGAGGGGGCCCCCTACACCGCTGTGGAATTTTCTAATGTGAAGGGGGGTGCACCTCTCCACCTCCACCCCAATTGGAGGGGCGGCCCATCTCATGTAGCCCTCCCCAGGGGCAGATAAGAGGGGGGGCTGCCCGGCACTCCTCCCTGGGCTCAGGCGTCCGTTCCTAGGAGCAGATATCTGGTCCCAGGGAGGGCTGCATAACATGGCAACCACTCCATAGCAGGTGGGGGGAGGGGGGTTAACACCCCATCCCATTAGAAACTTTCCAGACCCTTTGGGGTGCCCCACAGCACCCCCTAAAAAGAGTTACACCATTTTCACTTTTTTCCTTTGGTAACCCAACTCCCCTTGGTGCAGAGAAGCACATTGATGTGCCAATCTGGCCCCGGGGTGCCCAAGCCTTACTGCCCCACCCACTGGGGGGCCTGTCCCACCATTTTTGGGGGCCCTCTCCCGCCTCACCCCAAATGGTTGGCGGTGGCACCTCATGCAGTCCTCCTACAAACGGCTGCGTGAGGTACACCCCCTCCACTTGGGGCGGGGGGGAACCCCAAAAATTGTGGGACAGACCCCCCAGTGGGTAGGGCAGTAAGGTTTGGGGCCCCCGGGGCCAGACTGGCACACCAATGTGACCCTCTGCACCAAGGCAAGTTTCGTAAACAAAGACAAAAATGGAAACGATACACTACATTTTAGGGTGGGCTGAGGGGCACCCTAAACCGCCAGATAATTTTCAAATGTAATGGGGGATGACCCTCTACTCCTCCACACCAAATGCAGGGGGAGGCATCTCATTCAGCCCTCCCTGGGGGCAGATGTCCCTTCCTAGGAGCAGATATCTGCCCCCAGGGAGGGCTACAAGGGGTGCCCCCCTTTCCCCTTGGGATGAGGGGGAGAGGGCCACCCCCCTGTTCTGTAAAATATATCCCTGGTAGATAGTGGCCCCCCAAACCCTACCCAAAATTGCCTTCTTTTAATTTTCTTTTTTTATTTTGCCCCCTTCCCTGGGGGTAGATGATTAGCCATCTGCCCCCAGGGGGGCCCTAACCTGCAGGCCTCATCCTTTGGGGGGCCTGCACACTTATTCCTGGTGGCCCTCCCCCCCACTCCCCTCAATTGGATAGGGGGGCCACCTCATGTACTCATGCCTGGGAGCATAAATCTGCCCCCAGGGAGAGCTACAAGGGGTGGCCCCCCTTTCCATTTGGTGGGGGAGGGCAACCACTGTTTCAGGGAAGCAAAAAAATCCCAGGCCCCCCCCCGTTCTATTTCTTTTTTTAATTTTATTTTTTGCCACCTTCCCTGGAGGCAGATGATCAGCCATCTGCCCCAGGGTTGTGCACATATGTTCCCCCATGCTTTGGGGGCCGGGGGGGAAGGGAGGGAAGAGGGCTTCTTACTGTAAGCAGCACCCCTGTCCCCCATGTCACAAACGTATCCCTGGTGATACATGGGGTTGCTGGTCACGGATCGAGCGCTCTGTGCCGATCCGTGACCAGCAATGCGTCATATACATGGTGTTGTTGGAAAGGGGAGTATCTCCCCTTTCCAACACCACCACATTTGCCAATATCCACATTCGCCAATATCCCTGGTGGCTAGTGGGCCCCAGGGCCCCAAACCCCCTCCCACCTTCGATTTTTATTATTATTATTTTTTTCAATTTCACCCCTGGGGGCAGATGATCACTGCCCCCAGGGGTCTCCAGCGCTCTGGCCCCATGTTTTGGGGCCATGGGGGGGAAGGGGGCCGCTTACCTAGTAAGCATCCCCCCTCCCCCCGCGTCACAAACGGATCTCTATTGATCCTGTGACATTGCTGCCCACGGATCGCACGCCCTGCACCCCTTTCCCCTCCCCAACGACACCTCCCTCGATCTCCGGCTTGAAATACAGCCGGAGATCGAGGGGGAGAAAGGTGAACACACACCTTCTATTTTCACTGCAGCAGTCCGAAATGGCTGCTGCGGTGAAAATTACTTTCAGTTTCACGCTGACATGCATTACGCACGCCGACGTGAAACTGAAGGTAATCCAGCCCCCTGGCAGTGAGGGCATACAAATGGCAATTATGATTTGTTTTGCCCAGAAACAAGGTTGAGATAAAAAAAAAAACACGAGGGCTGAGACATTCATTAGACAGGAATGCACGATGAAGCGGCTTTTGAGATAACATTGCCGAGTTGAAGAACTGGGCCAGGTTGAAAGAATGCAAAATGCTTGCGCATTGCGAGCCAGCTTTTTAAACGCGTGCAAATATACAAAGTACAGATAGGCCTTTGTATTATCAAAGGCATGTGCCAAATGCAATATTATAGATGCAAGAAAAATGTCAGAAATAAGCACATTTAGCTACAGCAGACAGCAATGGCCTCCTAGCTATGGGGATACAAACTGATGACAAGTAGTCAAGGAAAAATATTTACGCATTACTGCGCATAATGGAACACTGAAAATACAGTGGTCTTGGAAGCATTACATGAGCCGGCCAGATGGGGGAGGCTTCTGGGATAAAAGTAAACCAAAACAGTCAGGGACAGTTTTAGAATAACCTGGGTGACTTTAAAATTATGCAGGAAGACAATCGAAATGTGCAGGATGGATGAGTAAGGAGCCTTGCTCTTGTGTTGCATTTTTTAAAGCTCTGCACAGACCAGGCTTCAAGGTGCTGAATGATTTTGTGACACAATATATTGAACATGCAGGGATTCTTTCTGTTTGAGAAAAACGGGGGATAAAATGCTATCCCCAAAGGCTGGCTGCAGCCTATGAGGAGATTGTGTTTAAACTGGCGAGCAAATAGTCAGACATGAAAGGGAAAATTATGCCATGAATGCTGTGTAAAGCAATGGCAGACAGAGCAAGGTCATGTTTGTTGGCTTGGTAAGCACTTTTTTGATAAAAGCATTGAGAGATAATGGAAAAGATAGTGGCAGCAGGGAAGAGTTTTCTTTTGATGGTTCTTTGAGAAATAATCAGGGTAATAGCGTGGAACTCGCATGTTGGAAAAGGAGGGGGCCACCTCCAAGTGGGCAGCACTCCGGTGCAGCACACAGCATTAGTGAATAGACTCATGAGACCAAGCATTATGAATCTCGGTAGTCAGTATAGCAAGGCAGTAAAATAGACATTATTTCAAATATGTTCATAAAAAAAGAACCGTGCCACAATGAGTGCGAGGAACGGTTCGGGTTTGAATGGAGTATGAACATGTTGCTTTTTATGAAGATAAAGTGCACCGCGTAAAAAATTAAATTTATTGCAGAGTACGAGTAAGTAAGCTTACATGTAGGCTCAGCAATATGTAAACACAGGGTACAAAGACACATAGGAATAAAAGGTGTCAGCTTAAAAATAAGGAATACTTTTCCAAAACAAAAGAATGAATGTGTTCACAGTAGGACAGCCTCATAAGGTGACCTGATGTGTTTAGAAGTGTTAAGTGGCACTAGGAGACGTTTTAGAGGTGCCCAGGAGAAATATGGCAAACAAACAATTTTGGTCTAATGATGGACATTAGGACTGGGTGTCCATAAAGCAAAGACAGAAAAAAGGATACATAATTATTAAAAGGCTGAGGACAGCTTTTTTAAGATTACAAATGAGGTGCTTCAGCAGTTTTTGAGGAGAATGTGTTATGATTAGCCATGATATAGTTGCAATAGGCATGAGCCAGTGGTGGTTATGTACATTTGTAAGGCGCACATCAGCCCAAGGGCATTGTGGTGCTTGTACAGAAGGTTCAATGGTACAAGTAGAGGAATACATTGAACAAGGGAAAAATGAGTACATGGATGACATTAGTGAAATGCTAAATAGGTTAGTAGGTAGCATTTAGCCAGCTTAGCTATTCATCGTGGTGAGATCACGAAGAGGCTTCAACAAGAAGATTGTTCAGCATTTTGAGGAAGGCAGTGTAGGATTTTTCGTTTCCTAGTGCTGTGGGAAGTGCATTCCAACTTTGTAGGAGCCGGATGGCTAAAGCTGGACCCCCCCCAGTTATGGACCTTTTAAAGCAAGGCATATATCTCGGACTGGCCAGGTGAGGCCTGTTGGATCTGATGGACGAGTTGACAGTGAACCTTTCTTGATAAAGTATGGAGGAGCATCGACAAAGACATTTTGTGTGACTTCAATTTGTTGAGGTTTTGTGCATAGATGCCCAGAAAAAGGGCATTACAGTAATTCAGTATTGGTGCCTACTCTATTTTTGACAATGAAGAAGCAATTCCTAGTAGGGAGGAAAGGCTTAAATGCATGGATAACCTTTCATTTATTTAATAGAATCTCGAGCACACAGCAGCCTTAGGCATTGTGGTGCTCTTACAAAGAAGAGACTTGCAGGTTACAAAGAAAGTGGAATGCATAGTGGTTACATGCCAAAGCTTCGCTTGTGGTTATAGGACAAAAAATATACAACGCAGTTCTAGTGGATTAGATACATGTTTAGCTTACATTGGATACGGTAGAAGCCGAGTAAATACATGGCATAGTGGTTAATTAAGCGGCAGGCGGAAATACTTATCCTGCTGGGAGAACTAGTAGGGTTAATTGAACAGGGTAGTTTTGAAGGTTTTGCAAAACATGGAGGGATGGTTCTGCTCCAAGTTCACTAGGGAGAGCATTCCATAGTTTGGGAGCTATGTAGGGGAAGCCTAGACCTCCGGCATTTGCTCTTGATTACTTGCAGTTGTGTGACATGGTGACTTATTTTGGGTCAGGTAGAACTGACTGTTGAAAGTATCAGTTAGATATGCTGGTGCTGTATGACGCATGCATTTGTGCGTGATGGTTAGGATTTTGAAATGAACCCATTTCTTCACGGGTAGCCAGTGAGCAGCTTGCCTGGCTTGAGTAATGTGTACCCTTTTGAGAATGTTGAGAGCTGCACGCAGCATTATTCTGTACTATTTCGAGCCTGATGACATTTTTTGCTACGGTGCCTGCAAGGATGGCGTAGTAGTCCAACTTCAATCCGATAGTGGCACGAGTGATGGATAAGCAGTTTTGTGGGGAAAGAAAGGGTTTGATGGCATCAATGAGCTTGGTAGTGAGGCTGAGGCAATGGCACTTAATGGTAAGTGCAACGGAAGAGGTTATAGCATTAACCTGGCGTGACACGGACAGGGGTGAGTCAAGGAGCCCTCCTAGGGGTTGTTTTTACAGATGCAGACAGTGTTGGGATTGAAGGAGAGATTGGTGAACGTCATGAGAAACGGCATAAGCAGTCTTTTAAACCAGCGTACAGGCAGGGGCAGGCATTGCCTTTGCAGCTGACTGGTCGGAGTTTATAGAGATTTCTCTGAAGTTAAAAGGTGTTATTGGGTCCTTTGTGACCTCCTTTTCAGGAGTTTAAGGATAGCATAATGTACTGAGTGAGTTTTTTTTTGGGGGTGCTCTTAAAATGTCTTTTACAAGAGCTCGACCTTGAGTAGTAAAACAGACTGTATGGTGTTGCACCAGGGTTGGTCTTCTATGATTTCTTGGGCCTTGGCGGCTGGCATGGAGAAAATTCTGTGAAAAATAGTGAAATGCTCTTTTTTGATTCAGAACTAACAGTTGAGATTCTGTCATAGGATTCAGATGGTTGAGGAAAGGATTGGATGACAAGGCCTAAAGCATAATGATGTTGTTTAGGTTATCAAGGAAAGCATGTTTTGTTTATTTTGAGACATGCACCATTTAAATATGGGCATAATTCTGAAGGCATGGAAAAGGCAGAAGAAAAACTAAAATATTTTATTATTGGGCAAAAGCGCGGTAATATAGACAGCTGTGTGACTTAGTGGAAAAATGATGAAAATATTTAATAAATTCCGGCACAGGCCATGAACATTTATGAACAAGAGGAGGGGACAGATGACCTCCATGTAATTAGAGGCAGCCATAAAGTAGGGAAACATGGCAAATGATTAAGGAGCAAACAAAATGAATTAAGAATCATGAAGGACAGTAATGGTTCAGATAAAAAGATTTAGGTTTAACAACGTCACAGCTGACGGTATACCTAGACAGGGCTTAATGGAATATAAAGTGGTACTTTCCTTAAAGCATCACACAGTAAAAAGAAAGGAAGTATGTTTTAGTATAGATGACAAAAATGAAATGAGTACTCAATATAAATGAAAGACGATTAGAAAAAGGATTAAAAACATGAGGTAGACTTTGGGCCTTTTTGGCACAGGACCAGAAAAATTAATTGGCAAAAGATGAAAATGATTGATTTATCTTACATAGAAAATGAATAAAAGAGAAATTGAGGAAGGGACCGATTGGACAAATGAATAAAGGAATAGGGAATAAACCCAGAAAATTGAAAACAAATAGCACTGATGAAAAATCTTGGCTGACAATCCAAAATAGCGTAGAGTAATGAAAGTTACAGTAACCATGGAGAATGAGGAAAAGGGTATGGTTGACCAAAATTGGGTCAACCAAACAAGGAAAAATGTGCACAAAGCCAATTTAAGAAACTATACTGAGGTAAGTAAAAAAACAATTTTGAGTGCCTGTAACAATTTTGTTTTATGTTACAGATAAGTCATGGATCTTGCATGGAAGCAACAAAAATGTCTGCATGGCCTTTAATAGGGAGAAAAGGAGGAAAAGGTAACTGGTTCACCCTAAAAAGGTTGTGGACACACAGTTGATCAGTACTAAAAGTAAGAGATTCCAGGTGAGTAACAGAAAAAGAGGTAGTAAGAGACACAATGTCTTCAAGTGTGTAGCCGTTTTTCCCCAAGATAGGTGCAATCAGGTGTGAAAAGAGTAGAAAATAGATGACAGCATGGCCATTTCAGACAACCGCAGAAAACAGAAATCAAATTGAAGGTGCGTAATTATTTTTGTATTCATAATGCCAAAGAATGTTGATTTGGCAGGGGTATACAATTATTTAGAATAGGCAAGCACTGTTGTGTGCAATAGAAAAAAGAGCCACGTAGTAAGAATTGGTGCCATAGTCTCGAAAAACAGGGAAAGACTAGATTAAGTTAGGCAAGGATGGTGTGCAGCGAAACACCTCTGTTTTTCACAACAGGATGAAAGTAAAGCACAGAATCAGAGAACATGGTTCGATGAAATCAACAGGAAAAAATGAAGAAATAAAGGCTGGAAGAACGTGCTGCTAAGCGGGAAAAACATGCTTCTAAGCAGGAAGAACATGCTGCTAAGCTGAACAGAGAACAAAGTCTAAACATTCAAGTATTATCTAGGGTTGTTGAAATGTAGTTGTTTATGTGCAATAGACAATGATCAAGAAAGTATTTTTTGTGAGCAGATAAAGGAGGAAGGGGTTTAAGTTAGAAAGAAAACTTGACCCCCTTGCCAGTCCCCGAATAACTTATGTCTCTATTTTGATTTCCTACAGACAACGGGGATCCCCAAGAACATCTTCATCTACTACGGATGTGCCAAGAAGACAAGAAAAGAACCAGACGTCCTTCGTTGATTGTTATTTTTCTCCCTAGGCTTACATGTGTCGAGCTCAGGAGGAAAACGTGTCCCATGAAGGACAGATTGTTTTTACTATTGTACAAAGACAAACCAGGTTCCAGCAGGCTGACCACACAAGTGAATGATGTTGGGTGTAGCTTGTCTAGGAGGCAGGGGTGACCCATAAAATGTTTTAAATGAAAAATGTAAAAAACTAGGTTTTTCTAGGAGGCAGGGAATTTCAAAAGACATGATAGACTGTAGTGTGTTGAGGAGGTAGGGTAAGATTGCAAGAATATGCAACCAAAGGGTTTTTAAGGGGATGGGTTGGAAGGAAATGTGATATTAAAAAACACCTGCTTAATTTGCAAAGGAAACTCATTCAGTGTTATATTGCAGATGGACCATGAGGGACCTATATGGAGCAGAAAAAAATTGGCCGTAGGAGCAGAGCGAGGTCATCGAGAAACCCATTCAGTGCCCAAAACTACAGTCACATTGCAAGTGTTCTATGCTTACATGATCATTGTGCGAAAGTTGAAACTTTGTGAAAAAGAGACTATGGACTCCTGGCCTAAGCATCAAAAAGGCCTGGGAGACTGGCTGCAAAACTGCTCAAAAGAAAGAACAAAGGCGACAAGACACAGACGGTCCACAGATGCCAAACCGAGATGAGTCGGGTGGAAGATTTATCAACAGCAAGAGAATAAAAAATAAACTCTTACACGTGGGAAGAAATGCATGGATAAGCACGATGGGAGCAAATATGATGTCTTAAGAAGGGAGTAGCAGAAAATAATGTGGACGATAAGCCGCGATATGGCTAAAGTGTACGATAGGACTGTTGGGTTGCCTCAAGTTAATGACTATCTCTCAAAAAAATGCATAACGGCTATACATTTTCTGAAACAGTTTAAAGTAAATTGAGAAATGGAGGTGGGGTTCAGATAAAAGGAGATAAAAAAAGTTTAGGGAAACATGTTTTGGTTTTAAGGAGGATAATGTGTTAATATTGACAACTGTAGGATTGTGATAGAATATTTTTTAGATAAGTATCAAGGAGGGTGGACATGGGTATGGTTGAAAGTCATTGTTTAACAACTAAGAACTTTCAATATGGGGGAATGAAGAGGAGGTACCGACAACTGAATGCAGTAGGGGGCAGCTTCCCCCCACTTAAACTAGGTATAGAAATCAGTGTGGAATGATCTAGGCGTTCAAATATGCAAAAACAGATCATAGTGCTTAAAACGTGAGTGCTTTAAATTATGTTATGTTTATAAAGTCAAAAATGCTTTAAATCATGAATGGTGTAGTGAGTAGGGCAGGATACAGAATATGTACTATACAAATCAGGTAGAAAATGACCAAGTGTTAAAATATGACCAGACATAAAATAATTCACAATTTTGTGTACTGGCCACCCTTTTCATTCAAACATTGCCTTTAACAATAGATGGTATTTAATGAAGCACATCTTTGTAGACAGTGTTTAAAGAGTCAGCCTCCTGTACCAGAACTCCCAAGGCCAAATTTCTCAAATCTGACAATGTTGCTGTGGAATCAGATAACAGTCCGGGACCAGACAGCTGAGGAGGCAGTTGTCTGGCCAGATAAGGGTAGCTGGAACCGGAAATCCAGTGGCAAGCGCCAAAATGCATCTCAAATTGAAGGTTAAACATAAAATGACTAATCGTCAGGTGTGAGATTAATGTCAATGGAAAGAGTTGCTCAAAGTGTATTTAAAAAAGGTTGGGGTTGCTTTTCACTCTCAGAATAAGTATAAAAACAGCTCTGACTTCAGTACAGTGGCTGACTTCCTGTATTTTACATGATGCATTGTGTGTGTCAGTCTGGCCTGAAATAAAACTGATGTCCCTGAAAAAAGCCTGCCTGTGTCTCATGGTATGCTATCTTGAGTATTTTTCTGAGTGTAGAGGGCCCAGGGGAGACTAGCAGAGCTGCAGAAGAGCACAGGGGAGTCCAAGACCTCCTGAACAAATGCATTCACTGTTCTATTAAGAACTCAAGAAATCTTCATTTCATTATTTTTATTAGTAGCGGTCTCTGAAGACAGACATTGTATGCTATCCACCAGTGCACTTGAATATAGTGTGTAACAAAGCAACATTGTCCAGCTACTACATTAGTCCCCTAGCCCAACTATTGTAGATCCTGAAGCTCCTTGAAAATGAGAAATGCGTATACAAGATACAAGAAACTAGGATAAAATGGCATAAGAGAGACTCACTTATTCGCCTTTGGGGTACAGTTCTAGAAAGCCAAAGCAACTTCAGTGACTGGCAGCAGAGTTGGACTGGCGGCATCAGCCACTGGCCATTGTACTTTGAGAACCTGGGGGCCGGTTTTTCGTGAAGCCACCCCCTGGGCCGTTTTTTTTTTAATTTACTGTTTTTTTTTTTTAATTTACTGTTTGTTGCACTGCCAGGCACTGCACAGCAGTGGCAGACAGTGCCATGGCGCTGCGCTGCTTGCGTGAGAGTGTGCCAGCAGTAGACAGTGTGCGCCACACCACCACACGGGGACTCACTGGGCTGGGGCCGGCACGCGCACGGGCCGCCCGTGGCCCAAGCTGCCGGGCCGCCCGGGCCGTGTTTTTTTTTTTTACATGTTAACTTTGCATCGACTCAGCAGGTCCTGGGCCAGGCTGGCTGCTGCTGCCTCGCTCGCAGGCGCAGGAAACTGACACCGACTGCAGCAGGGGGCGGGCAGGGGTCAGGAGGGCTGGCTGTCACGCATCATCAAAGCAAGGTAACAACACACACGTTGTTGTTACCTTGCTTTGATGATTTGATAAAGCAGCACATTAATTAGCAAATTTGCATGATGCCATCGATGCATTATAATTTATGCATCATGCAGATGCACCGTGCAGCCATGGGCGTAGATGGTGCTCACTAGTGCTCACTCGCCTTGGGCCTGGGGGGCCGCCCCCCCGGCTCGCCGAGTCGCCGTCGCTCTGCTAATGAAATTAGCAGGCATGCGCCGCCTGCGGCCTCCTCCTGCCGCCAGGGCTGGACCGGGGTGCTGTACTTGGGCCCCAAGGGGCACAGCACACAGTCTGGCGCCGGCCTCAGTTGCTTTCAACTTTTCAGGAAGGTTTTGCGCTTTGTGCAAAGTTGAAACAACTGTTGTGCCTGGGGGGCTGGGCTGGGGGCTCTGGAATATGGATGTGGCTCAGGCTGCGGCGCTGTCCCAGACTCTGTGTCGCCGGGCCATGGAGCTAGAGAATAAATTGGGCGTTCGCGGGCCTCTCCTCCATGATCAGATCATCCCACTACGAGAGACGAGTACGAGAGACTACGAGAGACAGAGAGACAACGAGACCGCGGCGCAGACGAAGTTCAGCAGGAGGAGCCACCGTCCGAGCCAGGCTGCGCTCAGGTAAGATGCACGGTCACGGTGCACCACGGTGGGGCTCTGACCCCTGCCCGCCCCTTTACAGCCGGGGCGGGGAGGTGTAGGGCAGCTAGCTAACTCTCTTCTTGCAGGTGGTGGCGCCGCAGGTGCTGGCGGGCACTGGCTCGAGTCGAAGTGGGGCATATAGCATTGTCTCGGACTCGGGCATGGCACGCACCAATGAACAGGTGTGCCCACTGCCCACAATGTGTTCCTTTTGTGGCACTGTTTGAATAGTGCCCAAGGCGGAGTTTTCTGTTAAAATGTGATGCAAATTGTGCAATTTAAGAGGAACAGGGTGTGCCGTGCGGGGCTGGGGGCTTGAGCTGGAAACGGTTCCTTAACTTCCTTTTGTGGCACTGTTTGAATAGTGCCCAAGGCGGAGTTTTCTGTTAAAATGTGATGCAAATTGTGCAATTTTAAGGAACAGGGTGTGCGTGCGGGGCTGGGGGCTTGAGCTGGAAACGGCAATGTGTTCCTTTTTGTGGCACTGTTTAAATCTAATAGTGCCCAAGCCTGTTGTCTATGTAGCAAGCATTGAACTCGCTGAGCCTTTTTAATATTGTATTTGGTAATGCATATGCTGTTGCCTATCTCCAAATGCACCACAGTATCCCTATCTAAATGATATGTGGAAGTGTACTTTTTCATGAGCGTTGTCAACTTTTCACATAACTGGCCATTAGTGTACTATTTTAACAAATACAGTTGATTAACTTCTGTACATCTCGCTTTTTACTGTGGAGAACGGCATACTAGGCGCATTTAAAATCCACTTTGCTGGATTGCATTCTAATTGCGCATATATGATACATACGTTATCGGGCTCCCGCTCCTTTGCCTTTTCTAAGTGTATAGCTGGTTTGCCTAATGTTTAGCAGTAGGTGGTCCACTGCCTAAATTGCAAACTCTATAATTTGAACACCTGGGTTGGGTTCAAGCTCCTCCATGCCAACTTCACTATTTTACATCAGTGTTAATGACGTTCCTATTTCACTCATCCCGGCGTCCATTGTGACCCAGGGTTAATGAACGACGCCACACCGTTGGGTGGGTTACGGGTAAGAGGGTGGAGGTGGGGGCAGCGCCAGTGCGGCCGACTTTCAGAAGTACACTGCCAATGCCTTGGGGAACTAGGCACTAGCAGTAGGAGCAGTCAGAATGCACAGTCACCGCTAGAGTTTATCTATGGTTTGCCAGTTCTGTAGTGCGAGCTTACTTTACCGGCTTGACAGCCGTGATTGGTCACAACTCACACTGATAAATAACCCGTCCCCTCGCTTGCACGAAAGAACGACAACTGGGCAGCAATCACACGACTCCTATACAGTGATTCATTAGTGCATGAACCAAAGACTGCTGGTGCACTGCCGTTTATCAAGCTTTGAATAGCCCGATACTTTCAGTGCATCTTTATGTTAATTTTCTATGCAATCACTGCCATCCTCGGTAACAAAAACAATCATTTGGATTGTTTATCGGTACTAAATAGGAAGGCATATGCCCAGGTGCTTTCACCATTTTGAAGCGGACATTATGGTAGTTTTAGCTTTTGTGTGGGCAAGTGATAGGTATTCGACAGGCACTGCCATGGTAGCAGCTTAAAAATGATGCAAGTGTCTGCCCAATGCTTTCTTTGAACAGGATTTCAGTTAAGAGACAAGTACACTGGCAGCTGAAGTTACACTTGGTCAAGGTATTTTTATCACACCAGTAGCCATTTAAAGCCCCATTTACAACATTAACTCTCGGAAGGATGCTTTGAAACAAAGCTGGCAGGTACTTAAAGCACACCGTTTAATGCTACTGGTAGATACGACTAGCTCAACAAGATCCCATTTGGTTTATATCCCGACAAGGAGTGTCAGGAAGTGGGTGGGAATGGCCATAGAGATTAGAGTGGCAATGCAGTGCTTGGCATGCACAGTCAATGGGTGAACAAATGACTAAACGACACCTACAAGCTTTGTGTCCCTCCTCATGTCCCATCTCCCTCCCAGCTATTATCCAATGCAATAGTTTCAGCTTATTGTTGGCGTTTTCGCACCACCTAATAACCAAAACTAACCATTCAAATTGGACACCCTAAGAATTCAAACCCTCAAATCCTGCTGTTTTCGCAGAATCAAAAAGTTGGAAGATGTACAACAGTTATACAGTGAGCTCCCCGCCCCTGTTCGAGGCTTACCTTCCTCGTCCTCTGGCTCAGAGGCACCCCAGTCTCGGGATGTGGGCGAGCCCCCTGCCTCCTCCTCGCCCCCGAAGTTTTCTGTTAAAATGTGATGCAAATTGTGCAATTTAAAGAACATTTATCCATAACAATGGAAAACTAAGAAGTAACCCATGCCCCTTTGACTCCCCAAAAAGTGGGCACACACGGCTCACACACAGCACTCACTGTCTGAGACACCATTATTTTTCGTGTTTGGTTTTGGCATTGCCCTATTGTCCTGTAGGACAGTCCGAGTCTGTTGCTGGGGGGCTAAGCCCTCAGTTCTGCGCCCCGGTTTGTGGTTTAGGGACACGGGAGTAGTCTGACGAGGCTGCTGCCCTGCCCCCCCCCCTCGTTCTGTTTCTGGGCGTGTACTGGGCCCGGGCCCCTCTCCCGTTTCTCAGGAGTGGGTGTCAGGTGTGCGTGCAGGGCTGGTCACAGTACGCCCCCCCCCGCCTCCCTCCCCGGACCTCACCCCCCCCCATCGACGACGCTGGGCCGCACACCTGGTACCGGCGACCTCGTGCCTTATTTCAGTGCCAGTTTCCACACACCTGTATTGCATGTTGATATTGCTGTGCGACATTGCTCAGTCACTCACGTTGGTGTTGTTGGGGGTGTGGTGGTAAAAATATCAGTGCGCAAGGTTTTCATTTTTGAAACCAAGGGAGTGTGGGGGCAAGCGGGAGTCTAGACCTTCACATTTTGGGGGCGGGGCTAACTTGAGAGACTGTGTAGGAGGGGTCAAACTTACTTGTGTGCTGGCATCTAACTTCTTTACACAGTCTAATGAGACTATTTTGGTTCAGCTTCAATGTTACAAGCAGTTAACTCTCTCATTTAAGTCTGAAAGCGCCCACAGAAAGACTGCCGTGTGAATGAGCTGTGTCCTGTCCCCCACCACCCTTCCAATCACTCCCTTGACATGTTAGTACTAACACCCCATCACGATTTCAACTGCCTAAAAATGTATGCATTCAAATGCAGTTTCCAACAATGAAATGCTTTGCATTACTAATTGCAGGCCTTTGTTAACTGTGCAGCTGCAGGCATTGTCTGTGTCTTGTTCTGCCAACGCTGTGTAGATCACCCAGGACAAATCAACTTAACCCAAAATTTAGGGGGCGACTAAACCCCAATCTGCACAATGGTCGTTGCACCACTCGAGCATGTTGTGGCTTTGCTGCATGTCCACCACATACATGCCAACATGTAGGACCCATTCAATTTATGAGATGGTAGTCCATTCCTGTTTTTATCTTTGCCTTCTGTTCCTTGTAGTCTTGGAGTCATAAGGGGCAATCCTAGACTACAAGTCCCAGAACGCTAAGAAACAAGCAGCACCTGACTACCATCTTCTGAATGGAATGGGGCATGTTGACATGTATGACCATACCCTGTCTCCCCGACCATGCCCCACTGCGCCGGGTTCCCTTTGTAGGGCTGAAAGGGAGAAAGATGCCTTGGTGGTGTATGTTGTTCCAGAAACAGGGCCTTTACTGACAGTGTTTTACTGACGTGATGTTGTTTTCAGGCTGGCTTTGACATCCAGCTAACATCAGCCTACCATCAGGTGCTCAAGGACCTGGGATTGGCTGGCAGCTTGTCATGGACGTGATTTACTAGAGACTGCACGTTGGGATCTTAGAAACTACCCTCAACAGTCAGGTGCCATTGCCTTGTGTCATGCACTTGTATTTGCTGAGGCCCTTGTCACACAAGCACTACCGTGGGAAGAGCCTGAGAAGTAGATGCATTGCACACAGTCTTGAAATGCGGCCAAATTTGCACCAGACCTGGAGATGCTCATTTTACTATAGCCGATATGATAGCTTAGTGGGTTGAGCGCTCGCTGCTGTGATGTGTGTGTGATCTGCAGGTTCGAATCCCAGCAAGGTCATCTCAGCCTTTCATCCTGAGGGCGATAAATGAGTACCAAGACAGGTTGGGTGATATTGTATGCATATTTGTTCTATAAAAAATAGCTTAAGCGTAAGTGCTTTACAATAACATATTATCATTTGGCCTTGGACGTCTGCTTGCATTCACAGTAATTTGACAATATGGATCTAAACACACAGATATTAATGATACATATGGTGATCCTTTCTTGTATTAAATGTATATCACATTAGTGAAATCATAACCATATTAGTCTGCTTTTGTTGCACAATTCCTGTTTTGTGAAGGGGTGAAAGGTTGTGTTTCATTAATGGCACTGATACTGTAGAAACGTCCGTGTTTGCGCAGTGAGAAGCGTGGTAGGCGATTCACGGATGATAGTTTGAGGGCCACTTTTTTTGAGGCGCGGGCTGGGCCACTTTTTTTGAGGCGCGGGGTGGGCCACTTTTTTTGAGGCGCAGGGTGGGCCACTTTTTTTGAGGCGCGGGGTGGGCCACTTTTTTTTGGGTGTCCGGGCCTATTTCTTGTCCCAGTCCGACCCTGACTGGCAGTAAGGGAAAACATGAATCCCCAGCTATACCAAAATCACTAGTGCACTGAATGGCTCGATATTATATAGCTCCTTATCAAATCAAGCAGTATGAGACTGAGGGAGGGCCAGTGCAACAACAATACCATTCTAGGTGAAATCATCAGGGGGGCACTAGCAGGAGCATGAGGATACACCACTGTCGACTTAATCACTTACAAGGACTCAAATGTTTGCAGTTAAGTCAGGTTGAGAAATATCTTTGTTCCTTGTGCTCTGCCAAGGCCAATTCCAGCACTGTATGCAGGAGTATGTGGGCAACTGTACATGTAACTATACACAGCAGTATGAATGTACATAGAGCCAATGCAATCATGTGCAGCAAAGTGGATCCCCAGCCCAACCAAATGCAAAGGCCACCTTGGCAGCACAATGGGCATAAAGCACCTGCCAATGGGGTGTACAGCCTCAGCAGACACTACCCCCACCTTGCTGTGGCCATATGCATTGGTCTGAAATCAACCATACCCTTCTGTCCACATGTGTGGGATTTCCCTCCACCATGTAGCATGTCTGACTAGCAAGCCCACATACAAGTATGCATGACTGACAGCATGCCATTTCTCACCTAACAGGTTCAGTTGATTCAGGAGAAGGAGAGCCCATCTACGTCCCATGGCCAGGCCTCCAGGGCTACACCATCAGATACCACCCTGCATTGTCCAGTGATGGGAAGGCAACAGGGACGGTATGGCACACCGTGGTCAAGCAGCACCGCACCTGCCAGCACAGCATCCATTGGCAGTGATGAAGACGCAGCCACAGGGACTGCACCCTGGCACCTCCAACTTCCCCCCAACAGCTGGCCAATGTGACATGGGAGCCAGCTGCTCGAAGGCGTGCAGGAGGCACTCCCCACCCAACTGGCCCATGTAACTCCCTCATCACCCGAGCGGACAGCCATCCTCATGAGCACCATCTCCAGGTGTTGAAGGGTGACTCAGACAGCAGGTCATACTGGTCACTGTGCTTCATCCCCAGCCCTCTCCATAGCCCTCAACCCATTCCCCATGCCACACAGGAAGAAGCCATGTTGAAGAGGCTGTACACAAGGGAGCAGCACCAGGTGTGCCTGAAAACTCTTGCTGGCATGCAGGTCTTACTGCTCCAGGCCATTCCAGACTGGGTCCAGAGCACCACACAGAGGCTAGTGAGGGCCATGGACCAGGGCCAGCGACAGGCTGCAACATCTGCCGCCCTCACTGTCCTTGGACAGAGGGTGCAGGAATTGCCAGAGGGCATCTCAGCCTTTGCAGAGGCTATGCAGGCCAGCATGTTGATTATGCAACACATCCGGAAGCCATAGTCTGAGCAATTCAGCTCCATCACCTTCACAGAGGGATCACTGCCCAGCACCCTATGGCGCTGCTTTGCATGCATTCTAGCTCCAAAGTTGCTGGGGGAGACAAGTATGGTCAAGAGGCCACACAAGTGACAGGACATTTTTAGATAGGCACATGGGTGTGTTGGGGAGGGCAAGGATAGTGTTGTGGGGAAGGAGGATCTGGGGGAGGGTATGTTGGGGATGGTGTTGTGCAGAGGGTGTTTTGGGGATGGTGTTATTGGGAAGGGGAGGCGGGGGGTTTGCACGTGTGAACATTAAATATTAGTTCACTTGAAGCAATGCTCAGCCATTCCTTTGCGTACGTGTTTAATTCTTGGTGCGAAAATATTTACAGTGATGGATAGCATGTTGATATTAATGTGCTAAAAATAAATTGTCCATGAGTTCTTGCTGAACCATACGCCCATCCCTGCCCACTGCCTGGCAGTGCATCACCCAAAGGCAGTGTGTACTCCTCTTCAAGGGTGGCATGTCCACATCAGGGGGTAGAGGGTCGTTCTGCCCGAGGCATGCGTTGTGCAGCATGGCACACGCAAGCACAATGGTTCCAACCTTACCTTCTCAAGCATGTACATCACTGCCCCTCCCTTGTAGTGTAGGCACCAGAAATGAGCCTTCTAATGGCCGAAGGTCCGCTTAATACAGAGGCTGGTCCGGACGTGCGCCTCATTGTAGGCCACCTCCTGTGGCATCTGTGGATCCCACACAGGTGTCATGAGCCATAGCAGCTGGGGTATCCAGAGTATCGAATTCTTCTATTGCACCACTCATCCAAAGGCCTCAGGGCCTCAGACAATAAACTATTAAAAACGTCAGCAGAGTTATCCAGAAAAGAGGAAGACATGCAGTTTAGCTTATTTGTTTATCAAACAGAAATGTCTTGAGATGTTTCTTAAACTGAGCAGTTGGTATGCAGCCTCAGATCCAGAGGAAGGGTATTCTAAGAGCAGGTGCCTAAGCATTAAAACTTCTATTACCAGTTTTTTTTAAAAAAGGACTCTAGGTTGAAAAAGTCTGACCTTGCCATTAGAACATAGAGTTTGCCTAAACAGAATCATCTTGACATTCAGAGACTTCTCACCTATAAGACACTTAAACAGAGAGCCCTTAAACTGAATTCTCTGATGAACCGGAAGCCAATGCAACTTCCTGCGAGCTTCAGACCCCTGAGATTGACGGGCCAGTGCACAGACTGCTTGCACTGCTCCATTTTATATCATCTGCAACTTCCTTATATTAGTTTAAGACGTGCCTAATAGTAAGCTATTGCAGTAATCTAGTTTTGTATTAACAATATCAGCAGCAATTAATGCTCTATTTGCCTCTGAGAGATAGGGGCGAATCTACCATAGAAGGTAAATGTAATAAGAGCAAGAGGACTTAAGGTGATACACCTGTTTCTACAAGGATAAATGGAAAATAAAAACACCTAATGTTTTAATAGATTTGGAAACTTGGATAACATTACCAGCAGGTAAGAAGCTTTTGTACTGTTGATGGAGTTTTTCAGCCATTGTTGGGTGCCAAGAATGAGCAGTTCTGTTTTGGAAGTGTTCCCAGCTAAAGAATTCTAAATCAGTATTACAAGACCAAGATAGCTCAATCACAATCTGGGTATCATCTGCATAATTTGCCAACTGTACCCCCAACGTGGTAAGAAGGTCCCACAAAGGCTTAGAGTAAATAGTGTAAAGCAGCAGTGACAAGCTCTGTGGGATGCCACAAATAAATGATGTTCTTGAAGATTGAGCACTACCTTTTACAACATTTGCAGTTCTAGGTCCAAGAAATGATTTGAACCAACGAGCTGCAGCAGGTGCACAACCTCCCACCTTTATCAGTCTATCTGCCAAGAGAGCATGATCAACCTGATAAAAGGCAGTGGAAAGATCCAATAACCGAAGTGCCATGCTAGCTTTATACATTATTTCTGAAAATGTTAGATTTTGAATCCAAGAGCGCAGTCTCGGTCCCATGATTGACACGTAAACCTGACTGTCCAGAGGCAAGAATCTCTTGTTGCTCTGCACATTTTTGGTATTGGCAGCATGATATTCTGTCAAGTATTTTTAGTACAAAAGGTACATTAATAATGGGCCTATAAATCCCTGGATCAGTTGTGTCCAAGAGTGGTGTGATTCAAGCCGCTTTAATATTGTGTGAGACAGACTGCCTGAAAGGAGTCCCGAGGATATCCTTGAACAAGGAAGCAGGAAAGATGTCCCCCTTACATGATTGTAGGTTTCATCTGGAGTACAATCTCCAACTTCTCATTCCGATACCTCTTTAAAAGCAAATAATGGGCACCCAGGATAAATTGACCTACTGGGAGGAGACGTTGTCTCATCTATAATCTGGGCTTGCTTTACCATAGCTAAAATGCGTTGCTGCTGTTGTGATTTTTTCTGAATAAAACCATCATGAATGCTTTGACACCAATTATTGTCAATAACAATAGAAGATTCGACTGCAGTCCCCTTTAACTCCTTTAGAACTGCAAACAATTCTTTTGGTCTTGATGTCATCATTACTATTCTGGCATTAAAATGAATTTCTTTATCTTTAAATACTGCCATTTTAAAGAGCTAGCTGCATGTTTATAGGCATCAAGGGTAATGTGATATTGATGTTTTGCGGACTTGCGCTCTGCCTTACGTTTAACTAGTCTAGCACTTAAAACATCTGGAGTGAACTAAAGATTAGAGGTAGCCTTTTTTCTGGTTCACAAGTCTCATAGGTGCTAGTTTATCAAAAGTCTGGTTAGTTGCCAGTCTAAAACATGAATAAAATATGCAAGCAGTATATTATCATCCAAAGAAAGTAATAATGGAATAACTAGGAGTCAAAGGCCTCATGTGTAACCTTTCAGCAATTCCTAGTAGGAGCCACCATCTTACCTAGTCATCTGCAAGGGCAAAGGTGCCAGTCCCAGAGCATTGCAGATGCGTTACCTTTTACAACAGCATGTTGATGGCAATTCTGTGCATGCATTCTATGAGTATTAACGCACAGCATGTCTATCACAGTACTAGCATATGGAATCATTCAGTAATTGCATTGTGTCACACCATGCACCCGTTTCGTGCCTGGTGTGTGGGTGGTGTGCATCAGCATGGTCTATCATGTCCAAGTCCGGTGTGTTGTAGGCTGTCATTTGTGTGGTGAGAGGGCAGGTCATCCATGTACTACGGCATGAATTTTTCAGTTGTGACTATGCACCCCCAATTCACTTTTACTGTAGTGCTGCAAGATAAATGTGTGTGATGGCACTTGTACTTACCCAATATCCACGTCCTTTGGCCTCTGTGCCTCTCCATTTATCCAGGCAGTGTGCACTGTCCAGCTGTATTTATTTCTGCATTTCGGGTCAAAAAAGCTCATTACAAGTATGCCAGTGCTGAATTAACATGCCAGTAATTCTGTTTACTGGCACGTTTCCACAAAGCCATACTGTGAGTTTGTCAGTGGGGTAGCTGATTTACCTCCAGCCGAGAGCATCCCACTGGCAAAAAACAGCCGTTACCAGTAATCCCCCCCTAGAGTCCTATGGGACTCCCTGGAATGGGGATTAACTTCCCTTCCCATCACTTGTAATCTGCTGGTAACACCAGGCAGCCCACGTGGCAGGAACAGCATTACTGATTGGTGGTATACCACCAGATTTACAGGTGGCATACCACCAAACCTGCAATGAGGGCCATTGTCTTGGTTTTGTTGAGACTCAAGGCCAAATCCTGTTCAGATGAGAAGATGGCTAACGAGGCCAATAGCTCTTGCATACCAGCAGGTGTGATGCAGTAATACTAAATCTGCATATCCAATCCAATGAAAGGTGACAGTCCCCAGCTTTGGTGGGTATGTGAGATTACGGGGCAGAGTCAGTGTTAGATCAGCTAAATATAGATGGAATAAAGCGGCACAAGCACACACCCTTGTTTTAACCCCACAATTGTACAGATGAGTGAGTGTGCCCTTGTTGTTAATTTGCACTTGTACAGTAGTGTCCTGGTACAAGCTGCTGATCATATTAAGCAGTCCTCTAGGCAAGCCCAAGAGTCTAATTTCTTCCATAAGGTACTGTGTCTGGCAGTGTCATTCTTGCTTGTTACTCTCCACTGGATAACTAGTGTGGTGCGATTGGTGGTGTACACCCCAATTATAGCCTAAAATCTTTAACCAAAGTGCTTTTAATGGGCCAGCAGCCAAGTTAACAGCCAGAGTGAAGAGAGGACCATTAACGAGGGCTTTGGGCCATTACCCTCCTTGCAGCACTTGGCACGAGGGCTTAAGGCCGTTAGCACCACGGGATACCAAAGCGGTAACACGGCAGTGCTTAAAAAAATACACATTTTCAGTTATTGAACGTGACGCCTCGTGCGTCCTGTTCAGTGACTGAAAATACTGTCTTAAAATGGCCACCATGTAACGGGAAGGCGTGGCTCAGCCGTGACACGAAGGTTAAGTGGGGCGGGGGTGGAAAAGGAGCAAGGGCAGGGGGGTGAGGATCAGCCACCAGGCGGCTTAGAACATTGAGATTGTAGGTTTCAGCCTGCATTCCTAGCCACCCAATTGGCTGGCTCCCCTTGCTAAAGTGCTAATTCTAGTTTGTGGTTTGCTAAAATGACTAGTGCTGCCATCTTTATTTGGGGCCTCTTGATTAGGCACATGAAACTGAACTTTTAAGTTAGAATTCAAATATGCTGGGGGCACTGTTGCTCTGGTAGCTGCATGCAGCACTGAGCGCGAGCTCCAGAGGCGAGCAGGGGACTAGGCCGAAAAACTAGCTAAAAACAACCCGGTTTTTGGCGAAACCTGATGGCTGTGTAGGAAGGTCCTGTCCATGCCTGTGTGAAATACTGTGCGAAACCAGAGGATCAAAAGTTACAGCAGCTTTCCTACTCGACCAGAGCGACCTAACCAGGAGAAGATACGTGATTGATGAAGCACGCCCAGCAAATGCCAGAGTGAACCTCAGCGAAGCTACCGCTTGCACTGGTACATGCCCAACGACGGTCACCGAGATCCTATGACTGGTCGGCATCATCGAGTCCCACACAATGGTCCACCGACAAGCAGTAGAGGACCACCCTGCCCACAGATGGCCTGTGGCAGCATCCGGGACCCGGAGAACCAGAGGTCGTGGAGAAAAGCTCCCGACTGGGACATGCACTACGGATAGTGCATGCACCACAGATAGTGCATGCACCACGGATAGTGCATGAACCACGGATAGTGCATGAACCACGGATAGTGCATGAACCACGGATAGTGCATGAACCACGGATAGTGCATGAACCACGGATAGTGCATGAACCACGGATAGTGCATGAACCACGGATAGTGCATGCACCACGGATAGTGCATGCACCCTCGGCCCTGCAAGAAGAGCCCGCGGGGACGGTCCGGCAGTGACAGACTCTTCACCACCGCCTGGCCCCACACCATAAAGACACATCCAGCTGAGAACTCCCGGACTGTGAAGCACTGGGCAGAGAAGAGAATGCAGGAAAGGGGATTGTGCACCGTCCGTGCGTCTGCTCTGCTGACCCCACAGTGGGTGGTGAATCGAACAAACCACTCTGGCCACACAAAGGGATAAGATCCTACCAAGTGGGGGGGGGGGGGAAGGTACAGTGGACCCTGCATAATACAGCACCTGAGGTCAGAACAGCTAGCACGGTCCAAGGCAGCAATTAATGCACAATGCTGCTGAGCCTCATTGACACGCGACTCACATGCAACAATGCGAGAGACTGAATGGGAAGCACACTGCTTCCAAAATCTGACTGCATGCCAGCGCACTGATACAAAGGGACAGCTACACTGTAGTACAGTCCCACCAGCAGCCCAAAGAAGCCCACGTTCTATAACGCTAACGCCTGCAGCATGCCCCTCAAGGTATTCTGTACTCCCGGACCGGCCAGACTACACGACACGTGCGCATGGAGTTCCTATACTGCAAGAACTGGAGCATTGGCGGCGGCGAGGACAGCAGACACAGCAAGCAATATTGCAGATGGGGCTACAATGCAGGCAGATAGAGCGGTGAAAGTGGCAGGCATATGAACTACTGCAAAGCGAATGAGTGTCTAAACAGACACGTATACGGGGAGAAGGCCCGGAGACCGTCGTGTGCTCAAATATGATGCTATAAACTGTACAACAAGCCTCACTCTGAACAAGTGAAATTCACACAGTGCACATGGACTGTGCACTAACCACAGGGCTCACAAAGCACAAGACCAGACGCTACCATAACAAAGAAACTGCACACACTAAATTGTATAGTGGAGGCAGGTCAAAGTTCCAGAGACAGAAATACGAACAAGTCCCTAGCACCTATGGGAGGTAGCCTGCCCCCTGCAACAAACAGACACCTTAAATAGACCGCAAAGCCACATACTTAAACCACATACCGAGCAGGCAGGTAACAGTCGGAGCCCCACAACATATGACAATACACGCTGTAGTGTATTAGCTACATTTTTAGGCACAGGACACGACCACAGCAACCAAGGCGCACTGAACACCAATGTGGAATGATCATGCTGATAGTTAAGGAGGAACGCCTCAAGTGCCACAACACCAGAGGTACCGAAAAGTAACAGAAGCAACTATCCTGTAAACTAGTGTGTGCCGGTGCTCTTACACATCACTCTTACCCAGATCCTCTGAAGGCGGGGAGGAAGAAATTTCTACAGAATTCTTCCAGTCGGTCGCTGACGTATCTTCATGGCGACTAAGGGTGCATCACGATGCTCAAAGGAGCTGCAGCCAGGAAAGGTGAGTCAACAGAAAGGTTCACGAAACCAGCCACCAAGGAGAGAGAGAGTGAGAGAGAGATACAAGCAGCAACCCCGTTGGCCATATAGCCTCGCCCTCCCCACCACCGTCGCAGCGCACCATGGATCCAGTCTTCAACTGCATGCAACAGGGCTCTGCCACACTCAATGGCAAGCTGGACGGTATAAACACCAATGTGACATCGATCCAGAATCAACTTGATAAGGCAACAAGCCGTATTACTGAAGCAGAAACAAGGATCAGCAAGACTGAAGACACCCTTGAAGCACTACAGAATACAGTCACCAGCATGGCCAAAGACATGGGCACAGTCAAACTGAAATGCGAAGGCCTAGAAGCAAGGTCACGCAGCAATAACATATGCATTGTAGGTGTTCCAGAGGACGCATTCAAGGGACAGATTAAACTGGCTGTCGAACTACTTAAGGACCTGCTGGGTGACCCAGGATAGTCGGCAATGTTCGTGATGGAACGGGCACACAGATCTCTTGCTCCACATCCTAAACCAAGCGCATACCAGAGGCCGATAATAGCCAAACTCATGAACTACAGGGACAGAGACCTGGTATTACGGGCAGCCAGAGACAAACGAACTGAAACTCTGGTCCAACACTCTGCATATTCCCAGATTACACCCAAGCAGTACACCAACAACAAACTTTCATGGGAATGAAGATGCTTCGAGAGCGGAAGCTACCATACGCATGCGTATGGTATACCCAGCCAGGCTATACCTGCAACACAACAATAAAACCTACTTTTTAACGTTTTCCGAGGAAGCGGTCTTCTTTGAAACAAACATTCCCATACCCGGCAAGCAGTCCTCCAAAGGGGATGAAGCCAATGAGTGAACCAACCTGGCGGCGCAACTGAGCTCATTTAAGGACCGACCGATCATCATAGCGGCTGGTAGCGACAAACACATGTACAAAGGGTGTCACCTGCATTGGTACATTATTGAAATGTTTTTTGCTGCAGCAAGCCGATAGACATAATACATTCTGAGAGATAGTAATGCAAACAAGCACAAACTGTGGAGAAGAGGATATAGGCATTGATGCCTAGCCCCAGCCGCCACCAAAGTGACCCCCCACATGCGAGTGCATAAGAGGAGGGAAGGGGAGAGGGGGGAAATCTACATAGTTGAAGTTCGGGGAACTATGAGGGTGGGGGAGCAGGGGAAGGGGAAACAGTTGGGGTATTAAAATTAAAATGTTGCACAGATGGAAAGCTTTATATTATCGAAACAGTATAATTACACACCGAAATATGAAGACGTGGCTAGAAAACAGCAGACTGCATGGCTAACTTGTACCCTGGAGAGAACACTGGTGAGCTGGAATGTAAGAGGTCTGGGAATGCCGGTGAATGCACGCAAAGTATATGAACAGGATAGGCACACGTATATTATTCCTTCAGGAAACGCATCTGCTAGGGAATCAAGCAGGTAAACTCGCAACGGGGTGGGAGGCAAACCGCTTTTACACTTCTTTCTCATCTATAGCGGTGGTAGGGGATGATATTAATGCACAGAACACTACCATGCTTTCCTTCAACCTCGCCCTTCGTGCTTCTTCCTTCTGTGGCATACCCAGGTGTGTGACCATCATATGTTCTGTTTCCCCTTTTTCTATTCCAGGTTTGCCTGTACTTAATCCCTTGGGAGACGATCACTGTTTCAAACTAGCACCTACCACCTTCTAGGTGGTCTGCAGCCTCTTTTGGCTTACATGCTGTGTTCTCTTCACTGTAGCTGTGAGTGGTGGTTGTGAAGCATTAACCTCCACCCATGCACACTGCTCCACAAGCAAGTCAGTGGGGCAAGCAAAAGGCCAGTGGCAGCACTAGATGCCCCGGCAATGTTAGGGAAGACAATAACTTCAGTACAGCCCCACCAGACCGCATGGGTCTCAGGTTGAACACTCAGGTTGGGGGGAGGGGGGGTACACAGAAATCAGCCTTTGCACCCCTTTGCCCGAGGTATTTAATCTTGCCAAAGTCTTGGATCGCCGACTGCTTTTAAATACAGCATAGCTGTTAGACAACTATTTTCTTGAGAACACATCACACTCCTATCCAATCACCTAACTTTTGCCGGATTTCACTGGTTTCTTTTATGGCAAGTCTAGGTGAAGCCACGGCACAGTGAAGTCTGCAGAGAAGAAACATTTTCTTTTCACTACATTAGTCCGGTTGCAGCTGTAGGCTTATTCCTAAACAAGTGGCGAAAGAGACCCAAGCGTGTGTACCCAATTAAATTACGAGGGCGGCTGCAGGTTAGTGTAAGGCATGGGTAAACTGCCAAATACGCAGTTTAACAATTGCAACCACACAAATCCATGAAGTCCATGCATTACTTGCATTTAATTGATTGCATGTCAGCCTGACACATGTTGCGAGCTATGTGCTCTTCTTCCAAGGCTTGTATAGACTTGGTCCCTGTTAGTGTTCGTTCCCGAAAGGCACGAATTAGCTAAAGGATGGACGCAACTGCAGAATAATAGGGTTTGAACAAGTGTTACTCTATGGGCAAAAGCCATTTGTGATAGATTTTGGGACCAAGTCTTCACTATTATTCCCAAACAATCTTCCACTTTGATTAGAAGACCTTTTTAACAGATTGTGAACATTAGGTATATTTTCAGCATTACAAGTGCAATCTCGTTACCCAGTGGTAGCTCCTGCTACCTGAATGCCCAGTACACAAAACCGCCTTCAGCTTCTTCCCATCAAATCTTTACTTGAATCCCTGAAATATCTTCAATCTAAAAGGCAGTCTCACAAACCAGTTTGATCAAGGAAGGCATATTACAAGATGGTCATTCTGTGCTCTTCACCATAAATTGCATCTAGGTGACCGAGTAAAGCTGATTTATTACATTGCGTGCATTTAGAAGTTAGATGTAATGAAACTAGGCGATTAGCATGTAGCCAATTGAAGGTAGAATACCAGAGTTCAGTCTAGTCGCTGCAGCCATTTACTGTTCAGAGTGTGGGCAGTGTGTGGCCAACTTCTGCATCCAAGAAACCAGCCAGGACACAGGTACTGATCACAATCCATGCTTATGCAAGACACCAGAAGGCATGGCCTCCCATCATACACAAAATCAGAACACCACTGCAATTAGAATTCAACTATCCCCTGCAGTAGAATTCGGTCTATATGCACAAGAGTCTCCTGCCCTTGCATACTCTGCCCAATACCCCTCAGCACCCATTCCATAGGGCTTTCAACCAACGGCACATTAGGCCCATACCAATGGTGAAAGGCGCTATACAAATGACAATTACGATACATGAAGTTAAATGGTCTTCCAATATTTTTCCCACAGGAGAAACAAGCACATTGACGACATGGATTGATTCTTGCAGCACTATAAACTACAACAAGTTTAACTAGAAACCTTGGAGTTTGCCATGAGATACTCACATCACACTGGAAGATTTTAAACCCATGACAGCTTAAGCCATACATGCAACCATACATACTTGCACACCTCTGCGTGCTGGCACTTCTGATGAAGACAAATGCCTGGGGGGAATAGAACCTCATTAGCCTGGCCGTTAGGAGAAAGCCTTAAAGGTAGTGGGGTGCCAATAGCCACCTTGATATTTAATATGATCTTAAATCAGAAGTCTTTGCTGGCCTGTTGGAAAGCAGTTATAGGACCAATTGCTAAGGGGGCAGATCCCCCCCCCCCCAATTAACACCTCCGCAAACTGCTTTGGGTCAGGTGCTACATGGATGAGGTAGCAGAAACCGCACCACTTCTGGAGGTCATAGGTACAGCATCAAATATTTATCCAGGAATAGGATCAATGTCAACATGTGTCGCTATAAAAGCACGATACACCTGGGTATATCTCGCAAAGGGAAAGCTAGCATGCCAGGGGCGATCATACAAGTCCTACTCAAACCACAAATTTCAAATCAAGGAATAAGGCAGAGGTGCATTATAGCACCAGTGCTTGCTAATCTTAAAACGGCTGGCCAAAAAATATTCTTGTATGCCGATGAAGCAGTCTTGAGGGCCAGCACAAAGGGCACCCTGCAATAGTTCAATGGATTCAGTGATTATGGGACAAAAAGAGCTAAGGTAATGTGCATGGCCAGCAGTAACCCTTGGGAATGCCATAACGATTAGCCAGAAAACTGGCTTGTTAACTACTTTTCGCCACCTGGGTGTAACGGTTTCTCATGACCTGAGGTGGTAGTCCGCGCATATAGAACAATCAGCTAAGACCTCAAATATGACATGAAGTTAGGCGGTTTACAGGCCATATGCATCATTTCTACAAATACCGCCCATGTCAACAAAAATAAATGAAGGCACACCATGGGAGGTTCCCTGGGTATTTGCTGCACTATTTGACTCACATTGCAACCCTTACCTTATTGGCTACGTTTATGGGGAAAATGTTCATCTGTCACCAACTAGAAGCTTGGTGAAGGATGTAATGGCCTGAAATATTCCCGTTGGCTAAAGAGAATTAAATCTTCCTTGCACATTCTTGGTTTTGAATGCCTCTGTAGTGAAAACCCATTAGTAATATTGAAAGGCGGCAGTTGGTGGATGCTCAAGAATATTGTTTGTAGAATAACAATTCTACCATAAAAACATTGCGGTTGCCAATGAATCAGTATGCACAGGGGTTTACAAATCAGAGTGCAATTATACCTATATTCTAAATTATATTGTCCCTTTTCCTCAGGGCAACAGTGTTAAGTTTGTTGCACGGTTTCTCTGCCTTGTCTTACAACATTGAGCAAGAATCCCCCCCCCCCCCCCCCCCCGATTGAGGGCACCATCAATCCCCAATTGGTTTAATGCGCAGTGTGTTTATTCGTATATTGAAATTGCCCTTCTATTGGTCTGTTATCGTAATTAGTTCGTGCTTTATCATTTTAATGCATTATTGATTTTGAAGATCATCGTGTTTATTTTGTATACTATACAATGGAAATAAGCATTTGCTGGAAAGGTTTGACATGACCCAGAGACCCAGACTTCGAATAAGTAGCTCATTTTCATGACTGCCTATACTCTACATGCACACAAGTTGCCAAGATTAAGCTCCAATAGGCTTTGATGCAGTTTACTCACAGGATATTTTAACTGCATCGTAATTACTACTAGATCTATAAAACGTCTACAGAGGTACACACCAGGCATAAAAAAAGCGTGATCGAGCAGTAACAGGTTTCGTGTGGCCCTTTAGCTGGTGTTGAAGGCAAACCGCAAGCTAGGATACAACCTCTCCACACCCCTGGAGCCCTTTTACAAATTTAGGCTCAGAACCAAATCAAGTGAAATTTTTTTATTAAATTAACAACCATTAAAAAAGTGATGCGCAAATATTTTACATTTAGGGAAATTTGGAATCCATTCAGACTTCACACAATGGTGGCAAATCAATTTGCTCTTCGTTCAGTGAAAACAGGCAAGGCGAGTGCAGGAGCTCTGCAAGAGAAAAATAAAGTTACTCTTCCAGTAGCTGGATAATGGCCTGTTGTGATTCCCAGGTCTATGGATTTACCAGGCCTGTGAATCTACAATAGGTGGCAATACACATAATTTATCACTACAGAACAGCAATGACACAGCAGGAAGTAACATGGTTAGCATCTGCTATACCATGTTACATGACATCTGCCACAGCTCGGAACTAAAACTACAAAGACTAATGGAAGAAGAATTCATGCCTTACTGAAATGCAAGTACACACATTCTCACAGGGATCAAGGCAAGCTAAAGTAATGAAAGAGGGGAATCTGTGAATGAGCAACTCTAGGACTTTATTCCACAGCACCAACCTGATTCCCATGTGAAGGAATATTGTTTTAGGGGTGAGGGCAGAAGGTTTATGTGCTCGTCAAATCGGTCCGATTCCAGTGTCTGCAGTGGAACACCAGCCAGGCACATGTGACTCAGTCTGCGTTCTTCAGGGACATCAAAGCTCTCAAAATCTGTAGTGTGGAAAAATCACAGTAGGTTTACAAGTGCAAAGCATCACAAGCAGAACATGTGGGCTTGTGGCAAGTCAAACACCTGGTCTAGCTGCAGCAGGTTACAAATTCAAATCACTGCTGTTATGAAATCACCATATAAAAAGGCCTGGATAGGATATTTGTGGTACAAGTACTTTTGTAGCGGGCAAGGAACTCACTGGGGAGCTTTCACTGAGGGCAACAGCCAAAAGAAAATTAGGCACTTACCAAGTGGGTTGTATGGAATGAATTTCTCAATTTCTGGGTATTCGTCAGATGGTGCTTTTTGGACCTACAGCAAGACAAATATTTCACATCCTCACATGATCAGTAACAGCATGCATACAAACAAACTCAAAACCCCATGGCATGGATGACTGCAAGTGTCAATGTCATAGTGAGACACTGCAGTTATGGTTCAAGCAGCTGGACTGACCAGGTTAGTCCACAAACATCTGTATAATCACATTACAGCTAGGACATCCATCCAGCTGTTGGAGACGAGCTGGAGGCATCGTGCCCCAATGCAAAACAGTGCATGCAAGAAAACTAGGTGCTAGATCAAGAGTCGGCTTTAGAGAAAAGTACTAGTTTTACAGTAATAACTACTCCCTGCCCCAAAACCATCCCCAGTTTGTGAACAAGGTTACATTCACCAATAACAAAACGTTAGTTGTCAACCATGGGAGGGGAGCAAGTCTCACATTTTACATGCAAGCCCTTCATGCATAATATTCATAGTAACCCAGGTGAAATGTTGGTCACAAATCCAAGTGAAGAAAAAACAGCTACCTTCACAGATGCCGTCACCACTTTTGGTTTCTTCGTTTGCTTAGGTTTTGAAACCAGTGTAACTTTGCCGAGATTCACATTTGCATTACAAAGGCCCTTCCTTGTAGATGGAGCAGCATTGACAATACCAGGTTGAAGGCCTTGGGTCCGACACTGCTCAGAAAACACTTTTGCTAGTGAGGATAAGATCACACGTTACATTCACAAAACAATCAATGGAGGAAAACAATTGCAGTGAATAGATCATGATCACTATCAGTTACGAATACCATGAGATTCGTGTAAGATGGCCTTTCCCTTTGTAAAGGATTGACACTTGCAATGCACGACAGGGTACTTGCTAAGTTAAACAACCAATGTAGGTATTCTAAATTTCACTAACATTTCTACTGCATAGTTTACGTTATGAATTACAAGTTATTGTTGAAGTCAAAGGACTACATTTGTTACAGCTCCATAAGGGGGAAGGGGAAACAGCATGCCAAAATACTAGGGTTTCTGCCAGAATAGCAAATGACATTCGTTCAAACCTTGTTTGGCCCAACAGATGTGGCAAAATTGGTTTTACTGCTTGTGAGGATGTCCAAAGCTTTATGCAATTCTCAAGTTTCCTACCCTGCATTGAAGAAATAATTCCTCTAGCACTAAATGGGTTAAGCTTAGTGTGTTACCCAAACACAATTTCTCACTTAGGACCTTGTTGTAGGTTGTTGTAGGTGAAAGGGTTGATGCAATTGATTTGAACGCTCGAGTCAAAGGACCGAAAAGAAAAAAAGTCGAAGTTTACTTTTTTTGGGGTCCCCTGCCAAACCCCCGTTTTTGGTGTATGGAAGCCAAAAAAATATTTTTTTGAAAAAGGCATGAGACTTAGTCCTCGACTCAAGACAATTCGAATCAATGTATTCGTCCCTTGACTGTACACTGGTTTGATACATTCCATAATAACTACCCTGACCCATCTGACTCACCAACAGTAAAAACCCAGATGAAGCCCACAATGGCTATAATAAAAACAATCATGCCAAATAGCGAATACCACTTGCATGCCAAAAACACTGCCTAGAGCATTAAATGCCGATATCAGTGCCCACTACAAGAATCATGCTTTTATGAAGATGCTGCAGGTTCAAGGGCTTTGAAACCAAAAGCTACCAGGCCATTAACACGTACCCAACAATTAACATTGTATCTCCTACAGTACACCTCCCCCCCACCCCAGTGCATTACCCTGTCTGATCAGTGTTCAAGGAATGGTTAAGTCACGTTGACGAGTGTATCAGGAGAGGGGTTCGCGAAGGAATGACGCTCCTGGTGGCAGACTATTCCCAATTCATTTCAGCACACAATACAATGGTACTATAGGTTGGAACAATGCTTTTGAAGAACACATAATATGCTGCTCATTTGCACCCAATCTAATTTTAGAAGGTAACTCACTGGAAGATGGCAGCCTCATGCGATCCTTTGATGCACCATGTGTGCTGGCAGCACCATTCTCTTGGTCAACGAAGATGAGAGTAGCCATACTGAAGCTTTGTTGGATACAAGAAACTGCAAGGAGGGAAAAAGTAATGTCACAGGTCAAGTTCGAGATCTAATTTGCAGGTCCTAAATCGGACAGGTTGCTGAAGATTCCAGGAAGCCAAAACAAAAAGGACCATTTCTATGACAGCAGAGTGCTCGTTAACTAGGCTAACTCAATGTTTTACTGCGCACTGCAGAATAGTAAATGTGTTTAAGAACACCATGTACCTGAATGCTCGGTTGCATTCCCAAAGATAATACGTAAATGTCACTTCATCCAACAAGTTACTCTGCTGTCAAGCTAGACCGTGTCTTTTATGAAATACAGTTTCCACGCGATTGAATTTGGGAGGCATCCCCACCATTTACCTTTGTTTATAAGCCCACCCTAACCCCTCCCCACACCACCCGTTTTAACCCCTTAGCCCATAAGGGTTTGTTATGCTCTGGTATCCAGCGAAATAGGTAATACCTCCCAGCAATTTTACCTCTGGAGAGTAAATGTGTTTTGATATGGTTAGGAGCCATTTCCTGTTCAGAGACCTTTTGGGCTCGAGTTTTCTCCAGAAGAACGGGATGAATATTTGCTTCGTCATAAAGTGTCATCCCAAGAACAGTTGGCACATGGGTGAAACAGTGATTAAACCAAAAACTAATCAAGATTGTTCAATTGAGAACTAGCAGCAAGCTGATGGGCCAGGAGGTTCTAATAGCCAATGCTCTGGGGAGACAAGCAACTCAGACTCAACGGGGGTGCAGGGGGCAGGAGGCATAACAGGAACGAACAACCCGAGCAATGTGCCAGAGAAAGGGGGGTAAAAAGATGCAAGGCAAGCTACTAGCCAGAGGAATCCCAGCCACCCCCGTCTTCATTCAACAAGAATTGTAGGGGTTGAAATTGCTAGAAGCCATTTAGCTCCTGCTGCCATCTCTACAGCCTGGTTAGCCTGGCACCAGGAGGCACCTATGGATTCAACTGCTGCCATTGAAGATATTATGGATTGTAATAAGGGGCATAAAACTTGCATCTCGCGTACAAATTATATTTGTGGCATGCTATGAACCAGCTCTTGATTCTCTAGGGGTAGCTCATGCCAACTAGGTGAAGCCCAATACCCAGGAGCTAATCTAGCTCCTGCAACCTGAATATCAACCCCCGAATTAACACTATTTAACCGCTGGAGGAGAGGGTCAATTGTGGAGGACTGGCCATAGACAAGACGTCCAAGAAGAGCACTTCCAACAGCTGGTTAATGCAGCAGGAGGCATTCGCCAGCACACGAAAGAAGTTGGTCTGACACCAGTGTCACCATTTTGCTACACAGAATGCAAACACTGTTCTGCTACAAACACTGTTATGCTCCAGATTCACATGGAATGCAAGAGGTGATAACCAACCATGGGTGGGGGACGAAGAAATCCCCTGCAACCCATTTCCAGATTTAGGATTAGCGCAATACTAGCACCCCCCAATTAACTCCAATGGCCAGCATAGGGACAGTGAGATGGTGTGAAGGGGGGGGGGGGAATTTGTTATCCTAGGCCTTACATTTCCAGGAAGGGTTCTGCAGATACAATACACAACTATCATAGTCTTAGGGAAGAGGGATCGAGTAACCTTCCTGGTCAGAGAATGGGGTGTCCCTGTGCATCTCCTGTGGGTGTTAAGGCTGTACAGTTTGCTCCCTTTGTACATCTGGGTGAGGCATCTTTAAAGCTGCTAACCCAACAACGTTTTTGGTCGTCATCCCTTGGGAGAATCAGTGCTACAATATACAAAGCATCTAATCTAGTGGTAAACGGAGACACCTGCAGCTTTTCTAACTGAAGTCAAGTACAATAGCCAAGTGTTCTTCTTGAACCCTTCCTTGCTAGACAGTGGATCAAGTTAGTTTGATGCTGGTGGGTTGAGCTCCATCCCCTTCAAGTCTGGGGTCTTTGCCCAGGCAGAATAGCCATGGTGCTCAAAGTAAAATTAGAAAACTCTAGCGGGTGTTTGACGATGGCGATATATGTACTGGTATAGGAATGACTTTAAAATTACTTACCTGATACAGCTGCATGAACATGGTCTTCAGGACCCAAAATACCCGTTACGGCCCTCGCTGCAGGTCTATAAAGCTATAGGATAAGTGTCCACAGCAGGTGCTGGTTGGAGCTCCTCACCAGGAGTGAGCCACTAGAGCAATGGTGGCCACATGAGCAGCAAAGGGCACAACAATTTAGGACATTTTGAGCAGCCACCTGGGTGTATCTGCTAGCAACTAAATCTGCAGAGGCAGGGGTCTGGTGCGTTGAACGCAGGTTTACAGTGGAGTGGGGGGAAAAAAATGTGATGGTGGTTGGTGCACACAGCTTCTTTGGTCACAGTGATTACTTGGAGACATCCATCACTGGAATTGTATACCTCCCAGGCAATTACTGTGAGCATTACCCCACATCCATTTTCCCTTATCAGATGCCTCCCAGATCTTCATTACTCCGATTATTCAGTCACAGTATTTACATTCCACTTTGCCTGCATTGAGTGGGCCAAAATAGCTGTTTAAGCATGCTCGGGTGTTCTACTCTTTGTGGTTGGAGGAAGAGATTAATGGTTTGACATCAAGGTGGAATGCCAGCAAAAGCAGTGATTTACCTGGATTGGTGAGGAAAGTGACCAAACAGAAAAATTAGGTCCACTGAGGTTACGCAATGAAAAACGCATTGCTAGTTCCAACAGTTTTGACATGTGTTTAAGCATCGCAAGGTACTGCCATACCAGTATTACCTGGCCGAGCATATGATGGCAATGACTTGCAAACATACGTCAAAACTCTGTTAATGTTTTTAAACAGGCATTTAGTGCAAGTGACAAGAGTGCCATTTTGTGACACTAAACCATCAGATTTACAGCTGCAATTAGGCCATAACTCTGCATACTACGAAACACTGGCAGGACACATTTGTCTAGTGCTTGATGCAGATAGAGATCACAGGAGTATGTTTGTGTAGGGAGGGGCAGCTGGCAGGATTAGCCATCGGGATCAAGTTTGCCAGCCACCTGGATTAAGTCATGACGCTGCCTGGTTGACATAGCAATCTGGATTCTCTCCATGGGGCAGCAGCCTGTTTCAAGACTCAGAAGCAACTGGCTTGCAGCAGTTGTGACATTTTAATGTGAGGGTAATACATGGGCTTCCCGAAAATAGTACATTTCATTTAAATTCTGTGGCATCCTTGACACGGATACAGTTCCACTGCCAGGTAAGGCATGTCCAGTAGGGAGCAATGGAGAGAGAGAAGGGAAAAGGGGCAAGATCACGTTCAGTGACGTTCATGAAAATGTGTTAAAATGCATTCTAAAGCAACGCGCAGACGGACACTTCAGGCAGTTGAAATATTTAAAAGTCAACTGTGCTCAAGAAGGATTGACAAAAACTTCAGAATTCACCCGAAGTTATTGTAGTGTCACGTGTGGCTAGGGCACATGGGTAAGCAGTCTTGCATTCCACCACTTACAGCTCGGCAGTGATGACTAAATACAGACAACTATCAGAAGATAAGCACTCAGTGAGGCACATACATCTCTACAACAGAATTACCATTTAGAGCACTTAGGCTGTGGTGGGAAAATGTACGGTTTGCTTTTTAGCAAACAGCAATTTGCGGTTGTACACATTTAAGAAAGCTAAATTACAAGTACACAAATCTAAACCACAGTTACATGAAGAGACAGGGCTGGATAAAGCGGATGTCAGGCATGTAGGAGAACAGGACAACACATTTACAGGAATTTAGTAGTCTCCATCTAGCCAACCAGTTTGAGGTGAACGTTGCACCATGCATGGACTCCAGGTCAACACCTCAGCCCGCTACTTGTAGACCTGCATTTCCATTGGGAAAATAAAGCATCAAGTTAAAAGGAACACTGAAAGGCTAGGAGAAAGTTGCAGTCAGTGAACACAAGTAACATCAGGGTGGAAAATACAATAGGATTTAGAGACTGGTTTATACCTCGGGACCGAGGCATTGTAAGAGCCAATTTAATTGGTGTGCCTAACCCAGCTGTTCAGCTTGACTTTAGAAGGGCAACAAGGATAATATAAGACAGAAACAGACCATTATGCAATTGACAGGCGCTCTATAAAATGGTTAAAGAATCAGTCCCTTTTCCCCCGATGTGTTTTGGAATACATGTGAAATCACATCTCTGCTGCAAAGTCAGAGCTATACCTAGAATTCACTGGCTTACACAAATGTTTCCAAAGTAGTTTAAAACCTAACATTCAGAAGTTAAATAATAAGCACCATCTATTGACCTAGCATAATGGTTAAGTGGGTTAAAAACCAAAAGAAATCCAATGGGGAATCCTGAGCAGCTTTACACTCACTGGATCCAAATTGACTCAGCTTTAACATATTGCGCCAAATATGTAGTTTAAGTGACATGTCAGCTTTAATGCACATTTTATTTTCATGTATGAATGATCAATCCTTGCCATTTTACTGCACCCTAAATTTATAACCAGGGAATGTTAAAGTGGCATGGCTTAATCAGGATCAGCAGGACCATTTGTAGTCCATGGGAGGCTAAATAACCCAACACCCAAAGACTGTCCCTCAAATATCAGCTACTTCCTAGATGTACGTACAACACCATTGTGTGTCTTACAACTTTGCCACAAACAAGTAGGACCCACAAAGAGCATTTCCAGTACTGCTCCCATGGTATGCAATGCGGTCATTGCATCAACCAAAGCATCGACAGCCATACGAACGCATCTAATGCATTTAGATGGTAAAGGGTTTAGTTTAATAAAATGGGGTTTAAAGGTGGACCCAACAATGAAAAAATGTATTAGATGCTTTTTTAGATGGTATGGCATTAGATGCTTGGCCGTTGATGGAATGACTATGCTCCCACATATACATGGTCTAGTTGAACGCACACATTGAAATAGGCTTTGATATGTATTCATCTGCAAGCATGAATGACAAGCACCTGGAATATTAGTTAGTTGGGTGGGTGTGTGTGTGTGTTCAGGCCCATCCAACTATGGCAGACATGCGACTTCAGTGATCAAGCTACAATGCCCAGTGGTAAAAAGCTGTTCCAAATTCAGGACGGGAGACAGAAGCTCAGAGGGCCCAATCCTGGTTGCGACATAACATAGGAGGCAAAAATGCTGACATGCAGTGACCAATTTCACAACTGTAACGAGCAATACCAGTGGTAGCCGACAAGTGTTTAAATTACAAAAAAAAAAAAAAAAGGCTGTATTTGGAAAGCTCAACTAAAGAACTGGTAAAAATGTTACGAAGCACCAAACACTAGGTATGCGTGAAAAAAAAAAATAAAAAGCCACAAAATCAGAAGTAATACAATGCTTGCAGACAAAAGCACCTACACCCAAAAACGACACACCTAAGAAACAATTGGGATGGACGCAGCAGCAATCACTACTTAAGAGTCACGAAAAAGTTTAACTGAAAACTGGTGCGTATAGCTCCTCTCAAAACAGGCCCTTGAAACATTCTGATGATCATGCAAGTTGCACGTTACGTTTAGCCACTGTACGTTCTGTCACATGATCTTCCTCTTAAGAGGTCTCCTGAGTCACACCCTTCTGCATTCGTGATAATTGTTTTAGCAGTGAGGTAGGAAGTCGCGTGAGCATCGTGGTCACCAGCACCACATGGTAAGACAGGGCAACTAACAAAAGTGCAACAGTCAGGTGGGACAGGTTTAAGAGAACAGGACTGTTGTAGGCTTTGCTTAAGGTAGTTAATGAGGTACAGTTTTAAAGAAAAACTGCAAGGCAAGACTTCCAGGTAAACTATACATTCCGACTCAGAAAGTTAATCGGATCAGTTGGTAGGACCATAAACAATATCATGACACCTATTCAGGAAACAGAAGATACTACCATCACACAACCCAAGCACTCAGAGCACCAGCCATCCATGTTAATTTGACAGAGCACCTTAAGGTCGGTGGTTCCAATCATTCCTGGCTGTGATGTAGACTCAAGACGTTGTTCTCGAACTATGTGGGTTCGAGAGCAATGTCAGAGCCAGTAGAATAGGTCCTCATGGGCAGCACACCACCTGGGGGTAGTAGCGTTACATTTATATCTCCAAATCAATTGGTGATGAGTCGCGAGTCTCCAGAAGAGGGCGGACGACACCTGCTCACAAAGAGCCAAGCACCAGCAACACAGAGCTACAGTAACACAGTGAGCCACAAATAACTCCACAAGGCCAGGTACCTGCGAGGAGCTATATGGGGGAGGGGGGGGACCACAACAGGGATTACAAGAGAGGAACTCACAGGGCAGTAGGGAGCATTTTTCTCAATTACAGGACTATGCACACTGCTGGGTACAAAAAGGACCTTGAAACACCAAGTGTCACCATAATATGGATGCAGTGATCATATCCAGCGCTTCACAATGCAGGAATAAAAACATTTGCCTGCACAGATCATTCGTTAGAAAACGGAATAACAAAGTCTCACAATTTATCAAGGATTTAGCAGACTATACAAGCCCCACTACGACGGTTTCTAATGCAGTTAATTTAAAATGGACATACCTAATGAACAGTATATAAAGCACAGTTAAAAGATAGAACAATGCAAAACAATCCTGCTCCTTACCAATTCCTAGCAAATCCTGGTAGCCCCCACCACTCTCTGGGAGAAATGGGTGGGTGCAAGTGTACCTGAGAGCAATTGGAGCGAAATTCAAGGACAAAAGAAGCCACCTTGTTAAACTGCATAGGGGCTGAGGTACTTCTGCACTCTACCTGAACAAAATATTGATGCAGGGTCAAGAGATTGCACTAGCAGCAACAGATGTTATGAAATTGCTCTTCATAAACTCTGCAGACATTTTGGGAATAAAATTGTGGTATGGAGAGCTATAATTTCTTCTCCCAGAAACAAATGAAAGGAGAATCAGTGGATACCTACATTGCAGTTTTAAGAGGATTAATGGCTATGTGCAGGTTCACAGGTGTTACAGAAGAATATCTGAGGGATCAATGCATGTTTCACACTGTTGACCCCCATATTCAATAAAGATTATGGCAGGATCAAAGACTCAACACTGGATCAAGCAGTGGAGATTGCCAGGAGAATGTAGTTAGGAGACAGATGCATGAGAGCAGTACATAACCAAGACACCACAGAAATCAAGTGTACAAGCAGGAAAAGATGCAGATAAGCTATAGTAGGGTTGATAAGGATGACGGTCACTACCAAAATGAGACCCCCTGAGAAACCCAAGAAAAAAGATAAAGATGCAAGGCGATATTATGCCACAAATAGGGTTGTGGCAGACACCTAAATAGTGTCAAAATGCTTCAGGTGTGGAAGCATTGGACAAAAGTCTGCAGAAATTGTAGAGGAAGAGGGAGAAAAGGTTCAATTAGTAGAACATAAACACCCCCATTAACAGAAAGAGCATTGGAAGACAAGCTGTTTCCATATAACATGATAACAATCACACTCCAGGAAAAAGATATGTCATGCATGTATATAAATAACCTATGCAAGTGACGGAGGACACAGGTACGCCAATCTCATGACATTTGTCAAGGAGTTGGCTGAGCCTTAAGAATTAAGGACAACCAAGGTCAGAGCCACAGGGTACGGAAAGAGCCCCATCTACATCATTGGATATAAATGGGTCCATCTCAATTTTGAAGGAAGGGAGACATACTGTAAGTTGCACGTGGCAAAAAATATTTTACTACACTTGACCTGTTGGCATACCACCAGGTGCTCCTGTATGTTAACTATTTAACTTTGTCACTCAGTTGGGAGCTTATAGGGGCATGCCTTTTGGCCTAGCATCTGCTGCAGATTTTTTCAGAGACTGATTCTAACAACTATCGGGGGGGGGGGGGGGGTGGGCTTGATGGTATTACTGCCAGGGCAATATTTTGATTGGCTCTTCCGTGCTGGTTAACTGGGTTCTGCAAGTCACACTTAAGATTGAGAGGTGACATTAATTCTGATGGAATCAGTCCAAAGAGAAATCTGGTGGAAACCATATTGAATCTGTCTGCTCCCTCAAATAAGATCAAGGGTGCTGCTTCTTCAAAATGTGTACCACGTTTACAAACAGCACATGAAAAAGTCTGCAAGGTTCGTATGGTCTGAAGTGTGAAGAACAGCATAAACAATGCACCAACACCAAGTATGTTCAACAGTACAGCCTGTAACATAATATGAGTTGATGCCAGCAATCAGCAATATTGGGTGGAGTGTTGACGTCTAGGAAAATGGTACAGTAACAATTGCGTTTGCTTCACATGCTCGGAGGGCAGCAGAACTAAGCTACTCAGCCATAGAAAAGGAAGTGCTTAACATTTTAGAGGTCTAATATGGGGCCTCCCCATAATCCTCAAAACCGACCACAGGCCATTGATAAATGTCTTAAATTCCAAGAACCGACCTTTAGCATCCCCTAGGATTCACAGGTGGATTCTTGACATAATACTGTGTACGCACCTGGTAACATTAACATTGTTGCAGATGAGAAGAATATGGAATGCATTATTGCACATACTGAACCAGGAATAATGAAAGAGTGGGCCCAGGCATCTGCTAAGGATAGGGAGCAAGGTTTACTGCACCAACCGGTACAGGAAGGATGGGACAAGTTTGACCATACCCTGAAAGAATAAACACAAATTAAGAACGAGATAGCAGAGGATGCTGTGTGATCAGGGGCGATTGCATACTCCCACCTGTTACATTAAGGAAAATCATGGGATCTAGTACGAGTCACCTTGGAAGGAATTGTGAGTGTTGGTGGCCAGGGATGAGGAACAAGAGGAGTTGTTAAAGAATTGCCAGGCATGTGCATTAATTGACAAGAGCAAGAAAATTTGTTACAGCATTAAAACCTGCCGATGTTCAAACAGTGCGGAAAGATCTGGCTATAGACATTACTGGGCCCTTCAAGACATTGGATGCTCAAAGCAGTCGTGTTGTTGTATTACACCTCAAAGTGGTGAGTAATGGAGGGCCCAATTACGACAGGAAAGATTGAGATTTTTGGAAGGCTTATTCAGTAGGGAAGGAGATCACAAGAAATATCCAACACTGGGGCTCAATTCATGTCAGAGGAGATGCAAGCGTTTTTAAAAAGATAGCCATTGAACACAGTTACCTCACTTGACCATCCCATGGCCAATGGATTAGTGGCGTGTATGAGTTTGTGAAGAGTATAATACAACTGGCTGTGGGCAATTTGCTACCATGTAGAGATACACTCGAGGCATTAAATGCATATAGAACAAAACCCTCATTCTGCAACAGAATAACTGTTTATCATGATGATAGGGGGATTAGAGTCTTGGTTGAGGCCAACATGGTTAACCATTGAATAACAGACATTGATTATAATGAGGGTAAAGGAGAAACAGGAAGTACAAAGTACTACAAACATACCAAAGATGTGAGGAAAAGTGAGTTTAAGGAAGGCGATTGGGTGTGGGTAAGATAGGAGTGCAGTAAGAGAACCTAAGAAAACTTGGAAGGTTTGTCCAGATTCAGAGAACCACAGAGTGATGAAAGCATCGGAGACGTCAGTGATTCTGAAGGATGGAAAAAATGTGGTCATGTGATGTTGCGTTTTCCAGAGACCTTAACAGACCAAGTAAGTTGCCACATGTTGGTGAAGTAGAGAGGACCATCATATATATTGCATTGGAAAAGGGTGGGATTTCTATTCGAGGAACAGGAGAAACACCAAATTTCAAGAGTGACTAAGTTTACTACCAGTTCCCCTATTAGCAACCTCCCTGACAAATGGACCCTGCTGAGAAAGTGGAGAGTTTATTTCTCAACTGTAGATTATCCAATTTCTGTTGAGTCTCAAGAAGGACCCTCAAATGGTATCCTTTAATGTTCATCTCCCCGTTTCCCTGTGGTCTTCTCATTTTGCTTTCCCTGTTCAACCATGGAGGTGAGAGGTTCTGATGTAGACTTCGGCGCCAGTAGAAGTTTGACCTCATGGGAAGCACACCCACCTGGCGGGTCTCTGAATAAATTAAGTTAATAGTAATCACCGAGTCACGTTTATAGCTCCATAACAGCCGAGGACTGTGGGGATACCATCAAACTGCAAGTTTCCACCCTATTTTGTGAATAGTGGGGGAGAATAATAAATTCGCAAAAAACAGCATTTCTTCTGTTGAGATGGTACATTCCTGCGAGCTATGAAGATCTAGCACAAAAAAAAAAGTCTGCGACAACTGCATTTTTCAGTGGAAAATTTATCTTGAGAAAGGACAGAGTGCCCAATTCCGGGAAGTCTGATCACCCTATTAAGTCAGTCAGCCCTCAAAGATGTACAGACCCCAGAGAGTTTGTACAGCAATATGACGTGGTGTCTTCCTGGTTCCGTAGAAATGGTTGCACCCGAGGCACCCATTATCTGCACAATAATTGTGAGGGTTCTCGAGACAATTCCATCAGGGTTAGCAGAACCAAGGTGTTCTCGATGCCAGTGAGATGGAGTGGTGGTTGTAGGCAAAATCCCACTAAAGCCAATTGGTTCAAGAGGCAGCAGATTCCTGAAGAGGACTAGCAGCAGCTCAGTGGGCCCAGAGGTTCCACGATCCATTACTCGCGAAAATAAGAGTGGATTTGTCAGATGTGTATACAAGTTTGTAAGATGCAAGCTACTAGCCAGGACGAAAAAAAGCTCAATCTTATCCACCAAGGTGATATCACTAACCAATGGCCAGAGCGCAAATTGAGGCTTGGCTAAAGACTCTTTGGTCAAGGAAGTACACATCAGTGGCACCAAAAATGTCCAAGCAGAGTTCCCAAAAACATCGAATTGCAGCAGGAGGCATTCCTCAGCATGAAATAATTCAGAGAGACTGCATTGTGCTGTAAAGTGAATCAGTCAGACACCAACAGTCCAATTATGCTCCAGGTTCCTTCACATGTCTGTGGGCGGATGTGATGGCGAGAGGGTCTGTTGTAAGCAGAGTACAAAATATGCACTCACCACTGGCTAATGATATTTGACAAGTAATACTTCTGTCCCATCTAATTGGTGGCGAGTGACCACTACTCACGGACCTGGTTGTAAGCCTTTACCTCCTCATGAGGTAATGAAGTTCAGTGAACCTTCGGCAGATGCCATTCTGGAGGCTGTTCTTGCCACACAGGACCCGATTTGCACTAATCTTGGAGCCAACAATAGAAACAAATCCTCCAGGTTCCATCTAGAGGATGCAATGCAGAAAGGACACAAACATCTGGTTGAGGGGAGTAGAAAGGTTCCAGCTCCAAGGGGGTAGTTCCCAAGTTTAAGACCAGTGGGTCAAAGTAGTATACAGTGCATCCCCCACATTAAAGCCAATGACAGGCTTTGGGGCCGTTTTCAGAGCAAGGGCAAAAAGGGGCTGGGGGTGATTATCCCAGGCTTTATACACCAAGAAGTTATCCATCCTGGCCAGTAGCTGTGTCTGGGGTGCCCCTGTGCATGGTGTTTAAAGGCTTTAAAGCTTACTCCTTTGAGCATCTAGGGCAGTGGTATTCAAACTGTGGGTCGCGACCCCCTAGGGGTCCGCGGGTGCATCCCAGGGGGGCCCTGAGAGCTCAGCATGAAAAAAGATTTTTTTTTTTTTTTTTAGATTGGAAGAAATGGGCAGGGGTGGCTCACATGGGCGGGCTGAAGCATGAAACTGTCTCAGGCAACAATGAAAAAGTGGCCCACAGTTGTAAATGGATATTCATTCCTTTAGTCACAGACTTGGCCTCATTACTACTATGGCGGACCAGTAACAACGGTGCTGGTAAGCTACCGGCACCGTTGCTACCGTTCCGCCATAGTAAGAGTTGTGCTCGTGGGTGCTTGACAGCCCCCGCCAGGTCTGACCTCAGCTCGTCGGATGCACCAGCACCGTTATTAACGGTGCCGGTGCATCCGAGCTCCCCCTTCCCATTTGAGCCATATGGGGCTCGAATGGGGATCTACCGGCACCTTCGAAAGGGCAATTATCATGTCCACCTAACTCGGCATGACCTAGTAATTGCCCATTCGCGGGTGCCAGACCCGGATGCAACTCCAGTGGCAGCCGTGCCGGTTTTACCGGCACAGCTACCGCCAGAGTAGTTATGAAGCCCACTGTTTCAATAGTACCCAAAGGGGTGCTTTGTGTTAAAATGTAAGTAAATTGTGATATATTCAGCAACAATGGTCAACATTACTAACTGCATAGTGGCCCCTCACCCATTATGGAGGAGCTAAGGAGCCAGCCCAGTGAAACAGTGAGCACTCCCTCAGCTGCTTTATCCAGCTAATGGAGTGCTCCTGGGCTGGCTGAACTGTCAAAGGGAAACACTGTTTCCCTTTGACAGTTCAGTTCCCCAGCCGCACATGCTCACTGAGCCATGCAAGTGCTGGGGCGTTTTGCTTCGCCAGCATTGCATAGCTCATTGGAAATGCTGGCTGGGGCACTGCATGTCTGTATGTCCGAGGGGGAGCTCCTGCGCCTCCTCGCACATACGGCCAGAGCAGCTGGAGCAGCACCCACACACAGGCCAATGCAGAAGGTACGTTTATGTTCATTGTTTTTATTTAAACATGTGTATGGATGCGTTATGAGTGAGTGTATGGTGATGGATGCTCATGTGAATGATAAGAGTGATTGCTGTATGAATGTGCAGCGCCTTGCATATACACATAATCATGTTCATTGTGTTAGGACCAGTGGGGCCCAGGGGACAGGGATGGTATCTTTTTACCGGACATCTATCATTCAAAACCCTCTGCCTTGTCCACAAGGCTTTCTGGGGCCTCGGTCCAAAATACCTTCAGCTATTCCTCCGCAAATACCTCCCCTCTCGAGCTCTTCACTCCTCTACCTCCAACTCCCTCAGGGTCAGTCGTTTATCAAAGAAACGAGCTGGGGGTAGATCTCCGTCTTCGGCTGGGGCCTCCCTCTGGAACAGCGCCCTGCCACTCTAAAACTTGAGGAGAACCATCTTTCTTCCTGCACTTATCAGACCTACCCTGTCTGCTGCCTTAAACGTAGCACTTGCAAATTGCTGGCTGCACTACCACTGTTTGTTGCCTTTATTATTTATTTATTGTTATTTATCTGTTTCTCCTCTGCTTCGCACTTTCCACTTCTCCCCCCTTCCATGCACTTTTCCCCTCACACTTGCGCGTTCTCAATGTCACTGGGCCTAGTAAGATCGCTGTTTTATTCTCCTGTTCCCCTCCCTTGCCACGCTCTGAAACACTTGTGTACGAGCGCGATAGAAATAAAATATCAATGCCTGCCCCCTGGACTCCCAGCAACAATTGCAAACTGTTTGGCTATTTACCCATTTTTTGTTAAAAGTATGCTCTACAATGCAACATTTTAACCGATTATTTAAAAAAAAATTCACAGGGGGAAACCCCCCCGAACCTCCCCTTAATGCCCCTCCACTTAAAAAAGATTCACCAGCCGCCACTGGCCCTCAGACTGTGTTGGGAACGGGATGGGGGAACCGAGGGACTATGGTGGGAGCACAATGGGCGGGAACCATGGGATAGTGATGGGAGCAGAGTGGGGAGAGCCCTGGGTGTGTGATGGGGTGGGGAGAGACCAGCGACTGGGTAGGAGTGGGATGAGGGAGCCCAGCGACTTTGATGGGAGCAGGTGACGGCGCACAATATATACTGTCCATTTGGCATTTCTGGGGGGGTCCCGACCTGCCCAAATTTTGCTCAGGGGGGCCCTGGCCAAAAAAGTTTGAAGACCACTGATCTAGGGGAAGATGTCTTAAAGCTGCCAACCCTAAAAACAGCATTTTTGGTGGACATCACTTTTGCAGGATGGTTGGGAGAATACTGCTACAACATACAAAGCACCCAATCTAGTGGTACGTGCAGACATGATAAGAGCTACATTCTAAATCACATCAATTTTGCAGATTGGGTGGAAGATCTCCTGTGCAACAGCATTCTGGTTCAAGACTTGGAAGCAGGGGGCATTGCAGGAAATGCGGCCTGTTGGAGGCGGGGGCACTTAAGGGGCTTCCCAACATACTATTTCAATTCTGTTGACTCCTTGGAACTGATGGGCTGTACAATTGGGAGCATTTAAATGGAAAAGTGATCATGGAGCAGGTCATCTTTAATGTGAAGGTCACTTCATGAAAAGTGCCAATGTTACATACATTTTAAAGCATGCAGTCCAGCAGATATTTGTAAGCAAAACGGTCAACTGTATATTTATATAAACAATGCGCCTGCTTTGAAAACAAAGAACTTTGTTGCAAAACTGCACATGTACACTATGCAAGACAATATTCTGTATGCCCGTTTTTATGAAGTGATGAGAAAGCCACAGAAGACTCGACCTCCGTTATGTCACGTGTGATTAGGGGGTCTGGGCCTCCCTCTTTTTGCATTCCGGAGTTACAGCTCCACAGTGATAGGATGCAAGCAAAACTACCACAATACAGAGACGCACTCAGGACAGGATGAAAAATTGACACCCGAGTGGAGGAACAAACCTCCTTCAGAGCCACCATGAATACAGTCAGTGTTCATTCTAGGAAGTGGCAAAAGTGGCACTTTGTGGTGTATACATTTAACAAATAAAATACAAGCTGCAAACAAAATGAAGCCAGGGGTGGACAGAGGGGTGTCAGACATAATATAGGACCACTAGTCACCTCCATCTAGCCAACTAGGATCAGGTGAGTTACATCATTAATTGCCTCCACGTCCATACCAACCTTTCCGACTGCTACTTGCTGATCTGCATAAGAAAGCGATGTATGATGCTTAGCAAGTGAAACAAAGGCAGAGAAGTCAATGAAAAAAAAAATGTATATAGTGCTAGAGTAACAGTAATGATAGATCCAGAGCTTTTCAACGTGATCCGATCCTTTAAGAGGCAAAAATATTAACATTTCAGCAGAATATTTCAAAATCAGTGAGCGCGCTAGTCACTTACTCCGTGACTTTATTTTGGAATACTTGTTTGGTTAACGTTGCCACTGCTAGATTTCTGCTACGGGTTTACACTGAGCTATTACCGTGATGCACTGGTTTCCACAGTGGCCAATTTTACACACCTTTTCACTGAATAGCCTGGTCAGATAACGCTATACATGCAACTATTCTGAGGTTCAGAATAATCGTACAGCCCCAGTACGGACTAATAGTAAAAGTAATCAAGCCATGGGAGGACAGGGCGGCATCCAGAAAACTACACTTACAATAAATGAACTGGTAAAAAAGTAAAAGCAGCTGGATTATGTTAAGCAATATTTGTAAAGTGTACTCAGATTGGCAAAGACGTAATGCATGTTAACAATCTTATTGTTAACAGATGTGTTACGAATCGCAAAACGCTAAATGAAAACGGGAAGACCCTTGCCTTGATGAAGCTCAAAATACTGATACTTTCTACTCGACAAGTAGTCCAATCCTGCCAAAGAAAACGCGCATCATGCCTAACAACGGAAAACACTTCCAACGTACACCTCGCTACCTACAACCAGAACAGAATGAAATATGCCTACGAGAAACGCACTTCACTTACAAAGCGGCCGGCGCACCACATTACCTACCAACAAAAGCGTCACGAATAGAAAGATAACAAACACACCACCCACTGCTCTATTTATATTGTCGCGCCTAGATCCTATCAAAAACGGACTCGGCGAAACGTTGCGACGCTTCTCATCACGTGAGCTGCACGTTACGTTTAGTTCATGGACGTGTCTTCACATGATCTTTCTATGAAGGCGTCTCCTGAGTACACGCCCTTCTACACCACGTGGTCAGGGTCACTGACTGTTTTAGAGGCGACGTAGTTAAGTCGAGTGACCCGGGTGAACATTGTGGTCCCTAGCGTTCCTCTGAGTTTCATAATAACGCAGTGCTATAGCGAACAGTCCCGTTTGTTGGCCTGGGCAGAGCTAAACAGTACACCCCAGGAGGGAGTGCAGCAGTGGGCCCACCCATACTTGCCAACCCTACAGATTTAGGCAGTAGGCTACTGGTTTTGAAGCAGCCCTACACCCTACAGATTTCAGTGATAGATCCTACTGCTTTTTACAGTGGCAAGTAATTTATGTGATTCGAAGACAGACTGCTTGAGACCAGCCCAGGTCAAAGGGTTCCATGTAATAATGTCGCCACAAAAATGTCGCCATGCAAAAATATCGGCGAAAAAATGGCCGTTTTTTGTGGCGACATTATTGCATGGAACATGCAGAGGACATCCCCGCAACTCCCAAACGTATTTTTTTTTTTTGCCCCTGTCCCCATATATATGGTCACCCATATAATATCGCCGTGACCTTTTCCCGGTGATATTATTTACGGCGACCATATATATGGGGATAATATTACCTGATACCGGTCAGAGCATGCAACGCATTCATTTGTCTGTACAGTGGGCTAGTAGGTGATTACTTTGATTGGGCTCAGACCAATCCACTGACCGGTCAGCTACATGACTCTCTCCTGCACTCTTGCCAGTACAACCCTTACGTGAACCAGCAGTGAAAGCAAGTGGCAGAGTGTAACTCCATCGCACAACATCTGCCGACAATTTGGTGTTAGCATTCAGAATTATACATTTTTAACATTTCAACGTCTTTCCATGTTGTGCTGTTTGTATGTTTTGTATTTTCCTGTGATGTCATTGTTATTGGAATTATTATTTTTCAAACTTGAAAAATCCTACATCTTTTTTGGTCACAGAATGTTGGCAAGTATGCCCACCCAGGAAGCTGACTCATCGGGCCCATGAAAGATTGAGCAGCCTGCTGTGCTGGTAGGTGCTCCTGAGATGTTCGGCTGGCTGCTCTCTGACGACTTTTGGATAGGGTGACCAGATATATAAAGTAAAAAACCGGGACAGGGTAACTAACATAAAAGTAGGACTAACTCTAAAAAGTGGCTGTCAAGGCACGGAGAAGAAGGGGGTTTAAGTGTTACTGTTTAAATAAACACCTATTCTAATTAATTTATCACAAACTAACACCATCTTAACTTGTGAAATGCAGCATTTCTTTTGAACGAGATTGTGCATTCCTCCTTGTCAGCTATGAAGACCTACTACAAAAAACGGGGACCACTGCAGTTTCCAATGGGAACATAATCTTGAGAAAGGGGGACAGAGCAGCAAAAACCAGGACAGTCCCTGCAAAACGGGGACGTCTGGTCACCCTACTTTTGGATGACTGCAATGCATTCGGAATATGCAAACAAAGGAATGCATATTCCAAACACAGCATAAGATGCTCTGGAGTCACACACCCTTTGCCCCTCGTTCTTTGTGTTGACAGCCTTTGAAGTGGGGCAATTTATAAGTGAATGCTTATTTAAAAAGCCATTGTTTTTACACAGTGTGCGCTGAACATTTCAGTGTTAAGAACTGAAATGGGGCGTTTTTATTCAACAGGCCAGCACAAGTATCAGTTAGCTGACCCAAGCTATGCATTCTTCAAAGAGAATTAAAATGGCACACAGAAAAGTTTTAAACTATTTTGTTTATTTTCGTGTCTCTTTATTTGACACAACAAAACTTTTTTTGGGATTATTACCTTTTAGTTACATATGGCACATCCCTCATACCTGCCTAACCTCTGGGTTTTCCCCGGAGACTGCAGGTTTTTAGCCTCTTCTCCGGGTTTCCGGGGAAGATGCTGGAGTTTCTGGGTTTTTGTGGGCGGGACCAAAAAGAATGCAGCCTGGAGCAAAATAAACATACAATACTGCTTCCGGTGTTGAAAGCAGTATTACCGCCTTTATTTTGCTTAAGCTTTCATTCTTTTTGGCCAGTTTGCCTTATGTTTTAGTCACCCTAAATTGAAGGGCGACGAAAACATAAGTCAAACTGGCCCAAAAGAATGAAAGCTTAAGCCCATTTCGCACTTCAGAGAAGGCAGGAGCCCCTCCCACCAGCTCAACAACCGGCACACATGAGCTCCAGGAGCAGCTGATCCCAGCACTGCCCGACCAGACGAGCTCATCTTGTCAAGGATGCCCCATCTGCTTGGAGGTGAGCACCCTGATGCAGGAAGCCACCCTCCCATCCATCTCATGCTCTCTGCAACATACGCAGCAGAGCCTTGACCACAATTGAGCGCTCGCCCTGATGTGCCCGACACCGCCAGATCTGGAAATGACCGCTCGGCCTTTACGCAGTCCTCGTTGCCAAACCGAGGCTGCTTATTGCGTTGCCTAGCAACACGTGTGTATTTGTTTTGAATCTATTCCGTCGGCAAAGGCCCTTCTGGTTAAGGCCCTGTTCTGCTCATTGGTGTGCGGGTGCCAGCCAGGCAAGCCACACTCATTGATCTTTACTCTATCTTGCCCTTTGCCCCCCATGGGTACCTGTGCAAAATCTATTTGTGCTGTACAAAGTAATGCTTAGACTAAGCCACGATTGCCTTACCTCCTACTTCATGAACTATCGTGATGAACTCTAGTTGCCGCCAACATCAGCGGAGTTGACGACTGCATATCTTGCCATAAACTGACCGTCTTGCATGTGCAATCGATCTGCAGCCCACTCTGCTTATAGTGACTGCCTCTAATTCTGCTCATAGTTGATGGCCGCACACGCTGTTCTTGTTTTGGCTGCCGCTTATTGTGATCTCAAGTGCCGCATATTTCAGTACAATTGTCTGCCGCACTTGTTGAAATTGAATTGCAGCCCACTTTGAGCTAAATGAATTGCTGCATTTCTGTTGAAATCTAAGTGCCACGCGTTCTACCAAATCTGCTTGGCACCCATCAACAAATCCAATTTGCCATCTAGATTGACCACTAGCCACTTTGTCAATATCTACTGCCCGATTTAAGGTGTAGGCTACAATAATACTCCAGCTGCCCTTACACCGAGTCTACAGCTATGTCTTGGTTTGCTACTGACCACCATGTTTTCATTCTGCCTTGTGCAAGATGGCCTACCCTGTTCAGCTAGCTCCGACATCGCCTATGGGAACAGTCTCTCCAGAATAGCCTGCTACCGCCACCATCCCATCCCTTGTCCCACACCTTTTCTACCTACTACACCTCCCTTTTTGCCTGTACAGGACCACCTCAATACCCTAAGTACTACTACACGCTCTAAGTACTTACTGCCTACTAAGCTCTCATCCTTGATAGATCAGGATCATGTCCTAAATATTACAGTCAACTCGACCACCTATCCGATCCAGGCTGTCACCAGATTACATTGCCTAAGATCACGTACCAATTTGACCCCAACTAATTATAACTCAGCCTGTGTTCTGCCCAAGCCCAATCCTTCGCCTAGCAAGAAACAATATAAGAGACCCTGCGGGGTCCTTGCCAAACACCTTGCAAGTGCTGTTGATGATCAGATTCCATCCATCACTTTAGAACCTCCATTAGAAACCATCATGTAACATTGAAGGTACCTTTATCAAAGTCCATTCACTAGGCGCCCATGCCAATGAAATGCATGACCTCATTATCGAACAACAACTGGAATTGCTAGTAGTGACAGAAACCTGGCTGCAACAAGCTTCGGGACCCCTACTAGCTCTGGCTATCCCCCCTGATTACATCATCATCAGGACTCACAGATCTAATGCACAAGGAGGTGGTGTGGCCAAAATAGCCAAATCGATTCTGCAAATTAAATCCTGCCGTATCAAAGAAATAGTAGGTTACAAACTCATCTTAGCCAAATTTGCCACTGACCAGGAAACCACATTCAACTTCTTGGTCATTTATAGAGCACCCAATAGCAATACCTACCCGGACCTAGAGATACCTCTGCTGCTAGCTCCCAACATCAAACCTAATACCAAATGTATCATCCTGGCCGATATCAATCTAGAATTCAATGATAAGCATGACTCTAAAGCAGAAGCCCTATATACCGCACTCAAAGACATGAACTTCACACAGTTAGTGCATGCCCCCACCCATACCAAGGTTGAACCTTGGATTGGATACTTACGCTTAATTCCAAAATATCTATCGAGTCAAATGTTCCCCATGATTGGACTGACCACCATTGCATCAACTTCTCCCTTAATAGAAAGGAGATAAGCCCCGCAATGACGAAGACAACAGATACTTACGAAACCAGAAATATTCGTAAGCAAACAGCTGAGAATCTAGCCCCCATTATAACCGATGCAATGTTATCTAATATAGTCACAAACAATAACCTCGATCTGCTGGCAGAGACCTACCATAAGTGCCTCACTGCCACTATTGATACGGTAGCACCACTAACAACCAAATCACAACGTGCTGACAAATGAACAAGTTTCTGGTTTGATCAGTGGTCGAAGTGTACGAAAAGAAGTAGTGGAGCTATGTTCCCTGCTGGCCTGCAACCACTCCCCACAAACCCCATTGCCACGACCCCTCCCACACTCAATACACCCCCCCCAAACACGTGCACCTGCTGTTTAAGGCAACGTTCAGTGCAGTGCACCGAAAGTGAAGTTTTCAACTTCTTCCTACACTTTTATTTTAAAACGAAACCATTCCAGAACGGTTTCTTTTTAAAATAAAAGTATAGGAGCTGTAAAAGGTAATTAAAAAAAGTAGAGGAGCACCGCTCCCGACCGCTCCCGCTAACTTCGACCACTGAGGAATTAGTCTTGCTAAGACGAACAAAAAGATCGCTCGAACATAGCAACAAAAAATCCCCTACAACAGAATCTACCACTGCCTTCAGAGCTGCCAATAAAATCTACAAAGCTGCAATTATAACTCACAAAGCCAAGGCATACAACACTCGCATTAGCAACGCCTCCTCTAACTCTAAAGAGCTCTTCTCCATTCTTAAAGAATTGGAAAAACCAATCCCAACCGCTACTGCTGCCAACTCCAGTAAGGAATGGTGTACTACCATCCAAAATGCGTTAGCCTCCAAAATTGAGCTTCTTCAAAAGAAAATCCTCACAAAAAGAAAAATCTTAGCTGATAAAAATGTGTAGAATACCAATTTCAATAAAACTAAGGAAAATGTGAACCTACGATTCCAATTCACCCCAGTAACCCAAGACACAGTGGCAGTGGCAGACACTATCTCCAAACTAAAATCTTCAAATTGCAAAGGAGACCACTTCCCAGGCCACCTAGTTAAACTCTGCGCCCCCATCCTCGCCCCTATTATCTCAAATTGTGTGAACGCCTCATTTAACAAAAATATAGTCCCGGCAAGTATAAAGTGGGTGACCCCACTACTGAAAAAAACCTCTCTTGATCCAACAGTTCCCACTAACTACTGACCAATAACCACAGTACCGTTTTTGCTCAAGATTATTGATAAAATAGCTTACAATCAAATTCAAACTCATCTTGAACAAAATCAGCTCCTTGGAGCTAGACCATCGGGATTCAGGCCCAACCACAGCACAGAAACCGCTCTCCTGGATCTAAAAATCCAGATAGACATGTTATGTTACTTGGCATTTATATAGCGCCTTATATATCATTGGTATGACCTCAAAGCGCTGGTAGGTTGAACGGCCTCGGAAACCATAGTTCAGTTCAGTAGAGAGAGAGATAGTGACGTATGGTCGGATATGTGTGCAGCTGATGTAGTTGTCGGATGATAGCTGCTTCCTAGCTATAGGTGTGGTGCTGAAGATATCAGTTGGATGTGTTCAGTCTGGTGGGTCGACACTGAGACTGGGTTCTGGCTGCGTTAGGCCTGAGGAATGCCTATGTGAGCAGCTGGCCGGAATGTGCTCAGCTAGCTGCGTTTTATTAGGGGGATGATGTGTTCATGGGGTTGTATTCGGATGTGGACAGCTAGACCGAATTATCAGGGGTATAGCTGTGTTCTGGTTGAATAATGGTGTATAGTAGAGAGTAAGCGTCGTGGTATGATTATGGTGGTTATCTGTAATGCGCCTGAGACCAGGACGGTGGGACATCATACTGATATATGGATATATAGCAACGGGTCAGTACAGGTATATATGGGGATACAGATATGTAAGGGGATACAGATATATATGTTACGCTTACCTGGCTCCCACAGAGGCGTCGATCGGAACTGGACAGCTGCGGTCTCCACCAATGTGACGCGTAGGGCCGAGATGACGGACTGGACTGGCCCACCTAGCTTCGTTTGCTTGGCCCGTAGGACTATTCTTCTGCAAATGGAGAAAGGGAATTAACCACCCGTGGAGTTGAGTGTAAATCCCCCAACCCCGCTGTTCTCCCCACAGATCTCCTTTGATGTCCCCTCTTATAGTCTCACCTGATGGTTTGAAAAGATGAGCTCTCCATCCTGCATTGAGCGCAGGGGTGTGTTGATAACCAGTTGCTTCACTGGCTCGAAGGAATTGGTGAGTCCCAGAACAATATTGACTCTGAGATTCCGCACAAGACGCCGTAAGTATTAAGTCCGTAAGAGTTCAAATGCCTGACTTTCACTCTTGTCCGATTCCTTGCAGGTTGCAGCTTGACCCTAATGAAGAGTTCCTCATGGCAACCGGTAGTATTCTGGTAAGGATTTGTATTTTCCAACACAGTTCGATAAAATAAAGTCAATATGTAACCTGTTGCTTTCTCCCTTATTCAGGCGCTGAGAGAAAGTATGAAGTCTTGGGGAATAATACCTCTGGCGGTAAAATCAGGTAAGTCTATTGTGGTGAGGAGGGTTCCCCTTGTTAGTCCCTTTGTTTCACCTTGCTGTCCTTTTGTTTCCCCTTAGGGGCCGGGGTTCGGCGAAGATGCAGTGGAAGCTGCGCCGACCCGTGAAGAGGAATAGTACCCCCGGTGGTAAAATCAGTTAAGTCTATGGGGGTAACTATATTGCCTCTGTGTATTCCCTTGGCTCACCTTGCTGTTCTTGTCTTCCCCTTAGGTGCTGGAGTGCGGCGGGAACATGCAGGAGGATGCGGTGGAATGTGAAGATGCTGCGAAGGCCGGTGAGTTCAGCGCGGCGCTGCAGCAGGCGAGGCGACGCGCATAAAATAACTTCTTTCTTCCAGCTCGAAGGCGTGATGGATCGGGAATTCAGGTAAGGATTAAAGGTATTGCTCTTGTTCTAACCTTTTCTCCTTCTTTCTCCCTTTTTCTAGGAGCTCCAAACTCGAGGTGGGCGTGGCAGAAGGCTGGATGCAGACTTGCAGGCACGTTGAGCGTTACGCTGCTGGATGCAGAATAACGCGAAGCGTGTGCTGCTCTTCGGGCGTGGTTTAAATAGCCTCCAAAGAGTATTCCTCCCCAGCCCCGCCCGAGTAAAAAATAGTCCCTAAGTAAAGTAGTCCCTTCCAAGCCTCTTTTGGCTTGGAGCTCTTGCAGCATGGTCTGCACCAGGTAAGTTTTAATCTATGAGCCTGGTGCCTATGGCGCCAGGACTGACTCTCCATATGAGCCTGGCGCCATAGGCGCCAGGAATGGACCCAAATAGCCCCTAGCAGGGGTTGTTGGGCTTGCTTAGGATAACTTGATGCCTGCTTCCGGGGTTGTAGGACGTGGTCTGGGTCCCCGGGGGTAGGCATCATGACAGCACTCCCCCCCAAGGCCCCTCCTAAAGTCGTTCTTCCCTGTGGTTTCATCTTGTCTGGGAAATTTCGGTGGAATTTTTTCACCAATCGGGGTGCATGAACATGGTCACTAGGTTCCCATGACCTTTCCTGTGGTCCGTAACCTTTCCAGTCGATTAAATAAAAGAGTTTTGACTTTATCAGCTTGGAGTCCAGGATGTTCTTAATTTCAAATTCGGGTTCTCCGTCTACAAGGATAGGGTCTGGTGGCTTGGTTAGTCTTGTCCCTGGTTGCACTGGTTTCAAAAGTGACACATGAAAGACGGGGTGGATTTGCATATTAGCAGGTAAGTCCAACTTGACAGCCACCGGGTTGATAATGGCCTTAATAGAGTAAGGTTCCAAATATCTGGGGTTAAAGGTCTGTGTTTCCTTTAGAGGTATATGTTTCGTGGCTAACCATACTTGGTCCCCTATCTGGTATTGTGGAGTATCACTTCTATGCCGATCAGCATCTTTCTTGTATTTTTCTTTCGCCTGTTTTAAATGTGTAGTTGCTTCCTTAAAGGCTTGTGTAATCGTAGCGTGCAGATGGTCCACCGCGGGCATTTCTAAGTGTTGGGGTGAGTCAAGGTCTGAGGTTCGAGGATGGTGCCCATATAAGGTATAAAAGGGGCTTTGTCCAGTTCCAGAGTGTACTGAATTATTGTATGCATATTCGGCGATACAAAGAATGTCTTTCCAATTACTCTCAGTCTGATGTAACATACAACGCAGGTATTGTTTGAGAGTCTGGTTGGTCCTCTGCGTTTGACCATCGGTCTGGGGGTGGTGACTGGTCGATAACCTCACATCGATGTACGCCAATTGACAACATTTTTTCCAAAAATGTGAAATGAATTGACTACCCCGATCAGAGACAAATATGGACGGAAATCTGTGTATGCGAACAATGTTTTCGAGGAACTCCTTGGCCAGGATTGAAGCTGAAGGTAATCCCTTTAAAGGATTAAAGTGGGCCATCTTGGAAAAAAGATCCACAATAACTAGAATGGTGTTAAATCCATTGCATGGGTGTAGATCAGTAATAAAGTCTAACGATAAGGTGTGCCATGGTGTAGGCGGAATGTCTAAAGGTTGTAAGAGTCCAGCTAATTTTTTCTTTTGACTTTTGTTTTGGGCGCAAATGCCACAAGACATCACAAATCATTTAATATCCTTTCGCCAGGTGGGCCACCAGAATTGTCTTTTAATTTTAGCTTCAGTTTTTGCAATACCTGGGTGCCCTTCCATTAGGGTATCATGATAACGGGAAATGACTAGCTCTTGTAGTTCCTTGTGTGGCAGAAATAGCCGCCCTTGGTAATAAGGCAGATCATTGGTGACAGCGTAGTTCGGGCCTTTTTGTACACAGTCCTGCAGGGCTGTAGGATCAAAGACATGCTGGATCTTTACCTGAATGCCCTCTAGTGTCTGTAGAGTAGTCATGCCAAGAATGCTTTGTTCGGAAAATATAGGTATTGGTTCTGGGTCCACTTCTGCCTCTCCGATCCCTATTCGGGATACGGCGTCTGCTTTACCATTCTTACAACCTGGTCGATAGGTTATTACGAAATCAAACTCGGCAAAGAACAATGCCCACCGGAGTTGATGTGACGATTGGGCTTGGCTGTCTTTAAATACTGTAAGTTCCGGTGATCGGTGATCACAGTAATGATATGCCTGGCACCGAGAAGATAGTGCCGCCAAGCCTTGAAGGCGGATTTAATGGCTAATAACTCCTTGTCGGTAACCGCATAGTTTAACTCGGGTGCCGAGAACTTTCTGGACCAAAATGCTACTGGATGAAGCTGGCCAGTTTCAGGGTCCTTTTGAGACAGGACAGCTCCCATGACTAGACTGGATGCATCGGTTTCCACTATGTATGGAAGTTCAGGGCTCGGGTGCTTTAATACAGCTGCAGATATGAATTTCGCTTTCAGCTCTTAGAAGGCATTTCAGCTTCTTCAGTCCACATAAAGCGTTTATTTTTTCGCAAGAGTGCTGTGATGGGATGTACAACATGTGAATAATCCGGGATGAATCTGCGGTAGAAATTGGCAAAGCCGAGCATGCTTTGTACTCCTTTAACTGAACTTGGTGATGGCCACTTAAGGATTGCGTCCACCTTTCGTGAGTCCATTCGGACTCCCTTTGGGGTCAGGATAAACCCAAGGAATTCAACTTCTGTGGCATGAAAAACGCATTTTTCCAGTTTTGCATATAATTTGTGCTGGCGCAATTTCTCAAGGACTGCTCGGACGTGCTTCACATTGTCAGATTCTGAAGAGGAGTATACCAGAATATCATCGATATAAACGACAACACAAACGTCAATGAGTTCACGAAGGACATTGTTCATGAAGTATTGTAAGGCTGCTGGTGCATTGCACAACCCGAAAGGCATCACTTGGTATTCGAATAACCCATACTTAGTGCGGAAAGCAGTCTTCTATTCGCCACCTTCTTTTACACGTACCAGATGGTATGCCCCCCGGAGATCTAATTTAGTGTATATACAGGCGTCCTTCACTTGGTCTAGTAGTTCAGGGATCAGAGGCAATGGGTATCGGTTCTTAACAGTTATCTGGTTCAATGCGCGGTAGTCTATGCACATTCTGAGGTCACTTTCCTTTTTGGGCACGAAGAACGAAGCTGAAGATGCAGGGGACTTGGATGGGCGAATAAAGCCATTGGCAAGGTACTGGTCTAAGTATTGTTGTAGGTGAAGGTTCTCAGGTTCCGTAAGGGCATAGATCCTGCTACAAGGGGGTTGTGCACCGGGTATGAGATCAATTTGACAATCGTACGATCTGTGAGGAGGTAAGGTGTTTGTCTGTTCTTTTTGGAAGACATCCTGGAATTCTTGGTATTCTGGAGGTAGTTGCATGACTGCTGTGGTTACTGTGGCCAGGCCTGCGTTCTGACTTTTCTTTGGGTAACAGGTTTGTGCACAATCCGGGAAGGTTATTCTCTTCTCTCGCCGATCAATACAAGGATTATGTGTTTCCAACCAAGGTATCCCCAGTATTATTTGGAACTGTGGGGCTTTGATTAGATCAAACACAATAGTCTCTCGATGCCCATCCTGAACCAATAGTGTCATCTCTGCGGTGGAATGAGTTACAGGCCCAGAGGCAATTTCAGTTCCATCGACTGTGGTGATGACATCTGAGGTGGTTTTTCGGCAGAGAGGTAGATTCATCCTGGAAGCCAATTCATAGTCCACATAGTTTACTATGGCCCTGCTATCAATGTATGCCCTTACTGCGTGCATACGCGATGGCTGCCCTGGATCTACGAGGACCATTGGTATGATGAAATGTGAGATCTGAGTATCCTTCTTCAAGCTCGGCAAGCGGACCTCTACGCTTGTCGGGCGTGGTCGTTTCCCGAGTCTGTCTCCATATGGCTTTTATCAGCAGCTCCTACCACCTTCTTGGGTGGTTTTACAGGGGAATCCTGTAGAAAATGCCCAGAAGTTCCACAATACAGACACAATTGCATTTGCTGTCTCCTTTCTCTTTCCTTCTGAGTTAAGGATCCTTTAACCCCTCCGATTTGCATGGGTTCTGAAGCATCTGCTCCTTTGGGGTTGGCGTGGGTTTTGACTAACACCCGATTCTCAAACTTGGCTCGATCAGCCTTTCTGTTCTGAAGTCTGTGATCTAACTGGACCACTAAGTCTATATATTCAGCGCAGTCTTGAGGTGGGTTCACGACTTGAGCCAAGACATCCTTGAGTTCTCCTCGAAGCCCTCGATAAAATAACGTGATTCGTTTTACCTCAGGCCATCCAGGTTCCACTATCAACCTATTAAAGGTTGCGATGTAGGATAGAAGGTCCTGGTTACCCTGTCATAGGGACACAAGTTCGTTATCCAGGGCCTGTCCTTGGGAGTGCCGGGCAAATAGTCTTTCCATGTGCGTTTGAAAGCCCTGAAAATCCCGAAGAATTGGGTCATCCTGAGTAACTAGTGGAATTGACCAATCAGCTGCACTGCCGCTGAGATATGACAATACAAAGGCTAACTTGGCTTGATCATTTGGAAAGGCTCCAGGTCTGCATAAAAAGTGCAAGCGGCATTGGTTCATAAACACGGTGAACCTTTTGGGATCTCCGGCAAAGCGTTCAGGTGGAGCTAATGGAATATTTCCTGGTAGGTTTATTTGCACAGGGTTACTCGATAACACAGGAGCTGGATTTCCCCCGGAACCAGGTAGGGGTGCTTGTCCAGCCTGGCTTTGCAATAGTTGCCTAGCAAGGTCATCAGTTCGCTCCTTTGACAAAATCAGTTCTCTCCTAAGAGCATTGGTTTCTTGACGGGCGCAATGCACTTTGGCCCTCAGTTCCCCTAGCAATTGGGCCAATTGGTCAGTCTCTGAGGTATCCATAACGCCCGGGTGGGAATTTGTGGGTAGGCTTTGCGTTCTGTTACGCTCACCTGGCTCCCACAGAGGCGTCGATCGGAATTGGACAGCCGCGGTCTCCACCAATGTGACGCGTAGGGCCGAGATGACGGACTGGACTGGCCCACCTAGCTTCGTTTGCTTGGCCCGTAGGAATATTCTTCTGCAAATGGAGAAAGGGAATTAACCACCCGTGGAGTTGAGCGTAAATCCCCCCACCCCTGCTGTTCTCCCCACAGATCTCCTTTGATGTCCCCTCTTATAGTCTCACCTGATGGTTTGAAAAGATGAGCTCTCCATCCTGCATTGGGCGCAGGGGTGCGTTGATAACCAGTTGCTTCACTGGCTCGAAGGAATTGGTGAGTTCCAGAACAATATTGACTCTGAGATTCCCGGCAAGACGCCGTAAGTATTAGGTTCGTAAGAGTTCAAATGCCTGACTTTCACCCTTGTCCGATTCCTTGCAGGTTGCAGCTTGACCCTAATGAAGAGTTCCTCGTGGCAACCGGTAGTATTCTGGTAAGGATTTGTATTTTCCGACACAGTTCGATAAAATAAAGTCAATATGTAACCTGTTGCTTTCTCCCTTATTCAGGCGCTGAGAGAAAGTATGAAGTCTTGGGGAATAATAACTCCGGCGGTAAAATCAGGTAAGTCTATTGTGGTGAGGAGGGTTCCCCTTGTTAGTCCCTTTGTTTCACCTTGCTGTCCTTTTGTTTCCCCTTAGGGGCCGGGGTTTGGCGAAGATGCAGTGGAAGCTGCGCCGACCCGTGAAGAGGAATAGTACCCCCGGTGGTAAAATCTGGTAAGTCTATGGGGGGTAACTATATTGCCTCTGTGTATTCCCTTGGCTCACCTTGCTGTTCTTGTCTTCCCCTTAGGTGCCGGAGTGCGGCGGGAACATGCAGGAGGATGCGGTGGAATGTGAAGATGCTGCGAAGGCCGGTGAGTTCAGCGCGGCGCTGCAGCAGGCGAGGCGACGCGCATAGAATAACTTCTTTCTTCCAGCTCGAAGGCGTGATGGATCGGGAATTCAGGTAAGGATTAAAGGTATTGCTCTTGTTCTAACCTTTTCTCCTTCTTTCTCCCTTTTTCTAGGAGCTCCAAACTCGAGGTGGGCGTGGCAGAAGGCTGGATGCAGACTTGCAGGCACGGTGAGCGTTACGCTGCTGGATGCAGAATAACGCGAAGCGTGTGCTGCTCTTCGGGCGTGGTTTAAATAGCCTCCAAAGTAGTCCCAGGTAAGTATTCCTCTCCAGCCCCGCCCGAGTAAAAAATAGTCCCTAAGTAAAGTAGTCCCTTCCAAGCCTCTTTTGGCTTGGAGCTCTTGCAGCATGGTCTGCATCAGTAAGTTTGCAGCATGGTCTGCATCAGGTAAGTTTCAATCTATGAGCCTGGCGCCTATGGCGCCAGGACTGACTCTCCATATGAGCCTGGCGCCATAGGCGCCAGGACTGGACCCAAATAGCCCCTAGCAGGGGGTGTTGGGCTTGCTTAGGATAACTTGATGCCTGCTTCCGGGGTTGCTGGACGTGGTCTGGGTCCCCGGGCGTAGGCATCATGACAATATATCATACATAGGGGATCCAGATATATGGCGACAACACGGGAGCAGGTGCACAGTGATACTACGTGTGGGGCGAATTTCAACAGGTTCCACACATTCTATTCTGCCCCATTCGTTCAGTCCACTCCGTTCATTTTTTCTGCTTCGTCTACTCAATCCATTCCATCTATGTTATCTATGTCATCTATTCCATCTATTCTTTTCACTCTATTTATTCTGCCTATTCTAGTGCAGGATATGCTATCATTCACAATTCTAGCTAAGTGAGAGGTATGCTACCAATCATAATTCTATCTAGATGAGGCACATGCTATCATTCACAGTTCCATCTAAGTGTGGCACATGCTATCATTTAGAATTCTATCGAAGTGAAGGATATGCTATCATTTAGAATTCTATCGAAGTGAGTGATATGCTATCATTCACAATTCCATCTAGGTGTTGCACCTGTTGTCGTTTACAATTCAATCTAAGTGCGGGATCTGCTATCATTCACAATTCTAGCTAAGTGAGAGGTATGCTACCAATCATAATTCTATCTAGATGAGGCACATGCTATCATTCACAGTTCCATTTAAGTGTTGCACATGCTATCATTTATAATTCTATCCAAGGGAGGAATATGCTACCAATCGTAGTTCAATACAAGTGTGGCACATGCTACCGTTTGTAATTCTATCCAAGTGTGGCACATGCTACCATTTACAATTCCATCCAAGTGTGGGACATGCTATCATTCACAAATCCATTTAGTGCTGCACATGCTATCATTTATACTTCTATCTAAGTGAGGGTTATGCTATTATTCACAATTCCACCTAAGCGTGGGACATGCTGTCATTCACAATTCCATCTAGGTGTTGCACATGCTATCATTTACAATTCCAACTAAGTGAGGGATATGCTACCAGTCATAATTATATTTAGGTGTGTAACATGCTATCATTTTCAATTCTATCTAAGTGCGGGATATGCAATCCTTCACAATTCCGTATAAGTGTGGCACATGCTAACATTCGCAATTCCATCTTAGTGTGGCACATGCTATCCTTCACAATTCTATCTAGATGCGATGCAGGCTAGTCTTCACGATTCCATCTAAGTGTGGCAAATGCTAATATTCACAATTTCATTTAGGTATGGCACATGCTAATATTCACATTTCTATCTAGATGCGACACAGGCCAATCTTCACAGGTCTCTCTAGGTGTGGCACTGGTTAGCATTGGCCGGTAAGTTAGTGTATAAAGCAATGCAACATTTACAGTCCAGCCATGAATAGATTTAGGCTGGTGGTCACAAATCTTTGAGTATGCATGGTGTAAGTCTATGGCAGTCTACATTATGGAAGGGTAAGGTAGATTGGAGGGGGCTTTCTGGAGTAGAGTAATTGCTCTACACCCCACCCATGACACACAGTTTTTGTTGGTGTCTGTTGACTGCTGGCTTCATGGCTTCTCCTCTGGACCCCTGCAGACACATCTTAGAGCCGCTAATGTAGGAGCCGCCCTTTGCCTCGGGCCCTTAGCCGAAGGGGCTGCCGGGCAGAGGGCTGCCCTGGGAGGGCGAATTAAGAGTTGATGAGGGACCAATCGGGTTCCTGGGGGTCGGGGTGCACTCACCTGCATCACCAGCTGGAATGGGAGAGAGTGCCGCAAAAGCAGGTCACACAGGGCGATGCGGCAAGTGATAAGATTATCACAAAATGGCGGCGCCCTACTGCCTGTTTTCGCGTGTGTTTAATGGATGAAAACTCGGGTAAGGTCCATAGGAAATTTTTCTAATATCGACCGACTTAGGCTTAAAAACACATGGCCGACCGTAGGGACAATAAAAACCTCTGACCAAACCATTCCTTTAACGATGAGAAAACAGAGATTATCATCGTGCGCTCCCAAGCTAAAATCTTTGCCCTTCATCCCGACTACTCATCTGTTAACATTGATGGTTCTCTGATCCCAGTATCTAAATGGGTCAAAAGCCTAGTTGTCTATTTAGATGCCAATCTCACAATGACCAGACATGTAAGCGCTCTATCGTCTACATCTTAGACTTCAAAATTGATTGCCCTTAGTCGCCAGTACCTCACACCCACTAAATGCATCACCCTAGCCAGAGCCTTAATACTATCCAAGTTGGACTACTGTAATGTACTCCTATTTGGGACCTCCAACTCCAACCTAGGGAAACTACAATTAAGAAACTACAATTAATGCAAAACAAAGCGTTACGAGCAGCCTTAGGAATCTAAAAGTCTGGTCATATTTCCAACATCAGGAGGGAGACTCATTGGCTACCCATCAAGGCTAGAATCATCTTCAAATCACTTTGCACCACCTACTAATGCCTTACCAACAAAGGGCCCATTTACTTAAATAACTCAATAAGTAAAAAAGTTTCCAACAGACACTCAGATCCGACAAAAAGTCGCTCTTTGCTGTCCCCTGTTTCAAAAGCTCCAGAGCAGGATGCAGCAGTTTCCTAGTCATGGCCCCGAAACTCTGGAATGAGCTTCCACTAAACATTAAAAATGAAGACTCCTTGCATTGTTTTAAAAAAGCACAAAAAACCTGGCTATTCACCCAATACTAGTTAACCACATTTAGTCAAAATATTTACCCGTCATGGACCCAGACAGCTGCCTCCTTAGGGTTGACTGTCACCAGAATTTGTATATAGCTTAAGTGACCATGCAATGCTTTAACTGACCTGGTTTGTACCAGTGTTTCACTGGAAGTAATTGTAATACTTTTGAATGTCCTCGCAAGAAGTCTGTAACAACGCTGTGATACCCGAGGGTTTGGGCGTTTAACAAATGTAATAAATAAATAAAATAAGCGTGGTGTCATTAATGCCACCAGATTGAAAGCAGTATTCCGTGGTTTTTATTTTTTCAGCTTTCATTCTTTTTGGCCAGTTGCCAAGGCTCAAGTCGAGGGTACACACTGGTTGTCTGAGTCCACCCACTTTTTTCAGAGGGTGGACTCTATCGCCCCCAGCTAAAGTGAGAAACATTGAAGGTCCTCTTGAATTTGTGCCGACCTCAGGGATTGAACCACAGCCATCAGGTTTGCATGCTGGACACCTCACCACTTTGCTGATGAAAAACAACTAAGGTGAAATGGCCAATTTCGGTACTTGAAAGTTTTCAAAAACACTATTTGAAGAAAATATCCTCTCTTGGTGTTGTGTGTGTATTGATTTTATGGAAGGCGTATGCCATTCCTCCTATGCAATTTGGGTGGTTATGAATAGCCAATTTAATACAATTTATTGCATTCCACTGTAAAGTGCAAATTGCACTTTTTGACATGTGGACGGGGTGTATGTGTGGGGAGCATGTGCAAAGGGGCGGAGTCTTGTGTGGCTGTGGGCAGGGCATACATTTCAGGGTTTTTGATTTTCAAATGTAGGCAGGTATAGCATCCGTGGGAAGTTAAAGGAATGGTTCGGTCAGAAAATATTATTGGCCAAAAAGATGGCCAATAATAAAACAAATACCTAAAATATATATATTTTTAAGTCCCTATGCAAAGTTTCGAGCAAATGAAGCACAAGCTTTAAAATTGCAAGCTCTAGGGGGCATCCATTTTGTGAATTCATGAAGCCTCCTCGGCTCTGCATTTGTGGCATTAAACAAGCAGCAAAAGCCCCCTACTGGGAGCTTTTGCTTACTGCAGCCTAAGCAGAGCTGAGGAGGCTGCCTTCACTTTCATTTTACGTTTTCTGTGCCCCCCAAGCCCAGGAAAGCACAGAAAACGTAAAATGAAGGCAAAAAGCCGAGGCGCACCAATTAAAAATATAACGTTGTTTTATTTGTGATTGCCGTGGTTGGAAAACCACGGCAATCACAAATACAACAACGTTGTTCTTCTGAATACTGCATCTTTCGCTGGGAGTCTCCTGGGCTCCCCCAACCCTGAGGGAGTCCAGGAGACTCTCAGCGAAAGCTGCAGCATTCAGAAGAACAACGTTGTTGTATTTGCAGCATTCAGAATAACAACGTTTTTGGATTTGTAAATACTGCAGCATTTACAAATACAAAAACTTTGTATTTCTAAACACTGTGGCACGGAAACACAACCGCGTTGTTTTTCTGCCTACAGCAGCTTTCACTTTGGGGCTCTCGGGCTCCAGCCCGAGAGCTCCAAAGTGAAAGCTGCTGTAGGCAGAAACACTGCGGCATGGAAACACAACCGCGTTGTGTTTCTGCCTGCCTTGGCTTTCACTTTGGGTCTCCCCGTGGGAGCACCGTAGACCCAAAGTGATAGCCACGGCAAGCAGAAACACAACGCGGTTGTGTTTCAAAAACACTGCGGTTTTTCTTTCTAAGTTTCTCAGGCTCCTCCGGCTTGGAGGAGCGCGAGAAACTTAGAAGGAAAAACCGCAGCGTTTTTGAAACACAACAGGGGCTCCAAGCTGAAGCTACTGCAAACATAAATACAACGTTTTAAAAGCTGCAGTGTTATTTCTAAGTTTTCCAGGCTCCTCCAGCCTGGAAAACCTAGAAAAAAAAATAAAATAGCACTTACCGAGATGCAGCTGCAGCTTCCCTGCCTGTAGTCTCTGGTCCCCATCCTCCGGTTCTGGCACCAATGAAGCAAAAGCCACCCAGTGGTAGCTTTTGTTTACTACAGCTGGCTGGCTTTTGCTTCATTAGTGCCGCAAACGCAAGCACAGGCGGCATCCATTTCACAAAATGGATGCCCCCTAGTGCTTGCAATTTAAAAGTTTGAGCTTCATTTGCTCGAAACTTTGCATAGGGACTTACATATTTTTAGATTTTAGGTATTTGTTTTATTATTGGCTATCTTTTTGCCCAATAATATTTCTGAACGAACTATTCCTTTAAACTGTCATTTTCTTGCTTAAGTATTCTAGTGGCTGCTTTGGAACATGGACTAAATGCTTGTGCTCAGCATCAAAGGTCTTTTAATTTTCTAAACAAGCCAGCCACTGCCTAGCACGCACACCAGGTGGCAACTCAATGTCACTTGGCACCTTGATTAGGAAAGTAGAGTTCCTTGTGTCTCACCATGCAGACAGTCAATCAAATCAAATCAATGCAGTGTTGTGTGCAGCAATGTTTTGTGCGCTGCACAAGCCACCACCCTGTTGGTTAATGGCGTCTTATGTGGCACTCTGGTATGTAACAGCACATATGCAGGTTTTTGTCTGATGTGTCCAATGTCCATACAATGGCATACTGCAACGTTTTGTGTATGTGGCTCTGACGAGCATGCCATACTGTTTCCACACTTAAACGCATAAAGCAATCAAAGAAGTTGCCTCAAATTGTACATGCACTAGGCCAAACCCCCTTTTGACACTGCCACACCATGATTTTCACTAGCTGCAGGCCAGCACTAATAAGAGATGCTCATACAAACTCTGTTAGATAAAGCATAGGCCTGCTAGTTTTTGCAGAAATAACCCCTGAGGCCTCCGTAATAGTGAGGAGGTAGTGGCTGAGGAACTGTGGACCCTTTACCATGCATTAGAAGTCGGTTTTGTTTAAAACGCTTCATCAGCTTATTACTGATAAGGCTAAAGTTTGTAAGAGGTACAATCGTTTCTGTGTAGACTTTCTGTGCATTGTTTATTGGGTCTCTCTTCTATGGTATCCTGTCCTGTCTATAGAGATAATTCTTAAAAGATAATTCTGTATTGGGGTTGGGCATGCTCACATTGAGACTCAGCACTTCCTCATCAAAAATTATTTTTAAACACGCAAAAGAGCCTGTGTACGTGATTTGAGTGTCTGATGTTGCAGCCATTTTGTACTTGCATCCAAAACTTAAGCTGTCCAAATGAGTATGTATGGTTTATGGTTCCCAACATTTTAATATTGGGGTGAGTGTTGTGAACAGGGATGTGAGCACCAAGCCATGCATCTGTTATGAATTTAGAGATGCACACATACAATCCTTTTTTATCACAGACTTGTTTATCCAATATACAGATATCTGAACATTGGTATAGTCCTGAAAGGCTCTGTGATTTCATGCAAAGCATACAGGAACTCTCACTGGTGCTATTTGTCCCTTTTCCCACTCTAGAGGTATTTTGAAAGAGTTGAATAAGAGCGTACCAGACTGTCCATCTTGGAATGATAACCTTCCATCAGAAAATAATTCATATGGTTAGTCTAGTATTGTTCCTTTGCGAAATACAAGTGAGGTCGTTTGAAAAGGAACACACCTTCAACACAGGGCCAGTGGGCCCTCAGACACTGGTCGGCTGGTCACACGGCAGTGTGCCAGTATGGACAGTTTGAAACTGTATTCAGGCAAAGCCTTCCCTAAGAGCAGGTGACAGACTGCAACAGCTGTGTTTTCAGATTAGAATTCATTCTTCTGTCATGTACTTGCATTACAATGTAATGAAACCAGCTTAATTTATATAGCAATTATTTATTCATATTGAGGAGGGGTTTTGTCGCATGACACACAAAGGTGTAGTTTGGGAGTGACGTGTGCCAGTCGGGTGGGCGCATTCTGGGGTTTCGCCCTGGGGACCAAATAGCCTAGAAACTGCCCTGTTAGCGAGCCCTCAGGCAAATTGGCGAGAAGCAAGTTTACACTTTTGGTCCTGTGCAAAAGGGTGGAGTACTTATCATTACCTAGAGGCAGTGCTTTAAGTGGGGTGAGAAAACCAGGGGGCCATTAATGAGAGGTGTGGCCTAAATGATGGGCGTGGCGTGAAGTGCCTCCAGGCCGGGACAGTTAAAAAAAAAAGTGCCATTCCTCAATTTCGGTTGTATTTTCTTTTAATTGTGCATGCTGGGGATTCGAATCAAGCCAGTGTCCAGCACCTATGAATTACCAATTCTATTTCTTAGGTGCTGGATTTCTTTTGTTTCATCCCATAGACTGCTTGACACATGCTTTGTGTCAAGCAATCGATTGAATGAAACAAAAGAAATCCAGCATCTCTGAAATAGCGCAGTGTGATGTGACACTGGTTTGTCACAAACTTGGGTTCGAATCCCCAGCACGGGACAGTGACAAATAAGTGCCTTTCCTCGCGGTTGGGTTGCTGGTGGGGAGCTGAAGGAGCCCCAGCAATGTCCCAGCTTGATCAAAGATTCTAGAGACTGGTGCGGCCCACTTAAAGCCTTGTCTAGAGGGACGATTGTCTCACATAGAGGTGGGTAGGGTGTGTCTATTTCGCGATTTAAAATGTGCAGCAGATGGGGGGAAGGGTTTGGTATGTGAAGAGGGGTGGATTTGAGATGTAGGCCAGTGCAGAAGACCTTGTTATATCCTTACAAGACTGAGAAAAATGGTGTCCACGCTTTGTGGAACACTCGTGTCCCCTGCACACTCTGGATTTTGTCAAATGAAAACCAATAGTTAATCAGGACTAATGTCCGTTTATCTAGTAATTTTAGACTGCAGAGTAGCCACTTGTATCTCTCATGCTCAAATAATTTCACAAAATTAGTTGTGGATTTTCATTAAAAACTTGTATTTAAAAGTTTCAATATGCAAAATAACCATAATTGATCAATTGTTCTTCAATATTAAATTCATATTGTCTAAGGCACATATATCAATATATTTCTTTATTCAACCACATAACAGTGAGCTTTAGGCATTTCGGAACTTGTAATCCCTTCTTCAGGAGTAATATTTTCATCTAATATTCAAGTTTCTTATTGATTCAGGTAATTCACTGAGCAAAATCCGTATAACAAGGTGAGAAAAAACCCCAAACAAGGTGCTTATTAGCTATGTCCATCTTATTGATCAATCGTCAATTTGCATTAGCTCCAGCCACATCATTGTTTCATACCTCTCATGGGTGCCCTTTGAAGACCCCTATGTGGTTTTTGGAAGAGTGGTTTTCACGTGGTTAAAGAAAGTAGCCTTTCCCACAAAGCGTCTTGGCCTAGGAAGTGGAGGTCAAGCCCAGTATAAATAAATGCGTCCCAATCGTAGTGCGGAAAAATACTATATTATTGGAAATGAGTATTGTGCTATTAAAATTCTTCATATCTTACCTGATGGCAGGTGGTGTATCTAGAATTGTTCAGTTATTTGTATCCTGTGCTCTCATAAAGGTAGCCAGTCAGACACAATGTGCAGGCGGCTGTCTTATCCACTTTATTCCACAAAGAGAATCTAGACAATTCAAATTATTTCAGTAGAACGTCATTAATACGCTCCATGTAAAGTATTTATCTGTAGTCTGAGGCTTCATATGGGGCACGCTTATCTCATACAGCAAGCTGTTTGCTTGACAGATAGGGGACCCGTTCTAGTACAGTAGAGGTCGCCGGGTAGCTATATTTCAGCAGCTACTCGCCATGAGCGTAAACAAATCTAGAGTATTCGAATACATTGGAAACGGCCTGATTAGGGCATGCCGCAATATGAATCCTACGTTCTATTTTGTGTGTGCTGCAACATTCGGTACCTCTCATTTCGGGTACCGTCCCTGTATGTTCAAGAGTCCACTCGCGGAGTGTATGGTGGCAGTAGCATGCCAAAAGATGTAAAATAATTGTGTCCGGGGAACGGGTCAGTGACGCGTCCGCACGTCCACGTCACATGTAAACAAATGAGATCACCACGGGTGTTAATCATTTTGTGCTATTTTTTTAAAAACAATAATAGTTAGAATACTTCGAGATCCAGCTTATAAAGGTAAGTATTCCAAGGGCACCCATGCTCACACTCTGGACCTTGCACCATAGAGTTACATTTTGAACAATACGTATGGATAATGATATGATATGATATGATAGTTTATTTATATAGCGCCTATACACAGTGTGTTTCAAAGCGCTTCAAGGGAAGGGAGGGAACAAGGGAAAAAACAATGACATTCTTACAGGCCATGAACAGTAAGGATGTGAAATTAACTATCATACTCGGCCTGACAACATTTCAGATAGTGCAAGAGCTGATTATGCTCTTTCGCTTGTTAAAAAAGAAACAAACGTACATAGGATAGAGACAATTTCTCTGGGCAACTTCTTACAGTACTATAATGTACGATATCAATTGCTTCCTATAGTGGGCATTCAGTCCTATACATATACTTGAAGTTTACACACATATGTTTCCATTGCATCTCTATTTCAATTACAGATGGAATGGCCTTGCGCAGGTATATAGATCTTAGGTGGTAATAGAAATACTCTATGGATAACGGTCTTCTTCTGGTGCCAGTGTGGGAATAGTGTTCTAAACTAACATCATTATTATATCTGCCAGGGATTGTGTGCATAAGAATTCCTATTAAGGGAGTGAACACTCTCCGGATTCATTCTGACCTCCTCTCACTAAATGCTGCAGGATTCACCCGAGGAGGTGCATACCCAAGGGGATATTCGAATTATCTCTCAGTGGTATTACTAGTTATTGTGTAGATTTATGGGAAAATGCTGATTTATAGGAAAGCGCCCAGGTGAATCTCTTCATTCATTCCATATGGGCTCTGTAACGCTCACCTGGTATCCACGGGGACGTCACTCAGCCTGTTCTGACCACTTACAACCTCAAACCTTTCCCTGGAGTCTACTCGACTGGAGACTGGGCTTGAAAGACAGGATTGGTAGAGTTTAACTCCTTATTGTCTTTGTGTGCTTGAACCCCTTCTTCCCCGGCGTCCAATCCTTCCCTTTGATCCACAGCTCACCTTGTTTTCTTGGAAAGTGTGCTCTCCATCCTGCTTTCAGCACAGGGGCGCATTAATTGATGCAGTCTTGTTGCGGCATAGTTACTTCACTGGCAAGCGTCCGAGTCTTTTGAACAGTTCTCTAACTTCGTTCCTTTCTTTCCTTAGATGATGGCCGGCGTCCGGAGATGGCGACGTGCTGCTGAGATGAGTAGCGCTGAAGGTGAGTGAGAGCGCGATGAGCGATGCGACCCTTTCGTATTTGTATTGAACTGAGTTCTTTTTCTGTGTCTTTTAGGTGCCGGGACGTTTTCAGCTTGGATGCCGGTTATGAAGAAGAAATGCAGTGAGTAAGTGCGGTATGCAGCGCCTCTAGATGTTTCCACGCTAACCTGGATTGTCTTTTCCCTCTTGCAGATGGATGAGAAGTTCCGGAGACAGAGTTCCCCCAGAGCGGCTGGGATTCAGGTAAGCGTTTGAAGCTCGTACAGTCTTTAAAAATAAGCGAAGATTTGCTGAATGCTTACTAATGTCTTTTTTCTGTTCTTTTCCCTTTTCCTCAGGAAGCGGCGTGCCGGGATGGGAATGACACCACGAAGATGCCCGCAGAACAGAAGGAACGATGAATGATGGGCAGAAGTGCCGCAAGGTAAGGCTGTTCCTAACAGTGTTCTTGTTCTTGCAGGAGCTGAGCGCAGAAGAAAGATGCAGGCCTACTGGAGACCGATCCGAACACAGTGAGTTTCACGCTGCAGTTGCAGAAAACGCAAAGCATGTTTCTCAGCCTGGGCGTGGCTTAAATAGTCTCTGGGTATCCCAGGTGTCTCTGGGCTGAACCACACCCAAAAGACTAGACTGCACATGCAGTTCTGGGAACCGAAATATGTGGGGGCATCCATCTTGTCCCCATCAAGTCCAATCCCCCATGTTATCCTATGGGAGTGAGTGAGTCTGGTGCCACAAGTGCCAAGTCTGACTCCAAGTGGGTCTTTGGAGGGATGGAGAGGCCCTTGAGGGCCATGTAGGTGATCGTGGCCTGGCTCCAGCCTGACATCTTGGAGGGCTGGGGACATGAGCGGCAGTAATCATGACAGGCTCAGACTGTCATGCTTATCGATCCAATAGAGTTCTCTTTGGTCAAGTCTCTTGGCATGGTCCCCTCCTCTCGGTGATCTCTGGACTATCTCTAGTACCATGAATCTCAGTTGTGCCATTGTGTGCTTCTGCTCCGAAAAATGACTAGACACAGGTGAGCGGATGTTGTTGGTCCTGATATTACTTTTGTGCTCATTGCAACTTTCCTTTATTTTACAGGCTTTGCCACACATAGTATACTCCACAAGGGCAACTTAGTGCGTAGATGACCGACTTGGTATTGCAGGTGGCGAAGTGTCTCAACTTGATTTTTGCGCCTGTCCGTGGCTGTCTGACATAGTTTCCTTTCATTACATTGTTACAATTATTGCAATGTAAGCAGGCACATGTGCCCAAATTCTTGGTCTGTAATGTTGTTTGTTTATGATCACTGATACATTCTGCCTTGACTAGTTGGTCCGTTAGGTTTTTTCCCCTGTATGCTATTAGTGGGGGTTCCGGGAACAGTTTTTTCAGTTGGGGATCGAGTTGCATTATCCTCCAATTTTTCTTGATAAGGCGTGTGATCTGGTGACTTTGGCTCGAGTATTTCAATGTGTATAGAAAGGGACTCTCTTTGTTCTTGGTTTTGTTTTTTAGGAAATCTTCTCAGGTGGTTAGGTTAGATCTGTCCCTTGCTGCTTCGATTACTTTTTCTCGATATCCCCTCTCTGTGTATTTAGAGGCCATTTAGTCCATTTCGATTGTCAGCATGGATTCTTGGGAGATTATGCGTTTTGCTCAGAGAAACTGGCTATATGGGAGATTATCCCTCAGATGTTTCAGGTGTTAGCTCAAGAAGTGTAAACTGTTGATGTTGGTAAGTTTGTGGAACAAATTCGTAAATATTTCACCTTCTTTTAGTTCCAATTCTACATCCAAGTAGCATATCTTTGGGATGCCTACCTCAATGGTTAACTTGATTTGATCGTTTATGTACGTCAGAAAACTATCCAATTCTTCCCTTTTGCCTCTCCAAATTGCAAAAACCTCATCGATGTATCTCATCCAAGTTATTAGTTTAGGACCCCAGTGCTGATGATTGATTATAGATTGGGTTTCCAAATGGTGAATAAATACGTTGGCATATGCCGGGGCCATGACTGAGCCCATGGAAGTGCCTGATGCCTGTAGGTAAAACTGTTGTCCAAATCTGATGAAGTTATTTATCAGGATTATCTTGGTCAATTCCAGTATGACGAGTTTGGAGGCTTTGCATTGTTCTTCCCCAAGTAATGCTCATTCCAGGGCTTTGAGTGCTCCCTCATGGGGGCTAGATGTATACAGATTCTGGACATCAAATGTTACCAAAAGATCATTGTCCTGGAGATTCTTAATTCCTTTTAGTGTGTTCAGGAAGTGTGTTGTGTCTCTCAGATAGGTTTTGGTTAGTTGTACTATAGGTTGATGGACTTGGCCAACATAGATCGCCAGAGGATCAAAAATACTATCTGTACCTGCTACGATGGGTCTAAAAGGTGGGTTTGGGAGTTGTGTATTGATTCTGGGGAGTCCGTAGAACACTGGGATGATGGGATTCATTTTGTGTAGAAATATTCTGGTCTTTTCAGTGATCTAACTGTTGTCCAATGCTTTCTCTAATGTAGTTTCAAATATTGTGCTGACTGTATGTGTACATGACTGTATGTGCCGAGCTGTCAAATGTCGATTTTAATTCTTCAGACCCACTACCCTCCTCCGACTCCTCAACTGTGAAACTGGAATCCGTGTTATAATGAACTGGCTCTCGGTACTGGCATTGAGGTGGAGTTGGGAGCCTATTTTGATAGGAAACCACAGTGGCCACCTGTGAGCTGTAGCCCCTGTGGCCCCTCCATTGAGACAGGCGAAGATATGGGGAAAATGCCTTAGGCTGAAAACCCCCCACTGCCAGTTAAGTCCTTTTCTTGGTAGCTTGGATTGATGAGATGAACAGATGGCGTAAATCCAGGAAACAATACCGGATCTGGTAAGTGGAATAACAGTGCCGTACCCGGAGCACGATCCAGGCAAGAAATGAGGATGCCACTCTAGGTAGGTTGAATGTCAATTAATTCCCAGGAAATCAATCCAAAAATGGTAGGTGTAAGCAGGCAGGAGACTAGGCAGTGGCCGTAGATGAAAAAGTCAGGCTACAAAAATAGATGGAAGGAGAAGGATAAAAACGGAATACTTACGAGAGAAAGTGAAAGTGAAGCAGGGAACAAGAAAAACAAACTCACTGTGGTGAAAGGAAGAAAGGAAGGAAAGGAAGAGAATAGATACAATTAAGGTGTAGGAGCACGCGAGGGAAAGAAAGAGGGAAGGGCTACGGTCCGGGGACCGGAGCGGAGAAAAAGTACACCAGAGTGCAAACGGAGAAAGCAGAGCGCTGGAACAAACACTGGAGCGAGCGAAAGCGAAACTTCGACGTTGCAATGCACGGGTAGCTGAGAGAACGGGAAATAAGTACCTCCCAGCTAGCCGCGCGCTGGCAACAGAAATGAAAAAACACTAGACCGTCACCTCACCCAGAAAACGTGATGGGACATTCAATGGCTGCTCCAAAGAAAACGGTGTCAATGCTTCCAGGAGCCTGTACGCATGACACGAGCCTTCATCTATGGGAACATAGGTGTCTGTGTCATTGAGCAGTGTAAGGCATTGGGCATTATAAAAAGTAGTGTCCATAATGACAATGGCTCCCCCTTTGTCTGCTGGTTTCAATGTAACCATGTGGTCATCCGCTATGTCTTTTATAATTTTGCTCTGATGTCTTCTGATGTTGTACCTACTTGTCTTGTTGTAGTCAATCTTTTTGAGTCGACTGAGCATCTGGGACTCAAAGAGTTTAAGTGCTGTGTTGGTTAGCTGGGGGTCGAACATGCTTTTGCGTTTCATCTCCAGGTATTCACTGGCCGGTGGTTTCTCCAAAGGTGGTTGTATATCAAAAAAGATCTTAAGTCGAATTTTTCTGATTAGTCTGTACAAGTTGGTTCTTTCTTCCAAGTGTGTTGTGTTTTGTGTTGGGGTAAAGGATAGTCCTAAATTGCGGACTTCGATTTGGCTTTTGGATGTGTTTTAGAGGACAGATCAACTACTAAGTGTTTCCTTGTTTGTTCCCGGATCTAAGGTTTCTTGAATCTTCTTCTTGTTTTTTTTTGTCTAAAACAGAACTTGGAACTGTGGTTGATGTGGAGGCCGGTTGGGAATTATGAAAGATAGGGTTCGGTAAAATTGTACCAGTTGCGGTTTCAAGGCTCTTGGTACTTGCGTTAGTGTTGTCTTCTCTCCGCTTGTGGGGGTCTCACTGCTAATGTCATTCCCGTCTTCTCTTGGTGCTTTTGGTTGAGGTCTACTTGGGCGGGCAGGTCTGGCGAACTGGTAAAATTCTTGCCAAAATAGGCTATGCCTTGTGAATAATCCAAGGTGTCTCTCTGGAATTTGTGTACTTTACGTTGTTCAATGTCTTTTTTTGTAATGATCTAGTGATGTATTGATGTCTTCCAATATGGTCTTAAGTTCTTCACTGCTTTTCATTGCTCCTAGTTGTACAGTCAATTCACAAATCTCTGTATCTAGTTTCGAGACTGATTTAGCTAATTCCTCGATAGTTTATAGAATCAGATCTAACAAACACTTGTTCAGTATCTGTTCCCACCTTTTTATGAAGTCGGGGACATCCTTGCATTGGGTTGGTCGAAGATATACTCTAAGTCCTCTGGGGACTCTTTGCGCGCGATAGTATTGTGCTAAGGTGGTTGTGTGAAGTTTTTGAGAAATTTCCCTTCATATCAGTTTTTCCAGTTGGGAAATAATGCATTCTGGGTTTGTAGCGTTTGGGTAGTAGTTTCGAATTCCTTAATCAGACCTTATATACGGGTAGCTTCTTCCTCATTAAAGGCAAAGATAGTTGCATGTTTGTCTGTGATTGTGTTTATTTTAGAGAAGGACAACAAACATATGTCCTTACAAGGACACCATGCTGAGAGGGGAGGGACAGGGAAAACAAGGCCTGGCAGTGAGAAGAAAATACATAAAAAAGAAGGTTGTACATGTGGGATATTTTAACCCATACAAATGAGCCCCACTGCCTCAATTTACAAATGGCGAAAGAAACAGCCAAAAATGGATGCGCTAACCCCTGTGTGTGCAAAAATCTGCAAAACTGCGCATGGGTCACACTTACCAAAGGCTGCACACCCCTGCCACACAGTCAAAGTGGGGGTGACAACAGAATTTTCACTGCAGGAGAATGCCAGTGGGTGCTGTTACAGTTAATATGAAGCAAGGCCACAGAATTGGGCTAAAAACCGAAAATGCCTTTCCAAATGCAGCTTTTGCAACCTTCACATTGCTGTTTTGGCGCTAGATCCATTCATTTTTCAGTGAACCATTGAAATTAAAAGTGTACTGAAATCACAGATCCTCCAGGTGGCTCAGAGAAACCGGGCCTCACTGACTGACAGCAGCTAAGATATGCATTTTATGAAAAACCAGTCCAGCAACAGTTTGTTTTTAGTTACTGTGAGGATGTGAGGGTAGCCGCCGGAGAGCGGGACGCCCGGCCAGAGGAGCCCGCTGTACCGCGGGCGTGTGCGGCGCTGAGGGTGGGCGCCGGGGAGGTGTCCCTGTTAAAGGGAGAGCCTTGTCGGCGTCCCGCGACGGTGCCGGCGTTGCAGCCACAGCGCTGCGTGTGCCCACAGCCGCAGCGCCGCGTGTGCCCACGAGGACCCGGGCCACTAGCGCTGCGGCTGAGCGACCCGCGAACACGGCATACCTCGGCGGCCTCCGGAGGCGAGTGGCGGCGGGGCTCGGGAAATAGAGACCCCGGCTCGTGCCGACCGCTCGGCGTCGGAGGTGCACCAGACACATGGTCAGGAACCAGACAGGGGGGACAAACCAGAACCCCCTCCTTACCTCGAGCAGGGCAGACCCCTAGCAGCAGCATGGGGCCTCGAGCAGGACGGCCCTCCGGGGAGCATACCTCAAGGGAGACACCATGTTGGGGGGGCGGGGCCTATGGAGAGGGTGTGTGTCAGACACGACCCAGGTGGGATAGCAACCAGGGAGTGGCTGACAACAGGGAGGGGGAGCCGGAACCAGGCAGCCAAGGTAAAGGAGGAGGAGGGGAGGGGGCAGCTCTACTCATAGAGGGTGGGTGCCTAGAGTCCCCACCAATTGGAAAGGGGGGGAGGGAAGTTGTCCCTGATTGGCCCTTTTTCCCTCCAAGCACCGGGTATAAAAGGGACTGGCCTAATGGCATTTTTGTTGCTTTTTGCAGGGAGAAGGAGAGGAGAGTGAGAGCAACTGGTGGGTCTATCCGGGTCCGTGAGAATAGGAGACACTTCAAGGGAAGAGGAACTCCTGGTGCCTTTTACTCACAGTGAAGTAACTGTGGGGTCAACCTGGAGTCCAACTACCGTGGTTAAAACATTACATTTAACCAATGTGTAATAAAGGTCTACAAAAAACTCCACATCGGCTACTGTCCTGATTTCTACAGTTACACAGGAAAAATGCGGCTAAAAGTGGCAACATATAACAATTTCAGCTGTACAGAGAAAACTCCAAACAAAGGCTGGATACATATATCCAGATTGCAAAACAATGCCCAGCACTCAAGGACAGAAATAATGCTGAATTGAAAGTGTATGTGCTGCATAAGAAAAGTGGATTTAAAAGACTCACTTTAAACATGCTTTTTCAGGGAAGAAGTATAAAAATCGCCTGTTAAAAGCATGTTTTTGTGAAGGGCATAATTCTTTAAATATCAAAATCTACCTATAAACTGTGTTCAAGTTATATGTTGTAATGAAAGCTGTAGGTCATTCTTTAAAGTCAAAACGCAGTTTGGAATTAAATAATTGATTCTGACTTGACAGTGCCCAGCCTGGGAAAGATGACACTTCATGTTAACACCTTGCTGCTACAGGAAGGCTTAATTGATGCTGGAGGTTCTCGCATATTGTCAACAATGAACTGATTAGACATTCATCTGGGTCCCAGCCAAGGACAATGGCAGGCTGCCTACTGATCCCTACAGGGGAGGAGCCGGGAGCTTCCCTCTCAAGGAAGAGGACACCCCACCCTGATCAAAGGAATGTGACAGCTGCTGCCTGTTGAAAGGAGAGAAGAAAAACTGCTAAAGGATATCTGCTGTGTAAATGCCTATTTGTTATTAAGTTTTGAAACTCTTTAACTTTACAACATGAAGGAGGTTAAATCTAAAAATTGGTAGTTGTAAAGCTAATTTTATGCCCTTTCTTTGAAGACGTGAGTGGGCCTTGTACTGCATAAGGACCTAAAGATACACCAAAACACTGATTGCGCCAAAACTATTAATGCTGCAAGTCTAATATTGTATACCCATGCTCTAGTTATGATTGCCAGGATATGTACTGAATTAGGAATTGTTAGGCCAAACCGTTATGATTAAACTTGACAAAATTCCACAGAATGACAAAGACAGCACTCACTGAGATGGGAATTGGATGTAAAGATAACACATAACATATGTAATGCCTGTGTATGATTTTAGTAGAGGGCATAATTATAAAAATGTGTATTTGTGAAAAAGTTAAGTTTTGGTCAAAATCACTGTGGGAGTTCCTATATCACCTCACAAAATATGACAGCTCTTTCTGGCTTCCAACCAGAACAAGGCAAGTGCCTCTGACCTATCACAGCCAAGTGGGTGTGGACTGTAATTCGGCCCCTACCATAAACATTGTGATGTCACTTGGCATGATAAATATAGGAACTTCACCACACACAGACACACTGATTCCTGACTCCATCCTGAGTGCCGCGTGACACCCTGTTCCAGAATTCTTCATCTTGTCCTGATCGAGATTACTTTGCAAAACCAAGACCCAGCAATTACTGAACTCTTCTTCAGCTAGGCCCAATTCTTGAACCATCCCAAACTTCAGGAAAGAATCATTCTGATCCAGTCTGGCTTGCTACCATTCATGCTTGCCTGCTAAAACTCGCAATCCCGCTAATCTACCATGTCCAGTGACCAGAAGGCCCAATCCAATTCAAATACAGTCTGAGGTGCCAGTCCAATTGAACAGAACCGCCCAGCTGACCATCCTGCCAGAGGTGCCCTGCTGCCGGTAGACCTGACGCGTGATGACCAGAATTTGACGGTCCAATCTGAATTTACCGTGGACTGTAAGTATCAACAGGAATCATAGTAACCCATGGTATATTGCCTTGTCCTATCACAATCTCAACCCATCCTCTCTTTAACATAAGAACTTGTAGTAGTGTCACACCAGTCTGAAACCTTGCTTTGATTTCTTGTAATAGTAATAATTTCTTGAAAATCTTTTTGTCTTTTGAAAATCCCAAACCCTTAATATCCCACGGGTAATCCGACTGAGTCCTCCAAGGTGGACACGGAGGTGCTGGGGTTGGTTTCCGTGGACTACTCTGGGGCTTACTGTGTTTCAAACTGGTAACCAGCCTGAATACCCTAGTTTAGAGCATAATTGTCATTTTAAGAACTGATTTCTATTTTCATTTTCGTGCCTATTTTTCAAAAACACCTTTTATTCAACCTTGCATAACTTCCTCAATTTTATAGATAGAAACTTAATTTCAACTCTCACCGAAGCCTAAGACCTGTAGCTACATCCACAACTAAAATATTGATAAACAGTATATTTGACCCGTTTTTATTAAAAATTGCATAGCGGAAACTAGGCGCGAATTTGCATTTTGCAAAAGATTTACACTTGTCTTTTTCTCATTCAAAGTATTTCCACACTCCAATTCAAATTTAAAGTGGGTTCTGTTGCTTATCTTGTAGCTTATGTTTGTTAGAACCTGTTTACTGTTGCTCCCATAGGAATTCATATCCATTCAAGCATTTTTGCACACTTTTTATTGTTTCACAAAGCCATTTTCAAATGTCATTTTAAAAGTGTCAAAGTTCCAAAAACGTTTTCTCTCTTGTTTGGCGAGGGAAGATTATATTGAAACACTGTATTCTGTTGTTCTTTCCTAAATACCTGCTGCTTACTGACATCTGTGTAGAACTGCTCAATTGTGAATTAAGAACTTTGCAGGGGGAAATCTTAACCTAAGCGCTATCTGTTCACAAACCAAAACTGTCTTTTCCCAGTGTTTTATCTTCTGGGCTGCTTAAAAGTGAATTCAATTGCCGCATTTATTCTCTGATTGTATTATCACCACATTGGTATATATATATATATATATATATATATATATTAAAATGTGTGTTTGATTTGAATTTTAAATAATAAATATATATTTACCTTTACCAACCAGCCTGATTCCTGGTCCACTGTGACCTGGGGGGTATTTTGAGACGGGTGTGCTATGAGTGGTATATCACTCAGAATATTGTACCTATAGACACAATAAATAAGTATTTTATTTGCGCATTGCATGCTAGGCGAGACCCGGCTATATTGCCTGATTGGAATCCTTAACAGATTTCGGGGGCTTGTGCCGTGATTTTGAGTTTGAGTTACCACCCGTGACAGTCTAACACAGCATACTAGCCTTTAGGGTACAGACACCTTGCTGAGTTGGGGTACTGTGCTACACTGTGCAAGCACCTCTCAAAATAAATACTCAAAAAATCAGGCCTGTTTGTAAAAGTAAATTAACCCTAAAATAAGTCATAAGTAAATTGATATTTCCAAAATGGCGATCCCAGTAGAAATTAATATGGCTAGGGAGCACCACCTGCACAAACTGTTTGTCATGGGTGAATGGCCAGAACAGAATGAGCAGATCTGGTTACAAGAACTCAAAGAACAGGTCACTACCATGGACCTAGATATATGGCAAGACAAGGGCCCATTACACCAAGCCCTTAGTGAACTGTAAATGGCCCCAAAAGCTAAGGAGGAGCAGACAAATATTGCCAGAATAGCGGCCTACCTATACCTCCACATAGGAGAAATACAGGAAAAGCATGCAGAAAACATAGTTCTGGCAAAGAATCAAGTAGAAACACTAGAGAAAATCCAAACTGATCTACACTCTGCAGAGCAAAGGCTACGGAAGAGCCAAGAATCAGAGACAGAAACTAGGCAGTACCTGACAAAACTAAAGGAAGATCTGGCTCTCCTACAACAAGAGAAGGCAGAGCAAGATACCCAATTACAGACACTGCAAGAGGAGTGTCAGGAAAGGGTTGACTCTTTACAACAGAGTCAACAGAAACTGGCGCATCAATTAAATTATAATAGAGTCTGCGCAGAACATATAGTCACCTTACAAAACCACATAGAATCCTTGAAAGAGGAAAATAATAAAGTAATTATTAAAGACCTCCACTCTCAAGAGGTATTTGATGAGGAGCGCCAGAAATCTAGTGCATTTAAAAAACGAAGGGACGACCTGGCTGAACAGAGGTGCACCCTAAGTCAGGAGAGGGACGCCTTAGGCCAGGAAGTGAGCCAATTAAAAACCAAGCTAGAGGGAAAGAAAGCTAGCCCTCCAGGAGCTCAGTGAAGTAAAAACCGAATATGAGAAGTTACTAGAGCACACCAGGCGGATGGAGGATGCTGTGGAAAAGAACACCCAGACCAATCATGATAAAACTCAGGAGGCAGAAATTGGCCCAGGATTTTCAGACCAGACAGGAAGCACAGAGAGACAATGAGGCTCTCTGTGAAAAGAATGAAAGACTCCACAAACAGATAGCCATGCAAGAGCAAATCATTGAGACCAGTAAGGCCTTACTAGAGGAACAAAAGAGTCAGATTTTGGCATATCACCAGGGAATAGGGGCTGAAAGAGAAGAGGTAGAGAGGGAAAGAGAAACCCCTGAGCATAACATCAGGACCCCTGTAATCAGGAACTCTAACCCCTTCAGTACCATGGACTCTGCCAGCTTCATGCCCACTGGCTCATATGAACCAAGGGCCATGGGGATTGTAGACTTCAGCAGAATTGGTAACATGGGACTGACAGATCAGTGCCTCCCAGAAATTGATGGACGGGCGTCTCTGTACAGACCCCCAAATGTTAGGGCTAGCCTCTCTGATCAAGAAGACTCCTGTGAGGGGAGAATCAGGGAATTGGATCCTCAAAAATACCGCCTACCAAAGGATCAGTTTGTCAAATTTGGTGGGGAACTCCTGGAAAACTAGCCCAAAAAGATTTTCTTAAAGACCTCTTCCCAGCTAGGGCATCGGGGGGCTGGAGGGGTGGTTCTCAGCCAATCCAGGGAGCAGGGGAGAGTCAGAAGACTATTCTGAGCACCACAGGCATCAGGAAACTAGGCCCCCACATTCTGCAAGCCCTTCTCAAGCTCGCAGAAACAGGGAGAGCCTAGAAGATCAGATAGCCACCTCCTGTAGTAGTGCCTCTGAGTCAGAGGATGAGTGGACACGGGTGACTAAGACCAAAAAGGCCAACAAAATGAAGAGGGCTCTACATAAAGATCCCCTGAAACAGATCAAGGCCATTAGGAGCGTTATAACTCCCTATCACAAAAATGACAAGTATTCAGTCTGGGAACACCTTGGGCCTCATTCCGAGTGCAGTGGTAAGGGGTTAACGGTGCCGGTATGGATGCCGGTGCCGTTAACCCCTTAGCGCCGCATTCCGAGGTCCTTTAGCGGGTCCCACTAAGGGCAGCTGGTAAAACCAGCAGCCGTCCTTAGCGGGAGCCGCTACAGGATCAGGGAGCTAATAACGGGCCTGTTATTAATGGGCCCGTTATTAGCTCCCTCCCCATTCCCATTGAGCCCTATGGGGGCTCAAATGGGGATGGCTTCCCTGAATGGGGAAATACCGGGTCCTCCAAGGTTGGAATGACCCGGTAAGTCCCCATTCAGGGAACCCGGACCCGAGTTTGGAGGCAGCCATCCCTCAAATAGCGGCATGGCTACCTCCAAACTCATAATAAGGCCCCTTGAGTTATATGAACAGATGATGGATAGTTTTCATCTGAAAGATAGTCAGAGTTGCATCCAATATGTAAAATGGACATTCTCCCCTGAGTACTCCAGCTTCTTTGCGGGGCTGGAGGATCAGCACCACTCAAGATGGTCCATCTATAGGGCGGGCATCTTAAAAAAAAATTCTGTCCATAGGAACCCCCAAGAGGCCCGCAAGGCGGCCTACAATCTGCAGTGGGGGGAAGATCAGGCCCCACTAGAATTTGTGCAAGAACTTAAACGTGTTTTGCGCAAACCACCAGGAGGGTGCGCACAGACAGTAGGGAGTTCATTAACACCGTCTTCCATGCACTTCCTAAATACATCATGATCCAGCTAGTGAGGGACTTTCACGAGAAGAGATCACTGGACTGGGACATTGAACAGGCGACCTGTATTTATGAAGTGCAGAAACCTGTAGAGACCAAAAACACCAATAAAACCCCCAAACCAGCCAACACCCCTGCTAAGGTAGCGGAGGTGAAGGTTGCCCCCATTTTAGATCTGGATATGGGGGGTCTAAAAATATACCTATCCGGGAACCTACCCAACCAAGGAGCCAGAAGGTCCTCAGGCCAATCCCAGACATGTAGTCAGAGAGGTAATCCCAAAAATGGGACCCCTAAGTCCCCTGATTATATTAGCCCCCATTACAAGGGCAACAGACAGCCCAATCTGGGAGAGGGGAGGCCAAAGATGGAGGGTTACCCACACTATCCCAACCCAGGGTAATATGGGAGAAGGGATAGCTACCCTTCCCGTAATCCACCTAGGATGGACCAGAGACCCCCGTACCAGCCAGAGCGGGTGTCCCAACTGGAGCACCAGGTCCAGAACTTGTCCCAGGATCTGGGTCGCATGTTGAGGGCTCAGCAGAACCCTCAGATGAACAGGGCGGCTCAGAACTCCGCAAACCAAGGGTCTGGTACTCCAGAGCAATGACGGCGAGAGAACCCCAATAACCCACCGGTTCCAAAGGAGGAGGCACGGGGGAAGGGGGGTGTAAAGCCTTAGAGGAAGCTTCCTTCCCCACCTGTGAAAAGCCGCTGGAAACACAGGAACTGGAACTAATATCTCCTGCCCCTGAAAGTCTGCAACCTAAGGAACAGAGGGCGGGTTGGAGAAATAAAGGACCTAAAAAGAACCATTTTGTGGAGGAGGTTACTGTCCTCCAATTTGAAGGAGAGGGGTCCTCCGAGGGCTCTGGGAAAAGGATCTTCTCCTTCAGGGATGGGGGGGGGGGGACTCCTCCCAAAGAAAAATGGGTCCTGATTGATCCTAATAAAGACTGGGTAAATGTGGGGACTAAGTTAGAACCGCCCATCATTGAACCCCAGAATAATTGCTTGGAAAACCCCTTAGCCTAAACTTACTCTGGGGACTGCCTCCAAAAAGGGGAAGGGAGTTGGCCCAGAATCAGAACCAGGGGAGCCCAAAACTTCCCCAATACCCCACTGTCCAATTCTTTTTGCAGATCCCCAAGCTCCCACACAGAATCATGCCCAAACCTATTCTGGGGACCGCCTCCAAAAAGGGGGGTGGCCCAGAACCAGAGAAAGAAGGTTCCCTAGCTCCCCAAAGCCATTCTGGGGACTGTCTCCAAAAAGGGGGGGCAGCTCCAAATCAGAAAAGAAGGAGCCAGAGACTCCTTGAATCACTGAGTGTGAAATTGCCTGCTCTGATTCCCAAACTACCCAACTCCATTCTGGGGACCGCCTCCTAGAAGAGGGGGGCAGCCCAGAACCAGCACAAGAGGAACCCCAAACTTCACCACCCACTTCTGTTGACTGCCTCCAGAAAGGGGGGGCAGCCCAGAGTCAGAAAAAGGGGAGCCCAAAATTCCCCAAATAGCGTTGTGTCAAAGTTCTTTGCTGGATTCCACAACTCCAACACCAACTCTTGACCCAACTCTCCCGGTGTCAGAGTCAGAAATAAGTGAATTGACCATCCAGCTTATTAAGAATGCCCATTACCTTTGCCCATTGAAGGAGAAAGAAGGTAGATTCTACGCCTCCATCCAAGTGCAAGGGCAATGTGCAATTCCAGCACTGGTGGACAGTGGATCCTAAGCAACGTTGCTGTCAAAAGAGGATCTTTTAGCAGCTAAATTCAGGAAGGGGGGAGAGATGCCAGATCCCTCCACCCCTCTTCCTGGACCACTCCAGAACTTCGATGGGAAGGAAATTTCTGTCGAGGGGTCTGCAGAGTTGGAAATTAAAATTGGGCGCCACAAAACGAAGCACCCAGTCATAGTCGTGGTGCCAGAGGGAACCCCCCTGTCTATTAGGGAATTTAATCCAGCAAAGGTTGTCTCCCCTAATAGACTGTGTGAATAAGGTACTCTGGACCCAGACTCACAGGCCCATCAAATTAAAACAGAGTGTCAACCATGTTAGTCTAAATGGCACATGCCAATGCTTGAACAAAAACCAGACCAAATTAAGTTCTACCTTCAAAACAATGACATACCCGACGTTACCATAATTGCTGTGGGACAACAAACTGGTGAGGGGAACTCCTCTCCATTTCTGCAAATCAACCTTCCCTCCAGTCTCAAGTGGCATTCCATACTGGAAGGAAATACTCTGAAATTCTACACTAATTCACAGTCAGAAAATCCCAATTCCATAGCCAAAATTGATATCAAACCAGCACAAAGCTTCGCTGGCCTTCTGAAGAAGGGTGAACAGCTCTTCCTCCCGATTCCGTTAAATGACGGGAAGGAGTCTGTCCTCGCCCAAGTTGACTTGAATAGCGAAGAAAGCTTCATCAGTGAAGTATTATTTAGGAAACTCCCAAAAGTCCAGACCCTGCCCGCCTTTGAGCCCATTGGTCCATGGGTATGGGGCCTGGAAATTCCCTGTTCCAAACATCTTCTGATTAGCAGTGGCATAATCAAAATTTCTAGAGATGAGAAAAGCATTGTACATAGTTGTTGGGTCATGCAAAGTGTTCCTTCCACCTTTTATATGGGCAGTCACCTCCTCAACCAACTCAAAATTAATTTGGACCCCAGTTATTGCCAAGCCCAGGCCAAACTGGAGAGTAAATCTCAGGGTCCCGGCAATCCTAAAGTAAGCCTTCCAGTCAGCCTAGCGCTACGGTAGGAATGAAATTTCAGAAATGGAAGAGAGGTCACAACCCAGGCCTCACCTACAGAATCTGCATTCCCATAGGTGACTTACTGACAGGAGAAGACAAGTGGGTCCACATAAACCAGCTAAAGAGTTGCCACCCCAGGCATACTTTGCGGCAAATAGAAGAGCCTACCGGAAACCCAGAGGGAGAGAATCCAGACACCTAGGAAATTGTTAAATTGTCATTGAATGCATGTAAGGAAATATTGTAAATTGTCATTAAATGTATGCGTCTACCCCACTGCTGAAATCCCCCTGGGAACAGTAGTGGGAAAATGTTCATAACCAGGTTATGTTCTGTTTTCTAGTATTGCACCAAGTACACCTAATCACCAAGGGGGACCTCCTCGGTGACCCAGGAGGAAAAACCCAAGAAATCCGGAGTGTTGCTTCACACTGGAAAGGAAAGCATGAGAGAAGACGGGAGTATGGTTCCCATTCTAACCAGAACCAGCGAGGAGAGCATGTCACATCAAGCGCTGATGGGAGAAGCCACCAGATTTCTTCACATGGACAGAAAGAAAAATCCCACGTGCCCGACTTCCCCACGACTGGAAGTCAAGCTGAAGTCAGGGGGGAGGGGGTGGGTTTATGGGATATTTTAACCCATACAAATTAGCCACACTGCCTCAATTTACAAACGGCAAAAAAAAGCCAACAATTGATGCCCTAACACCTGTGCGCACAAAAATCTGCAAAACTGTGCATGGGTCATGGGTCACACTCACCAAAGGCTGCACACCCTTGCCACACAGTCAAAGTGGGGGTGACAACAGAATTCTAACTGCAGGAGAATGCCAGTGGGTGCTGTTACAGTTAATATGAAACAAGACCAGAGAATTGGGCTAAACACCGAAAATGCCTTTTAAAATGAAGCTTTTGCAATGTTCACAGTGCTGTTTTGGCGCTAGATCCATTCATTTTCCAGTGAACCATTGAAATTAAAAGTGTACTGAAATCACAGATCTTCCAGGTGGCTCAGAGTAACCGGGCCTCACTGACTGACAGCAGCTAAGAAATGTATTTTATGAAAAAACAGTCCAGCAACAGTTTGTTTTCAGTTACACAGGAAAAATGTGGCTAAAGGTGGCAACATATAACAATTTCAGCTGTACAGAGAAAACTCCAAACAGAGGCTGGATACAAATATACAGAGTGCAAAACAAAGCCCAGCACTCAAGGACAGAAGTAATGCTGAATTAAAAGTGTATGTGCTGCATAAGAAAAGTGGATTTAAAAGACTCTGTTTAAATGTGCTTTTTCAGGGAGGAAGTGCAAAAATCTCCTGTTTAGAAGCATGTTTTTGTGAAGGGCCTAATTCTTTAAATATCAAAATCTACCTATAAACTGTGTTCAAGTTATATTTTGTAATGAAAACTGTAGGTAATTCTTTAAAGTCAAAACCTAGTTTGGAATTAAATAATTGATTCTGACTTGACCGTGCCCAGCCTGGGAAAGATGACACTTCATGTCAACACCTTGCTGCTACAGGAAGGCTTAATTGATGCTGGAGGTTCTCGCATATTGACAACAATGAACTGATTAGACATTCGCCTGGGGCCCAGCCAAGGACAATGTCAGGCTGCCTACTGATCCCTACAGGGGAGGAGCCGGGAGCTACCCTCTCAAGGAAGAGGACACCCCACCCTGATCAAAGGAATGTGACAGCTGTTGCCTTTTGAAAGGAGAGAAAAAAAACTGCTAAAAGATATCTGTTGTGTAAATGCCTACTTTTAGATTAAGTTTTGAAACACTTTAACTTTGCAACATGAAGGAGGACAAATCTAAAAATTGGTAGGTGTAAATCAAATTTCATGCCCTTTCTTTGAAGATGTGAGTGATCCTTGTACTGCATAAGGAACCAAAGATACATCAAAACATGATTACGCCAAAACTATTAATGCTGCAAGTCTAATACTGTATACCCATGCTCTAGTGATGATTGCCCAGATATGTCCTGAATTAGGAATTGTTAGGCCAAACCATTATGATTAAAATTGACAAAATTCCACAGAATTATAAAGCCAGCTCTCACTGAGATGGGAATTGGATATAAAGATAACCCATAAAATATGTAATGCCTGTGTCTGATCTTAGTAGAGGGCATAATTATAAAAATGTGTATTTGTGGAAAAGTTAAGTTTTGGTCAAAATCACTGTGGGGGTTCCTAAATCACCTCATAAAATATGACAGCTCTTTCTGGCTTCCAACCAGAACAAGGCACGTGCCTCTGACCTATCACAGCCGAGTGGGTGTGGACTGTAATTCGGCCCCTACCATAAACATTGTGATGTCACTTGGCATGATAAATATAGGAACTTCACCACACGCAGACACACTGATTCCTGACTCCATCCTGATTGCCGCGTGACGCCCTGTTCCAGAATTCTTCATCTTGTCCTGATCCAGATTACTTTGCAAAACCAAGGCCCAGCAATTACTGAACTCTTCTTCAGCTAGGCCCAATTCTTGAACCATCCCAAACTTCAGGAAAGAATCATTCTGATCCAGTCTGGCTTGCTACCATTCATGCTTGCCTGCTAAAACTCGCAATCCTGCTAATCTACCATGTCCAGTGACCAGAAGGACCAATCCAATCCAAATCCAGTCTGAGGTGCCAGTCCAATTGAACAGAACTGCCCAGCTGACCATCCTGCCAGAGGTGCCCTGCTGCCGGTAGACCTGACCCATGATGACCAGAATTTGACGGTCCAATCTGAATTTACAGTGGACTGTAAGTATCAACAAGAATCATAGTAACCCATGGTATATTGCCTTGTCCTATCCCAATCTCAACCCAACCTCTCTTTAACTTAAGAACTAGTCTGAAACCTTGCTTTGATTTCTTGTAATAGTAATCATTTCTTGAAAATCCTTTTGTCTTTTAAAAATCCCAAACCCTTAATATCCCACGGGTAATCCGACTGAGTCCTCCAAGGCGTACACGGAGGTGCTCGGGTTGGTTTCCGCGGACTACTCTGGGGCTTACTATGTTTCAAACTGGTAACCAGCTTGAATACCCTAGTTTAGAGCATAATTGTCATTGTAAGAACTGATTTATGTGTTCATTTTCACGCCTATTTTTTCAAAAATGCCTCTTATTGAAACTTGCATAACTTCCTCAATTTTATAGATAGAAACTTAATTTCAACTCTCACTGAAACCTAAGACCGGTAGCTACATCCACAACTAAAATATTGCAAAACAGGATATTTGACACGCACAAAACAACACAATGCCGGCAATCAACAATTTAATTAATAAAACACAATAAAATACAGCTTTCTTCCGGTTTCTTTCTTTTACGCCGGGGTATCCTTATTTCTCTGTCTCTTTAACTCTACCCTCAAAAGAAGGATGGGCACTCAGGGGCCCTACTGCACAGTCTTCCAAGACCTTGTCTGGGGCTATACTTAATCAACTTCAGTTTCTTAAATATCATACAATAAATTTCCCACCCCCAATTGTTACCATGCACATAGCATATTCACTTTTCCGTGGACCTTTGAGGGTTGTGGGCCCTGAGGTACCCTCAATTTGCCAGCTCCTCCTGTTGCTTCCAGCGGGTGGTGGGAGAACAGGCAGGCTTCCACTCCAAAGCCGGCCCCTGCTGTCCTTCCTGTTAAGTTGTGCACAACCAAAAAAGTAAATCTGCTCTCCAGACCGATCCGCTGTCCAGAACGGAGTGTAGCAGGGCACCCCAATGTCCACAAACTCCAACCCTACTCTGCTACCAAATGATAAGCCAAATAGCCCTCTAACTGGTATTTGCCAAAAAAAGAGACAACACAGAGTGATTGTGGCATGCCAACTGCAAGGTAACACAGTTTTAATTGCAATATAAACTGGGGGGAAAAGCAAGATTAACAGCTAAGCTCTCACTCAAGAATTTCTCCACAACTCAACAGGAAACGGCTGTTTTTATAGACATTATGATGTCACAGTCATGAAAACCTATCACTCCTGCTCATTGGCTCCTCTACTAAGCTACATATATAATTCTATATGTTCAATTAAAAGGATTGGACAATTTTTATCTAAGATGCCACCCATAAACCATCCCATAAAAATGTGCTACCTTATCATACTTGAATATTATTGGTAGGCCCTAAATTACTTCTGTGGTGAAAAAAGACAGGGGCTCATCAGTTAGCATGCAGTAACACTCTCCATGAACTGGCTGCATGATAACATGTTTTATGTAGATGGGAAGGGAAGACAAGCATATCGCCTTTTGTTTTTTTATTAAATTAAACATCCCATATTGTCCCTGCCATGATGTCTCAATGACCTGTTCTTGCAACTGTGCCATCCTGGTCTTGACACATTTATGAATAACTAATATTATGAATCATTCTGCTTTCGCCATGTGCATGGTAATTACTTGTCTTTTTAGTTGCATCTCGTTTTTCTGTCACGTCTAGCCGATCGCAGAGACATTCATCTGCCAAATACTTATGAACTTCCTGGGATGTTCAATCCATTCCATAGACTTGAAATGGTCTGCTGTGTAATCGTAACTTAATTTACCTTTACTGCTGGAGGCACACAATGGTATCTTGTTACACCTTGTAACCCTCCCCTATGAAGCCTTGGGTTTTCACATTCCTTGGAAGCAGCTATGTCCCGCTATAACAGCATTTCCCTGAATTAAATGGATTTGTTCAAGCGTTCTTAACTGGGGCCTAAAGCTGCAGAGCTCAATTCACTGCTGTGCTGGTGCAATCCAAAATGACAGCTGCTTGTCCCGTTATGTTCTTCTGCAGGACACATTTGCTTGCTATCTACTGAGTACCTGGTGCATGCATGGCACATGCTATCTCCACCTAGGGGTAGCAGCAAACTTATCTGCCTACAGGTGTTCTCCCCTACTTGTATATTGAGTCCCTATCTTGGGTACACGCCTTCCTGTCACCTAATCTATTCTATTTTAAAACACACTAATTGTGCCAGCTAATGCCTTATCTGTCCCCTACTTGTGTAGCGAAACTAACTATTGTTTGTGCCAGCTGCATTTCCAGGATATTTTAAAGTGCAAGTTTCAAATGTGTTTTTTCTTATCTTATAATTTTGTTTCTTCTGAGGTAGGCAGGGGACAGAGCCTGATCATGCTCTCTAGTCAATAATTGCCCCACTACAGGTGATGGGCATGCCCTGGCCACCTGAGAGAGAGATCCCTGGGGACTAGTGGATGAGACACAGTCCCGCAAACCTTACTACACCACCCTAGTTTCCCATTGTGACCTAAGTATCAAACCCAATTCCCACATCCTAGTACCAATTCATTGAAACATTTGAGATGACCAGTGGATCCTTATTCAACTACCCTGGTCATCTCATCTATGTTCACATGAGAAAGTCTTCTACCATGACACTGGGCCTCATTCTAAGTCTGGTGGTGCAGAAATAAGGGTTCCGGCAGCAATGTACCGGCACCATTTCCGGACTGCCAGACCACAAGTATGCCTGCATGGGCTGTTGTTCCCAGCAGGTCTGACCTGCCGGGGGCACCGGCCCTTGCAGGTATGGTTTTCTCAGATGCACCGGCACTGTTATCAACAGTGCTGGTGCTTCCGTGTCTCCATTCACGTGGAGTCATATGGTATGGGCACTTACACTTTCCGTCCCCTGACATCCTGGGCTGCTGGGACTTGAAATGTCCCGGTGGCACAGGGATATCAGGCGGCAGAACAGTGTTACGAGTTTCGGCAGTAATCTGCCGGTAGCACCGTTCAAAAGGCTGCTCCCCCAGCTGGTAAGTTTGCACCTTTTTACCACTCTAAACTTGCACTTTTACCACATCGTTCCCCCCTTTTATTGATCTATCAATAACTAAATCCACACCTCCCTCCAGTCCTCATTCTGCCATTTGTTTTTTACTTACCCACACCTTTTTTAGTGTACTCATGTCTCCCCCTCCTCTTCCCAGTTTTCTATTAGCCCATTTATTAGCACACATCCTTCCCAATCCTTATCACATGAAATCCAGTAGGCCTCATAGTTTTCAACATCCTCAGGTTGAACTGTGACCCAGTGTACCTCATTATTTTTGTCACCCTTTCTTAGCTTGTTACTAGGCTTATTTCTAACAGTTTCCCGATCAACATTCAGGGGCAACATGAGTTTTCCACTTTTCTGTTAGTTTAGAGTCTAAATAAAGTTGTGCCAATGCAGAAGGTGACAAGCATGAGGACCAACGCCGGGGCAGTCACTCAAAATGCTTCAGAAAGCCAGGTGAAAACCCATGTGAAAATGCTGGCCAGCCAGTTACTTGACTGCACTCTATTAGCTTCAATTGTCATCTTTCATGGAGTGTTGTATTTCACTGATAGCTACTTTCAATGGTCCATTTGAATCCTCTCCTTCGAGTATCATGGTACAACAACTACTCCCAAACTTAGCACACACTCCTCCTTCTATAGCAGTTAGAATGTCCAGAACATAACGATTTTGCAGAGCCACCAAACATAGTAGTGCCCTCAACTCTTCCTTTATTGCATTTAGACCTTTTGCTGTTGAATTGGCCAATTGCAGCAACTCATAACGTGTTGGCTGAAGCCTCTTCGCATTGGCTGCAGCCTGCACACCTGGAAGCAGCAGGGATGTAAAGAAATGGGAGCATTGCAAAACAGCCAAAATCCATCAGGGATAGCGGGCACAGTTTCAACACTCTTTCCAGGCCAGTAGTTTTATTTATTTTAATGATTTTTTGATAAGGCGCCTAATATCGTACTTGAGTTCTGTTTCGAAGTGCGGATCCGGGATGCAAACCCCTGTTGCTCTGCATGCTTCCAAGACCAGCGCGTTGCCCATGTGTGATTCTCCATTCATTGCTTCTCTTTCTGCATAGCAATTTTTGCCTCTCACTTTGCTGCGCCACTCTCTCCTTTAGCACAAGCTCCACAGCAGTGCTGATTTGAGGCACCACAAGGGCAGGGCTGTGCAGTGTAGCTATTGCACAGATCCCACTCCAATCAGGCGGAAACTGGGTGTAGGCCTTCGATCCACAGGCCCACCACACATCCATTATGGCAGTTGTCCCCTGCGTCAGTGCCACAATCCTCATCACCTTAGCACAGCCGGTATTAGTCCCCAGGGGACTAATGGAACTGAAACACAGAGGAAACTGTGTAAAGCTCTTGATGTCAACTGGTTGGTGTCTATTATTTAACCACGTTAATGCATGTACATATTTTCCCCAAATTACCTTACAACTGCCATTCACTTTGGCTGCCATGCTTTGTTCATATCCCAACAGCCCTTCAGCACGACATTGCATTTTCCCCCACCCATTTGCCACCATACAACACTGCCCCTTTTATTCTCATTAATGGTCTTGTGTGACACCAGTGAAGGCTTTGCTCCTCTGTATTTATGTGCTGCAATGGTTTGTGTTCACTTATTCTTAGCTCCTCCCTTTTAGAACCTTCTGTAATATATTCAACTATCATATGTTTTGTCTCTCTTTTTTCAGCCATTCTGTTGAATTTCACATAATTATCAGCATAGACATTTTCCCCTTCATCCAGCCACTAGACAGTGACATTTGCTCCTTGGAATACACACCTAGGTTTGTAGAGGGATAGGTGCATTAGGCATCCCGCTTCCTCATAAGACACATCCTGAGGGAGGAAGAGCTTCGGCGCCCCTATTACATGTGGGATGAGTGAGCAGACTTAGCATGTGCCGTTAGCCCTTTCTCTTCCCACACATAACATTTCATCATACTAAATATTTCCAGATGATAAACTTTGCCCTTTTTCAGTGTCATGATGAAAACCCTCTTCATCAATTAAATTCATTTTTCCTCTATTCACATTGTCATTTAACGGTGTACCGCTTTATTCTTTTAAAAGCAAATAAAACAAAAATATTAATCCGATACTAATGCATGTTAATATCATTACACTCCAAAAAATGAAATGTTTTGCTGTCTACTCATAACAACATTCTCTTTAAAAACACTCTCTCCTTTCTCCTTTGCTGGTCTTTTATAAAGTCTTATTGCTGCAGAAAAGATTAATGAAAATGTGTAAATACTCCCCATCATGCTGCTCTGTGCTCCTCTTCTCAATGGGAGGCGGTGCTCTTGTCCTTGCGCACATCGGTGATGTGAACCCATCCTCGGCGACCTTCAATTTTCACTGCAGTCGGTGTTGCTTGAGTCACTTTATGAGGACCTGTCAAGCGCTGCTCTTTCCACTTCCTGACGTGTGTTTTTTACGTACACACTGTCCCCTAGATAGAGAAGTGCCGTTTGTAGAAACTGTCCTCCTTGATCACTTGTTTGCTCTGCTTGAGCTCTCAGCCTTGTCTGTGCGGTTGTATATTGAAGTGATTTTGTAAGTTCTGTGATACATATTGAACTCTCCCCCCAGAATATTAGAAGAGGAAATTGCATCAGAGATTGTATGTGATGGAGGTATAGGCGCATGCATTCTCTGACCTGCAGCACTCTCTTGTGGATTGAGATGATGATCTCCTCCAGGTAAATTGCGCAAGCGAAAGGTTCAAGAGGTAAGGTATGCACCCAAGATTTTCCAAGCGTTTGCGTTAGCTTTGCTAAGCGTTGTTTTAATAAGCCATTCATCTTCTCAACCAAAGCATTTGCTTGTAGGTTATAAACTGTGCGCAATTTGTGCTTAATCCCCAGGAGGGCAGTTACTTATTTAATCAAAGCATTTGCAAAATGCTGACCATTGTCAGAGCAAATTTCGTCTGGGATCCCCCACCTCGGGGACACCTCCCTCACGAAGTATTTTGCCACCAAACGGGCTTCATCATGGGCACAGGGACTAGCCTCAAGCCAACGTGAAAATGGACACACCACAACAAGCATGTGTTTGTAAGAGCTACATCTATCTTGCATATCAACATAGTCTATATGTAAGTGCCCCTACAGTCACAGCAACGTTCCCCGTACTACTCTTAAAGGGTGACCTGGTAGGAATTTTTGGCAAATCATACAGTTTTTCACAAATTCAGAAACATTCTCGTATAAGTTTAGCAAGAACCAGTCTTCACTTATCCCCGTGGCCACATGCTCTTTCAATACGCGGGCAGGGTAGTGGAGCTGTTCTAGTGCTACTTTCAACAAAATGTTTGGCATTACCACCTTGCCTGTGCTATCCTGCTGCCAAATTAGATCTGTTGGGGACAAAGAACATCCTGCTTTGTTCCACAATTCTTTTTAATCATCTGGTGCTTCTCCCTGCAATTCTATTATTTGTACTATTGGGGTTGCATTATATTTTCTGGCAATGCACCTTTTTTCCTTTTTGTTTTTTATCAATGTCGTAAGTGGTATTTTTTCTCCTTTGCCAGGGAACAGCAAATGTGTCCCTTCTGGTTGATATGCTGCTTTGTCAAGTTTTTTATTTTGTTACCTAATGACATAAAATCGTGCCCTCCTGTATGGGCCTTGCACTTTATTAAAGCCATTTCTACTGGGAGTGGTAGCACTTCTAATAATTTACTCAACAGTGATGCATGTTGTACTGGTGTGCCATCACTTGTTTTGAACCCTCTCCTTTCCCACCTTGCCAGTCCTGAATGCACAATGGATGTTACGTATGCAGAGTCTGGAAAGATATTAACTGCTTGCTCTTCTGACATACCAAGTGCCTCAATTAATGCCACTTATTCTGCTGCTTGCGCAGAGTAGTGCGCTGGCAATCGTGTCTGTAAATACCCTATCAACTCCTCTCCCTTTTGTATTCCATGTTTGTGTCCCACTACTGCTGACCCAGAATGCCTTTGTCCTGAACCTTGGTTGATACTTGAGCTTCCATCAATAAAAATCATGTCCCCCCGTTCAATCACTTCCTCTTTTACCAGGGGATTACCTTCCCTACTGTCTATGCATGCCACACAATCATGTATGTAATCTCCCTCCTCAATTTGTTCTGCAATGAATTCTGCTGGGTTTATTGTTCTGCATTTTACCACCTCTATTGCAAGGTTTGTCAGTATTCTTTTGTACCCTGAAGATCAATGTTGATTTGGTCCTTTCTAGTATTGCGAACAGTTTAACGTACAAAATTACAGGTCACCTCAATGTTATTATTGATGTTTTCTCAGTTCCAAACGCAGCAGCAGCAGCAAGTGGCTGTTTTATTCGGGATTTGAACCACTGTTGCTCTTTGTTGCCTGCTTCCAAGACTAGCACGTTGGACCTGTGCTATCCTGCGTTCACAAAGAAAGTTTCCCTGAATCACGGGGTCAATAGATCTGCTGTAGTAGGCCAGTGGCTTGTGTACTGGCCCTTCTTTTGTGTCAGCACGGCGGCCATCAATTTGCCATCTGAGTGATAAAACAAGTCAAACTTCTCTTTGTAATTGATGTAAGGGAGCATGGTATCATAAGTATGACACCAACACAAAAGTTACAAGTTTCAAAACCTTTATTAGATTCTTGGGGTTTGGAAAAACTCCTACGTTTGCCTAAAGTCAAGATGGAAGTAGTCTCTACCATCAAATAATGAAGAAAACACGGTACTAGTCAGTCTATGGCAAATAAAAATGGCCTATACTAATAAAGTCTAATGGCTGCTGTAAGGAAGGCATGGTATCAAACAGTAAGACACAAGTTATCACAGTTCAAGGGAGTTTATTGAACTTCACTTGGGTTTTAAAAACGCTTATCTAATCTTAAATCTAACTATGGGAACAAGCTACGACCATCAAATAATAATAAGGCAGTCCTACTCCAGTCTGTCAAAATAAAAGGGCCTATACCAAAAAACGTATTGCCAATCCTTACTTCTAAACACAAATAGTGTGGGAAACAATGTTATACAAAAGAAAGGTTTTCAAGAAATAATATGTCAGGATATTCAAGCAGTTGGCTTCCCTTCCCCAAGTTTTCAGCACGGGACAAGGTGGCACACTCGAGCTTAGTACAGTCTCTGGCTTTTCTAGCATGAAGATGCAGTTCAAAACTTCCTCATCACGGCTTTCTGTGCCAAAGTCTCTTTGCCCTTCAAAGACTCTTATTTCATAGGGCCTGATGTGACACAACAAAACATTAAAATTCCTTTCATCTAAGGATTTTCACTTATACAACTTCTCGGATGATTTTCTGTTCACCCCGGGTCCCCCTCCACCGTGCTCAGACCCACTTTAACACAAAACCTTCAATTGGTCTCCCTTTTTTGGGCTTGGACCAAATTCATGTACTTTTCCAAACTTCCTCTACTTCATCAAAATCGAAGACCTTCGACTGTGTGCAGGATTTTGCTTGTCCCGTTGCAGGACCACTTTGATTCACATTCATTAGTTCTCTTTCAATTGGTCTTTCCTCTGAAATGTATCTACCTTTGTCACTTTTCAGCTGGATACCTTACAGAGACCTTCGATTGAGCACCCATGCAGTGCTGAACCACTCTGTCAAAAGAATTGTAGCTTGCTTTAAAGTTCAATCACTCATCAGCAATACAACTTTACTTGCGTCTCTTATCAAACGCATTTTAACAGTGTTCATTCCAGTGCTCGCCATACAATGTTGCTGCTTGCAACCTTGGCTTCAACACAGACCGGTCTTGTAGCGGTCTCCCCTACTCACCGGCTGGGTTGATTTCACTGAAGCGACTTTGTTCTTGCAGTCAAGGACGGTACGACGGCGGCTAGTGATTCTTCCCGCCTTAATTATTGACGCAGGAGGGCCCCGGGTATCTCCGACACACAATGCAGGATTCTTCGGCCTAGTTTCCTAGACTTATGCTTTCTATTCTCGAGGTAGCTGCAAAGTAATGGTTCCTTGTCGAAAAGGTCAAGGGAATTTACCTCCTTCCGACCCCCTTTGGTTTTGCCGTCATTCCTCTCTTGCATATCTGCCGTCTCAAAACTGCTGTTTCCTTGTGCGCTTTGCCTCGCTCAGAGTGTGCTCTCGCGCTCCGCATTTTAACCGTGTGGGGAAGTGTAATGGAAATCAGGTGTGTGTGATGGACAGTAATTGCCTGACTTCGCCTGACCATTGTATTGGGACACGTCAGGTATACTTCTTGGGTGTTAGTCTGTTTTCTCCCATAGCGGGCTGTCTGTGAGAAAGTGTTTGTATTGTAAAAGGGCGGGTAGAGTTCCTGAATATCCTACTTGGTAGGATGGGGGGAAGGTGTTACAAACAAGGCGATACCGCGTCTCTCCATCCAGTGTCCCACTCCCACTGCCCAATGACCCGTCACCCAGATGATCCTCCCGCACTGGTCCACCCTCAGGAACTGGATCCAAAAGCGATGGCTGTGTCCTGGCCACCTGGATGAGAGATCCCCAGGGACTAGTGGGTGAGACGCCTTCTGGTTTCTCACATGCCCTTCCCCTATGCAAGGTGGATATACCAGGTCCTTTTCTAGGTTCTTCGATTTGAAGATCCTGTATGAAACAAGAGGGAAATATATCCAAGCACTCTTGCATAGTCCATAGGTTTCCATTCTTTCGCTCCGGTAGAGGTGAGATGTTCCCATTTATCTCCTGAATTCATCCCATAAACTGGCAAGGACGGATTGCCTCTGGAATTTGCAGTTCAGCATATTTCGTGGAAGGTTTTTGGTGAATGGTAGGGTCAAAGGATTCTTTCTCTGTGCATTCCCATACGGGAGAGGTTTAGGAGTAACAGTTGGTGTCCCAATGGTCTTGGGGTACAAATTCCCTATGGGGAATTGGAAGCTCCTGCAAGAGAGTGGAGAACGCAGGGAAGTCCCTTAGCACAATTTTTCTTTGAATTGGTACTTATATGGAAAGCCTAGAAAATGGTTTTCTTATGAAAGGTCCAGTCCTTTTCAGCTATGATTCCTCTTTACTAGGCGATTTCCTTTGTGCCAATGGGTTTGGTTATTGACCGGGATCTGCACCCTAAGTACTTGTATTGCGACTGTAACAATATTAGAATACTGTATTTTTCTTTGAATTGGTACTTATGTGGAATGCTCTCCTAGTATAGGAAAAAATTGATAACTTTTAGCTACTAGTTTGTCATGTGTTGATTTTTTTATGTATTATTTTCCATATTCTCTCAAACTGTTTCCTTTAGAGAATAGCTTGGATTCTTTAACCATGTATTAATTTCATACATTCAAGGTATTTCATGTATCTTGCACATTACTTTTTCTCTCATTATTTTCCATGCATTTTTTGTCTCCATGCATAATTTCTCTGAACACGTGTTTCCCCACAGTGTTGTCTGTGGTTCATCAGGAGAGATACTATGTAGAAAAGAAAAAAAGAAGAAGAAAGAGAAGAAAGAAAGACGAAAAGGAACCTTGTCAATTATGTTAACTTAAATAAGCACATGTTTCAAAAGCAAAGAAATAATAATTTAATGTTTAATGCGGCGGGCTCACTCACCCTTTATTCCAAATTATCCTCTTAATAGAGCTTGAGGATATTCGTCTCAATCTTGGTTTTTAATTGAAAGAAAAGAGGGGGATTTCCCCCCCCCTCCCTTGGCAAATCTGAAAACAAAAGCCAGAGGATCCAAATGAGTATATAACAGACATGGGTTTTATCCCTTGTCTATACATGACAACATCTGTTTGAATCTATTTGCTTTTTAATATAAGGATATGACTTTTTCCTGTTTGAAATACAAAACAGGCAATCTTTATAAATTTGGCAGTCTAATTTATAAAGGCAAAAAACCTTAAGGTTAAACATGCTGTATTAGATCCCAAAATGTGTTACCTTTGAGTTTGTATTTCTGCTACCAGGTCCAATTGCCATGTAACCCACGCCAGGATCCGCGTTGGGTTGTATCATTTCCTTTTCCGTTTTATAGTCTGTGGTAGTGACGGCATCACGTATCTGAATGCGATGACGTCTCACGTTCAAAATACGTGCAGCAGCAATTTTAGGGTATAGTAGTTTGCCGTTAAGTAGTCTTAAGTAAATAAGACATTGTGGTGGCCATTTTCGAGTATGTAGCTGGGTGCTAGTGTGTCTGGTCTTTGATACATAGTTTAGCCATCATATTGTGCTGCTATCTGAGACTTTATGGAGCTAAATTCATAATAAACTACTATTGAGGTACACGACTTGGCCACTTATAGTGTTAGATGCATAAACTGGCCTTCACACTAGTTTCAGCGATGTCTGAAATTCATGATAGTATTTGAATCTAATTTTGCAATGGGGTGCTCCTGTACTCTTCTTATTGCTCTTCAAATGACATGTAAATATTAACGATGTGTCTGTGTCAAAGAAGAGTTTGAAAGGAAGAATAAAGGAAAAAGAAGGTAAAAGACCTAGCAACAATTTATGAAAATGATAATAATAAAGAAATAGAAATATATATAAAGTATCCTTAAAAAATATAGAGACAATTTCAAAACAGTACACGCAATAAACATATAGTGTAGACACATGATAACTGTTACGTTCACCTGGTATCCACAGGGACGCCACCCAGCCAGGTTACTCGCTGGTATGCTTCTCAGCTTTGCCCTGATGTGGTCTGCGGGGAAGTTTCTGCCTGAAAATACAGGTGGACTGTGTTCAAGACTGACTGACTGGGGTAAGTATCCGCCCTCCACCCCCGTATGCTTTCAGTCCCTCTGGCGCCCTCTCCTCACCTTGTGGTAGAATTAGGCATGCTCTCTATCCTGCCTTCTTTGCAGGGGCGCGTTGTCTTTCATGGGTGAGTGCGGTCCAGTTACTTCACTGACGCCGGCCCGTTTGATATTGTTCAGGTTGGTCTTATTGCTGTTCTTTAGTTTTGTTGCTATCCTGCATGCCTTTCTTTGTTTAAAAATGTCTCTTTTTTCTCCCTTAGGTATGCAGAGCTTCAGCGCGGCGAACTGGCTTGGTTGAGCCCCGCTGGTAAATGATGGCGCATTAAGAGCACTATGATGCGGTAAGTAAGCGCTATGCGCAGCGCTGCAATGTCTTGCCTTTGCTAACCTGTATATTCCTTCCTTGTAGGTCGCAGTGTTCTTCAGTGCGAGTGGAATGCCCGGAGTGGTGCCAGCGGAGAGGCGACCAGCCAGGTAAGCCTTTTGAGCAGTTCGTAATTTGTAAATGTCTCTACAGCTTTCTTTAATGTTGCCTCTATCTTCCTCTTTCAGGTGGTTCTGTCCGGGAGGCATGCAGATTCGAGGAAGCTGTTCTCAGTAGCTGCGAGTGTTTAAAGATGAAGACTGCAGGTAAGATGCTGCTGCTAATGATGTTCCTTGTGTCTCCTTGCAAGGTTCTGCTTCTCCGAGGTTCAAGGGAACAGGTGGACACGATGAGTTTCACCTTGCAAGCTGCAAAGTAACACGAAGCATGTTCTGCAGTCAAGGTGTGGTTTATATAGCCCAGGTAAAGTTGTACCAGGGAAAGTAGTTCCAGGCCTGCCACACCCAAAACACTAGACTGCATAGCTTGGTTATTAGGGAACCAAGCTATGTGGATGCCTCCATGTTGGCTGACAATACAATAAAGTAGTTCCCAAGCACATTGTTGTTCATGGTGTATGAGCCTGGCGCCATAGGTGCCAGGACCGGCCCCATGAGGGCTTTTGAAGAGGATTGCAGGCTCTAGAGGCCTGGGTCCTGACTCCACCTGGCCAATGGGTTTGCCAGAGGGGGTTTTGGGCGAGGGTCATGACATTAACTCCATTAGCTGTTTTTTCATCACAGTCTTAAGCCAATAGGCCATCTCATGTTCTGTGTTTAGACCCGATTGGCATGTTTTTAGAGTACATATCCAAATTGCTTCTCTTCGTCGTAATAAAAGTTCACGATTTCCACCTCTTTCAGGTGTTTCCACTTTTTCTAGGCCCAAGAATTTAATGTCTTTGATGTGCGACAGTTCGTGTTCTTGACTGAAGTGTGTTGCCAAAGGGTATCTTGTATCACCATTCTTTATGGCTCTCGAATGTTCAAAGAGACAAATCTTAATTGCCCTTATGGTGCTCCCTACATATTTCTTACGGCAAATACCAATTATGGCATAAATGGCAAATTTGGTGTTACAATTGATGTTTTGTTTAATCTCCTGTTTTCTCCCATTCGGTAGATTAATATGTTTTAATCTGTTCAATGTTTGAGCACAAATTGTGCAATTGCCACATCTGTACGGTCCTGTTGCTGGCAGCACTTTCAAAAACTTGCTTAAATTATTGGTGTTTTCTCCTTTAAGGTGACTTGGACTTAGTTTTTGTTTTAAGGTTGGAGTTTACTGAAAGAACATCATAGGTTTATCTTCTATATGTTTGTTAAGTATTTCATCTGTTGTTAAAATGTTCCAATGTTTCCTCAGAAGTTTCTTCAAAATGTATGCTTCACTGTTGTAGGTGGTAATAAAGTTGACTTTTGTGTGTTTGTTTGTTACTTTCAGTTTGTTGGTCAGTAGGCTATTCCTGGGTATTTTCTCAGCTTTTCTTATTGCTTGTTCCAAATCATCTGCTCGATACCCTCTTTGAGTGAGCTTTTCTTTGAGATCCAGTACATGTGATTGGAATTTCTCATCTGTACTGAAATTACGTTTATTCTTAGTATTTCCCTGTAGGGGATATTCTTTATGATGTGTTTAACATGGTTACTTTCTGCATGTAGCACATTATTGACCGCCGTAGGTTTAATAAAGAGGTCTGTTAGTATTTTATCTCCATCCGTATAGAGTTTTAGGTCCAGAAATTCAATGATATCCATACTAATCTTGTTTGTGAATTTAATATTGTAGCTGTTGTTGTTCAGATATTTAATATGCTCTTGCAAATTTGTTTTGTCTCCATTCCATATCATTAGTATGTGGTCAATATAACGACCCCAGTATATGATGTTGTTTTCATTAAAAGCTTGATGTTGCCATGCATGGTTGAGCTTGAAATGTCCCATAAACAGTTTAGCATATGGCGTCACAAATTTGGCACCCATTGCCGTGCCTTGTTCCTGTTTATAAATAACTTTGTTGAACATGAAAATATTGTTAGTGAGTACGAAATGTAGCATTTCCAGAATCATGTTGTTTAGCTGCAGAAATGAAATAGATCTAGTTTTAAGATAAAATTCAGTGGGTTCCATTCCTTTTAGGTGCTGGATGCTGGTGCACAATGACACCCCATCTAGAGTGACAAATGGAAAGTCCTTTCCCCAAGGTATTGATTCCATCTGTTGAATGACGTGTTTGGTATCCCCTAGGTATGAAGCTAGTCCTGTTGTAAGAGGTTGTAAATGTAGATCAATATATTGTGAGATCTTCTCTTTCAATGATCCTATCCCATTAATTATGGGCCTGCAGGGTGGAAAGGTGTCAAAGGTTTTGTGTATTTTCGGTAAGAAATATTTGAAGGACATTACTGGTTGTGTGATGTCCAGGTAGTCAGATTCCTCTTCTGACAGTAGACCTATGTCGTCCCAATTTCTAACCAGTTGATGCCATTGCAACTGGAATTCCTTTAGTGGATTGTTTTGTAATACAGAGTAGCATTTTGTGTCACTCAAATGTTTGTTTCCTTCTCCAATATAGTCAGATCTTTGCATAAGCACAATATTCCTGCCTTTCCCCGCTGATTTAATTATTATCTGTTGATTTTTTTTCAAGTTCCTCAATTGCTTTTTTCTCTGCTGCAGAAAGGTTGTATTTCATTTTGGAGGATTTGTTCCTTAGATAGTTGCGTCTTAGGTCATTGCTGACAGCCTTATGAAAGATGTCAATAACATTATTTTCCATCAGACTTGGTATGAATTTCGATTTCAATTGCAAATGCAAATCATCCGTTTGAAATGGGTCTATGTTTTGTTCTTCCATAAACATTTCTGTTGTATAGTTTTCCTCGGTAAGGTTCATAATGTTGACAGTACCTTCAACTAGTTCTACAGTGAGTGTGGAGATATCTTGCTCATTGTGTTCTTTTGTTTTCCTTGGAGTTTCAGCAAAGTATTATTTCAGTTTCATCTTCCTGCAGAACATGAACAGGTCAACTTGTGTGTGAAAGTAATCGGCTTTATTGGTGGGACTATAGTTTAGTCCTTTGTTTAATGCTGTTGTAAGTGTATCATCTATCTGATGCCCTGACAGGTTAAGGACAAGATTCACTTGTTTCCTTTTCCCTGAGACTGTGTTTGCATGCCTTTTTGTCGTCCGCCTTTGTTCGATCCTCCTCTTTTTCCCCTCTTGTTTTTGTGGAATTGGTCGTAATATTTCCATTTGCGTTTCGTCTTGTTCCCATTTTGGTTGTAGCCACCTGTTGAAAATTTGATTTTCTTATTGATTTGTGCCTGCGAAATTCTTCTAAAAAAGAGAATTCTTGAGTATTGCTGGAGGTACTTGTTGTTTCATCAATTTCTTTTTCGGGTTTGCTGTTTGTTTCTGTATCTGATGTTTGCGTTGTAGTGCTCAAGTTGGTTGCTGAAGATACTTTTGGTTTGAATCTAACATTGCCTTTTAATGTTGTATTTCCTTTGGTAAGTGTACACCCTTCCTATTTTGTAATCTATTTCATCTCTGATGAAAGTCTTTTGTTTTTTAGTTTTCAATTCCTCTCTGAATCTTGTTAAGTAGTCGTCTAAGATTTGATCGTTTTTGAAAATTAATTCTGGAAGATTCAACTTTTCTATCATCTCTTTTAATTCTTTGATTTCTTCTAAAGCCTTTTCATGTACCATTGCTGTCTGATTGATGATTCTAATCATCATATCTTTGGAGGTTTGTGTAAGTAGTGTTTCCCATTCTTGCAGAGCCTCTGTGTCCTCTTCCTCAAATTATGTAAAGATACAAATCCAAAGCCCTCGGGGTATCCTTCCTACATCCATATACATTTTGACTGTTTTAATCTCCCACCACTTTGCTAATTCTTTTTTTGATGCTGCTTCTAATTTTTCAAACAAGTTTCTTAGTGAGGTGGAAGTTTGGGATGATGCAACATCCCCTGGTATCTGTCGGTCTCGTAGGAATAGCTCCTCTGCTTCTGCATCTCTTTTGTCAAATATTTCTGTCATTTTTGATAGGTGCACAGATTCTGCCTAGGGGAAAGCCTAGAACATGGTTTTCTTATGAAAGGTCCAGTCCTTTTCAGCTATGATTCCTCTTTACTAGGCGATTTCCTTTGTGCCAATGTGTTTGGTTATTGACCGGGATCTGCACCCTAAGTACTTGTATTGCGACTGTAACAATATTAGAATACTGTATTTTTCTTTGAATTGGTACTTATATGGAATGCTCTCCTAGCATAGGAAAAAATTGATAACAACTTTTAGCTACTAGTTTGTCATGTGTTGATCTTTTTATTTATTATTTTCCATATTCTCTCAAACGGTTTCCTTTACAGAATAGCTCGTATTCTTTAACCATGTATTAATTTCATACATTCAAGGTATTTCATGTATCTTGCACATTACTTTTTCTCTCATTACTTTCCATGCATTGTTTGTCTCCATGCATAATTTATCTCAACACGTGTTTCCCCACAGTGTTGTCTGTGGTTCATCAGAAGAGATACTATGTAGAAAAGAAAAAAGGAAGCAGAAAGAAAGAAAGAGGAAAAGGAACCATGTCAATTGTGTTAACTTAAATGAGCAAATTTTTCAAAAGCAAAGAAAGAATAATTTAATGTTTAATGCGGAGGGCTCACTCACTCTTTATTCCAAATTATCCTCTTAATAGAGCTTGAGGATATTTGTCTCAATCTTGGTTTTTAATTGAAAGAAAAGAGTGGGATTTTTCCCCCTCCATGGCAAATCTGAAAACAAAAGCGAGAGGGTGCAAATGAGTATATAACAGACATGGGTCTTATCCCTTGTCTATACATGATGACAACATCTGTTTGAATCTATTTGCTTTTTAATATAAACATATGCCTTTTTCCTGTTTGAAATACAAAACAATGACTTTTTTTGGGGATCCCAGGAATGATGGCTAATGATACCAAATATGACTCTCCTCTGATGTTAATGTACATGGGTATTATGGGATATATTTTGTTATCCATGTGTACACATGTAACTAACTAGGGTTGCATTTTCAAGGTCTGATGTTGTAACCAAATCGGCTCTTATAGCGATCTGTTTGCTACCTGAGTCGACTAATGCCTTTACTTGTTTTCCATTTACCATGGCCTTTTCATACGTAAAGTCAGCGGAGGATTGGCATAAACATATAGCAAAGGTTTCTAAATCTTCTTCGGTTTCTTCCCACTCTTCCCCTCTTAGACAGCCTATTTTTTTTTTTTTTTTTTAAACAATTTTTATTGATTTTCCACATATAACCATATACATTTAGAAACCATTGCTCAACCACAAACTTGCACATTCAGTTACCTGTTTTTTCTCCCTTGCCCCTAACTCCCCATCCCAACCCATCTACGTCGCACTGCACCTCCTGTACCTACTTTCCTACCACAGCTGTTCTTGTAATGTCGCCCCACCTCCTGGACTTACTTCGGTCTCAAACAGCTTGGTCAGAGACAGACAGAGCGGCTATCAATTGCCTGCAAGCCTCAAGCCCTCCATGCTCTGGATCCTAATTCCTCCCTCTTGCTTCTTGCCACACCACTGTTTCCGCATTAGCCTATTTCAATAGATCTCGCCACCATCCTTGTGCAGACGGTCACATTCGCGCTTTCCAACTCATTGCAATTCTGCGTTTAGCCAGTATGTACGCAAGGTCCTTTAGTTTACTCACATGCTTAACTCTACTAGGCCTTGGGAAGCCCCCCAAAAGACATGCCCAAGGGGATCCCACGTCCAGGTTGATCTCCACTCTAGCCATGATTTGAGCCACCTCTCCCCAGAATCTGCCTATCTCTGCACATGACCAGAACATATGCACCAGCTCCGCGTCACCTCTCCGCACTTCGGGCATGTCTGTGTTCTCGTCTGATTGAATTTAGCCATTTTATTCGCGGTTAGGTATGCTCCGTGGGTTACATATAGCTGTATCTGTTGTAACCGTACATTTCTCGACACCTTTTTGTGGTACCCTTGCACTCTGCCCCACATCCCATCTGACATCGGTTCCCCCATATGCGTCTCCCAATTCTGCCTAGTGCGCACTACCTCTTTACCCACCTTAGACATCAATAACTCATATATACGAGAGACCTCATGTCCCCCTTACGACACGTCATATAATGTTTCTATTACTGCATCCAGTTATAGGGCCATTTCGGCTTCGGTTCACTTGTTCTTTATGATCTTTAGGAGTAGAGAGTACGTGATGTACTGTCCCGATGTAATCCTGTGTCCTCAACCATCCCTTCAAAGTCCCTGGGCCTCCCTTCCCCAAGTACATCCCCCACCGTTGCTATCCCCACAGGTTCCCATTTCTTTCTGACGTTGAGCCGGACCCGTATGTCCACTCCTTCCAGCGCCAGTGGTATTTCCGGGAAGCATGGAATAGGATTGTTTATCAAGTGACAAGCCTTTACGCCAAATCGTACTTCCCAGGCGTAACAGTAGATGCTGTTTACTTTTTAGGTAGCCATATTATCTCATTTAGGAAGTATGGGGCACTTTCAGCACATAGTAACCTAGATTCTGGCATCTGTTCCTCTGATAGCCACTTGGCCACAAATTGGAGCTGACTAGCCAGGTAGTATACTTCAAAATTGGGCAGTTTAATACCTCCCTGTTCATATGGGTTCTGCAGCTTCCACAATGCTACTCTTCTTCTCGAATTGTGCCAGATAAAGCTCCTACATATACCTTGCACCTTCATAAAAACACTTTTTTGGTATTGCGTATGGAATATTTGCAAAATAATGTAGTAGTCTAGGCAGCACCACCATCTTTAGTAATGCTCCGCATCCCATCGTGGACAATGGTAATTTAGTCCAGAAAGCCGTACTTTTTTCTCAATGCTGGTCAACGCCTTCTCTGCGTTATGTCTATTTTCTAAATTAGGGTCGTGGTATATGTCTATACCCAGGTATCTACAAGTGTCAGTTTCCCATTTTATCGGTACACCGGCAGTTTGTGTATGGGTGTCCCTACATACACACCTAAGGGGTATAGGCTCGACTTCTGCGGGTTAATAGTTGCACCCAACAGTGCAGCATATCGTGCCAACACACAGGTACAGGAGCAGATCATCAGCATACAACGATATCAGGTGTCATCCTCCCATAGTACTAATACCCGCCTCTCCACACTCCTCCCTCAGATACTCCGTCAATGGCTCCAACGCTAAAATGAAGAGCATCAGAGACCAAGGCCATCCTTGTCTTGTACCCTTACTCAACTGCCACTGTTCGGAAATAGTGGAGCCCGTCTTGACCCTTGCCACCGGCGCACTGTACAGCAATCACACCCATTTGATGTATGTAGGCCCAATCCCGTATTCTTCAGGACCGCTAGTATTCAGGGCCATTTGACGGAGTCGAACGCTTTCACTGCATCAAGTTAAACTACTGCCCCTTCCTGCAATCCTCTCTGGGTATGATCAATTATGTGATGTAATCTTCTCAAATTGTTAGTTATATTTCTGTGCGGAACATATCCAGTCTGATCATCTGAGTGTATAAGTTTACCTATAACCGGTCATAACCTATTCACCATGACTGCAGTTAGAATCTTCCCTGGTTAAGCAGTGAAAGGGGTGTATAGGATCCACAGTCTGTATCTGACTTATTAGGCTTGAGGAGTGGGATAATTTTCGTGTCCCGCAGACACTCTGGCAGTTTGCGTATGCTTAGCGCCTCATTTAACATCGCTAATACTGGGGGAAGTATTTCCGCCATATATTCGTGATAAAAATCGCTAGGGAGTCCATCTGCTCCTGGGACTTTATTGGTTGGTTGTTTCTTTACCACATGCTCTTATTCCTTTAACATAATAGGGATTTCAAGGTTAGCTCTCTCTGCTTTATCGAGTTTGGGGAGAGTAATCTCAGTCAATTCCTCCTGTAAATCTATCAGTTCCCCTTCTCCAGAGTCTTCATATAATGCATGTAATACTCATAAAGGCATTTGTCCATGCCTTCTTGAGTCTCCTGCAACTGTCCCTCTATCCCCCTCACCGCCCTGCTGGGAGATCTCATTCTTATATAGCCAGGCTAACAGTCTGCCTGATTTGTCTCCCTCTGCATGCTGCCTCTCAATATATTTCTTATAGCTTAATTTGCCTAGCCGTTCCCAGTGAGCCCTACACTCCTGCTGCAAAAGATACTTCTATGGCCTCCTCCAGGGATCTTACACCTTCTTGCATAATCGTTTCCAATTTCTTTTCTGCTATTTGCAAATCACGCGTTATGAGATCTTGCAACCCCTTAGCCTTGGCCATAGCAGCCCCTCTCACCACCACTTTAAAGGCTTCCCACAACATCCTGGCTGAATCTACACTGCCAGTGTTGTGTTCAAAATACCCCTTTACCTGCGCCCTCAGGTCCTCCCGGAACCGTGTGTCCTTTAGTGCCTCGACCCTAAGTCTCCATGTCGGGAACCTAGCTTGGAGGGGGAGAACCTGTCCAGTCACAACAAGAGTGGCATGATCTGACAGGACCCTAGCTTTGTACTCTGCAAGTGTTACATTATTTCCTCCCCGTTGAACACATAGTCAAGCCTTGTGTATAGGTTCTGCAGGGCAGAATAATGTGAGTATACCCAGTCTTGTGGGTGCTTCATCCGCCACACATCCACTGAAAAGCATGCAGCAATGTGCTCAGAGCTTTGGCTGAAGGGGTCGGATGAGCTAGCTTGTTGTCCGACCTATCTATCGTTGGGTCCAGAGTACAATTAAAATCCCCACCCCATATCACCACCCCATCAATGAAAGGACTGATCTTTGGGTATAGAGATCTGTAATAAGCAGCAGTGTCCTGGTTTGGGGCGTATACATTAATGATACAAATTTCCTTACTTTCCACCAACTCTCGTATCATTACCATCGTACCATCTTTGTCTATAGAGGACTGGATACACTTGAATGGAACATGTGGTGCTATCCCAATCAGGACTCCTCTGGCATATGCTGAGTAGGTTGCGCCCAGGGTCGTCCCATTCCATTTCTACGTGATTGTGTCTTGTCTCTCTTTAGTCAGGTGGTTTTCCTGCAACAACGCTATGTCTATTTTCTGACGTCTAAAATATGCCATGACCCGATTCCGCTTAATATAATTGTTTAAGCCTCTTACATTCCAGGTGGCTATTCTTTTTTTTTTTTTAAACTTTATTTATTGGTGCACACAAGCCGAGCGCATACATTTACAAATCCAAACTGATTACACATCAACAACAATACACAGTCATTCAGTACCCGATTCTGATTCTTACGCTAGAGCTTTGTCTGCAAGGTACTGCTTGTACCGGTCCCATATATTTCTGGGTCTGGCGGTGGGTAATACAGAGTCTATATACATTTCTTCAGTGTCATTTGTCCATAACATGTCTCTCTCCCAATCTGCCTTGGTTGGGGGTGTTACACTTTTCCACTTCAACAATATTGCCCTCTGGCGATTAGCAACCTCAAATTCAGTAGTTTACGCCACGTCGGATTCATCTTCCCCACCGCACCCAGCAAACACAACTTTGGTGACCACGAGACAGGTAGATCTGCCATTTCATCTAACGCTGCACAGACCTCCCTCCAATACTCTTCCAGCCTTATAAATTCCCAGAGCATATGGTAAACATTTGCGTCTTCGGCATGGCATCTCGGGCACCTTCCCAAAGTGGAGGGGTATATTCGCTTAAGCTTTGCGGGAGTATAGTGTAACCTGTGTATTATTTTATAGTGTATCAGCTTATATCTGGAGTTACAGGAAATTCTTTTGGTCAACATACATATTTGCGTCCATTCGTGGTCCTCTATTTGTTGCCCCAGGTCTAATTCCCAGTTGGCTCTGGACGGGTGACTTTCTGGGAGCCGCCCGTGAACATGTAACCTAACCCCATATTTATCTCTGGTTCTTCCGGGAAGGAGGGGTAAGCACCCTGCACGACTTCTTTAATTCGGTCGTATTGCCATTTGTGTCTATTTGTGTTCCCCACCGTGTCCTTTAGGTCATCCCATGTGGCAAAGAGCCCGCCCCGGAACAGCTGCCCCCATTGAGCGATCCCTCTGGAACTCCAGTGTATGGCCACCTCCCCATCCAGTGAAAAGGGTGCTTGCGGGTCCCCCCATATCGGCATACTCGGATGATATAACCTATCTCGGCCAAAGATATCTGTAATTTTTGCCCATGCTGTAGTTTTCACCTTCGTGGGGTCTAATGAATTATGATGTTTAGGGGTCTGTTTTGTTATCTTATGTAGTGCCAGTATTGATTCTCTTGCTTGTTGGTCAGGTGGCGTTGGCCCTGGGTTAACAAAGTTTGTGGCCCATTGTGCGGCATAATAAGCCTGCGCCGAGAGGTAGTACAGCTCCAGATCTGGTGCCGTTAGCCCTCCCTGTTGGTATGTGTTAGTTAGTGTCTTCCAGTTAAGCCTGGGGTGTCCTCCCCAAATGAACATCGTGCAAGCACTCTTCATCTTGACAAACAAAGTGCGCCTGGGCCACACCGGAACTGTATGGAACAGGTAGAAGAGTTTCGGCAGTATGATCATCTTAACGAGGGCTATTCTCCCCATTAGCGAAATAGGAAGGGCACTCCAGCGTTTCGTTTTTGCACACAGGGAGTCGGACAGCGCATTATAGTTTAGTGCCTGTGAGAGTTGGGCCGTGCTCGCTATATATGCTCCCAGATAGAGTATTTGTGTAGGGCTCCACATGAGACCGCATAGGTCCTGGGGTTCTGTTGTATTTTTCGTGAGAGGGAATACCTCGGACTTGTTAGGGTTGAGTCTCAGTCCAGAGTACCCGCCAAACCTTTCAACTTCTCTCAGTACCTTGCCCAGTGTGCGGTCCGGGTTCCTAAGATTTAGTTAAATATCGTCGGCATACAACGTGATAATCTGCCTCTTCCCCTCCAGCCATGTCCCATGTGCACTGTAGCGTGCCCTGAGAATGTCAGCCAACGGCTGTATTACTAGGGCAAAAAGTAATGGCGACAGGGGGCAGCCCTGACGAGTGCCACCCAACAGCTCCAAGACTTCCGTTAAAGTGCCATTGATTCTAATCCTGGCATATGGGTGCGCATATAAGACATGAATCCACTTGATGATATTGGGGCCGAAGTCATAGTTGCGTATAACCCCAAATAAGAATGGCCAAAAAACCATATCGAACGCCTTTTGCATGTCTAATGAGAACGCTACTGCTTGGGTCTCAGGAGATATTGTTGCTAGTATCTTGTGGCATCTTCTAATATTGGTTGCCGTGGATCTGCCCATAATAAACCCTGCCTGATCTTCATGTACCATGTACGGCATTAACGGTGACAGTCTGGTTGCCAACATTTTAGCGAAAATCTTCGCGTCTGTGTTCATTAGTGATAACGGTCTGTATGACCCACATTCCTCCGGCGGCTTCCCCTGTTTAAGCAATAGCGTGATCACTGCTTCTCTAGTAGTTTCGGGGAGTTCCCCTTTATTCAAAGCCTCCATCCAAACATTGTATAGCCTGGGCACAAGAAGATCGCTGAATTCTTTGTAGAACTCCGCTCCCAGTCCGTCTGTGCCTAGGGCTTTCCCATTGGGCAGTGCTTTGATCGCTTCGGCTATCTCTGCCTCAGTGATTGGGCTCTCGAGGGACTCCCTGGTGGCATCGGCCAGAAGTGTTGTCAGTATTTGGGATAGGTAGGCATCTATCTCCTCATCAGTGATGTCACATTGAGGGGAATACAGTTTCTTATAGAAATCATAGAAAGCCTCCTTCACCTTAACATTCTGCATGGTCACAGTGCCATCAGGCAGCTGTATGCATGGTATTATTGTCGTGCCTCTTTCACCCCTCACCATTCTCGCCAGCAGTCTCCCTGGTCTTTCACCCTCCCCATACCTTCGTGCTGCCACTGGCTTGTCAAAGTAGCAGATCTCTTGTTCCGCTGCCTCTTTGTATTCATCAAGCCTGGTTTTAATTTCGGCGCTTGTCTGTGCTAGGGGAGAGTGTGCGTGTTGCGTTTGTAAGGTAGCTATTTGTGTTTCTAGACGTGTCAGTCTACTCCTAATATCCTTCAGGAGTCCGCTTTCAGCAGATATGGAGCTGCCCCTAATGCAAACCTTGAATGCCTGCCACAGTATTGCCTGACTAGACACCGTTCCCTCATTAATTTCAAAATACTCCTGTATTTGCCGAGCCATTGCGTTTTTATAGACTTGATCCTGGAGGGCCAGAGGCTTGAACCTCCACGGTGGCCTAATTGCCATGACACCGGGTATTTTTATTGTTAGCTGTATCGGGGAGTGATCCGAGTACGTTCTGGGATAGATATGTGTGTCCATCACCCACCCCAACAACTCATTGTCCACCAGCCATAAATCTATTCTGGAGTGCATGTCATGGACTGAGGAGTAGAATGTGTATTCCCTTTTGTCCAGATTCAGCCTTCTCCATGCATCTTTCAGGTTGAGTTCAGTCATGTGGAGAAGTATTTTTTGTGCCGCCTTGGTGAGTGCTCTAGATCTTGTTGATGTGCGATCTAAGTTTACATCAAGGATGGTGTTGAAATCCCCCCCACAAATCAGATGGGCCGTCGGGTAGTTTGCTAACTTCTCAAATATTCCAGCATAAAACTCTGGGTGATCAACGTTCGGCCCATATACATTGAGGAAGACTATTTCCCTATCGCTGAGGGTCCCGTGGAGCAACACATATCTGCCTTCAGGGTCGGTTTCTGAATGTATACAGGTGAATGAAAGAGACTTATGGATAAGGATGGCCACCCCTCTTGCCCTTCTCGAATAAGTGGTGAAATATTGATGAGATCCCCAACTCGGGATTAGATGTCCTGCTTGTTGTGGCCCTAGATGTGTTTCCTGCAGGAAAATTATTTTGGAGCCCAGCCTGTTCACATATGCTATTATCTTTCTCTTCTTTATGTGGGTTCCCAAACCGCGTACATTCCAGCTCAATATTTTCAAGCCGTCTGTGCCTGGACATGTTGCTATTCTGAGTTCACCCATCTTTCCGGACCCTATTCTCCCACTTCCCATCTACAGCTCTCCCTTTCCTGTTTCGTAGTGCGTGTCTGTCAACCGGTGAACAACTCCCCTAACTTCCCCTCTGCCCCCACCCCAACCGTCCCCAACAGTTGCCCAGCTCCAAAACTGAATCTCAGGCATCCCCGCTTTTCCCTCTTTTCTCTGCCCATTGCCGATACTCGGAGTGCAGCAGGCGGATACTATACTACAAGTATCCCAACTAACTAACCTAGTGTGGGGAAAGAGTGATGCTTAACGCCACCTACTTGCATGTAGCCTGCGTGACTCTTGCATTTCGCTAGCAATAAAAACGTAGTTGCTTAAAAGTTTGAGTGTCTCTACCGCCACAGAATGTATCAGCCCCTCCTCGTTACAGAATGTACGTTAAAACACCCATCGCAGCTTCACATGTCACTTTCTTCCACCAGCTGATCACGCTGCTCCTACAGCATATTCTGCAAGTCCATCCATTTGTTCACCTCCTCGGGGGTCTTGAAAAAAAGAGCATGATCTTTGTGCAGCACCTTCATCTTCGCCGGATATAGTAACATATTTGAGGTTGGCAACGCATAGCCTTCTTTTAACAGCCCCATAGCTAATCCTTTGTTTCTGCACCAAAAACGTGTAATCCGGGTATGCAGTGATAGATGCCGACACCCAGCTAATTGTACCTTCTTTTCGAAATTATTCCAGGATTCTCTCCCTGTCTTTATAGTTCAATATCTTACCAATTATCGGCCGGGTGGGGCTGCAGGCGGCGGTCTTCTCGTCAGGGCTCCATGCGCCCTCTCCACTGTTAAACCCCTGGGTGAATGATCCAGCCCCTATTTCCTGCAGGAGCATGTCCTCAATATAGTTGGCCGGGTTTTGGCCCTCCTCGCCTTCCGGGAGTCCAATAATTTGCACATTATTTCTCTGAGCCCAGCCTTCTGCTTCTTCCGCCCTATTTTCCAGGTTCTGCACTTGTTTCAAGAAAGAGACTTCCTGGGAGTTGTCCTTGTAGCTACAAGTGTTGGCCTTCACCTCCTTCTCCAAAAGTGGGTTTGGCAAATGCATCTAATGACGACTGCTTCCCTTTACCCTTATTTGCTTTAGCCGCCATTGCAGTTACACCACACCCTGGAGCCCTCCTTTACATCAAGCACTCGTGGTGCAGCAAGCTGTCTGATACCGTGCTAAGCTGGGGTTGTGCTCCGTTGCTCTTGCTATGGTACTTTTTGTGTACCACTTTAGAGTCTCACCACATGCCCACAATCTGTACCTTTATTTCCGGCGACTCCCTCCTCTATCTATACAGACATGAGCTTGGTGTACATGTCCAGCGCATGCCCTTCACTCCACCATCACGCACCTTACTGCTCGGCACACTGTCCAGTTGCAACAGGAGGTTCTCAGTGTTCCGTTACCATAGCTGGTCCTCCTTCCCTCCTACCGGGGCTCCCGTTACTCTCATGTATAACTATCATGCGTTACGAGCTGCCCAAACAACCCTTGCCGCCACACTTATCTGCCACCTATTCGTCGTCTGCCTTTGGCATCGCTTAGCGTCTGTCCTGACTTGGGCTGGGAGGGCCTACTTGAGCAGTTCCTGCAGGGCTAATATGTCCTCCCCAGTGCCTTTTCGTCTCTTCACTGGTGTATGCGGCCCATCAAAGCCTCAGGATGTTGCACGTCCACTGCGCCGCAGACTTCCGACCTCTATTGTTCTGAGGCTTACCCTTCGCTGGCGGTAGCACCGAAATCAATGTCACTGGTATCTGCCAGGTGCTTGCAAGCATATGTTCCTCAGCGCCTAGCCATTGCCAGCTACGTTATAATGGGACCCGTTGCAGGTCCTTGGTCCAGATTTGCTTCGCACAGTTCTGTATGTGCCACTTTGGCATGGCAGCGGTCTCTCCAGCCTGCTTCTGCCCACCAAATCTATATCTGTGCACTGTGTCTTCCTTGTGTGCGTTGGGGCTCTCAACCTCCCTTGTCCGACTCATTGAACATCTGCGTACAGTCCACAGGGTACGCCACCACCGCCTCTGATACACAGGGTCTCTTGCGAGTTCTCTCACCTCGTTAGCACGTCGGTTACCGTGGAGTGCAGAAATGGCTTCACTGCCTGCTTTCTCACTTTTGACATTGCATATCTTGTTTCATCCGCACAACCTTATGTCCACTGGTGTGCATGTAAATCCGCTGCACGGCTTTCTGCGTGTTCCGTTCACAATGAATGACAACCCGTGGCCTCTAAACTCATAACACAGTGTTTCCTTATCGCACTTGGAGTCGTTCACACTGACTTGGAGGCCGCCCTCTTTTTTCCGCTGCGCTGTTTCTGGCCATGAAATATACACTCTCGAGTATCTGCACCAGTTCCTTCACCCGTGCGGTGCAACAATGTATCCTCCGATCAGCTGTACCTCGCGCTCCTGCTATTTGCCATATGCGCATCAGTTTCCGTCTGCACCGCTGCCGTTGGTACTGTCTTCTGACTTTCTTTCACTACACCGGGTCTGCTTTCAATGAAGGACGGCACAACGCTTCGATCTTAAAGTGCTACAATATTGAGCCCTTCTCTTTGTTCTCAGCTGGGCTACATTTTGTGGCCTTTGTCAGCGGGATCACACTATCTTCACTGACTCATAATTAATTTCTACATATGCGTTCCGCATCATACTTTCCACCGCTGCATGCCCTTGATATTCATACCGCTACAGCTCCAGATCCACGTCGTACAGCAAGCTCAGAGCGCCTAGTTTCAGAAGGATCATTGATGGATCAGCAGGAGCACCCAGAATACATGTCTTAGTCCGTGGTCATGTAGCCACACCACCTTAGACAGCCTATTTCCATGGGTTCTTCCTTCAGAGTTTTAGGACAGTTTCTGGCCAGATGGCCAGTTTCTCTGCATGAAAAGCAGGTAGGAGGAGAGGGTTTGATTCCTATAGGCTCTTCTCGTTTACTTTTCTCTCTAACCCTTCAGTTAGTTCTTTTAACTTCCATTCATTCTTTTGGTATCCATTCCTTGGATTTATAGTATCCTCCCCCTCAATCTAGTACCTGGGGGTGGGAGCGGTGAGTGAGGTTGCAATCTTTCTAGTCCACACTTCGATGTACCGAGTGGAAGTGTTTGACTGCATCCGAGTGGTTTTGGGCAGTCTCAATAGCCATGATTAGCGTGGGTCGATTCAGTTGTAGTACTGCCTTTTGCAAAAAGGGTGACAAAGAATTGGTGAATTGCTCTAGAGTAATCATTTCTACCAATTCTTCCATTGTTTTGTTGTTAATCAAGAGGGCGACTGATTGATTTGTTCTCCTAATTCAAGGGGGGTTCACCAGGGTCTAATGGCCCTTAATTCTTGATGACAGACGTTACAGGTTTGCCCTACCGTTTTTAGAAGCCCCTCTTTTATGGATATAAAGGTAGTCCCCTGGGCAAAGTTAAGTAGCTGTTAGGTGGTTTTTAGCTCACCTTTCAGCAGAGGTCCTAAATACATTTGTTTAGATTTCTCCTAATTGCTTGGCTAATCGCTCGAAATTCAAAAAGTAATTCCCTAGGTCTTAGCCCTCTTCGTATAGTTGTAGTATTACTTGAGATATTATGGGTCTTCCCTGTAGCTCAACCAATCTGTTAAATTCTCTTGAAAGCAAGCTTTGGCCTGAATCTGATAGGTGTCTAGATGGGCTATGATGGTGATGATGTCAGGTTGGCCATGTCTTCAGGTGGGGTAAGGGTTCCCTCTGTCGTATTTTCTGTATCAGAAAAAAACAGGTCTCATCACCTTCCGATAGTGTTTCAAAGTCGTCTGATTCCTCCAAATCTGATTCCAACGAGGGGAAGATCTAGATAGGTTGATTGCTAAACATGATGGACCAGGGACCGAAGCAGATTTGGTATCAAAAGGAAAAGGTTCAGGAACATCTGTTGGATGTTATAGTGGGAAAGTGGAAGGGTATCTAATAATAGCTGAGTTTTGAAGAATACATGTTGTTGACCTGTTGGGACATGAAGCTGGGAAAACAAAACCTCTTTAAGAGTGGATACACTGAACCGGGACAGCCGACGCAGCCCTTTAAGACGAGGTAGCAATACTTTGAGATGAATGGGGATGCAGAAGTTACTCAAACATCAATAATCAAAACGACTCAAGAAGTTGGCAAATTTGACTGTTTTATTATCAATTATCTAAAACAGAGTACAACGGACATCAACGGACATCTCATAGCATGGTCTCTTAATCCATTTAACAAAAAACCTCATACTTATAGTAAAAACTCGTCATTGATGACATGACGCTAACCTACTTACAAACGTCATCCTATGTGGCAAACTTCAAAAATTTAATGACAAATGTGATAGGCTTAGAGGGAACATCTAGATATATGTTCCATACTAGTCTAAGAAAGTGATAAGCTCCTTAAGTTCAGGTGAGGCAACTAAGCCCTACTCTCAAATAGGTCACTATGAACGTCACTAAATACACAACGTCCTATTGGTTATACAAACTATATGGCTCTTAATTATGCGGCCCCCTACAATTAGTTGGCACTCTTACATTCATCAGTACTTTTCCACCCACATTAGCAGCCCGCAGGCTGGACTTCCAGGTGCTGGTGAGCTGGTAATAACCATAGCTTCCCACCAATTAGCATATCATCTATCATCACCTCAGTGGTCTGCACATCAATTAAGCCTTTGAATTTGGCCTTGGAAATGTTCCCTGCTCTGGAGAATACAGGGGAGTAGAGGCACGCTCTGCCCCTCTGCGTAGGTGTTGTTTGTCATGTTTGTCCAAGTTCATCCCTTCATGTGACTGAAGACCACACATTTGAGTTCTGGTGCATTTAAAATACTGCTATTAAATGAAACTCTGGCGTCTTCCTTGTTTTCGTCCATGCCTTCAGAACAGGAGTTTCATTCTTTCACACGATTGTAACTAATGTCTGCTCATCCCAGTCCGATAAGACCTTGGCTTCTTGGGGCTGATCCAGCCTCGCCTTTCTGAGATTCACTTCTGTAATTTCATTGTTTTTCAACTGCGACACACTGGAAAAGGCCTTCCTTCTCTGTTTCAGCTCTGCTATAATACGTTGTGGAAACATTAATTATTTACTACTCCTATATATCTATACGCCCAAGCGGAAGTGCCCTGCTACTCCTGGGAATCCCTGATGCAGCGAGTTTGTAGGAGCTGACTTTCCTATTGTGCTTAAAGGACATTCGAAGGAAAGGTCTGTGTCAGAAGCAAGGACAATTCTATAATTATCATTGGACTTTATAGTGTGCCTATTCAGTATTAGAGTATTCCTTTCCCTATTTCCATTAGTGATCCGCCCCCTTTCTCTGCATAACTACAAAACGTCAGGCACACGCGCCCCAGCGCACGCGCCCAAGCGGAAGTGCCCTGTTGCAAGTGTCCTGTTACTTCTGTTAACCATGGGACCGGGGGCAGGGGCCTGGTATTGGTATTTTTTCTTGTCATTATAAACTGCCTGAATTTTCTCATGCTATTATACACGGGGCTGCGAGTCGCAGGAGCGTTAAAAAGTTGAGCTTCGCTCTAACAGTGACCCCTAGCGTGTTCCGATGTCCAAGGTGGTACATTAGTTGCAAAGTTGCTTTGAGTTCTATCATTTAATATTGTTAATACATTTTCTCTCTACTCTCGTGCTAAATGTGTCTTGTAGATCTGCGAGTGTAGAATATGTGTTTCCCAGAACAAACACAATGGGTCCAGTTACAAGGAGTACAAAGCTACAAGTGGCGCGGATGTATAATGATATTTTATCTGCGCCCTTGTATTTACACCAGTGAAAAATACAATGAGACTGGCTCTTAATATGCCTTTCCCCCTTCCCGGCTGACCCCAGTGATTTGGTTCTTTTGGATTCTAAGGTGGCGGCCCATTCCTCTATTCCTTCGAACTTGGGCCGCTCACATCTTGAAAATTGATGTCAGGAACCGCGGGTGGAAGTTGTGGAACTATTGGAGGCACTAATATCCTCTGTGTATCTCCGCTCTAGTCCTCACCCAACATGGCAGAGTCTCCTATATAATCCGACTCCACCCCCTTGCCGGTGCGTTGTATCTGTGTTTCTACCTATGGTGCTCCGTGTACCTCTGTGTTACTCTCTTCCCTCTTGTTCCTCTTTGTCTACTTGTGCTCATGTGATACTTTGTTGTATTGCTCCTTCCTATTACTCTTTATGCTCGTATGCTTTTTTGCCTTTCATTCGTACACTTACTGCTTTCGGTATCTGGTGCTCGTTTGTTTACTTTCTTAGCTCTGGCATTCTAAGGCCCTTCCACTCCATTGACCCGCTCTCAGGATTGTTAAGCTTCGTGGCTCAACGAGACTCCTCCTACTTGTTCCTACTTTCTTGAACTGCAGCGTCTGGCCGTTTCCTTTCTAGCTCTTCATATTTTCTGACTCAGCCTTTCGCGTACCCTCGCGTATACTCCTTTCTTTTCTTTGACCCAAACCTTCTTTTGTCAGTTCTGTACTCGCTCTAATTCTGTCTGATTTGAGTGCTTTCTTCCCTGCGTCTTACCTTTTAGACGGTTTCACTGTATCTTCAGTTGTAGCCTTTTCTATGCGAATTCCAGGACTGTTACTGAGATCTTATTTTTTTCACTTTCTATTATTTTTCGGCCCATTCCTCGGCCGAGTTTTTCTTCCAGCTCTGTCTATTTCTATTTATCTGTCTACCTCGCAGAGGCGTCTGCTATCCACCCTTAGAGTTACTTACCTTTGTGAGACTTACTTTCTGCAGTAGGAGTGTGGGCAAACCTGCCTTGTCTGGGACCTGATCCTTCAGCACATTTTTCTCTGGACTATTTGCTTAAACCACTTCCTGCATCCAAGATCTCCAGGGTTTTTTTCCGCCTTCTGGCTTTTTCCCTGGGAGTTGAGGCTGGCCCCACGGGTGCCCCGAGGGCAGATTCCCATCTCTGCCAAGGTGGCCTTCGGGGGGGCCAGACCTTATTTACACGAGCGGAAGGTCCGGACACCTAAAGACAAGGCATCTAAGAAGAAGAAGAACCACCTAAAGGTGGAAACAGCTTCTAAGGACCTAACTTCTGAGGATTCAGGTGAGGCGAAGGGGGAGGTTTCATGTCCATATCGTTCCTCAAATCAAACAGGGAGAAACCAGCCAACTATTTCAGAATTCACTTTTATGGAAACTCCCCCGGACTTTCTTCCAGTGGATGCTACGTTATTAGCACGATCTCAATATTTAGAGGAATCGACTAGTCTGATCTAGCAACAGGGATTCTCTGAAGGGTTTTCTGATAGAGGATTTTTGCCTAAAGTAATGGTCAAGTGCTAGAGGAGTTAAAAAAGCACTCCACTTGTTTTATGGAAATACAGATATTGATAGAAAGATTAGTGGGACTGGCAAAATCCTTTTCATCTAGCAAAAATGGTATGCCTGTGTCGGACCCAATACTTCCTCAGTAGAGGGTCCCAAATGGATCTGACGGGTTGGGAGTGGAATTGGAGGTAGGACCCACTAAAATTTCTTTGGGTACCACAATCGAAATACCTATAACTACTGAACCACCTCTTGTAGTGCAACCCGTGTAAAGATTAAAAAAGAGTAAAAGTAATAATAAAAAGAAAAACCTCAATGGCTCGTTTGGTAACATAAATAAATAAATCTTCAAAAAAATCATGGCAAAATTCTATTAGGGAGGAACGAGACCAAATGGAGAGTTTTGAACATGGCTTGGATTGTGAACTAGAAGAAGGCTCTGTGATTGGTATGTGCTAGGGGTGTTTAGCAGCCAATACTCTCTCGGAAGTGTTGTCCCATAAAGGGAAAAAAGACAGAAGGGTGATAGAGCTCAGCCGCTAAACTACCAACCCATTGCATTATTAGATGCAGAATCAAAAATCTTCGCTAGTATGATATTGCAACAACTTGAAGATTGGTCAACATCTAAGATGATCATAACAAATTTACAATTTGGCTTTAGAAAAAGAGTCGGCACAGAGGTAGGAGGCTTGATGATAACTTTACTCCAAGAATTGGCATGGAAAAAAAATGCAACCCCTGTCTTTCTCGCAGCAATGGATTTATCCCTTGCGTTCGACTTAGTAGACAGATCGCTTTTATGGACAAAATTGAACTCTTTAGGGCTGCCTGCTGAGATCCTGTCTATCTTCATATACCTTCCTTCCAAGACGCGCACGCTGCCACTGAGCTTTCCACCCGGGACATAAATATATCACCTTGAATGGGCTGGTTGTAAATGCCCATAAATCCCATGTAATGCGATTTAGTCTTCGGAAAAAACCGAGCCCATACAGATGGTTTTTGGATAAGGCAAAATTGGAAGTCAGAAATTCAATGATATATCTTGGCTTTCCAGTTTTTGATAAATCTAATATCGGTCCATTACATAATCATTTTCTGTTAAGGGCTAAACTGATAGTAGCACAAACGAAGATGGTTGAACACAAATATTGTGCATTTTCTTGGTTACCTCTGCTTCGTTTTTACATACTTATAGTGCTACCAAAATTGTGCTATTGTCTTGAATTATACTTTATTTCTAGTAACCCTGACCTTGGAAAACTGGAAGCCAGAATATGGCAAGCAATGGTGATCTGCCTTCCGAAATGCATTCCCCTATCTGCGCTAAGATATGAAATTGGTCTGCAATCAATACAAAGTGTAGTTGAATGGAAATGTCTTTGCCTATATAGAAAATTGATCATAGATGAATGTAAAAATCTGTATCATGACCTGGGTCAACACGTGAGAACTTGAGACATGATCTCTCCCAGTGAGTGTTTCTTGGTAAGCTCGCTGGGGTGTCTAGTCAGCTTCTAGATAAAGTTATGTCTGATACAGAAACTCTAGTAGGTAATCCTCAACAAGTAAAGAAACTTATGCGATATGCTGACTGGGCGACCACGATGCATGATGTATCCAAGTCGGCTCTATATTTCCATCTGGTATTCCATTATAAATGCCTGGGAAACCTAGAGCCATTTTTGTCTTGCTTCCCTAACAAAAAGTGGAGAAAGTCATTCATGAGATTTCGATTCAATGTGCTACAAACCGGTGTGATTATGGAAATTCAGGGAAAGTTTCCTACAGCCTCGATTTTTTGTAGTCATTGCAAGAAGGTGGGTACCATAGAAAATTTTAGACATCTTCTTTTGGAATGCCCGGTGTTAACTCCATGTAGACATCAATATTTTGGGAGATTTGTGTGGAATTATGAGAGAGTCGACTTGGATGCACACTGGTATTGCATGTTATTTGGTAATAAGGTCGGCCTTCAGCTAGTGATCGTGAGATTTTTGTCTGACAAATGTGGCTTAATAAATCCTTAAAAAAAATTCCTGCATGAATTACAATCTAATGGGGACCTATACTATGTGATTCATTTAGGTTGAACATGAATGAAAATAGGAGTGGTATTTCTATACACTTGTATTCCTAACAAATCTGTAATCACAGTTACATTTTGCGTTGATATCTACTCTGTGTAAATAGAATGATTGTTGTATAGTTTTTTTATCGAGTTTTATCGACATGGTTTTAAATGAATTTGTATTAGTAGTTTTACTCTTATAATGGTTTGAGTATTTGTTATATTAGTTTCTGTATGTATTATGTGGAAACTAACTGATTTGTAGTTTTATTGTCTTCATCATTGTATTTTTGGAAAGGTTTTCTTTGTTAACCAAAACAAAGAATATATGTATACGTTGGTGCATGCCACAATCTATTCACTACATAGCTAGCCTCAAGAATACTTTGTCTGCTTGCGAAATTTTGCATCTGTACACATGTAACATTACTGGATATCTTTGTTTCTGTAGCATAAGTTTCTTCATCTCGAGGCCGAGATGTCACTTATCTTTGATACTGTCTTGATGCCTTATAGACTATATTCACTTTTCTTCTCTCTGCATCTCTTCCATGTACATTAGTCTAGCTTTGTGTGATGTCACCAATCTGCTCTTTCTTTCATTGGTCCTGCTTCATCTGGGATTTCATTCAAATGGCCATCATACTGTCTCGTATGTAGTCATAGCTTTCTCAATGGGAACCTTGCCTCTAGGATTCTCCTTGGTATCAGTATTTTCACTAGTACTGCACGTGTCTCAAACTCTGGCTCCCAACATATTGGCAATATGGGCGAGATGCTTGAGGTGGGGGTACTTGGCTCCTTCTCTACAACATGATCATAATTGAGGAGTTCAACAATTCTGTATTAGCCTTCTGGTGGTACAACGATTATCAGCGATTTTTGTAAATTGAATCATATCACTCTCCTGAGAACATATGTAAGGAAGGCATGGTATCAATCAGTAAGACAGACACAAGTGATCACAGTTCAAGGGTGTTTATTGAACTTCTATTGGGTTTGAAAAACACATATCTAATCCTAAATATAATGCCGGAAGCAAGCTACAACCATCAAATAATAATAAGGCAGTCCCAGAAGAGTCTGTCAAAATGAAAGGGCCTATACAAATGAACCTATTGCCAATCCTTACTTCTAAATACAAATATTGTGGGAAACAATGTTATGCAAAAGAAAAGTGTTCAAGAAATTATTTGTCCGGATATTCAAGCCATTGGCTTCCCTTACCCACGTTTTCAGCGCGGTACAAGGTGGCACACTCGAGCTTAGCGCAGTCTCTGGCTTCTCTAGCACAAGGATGCAGTTCAAAACTTCAAGGTCAGGGCCTTCTGTGCCAAAATCTCTTTTGTCATTCAAAGGCCATCATTACGACTGTGCCGGTCTGGAAACACCAGTGTCTAAGCATACCTGCACCAGTGTTTGTCGACCGCCACAGTACAACTCTCCGGGCGGGTGCCATTCTGCCCACCAGGTCTGACCTTGAATGGCACCCGCCCGCAGAGTTTTACGGATGCACCGGCATCGCTATTAACGAGTGCTTCCATGGTCCCCATTCCAATGGAGTCCATGGACTTACAAAATTACTGGCGCCTGACTTCCCGGCCGCCGGGGTTGGAATACCCCGGTGTTACCGGAAAGTCAGGCGCCAGTAATTCATTACGGGTCTGGTGGAAACCTGACGGTTTTACTGGCACTGTTACTGCCAGACCCGTATTGAGGCCCAAAGTCTCTTATTTCAGAGGGCCTGATGAAGCACGACAAAACATTAAAGTTCCTTTCTTCTCAGGATTTTCACTTATACAACTTCTCGCATGATTTACTGTTCACCCCGGTTCCCCCTCCACTGGGCTCAGACCCACTTTAACACATAACCTTCAATTGGTCTCCATCTGCCAGGCTCTGACCAAATTCATGTACTTTTCCAAACTTTGTGTACTTCATCAAAATCAAAGACTTTCGACTGTTCGCTGTATTTTGCTTGACCTGTCGCAGGACCACTTCCATTCACATTTATTTGTTCTCTTTCAATTGGTCTCCCTCTGCCAGGCTCAGACCAAATTTATCTATCTTTGTCACTTCTCAGCTGGATACCTAACAGAGACCTTCGATTAAGCACAGACCACTCTGTCAAAAGTATTGTATCTTGCTTTAAAGTTCAAACACTCATCAGCAGTTCAACTTCATTTGCAACTCTTATCACATGCGTTTTAACAATGTTCATTCCAGCGCTTGCCATACAATGTTGCTGCTTGTAACCTTGGCTTCAACACAGACCGGTCTTGTATCGGTCTCCCCAACTCACCGACTGTGTTGATTTCATTGAAGCGGCTTTGTTCTTGGAGCCAAGGACGGCACCACAGCGGCTGGGGAATCTCCCTGCTTTGATTATTGACGTGGGAGGGTTCCGGGTATCTCCAACACACAATGCAGGATTCTTCAGCCTGGTTTCCTGGTCTTACGCTTTCTATTCTGGAGGTCTCTGGAAAGTAACGGTTCTTTGTCGAAAAGGTCAAGGGAATTTCCCTCCTTGCGATCCCGTTTTGCTGTCTTTCCTCTTTTGACCAGCTGCTGTGTCAAAACTACTGTTTCCTCGTGTGCTTTGACTCGCTCAGGGTGTGCTCTGCCTTTTATCTGTGTGGGGAAGTGTAATGGAAGTCAGGTGTGTTTGATGTTCAGGAATTGCCTGACCTCGCCTGACCATTGTATTGGAACACATCAGGTATTCTGCTCGGATGTTAGTCTGTTTTCTCTCACAGCGGGCTGTACATGAGAAAGTGTTCATGTTGTAAAAGGGGAGGGGGTAGAGTTCCTAAATATCCTATTTAGTAGGATGGGGTAAAGGTGTTACAAGGAAGGGGACACCGCATCCCACTCCCCAAAATCCCCTCACCCAGGTGATCTTCCCCCACTGGTCCACTCCCAGGAACTGCATCCAAAAGCTATGGCCGTGTCCTGGCCCCCTGGATGACAGATCCCCAGGGACTTGTGGGTGAGACACCTTCTGGTTTCTCACATTGGCCTATCTCTTATATAAAAAGTGTGTAAAGGGAAATGTGTATGCAAAAGAAAGTCAGTGTTATAACATAAAGGATCATGATGGCTGAGTCATCTCTCCTGCCCACGTTGGTCAGCACGCAGTAAGGTGGCCCCCATAAACAGGCTGACACACTCTGGCACAGGTTAAACAAAAGGCAGTTCAAAACATGTGTCGAGGCCCGTTTGGCCTTCCACCTTAAAATCACTTATTCCAGGTTTCCAAAAGTTATTTCACAGTTCAACAAAAGTTCACGTAGCTCTCCCTTTGTCTGGCTCGGACCACTCAATGCATCAGTAGTTCACATAGGCCTCCCTCAGTCGGGCTCGACCTTTCACCAAAAAGTACCTGATTCAATGTAGATCTCCCTCAGCCAGGCTCATACGTCGTAATCACAGCACTTGCAGAGGTCCCCTTCCCCAACCTTCATTCACCTTCTTTAGGAGTTCCCTACCACTAACTTATTTCATGCTTCTGGTCTCCCTCACTGGAGCCTGGACCTTTCACTGATGATGAAGACTTTCAAATGTGCACGGCTTTTACCATAGACCTCCGTAGGACCACTTTGACTTTCACTTTAGCTCTTCCTTAATGTTATTTGCCCCAAGGTCTCTTGGTATGGATAGTTCCATACCTGTAACGCTCACCTGATTCCCGTAGAGGCGCCGGTCTTGACTGGGCGTATACCGTATCTGCAAAGGTGATGTGTAACACACGGCTGGCTCTTTGGGCTGGACCTCTGTGCACTGTATGTCTGACTTGAAGGGTAAGATGTCTGCAGATAGAAAATATGGGATTAAGGAACTGGGTTATTGAATGTCTCTCTCTTCTTCCCTTTCTCTTCTCCTGTAGAACCCCAAAGGTTAACGCTCTCACCTTAGGTAAGTGAACGCTGTGCTCTCCATCTGCCTCGGGGCAGGGTGCTGTAACCAGTTTCTTCACTGGATAAGGGGAGCAGGCCTCTTGACTTCAGAGGACTGCTGTCCGTCGTTTACTGCACGAACAGTAAGTTTCGAGTAATTGTAATGTCTTTAAAGTCTTTAGTAATGATGTTTCTTGTTTTGCAGGGTTCCGGCGATGGCGGATGACGGGCTGAAGTGAGTTGAAGATGGAGCCCGTGTGATGAATAGAAGCGCCTGGAAGCACGTAAGTAAGCGCTTGTTGCCTGCTTCACGATGCGCTCTAACTGTCTTTTTATTTTGCAGGTACAAGTTCGGAGCGGCTGCAGGGTGCCGGAATACCCACTGGGTTAGATGTGGAAAGGAGTAATGGCACGTGAGTATTAAAGTTCCCCAATGTCTTTAAACGCACCTTGTTTTGTCTTTCAGATGCGGGATGCAGCGCCGAAGGCCTCCGGAGCGTGCGAAGAGTTGGTAAGCTTTTGTCTTTCAGATGCCGGAATGCAGTGTGAAGACCTCCGGAGCGCACGAAGAGTAGGTAAGCCTTTGTCTTTCAGATGCCGGAATGCAGCGCGAGGCGTTGGTGACAGCCGATGGATCAGGTAAGTGAAGAGCTGTCACTGAAGACCGTAATGCTAACCTGTTCTTTCTTGTCTTTATAGGTGTTGCTGAAGACTGGATTCAGGATGGTAAGCCTTTTTCCTTAGGCCCAGGATCAGATGCAGAAGACACGATGAACGTTCTGCTGCAGAGGATGCAGAATAACGCAAAGCAAGATTCATCCATCGGGTGTGGTTTAAATAGCCTCCTGTAGTGCTTAGGTGTCTCCTTCCACAGCCACGCCTAGGTAAGAAAAGAGTTCCTGCTTTCCAGAAGAGTTCCAGTGTTCTGAATCTAGGGAGTGGCTCCTGCCCCACCCAACAGGAAAAGTAGTTCCAAACAGAAGAGGATCAGAGGCTCAACTGGCAGGCAAGTAAGCAGCATGGTCTGCTGCAGGTAAGTCCACCCACGCATTATGAGCCCGGCGCTTCCAGCGCTGGGACTGGGCATATTTATGAGCCTGGTGCCACTGGCGCCAGGACTAGGTCCAAAAGGTCCCAATTGGGACTGGTTGGCACTCGGAACCTGGGTTATGGATCTGCTTCCAAGGGAGTTGGGAAAACCCTGACCTTTTGGAAGCAGAGATCATGACAGTACCCCCCCTCAAGGCCCCTCCCAAACCGGGCTTCTCCGGGGGTTTTGGCTTGTCAGGAAATGTTCGGTGAAATCTTTTGATTAGGCGAGGAGCGTGGACATATTCAGCAGGTTCCCAGGATCTCTCTTGGGGGCCGTAGCCTTTCCAGTCAATTAGGTAAAATAGTTTAGATTTGGAGATCTTGGAGTCCAGAATGCTTTTGACTTCAAACTCGAGTTCTCCATCAACTAGGATAGGTTTTGGAGATTTAGTTAGTCGGGTTTGAGGTTGCACGGGTTTTAATAGAGAGACGTGGAAGACCGGATGTATCTTCATGTGCGGGGGCAAGTCCAACTTGACCGCTACTGGATTTACTATGGTAGTGATGGAATAGGGACCAAGGTATCTTGGGTTGAATGTGCGTGGCCCTTTTAGAGGTAGATATTTGGTGGATAACCAGACTTGATCCCCTACTTGATATTGAGGGGCTTCCTTCCGATGTTGATCTGCTCCTTTCTTGTATTGTTCTTTAGCCCTTTGAAGGTGAGAAACAGCTTCCTTAAAGGCTTGGGTGATTGTAGAATGCAGGTAGTCTACTGCTGGTGTTTCAAGATCTTGGAGGGGATCCAACTCCGAGGTTCGAGGGTGACTGCCGTACAAAAGAAAAAACGGGGTTTTCCCAGTTCCCGAATGGACAGAGTTATTGTAGGCATATTCGGCTATCCAAAGGATGTCTTTCCAAGTTTTTTCAGTTTGTTGCAGCATGCAGCGTAAATACTGTTCCAGAGTTTGATTGGTCCTCTCGGTTTGTCCGTCGGTCTGAGGGTGGTGACTGGTCGATAGTCTCACATCAATTTGAGCCGACCGACAGCAACTTCGCCAAAAATGCGAAATAAATTGACTACCTCGATCCGAAATTAGAACCGAAGGAAAACCGTGCAGTCGGACGATGTTTTCGAGAAATTCTCGGGCCAGAGTTGCTGCTGTTGGCAAGCCTTTGAGCGGAATGAAATGCGCCATCTTGGAGAATAAGTCCACGATTACTAGAATCGTATTGTATCCGGAGCATGGAGGTAGATCGGTGATGAAGTCCATAGAAAGCGTATGCCAAGGGCGAGGTGGGATGTCAATAGGGCGTAAGAGGCCTGCTGGTCTTTCCTTTTGACTCTTGTTTTGGGTGCATACTCCACACGACATTATAAAGTCTCTGATATCTTTTTTCCAAGACGGCCACCAGAAGTAGCGCTTGATCTTTTCTGAGGTCTTGGCCATACCGCGATGTCCTTCCATTAAAGAATTGTGATAACAAGAGATTACTTTTTTCTGTAAATCTGTGCTGGGTAGGTATAATCGTTCTTGGAAATACAATAAGTTGTCCTTTACTGCAAAGTCCTTTCCCTGCAGATGCCAATTCTGTATGTCTGCTGGAGTTACAAGTTGCCTGGCCTTATCCTTAACTTCCTCTATGGATTCTGTGGCGATTACACCCAGAATTCTTTGTTCGGGAATGATTGGTACAGGTTTAGGGTTGATCAAGTGTTCTTCCACTCCCATCCGAGAAAGGGCATCAGCTTTACCGTTCTTTGTACCAGGTCGATAGGTAATTATGAAGTCAAACTCAGCAAAGAATAATGCCCAACGGAGTTGTCTAGAGGATTGGGCTTTTGCGGTTTTCAAATATTGCAGGTTTCGGTGATCCGTAATCACAGTAACGGTGTGTCGGGCCCCCAGCAGATAATGCCGCCAAGCCTTAAAGGCAGACTTGATAGCCAGAAGTTCCTTGTCAGTAATCGTGTAATTGATTTCAGGAGGCGAGAATTTGCAGGACCAAAATGCCACGGGATGCAACTGATTGGTTACCGGGTCCTTTTGTGATAGAACTGCCCCCATGGCAAGGCTTGAAGCATCAGTTTCCACGATGTAGGGGAGTTCGGGGTGAGGGTGTTTTAAGATTGGTGCAGAGATAAATTTAGTCTTCAAATCCTGGAAAGCTTGTTCCGCCTCGGTAGACCATTCAAAACGTTTCTTTTTCTTTAACAAGGCAGTGATGGGCTGGACTATTCGAGAGAATTCGGGGATAAACCTGCGGTAAAAGTTAGCGAAGCCTAACATGCTTTGCACACCTTTTACGGAGGATGGTGATGGCCATTTGAGAACTGCATCGACCTTCTTTGAATCCATACGCACTCCGCCAGGTGATAATATGAATCCCAAGAATTCAACTTCAGTCACGTTGAAAACACATTTTTCCAACTTAGCGAAAAGTTTGTGTTGACGCAATCTTTCGAGGACCATTTTCACGTGTTTCCGATGTTCAGATTCCGATGAAGAATAAACGAGGATGTCGTCAATGTAAACAACAACACACACATCTATGAGCTCTCTGAGGACATGGTTCATAAAATATTGAAAGGCGGCCGGGGCATTGCAAAGTCCGAAGGGCATGACCTGATATTCAAATAGTCCATACTTGGTGCGGAAGGCCGTCTTCCATTCATCGCCCTCTTTTACTCGTACCAAGTGGTAAGCTCCTCTAAGATCCAGCTTTGTATATATGCATGCTTTTCTGACTTGGTCCAGGAGTTCAGGGATCAAAGGTAACGGATATCTATTCTTAACGGTGATCTGGTTCAGGGAGCGATAATCTATACAAGTTCTAAGGTCTCCTTCCTTTTTTGGAACGAAGAACAAAGCTGAAGAAGCAGGGGACTTGGAAGGACGAATAAACCCATTTGCCAGGTATTGATCCAGGTATTGTCGAAGGTGAAGGTTCTCAGGCTCGGTGAGGGCATAAATTCTACTACAAGGAGGAGTAGATCCAGGTATCAGGTCTATCTGGCAGTCATAAGACCTATGAGGAGGTAGAGAGTTAGCCTGATCCTTCCGGAAAAAATCTTGGTATTCTAGGTATTCGGGAGGTAACTGGGGAGTCTCTGAAGAAATTGCTGCCAGTGCAACACCAGGTGGAGGGTGACAAGTAGAGACACATTCTGGAAAGTGGACCGTTCTTGCTCGCCAATCGATCAGAGGATTGTGTTTCTCTAACCAAGGTATTCCTAGTATAATCTGAAACTGAGGGGCCTTGATCACATCGAACACGATCTTCTCATGGTGTCCATCTTGACTTACTAGCGTCACCTCTTGAGTGGTATGCGTTACTGGCCCGGAGGCTATCTCCGTACCATCCACCGTAGTAATGACGTCCTTTACAGCCTTGGGACAAAGAGTTAGATTCATCCTCAAAACCATTTCATGATCCACATAATTGCCGATGGCACCGCTGTCGACGTAAGCTTCAATTGCATGTAATCGATCCGGATTATCAGGGCTAATGAGGACCATAGGTATCACAAAATGCGAGGTCACGGAACTGGTTTTCACGCTCGGCAAGAGGACCTCTATTCTTGTCGGGCGAGGTCGTTTCCCTGCTCAGAGTTTGTAACTTTGGTAACTGCAGCTCCTACTGCCTTCTTGGCAGGTTTCACCGGACAGTCTCGAAGAAAGTGCCCTGAGTTTCCGCAATAGAGGCATAATTGCAACTGTTTTCTCCTTTCCCGCTCCTTTTGTGTTAGAGGACCTTTCAGACCCCCTATTTGCATGGGTTCCCCGGGGTCTACTCCTTTGGAAGGAGTTGGCGGTTTGGAAAATACTCGAGCATCAAACTTGGAACGATCGGCCTTCCTGTTCTGCAGTCTGTGATCTATTTGAACGACTAAGTCTATATAGTCCGAACAATCTTGTGGGGGATTCACTACTTGGGCTAACACATCTTTGAGCTCTCCACGTAGACCTCTATAAAACAGCGTAATCCTTTTGAGTTTCCACTATCAGTCTGTTGAAAGACGCAATATAAGCCAAAAGGTCTTGATTACCTTGTCGCAACGAAAGAAGCTCATTGTCCAAGGCCTGCCCCTGTGAATGTCTTGCGAACAGTTTTTCCATACTGAGCTGAAAAGCTTGAAAATCATGGAGGACCGGATCATCTTGATTTACTAGAGGGATCGACCAGTCTGCCGCATTGCCACTAAGGTACGAAAGCACGAAAGCTACTTTAGCTTGATCAGTTGGAAAGGCTGCTGGCCGGCATAAGAAATGCAACCGGCACTGATTGATAAATACTGCAAACCTCTTTGGGTCACCAGAAAATCATTCGGGCGGAGCCAGAGGTACATTCCCAGGTAGGTTGATCTGCACTGGATTCATAGAGGATGTAGAAGGAAGATTTCCCCCAGATGCGGGTAACGGGGTCTGTCCGGCTTGTGACTGTAGCAATTGTCTAGCGAGATCATCTGTTCGCTCCTTGGAAATAATCAGTTCCCTTCTTAGAGCGTTCGTTTCCTGACGGGCTGCATGCACTTCTGCCCTTAGTTCCCCAAGTAACTGGGCTAGCTGGTCGGTATCCGAGGTTTCCATAGCGCCTGGACGGGAGTTTTGTGGTAGGCTTTGCGTTCTGTAACGCTTACCTGATTCCCGTAGAGGCGGCGGTCTTGACTGGGCGTATACCGTATCTGCAAAGGTGATGTGTAACACACGGCTGGCTCTTTGGGCTGGACCTCTGTGCACTGTATGTCTGACTTGAAGGGTAAGATGTCTGCAGATAGAAAATATGGGATTAAGGAACTGGGTTATTGAATGTCTCTCTCTTCTTCCCTTTCTCTTCTCCTGTAGAACCCCAAAGGTTAACGCTCTCACCTTAGGTAAGTGAACGCCGTGCTCTCCATCTGCCTCGGGGCAGGGTGCTGTAACCAGTTTCTTCACTGGATAAGGGGAGCAGGCCTCTTGACTTCAGAGGACTGCTGTCCGTCGTTTACTGCACGAACGGTAAGTTTCGAGTAATTCTAATGTCTTTAAAGTCTTTAGTAATGATGTTTCTTGTTTTGCAGGGTTCCGGCGATGGCGGATGACGGGCTGAAGTGAGTTGAAGATGGAGCCCGTGTGATGAATAGAAGCGCCTGGAAGCACGTAAGTAAGCGCTTGTTGCCTGCTTCACGATGCGCTCTAACTGTCTTTTTATTTTGCAGGTACAAGTTCGGAGCGGCTGCAGGGTGCCGGAATACCCACTGGGTTAGATGTGGAAAGGAGTAATGGCACGTGAGTATTAAAGTTCCCCAATGTCTTTAAACGCACCTTGTTTTGTCTTTCAGATGCGGGATGCAGCGCCGAAGGCCTCCGGAGCGTGCGAAGAGTTGGTAAGCTTTTGTCTTTCAGATGCCGGAATGCAGTGTGAAGACCTCCGGAGCGCACGAAGAGTAGGTAAGCCTTTGTCTTTCAGATGCCGGAATGCAGCGCGAGGCGTTGGTGACAGCCGATGGATCAGGTAAGTGAAGAGCTGTCACTGAAGACTGTAATGCTAACCTGTTCTTTCTTGTCTTTATAGGTGTTGCTGAAGACTGGATTCAGGATGGTAAGCCTTTTTCCTTAGGCCCAGGATCAGATGCAGAAGACACGATGAACGTTCTGCTGCAGAGGATGCAGAATAACGCAAAGCAAGATTCATCCATCGGGTGTGGTTTAAATAGCCTCCTGTAGTGCTTAGGTGTCTCCTTCCACAGCCACGCCTAGGTAAGAAAAGAGTTCCTGCTTTCCAGAAGAGTTCCAGTGTTCTGAATCTAGGGAGTGGCTCCTGCCCCACCCAACAGGAAAAGTAGTTCCAAACAGAAGAGGATCAGAGGCTCAACTGGCAGGCAAGTAAGCAGCATGGTCTGCTGCAGGTAAGTCCACCCACGCATTATGAGCCCGGCGCTTCCAGCGCTGGGACTGGGCATATTTATGAGCCTGGTGCCACTGGCGCCAGGACTGGGTCCAAAAGGTCCCAATTGGGACTGGTTGGCACTCGGAACCTGGGTTATGGATCTGCTTCCAAGGGAGTTGGGAAAACCCTGACCTTTTGGAAGCAGAGATCATGACAATACCACAATCGGAAAAGTTAAAAAGAATCTTCCTCCTTAAGCAATCACCGTTTAACTTCCCTTTCACCAGGGTTAATTTTTACCATTTTACATTTCAAAGTATGTTCACTTTGCCGCTTTCTACCAAGACATTAAAACATTTCGCAGAGACTTTCGAGTGGCTATTTCCTTTCGCCAGACCACTCCACTACCCTGTATCACTCGCTTCATAGTTATCAGTAACTTGAGAGTTAATTACTGGTTTGCTTTCTTTCACGTCTCATCAGCATGCGCGCAACCTTCAATTGTGAGATACACTGTTGCAGCTTCAATCTTTCCTTGACACACACTGGCCTTTCATGCTAACTCAACGGTTGTGTACATTCCTTTCTTGCTTCTGCGGCGTTGCTTCACCAATCAAGGTTGATACCACAGACTTGGCCTCGGCTCCTCAACTCTGTCGTTCACCCGGAGGGTTGATGGCATCCTTGAAACACAATGCAGTCTTCTTCTTGGCTGGGATTTGGCTTTCTCCACATCTCCTTCATGGTTTCCAGGAGGCAACAACCTCCTGCAGGGAACTTCAGGGTTTTCCTACCCTTTGCTCTAGTCCCTCGATCGGTCGTCCTGCTCCAGTGGGTTCGCCTTCACCCCGGAAGATCTGCTCCTTCTCATGCTTCAACTTGCTCAGAGTGTGTCTCTATGTTCCGCCTTTTATCCATGGGGGGGGCGCTAATGGGTCTTAGATGTATCTGATTTAAGGTCAAGTGCCTGACTTTGCCTGACCTGATTAATGGGATATGTCCAATTAGATATGTAAGGTTTAGCCTCTTTACTCTCAGTAGCCCTCTTCCTCGGTCCAGTGTTTGTGTAGGGGGGTTGGGATATTGGAGAATCTAATAAATTAGGATGGGGTATGGGCACGAGAAAGGGGGGGATACCACGTCTCACCATCGGTTGCCCCACCCTCACTCTCTGAAGATCCCTCACCAAGGTGATCCTCCCTCGTTGGTCCATCTCCAGGGTCCGGATCCAAAGGCGATGGCCATGGCAATGCCACCTGAGAGAGGGATCTCCGGGGACTAGCAAGTGAGACACCCTTTGGTTTCTCTCCTTGGGTATAGCCAATAGTGGTGCATGTGCTAACTCATGTTTGAGTTCATCATGCTTGAGTTCATCAACATTTTCACCTATTTCAGCTGTCCATTTTATGCTGCTTTTGTTTTTCTGAGCTTCTTTTGGTGTTTGCAGTAATGGCCTAGTATACGTGGAGTAATCGAAAACCCATGCCCTGCAATAGTTCCACAGCCCTAAAAACTGTTGCATTTCTTTCGCTGTCTCTGGCCTGGGTGTTTTATGTATTGCCTCAATTCTCTCAGGTGTTATTTTTCTCCCGTCTGCTGACACAATCTGGCCCAAATAGACAACTTATTTTTGACAATACTGCAATTTGGGCATCAATCCTGTATGAAATGCCACACCCCTCCCTTTTGATTGTTTTTGATCAGATATATAGCTGCAATGCTCATATATGCCCTGGTCTGCTTCTCAGAAGATGGGGGTATTGCTTTGCTCGTGGTAACAGAGCACCTTCTTTTATTTTAATGTGTACTGCCCCCACCTCTTTTAGAATGCCCACATCATGGGGTCCTTTTGTCCATAGAACCTTTGGAACTTTTTCCATATCCTCCTGCAAGTATTATATTTCTTTCTTCACCAATTGTTTCATCTGAGGCACTGCTCTTTCTTTTATGCACGCTGGGCATGGTATGATCAGTTCAAACACTACCTCTCCCTCATTGTCTTTTGTAGCAAACAACTCTGTGTTTGTTACTCCTGTCAGAGTCAGGCTGGGATTGTTGCATAAGATTGATCACAACTCCATGTTATTGTCATCTGTGGCAACTAATATAACCATGTCTTTCCTCACCACCACTTCCTCTAAGTATAGCAGTGTGTGTGTACCTGAAGTAATGGTGGAGGGGGCGCCGAAGTCTGAAAAGGCATTCATTGGACAATCGAAACACCTTTCCCTCAATTCCAGGGATCCATCCCAGCAGCACCTGCACCCCATACAAAAACACCTGTGTCTGTGGGTGTGGGTATCCCTCTTATTGTGCTGTCTGCATAGTATGCCTGTATTAACACTGCCACCCTGGCTGGGTACAGGTGTGGTGCACACCATCCCCTTCTCTGAAAATGAAATTGTGGCGTTCAGTTTGCTTAGCAAGTCTCTTCTTAGAATGTTGATAGGTGTGGCTTTTGAACACAATAATGGTGCTACAATATGCTGCAGCACTTTTGTTAATGGTAAATCTTTACTTAGAGGAACCTTCAGAATTGTCCCTGAAAAGCCTTGTGTGTCCCGTGTTTTGTTGGATAATGTGAATCCCTCTTCTTTTATACATTATATGGTCGCTCCCCAGTATCTATGAGAAAGGAAAATCCCCTCTGTCCTATTTGAACTGCTACCTTTGGCTCCTCTTCCCGGTCTTCAGTTACTGCAAGGACAGGACACACTCACACTTTCTGTGGGTACCCCTATTGGGGAAATGTCTTTGAGGAGCATGTGATAATATTTCCAGCCACCACTGTCACTCCCATGTAGTGAGGCACTGCATTCTGTCCCAGTATTGTTACTTTTTCTTGTACATGTGTCTGTGCTGGTGCTTGAAGTATGCTCACTGTACCGTGCTTTTCCGCCATCCCTCCTCCTTGCACTGGTACTTGTCCCTGTGTTGGTACAACCTGTGTTTGTGTGGGCAGCAATTGCAGTTGCTGCTGTGGTATCACTTGCATCTGTTGAGGTGCCTGCATCTGCATATATGTCTGCTGTTGCTGCTGTCCTGTTTGCACAATAAGTGGACATGTTCAGGCAAAATTACCAAAGTAGACACACACAAAACATTGTCCTCCAAAGCGTGGCACCAAACCCCTGTACCCAGAGTCCCTTTCTCTTGAAAAATATCCTCTCCCTATATTATACTGTCCTGAGTATTAGTTTACTGCTCCTGTACATGAACATCCAGGCTGCTGTGTATTTATAAATGCTGGCTGCTATTGCATCTGAACTGTCCTCCATCACTGATTATATGGTGCTTTTATGTATCCTCATTGTTGTGTTACCAGTGCTACTCGAAGCCCCCCTTGTTGGACTGTTGGGACAACAACTGGTCCCGTGAGCACTGCTCCTTCCATACTTATTTTGGCCAGTTCTTTCTGCACTAATTTGTTTTCCTCTGTGTTGTCTGCTGTCTCTATCTTTCTTCTGCTTCCTTTTACAGTAGTGCACAATAGTTGCCTGTATCTCACGCCATCCTTTCGCTTTTATCCCAACTATTTTTTCTAGGGAAACCTGCACATCCGCGTGGAGTCCCCTCACGAAAATGTGACAAAGCAAAGGTATTTTATCGTCTCATGACTGTTTATTTTCCTGTGTCCACATCTCTTGTATGGACCATATATACTCTGCTGGGTCCTCATATGGCTTCATTTTCCATGCTAATATTGACCCCATATCTGCCGTATCTCGATACAGCTCTCTCAGAGCTTTCCACACATGTGCTCGATAATTGTTAAAGGGTGCTCCATCATGTGTTTTAGAGCTTAACTTTACCTCTGCATATCCTGCTTTTTGCCAAATGTTGTCACTTCGTTCCCCCCACCAATGCCGCCAGTAAACTCTTAATGTCTCCTATGGCCAGTGGAATCCCTGCTGTCTCCTTCTCAAAAACACAAATCTGCTCCTGCCATTAGTGAAGGTAAACTGTAGACCAAATTATCCCTGTGCATTGTCTGCCAAGGTATGTAATGCACTTCACCTTTTGCTTCCTGTAAAAGGGGCATCTGGGTTCGCGCTCTGGGTTTATTCTCTTGCGGTGGTCTTTTCACTACTGCCATTCTAGACTTCCTACTCCGAAGCCTATTTCCCCAGTTCCCCAATGATTCCTCTCTTTCTTATTCTTCTCCTCCCCTTCTCACACTTGTTAAATCGCATGTGTCAAATTTGTCATTCCTATGGTCACTATCGCTGCTGTCCTCCCAATCTGTTACAGTGTGATCGCCCTCTGTTGTATCTAGTTCATTGCTGTCCATGTCCTGTCCCCAGTAATCAATTTTAAATGTTATGCGTCCTGCTGTGTCCAACCCTGCTTGTCTGCTGTCTTTCCTTGTTCTTCCCCTTTTTTCTCCATCTCCCTTTCCATTGCTTTTTCTGCTTCTCTGAACACTGAGTCAAGTTACTGTTGTGTGCTCTTCTTAATGCTCACTAAATATTTATTTTTTCCTTACTCATCCTTATTCCCAGGGTAAGTTTCAAGCTCATTATTCTTTTTCTTTATTCTTTCCTTATCTTGGGATGCTCGCCTAGGATTTGTATATCCTGCAGCTGGCTTGAACAATGGTTACTATGAGACCGGCATGGTATTGTAGGAAAAGGCATTCAATATTGGTATTACAAATATGACACCGACGCAATGGATACAATTTGTAAAACTTTTATTGAAAATGTTGGGGGTTGGAAAAACTCCTATTCTGGCCTAGAACTAAGATGGGAGTAGTCTCTACCATCAAACGATAAACAAAACCGTCCTAGTGGAGTCCGTCAAACAAAATGGCCTATGCTAACAAAATCCTAATTCCTACCCTATCTCTTGTACAAAAAGTGTAAAAAGGAGAAATGTATGCAAAGGAAAAATCAGTGTTCAAAAGAATAAAGGTAGTTGAACCAGCTCTCCTCCTTAAACCTCACGGATTAAGGCTGTCCCTGTAGGCAGGATGACACACTCTGGCTCGGTTTCTGACACTCTAAGAAGTTCCAAACCGTGGATTGTGGCCCGCCTGGCCTTACACGTTAAAGTCTCTTTCTTGACTCTCAAAACTATATTCCAACGTAAAGTTCACAAAAGTCCCCCGCTGCCGGCTCAGACCTTACAGCACACAGATCACGTAGGTCCCCTTCTGCCGGGCTCAGACCTTTCACATCACAGTTCAACACAAACCTCCCAGGGGGCTCCCTTCCCCAACCTTATTGTACTTCGGGTCCCCCTCAATCTGGCTCGGACCCCTTTTCTGGATGTTGAAGACTTTCAAATGTGCGTGGCTCTCTATACAGACAACTGCAGGACCACTTCGACTCAAAGTTCACGGTTATTCTTATTTAATTTGCTGTTTGTTTGTTTTATAACTTTAAACAATGTACCTTTCACAGAGACTTTCGAATGAGCTACTTCCTTTTGCCGGCCCACTCCGTTACTTAGTATCACTGATTTCACAGCTGCCTTTTACTTCAAAGTTCATTCACAGGTCTGCCTTTCTTTCGCGTCTCATCCTCACGTGTGCAGCCTTTACTTGTGGTATAATGTTGCTACTTCATTCGCTTTAACACACACCAGTCTCTCAGGTCGCGTGTCAACTCACCAGCTGTGTGTGCTTCTTTCTTGTTTTGCTATTTTCAATTCACTAGTCAAGGTTAGTACCACAGGCTTGGCCTCGCCATTCACCCGCGCGGGTCAGTGGCATCCTTGGAGCACAATGCAATCTTCACTTGTGGGATCTGGCCTTGTCCATATGTCTTTCGCGGTTTGTCGCAGGCAACAACCTCCAGTAGGGAACCCATGGGGTTTTCGGCCCGCTGCTCACGTCCCTTGGTCCGTTGCTCTGCTCAAGTAGGTGTGCCTTTGTCCCGGAAGTTTTGCTGGTACTTGTGTTCCGCCTTGCTCAGTGTGTCTTTCGGTGTTGCCTTTTATTCGTGTGATGAGAGCTAACTGGTATCAGGTGTATGCACTCAGTGTAATGTGCCTGACTTTGCCTGAGCTGATTAACAGAACATGTCCAGTACGATGTGAGAGAGTTAGTCCGGTTGCTCTCAGTCACCCTCTTCCTCAGCCCAGTGTTTGTATAAAAAGGGAGGGGGAATTGGGACTTCGGATAATCCTACAAAATAGGATGGGGTAGATGAACAAAGAAGAAGGGAATACCACGTCTCACCATCGGCTGTCTCACCCCCACTCACCATAGACCCCTCACCCAGGTGATCCTCCCGCATTGGTCCACCCCGAGGGTCCGGATCCAAAGGCGATGGCCGTGCCCTGGGCACTTGAAAGGGAGATCTCTGGGGACTAGCGGGTGAGACACCCTCTGGTTTCTCAATGTATCATGAGAGACACAGACTCATTAAGTGAAGTTCAAAAACCTTTATTAAACAAAATGTTGGGGTTGGTAGAACTCCTAACTGGCTCTAACTCTAAAGGGAAAGGTCCCTCAACTGATGTAACTAAGGCTATCAAAGACTGAGTTCCAAAGTAAAGCCGGTCTGTGTCTCAACCTACGCTTGCCCTCACAACGAAAGTGTGAAAAAGGGGTCTCTGATTTAAGAAAAATTGTTATGCAAAAACAAGGCAGGTACCAGTTCTGGCTCAGCAATGTCTTACTTTTGAGGTGTGGTTCTCCTGTCTCAGCGAGAGGTTGGCTATTAGATCGCCCATGTCAGCTTCCCCTAGCTTTCCACCTCTTGACCAAAATATACCATAAGAGTTCACTGTAAGCATTCCAGGTTTTCCCTCACCTGAAGTGCGAAATGCCCAAAGTTCCCAAAACAACACAGTTCTTCTAAATGATATTTCTAGACCTCTCAGGGGTCCCTTCCCCAAGCTTAGGTTGCTTTTCAAAGAAAATATTCAAAGATGTTCAAAGAGATTGTCTTAGCCACAAGTTCAAACTGACTCAGGTGTTCTCTTCCTCGAGTCTCAGCTCTTTCAACTCAAATTCATACCGCATACAGTTCCTAGGGATGGGACGAAAATGTCAGAAAATAAATTACAGACCCCACCAAAAGACCTAAAACCCACACCACGAAAAAAGTTCTAACTACCAAAAGTTTGAACTTTTCGTGGTATGTGTTTAGGTGTTTTGGTGGGGTCGGTATGAAATGTTTTTTTTAAAGGCTGCAGGGGGTGGGGGGGGTGTCCCCCACAACACCCTGCTTACTACAGTGAGCAGAGGTTGCGAGGGACAGCCCCCCAGCCCCCCGCCTGAACAAAAACCAAAATAAAAAACACCCCGCTCACTATAGTATACAGTATAGTGAGCGGGGTGTTCCGGGTAACACCCCCGCAGCACACCCGACAAAAGAAAAATAAAACAAAAACAAACAGGGGCTGCAGGGGTGTCCCCCGCAATACCCTGCTCACTACACTGTACAGTATAGTGATTGGGGAGTGCGGGGGAAACCCCTGCAGCTGCCCAACAAAAAAAAAAAAGAAGAAAAGGACCCTGCAGCGCTGGTTCCCGATCACAGAAGTGAAAGGGAACTGGCGCCGCAGGGACACAGCACGTCTTAAAAGGAAAGTAGGGAGAGGGTGGGGGTATGTTGGGGGTATGGGTGGGGGTGTGTTGTGGGTGTGGGTGGGGGTGTAAATTTGTAGGGTTTTGAAATGGATGTTCGCATGGGAATTGTACGAACATTTTGTAGTGTGTACATTTCCCATGCAATAATTTCCGTTGCGGGTTATTCCGCCTCAGAAATTTCACGTAGATCCGTTCCTAGAGGACAGGGTCTTGTCGGAGACTTTCAAGAACGCAGGACATTTCTTTTCCTTCCTGCACAACCACTCTGACAGCTTGCCCCTGGTTTTCACCTTTCGTTTCCATTCTTTTTCTCTGGTGTTTCCGACACCTTTTCTCTTCTTTTGGGCCACTTGCCCACCTTTACTTGTCCTCTCCTGCACCTTTGTTTTCCTTTCTCCGCTGGACCGGGTCACTTGACTGTCCTGCTTTCCACTTTCCTTTTCCCTCGGTGCTCGGGCCACTTACCTGCTTTGCTTCTTCGCTTTTACTTTCCTCTTTCTTTCATCTTTGGGTCGCTTGCGCCCGTTTCAATTTCAACTTTCACTCTACACTCTGCTTTCTTTCACCTTTCTTCGCTTGCAAGTGCCTTCCTCTAACTCTGCTCTGCCTGTTCACACGCTTACCCGAGTCTCTCTCTTTCACACGACTCACCGGGTGGCACTGCAATGCAGCGGCTTCCTGTGACAGCATGAGACCGAGGTCAGGGTCTCACCTCCTGCATCTCAGGTACGCCTGGGGACGGTTCTGGCCCAAGGGAACGAGCATGGGTCTTTTAAGCGTCAGCAGGGATCTGGCTGTTGGAGTCCCATCCACGGGACGCATGGCTTCCCCAACTGATTGCGGTTTGCTCTGCTCACCAAATTAATGCTGCAGCACAGCGTCCTACCCAGGGTCATTTCAGCAACCCCCTGCATCATGGCTTCTCTGCTCTAGAACTCCTTCCTGACTCACTTCAACCTCACTGTAACGCTCACCTGACTCCCACGGGGGCGCTGGCCTGGTTCGCGCTGCTGTGTCCTCGTCTAAGGTGATGCGCAGGGTTCGTAAGACGGACTGGACCGGGCCCCAGATCTGGCTTGTCTGACTCGCAGAAGTATCCTTCTGTAGGTGAGAATAGGGGGTTAACTGTCTGCGGGGTAATGCAATCGGCCTCCCATTTACCCCTCTCACCCTCCTCAAAACCCTGCTGTGCTTCCCCGTAGCGTCTCACCTTAGGGTCTGGAAGGACGAGCTCTCCATCCTGCTTCTGATGCAGGGGCGCGTTGGTATCCAGTTACGTCACTGGATTTTCGGATGGGTGAGAACCAAACTTGCTTGGCTTCCAGGTACGTTTTTCTATAAGTGGTTCCCCTTGTGTCCATGCATTAATGTTCTAATGCTAGTGTCTTTTTCCCCATAGGGGCCGGGGTACGGAATGCCGGGTAACAGGCACCGACCCGAGGTGAGCGGTGAAATTCTTGTGGAAATCAGGTAAGTCTTTAATGAGTGTTTTGGTAATGTCTTTTCATTCACTCATTAACGCTGATGTCTTTTTCCCCTTAGGGGCCGGGGTCCGAAAATGCCTGGATGCGGCGCGGACCCGAAATGAAAAGGGAATGACCCAACAGGTAAGTCTTGACATGGAGTTTTAGCTTCCCTTTTCCCTTCTTTCTCTCACCTTTGTTCTTGTCTTTTTCTCCCTAGGCGCGGGGGCGCAACTGCGAATCCGGATGGTCGCTGCTGAACATGGAGGCGCCCTGTAAAGGTGAGTAGAATGCGGCGCTGCAGCGATCGATGCGATGTGCTTTTAAAAATAAATGTCTTCCTTTGCAGGATTGTCGGCGAAATGTCTCTGGGATGCAGATTTAGCAGGTGAGGCCTTTTCCTTCTTCTGTTCTCTTGTTCCCTTCCTTTGCAGGCAATTCAGGATGCTGGCAGGTGTGGCAGAAGTCAGGATGCAGGAGCAGACACGTTGAGCGTCCAGCTGCTAGATGCAGAACAACGCTAAGCACGTGTGGCTGATCGGGTGTGGTTTAAATAGCCTTGGAAGAAGTTCCTAGAATGTGTCCTTCCTCCAATCAGATATGTATCCTTCCCCGATCACGCCCGGGTGGTAAATGAGTCCCACAGGTAAAGTAGTTCCTTTCAGGCCTCAAGGAGGCCGGGGTTCTGCAGCATGGTCTGCATCAGGTAAGTGCACCCAAACACTTTCATAATGAGCCTGGCGCCTATGGCGCCAGTACTGACGTTTTCTATGAGCCTGGCACCATAGGCGCCAGGACGCTGTCCAAAGGGCCCCTATAAGGGGTTGCTGGGTCCTTCCCCGGGGACTTGATGTCCACTTTCGGGGACGCAGGGCCTGAGCCGGCTCCCCGGGAGCGGGCATCGTGACAGCACTCCCCCCCCAAGGATGTTCCCTCCGGGGGTTTTGGCTTGTTTGGGAAGAGTCGGTGGAATTTCCTGACTAATCGAGGTGCATGCACATGGTCACTGGGTTCCCACGACCTCTCCTGAGGTCCGTACTCCTTCCAATCAATTAGGTAGAAAAGCTTTGACCTAAACATTTTTTAATCTAAAATGTTCTTCACTTCGAATTCGGGTTCCCCATCTATTTGAATAGGTTCTGGAGGTTTGAGTAGTCGGTTCCGGGGACCACTGGTTTCAGAAGTGACACATGAAAAACAGGGTGAATTCGCATATTAGCTGGTAAATCAAGTTTAACCGCTACTGGGTTAATTATTGCCGTAATAGAATAAGGTCCCAGATATTTTGGGTTAAAAGTTCGAGGCCCTTTGAGCGGTAAATGTCTGGTAGCTAACCACACTTGATCCCCAATCTGATACGGAGGTGCTTCACTCCGATGTAGGTCAGCATTTTCCTTGTATTTTCTCTTGGCTTGTAAATGCGTGGTTGCCTCTTTGAAGGCTCGGGTAATGGTAGAATGCAGATGTTCTACTGCGGGCACTCCGAGGTTCTGAGGTGAGTCGAGGTTTGAGGTTCGAGGGTGATGTCCAAAGAAGGTATAAAAAGGACTATGGCCAGTTCCAGAGTGTACCGAATTATTATATGCGTATTCGGCTATCCAAAGAATGTCTTTCCAGTTGCTTTCAGATTGCTGTAACATACACCGTAAGTACTGCTCAAGGGTCTGATTTGTCCTCTCGGTCTGACCATCGGTCTGAGGGTGGTGACTGGTCGATAATCTTACGTCGATTTGTGCCATTTGACAACATTTGCGCCAGAAGTGGGAAAGGAATTGGCTTCCCCGGTCAGAGATTAGTATAGATGGGAATCCATGTAGCCGAACAATATTTTCGAGGAATTCTTTGGCTAGGACAGAAGCTGAAGGTAAACCTTTCAAAGGAATGAAGTGGGCCATTTTGGAAAACAAATCCACAATTACCAGAATGGTATTGTATCCCGAACAAGGAGGCAAGTCCGTAATAAAATCCATTGATAGGGTGTGCCAGGGTGCTGGCGGTATGTCTAGAGGTTGAAGGAGACCGGCTGGTCTTTTCTTTTGACCTTTATTTTGGGCGCAAACACCACAGGACATCACAAAAGATTTAACATCTTTTTGCCAAGAGGGCCACCAGAATTGTCGTTTCACCTTTTCCATTGTCTTGGCAATACCGGGGTGTCCCTCTATTAATGTATCATGATAACCTGAAATAACTAGTTTGTGTAAATCCTTGTGCGGCAGGAATAAGTGTCCTTGGTAATAAGGGAAACCATTATCTATGGTAAAGTCTGATCCCTTTTGTATCCAATCCTGTAGGACTGTAGGGTCCAGGAGTTGTTTCACTCTGACTTGAATGTCTTCAAGCGTCTGTAACAAAGTCATGCCTAGAATTCTCTGTTCGGGAATTATTGGTACTGGTTCTGTGTTTGTATCAGATTCTCCCATTCCAATTCGGGATAAGGCGTCTGCTTTGCCGTTCTTGCAGCCAGGTCGATAGGTAATCACGAAATCAAATTCAGCGAAAAACAAAGCCCATCGGAGCTGCCGTGATGACTGAGCCTTGGCGGTTTTCAAATACTGTAAATTCCGGTGATCAGTGATCACCGTGATGGTATGTCGAGCGCCAAGCAGGTAATGCCGCCAGGCTTTAAAAGCGGACTTTATGGCTAACAGTTCTTTGTCAGTGATTGCGTAATTAATCTCTGGTGCCGAGAATTTTCTGGACCAAAATGCTACGGGATGCAGTTGGTTGGTTTCAGGATCTCTTTGAGACAGAACTGCTCCCATGGCTAGGCTGGATGCGTCAGTTTCGACGACATACGGGAGATCTGGACGTGGGTGTTTCAATATAGGTGCGGAGGTAAACTTAGCTTTTAAATCCTGGAAGGCCTGCTCGGCTTCTTCAGACCATTCAAAACTTTTATTTTTCCTCAAGAGTGCAGTAATGGGTTGTACTATGCGTGAAAATTCCGGGATAAACCTGCGATAGAAATTGGCAAAGCCGAGCATGCTTTGAACCCCTTTTACAGAGCTAGGTGATGGCCATTTGAGGATGGCATCCACTTTTCTTGAGTCCATTCGGACTCCTTTGGGTGTCAGGATGAAACCGAGAAACTCAACTTCTGTGGTATGGAAAACACATTTCTCCAGTTTAGCAAATAGTTTGTGTTGGCGCAGTTTTTCCAGAACTGCCCTAACGTGTTTTCTGTGATCAGATTCCGAAGAGGAGTACACTAGAATGTCATCGATATAGACGACAACACAAACATCAATGAGTTCCCGAAGGACATCATTCATGAAGAATTGGAAGGCAGCAGGCGCATTGCACAACCCGAAAGGCATTACCTGGTATTCGAATAATCCATATTTTGTACGGAAGGTCGCCTTCTTTTTTAGGCACGAAGAACAAAGCCGAGGATGCCGGGGACTTTGACGGGCGAATAAAACCATTGGCGAGGTATTGATCCAAATATTGTCTCAAATGCAGGTTCTCAGGTTCGGTAAGGGCATAAATTCTGCTACAAGGGGGTTGTGCACCGGGCACCAGATCGATTTGGCAATCGTACGATCGGTGAGGAGGTAACGTGTTGGCCTGTTCCTTTTGGAAGACGTCCTGAAAGTCCTGGTATTCCGGAGGTAATTGCATGGAGGCAGAGGTTACAGACGCTAGATTAATCTTCAGGTTTTCTGGGTAGCATGTTTGTGCACAATCCGGGAAGGTTATTCTCTTAGCTCGCCAATCAATTCGAGGATTATGTGTCTCTAACCAAGGAATTCCAAGAATAACCTGAAACTGTGGAGCCTTGATTACATCAAACACAACTGCCTCCCAATGGCCGTCAAGACCGATAAGAGTCACCCCAGTAGTGGAATGTGTTACCGGTCCAGAGGCAATTTCAGTTCCATCGACTGTGGTGATATCTTTGCTGGTTTTAGGACGGAGAGGGAGGTTAATCCTAGAGGCCAATTCACGATCCACATAGTTTCCAATAGCCCCACTATCGATGTATGCCTTTATTGCATGCAACCGCTTAGGCTTTTCTGGATCTACGAGAACCATTGGCACAATGAAATGCGAGGTCTGAGAGTTAGTTTTCAAGCTCGGCAAGCGGACCCCTACGCTTGTCGGGCTGAGACGTTTCCCGAAACAGAGTCTTCATGGTTTTTATCAGCGGCTCCTACCGCTTTTCGGGGCGGTTTTGCTGGGCAATCTCGTAGAAAGTGTCCAGAGTTCCCACAATAAAGACATAATTTTAACTGCCGCCTCCTTTCACGTTCCTTTTGAGTTAAGGGTTCTTTAACCCCTCCAATTTGCATAGGCTCAGAGACATCAACTCCCTTGGGGTTAGCGTGGGTCTTGACCAACACCCGGGTCTCAAACCTGGACCGATCTGTTTTTCTGTTTTGAAGTCTGTGATCCAATTGGACCACTAAGTCTATATATTCTATGCATTCTTGGGGCGGATTTACAACTTGGGCCAAGACATCTTTAAGTTCTCCGCGTAGACCTCGATAAAATAACGTGACTCTTTTATCCTCTGGCCATCCCGTTTCCACAATTAGTCTATTAAAGGTTGCAATATAGGATAGGAGGTCCTGATTGCCCTGTCGCAGGGATAGAAGTTCGTCATCCAGAGCCTGCCCCTGAGAGTGTCGAGCAAATAACCTTTCCATGCTTGCTTGAAATCCTTGAAAATCACGGCGAATCGGGTCATCTTGAGTAACCAGTGGAACTGACCAATCGGCAGCGCAGCCGCTGAGATATGACAATACAAAGGCTACTTTGGTCTGATCATTAGGGAAGGCCCCAGGTCTGCATAGGAAGTGCAAACGACACTGATTCATGAATACGGCGAATCGTTTGAGGTCCCCAGCAAAGCGTTCAGGTGGGGCCAGCGGCATGTTTCCAGGTAGATTAATCTGCACAGGGTTACTGGGAACCACAGGAGCGGGGTTCCCTCCGGAACAGGGTAGAGGTGTTTGTCCAGCTTGACCTTGCAAAAGCTGTCTGGCCAGGTCATCAGTTCTTTCCTTTGATATTATTAATTCCCTCTTGAGGGCATTAGTCTCTTGACGAGCGGCATGTACTTCGGCCCGTAATGCCCCCAGTAATTGGGCCAACTGATCAGTCTCAGAAGTTTCCATAGCACCTGGGTGGGAATTTGTAGGAAGGCTTCGTGTTCTGTAACGCTCACCTGACTCCCACGGGGGCGCTGACCTGGTTCGCGCTGCCGTGACCTCGTCTAAGGTGATGCGCAGGGTTCGGAAGACGGACTGGACCGGGCCCCAGATCTGGCTTGTCTGACTCGCAGAAGTATCCTTCTGTAGGTGAGAATAGGGGGTTAACTGTCTGCGGGGTAATGCAATCGGCCTCCCATTTACCCCTCTCACCCTCCTCAAAACCCTGCTGTGCTTCCCCGTAGCGTCTCACCTTAGGGTCTGGAAGGACGAGCTCTCCATCCTGCTTCTGATGCAGGGGCGCGTTGGTATCCAGTTACGTCACTGGATTTTCGGATGGGTGAGAACCAAACTTGCTTGGCTTCCAGGTAAGTTTTTCTATAAGTGGTTCCCCTTGTGTCCATGCATTAATGTTCTAATGCTAGTGTCTTTTTCCCCATAGGGGCCGGGGTACGGAATGCCGGGGAACAGGCACCGACTCGAGGTGAGCGGTGAAATCCTTGTGGAAATCAGGTAAGTCTTTAATGAGTGTTTTGGTAATGTCTTTTCATTCACTCATTAACGCTGATGTCTTTTTCCCCTTAGGGGCCGGGGTCCGAAAATGCCTGGATGCAGCGCGGACCCGAAATGAAAAGGGAATGACCCAACAGGTAAGTCTTGACATGGAGTTTTAGCTTCCCTTTTCCCTTCTTTCTCTCACCTTTGTTCTTGTCTTTTTCTCCCTCGGCGCGGGAGCGCGACTGCGAATCCGGATGGTCGCTGCTGAACATGGAGGCGCCCTGTAAAGGTGAGTAGAATGCGGCGCTGCAGCGATCGATGCGATGTGCTTTTAAAAATGAATGTCTTCCTTTTCAGGATTGTCGGCGAAATGTCTCTGGGATGCAGATTTAGCAGGTGAGGCCTTTTCCTTCTTCTGTTCTCTTGTTCCCTTCCTTTGCAGGCGATTCAGGATGCTGGCAGGTGTGGCAGAAGTCAGGATGCAGGAGCAGACACGGTGAGCGTCCAGCTGCTAGATGCAGAACAACGCGAAGCACGTGTGGCTGATCGGGTGTGGTTTAAATAGCCTTGGAAGAAGTTCCTAGAATGTGTCCTTCCTCCAATCAGGTATGTATCCTTCCCCGACCACGCCCGGGTGGTAAATGAGTCCCACAGGTAAAGTAGTTCCTTTCAGGCCTCAAGGAGGCCGGGGTTCTGCAGCATGGTCTGCATCAGGTAAGTGCACCCAAACACTTTCATAATGAGCCTGGCGCCTATGGCGCCAGGACTGACGTTTTCTATGAGCCTGGCGCCATAGGCGCCAGGACGCTGTCCAAAGGGCCCCTATAAGGGGTTGCTGGGACCTTACCCGGGGACTTGATGTCCGCTTTCGGGGACGCAGGGCCTGAGCCGGCTCCCCGGGAGCGGGCATCGTGACACTCACCTTTTTATACCTGCCTTGAAAGTTAATTGGAGTCATGTGTGGATGGTCAACCTGAATTGCCTGACTCTGCCTTTCCTTGTTAAAGGGACACAATGGAGAATGCCCATAGGAATCCATTACCCATGGATTCCTATGGGTAATCCTCATTACTCCCAGCATGTTCCTCTTCGTCCCAGTGATTGGAGAGAGAGCAAGAGAGGAGTTTCGAGTGTAAGTGGAGATAGAAAATGAAAATGTGGTTGTGAGGATTCTCCTCTATGTAATAAAAAGTTCCCTTTTGGCCTCTCCTTCATTTTCTTGTTTTAGGGAGAGTCAGAGGGGTGGGTGTTAGAGTCAGATGGACACCTTCTTGCCTTAAGTGTTCACTTATGCCCAGTGGTACAGTTTAGGTGGAGCTGTTAGGTCTTAAAGGTAAATAGTCTACTGAAACACAAGATAGTGGGAATGATTGTTTGATCCTAGGGTTTATTCTTGCCTCCGATTCCTTGGATTGGTTGCCAGATTTCCAGGAGGTGTTGGAGTCATGGGTTATGAGTGGAGGTAACCCATTAAGGCTGAGGGACGGGAATCTGATGGACAGCAGGACTGGGGGGGATACCGTGTCTCACCCAAAGGCACTCCCCCACATGTCCACCTACACCTTCCACTCGGTGATGCCCCCTCGCTTGTCCAACCCCAGGGTTGGGATCCAGCATCAGTGGCCTGTTTCTTGCCACTCGAACAGAGGATCCATGGGTAGACAATGGGAGAATACCCCCAGGTTTCTAACAGTACATTGCATAGGGAGGGGGTGGCACACTCCCCTTCTCCTCCTCCCTTGCTCTGTCTCTGTTTTAGTTTCTCCGTACATCTTCCAGAGCCCTAAAATGTCGTGCCTCTTTTTGACTTTGGCTCCTTTAAAAGTAGCCGTCGGGTATGAGCATATACGGTCAATAATACTCTTATCGAATGTTCCCTTCCCAGGCCATTCCTGATAACACTTCTCCACTGTATCGTGTACCCACTCAAAGTGATACTTCTTTATTTTATCACGATATTGGGGCAACCTTTTTACACATATGATATGATATAATGAGTCATTTATAATGCACCTGTACACAAGTGTTTCTAGGCGCATCCATATCATCAAATGACTTTATTTGCACGCTTTTTCGTAGACTTTTATTTTTTAAAACACTCTCCCTTTCTGCTTTTACTCTTAAACCCTCCTGATTGATCCTCCTGTTATACTTACCCTTGCTCTTGCTCATACACTGTGTAAGGAACTGATGGTGGCAACAAGTAAGACAGGCCCAAGTGATCACAGTGCAAGGGTGTTTATTGAACAATGAAGGTTGTATGCAGGTTGGAAAAACGTCTGATCTAAACCTATATTTAAGATGGGAGCAAGCATCAACCATCAAATGAAAAATAAGGCAGTCCTAATGGCGTTGTCAAAATAAAAAGGCTCTATACTAAGAAACCTATTGCCAAACCTTACAACTAATACAAAAAGGGGTGTGATAGTTCTCAGGAAAAGAAAGAAGTGTTCTCAAATAATATGTCAGGATGCGGTAGCTTGGGTGTCCCTTTCACCTGTTTTGAGCACGGGGTAAAATGGAAGCTTGGAGCACAGTACAGTCTCTGGCTTCATCAGCACAAGACGAAAGTTCCAATGACAGCTCTCTGGACCGTTGACGGCAAAGTCTTGTCTCCTTTGAAACTCTCTTGCCTTCGAGGACCCGACGTGTTCAAAAGGACTAAAACAAAAGTTCCTTTAACCAAATGAAAGGTCTTTAGGATAATGATTCACCCCTGTGTCCCGCTCCTCTGGACGCTGACCCTTCTCAATTGTTTTCCACAGTTCATGTAGGGTGATGGTTTCAACCCTGGGTCCCCCTCTTCTGGGCGCTGACCCTTTACGTACCGTATTCCACAAAGTATATTATACAACAGTTCCTTTATCAATCACTTTGGGTGGTAGCTTCACCCCTGGATCTCCCTCGGTTGGGATCAGATCTCTCTTCTCTTTCAGTGCTTGGGTGATGCCTTCACCCCTGTATCTCCCTCAGTCGGGCTCGGACACCCCTTGACTTTTGCAAGATTTCTCTTCCCTTAAGTTCTCAATGTCTTTTCAAACAGTTCATAGTGGACATCCCTCAGCCGGGTTCACGTCTGTCAACATACTGTTTCTCTGGTCTTTTTGACATTTTTCCCCTCTTGGGATTCACTTCCCTTGTTTCCGCTCACTGCGGGATTCACTTCCTTTTCTTTCACACAGTGTGTAGATCGAAGTCTTTCGATTGAACAGGGATTTTGCTTGACCGGGAGTATGACCACTTTGACCTATTTTGGTGGCCCTCCTATGGCCTCTTGGTTTCTGTAGTTTTGCTCAGATGGGGATCGACCTGAGTCTCTTGGGTTAGCACCCACGTGGTGCCGGTTTCCCTCTGCAGCTGGTCTCCCCTTAACACTTTTCACAGTTCAATGAACAGTTCAAACAGACCACTTTGCGATTCTCTTTCAACACAGCCCGGTTCTTATCAGTTCTCCCCTCGACTCACCGGCTGTGATGAACCACTTGGCTTCTCTCTTCATTGGAGTCGTAGCTGGTACCGCGGTTGGGGGAGCTTCCATCGCTCCTGCTTATCTGCGTAGGCTTGCCCCGTGTAGTGTTGACATCTGCTGCAAGACACTTGTGCTATTGTTCGCGGCCTTAAGCTCTTTTCCACAAAGGTTCCGCAGGTCTGGGATGAAAAAGGCAAGGTCACTTCTCTCCTGGCCACCCTCTCAATTCCTGCCGCCTTTCTCCTTCTCTTGAACTGCTGTGCCTGATTAGCAATCTTGTTGTGCTGTCTGCCGTGCTCGCCTTGTTCATACTGTGCTTTGTTACTCCACCTTTTATCCCTGTGGGGAAAGGAAAGCGCTGTCAGGTGTGTGTGTGTGGTTCAGGTTAATTGCCTGATTTTGCCTGCTGCTGGGTTTACAAGTCCGTTGTCTTGTGTCTCAAGAGAAAGTGATTGTGTCGGAAAAGGAAGGGGTTGGAGTGTCGGATAATGCAGGTGGTAGAGTTTCCGAATATCCTACAGACTCGGAAGTGAAAGAGGTGATACATGGACTTATAATCCTAGTATTAGGATTCGTGGTGACCTTGGGAAGGTAGATTTCATAGGATTTGTGAAATAAGCAGCATGGTTTGTGAGAAAAATTCGGAAAATGATAATCGGAGGGACGGGATTGGTATGGTTTGCTGGGTAAACGGGAATAGCTGGGATTGTGAAATGAACAAAGGGGATTGTGGGAATTGTATGGTTCTTTGTCTGATCAGGTTGGGAGTGCGTAAAATAATAATCAGAGGGACGGGAAGAAGGATGGGGAGTATTCGAATGGAAACCAGTAAAACAAGGATTCTGGGAGTTATGCTTTTTGGGTGTAACCGGGTTTGGGACCCTGGAGGATTGATTACATACAGAGGGGTTGTTGGATCTGGGCCGCAGAGATCTAATGGGAGGAAGGGATACAGATGCAACATAGCCCATGAAAGCCTCAGATATCTCGCCCTCCTCTCCTTCTCTGGCACAACACTGCATCTCAACTGTGGCATTTCCCCGAGCGCAACCCCAGGTTCCCCAAGCTAGGTGATTCCCTTTCGCTCTTTCGCCCTCAGGGCTGGGATCTGAGCATGTCAAGCTTCCTTTGGCCACCTGAGTAAGGGCTCCTCAAGGTTCACTTGGCAGAATACCCTCAGGTTTCTCACAACAGCCATCCACTCTGATACTTACCCTTTTAACTTGTTCACCCTAACTCGTTCGCACTGTCCTTCACCACAGGCCCGCCCTTTCACACTGCTCACACACAATGGCCTTCTCCACAGACCGACAATGTTAGTTGTAGTTAGTGCTCAAATGGCACTCTCCACAGGGCCACCACCTTAACAACTATGGTCTATGTTAATGTGCTTAGTGTTCGATTGCTCCTCCTTCATTCAAGGCACTTCCGTGGCGTCCACAGCCACAATAAGCTTAAACACCCACACTAACCACATCTATTTGCGCCAGGTCTACTACTGCTCCAACACAACATCAATGTATATGCCTTTTCTCTTTTTCTTCACAACCCTCAATAATTCTTAACTCACAAAAGATAAAAATGATGCAACTATACCAATTGCCTGCACTACCTACAACTCTCGCCTAACAAGGTCCTACCTCTTTTTGAAATGTTGGACACAGAAGGCATAGTGTACGCCAATTACATCGATGACACACAGCGTCTCATCCCACTTTCAGGCAACCACAGCATTGACACCATCACCGTCAATACCATCTTTAACCTCATTCATATCTGGGTGGTAGATAACGGGCTGGCTTTGATCAATGCCAAGACCGAGCTCATGATCACTGGCACTCCCCCAACTGCATAAGCTTGACAATGCTGTAAAGGAGCAGCTGCATGCCTCTGAGGAAACCCTGCACCCCTGCCTCCCATATGTTGGAGATCTGAGATTGTGCAGTGTTTGACACTTGCAGTTGGGCCAATAACGCAGCGTGTGTTCGAAGAAAGATACCCATTCAGACAACCCTACCAAATGAATCCCCGAAGTGATGACAACCTAAGGGAGGAACTCCCTGAAGGAATATGAGAAGCAGCAGAGAAAAGAAGCCAGTGACATCACAAAAAGTATGCACATCATCTCGGGATACTGACTAAAGAGAATGTATGGATACTAAAGAAACTAACGACAAAGCAAGGAATCGAGTGAACTCTCAAATATAAAGGAAGAAGATTACATGTGCACAAAGTGCTTCAGAAAATCAACCGTTCAATAACTCTACAGACGCTGTAACGCAAGGTAAACCAACTCATCATAGAAGCTGGCTATACGTAGTGATTAGAACGCAGGTGAAGCCACCATTGCATAGAAGCTGGACATCAGTATCATGAATTTAGTAAGCCTGGACCCATGAATCAGGAAGGGAAAGCTGTGTTGCAGCAAGAATAAGCAGAACTGTGGAGCTGCAAGACGGGGTTGTCTGGCCTGGAGTCAAAACTGAAGCAGCCAAGGTCAGCTATCTATTCTGGAAAGGAGCGAACATGCGAAGAATGAATCATCCCTAGCTAAGGTGCAAAGAAAGAACACCAAGAGTGCCAAGTTTAATTAATTTAGAGCATTTAAAACCTGCAAGTGTGACCAAATCATGGTCTCCTGTCACGTAAACCAAGGATGACAATAGAGTTTGAACTTGGAGTCCCAGAACACGATAGCAAGTGCTCTCACTCCCATGTATTCTAAAAGACAAGGATACTTTGCAAGGCCAAGTTCAAAGCAAATCTTCATGGCAGAAGGCATGGGCGATGAGAGATACTGGGCTAATTGGGTGGGGAGGTAGTGTCATTCTCCATCTCCTTGCACCTGGGTCTGGGCATACGTGCCAATTTAAGTTGTCCATATTGTCATGATCACTGCTTCCAAGGAGTCAGGAACAGCCCAACATCCTTGGAAGCAGGCCCCTAACCGTTATCTTAGGCACCAGCCGGTCCCCACTGGGACCTTTTGGGCCTCGTCCTGGTGCCGGTGGCACCAGGCTCATCAAAGTCATCGGTCCCGGCACTGGAAGCGCCGGGCTCATATTATGTATGAAGATGCTTGGGTGGACTTACCTGCAGCAGACCATGCTGCTTACTTACCAGCCACTTAGAAGTCCTCTGTGAACAGGAACTACTTTCTTACCTGGGTGGGGCAAGCTCCACTCCCTGGATACAGCACTGGAACACTTCTGGAACTGGAACTCTTTTCTTACCTAGGCGGGGCCGTGGAGGAAGACGCCTCATCACTCCAAGGCTATTTAAACCACACCCGATAGATGAAACGTGCTTTGCGTTATTCTGAATCTGCAGCAGAACGCTCACCGAATCTGTTCCGGCCTTTCTTCTTTCGATCCTGAACCTGCAAGAATTATACTTACCATTCCTGTATCCAGTCGACAACAGCACCTGCAAGGACAAGAAACAACAGGTTAGCAAGGCAACCTTTACACGCAGTGCTTACTCACCTGATCCATCGGCTGCGGCCATTTCTTCACGCTGCACCTCCGCCTGTGAAGACAAAAGCATTGTTATTACTTACCGGCACTCCGCGAATTCCGGATTTCTTCACGCTGCACCACCGCCTGTGAAGACAAAAGCATTGTTATTACTCACCGGCACTCCGCGAATTCCGGATTTCTTCACGCTGCATCGCCGCCTGTGAAAACAAAAGAAGAGACATTAGACAGGTATTTACTTACGCCCATCGCGCTCGTCACAATAGAACGCCTGCAAATACTCTGGCGTCTCTTCAGCACGGACTAAGCAGCAAGGGAAAAAGACAGTTTGAGCGCTTGCATTTACTTACTCATTTCCAGGCGATTCACTCCATCTTCCATCTCCAGAGTCCTGCAAGACAAAAGGGAAAGCATTATACAGAGTCCTGTTCAATATTAACGTGCCACGCACCTAAAGACTATAAAGACTAAAAAGGTGCCCGGAAACTCACCGCTCGTGCAGTTAACGACGGTAACCATCCTCTGAGTTCAAGAGGCCTATGTTTCACCAGTGAAGGAACTGGCAACGGCACCCTGCACCAGACGCAGATGGAGAGTCCAGCATTCACCTATCTAAGGTGAGCACGTGACCTGGGGGGGCTCTACGGAGAAACTAGGAAGAGAGGGAGAGGAACATTCAACAGCCCAGACCCTTAACCCCCATATTCTTTCACCTACAGAAACCTCACCCTTCGGGTTCGACACACAGTGAGAAGAGGTTCGACCCCAGAAGCCAATCGAGTCCTGCACATCACTTTTCGAGTCACAGACACCTTCCTGCCAAGACCAGCGCCTCCGTGGGAATCAGGTGAGCGTTACAGAACGCGAAGCCCACCGCAAAACTCCTACCCAGGCGCAATGGAAACCTCACTGATCAATTAGCCCAGTTGCTCGGGGAATTAAGAGCAGAAGTACATGCTGCTTGTCAGGAAACAAACTCTCTAAGAAGAGAGCTGATAATTTCCAAGGAGCGAACAGAGGACCTCGCTAGGCAAGTGCTACAAACGCAGGCAGGACAGACACCTTTGCCCGCTCCAGGAGGAAGTTATCCTTCTGCATCATCTTTAAATCCAGTGCAAATCAATCTACCCGGTAATGTGCCATTGGCTCCGCCCGAGCGCTTTTCTGGTGACCCAAAGAAATTTGCAGTGTTCATCAACCAGTGCCGCCTACACTTCTTATGTCGACCAGCTGCATTCCCAACAGGTCAGACCAAGGTGGCTTTCGTGCTTTCTTATCTCAGTGGCAGCGCAGCAGATTGGTCGATCCCTTTAGTCACCCAGGATGATCCGGTTTTACATGATTTCCAGGCCTTCCAGTCCAGCATGGAGAAATTGTTCGCAAGACATACACAAGGGCAGGCCTTGGACAATGAACTTCTTTCATTACGACAGGGTAATCAAGACCTCTTGACTTATATAGCCTCATTTAACAGACTTATAGTGGAAACTCAATGGCCCGAGGATAAGAGAATAACGCTTTTCTACCGAGGCTTGCGTGGAGAGCTCAAGGATGTGTTAGCTCAAGTTGTGAATCCTCCACAAGAATGCTCAGACTATATTGACTTAGTTGTCCAATTGGACCACAGATTACAGAACAGGAAGGCTGATCGTTCCAAATTTGATACCCGAGTGTTTTCTAAACCACAGACCTCTACTAGGGGAGCTGACACCGTGGAACCCATGCAAATAGGGGGCATGAAAGGACCTTTAACCCAAAAGGAGCGGGAAAGAAGAAGACAGCTGCAATTATGCCTTTATTGCGGAAACTCTGGGCACTTTCTTCGAGACTGTCCAGTGAAACCAGCTAAGAAGGCTGTAGGAGCCGCAGATACCTGTACCACAAATTCTGAGCAGGGAAACGACCTAGCCCGACAAGTGTAGAGGTCCTCTTGCCGAGCGTTAAGATCTGTCCCGTGACCTCGCATTTCGTGGTGCCCATGGTCCTCATTAGTCCTGATTGTCCAGATCGTTTGCATGCAATTGAAGCTTACATCGACAGCGGAGCAATCGGTAATTATGTGGACCGTGAAATGGTATCAAGGATGAACCTGCCCCTTGACCCTAAGGCAGTAAAAGACGTCATTACTACAGTGGATGGCACGGAGATAGCCTCCGGACCAGTAACGCACGCCACCCAAGAAGTGACGCTAGTGAGCCAAGATGGACACCGGGAGAAAATCGTGTTCGATGTGATCAAGGCCCCTCAGTTCCAGATCATTCTGGGAATTCCTTGGTTAGAGAAGCACAATCCTCAGATCGATTGGCGAGCAAAGACGGTTCAGTTTCCAGAATGTTTTATCACTTGTTATCCTCGGCCTGATGTTTCACTGGCGGCAATCTCTTCTGAGGTTCCCAAATTACCTCCCGAATACCAGGAATTCCAAGACGTCTTTCGGAAGGATCAAGCTAACACCCTGCCTCCTCATAGGTCGTACGACTGTCAAATAGATCTGATACCCGGAACAACTCCTCCTTGCAGTAGAATTTATGCCCTCACCGAGCCAGAGAATCTTCACCTCAGACAATATCTGGACCAATACCTAGCCAACGGGTTTATCCGTCCTTCAAAATCTCCAGCTTCCTCGGCTTTGTTCTTCGTTCCGAAAAAGGAAGGAGACCTTAGGACTTGTATAGATTACAGCGCTCTGAATCAAATCACCGTTAAAAACAGATACCCGTTACCTTTGATCCCTGAACTCCTGGATCAAGTCAAAGACGCATGTATATATACAAAGTTGGATCTCAGAGGAGCCTACCACTTGGTACGAATAAAAGAGGGCGATGAATGGAAGACGGCCTTCCGCACCAAGTATGGGCTGTTTGAATATCAAGTTATGCCCTTTGGACTTTGCAACGCTCCTGCCGCCTTCCAGTATTTAATGAATGATGTCCTTAGAGAACTCATAGATATGTGTGTTGTTGTCTACATTGATGACATCCTCGTCTATTCATCCTCTAAAGAAGAACATCGGAAACATGTTAGAGAGGTCCTCAAGAGACTACGTCAACATAACCTTTTTGCTAAACTCGAAAAATGTGTTTTTAACGTAACTGGAGTTGAGTTCCTGGGATTCATATTGTCACCCAATGGAGTCCATATGGATTCAAAGAAAGTCGATGTAATTATCAAGTGGCCTTCACCAACCTCTATAAAGGGAGTCCAAAGCATGTTAGGCTTCGCTAATTTTTACCGCAGATTCATTCCTGAATTCTCTCGAATAGTCCAGCCCATCACTGCTCTCTGTTAAAGAAAAACAAACGTTTTGAGTGGTCTACTGAGGCGGAACAAGCCTTTCGGGACTTAAAAACTAAATTCATTTCTGCACCTGTTCTAAAACATCCTCGTCCAGAACTCCCCTACATCGTAGAAACAGATGCTTCAAGTCTTGCTATGGGGGCAGTTTTATCACAAAGAGATCCGGTCACACATCAATTACATCCTATAGCCTTTTGGTCCCGCAAATTCTCGGCTCCCGAGATCAACTATTCAATTACAGACAAGGAACTTTTAGCCATCAGATCGGCCTTTAAAGCCTGGCGGCATTATCTTTTGGGAGCCAGACACACAGTCACCGCAATGACTGATCACCGCAACTTACAGTATCTGAAGACGGCCAAAGCTCAGTCTTCCAGGCAGCTTCGCTGGGCTCTGTTTTTGGCGGAATTTGACTTTATAATTACTTATCGACCTGGCAGTAAAAATGGGAAAGCAGATGCCCTTTCCCGGATGGGAATAGATGAACATTTGACCAATCCAGAACCAATACCCATAATCCCTGAACAAAGGATTTTGGGTTTGGTCAGCGCTCAATCCTTTGAAGACATCAAGACCACAGTCAAATCACTTCTAACTCCGGCCGACTTACAGAACTGGCAATTAAGGGGAAAAGAATTTTCAGTGGATCAAGATCTACCTTTTTTCCGAGGACGATTGTACTTGCCCAGTGAGAAGATACAAAGACAGGTAATCTCCTGTTATCACGATTCACTAATGGAGGGTCACCCTGGCATAACCAAAACCATGGAAAAGGTCAAAAGACATTTCTGGTGGCCATCATGGAAAAAGGATATTAGAGACTTTGTAATATCTTGCGGTGTATGCGCCCAAAATAAAAGTCTGAAGGAGAAACCAGCCGGCCTCTTACACCCACTAGACATCCCTCCCTGTCCATGGCATACCCTGTCCATGGATTTCATCACGGACTTACCTCCATGCTCAGGGTATAATACCATTTTAGTAGTCGTGGATCTATTCTCCAAGATGGCTCACTTCATTCCCCTGAAGGGCCTACCTTCAGCTTCAGTATGGCCCGAGAATTCTTAGAAAACATCGTTCGGTTACACGGTTTTCCCTCGGTTTTGGTTTCCGATAGGGGAAGTCAATTCATCTCCCACTTTTGGCAAAGTTGCTGTCGTTTAGCCCAAATAGATGTGAGACTTTCTACCAGTCATCATCCCCAGACTGACGGACAAACCGAGAGGACAAATCAAACTCTAGAGCAATATCTACGTTGCATGCTCCAAGAAACTGAAAACCCTTGGAAGGACATTCTTTGGATTGCTGAATACGCTTATAACAATTCGACTCATTCTGGAACTGGAAAGACTCCCTTCTTCTTATTATACGGACACCATCCTAGAACCTCTAACCTGGATCCTCCCCAAGAATTCGAGGCACCTGCTGTGGATCACTTGCACTCGGAGATCACTTGTGCTTTTAAGGAAGCCACTGACCATCTGCAAAGAGCTAAAGCTCAATTCAAGAAAGGAGCAGATCAGCACCGTAAAGAGGCCCCTCACTACGCAGTGGGAGAGCAGGTCTGGTTATCCACTAAGCACCTACCTCTAAAAGGACCCCGCACTTTTATCCCGAGATACCTTGGACCCTATCTTATCTCTGCCATAATTAATCCAGTGGCTGTTAAATTGGAATTGCCTTCGCATATGAAAATACATCCAGTATTCCATGTCTCCTTACTAAAACCAGTACAACCAGGAACCCGATTGACCGAACTCCCAGAACCTGTTTTAGTAGATGGAGAAATTGAGTTCGAAGTAAAGAACATCCTAGACTCCAAAATCTCCAAATCTAAATTATATTACCTGGTTGATTGGAAAGGATACGGCCCCCAGGAAAGGTCTTGGGAACCCTCAGAACATGTCCACGCACCTCGTCTGGTCAAGAAATTCCATTTGAATCACCCCGACAAGCCAAAACCGCCGGAAAAACACGCTTGGGAGGGGCCTTGAGGGGGGGTGCTGTCATGATCACTGCTTCCAAGGAGTCAGGAACAGCCCAACATCCTTGGAAGCAGGCCCCTAACCGTTATCTTAGGCACCAGCCGGTCCCCACTGGGACCTTTTGGGCCTCGTCCTGGCGCCGGTGGCACTAGGCTCATCAAAGTCATCGGTCCCGGCACTGGAAGCGCCGTGCTCATATTATGTATGAAGATGCTTGGGTGGACTTACCTGCAGCAGACCATGCTGCTTACTTACCAGCCACTTAGAAGTCCTCTGTGAACAGGAACTACTTTCTTACCTGGGTGGGGCAAGCTCCACTCCCTGGATACAGCACTGGAACACTTCTGGAAGTGGAACTCTTTTCTTACCTAGGCGGGGCCGTGGAGGAAGACGCCTCATCACTCCAAGGCTATTTAAACCACACCCGATAGATGAAACGTGCTTCGCGTTATTCTGCATCTGCAGCAGAAAGCTCACCGAGTCTGTTCCGGCCTTTCTTCTTTCGATCCTGAACCTGCAAGAATTATACTTACCATTCCTGTATCCAGTCGACAACAGCACCTGCAAGGACAAGAAACAACAGGTTAGCAAGGTAACCTTTACACGCAGTGCTTACTCACCTGATCCATCGGCTGCGGCCATTTCTTCACGCTGCACCTCCGCCTGTGAAGACAAAAGCATTGTTATTACTTACCGGCACTCCGCGAATTCCGGATTTCTTCACGCTGCACCACCGCCTGTGAAGACAAAAGCATTGTTATTACTCACCGGCACTCCGCGAATTCCGGATTTCTTCACGCTGCATCGCCGCCTGTGAAAACAAAAGAAGAGACATTAGACAGGTATTTACTTACGCCCATCGCGCTCGTCACAGTAGAACGCCTGCAAATACTCCGGCGTCTCTTCAGCACGGACTAAGCAGCAAGGGAAAAAGACAGTTTGAGCGCTTGCATTTACTTACTCATTTCCAGGCGCTTCACTCCATCTTCCATCTCCAGAGTCCTACAAGACAAAAGGGAAAGCATTATACAGAGTCCTGTTCAATAATAACGTGCCACGCACCTAAAGACTATAAAGACTAAAAAGGTGCCCGGAAACTCACCGCTCATGCAGTTAACGACGGTAACCATCCTCTGAGTTCAAGAGGCCTATGTTTCACCAGTGAAGGAACTGGCAACGGCACCCTGCACCAGACGCAGATGGAGAGTCCAGCATTCACCTATCTAAGGTGAGCACGTGACCTGGGGGGGCTCTACGGAGAAACTAGGAAGAGAGGGAGAGGGAGAGGAACATTCAACAGCCCAGACCCTTAAACCCCATATTCTTTCACCTACAGAAACCTCACCCTTCGGGTTCGACACACAGTGAGAAGAGGTTCGACCCCAGAAGCCAATTGAGTCCTGCACATCACTTTTCGAGTCACAGACACCTTCCTGCCAAGACCAGCGCCTCCGTGGGAATCAGGTGAGCGTTACACATATAATGAAGGACCTTATAGTTTGAAAACCAATGAGAAACGGTGTATCTAATGTTTCTGAAGAGGACATGTTTTAGAGGTAGGCATAGGTTGTCCACCTTACAGTGGGCAGCCAATTACAATCCAAATTCCTATAGACAGTACATTTAGATGTTTCCCTTAAGCCAATCCCGACCCTTAGTAGGTTTTTCATTATAGCCACGTAGTATGATGTCACCTCTGATGTATTTTTGATATGAAAGCTATGTTTTGTGTGAAGATCATTGAGAGAAATCGAACGTACGTCCGTTGATGTTCATTGTAACTCCCTGTTTTAGATAATTGTTAATAAAACAGTAGTTTGCCATCTTCCTGAGTTGGTTTGGTTATTTAGACCCATAATTTGTCTGTGTGATCCCATCCATTACATATGCACGTTCCTAAAGGGCCCTAACCTCACATGGTAGGGGTGCAGATGGTTTAAAGATCCAAACTAGTTTAGCTCCAGATTGTCAGATGATCGGGCATCCTCTGCCATTAGCTGGAAGAACGCTGAGTTTCCTGTGGAGAGCGGCCGAATAGAAATAAACTTGCAAGAAGAACCGAGACGGTGGGCAGGTCCCCCTTTGAAGAAATCCTTGCCCGGTTCCCACAGGCGCTTTGCAGACAGAAGGCGAAGTGGTCAGATTGGAGGAGGACTCGATGCGATTAACGAAGGGTGAGTAGACTAAGGGACATGGCAAATAAAGGGAAGGGATTATAATAATTTTGAGTAAGGGGAAATAATTGTAGCGATAAGATACTTCCTAAGAGTCCTGATTCAAGGGATTTAGGAGACTTTTCACACCCCAACGGGGGTAGAGAGAAATATAAAATGCACAGGACTGCACCGTGTAAATTAATGTCTCAAAACCTGTATAGGGTAAAAAGTAAAGGTGAGGGAAGAGGTAATCATGGTGATTATAATGTGTAAATGTCTGACTAGTCATCAAGAGGGAATTTATGCATTTCTATGGGAATTTCTATAAATCAGAGGTACCACATGAGGGGAGCCAGCAGGAATTTCTAGAGAAGTGTAACCTACCTAAGAGATCACCACAGGAAAGGGAAGAATTGGAGAAGGGGATAACAAGTGAGGAGGTGCATAGAGCAATCACAGTGCTCCCACCCAATAAAGCGCTGGGTCCAGATGGCTTCACAGCAGAATTTTATAAAACTTACAAGGAGATCCTGGCCCCACGGCTGACCGCCTTATTCAACAAATTTGGTAAGGGGTGGGGGTAACTTCCTCAATGAAGGAGGGGAAAGTGATCTTGTTGCCAAAACCAGGGAATGATCATACAATATGCGGCTGCGGCTCATATAGACTGATCGTGCTTATTAATTTGGACGCTAAAATATACACTTAAGTACCTGGCATCCAGATTAGACCCTCTACTCCTCGGCCTGGTAGACCCCGATTAGTAAGGCATTATACGCAGAAGACAAACTCACAATAACACAAGAAGAATCGCCCATATTATAGAGAAGGTCAACAAATCACGTGCCAAGGGCCTTGTGCTGGCGTTAGAGGCAGAAAAAGCAATCGATACAGTGGAAAGGGGGTTTCTCTTTCTCACCATGCATACAATAGGGTTCGAGGAGATCTTTATAGCAAAGATCGCAGCCAACTACCAAAACCCATCTCGGCGTCTACTCAAACTCTCAGAGCCGGTGGCAGTATCTAGGGATACGAAGCAGGGCTGTCCCCTGTCCCCGCTATTATATGCGATACAACTAGAACCTCTCCTGAGTAAGATTAGGGACACCCAAGAAATACAAGGGGTACCATTTGGGGGGAAGATGCACAAATTCGCGGACGATAAGCTGCTGACAATAACCAACTAAAAAGAGTCCCTAAAGGCAGTGGATGGTGTCCTCAACCAATTCGGGAAGGCAGCCGCGCTGAAAATAAACAAGTGCAAGTCAGAGGTGCTGAGTTTGCAGATCTCACCAGAAACGGAGAGGAAGATTAGACTTGAAACACCATACAAGTGGGCCCCTAACAAGCTAAGTATTTAGGAATATACATCACAAAACATATAGACCATCTATTTGAAGCGAACTACCCACATCTACTGGACACCATCAAAATGATTCTACACAGATGGAGTCATCTCTCCGTATCCTGGCTGTGCAGTATAAATGCCATAAAAATGGCAGTGATGCCGAAATTACTATACACATTCATGGCAATCGCAGTAAAGGTCCCGATGGCATTCTTCAGAGCTATATGCAAACACACACAGGCCTATATATGGATGCAGAAGAAACTGAGAATCTCTTACAGGGTGATTCTGCAACCTGGGCACAAAGGGGGTCTGGTAGAATTAGACCCTCTCGCATACTACTGTGAGGCCCAAATCAGAATGTTGAGAGATTAGTCTAACGAGGACCGAGGGAAAAAGTGGAGGGACATGGATAGAGCTGTGGTGGAGGAGGAGCTTGAGGGGGTTCTGTGGTTGCCCCGGGAGGACAGACCGCAAAACATGTACTGCAGTGACATTAAGGCCCTGGTGGGGCAAACGTGGGATGACCTGGTAAAACGAGCAAAGATAACCACGTTCCCCTTCCCGCTCACACCGATTTTCAGGAATCCACAGTTCTCGCCAGGGTTGGACAGGAAAGAGAGCTATGCCATTTACATCATCTTGCAAAGTGGAGGGAGGGGGGGAAGTACGAAGATAAGGGATTTGTTTGAAGTAGGAGGGATAAAAACCGTCCCTCAATGTAAAAGGGACTTCGGGCGCGAGGAAGGGGAGAGATTCTGCTATGCCCAACTGAGACACTGGGCCCTAAACCCCAAGATAAGACAGGCGGCGACGAGACAGTTAACCCCTTTTGAGAAATGTGTGACCTCCAACTCTGGGTCAACCATCTGGTAGAGGACATCTATAGACTGATTAAAGAGGGCGAGGAATCCGGGGTAAGAAGGTTTATGACTAACTGGGAGAAGGAAGCCGGGAGTGAGATCGATATGGACCAGGTGAATAAACTATGGGCAGGCATTCGCAAGCTGGCACCATCACTACAAATCCAAGAGATCTGGGTCAAAGTGATGCACCAGTGGCACCTCACCCCCTCTAGGCTATCACAAAATACACCTGACATCTTCCAGATTGTGTTGGAGGGGTTGCAGAGAAGAAGGAACATTGGGGCACATATGGTGGCCATGTCCAGTAATAGAACAATATTGGAAAATGATCCAAGAAACTATTAGGGGCATGCTGGGGACGGCAAAGACCGCAAATAAGGGCCTGTTCCTAATGGGCCTGGACGGAGAGCTGGAAAAGTAATCTATGAGGGTGTAGAGGAAAATGTATGTGATCCTGGTAATTGCAGGGGCTCTACTAGTAGCCCGTAAATGGAATTCAAAAGAGGCGCCCTCAGAACATGAATGGATGGGCAAAATATGGAACCTGGTAGCCATGAAAAAAATAACATACACAATCAGGAGAGAACACCAGAAATTCCTTATGGACTGAGATGTGGTATTACAATTCCTAAAGAAAGCCTCAAGGAAAGCATGGTGTCCAAGGAGGATGCAACTTTTGGGCCTGGTCTAAGGATCACCACATTCAGTAGACTAATAGGGAACATCAGAGGACCCGCTGTGGAGAGGAAGGATAAGGATGATTTGGCAAGATTATCAAGAAAAGGTGGAAAGGAATGCAACGGACCTGGGACAAAGGGGGAGGGGAAGGTGGTGGGGGGAGTGGACGTTCTCTGTTACGTAATATGTTTGAAAATGCCAATGAAAATGAATATGAAAAAAAAAAGATCCGACTAGTCTAAATGTTGTTTGTTGAATAAAGTATCAAAGAGCGATAGAATTGTGAAGCAGTAACGGTGGATAAAGATAAGTGTAGCAAAATGATTGGCGCCAATCAAAAGAATAGATAGGGCAGTGAAATAAGAGTATTGAGCAGTGATTGATGTTCATTGTAACTCCTGGTTTTAGATAATTGTTAATAAAACAGTACTTTGCCATCTTCCTGAGTTGGTGCGGTTATTTGGACACAGAATTTGTCTGTGTGATCCCATCCATTACATATGCACGTTCCTAAATGGCCCTAAGCTCAATGCTTTACAGTTAATTCAAATTGCAGAAAGCACTCTAGGTACCCTGCCAAAGGTCAAGATACTGTGCTGCCGGCGGTTTGTCGCCAACCCCGTAGCACCGATTCCGCCGCCTGATATCCCAGTGCCACTGGGATATCACAAGTGGCGGCGGAACAGTAAATCCCCATTTCCATGGAGTCCGATAGTACTCCATGGGAATGGGGACACTGACGCACTGGCACTGTTGCTAACGGTGCTGGTGCTTCAGTGAGAGACATGCCGTTAGGGGCCTACAACCCCGGCAGGTCAGGCTTGCTGGGGGGATCTGTGCCCCTACCAGCATTCTCGTCTTATGGTGGTCCGGAAAGGGTGCCGGTACATTGTTAACGGCACCCTTATTTCCGGAATGCAATAACTAGAATGAGGCACATTGTGTATTGCGCACAACTGTCTTTATGGAAAAAGTCTGGGCTCTCTTTCGGGCAGACTTTCATGGCTTCTAAATTGGAGAACGCTTAGATCAAGCCATTCCTGCCTCCTGCAAATCCCAAAGTCCAAATTATAACTTGTTACTGAAGGATCTTTTCCCTATGCTGCCCCACGATGCTGGATTGCCCTGGCTCCTGACCTAAGGGCCTACTCGTCTTTGGCAGGTTGGTCTGAAAACAATGTTTTTTTGGTGAATAGCCCCCCACCCTGTCTTTTCGGCTATTGACTGCTCCCTTCTGTGCCCTTACTCTTCTGTATTTTGTTTATGTCCTTGTCTAGCGCTACTATGCTATGGGCCCTATGTTTTAGCGCTTTAGAAATAAAATAATGTGAGAAACCAGAGGGTGTCCTCACTCCTTTTTTCCCAGGGTCCTCTTCTCAGGTGGCCAGGGAAAGGCCATCGCTTTTGGATCCTGACCCTTGGGGTGGAGAAGCTAGGGAGGGTCACCTGGGTGGGGGGTTCTTGGGGATTATGGAGAGGACGTCCCTGAGGGAGACACAGTACTCCCCCTTCCCATTCCATAATGAACCAGAAATCCCAGCCTTTATGGGATCTTGCTACCCCTTTCCCTCTGGCCAAGGCAACATCAGAAAATACTATACATTCAGAAGCCACAGAAAGAGGGTGAAAGAGAGGAACGGTTAATAATGAGACATGGTATCCCCCTTTTCCTTATGGAGACCAACCCTCCTCCGGCCTTTATGGGCTATTGTAACACATCTTCCCACATTTTCCATCATTCAACCCACTCTGGTACTCTGACAAGGAGGAGGCAACTAAGAGTAGTGAACACTAGTAAGTCATTTCACCACTCTAGTACGGAAATGAGGAGGAGGCACGCAGAGTATTGTACTGCTTTACTAATTATCACCAGGCAATTCCAGTTTGGGACTCACAACTACAACCTGTCAAGTGGTTGCAGGTGTATGAGAAGGGAGGAGACCAACAGCAAAGAGACCAGCAGGGAATCCTGAATGCGAGGAGGCAGCCGTGGTGGGTCCTGCAGGAGAGCCTCGATGGTCGGAGATATGCAGCAGGAGCTGCGGGCATAGAAGAGAGAAGCAAAAACACCTGCAGCATCCAGAGAGAGAAAGCAGAGCTGTGGGTTGCTGAAGTTGCACAGCAGGAGCTGCAGAGAGAAGCCAAACGGCTGACTGGGTTCGGGGGGAGAAAGTGGAGCTGCCAGCGGGATACCGAGAGGGATGGAAGTGCGAGCAGGGCTCGCGGTTTCAGAAAGACATGCAGGCGGAGCCGAGACAATAAGCACAGCTGCCCAGAGGAGACACCAAGGTCCAGTGAGTGAGGAGGGAGAATCACTCGTGCCGGGGCCCTCCTTGGGGATGTGGGGAAACCAAGGTGAAAGTCAAGTGAAAGGAAAAGCTTGTGCACAATGAAACCTACCCGAAATCACGGGTTGGAATGAAATTAAGGACAATCTAATGTGCAAGCCTCAAAGTAAAAGATAATATACATTGAATACTGAGTCAAATGAAAGCTTTTAGCAGAGCCATGATCTGATGACAAGAATATGTGAACTTCGGATATTGCCTGTTGTGAATGCAAAGCAAGAGCCATATGAAATACAGAACTGTGCAAGTATAGAAAAGTGTGAAAGAACCTTAAAGCAAAGTGGTGGGGAAACAAAGCCACTGTAAAGTGAACTATACGTATAAACACAGTGTGGCAATGCCAAAGACTAGCAAAAGAAAGGTGCACATTGTGGCAAAGCCAAAACGGAAATAAAGAAACCGCAAGCAAATGTGAATCTTCACATAGGCACAGATACAGAAGAACCTGTGTGGGCTGGAAAGCCTAAGGTTTCTGGTGGCGCGACCTAGATTGGGTAGAACATGTGGTTTGACAGCAGCACCTAGACCAGGGAACCCTTACTGAGAAAGCTAAAGAAGAGAAAGTCATTAAGAAACCCAAAGAAGGATGAAGTTGATCTGGATCTGTTGTGAATACGTATTAGAAGACTGTTTTGAACTTGGGAAAGGGAACCCTGTGGTTTTGTGGGATTGTCTTGAACTTGGGGAAGGGAACCCCAAGGGTTTGTGGAACTGTCTTGAAATTGGGGAAGGGAACCACAAGGTTTTGGGGAACTGTTGTGGACTTGGGGAAGGGAACCCTAAGGTTGTGTGGAACTTTTTTGAACTTAAAGAAGGGGAGCTGAAAAGTAAGCAAGGAGCTGGAAGAAGCTCAGAACTTTGTTTGGAGCACTATTTGTTTTATTGCTGACATCGCTACACATTGTTTAGATTTAGCTGTGAGGGCAAATATGGGTTTTGGACACAGACTTTTAAGTTGAACTCTTTGAATCAGACTTTCCTTAGTTTCTTGAGGAAGGAAAACCAATCTTAGTTTAGGGCAAGTTAAGCCTTCATCCATCCTGACATTTAAGTTAAATAAAGCACTTATGTTTGAACTTTGAATCTGTTGTCTGTGTCTTGCTTCATGATGCCTTCACGGGCCTTGGAAGAGTTCAGTTGTAATAGCCAGGCTTGTCCAGCTAATAGGTTTCATCATGGTCGGGGAATCAAAGTTAAAGACTCACACCTGCAATCATTTTTCAAGTCCCAGCTGTATAAAAAGGGTGACTGTCCAGCACAAGGAGAGAAACGGCCTGGAGAGAAGGTGTCATGGCCACTGGTCAAGGGCCAATTACTTCACCACTTGCAGGGTCCCAATGGACCCAGTCTTGGCGCCTATGGCACCAAGCTCGTTACAAAGGTTGCTCTGCACACAGAATACAGAGAGCAACGTGCATCTAGTCCGGGCGGGGCCCTACCAATACAGGGAAGGCACGTGCAGAAGACAGGAGGAGTGGCAAGGTGGGGCCACAAGGTGGGGCCTAAGGGGAATGGCTGGGGCCAGGCTATATAAGCCGGCCCCACCCACACGCTGGTGCTTCGCGTTAGTCTGCTAGACCAGCGTAATGCTTACCGCCGTCCAGAAGACTCTTATCTGGTTTAGCACATGCATCATCAGTTTCCGGAACCCTCCAGCATCTTACCTGGAATCAGCCACGCCATCGCCAGAAGCACTGCCATCTGCTTCCCATCCGCAGCTGCGGCGCGCATCTTACCTTGAAGCCACACCATCGCTGAAACTCCTGTTACCTGCTTCCGACTCTTGAGTCTCCGCACGCATCCTACCTGAGTCAGTCTCGCTATCGCTTGAAGAAGCACTGCTACCGCTTCTGACTCTGCAGCAGCCGCACCCAATTTACCAGTCTTCTCGAGTCCTCTGCGGGTGCCGCCTAGCATCCTTACCTGTCCTGATCTCCCATCAACACGGGGCCATCTTACGGCACAGCATCCACACGGATCTTCATCTCCGGCAGCCTGCAGGAGTCTGGAAACCGCTCATCAGCTAACACCGACCAGCTGCACCTGCAAAGGGAACAAGAAAACACTAGGTGAGCAATCACATAGACTATAACACGTTAAGCGGCGCAACTCACCGAATTTGGCACAGTTTCTGGAACAGTCTACTTACCACCAGTAGGTTCTCCAGGACAGACATTTTCACCCTCACATGCTCGTGGGCCATCTTCATACCTAGGGAGAGAAAGGACAATATATGGTTACGGACAATAATCATGGGGGAAAATTATCACAAAGGATACAGACAATAATCATAGCAATAAACCTACCTCCAAGACAGAATGGTACCAGCCGGTCTGGACCTCCACACTCAGGACCAGTGACGCAACTAGGTCCATCCACAGCGCCCCTGCGGAAGGAAAGCAGGACGGAGAGCCCATCCTTACATCAAAACAGGAACAGTACCAGCACCCCGGGCCCTCGATACCGCTACAGTTAGGGGAGAGAAGCGATCCAAGGGAGTCAACTCCTGGGAGGGCTCCAACCATGCCCCAACGTCCCCGCAGAGACCAGGTGAGTACAGAAGGGCACAGTCTGGAGGAACGGTGTGGGTTGGAAAGGAACCAACTTGAGAGAAGACGTGTAGAGTAGGAGTGCGGGAAAGATATTGGGGCCAAGGCTGACTGTGAAAGGGTCTGAGAGCCTGCGGTCTTCCATGTCCGGTGCTCACAGCAGGAGCTCTGGAGCACTAAAATCTCCCAATCATTGCAAGTCTCCAAGGGAGCAAGTGATGCTCTCAGTAGCTTCTGCTGGAGAAGAGCACAGCCACGCGCTACAACATTCCTTGATGGTGAACGCTGCTCGTTGTAGCTCCCATGAAAGGATAGCAGATCTGGGAAGTGAAGCCGAGTGACCTGAAGGAGCGCAGCATAATACTGGTGAGTGACAAGAAGGGAACATTCACACTGGGCTGCTCCAGGGACTGGAAACGATCATGTATGAATGCTGAGCAAGCTAAGAACTGTTATAAGTACAGTGCTTTTAAAAGCTGAAACATGTACCATTGAATAAAAAAGTGACTTAAAGACAAAAAGAGTATATTTGGATACTGCATAAAACAAAACCAAGTAATGAGAATTTATGAAGGAAATATAAGCAACATGTTTCTGCTCCTCAATGTGTTTTTGGCACTGCCGCCACCCACAACAGCACTCTTACACCCACACACCAACATCTATCTAAATTTCTCCTGGTCCTATGCTGACCTGGTGAATACTTCTGATTGCTATGTGTGCTCACACACCCCATGTATGCTAGCGGGGGAATCCCTTTTATCCCCATCCCATTGAACCTTGCTGAATGGTGTTAATTTCTCCTCCTATAGTACTTGGGTTGTCCAGCCATGGAGCATCCCATTCCATGAATATACTTCACACCCACTAGAGAACATATCCTGCCTTCCAGGATCTCCACAGCCTTCATTCCACATGCCTTTATTTCTCTCATGGACAATGGCACCATTCTAATGGGTTCAACTCCCACTACCTACTCACACAAAAGTCACTCTCCATCTTCATCAAAACCTCACCATTCTCCCCGGTAGCAGCAGGATACATGCTTCGCTTTGCACCTCCAGAGAACTATATTTCCTCTGTGGCTATGCAGCATATCAAAGGCTACCTGCCATTGGTCAGGCCAATGCACCATCGGGTTCTTACGCCCTGCCATCTGCCACATGTCAATTTTTCCAACCGCCCTGTGCCACTCCAGCGACACAAATGCAATGCCTGGGACTGGCTCAAAGTGATGATAGGATGCTTTGTCCCCAACCTTAGTACAGCAATAAACAGGGCTGACCTACCTGCTCTATCCTTCCTCCTCAAGCAGGTAGCTAACAACACTGCCTCAGGCATCCCACTTCTCAACTCAGAACAAGTAGCACTCGGTTCTATGGCACTCCAGAATAGAAGGGCTCTCAATTATTTACTGGCTTCTCAAGGGGGGAGCTGTAAAATTATAGGACAAGAATGCTGCATCTGGTTACCTGATAACTCCTCCCAGGTTGAGGACGTCATTAAGCACCTCCAAGGGGTTGGTACCACCTTACATGAAATAAACAAAGGATATGCTGGATCACTGTTAACTTGGATTCAAAACACTTTCAGGTCCCTTGGTTCAACAATTCTGCATGGGATTTTGACCATTATTGTTATAATTGTTGCCTTTCCAATGATAGTATTTCTCATACGCTGCCTTCTGTGATGCTTCGCCAAACAGGTATCTCACTCGCCCGCCTAGGCCAAGCTGGTACCACTTTAAGTACAAACACCTCCTTTTAAAGACGACACCTCTGCAGAACAGGAAATGGTTGATGTATTGGGACAGATGTCCGACGCTGAATTTTTGAATTGAGACATTATAGGGCCATGGTCTTTGTCTCACAAGCCGCATCCTTTCTTTGACCATCCCTATGCTTATCCACCCTATCCCTATGTTCCTCCATAGTTGGGGGCATACCTGGTTGACGCGTCCCACAATCCTGCCCCCTGTGGTCTACACTCTGTCTCAGGGACAACCAAACGGGGGTTGATGTAGCAGGATTGTTATGCTATGGTAGGCTACATTATGCTATACAAATCTCTCTCATACATTTAGGCATTAGATCCTCCATTTTGGCTTTGCCTGAGGTTTCCTTCTGCACTCAGCTCCTCTGACATGCCCAAACACCGCTTTGAGCAGATTAGACCAAGATCCATTGACAGCCAAAGGGACACGTCAGACCTTTTCGTCAATTTTCTCTCTACAAGTTTCCCATTAGCACCATGTATGGTATACAACAGTAGTTGTTTGTGCAAATGCTGCTTACCCACATTACAACACAAGTTACTCAGCCCATTGTGAGAAACCTGATGGTATTCTCCCACCTACTCTCTGGGGTTCTTCCAATTAGGTGGCCAGGGAAGCACCATCTCTTCTGCATCCCGACCCTGGAGGTGGACAAGCGAGCAGGGATCACCCCAGTGGAGGGTCAGGGGGGATTGTGAGGAGAATACCCAAGGGTGAGACATGGTATCCCCCTTCTCAAGTATACACCAACCCACTCTTCCTTAGCCCTAATGGGCTATTTTCGCACCTCGTCTCCCCCATTTCCAACACACACTGAGACGAGGAAGAGGCGGCCGAGAATAATGAAGATTACCCATAGCAACAACATAGGGATACAAAGTGAGACCTACCATCTAACATCTTTGAATTGTCCCACTAATAGAGTCAGGCACTTTTCTCCAACTGTGCACACCTGACGGCAATTGACTCTCACATGCAGGATATAAAGGGTGATTCTGCCAGGATCATTGAGTGAGCTGGGGTTTCTGGATGGAACCGGGAGGCCAAGGAGCAGCCAGCAGGCGCCGCAAGGAGAGGAGCCCAGAAGGACCAGTGCAATGTGAGACGCTGAGATTCTGGCCCCGTGTGTGTAAAGGGTTGCAGTGTGGCGTGGGAGCCGTGTTCCAGGGAGCTGGAGTTGGACGGAAGGCAGTCTATTGGCCTTGTTCAGGCCAGTGCTCGTTCCCCTGGAACATGTGCGGGTCCCAGTAGCCACTGAGGGGCAGGTGGTGAGACCCATTTGAACTGATTTTACCTGCCCACCGGTGCTGCGCTAGTGTTGAGGAGTTTTGTGAAGCTTGGAGAAACTCATTAGCGTGCGGGTGGCCGGAGCAGGAGCGCTGGGAAAGGAAGATCCTGGTAAGCAAAAGCGGGAAGAAAGCAAAGCAAAGCGAGAAAAGGCAAAGGCAAAAGCGAAGCCGGCGAAAGATGGAAAGCGGCAAGAGAAAGCAGAATATAAGTGAAATGTGTGCTAGAGGCGCGGAAGTGCAGACAGAGCAAGAGTGCTGGCAGCGTAAATGCAGCTAAGAGGGGGTGTAAGTGACCTGGAAATAAGGAGAGGGGCACAAGCAACCCGAAATAAAGAGAGAGGAAAGAGACAGTGAAAACAAGAATAGACAATGAAGAGAGGGTGAAAGTGACCTGAACTTGGGAAAAGGGTGCAAACAACCCACAGGAAACACAGAGGGTGAAAGAGAGAATGGTGAGCCAAAAGAGGGTGCAAGAGAGCACCTTGAAAAGTAAGGAGAAGTGTGCAAGAGGCACTGAAAGGTGGAAAGAAGGTGCAAGTGTGCACAACAGGAAAAGGTGTGCAGGGCGCACAACAAAGTAAAGAAAGGACAGAGTGAAAGAGGCACAGAAGAGGAAAAGGTGTGAGAGAATAAGTACAGGGGTTGGAGGTCAGAGTGGTCGTGCCTGGCAGGAGCAAAGAACCCAGCAAAGAACCCAGCATTCTCGAAAGTCTCTGATTCTCATGAAAGAACTGTACAGTGAAAGGCACATCCTGACAAGAGTAACTTTCTGTTTGCATGAAACCATAGGGGCCTAGGCCTGGGGAAAGGAACCTTAAGAGTCCCACTAGAGACATTGGTGAACTTTGTTGAGAGGCCTAGGCTTGGGGAAGGGAATCCCGAGAGGCCTAACAGGAACTGTGTCTTTTTGTTTGGAACTGAAAGTATCAAAGCTTGGGGAAGGGACCCTCAAGCGACCAAGAGACCTTGTGAACCTTATTGATTTGCTGCAAGAGCCCTACTTGGAAGGATCCAAGGGCAACCCTTTTGAGTTGAGCTATTTTGAACTGGCAGAATGACACCTATTGGTAAGACTACCTGAAACGAACTGTGGTTTACATTTTTTTTTTTAATCACTATTTTTCCTTTAAGAAGATCCCCTTATCACGTATGGTTTAAGAGTGAGGGCAAGCATAGGTTCAGACACAGACAAACTTTGGTTTTGTACTTACGGACATCAACGGCCCTTCATCTGAACATCAGTTGAGGGAACAACCCCCTTAGTGTCAGGGCCAGAATGGCATTACACCAACACCACAAAGTTTGAAAATAAAGGTTTGCAAACTGTTACCTTTGAGTCTGTGTCTCCCTTGATACCATGCTTGTCTCACACCATGTAACCACAAGGTTTCATCACAAGGTCACAAGTCAGCTGCTGACAGTTATTACAAAATGTCTGCAACATGATGGAGTACCACCTACCATTGTGAAATTGTTTTAACATATTAGTGATTGCTTCCGACATGCTATATAACCCGTGCTCCAAGGCCAACTGTCACAGAGCTCCGTCTGACAACTGCCTGCCACTTATCATTCTGTATTTTCCTGATTATCAGATGATAATTATGTATATGTTGTTTATTTTCTATCTAATACAAGAAGCTTGGTTTACCTATCAGTCTGGTGTTTAGTCTCCTTATTGCTGCAGGCTGAGGCCGAGGTGACCATTGGGAGGGGTCCGCTTTGACCACCACAAATGGGAATTACCACGGAATGAGAGGTGTGAGACACAAGTGGTGTGTGAGACAGGCATGGTATCAAGAGACGACACAGACAAGTGAAACACCGTTTGAACACCTTTTATTCTTAATGGTCAGGATGCTATAACGCCTAACTTGCTCTAACTCTAAGATGGGAATGTTCCCTAATGGAAAGAGAACTAAAGGAAGTCTCATTTATTTATAAGGCGCCGAAGACAGACCTGGAGGCATAGTGTCGCCAGCAACATACAATGCCAAAAACATAAAAGTCTGTCAGTCCAAAACAAAATACTGTCTGTGTCAAAACCTATGCTTGTCCTCACTTCCTCAGAATAATAGGGTGAATGGGATTTGGCCAACTCAGTAGTGTTCAAAGTAAAGTTAATGTGACAATGTAGCCTTTCTGCAGCTCCTTCCCCAAGTTTAAGACACTCAGGATTATAAAGTTACACAAGTCTCTCAGGTTTCACTTGGCAAAGAAAAGTTCACTTGGCAAAAGAGGTTCATTGTACCTTTTCCTTGTAAGTTCTTTAGGCTTCTCCGGGTCTCCTTTTTTTTCGTGAACCCAGAAGCCCTTCAGATCTTGCAGCTCCTTGCTTTCAATTGGGCTCCCCTGGTCGTGGCGCAGTTGTCCGACCGTACGGTCCACCCATTACAGGTCATGCAACTAGGTGCCTTATCCTTAATAGAGTCCCCATTTCCTTATACTGTGGTCACTGTGGCCAACCGGGATAAATCTCCCACGTTGTGGCCACCCCGAGGCTTTTCCAGAACACTCTGCTTATTCTGGGGTCTCTGCAGCCAGCCTGGATCAATCTCCCACCTGGTAGCCACCTCAATGCTTTTCCAGCACTCTTAGCTTATTCTGAGGTTTCTGCAGCCAGCCTGGATCAATCTCCTCTCCTGGTGGACACCCTGATGTGTTTGCAACACTCTTTGCGTATTCAGGGGTCTGTGCGGCCAGTCTGTATCAATCTCCCACCTGGTGGCCACCGCATTGCTTTTCCAACACACATTGTTTGTTGTAAAAAATGTTCTATCAGTTTTGGGAATTTTGCTCCTACTTCATTTCTTGCACAGCTCCCCCTTTTTAGGATCCCCATTTCGCTCACTTTCCGTGTGCATGCACAGCTCCCTTCTTTCCAGACACTTCCTTTCTGTGCACAGAGTCATTTGAGAACATGTATTCATACACGTGACCGCTCTTCCACTATGTATCCTTGTAAATCCATTTGTCAATTCCACCCGACGCATCTCCAGTATTACGTGTTTGGGCTGCAACATTGTATATGGCTCGCTTACTTTTATCAATGTAACAAGGGATCAGCACGCCTCCCGGCTACCTTCTTTGGACTTCTCTTCTTTGCTGGAAACACAGGTTGTTAGCCACGCTTCTCCCGAATGCTTCCTCACACATACTCTCTGCGTCTCGGCGTCCCTGTTTTTTCCAGCTGGCCCTGGGCAGCCACGGCTCCTCAGCTCTCCTCCCAACTCACTCCCTTTGCTGATTGCTAATGTTCCTTTTATACACTCCTGAAGACTTGACAGGCTGCAGGTGGGCATGGCTTATTTCAATTGCCTGACCTTGCCTGGCCTTGTTAGTGGGACATGGCCTATGAAGATGTTGATGGGCCGCTATTTGCATCTTCCTCGTCCCAGTACCATAGTGGTATTTCTCATACGAAATCTGTACTCCTCTTGCTTTCATATTCTTTGTTACAGTACTTGAGTGATACTTGGGAAAAAGATTGTGTGTCTCAATACATTCTATGAAGGTTGGGTGGGGGTTGGGTAGGTCACTGTCAAGGAAGGGGCGATACCATGTTTCTGCTCTAGTGGTATTCTTAGGATAGCAAATTGCTTTATTGGTTCTTTTACTCAGGTACCCTCGGTAAATGAGGTTAACGGGGAAGGAAAATTTTGGTTCTCACAGTGGTTTATGATATTAGAGGGACGGGAGGATACATCTGGGTTATAGTTAGAAAAAGGGGTTTTACATTCTCTTGCTTTCCTCCGAGTGTCAGTGTTCGACAAAGGATTGGTAGGGTAGGACATGAGTGATGATATCCTATGACAGTAGAGGAGAGGTAGGATAGATCAGGATTAGGAAAAGGAGGTGCCAGATATCTTCAGGCATCCCACTTCCGTTCTTTGAAGACCCTCCATCCCAGTAGTACCCCTTCGCAGCCTCACTCCTGATGTCAGAATCTGAAAATCATACCCTCCTCTTGGTTACCTCAGGGGGGACTTAAGTGGGTTAAATGTGAGAAATCTCTCAGATGTTTCACAGGTGGCAAAGCTATAAAGCTATCATGAAGGATATGAAATGAAAGTGGAAGCCACGAGTGATGGCCAAGTTAAAAGATTGCTACGAAAGAGATGAGATGTGAAACTTAGCACTGGTCGAATATAAAAGAATCCAAGGAATTACAGGCTAAGAGAGAGAGAGAGAGAACCTGTGTTGGCAAAAGCCAGAGGTATACAGAAAGCCTATTGCAGTGCACATGGGTATCGGTTGCGTGACCTGTAATGGGTGGACCATGTGGTCTGACAACTGCACCTAGACCGAGTGACCCCAACTTGGGAAAAGCCAAGAAAAGCAAATGTCAAGAGGTTTGTGTTTTACAACAGTTGTAGAAATGAATTTTAAATGAAGAAGCAGAGCAATCAATGTGAATTATTGAAAGCTGGAAGATTTGAACTGATATTGGTTTTGAAAGCTGGAAGAGTTGAACGCTTGGGGAAGGGAAACCCGAGACATTGTGAACTGTGTTGAGCTTTTGGGGAAGGGAACCCTGAGGCCTTTGTGGAACTATTCTGAACTTGGGGAAGGGGAAGCTGAGTCTAAGGCAAGAGCTGGAAGAAGCTTAGAATTTTATTTCAACACAATTCCTTTTGCTGCTGACACAGACAGACTTCTGATTTGAACTTAGTGACACAGACTATACTTAGTTTTCTTTAGGTAGGGAACTACCACCTTAGTATAGGGCAAGTTAGGCCTTACTCCATCCTGACACTTTTTTAAAATAAAGCTTTCACATAGAAAGTTGAATCTGTTATCTGTGTCTTACTTCATGATGCCTTCACAACTTGGTTTGATCTTAAAGGAGTTGGGAAGTATCCTAAGGAACAGTGCTATTTTTGAAAGCTGGAACAATTGAACTCTTGGGGGAAGGGAACCCCACTATTTTGTGAACTATTTTGAACTTGGGGAAGTGGAAGCTGATCCTAAGCCAAGTGCTGGAAGGAGCTCTGAACTTTCTTTTGGAACACTATTCTTTTGATGCTGACATCCCTGCACAATGTATACAGTTAGTTTAGGTTTTGCACACAGACAAATATTTGATTTGGACATCCTGACGCAGACTATCCTTAGTTTTCTTTAGTTAGGGACATAGGGCAAGTTAGGCCGTACTCCACCCTGACTTTTAAGTTCTAATACAATCTTTGAGCATGACTTTGAACCTGTGTTCTGTGTCTTGTTTCCTGATGCCTTCACAATAAATAAATAAGCGAAATAACAGCAAGAATTGCCTAAGCCAAATAAAAGCCAAAGTGAGAAGAAAATATTATCAGCAGTTTGTTGATGAGAAAGTGGGACATGTGAGAAACCTGTAGGTGTTTCACCCGCTGGTCCCCGGGTAACCAAAGGTAAACAGAGTGACCCAGCAAGACTAGATCGTCCTTCGGAAGTCTCTTTGCGAATCAGCAAGCGCTCTGGTTGATCTGAGCCCGACTGAGGGAGACTGATGCCCAAGAAAGGATTGGAGCCCGGCTAATGGGGATCTAAGGGTGACAGGTATTCACCCCTTGTAAAGATTACAAGCAGGAACTGGAACCTCGTACTGGAGAAGCCCTGGAGTGTGCTGTGCTTGAGAGTCCTGTGCTAAAAAAGTGGAGAAGGGAGACCTCAGCCATAACATCCTGACTTATCATTTTGTGAACACTTCTTTCTTTTCTTGTGAACATTATCCCACACTCTTTTGCAGCATAGCGGAAAGGATTGGCAATATATTTTTTGTATAGGACCTTTTTATTTGACTAGACTCCACTAGGACTGTATTATTATTATTTGATGGGCGTAGCTATTTCCCATCTTAGAGTTAGGTGCAGGTTAGGATGTTTATCTGACTTATTCTACAGTTTAATAAACACCCTTGAACTGTGATCACTTGTGTCTGTCTTACTTTGATGCCATGCCTTCCTTACAGACAACCAAAGTGGCCTCAGAAGGGACTTCTTGATATAGAGTGTTCAGGTGGAGCTGAACTAAACCTGCATTGCCTATGACAAAACCAATAGTGGAACAAACAGTATCAATGTGTAACATGTTTTCCTAAAAGAAGTTGTGATTGCCAATATTGTTGAAAGTTAAAGATTTACTTAATGATTTGAAGTTGACCTCTCAACAAAGTACTTATAATATAGTTAGGAGTGTTTGCTTTTATCCTGGCAGGCAAGTATACCAGGACAGGGATCTTTCTAGTGGTTTTCCTGGCAGGTTCGTAGACTAGAAAGAAGACATTGAAGTACTATATTGCGGTAGAAAGTTTATATGTCAAGAAGAAGTGATAAGCTCACTAAAGGTGTCTCAAATAGAGCCAGATGACCCCTTGCCCATATTTAATTTTCAACAGGTGCCTGAAACAGAGATATATTATCTGCTGAACATGCTTAAACCTACCAATGATTCCCTGTTTCCCCTTCCTGCAAGAGGTTTATCATCTGATTTGACCCCATTTGTGAGAACATTTGTTAACAAGTCACTGTCTCAGGGGATAGTACCTTCTAACTTAAAACATTCAATTGTGACACCTTTATTAAAGAAAGCTACTCATGATCCCAATGGTCGCCAGAACTATAGACCAATAGCCGACCTCTCTTGGCCCACAAACATTCTGGAAAAAGTAGTTACAGGCCAACTGCAAAATTTTGTAGAGCTGATATTAGATAAATATCAGTATGGCTTTAGACCGAATTCTGGGACAGAAACAGCCTTGTTGGCTGTATAGGATGACCTGCTAGGACCGGCAGATCAGGGCGCCCTCTTATTAGTGATGCTGGACCTGTCCGCGGCCTTTGATACGGTCAATCATACTGTTTTTTTAAGACGTCTAAAAGAGGTTGGAAGGATATCTGAACATGCTACACACTGGTTCAGATCTTTCCTGACCGATCGCTACCAGCAAGTAAGGTTGGACGTCTTCTTATCTGATGCCATTAGACTGATATGTGGGGTCCTACAGGGGTCATCTCTCTCCCCACTATTATTTAATGTGTACATCCGTCCTCTGCTAGAGATTCTGAGGCGTCATGGAATGAATTTTCATACCTACGCTGATGACACTCTTTATCAGAATTTCCAACTTTGACGATGTATTCAGCACTGATTTTGTTTGGACCCAAACACCGTTTACTGGTGGCAAAGAGCTGTCCTAGTCCCACACTGCTGGGGGACGAATATGAAATTTGTCTCGAAGGTTAAAAACTTAGGTTGCTTTTGGCAGCAGAACGATGTGGAAAGGTCCAGGTGGTGCACTACGTTTTGCGGTTCCTCCGACAGGTGCTACCTTATATCCCCGGAGAGGATCATACTGTTGTTGTAAGTGCCTTGGCCAATTGTAATAGTCAGCTGCTTAACATCCCGCTTAAACAAATGCAACTCCTTCAAAAAGCTCAGAATGCAGCAGTGAGAACTATCTTTGGCCTTAGTAGATCCGCACATGTATCACCATCACGGGGTGCTCTACACTGGCTAGCTGTTGAAGACCAGATAAGATTTAAGGTGGCATGCCTAGTCTTTAAGTGTGTTAATGGTATTGTCCCAGTATATTTAAGAAATCTGATCCTACCCTATCAGTCTTCAAGATGCCTACGATCCAGTGATCAACAGTGATCAACATCCCCTGGGAAAACAGGGAACCCCATGCATTTCTGAAAAGAAGACAACTGTGGGGATCCACAGTGGTCTGACTTGCACAAATCGCCCTAGAATGTATTACCCACAAGCCCAGGCAAGTGCCAAAATTTAAGGGAAAAAAAACACAATATTCAGACATTTCCCACCTGGAAACCACCGAAACATGCCGCCAACACCACATGTCCTACCTTCGCACTGTCATGCCATTTCCTCTGAAGCGGCTTTGGACCAGATGGAAGGGCTGCCATTAATGTGCCGGCACGCAACTCTGTTATGCAGAGTTGCAGTCTAGTGTTTCTTCCATCATGGCCGCCGCAGAGGATGTTACGTCACCTCGGCCTACACAACGCTATGCTTTGCAACCTCCCAGTTCCCTCTGCACGTACACTAGTTGCTGTGCTTTGCCTGTGCTTGTGCTATTTTCTACCAGCTCCTCTCTTGAAGCTCGCTTTTGCTCCAACCTCGCTTTGCTGCGTTCTCCCTAGATAGCAGTTTTCTGGTTTCCTCCTTTTTGTCCCATTCTTTACAGGACGTCCGTGCTGGGTCTTCTCTGCCTCTGGGCTACGCTGGATCTCCTGTGACTCTCTGCTTTCGTTTGCTGGTCTCCTCCTCCCGTGGGTTCTCAGTGATGTTTCCCCAGGCTCTCCTGTTTTTCAGCTGGGTTTCTCCTGGGCTCTCTGGTCAGTGTTACTGCTCCATTCCATGTGTCCTTGGGCTACTGTATTGCATTCTTAAGCCTCCCTGCCTTGAGCCCGAGTCCTCAGTTTCTGGATTGCTGTGATTTCACATTGGAACTTCTACTGACCTCATCTACCTGAAGGACGGCAGGATTATTGTCTCCTTTATCTCGGTTGGCCAAAGTCTTCCTTGGGTTTTTGGCCTTTTTGGCTTTTTCCCTGCTTGGCTGTTCGAGAGGGGGCCACTAGTCCGCCCGTTCATCCAGACAGACATATTGGCTTCCCTCCATGACAGACCTTACCTCTTCAAGGGAAGGAAGACTACCAAGAAGAAGACGACCAAGAAAAAGGGAAGGACCGACCGGTCAGAAGGATTCAGGTGAGGAGAAGGGGATTACTTCAGATTCTGAAGACAGTTTGGACAGTTAGCAACACCAGAAAGAAGACATGGACACTGCTGAACAGGTGCAAGAGCTTGTGGCGGCATTTCAAGGCCTGACTCTGGAGGTCCAGAACCTTAAGACTGAAAATGTGGTCTTGTGTCAACTGGTGTCGGCCAGAGAGCACCATCCTTCGGACCTCCCGGCTATGTGTCTGGCTTCTGAAAAATATGATGGCTCTCCAAAGAAGCTCAAGGAATTCATTGAGGCTTACTTGGTTCACTTTACCTTCCGTGCACGAACCTTTGCTTCAAACCATGTGCGGGTTGGCTTTATGGTATCTAACATGGTTGGAAATGCGCTGGCCTGGGCTACTCAACGGGTCCCTTCTGCTAACCCAGTCCTGCAGGATTACGGAGCCTTTTTGCTTCTGCTCCATCAGATCTTTGAGAGACCCGAAGTGGTCTGTTCCCCAGTCAGCCGGTCATGGACTGTGGCTGCCCGGCAAGGAAGTACAGTTAGAATCTCGGTACCCATATACCGCCCTCTACGGGTTGTCTCTTGAGTGTGGCCAGAGCAATTCTGCTCATTTTATCTTGCCAGAGAAACTCCCTGCACAAAGTATTTGATGCTTTAAAAAAGGATTTTGGGATGTTATATGGGATAGTCACAAAAGAATGTAATAGCTAGCCTAGGGAAGGCCACCATCTTTAGCAGTGCAGCCCTGCCCATCAACAAGAACGGTAACTGTGTCCAAAACCTCATGGAATTCCATACACTCTCTAGTGCTTTCAATGTGTTGTTCTTGTGTTCTAACATAGGGCTGTGATATATATATGTACCCCATGGTATTTAAATGTTTCTATGTTCCATTGTAGCGTCAGGACCGGCAGTCTATCCCTCTTTACCCTGCCCAATTTTGCCAACGGAAATAGGCATGATTTGTCAACACTAATTGCGATACCTGAAAGTGCTGTGAACCGCGATAGGACATCTAGGATGAATTGCAAGTTGCCTTCTGGGTTCTGTATATATAATAATGTATCATCTGCGAACCTAGATATTAGGTGGCATGTCCCATCTATGTTGATACCTGCGTCCCTGTATTCGTTTCAAAGGTACGCCGCTATTGGTTCCATGACCAGGATACACAGCAGTGGGGAGAGCGGGCAGCCCTGGCTTGTGCCCTTTTCTAGTTCCCAGAAGTCAGAGAAGTGCCTGCCCATTTGAACCCTAGCGACCGGTTTAGTGTATACTAGTTGTATCCATTTTATATATGTTGGTCCTAGGCCAAATCATTTGAGCGTGGCATATAGCCATTCCCATTTGATGAAGTCGAATGCTTTGATAGCATCCAGGGCGGCTATTGCACACTGTGTGTCCTGGGATTTGGTGCTGTTGAGAACATGGTGTAGGCAACGTAGGTTACATGTTATATTTATACTTGGCACGTAGCCCGTCAGATCGGGATGTATGAGCTTATGAATAATCATTTTGAGCCTGTTAGCTAGTAGCCCCATGAGTATTTTACCGTCCTGATTGAGCATGGACAGGGGTCTATATGACCCGCAGTCTGTTGATGGTTTATTGGGTTTCAGAAAGGGTATAATTATTTATTTTCTTAGGCTAGGGGTAGAACGCCTATGTGAAACGCTTCAGTGATCATGGCAAGTAGAGCTGGGTCGAGATCGGCAGCAAATGCTTTGTAAAACTCACTCGGTAGGCCATCTGAGCTTGGAGTTTTACCCGTGGATAGCGATCGTATTGTTTGTGTTAGTTCTTCAAGGGTAATGGGAGCTTCTAAACCTTCTGATGCCATATTATCCAGATTGGGAAGGCTAATTTGGTCAAGCACTTCTTCTATGTCCTCGTTAGGGACAGTGGTATTGTTTTGGTACAGGGAACGGTAGAATTCAAAGAATGCCTTATTGATATCTGCCTGTGAATCATGAATGATTCCGGAGCTACCGGGGAGAGAGCATATGGGATCTTGCTTTGCATCGCTATTGTATAGCCAGGCTAGAAGTCTTCCAGGTTTGTCCCCTTCTACATGTTGTTTCTCTATGTATTTAGAGCAGCTGTGCCTACCTAGTCTTTCCCAACATCCCAAGCATTTCTGCTTCATTGCTGTCCCTTTTGAAGTAACGTCCCATTGGTTAGTGCAGTTCTGTTCTATGTCTTTCAATACTTTCTCGGCTGACGTTAGCTCTCTACAGATGTCTGCTCGTATACCGCCTGATTTAGACATTGCTACTCTCCTAATTACAACCTTAAATGTCTCCCATAGTGTTCCTGTCAGGGCCACGCTCTCTTTATTTTGCGCAAAGTATTCTGTTATGTTTTCTCTAATGTGCTCTATAAATATAACGTCTTTAAGCACGCCACTTCTGAGTTTCCATCTTGGAATTGGGGGCCTGGGAGGAGCTTATTGCAATGTCTGAAAGGACTCTGCATTTGTATTCTGCCTCTGTAAACTCCCTGACAGTTTTTTCGCCAGTAAAAAGATAATCTAGCCTAGTCTGCAGAGCGTGTGGGGCAGAGAAATGCGAATAGAGTCTAGTATTTCGGTGGAGCTCTCTCCAGACATCTGACAAACCAAATGAGTTCAGGAGTCCTTGTTGTGGGCTAGCCGGCTTCTTACATTTGTTATCCGACCTGTCTAGTTTTGGGTTTAGTGTGCAATTGAAATCACCCCCTCCACACCCCAAATCAGAGTGCCATTTCTAATGGGGCTAAGTCTGGGGTATAATGACTGGAAAAAAGGAGGCCGTATTGTAGTTGGCGGCATATGTGTTAATAATGCAGATTTCAATATTTTCTAAGAACCTGTATACAAGTGCCATTCTGCCTTCGTTGTCTGTTCTAATTTGAACTATTCTGAGGGGCAACGAGGGAGCTATCCAGATCAATACCCCTCTGCCATAGGCAGAATATGTGGAGCCTATCAGTTGTCCTCCCCATTTCTTGCTAATCATGTTTTACCTATCTGCCGTGAGATGCGTTTCTTGTAGTAGGGCTATATCTAAATAGTATCTCCGAAAGTATGTATGTATCCTGTTCCTTTTGATGTAGCTATTGAGGGCCGAACATTCCTTGTCAACAATTTGAGATTGACAGCCATGAATTATGTTGTATAGCGATGGGGCTGGCCTTACCATGCCCTGTATCAGTAGCTCGGTCCACCTCCATCAGTGGCTAATTGTCTGTGGTTTTGCTGTATGCATGGTTTCCCACCTCAGGAGACTTGTTACTTTGTGCATGGTCCCTTTTGCTCCTAGAGACGAACCTGGGCAAACGCTGGTTCCCCAACTTGAAGCTGTCATGGCCACAGGCCCCAGAACACAAAAACCACACCATCTAGTGATGGGGGCAATGGGTCACTTGACTCACTTGTGTCCCTTTGGGACCCATAAACACAGGGGCCCTGGCTGGACTCAGTCCTGGTGCCTTTGGCGCCAGGCTCATATAGAGATGTGAGCAGGAACACTTTATTTCAGTGCAGGAGTGCTTTTACTTTATTTCAGTGCAGGAGTGCTTTTATTTAACAAGAACCTTCCAGGAGCTGGAAGCCTTTATTCCAGAGAACATCCTCATGTGCTGACTCATCGGGTGTGGCTCCCTAGGCCTGGTCTTTATGTGCTGACTCATTGGGTGTGGCAGGCAGGCTGAACCTGGTGGGCGTGGCTAAAGAAGCTCAGATATATAAGCTGCTCCATCCTTAAGGCCGGTGCTTCGCGTTACTGTGCACTCACGTGCAACGTGACACTCACCGCCACTTGGACCAGTTTACTGACCTTTGAAACCAGGTGTCCTCCTGCATACTCACCTCCAGGAAACCGGTCCTTCATTGCTTCATCTGCAGACTCCTCTCCTGACATCCAGAGATCTTGATCCCAACGCCGCAGCACCACACTCCGCATCCACGAACTCGGACCCTGTGAAGAAGAAGAAAGACAAGGTTAGAACATCCGTCCTAGGGCCGTGCCGCATTTGAACCCCGCGCGCCCCCTAGTTAACAACTTACCAGCTACTGTACCGCTGCAGCTTCGTTCCTCATTCCCTCCGGCTGCCGTCTCAAGCTCCGCAGCTTCTGCCGGGCCGGCACCATCACCTGCAAGGGAAGAAAGCAAAAGAGCAAACATCAAGAGTGGAACGGACAGCAATACAAGACAATGAACTTTACAATTCAACAAAAACAGATGAGGAAAGACAAAAGGCAAACAGGAACACTTACCTGAGGTATAGTAGCTTAGTCGCAACAGGACTGGACTACCACGTGCAAGGGACCAGTGAAGGAACTCGGTCCAGATCATACAAGCCCCCCTGCCAGAAGAAGCAGGACGGAGTGCTCACCAAAACTAATCAACAGGTGAGCTTTCCAGGGACAGCACATCCCACGGGTACCACGGTTTGGGAGAAGGGGCCTGGAAGGGGATCAGGCGCACAAGCTGGAATACTCACACCCCCTATTCTCCACGCAGGAGCAGTCCCGAGCAGCATCACCTATTACCACCTGTCACCACATAAGCGCAGAGGGCGAAGTCGGACCCGAGCGACCTCACCCCTGGGAGGGCTAAAACCGTGCCCCAATGCCTCCACATAGATCAGGTGAGTGTAACAGAAACATATGCCCAGCTATAAAGTACTTGCTCAGGGTTGTCCACTTCTCACCCTTTCCTCCAGCACTGACGCTGTTAGGCTGGTACGCAGTGGGTGGGCCCATAAACTAGTGCCCGAAAGAAAAAGAAAAAAAGGAAGGCATGGTAACGGCTGCCGTGGGACAGCCGCCCTCAGTCGGATGCAGTGTCCTAGTATGCAAGCTCGGTCCTGCCATAAAGATAATTAGTGAATGTCCCAGGTAGTTGGCTTGCTGAGTAGATGATGAGCTTGCCATTAAATTTACGCAAACCTCTGCGGGTTTACTTAAGTCTCAGCAGTCTTGTCCATTTTCGCTCAGCATCAGGGTCCCATTGGACTCTACCCACTCGTTCACCAATTAGTGGAGTCGACCGTTGGGTCAATCCGTGGGTGACCGAAACGCTTTACATGTCCATCCATGTGTGTACCTCTGTCATGATCCCAGTCAGTGAGTGTAGTCCTCATTCAGGCATTCAGGATAGACAGAGAACATTGTATCAGTCAGCAGGTCAAAGGTGGGTGTTAGCCTGGCACATATGGTATTTACACCATTCACAGCATATGATTCCATAGACTCTAGTAATGTTTAACAGTAACTTTTATACACTAAACATGGTCATTCAAGATCCATTCACAAATTGCAGCACGTTCTATTCATATTGCAGAGGGAGCTATTTAAGCCCCGCCTCTGCTGGAATGCGCCCTTCGCGTCTGCTACACTGACAGCGGGTAACGCTACCAGCGTTTCTCCTCACAGAACGTGTAAAAGGAGAAAATAGTGACTTTAGCTTTACAGAAAACTACAGAATACAATAGTTTATAGAAAAGACTTACCTGACCGAGGTATTCTACAAAGAGGTTAACTTCAGTCAGAAGTTTCACTCACAGCCGCTTCATCTTCCGTCAGCAGTTGTCGCTCGTAGCTGCAGCATCTTCAGCAGAAATTTCACTCACAGCCGCAACATCTTCAGTCCAGGGCTGGCACGGTCTGTCACCTGCGCATTTGCACTCCACGTGGCAGGCCATGAACGAAGCTCCATACGATACGTGCCCCCTTGAGTCTCGACCGATAGTCATGATGGTTATGGTGTGAGTCTATCAGGGAATGCTGCAGTGCAAAGTGCAGCCTGGCTGAGCCCTCTGCCCTGAGCCTGTTGACTTATTGGTCCACCGTACGGACCGTCCATCAGACTTGGTGGCCTGCACACCCTCGCTGGAAGCCGGCAGCAGCCTTTTGCTGTGCGGTGCGCCAGGCCAGTGAGTACCTGTCGTGTATGCCACACATCCTGGACGTGGCAGCCCCGGCTGTGCTGTGTGTGCGGCCCTGGGGCAGGGTCTTGCCTGGACTGGAGCCTGTGCTGAGAACAGTCCGTCTGGCATCACGCAGGTGAGGACTCCACACTAATTGTATACTGCCTTGCCTTGATAGGATCGACCCTGCTTCCTTCTCACACTCCTCTTCAAATCCCCCTAGCTGGAACTGGTACCTGCGTTAACATGTGTGCTCTGTTGTACTGCGAGTGCAACACTAAGAGAGTGACAGTGTGCAGATTGCATGCTCATGTTTGCCCCATGTCTCCACACTTCACTACACCAAAGTCAGTGCGTCCCCTGCAAACACCTTTAAAACAGAGCTCAGGTTGCATGCCCATTTGTACCCTTAATCTAAATGCACTGACTATAACAGTGGACAATAGCACGGAGTGTAGACAGAGGTGTGTGAGTGCAATATATTATGCATTAACGTAGGCTCACTTTGTTAACACACCTGCTGTAGACGCCCTGCCTGTGTGCAGTGCAAACCCTTTCGGTCAATGGCACTAATGCAAGCAGGACTGATTCCACCTTTCAACCTTCCAGGTTCAATCAATAACATAGCTGCCATTTCCTTCCTTGGGGCAACACTTGTTCTTGACAGAGCCAGGACCTCAAATAATGTAGCCAGTCCCCCACAGATTCAGAATATAGCTTTTAAACGCATCCAGGGGAGCTGGAGGAAAGAAATTCACAAAATGTCCCAGATGGAAATAAATATGGGATGTTTATAAGACCCTGGAATTCACGCAACCCAAGTGTCCCTGCAGGTCGCGCAGTCTTCCTGATTCTCAGACATTGTTTTTGCGATTACATCAAATGTGAGGAACATGGATGGGCCGAGTTGCCCCATCTGCCTTTTTGGGACACTTGTGCCCATTTGAGCTTACAGTCCATTGACTACCTAAGACCATGCTAATCCCTATGGCCATCCATTCCCACCCACTTCCTGCCCAAAACGCATCCACTCCTGGGATGTCTTTGAGCTCTCTTTACTCAAGCCAATAGCCCCATATTGCCCGAGGTCATCTCAGAGTGAGCCCTCTGCCCCATCAGTCAGGCTGCACCAACGGCAAAAGATGTTTTAAGTAAGTGCAGTTCATTACTTCTCAGTCACAGCTCTGCTCAAGTAGGTCACTTTGAAATAAAGTTTTTTCTTAAAAAAGAAAAAGGGGAGTTGGGGTCTGTGAGGAGTGCCGGCTCATCACACTTCCTCTAGTACTGGAGTGCAAGGTAACCTATTTAAGGGAACATCATGACACTAATTTATTTATTTTTACTTATTTTATTGTTCATTTATACAGTGCTTATACACAGGTGGAGTGCTTCAAGGTGGGAAGGGAACAAGGAAATACAGTAATTACTCTTAGGCCTTGAAGTTTCCGAGTGATTGACAGAAAAACTAGCATACTCGGCCTGATGACATTTCACCTAGTTCAAGTGCATGAAGTGTTATAGTAGCGACCAAGCTAGGGAGAAGGGACACAAAAGGGGTATTGGGGGACAGGACGGTATGCAGTAATGATCATAAATACCAAAATACCTAATACCATTACAAGGAACCTAAAATAACGAATTCCAAAATATTAAATTCGGAAAAAAACTAAAAAAGAGGTTGAGAGGGGGAATAGTGGTTTTGGGGGTGGGGGAAAAGTATTAATAACAAAAAAATGGGGGGGTTTGGGGCAGAACCCCCCCAAACAACGATAAAGGAATTTGTTATTTGGGTATTAGTTATTATGGTATACGTTATTATGGTATTAGCTATTTTAGATTCGTTATAATTACATGCAACCGACAGGACAGACTAACTAGTCCTGGTAAATTTAGGTCATGCATGCGTACAGACGGAGGTGGGAGGAAGAGGGTCTGGGGGGAACAAATGAGTCCAGTCCAGCAGGGCACTGGGTTAAGTGCAGAGAGGTTGCCCCGCTCATGGAGCATGATCTGAAAGTGCAGTAATGCTGAACATAGTGCAGTGGCCCACAGGCAAGTGCAATGGCCTGGCGGGGAGCCTGGGACCTGTAAGGCTCTGGAGGTGAACCACGCAACCAGTCAGCAAAACTGAACAGAGTTAGGGAGGAGAAGGAGGGCGGAGAGAAAAAGAACGGAGGTTAGCAGGGGAGAGGGAGAGAGAGAGAGGGGAAGAGAAGAGGAAGGTCTTGAGGAGTTTACGGTACTTACAGTGCTCCGGCTCAAGACGGAGAGAGGCAGGGAGGCTGTTCCAGAGGGAGGCACCTGCAGAGGATAGAGATCCACCCCCAAATCTCTGTGAAAGTGGCTCACCCACAGAGAGTTGGAAAAACGAGTGGAGAAGTCTAGAGGGAGAGAATTTAGGAAGAGAGCGTTGTAGATAGTGCAGGCCCTGGCCCCAGAAAGCCTTGTGTATTATGCAGAGTAGTTTGGCATAGTTTGGCATGGATCTGTAGAGGAGGCTAAAGAGTTTTTGACTTGGTTGAATATCCAAAACAGATATCTCAAATTTATGGCCACATTCAGTGTAATCGAGGTCAACTATTTGGATCTGACAATTTATCACAATAATTTGGAATTGTGTGTAAAACCTTTTGTTAAGGTTACAGACAAAAATGCACTTCTTCATTACAAGAGTCACCATGCGAAGCATGTTCGCGATAACTTACCTTTTGGTCAATTACTACGTATTAAAAGAAATAGTAGTACCAAAGAGAATTATGAAGAAGGGGCAAATGTACTGATTGAGAAATTGAACAACAGGGGTTAGTCGTTGAGAGTGGTCAAACAAGCAGCTAAACAAGCTTTTAATAATGATCAGGGCTCCCTTTTTGAGAAAAAGATTAAAGACTCTTCTAATCCACCTTTGGTACTGGTCAACACTTTTAGCAATTTGTCCTATAAAATCAAGGGGATCATTTGTAAAAATTGGAAAAAATGCATGACGTCTCCTGTACCTATCGTGGCTTTCAAGAAAAGTACTATTATCAGGAACCTGGTAATGAAAAATGACATCCAATGTTCCACTGTGTGTCCACGCAAACAAAGTACTCTTTGGAATCTCCCACTAGTGTTGGGCCACCACCCGTGTGGTAATTGCGTAATGTGTCCTTTGACTAAAAAAGTTTTGAAGGTTAATTTGGGTTTGAAACATGAATGGGTGTTAAAAGAACATACTAATTGTAATACCAACAATGTTATTTACATGATTAAATGTCTGTGTTCTTTGATATACATTGGCAAGACCAACAGGAAATGCAAGACACGGATGATTGAACACAGGAGTTGCATTAGGAATAATATCGAAACTGCACCTTTAGTGTCCCACTTTAGACGTTTGGGTCACTCAGAAAATGATTTTTAATGGTGTCTCTTGAAGAAGCTAACAGGGAAATGTCAAGATCTTATTAATAGAAAATTGGTCAATTTAGAGCAGAAATTGATTTTCATGACCAAAAGCCATCTTGTAGGGCTCAATGAAAGTATTGAATGGCACAATGTGAGATGAATATTTCCTCTGTTGATTCTATCCGTTGTCTGTTGCTTTCCTAGTGGTTCTTATCCAAGCCTTTGTTACCTGTATTTGGACAGGTATAACATAACATGTACAGTCCCCCTTTGGGGACTAGTGACCAGATATATTAATTGTATGACAATAATTCTGGAACAGTTTTTCCATTCCAATGGATGGGGCCCAATTATAGACCTTGGCATATTTCTGACCTAGTGGTGTTCTTTGTATGTATCACTGTGGCTACAGCTATTCATTAAGGGAGGTGGCTGTTTTCCGCGTCTTGATCCACCTTGGTGGATGTTGGTGTTGCCAGGTTTGACATTTTGGTCACTGGTTTTGCACATTTGGGGGCACAGGTAGCTTTCCGTTTCCCGGTCGGGAACGCTACGTTATGGAGTGTGAATAAACTAGGACGTGACAGGATCACGTGGCCGCAATATTACGACGTGAGTGGGTTGCTTAGCGACTTCGGGTTGTGAAACGACTCGTTTTCGGGCATGAGAGGCTGGTTCTGCCTTAATTATGACGGCATGTGGAGGCGTGTTTTGTTTGAACATAAACCCCTACGTGACCAAATCACGTGACCGTATCACGTTAGATTGAATGGGGTTGCATAGCAACGTACGTCCCAGCGGCTGTTATGCCGTGCAATCACGGGACGTATCTGCATTTGAGCTTTGTTCCAAACGGAGTGAGCGAGTGAAGTTGCTTTCTTGTCTCTGTAAAGGGTGTTTACATGTAGACACGCTACGAGTGCTTGGTAAGGTAAGCCTGGACACCAGCAAAATGGAATTTAATGTTTCAAGAGTGTGTGTTTGGTTTGGACGGTTTGTAATGGACTATTGGTTTGTCTATTGTTTAGGACTAACTTTGGAGGTTGAATACCATTTGATTACCTAATCCATTTGGGGACGGTTGAAGATTATTGGGACACTTACAATTAATTGGAATTGCTACACTTCAGAACGGTTCCACTAAGGTGAGGAACCTACGTTGTTTGGTACATGTTGTATCCTAAGAGATTGCTTTGAGATTAGGCGTGCAGCCTTACAACGGAATTGTTTGATGCTTGCTTACAGTCTGTTTTTGGGGGCCTTTTTGCCCTTTTTATTGTGTTTTTGTACAGTGGGACCGTGTGCACTGTTGTTGGACAGGACGACCAGTGTCAACAGAACTGAGGAGTTATTACCTTAATTGGCCTAAGAAAATTGTTCTCTTTGGACACATTTTTCAGGTAGAGATAGAGTTATATTTTCCTACCGTTTTCATTTCCCTTTGTGGTATTGAGGGGTAGGGCTAGGTGTAGTAATGTAAACCTGTGACGCCCACCTATTGATATGTTTGTGTTGTTTTGTTGCACCCACAGATTTTGGAGTACCATTGTTTGAAACCCAAGAATAGAATTTTGAGTGGAAAAAGACCGCCATTTCAGAGCACAAGAGATATGATTGCCCCTGAGGAATGTCCAGTTAACACACAACATTAAGGACAGAAACTTATATAAGTCGGGCTATGTTGGGCACAGTGTGTAACAATAACAATTAATTTGGCACTGTACTCGGTTTTTTCATGTTCTAACTTTTGTTTCCTGTGTCTTTTAAATGTCAAAATTTGTTTTTTATTGCTTTGTATATATTTTATTGTAACATGTGCATATGCTTTTTAAGTGTTTTAGATCTAATTGTCAGGGTCTTGTAGCTTTGAATGTTTTTGAATATTAAAATATGTTATATGGAACATTTTGTTGAGGACATATACTGACGAGTTTTGAGTGTATGTGGTGATTTCCAGGTGTTTACAATTTTTTGTGCAATTCTGACAATATCAATGTATATTAAGGATGAGTACTCCTCCTTTGTTTGTAATTTAAATTGATTATATCCCCACTTAGTAGGAGGGGTCAATACCAGATTCGTGTGGGGCAGTACCCCTGTAGAAATATATGCATTATGCAGAGTGTCTTGAACTTGATCCTTGCAGCCACAGTGAGCTAGTGGAGGGATTTCAGCGCCGGAGAGATGCAGTCCCTGGGCTTGAGACCAAGGATTAGTCTCACTGTTCTGTTCTGGATGAGTTGTAGAGGACAGACAGTAGAGGTAGGAAGATTGAGAAAGAGACTATTGAAATAGTCCAGCCTAGAGAGAACCAGGGCTTGCGAGGTGGTGAGTCACTGGGGGTAAGTGAGAAAAGGCAGAATACCTCTCAGGAGGTGCAGTTGGTAGTGGGACTTTTTGGAGATGTCTGGGGTGTGAGAGGAGAAGGAGAGATGACCCATAGGTGCCTCATTGGTAGGTGAGGGTGCACGGCCTAAGGAGGTCGGCCAGTGTAAGAGTGGGAAAGCGGGAGCAGGGGTCCCAATTAGTACGATATCTGTTTTACTGGTATTCAGGCAAAGATCGGTAGCAGCAAACCAAGACTGACCTGAAGATAGACAGTCAGGAATGAGCGAGGAGGAGGATGAGGCCGAGGGTAGCCTGAAAGAGAGTTCTGTGTCATCTGCATAACACTGAAAGTTAGAGGTAAAGGTAGAGATCCTGTGGGCCAAGGCGGCCATGTAGATATTGAAAAATCAGGGGATAGGTTAGATCCATGGGGGACACCACAAGTAACGAGAGTCATAGAGGAGAGAAAGGACCCAAGTTCCACCTGGGAGGGACCGTCAGAGGTGAGGCACGCCAGGTACTGATCTGTGATGCCCAGGGTATCACAGAGACGGATGATCAGGATGTTGTGGTTTACCATATCGAAAGCAGAAGAGAGGTCGAGAAGAATGAGGACAGAGGGCGAGTTAGAGTCCAGATTTGAGAGCAGTTCTTCACGGGTGTTCAGAAGAGCAGTTTCCTTGTATCTCTGGACGCTCTAAAGCCAGACTGATGGTAACAGAGACAATCAACAGATTCAGTGTTGGAGGGTAAGATGAGTGATAGCAAAACAAAACAAAGACAGACTGTGTTTACTTCAGCCAGCATCAGTCATCAATACAATCAAAGCCTGCCGTGTGCATCCCTATGTACAATAAGTGTCACACTGACATGAACACTCCATGCACTGTGAAAGAGTTCCTTTGAATAATAACCCTGCACAAGTGATTAGCTCTCGGTTGCTGTTCCTGGCCATCTCTCAACCTGCCATCACCCTCTGCGAGCATGTGTGCAGCTGACACACAACCGCATCTGAGAGCCTTCACAAGGCAGCCAGCCTGCTTAGATACAGTGTACCAGCAACATGCTAGTGCTCTTGTTTAATGTGAAGAAAGTGCATTGGAATCCATGCACAGCAGAATACGTGAGCAATGTGTTAGGTGAAGGTAATGTAACGGGTTGCAGCGATCAGTAACATAATGGTGAAGGTTGGTTGAGAACGGTTAGGACCCGGAAACATCGTGGTGGGGGGGTGGCCCCAATCTGACAGTTGATTGCCACTGCTTCATTCTGTGCAGTACAAGTATGTCACACATGGAGTGGAACAGAACACTAGGACAAACATATGTGTGAAAGGAAAAACAAATGAAAGTCCACCCAGATAGTATGGGCCTACTAGGCCCCTATATTTTTGTATTCCCATTGCACCCCACGCTGGAAGAACAGTACACCCACATGGGGTCTTGATGAATATTAGGTGGCCCCCTTACGTAACAGGAATTCTCTCAGTTTGGGCTGTTTTTTGTGGAGTATTTGGATAGGAATCGTTTGTTGAGCGATGGTGTGTAAGAGGGGCATTGAAATCAAATTTTATACATTTTAGCAAAACAGTAGGAGGGAGAAGGATTCATGTAAATTGTGTGCAGATGCCAGTACTTAAGAACCAGAGGGACACTGTAATCTGCTTTCAACGAAATGCACTGGCCATGTCAAAGGACTTTTGGTGTGTCTGTCGCAGCACACTTCTTTCACAATGATGTCCTCTTCGTCGTGACCCAGAATCTATACCCTGGCTATTTTTGTTTTGGACCTACCTTGCTCTGTGTCGTGGCCCTGGCTTGTAGGATGAGGAGAAGGACTGTATGGGTTGCTACTTTCCCAAGGGCTTCCACTTTCCATATAGGGCTAGTAGGTATTCTCTCCTTACTCTGTAACTATGGGTGGAATTCACTACCACCTACCTAGGATTGTCAGAGAAGCGAGCATCCTTTGTTAGGGCTGATGGCCTCACAATTCCCATCAGGGTCTCAAGGTAATTAAGGCTTCTGGGGTTGGACTGGCAGCCTACCAACTACAACCAGGATCTGGACTATAGCTCCAAGCTGGCTTCACTATCACTGGTTCAGGGATCAAGGTAGTAGCTCCTGTTACCGTCTAGGACAATGTTGTCAGCAGGCTTCTCCACATTAGCGGACTTTTAAACGTGACTGCTCCTAAGCTGTGGTTCAACTGGCTTAGCCACTCTCTTCTCACCCTCTGGTTTCTCATTTGGACTTCACCAGCCCAAGTTCTGTTGAGCTGGCCCATCTCACCCTGCCCTTTTGGACTATCCACCCTAGCGGAATCACGTAGCTTCCGATTCGTAGGTACCTTCGCTATTGGCTTCATGCATCATTCGCGAGTGGCCTTAGATGAAAGGTTCCACCGCCTCCACAATAAGGTGCCTGGTGTTCGTGATCCCTGCAGGCATTGTGTACTGAATTATTGCCAAGGATCATCCCATGCCCAATCCGCAAAGCCAGAGGTGCCAGACCCTCTCCACCATATTGGAATGGGGGGTCTAAACATGGTGGGGCACGGATCTGGAATGATAGCTTCCTCTGTTTCCCTGTGTGTCTTTCACCCTTCTACCAGCAATGCTGTGCAAATCGTGGGCTTGGCCATGTAATTTGTTTAACTCCAAGTCCGGGTTCTTGGCACAGCCTGGACTCCTGGGGTACACAGATGCATCGCTCATGTTGAATGCATGGACCTCTGCTGCAAACGGTTGTCAGCGAATCTGGAAAACCACTTTTTACTACTGAAAATGTAAAATACTGATTTGGGGCTCAACGAATTTTGGGGGGCGCAGGGCTAGGCTCTGGGAATAACGGCACAGCGAATTTAGGAGCCCATCCCCACACCCTGCCTAATCTGTGAGCCTTCTGCTTCCTTTCCACTCCTGTTAAACAATGAACCCATTTTACATTAGATCCATTAGCAGCTGGGGCGGTTGGGTCAGCTATAATATTAGTGTAAAGATCAGCTGAGTCACAGCCAACATGCCTGTGCACCAATAAAAAAAAACAGTCCCTCCGAAACCCCACCTCGCCCCCATACATGTGTTACCTTCATCGAACTTCACACCCTCCTGTAGAGCAGCATCTGCGGACTATGAATACCCCCACTCAAATTGGGACAAAAACATTTAAGCAGGCCTGATCATTTAGGACATGTTCAGTACTTTTGAGGTGATAAAGATGTAATATGCAAGCAGTCCCATTTTTGCTGCATGCCTGGGCAATGACGGTTTATTTCAAATAAGAACCACAGCTCAATACCATGACCCAAAAAACGCCAATTGCTCGGTTATTAAAATTAACACGTGCCATTGTATAAAGGGCTTGGATTCCAAGGGTCTGGGTCTGAGAAGGTTGAAGAGGTGCAGGTTCTAAGGAGCCCCTTCACTTTTATCATATACAGACAATTCACAGACCGCCTTTGAAAGATTAAACGATATCTTGGATTGAGGGAGTTAAGGATGACCAATTCCCAGCTGTTTGCATGCGCAGACAAGGCTTTGAAAGATTAAACGATATCTTGGATTGAGGGAGTCAAATTCCCAGCTGTTTGCATGAGCAGACAAGGCTTTGAAAGATTAAACGATATCTTGGATTGAGGGAGTCAAGGATGACCAATTCCCAGCTGTTTGCATGCGCAGACAAGGCCTGGAGGAACCTAAACAGCTTCAAATTAAACCAAAAATAGGATTAAAAGTAGGATGTCTGTGGTCTAGGTCCAACACTCATGCTTAACAAAATTAACACCTCCCATTTTGTATTGGCAAAACAGCCTCAAATGAAAGATGAGAAACATCTGGGTAAGGTGGAGCAATGACCCAAGCATCAACATAACAGTCCCAGTACAACCAAACTTTCTTCAAGGGTTAAAAAGCGTCCAACCTTCATCTCCATAGGAAATATGCCATGGTAGTGGTGGCCATGGCCAACCCAAGACTAACTACCAAACTGCCTTTAAGGTCAATTCCACTAAAGACTCCGCCAATGGCTCCCACTCAAAAAGGAAATCTCTGTTAAGATAGTAAAATACGCCTGACTTTACAAGACAAAGATAATATTCAACAGGACAATTACAATCAGAATCGATATACTCACATTGCCAAAACAAGACAGAAAAGCAAAGGGGACAATAAGTTAGCTGAATGGGCACCAGGCTAAGGAAAGCACTGTCCCCGAACGAGAAGCACTGCAGAACTCCTGTAATTTAGAAAATGGATAAAGGTGTGCATGTTTCCAAACACAGCAAAAACGTTTGCCTTGCACCTGTACGTGGTAATTTTCCAATCTCATGTGTTATGGGGCTGGCTGTGCTCAGTCGAGCTGGCCCCATCAGTGCTAGGAGCCAGCACCTTCCTTGGTTTGCGAGATCACCCGGATTTATGATGTTGCAGGGCAGACCCTGATCCCCCAAGCAGACATGGGCCTGTGGTGCTGGGGCACCAGTGATGCCGGGAGCACCCTGGTTATAGAGTGGCCTGGGTGGACCCAGGGTACCATGCCGATCTGAGGGTCCTAGGCCAGCAGGACCTGTAGTTCCATGGTCACATAGTGTGGGCCTGCAGGCCCGAAATGAGAGACAGAGACAGCAGAGCCATTCTTGGAGTCTGCCTCCGTTCTGAGGCACTTGGGTGCAGGTGCTCCTTTTATCAGCTTGTGTCATGACACATCTCAATAGGGCAATAAACTTATGAGGCCCACACCACACTCCTCCTTTTTCATAACGAACAAAAACAAGTATCACTGAGTATTAACTGATTCCCCCTCCACCCCGTTACAAAACGACAATACTAAGACCACTGGGGAATTGTACAAGAAAACAATGACCACATACATAGGGAATCACATAGTTGCAAACATGCAGCATATCAAACACTCTGTAAACATTCGGCTGGTGACATTTGGGGTTGGTGGACTGCTGATGATAGTCTGTTGGCATCTGTACCACATTCTAAGACACTTTATTACACATGGAAGAACGGAACTTCAACCACCAAATTATACCACTATCAGCTACTGGCACCATATACAGAGTGCCGACAAACTGCGGGAGCCCAGCTTCGCATCCCTTTTAACTGGGACCACTTCAAGCATATAAAATACATGCAGGCTCACAGCATCTACATACATGCTTACTGAGTCCTCTTTAAGCATCTGGGGCTGCAGGAAACCAGTTCAAACTTGACTAATATCAGTTCAGGACAGTCGATAGCATAGTTCAGCGGCCAGCAAAGCTGCACCCGGGGCACCATGGGCCACATCAGCTTAGTCCCTTGATGTGGGGACAGGCAGCGAGACACGGGTAACAGGTCGTCTACGCTGCACCACGTTCAGGTTCCCCCCAGGCGGGAATGCCTCTCGATGTCGATGGCATGGGGTGGCAGACTGTTACTCACCCCCATCTAGGCCTCACAAACCCCCTCTAAGTGGAGGACCACAGCAAGGTCAGTGCTGGCATGATGGTAGGCCGGCTTCGGAGAGGCCGCACCACGCCGCAAGCAGGAGTCGTATCCTTGCAGCGGCGGGGTGTGGGGCAGCGAGACCCTGGTGGCATGGTGTCTGGCCCACACTCCCCCAGGCAGGAGTCAGATGTCTCTCCACGGCAGCAGGAGGCAGCCCTCAGTCTCTCCCTCCCCCAGGTGGGAGATGTTCATTACTCTATTCCCAAGCAGGAGCCGCATCCCTCTTGGTGGTGGGTGTGGGGCAGCGAGACAATGATTGGCAGGGTGTCAGCCACGCTCCCCCAGGCAGTAGGTCTTTGGGTCATCTTCCTGACCCTCCCGCACGAGCACTCTCTTGGGATGAGAGCCGCATCCAGGTGAGTGACTTGAGGGGCAGAGGAGCTGGGACCAGCCACTTGTCAGCAGGCCAGTTGCAAAGTATTGAGTAGTTGTCAGTTGACACCCAGGAGTTGCTGCTTGGCTTGTAGGGACCGAATACTCCTCATTGGTGCATGATGGCATTTCAAAACGTGTGTGTTCCACTTGCTCTGAGCATGTAGCCCACAAAGATCACTTGCTCTCATAACTTCTCTGTGCAGGCATGCCCTATGGTCCTTCTTTAGCTTTGACTGCAGAGCACACTAGCTCCACTAATGATAGGGCAGGTGACCCTGCTGTGTACATGTTTTCATTCATTGTTCGTCGAAGGGCGGTCTCTGGCAAACTCCTATATAGGGTGTACGTTTCTTTTACTTGTGTACACCAGTGCACCTACACGATGACGATGCAGGGATTTATTGCCATGGTATTTGGTGCTGGGTTCCAAGTAACTTTATAGCAGATCTTCTGGCGCTGCCCTTTTCCTCCAGACAAGTCACCATCAGCAGCAGCAGCAGCAGCTGGCACATTTCCGCGGTGGCAGCAAGCTTCTGCTGCATGTGGAGGGGTTTCCTCTGTTAGTGACCAGCACAGCTCATTGCTGGTGGCCTGCACCTCCTTGATGGCTAGGGTCTGCCCGTATAATGTGCTGTGAAACGAAGCTCAAGAGGTGGGTGTGCATCATACATGGAAGTGGTCTGCACTTTTTGTTTCTTCTATAATGGATTGGGTGCAGTGTATTGGAAGCAAATCGTGCCGGACAGTGCAGCCATTTGTAAAGTTACCTTGGTTGCTCTGGCAACACTTGTTGGCATTTTGTCCCTGCTGGGTTGAGACTGTCGCATTGGATGTGGTTCAGGTGGGGAGGTCTGACAACTGCTCCTCTGTGGCTGCATGCCAGTCGCTGGTGTTACAGGACTGTAGAGGCGGCAGTAGCGAGGGCAGCCGCGGGGTCGGCCAGGCAAACGCGCCATCAGGACGGCAAATGGCGGGCACCGGTCTTAGTGGGGACGCCCGCCCAACCAGGGGGATGGAGAGGATGGAGGGACGGACTATACAGCCCCCACCCATAGGGGAAGGGGCGGAAGCACGTCACAGAGGGGTGACTGTAGGGAGCAGGGCAAGTAATGGGGGAACGAAAACTTGGGAAATGGGGGAAGTAGTGGGGAACAGGAAGGATTGGGAAAGGAAAGGGTTTGGGGAAGGGATAAGAATGGGGGCAAGAAAGGAGTTGGGTAAGGAAAAAATTGGGGGAATGGGAAGAGTTGGGGGACGGAAAGGCATTGGGGGGAGTAAGAATTTCGGGTCTGGAATGAATTGGGCGGTTGAATAGACTTGGGTATGGGGTACTGGAAGAGCCGGGGAAGGGAATGAGGGTAGTGGGGATGGAATCGATTAGCAATGAAACTGAAGGGGGAGGAAAGCACTGGGGGAGTGAGAAGAGACTCAGGAATGGCGGAAGGGGGGATGGGTTAGACGGGGAAGGGGCACCAAGTGGGGGAAAGAAAGAAATGGGGAAATAGAAAGAGAAGAGAACCAATGCAAGAAGGATAGAATGTGAAGAAAGAATGAATTAATAGAATGGTAGAATGTGAAGAGAAAATTCATGAATAGAAGGAAAGAAGAAAAAGAAAATAACAAAAAATACAAATAAGTAAAGAAATGGCTTTGGGTAGAGAGGGAATGACTAGGGAGGGAGGGATCCTCTGGACACTGATGGGGGGGGCTTAAGAAGCGACGCCCAGCGTAGAATAATCCTGAGGTGCGGTGGAGAAACAGATCACCAGTTAGTTACTCTGCCTCCAAATCAATAGAAATGGTGCAGATACTGTCTCGCCAGCCACGACAGACCACTTCTACCACTTTTTGCTCTGCACTTCTTGTACCTAGAAATTGTAATACCGGCACTAGCCTCAGCACTGAGGGAACAGCTTTACGGATGTTAATCCTGCTTACTATGTCATCCTGGATTGTGGTGAGCAGCTCTGTGATGGTCTCCCTGTTCAGGCGGTACAGTGTCACCAACTTGGTGTCAGTGAGGGTCCAGGGTGAGGGCCTGTCCCTGGGGAAGGGTGCATGCCTTTATTGTGCTCTTCTCCTTCTCCTTCTCCTCCTTCTCCTCCTCCTTCTCCTCCTCCTCCTCCTCCTCCTCCTCCTCCTCCTCCTTCTCCTTCTCCTCCTCCTCCTCCTGTCCACCCTCCTCTTTGCCCTGGTCTGCTCCTCCTGCCTCTCTGCTTCCAGACGCAACATGAGCAACTGGCCATCTTACAGGTGAGATGATGGGAGATAGCAACCTGGAATGTCAGGGGGGGGGTCAATAGTTACCTGAAGAGGAATAAGATCATGATGTATCTAAGGGGGCAGAGAATAGACATCACTCTATTACAAGAAACTCACATTACGAAAGAAAAACAGGATGTGATAAGGAAGAAATGGAAGGGGATCACCATAGGGGCAACGTATTCAGCATACGCCAGAGGGGTAAATACTTGGGTAGCACCACATGTCCCCTTTCAGTTGTTACAGTCCACTGTGGATTCTGGCGGGAGGATGGTGGCGATACGGGGATTGATAGAAAATAGAGTTGTGTATCATTAATACATATGCCACGAACCAAGATACTGTGACCTATTTCAAGACCTTATATAGCAAAGTTAGCCCATACCTCGGGCGTGCAGTTATATGGGGAGGGGACTTTAATTGCAAGCTGGATCCCAGGGTGGACAGATCAGACAGAAAGCTAGATAGGTCTACCCCTGTAGCCAAACCCTTGAGGACCCTGTTGGGAGACTTTCATCTGGAGGATGTATGGAGACTGCACCACCCACATGAAAGACAGTATTCCCATTACTCAGCCCCACAAAACTTACATACACAGCTAGACTATATGTTTGCTACTCCGGAGCTGACGGGAGAGCTAGTGCGGTCGGAATACAAAGCAAGGGTCGTCTCAGACCAATCACCACTGATCTTACCATGGCAATTCTTGCCTCCTAGAGCTAGGATCGCAACGTGGCGGCTCAGAGCCGAAGCATTGAAAGACACAGTGTTCAGAGGGGACTTGAGAAAAGAAATTGTAGAATATTTTGAAAATAACACTGGAAGCATAGAATCGGCTGGCACTCTATGGGAGGCATTTAAGGTGGTGGTGAGCTATATCTAAATCCAAAGGCCTGCAAGGAGGTATAACGCAGGAGTTGCAAAAGGCAAAGGAGAAATTAGAGGCAATTATGCATAGAGGCGAGAACTTCTTTGAGGAAGCCTGAAACGATAAGTCAATTGCAGCAGGAGTGTGGAGGGCACTGGGAGAGATTATGCAACTTGAACTAAAAGAAATACATAGAGAGTGAGCATGCTGGTAAGGACAAGCCGGGGAGGTTTCTAGCATGGTTGTATAAAAAAGAGACACCCAGACCAACGATCAGAGCAATAAAGAGGGAGAATGGACAAATACTTGACACCCAAGAGGGTGTGAACGGTGGGTTCCTTGAGTTCTACCAGCAACTGTATGGAGACGTTGAAGGGGGTGAATGGAGTGAGATGGTCGAAACACTGGAGGATATTGGCTTGCCTAAATTGGGAACTGAAGAGAGTGAGCAACTAGAGGCCCCCATCACGGTGGAGGAACTAGAAGCAGTGATTAAGCTATTACCTACTAGCAAGGCCCCAGGAGCGGATGGACTCCCCAGTGAGTTCAACAAAACATAAGACGGAAGTGCTCCCCCCCGTTACTGGCAATGTTGAACAAAGCGTTAGAAATAGGGATACTGATGGAATCCCTGAGAGAGGCAATTATTATTTCGCTTCTCAAACCTGATAAGCCGAGCACGGACTGCGGGTCGTATAGACCGCTATCCATGCTGAACCAGGATAGCAAGATACTCACGGCTGTGCTGGCAAATAGACTGAGACAAGTTATTCACAATACATCCTGACCAGACCGGATATGTTCAGCAAAGAAGCATATCCGACAATCTCAGAAAGCTCCACCATGTCAACGAGCAAACAGAAAGGGACTTGTATGAAGTTGCAATTATTTCATTAGACGCAGTGAAGGCGTTCAATTCTGGGCCCAGGAATTGGGCCCAGGTATCTGAAGTGGGTGAAACTACTGTACAGTAAGCCACTAGCTAGAGTCAAGATGGGATCGATCATCTCCGAGAGGTGGCAACTTAGTAGGGGCACCAGAAAGGGATGCCCTTGGTCCCCGATGCTGTTTATCCTAGCACTAGAACCCTTAGCGATATATCTGAGACAACTATATGAGGAGGTGTGGATCTACACGAAAGGAGGGCCACATTTAATATCAATGTATGCGGATGATATGCTGTTATACTTGAAGTATCCTGAGGAAAACCTGCAATATATCCAAGAAGTTATGGAGTGATTTGCGCTGCTCTCTGGCATTACTGTCAATCCTAAGAAATCATGCATATTCCCCCTGGGGAGATACAAGGGGATTCTGCGAGAAAATATACCAGTATTACAAATACATTGGGAGACTAGAACTTTTAGATACCTGGGGATTCATATTTATCTCACGGTAGAGGATGACTACAAACATAACACAGAGAAGGCAGTGGCACACATGGAGACTAGTATGAGATCATGGGCTAAGCTCCCTTTGGCTATGGTTGGGAGGGTGGCATTGTTGAAGATGGTGGTATTGCCGAGGTTGTTACACTTTTTTTGGGAATATACCATATATGATATCCAAGAGATTCTTTGTTAAACTTCAAAGCATATGTAGAGGGTTCATATTGCACAATACCAGGAATAGAATAGCCCTGTGGAAACTGTAGAACATTTATGATAACGGGGGTACAAAATTGCCCAACTTTGAGGTCTATTATTTGGCCAGTCAACTACAATATGTGGCTAAGTGGTTAACAGAAGACTCAACATCGGAGTCCAGATTGTTGAGGTCTGAATGTGTTCCATTCTTTTTGAAAGAATGGATATGGCTGCCAAAACCAGAGCTAAAAGGGTGTACAAGGATGTTAGAACTGGGCTGAAAGATGTGGCGTAAGGCTTGCCAAGTCACGGAGAACCCGACACTGTGTTCTCTGCAAGTGCCGCTAGTGGCATTGATGAGCAACTGAGGAAGACAATTTGTAAGCACTGTGAACCGATGGGCATTGCAACGCTGGGAGATGTATGGCACGATGAGTAGGTAATGGAATTTAACGTACTGGTAGAAGAAACAGGTCTACACTCAGGGCAGTATATTACTTACACCAGACTGGTACGTTGGGTGAAAGAGACATGGTCCGAAATAGCGCTGGAAGACCAACCCGACACAGCCATAGAAGCAATTTACGATATCTCAGAGGGGGGGCATGAGGTCTCTCGAATCTATTAACTGCTGATGTCCAGGGTGGGAAAGGAAGTGACCCATCCAAACAGCGGTATGGAATGAGGCGGCCAATAAGGGTTGGGGGGATGATGAGGAAGCAGAATCTCTGATGGCCTGGAGACACTTAGTGGCCACACTGTCTGGGTCCACCCAGGCCTGCCTAAGCGAACATGATTCCCCCGAGAATACAGAGGGGGAGATACCCCTAGAGGAAACAACGGTGGACGGAGAAGTGGAGTAGGCTCGAGTTAGGGGGGAGGGTAATGGGGAGGCAGTGGACATTTCACAACATTTCACAATATTGTATATGACGCTTGAAGTTATATGTCATGCACTGTTGGGTTTGTTATTTGTTGATTGGTTGTTGTAAAAGTTAATAAAAATGGTTTAAAAAAAATAAAATCGTAGGTCTTGACGTTTTAATCCAATTACACAATGACACCCAGGTGAAAGTGCGATTAGGAGAAAACTCTGAAGTATCCAGGCCGATAAAAACGGATTGAGAAGTGAGGCAGCCTGCCTCTTCAATCTATATATTTCAGATGTGGGTATCACCCTAAAGAAAGCATAATTTATTGTCCCAAATATTGCAGGAGAACACAGCTCATGGGTTGTGTATGCCAATGATATCTTGCTGCAGATAGAACCCCAATTGGATTGCAAAAACTACTCAACAGCTTTTCAGAATATGTACAATTAAATTGCTTGTCAATAAATTCATACAAGTCAAATATATTATGTTACACTGGGAAAAAATTCAAGAAAATGCACTTTAACTGGAAAATGGATTTGTCAACCATAGTAATTACTCCACTAATCAAATATCTAGCATTCAAGATCGGGAAGGAAAGCCTGTGGGCAAGAGGGACCCAATACACTGGACAAATGAAATATACTAAACACAAATGTTGTTGATTCACTCATCAACCCCTGGTACAATTCTATACCACTAGAATTTTTCCATCGTTAATATATGGATTAGAAATTAATTATCAATTAGACACAATTTAATTAAACAATCTTGAAGCAAAAATATGGAAGACAGTATCTGTCTTCCCGTTTGTGTTCTACAATGCACCCTACGTTGTGAACTAGGATTACATTCTCTTCTGTCGATTGTACAGACGAGGAAGTTGCTCCTATATCTGAAACTTATGATAAACTCCTCTGACTCCCTGTATGCTGCTATTGGAACACAAATGAAGAATGAAACGGGAAAACCATTCCATACTTCCCCCAACAATATCATCAATTAATGCATATGTTTGATATATAAATTGAAATACTGTGCCTTTATCCAGAGAAAGCAAAAATAAAGGTTTTAGACACAGACTGGGTAAACACTTGCGATGAAAGAGAAAGATATAAATTAACCAAAGAAATTACGCTAAAATGCAAAATAAGGGGAGTATTACCATTGTACTTAAGGCAATGCCCAGATAGATGCTTTTGTGAATCCTTCATGCGATTTCGTTTCAACTTGCTTCATACGGGAGAAGGCCTACATTTCAGAGTTCTACAAAAAAACACAATTTGCATATTTTATCAGGATCCCAATGAATCCCTTAAACATCTAATGATATTCTGTCCATCACTCCAGATCACTTCAGCTGTTTTGCACATTCTGTCGAACACTTAGATAATGAGAATGTGTGGTTATATATACTACGAGGAAGACCATCATTGATGCTCATTAGAATTGTGCAATATTTGAAAAAAGCTAATATTATAGATTGAAAAGAATTGCCATATCTTAAACATGTTAAATGTATGAAATAATTTATGCATTTTAAGGCATAAATTAGTTTTCAAAAATTGATTAGCAGAGTTTGCAAATTACATTTTTCTTGATTAGCAAACAAACCCATTTGATTAGCAATTGTGTACTAATGTATTTAATTCCACCAGAAGATACTTGTACCCAAGATGTAAAATGAGCAACAATACAGCAGTTTTGAATACTGCTGAAGTAAGACATTAGTGACATAAGTCAGGCCTTGCAAATTCTTTCTGTAAAATGGTGCATGTCACCGCAAACCCACTTTAGTTTGGCACACTGCTGCCACCCAGAGGTCAGCCATGCACAGTGAAACTTGTATTTGACATTTACTGCAAACAAAGTAAAGTTTAAATAAAAGTTTCCAACCTCCCCTGCAAATGGTACTGGCCCTTCTTAAAATCTACTCTACTATGCTAGTGGGCGAAAATACTTTGCAAGCCCTGGATGAGTGCCTGCAAAAAGGTTAGCTGAATGAACGGACACACAAATAGATATGATAAAAAGACTCTTAAAACCGCTCGGCCAGCTCCCTCTACTGCAGGTGCAAATATATAATGCAATCATAATCATAGAGCAAAGTGAGCTCTGGAGGCCAACTACAGTGTACAGTTTTGCAGTAGGTCTGTAGATGTAGAAACTGGATGAAACTATTGATTACTACTTTAATTAAATATCAAGTTGGCTTTGTGTATCTATTATATAAAAGACCAAGAGTAGATGGCATAGCAGGCAGAGAACTTGGCAAACTAGGCAAAATATTGTAGTTTTTTGGCCATCTCACTTTCAGGGTAGCGGGTAGAAACCAACAAGGTAAGATAGGATGTCAGAGTATGCGATCAGCTCAGGGGTTAAGTTGCAAGCTGTATGTAACCAGCAAGCCAAAGGACTAGGTTTGACATCAAAGTATTTGGCTGCGTGGTCATGTACATTTGCAAAGGTGTCCACTCGTCAATATAATGCATCTTCCCCAACAAAATGAAATCTAGTTGACACTGAGATTTAGATACACTTCACTGTAAAGCATGGAGACAATGTAGTGTTTTACAGTAGCAATACTGTAATTATGCCTTATGTAACCTAATACATTTTTAGAAAAGGAAGTGAAAGCCTTTTTAAAAAAAATAACATAAAGCGAACTGTATCCTGTCTGTCAAAGACCAGTATATAACAGTATTATCCCGATTATTTCTGGTTTGCAATTATTTGAAAAATAAAAATAAAATGTGCATAGCACTCCCACACAGGCCTTTTTTGCACATGAGTGAAGGGGAGGATACTGCTGCACTCTCTCTCCATTAGCCTCTTTGAACTTGCAGTGAACAGAGAAAAGAGGGCAGAGAGAGCCCAGAAGGCAAGAGAGGAATGCAGGGTGAGCTGTGCTTTCATTGAACAGGGTAACTTAAATAGCTAACTTTGCTACACAAGTGACCATTTAATTAGCAAACCTACAGAATTGCATAGCAAATTGCTCTGCAACACTGCTTATTTTATGCCTTGCATTTCTTCTTTTTTTATCCCTATTTTTTACTTTTAAAATTTGTAAAATCTATTTTAGTATGACTTTTAGACCTTTGTTTTCACCTCTTTTCCCTCTTTTCTCTTCTTTTAAAATGTAATGTTTATGTTTTCTTTCTTTTTTATTTCTAGATGTATAAAGTTAAACCATTTTTCAATAAAAATAAATAAATAAAAACATTCTAGGTACAGGCACCTTGATGCACGGCATGGCACAGACCACATTCTGTGCCATGTTGGGCCAGGTGATGGATGCCCTCCTGCGTCATTTGCAACACCACATCACACTGCCCACCACCCCAGCCCAGCTGAATGCCACAAAGACACGGTTCTATGCCATAGCACACATGTCAAATGTGATAGCGGCCCTGGACTGCACCCATGTGGCATTGGTGGCACCCATTAGTGTACAGAAACTGCAAATACAACCACTCCCTCAATTTGTAGATGCCCTGTGACCCCCAATCTCATCATCACCCACTGCTGTGCCCACTACCCAGGTTCCACCCACGATTCCATGGTGCTACGGAACAGCACAATCCCAGGATACATGGAGAGGCACTGTGGACAATGGACATGGATTGTGGCTCAGTACAACTGGCCGCATGCATGTGCTTCGGAGCATCTGATCAAATGGGGAGGTGTGGTTGTGGACGTGAACACTGACACAAAGCATTGCATGATACATTTCTGCAAGAGTTTGACCAATCCACCTCCCATACAAGCATCACAAGCACCACAATACAGCCCAGGGAGAATGCACATGTTGCACCCAACATGAGGGATGAGCCCATGTACACATATAGTAGGAATTGTAAACACCAACATGCCTACAGGTACCAGAATGGAACACGCAAAAACAGCAACTACTAAATAAGTGCCATATAGAACCTCACAACAGCAAACCAGTACCACTGAAATGCACCCTTGTGCACCTACCCCCCAATGGCGAGCCACTGCACCCAGAAGCGTACAGATTGCGGATAGTTGACCCATCATGCCCCATGCACAAGAACAATACACCCACACAGGGCTACCACCATATCGCCATCACATGTCCCCGACAAACAGCACGTAACACCAGCTTGTAGGGGACAGGGTGAATGTGAATTGAAAACCATGCATCATGCGAGTGTTATGTTATGTTATGTTATTGGATTTATATAGTGCCAAAGCCCTAGGGCGTCCAGGCGCTGAACAGAAGGAACAGTGAGGCACAGACCTACAAGCAAACACTTAACATAAACAGTCCGGTCTTTAAAGATTTTCTAAAGGCCAGGTGATTTTCTCCCTTCTTAGTGCTTGGGGCAACTCATTCCATGCGCATGCCACCAGGACTGGAAAAGAGCATCCATTTCCACGAGCTCTCTTAACACGACCCACTCTAAGAAGGTGGGCAGTCACGGATCAGAGATCTCTGGTTGGCTGATGTATCAGAACCTTTTCCTTGAGATACCTGGGGGCAGATACAAAGATAAACTTATGAAAGAGTGTCAACAATTTGAACAAGATCCTGGCTGACACTGGTAACCAGTGCAATTCCTTCCTGGCTGCAGTAGTAGGTCCGTTTCGCGTCATAACATGGACAGTACGAACAGCAACATTTTGAATTTTCTTCAGCCTAAGGATATCTTCCTTACTAGCACCACCCAGAAGAGCATTACAATAGTTCAGGTGAGGGAGTATGACAGCCATAACCAACTTAGCCCAATTGTCTTTGGAAATCATGGGAGCCTCCTGTCTTAAAACTCTCAAGTAATAGTTTGTGCTTTTTACAATGGCATCTACTTGTGCAACTGCATTCAAGGTAGCTTCCATATATGTGCCTAAAGTTTTCACTTTGATAGCTACTGCTATCCGGCTATCCTCGACCAGAAAACTGCAAAGGCCGGATCTAGGCTCTGCCTTCACTTTTTTGACCCATATATCATTAGCTCGGTCTTCCAGGCATTCAGAAATAACCAGTTAATGGTCATCCAATTTGTTATGGTCTGATAAACCTTGTAAAGCCTGTCTTGATCCTCCTTATAGTTTCCGGTAATCTCCACGGACAGCTGGAACTGTGATCTCCACCTCAGAGGAAGAGTTTCCCCAATACACCCTCGATCTTCCTGGAATGACTTCATCCAGTTAACCGGCTCATTAGTGAGGCCAACCATTTCAGTATGATCTTGTGGTCCAGTGGATCAAAGGCTGCTGATAAATACAGTAGTACCAGCAGCCCTGATCGACTTTTTTCTAACATGGCCAGCATCTGGGTCCGAAGATCAATCAGTGCACTCTCAGTGCGATGGAAACATCGGAAACCTGACTGTTTCCCATGCAGCATACCAGAGTTTTCCATGTGGAACTGTAACTGGATCATGGCCACTTTATCAATCAATTTCAGAAAGAATAAAGTGTTTGTGATGGGTCAAAAGTTTGCTGTATCATTCAGATCCAGAACTACTTTCTTCAGTAAAGGAGTCACTGCCACAGCTTTAATTGCTTGCGGAATTATACAACAACTGGTGGCATTATAACAACGACTGAAGGACGCATTGGCGAATCTACATAGGTAAGGTGCTTAAATATCCGGGTGATTCAAAATTATCTTAGAAGGGAGGAGATCCCACGGGCAACTGGTTGGATGCATCACTCTCAGGATATTTATGGTTTCTACAACTGATATCTCGGAGAAACGGAAACCCGGAAGGTGTCTCCCGGTTCGGATCTTCTCTATGAAGAGGGTGAACAATCTGCCACATTACTGGCACAACCATTCCCAGTGGTAGCGGTATCGATACCAGATTTCAGGCCCTCCAGCTCGTCCCGGATTTTATTTTGGGCACACCGCAGTTTTTCCGAGAAGGTCTTCTGGATTCTCATACAGTCATCTTGTGTGGGATTAATAGTCTGGTTGAGCACTCTGGGTTTTTCCCAAAGATCTAAAGAGTTTGAAAAGTTCCTTGGTTTTATCCCTGGCCCTTTCTGATCGTTATAATAGCTGAGTTTGGCTTTAGTGATCTTATCTTTATATATTTTTTCTAAAAGCTTCCAAATAGCCTTATTGTCTGTGCTTTTATCTTTGAGCCAAATGTGCTCTGCATGCCTCTTGCTGGCTTTTAACTTGGCAAGTTCAAGGGAAAACCATTTTTGGTGGTTAGAAGCTTTTCTAGTACTTCTGGATTTCATAGGTGCAACTCTGTCTAACAAAGTTATCATATCCCTACTATATTGCTCTATTAGTATGTCAGGGTGGTCCAAAACCCTAGTTTAGTCATCTTTGCAGTGGACCGGTAATTCCTATTTAAAACTTTACGTAATGGTTGATATTGTTGCCTCGGTAAGTGGGGAAGCTGTATCTGACCTGAGATAACGGAGTGATAAGACCATATACAAGGTGTAGTCATAATCCCTGTCAGTGAGATATTACTACTAGCCATCCAATCAAGGATGTTCCCTTTTATGTGGGTTGGGTCATTATTGTGAACATGAATATTGTTATTTTTAAGCAATTTCTCCAATTCAACAGCTTTTTTATCTTTACGGTTGCCTTTCCAGAGATTTTGATCTCTCAATAATATTACAGCAGAATTGGTCTTCTGCATAGAGTTTAAAACATTAAAAGATCCTCATTAAAATTGTTGGACTCTCCTGGTGGCCTGTAGAGAACTACGAAATTCACACTATAATTATGGTTTGGGATAATCTTAGTGTGCAGTATGTTGCACCCTTCACAATCTATTTTAGTCTCATACATTCTTAATTCCTCTTTACAAATAATGGCAACGCCACCTCCCGGTCCATCTTTGTGGTGTTTCCCAAAAAACATACACCCCGGCGGGGTCACTTGCTCAATGATGGGCCCATTAGCTTCTGATAGCCAGGTCTTCGTGATGCACCACATGATGTCTATATTACGCTCCAGAATGAGATCCCGAACATCCAGTGTATGTTTTACCAGTGATCTGGTGTTTAGGAGGGCTAAATTCAGCAGATCTCCTGCCGGGGGCTGAATAGAAGGTTTAATTATTTGAGCAACCTTTTGTTTCATGGTTGCAGCGTATTGTTGGCCATCGATTGGATGAGTTTGCAGTAAAGGTTGAAAGCCTTGTGCATTGAACTTGCATTCTTCATGTTCCGTATGAAGGTTATGCTGTAATTTATTAGCAATCCCAAGATCGTTTTTTATGCCGTCCTCCTTTGCATCAAGAGCCCTTCCCACCCTGATGGGCAGAGATCCCTCCTCACGGGTTTAAATTGTAGCGTCAGGTGAGATCGTCATCCCCACAGCTGGTAAAGCGCTTGTAAAGGGGTGAGATAGGACCCCAGTTTCTGTGTGAGAAACATGGTGACTCGTGGTTTGTTTGGTTGTGGGCACTACCAGGAGAGATATATTTCTATCCTGCATAACCAGTGTTTGAGAGAGGGACTTACTTCGAGCAGCCACGATGACTGCAAGCACCTCTGATGATTCCCATAACGCGGAAACCGGACAACAAACGTGGCCACAATTGCACGTCCCGGCATGGACTGCCACAGACCGTTCGTGCCAGGGGATGGGATATGAGAGGAGAAAAGAACTACAATCCACCTGGGGATTGTAGTTATTTTACTTGTTTGCGTGTGTGCGGAGAAGTACTCCGATTCAAATCGCACTTTCAACCACGTGAGGAATGAGAAATAGAATCTGATTTAAAATTAGGTGCAAGTGCAAAATAAGTCCTGTCAGTCTGGTTAAGAGCAACAAGTATTAGCAATCTAGAATAAACAGTAAAATCAAAGCCGTAATAAAAGCAAATAAATCAATCTAAAAACAGCAGTCTAAATGAAAAACACCTCTCTCTGACACAGTATGCAGGGACACAGGACAGACTTTGCACAGAATGATGCTGCATATACCTCAGGACGATGTCCATTTCCATGTTACTGCAAAAGTCCAACCCCCCCCCCCACGCTACACAGTGTCTAATGGTTGTGTCTCTCCCCATGTTGGTGCCTTGGCTATTGACCCCCTGTGCGGGATCCCCAAACACTACAAGAGACAGCGTCCAACCACTCACACAGCAGGACCTGCATATGCATTGAGCGCACGTTTGGCCTGCTGAAGGCATGTTTCAGCTGCATTGATCGCACTGGGGCGGGGCACTGATGTATGCCCCTGAAGAATTTGGCAGACTTGTCGAACTGTGTTGCGTCTCCCACAGTATCTGCATGCTGCGAAATGTACCGCTGCCCCCTGATGTGAACATGCCACCCCCAGAGGATGCTGATCATGATTGCAGGGGCTGCAATACACATCAACAGAGATGATGTCAGGGATGGCAGATTTGCATGCCAGGCCCTCATGGACAGTTTTTTCTAATACATGTACATGGCACAAGACATTTACCACTGAGCGAGACCCACTAGTGTGAATAAACACGGCTTCGACACAATCAACAATGTCCTCGCATTGATGCTGTTCAACACCTTTTTTGCTACCAACTCCCCAGCACACTATTCTTTCCCTCCTCCATCCCAACACCAACTCCCCAGCACGGCCACTCTGGGCCAAATTTGTCACAATGCTATTTCCGTGGCCTCTTTCTACCCATGCCAGACACTGGTGATGTGGGACCCAATTGGCGCTGGGACTGGCGCTTGGGTGTGTTCTGCTGCGAGCCCTCAGTGGGTGTCATGGAACTGGAGGGTATTGACCTTGGCCCCGAGATGTGCTGCATTGTGACCTCTGTGCTATGATGGATGCCTATACAAGGGCCGAGACCCCTTCAGACATCTCCCTGACTATCTCTGCCGAAAAACAGTCAGGACGGCAGTACTGGCAGCTGCCTCTTCCCGGTTTCTACCCATGGCTCTTACACTCCTGAAGGTGGCCCCTTGCAGGCAATCATGGATCGCCTGGAGGTATTCTGAATGGGTGTGCCCAATGGCCTCCTTCTCCATCTCATACAGCCTCTGAAGGATGGAGTTGCTGGGTGGTGTGTGCGGGATGGCAGTGCAGCTGTGCAGTGACTCTGGGCTGTAGTCCGGTGAGCCATAGGATGGCGTGTCCATATCCTGCTGTGGTGTCTGGGCACGGTGGTGGCGTTGAGGGCTCTCAGGGGTTTGTGCCCATTCTCCGTGCTGTGACACTGGGCTGATGTTCCCCAGAAACTCAACAGTGGGACTGCCGGAAGGTGTGGCTTCTGTGTGGGACACTGCAGCTGCGGGAGTGGGCTCAGTGTGCCTGGAGGTGTTGCTGCTGGCCTGTGGTGTTGCTGCGGGATTTGCAGTGTTAACTGCGGGTTTGTCCTTGCTGGAACCTAGGTATAGTCTGGGTGCAGCTTTGTGGGGTGGTGGCTGCCCTTGAGGGCCTAGAGGCACCACTTCCAGATGGGCCTGCCCCATCATCCTCCTCCAATGCCTCTGGTGATGCGCGAGTACCCGTAGGGGTGGTGGCTTCATCTATGGCACTGCCATGACTCTATGGGGCACTGCTGTGCAGCCAGCAGTGTTGTGCTGAAGTGTACTGTGTTTGGCTAGCTGTGCCCATGTCAGTGTAGGGGGACATGTACTTCCGTGTGGCTTGTCTGCCATACCAGCATGGGGTAGACCAACTGGTCCTGCAACATGCTGGTGTGACTGCTGCACGGTGTCGTGGTTACTCACGCACCACATTCCCTCTGGCACGGTGCACCAGCAAGGGTGTGGTGTGCATGTCACTTGCCACCCTTCACACTGCTGTCACACTCAGTGGTGCCCCCTTGGTGACCTGTCCCATAGCTGCTTGGGAGGGGGGTTTGATGTGGCACCCCGTCACTTCACCCTGATTAGGCTGCTTGGTTCTGCTGACATGTGTCCCTGTCCAATGGGGCGTTTTGTGCTAGGCTGACATTTGTGCATGAACCTGCGCTGGAAAGGGGGCCGGGGGGTTTGAGTCACCTCCTGCCTCCTGGAACTTCTCACTCCCTCAATGGCCTCCATGTCAAGGATCATGGTGCATTTCTCCTCCCGGCCGTCAGTACCAGTAGTAGGACCAGTAGTTCCACAGTATCACCTCCAGTGGCCAGGAACTCCTGTTGGTGTTGGGAGATGGGGTCCTCGCAGCCTGATCCTGAGATTGTTCTAGCGCTTCCTAAAGTCCTCGCCATAACAGGGAATGCTGGACACTGCAGTCACCTTCTGGTGGATGGTACGCCAGATGGCTGTTCTGCGCTTGGCCAGTGTTTTCCGCTGTCTGATGCCGTACAGTTCGTCACTGTGGGCCACAACCTCAGTGAGGGTCACCAATTCTCCCCCACTGAACTTCGGTTTGCAAAGACGATTTTCAACCACCTTGCCTTGGGTTCTCTCGCCTGTGACATGTTTGATGACTTACTGGTCTGGATGGCTGCCGGAAGTCGAGATATTGGGGGTCATTACGACCCTGGCGCTAAGGGGGTACCGGTAATCCCTTAGCGCCCAATTCCCATAACGGCGGCTGGAACCAGCCGTTATTGCAGGGACCCGCAAAGGGAACCTGGCGATAATTACGGTACCGCAATTTGCCCTATGGGGCAAAAATGGGAATGGGGAAGGGCCATGGTGAAATGGGGAAGTACCGCCCGCCAACCTTGGGATGGGGTGGTACTTCCCATTTCACCATAGCGGACTCATTACAATACCGGCAGCAACCATGGTGCTAATAGCGCCATGGTTTAGCGCCGGTGTTGTAATGAGGGCCATTGAATGGATCGTGTTTTTCAAAATAGCCGCTGCAATGCTTCCTGTTCTGGCGATGATGCAATTTCTCCGATTGGCGATCAGCATCGGTAGCACTATTGTCGACGGTTTTCCGGTGGTAGCCCTTATTTTGGCACCATTTCCACTGGGCACTAATAGCTTTACCACCAGAGTCAGGGGCACATTCATGCCAGGTTGTGATGCAGTGCTAACTGCAGCGCACGACCCAGCAGTGGCGTCATTTGCGCCTGGCGGTAACAGCGCCAATTTACTGCTGTACTTGTTATGAAGCCCAAAGTCTTTCAGGATGGGAAAAAGGTTGGTTAGTCATACAGTATGATAGCTTAAGGTTGTAGAGGTCGTTTTCTTAGCAAACTAAAGCTTTTAAAGTCTGATCCCTAACACAATGCAGAAGTCAGTTTGGAGAGGGCTCAAAGTCTTACGAAGCAGCAGCACAGCAAACATTACTGTGGATACTTTCAGTCTCTAGCATAAGACACTAGCGGAGTTAACACAACTTTGGAGACCCTGTTAAAGGACTCGCAAAGGACCGACAGCTTGGGTCTGAGGCAAGAGTGGACACCTCTACGTGCACTCCAACACTCTGGAGCTACTTCATGGTTTAAGGTAAGCAATACCTTTTCACCCCACAGTACCTTAGGTTAGAATTGATTTTATTTATTTATTTTATTTATATAGCACATAGACAAAGCCCAACAGGCATAGTGGCGCTTAGACAAGACATATATACATAACAGAAGGGAAAGAAACAGATGTTAACTGGGCGAGTTCTAGTTCAAAGGTGACTCAGCAAAAAAGTGGTGTCTTCAAGCCCTTCTTAAAGGCAGGAAGGGATGTGCAAGCTCGCAGATTGAGAGGAAGCTCATTCCAGAGTCTGGGTTGCATGTGGAAATGACCTATTGCCACACAAGAGCGTTTGGAGCATCACGTCACCAGAAGAAAGGTGTTGTTCGAGCGCCGTATTCTGTGAGCAAGTAACCAGCAGAGATGTTTGGCCAGATATTCTTGGCCCAGGCCGTAAAGGCATCGGTGCGTTACGCAATGCACGCAGAACAGGACGGGACTATTCACTGGCAACCAGCGCAAAGCCCTTCTGGCTAGAGAAACATGGTCTGCTCTGCCCATCCCCATTACAATGCGCAGATCATTATTCTGGACCACCTGTAGTAGAGATAGTTCCCCTTTGGTTACCCCCAGCAGAAGGCTAGAACAATAGTCAAGCTTGTCCCCTATGATGGCACAAGCAATTATGGCACAGTTAGTATTGCTCAGAAAGGGGCAGAGCTGGGCTAATAGGTTAAGATAATAGGAGGAGCAGGAGACTAAACTGCTCACATGTGCCTTCATTGACAGGTTTTGATCAAGGGTGACTCCCAAGGTCTTAACCTTAGGTTGAGTTTTGATGTGGCATCCGGCTATGTTGAACTGTCAGTATTCATGACCGAGTTTCCGCAGTTGGGGAGCTGTACCCACAACCATCAGTTTGGTCTTTGAGTCATTGAGTGCTAGTTTGTTCACCTGCATCCATGTTTGTGTCCCCCCATAGATATAATTTAGGGCAGTAGATTCAGTGAGATGGTCACCTGATCATGGCATAAGCACTGAGTATCATCAACGTAGTTAGTATAAATGATCTCTGCTGCATACAATTGTTGGAACAGTGTGAGCATGAAGATATTAAATAGCATAGGTGATATACAAGAACCCTGCGGCATGCCACATGGGCCCGGAATTCTTCTGCCAATGAGTCTTGAAAGAACATTCTTGCTGTGCGGTCCGATGGAAATGATAGAACCCATCTTGTTGCAGCGGCAGAGAAATGAGCCATGCTACATAGTCTGTCCGCAAGAATGGAATGATCCGAAAGATCAAATACTGTGGACAGATCTAGTAGCACCTGCAAAGCTGAATTCCCCTTATCAAAGATATTAAACATATTGGTCTTTAGGTCAAGAAGAGTTGACTCAGCACAATAACCTTGTTGAAAGCCAGATTGCTTTGGCCAGAGAACCTTATGTTCAAACAAAAACTCTGCATAACTGTGCCACTTTGCCAAGTATTTTCAGTAAAAACGGCACATGCGTAATAGGCTGGTAGTTAGCCGGCACGTTCTGGTCAGAATGATTTTTTTAATTTTTTTTTATTTTTTTTAAGAGTGGTGAAATCCAGGCCTTTTTGATGTTAGTGGGGACACAACGCTCTTTAAAAGAGAGATTTATTAATTTGGTGATGAGCGGGGCAAGTTGGCTGCCACATTCTTTAACTATTGTGGCAGGACAAACATCCCCCTTACAATTAGCTGGTTTAAGTTGATTAAGTACCTTACAAAGATATTACTTGGAAATGGGCTGAAACTCAAATTCAGCAAAGTCCATATTGGAACACACCGGTGGCGAGGTCACATTAGCTTTGACACCACAGTTATTTCTGGTTGCTAGATTTTTTTTTGTATGTTCTCTATTTTGTTCATCATGGCGTGTTGGATAGATGTACACCAGCTGGCGTCCTTTATCAACTGTGAGGGAACTGGACAAGGATCCTCCATTTCCTTAAGAATCCTAAATAGTTCACCTTAGCAGGGGGTTGCTCCGGAGATTCTTTTAGCATAGTAACATTTTTTGGCATTTAAAATAGCCTTTTTATATGTTTTTGTCACACCGGCATACATGGCTTTCTCTTCTGCTGAAGAAATGTTTGTGGCCGGGTTCTCCTCTGTGCAGCAGCAACGGGCTCGGTCTCTGGATTTCTTGGTCTGGTGACAAAAGGCAGGACTGTCTCAGCAGTAGTAGCAAGAGAGGACCATTGGCACAGATTTCTTGGTCTTATCTGGTCAGTATGCGGTCTTGGCACCTTTTCTGCAGCACCAACATAGGACAGTATTTGCCCGGTCAATCTTCAATTCCTGGAGTCCTGCGCTCTGGTGAGGGGACTTGGATGAGTCAGAGTGTCTGTCTGGAGGTTCACTTGGAGCCAAGCAAAAACTTGGATGGATTTGGCCTTTCAAAGGTGATGCCCTGCAATTGGGTCCGAGTTCTCCTGGTGTTTGCGGTCAGCAGCTCTGGAAAGGCACAGCACCTCAGAAGGTTGCTCAGATTGCAGTTCGTCTCAGGGCTGGTTGGTCCCACCAGCCAAATGGAAGGAGTCGTCCTCTTCGGAGCCCCTCTGTCGAGGAGAAATCAGGGCCAGGACAGCAGTGGACGCTCCACATTGATGCAAAGGGTCTGCAGGCGTCTGGTCGTCTTCTTCTTGTGTTACTACAGTTTCCAGTGGTCGGCTTGCCTTTCACCTTAGGAACCTCACCTTTTATTCAGTTACAGCACAACCTCCTCTGCAATCTCGCTCAGCAGTTTACAGAAATGGGCGGGCAGCTGTCCAATCAGGACAGCCAGCCTCCCAGTGGGCACTGGTTCCATTCAGGCACTCAGGCAGATAAAGTTCAGAACACTTCCTGCCTGCCAAGACAAACTGGACCATAGGCGGGGACACCCGAGGGTTTCGGCTTAAAGAAAAGAAAAAAAACACCCACAAAGACATCCTCCTCCCAGAATGGTATAGGAAGGGCTAACAAAGAACAACCAAGATAGAAATGGTGAAAAAAGAAAGGAACCACCATGTTAGCACATGAATACAGTCTGCGGTAAAAAATAGCACAATAGTCGGTAGAACATGTCCACTGCCACCAGCCATAACTATAGAGTTGTCTAAAATGTCACAGCAGCAGAGAGAAGGGGGATACTAGGTATTCCCTTGACACTCCACATAATGTGGTGTGTGCCAATCTCTCATAGTATAACTTTTTAGGAGGGATACAAATTATGCCTCTATCCTTCACTCTAGTCAATAAGGATAAAGAAAGAATCTCAAGGGAGAACCCAAAGGGCTCCCAGAAACACTGCCCATAAGGAGCTGTGTGCTTCAAAAGTTGAACACAGATGCCTTAAAAGAGATTTGGAGATATGGAGGAAAGTAGACTCTATAGTAAAGGTAAAACACAGAGAACAGAGTTCCAAAAGTCAGAGCAAATAAGAATGAATGAGTGGAAAAAGGTTCCACTCATTCAGGATAGAAGGAAAAAGGTTAAGTAGTCCATCAAAAAGTGCTGGGGATCTCACTAGGAGAGAGGATGAAGCATAAAAAAGATAAATCTCCCTAACACTGCCCCCTGCCACGTCAATCTGACATGGTGGAAGAGTGGAGAGGTGAGACATATGTTGGACCCTGAGGGACACATGCAGCCCAAGTTGGCAGACTGGATGCTGTCCCACTGAGTAGCGGACTATTTTGTGCACCACCTCCTTAAACATCTATATAAAGAAGTGAGGAAGAAGACGCAAGCAGAGTGCCAGTGCCTTGACATAGCAGGTTAAGTCACAGCAAATCTAGATCTCAATACCAAAATGCTTACCTTTCAGACAAAATCTGACAATGGTTCCTAAGAAAGGTATCGACAGAGCATGGAAGTCCTGTGATGAGCTGCTGGACCTAGCAGGCCCTCTCGCCAAGATCCTAGACCTGGAGGAGAAGGCAACAATATGGATGAACTTGTAGATCCTCATCTTGGCAACGTGGCGATAGTGAGCTGATTGTCCCATTTTGTCAGAAAAGCATAAAGGGGTTCTTATGTGTATAGACTCTAGATTGTGAGATTTAGAGCCTTCAGAAGCTTGCCCAGATGCACACGACTTCTTGTTCAGAGACTGTTTTGTCAAAGAACTACCGAAGTTCTTAGGCACATACACTACCCTTGATGAAGGTCTCAATTAAAAAAAAACAGGTGTTCATGATTAATGTTTTCCGGGTAGCCGGCAGAGGCAGATGCTGCTCTGCCTGCCGCCTCTGAATGGACAGGAGGTCTCAACAAGTTCACAGAGCGCTACTATTCTGGCAGCAGAGGAAGCCATACACCCTCCTATTGCGTGTAAGGGGATTCAGTGTCCAAGGTTGGCGAAAAGCAAGCAGGCAACCAGCTCAATCAGTCTCCCTTCAGTAACCTGGATCATGAGGCCTCAGGGGGTGAGGGGTATATATGATTGTCTGGATGACATGTTCATGTTTCAGAACAAGGACACATTGATACAGCAGCTATGCATGGCAACAGAGCTTCTCCAGGATTTCTCAAAAATTGGGAGTAATCACAGCCAACACTAGTGCAGGATTTGGAGTTTCTAGGGTTCTCCTTTTATACGGTAACAGCAATGCTCAAGCTTACACATGAAAAGGTACATATGATCGAAAGGTTTACTTGCTTCTGGTGAAGAGTGACTGCTATTCTCCTCTATTCAGGCGATATTCCCCTGTCCTCGTAATTCCCAGGCCCTGCAGTAGTTGAATAACTACTCAAGGATGTTTCTTATACACCTAGCTTTGCTGACAGAGGAAGGCAGAGTGGCGCTCAATTGATCCCTTCAACATACGGACGTTTGGAACACGATGGCCATATTTGTCTCACTCCGAATCTCATGATAGAGTTCGACAGTAGCAGGTACAGCTTGGGTTCCCATTGCGGATCAGTTTCAACCGGTGCTATCTCTATAAAATCCATGCCCAAAGACCATGTAGAGTGTTGTATTCATTTGAAGATGGAAAAATCCCAGTAGTGCACTACATCCACCATATTGGGGCATGAAGTCCAAGTTGCTAGCAGAGTTGGTAAAGGAATTTTGGCACTAACGGCTACATCACTGGTTGTCTTTGACCGTGGAATACACATATGGATTGTCCAACTTAGTGGCAGATTGAAACGCAAGTTATAGCAGGTATTCCAGTGACTGGAAGCTGGATGAAGCGGTTTTCAATCGTCTGTCACTCGGATGGGGTCCCTTTCATACGAACCTGTTCACATCTCAGCTGAACGTGCAACTTCAACATTTTTCCACTGGGGGCCTGACCCAGCGGCGGCTACGTGGCTGAATTCTTTCAGCTTTGGACTCCATGGACAGCCTATGCATTGCTCTATTTGCAATGATAGCAAGGACATTGGCGAGGGTGCGGAGGAGAGAAAGGGGACTTGATATTGATAGTCCCCACACTGAACAACACAAGGAACTTCCTGCAGATTTTACAATTCATATTTGATGAAATGACTACTGCTCTGCAGGAGAATAGGGTGAGTAGTGGCTTCTAAACTCCTACTCTGCCACACGTTACTACTAAAACCGCAGTGATCGCAATCAAAGGTGAAACAGGCAAAACATGCCTCTTTAAGGTAGCATGGGCTGAGATCAGGCTAAACCCTACAAGAGGATTGTGAGACAGCAAGGAAGCATCCAAAACCATAGTACTGTAGTACCAAAACAAATGTGCAATCGAGTTTCTATAAAAATACAAGCCTTTAATTGAACCAAAAGGACATACAATAATAGAAAACACTAACATCCCACACTATAATGAAATACAAAGACTTTTGGTTGAAAGAAGGCACTCTGGCTGTGAAGACCGGACATGAAGGTAATTGTTTTTGCAACAATGCTCACATTTTAACAATGTCTTTAAAGGGTAAAGAATGGGGTCTTAGTAGCGCCCTTACAACCAATCCATGGGGACAGAACCACTGTAGACCTTAAATCTTCTTTTCAAGTTCAATGGCATCGATTTGGTTATTTGGGTGCTCTCTGAGGATTGCTTCTGTGTCGAGTTGGTAAACTGGTGGACTTGGTCCAGCATGTGGTGTGGCTCGGCAACAGCTGAAGTCATGAAGGAGTTCTAAAACGGCAGGCGATGTCTAGTCTGTGGAGCTCGAAGACCGACGGGTCTCACATGCGGAGAAAGTGGAAATTCGACTTTGGCGTCGAGCAGGCCACACTGAGTTCAACCTAGTGACAGTCTGCCAGCAGCAACAGCTCCGGCCTCACAGAAACTGGGATAGTCAGTCAGTATCGAGTAAGTGGGGCTGTAAGGTCGAAGCCTTAAAGCGCCAAACCTAGCTACTGTGGGTCTTTGCAGTGACTCAAAAGATCTCAAAAGCACTTGAGATGATTTGCAGCAGCTTGAAGATGTAGAGAGAGCTAAAGGCAGCTTTTCTTTGATCCTGGGGTGCTGTAATGCCTCGTTCAGGGTCTAAGAGGAAAAGGCAAGTCCTTCTTCTGCCCTTCCCAGCTAGGAAGGTTACCAGGGACAGCTATATTCCTTCAGAAGGCATAGACCTGGGTACTGATGGGGGATCAGCCTTACCTGCAAATTCCAACCAAGGTAACAGAGAACTCTCCACCAAGTGTATTCCCGGAAGCAACACCATCCCAAGAACCGTCAGCGACCCAAGTCCTGGTGCCATATCCAAAATGCATCTTCAGTGACAGTACTATGCAGGGGAGAAGTTACGATGACTCAGAAGATGAGCCATAATGCTTCCGGCAAGCAGAATAAAGCTCTGCTTGGATCACCAAATCCTCCTCCGATCAGCAGCCACCTATAGACCGATTAAGCAATCCGAGCACTACACAGGGTAGCCCAGTCATGAAGACCCTTCCCTCAAGCCACTTCACACTACAGACGAAGTACATATTTTTAGTAAAGAAGAAGCAGGTGATTTCAGCAAACCTCCAATCGTGATTCAATTATTCAGGTGCAGATAGGTACAGGTCCCTCCAAATGTTATGCTTAAGTGGGTAGGGGGGAGGTCTCAAGTCCAAAGATGATGCACTAAAGAGGAGATGGGAAGGTTCTCAACCCCTTTTATAGTCATACTACCACAGTAGATTGGTCCATTTTAAGCCTTCTGCATGAAGCCAAACCTAGCTTCTGCGAAAAGTGTCTTTGCCTTCTGACGTCAGTTCCCAGCTTGCCTTATCTTCAGGAGGTTTGGAGGAAGGCCAAAAAGAAGTGAAGCCCAAGTATTTTCCAAGCGTTTGCATGATACATTTCAAACAGGATTTGTCCCGGGGCTAGGCACGGATATTAATTTGTATATTTCAGAGATAAACATGCATGAGCAGCAAGCTAAACAGCCTGTGTAGATGGCGATTGTGGACTTTAAAACAGTGTTTGATTCCATGTCGAGAGAACTATTGGGGAGTAGGCTGGCGAGGACAGCATGCCCCGCTTACATCCAGGCTCTGGTCTTGCAGTTACACTCAAATACATCATTCTAAATTCTTCTGTCTTTGGATGGAAGACTTTCTGAATCAATTTCCTACCTTTAGACGTCTCAAACAGGGCTGTATTTTGGCCTGAGCACTATTTAACTTTTTTATATCTGACATTGGTCGTTATTTTACAAGCACTGTCTCTGACTCTCGAAACTTGGCCAGCGTGTTGTGCCATCGCTTTTATATGCAGACAGCCTTGTTCTTTTCTCCAAAACTCTGAAAGGTCTTCAAAACCTTTTAACAGCTATAGAACAATATGCTAGGAGAAATCAGTTGATAATAAACCTGGCAAAAACCAAGGTTATGATTTGTGCAACAAAACATTAGATCAACAGATGTTGATATATGGCGTCTGCATGGCTTGCACTTGGAAGTGGTTAGCGAGTATCGCTATTTAGGTCTTAACACCAACAACTGCCCCTCTGATTTGCCTTATTGTGCAGAGTTAAGGAGAAAAGTTCAAACAGCTGTTGCCCAAGCACACATCATTCATACAAAATATGGCAAATACTCTATTGAACCTCTTATCCAATTTTATAAACAGAAAGTAGTGCCAATTATTATCTATGGTGCGGAGACTAGAGCCTGGAATAATGTGACTTTCTGGCTAAGGCTGGAGGGGGTCTTTTCTGGGAGCAAGTTCTCTCCTTGCCCGCTAGCCAACCCATGAGTGTTAGGAATGTATTGGGGTTGCTTTTTCTTGGCAACTCTTACATCTGGAAATTGTGCAGTCTGTATAGAAAATGCTTACTGGCTGATGATCATGACTCCTTGTTATACACCTTGGCCACTTATTTGAATTCCATTAAGGATCATTTCATGGTTGTCTGGAAAAAATAGTTTCTTGAAGTAATGGCAGTTGCAGACATTTGAACCTTGCTTTTTGCGACTAATCTGGATTGTGCAAAGCTGAAATGATGGCTCTATGATTGGATTGTAACTCGCCAAAAATGCCTGATTTATCAACACTCCAAGTCTGGAAACGTTAATATCAAGAGCCTCCATGAACCAGAATCCTATCTTCTGAAGTTCCCATGTCCCTTATACAGAAACTTATTTCTTCGACTGAATTTATGGCTAATGAGAGATGTGTTGACCAATCGGAGAGTAATTGCCAGAGTAGATAATCTGTGTAGATATTGTCAAAATCCAAAAGAACCTTCAACACTCAAGCATGCGCTTACATTCTGTCCATCCTTGCTACCAAAGAGAACATTTATCTTGCAATCTCTATATCAAGACTATTTGAATCCAACTTGTGACATGTTATGGTACAAGGTTTTTAATGGTGAACGCACTTGTGTTAGTATTACAGCCTTGACATTTTTGTTGTCATTAAGTCTTGAATAGCATAATACACCTCAATTCCTTCGAAAGATTGGGTCCAATTGATGTTGTAGGCCCCTGCTGATTATAATGCTGGCATGAGGCTAGATGTGTTGATTGTCTAGATTCACATTGTCTTTCATTGTATTTTACAAGATCATTAAGTGGTCAAACGTTTTGGCTCAAGGTGTTGTTACTATCAAGCACACTAAGTACAAGTGTATTGAAGTTTTTAACCACATGATTTTATGTGATTTTACATATATTATACTATGTTATAGTGCACATTTTTATTTTATTTATCCTATTGATTATTGGAATGTAATCGGTCCTTGAATCAAGTGAAAGGTTGATTTTTAAACCATAACAAAACAATAGTGGAAACTCTCTCCCTGGGTGCATCTCCTCTGCTATACTGTACCTTTTACCCGTCTCCGTAAGATCAAAGTGTTTCCAGTCATTATCCCCCTGATGTGACTTCCCATTTGTGCTGCCAGAGCTTCCTTAGAAGCATCAACTCCCATAATACCCCTTGGTGCATGGTTTGTTCTCCTAGAAATGTGTCAAGCCTTCACACTCGTAGAACAAAAGAACAACTGGGTCTGGGGTCAACTTCTATTGGGTGAGAAGACTCAAGCCCTGGACGGCAAAACACAGAAGCCCTGATCACAGTAGGCGTCACAGGAAACCATTTGATAATAAATGATGAAAGATCATTTTGGAAATATATAACTATTTTCTCATAGGCCACCACATTGAACCAGATATAGCTTTATATTCAACATTTAACCAAACTGCAACCAGACCATAGGAATGAACCATTAAATACAATGAAAATCTTGGGTGGCCATGGCTGTTGGAATTTATTTGGATTCTAGCAAGCTATTATCAGAATGCACGTTACTCAGTGGATGCAATGTTGCCAAACTACACGGTAGCTGCTGGTTTGCAGTAGAGAGGCCGATTCAAGACAACATGTGTACTATGCATTTTTAGAAAGTGAGGCACGATTAACAGTGCTCACTTTCTGAGGCAGTGTGAGGAATCAGGAATGAGACTCGGACACAAGGGATTAATGGTTTTGGTCAAAGACTTTTATTAAAATGATATGATAGTTTATTTATATAGCGCCTATACACAATGTGTTTCAAAGCGCTTCAAGGCAAGAGCGGGAACAAGGGAAAATACAATGACAATCTTACAGGCCATGAACAATAAGGATGTGAAATTAACTTAGCCTGATGACATTTCAGATAGTGCAAGAGTTAAGACATAGATAAGGAAGGGAGGGGGAGAGTGGGAAGGAAATGGAAACAGACAGGCGACTACCATACTAGGCCTGACGACATTTCTGGTAGAGCCGGAGAAAACAAAAGGTGAGGCTATCATACTAGATCCAGGGACAATTCAGGTAGAGTAAGTGCACAGAAGAAAGTAAGGAGGGAGAGGAGGAGAGAACAGAGAGTAAGCAGTCAAAAAGCGTGGAGAAGCAAGAAGAGAGAGCAAATACAATTGCAGAGGTCAGTAGTAACACAATGTTGCAAGCCAGGATACAAGATGAAGATGGGAACAGCATGATTCAGGGCCACCATGAGTACAAGATGCAAAGGAAGTCCAGCATGAGAGATGAGAAAGGGTGACGCACCGTGAATCAATTAAGTCCATAAAAGTCAAATCCAGCATTGGCCACAAGACTGTGATCGTGAAACCAGAGTGTATCAGGACAGACTCCTGCAGAAGTAGGCTGGAGGGGGGGGGGGCACAGGGTAGAAGAATCAAGCAAAACAGGCAACACCTATGTGCAAGAAGGGTGGGGGGCACCAGAGGCGGTGGGGATGGCCTGTGGGGACAGAGGGAGTAATAAAACAGGGAAGGGGAAATGCCTCTCTGTCCCTGCACTAGAGGCATTTCCCTACCTAAAACCAAATCTAAGGGTCTTCTGATGTCAGAATGTCCAAAACAAAACCATCCTGTATCCAAAGTACTATTCTGAGGTCACACTCTAACAAAATGAATGAGTGTTTGATAAATGTTCAAAAGGAAAACGAACAACCCCAACACAGAATTTCCAGAAGGATAGAGTTCCTTATTCCAGAGGGTGGTTCCCTTCCCCTGGATTTTTCTTCCGTTTATAGGATTTTCAAAAGACAACAGTTCCTTGAGTTTCCCTTCCTTCACAACACAACTGATATTTAAGCAACTTGGTTTATTATCTTTTAGCTTGCTAGGGCACCTGGTCTACTCCGCACCAGGCTTCCTTCAGTTAAGCAGTGTCTTGCAACAGCTGCAAATGCGCAGGAGGTCTGGGTTAACTTCTGGCGTTCCTGCAGCATCTCTTCTTTCGTCGATGACCACCTTCTTCCACCTCTTTGAGCCCGATGGCTCCACAGCAGCTCCTGCAGCCTCAGGGTCTCCTGGTTCCAAACGAGGGACAGCCTTCTCCTTTTAGCAATGGTGCGCCAGCTTCCCCAGCCAGCATTTCCTTGCACAGGAAACTCTCTCCCTGGTTTCCCCCTCAGTGAGGAAGTCTTCATTACTTTTGGGCTGTGGCATCCTGTTGATGCCCGGGAGTTCCCCTTATTTCTGGAGGGGGCCAACTGCCCCCCATGGCTCCTCCAGCACTTCTCAGCTCCCCTTAAGCAGTTGGAGTATAAACAGCAGTTCACAGTTTATTCTCTTCTGCCACTCAAATCCTGCAGCCAGGTCCTCCAGGCAGGGCCTCTCTCAAACTTCCAGAGTCTTTCCTTGCTTTTATAATGACTCTGGTAAATAGGGTTTTGGTAAAGATGGACTGCTGTATGTTGTTCTTATAGGCAATCCTCATTCTTTTCCCTAATCACAATACTGATCTTATAACTCCCTTGTGAGTCATTGGGGATCACAGGACTAGGAAAGTGATATTCATTCAGGATACTCCTATTCTTCCTCGTCCCAGTACTTTTCAGGGAAGTGGTAGGATAAGTACAACCCTGGATGCTTTAGGGCTTTGGCGCTATATAGGTTTTATAACATAACATGAGTACATTAAGGAAGGGAGGGTTCTTAGGGTTGTAAGAAGTGGGTTCAGGGTCCATTGATTGTCAGGGATACTGCGTTCCAACTAGCAAGCCTACTTTACTCTCCTGAGGGTTGTCTTGTCATGATCTCTGCTTCCAAAAGATCAGGACTTGCCCGACTCCCTTGGAAGCAGACCCATAACCCCGGTTCCGAGTGCCAGCCAGTCCCAATTGGGACCTTTTGGACCCAGTCCTGGCGCCAGTGGCACCAGGCTCATAAAGATGCCCAGTCCCAGCGCTGGAAGCGCCGGGCTCATAATGCTTGGGTGGACTTACCTGCAGCAGACCATGCTGCTTACTTACCTGCCAGTTGAACCCCGGATCCTCTTCTGTTTGGGACTACTTTTCCTGTTGGGTGGGGCAGGAGCCACTCCCTAGGTTCAGAACACTGGAACTCTTCTGGAAAGCAGGAACTCTTTTATTACCTAGGCGTGGCTGTGGAAGGAGACACCTAAGCACTACAGGAGGCTATTTAAACCACACCCGATGGATGAATCTTGCTTTGTGTTATTCTGCATTCTCTGCAGCAGAACGCTCATCGTGTCTTCTGCTTCTGATCCTGGGCCTAAGGAAACAAAGGCTTACCATCCTGGAATCCAGTCTTCAGCAGCACCTGTAAAGACAAAGAAAGAACAGGTTAGCACTACGGTCTTCAGTGGCAGCGCATCTCTTACCTGGTCCATCGGCTGTCACCAACGCCTCGCGCTGCATTCCGGCATCTGAAAGACAAAGGCTTACCTACTCTTCGCACGCTCCGGAGGCCTTCGGCGCTGCATCCCGCATCTGAAAGACAAAAGAAGGTGCGTTTAAAGACATTGGGCAACTTTATTACTCACGTGCCATTACTCCTTCCCACGCCGAATCCAGTGGGTATTCCAGCACCCTTCAGCTTCTCTAAAGCTCCGAACTTGTACCTGCAAGATAAAAGGGACAGTTAGTGCGCATCGTGAAGCAGGCTACAAGCGCTTACCTACGTGCTTCCAGGCGCTTCTATTCCTCAAGCGGGTTCGATCCTCAACTCTCATCAGCCCACCATCCGCCATCGCCGGAACTCTGCAAAACAAGAGATATCATTACAAAAGACTTTTAAGACATTTGAAGCGCCCAGAACTTACCGTTCGTGCAGTTAACGACGGACAGCAGTCCTCTGAGGTCAAGAGGCCTGCACCCTTATCCAGTGAAGGAACTGGTTACGGCACCCTGCCCCGAGGCAGATGGAGAGCTCGGCCTTCACTTACCTAAGGTGAGGGCGTTAACCTTTGGGGTTCTACAGGAGAAGAGAAAGGGAAGAGGAGAGAGGCACCCAATAACCCCAGTTCATTAATCCCATATTTTCTATCTGCAGACATCTTACTCTTCGAGTCAGACATACAGTGCACAGAGGTCCAGCCCAAAGAGCCAACCGTGTGTTACACATCACCTTTGAAGATACGGCATTCACCCAGTCAAGACCGGCGCCTCTGCGGGAATCAGGTGAGCGTTACAGAACACAAAGCCTACCGCAAAACTCCCACCCAGGCGCTATGGAAACCTCAGATACCGACTAACCAGCCCAGTTACTTGGGCAACTAAGAGCAGAAGTGCATGTAGCCCGTCAGGAAACGAATGCTCTAAGAAGGGAACTGATTACTTCCAAGGAGCGAACAGACGATCTCGCTAGACAATTGCTACAGTCACAAGACGGACAAACTCCGTTACCCGCATCAGGGGCAAATCTTCCTTCAACATCCTCTACGAACCCAGTGCAGATCAACCTACCTGGGAATGTACCTCTGGCTCCGCCCGAACGATTTTCTGGTGACCCAAAGAGGTTTGCAGTATTCATTAATCAGTGCCGGTTGCACTTCTTATGCCGGCCAGCAGCCTTTCCAACTGATCAAGCTAAGGTAGCTTTCGTGCTTTCGTACCTTAGTGGCAATGCGGCAGACTGGTCGATCCCTCTAGTTAATCAAGATGATCCGGTTCTCCATGATTTTCAAGCTTTTCAGCTCAGTATGGAAAAACTGTTTGCAAGACATTCACAGGGGCAGGCCTTGGACAATGAGCTCCTTTCATTGCGACAGGGTAATCAAGACCTTTTGGCTTATATTGCGTCTTTCAACAGACTGATAGTGGAAACTCGATGGCCTGAGGACAAAAGGATTACGATGTTTTATAGAGGTCTATGTGGAGAGCTCAAAGATGTGTTAGCCCAAGTAGTGAATCCCCCGCAAGACTGTTCGGACTATATTGACTTAGTCGTTCAAATTGACCACAGACTGCAGAACAGGAAGGCCGATCGTTCCAAGTTTGATGCTCGAGTATTTTCCAAACCACCAACTCCTACCAAAGGAGTAGACTCCGGGGAACCCAGGAGTAGACTCCGGGGAACCCATGCAAAGAGGGAGCCTGAAAGGACCACTAACACAAAAGGAGCGGGAAAGGAGAAAACAGATGCAATTATGCCTCTATTGCGGAAACTCGGGGCACTTTCTTCGAGACTGTCCGGTGAAACCAGCCAAGAATGCAGTAGGAGCTGCAGTTACCAGGGTCACAAACTCTGAGCAGGGAAACGACCTCGCCCGACAAGAATAGAGGTCCTCTTGCCGAGCGTTAAAACCAGTTCCGTGACCTCGCATTTCGTGATACCTATGGTCCTCATTAGCCCTGAACATCCGGATCGATTACATGCGATTGAAGCTTACGTCGACAGTGGTGCCATTGGCAATTATGTGGATCATGAAATGGTTTTGAGGATGAATCTGACTCTTTGTCCAAAGGCTGTAAAGGACGTCATTACTACGGTGGATGGTACGGAGATAGCCTCCGGACCAGTAACGCATACCACCCAAGAAGTGACGCTAGTAAGTCAAGATGGACACCATGAGAAGATCGTGTTCGATGTGATCAAGGCCCCTCAGTTCCAGATTATTCTAGGAATTCCTTGGTTAGAGAAGCACAATCCTCAGATCGATTGGCGAGCAAGAACGGTTCAGTTTCCAGAATGTGTCTCTACTTGTCACCCTCGACCTGGTGTTGCACTGGCAGCAATTTCCTCGGAGGCTCCCCAGTTACCTCCTGAATACCTAGATTTCCAAGATGTTTTCCGGAAGGATCAGGCTAACTCTCTACCTCCTCATAGGTCTTATGACTGCCAGATAGACCTGATACCTGGATCTACTCCTCCTTGTAGTAGAATTTATGCCCTCACCGAGCCTGAGAATCTTCACCTCTGACAATACCTGGATCCATACATAGCGAATGGGTTTATTCGTGCTTCCAAGTCCCCTGCTTCCTCAGCTTTGTTCTTCGTTCCAAAAAAAGAAGGGGACCTTAGAACTTGTATAGATTATCGCGCCCTGAACCAGATCACCGTTAAGAATAGATATCCGTTACCTTTGATCCCTGAACTCCTGGACCAAGTCAGAAAAGCATGCATATATACAAAGCTGGATCTTAGAGGAGCCTACCACTTGGTACGAGTAAAAGAGGGCGATGAATGGAAGACGGCCTTCCGCAGCAAGTATGGGCTATTTGAATATCAGGTCATGCCCTTCGGACTTTGCAATGCCCCGGCCGCCTTTCAATATTTTATGAACGATGTCCTCAGAGAGCTCATAGATGTGTGTGTTGTTGTTTACATTGACGACATCCTCGTTTATTCTTCATCGGAAACTGAACATCGGAAACACGTGAAAATGGTCCTCGAGAGATTGCGTCAACACAAACTATTCGCTAAGTTGGAAAAATGTGTTTTCAACGTGACTGAAGTTGAATTCTTGGGATTCATATTATCACCTAGCGGAGTGCGTATGGATTCAAAGAAGGTCGATGCAATTCTCAAATGGCCATCGCCATCCTCCGTAAAAGGTGTTCAAAGCATGTTAGGCTTCGCTAACTTTTACCGCAGGTTTATCCCCGAATTCTCTCGAATAGTCCAGCCCATCACCGCCTTGTTAAAGAAAAACAAACGTTTTGAATGGTCTACCGAGGCGGAACAAGCTTTCCAGAATTTGAAGACTAGATTTATCTCTGCACCGATCTTAAAACATCCTCGCCCAGAACTCCCCTACATCGTTGAAACTGATGCTTCGAGCCTTGCCATGGGGGCAGTTCTATCACAAAAGGACCCAGTAACCAATCAGTTGCATCCCGTGGCATTTTGGTCCCGCAAATTCTCGCCTCCTGAAATCAATTACACTATTACTGATAAGGAACTTCTAGATATCAAGTCCGCCTTTAAGACTTGGCGGCATTATCTTCTGGGGGCCCGACACACCGTTACTGTGATTACAGATCACCGAAACCTGCAATATTTGAAAACCGCAAAAGCTCAATCCTCTAGGCAACTCCGTTGGGCACTATTCTTTGCCGAGTTTGACTTCATAATTACCTATCGACCTGGTACAAAAAACGGTAAAGCTGATGCCCTTTCTCGAATGGGAGTGGAAGAACATTTGATCAATCCTAAACCTGTACCTATCATTCCCGAACAAAGAATTCTAGGTGTAATCGCCACACAATCCATAGAGGAAGTTAAGGATAAAGCCAGGCTACTGGTAACTCCAGCAGACATACAGAATTGGCATCTGCAGGGAAAGGACTTTACGGTGAAGGACAACCTATTATATTTCCAAGAACGGTTATACCTGCCCAGCACAGATTTACAGAAAAAGGTAATCTCTTGTTATCACGATTCGTTAATGGAAGGACATCCCGGTATGACCAAGACCTCGGAAAAGATCAAGCGCTACTTCTGGTGGCCGTCTTGGAAAAAAGATATCAGAGACTTTATAATGTCCTGTGGAGTATGCGCCCAAAACAAGGGTCAAAAGGAAAAACCAGCCGGCCTCTTACGCCCTATTGACATCCCGCCTCGCCCTTGGCATACGCTTTCTATGGACTTCATCACCGATCTACCTCCATGCTCCGGATACAATACGATCCTAGTAATCGTGGACCTATTCTCCAAGATGGCGCATTTCATTCCACTCAAAGGCTTACCAACAGCAGCAACTCTGGCCCGAGAATTTCTCGAAAACATCGTCCGACTGCACGGTTTTCCTTCAGTCCTAATTTCGGATCGAGGTAGTCAATTTATTTCTCATTTTTGGCGAAGTTGCTGTCGGTCGGCTCAAATTGATGTGAGACTTTCGACCAGCCACCACCCTCAAACCGACGGACAAACCGAGAGGACCAATCAAACTCTGGAACAGTATTTGCGCTGCATGCTACAACAAACTGAAAAAACTTGGAAAGATATCCTTTGGATAGCCGAATATGCCTACAATAACTCTGTCCACTCGGGAACTGGGAAGACCCCGTTTTTTCTTTTATACGGTAGTCACCCTCGAACCTCGGAGTTGGATCCACTCCAAGATCTTGGAACACCAGCAGTAGACCACCTGCATTCTACAATCACCCAAGCCTTTAAGGAAGCCGTTTCTCACCTTCAAAGGGCTAAAGAACAATACAAGAAAGGAGCAGACCAACATCGGAAGGAAGCCCCCCAATATCAAGTAGGAGATCAAGTCTGGTTATCCACCAAATATCTACCTCTAAAAGGACCACGCACATTCAACCCAAGATACCTTGGTCCCTATTCCATCACTACCATAGTAAATCCAGTAGCGGTCAAGTTGGACTTGCCCCCTCACATGAAGATACATCCGGTCTTCCACGTCTCTCTATTAAAACCTGTGCAACCTCAAACCCGACTAACTACATCTCCAAAACCTATTCTAGTTGATGGAGAACTCGAGTTTGAAGTCAAAAGCATCCTGGATTCCAAGATCTCCAAATCTAAACTATTTTACCTGATTGACTGGAAAGGCTACGGTCCCCAAGAAAGATCCTGGGAACCTACAGAATATGTCCACGTGCCTCGTCTAATCAAAAGATTTCATCGAACATTTCCTAACAAGCCCAAACCCCCGGAGAAGCCCGGTTTGGGAGGGGCCTTGAGGGGGGGGTGCCGTCATGCTCTCTGCTTCCAAAAGATCAGGACTTGCCCGACTCCCTTGGAAGCAGACCCATAACCCCGGTTCCGAGTGCCAGCCAGTCCCAATTGGGACCTTTTGGACCCTGTCCTGGCGCCAGTGGCACCAGGCTCATAAAGATGCCCAGTCCCAGCGCTGGAAGCGCCGGGCTCATAATGCTTGGGTGGACTTACCTGCAGCAGACCATGCTGCTTACTAACCTGCCAGTTGAACCCCGGATCCTCTTCTGTTTGGGACTACTTTTCCTGTTGGGTGGGGCAGGAGCCACTCCCTAGGTTCAGAACACTGGAACTCTTCTGGAAAGCAGGAACTCTTTTATTACCTAGGCGTGGCTGTGGAAGGAGACACCTAAGCACTACAGGAGGCTATTTAAACCACACCCGATGGATGAATCTTGCTTTGTGTTATTCTGCATTCTCTGCAGCAGAACGCTCATCGTGTCTTCTGCTTCTGATCCTGGGCCTAAGGAAACAAAGGCTTACCATCCTGGAATCCAGTCTTCAGCAGCACCTGTAAAGACAAAGAAAGAACAGGTTAGCACTACGGTCTTCAGTGGCAGCGCATCTCTTACCTGGTCCATCGGCTGTCACCAACGCCTCGCGCTGCATTCCGGCATCTGAAAGACAAAGGCTTACCTACTCTTCGCATGTTCCGGAGGTCTTCGCACTGCATTCCAGCATCTGAAAGACAAAAGCTTACCAGCTCTCCCCACGCTCCGGAGGCCTTCGGCGCTGCATCCCGCATCTCAAAGACAAAAGAAGGTGCGTTTAAAGACATTGGGCAACTTTATTACTCACGTGCCATTACTCCTTCCCACGCCGAATCCAGTGGGTATTCCAGCACCCTTCAGCTTCTCTAAAGCTCCGAACTTGTACCTGCAAGATAAAAGGGACAGTTAGTGCGCATCGTGAAGCAGGCTACAAGCGCTTACCTACGTGCTTCCAGGCGCTTCTATTCCTCAAGCGGGTTCGATCCTCAACTCTCATCAGCCCGCCATCCGCCATCGCCGGAACTCTGCAAAACAAGAGATATCATTACAAAAGACGTTTAAGACATTTGAAGCGCCCAGAACTTACCGTTCGTGCAGTTAACGACGGACAGCAGTCCTCTGAGGTCAAGAGGCCTGCACCCTTATCCAGTGAAGGAACTGGTTACGGCACCCTGCCCCGAGGCAGATGGAGAGCTCGGCGTTCACTTACCTAAGGAGAGGGCGTTAACCTTTGGGGTTCTACAGGAGAAGAGAAAGGGAAGAGGAGAGAGGCACCCAATAACCCCAGTTCATTAATCCCATATTTTCTATCTGCAGACATCTTACTCTTCGAGTCAGACATACAGTGCACAGAGGTCCAGCCCAAAGAGCCAACCGTGTGTTACACATCACCTTTGAAGATACGGCATTCACCCAGTCAAGACCGGCGCCTCTGCGGGAATCAGGTGAGCGTTACATGTCTCCCCACATATGGTCCTGCCTCAGACAGCCACCCCCAAGAGCGCCTCTTGAGAACTCAAGCAGAGCATGATCACCCTCGGATGATCAACAGGTCTCGAGCTCGGTCAGCATAGCATGGAGGATTTCAGGTTGTACAGGAGCCTCCCAGGACTTCCTGGAAAAGCTTGAAAACTCATCATGGAGAGCTGGGCCATCTCCACATATAACGTTGTAGGTCAGCATAGGCAACATGGAGTAGCTGGTGCTTTGAACAGAGTGTACATCCTTTTCCAGCCACTTTGAGCCAGATGTGGAATTTTTTGGCAGGCACGGCTGAGGAAGAGCATGCAGACATTCTTACAAGTCATAGACGTTTCGATGGGTTTCCAGTCGGGGAGCACCTCGTAAGATGATCAAAGGTTCGAGCATAATGAAGTCACTTACAGCATGCCAGACCGCTCTGTGGGATGTGAACTAAGTCCTTCAGTTCTTTCAGACCTAGCAATAGAATGAAGATCTCAAGAATGGCAGTGTCCTGTAATGATGTTGCTCGGTCTAGTTTCTTTCCAGAAAATATACTACCTTTAGCTAGCAGAAAGAGCTTATTAACGCCAGACGGAGTGGTGCTCCATACTTCCCGAATTGGATGAATTTGTATGTGTGTGGAACGATGTCTGAAGACTTGCAAAGAAGATACAGCACTAGAGCGTGGGGTGTCGCGTGCACAGATACAAATCTCGGTGAGGAGGCCATTCAAGGCAGTATTGCCATTGGCTTTAGCACACTGGGTATGCTAGATATTATCACAAGCAGGCATTGACACGAGCAGTTTCGGGGCTCATTCGGTCAGAGGCACTAAATAGTCAGTGTCACATGTCCGAAGATATTGTCCTCATAACAGCCCAGAAGGCAGAACCCCCTTCTGCTATGCAATACCAAAAAGCCACCTGGGCACCCGACAGTTTCAGGATGTGGCTCGGTACTTAACCCCTTTACCAAATTCATTGATATATTTTTAAAACTAATCAGCACGCCAGCAACATCATATCTATGAGACACGACAACAACCATTAGCTGCTTTGAAGGTCAGTTTTTTAACCCCATAGAGGAGATACTCTTAACTATGGACATTACTGCACTCTATACAAGCATCCCACAAGATCAGGCTTTACAGTACGTTAGGCTTCAATTAACAACCTATGACCTACAGCAAAGGGTTCCAAATGAGTCCATTATAGAACTACTTCACACATCACTTACAAAAAACCTTGTCAGGTTTGAAAATAAATTTTAGCAGCAAGTCAATGGCACAGTGATAGGGGTGACATTTGCCCCAAGCCTGGCCACGATTTACATGGTCAGCTTTGAGGAAATCCATATCTACTCAGAAGAAAATCCCTTTAAATAAAAGATCTATATCTTCATATTTAAAGGAAATGAAAAAGATTTAAACTTCTTCTGGGAATGGGTAAATGAAAGATAGCAGAGAGTAAATGAATTTCCTAGATCTGAATATTGGGGCCCTAAACAACAAATTACAATGTACTTTGTACAGAAAGGCAACTGACAGAAATACCCTGCTACAATACAAGAGCTTTCACCCAATACCGCTCAAACAAACTTTCCCTACGTCCAGTATTTGAGAATACATAGGAATTGCACATCTGTCAATGACTTCCACTTGCAAGCTAAATTGTTTGAAAGCCAGGGGCTAGCCCCTTAAAATATTAAACCATTCTGAAAAAAAAGAGCGTGGTTCACTCCCCGAGAAACCCTGCTGACCCCTAAGCAAAGATCGCAGATGGATGAACATCCTAAAATGACATGGGTCACAACATACGGGCACAACACCCCGAAACTTAAAAATCTTGTCAAAAACATTGGCCGGTGTTGAAATTAGCATTACCTGAAGATCCTCTGCCAAGAACAGGGACGTCATTTAGGGGTCACCAGGGGTCACAACTGCGACCCCTGAGGTCTCCCCTTGCTACCCCAATAAAAATAACCCTACCCCCCCTTTTTTTTAATGCAAGGTCCTGGGACTGTGGCCAGCGCCATGAGGCTCTTTGCTTCTGGAGTGGCTGGCTTTCTTGATCAGCCCTCTTAAAAAAATGTAATAAAACAACAGGGGTTCCACAAGACTAAAACCTTCAGCAGTGACCCTAAATAAGAAAGAATAGGAATACCAAATAATTTGTCTTTCTGGAATTCCATACCATAATATGCCAGACTCATTAAAGGTTTATTTCAGGCACACTTCAGGGGGTGAGAGTCACTGATTTAGTCTGTTGTTAAACACCTCAACTCAGCCTTTCATCCTTCTCAGGTCAATAAATGAGTACCAACACAGGTTGGGTGATTTTGTATGTATATTTGTTATATGTAAGTGCTATATAATAACACATCATTATTATTTGGCCTTGGAAGTCTGCTTGCATTCAGAGTAATTTGGTAATATGGGCCTATACACACTCATCCTAACGGTACATATGGCGATCCATTCTTGTATGAAATATATATCACATTATAGCGATATCGTAACCATATGTTTCGTGGTGTACTTAGAAACAATGCTATGTGATGTCACTTCCTGTTTTGTCAAGGGGTGAAAGGTCGTGTTCCATCGCTACCAGTGATATCACTTTGGGGTGGTGTCAAATGACATCACTTCCTGTGATGTCATCAGAGGTCAAGGGTCACGTGATGTCACTTCCGCTAGCGAAGGCATTTTGGTCAAATGACGTCCCTGGCCAAGTATGGCTCTTAAGAAATAAAAAAATGAATAATACAAATTGAAAGGAATATTTGACACGTGCAATTCCAGAAGAAATCAGCAAAATCCACCCTCTGGAACCTAAGGAAAATTAAAAGCCATCACCCATGCGTGAATTGCACAGTGTGCAGGTTCACACGGACAATGATGTCCTTTACAGTAAAAGGACGACCATGGGAAATAAAGCAATTCACGAATTGCAAAACAACCAATGCTATTTATTTCATAGAATGCCCATGTGGGAAAAAGTATGTGGGACAGACACGCAGATCTGTACACAAAAGGATTGGAGAACACTGATCCTGTGATCCTGCACAAGGTGCAAGAACCATACAGCTCCACTGGTGGAACATTATATTGAGCACCAACACTCGCCAGACAAACTGATTTGATAGGTCCTGGACATGGTGAAAATGTCTGCCAACAATGAAAGAGCACTACTAATGAATCATGGTGGATCCATAAAATGAGCACCCACAATACGAGCCACAACAAGGAACTACTGTTCCCATAAATCATTAAGGGCTCTTTTTAATAAACAGCATCAACATCCCTGTTAGCAAATCAGACACAATTGGCCATCTGTAAAAATGATGTGCATAAAAAAATCGAGGTAATGCTGGAAAGGAACAAAGGAAAAAGATATATAGTAGTATAACCATGGACCATTAAACGTCAGATTACTGTTGATTATACAGTATATATTATGCATTAATATACTATATATATTTAACATCTACATGTGACTTGACACAGACAGAGTGACCACTCTGAAACACACTAAACGGAGGGGTACAAAGTGTTGAAAAAGATTGAACAATCATGCATTGAGGAACATACATGGGGGAGGTCAAATAAATAACGGGACCTATACCAAGAAAATAATCAAAATGATTGAGGATATTCAGTAAAGAGGTTACACGTTTGAGTGCACATAAAGAGAAATAATGTAAGTGCACACAACAAACAGAGGGCGGTATGAATGAAAATAACGAAACGCTAGCAACACCAGGACTCGGAGAGCAGTGCAGGTGTAAAGTATCTTAGCAACAAGAACGGGACTAAACAGGCAGAGTGACTCCCGGACGCCAGCACCATTCCCAAGCAACCAAAACCGAGAGCGAAACGGCAACATGGAGGAAACTGTCATGCGCCGATCCTGTAAGCTGTGGCAACGCTGGAACCATCTCTAATCGTCTTTCGGTTTCTTAGCACAAGTAGCGGACTAGCTTTCAACCAATATGGCCGCCTGGTTATATAGGGGGGGCTTCCTTGCATTGTATCCGTTCTTTGGTGTTACACTCGCCAGCACCCTGTTGGATTTCTGCTGTTTGCTTATCCTTAGATTCCTTTCCATTCCTGTTTACTTCTTTTGAGTTCTGTCCTACTTCCTTCTATTAATAGTCTCGGAAAAGAAGTCCAGAGGATACAATTTTTAAAGACAAGGTATTAAAGGAATTTATCATACCTGATACATTATTTTAATATACGAATTGAATCATGATTTAATCGGCACTAGAATTACAATTTACATAGCAGGAAAATTAAGAGCATACAAGTTAAATACAATTCATATAAATCATCCAAAAACCATTCAATCATTTATTCATTCGTCCACATGCATCCATACACTCATACCAAACAACAGTGCGTATAAGATAAAAAATAGCAAACAATTTATCATTTTAATTCTTATAAAAGAGATGTGAAATCAATGTACATGGCCACAATAGATTGTATAAGTGGTCAAATGTTGGGATGGGTCAAATTAATGTCCAAAGGCGACCTCATCTCAAGTTTCTCAAACCGGTTTCGACGTATTTACATTATTTAACATCTTCGTCAGGAGACAAATGTACACTCTGAAAAGAGAGGGAAACAAACTCATGAGACCCCCCCACTCTCAGATAACATAAGGGGGGGAAACAATCGACAGTGGTTACACCATTATTAAAAATATTTATGAATATAAACAGAAACCTGCTCCCACCCAGAGAACATATCTCTAAGGTGGACCATAGGTGTCAGACAGAAAGTGCTACCATCTGAAATTGGTCCCCTGGAGTACAGTGGGAGAACAAGTCATGGTCGGCAGAGTTCCAAGTAGATAGATCAAAGTGCAAATGCATTGCATACATGGAGCCACAGTAACCCCAGAGTTGGTGAAGCCTAATTATACCATGTCTTTAGACCCTGGCTAGGAGAACAACCTAGTTAAAGGATACAGTGTATTAAGGAGATAACAAATAGACAAAAAGTCATATTTCGGAACTAACCTTAAGGGAGACAGCCAGAAGACCCTATTGTCGATTACAGGAACTACTGCCGCTCAAATTACAGTGTCTAAGTGTTTCTAAATGCACGGATGACAGCCGAACTGAAGTCAGTAGCCAATCTGTAATATGTTGGCAAATAATTAGGATCCCGTATTGAGCCAAAGGAGAAAAAGCAAATACCAATAACTGAAAGCAATCTTACCCAATAGTGTCCAATTAGTAACACGATGAGCAAAGAACGTTATGGGTCCTACAGAAGTCTTGTAACCCAATCCGGTAATCTAAGAGGAATCTCAGAGCCACATAGGTGTAGCACATATCTGTGTAGTAAAAGGAGAGAGGTAAAAGAGAACAGTAAACTTATACCAGGGTGCATAACCTATCATGGAATGACATCTCACTCGAATGAAGAAAATCTAATTAAGGTCTCAGGACGGCAGGAATAATGTCAACATAAATGCCGCCAAGGCTACAGGACATATGAATAGCAAATAAAGGGCTGATGCAATTTATTCAAAAAGCTGCTCCTCAAATAGTCAATGGAAAGAATTAAGGCAAGTATATAACGTTAAATGTATACTTATATTGCGCCCAAAGCGACGCTTAGTTGTCAGCAAGAGATCGAATAGTATGGCCAATAATAACAGTGAAATGATATCCCAAGCCAGCTGCTGCTGTAAGACAGGACCACACCATCGCAATTAGTGTCCTAGCCTCGTAATAGTAACTCCATATTCTATTCTGTGTGCCATGCAGCGTCTCCGCCGCCTACAGAGATTGCTTACCGTCGGAAAATGACGAATACTGCTCGACGGGAACCGCCCGCTAACAAATAGACTGGGTCCGGTAGCCTGTATCGAATATGCAGATGTATTTGATCGTAGTCGGCACGCAAAGACTCAGCAACGCTGTGCCGGCATCACTAGAGAGTAAATAGCGTCCGATCTGGTCATCTGACCACAAAATTGCACGCGACTCTGCATATTAAGTGCTAACGCGTACATCTAGTTAAATGGATTGTGGAGGACAGCTTGCTGAGGGGCGGAATTAAGCCCTGGAAAACACAAGGTACCATACCCCAAAGCGATTATCAATAGCAGCACGTTTTCCTTTTAGAGAAAGACAAATCAAGTGCATATAGAAGAAAGTGCGCGCACATCATAGAATGAAAAAAGCCAGCCCAAAAGTCTGCAGCGGTATTAAATTGACATGTCACATGACCCAACATTTGTAAAAAGTTACAAATAGATCTATTACGCCCATGCCATTTTATGTGCTCGTGAAATGCCAAAATATTCTCAAAGGCATGCACAACAATTGCAGATAAGGCAAGTGATATAGATGTAAATAAAGCAAGCCACTTAGGAGTTTGAATGCCACGGCTATAATGTGTTAAGGCCATTCGTTTTTTTTTAAGTAAAAAATCCATAGCTGTTCTTTGTAAGCCACATTTTTTTACATTTGTGCCGCGTTTGGGGCCCTCACTTTTTCTATACAGAACCACTATTTGCTCTGCATTGTGGCCCAGCTCCACAAAATGAATAACCATAGGGGCATTCAAATTACGAGTGTTAATTTTAGAGCGATGCTCGTTGATGCAAGTGCTTACTTCTCTTGTAGTTTTTCCAATATACATCATTTTGCAAGGGCAAAGAATAGTGTAAATGACATTTTTGCTTTTGCATGTTGTGAAGGTACGTAGGTCCCAAGTTTTTCTTTCTGTTGAAAAAGAGGTTGTTTTTTTGGAAAATGTACAAGCGGTACATGAAGTACAAGGCTAATGACCCACTACTGGGTTCAAGTTAGTATCTCCGATTGAAGGGATTTTTAATATAGTTCTGCTGGCACGAGTCATTTTTTGTTTCAAATTTTTGCTTTTCTTAAACACAAACAGGGGTTTAGGTATTCTAGTTCCTGAGGCATTGAGGATGCGCCAGTTTTTTTAAAATAATGCCTCTGATGGCATTACTATAGTGACAAAAAGTTGCCACACAAACCAATTGTTCTTTTTTAACAGTATTATTTTTAGGTAACAAATTCTGATTGGCATATCGCGCTCTCTTACTCGAATGTTTGTTATGTTTTTTTGGGCAGCCACGTACAAGCAATCTTTTTTCCAAAATAACATCATGTTTAATGAAATTGGTATTATCAGTACAGTTACGGCGTACCTTCTTTCTATTGCCTGCCGCACTCGGCTTTTATTCTCATTTACTCTATTTTTTCCATACCGCCTCTCTATCTTTCGGGTTTCGGGGTCTTTTCTCTCCGTTCCCGACTTTGGTTCTATTCGGGTTTCGGGCCTTTCTCTCTTCGTTTCTGACTTTGCTTCTGTTCTTGTTTAGGCGAAGTCTGCACCTTGCGGTCTCAGCTTTCCTTTCGGACGGTGACGGCCTCTTTCGCCTACCATTCCGCTTCATTTCTTTTTCTTACCCTCCTTTCGTTCGGGTGCGTTTCTGGTTCGGATTATTTCCTCACGCTCCCTGCGCTTCCAAATCTGTACGCCTTCTCGTTCTACTTTGATATTTCTTGTCAGCCACAACTGAGCCCTTCTGTTTTCGTTTGTCTCTGGAGCAATCCCTTCCATGCTCTACGGGAGGCGGTCCATTCCTTTGTGATACTTGTACCAGCAAGCCACGGAAGGGGAAGCTCCCAGAACCAGACTTTTTGAATTACTTGCCATCATATTGTACATTTGATGAACAGTTTACTAAGATCCAACCAGCCTTCTACTACAGATTATAGTATTCCGAAGACCACATGATTGTCTATTCACTAGAGAAACACCAAGTCAAGACCACTTCACATCCAGGGTTTTTTTCACCTTGAAAACTTTTTCCCTGCACTTGGGGTGGGCTCCGCGGGGGTCCACGGACTAAGATTCCACTTTTGGTCACGTTGGCCTCCGAAGGAGCTCGCACTTACCTTCATCAGAAGAAGAAGGAAAAGAAACCAAGTGAGCCCTGAAGATCTCGCAAAAAGAAGGAATCAGAGGTACAGGACAGCTCCTTCGAAGAAACAGGTGAGGAGGAGGATCGGGAGGGAACATCAGAGTGTGACAGAAACTAACAAGGAGGAAATTACAGTATGATACTGTCTAGGCAAACGGCAAAACAATACATGACCATACACTTAAGGCCTCACAGATTTGTAATAAGGGTCCCTTGTTTTGCAGCAGGGAATTGTAGAAAGGACCACACTAGGCTGCATCTGCGGGGTGAACACGCGCACGAATAATATAAACAGGAAACGAGAAAGTGGAGCTGTACAGCAATTTACTGAGGAAGGTGAAATTGTGTACAGAAAGAAACGGAAAGTAAGTAATGACTGTGCAATGATACAAAATAACTTTTAATAATATAGTCACATACCAATTGGTACACAATGTCCTGCACATGGGATTAAAAGCACATCCATGCGCTGGGGAAATATCGAATTAATAACATTAAGGAAAGCATTCCCCAGCAGAGTAACAGATCACTGGAACAACAGCCTCTGTCCAATACATGCAGCCTAAGATAATTATGGAACCATGCATGCAGGTGACACTGAGGCCAATTTATATGTATTTTCAGAAACCTCAGCCAATGTTAAGATTAACCATGCAAGCTCACCACACATGGTGAAGTAAAAGACGCCCACATCCAGCTCCAAAAAACGGAAGGGGCAGCACTATCCCAGGAAACACAAGCCCAGACAGGGTAAGAATCTGCACGAAAATGGGATAAATGCAATTAAAAGCAGAGCGTGTGATGTATATTCAGATGCACAGAAAGCAAGTCATGGAAATTTCATACAGGCAATGGTAGAGGCAGATCAAGAAGCTTCTGAATCATTTGATTGTTGCTAGTGGCAAGAAAGGAATGAACAAAAAGAATACATAAGGTTAGTAATATGGTGATATACTCACAACATACCAGGAACTCAATCCTTTTTATTGACCAAATTTATTTTTAACAAAATATTTTTTAAATATACTTTATACATAAATGTGGTTTATTTACCAGGGTCAGACAAGATTAGAATGTCCTGTGGTCTATTACACATGCCACCGAAACGTCCAGCTCATAAGGAGGGAATAGAGTACCCCCTCAACTCCAATAAAAACATCATTAGGAATAAGAACTATCCATTAATGTGGAGACAGACCCTGATCAAAAAGAAATGTGACTACATGCACACGTGGGTGTCAGTTGGGAATCACATCATGTGGTGTACAGACACAACTTTGTTTTATGTGTGAAAAATACTGTGTTGTAGTATAGAATGTGTGTATAATAGTATACTCAAAAAATGAATTATGAAAAGATGCTCCAATCAGCTGAAAAAAATATTGACGAGTGAACAAATTGTCTACAATAATTAATGAAGCAACAAAAGAAAATACATTAAAAAGTTGCTGTATTTTTTGTATACATTGAAAATAATAAATATACACCAATAAAGTTGAAAATTGGTCAAAATGTGATAGTCCTGCATATAATTGCTTAAGTGCTTTAGGGAATGAATTAAAATAGTCATTGTTAGGTAATAATTGATGCAGTCACACTGTGTGAGACTATACAACACTTATCTGCTTGGTGTTAGGTAACCCACCTTTTGGTATAGGTCTGTACTTCACAAGTTGGTAGTGTGACTGAGCAGCCAGGCCTATCTGAAGAGGGGTAAATGTGAGCTGCAGAGCTGTTGCAATGAAATTCGTGAATACAAGTATCCAAGTATCACACTCGAGGTTTTAGATATAAATAATTATTTAATTAACATCCAGTTTTAAATAAGCATTCTTTAAAAAGGCAATTCGTGTAACAATGGAAATACTCTCTAAAATGACTTGCCAGATTCTGAACAAGTTAGTGGATAATCTTTGCATATGCTTCTTACACAATTTCTACACCTTGAGGTGACTTCATTGACAAGGACAGTAATGGCATTTATATTACACAGTATTTATTTTGCATATTCTGAGGTTGCAGAAAGGAAAGGTTTCAGGAAGGAAAAGGGTTAAACGGGTTCTCGGTATCTGTGAGGACACTTAAATCTTCCAATGAAATCTAGACAAGCCTTTCCCAGTAGTAACAGTCTAAAACAAATTACCACCTATGGAGGGACACACAATATCAACGTCAATGGGCTACAAGAGTCTGCAGGGAGCCAGGACAGCCAAAGTCAATTTGAAACAGTCTATGGAGCTGAGGCACTTCTTAGAATCAAAGTCTTGCACAATGTTAGAGAGTCTTAAGAAAACATCACTTGTAGGGTCACAAGATGTTAAGCCTGTGAAAGGTGAGTTGGAATCAACTCTAAAAGTAAGCCACTGCAATTCCCAAATGAGAAATACACAGCTCAAAGATAATGAGGTAAGTACCCCAAGTCGAAACAGTACCTCTGGTTTGAAGAAGAGTGGTCCAGCTAGATTCTGTCTTGTTACAGCGGTGCAGACCCTGTGCTCCTGAGCCTCAGTCGTAGGGGACAATAGGGAGGACCTATGGAGGGCTCCTGCAGCGGTAGTTTGGAGGTTGTCGGCAGCTACGGGCACTTTTCGGTTCAGCTGTACTTTGCGATTTCAGCACGTAGTAAACAGCACCATAGCGGGTTCTTTTATACCAGTTGGGCTTCCTTCACTCCTTGGGTCTTGCACTCTGGTAAGGGGACTCGAGCGCTGGTTGTCCTGCTTCTCGAGGGTCCTTAGGAGACTCCTGGAGCTTCTGGCCGGATTTCAGACATTATACTCGACTACGGATTTCTCGACCCCTGGCACTCGTTTCTTGCAGCAGCAAAAAAGTACAGCCAATCAGGGAAGATTGTCCACTGCAGTTCGTCTCAGGGTTAGTTGGTCCCACTAACCCAAGGGAAGAAGTCGTCCCTTCCAGAGCTTCTCTGTCTAATTGAAAAAGGAGTTTCATCACAGCAGCAGGGTTTCACCGGGCATTTTAGAGGTCCAGGAGGATGCAGCCAGCTTCGTTCATGGTTTCTTTGTCAGGTATTTCTCCCAGTGGTCGACTCTGCCTCTAGTGCCAACACCCTCGCCTTTTAAGCAGGTTTCTCCCATTCATGCACAGCCTATGCTGTCAATCACACAGCAGGGTAGCTGTACTGAAAGAACAGCCTGCCAGCCAATCAGGACTGGTTGCATACAAGCACTCCTAGAGACAAAGGACAGGGGAGTTTTGGGAACCTCCCTCACGTCCTACCTTTCCAGACACACTGGAGCCAGAGGCAGGCTGAAGCCCGCCAAAGGCTAAATGAACAACGGGCTCAAACCTGGCTCAACACAGAGTAAAACCCAACAAAGACCTTGCAAACAGAAAATGTCGAAAAAAGACCAGGGCCACTTTGACAAAATGGTCACCCATGGGTGCTGTACTGCAGCGGAGGATTCGGCCTGCGGTAAAAAAGCACAATGCTAGGAAAATACAACGACTGCCACCATCCATTTAAAGTAGTGAGGGTAACATAAAAAATGTTACATGAGAAAGTAGGATAAGGCGATACTAGGTAACATCCCCCCTCCCCAAGCACTCCATATAAGATGGTGTGTGCTGGACCTACAAAAGAGAAAAGGTAAGTAAAGTCAATTTCACTTTACTATTCTTGCGAACTGTAGTTCACAAACGAAAAGGTATTTATATGCGATACTGCACCATACAAAAAGTAGATGCCTATGGCGTTTGTCAGACTCCAAAAACAGTAAAAAGGTCTCACTTACTCCAGGGTTAAAATTAAAAAGTCCTAAAGTCCAGCAAAAGAGCTGGGGGTCTCCAAGGTTGAAGGGAATTAGCACAGAAATTAGAATTCTCTCCAACAGTCATCGAAACAAAATTGTTGGGCATAGCATTGTGATGAATCTCATTAATTCTCACCTATCAAGTCCGATAAAATGTTCTTGGTGAAGAGTTGCATATTGAATGCTAACAAATTGAGCAAAAGCTGAGATATTTAGGATTATTTTTCAAACAAATCACACACTTAATGACTTCAAAATTGCAGTACTCAAAGGTAACTAACTCAAGGACAGAAAATACACACAAAACACGAATCGAAATGCACGCAGATTTTCAATAACCTGGAAGATGATTTGAATAGAAATTGTAGCTTTAGGAGTCCCTATCCCAAATAAGAAATACCCATTCATTACACCCATACAGAACCAGAGGTCCAAAGGGACAGACCTAATATTTGCTATGGCTCTTTACTGACAAATCTTCACCCCGCGCCAGTACCCCCATCTACTTCTCTGAGGCAATATTGGGTTGCTGGACTCATTCCTACCAAAGCCCTCCCACATCCCAGTGCTTTAAAAGTCCCGCCCCAAAAATAGCCCACAGGCTGGCGAGTGCTCTGGTTACATGTCAGACCGTTTTTCTTCTTTTCACTCAAATGTAGAAAAACACACTTTCAATACAGCATTATCCTTTTCATACCAGCCTTTACAAGCCAAAGGCCCAAAACCTGACTAAGGGTACCCCCTCCTATTGGCAGTCTAGAAGCACAAGCCCAACATGTGTGTGACTGCCACCTCAAATATCACTAAGGGATCAGTGCAGGAAATGGATTGCTCTATAGTCAGCCTTTTAGAGGTAACACTGAAATTGTGGCCAGCCGCCTAAATACAGGTGTCCAACAAGTGACTGGCTGGGTTCCTATGCCAAGCTTAAACAAAGGTGGGCAACAGGCTGAATGGAGATTGACACACAATTGACTGCGCCTAAAACATACTGGTCTTCATTAGGTTTACACATGCCATGACTGACACTACCCCGCCCCTTCATGCCTCTCCAAGAATAGTCCAGTAGCGTTTCTTTCGCTTGCCTGCTTCCTTATCCTTTGCAGTGGCACATTTAAATCTTTCAGACTGGAATGAAGAGTAAGATTCTTTGTAAAGGAATCACAAATCAGAAACAGACAGTTAAATCATTCCAATGGTAAATGCTTAAGCTGTCCTGCTTTTCCAAGATCTGCATTCTTCCGATGCCCGATGAAGAAGGCTTGCAAATAAATGACTGTGTAAGCCTAACTAAGGTATCATCATATTGTCTTTTTTGCTTCAACACTTTTGATATTACTCTTGGCTAACACTGTACAAGCAAACTGAATATATATATATAACGTTTGCTGGTACAGTGCATGTATTCATGAATATGTTAAGGTTTGTAAAGGATGCATGACTGCTGCAATCAACAAAATGCTCTTAATACAGTGCTTCTTGGTAAGGTAGTTTACATTTTCAATAAATACAAATAAAAAGTGTTTTACATTTTTTATTTCAAAATGGTATATTTTTCCATTTGCCTTCGCTTCATATTAATAGGTTTTTGTAAATTGTATTTTATCTGAAGAACCTGGCCTTATGTGCCTGGTCGTTTTCCATCTATGGGAGATCATCAACAAATAAGGAAAAATAACGACCATTTACAGATTGCTCACCTGAATGAAGAGATTATGGAGGGGATTTAGATATTAACTTTCCGGGCCATGTTGTGGTGAAATGTCAGACAAAGAAAACCTATATTTGATTGGACTTGATACGCCAACTGGGGCAGCTAGACTGAGGCATAATTTAAACTGCTGCTGGATTTTACAGTAACACAACATAACATGTACATTAAACAAATTAGAGAAAAGACTTCTGCCCAAAAAAGCTAAAGGAAAAAATACTTTAGTCAGAGGCAAAGGAGTCTCTTACAAAGTGTGGGGCCAAGTAAAAAGGTCATAAAACCTAAGCTTCAGTGTTTGAAATGTATAAGCACGGAAAAACAAATTCGTCCCTTAAGATTGCACCAGTGCCCACACCAGGAAAGATGGCAGTGTGTAAGCTGTTCTGGATGCTTAGTGGCACTGTATAGATCAAGCATTTCCGGATGGCAATTTCTGCCTCAAAATAATAAGAGCACGGGTGAGCATGTAAATGTTGGTAGCAATGTTTTCTGTTTATGGATGACTTCTGTAATCCTATGCCCAATGAAAAGTCTGCATTCCGCAATCATTCCGGGACGGTTGATGTTCTCAATGGTTTTAGTCTGCGTTTGTTTCTCAGTCTGGAAATTGCATACGTTTTAGCAGTACTTGTCTATATACAGAGGGGTTTGCCAATGTCCACGAAATGCTTTGCGGTACACAACTACTGTCCCAGGAAGGATGCCATGGGATCATCTGCTCTGGGCCTTTTCATTCTGTACGCCTCCATCTCCTCCTCAGTGGGCTCCTTGGACTCATACATGCTGTTGTAGGCTCTCTTGCGCTCGTCCATCTGCAGGAGCTCTTGAACATGCTTGAGACGGGCCTCCTCTGCCTTCAGTGCCTAATGTTACAGAATAAAAGGAAAACGTTTGTTATTTTGTATATACATGTACAGGAAATATTGGGAACAATAATAAAGAAAACCATTTCTAAAATTGCAATCACCAATAAAAAATGCATAACTCCAAAATAACAGAAGATTCTATAACTTGAAAGTGACAAATGTAGAAAATAATACTTGCAGACTCTGCAACCTTCAACGTCTTTTTTTTTTTTTACATATTAGCCTTAGTTGCTGCAGCTTTTTTGCACCTTGCTTTTTTAATAATAATTATTGTTATTATGGTATTGTGACGGGCGACCCGCCACAAAGAACAACACTGGCTCCTAAAGTAAAGTTTCAAGGGTGTTTATTAAGACTTGTGTTGGTCAGAATGGCCGGTTCTCTTTGGGACCAAATGGTTTGGGGATATTTTGCCACTAGGGCCGGCCCTTTCTTTGCTCGACTTCCACGGGCTTGGTTCCCATCTCCCTAGCCCAGACGTTCCTATAGGGGTGCTTAGTAAATCTCTGATCGGTAACACCTAGCGGTCTTTCTTCTCTATACTTTAGGTGTTTGCCCTAAAACGATGGCTACCTGACACCCTAGGGAACCTCTAGCTTACCCTCTCCTATCGTTGGTTAGTTTCCCAGAATAGGGAATGGTGCTTTCTTTCGCCCTGCGTCACACACACTCCTTTCACAAACTCTCACCCCAAGCCCATGGCCATACTGATCTCCACATCTGTTCTCCTCACTCTATGTCACTGTCCCTCCAATCTCTTACTCTGCCTTTTCACCTCCACTCTTTGATCTCATTTCCTTTCCAACTCCTATTCCCTACTACCGCTTGTACTGCCAACTATCCCTCTACCGCGGTTGTTTCTTTTCCCTCCTTCCTCTCACTCTACTCTCCTGCCTCTGATTATTCCTCTAATTATAATGTCTATTTCACTTAATGCCAATGGCTACTCCCGTTCTCCCACTCACTGGCGCTCTTCCTACCCTCCAACCGCTACTGTTTCTATTTTTCCTACTACCTGTACTGCTCTAACACACTCAGGGATATGGTGCCCTGAACACGGCTCTCACTGTTATGGAGCCCAGGGATATGGTGCCCCGCTCACGCTCCACATCCCCTGTTCGACCATCAGGGACTCTCATGGATAAGATGCCCTGCTCACCCTTATCGCTACTACGGCACCCAGGGATATGGTGCCCTGCTCACCCCTGTACTATCGACTACCACTTTTATTCTTCCCTCACTAGTGCCGCCACCTGCTACCTTTACTCCCACTACTATCACACTCCACCACTTTATCTCTAATACTCACACACATACCGTGTTCCATAAGGCCTTCCAATGGGCCTTTCAATCTGAATATCCCTGGGAGCTGGTGGGAGCCTCATTAATAAGGCCTTTCTTTCTGAATGTTATGTAGGTTTCTGGAGATTTTGCTACACCGCTTTCTTGTGTGGCCGGTGTTAGGCTGCCAGCTGTGTGCTGAGAGGAAGTGCAAACTGCTGCTGCATAGTGGCTTCCCTCTGCTGCCTCCTGCTGCAGTTCCCCCCCCCCCATCAATGTTCGCTATCATCATCGGTAAGGTGGGCATGGGAGGGGGTCTGTACATACTGAAGCGAGCACCAGGTAATGTTTGGGGTGGACTCCCTCCCTTCCCTGACAAGACCTGTAAGCAGGCCTTGTCACAGTATTTAATGAGCGTGGACCTAGCTTTGAGAAGCAACAGAGCGCATTATGGAGGTGCAGCTGCACAATAATGGAGCGTTTTTCAGGGGTAACAACGGAACAGATATATAGCAGGGGGTAGAATACAGAGGGGCACAGAGCCGGGGCACACCTGTACAGAGTTGCGGGGAGGAGAGGGGTGGACGGCATCTAGCGAGTCAGGTGGCGCAAGGGGCGAAGTGATGGCCTAGGTGTTGAGGAGAAGAGACACCTTGAAGAGGTGGGTCTTGAGTTCTTTTCTGAATTGTGGGAGCGTGGGGGCTTGTCTGATGCTGACAGGAAAGAGGTTCCGTAGTCTGCGGGCGTAGACAGAGATGGCTTGTTTTCCGGTTCTTTCGGCTTTGCAGCGGCAGATTTCAAGTCTGCAGATATCCTGGCTTCTGGTGGTGCGCTGTCTGTTGGAGATGCCAATTTTCACTGCGAAGTAGCTGGGCGACTGCCTTATAGATGATGCAGCATGACTTGAAGTTGATTTGTGCATGCAGTGGGAGCCAGTGAAGGTCAATGAGGGCTGGGGTGATGTAGTCGTACTGCGAAATGTGATTAATCCAATGGAGTCATCACAGATTCCCCCGAAGGGAACCTCCTCCCATGTGGCCAGGTGACGGCAGCCGCTACCTGATCCTGACCCTGTGGGCGGAGGCTTAAGTAAGATTTCCATATCTCTGATAAATCTTCCTGACCTGTTTTAGCCCTGGAATTGTTTACTTAGCCTAGGTAACTATTTTATCTTGTCCCTAGGTGAAGGCAAATCTTTTTCCCCTCTCACCTAGTCATTTACTCTTTTAATGGGTGACCTTTTTATGTCTCTTCACCATGTATGGTTGAAGTTATGGTTTCCTACAACTTTTGGGTTTAGGCTGGGTTACCCCTGTGGGCTCCCCTGTACATTTCTCTTTCATGTACTTGGGTGAACTACAGTTCCCAGGTAGTAAAGAAGGATTTTCATCCTGCTTTACATTTTATATAGTGAGCCAGCACACCCCTTTCTTACTTACCTGTAATATTTGTGTTACAATTGCAAGTTTGCTTGAATGGCTGGTGGCAGTGGTTTTACCTTCATGACTTTTAGTTATTTGTACTCGCATGCTGTTAATTCAGTCTCAGTAATGCACAGAAGGGCCACCATGTGGTGGGATCCTTTTTTCCCCCACAATTTCTTGCTTGCTTGTAGTTTCTGAGGTCGTCCCCTGACATTCTAGGCAGGAACGACCTCAGTGGGAGTTTTGTCTTTGGCGGGAATCCTTTGTGTTCCCCTCGCCAAGGCTCCAGAGTGTCTGAGAAGGCAGGAGGCGAGGGAGGGTTGGAAAACTCTACAGCCCTTTGTCTTTCACCTTGCCTGAAAGGAGCCCAGTCTCAAAGGGGGGCTGGCGGTCCTTATTGGACAGCCAGACCGCCGCTTTCTGTAAAGTGCAGGGAGAGAATTCAGGAGTTGTGCTGTAGCGCCTGATAAAAACTCTGAACCTGGAAGTTGCTGACAAGTCGACCACTGGAGCTGAAACCGAAGAGGAACATGAAGAAACAATGGCCATAGCGATTTCCAGCGGCCGGAGAGGCTGCTGTAACCCTTCCTTCCAATCGACCTGGGGACCCAGAAATGGACGACCCTAACCCAGACCCTGGTGAGATCCACTAGACTCAAGAAGACCATCCCACTTCGAGCTGTGACCTTGTGGTGCTGCAATAACCCAATACTCTGTGACCTTAAGCCATTGTGCCGTGCATGGTCTTCTGAATCGAGCTGAAAACTTTGGTGGCCTCCTCCTGGCTCTCCAGAGAGACAATTTAATCCTTGAATTTCCCTTACCACAGTGCTGGACCAGATTAGAGACGAGACTCCAACCAGCAATATTCAGTTTTCTCCTGGCTCCTGAAAAGAGTGCCAAAACCACAGAGCCGCACACAGCTGTGAAGAAACTCTTGCCTGGAGCCTTCCCTGTTGATCCCTGCTGCAAAATCCCTTCTATTGACCTGCCTTCAGTCTTCATGACAAGGAATTAATCGATTTTTGGCTGCAGGTGCTTAAGCCTCCCCCGCTGCAAACTCTTCTTCTGTGCTGAGGTACTGTGTTGGCTGGGGTTTTTACTTACCTTAAGTCTGTGTGATTTCTGTATAGCTTTGGGGTGTTTCTTGTGATTGGGAGTCCTCTCATCCAGTTCACCCAGGCCCACTGCTGGAATCCTCCTATGGTGTCTTCTTTGAAGTCCCTCGGCACGAACTATAAAGTTAATTACTTACTTTTTTGAAGAGACTTCCTCAGGAACTGGGACTTTCCGTGCAGCTGAACCCTATCTCACCCTGCCTAAAGCTGGCTCCTAGACCACTACGGTCCCTCTTCTGCCTCTGAGAGAACTCATGCAATAGACCAAAAAAAGGACTGGATAAGAAAAGCATTCTGCTTTGAAAAGTATAACAAGTGTTTAAAAGTTACTTACTTGTGAAAGATTGAGTTGGTAACTGCCCCTCTGAGAGTCAGCGGTTACAAAATATCTAACTTAACTTGAATGTGTTCTGCCATTCTGAAAAGCATATGCAAGGTTATTTTACTCAGCTGTGAATTGGTTATGCCTCTTTCCCAAAGTAATGCTGTTGGCCTTCACTTAACTATTTCTTTCAGAATATTAGTGTATAAGTTTACCAACTGGGTATAGCTTCCCCAGATCTGCGGTATAGCCGGTCTAGAATAAGTCTGCCTTGGGGTTTACTTACCTTGAATAGCTGTGTGCAATTCCTAATAAGTGTATTCTAGATTTTACTTACCTTGGTATGCTTTTTGCCATCCTAAACTAAGTTAGAGAGTTATTGCTTACCTTAGTCTGTGTCCCACTGAACTGAAAAGCAACTGTAATAGTATATTACACCCTTAGATTTTACATGCCTAGAATAGCTGTGTGCCATTCTTAAGAAATGTCCTGTAGGTATAGCTGACCTGGGTCTGCCTGGTGCAATCCTAAATTAGTGTAGGAAGATATTGCTTACCTTAGTCTGTGTTCCACTGATCTGAAAAGCAACTATAATTGTATATCGCACCAATAAAGCTCTTACTCACCTGGTATAACTGTGTGTTATCCTGAATGTAGTTATAGGTTTATACTGTTCCATGTATTTGAGTTCCACTATTCAGGAAAGTAGCCTGATAACAGGGCTGGTTTACCAAGCGATTCCTTAACTGAGTGTCACTGCATGACTGACAGGGTCCACTACCCTTGATTTACTGCAAAGTAATCTGAAAGTAACTGATGGTTTTACTCGCCATGGATAGGTGTCTGCTATACTAAATGTGTTTGATAAGGTCTAACCTACCTAGAATTACTGTTAGTTATTCTGAAGAAGATTTATGCTTTGGTCTGTGTACCTTCAAGGATTGTGTTCTGTTTTTATAATGTGTTTATGACTCTATGACAAAGTACTTGCCCCAAGACTTAACCTTGCCTAAATGGATTTATAAACCACCTTTATTTTGTATAATACTTCTGGTTGTTAAGTGTTTCTATGGAAACCGTGGTATACTACAAGTTCGTTGTACCTTCCTACAACCCTCTCGCCATCCTAAGATAAGCCTGGCTGCTCCATCTGTGCTACCATATACTCAGGTGGTACAGACTTATACTAAGTGGAGTTGTGTACTGTCTCAGTTGTATGGTTTTACTAAGCCCTTAGTTGGACTTCAGAAAAACTGTCCTAACACGGTTACACGAGGGAGGATCACATGGGAGGAGACAACTACCAGGGAGATGTTATGACGTCATTGGAGGAGTCACGGTGCTCCCCCCTTTCCATCAGAAAGACCCCCTGAACCCAAAGACCTTAATGGCGTATTGTCGGATAACGATTCCCCCTGCAGAGGAAGTCAAGAAACCTCTTCTCTACATCATTCAAGTCAAGCCCCTACTTCACATCCAAACACTCATAACTCGCACCTAACACCTTTTGTTGTTGATGTGCCTTTATGTAAAGTTCAGGAGAAAAAATGTTTAAGAGTTAAGAATCCAAAGATACCCATGAACTCTAATCCTCATGTAGCTTTTTGTGAAATCCGTGGGAAAAGGCACCCAGGAGTTAAAAGCCCAAAGAAAGTTATGGACTTAAACTCCCATAACCACTAAGGTACAGAGACGAGGAGGACGACGAGGGAGTTTGTGTAAAGTGTCAGGAGTTCACAATACAACACGCAGACTAGTCGTTTTTTGCAAACCTTCATTGAGCAGGACTTTTAAAAATGGCAGTGGCACTCTGGAGACAAGAGGTGTAGGGACGCGCAGTACAGGAGGAGACATTGCCATCTACGCCAGAGCTCCTGAACGTGAAGCACACCGACGGAGCCAACAAAGCCGAGAAGGCCAGTGGGATAGGATGAGGAACGCCGGGGCGAGCCAGAAGAACAGTGGAGATGCCAGGATCTGTGCAGGAGCTCCTGGGGGTTTGGTTGCTCGACGAGGAAGCAGACTTCCTCCCGGTCCAAGAAGGATAGCTGGCGTGTGACCATGAAGCCAGGCCAGGGCAGGGGCTGGGGGAGGGTCCGCACACCCCGACCTTGAAAGCAGAAGCCATAACGGAGAGGTGCGAGCACCGTCAGAGTCGCTGGAAAAGACAGTTGAGTTTGCCTAAAGCAGATGGGGACTCCGGGGCGTTTCGACAACTGCACCAACAAGTGATTCAATGGTACAAGATCGCTAAAGCAGGAAATATACAAAGGAAAAGTTTGTTTGAATGCAGCCAAGGCAAAGTGCAAAGGCAAGATTCAATAAGAAGAATGTTTGAATGCAGACAAGACAAAGTATAAAAGAAACCCCCAATCAAATACAGAGACATGAGATACCTATGTTGGGAAGAAGTTTGAACAAGTACATTTGAGTAAAATACTACCACAGATACACCAAGCGCCACATGGTATATGCTTCTGTGGTATATTGAAGAACTGTGAAATACATATGAAGTCCTGACAGGTGAGAATACCAGATAGCTGGAAATTGTACAAAGATTCCTGACAGGCGAGTACACCAGGCAGCTGGATATTGTATAAAGATTCCTGGAAGGGGAGTATACAGCTAACCTGCCAACATACAAGAACTTTTACAGAAAGATTGTTACAGAACTGTTTGCTTGAATAGAACTTTTTATCTAAAGAAGAACTTTGTGAGTCCATTGAAGACACCAAGGGACTTTTAGCTTAAGAGACTTTTTGCCATCCTGTGTAAGAATCCTGGGGAAGGGGACCACCTTCTGGATCCAGGGAGCTTTACAGTGGAGAACAGTTTCTTTGAAGTCATTCTTACACTTTTGGTTTTAAACACTTTTTCCTAACATCAAGTTAAAGACACTTTCCGTACATCTTTTGTTGTTTGTTTATAGTGTGAGGGTCAGGACAGGTTGTTTTGGACACAAGGACGGCTTTTTCAGTTACTGACATCCTGACACAAACAGATCCTTAGCTTCAGTTTCTAGGTAGGGAAGTTCCTCTTTAGAGTAGGGCTAGAGAGGCGTTTTCCCCAATGCATTTTTATTTCATAAAAATGTCCTTAATGAAGAACACCAACCTTGTGTCCGTCTCTCATTTCTGACCCCTCACAGTAGACCCTTGAGGCGTGCAGGTCACTTCTCAGGAGGCCTTCATTGCACCCATCCATGTGAGATAGGATAAGTACTTGAAGAGTGGATCTGAAGCGGTCCGGTGAGAGGAAGGGCTTGACGTTATGCAGGAGGGAGAGCTGATACCAATCTGTCTGAGTTGTCTTAGCTATTTGTGTCTTGAAGGAGAGGTGTTTGTCAATGTGGAACTCAAGGGACTTGGCGTAGGAGGTGAGCTCAGTTGTGAAGCCCTCAGAGTTTGTGGTTGATAGCCAGGTCTGCATGTCGGGGTGTTCACTGGTGTTGATGAGGAGTAGGAATTCGGTCTTGGAGGGGTGGAGCTTCAAGTATGCATTGGACATCCAAGAATGGATCAGAAAGAGGCAGGTGTTGAGCCTCCGGATGTCCTTGATGGAGTGGATCTTGAGGTATAACTGTGTCATCACCGTATTGGTGGATATGGATGTTGTGTGTGGCTAGCAGGGCTCCCAGAGACTATGTATAGATTGAAGATCATTGGGGAGAGGATTTCTTAATTTCTTTTATTTTTGTAACGTGCTACACGCCCATAGGATAGTGGGAATCCACAGATGATGGGTAGCATTGGCGATCTAGAGGTGTCCATCTGAACAAACTGCTGGCGGTTGGCAAAGTAGGACTTGAACCAGCGTAGGACAAGGTCGCAGAACCCCATACACCGATGTAGGGTACTGGTTAGCGCCTTGTGGTCTACTGTGTCAAAAGTGGCTAAGAGGTTCAGTAGAACTATGAGGCAGATGTGGCCGTCAAAGATGTTGAGGGTGTCGTCGACCAACTGTATGGTTTCAGTCTCCCTGCTGCATCTGGGTCTGAAACCGGATTGCTATGTTTTGAGGAAATTGTTGGTGTCGATGTGTTGCTGCAGTTGCAGAGCTACAGCTTTCTCGATGATCTTACCTAGGAAGGGAAGATGAGTGATGGGGCGATAGTTATCTGGGTTTTTGGGATCCAAAGTGGGTTTCTTTAGTAGAGGGAGGATTTGTCCTGTCTTTAGTGTCGATGGGACATGATGGAAGGGGCAATGAGGAATACGTTGAAAGAACATTACCTGGGGTAAGTCATTTGTTCATCACATGGATTGTGTGCTCCAACGTATTCCTCATCTTTGATAGCCTCCCAAAGCAGTAGGTTATTCGAGGTGGGAGCAGAACATTTCTTTTTCATTAACCCTGTGTAAAACAGCATTCACAAACCTCACCTCCTGACATGACGCAGAGTCCAGGCATTCATGTTTTGTGAATGTTTGAAGGGAGGACTGTTTGGCAGAATCATATGCAGTACCCTTAGGGAACACTACATACAATTAAGACTACAAGTGATAGTACAATTTCACCTTTGGTACAAGCCTGTACTACACAGTAAAGTGGTAGCGATGGCTGAACTCGTCTCAAGAGCAAATGCGCAGTAATGGGGATTATACAAAGGCTTACAATTACTGTGACTCAAACAAACACTGACTCAAGGTTTCTGGTTAAAAAATATAAGTACATTTATTTTTAAACCATCTGTTTACAAAACACTTCACTTCTCTTAAATAAAACCACACTCTAAATATACTACACACAATCCATTCCTCTTGTTCAGGTCAATCCAAGGTAAGTACATTAGAATTTGACAGACCGGTGTTTCGAAACAAAGACGTTACCCTGGGTTAATACGCGATCACTTTTTGACAGTAATGACAGTTCGGTTTTACGAAAATAAAGCGTACCCGGAGGAAAAATACACCCGAAGTCAAACACGCTTAGCACATAGAATTAAAACAAGGGACTAGTAGATGAAAATCACAGGCAATACTTTTGTCAAGGCAACTGAATCAGAGGACGTTTTCTAAGAGGCAAATAAAAGTCAATAGGCCTGCGCCAGTGTCAAATGGAGCAGGGGCTCTGTTGTCACACGGTTAGAATAGTTCACGATTAAGGTTTGCCAGGAGTACTAGATATTGTCAAAGGGAAGCAAAAGTTATAAGACGGAAGGAAGGACAAGCCTTCGGAAAGGAAAAGGGTTCACCCCGATTCCTCAAGGTCGGACGGAGAGAACAACCAAATGGACAGTACCTTATTCGGATGAAGAAAGCTGGTGCTACGGCAGTTGTTCCTGGTAGTTCCTGCAGACTCGCGGTTCCTGAAGCTTCAGTCATGGGAACAAGAAGGAGAACGTCTGGAGCGATCTGCACTACCCAGGGATGAAGTCAGCAGCAGCAAAGCAACGATGAAGAAAAGGTGTGCTCCTTAAAAACAGGAGAGGGCTATTCTGATGGCTATCCGGACCACTACAGTTCTGTGCAGCGAGTTCAACCCAGAAGAGGATGCTCTGGCTGTTGAAGGTGAGCTGGTGGTTGATCCCAACAGGCTCAAGGGTAGAAGACTCCGGACTGGATCTTCTCTGTCGTCAAAGGGTAGATTGCTCAGGACTGCAGCAGGGTTTCGCCGGGATCCAGGAGTTGCAGCAGTCGTGTTCTTCTCCGCTTCTCTTTGTTTCTTGTAGTTCCAGTGGCGACTCTGTCTTTCAGCCCAAGAGTCCTGCCTTTTATGCCAAAATCCCCCATTCACACAGCCTGGCTGTCAATCACACAGCCGGGGGGTTGTCCAGCCCGGACAACCACCTCAGCCAATCGACACAGAGTGCGACTTGGGTCTCCAAGGAGACCTTGTGTAGGGGGTTACTAAACCCATCCCTCACATTCAGCCCACTTAGACACCCAGACGCCAAAGGAGGGCTTTTGTGCAGAAGCCTGCCAAAGGACGGCGAACAAGGAAACCAACCTTGTTTGGTGCGAAAAACAAACAAGAAGGACCTTTCCAAAACAAAATGGCGAAAAACCACACTAGGGCCAATGATAAAAACGATATGGGGTAGCGGGTTTTATGTTCGCGCCTGTCACCACAGCTAGAACATTTAACACAGGAATCTGCGTAAAAATGATAGTTACCACTGCCACCAGCCATGTCGAGTTGTGAAGGGAGACACAAAGTGCCCCTTGAGTTACAGAAGGACAGGGGAAAGATATTACCCTCCAGTTCTCCATTGTAAGATGGGTTGTACTGGATCTGTATTTTAAAAGGACTAGCAAAGCCAATGGTGACTTTACATGTCTCTGGGGGACAGTAGTCATCCCCAGAAATGGAGTTCACAAGGGAAGTCTAAAAGACATCCCTGTGTCACTGCACTAAAGGTGCTGTGTGACACACAAGTAATACTATGATGCCTAGGGAGTTGGTGACACTCCATAGCCCATGGGCACAAAAAGTACAACACACACAAAAAATACACTAAGAGTGGAAAAAAGGCTCACACTCTTACCAGGTGGAAAAAAACGAAACCCCAGAAATCCAGCAAAGCTGCTGAGTGACTCACTAGGTAAGGGAAATTAGCCATAAATGAGAATTCTCCCTAACAAGGACCAGCTTGTGCACTACAGATGTCCTGTATTGGAACCCCTCTCTGTAAAGTAGATGAAATAGCCACCATCCTAGTTGAGTGTGGCTGTAATCAAACCGGGACGTTTTTACCCGATAGGGTGTAGTATTCCGATATGCAAAGGAAAATCCAGTAGGACAAAGTCTGCTTTGTTACAGCTAAACCTAGCTCGTGACCTGCTTACCCTACAAAAAGCTGTTTATCTTGCCTAAGCTTTGCAATTCTAGAGATGTAAAAGCTCAAGGCCCTCTTAAGACCAAAAAAAATGAAGTCTCTCCTCCTTCTTGGAGGGACGTGGTGGCGGGTAAAAGGTAGGAAGCACAATCTTTTGTGCTAGATGAAATTCTGAAACTACCTTTGGAAGAAAGGAAGAGCAGACCCGCAACACAACCTTCTCCTCGTAAAAGGTGGTAAATGGAGGCTTACAAGATAGAGCCTGTATTTCACAGACTCTATGAGAAGAAGACTGTTTTGAGGGTCAGCCTACTTAAAGAACACAAATGAAGGGGCACATTTCCCAAATGACTTTTGGAATGTGGGAATTCTGATAACCTCCTTCTGGTTTGGGTCCGAGGTTTCACAGGCCCTATAAGGTTATTTACGGGGATAATTACCTGTGTTATGTTTGTGGCCCTCTTTTGCTGGGGGATTTTTAGATTGATCCTTCTCATCCTTTTTATGCTTTTGCCCATCCTCTTTCTTGTGAGGAGCTCCAGAATCCTTGTGAGTAGCCCTGTTGGCCACACACAAGTCAGCACCTATGGCTAGCTTCTTGGGGTCCAGTTCCTTGGAGTCAGCAAGGTGCTGTCTCAGCTCTGGGGAACAGGCATCACAAATAATTTCAAGCATGAAGAGACATCTCAAGCCCTCATAGGTACTCAACCTTGTAGCCCTTAATCCCACCCATCTAGGTTTTTCAGGCTTTCACACACCCAAGTGACCCACAAGTTACCATCCTGCTTCTTGTGGTCCCTAAACCATTTTAGGCATGTGGAAGGCTTCTTTCCAAACCTGGCTATGAGAGCAGTTTTTACCAAACAGTATTCCTGCGTGCCACTCGAAGCGCCAAGGAAGTGCTTGTTGGACTGTCATGCTGCCTCGCTGCCTGTGGACGTCTAGCTGTTGATGCTTTGGGAAGTTCCTATATGGAGACACTATCATGCTTTATTACACAAAGAGAACTAAGTTATAATACGTCTTATTTTGTTTTTTATAGTTCTCGGCATGGCCACGCCCACTTTGTGACCTCACACTAGAAATACTGAGGCGCACGCACCACTCAAAGTGCCAAGGAAGTGCCTGTTGGCCTGTTTGCCAGGCAGAAGGCGGCCTAGGCATAACTCTGCTTTTTCCTAAGATCCTGCTTGACACGGATCGATTCCTTAACTGGTGGGATACAGATTAACCATCTAATATGTCCTAGTGTAATGTAAATTGTCAGTTTGTTTTTAAGTCTTCATTTGCCTTACTATTTAAGTAAATCATGTCTGGGCCACATACATGGAGTGTGAAGGGGGCGCGGATGTATGAGGATATCTTATCGACGCCCCTTGTCTTCACTCCCATGAAAAATACCACGCACATGGCTTTAGCAATGCCTCTTCTGCTCTTTCCACCTTTAATCAGTGATTCCTTAATGTTTGAACTTGGGGAGAGGGGATCCCCTATCTTCATTGAGTCCGGTGCAATGCTCAATGGAGGCAAGGTTGACTCCCATAGGGGGCGGTATTGTGGGCAGAGTAAAAAGTATAATCCAGAGGACATGAACCAATCATTTTTGGATACTCCTCCTGCGTTTCAAGAGGGTGAGGTAACCCTGCTGGCCCTTTCTCAATACCCTTTGGGCAACTTCAGCAAGCTCCAGTATGCAGTGCTCGCACCACTGGCGAAATAGAGCTGACGCCGATTTTGGCAGAATTAAAACTGCATACTTCCTACTTGCATGACATCATACTTTTCTTGGGCAAACTCTCAATTGCGGTGGGTGCCAAAGATAAGAGCAGTAATGTTGGTGGTAATTTTCCAAGTACTGTGGGTTGTCCACAGAAACCATCCATTATTGATACGCAATGTGCACAACCTGCTTCTAGTCCCCTTTTTAAAACTTATATCATGGTGTTTTTATGGTATAGGCCGATTTGACCGACAAAAAATGTTCACAATGACCAAAAGTTCTAAAAATGCTACCACCAAAGGTTCGAACCTTTGGTGGTAGCATTGTATAAAAAAAAAAAAAAAAAACAGGGGCTGCGGGGGTGTCATCTGCATCGCCCTGCTCATTACACTTCATGGTATAGTGAGCGGGGCTTGTGGGGGACACCCCCACAGCATTCAGTTTAAAAAAAAAACAGAAAAAGAAACAGGGGCTGCAGGGGTGTCCTTCACATAGCCCCGCTCAGTACACTTCATGGTATAGTGAGCAGGGGTAGTGGGGGACACACCCGCAGCCTTCCGTTTAAAAAAAAAAAAAAAAAAAAAAGAAACAAACAGGGGTTTCGGGGGTGTCCTTCGCATCGCCCCGCTCAGTACACTTCATGGTACAGTGAGCAGGGGTTGTGGGGGACACCCCCGCAGCCTTCCGTTTCAAAAAACAAAATAAAAAAAGAAACCGGGTCTTCGGGGGTGTCCTTCGCATCGCCCGCTCACAATACTTTTTAGGTATAGTGAGCGGGGACTGCGGGGGACACCCGGCGTGAAGATGAAGGTAAGTGGGGTTTGTTTATGTTGGGGGTCTGCTGAGGGTGTGGGTGGGGAGGTGTTATGGGTGTGTTGTGTGTGTGTGGGTGTGAGTATGTATGTGTGTTCGCATGAGAAAGGTACAAACTTTTGGTAGTTCGCACCTTTCTCATGCGAACGTCAGCCGCAGTAGTTTCTACCGTGGCCAAATCACTTAAGATTTGTTTTTACTGCGTTTGGATCCGAGCCCACAATCCCGATACCCTGGTTCCTTCTAAACCAAAAACAAAAAAATAAAACAAAAACAAAATTGCAAAACCAGCTTCCCTCGTCGCATAAGGGAGGCAAGAAAATGTCACGAAAAAACTGGAGATCCCTCATCACTGAGGAAGTTCAAGTCAATGCAGTAGTTCGGGCGGTTTTGGATAATGAGCTAGAGTCTGATTTGAAAATTGATCAAAGTGAGGGAGTTCTGGCAAAAAACACCTTAACAGAAGAAATGACTCACAAAGGGTCGACTAACAAAAAAGGAAAGACTAATAAAAAAATAACAATAAGCAATAAGAATAATAATCGCCGGCCAGTGGGGATAGTGGAAAAGTATAAGAAAAATTCACCATCAATGACGGGGATCTGAAGAAACAGAGAAGGAGGATTATAGTGTATTTGCCAAGAAACACAATAAATTATCTGACCCACTTACTCCTACAATCCCTTTAACGGTAAAGATTGCATTAACAAACGACAGGCAAATTGGGCCTATAACGTTTGCCGAGGTCTTCAAAGAACAGATAGAGGATACTCTATTTTCGAATGAGACACAGTGTCCCATGGGGTTCCCAAATGTAATTTCTCCATGTCCTTTAGAAGTACTCCAGGGACCGGGAGGTGGAGCAGACAATGTTGAGACGCAAAACGCAAAAGTCTGAGTAAAAACAACGCATTAATGGCTCTGATTCAATCAACAATTGTGTAAGTTTTGCATCTACAACAAAATCCCTGTGGTCTTTCCCAGCCCACCTCCGTTGTTACCATCAATCCTCAAGGTTCGTAGGGTGCAGTGAAGGTCGATAGTGAGAGTAAATTGGCTGGAGCAGCACTTCCGGCGATAGGTCTGATCGGGTTGCAGAGTGGGAAACAGGGTTTAGCGCAGCCTGAAGAAAAGACTTGAGTGAAAGATAGATCTGAGAAAGAACTTGACCAATTAATAGTGGGAAGACCCAAAGATAAGCTCCCTAACTCTATATTCCAGAGCGATCTTAAGCTTGTTCAGTGGCGCCAACCCGGTTTCCCTGACAATATGTGCATTCTCCTTTACTACCTGTTTGATTACGGGGGGGCCATCCTCACTAAATCGCGAACAAGTTCTGCCCATCTTCAATGAGATACCTTCCCTTAGACTAATTTCATCTGTGGACCTAAAATGAATTGACTTTATACATCCAAATCACTACTACCATGCCAGGTTAGTCTTTCACTCGTGTTCCCTTTATGATGCTGTTTTTCAGGAGGCTTCACAGTTCAATCGACTGGTGTATGATGTCCTGATTTTCAGTCCGGGTCTGCTTCAGTCTAGTTTTGAAGAAAAAGAGCCTGTCCTCCAATGGGCGAATCAAGAAGGAAGACTGTCTACGATTGGCAATAGGTTTGCCCCAAAGGCGGATGCCGAACAAATCTGGAGATGGTTAGCCCTATCATTAAGGGACTCCATATTCCAGCAAAAATCTTTGAGGCAAGATCTTTAACCACATCAAATAGACCAAACAACCTTGTATTACTTTCCTGGAATTCTAGGGGTATGTCACATCTTTCCTTATCTGGTGAGCTGTGTTTGAAGCTAAAACATTGCAATGTGGTATGTATCCAGAAATCATGAATGTCCTCCGAGTTCCACATAGATGGGTTTGAGTTTAAGCACCAAGCGGTCTTCTAATTGCGATAAAAAATGGGCAGGGAATCAAGATTTCGGAATCTATCAATATTACAACGGGGGTTATGGCAGCAGTTTTGGAGCTGAAAATTGCTGGTCTTCCTTCCCACATTTTTGTCATAAATATGTACTGGAATCCGGTCTATGATCTCACTTTCATCATGAGAAGGTTAAATGAATGTCTAACTGCTTTGACGATGAAATACAGTGGGCTACATATTGTGATAGCGGGTGATCTCAATGCAGAGATACCCCAGGGGACAGGCTTGTATAAAAACCCGGGCTTTGTCACAATGTGAATATAGACAGTAAACAGCGAATTATAGGGGCTCCTGTAGGAATGGCTAGAAAACGCTGTCAGGGGCATTTATGGGGTAACCTTTTCACAAACTTGGGGTCCTTTGCATGCGAATGTAATTCAGAATCAGGATCCAGATCCCCATACCCGGTCTGACAGTACGAGAGCTTCCACTATTGATCATATATTTCTGTCCCAAAGATTATTTGATGCCTGCAAGGAATTTAACATCATAAACACTGACCAAAGTGACCACCAGATCTTAGAGATCGTGATCAGGGTGGATCGTGAGAATACCCCCAGGGGTTGGTATCACTCTCCGTTGGAAGTGAATTCAGTTAGGAATAGAATCAAGTGGCATGATGGGAATGTGTAAACATTGAATATGGTCTTTTTATCTGATTTTCACAAAACATCCCTATAATCTAGATGCCAGATTTTTACATCTGATGCCTTTCCTGTATATTTGAACTCCCTAATCACTCAACGCATTAAAGTCAGGGGTAGCTTGTCTTGCTGGCCTATTTCCTCTCATGTCTATGACCCTTTGGTCCGCAAACACAAAAATGTATGTAACAGAGAGATCTGCAGAGTTCTGAAGAGCTCCATTGATTGGGAAGTAAAGATTTCACGAGCTTGTAGAATTAAGCAGTCGTTGAAAAACTGGATTAAGGGTCACAGGGCACAGATGCTACAAGCAGATAGCGAAGCTATGTTGTCAGCTCTCACAGATGGTTCTGCAAGACAATTCTGGCCTTTGATTAATCTAAAAGAGTCCTCCCAAGTGTCAGTACAATCTAATTGCATATCAGAGGATGTATGGGAAGGCTATTTTGGTCACCTATATGCGGAAAAACATCATAACTCAGAATACATTGTTGAAATGATGACGCACCCATGGAATTGTAACTTTACGATATTAGATGTCGAAATACAAATAAAGAACTCCAGTCCGTCCAGAGCATGTGGGCCGAATGGATTAGCTAATGTTAATCTGAAGGCGAATCCTGAGGTCTGAGCCAAATCATTATCAATGCTGTTTTCAGACATTATGGTGAATAGACGTATTCCAGGCTCCTGGCATGTTTCATACATCATCCCTCTCTACAAGAAGGGGGACAGGAGTCTTCCCGCGAATTAACGCCCCATAGTCCTGATGGATGCGGAGTCAAAGATCTTTGCCGGGCTAGTCCTCAAACATCTGGTGGAGTGGTCAGAATCTAACTCTATTCTGTCAAATATGCAGTTTGGCTTCCGCAAGGCTATGGGGATGGAGATTGGCAGGCTACTGTTCACTCTACTGCAAGAAGGATGCTGCCCCAATATACATTGCAGCGGTTGATCTGTCTCTTGCATTCGATCTTGTTGATCATGTGTTATTATGGTCAAAACCTTTCTTTGGGGATCCTACTTGGAATCCTATCCATACTGGTCCATTTACACGAAGGATCTGTAGTACAGGTGAAACTTAATACAGAGGGGTCAACTAGCTTTTCCGATAAAAACTATGAATGGTTTACGCCAAGGATGTATGTTTGCTCCCACACTTTTTAATTTGTACGTGTCCGATGCTTGTCAGTGCCTAGATGCTGCTTCCCTGATCTCTCCTAAAACTGAAGGACGGAAAATTAATTGGTGTGCGTATGCTGATGACTTTTTATTAATCGATAGCACACATATAGGCCTTCAGCGCCAAATTATTGCCTTTTCTAATTACGTCATCAGTAATGGCCTCGTGATTAATGAGAAGAAATCAGTGATCATGTGTCTTACAAACCGTAAAAAGCACCCATCATTTAGCTGGTATTTGAAGAAATACAAATTGGCAAAAATGAGATCACTGCGATATCTACGCTTTCCAGTGTTTGATACTGGGAAAAAACATTTGTATTGGAATTGTATATTGGATCAAACTGGCTATTTAATATTACAAATGAGAAAGGTTGCCCAGAAGTACTGCAAATGTCTTAGTTACTTACCTGTAACTGTATTTCTCCAGCATTGGTATCTTTCATAGATTCACATGCTTGAATATTCCCCGTAGCCGGACTGGGAATCCTCGGTGATAAAATAATTATTAATTTTTATTTTTAATATACACACATTGCTACCTAGCAGTGCATGTACATAGTCCATTATGGTCTAAGACCCATTCTATTGTGTAGTCCCTCCACCTCACTTTGGTCCTTTATGGCCCCAACCAGTGAGGTGGCAGGGCTTAAACTCTGCCCCCGGCAGCCATCTTCAGATTTTGAACTGTAGATACTACAGTATGATGGATGCCGAGCATAGCAGCAGCCTCTCAGGGGAGGCGGGCGGGCGGGCGCATTTGAATCTATGAAAGATACCAATGCTGGAGAAAGACAGTTACAGGTAGGTAACTAAGACTTCTCCAGCATTGGATCCTTCATAGATTCAGATGCTTGAATAGAATACCAAGCAGTTAAAACATGCCACCATCATACACATATAAGCATAAATACAGAAACAACATTTCTGATCAAACCTTTGCCATGCAGCAACACAACGGTTACATACTTTGGGAAAGGTGGGAAAGAGGCTGGTTCTACCTTATGCAAAGAGATGGCGGAGAACTGCCTGTCCAACTGCAGTTTCTTTATTGGTATCTTCAGCCAGGCAGTAGTGTTTCGCGAAGGTGTGCAGAGTGCTCCATGTGGCAGCTCTGCATATGTCCTTCAAGGCCACCCCTGCGTGGAATGCTGCTGACGCCACCCTTCCTCTGGTGGAGAGCGCAGATGGCGGCCTAGTTAGAGGGTTGCTTTTCATCTGATGGCAGTGGGTGATGCAGGACGATACCCAGCATGCCATACTTGGTTTAGAGATATGTTGACCTTTCGTACGGCCAGAGAAAGCAATGAACAGTCAATTTGAGGAACGGAACTCCTTGGTTCTCTGTAAGTAAAACTTCAATACTCTAGCAACGTCTAGAGAATGTAATGTTCTTTCCGCTTCAGAAGCGTGATTCTGGAAAAAGGTTGGTAAAACAATGCGCTCAGTGAGTGTCATCTCCGAAAGCACCTTGGGAAGGAACTTAGGATGTGGCTTTAAGATCACACGGTCCTTCTGGAACAAAGTAAACTGAGGCTCAGAAGACAAAGCTTGAAACTCACTGATCCTTCTGGCTGTTATGGCTATCAGAAAAGCTGTTTTCCAGGACAAGAATTTCACTTTGCATCTATGTATGGGTTCGAAGGGAGGTTCCATGAGGGCTGTTAAAACGGTGTTGAGGCTCCAGTTTGGGACTAGCGAGGGCGTGCAAGGGAGTAGGAGGATAAGTACGCATCAGCCCTTTCAGGAAGACCTTAACCGCCGGTAAAAAGAGCAAGGATTGCATCTCTGGGGTTGTTGTGCACGCCGCTATGGCTGACAGATGGACCTTGATGGAGGACAATGAGAGCCCTGACTTAACTAGGTACAATAGGTAGGGTAGAACCTGATCAACCGAGACCGTGAGAGGATCGATGGCAGATCTCTCGCACCATTTGGAAAAATGAGTCCACTTCCTGGTGTAGGTGACTTGTGTCGATGGGGCTCTAGCAGCCCTGATAATATCCCAACATTCTGATGGTAGCTTCAGGTTCATTCGTTTGCGCTGCTCAGGAACCATGCCTTGAGAGATAGGCTCCTCGGGTTGTGGTGGAGGACCTTGCGGTTCTGTTGTGTCAACAGATATTGATGCGTCTTGAGACGAATCGGGGGCCGACGGGATAGATGCTTCAGCGTTGAGTACCAGACTTGCTGCGCCCAATCCGATGCAATTAGGATTATAGAACAATCCTGTTCTTTCACCCTGCAAAATACCCTCGCCATGAGGGGAATGGGGGGAAAGGCATAGAGGAACTTTCCCGTCCAATTCACTGAGAATGTGTCTCCCAGTGATTGATACTCTGGGTGCCTTGAGGCAAACCTCTTGCACTTCTTGTTGTCCCTGGTGGCAAAAAAGGTTGATATGCGGATGGCCCCATAAGGCAAAAATCTGTTGGGTTTCCTTTTCGTCCAGCTCCCACTCGTGGGACGATGTGTATTCTCTGCTTAGTCTGTCCACTAGGACATTGCCCACTCCCGGAAGATGCTCTGCCTTGATTTGCACTCTGTGGTGTAAGGCTCATGCACATAGCTGTTGGGCTTCTTTTGATAGGACTTCCGACCTCGTGCCTCTCAGCTTGTTTGTGAAGTGCATGGAGGTCGTGTTGTCTGTCTGGACTGTAAGTACCTGTCCCGCTATCACAGGCAGGAAAGCTTTCAAAGCCAACCTTATGGCCCTGAGCTCTAACACACTGATGTGAAGCTGGGACTCTTGTGTCGATTAAGTGCCTTTGGTTTGGAGGTTCGCAAGGTGAGCGCCCCAGCCTGATAAGGAAGCGTCCGTCCGCAGCAGGAGGGTCGATGTCGGTGCTTGAAATGGCATCCCCTGCAGAAGATTCCTCTGAACATTTCACCATCTAAGAGCCCTGTGCAACGTCGATGGAATCTGGACGATGTCCTCCCAGCATCCGAGAGCTTGTTTCCATTGTTGGTCCAGGGCCTCCTGAACCGGTCTCATGCGAAGACTGCAGTTTGGTATGAGGAATATGCACGTTGACATCATGCCTAGAAAGGATTTGTAAGAGCATACAGATGTTGTCTCTTTCTCCAGGAAGCGCGATGTTGAGCGTAGAATCGCTGCTACTCTTTCTGTTGATGGCCTCACCCTGGGAATGCTGGTATCGAGCTCCGCTCCCAGGAAGAGAGCTGGTTTGTTGGGAACGGGGCAGAATTTTGTGTTGTTTATGGAAAAACCTAACTCTTTTAGGAGGTTATAGTCCTCGACACTGCTGAGCGAGCCCTTGCAGCGGAGCTTGCCTTTATCAGCCAATCGTCCAGGTATGGGAAGACTTCCGTTCCTGCCCTCCGGAGACTTGCAGCTACAGGCGCCAAGCATTTTGTGAAAACTCTTGGTGCCAATCTTAGCCCGAACGGGAGCACTCGAAACTGAAAATGAAGCTCTCCCACCGTGACCCTGAGGAACTGTCTGTGGGCTGGATGGATCGGTACATGGAAGTATGTGTCCTCCAAGTCTAAAGTGGGCAAGAAGTTGTGCTTGTTTAACCAAGGCAGCACTCCTTGTAATGCCACCATCTTGAATGTTATGCTTTTGATATATTTGTTGAGTGCCCACAGGTCCAAGATGGGTCTCCATTGACCGTTTTTCTTTCTGATGAGGAAGAAACAGGAGTAGAAACCCTTTCCCCTCTGAGAGCACGGTACTGGTTCTACCGCTGCCTTCTGGTGTAGTTTTTGCACTTCAGACATGACCTGCCTTAACATATGCACTCTGCGCGAAGTTGGAGGCAGGGAAGGAGGTTTGTCTAGAAATTCTAAGGTGTGACCCTTTTGGATCGCCTGCAACACCCATTTGTCCGATGTAATTGACTGCCAGCGCTGGAAGAACTGGCTTAACCCCCCCCCCACCCAGGTTTGGCGTTGAGGGGAAAGAGTCTGCTTGCCTTGGGACATCCCTTGGGCGGAGCCACACCTGCCTCTATGGGCGTATCTGTTGGAGGACTGATAATCATTTTCTTGGTACGTGCCGCCTTGTGCTTTCTGCCCATACGAGGAGCAACCATGTCCTCTGAATTCGGAAGATGAGCCTCTATAGGGACGAAAAGATTGATGGTCCTTATTCTTGTCCTTCAAAGAACTGATGGCTCAGGCTGTGTCCGTGTCTGATTTGATTCCCTTCAGGTGGTCGTCTATCTTCTTTCCAAAGAGATCTTGTCCATCAAAGGGCACGTCTAATATCTGCACTTGGACTTCAGGCCTGAAATTAGTAGCCTTCATCTAGGCCTGCCTTCCGAGTACTGTGCCGCATGCCATCTGTCTGAAGCCTGATTCGGCCACATCAACCGCTGCGTCTATCATATGATCCGATGTTGCTTCACCATCAGCGATTATCGATCTAGCCTCTTCCTGGAGCTCTGGTGGTAACTGCTTAGCCAATTTGGAAATGCAGAGCCAAAGCTTGCGATCGAACCTTGCGGTCATGGCAGCGCATTACCCGCTCTGATGGTAAGCGATGCAGAAGATGACACCTTCCTGTCCATGGCTTCTAGCTTACGCCCGTCCTTGTACGGTGGTGCCGACAGAGGTGAAGCGGGATTGGCAAGCTTCTTCCTTGCTGCAACTGTGATAACCGAGTCCGGTTTTGTGTGACCTCTCAAACAAAGCGGTGGAGACTCTGGAGCTTTATATTTCTTCTCTGGTCTGGACACCAGAGCCGGAGTAGATAAGGGCATAGATAGGATCTTGGATCCGGACTCCCAGGTGGTGTCGAGGAGAGGGATGGTGGTCACCGTTCTCCTGCGTTTGTCCTTGTGCTCATAAAGCACTGATTTCCTTTCCTCTGATGTAACCTGAATTTTGAACAATTCTGCAGCCTTGCCTATTATGGTGTGGAAAGAAACCAGATCATCCAGCGGTGAGGCCTCGCCTGGTGAATCTCTCCTCCTGGGCTTCTCGACTAAGTAGTCTTCCCACTCACTGGTTGTGTCAGGCTCCTGTGTAATTTTGCCTTCTTTTGGATCAGAGAATTCTCTAAAAGGATCCTCCTGCCAATCTGAGACCGAACGGTGGACGGCACCATTGTTGGATCCCTATTAGGCAATCGAGGTCTATGCGATGACTGTGATGATGGGACTCTTGTCGGTGAAGCACTGTGAGTGCTGCTCCTAGGTCTTCGAGCAGGCTCCGGTGATCTTGTTCTCTTTTGAGGTCTACCCCTGTGAGGTGAACTTCCTGACGTGCCTGGAATTGGAGATGAGTCTCTCCGATAGGTTTCCGTTTCTATGGGATCAGTCGCAGTGTTCCTCTCCCTTTGACGTCTGTAAAACTCCTCCACGATCCTCTGTACAGATAACATCAGTAGCGGGTCATGAGGATAGTCGGCCTCTTGCATGGACTGCTGCCAAGGAGGACTGTGTTGCTTAGGGGAGGCACCAGGTCGCTTTTCCACCACTTCTGCACCTGAAAATTCTTCCTGGAGAATGACATCAGGTAGTTCTGCCATGTCCCCCCAGAGGTGAAACTTGCGGAACCATTGGTTCAGTAGCTCCAGCACCCTCAAGGAAATTGTCTTCAATGATAGGTGTTACCCTGTCGTGCGCAGAAAGCGCCTCGGACTCTAATTCCTCCGTAGCTGGCGTAACTTGCGGTGTCCCCGACAGTGTTGTGAACAATGGTACCTTCGTTGACGAGCGTTCCGTCGATGAATGTGGTTTGGTCATTGACGCGTGCTCCGTGGACGAGCGTGTCGTGGACGAATGCCTCGTGGACGAATGGTGTGTTTTCTTCGTCGACGAGTGCTTTATGGACGATAAATCCGATGACTATGATCTTGCCGTCAACAATGTCTTATGTGTAATCGTCGTAGATGGTGGTTTCGTCGACGGTATGGCCGGTGACGGGCCTTTACCTTTCCCTTCACTCATGGACGGCTTCCCCATCGACTGCCCCTCTAACCACCTGGTTTTTTGCAAAATCCTCCTTACCTCTGGAGATAGATTTTGCTAATGAATGTGACTTCTTCTTGCTTGATGAGTCCAGTGGAGGCAGAAAGGGTATGAACTCCAGCTTCCTCTTGCTTTTAGCAATGGGAGAGGAACTCCTTTCCACTGAAGAGGACCTTCTCTTTGAAGTTTGCCTCTCAGATGGAATGCTGGATTGGACAGGAGCTTTTCTGACAGACTCTTCACCCGAAGATTGATCCCTGGCTTCCAGGTGTAAAAGGAGTCTTCTGTGCCTGTCCTGAAGGGTCTTGTTGGAAAACGTTTTACAAATATCGCATTTCTGAATGTCATGTGTGTACAGACAATAAATGCAATGTTCGTGGGGATCTTTCATGTAAACTAATTTCTTCTTGCACCTTGTGCAGTCCCTGAACAGGGAAGACTTCTTGACAGCCTGAGATGCAGCCATTCTGAAAAGAGGGTTTACACGATGATTTAGAGTCAAAAACCACAGTTATTTGTCTCAAGATTTCACTGAGACCAAAAACCCTGAGAAGGGGAACAAAGCAGAATATATTTGAAAAATATATTCCACACAAAAAGTAGAAAAGATTTGAAAAGCTCAGAGAGCTTGAGGATACCCTTTGCCTGTTAGACGGCGGTGAAAAATCTGAAGATGGTTGCCGGGGGCGGAGTTTAAGCGCTGCCACCTCATTGGCTGGGGCCATAAAGGACCACAGTGAGATGGAGGGACTACACAATAGAATGGCTCATAGACCATAACGGGCTATGTACATGCACTGCTAGGTAGCAATGTGTGAATATAAAAAAAAAATTAATAATCATTTTATCACCGAGGATTCCCAGTCTGGCGACGGGGAATATTCAAGCATCTGAATCTATGAAAGATCCAATGCTGCAGAAACTGTTACCCCAGATTCGTTTTTACAAGTTAAAAGTTATTCCTAAAATATGTTATGGCCTTGAATTGTTATTTCGCCTGCAATTTCATCTGCAGAAGATTGAGGCTAAAATCTGGCGATCGCTGGTGCCTTGCCTTCCGAAATGCATTCCACTGGCAGCCCTGAGATATGAACTGGGTTTACAATCTCTCGGGAGTTTGGACGAATGGAAAAGAATCTCCTTGTACAGAAATTTAATTTCAGCCAAGGGGAGTAGTCTATATGTTGACGTGGGGGTGGGGTCAAATAAAAAGCTGAGAACTCTGAGTCTTTGTGGTTGTCTTCAATGCAAGAAGTGTGTCTAACAGCTTTGAGGAACATTGGGGTCTTGCTTCAAGAACTCCTGTTTAACCCTGTGCGAGTAAAGCACAAGTTACAACATTTTGATTGGTCTAATACTATGGAATACATGCTCAAATCACTGATTCACCATCATCTGCTTTCTAACTGGAAGTCTATGGGTAATCCAGAATCATATCGGATACGATTTCCTGACCCTAATTGGCGAAACGCATACACGAGGTTTCTGTTCAATGTTTTACCTAACAGGTGAAATAATTGAGTCTAGGGATTCTCGGGGGATGAGGGCTGGAGGATTTGTCCCATGTCACTTTTGCTTAAGTATGGAAGCAAACGAAACCCTCAGGCATCGTATTCTGGAATGTGAACCAATTTCTTTGAAAATGCTTAGCTATTTGGGGAAATTTATATAAAACACTGACCGAGTTTTTCCAGATGTAATATGGTGGGCCATGTTGCACAGCAAATCCGTGGCATTAAAATTGGCACTGATTAGATTTTTATTCGAAGTGTGTGGTTTAATCATAATCAGATCCTGCATTCCCCCCAGCTAACATCAGTGCATTATTCTATTTGAAATTGTACCATGGATTTTGTTATAGTAAACAAGTTCACGGTTTTGTTTTAATTTTTGGTCAGACAGCACATTTAATCTTCTGTAATCGTGTTTTGGGCTAATGGCTGAATTCTTAGATCAATTCTGAGTTCACTAGTGTAATCGTATAGTTTAATTATGTATTCCTTTAAGCTTATTGCATTTAAAATCCTATTTTAGCATTGCAACTAGTTGAACTGTGTTTTTGTTATTTTAACCTGTGATTATTTTGTGTATAGAAATTCTCAATTTATCACTTTTCCTTTCTGTAAATAGGTAAAGTAGTATTGATTGTTATGCTTTTTTACTCCCTCCTTTATGTAAAGTTTTTCTTTTGGAAATAAAACCCCCCAAAAATAAAGAAATAATAAGAATAAGTAATCTAGTCTAACAGCACCCTTCAACTCCACCACAGCCATTCTGGGGGAGCCTAGAGATTACCCATGGAACAAACTCACTTTCACATATACCATGCACTTTACATGTGCTATGTATGTTTTTCTAAAGTCCAACTGGTGTGGGACTTCATAAGACGTATCTCTTGGTATAAGGAACCAATTCTTAATATAGTTCTGTACTCCACAAGTCGGTAGAGTGGCTGATGAGCCAGGCTTATTTTAGGAGGGGTAATGTGGGCTGTAGAGCAGTAGCTTGAAATCAGTAAACACAAGGATCCAAGTAAACTCTTACACACAAAGTTATTTGTGTTCGTTGTGAGCAAGCGGCAAGTTGTGCCGTGAAACGCGTCAACTGTTTCGGGAGGGCCGGGATGAATGGCGGCTGTACGTTATGGAGCAATGATGTGCGACATGAACTAATGTGAATCAATAAAGTAGAAATGTAATTTGACTCGGAGTCCTGAACTTAGTTGGTAATATACTAAAAGGAGAGTGCTCCTCAATGACTGGTGAGCTTGTCAGGTCTTGGAGAAATATATATATATTACACGGCCACGGTAGTGGGCGTGTAGTTATGATTAAATTGCTAATCCTATAGGAAGAGCACTTTTTGGGCGGCTTATAACTTCGCTCCCCCTGGACGAATCCTCACCAAACTTTGCAAAAAAAAGTATATGGCCCACGCTGAATTGTTTTGCAAAGTTTGGTGAGGTTTGGTCCAGGGGGGGCAAAGGTATAGGGGGGGTCCCAAAATGTATTTTTCCCCATAGAGATAATGGGAAAAAACTTTGCTCACGCCTACAGCCCAAACCGCTGGACGGATTTTCACCAAATTTGCGGCAGGAGCGGTGGCTTGGTCCCGAATAGTGCTTTTGTTAATTTGGTGTAAATCCGTCCAGTAGTTTTTTTAAATGACCAAAGCGTAAAACAAAAAAATTTGTGATATCTATGTCCGCTCTGCGGACACACTTCCCTGTTCGCTCCGCGGACAGGACACCGATTGGCTAATTGACTTGCGTCATGTCCGCGGACACACAAGGTGTTCGCTGATTGATTGGTGTGAAGCGTAAGGTGCGTCAGATTTTTGGAAACGCCTGTCATCTTGGATTCGCGGACATCGGCCGGTGTCCGCGGACATCGCGGTAAAAACATTAAAAAACACAACATTGCATTTGTCAAACTTATCAAATAATCTCTGGGGAGGTGAGGGGTGATGAGGATGGGATGGAATATGGCTGCAAGAAGCAAAAAAACAGGTGTTTTTCACAGTGAAAGTCCGCAAACAGTCCGGATGTTCGCAAACAGTTCTGTGAAAGTTCGTGGACACCTCTGCATTACTGGTTTGGTGAAAAGCAGTTATTTGATGGCTTATAACTTTGGTGCCACTTAATGGAACTGCATGTAATTTTGCAATTATATTCCTGACCTGATCCCGGATGAGTTTGCAAAATTTGGTGGGATTCTGTCAAGAGGGGTAAAATTAGAGGGGGGGTCCCAAAATAATTTAAAGGCTTATAAATGAGGTGCCATTTGACGAATATACACTTAATTTGGCAAATTGATAGTACATATAGATATAAATGTTTTTGCGAAGGTTGGTGGGATTTTGTCAAGAGGGGGCAGAATTAGAGGGGGGTCCCAAAATATTGTAAAGGCTTATAAATGTGGTGCCATTTGACAGATCTACACAAAGGTATGCAAAAAGATTATAGATCTAGATATAAATGTTTTCGTAAAGTCTGAATGGATTTTGTCAAGTGGGGGCTAGGTTATATGACGATTGTATGTGCATCATTTGACACTTTTGAAAAAATAAAACATGGGTGGATTTCCAGCAAACTTGAGTAAGGAGCATTGAGAAGGACCTGAAAGTATGGTTTTGCAAATGTGCCCGTGTTTTATTTTTTGACACGTGTCATAATGTAGGTACAAAAAATAGAGATATACCTTTGGTGACTGAGGTGTAGCCTGTGGCCATGGTCAGTGGCCAGATTGTCCGGGCCAGAATAAGGTCATGATCTGGACAATCTGGCTACTGGCCATGACCACGAGGGACAAAACATGGGGTTAAAGTGGCCATGTCCACCTGGGACTGGCTTTGTGGTAAAGTTATTCGAAATTGGGATAGATTTGAAAAGGAAGAAAAATGTGCTTGTGGTAATATGGCCATTGAGTTATCTTTTTGCTTTCTGCAGGCTGCCATGGAAAGCAAAGAGGGGCCCTGTATGGAACCCTGCCTTCCCTTTCCATGGTGGCCATCTTGGAAAAGGAATAGGAAGAAAAATCCTTTTTTTCCAGCACCCCAGGTTCACGCTTTGGGAACCTGGGGTGCTAACAGCCTTCACCCCCCATTACAGGGTCTGGAATGGGGGGATAATGGTCCAGAGACCTCATTATCCACCCTTGCTTCGCTTGGGCTGATAACTTGGGCTGCCGGGCCGGTATCCACCGTTCCAGCCCTGCAACGGAGGATAAACGCCACAATATTCCCATTAGCATAACACAAAATGCAAATGGAAATGTTGGAAAATCTTGTTGAGTCTATGTACTTTACTGAGAAATATAAAGTAGATAGAGCCTATAGGGTTTTTTTTAGTTCTATTTTTTAACTGTGAAAGGTGGTTCCGAAAGGAACATTTCTTTTGTTGTTTTTGGATGTATTTTTTATTTTTTAGCAGGAGAACTAAGAACGAAATGTGGGGAGGAAATGAGGGAAGAGGCACCAAACACTAATATGGAGGGGTAGGTGGACAGGGCAAAATCTGGAGTGTGTGTTATTTCTAAGGTAGGGGGCAGTGTTTCTCATGCTCCTTGATTAAAGCAGTGGTGGTGGCCCTTGGGGAGGAGAGCTGGCAACAGCTGATGCCATTTTAAGATAAATAGCAGTTTTCCTAAAAGTATGTACTGTGTACTAGATTGTTAATGGATAATGAGTAGGAATAGGTGTTGGAGCTGTGCAAGGGAAATTTTGAAGTTGAAAGTTCCTAGATCAGTAGAAAATGCAGTTCCGAACTGTCCGCGAAGCACAGATTTTATCGTGAAGTGCGGACGTGTTCTCGGACACATCATCATGGTGCGCGTCAGCGTATGGTCATGTGGCACTGTCCGGAAGGTCCGCAATGAAGTCAGACGTTCGTAGACGTCAACGGATGCAAAACTAGTTGAAATAGTTGCAAAAAGTGTATAGAAGTGTTAAAAATGATTCTAGAAGGTGGGAGTTTTAAGGTGACACTTTGTAAATTGGACACACATTTCTATATTGGGTAAGTATGATATTAGTAAGTTGTAGGAAAAATAACACGCACTGGTAAAAACACATGAAATTCAATGAAAAAACTTTGTTAAAGGGATGTTATGGTTAAGTTGCAGTAATAAAAACCTATGAAATTCAATGAAAAAACTTTGTTAAAAGGACGTTATAGTTAGAAGCAAAATCGAAAACCCCCTGAAATTCGCCAGTTATGGTAAGCTAAGCAACCATAACTCACGCCACCACCGTGCACTGCTAAGACTAACACCCAGGCCATCAAAGATGACATCACAAATATCACTGATGACATCACATGTGCATTTACTTTTCATAGAAGGGTTTGTGAATGTAATGTTGGCAAAGAAAGTATCGGGGATTATCGGGAGATGTGTAATAAACGACATACTTCATTACGCAATGTAGTGTTCTAAAGAACATTCCATTGCAGTGTTCTTTCTAGTACAGGAACCTACTCATACAGAAATGTAGGTATTGGCTGCAGCATACACCATAGAGGTGCAGTATTAGTAATTTTCCAAAGCTATATAATAAAACGGTGAATGTTTCTGTATCAGACTTTTCCGTACTGTGAAACATGTACTAAGTAGCAAATAATGTATCACTTACTACATATTTCTACTAATATACACAAAACATAAATAGACTACAATGCATACAAATATGGGGCTTATATATGGAGAGTAAATTAGCAAACAAGATCATTAACAACTGTGTATAATGTACATAATTGTATTCATGCACAAAAATGATTGCTGTGTTTCAGGCCTGCTTCTTCCCCTATATATGTACATCATAAGATGCGATTACATTCTAAGGAAAGTAGTGTAAGAACATGTGTGAATAGCAACATCTATAAATGTAACACCTTTTGAATGTTACGTTTCTGACTGTCAGTAAATAAAACCATCTGGCCTAGATATGGCAGTGAACAAAAAAGAAGGGGCTAGACATGTGATGTCATCAGTGATGTCATCAATGATATTTGTGATGTCATCTTTGATGTCCTGGTTAGTCTTTGCAGTGCACGGTGGTGGCGTGAGTTATGGTTGCTTAGCTTACCATAACTGGCTAATTTCAGGGGTTTTTCAATTTTACTTGTAACCATAACGTCTTAATAACAAAGTTTTTTACTGTGTATATATGTACACACACCATTTTAGTCAATCTAAAAACACAGCAACTAGCAATAACATTCAATGGAAAATGGAATTCAAATATATCAGAAACAATAATGCAGGTGAGTAACTTATTCTATGCTTTACATTTCCAGCACACCGAGTGACATCAATAAAGGTCAGTATCAGCACTTTTATACGTCACCGTTACAAAATTGAGTGGGGTTTCAAAGTTAGGTAGAACACTGTTAAGACGGATTTCTGAACTCTGTCCTGGCGGCGCAGAAGTTCAGAAGGCCAACATAATTACTTGGAACAGGGTAACCTCTGGACAAGCCAGACCAATCAGGGTAGCGATTGCGGCGGTCAAGACTAGTTCTCAAGAGGGGTGAGGGTGACTGAAAGCCCACAATGAGCACACAAATCAAGGACACTTACAAACTACTCCAAACAGGTGTTATATTAAAAATATATACACATTTATTCCAAGGCCTTTAAAACAATGACCGTAGCGAGAAAACACAATACAACTCTAGTAAACCAACACATACCAAACCGATACAATATATATACAAATACAAACGAGTCTAAAGCGTTAGATGCACGAAATGTGTAGTCCACCTAGAAGGGAAGGAAAACAGGCAGTGCAAAATAATGATTAGACCCAGTCCGCCTTCAGAGGCACCTAACTAAAAAGAAGTCCAAGCCCTACGAAGAGTGGAGCCTTGTGCTCAAAAGTACCTGCACACGCTGATGCCAACGGGCAAAAAGGGGAGTCTCTTCGAGAGAATCAGGCAGTTCAGTTTGGTGCACAAATGAAGAAGAACAGAGTTCCGCGACTCAACCGCAGCCTCCACTGTGGGCAGAAGCAGAGCGCGAGTACGGAAAGGCGTGCTGTTTTGACACAGCGGGGAAAAGCTATGGGCTCCTGCAGGAGGGCGACCAGTTCCTAGCTATGCTACTCACCGGTCCCCGATGCAAGCAGACCCAGGCTTCTCCGCGTCAGTTTCAGTGCTGGCAGGTTCAGGAGAGCAGGGGACGTCTCGTCGTCGTGGAGATTCTGCAGCAGCAGAGTTGAGTTAAAGATGTCCCAAACTAAGTGAACCCGCACAGTTTGTTACCACAGAAGGGCAACGGAGCGGCCGTGTATATCTCAGCCAAATGTACACTACTCACTTCAGACCTGGGAACGCCAAGTGTACGAATCGTGTGAGAGTGACAAGGACTCGAAATACTACACAACCTGGCGGCGGTTACAGAGCAAGACTCCTTGGTAGGCTGGTCAGTCTGCTGGATGGCCCAGAGACACTTCCAAAGGCTTACTTGCAGGAGATGGTGAAGATGCCGAGTATAGCTGTTCCCGCTATTCCAAGGGTCGAAGTACCAGTACAGGCCTTTTGGTTCGATCAGAGGTAAAAAGGGTTTCACAAGGCGACAGCAGTGCAGAGGAGAAGTCCTTCAGCGGGTCACCAGCGATTCCTCGGTTCAGCCTCGTGGTTGCAGGATACTTGGCTCCTGTATTCCTTCGTTCGTGAGAACTCAGGAGATCGACATGATAGTGGCGTTTCCAGCCCCCTCTGCGAAAAAACGGAGGGGACCTAATGGGAGATCCGCTCATCAACACTCACACCATACGTGGACCTATCACGGACCACGGTGGTCCCAGGCATTCACACCACCCTAGACTCTCTGGCACCCAGGATGTGTATTGGGACCAGACATCCCAGCCCACATCCTGGAGGCACACACAAGGCCTGTAGAAGCCCGCGAAAACATCTGTATTTCGCGGGAAAGTATATGCCCAAATAAGGAAGGCCCCAGGTCGGCGTGACCTGGGGAAGGTGAAGGGAGCAAGACGGTCAGCGGACAGGACAAAGGAGCCTCGTGGTCTGGCCATTATGGGAGCCAGGCCACCATTTTGGGCTAAGCGCGAGAAACGCGCTTAAAACGCCAAAAGGAGCTCAAAACACAAGAAACGATCGCTGCCAACATTCCCGTCCGTGATTCACTTGCACCAATCAGTTACAATCCAAAAAGAGTATCTAGGGCCTGTAGAAGGCTAGAGACCAAAGAGAGCAGTAACTTAGCTTACAGTGCCCTCTTGTGTCATGTTGCACGAAAGCCGCAACATGATAAAGAAACTACGGAAAACAGCGTTTCCCGGTACTGACTGTTTTAAGGGCATGTCAGTTTCCCTGTACGAATGGAGCGAAAGCCCAGAGGAGTGCGGCAGAATGCTGCACTCCTCCGGCAAAGTCTAGATCATGGTGAAAAACAATAGCAAAAAGTTTAGGGGTTGCCACATGGAAGGAAAATTACCCACAATTACGAAATCTTTCCTAACACTCGCCCTTCCCAGACTATGGACAGGGGGAACTAATCCACCCCTGGATGAGTCTCTTGTTCAGGTAGGTTAAACATTCTGGACAACCCATCAGCATTGCTATGTTGGACACCTGGCCTATGCTCAATAGTGAAGTCGAAGCCTTGTAGACTTATGGACCACCTAAGCAACTTTGGATTCTCCCCCTTCATGTTCATTAGCCACTTTAAGGGCTTATGGTCAGTTTGCACAGTGAAGTGGGTCCCATATTTATTTATTTATTTTTTTATTTATTTATTTGTTACACGCCCAGACCCTCAGGTGTCACGGCGAGGATATAAGATGCCTTAGGAATTAGTCATATTCATACATTACATTAGTTGCTTTACATGATATAGGTTACAAACATATTCACAAAAATATACAGTGGCCTAGGTATTCACAGCAGTATCCGCTGGGAGGGGACCTATCTTTGGGTGCTAATATTGGTTGAATAACCAGGTTTTTAGCTGTTTCTTAAAGGTCGTGAAGGAGGATGCTTTTTTGATGGTGGTGGGTAGGGTGTTCCAGTGTTTGGGGGCTAGAGTGGTGAAGCTGCTGCCCCCTGCTCTTGCGGTTTTGAATCGGGGGGGGTCCAGGAGGAGTTTGTCATTGGATCTCAGTAGTCTAATATTAGTTTTAGGATGCAGAGTGTTGTTGAGGTAGATGGGTCCTTTTTTTGTGATGCATTTGTGGGTGATGCATAATGTTTTGAAAATGATGCGGGCTTTGATGGGGAGCCAGTGGGCATCTTTCCTGGTCTTGGATATATGGTCTGATTTTTTTATACCTAGCGCTGCCCTCAGGACTTTGTTTTGCAGAAGTTGCATTTTGGCTAGGTTGGTGTTGGATGTGCCCAGTAGTAATACATTACAGTAGTCCAATTTCGATAAGACCAGTGCTCTGGCCAGGGTGAGGCAGTTAACTGGAGTCAGAAATTGGCGGCTGAGTGCAATTAATTTGGAAGTGTAGGCCGTGGAGGAGGAAAGTACATTGATCTGTTTAGTCATGGTCAGGCTAGCATCGAAGTACACTCCCAGTGTTTTTACTTGTTTTGATACTGGAATATTGGTGCCGTCGATGTTGATGGTTGAATATTCTGGCTGGAGGGTTGCTAATTTGGCTGGAGCTCCTACGATGAGGACTTCCGTCTTCTCATCGTTAAGACATAGGCTGTTTAATGCCATCCAGTTTTGTATGATGACGTAAATTTTATTGATGGTTGAAGTGTCCTGGTCATAGTTGCCTGTAAGGGGTATAAGGATCTGAGTGTCATCCGCAAAATTTGTGTATATGACACCCATATCGTCGAGTGCTGAGAACAGGAGCTTGGTATATGCGTTATACAGCGTGGGGGAAAGGCAAGAGCCTTGGGGCACTCCTATGGGGACTGGGATGGGGTTGGCTGCTTCTTTGCCTATGGACACTCTGGAGGTGCGGTCAGTTAAGAATGATTTCACCCAAGCAGTGGCTGCCCCAGAGAAATTAAATTCACGGGCGAGTGAATTACAGAGTTTGTCATGGTCCACCAAGTCGAACGCAGCTGAGAGGTCCAACAGCAGGAGAATGCAGAGTTTCCCTGAATCTCTAATGGCATCCATCTGGATTTTGAGGTCCAAGAGAGCTGTTTCAGTACTATGGTTGGGCCTGAAGCCTGATTGTCTGGTACCGAGGAGCTGGTTAGATTCTAAATGGGCTTGAATTTGGTGGTAGGCTAGTTTGTCGATGATTTTGAGTAAGAATGGGACCGTGGTTATGGGGCGATAGTTGGTTGGAATGGTGGGGTCTAGATTTGTTTTTTTTAGAAGTGGTGTAACCCAGGCTTCTTTAATGCAAGTCGGAACTGTATTGGAGTTGAATGAGGCATTGACAAATTTAGTGATGAGGGGGGTCAGGGTGGGTGCACAGGCTTTGACTAGTTTGGCTGGGACAGTATCACCTTTGCAGTTGGATGCTTTTAGTTTGGAGATAGTCTCGAGTACGAGATTGTGGGTGACTGGTGTGAATTGGAAGGGGGGGTTGGAGTTGTCACTGGAAAGGGTACAGGGATTAGAGGAGGGGGGGGTTTTTGTAGCTAGGAGTAATTTTTTGGAGTTGATTTTGTTTTGTAACATAGTGATTTTGGAAGCAAGAGCATCTTGTATAGTGGTACACCATTCTTTGCTTGTGTTAATGGGAGTGTCGGTCGGAAGTGGGTTTTCAAGTTCTCTAAGGATAGAGAAGAGCTCTTTGGAATCAGATGCTGCATTGCTAATGCGAGCATTGTAGGCGTTAGCTTTATGTGAGATGATAGCTGATTTGTAGAGGGTATTTGCGTCTTTGAATGCTTTAGCTGAGTCTGGGGAGGGATGTTTATTATGGGCATGCTCAAGAGAGCGTTTTTTCCTTCTAAGGGCGATTAGTTCCTCGTTGAACCAGAAGTTGGATTTTTTATTGAGGCGCCTTAGTTTGGAGGTTACCGGTGCTATGGTGTTAATCGCTGTGGAAAGGCATGTGTGGTAGTACTCAGCGATAGTAGTTGGGTCATTGCTGAGGATAGATTGGGTATCTAGCAATTTATTCAAAGTGGGATCGAAGTTCTCAGCTGTGAGCTTTTTAGAATTTCTACTTTCGATGATGTCCATAGGTATGTTCTTGGGTATGCAAGGTTCGTCACTAGTGATTGTAAATTCTATGCAGAAGTGGTCTGTCCAATTCAGTGCGGTAATCGGGCCTAAGGTGATGTTGGTGTTGAGGGTGAGGATCCAATCGAGGGTTCTGCCCTTGGTATGGGTGGGGGCATTGACGTGTTGGCAGAAGTTCATGTCATTTAGTGCCAGGAAGAGGGCGGTTGCTTTGGAGTCTTGGTTGTCATTAAAACCTAGATTCAAGTCACCAATGATGATACATTTCGTTTTAGGTTTGAGGAAGGGCGCCAGTATTAGTGGGATGTCTGTTTCTGGGTGGCTGTTTGTGCTAGGGGCTCTATAGATGACAACTATGTTAATTGTGGTGTTTTCATTCAATGAGAGTTTGGCGAGTAGTAGTTCGTACCCTGAGATTATTTCAATGGAACTAGATCTAAGTTTGATAGTGTTTAGTGTTTGATAGAGGTAGGGCCTCCGCTTCCGTAGGGCCCACACAACAGAGAAACATTCTTTCTCTACCGTGGACCATCTGAGCTCTCTGTCCTTAAGCTGGCGACTAATAAAACCAATAGGGTGTTCCTTACCCTTCTCATCTACTTGCGATAGTACAGCTCCTATCCCAGTGTCAGAGGCGTCCGTCTGCACAATAAAAGGTCTTTGATAATCAGGGGCCCTGAGGACAGGGGCCTGGCACAAGGAGTCTTTTAAGCCATTGAAGGCTTTCTCACACTCGTCGGTCCAAGTTACCTTCTTGGGTTTCTTCGGAGTGGTGAGGGCAGTCAGAGGGGCAGCTATGGTGCCATAGTCTGCCACGAAGTTTCGGTAATACCCTGTGAGTCCTAAGAAGGCTCTCACTTGGGTCTGTGTAGTGGGGGTAGGCCAGTCTTGTACTGCTTGTACTTTACTGGGAAGAGGCTGTATCCTCCCTCCACCTACTTCATGTCCAAGGTAAACCACTGAGCCTTGTCCAATCTGGCATTTACTAGCCTTTATGGTCAAGTGTGCTTTCTGAAGAGCCTGGAGCACAATCCCGAGGTGTTTCACATGGTCTTCCCAGGTGGCACTGAAAACTGCTATATCGTCCAGATATGCAAGACAGAATTCGTCCAACCCATTCAACACATGATTCACAAGCCTCTGGAAAGTGGCAGGTGCATTTTTCAACCCGAACAGCATTACCCTGAATTGGTAAAGGCCGTCTGGAGTAGAAAACGCTGTCTTCTCCTTGGCAGTTTCTGCTAAAGCTATTTGCCAATAGCCAGCAGTGAGGTCAAACGTGCTGAGGTACTTGGAGGCACCCAAAGTATCCACCAGCTCATCTGTTCGAGGCAAGGGGTGTGCATCTGTCTTGGTGAGAGCATTCAGAGCCCTGTAATCCACGCAGAACCTCAATTCAGAAGTGCCTGCCTTTGGAACCAAAACCACAGGGCTGGACCAAGGACTACTAGAGGGTTCAATCACCCCAAGGTCTAACATCTTGTTGACCTCGGTCTTAATATAAGACCGAACTTTGTCTGACATCCTGTATCCCCTACTTTTGGTAGGTACACTGTCTCCTGTGTCTATGTTATGTTTTCACCAAGGTGTCAAACCAGGCGCCTGTGAAAACAGGGGGTGAACTGCCTAAGCAAACTTTTCACCTCAGCCTGATGATCAGAAGTCAGGTGAGGGGCCACTCGGACACCCACAAAGGAGCTATGTGAAGGACCGCTTTGGAACAGGTCGGGGAGAGGTTCAGACTCCTCTTCCTCACCATCTGAAGCCAGTAGCAGTGCTGCGATTTCGACTCTTGGGACGAAAGCCTTCAGCCTATTTACGTGAAACACTTTTGGAGCCTGTCCAGGCCTTCCAAGGTCCACTAAATAGTTAACCTCACCCAGGGGCTCCACCACTGTGTAAGGGGCTGACCATTTGTCTTGTAAAGCTCGAGGCCTTATGGGATTCATGATCAGGACTTGCTGACCAGGTGTAAAGTTGATGAGGGAAGCTTTTTGGTCGTACCAATGTTTCACCAGCGCTTGTCCCACCTTCAATTTATCACTAGCCAAGCCCATCAGAAGTACCATCCGTTTTCTGAGCCCCGGCACATAATCTACTACGTTGGTAGTAACAGGGGGAGTGGGCATCTCCCATCCCTCTTTGACTATGGCTAAGGGTCCCTGTACAGGATGACCGAACAGAAGTTCGAAGGGGCTGAAGCCAACACCCTCCTGTGGTACCTCTCGGTAGGCAAACAGTAAGCATGGTAAAAGAAGATCCCATTTTCTTCTCTGAGGTTCTTCTAGAGCCCCAATCATGCTCTTTAACGTTCTGTTGAAACGTTCCACCAGACTATTGGTATGGGGGTGGTATGCAGAAGAGAACTTGTAGGTCACCCCACATTCTTTCCACATAGCCTGCATATACTTCGACAAAGTTGCTGCCACGATCCGACACAACTTCTTTAGGGAAGCCAACCCTAGTAAATATGCCAGGTAACGCTTTTGCAACTGACTTGGCAGTTACAGTTTTCAATGGGATGGCATCAGGATATCTGGTTGCACGGTCGACCAGCACCAGGATAAACCTATTGCCTGAGGATGTTTGCGGGTCAAGGGGACCAACGATGTCGATCCCTACCCTTTCGAATGGTATTCCCACAACTGGGAGTGGTACCAATGGAGCTTGGATTGTCGGGCCAACCTTACCAGATAACTGGCAGGAGGCACAACTCCTGCAGTGACTTTCTACTTGCACTCCCATCTTGGGCCAGTAGAAGTGCATGGGTAACCTTTGCTTGGTCCTCTTAATACCAAGGTGACCAGCAAGGGGCACTTCATGCGCCAATGCAGGAGGAAGGGTCTTACAGCAAGGGGAACCACCAACCTCCTATGGTCTCTTTCTGTAGACTCTGTGGGCTCACTATACAGGAGTCCACCTTCCCAATACATCCGATGCGTCCCAGGAGGTTCACCCTCAAGCTGGTAGCAGGCCTGTCTCCTTAGGCCTTCCAGAGATGGGCACTCACGTTGGCCTTTACTGAATTCGTCCCTATCAGGACCACCTTCTACTAACAAGTCTTTTAGTTCAGGATGGTCGTTGGGGTCAAATACTTCAGGCATCACCACCTCCTTGTCAGGCCCGGGCGATTGACCAACTTCCTCCACCGCAGTGGGAGGCGAGCTCGGGGGAATATTCTCTTTCCCTCGACTTGACTTGTTTACTCCTTTCGCCTTGGGTTTCCCCTTCGGCTGGGGCGGCGTATTGGTCTTGGCCAATGCTGCCCGTGCTTGAGACCGTGTGTAGGGTCTGTCGGCAGTGTCTCCTACGAGCCCTAAAGCTCTGAGATCATTACCTAACAAGACCTTTCCTGGGATGTTTCTCTGAATGCTCACTGGAATCCTGACTGCTGTACCATTTAAAGTAAGATTTACAGGTATTACTGGGAACATACGGAGTGGGCCGTCAGCCAACTTAGTGGGCATCAGAATAGCTGTGGCAACTTCCTCTGAGTCTACCAAGGTAGAATCCACTACAGTTCGACTGCACCCACTATCCCTAAGAGCTGGAGTATCTACTCCATTGATCAGCACACTGTCTTTAAAGTAGTGCTTGGTATTATCTGGAATCCTAGCATAAGCCTCTGCGACTTTAGGCTCCCAGGAACCCAGGGAAACTAAAACTACCTCAGCTTCTATCCCGCTGGGAAATGAGTCTGAGGAGAAGGATGCTCCTGTAATCTCTTCTTCCTCGTAGGAGGAGAAGGCCAGATTAGCGGAGTGGACCCCCAAAGGTTAAACATTAGACCGGGGAGCCCCCTTCACGTGGTCAGTTGCTCCACAAGCAAAACAAGATCCATTGGGTCTGTTTACATAGGGAGGCTTATTGTAACCAGAGTTCTGTTTCGGAGGCTGACCTCCACTACCCTGTGAGTTCTCTTGCGTCTTACCCTTATTTTTCTTTTTGTGGCCCGTTTGAGAAGAAGATTTATCAGATTCTCCACCGTCCTTATCTTTGGACTTTTTCCCTTCCTCCTGCTTACCAGGATGAGTTTTGTCCTTATGGGACACTCGATGTGACACCCATATGTCTACTGCAATGGCCAGCTTCTTAGGATCCATCTCCTTCGAATCGGCCAAATGCTGCTTAAGCTCCGGGGAAGAAGATGCAAAAATGTGTTCCAGCATGACAAGATTAATCATGCCTTCAAAGGTAGAAACCTTATAACCTTCGACCCAGCCAGTTAAGTTTTTTAAGCATTCGGTTACATAAGATACCCAAGTAGCACCTTCTTTTTTCTTGTACTCTCGGAATCGTTTTAAATATTGGGCCGGAGTCTTTCCAAACTTTAAAATGAGAGTTTGCTTTAACACTGCGAAATCAGCTCGCTCAGCCTTCGACATTTCCATAATGGCACTACAGCCAGAATGGGGCAGTCTGCTGAGTAACCAGGCAATTTTATCAGCATTGTCAACTTCTTGAACTTCACATGCATACTCAAACGCATTCAGCCAGTCCATAATGTCATTCCTTTCCTCATACACACTGAGCAGATCTTTCGGAAACCGTGGATGAGAGGAGGCCTCAGACCCATGTCCAGGACCCTTGGACCCATTTGCAATCTGAAGCTTGGCCAGTTCCAACTGGTGATCCCTGTCTTTCTGTTTTTCTGCCTGTTCGATTTTTAGTTTGGCTATGCTGAACTCAAGCTCCTTCTGCCTAAACCGCAGCTCTTGCTTCTTGAATTCAAGCATAGCCTCCCCATCAGCACTGGCAGAGGAAACATTAGACATCTCATCCTCCCTGTCCTTGTGGTCGCGGTGGATCAGTGCAGCGGCAGAACTGTCGGTTCTACCAGTGAGAGCAGCCCCACCTCCTTCCGCACTGTCCTCAGAAGTTATAGCGTCAAGCTGCGCTTCTTGCCACGCCACGATTCTTTGGATCATATCCAATTTCATGCCTTGAGAGGAAACACCTCTCTCCGCACACATCTTTTTCAATGTTTCTGATTTGGAAGCATTTAAAGTTAACAAGGTATTTGTTTCCATACTGTTAGATAGGACTATGGCCTTTTTAAAGTTATACTATAACAATTCACTACGTGTCCAGGTAGGAATAACTTGAAATGCCTTAGTTCGTGCGCAACACTGGATACCTTCAGTCGTATCCCACCGCTGTACACCAATTTGTTAAGACGGATTTCTGAACTCTGCCCTGGCGGCGCAGAAGTTCAGAAGGCCAACCTAATTACTTGGAAGAGGGTTACCTCTGGACAAGCCAGACCAATCAGGGTAGCGATTGTGGTGGTCAAGACTAGGTCTCAAGAGGGATGAGGGTGACTGAAAGCCCACAATGAGCACACAAAGCAAGGACACTTACAAAGTACTCCAAACAGGTCTTATATTAAAAATATATACACATTTATTCCAAGGCCTTTAAAACAATGATCGTAGCGAGAAATCAAAATACAACTCTAGTAAACCAACACATACCAAACCAATACAATATATATACAAATACAAAAGAGTCTAAAGCGTTAGATGCACAAAATGTGTAGTCGACCTAGAAGGGAAGGAAAACAGGCAGTGCAAAATAATGATTAGACCCAGTCCGCCTTCAGAGGCACCTAACTAAAAAGAAGTCCAAGCCCTACGAAGAGTGGAGCCTTGTGCTCAAAAGTACCTGCACATGCTGGTGCCAACGGGCAAAAAAGGGAGTCTCTTCGAGGGAATCCGGCAGTTCAGTTTGGTGCACAAATGAAGAACAACAGAGTTCCGCGACTCAAGCGCAGCCTCCACTGTGGGCAGAAGCAGAGCGCGAGTACGGAAAGGCGTACTGTTTTGACACCACGGGGAAAAGCTATGGGCTCCTGCAGGAGGGCGACCAGTTCCTAGCTATGCTACTCACGGGTCCCCGATGCAAGCAACCCAGGCTTCTTCGCATCAGTTTCAGTGCTGGCAGGTTCAGGAGAGCAGGGGACGTCTCGTCGTCGTGTAGATTCTGCAGCAGCAGAGTTGAGTTAAAGATGTCCCAAACGAAGTGAACCCGCACAGTTTGTTACCACAGCAGGGCAACGGAGCGGCCGTGTGTATCTCAGCCAAATGTACACTACTCACTTCAGACCAGGGAACGCCAAGTGTACGAATCGTGTGAGAGTGACAAGGACTCGAAATACTACACAACCTGGTGGCGGTTACAGAGCAAGACTCCTGGGTAGGCTGGTCAGTCTGCTGGATGGCCCAGAGACACTTCCGAAGGCTTACGTGCAGGAGATGGTGAAGATGCCGAGAATAGCTGTTCCTGCTATTCCAAGGGTCGAAGTACAGTACAGGCCTTCTGGTTCGATCAGAGGTAAAAAGGGTTTCCCAAGGAGACAGCAGTGCAGAGGAGCAGTCCTTCAGCGGGTCACCAGCGATTCCTCGGTTCAGCCTCGTGGTTGCAGGATACTTGGCTCCTGTATTCCTTTGTTCGTGTGAACTCAGGAGATCGACATGGTAGTGGCGTTTCCAGCCCCCTCTTATCCACGGTTCCCTTCGTGCCAAAACGGAGGGGACCCAATGGGAGATCCGCTCATCAACACTCACACCATACGTGGACCTATCACGGACCACGGTGGTCCCAGGCATTCACACCACCCTAGACTCTCTGGCACCCAGGATGTGTATTGGGACCAGACATCCCAGCCCACATCCTGGAGGCACACACAAGGCCTATAGAAGCCCGCAAAAACATCCGTGTTTCGCGGGAAAGTACATGCCCAAATAAGGAAGGCCCCGGGTGGCTCGACCTGGGGAAGGTGAAGGGAGCAAGACGGTCAGCGGACAGGACAAAGGAGCCTCGTGGTCTGGCCATTTTGGGAGCCAGGCCACCATTTTGGGCTAAGCGCGAGAAACGCGCTTATAACGCCAAAAGGAGCTCAAAACACAAGAAACGATCGCTGCCACCATTCCCGTCCGTGATTCACTTGCACCGATCAGTTACAATCCAAAAATAGTATCTAGGGCCTGTAGAAGGCTAGAGACCCAAGAGAGCAGTGACTTAGCTTACAGTGCCCTCTTGTGTCATGTTGCACGAAAGCCGCAACATGATAAAGAAACTACGGAAAACAGCGTTTCCCAGTACTGACTGTCTTAAGGGCATGTCAGTTTCCCTGTAAGAATGGAGCGAAAGCCCAGAGGAGTGCGGCAGAAGGCTGCACTTCTCCGGCAAAGTCTAGATCATGGTGAAAAACAACAGCAAAAAGTTTAGGGGTTGCCACATGGAAGGAAAATTACCCACAATTACGAAATCTTTCCTAACAAACACACTTTATCAACTGTTATATTAGTCTTTTCTCCCAGAGGGGTGTAGGTAGTATGTTTCCCAGCAATAAAAAGTGTTATACAATTTAAAACACATGGAGGAATCAGCACTGTCAAAGCCAATAGGGATGATAAGAAGAGCCTTTAGGAAACCAGGACAGTCAAAGTCAAGTGGATAGTTCTAGTTCTGATGCAGAACTTTGTAGAGCACGTTAATCAAACAGTCAGTAGTTCTTCAAGAAACACAGGCGCTCAAGGGGAGCCTACTTGCTAGGGCAAAAGCTGCCAGGCCTGCACAAAGGATTTGAGGCCAACTCGAAATTGGAGACTGTAGTACTTGCCAAGCCAGGAAGCACCGAAAATGGCAAAAGGCATTTGTACCCCAAGCCCCACAGTACCTTAAGGATTAAGCAGAATGTGTAGCTGGCTTCCTTCCTGACACAGACCCTGATTCCTGCTCCATGGTGACGAAAAGGGGGGGAACCTTTCGAGGGCTTCTGCAGCACCACTCTGTAGAGGAACTCAGCAGCAATGGAGTCCACTCCCTTCAGTTGCTCTTTAAGGTTTTGGTGCCTTTTTCTTAGCGGCAAGGAGGAACTAATACCCCTGGTTGGATTGTCCTCGGTCACTCAGTCCTGAACTCTGGTTAGGGGGCTTCTGATGCTGAATTCCTGCTTCTGTAGGCCCACACAGATGCCAGAAAAGTTTCAGCCAGATTAGTTTCTCGGAAGACTATGCAGTCGATGATGGTCCAGGTACCCCGGATATTGGGATATTGCAGCAAGTCGGGGGATGGTCCAAAACAAAGCAGGCCTTGAGGCTAGTTGCTGCCACAAGCCTAATGGAGGAAGTCGTCCTTGGCAGGTCTGCCCAGTCTATGTGAAAACGGGGTCAGCACAGCTGCAAGGCTTCACTGGTGCTTTCGGGGTCCTGGAAGTCCTGGAACGAGCTGCTGGCATCTCTGCTCGTCTTCTGCTTCGGATAAACTCCCCAGCACGCCACATAAGGTGGTGTGTACTGGAACCACAAAAGAAAAAGGTAAGTAAGATAAAAGTTATCCTACTATTCTTGGGAACTGTAGTTTTCACAGGAAAATGTATTTAAACACTTAAAGGAGTCCAGGGTCCCAGTGGGTGATGTGTGTCACTAAGCAAAAAGCAGATGCCTATGGAATTTACTAGACTCAATGAAACAGTAAGAATAAAAAAATCCCAGTCAGAAAAAAATGCATGAGTGGCAAAAAGTACACTCACTCAGGAGGTTAAAATCAAAAAGAATCCAGAGTCCAGCAAAAGTGCTGGGGGTCTCTAAGGTTGAAGAGAAATAGCACAGAACTGAAAGTTCTCCCTAACATGTGAACTCAAATGTACCCAGCCAATCAAGAATATCAGTTTTAGCATCATACACACTCACCAAATCTTTGAGGAGACAAGGCTTCCTGTTCCTGGAGGTGTCAGACAGAGGACTCGAACAAAAGTGGAATCAAGGGACATAATTTTCATATGAAGCTCATGTTCCATCTTTTTCCCCAGAGTTCCAGTTCCTTTATCATTTCTTTGTCTCTCATTTCAGACTAAATCTCCAGTTTTCTAAACTCAAGCTGCATTTTTATTTTCTCTAAACCAGACCTCTAAAGCACAACAAGCCACACGCACTTCACTACACCACAACAACAAAACCAACCTCAAAGAACAGCACATGACGGCTACTAACCGAAAAAAGCACATCTAAGATCAGCGAACAGTGTAAACCGAACTGAAGCTGCCAACAGCACATCACAGCTCCTTTGCGTTTTTCCTGCACAGTCCTACTAACTCACCCTACCCTCTTGCTTTTCAGATCCACCAGAGTGCCAGAGGACCACTCCTGTGGTGATAGTGTTTGGTATAAATATCCTTTAACATTTCTAGAACCAGCTCAGCTGACATATTTAGACATGGGTAGGGAGGTCAGAGGATTTGGAGGTGGATTAAGAATTACATTTTCATCCACATCATCATCTCCCTCACTTTTTAGAAGATGAGGGCTAAGGGTTGAACTTGCACCATCATTATTCTGTATTGGCTGGCAGTAGGGGTTACATGCCTACTCACAGATGTTTGGTAATCCAACGAATCCAATACATTTTGGATTAACTCAACTTTCTTTCTTTTAGTACCAAGACATTTTTCCTTACACAATTCTTTCAGTGTTTCAACAGTAAGAGGAATAAGAGCTTCTGCCTTCTAGTTTTCCATAGTGGACATGGTTTAGTAGTTTCCTGTATAGTAGCCTTGAAGATGGATTCCTTGAATACAATACAATCAGGAGTCAATGTAATCCAACCTACACAAATCCCACCAGCTGTAACACCAGTGTTAGGGGAGTTTTCCCAAAGTTCACTGTTAGGTATTCTTTACAAAACAATCCTTTTAGTATCAGTCTGTACTACTCATGAAACCTTGGACTACTCATGAAACCTTGGTAGAGTGGCAGAATGGTCAGGCTTATCATAAGAGGAAGAAGTGAGCCGTAGGTAAGTACACTGAACCTAGCTAGTAATGCAATTCATAGAAACACTCAATAAATGTATATTAAAAAATAGATTATATATACAAAAGAATCCCTTTTACATACTTAGTACATTGAACCAAAACACATGAGAATACTTTTTAAAGGCCACTGCTTAGTTTGTAGTTGCTCACGGTTACACTTGTTACAGCTTTTGACACTGAAGACAGTTCTACCCTATCGGTAATAACGCACACCCGCGCACCCACAAAGTAATACAATAATTGTATTTAGATAGCACAACCTCATAAGATAATGACTTTTAGGAAAGAAAATAGTTGGTTAGTACAATACTAGCAGAGTTTAAGGTTCTAGAGGCAGTTTATTCGCACAGAAAGTCTTTTAAAGTCCAGAACGCAACCCTAGCTAAAGGCAGTTCGGAGAGGTCTCAAAGTCTTGACAAGCAGCAGAACAATGAAAGCTCCTGTGGATACTTTCTAGTCTCTGGGATACATGAAGATACAGCCAACGTTGGAAACCCTGTTAAAGGACTTGCTAAAGGAACACAAGCAGCAGCTTGGGTCCGAGGTAAGAGGGGGTTTCCCTGGATACCTCTATGTGCACTCCAACGCTCTGGAGCGACTGGACGGATTAAGGTAAGCAATAGCTTTTTCCCCACAGTACCTTTGTGTTAGGCAGAATCCTGTGCAGTTCCCTTAGGGACCACTGCAAGAAGATTAAGACTACAGGAGTAAGCAGTAAACCCAATTGGTAGCAGTCCGTACTGCCCAGATTTACCTGGTAGCTGTGGCTGAGCAGTCAGACTTCTATCAAGAAGAGTAAGGCAGTATACAGAGGATACACAATAGGGCTAAAAACACAGTAGAGCAAGCAAACACTGACCACAGCTTGTTATCAAAAGTATATAATTATTTATTTAACACATACTTTAGAAAATACACTAGCACTATTAATCAAAGCAAGTTCAAAACACAATCAGAAAAGTATACACACCTCCCTTAAGAATTATTAGACAAGTTAAGTCAAAACACAATTTTTTGTCAAAACAGAGGTGAGCGCGAAACTTAGATGGCACTCCAATAATTAAGTAAAAGGGAGAGAAAAAGGCAGGTCATGAAAATAAAACAGTTCCCAACACTTTTAAAAGATCAAAACAAGTTAAAGAAGGCAGAGACTACTGTAGAGCCAAAGTTCATAGGCCAGGCCCACTTTAAATGGAGCAAGGTGAAATGTGCCAAAGATCACACAGTTTAGAAATGCATTCAAGTCTTTGTAAAAATGTTCAAAAGAGGTTGAGTTAATTCAGAAGGTAAAGTTAGAAGGTATGGGGGCCAACCCAGTTGGAAAGCCAAGGATTTAAGGGTCACCTTTAGCAAACTGTAGAAAGGGAGGCCAGGTGTAACACAGTACCTTTAAAGTTGAGGAAGCTCCAGCGGTGGCAGTTGTTCCTGGCAGCGGGTGCAGTTCGTGGTTTCGACCAGGGGAAGAGAGGATCTCGTCGAGGAGGAAACTTGGAGTCGAACTGCCCAGGGAAGAGACCAGCTGCGGAGTTCGTCAGTTAAAAGGTGCGTTCCTGTTATTCGCAGTCACAGTGGCTATCCGGCCGCCAGGGTGCTTGGCACGGGCGATTTGAACAAGAGACGTCCTGGAAGGCGAACTGGCGAACTGGTTGATCCCACCAGCTCAGAGGAAGAAGACTCTTTCATCAGAAGATCTTCTCTTGTCGTCGGGAAAGTGGTGAGGTCGTTGCAGCAGCGCTCCACCGGTGGTGTCGTCGTTGCAGATGGTTCAGCTTCTCCCCTCTTCGGATTTCTTAGGTCCTGTGGCGTCCCAAAGGCCCTGTTTTTATGCAGAATAACACCCATTCAACAGCCTAGCTGTCACTCATACATGCTAAGTGGTGAGCCGGGCGGCTCACCACTGGGCCAATCAGAACAGAGTGCGACTTGAGTTGCTAAGGCAACGCAGTCCAGGGTGCCAATTCCCCCACCCACACATCCCGTGGAACCCAGACAGAGTGGCACCAGTTGGAGGGCTTCTGTGGAGAAGCCTGCCATAAAGTGGAACAAAGGGCCAGACCTTGGTTGGAGTTACAGAGACGGACATGAACGCCATTTTAGAAAAGAGTTCTGGCAAAAAGACCCAACCGTGATTTAATATTAAATAAATAAACCAGTGGTATCTTTAACATTGCACCAAAAAGTGGTGCGTTTAAAATCAATGGGAAAATCCCATAGGAAATATTTTCCGGTGGAATATTTTGCATGGTAACCACTGCCACCAGCCAGAAACTCGACAAGGGGGACTGGACAGTGCCCCCTTGGAAACAAACCCAGGGGCAATCGAATTAACCACTTCCAGTACTTCCACAATATGATGGTTTGTACTGGTTCGGTTCACAATTTTGGACTAGTAAAGTCAATGGTGACTTTACATGCCCTGGGAGACAGTAATCAGTCCCAGGGTATGGAGTCTATGTTTGGGGGTAACTATGACACCCCTGTGTTACTGCACTGAGGGTGCTGTGTAACACAAACACTAAAAACAGATGATACCCTATGGAGTAAAAAGACCCCATAGCCCATAAGCACACAAAAAGTCAAAGACATACCTCAAATCATGCCTAAGAGTGGGAGGAAAAGAGTCTTGCTCTTAGCAGGAGAAAAAAACAAACCCCAAAAATCCAGCAAAGCTGCTGGGGGACTCACTAGGTTTGGAAAATTAGCAACGCTCTGGAGCGACTGGACGGATTAAGGTAAGCAATAGTTTTTTCCCCACCATACCTTTGGTTTGAAGACATGTTTGTGGCTGGATTCTCCTCGATGTGGCTGCGCTGGACCAGACCTCCGGATTCCTTGGTCTGGTGACGAAAGGCAGGGCAATTGCCGGGATCTCTCGGCAGCAGTCTCGAGGGAGGACCTCAGCACAGATTTCAGCCACTTCTCTGGTCACTGCAGTTATGGCGTCTTTCCTGCGACACCAACAAAGGACGCCATTCGCCCAGACAATCTTATTTGGTTCCTGAAGTCCCGCACTCTAGTAAGGGGACTTTGACAGGTTGGATTGTGTCTCTAGAGGTTCACCTGGAACTCAGCAAAGACTTGGACGGATTCAGCCTTTTCACGACGATGCACTTCAATTGGGTCAGAGGTCTCTTGGTTTTGGGGTTCTGCAGCTCTGGAGAGAGACAGCTCCTCGGGCTATGGCTCTGATTCAAGTTTGTTTTGGGACTGGTTGTTCCCACCAGTCAAAGGGAAGGAGTCGTCCTCTTCAGAGTTCCTCTGTTGCACAGAAAACGGGGTCAAGACAGCAGTGGTTGCTTCACATTGTTGCAAAGGGTCTGCAGGCGTCGCTGGTCGTCGTTCTCTTTGGTTACTTCAGTTTACAGTGGCCGAATTACCTTTCACCTCAAGAACCTCACCTTTTATACAGTTCCAGCACACACTCCTCCGCAATCTCTCTCAGCATTTTACAGAAAGGGGCAGGTGGCTGTCCAATCAGGACAGCCAGACCCCCAGTGGGAGCCAGTTCCAGTCAGGCACTCCGAAAGAAAAAACAGGGGAGTGAATATCTCCTCCCCCACTTCCTGACTGCCCAAACACACTGGAGCCAAGGCGGGGACACGCAAGGGTTCCTGCCAAAGGCAAAACACACACACACAGACCTCTCCCTCCCAGGACGGTAGAAGAAGGCCTGACAAAGAAAAACCACGCTAAAAATGGCAGAAAAAGAAAGGAGTCACCAAGTTAGAACTTAGGTAGCCCCTCTGAGCACAACCGAGACTGTGAACACAGTCTGCGGTAAAAAAGAACATAATGGTTGGTAGAACACGTCCACTGCCACCAGCGATAATCAGAAGGTTGTCTATGTGACTAAAAACTAACACTAAAGTTGTTTAAAGCCTCATTTAGTTGTGACAGCTGTGAAACCATCTGTTTGAAACTAACATTCACCCCCAATAATTGCCTCAATTTAATAGTTGTCTACCGACCTCCGTCATTAAGTTCAGATTTTTCTAATGAACTATGCTCCCAATTAGTCAATCTGAAATCCACTAACACATCCTCCCTGGTGGTAGGTGATTTCAAATATTGGCGGGGGGATACAAAGGATAAGGAAGCGATCTCGTTGGAGAAAGCACTATATAACCTAGATTTCATGATTGTAAATGAGGTAGCCACCACTCCTCAAGGAAATCAATTGGACTGGGTTATAGTAAATAATTTGAAATACCAAAACTGCAAGACTGAGCCATGTATCTGGAGTCACCATCATTTAGTCACTTTGAATATAGAACTCAATGCTCCCTTGACTACACATAACCCACAGGTCAAGGTCACCAGCAGAAATTTCAAAAATCTGACAGAACATATCCAGCCATGCTTAAATGCAGTACTTGCCTCCTTTCAGGAGCAGGACACATGTGATGTTTTGCTTCAGAAATACACTACTCACATACAAAAACTATTAGACAAAATAGCCCCAATCAAATCTAACAGCCAGGAAAATCAGCAATCAAAAGAAATCGTATAATCAAGACATAGAAACCACTAAAAAAGAAAAAAGAGCCCCTGAAAGGAAGTGCCACTCAGACAGGACCACTGAAAATAAAGAGAGATGGAAAGCAGCAAACAAGAAGTATAAAGATAAAATAAGATTAGCCAAGGCCAACTATTTTAACAAGGAAATTGAATTAGCTGATAACAAGACCAGCAAACGTTTTGAAATACTCAAGAGTGGAGAGAAACAGCAAAACCTTACCCCACCTGTGTCACCATCGAAAGAACACTGCGACACTGTGCAAAATGCGTTTTCTGCCAAAACAGCCAAAGCCAGGCAGAACATTATCAACGCCAGGAATAAACTAAAACAGGACATTAGCACCACGAAGATGGTTAGAAATCAGGAACAGGAGAATTTCTCTTTCACCCCCATAACTGAAACAGAGCTACTGGAGGTGCTTGGTCACATGAGGCCCACGTCTTGTGTGGAAAATGTTTTACCACCCAACATCATCCTTCAAAATAAAGAGCAACTTGCTCCCATTTTACTAAGAATTATTAACGCCTCATTTAAAGAGGGTTTAGTTCCTGAGGAAATTAAAAAGGTTACCATTACACCTTTAGTGAAGAAAGTTGGGCTGGATCCCAAGGACGCAGGGAATTTACAGCCTATCACTAATTCTAATTTTATACTCAAAATCCTGGACAAAATAGCTACCCAGCAGCTGCAAGACCATGTAGAAATCCATGTATCCCTACACCACCAACAGTCCGGTTTTAGAGCGGCACACAGCACAGAGACGGCTATGCTGGATCTCCAAAACCACATGCTAGGACTCATGGACAGGAGTAAAATTGGGATTTTGATGCTTCTTGATCTTAGTGCGGCATTTGATCTGGTCGATCATGATCTACTGGTCAAAGCCTTGCGAGACATTGTGGGCTGCCCGGATATAGCACAGAAGTGGCTAGTTTCATTTCTCACGAATCGCCAAGCTAGAGTTCACTGGGGAGACAATTTTTCTGATCCTACTCTAATTCTCTTTGGAGTGCCCCAGGATGCTAGCCTTTCACCTATGCTCTTTAATCTGTATATGCGTGCACTGTGTGACATCTTGACGGAATCCAGAGTTTTCTTCACTAATTACGCTGATGACACGCAGCTAATATTAGAGCTAGATGGATCTCATAGAGCAGACAGTGAAAAGATAGGACTTATATACATTAAAATAGATGATTGGATGCAAGCCAACTGGATGTGCCTCAATGATTCTAAGACGGAACTCATTTTGTTTGGATCTAGCCGCCTCCTAGACAAACTGGGGGGGGGGGGGGGGGGGGGGGAGTACAAATCATTTCAGATCAAAGAGGCCATCCTAACAGTATCCAGTCAGGTTAAAACCCTGGGTATGATGATGAACTCCTCTGTTAACTCAGAAGCCCAGGTCAACTTCTTGCGAAAGAACACAGCCTATTACTTGCGGCTCATGAGGATTATTAGACCTTTTTTGAGCGAAAACACCTTGGTCACCATTGCCAGGGTGGTGGTGTTGTCTAGGTTAGACTATGGCAATGCCCTTCTCATAGGCGCTCGTGCTAAAGATCTACACATCTGCCAAGTCATCCAAAATGATGCGGTAAGAATAATGAAGCACCTTACGCGAAGAGACCATATTAACACGGCTAGAAAAGCGCTACACTGGTTAGGAGTTGAAGAGAGGATTAAGTTTAAATCCCTCATGCTCGTGCATAAATGCCTTTTTGGGAAAGCACCCAACTATCTGAAGAAGAGTATCCTACCTTATACACAGAAGAGACAGCTGCGCTCGGCTGGAAAAAATCTGCTTGCAGTCCCCAAACACAATCTTAAATTAGCGATGGGCAGATCCTTTGCTGTGCAGGCAGTTCAGATGTGGAACTCCCTTCCAGTGATTCTGAGACTACAGGAGAATCACTTACGATTTCGAAAGCACTTGAAGACTCACCTCTTCAAGTAATCCCACTTTCCAGACCTTCTACTCCTCAAGCTGCACCACTAAGATCACTAGATAGTTTGTGTTTTGTTTGTGCTAACGTGCCCTGATGCCTGCGGCTACCGGCGCTATATAAGCTCACATTACATTATATAAACTCACATTACAATCTCTCAGAATATAAAGTTTAGGGAGAAATACTAAGTATCTTTCTATCCTTAAGAACAGTAGAACGTAAGGATACATAAAGAATCTCAAAGGAGAATCCAAAGGGTTCCCAGCAACACTGCCCATAAGTAGCTCGTGTGCTTCAAAAGTAAAATACAGATTCCTTAAATGAGATATGGAGGAAAGTAGACTTCATATGACGTGTAAAACACAGAACAGAGTACCAAAAGACAGAGCCCATTAAAATGAATGAGTGGAAAATAGCTCCACTCATTCTGGATTAAAGGAAAACATTCTAGAAGTCCAGCAAAAAGTGCTGGGGGTCTCACTAGGAGACAGGATGAGGGGACGAAGCATAAAAATGATACATCTCCCTAACAAAAGGCTCTACATTATCAGAACTGCACCAACTGCAACATGTGTTGCTGGACTACTGGCCGAAAGCAACGCCTCCATTATGTTCTTCGGGGGTCCCAATTCGTGTGTCTTAACCTCTCAGAAACCAGGCGTGAAGGTTGAGGGTCCCGATTCCTGGGTGAAGAATGCAACCCCCCCTGCCTCTTGCGAGAGCAGGTCCTCTCTTTGGGGAAGACGAATTGGAGGGCAGATGGGACTGGAAGAAATGCATATAGTAGTGACAAATCCCAGTCCACTGTCTCCCAGAGCTCCACTCGGAGGAAATTCCCTGGAGCACGACAGGTCGCACTTCCTGTTGACACTGGATGTAAACAGATCCACTAGAGGGGTTCCCCAAAGGGTGAAGCTCTCTTGAAGGACTTTCAGAGCTAGCTCCCACTCGTAGGAGACGGTGCTCTGCCTGCTCAGAGTTTCCGCTGTGTGTTCTCCTTTGCGGCTCCGTGAACTGCTTATATGGAGATTCCTTCTTTACGTGCCCAAAGCCAGAGCTGCATTGCCTCTCTGCAAGTGGTAGTGACACTACACCACCTCTCTTGTTTATGTAAGGCATGGCCACAGTGTTGTCCGTCATTATTAGGACGTTCTTTCCCCGTACAGAGGGCAGAAAGGCCATCAGCGCTATTCTGATTAGCTCAGAGCTCTTGATGTGTAGTTTGGACTGCGATGGAGACCAACAACCGCTAATCGTCAGATCGCTGGTGTGAGCTCCCCAACCTCTGAGGGAGGCATCCGTAACTACTGTAATCTCCGGCCATGGTTGCCAAAAGGGTTACTTCTTCAACACATTCTCCTCGGAGGACCAACACAGGAGATCCTGCGCGACCTTGATCGGGACCTGAAGCAGATCTGTCAATCTGCCGTAGAATTGTGACCACTGGGATCTGAGGGCTCATTGAAGAGACCTCCTTCTCAGACGGGCCTATGGCACCAGAGAAATGCAGGATGCCATGAGACCGAGCAACCTCAGATAATCGAAGGCCGGTAGATGCTGGGTATTTTGAAACTTCATGACCATCTGCTGAATGTGATGAGCCCTCAACTCGTGTAGCAATGCTTTCCCAGAGGAAGCATCCAGGACCGCTCCAATGAATTGAAGCTTTTGAGAAAGTATGTTGGACTTCTTGAAATGGAGGGAGAACCCCTTCTTATGGAGAGAGTGGCAGGTGATGCTGAGATGCTCTATGACCTGTTAGGGGGAACAGGCCCTGATCAGCCAATCGTCCAGGTAGGGGTAGTTGTGAATCCCAGCCCACAACCCCTTAGACTTGCTGCCACTACCACCATTAACTTGGTGAAAACCTTTGTGCCGAAGGTGAGCCCGAATGACATAACTCGAAACTGAAAATGAGAACTGCCAATGGCAAACCTCAGGTACTTCCTGTGCTTGTGATGAATAGGCACATGAAAGTTAGCATCCTGAAGGTCCAATGATTACATCCAATCCTGGAGGTGGAGGGCCCGGAGGATATGAGGAAGAGTGACCATCTTGAACTTGTCCTTCCCGAGGAACTTGTTCAAACATATCTCAAGTCCACGATGGGTGTTAATCCTCTGTCGTCCTTTGGGATCAAAAAATAAGGGGAGTACTGTTAGGGAGAAGTCTCATTTCTGTGCTAATTCCCTTCAACCTTAGAGACCCCTAGCTCTTTTGCTGGACATTAGGGCTTTACATTTTTTTCCTGGAGTGAGTGAGACCCTTTTCTCACTCTCTCATATATTTTTCATCCGATTTGGACACTGTGTTCTTTTGTTTTTGGAGTCTGACAAACTCCATAAGCATCTAACTTTTGCATTGTGACACACAGCACCTTCAGTGCAGTGTCACAGATAAGTCCTTTGGATTTATAATGAGGTTTAAATACCTTTTCTTGGGTGAACTACAGTTCCCAAGAAATGGTAAAGTGAAATTGACTTTACTTACCTTTTTCCTATGTAGGTCCAGCACACCCCACCTTAATGTGAAGTGCTGGGGGTTACTTATTAGCCTCCTTTCCCTACTTACTCATGTAACATTTTTTATGTTACACTCACTACTTTAAATGGCTGGTGGCAGTGGTTTAATTTTCCTACCATGGTGCGTTTCTACCGCAGGCTGAATCCTCAGCTGCAGTAGTGCACCCATTGGGTCCCATTTTGTCAAAATGCCCCGGTCTTTTTTCACCATTTATTGTTAGTGAGGTCTTTCTTGGGTTTTACTCTGTCCGCCAAACCAGGTTTAACCCTTTTGTTCATTTTGCCTTTGGTGGCTTCAGTACTGAAACCCACCTTTGGATCCAGTGTGTCTGGCAGGGCAGGAAGCGAGGGAGGTGCCCGAAACTCCCTGTCCTTAGTCTCCTTGGTTACCTGAAGGCACCCAGTGCTGATGGGCTGGCTGGCTGTCCTTTCAGGACAGCCATCCTGCTGTGTGAGTGACAGCTAGGTTGTGCATACATGGGGAAAAACCTGCATAAAAGGCAACGCTTCTTGAACTGAAGGCAGAGTCGACCACTGGACGAAACATCTGATGAAGGAATCATGAGGAGAAACTTCCTGCATCCTCCTGGACCCTTGAAGTGCCCAGTGAAGCCCTGCTGCTGTGCTGAAACTACTTTTCCGAATCAACTAGAGAAGCTCGGGAGAGGACTTCTTCCCTTGGGTTAGTGGGACCAACTAACCCCAAGACAAACTTTGCTGGAGGACCTTCTCCAAATGGCTGTACTTCTTTGCTGCTGCTGGAGCCGAGTGCCAGGGGGTCGAGAAATCTGTAATCGAGTGCATCGCCTTTTAGCCAAACCAGAGATCCAGGAAGATCCTGACGACCCTCTTGAAGCAGGACCCCCGCTCGAGTCACCTCACAAGAGTGCTGGACTGAAGGAGTGAAGAGAGTCCATCAAGGGTCAAACAACCGCAGTGGTGCTATTTGCTGGTAGCTGAAACCATGAAGTGCAGCTGAATTGTAAAGAGCCCGTAGCTGCCGATGACCTTCAAACTGCAGTGCAGGAGTCCTCCAAACGTCCTCCCTCTTGTCCCCACGACTGAGGCCCAGGAACCCAGGATCTGCAACCAGAACAGAAGTCAGCTGGATCCTCTTCTTCAAACCTAAGGTACTGTGCCAAATAAGGGGTACTTACCTGTTTTGTCTGTAGCTCGTACTTATCATCTCACTTGAGACTTGCAGTAGCTACTTTTTGCAGAGTTGGTCTCAGCTCTGACCCTCACAAGCCCTACAGTGATTTGATTTTTTTTTTAACAAACTCTCTAACTTTGTGCAAGACTTTTGTGCTATCTAAGAAGTGCCTCAGCTCCATCGACATTGTTCAAATTGACTTTGCCTGTCCTAGCTCCCTGCAGACTCTTCTGACCCATTGACTTTGATTCTGACTGTCCCTCATAGGTGATACACAAGTTTAACTTCTTCTGACCCATTGACTTTGATTCTAACTGTCCCTCATAGGTGATACACAAGTTTAACTTGTATTGCTGGAAAAGGTTCTATCTAGACTTCATTGGGAGATTTAAAAGTGCTCATATGCTCTGAGAACGTGTTAACCTTTTTCCTTCCCTTACCTTTCCTTTTCCACAACATCAGAATTGTACCAAATGCAAAAGTGATATATAAATGCCAATACTGTCCTAGTAATTTAAGTCACTTCAGGGTGTAGGAAGTGTGTATGAAGCATCTCCAAAGAGTATCTACTTGCTTAACTTGATTCTGAGAACGAGTTCTGAAGTGTATTTTTATTGTTGCACATTGCCCTGTAACGCTCACCTTGTATCCACAGGGACGCCGTTCGACAGGTCTGGACGCTTCTGGAAACACTGCACCTTCTCCGGGATTCGTGCTGCCAAGGGCCACTTCTAGAAGACAGGAGGTGGGTTTTAGCTACTACACTTTCCCTCGAGGCCCACCTCCCCGTTCTCCCCTTGCGGTTCCCCTTGGGACTTTTCTCACCTCGGTTTTCATTAAGGTGCGCTCTCCGTCCAGCCGTGCTGGGCAGGGGCGCATCGTCGCTGGGCACCGTACCGCAGAGTTACTTCACTGGCGTGTGCCTGGAGTCCAGTCCGGCTGCGACTCCACTTTTGTAAGTCTTTCGTATTAAGAATGAATGTCTGTATTTGTAGATCCCCCGAATAACCTTCACCTTCTTTCTTGCAGATGCCGAAGGGACGATGGAGAAGTTGAGCGGATGCAGGAGGCTGAGCTCGAGAAGGCAAGGCGCGCAAGGCGCAACGCTAAGAGCGTCCTTGAAAGTTGGCTAACCTCTGTTCCTTGCAGGTCACGGGAGGAATCTTGGAAGATGGTGATCGAAGAAACCTGACGCCGGATGGACGGTGTTCGAGTGGCGGTGGACTTCCAGGAGAACTTGGTAAGTAAGCTTACTTAATGTCTTATTCTCGTCCTTCTTCCCAGGTATGTTGCTGGAGATAGGTAGCAAAGGTCCAGGAAGACTCCGGATGGATGGCGGAGCTGGAGACTGGGCAGGTAAGGATGTTCTTCTTCTCTCGCCCGTGCAGCAACAGGACCCGGTGAACGTCACGCTGCAAGAGCAGAATAACGCGAAGCGCGTGCCTCGGGTCAGGTGTGGTTTAAATACCCAGCAGGTATCGCAGGTGCCTTCGGGACGGGCCCCGCCCTGGATGCTAGACTGCTTGTTGCATTTCCCCATTGATCCTAGTGGGGGCAGCCATGTTAGTCCATTGCCCATTGGAATCCACACCTGCCATGTGAGTCTGATGCCAACGGCGCCAGGATTGACTCCAGGGCACCCGAGACGGGCAGAATTGGGCCCTTCGGGCCTTGTTAAAATACTGTGGCGTGGGCCAGGAAGCCAGAGTACCTGGGCCTGGGACTAAGGTTGTGAAAGCCCTTTTTAAAGAAGGCTCATTTAAAACTGACTGTTAAATCAATAAATAATTATTTTACTAGAAACCCTTGAGTGCAAGTGTTATTTGGATACTTGTATGTGTGGATTCCGATGCTACAGCTCACATTTACCCCTCTTGAGATTAGTCTGGCTACTCAGTCACACTGCCAACTTCTGTAGTACAGACCTATACCAATAGGAGGGTTACCTAATACCAGGAGGACATGACTGGTCTGGTCTACCAAGAGGACATGACTGGTCTGGTCTCCCACTGGGTTACTGCATACAACCTTGCCTAACAAGTACCACCCCTGGTTCCTGTCTGCCAAAGGCACTGGCTCTATGGCACTTTCTCCAGCAGGATGGCAATCTCCTGCAGAAGGAGCAAATCTGGAACTTCAAGGGAGTGGCTCCCTTGTGGGCTATCATGAGGCCTTCTCAAGAAAGGGAGTTAGTGACCTTGGGCTACAGTTTGCAAGGCCCAAGCATTAGAAGTAATACAAATGCTGACTCAGCCCGCCTTTCACTACGGTCCTGTGTACCACGGCCTCAGATGTTTTTTTGTAGCTGTGGCAGCAGCTGATAGTAAAGAGGCTGCAGCTATTTGGATGGTTTTACCACCTCATCCACTGTGAGGAAATCATCTGTGGCCCCTTTGTGTGGCCTATCCCCTCGTCCTTCCAAATGATGAATAATATCGAAAGGACTGGCCCCTCCAAAATTGAGGAGCTTGCAAGGTATGCTGTGGCTGGCGAATTGCCAGACCAAGCAACTTTGCAGCCACCTTTGATGATTTGAACTTTTCTAAGCTCTCATCAGCTTTGCTGCCAAACAAGTGGGAGCCATCAAAGAGCATGTTTAACAATCTCGCCTGAAAATCAGGCGCAAATCCAGACTTGCGCACACAAGCAAACCTGCGTGAAACAGTGGTAGCTGCCATTGCCTAGCTGACACTGTCAGCTGAATGAAGGCCAGTTTGAGGTGACTGGCACATGGCCTCCTTCATATCTTTAACGATGCTCAAGAAACCATCCCTTTCCTCCCCTTCGGGTAAATGGTCCGCAGCCATAGCTATGACATCCCATAGCATTAAGGAAAACTTGTCCAGAGCACAGCACATTTGTACCCCATTATTGCTTACTACGATGTAAATTACCTATCAAATCCTTCTAATTACCCTCTCTGTACACTTGTACCCCATTATTGCTAACAACAGTATATGAATGCTCACATTGATGATTACCTGTACACTTCCTATCTTGTATCACGTGCCAATTTATACTTTCTGTCACTATGTAACCATGTAAGCTTTGCATTACCTTTGCTGCGCCCTGTTACCTCCAGTCTGGAGCGCATTAGAAATTCAATAAACAAACAAACAAGTAAAAGCCATGCTACTGGCAAAGACAAATCTCTTGGCCAAGTTGTCAAATCTTTTGTCATCCCTGACGGGTGGAATAGTCGGGTAGGCAGGAGCCCTAGATGATGAGGTGGCAGCCTAGACTACCAAACCTTCAGGGGCCGGATGCTTCAACAGAAAGTTCGGATCCACACAAGAAGGCTTCTACTTCCTCAGGAGATCTTTACGAACTGCATGGTTAACATCTGGGGCTTCCCAATTGGTCATCACTTTTCCTTAGAGCAGTATGAAAAGGTAGGATGGGATCTTTGAGGACCCTTATCCAAAATATCAGTTAGGTCTTCCTGCTCATAAACTGAAGCAGGCCTTCCCCAACCTAGATATTCTGTTACCCAACTCATAAGTGCCCTATAAGAGGCATCTGCCTGAGCAGAGGGCTCTGGACTGGCAAACTCCACCTCAGGAGAGTTGTCATGGTCACTTGCAACCCTGTCATGACCCTTGCCCCTGGCCCTCACTGGCAAGTCAGCCTTTCAGTTAGGGCCAGGTCAAAGACCTTAAAACCTCATCCAAGACTCTCTTGGAGTCAGTCCTGGCGCCTTTGGCGCCAGGCTCATAACAATCATGAAGACCAACATTAGAATGGGACTATTTACTTAGGACTATTTAACTTGTGGGGTTCAGCCAACATGGAGGCACACACATAGCTCAGTTACAAGGAACTGAGCTATAAGGTCTAGTCTTTTGGGTGTGGCAGGCCTGGGACTACTTTACCTGGACTACTTTGGGTGTGGCAGGCCTGGGACTATTTTACCTGGACTACTTTACCTGAGACTATTTAAACCGCACCATAACAGCAGAACATGCCTAGCGTTGTTCTGCTGTGGGCAGCGCAACGCTCACGGTGTCCAGTTTTTTTATGCCAGCTTACCTGAAACCAAGGACCTGCAGAGAGAGAAAGAACACTACGAAACCTACCTGGAACAGTATCCTGTCTTCAATCCATCGCTGACTTCAGTTCCACTCACCTGAAGGTATGAACTCCATCATCCGGCATCGCATGCATCCTGGATTACCATAACCTGGAAAGAGGAGAAAGAAAGACAGCATTAGTAAGCGTTTACTCACGTTTCCTCCCGAATGAAGAAAGCCACACAGTTCTTACCTGGGTAGTCATCTCCTGGTCAGTATCATTGCTGGAAAATTACGGCGCTCAGCGAGGAACATCGCAACCTGCAAGGAGAGAAAAGACACAGGTTAGACACAGGTTAATATAAAAGGGGAAACAGCGCTGCGCATCGCGCATTACTCACCAGACAGCATTGCGCACAACGCGTTTTCGCCTACCGGCCCATGCTCATCTTCAAGACATGATAACATGACAACATGCATGACAACACCAAAATACCTTTCCATACCTAAAAGGAAAGAAACAAGACATTATTCGAACTAAGAGGAACATAAGAACTGCATATAAAGACTGTAAGGCAGCAAACCTACAGAGTCGCAGCAGGCCCCCCCCACATCTACGCGCCCCTGCCACGAGGAGCAGGACGGAGAATCCAACTATTACAATATTAAGACCCATCTTTAACCAGAGGCCTTACCCAAGGGACCGGGAGAGGGTTTGATAGTGCAAATCATCCAACCAGGGCTGGGTGGCGTCCCCGTGGATACCAGGTAAGCGTAACAGAACGCAAAGCCTCAATAATATTATCCACCTGGGCGTCATGGAGACTTCAGAGACTGACCAGTTAGTTCAGTTGTTGGGACAGTTACGTGCTGAAGCCAGGCAAGAAACCAAGGCTCTTAGGAGGGATTTGATTGTTACTAAGGATCGTACCGACGAAATAAGTAGACAATTGCTCCAATCAGAGGCAGGACAGACCCCATTGCCTGGTAACATTCCGCCAGCATCTGTACCAACTTCTTCCACCAATCCAGTACAAATAACCCTTCCTGGGGCAGTTCCTTTAGCTCCACCTGAACGATTAAAAGGGTACCCCAAGAAGTACGCAACGTTCATGAATCAGTGTCGTCTTCATTTCCTTTGCAGACCTGGGGCTTTTCCCCAACGACCAAGCGCGGGTTGCTTTTGTCTTGTCATATCTGAGTGGCAGTGCTGCGGATTGGTCGGTACCATTGGTAAGTCAGGATAACCCGTTGTTATACGACTTTGGGGGTTTACAGATGAAAATGGAAAAACTCTTTGCTCGTCATACCCAAGGCCAAGCATTAGACAACAAACTTTTGTCACTCCATCAAGGAAGTCAAGACTTGCTTGCATATATAGCAACATTTAACAGACTATTGGAAAAAAGGACCACACTATTTCATCGGGGTCTACGAGGGGAACTAAAGGATGTCCTTGCTCAAGTGGTTAACCCACCTAAAGACTGTGGAGAATTCATCAACCTTGTGGTGCAATTACAAGACCGAAAAGCAGACCGGATAAGGTTAGACAATCGAGCTGTGCATGGCCGGTCAAAGGATAATAATCCACGTACATTGGAAAACACGGTAGAACCCATGCAAATCGGAGGTGTACAGCTCGCTTTAACTAAAACTGAAAGAAACAAGAGAAGGCAACGGCAATTATGCTTATATTGCAGAAAATCAGGCCACTGAACTGTTGGAGCCACAGAGAAGGAAGATAATAACAAGGAGTCGGAAAACTACCATAGAGGTCCGCTTGTCGAGCGAGAAGGATGAGCCACAGACCTCACACTTTGCATTACCACTAATTTTGATCAATCACCAACAACCGTCTCGGATGCATGCTGTCGAAGCATACATAGACAGCGGAGCAGTTGGGATTATGTAGACCAAGATCTGGCAGCAGAGATGGGGCTTCCCTTATGCTCCAAGTCGACTACTGAAAAAAGTTACTACTGTTGATGGGACAGAAATAGCTTCCGGACCAGTAACCCAATGTACAGCAGCACTAACCCTACTGTGCCAGGATGGACACCGAGACTCTACTGCATTCAATCTCATCAAAGCTCCTCAGTTTCGATTAATCTTAGGGATGCCATGGTTGGTAGCTCACAACTCTCTAATAGATTGGTGTGCCAAGAAGTTGGCCTTTTCCAATGATTGTGCTCGCACCTGTTATTACCAAGAAAAGGGGAAAACAGAATTATGTACATCTGCTACTCCCAGTACGGTGGCGATTGTACTAGGTGTGACTAGTACTCTACCAAATGAATACCAAGATCTTCAAGATGTTTTCCAGAAAGAACAAACCAATACTCTACCACCGCACAGGCCCTACGATTGTCAGATCGACCTCATACCTGGTGCGCAAATTCCTTGTGGTTGAATTTATGCACTTACTCTACCAGAAAACCTCCATTTGAAATCTTATCTTGATCAGTACCTGGCAAATGGATTTATCCGCCCATCTAAATCACTGGCAGACAGTCCCTTATTCTTCGTACCAAAGAAGGAAGGAGATTTGAGGACTTGCATCGACTACCGCGCATTAAACCAGATCACAGTAAAAAATAGTTATCCACTGCCCCTTATTCCCAAATTATTGGATCAAGTCAAAGACGCCCAAATCTATACCAAACTGGACCTTAGGAGGGCGTACCATCTTGTTCGAGTGAAGAAAGGAGACAAATGGAAAACCTCCTTTCGTAACAAATACGGATTGTATGAATACCAGGTAATGCCTTTTGGACTTTGCAACGCTCCTGCTGCATTCCAGTACTTTATGAATGATGTTTTGCAGGAGTTAATCGACAATTGCGCCCTGGTTTACATTGATGACATTTTAGTGTATTCTGCTACAAAAGAAGACCATGTCAGGCATGTCTGCTCCGTCCTTACTAAACTCTGCCAACAAACTGTATGCTAAACTCGAAAAATGCTCTTTTCATGTCACTGAAGTGGAGTTCCTCCGTTTTATCCTCACACCAAAAGGTATCAGAATGGATAGGCACAAGGTAGATGCCATTCTTAACTGGTCGTCACCAACTTCATTTAAAGGAATCCAGAGTAAGTTGGGCTTTGCAAACTTTTACTGCCGATTCATTCTAGATTTTTCCCAAATAGTGCATCCAATTACATCACTATTGAGAAAAAACAATAAAAAGTTCCATTGGACCAAAGAAGCAGAGAAGGCCTTTCAAGAACTAAGAAAAAATTCACTTCTGCTCCAGTTCTACAGCATCCTCACCCAGGCATCCCTTATATAGTTGAAACAGATGCCTCTAGCGTGGCTATGGGAGCTGTTCTCTCACAAAGGGACCCAGGAACTGGCCAGTTACACCCTGTGGCCTTCTGGTCATGAAAATTCTCACCTCCCGAACTCAACTATGCTATCACAGACAAAACTCATGGCTATAAAATCAGTTTTCAAGGCATGGCAACACTATCTCCTTGGTGCTAGACATACTGTCACGGTCATAACTGATCATCGAACCTGCAATACCTAAAAACAGCAAAGGCTCAATCATCCCGTCAACTGCGGTGGGCTCTTTTCTTCACTGAATATGACTATGTGATCACCTACTGGCCAGGAGTCCGAAACTGAAGAACAAGTTACTTACCAACTAGTAACGTTCTTTCGATTGGATGTTCCTCCAACGTATTCCTCATCTTAGATGTATTCCATCCAGCTTTGCTGCTCTTCGGAAATGTTTTCGGCAGAGGGCGCCGTGCGTCGATGTTGTCGAGTCGATGGTCCCTCGAAGACCTCCGTCGAGGGTGACTTCATCGGGTGTATAAGTAGCACGTGCGGCGCCCGTTGGCCTCAGTTCTGTTTTTCCCCTTTTTATCTTTGATCTTGTACTATGTATATTGTGCCGGCAGACAGGTATGAGCCTTGTGAGATTTGAGATGGCAATAACCCGAAGAAATCTACAGAGGGGTAGGCTGGGAGGGCGATGAGGAATACGTTGGAGGAACATCCAATCGAAAGAACGTTACCAGTTGGTAAGTAACTTGTTCTTCGAATGGATTGTGTCCTCCAATGTATTCCTCATCTTAGATAGACTCCCAAAGCAGTATGGACAATTCCTCTGGAGGAGGGGCTAGATTTTTCAATACTCTTAGATGGCTGAGTATAGTACTACTTTTCCAAAAGTTAGCTCCCTAGACTGGGAAGCATCCAGGTTATAGAATTTTGAGAAGGTGTTTAGCGAAGACCAAGTTGCTGCTTCGCAAATGGATCTTATTGGAATACCTCTTTGAAGGGCCGTGGAGGAGGTGATGCCTCTGGTGGAATGAGCCCTTAACCCTTCCAGAGGGTCTTTTTTGAGCTAGTCTGTAGCATTCTGAAATGCAAAGCACAATCCAGCATGAAATTGTCTGTTTTGTCACCGATTGACCCAGTTTCCTTCCTGTGTAACCTATAAACAGCTGGTTGTCCACTCTAAGTCTGGAAAGTCTAGAGATGTAAAAGCTTAAAGCTCTTTTCGGATCAGACCTGTGTAATCTTTCCTCCTCCTTCGAAGGATGGGGTGGAGGATAGAATGCAGGTAAGACAATTTTCTGACTTAAATGAAAATCAGATATTACTTTCGGTAAAAATGATGGTTTTACCCTCAACACAACTCTGTCCTTATGGAACACAGTATAGGGTGGCCCAGAAGACAGTGCCTGCAATTCACTCCTCTTCTTGCTGATGTTAGAGCAACCAAGAAGGCTGTTTTCCACGTTAGTAATCTTAATGGACACGTGTGCATAGGCTCAAAAGGAGCACACATTAAGAATTTTAGGACTAAATTTAGATCCCAGATCGGAACTTGAAATGGGTGAGGAGGAAACCCATTAGTGAGTCCTTTTAAGAATTGTATTATCAAAGGAATTTTGAAGTAGGAGCATTCTTCCGATGAGCGCTTGAAAATAGAAAGCGCCGCAAGGTAACCTTTTATTTTTGGATATTCAGACCTCTATGTGCTAGGGTCAGAAGGAAAGATAATACTTCCGGAATAGAACATAGAAAAGGATCGACATTCTTTTCTCTGCACCAGTTGCAAAACTTTTTCCAACGGCAACAGTATAGAGACTTTGTTGCTGGCCTTCTTGCCGAAAGCAACACCTCCATAACGTCACCTGGAAGGTTCCAATCCCTGTATCTCAGTCTTTCAGATACCAAGCATGAAGGTTGAGCGTTTTGACCTCTGGATGGAGAACCTGACCCTCCATTTGAGGGAGAAGGTTCTCTCTCTGAGGAAGACGTACTGGAGGACAGATGGACATGTCTAGAAGTCCAGGTACCACGTTCTCCTGGCCCAATACGGGGCAATTAAGATCATGCGGCTCCAAAACCTTCTCAGCCTCCTGATGACCTGAGGAATGACGGGAATCGGAGGGAACGTGTACAATAGTGGGAATGCGTCCCCCAGGGCTCCTCTCGGGGGAAATTCCCTTGAGCAATACCTTTTGCATTTTCGGTTGATTCCGGTTGCAAACGGGTCTACTTGAGGGGTTCCCCAAAGGGCGAATATCTCCTGAATGACTTCCTGAGCCAGTTCCCATTCGTGGAATACCGTGCTCTGCCTGCTCAGAGCATCTGCCGTCATATTCTCTTCCCCGGCTAGATGAATTGCCGTTAAAGAGATTCCTTCCTGAATCGCCCAATACCAGAGCTGCATTGCCTCTCTGCACAGGGGTAGTGACCCCACACCTCCTCTTTTGTTTAGGTAGTGCATGGCCACTGTGTTTTCCGTCATTATCAGGACATTCTTTCCCCTGACAGATGGTAGGAAGGCCTTCAGCGCTAGTCTGATTGGCCTCAGCTCTAAAAGGTTGATTGTAGTTTGGACTCCGATGGAGACCAACGACCGTTGATTGTCAAATTGTTGGCATGAGCTCCTCACCCCAGGAGTGAGGCGTCCGTCACTACTGTGATCTCCGGCCATGGTTGCCAAAAAGGTCTCCTTCTAGGATGTTCTCTGTACAGGTCCACCATAGAAGGTCTTGTCTGACCTTGTTCGGAATCTGAAGAAGATCCGTCATTTGACCCGAGAACTGGGACCACTGAGTCTTTAGGGCACATTGAAGGGGTCTCCTTCTCAAGCGTGCCTCTGGAACCAGAAAGATGCAGGATGCCATGAGGCCAAGCAACCTTAAAAAGTCATAAACCTGGAGATTTTGGGCATTTTGGAATTTGGAAACCATCTGAAGAATGTCTTGAGCCCTCGACTTGGGAGGCGAGCTCTTTCCCAAGGACGTGTCTAATACAGCTCCTATGTACTGAAGCTGTTGGGAAGGTGTCATCTGTGACTTCTTGAAATTGAGGGGGAAGCCCAGTTTGTGGAGGAAGTGGCAGATGACTTTCAGATGATCCAGTGCTTGCTCGGCAGAACACGCTCTGATCAACCAATCGTCCAGGTAGGGTTAGACATGAATCCCCCTCTCCTGAGGTGCGCTGCCACCACTACCATTAACTTGGTGAAGACCCTCAGGGGGAGGTCAACCCGAAAGGCAGGACTTGAAACTGATAATGTGAGTCGCCAACTACGAACCTCAGGTATTTTCTGTGTTTGAGATGAATCGGCACATGAAAATAAGCATCCTGGAGGTCCAATGACACCAACCAGTCCTGAGGTTGAAGGGCCCGAAGGATCTGAGAAAGGGTAACCATCTTGAACTTGTCCTTTCTGAGGAACTTGTTCACGTTTCTTAAGTCCAAGATGGGTCTCAATACTCCGTCCTTTTTGGGGATCAAAAAATACGGGGAGTACTACCCCTTGTTCCTCTTTGCTGCAGGTACTGGTTCTATAACACCTTTCTCCAGCAGGGTTAAAACTTCCTGCTTTAGGAGCGGGTTTGAAGACTTCAACGGGTGTCTCCCTGGTGGATTGCTTTGTGGTTGCGTTAGAAAAGGAACAAGTTACTTACCTGTAACTGTTCTCCAGCATGGGCCTGGCATGGATTCACATGCTCATGAATATTCCCCGTCGTCAGCCCGGGGATCCTCGGTATAGAAAAAATCAGTATCAGTTTCGTTTCGGATCTGTCTTTCTTAGTAGTAACCAATTACTGGTCTCTGGGTCAGACTGCCCCCAGCCAATGACTGCCCTCTCCCTAAGCCCCGCCTCTGGCAGCCATCCTCAGATTTGGTAGCACGTAAAGTGGCAGTATGACCAAGTGAAGAGCCGCAGAGGGGTAGGCGGGAGGGTTCGCATGTGAATCCATGCCAGACCCATGCTGGAGAACAACAGTTACAGCTAAGTAACTTGTTCCTTCTCCAGCATGGGGTCTGGCATGGATTCACATGCTCATGAATATAAGAATAGATAGCAGTATACACATGCACAACCACGGGAGGTGGCAACAGGCTCTACATTAAGCAATACAAAAAAACTCAACATTAAGCATCTCTTACCGCCTCACCTTAATCGAACAGGTTGCGCAGCACTGCTTGGACGACCCTGGACTCCTCCCTGGAGTCCCGATCGACGCAGTAGAATCTCGCGAAGGTGTGCGTCGACCTCCACGTCGCAGCCCTGCAGATGTCGAGCAGGGGCACACCACACAGGAACGCCGTGGTAGCAGCGATTGCTTTGGTCGAGTGGGCTCTCGGACGGCCGGGCAGCGTTCGGTTTGCCAACCGGTGACAGTGCATGATGCAGCCGGAGAGCCATCTGGAAATGGAAGCCTTCGAGAAAGCCTTCCCTTGATTCACAGGTCCAAAGTTTACAAACAGCTGCAATGTCTTCCGAAAACTCTTTGTGCGGTCCACGTAGAACTTCACGCTCTAGCTACGTCCAGCGAGTGCTCTCAGCCGGCGACGAAGGCGACGGGAAGAAAACTGGCAACACGAAGGTTTCGTTGAGGTGAAAGTCTGAAGGCACCTTGGGCATGAAGGAGGGGTGCGTCCTCAGCATCACCCTCGTGTCGTGAAACGTCAAGTATGGTGGCTTGCAAGATAGGGCCTGGATCTCTCCCACTCGTGCAGAGGTGATGGCCACGAGAAATGCTGTCTTCCATGACAGAAACTTCAACAGTGCCGAATGCATAGGCTCAAATGGGGCCCCCATGAGCCTGGTCAGCACCACGTGGAGCTCCCACGCCGAGGCAGGGGCCTTGACCGGCGGGAATGATCGGAACAATCCTTTCATAAATTCCTTCACCAGCCGATGAGACCACAAGGACGCCCGTCCTGTAGTTCTGGTGTATCGCGAGATGGCGGCCAGATGTATATTGATGGAAGCGTGAGCTAGTCCAGCCTTGGCCAATGACAGTAGGTACGGCAATACTTGAGGGGCCGTAATCCGCAGAGAGTTAATCTTCTGTGCACGGCACCAGACAGAGAACATCTTCCATTTATGTCCGTAGCACCGAGAGTTGAGGACGCCCTGGCCTTTGCAAGAACCTCTCTGCAGTCAGCTGGGATGTCGTATCCTCCAAACTCTAGTGATGCAGGAGCCAGGCCTGCAAGTTCAGTGACTCTGGGTTGTGATGAAGAATGGCGCCTCCTTCTCTTCAGAGAAGATCCGCGTCCGACGGCAGCTTGACTGGTGTGGACGCTGACAAGTCCAGAAGGTCCGGGAACTAGATCTGTCTCGGCCACGCCGGTGCGACGAGGATCATCCTGCCCCAGGACCTCTTGAGCTTGTTGATGAGCCGGAGCAGCAACAGCAACGGAGGAAACGCATAAAGAAATAGGCCGTCCCATGGGAACGAGAAAGCATCGCCCATGCTCCTCGGCTGAGGGAACCAGCTGGCGAACCTCCGGCACTTGGAGTTCGTCGCCGTCGCGAAGAGATCGATCTGGGGTTCGCCCCATCGACGGAAGAGCCGATCCACTTGATCCTGGCAGAGTTCCCACTCGTGGCACGAGCGCAGCTCTCTGCTGAGTGAGTCGGCGATGGTGTTTTTTATTCCTGCCAGATGAAAAGGCACCAGAAACATCCCTTGGGTGATGGCCCAATGCCACAGATCCTGGGCTTCCTTGGATAGGGCAGGGGATCTGGTTCCGCCCTGCTTCCGGATGTAGAACATCGTGGTGGTGTTGTCGGTGAAGATCCTCACCACCTTGCCCTTGAGGGACGGAAGAAAAGACCTGAGGGCCCAGAACACTGCGCGGAGCTCCAAGATTTTGATGTGGAGTGACTTCTCCTCCGGGAGCCAAAGGTCTCTCGCGTGAAGATCTCCGGAGTGCGCTCCCCAACCTTCCAGGGAGGCAATTGTCATCATCGTCACCTGGTGAGCTGGGGTCTGAAAATCTGTGCCCGCCAACAGATGAGAGCGGGTGCCCCACCACCGGATCGCCTGGCGGAACGTCTCGTTCAGTGGGATCCTGACCTCGAAGCTGCCCATCGACTGGACCCAGCAGGCGTCGAGGAACTCTTGTAAGGGGCGCATCCGAAGTCTGCAAAGGCGCACCAGATAAATGCAGGAGGACATCATCCCGAGGAGGGACTTGATAGATCTTACCCTGGCCATGTCCGTTGCACCTTGCCCAGGATGGTCCTGGTCCTTTCCTCCGACGGCGAGGCCAGCCGCGCCACTGTGCCGAGCTTGGCTCCCAGAAACAGGGCGACTTGCGACGGGACCAGGTGGGATTTTGGAAAGTTGATGGGGAACCCCTGGTCCGTGAGCAGCTGGACGGTCTTCGCAGTGTGCTCCACGGCAAGTTCCCTTGTCTTTGCCCGGATGAGCCAGTCGTCCAGGTAGGGGTAGACGTGGATCCCCTGTAGGCGCAGCCGCGCCACCACCGGTGCGAGGCACTGAACGGGAGGGCCTTGAACTGGTAGTGCCACTCTTGGACCACGAACCTGAGGAACTTTCGGTGTCTTTTTAGAATGGGGATGTGGAGTACGCATCCTCCAAGTCCAACAACGACAGGAAATCGCCCTCCTCCAGCTGTCCCAGCACGTGCTGGAGGGTGACCATCTGGAACTTCTGTGCCTTGATGTGCTTGTTCAGTCGTCGCAAGTCCAGGATGGGACGCCATCCTCCTGTCTTCTTCTTTACGAGGAAGTACCTTGAGCAAAACTCCAGAGCCCTGAAGCCTCTTTGGGACGAGCTCGATGACACCTTTCTTGAGCATCGCCCTTACTTCCAACAGTAGTTGAGGGATGTGATTTTCATTCCTTCCTGGCCACGGGTGGAACACGAGGGCACGCCCTTGGGCCAGGGCATCCAGCACCCAACAGTCGGTGGAGATGGACTCCCACACGCTGACGAATCTCGTCAGTCGGTCTCCCACCGGGGGGCTTCGGCGGGGGCCCAACCCCACGGTCGGTTCAATCTTGTTTGGAGGCCGCCTTGCCTCCTTGACCTCCCTGTCGACGACGGGCACCACCTGACTTGCCGCGTCCCCTGTAGGCCTCCTGAGACGAAGATCTTGCCGCTTGGCGGTATGTCGAGGAGCCACTGCCGGATTCCTTGGCCACCGTGATGGCGTGGTCCGAAGCAATCTCACCTTCCTGTAAGATTTCAAGGGCCAGAGCCTTTTTGGCGTCCGGAAGGCAGTCCAAAAGAGGGGCGATTTTGAACCACAACTCCCTGTCGTAGCGGGCTACGATAGCCAGGGCGTTGGCTGCCTTGATAGTCGTCGCTGCGGAAGAGATGACCCGTCGTCCCATCGTGTCCAGCTGTCATGATCTCTGCTTCCAAAAGGTCAGGGTTTTCCCAACTCCCTTGGAAGCAGATCCATAACCCAGGTTCCGAGTGCCAACCAGTCCCAATTGGGACCTTTTGGACCCAGTCCTGGCGCCAGTGGCACCAGGCTCATAAATATGCCCAGTCCCAGCGCTGGAAGCGCCGGGCTCATAATGCTTGGGTGGACTTACCTGCAGCAGACCATGCTGCTTACTTGCCTGCCAGTTGAGCCTCTGATCCTCTTCTGTTTGGAACTACTTTTCCTGTTGGGTGGGGCAGGAGCCACTCCCTAGATTCAGAACACTGGAACTCTTCTGGAAAGCAGGAACTCTTTTCTTACCTAGGCGTGGCTGTGGAAGGAGACACCTAAGCACTACAGGAGGCTATTTAAACCACACCCGATGGATGAATCTTGCTTTGCGTTATTCTGCATCCTCTGCAGCAGAACGCTCATCGTGTCTTCTGCATCTGATCCTGGGCCTAAGGAAAAAGGCTTACCATCCTGAATCCAGTCTTCAGCAACACCTATAAAGACAAGAAAGAACAGGTTAGCATTACGGTCTTCAGTGACAGCTCTTCACTTACCTGGTCCATCGGCTGTCACCAACGCCTCGCGCTGCATTCCGGCATCTGAAAGACAAAGGCTTACCTACTCTTCGTGCGCTCCGGAGGTCTTCACACTGCATTCCGGCATCTGAAAGACAAAAGCTTACCAACTCTTCGCACGCTCCGGAGGCCTTCGGCGCTGCATCCCGCATCTGAAAGACAAAACAAGGTGCGTTTAAAGACATTGGGGAACTTTAATACTCACGTGTCATTACTCCTTTCCACATCTAACCCAGTGGGTATTCCGGCACCCTGCAGCCGCTCCGAACTTGTACCTGCAAAATAAAAAGACAGTTAGAGCGCATCGTGAAGCAGGCAACAAGCGCTTACTTACGTGCTTCCAGGCGCTTCTATTCATCACACGGGCTCCATCTTCAACTCACTTCAGCCCGTCATCCGCCATCGCCGGAACCCTGCAAAAAAGGAAACATCATTACTAAAGACTTTAAAGACATTAGAATTACTCGAAACTTACCGTTCGTGCAGTAAACGACGGACAGCAGTCCTCTGAAGTCAAGAGGCCTGCTCCCCTTATCCAGTGAAGAAACTGGTTACAGCACCCTCTACCTAAGGTGAGAGCGTTAACCTTTGGGGTTCTACAGGAGAAGAGAAAGGGAAGAAGAGAGAGACATTCAATAACCCAGTTCCTTAATCCCATATTTTCTATCTGCAGACATCTTACCCTTCGAGTCAGACATACAGTGCACAGAGGTCCAGCCCAAAGAGCCAGCCGTGTGTTACACATCACCTTTGAAGATACGGTATACGCCCAGTCAAGACCGGCGCCTCTACGGGAATCAGGTGAGCGTTACACCAGCTTCCTGCCCTCGCCGTCCGGTGGGGAAGTTGATGTTGAGGCCGAAGCCCCCCCCAGCTTTCTTCTTTGCCGCCGCCGAGACGACCGAATCCGGGGTAGGTTGTACCCGAAGGCACAAGGGGGCAGCGTCGGGGACCCGGTACTTCTTCTCGTACCGGTCCCTCTTTGCAGGCGCCATGGCAGGGTTCTTGAGGAGGGAGAGCCCCTCATCCCAGATGTCATCCAGAAGTGGTACGGCGAGGACCGTCTTCCTTTTAGCCTTTGCGCCGTTGGTAAAGGAACCCTTCCTTTTTCTTCTCTTCGGGCAGAGCTGGAAGAGCTCGGATGCCCTGGAAATCATGGCATAGAAGGATCCAATATCGTCGGGCGGGGACGCCCGAGCAGGGGGCGACGGGGGACACGTCCCGTCGTCGCCTCCGTCGTCATCTGTACCGGTCGTAGCCGTGTCCGTGCCTGTATCATCCCCGTGGGTAGGTGACCGGGGGGAAGGCAGAGCGGGCCGCATAGGCGGGAGAGGTGGCGGAGGATGCGTCGTCCTCTTCTTATGCGGTGGATTTTCCGAAGGTCCCGACTCCGGTTCCCCCGTCGGGTCTGGCTCAGGTACTTCCGTCAGGGGGAGGGGCAACCTTGTCTCCGAGCATAAGGACTGAATCGCTGAGAAAATAGCCGCCGAAGTGCCCTGCGGCACTGGAAACGACGGGCGCATGGGCTCTTGAGGAACTTTGTCGGCGACACTGTCGCTCTCGTCGTCGCCCTCGTCGGGATCCCTCCCGATGGGCTGGGCCTCCTCCACGACTTCGATGAGCTCTTCTTCAGAGGTCGTGTCCGTATCCACGATGGCCACCTGCCCCTCCCCCTCTTTTTCCAACGGGGACTTCGTGGGGGTCTTCTCGATGGGCCTGAAAGACGACTCCTTCCGCGGTGGCAGGGAACTATGGATCCTGAGGTCGCCTCCACTGGCGTAGCCTCCACAGGCTGAGCCAGGGCCGCTGCGACATCCTCAAACGAGGTCTTAGCAGGGTGAATTAAGGCCATCGTCACCTTCTGCACGCCTGGGGCCTTCACCTTGGGGGGAGGGTCTGAGCCTCGCTCCCCCTCTGCCGGAATCTTCGAGATCGACCGGGGCCTCTCGGACTTCCTCTTACCCGAGCCAGAGCGTTGGCTCCTGGTTGATGGCGCCGGGGAGGGTGCGCCCTGCCTGGCAGCCAAGGAGCCCGACCGTTCGGCGCTCCTGGTGGCCGCAGACTCGCGGTGCTTTGTCTTTTGTTGGGCCCCCGTTGCCTGGGCACACTCACAGGACTTAGAAGACTGCTCGGACTTCTTCTTCTTCTTCTCGCCTGACGGGCTCTTACCTTCCAGCCAGTTAGCGAGACGGAGGTGGCGATCCTTCATGGTCCGCTCCGACATGTTCCCACAAAACGCACAGTCCTTCTTCAAGTGCGTCTTGTCCTCATGGAGACAGTAGAGGCATAACGAATGCTCGTCCTCCTTGAACACATTCTGAAGCTGGCATCCAGGGCAGGTCCTGAACAGCTTCCCGGGCGTCTAGCTTCCTTTCTCCTGGGCCATGTCCGGGGTAGGCCTCGGAACTTCTGGAATCCTCCAAAAGTGTAACTCAACGAAATCTTCACCCTTGAGGGGCGTAGAAAACTCCGAAATGGATCCCTGTTGATCGGATGTAGAAACGGTGGAGCTTGAGACTCTTTTTAACTGAAAAATGAGAAAAATCTCCTGAAAAAGCGCAAAAACGCAGCAAAAGCTCGAGAGCTACAGCACGAGGACTCCCAACATTTGAACGCGCGGTAAAATTCTGAGGATGGCTGCCAGAGGCGAGGCTTAGGGAGAGGGCAGTCATTGGCTGGGGGCAGTATGACCCAGAGACCAGTGATTGGTTACTACTAAGAAAGACAGATCAGAAACAAAACTGATACTGATTTTTTCTATACCGGGGATTCCCGGGCTGACGACGGGGAATATTCATGAGCATGTGAATCCATGCCAGACCTCATGCTGGAGAAGGAAGGCAGTAACCTTTGGCTATTATTTCTAGAGCCCAAACATATGAAGTAATGGCTTGCCATTCTTGCAGATGCTGTGACAGCCTGCCACCTACAGGTGTTTTGAGATGCAAGTCCTCAAAGCGGTTTTGTGGCGGATGTTGCAGCCGCTGATGGCAGAGAGGCTGCATCTGGAGCTGGTTTAGCACGTTTTCCTCGTCCATCACGAGTGGCCTTTTTCTGGCCCCTTTGACTGGCCATTCCTCTCGCCTTTCCATATGAGGTGTAGTAACGATAGGATTGTCCCCTCCATAACTGTCCTTGCGCAGAAAAAGGCTGAGGTTGCCACACATAGCTCAATTACAAGTAACTGAGCTATGCGGTCTAGTCTTTTGGGTGTGGCAGGCCTGTGACTATTTTACCTGGACTACTTTACCTGAGACTATTTAAACCGCACCCAAACAGCAGAACATGCTTTGCATTATTCTGCTGTGGGCAGCGTAACGCTCACCGTGTCCAGTTCTTTGATGCCAATTTACCTGAAACCAAGGACCTGCAGAGAGAGAAAGAACACTACGAAACCTACCTGGAACAGTATCATGTCTTCAATCCATCGCTGACTTCAGTTCCACTCACCTGAAGGTATGAACTCCATCATCCGGCACCGCATGCATCCAGGATTACCATAACCTGGAAAGAGGAGAAAGAAAGACAGCATTAGTAAGCGTTTACTCACGTTTCCTCCCGAATGAAGAAAGCCACACAATTTTTGCCTGTGTAGTCATCTCCTGGTCAGTACCATTGCTGGAACATTACGGCGCTCGGCGAGGAACATCGCAACCTGCAAGGAGAGAAAAGACACAGGTTAGCAATATAAAAGACGAAACAGCGCCGCGCATCGCTCATTACTCACCAAACAGCATTGAGCACACCGCGCTTTCGCCTACCGGCCCATGCTCATCTTCAAACTCCATGACAACACCAAAATACCTTTCCATACCTAAACGACAAGAAGCAAGACGTTATTATTTAAACTAAGAGGAACATAAGACCTGCATAAAAAGATTGCAAAGAAGTAAACCTACGGAGTCGCATCAGGCCTGGATTCCCACAGGGGGGCTTGCACCAGTGAAGTAACTTGGTCGCTGCTCGCCACCCACATCTACGCGCCCCTGCCACAAGGAGCAGGATGGAGAATGCACCTTTTACAATATTAAGACCCATCTTTAATCAGAGACATTACCACGGGACCGGGAGAGGGTTTGAGAGTGCAAATCATCTAAGCAGGGCTGGGTGGTGTCCCTGTGGATACCAGGTGAGCGTAACAATCCATCAATGAGTCTACCAGATGCTGCATCTTCGACTCTGCTGAAATAAAAGCCCCAGGAACATTATGTGCCCCAAATTGCAGGGCAAAAGAAGGGGTGTACTGTTCAGAAGTTTTATCTTCCATCTTCCTCAAAAATTGAGGACATTTACTTTAAAAAGTCCATTCTTGGCTGAGGCTTATAAACCTTCGAGAGTTCCATCGATGGTGTTGAAGTACCCGACCTGAGACTCATTGAGGTAGTCGAAGGATGAAGACTGTGCCTCTCCTTCTCTCGAGGTTCTGAGCCTTTGAGGGGTAGATTGTTTTGGGCCCGGGCTCGAGGGTGTGCAAGCAGAAACCCTTTTAGATGCCTTCTCAGCTTTACAAGGCTCGACAGGGTCTTCTTCGGCTCTCTCAAAGCGGGCGGGAGAAGCCACCTTCTCAAATATTTTCAACATTAAGAGGCAAAAATCTTTCACTCGGCTTTAGAAGCCGACTTACCTGGACAAACTACCTGGTGATCGGACAAGTAGTCGGAGGGCGAAGAGCTTGATCTAGGACGCCTCTTCTTGGCCTACTTCCGGGAGATCCAAGACGAAAAGTGGTATGATCTACTCCAAGACCACAAGCACTTCTTAACTCGCTTCCGAGGTGGTGGCTCACCCCTCAAGCTCTTTTCATCAGAAGACTACCTTTTCGAAGGAGTTGTCGATGAGGAATTTGAATGGGGCCTACCCACAGAGAGTTTCCCCTTCCTCTCCTTCTTCGCCTTTCCCGTCAATGGACTGAACGGAACCGCAGTCTTCTATCTTGTGCTTGATTCCCAGGAACCAGAGACTGACGCATTGTCGGTCTGTAATGGACATCTTCAACCCACACTCTGCACATCTCTTAAAGCCTGTCTAAGGAGTCGACATTTGAAAAACAACTGTTGACACAAAGTCAAAGAACCAAAGTAAACTGTGCAGCGGAAAAACAGAACTGAAGTAACAAGTGCAGTGCGTGCTACATGTACAGTCAGTGACATCATGCTCGAGAGCAGACGGAGGCTGACAAGGGGCACAGGTCGATGATGCACAGTGCCCTCTGCTAAGAAAAACGTTTCTGAAGCAGCCAAAGCTGGATGTAAGATATCAAAGATGAGGAATACGTGGGAGGAACCAATCCATTTGAAATAGTATTCACAGACTTAACATAGCCTTGTTCCAGACTTTTATATATTAGACAAGGAGTTGAAGAATGAGCTGAGGCAGGACCGAACATCATCCAAATGGGAAAAGGGCCCCAAAGTTCCAAGACAGGAAATAGGAGGCCCAAACCTCCATCGAGGGGCAAAACTCTAACTTTCAATAACGAGAGCGCCCCTAGCAGGAAAGACAGTGGGTGAATGCCCCGCCACAAAACTGTAGTCGACATGGGGTACTAAAATGGCCATTTGTCTGCATGAGAAGGGCAGTTTCTTGCAAACCCGGAAAGGGTAGACCAGCCTTTCTGTGGTGAGGGGATCCCAGAACCAAGAAATGTTCTCTGTACCCACTCTACAGGTACCGACTGAAGAAACTAGGATCCAGGAACTCTTTGCCCCATTTTCTTGGGTGTCGCTGTTAGGACAGTTTTTCTGAAGTTCCAACTAAGCGCTTAGTAAAACCATTCAACTGAGGCAGTACAAGAGTCCACTCTTAGTACAAGGCTGTACCACCTAAGTTCAGGGCAGCGCAGACAGAGCAGCCAGGCTGATCTTAGGAGGGAGAGACGGCTGTAGAATCAGTACAAAGAAATTGGAATACAAATGGTCCAAAGAAACACTATGTATTGCATAAATAAATGGTTTATTTAAATACAAGTAGGCCCAGATAAATCTCGTGGGAAAATAAGTACCATCACAGATCATATAAACACATTATAGAAAAACACAACACTATGCTTGAAGGTCCACAGACCAAAGCATATAATGTTATTTGGAACACCTAACATGAGTTCTAGGGAAGTCAAATAGTTACTTTTTTAGATTACTTTCAGTAATAGAAGGGTAGTAGACCCTACACGTTGTACTGTGACGCTCATCAAGAAATCATTTAGTAACCTAGACAATATATGTTTTGTGCATAGTGGACCACTTATTCTAGGAACAGTAAAACACCTATAACTCCGATTCAGGCTAAGACAGTTATTCTAGGAGAGTTGGACCTTGGGGTGCAATATTCAATTACAGTTGCTTTTCAGTTCACAGACTAAGGGAAGCAATAACATAGCTATAGTCAAGGTAAGTAAAACCTATACACTTTTCCCAGGAGCTATAAGCAATTTAAAAGGCAGGTATAACCTGAGACTGTTTTTGTGTCTGTCTACAACAGACTAGGGAAAGCAAAGCCAGTGTTACACTTTATGAATAACTCAGTCATTCTAGGTAGGTAAAACCTAAGACAGACTTATTCTGGACAGGCTAACAGCAAGCCAGGGGAAGCAAGACGCAGTTGGGGGCACTCATACATTTATCCTAACAGGAATAGTGAAGTGAAACCAACAACATTACTTTTAGGAAGAGGCACAACCAACACACAGGTGAGTAATATAAACCTTACATCTACTTTCTGTTAGAATGGCGAAACAGTTTCTAAAGAAAGAAAGATGGTACATATACTTTTCAGAATGGCAAAACATTTCCAAGGTAGGTAAAACAACCGTATACCTACTTTTCAGACTGGCAGGGTAAGTAATAACTTTTGTAACTGTTTACTCTCAGAGTTACAGTTGCCAAACAACTTCTTTTACAAGCAAGTAATTTTTAAACCCGTATTCTCTTTTCTAGGCAAAAGGTCCAATCCTTAGAAGTCTTTCCCTTATTCTTGGAGCATGAGTGTTCTCAGTGGCAGAAGGGGGGCAACTAGGGTCTAGTGTTCAACAGGAGGTCAGCATAGGTTCTTAAGTAGCAAAGTTCCTAAGGAAGACTGTTAGAACAAGTACTTTACTTTAGAGTTAGTTGAGGGTCCAGGGGCTTCGGAGAAGTGACCCTAGGAGGATTCCAGCAGGGGCCTGGGTGCACTGGACGAGAGAACTCCCAAACACTGAAAACACCCCAAAACTACACAGGAATCACAAGAGACTTAAGGTAAGTAAATACACAAGCCAGCACAGTACCCCAGCACAAAAGATTTTGCAGCCGGATGACTTCAGGATCTGCAGCCAAAAACCCGTTTGTTGAAGTCCTTCATCAAGAAGACAGGACACTGGAAGGACTTTTGCAGCAAGGATAACGGGGCAGGCTCTAGGCAAGGTTTTCCTCACGGCTGAACGCGGCTCTGTGGATTTGGCACCTTTTTCAGGAGCACATAAAACAGAATATCGCTGGTCGGATTCTCATTGTTTGCAAGGTCCAGCACCCCGGTGAGGGGACGTTTCTCACTGAATGGTGCCTCTGGAGATGCAGCAGGATGCCCACAAACTTTCAGGACAGCCAGCCTCCCTCGCTTCCTGCCTTCACAGACACTCTGGAGTCTGGGCGGAGAGTCCACAGGACTCCCGCCGACGATAAAAATCACACAAAGGAATTTCCCATCCTGGATGTCAGGGGAAGGAACAAAAAAGGACAAGGAACACTAAAATGTTGAGAAATAAAGACAGGGCCATTTTGGTAAAATGAGAACCCATGGGTGCCTTTAACGGGCCTGTGCAAACAGCCAGCGGTAAAGGTGCACCAAATTAAAAGGTTCACTGCCACCAGCCATTAAAGGTATGTTTGTCCTTATAACAAAAGTTGCATTTAAAAGGAGAAAGGGGATACTCTGTATCTCCCCAGCACTCCACATAAGGTAGAGGGTGCTCGTCTCAAAAGATCCTTTCTACCCTTGGGAACTGTAGTTCTCACAAGGTTAGCCAGAGAAAGTTAAAAGGGGAGAACCCCTAGGGCAACCCAGCAACAATAGGCAATTATTGGCAAAAAAAGTCAAAGAGGATAACTTTTAAAAGACACAAGACAGAGTCTTAAAAATGACACCCATAAAAAGAGTAAACTTTTCCGTGACTGTGGAAAAAGGTTCCCACTCACAGATGTATAAGGAAAAATAATCCACCAGTAAAATGAAAAAGTTCTGGGGTTGACACAGGTAAGGAAGATTTATCATTACTATTAAAATCTTACCCAACAATTGCCATGCTCAATGTTTTCCACCAGAGAGAGGGTTGCCCAGATGAAGGACAAAATACCTGGAAACACATGTTTTCGTAGATTGGAGATCACAGAGAATGTATTAGTCCCCAACTGAAGTTTTGAGACTTCATCTAATATTCTGGTTCGCCATGTGGGCATAAAAACCAAAAAGCAGATAACCATTACGAAAGCCTGTAAGAGAAAGTGCTCATCAGCCTCAGAAAACGAACAGTTTTTGCATCTTTTAAGACCAGTTCACAATAGCAGAGAAGATCGTACATTTCTTGAGAAGGCCTGAGGGCTAGTAGGCAAAAAAAAACAATTTCGAGGAAGAAAAAAAAAAAAACGAATCTGGGAAAGAAATGGACAATCATGAGCAGCTGAATAAAAGGACATTGGTTCAGGGAGTCAGTGTGTGCATTGGTTTTAGTGGGGGGTGGTGAGGGACATTTGGGGGGGGTGGAGGAAAGTATAGATTCTTGACAGCAAGCAAAATTATGCTTAGTGTCCTTGCACGCAGGACATACATTGGGTCTGAAAGAAGCGTTACCAGATGTAAAACGAAGGGTGAAAAATTGGAATGGTAACGCACCTTTTGCAATTTCTCTAGCTTGATCCGCTCTTCATTATCACTATCCGAATCAGTGCTTTTCTTGTGCTTGTTCTTCTTTTTCTTCTTCTTCTTCTTCTTTTTCTTCTCGTCATTCATTTTGTCCAAGTGCATCTGCAGAAATGAAGAGGTCTATGCTCAGGATGTTGGCACACATTGGTAGAACACCATTTTACAGAATGTAGGTGCTGCCGATATTCCCTAAATAAGTAACACCTCACAGCCCAAACAGAGATAACCTTGCTCATCCTGGGCTAAAATAACCCACTTAGTCCTATAGATGTATGTGCTAGTTTACAAAGAAAATCAATGATGACTGTCACACAAAGAATTAATATAGAAGTGTACAACACAGTGAAAAGGGAGTTCCAGAAAACCAACTCAACTGAATTGGATGCTTAAGAACTTACCTCTACTAGAGTTTTTGGCTTTGTCATAATTTCCTCCACTATAGGCTCATCTTCTAGTTCACAGATATCAGTGCCCTGTGTTAGAATATTGGGGGGAAATAAAAATACATGAGGATTTCTACCTTTAATATGCTAATGCATACAGCAGTCACAACATTCTAGAACAAAGTTAATATAGTTAAGTATTTATCAACAGGGTAGCAGGTATGACCAATTAACCATAGGCTTGTTAATATAAGTAGGTTTTACAAGCTAGTTCACGTGAAGGTATCAACAGTCTTAAATGAGCACACATTCCCAGATTCATGAAGCAATAAAGAAGATGAAAGCCTCCCTCATATACCCTCTCGAGAAACATTTGTGGATAGTCATTGCCAGGCAAGGATTCATGCAAATTACATTTTTCTGGGTCTATTAACTAGTCATTCATTCAGGTTCTAGGCTACTGAAAGCCAATACACAAATCTGACGGAAGAGGCAATTAATCTGTCCATGTTCACCCAATGACTAGAACAAAAAAGTTAATCCAGGTGGTAGTTATACAAGACAACACCTGCGCTAATGAAGTAATCCGCTCCAAAGGCAGTTTTTGTGCAACTCTCTGGTTGGGGATCTACAACCACAGGCATTAGTTGGGACTAACACTTGTCAGGAAAGGGAAGCCAAATCTCTCTTAAAGGAAAGTAACATGGAATAGTAACAAGGGTTAATTCTCAGGTAGGGAAAGCTAGCCGGCACAAAGATACTGAGAAATGTATGCATGTATTATGTAACAAATCTAGAACTATTAGGTCTAACAAGTATTTGGAGCAATCCTCAGCAGAAACAAATGCAGAGTATACTATAAAAACAGTAACTATGTAAAAAGGATTATCCTCACTCCACTATCGTAGATAGGTACCCACATACATATCAATAGTGAAGACAGACACCAGTGATGCACAGGTCAAGGGTGTTTATTGAATAGTATGGGTTAGAAAAACGCCTATCTGGGCCTAAATCTAAAGATGGGAGCATGCTCGACCATCAAATAATAAATAACGCACTCCTAGTAGTGTGTCAAATCAAAATGGCCTACACTAACAAAACCTATTGCCTGCCCCTACGCTATAACAAATACGGCCGGGAAAATGGTGTATGCAAAGAAGAATAGTATTCAAAAAGTAATATATCAGGATGACTGAACAGTGAGGTTCCCTTCCCCATATTTTCAGCACGGGACAAGGTGGTGCAGTAGGGCTCTGGAACACACTCTGGCTTCTCTGGCATGAGGATGCAGTTTGGGACATAAGCCAGGGCCTTCTGCAGTAAAGTCTCTTTTCCACATGAAGTCTCTTAGTCGCAGAATGCCTTTGGTACACAAAAAAGAAAGTTCCTTCTCTTCAGGAGTCTAAAGTTCATAAGTTTGCAGGTTCACAGTTTATAATGAGCCTCCCTCAGTCGGGCTCAGACCCTTCAAACACAGCACTTGCAGGGGTTCCCGTCCCCTAACTTATCACATTTTGGGTCTCTCTGAGTCAGGCTTGGACCTTTTCCTTATGTCACACTTTTGGTCTGCCACAGCCGGGCTGAGACCTTTTCTTAAATGCTGAAGACTTTCGAATGTGCGTGGCTTTTTACCATAGACCTCTGCAGGACCACTTTGACTTTCCCTTTACTTTGTGCAATATCAAAAGGCACCAAAAATTAAATGTTCACCTTTACACTTCACCTTTCACAGAGACTTTCGAATGGGCTACTTCCTTTCACGGACCACGCCGCGGATCAACGCTACGCAGAGTTAAATGCACTTTCATCTTTGTTCCCATATTCTTGGACACGAGGACGCCCACTTCAAGATGGCCGCATGGGTGCAATAGGCATCTACCATTCTCTGTCTACCCCCATTCAGAGCCATCCATCACCCCCATTGGTCAGCCTTGCCTATGAAGTGGCCAATCAGTTGCGGGCCGGCGTAAGAGGAAGGCCCTGAAAGAAGGCTGATGCCTGTCCTAGCCTGTCGTGCCGCGTCGAAGCCTCGAGGCGCGACTCTATGCCCATTTGCTTACCAATCTGCATCATCGTGCATGCACCCCAAGACATCTATGGCCTTATCCCAGAGGCGTGCGACGCGTGTATACATCGACTGACTCTGCCCGGACACTTCCTACTTGCTGCACTAATTGTCGCTATGCCTACGTGGTAAGACTCCCTACGACACCCCACCGGGCACCCCCGCCTTCGCCATTTGGCAGTCTGTGGCCCGTTTATCTATGGCGTTCCAATAGCCGCATCAGAACTGCTGACTTTCACTATAAGTACTCTTATGCTGCGCTGTACTATGACCCATGATCCTACCATAATTTACGATCTATTGTTTGAAGATTGATTACGTATTCTGCCTAAATACCTGCTAACTCCTACCTACCAGACAAGTGTACGCCACTATCGTCTCATTCGCGACGCCAATACGCATGTTACCTCCAGGTCCTTAGCTCCCTTTTATACCCTCGCTAGCTATTACCTAGCACTACGTTATCATATTGCTAAACTGCACCGGATAGGCCCTAAACAATTACACTCGTTTGCTCGCTTTGCCACCCTGCTTAGCAACTTTCTGCTTAGCGCTAGTTCTGTGCCCGTACACGGTTCCCTGCACATTGTCTTAATTAAAGTCTAGAACCTATCCTACCGTCTGCAACCAGCACGCAGTCCCATAGCCTTGTAACCTCACGTTCTTCATGTCCCCATCTCTACATTTGGCCCCTGAAATCCCACGCTCGCATCGACACTGACTGCCCTTTATATGCCTAATCAACTGTTTTTGCTCTGATAGCACACTACCTGCCCACATTTGAATGCTGTCCATAACCCAAACCTATTGTCTGCATTGCTTGTTGCCCACTTGCTTACACAGATTGATGCCTACAAGCCCAATCCGTAATTGATTGTTTCTGCATTTATTGCTGCCAAAGTGTTAGTTGTTTACAGTGATTGCTGTCCACAACCTTATTCTACTGCTATTGCATTGCTTGTTGCACACTTGCTTACATTGATTGATGCCCACAAGCCTAATCCTTTGCTTCTGCATTGATTGTTGCCCATTTGACTGTTGTTCACATTGATTACTGCCCACAACCTTACTATATGGTTATTGCATTGAATGTTGCCCACTAGCTTACACCGATTGCTGCCCACATACTACCTACATACCCCAACTGACCAAGCCACCACTTCTATCCTGATTACTACTCACACGCCAACTGTGATCTTATCTCCCCTGCCGAATAGAGTACATATGATCCCTCCCCACTATCAACTAAAATATGTACAGTTCAAGAGGTTTCCTGCCTCTCCATACTATTGTGACGGCCTTAGTGTCTTTAGCGACCATACTGGCAAACTTCCATCACAGCAATCCAAGCCACACTATGACACAACCACCTACCCCAAATAGACAAAGGCCTACTAAACCCAGTACACTAGATTTCCCACTGAAGACCTATCCATGTACTGTGCCTGACAGAAATGTAAGACTCTGCTTAAGACTCCCCAAAATCTATGAACCACCAGCAAGAACTCTTACCCCTTGTAACAAAAGATCTACCCATATGCCCACCACACTTAGTTCAAAATCTAAAGTCCCACCTAGACCTACTACCTCTCATTTTACCACCACCAGGACCCAATCGACCACAGGCTCCCCATCACTAACCTCAGCCTGCAACACTCTCAAAGGTGCTCTAATAAATGCGAGATATTTGGTCGCTCATGCTACTGAGATAGCTGATATTATATAGGCAGAACACCTTGACTTCTTAGCGATCACTGAATCTTGGCTTCATGCTGCCGCAGGACCAGCGCTATCCCTTGCAATCCCCAATGGATATACCATATTAAGATCAGATAGAGCTGATACTCGAGGTGGAGGTATGGCACTTATTGCACGAGACAATTTACCAATTAGACTAGTGCCATCCCCAGACAACAAATCCTGTGAAAAACCAACAGCCAAACTGAACATAAACAGCTCCCAGACCCTTACAATCCATCTGATATACAGACCTCCAGGTCCCATTGGATCATTCGAGGATGACCTATCCAATATTGCTTCCAATAACCTAAAAAAACTCCTCCCAAGTTCTACTACTAGGAGACCTCAACCTAGGCTACAATGACCCAAAGGATACACCCGCTTCCAGCGTGGCAAACATCCTAATAGAACAAGGCTTCACCCAGAAAGTGCTTCATCCTTCTCACAGAAAAGGAAGAACCTTAGACTCGGTAGCAGACTACAACTGTAATGTTACCATCTCCTCCATATCCCCTCAGATATGGTTGGACCATTACCTTATAACCTTTACTCTAGTTACTGATAAACCCATCTCCATACCGTTACCCCCTGCTCCACCTATTCCCACTAGGAATAAAAAGAATATCACCTGTGACAACCTACTCCCTCTCATTTTACCTACACTTAATGCTATCCCGGATAACATGCGACCTGATGCATTGGTCAGGGAATATAACCATATCATGACCTACTCCTTAGACGCTATAGCGCCACTTAAACTGCGACAAAGCAAACCTAAGGCCCACCTCAATTCATGGTATACACCATATCTGAAAACACTACGTACCAAAAAAAAGGTTATGCACCACAACCTGGGAAACACAACTGTCTGAAGAAAATACAACCAATCTCAATGCCATCACATCCTTATACAAAAATGAAATACTCCTAGCCAAAAGTAAAACCTATAATGCTAGAATATCCGAAGCCAAATCCGGTACGAAAGAACTTTTCGCTATCCTTAAAGAGCTTGAGGCCCCTAACCCCGTGCCAGACAACTGTACCAAAGATAAACTCTGGTACTCAAATATACAGCAAGCACTAGCAAACAAAGTTACAACTCTAACCAGTAACACGATGAGCAGAACTTCAGCAGACCCCCCTAATAACACTGTCAAGTCTCCTATATTTAAGTTCTCTAAAGTCACCATAATTGAAACAGAAAAAAACATATCGCTTAAACCATCCAACTGTCAAGGTGACCCATGCCCCGCTCAACTTATAAAAGACGCAGCCAGACACAGCCAACTTCAACGGTGCCGAATTCATAGGCTCAAATGGGGCCCCATGAGCCTGGTCAGCACCCCGTTGAGCTCCCATGCCGGGGCGGGGGCCTTCACCGGCGGGAATGATCGGAACAATCCTTTCATAAATTCCTTCACCAGTCGATGAGACCACAAGGACGCCCATCCCGTAGTTCTGGTGTATCGTGAGATGGCGGCCAGATGTATCTTGATGGAAGCGTGAGCTAGTCCAGCCTTGACCAATGACAGTAGGTACGGCAATACTTGAGGGGCCGTAATCCGCAGAGGTTTAATCTTCTGTGCACGGCACCAGAGAACCTCTTCCATTTATGTCCGTAGCACTTGAGAGTTGAGGACGCCCTGGCCTTTGCAAGAACCTCTCTGCAGTCGGCCGAGATGTCGTACCCTCCAAACTCTAGTGCTGCGGGAGCCAGGCCTGCAAGTTCAGCGACTCCGGGATGTGGTGAAGAATGGCGCCTCCTTCTCTGGAGAGAAGATCTGCGTCCGGCGGCAGTTTGACTGGTGTGGACGTTGACAAGCCCAGAAGGTCCAGAAACCAGATCTGTCTCGGCCACACCGGTGCGACGAGGATCATCCTGCACCGCGACCTCTTGAGCTGGTTGATGAGCCGGAGCAGCAACGGCAGCGGAGGGAACGCATAAAGAAATAGGCCGTCCCAGGGGAACGAGAAAGCATCGTTCCCCTGGGACGAAAATGGCTTATTCACAAATCCAAAAACACCTGGAATCGAACTCCCTACTAGGGTCTAGGCAATCAGGCTTCGGACCTCAGCACGGGACAGAAACTGCATTAATAGATCTAAAGGCCCAAATCGATGAACTGAGAGATAAGGGAGACTCAGCCCTTCTTCTACTTTTGGATTTATCGGCTGCCTTTGATTTGGTTGATCACCAGGTCTTATGTAGCCACCTGGTCACGGCAGCATACTTCTCCACTGAAGCCATAGCTTGGATACAATCCTTTCTCAGTGATCGTACCATGAGAGTTTCCTCCCCTATGGCTGCAGCCAACCCCATTCCTATCACGTGTGGTGTGCCCCAGGGATCTTGTGTCTCACCCACACTATATAACATCTTCACCAAGCCCCTTTTCGATTATCTGGATCATCTGGGTATCACCTACACTAACTATGCTGATGATACACAGATCCTCCTACCTCTTATTGGTGATTATGAATAGGATTTGGCCTTGGTGAACAAGGTTTATCTCATCATCCAGGGATGGATGGCCACACACGGACTATGCCTCAAAGATGACAAGACTGAGATCATTATCCTGGGCACCCCATCGTCCCTCAAAAAACTGAGCTCCAAATACTCAACCTTCAATATCGACAATAACATCATCACAGTTGCCAAGGAAGTAAAAACTTTGGGGTTCTACTTAGACTCCACTCTATCCCTCAGCAAACAGGTAAACGCCATGGCCTCTACCACAGCCTGCACCTGCAAACTGATAAGAGCAGGCAAAGCCATCCTTTCTAATGACAGCTGCATTACCCTGGCCAGAGCACTCAGTCTCAAAGCTCGACTATGGCAACGCCATGTACATAGGGGCGAACAAACAAATAACCAAGAAAATCTAATTCCTGCAAAATAACACTCTTCGAGCTGCTTTGAGAATTGCAAGAAGAGAACATATCTCTGAGACAAGAAGAGCCAACAACTGGTTATCTACATCAGACAAAATCAAACTAAAAGTTGCCTCGCTCACTCACTCACAAATGCATAAATAAGGGAGCCCCACTTTAGCTGTCGGACAGAATTGTCATGAAACCTGCGACCAGAACAACCAGACTCTCCAATACGAACTGCCTTCTAATCCCCAGATTCAAGCTAACCAGAGTGGGAGGCAACCGCTTCCAGGTTAAGGTAGGCTAGCTCTGGAATTCGCCCCCCACCCCACTTTAGAGTAGAGCAATCTTACCGAAAGTTCTGACAGTGTATAATTAAGTGGCTTAAGGACTTCCAAGTGAATCTATGACAACTTGTTAAATTGGCCTCGTCAGCCACTGCAAACATTCCAGTTAACCTGCTTTTCTATAGACTACACTTGATACTATCTGCCCAAAGTTTGAATTTCTGACTTGTAAATATGTTATATGTAAATATTCTGTATATACGAAAACATACTTATTTTACCATGTGCAACTATATTGGATGTATTTTTTTTGTGCAACTAAGCTTTCTATTTTTCTATTTCTATGTGTTTGTAACATGCTGACAGCCCGCAGGCATCAGGGCGCGGAGACATCCTGAGAGTAAAAGTAGCATATTAAGAGGGTAAGATAAACCAATGTTGGTTCGCGAGGAACAAGTCAGTCATATATATAAACCTAAGGAGGCCCTGTAGAGTCAGAAAGGTATTGGAAAATATATGTTTTCAATAGTTTCCTGAACTTGCTATAATTACCTTCCAGTCTTAAATTCACTGGAAGGCTGTTCCAGGACTTAGCCGCTCTAATCGGGAAAGCTCTGCCACCACCTGCTGCTCGTTTGACCAATGGGACGGCCAGGAGGCCTATGTCGGCTGATCTCAGGTTTCTCCTACGTGTGTAGATAGAGAATTTCTCCTTAAAATATTTTGGGGCCTTGCCATGTAGGCATCTATGAACGATCGTCATGGCCTTGAAGAGGACTCGCTCTTCAGTTCTGAGCCAATGAAGAGCCTTCCTTGCCGCCGATATGCGCTCTCCATATTTGATTTTCTTAACAATGCGAACGGCATCATTTTGCATTTGAGTGCTTTGAGTGATCTTATGCAATGCGCCCATATATCCTTAGGTCTGGCGTGCAATACAAGTAATAAAACAAAAACTCCCCTACTCAGTATTACAGCTTACATTCACTGCACTTCTGCCTTCCTTCGGGTCTCATCCACACGTTGCAGCCTTTAATTATGCAATAAATTGTTTCCACTTTTATCTTTGCTTTACACACACCAGCCTTTCATGTCAATCGCCAGCCTACCGGCTGTGTGCATTCCTTTCTGGTCTTTGGAGTTCGAATTTGAGAGTCAAAGTTACTTTCACTGGCTTGCCTCGCCTCCTCAACTCTGCCGATCACCGGGGAGGGTCGCTGGCGTCCTTGAAACACAAATGCAGTCTTCTGTAGGGGTTCCCTTCCCCTAGCTTCAACCCACATTAATTTACAGATGGGTCTCCCTCAGTCGGGCTCGGACCCCTCTCAAAGTTCACAGAATAAATGTCTTTGGATTTCCAGTCCCAGAATACAACAGTCTTTTTCACTCCTACTTCGCTAGCTCCCCCTTTTTGGTACAAAGGCAATTTAGGGAGTTGCTGTGGGCCTTAATGAGATGTCCATGAGGGCAGGGTCTCATCACCTGACCCTCAAAGGCCTGTGCTTTAGTTCTGTGCCCAGGGGAGGTCGTCTGGCTTAGGTGCTGCCAGATAGTCTCCAGCTGCCCCTAGTTTGGCTGCTTGTAATCACAACTTCCTTCCCATGCTGCAGCCTTCCCTGTACTCACAGGCCCAGCAAGTAGGCAGCCCTCATTCCTCCAGGCCTTCCAGGATCTCTCCAGTTCGAATTTGCTCCTCCTGGCCTCTGTGCACCATCTGGCATTCCCAGCTCGCTCAGAGTGTGCCTGTCTGCTCTGCCTTTTATACTGACTGGGAAGTCTAACAGACTTCAGGTGGGAATGATTGTAACAGGAGGCCTAACCTTGCCTGGCCTCATTAACGGGACAAAATGGAGACAGCCCATAGTACCTCATGGTACATTGATTCCTATGGGTAATCTTCATGGCTCTGGTTTGCCTTTTCCTCGTCCCAGTGATTTTAGGAGAAAGCAGTGTGGAGGGATTATGGGAATTGTAATTTTTCCGGAGAATCATGGGAAACCATGTGGATTTTTGTCAGGGCGAAGGAGGTAATTGTATGATGGTGGGTAAATGTAGTGTTGTGGATAAATGGGTTTTATCCCATAATGACAGAGGGGATGTTGGGTAAGGATGCACTGGAACGGGGGAATACTGTGTCTCGCCTGGGGGTCCCCTTCCCAGGTGATACTCTCTCGCTTGTCCGCCCCGAGGGTTGGGATCCAAGAGCGATGGCCATTCCCTGGCCACCTGAGTCAGGGATTCCTGGGAATAGCATGGGAGAAACGCCCTGGCTTTCTCACAGGGTGGACAAGCGAACCACACAACCTAGCAAAGCAGGTAAAATCCCTTATGGGCATGCACAATAAAATGCAGTGTCCTTCAGGCACAACAACACACTGTTACATATGGAAGACCCTAGACTAGGGGTCAGGACCCATCACATATAGGCAATGGATAGTTTTAGGTTAGATTTTCATATTTATGCCAAATCACCTTCACCTGTGTGACCCCTAGCACTTGTTGCTGGACTTTGGGATTCTTGTTGTATGTTCCTTAGTGAGTGGGAACCTTTTCTCCCACTCACCCTTTCCTTTAACTCTGTCTATGGGAGTCATTGTCATGTCCCTCCATACTTTATTTTTTAAATCATACTTTCCTATAGCTTTTTGGGCACCTACATTTTATTATTGTAGCACACAGCACTTTATGTGTTATTTTCTCTTATTTTCCTTGTGTGAACTAATGTTCCCAAGGGTAGAAGGATACTTATCATCCTTTCTACAATTCCCATATTCCCATTGTGAGATCAGCACACCCCACCTTACATGGAGTGCTGAGGGGTTACATGGTATCCCCTTTCTCACTGTTCCTGTAACATTTCTGTTACAGTCCTTTACTTATCTTGTCAGAACACATGTTCTGTAGTGATAGTAGGAGTTCCTGGTAAGGGAACTCAGGATTGGAGATCAATGCCAAAAGATAATCTGCATATAAGAGGACCTTTGAAATATAGTCCCGGAATGTGATGCCCATAATGTCTGGATTATTCCGCAACATAACTACTAGAGGCTCAATAAACGAAGCAAAAAACAATGGGGACAGAGGGCAGCCCTGAAGAGACCCTTTATGGATTTGGAATAAAGTCTGAAATATATTCATTATCAGTTACCACTGCTCTTGCACCGCCATAAAGAGCTCCAAAGAGTTTGAGGAAACGTGGTCTCCAAGTATAAGGTGAATGTCTCAAAGACCTTTGTTTTTCCAATCTCTCTTTCGTGCCATAGAGGACTATTTAAGATAGATCGAGCTGAATGGGCTGGCTCAGGTTTTAAATATTTGGGTGTCCATGTTGACAATGATGTTGAATCTCCCTTGGTCAATAGCATTCAGCTTTAACTTACTGACATAGACAGACTGTGCAGTAAATGGGAGATACTAAAATGGACTCTTTGGGGCAAGGTTAGTGTGGGAAAAATGACCCTACTTCCTAAATTGTTATATATTTTTAATATGCTTCCGCTACCACTCCCAAACAAACTACTTTTGAAAATGAATAAATCGTTGAATAGATTTTTGTGGGGGGGGAGAATGGTCGTGCACGAATTCCGAAAGTTGTTCTTCAAAAACCGGTGCATTTCGGTTGCTTTGGCTATCCTGATATAAGGAGATATCATTCTGCATTTACATTATGCACTCTGCATCGCTGGATTATGCCTGACCAAGTAGACTGTGCAGGTTAGATTAACATTGAGAGAGAAGCTGTCTCACCTATGCCAATTGATGTTGTGCTATTTGCAGAAAAAAGGCTTCCGGACAAATTGACTCCCTCATTTATAAAACATGTGGCAAAAGAATGGAATAAATGTCATGTAACTCAAGGTGAAAAATATTTTCTCTGGTCAGACTCAAGCTTGTGAAAAAAGCCAGCTGCGCAATAGGATAATTGTGCTTTGATGTGGATTTCTTGGCAAAAACTGGCATTTGGAGGATTGGGCAGGTTCATGATGGACAGAACATGCTTGATTTTTAATTTTTACGTTTTAAATATAAGCTAAAGGCAGGAGAAATTTGTCGCTAAAATGTACTGAAGGATCTCTTTACTAATATTCTATCACCATTAATTGCTGCAGTGCATGCCTCACCTGTGATCCTGCACTTATCTAAAACCATTCCTCTATCAGCTTCCACATTATATAAATGCGAATTGCCTCTTGGTCCCTAGATTCAAGTTACACGAATTGCCTCTTGTTCCCTAGATTCAAGTTATCTAGAGTGGGAGGCAGCCCAATTGTGGAACTCCATACCCTCCCCACTGAGGGGAGATCAATCGTACCAACATTTCCGTCGGAGAATAATAAACTGGCTCAAAGACACTGACATTTAGGTCGGCATATGACACCCAAGATTAACTGGCCTACCTTCATGTAAAATTCCAGCTATTAGTCACATTGCTGACTGCCTCCTGCACATATCCTTATATACCTCCTCTCTAAGGAACACATCATTTCCATGCTCTCCATGTGCTTTCTTTCTACTTGTATACCGAATTACATGCATGTATAGAACCTGTATGTATATAATAACCTTGTGTGTAACTAAACTGCATTTTGTATGTGAATATTATGTTGTGTAACTCAGCTGTGAGTGATCTTCTGCAATGCGACCTGATACCTACGCGTCTGGAGCGCAATACAAGTAATAAAACAAACAAACGTATTACGCCTCAAGAATTTACACTGGCGTCACATTGTGATAGAGATAACTGGAATGTAGACTTGGGCTGTTTGTTGTCAGACATTGAGTGGAATCGCATTTGTGCAGGACCAGTTAAATAGAAGATTGATTTGGAGTTACGATATACGCAGCAGCAGATTAACCACTACTTGTACTGGTCTCCGTGGATGTGCTTGTGTAAATTATGCTGTGAAGATGTTTGCTGGAATTGCGGAAGTGATTCCGGCACCACCCTCCATATGTTATGGTTATGTAGAAAAATTAAATTGTTTTGGGATGGCATTTTCCAGAGAATTGTTTTGTCTTAGGTATATCACTTCCAAGAAACCCTCTTGTTGGCATATTGGGCCTATTTCCCCCTGATACTGGGTTATCCAGCGGAAAACTTTTTTGGGCATACAGGGCATTATTGATTGCCAAAAGACATCCTGAAATTCGGGAAAAGTGATACTGCCCCTTGTGTTTATTGGCTGCTGAGTTTGTCACTTCTCTCTAATTTATTTATTACCTTTATATAGCGCACCTAACCCTGGGGCATCTGGGCACTTGTTCTTAAAAATATGGTTACAAACAAGTACAAACACGATCTTCGGCATCATGAAATTGGTTACATCCAGTTACTTTCAAAAGTTTCAAGTTTGCTCATAAGGAATTGCTTAGGGAGTAGGTTACATCCAGTTACTTGCAGCTTAGTCATATTTTGGTACATACTTACAGTTTACAAGTGTGCTTAAGGAATTGGTTACATCCAGTTACTTTCATTTTAGTCATAATCGGGTACATACATTCGACTAAATATTAATCTGGTGCTGCCCTTTGGGCCGCTCAGACCATCTAGTGGAGATAGGTGCGGAAGATGATAAGATTAGTGGTTATTTATGAGGTCTTGCTTGAAAAGGCAGGTTTTGAGCTTTTTGTGTGAGGGGTCAGTCCTGAGCTCTGGGGGCATGGCATTCCAGTAGTTGGCAGCCATAACCGGGAAGCTAGAGCCACCTTCTTTTTTCTTTTTAATCTTTGGATGGCAAGCTGACCGAGATATGGTGATCTGGTAGGTCTAGAAGGTTAAACTTTGGTTATTTGGCTGGACAGATACCAAGGTGCAATGTTGGACAGGCATTTATGTGTCAGTGAGAGTAACTTGAATTTGATCCTGTCTCTGACTGATAGCCAGTGGATGTCTTGTCTATCGTGAGCTGATTTAGGGATGCTGAGTGCAACTCGAATAGCATTGTTTGAACAATCTGAAGTTTGGAGATGTTTTTGGCCGAGGAGCCTTCAAAGATGGCACTGCAGTAATCTATCCTGGAGAGGATCAGAGCTCTCGCCAGTGTGATGCGATTCTCTATGGTTAGTAGAGGTTTGCAGGCAGTAATGAGTTTAGCTGTGTATGCAGAAGCTGAGGTTATGGCGTTGACTTGTCGAGTGAGAGTTAATGCATAATCAAGATAAACCCCTAGGGTTTTGACCTCTTTGGCCACTATGATTGTGTTCCCATCGATGACGAAGGAAATGTAGGAGGATGAGCGGTTCATCAGTCTATCAGAGCTGCATATGATCAGAATCTCAGTTTCTCTAAAAGGGAAAAAAATACTTTTCATGGTAAAGATCAACATTATAGGTATGAGAGCTTGTGGGGTGAGTTTAATGACCTCTATGCTTAACTTTTCACAATTGTGCCTTAAGGTTTGACTCCACATTGAAGTGTGTGTGGTGGATGGTTTTAGTATTTCTGTTTTCCTTTTTCTCTATTATTCTTTTCCATCCCTGCCCTCATTTCGCCCACCCCTCCCCCTTTTTTATGGACTCCTTTTACGTTACGACTATGATAGCCGAGTTAAGTTTGTATCGAGTCTACAATATGTACATACAAATGATTGTCCTATATTATTTGTTCATGAAACTTTAAAAATAATAACAAATCCATTGAAGAACACATGTTCTCAAGGGTAGAAGGATATTTGTTATTTTCTTTTAATTTTATATTGTGAGAGCAATGTTAGGTTAGATTTCTATTTATATGCCAAATCGCCTTCACATGCGAGACCCCTAGCATTTTTTTCTGGGCTTGGGGATTCTTTTTCTATGATCCTGAGTGAGTGGGAATATTTTTCCCCACTAACCCTTTTCTTTTCCTCTTTTTATGTGTGTCATTTTTCTGAATCTCTATACTTTATTTTTGAATCTATACTTTACTATAACTTTTTGGGCATCAACATTTAATTATTGCACCACACAGCACTTTCTGTGTAGCGTTAGTGTTGCTGGGGATCCCCTTGGGCTTCCCTTTTCATTTTCTCGTGACTCACATTAAAGAACACATGTTCCCAAGGGTAGAGAGGGATGTTTATCCCCTCAAAATTTTATATTGTGAAACCAGTAACCCCACCTTATGTGGAGTTGAGGGGGTTACCCTGTCTCCCCTTTCACACTGCTTCTGTAACATGTCGGTTTCAGTGACAGGTTTACTATTATGGCTGGTGGTAGTGGACATAACTTTACTGACTTGTGTGATTTCTATTCGCAGGCTGCCATTACAGATGCCGTAACGCACAGAAGGGTCACCATTCTGCTTCTTTTTTTGCCATTTTTTGTGTGCTTGTCCTTTCTTGGTCCTCCTGCCATCCTGGGTGGAGGAGGCCCCGGTTGTACTTTTGTCTTCAGATGGAACCCTTTGTGTAGCCCGCTCAGGCTCCAAAATTTCTGTGAAGGCAGGAAGTGAGGGAGGAGTCCTAAACTCTGCTCACCTTTGTCTTCTGGTGTTCCTGAGAGAATCCAGTCCACATTGAACAGCCACCCACCCCTTTCAGTAAATTGCAGGGAGAGTTTGCAGAGGATGTGTGTGGGTTCCAGTAATTCTGGCCTGAATCTGGAAGCTGAAGACAAGTCAACCACTGGAGTTGAATCCGATGAAGAAGAGAAGACTGCTGCAGCTACTTCAAGAAACCAGAGATGCCTGCTGTGTAACTGCTGCCTGTGCTGACCCCCATCTTTGATGGGACAGAGGAGTCCCTTAGACGACGACTCAGACCCGAAGACTGGTGGGACCAATCAATCTTAAGAAAACCTGCATCTCGAGCCATCCCACAACAAGCTGTGACCTTCCTGGGCTGCAAACCCCCAATACTCTGGGACTCGAGCCTGAGTACTGTGCAACGTCTTGCAAGGAATGAATCGCACTGAAACTTGGACTCCTGCTGGGCCTCCAGAAACAACATTCCAATCCTTGAAGTCCCCTCACCTGAGTGCTGGTCTGAGATAGCGAGGCAAATCCAATTGTCAACAGTCCTGGTACCTTCAAAATGACGCCAAATCCACAGCCGGGAGAAGCACCCTAAGAATCTTTTGTTGGGATCCTTTTCTGTCGACTGCTGCTGCAAGTTCCCATCCAGTGTCCTGTCTTTCATCACCAAGAATCCAGAGGCCGGGTCCTGTGCTGCTGCATCGTGAAGGCGTCTGTCTGCATGATCTTCTTCACGCCTGAGGTACTGTATGGCTTTGGGTAAATACTTACCTAAAATCTTGTGTCGCTCCTGTGCGGCTATGGTGCTGATCCGTGTTGTTGGGAGTTCACCCATAATGTTCACCCAGGCCTAACGGTGGAACACCTATAGGGAGCCTTCTACTAAATTCCTTAACACTTCCACTGTTAGGTAAGATTTTCATATTTTTGATAAATCTTCCTGACCTGTGTCAACCTCAGAACTTTTTTATTTGTCCTTGTCCCTAGAAGAGTGGGACTCCATTTGCCCTCTCACCTAGTCTTTTACTCTTTTTATGGGTGACTGTGATGCTGGACATGCATTGGCGGGACAGGGCTTCCATATCCTTGTCCTTTATGGCTTTATCATGTATGTTCGGTCTTGCTTTCCGCACAGGAGTTCATGTGGGACTCCTGGCGGTGCAGCTCTTCCACTTTTTGGTCGTGGTGAACAGACCCTTGGGATACCCTTATGGCACCCATGAGTAGGGGTACAACCCTGTATTCCTAGTGTATGTTTTTGGGCACCTGTGTGTGACCCACAGAGCAGGGTATGGGCTGGTGGCAGCTCCATGCTGAATTTGACCAGTGCTCCGAGTATCCTCCATTTTGGGATACCCAGGCCCTGCCATTGGAATCAGTGATTCCTGATAGGAAACAAGATGGCCCCTGTGGCCTCTTGCTTTCTATCGCCTGTTACCAAGTTTTCCCGAAGTCCCAGGAAGCCCTGACTCTGTCCCTTCCCCCTGACTGGCTGTTGGGTGGAAGTTCCATGTATGGTATGATGGGGAAAGTCCAAGCCAGACTGGCTGGAGCCTTCCCAATGACTGTATGTTGTGGGTACGCCCGTGGGGTGGGACCTGGGTGAATGGAGTGTGTGATGAATACGCATTTCATGTTGTGGGTGTCTAGTATCTGGTGGTTGACACAATGACTGAGGCAGCCTGGCCCGAAACTGGTATAACTGCAGTGTGTAGTGCTGAATGGTAGAGTGCTTGTCCGAATCCATATTCTGTGTTGTGAGTGTCTGGATGGAGAAGAATGGCCTGAATGCACGGTGAGCCTGATTGGCGGCCTGAATGCACTGTGAGCCTAATTGGCTGCCTGACTGCCTGAATGCCCTTCTGAATGACCGGTTGCCTGTGTGTGACCCAGCAGAGTGAATAGGAGATCAACAGTATATCTGGCGGCCTCTCACTGATGGAAATCGTTCAGAAGCTGAAGTTGTAACTGATGCTTAATCTTGAAGCCAAGCCGCAGAAGGTGTTTAACTGCTGTTACATTCATCGCAATCTGAAAGCTGCTTTGTCTTCAAGAACTGATCCAAGAGAAGACCCTGCTATGCGCCCTCTTCCCGAGCTACGAGGGACCATCGTGCACTGTTAAGCTTCGCCGAAGTGACCTGGAAGCCAGCCTTCGAGAGATTGTCAACCAGAGAGGCGGGGACCGCCGAGCAGAACGAAGAGAAGCACCGGACAGCTGTCCACCGTCATCGACCAGGGCTCACAGGTTTGCTATAACTGCTGGAGGCCCGTCGAAGCTGTGTTGGCCAGAAGCGGGAACTGCTTGACGCTGGGCCGCCTTCGACGGGAGTCACAATGCTCCATTTCATAAGACATTTGAACGAAGGACGCTCTCGCCTGTACCGTCAACCACTTTGTCCCTCCGGAGAAAGTCGAGGCCACCGACGCGCCGAGGAGCCTCTGCCGGTTTGTTTCCCACCACCTGAAGACCGCAGCAACAAGGACGACTCGAAGCTCTTGCTGGGCCTAAGTTCTTCATAGACTCTTTGCGGTACACCGCAAGCCTCATCTTCACATGACGTCCACGACCGATCGTCGACGAGCACCGACAGGACCGAAGCTTATGCCTCGACGCCGTTGTTCATCATTTCCTCGTGGGATCTCGGCGATCCGTGGCTCGTGCCTTAAAGGGAGCCGCTCAAGAAGGATCCGTCAACGACCCGATGTAAAACTCTGCTATTCCAGTTACATTGGGGTGGTAGAACTATTTTAGAGGGAAATGAGACTCTTATGAACAATATATGGACTGGGCTTGTATTATATCTTTATTTACAGGTTGCCCAGGTGGGGTGATCCTCACACAGAACTGTGCCTAGGTAGACGTGCCAGTATTCTGCCCATTAACCAAATGCTTATTTATGTCTATTGTTGGTACACTTTTCTAACTGATTTGTATGACATTTGAACTGAGTACAGTTAATGCATTTTAATGGAATCCAAGTAAACTTGTGATACCACATAGAAACTGTATATATTTACCATTTTAGATTAACTTGAGCACAAAGTGTGTTATTTTGATTGTGTACATAACTTCAGCCCATTTATATAAAGAACTGTGTTTTCACTAACAGTGTGTGGACATTCCTTTGTGGGTGCTTGGGGACTACACTGTTCTTAAGAACCAGCCTGCATCACCTCCTGAGAGCTTAAGCCTTTGTTGCTCGACGACAATACCAAAATAGAGAATCTTGGCTGGGATGCTCTGTGCCTCTACTCTGCCATATAGAGAGAAGTAGTACAGATTACCCCCTCAAGTCTTTACAGTGACCTTATTATGTCCCACCATAGTGTGTGTATTGATTTATAGTTCCCTATACCTTTGGGCATAGGCTAGGTTGCCCCTTTTTAATTTCTTTTATTACCTCTTGGGTGAACTACTGTTCCCAAAAAGTAAAGTGGGATTCCCACCTCCTTTACATTTTATAAAGTGAGCCAGCGTACCTCATCATATGTGGAGTGCTGGTGGGATACAATGTCTCCCATTTCTCATTTACATGGTAACATTTCTGTTACAATTTCAAGATAACTTGAATGGCTGGTGGCAGTGGTTTTACCTTAATGACTTTTTAGTCATTATGTTAGGGAGAATTCTCTGTTTAGTGTGTTTCTTTGAATCTAGAAGTGTTTAATGGGCTATGGGGTCTTTTACTCCATAGGGCTTCATGTGTTTTGTGATGTGTGTTACACAGCACCCTCAGTGCAGTGACACAGGGGTGTCATAGTGACCCCCCAGTATAGACTCCATACCCTGGGACTGACTACTGTCTCCCAGGGCATGTAAAGTCACCACTGACTTTACTAGTCTTAAATTCTGAACAGAACCAGTACAAACCATCATATTGTGGACGTACTGGCTGGGGCAATTCGATTGCCCCAGGGTCTGTTAGTTGAGGGGGCACGTCTCCGTCCCCCCTGATTGAGCTTTGGCTGGTGGCAGTGGATACTACTTTTTATATTCAACCGCAAATATTTTCCTATGGGATTTCCCATTGTTTTAGGCTACTCCCTTTATTTAATTATTTATGGTAGCCTCGAACATACCGCCGGTTTATTTAATTAATATTACTTCTCCGGTTGGTATTTTTTGCCAAAACTTGATTCTAAAATGGTACTTAGGAGGGGTGTAGGGGAATTTAGGCACCCTGGACTGAGTTGCCTTGGCAATTCAAGTCGCACTCCATCCTGATTGGCCTAAGTGGTGAGCCGGCCCGGCTCACCACTTAGCATGTTTGAGTGACAGCTAGGCTGAGTGAATGGGGGTTTGCTGCATAAAAGCAGGGCTTTGGGGACTGGAACTTCAGAAGTCGCCACAGGACCTAAGAATCCAACGAGGGAGAAGCTGAGCTGACCTGCCATGACACCACCACCGGTGGAGCCCTGCTGAACCGTCTCACCACTTTTCCCAATGACAGAGGAGATCTCCCGCCGGAGAGTCTTCTTCCTTTGACTGGTGGGGATAACCAGTTTCACCGTCTTGTCGCCTTCCCGACGTACCTCGTGGCCGCCTTGCCTGTGCCAAGCACCCCGGCAACTGGGATACCACGTTTTACCACGACCGTGAAACAAAGGTACCATTTTTAACCGGAAAACTCTGCGGCTGGTTTCTGCCCTGGTAGTGCAACGACCTTCATCTTTCCTCCAAGTCGAGATCTTCTCTTCCCCTGGACGACGACGCAACTTGCACCCACTACCAGAAACAACTTCCACCGCTGGAGGATCCTTCCCACTTAACATACTGTGTCCCGCCTGGCTTCCCTTGCTACCGACTGTACGGGGTAGATTTAGCCCCCGGCTTTCGAACCTGGGTTAGCCTGGGACACCCTGGCTAAACTTTCCTAAGCCTCTCTAAACTCTTTTTGAACCCTCTGCTGTCACGATGCCCGCTCCCGGGGAGCCGGCTCAGGCTCTGCGTCCCCGAAAGCGGACATCAAGTCCCCGGGGAAGGTCCCAGCAACCCCTTATAGGGGCCCTTTGGACAGCGTCCTGGCGCCTATGGCGCCAGGCTCATTATGAAAGTGTTTGGGTGCACTTACCTGATGCAGACCATGCTGCAGAACCCTGGCCTCCTTGAGGCCTGAAAGGAACTACTTTACCTGTGGGACTCATTTACCACCCGGGCGTGGTCGGGGAAGGATACATACCTGATTGGAGGAAGGACACATTCTAGGAACTTCTTCCAAGGCTATTTAAACCACACCCGATCAGCCACACGTGCTTCGCGTTGTTCTGCATCTAGCAGCTGGACGCTCACCGTGTCTGCTCCTGCATCTTGACTTCTGCCACACCTGCCAGCATCCTGAATCACCTGCAAAGGAAGGGAACAAGAGAACAGAAGAAGGAAAAGGCCTCACCTGCTAAATCTGCATCCCAGAGACATTTCGCCACAATCCTGAAAAGAAAGACATTTATTTTTAAAAGCACATCGCATCGATCGCTGCAGCGCCGCATTCTACTCACCTTTACAGGGCGCCTCCATGTTCAGCAGCGACCATCCGGATTCGCAGTCGCGCCCCCGAGCCTAGGGAGAAAAAGACAAGAACAAAGGTGAGAGAAAGAAGGGAAAAGGGAAGCTAAAACTCCATGTCAAGACTTACCTGTTGGGTCATTCCCTTTTCATTTCGGGTCCGCCGCCGCATCCAGGCATTTTCGGACCCCGGCCCCTAAGGGGAAAAAGACATCAGCGTCAATGAGTGAATGAAAAGACATTACCAAAACACTCATTAAAGACTTACCTGATTTCCACAACCCCCTTGTAGCAGGATTTATGCCCTTACCGAACCTGAGAACCTGCATTTGAGACAATATTTGGATCAATACCTCGCCAATGGTTTTATTCGCCCGTCAAAGTCCCCGGCATCCTCGGCTTTGTTCTTCGTGCCTAAAAAAGAAGGCGACCTTCCGTACAAAATATGGATTATTCGAATACCAGGTAATGCCTTTCGGGTTGTGCAATGCGCCTGCTGCCTTCCAATTCTTCATGAATGATGTCCTTCGGGAACTCATCGATGTTTGTGTTGTCGTCTATATCGATGACATTCTAGTGTACTCCTCTTCGGAATCTGACCACAGAAAACACGTTAGGGCAGTTCTGGAAAAACTGCGCCAACACAAACTATTTGCTAAACTGGAGAAATGTGTTTTCCATACCACAGAAGTTGAGTTTCTCGGTTTCATCCTGACACCCAAAGGAGTCCGAATGGACTCAAGAAAAGTGGATGCCATCCTCAAATGGCCATCACCTAGCTCTGTAAAAGGGGTTCAACGCATGCTCGGCTTTGCTAATTTCTATCGCAGGTTTATCCCGGAATTTTCACGCATAGTACAACCCATTACTGCACTCTTGAGGAAAAATAAACGTTTTGAATGGTCTGAAGAAGCCGAGCAGGCCTTCCAGGATTTAAAAGCTAAGTTTACCTCTGCACCTATATTGAAACACCCACGTCCAGATCTCCCGTATGTCGTCGAAACTGACGCATCCAGCCTAGCCATGGGAGCATGGCTGTCTCAAAGAGATCCCGAAACCAACCAACTGCATCCCGTAGCATTTTGGTCCAGAAAATTCTCGGCACCAGAGATTAATTACGCAATCACTGACAAAGAACTGTTAGCCATAAAGTCCGCTTTTAAAGCCTAGCGGCATTACCTGCTTGGCGCTCGACATACCATCACGGTGATCACTGATCACCGGAATTTATAGTATTTGAAAAACGCCAAGGCTCAGTCATCACGGCAGCTCCGATGGGCTTTGTTTTTCGCTGAATTTGATTTCGTGATTACCTATCGACCTGGCTGCAAGAACGGCAAAGCAGACGCCTTATCCCGAATTGGAATGGGAGAATCTGATACAAACTCAGAACCAGTACCAATAATTCCCGAACAGAGAATTCTAGGCATGACTTTGTTACAGACGCTTGAAGACATTCAAGTCAGAATCAAACAACTCCTGGACCCTACAGTCCTACAGGATTGGATACAAAAGGGATCAGACTTTACCATAGATAATGGTTTACCTTATTACCAAGGACGCTTATTCCTGCCGCACAAGGATTTACACGAACTAGTTATTTCAGGTTATCATGATACATTAATAGAGGGACACCCCGGTATTGCCAAGACAATGGAAAAGGTGAAACGACAATTCTGGTGGCCCTCTTGGCGAAAAGATGTTAAATCTTTTGTGATGTCCTGTGGTGTTTGCGCCCAAAATAAAGGTCAAAAGAAAAGACCAGCCGGTCTCCTTCAACCTCTAGACATACCGCCAGCACCCTGGCACACCCTATCAATGGATTTTATTACGGACTTGCCTCCTTGTTCGGGATACAATACCATTCTGGTAATTGTGGATTTGTTTTCCAAAATGGCCCATTTCATTCCTTTGAAAGGTTTACCTTCAGCTTCTGTCCTAGCCAAAGAATTCCTCGAAAATATTGTTCGGCTACATGGATTCCCATCTATACTAATCTCTGACCGGGGAAGCCAATTCATCTCCCACTTCTGGCGCAAATGTTGTCAAATGGCACAAATCGACGTAAGATTATCGACCAGTCACCACCCTCAGACCGATGGTCAGACCGAGAGGACAAATCAGACCCTGAGCAGTACTTACCGTGTATGTTACAGCAATCTGAAAGCAACTGGAAAGACATTCTTTGGATAGCCAAATACGCATATAATAATTCGGTACACTCTGGAACTGGCCATAGTCCTTTTTATACCTTGTTTGGACATCACCCTCGAACCTCGAACCTCAAACCTCGACTCACCTCAGAACCTCGGAGTGCCCGCAGTAGAACATCTGCATTCTACCATTACCCGAGCCTTCAAGGAGGCAACCACGCATTTACAACAAGCCAAGAGAAAATACAAGGAGAATGCTGACCTACATCGGAGTGAAGCACCTCCGTATCAGATTGGGGATCAAGTGTGGTTAGCTACCAGACATTTACCGCTCAAAGGGCCTCGAACTTTTAACCCAAAATATCTGGGACCTTATTCTATGACGGCAATAATTAACCCAGTAGCGGTTAAACTTGATTTACCAGCTAATATGCAAATTCACCCTGTTTTTCATGTGTCACTTCTGAAACCAGTGGTACCCGGAACCCGACTACTGAAACCACCAGAACCTATTCAAATAGATGGGGAACCCGAATTCGAAGTGAAGAACATTTTAGATTCAAAAATGTTTAGGTCAAAGCTTTTCTACCTAATTGATTGGAAGGGGTACGGACCTCAGGAGAGGTCGTGGGAACCCAGTGACCATGTGCATGCACCTCGATTAGTCAGGAAATTCCACCGACTCTTCCCAAACAAACCAAAACCCCCGGAGGGAACAACCTTGGGAGGGGCCTTGGCGGGGAGTGCTGTCACGATGCCCGCTCCCGGGGAGTCGGCTCAGGCCCTGCGTCCCCGAAAGCGGACATCAAGTCCCCGGGTAAGGTCCCAGCAAACCCTTATAGGGGCCCTTTGGACAGCGTCCTGGCGTGTAAGGCTCCAGGCTCATATAAAACGTCAGTCCTGGCGCCATAGGCGCCAGGCTCATTATGAAAGTGTTTGGGTACACTTACCTGATGCAGACCATGCTGCAGAACCCCGGCCTCCTTGAGGCCTGAAAGGAACTAATTTACCTGTGGGACTCATTTACCACCCGGGCGTGGTCGGGGAAGGATACATGCCTGATTGGAGGACGGACACATTCTAGGAACTTCTTCCAAGGCTATTTAAACCACACCCGATCAGCCACACGTGCTTCGCGTTGTTCTGCATCTAGCAGCTGGACGCTCACTGTGTCTGCTCCTGCATCTTGACTTCTGCCACACCTGCCAGCATCCTGAATCACCTGCAAAGGAAGGGAACAAGAGAACAGAAGAAGGAAAAGGCCTCACCTGCTAAATCTGCATCCCAGAGACATTTCGCCACAATCCTGAAAAGAAAGACATTTATTTTTAAAAGCACATCGCATCTATCGCTGCAGCGCCGCATTCTACTCACCTTTACAGGGCGCCTCCATGTTCAGCAGCGACCATCCGGATTCGCAGTCGTGCCCCCGCGCCTAGGGAGAAAAAGACAATAACAAAGGTTAGAGAAAGAAGGGAAAAGGGAAGCTAAAACTCCATGTCAAGACTTACCTGTTGGGTCATTCTCTTTTCATTTCGGGTCCGCGCCGCATCCAGGCATTTTCGGACCCCGGCCCCTAAGGGGAAAAAGACATCAGCGTCAATGAGTGAATGAAAAGACATTACCAAAACACTCATTAAAGACTTACCTGATTTCCACAAGGATTTCACCGCTCACCTCGGGTCGGTGCCTGTTCCCCGGCATTCCGTACCCCGGCCCCTATGGGGAAAAAGACACTAGCATTAGAACATTAATGCATGGACACAAGGGGAACCACTTATAGAAAAACATACCTGGAAGCCAAGCAAGTTTGGTTCTCACCCATCCGAAAATCCAGTGACGTAACTGGATACCAACGCGCCCCTGCATCAGAAGCAGGATGGAGAGCTAATCCTTCCAGACCCTAAGGTGAGACGCTACAGATGAGAGGGGTAAGTGGGAGACCGATTGCATTACCCCGCAGACAGTTAACCCCCCTATTCTCACCTACAGAAGGATACTTCTGCGAGTCAGACAAGCCAGATCTGGGGCCCGGTCCAGTCCGTCTTCCGAACCCTGCGCATCACCTTAGACGAGGTCACAGCAGCGCGAACCAGGCCAGCGCCCCCGTGGGAGTCAGGTGAGCGTTACATCTGCAAGAGTTTCTAATAGTGTAACTGTGTGATCTTGGGCGCATTTGTGCTCTGCTCTCTCTAAGAGTGGGCCCAGCCTTTGGACTTTGGCTCACCAGTGACTTTTGCTCTTCTGCCTTGCTAACAGTGTTCCTGAATCTTAGAGTAGTGTACCTTTCCATATTCTGTCTTTTTCCCTCCCTTTCTCACAAACTTATTGGAGTGCCATCTAGTTAAGCGCTCACCTCTGTATGAAAATAAGTGGTGTTTTACAGTGACTTATCTGATAAGGAAAAAGAGGTGTATATATTATAATAGTAACAGTGTTTAGAATATTTTACAATAAGAGTGCTGGAGTGTTTTCAACAGTGTGTTTTAAAATAAATAATTATATACTTTGATACCAAAGCTCTGGTCAGTGTTTGCTTGTATTTTTGTATCTGAGTGCCTATTGTGTATACTTTGCATACTGCCTAACTCTTCATGAGCGAAGTCTGACTGCCTAGCCACAGCTACCAGGTAAATCTGGGTGGTACAGACTGCTACCAAGTGGGTACTACCAACACCTGTAGTCTTAAATCTTTTGCAGTGGTCCCTAAGGGAACTGCACAGGTTTCTGCCTAACACATTACTCGCAGGCTGTCAAATCAGCCATGGTAATGCATAGGAGGATAAGTATCCTTGTTTTTTTTTAAGTCTTCTTCTGCCGTCCTAGGTGGGAAAGATTTTGGTTGTAGGTTTGTCCCAGCGCGAGTCCTTTGGGTTCCCCGCTGAGGCTCCAGAGTATCTGTGAGGAAGCGAGGGAGGGGTCCAAAACTCTGCAGTCCTTTGTTTTCCATCTTGCCTGAAAGGAACCAGTTCCTACTGGGGAGCTGGCTGTCCTGAATGGACAGTCAGCCGCCCCTTTCTGTAAACTGCAAGGAGAGTTTGCCGAAGTTATGCATTAGTTCCCGATAAAGACTGATTCTGGAAGCTGCTGACAAGTCGACCACTGGAGCTGAATCCAAAGACGACTCCCACCCAGAGGCTGGTGAGACCCACTAGTCTTAAGAAGATCTGCATTCTGAGCCATCACTCAACAAGCTGCGACCTTGCTGGGTTGGGACCTCGAGCCAGTGTATGGTGCACGGTCTTCCGAAGTCCGATTCATGCTGAAAGTCAGGTGAACTCCTGCTGGACCACCAGAGAATCCCTGAAGTCCCCTCACCAGAGTGCTGGACAGAGAGAGTGAAGAGAATCCAACCGACGATATTCATTTAACATCTGGTTCCTGTAAAGGGGTGCCAAATCGACAGAGCCGCAAGAAGCCTTGAAGAATCCTTTGTTGGGAGCCTTGTCTGGTGACTGCTGATGCAAGTTCACATCCAGTGTCCGTTTCTTTCATCTCCAGGCCAAAAATCCAGGGGCCGGGTCCTGTGCTGCTGCACCCTGAAGGCATCTGCTCAGAAGCTCTTATTTTCTGCTGAGGTATTGTGTTGGCTTGGTTAACACTCATCTTAAGTCTAGAGTGAATCCTGTGAAGATGAGTGGGTGATTAGAGTGTTTGGGAAGTTGCCCATACAAACCGCCCAGGCCTAAAGCTTGAACGCATAAAGGGTGCCTTCTGTGAAGTTCCTGAACACTTTGAACTAACTATAAAGTGAATACTTACTTTTCTGAAGAGATATCTTCTGGAACTCTGACTTTCCTGCAACTGAACCCTATCTGACCTGCCCACAGCTGGCTCTTAGACCAGAAAATACATGCTCTAGAATAGGGAAGGACTTTGATGATAAGGCTTCTTTTTTGAAAATAATAACAAGTGTGAAAAGTACTTACTTGCTTGTGAAGTTAGCGTTGTAACTATCTCTGTAGTAGAAAACACTACGAAGTAATTACTTACCTTTACGTTGCTCCTTTAAAAAGTATGTACGTTCGTTTACTTACCTTGAACTGTGTTTCACTCTTCTTAAAAGTAATTATGTTGGTACAGTTTTATTATTCTTAAATGAATGAGTGTATAAGGAACAAGTTACTTACCTGTAACTGTTGTTCTCCAGCATGGGTCTGGCATGGATTCACATGCTCATGAATATTCCCCGTCGTCAGGCTGGGAATCCTCGGTAGAGAAAAATCAGTATCAGTTTTGTTTCTGATCTGTCTTTCATAGTAGTAACCAATCACTGATCTCTGCGTCATACTCACCACAGCCAATGACTGCCATCTCCCTAAGCCCCGCCTCTGGCAGCCATCTTCAGATTTGGTAGCACGTGAAGTGGCAGTATGACCAAATGAAGAGCCGCAGAGGGGTAGGCGGGAGGGTTCGCATGTGAATCCATGCCAGACCCATGCTGGAGAACAAGAGTTACAGGTAAGTAACTTGTTCCTTCTCCAACATGGGGTCCGGCATGGATTCACATGCTCATGAATATAAGAATAGATAGCAGTACACACATGCACAACCACGGGAGGTGGCAAAAGGCTCAACATTAAGCAATACAAGAACTCAACATCAAGCATCTCTTACCTCCTCACCAGGCTCACCTTAAGCGAACAGGTTGCGCAGCACTGCTTGGCTGACCCTGGACTCCTCCCTGGAATCCCGATCGACGCAGTAGAATCTCGTGAAGGTGTGAGTCGACCTCCAGGTAGCAGCCCTGCAGATGTCCAGCAGGGGCACACCAGATAGGAACGCCGTAGTAGCAGCGATCGCTCTGGTCGAATGGGCTCTCGGACGGCCTGGCAGCGGTCGGTTAGCCAACCAGTGGCAGTGCATGATGCAGCCGGAGAGCCATCTGGAAATAGAAGACTTCGAGAGAGCCTTCCCTTGATTCACAGGTCCAAAGTTCACGAATAGCTGTGATGTCCTCCGAAAACTCTTTGTGCGGTCCACATAGAACTTCAGCGCTCTAGCCACATCCAGCGAGTGCAAAGTCCTCTCGGCCGGCGACGAAGGAGACGGGAGGAAAACGGCTAACACCAGGGGCTCGTTAAGATGGAAGTCCGACGGCACCTTGGGCATAAAGGAGGGGTGCGTCCTAAGCACCACCCTCGAGGCATGGAAAGTCAAGTACGGTGCTTTGCAGGATAGGGCCTGGATCACCCCCACTCGTCGTGTGGAGGTAATGGCCACCAGGAATGCAGTCTTCCACGACACAAACTTCATCGGTGTGGAGTGCATCGGCTCGAATGGGGGCCCCATGAGCCTGGTCAGCACCACGTTAAGTTCCCGCGCCGGGGCCGGGGCCTTCACCGGCGGGATCGACCGGAACAGTCCTTTCATAAACTCTTACCAGTCAATGGGACCACAGGGACGTCCGTCCTGTGGTTCTGGTATATCTGGAGATCGCCGCCAGATGAATCTTAATGGAGGCTTGGGCTAGCCCAGCCTTTGCCAGCGATAGCAGGTACGGCAGCACTTGAGGGGCCGTAATCCGTAGGGGGTTGATCTTCTGTGCTCGGTACCAGATAGAGAACCTCTTCCACTTGTGACCGTAGCATTTGAGAGTCGAGGACGCCCTGGCCTTTGCAAGAACCTCTCTGCAGTCGGCCGGTATATCGTACCCTCCAAACTCTAGCGCTGCAGGAGCCAAGCCTGCAGGTTCAGCGACGCCGGGTCGTGGTGGAAGATAGCGCCTCCTTCTCTGGAGAGAAGTTCCGCGTCCGCCGACAGCTTGATGGGAGGGGACGTTGATAAGCCCAGAAGGTCCGGGAACCAGATCTGCCTCGGCCACGCCGGTGCGACGAGGATCATCCTGCACCGGGACCTCTTGAGCTGGTTGATGAGTCGAAGCAGCAACGGCAACGGAGGGAACGCATACAGGTATAGGCCGTCCCAGGGGAACGAGAAGGCATCGCCCATGCTTCTCGGCTGGGGAAACCTGCTGGCAAACCACTGGCACTTCGAGTTCGTCGCTGTTGCGAACAGGTCGATTTGGGGTTTGCCCCCTCGTCGGAAGAGTTGATCCACCTGATCCTGGCGCAGCTCCCGCTCGTGACACGCGCGCAGCTCCCTGCTGAGCGAGTCGGCGATGGTGTTTCTTTCTCCTACCAGGTGGAAGGGAACCAGGAACAACCCCTGGGCGACCTCCCAGTGCCACAGATCCTGTGCCTCCTTGGATAGGGCTGGGGCTGGTGCCTCCCTGCTTCCGTATGTAAAACATTGTCGTGGTGTTGTCCATGAAGATCCGCACCACCTTGCCCTTGAGCGACGGGAGGAACGATTTGAGAGCCCAGAACACGGCTCGGAGTTCTAGGATGTTGATGTGCAGGGGCTTCTCCTCCGGGAGCCAGAGGCCTCTTGCGTGGAGATCTCCGGTGTGGGCGCCCCAACCTTCCAGGGAAGCGTCCGTCGTCACCGTCTCCTGGTACGCCGGCGTCTGAAAGTCCTTGCCTGCCGTGAGGTGCGCTTGAACGCCCCACCACTGAATCGCCCGCCGGAACACCTCGTTGAGGGGGACCCTGTCTTCGAAGGTGCCCGTCGCCTGCATCCAACGGGCGTCGAGAAATTCTTGAAGAGGGCGCATCCGTAGTCTGCATAGGCGCACCAGGTAGATGCAAGAGGACATCATCCCCAGGAGGGACTTGATGGACCTCACCCTGGCCACGTCTGTGGCTAGCAGGCGCTGCACTTTGCCCAGAATGGTCTTCGTCCATTCTTCCGACGGTGCCGCCAGGCGCCTTACTGTGTCGAGCTTCGCTCCCAGAAACAGGGCCACCTGCGACGGCACTAGGTGGGACTTTGGGTAATTTATGGCGAATCCCAGGTTTGTGAGTAGCTGGACGGTCTTCGCAGTGTGTTCGACGGCGAGTTCCCTCGTCCTTGAGCGGATGAGCCAGTCGTCCAGGTAGGGATAGATGTGAATCCCCTGCAGGCGCAGCCGCGCCGCCACTGGTGCTAGGCACTTGGTAAAGACCCTGGGGGCCGACTTCAATCCGAACAGCAGTGCTCTGAATTGGTAGTGGCGTCCCTGGACGACGAACCTGAGGAACTTTTGGTGACTTTTGAGGATGGGAACGTGGAAGTAAGCATCCTCCAGGTCCAGCGACGATAGAAAGTCGCCTTCCTCCAGCTGTCCCAGCATGTGCTGGAGGGTGACCATCCTGAACTTTTGTGACCTGATGTATTTGTTCAAACGGCGAAGGTCCAGGATGGGGCGCCAGCCACCCGTCTTCTTCCTGACGAGGAAGTACCTTGAGTACACCCCGGAGCCCTGGAGCCTCTTCGGGACGAGCTCGATGGCGCCTTTCCTGAGCATCGCCCGTACTTCCAACAGCAGTTGCGGGACGTGATTTTCCTTCCTGGCCACAGGTGGAACGTGATGGCACTTCTTCAGGAATTCGATAGAGTGTCCTCTTGCCAGGGTATCCAGCACCCAACGGTCGGTGGAGATGGACTTCCACACGCAGACGAACTTCGTCAGCCGGCCTCCCACCGGGGTGCTTCGGTGGGGGCCCGAGGCCATGGCCGGTTCAGTCCTGCTTGGAGGTGGTGGCCTTGCCGCCCTGGCCACCTTGCTGACGGCTGCAAGGCGCTCCCTGCTTGCCGCGACCCTTGTAGGCCTCCTGAGACGAGGAGCGTGCCGCCTGGCGGTAGGACGACGAGCCACCGCTGGATCCCTTGGAGGCCCCCCCCTGTCTGCCTCCGGAGCTCCGAAAGGGCCGTTGTTGCTGAAGGGCTCCTAGGGCGCGGGCCGTCTCCGTCTTTATGGCTTGGAGGGATTCGTCCACCGCCTTCCCGAACAAGTTGCTGCCGTCGAGCGGCATGTCCAACACCCTGGTCTGGACGTCCTGACGGAAGTCGGTCGCCCGGAGCCAACCCCGTCGTCGTAGGCAAACTCCGTTGCCCAGCTGGCGGAACCCGGTATCGGCAATATCGGTTGCCACCGTTATGGCGTGGTCCGACGCCACTTCGCCTTCTTGAAGTATTTCCAGGGCCTCGGACCTCTTTTCGTCCGGTAGGAAGTCCAATATGGGGGCCAGCTTAAACCAGAGCTCCTGTCGTAACGGGCCACGATCGCCAGGGCGTTGGCCGCTTTGATAGTCGTCGCCGCCGACGAAATGACCCGTCGCCCCATGGCGTCCAACTTCTTTCCCTCGCCGTCCGGAGGGGAATTCGACATTGAGGCTCCTGACCCTGCCGCTTTCTTCTTCGCCGCTGCCTAGACGACCGAGTCTGGCGTTGGCTGGGCCCTGAGGCACAGGGGAGCGGTCTCGAGGACCCGGTACTTCTTCTCGTACCGGTCCCGTTTGGCTGGTGCCGTGGAGGGGTTCTTGAGTACCGACAGGCCCTCCTCCCAGATGTCATCGATTAGAGGCACCGCAATGACAGTCTTCCTCTTGGCCTCCCGGCGCTGATAGAGGAAACCTTCCTTTTTCTGCTCCTCCGGGCAGAGCTGGAACAATTCGGACGCTCTGGCTATCATGGTGTGGAATGAGCCAATCTCGTCGGGCGGAGAGGCCCGTACAACGGGAGACCCGTTCCGTCGTCGTCGCCCTCAGAACCCGTCGTCGAGCCCACCGCACTGTCATCTCCCGACTCGTGGGAGGATGAGGAGGGAACTGCAGGCCTTACTGGGGCGAGCAGAGGAGAGGGTTGGGTCCTCTGTCGTTTGGTCAGAGGACTTCCCGACGGGCCAGGTTGCGGGTCCTCCGGCCCGGGCCGTGGTAATCTCGTCCTTATCCCAGAGCATAAGGACTGGATCGCAAACAAAATGGCCGCCGAGCTATCCTGAGGCCTAGGTTCCGGCTGCGCTGGAAGGGAAGGCTGCTCTTCCTCACCATCGTGGTCTTCCTCGGTTATCTCCCGAGGATCTTCCTTGCGGGATCGAACCTTCTCGAATTGGACTTCGAGATTCCTCACGACCTCGGTCAGTTCCCCCTCCGAGGCTGACTCCGAGCTCGAGGAGGCTACCGTGCCCCCCCCCCCCTTTTTTCCATCACGGGGGCCATGACGATGGGCTGAAAAGAGGATTCCCTCCTTGGCGGCAGGGAAACTCTAGTCCCGGAGGCAGTCTCCGCTGGCGGGGTCTCTGCCGGCTTGGCCAGAGTCGCCGCGATCGCCTCGATAGAGGCCTTTGCCTGCTGGGTAGGGGCCTTCCCCACCTTAGGTGCGTCCTGGGCCTTCTCCTTAGGGGGAGGGGCGACGCCTCGCTCCCCCTCTCCCGAGATCGGACGGGGCTTCTCCCGAAGCTTACCCGGGGTCTCGGACTTCCTCTTACCCGAACCGGAGTGCTGGCTCGTGGTTGACGGTGCCGGGGAAGGTGCGCCCTGCCTGGCGACTGAAGTGCCCGACCTTGCAGCGCTCCCGGAGTCAGCGGACCGGCAGCGTTTGGCCTGGTGTTGGGCCCCCGTCGCCGGGGCGCCCGCACAGGACTTAGAAGCCCGCTCGGACCCTTTCTTCTTCTTCTCACCCGTTGAGCCCTACTCCAACCAGCTGGCGAGACGGGATCGACGGTCCCTCATGGTCCGCTCCGACAAGTTCTTGCAGAACTGGCAGTCCTTCTCTACATGAGTCTTGTCCCGATGAAGACACTAGAGGCATTGCGAATGTTCAACCTCCTTAAACACATTCTGCAGCCCGCATCCAGGGCAGCTGCGAAACAGCTTGGGTCCGGGTGACGAACTCGCATCCTGGGCCATCTCGAAATAGGCCGTAAATCTTCTGGAATCCTCCAAGAGGTTGATTTGACGAAATCTTCACCCTTGAGGGGCATAGGAAAATCCCGCAACGGGTACCCGTTAACGGAAGTGGAAACGGTGGAGCTTGAGGCTCGATAAACCGAAAAAAATGTGAAAATTCACCTGAAAAAGCACGAAACACGCAGCAAAAGCTCGAGAGCTAAGCACGAGGACTCCCAACACTTGAACGTGCGGTAAAAATCTGAAGATGGCTGCCAGAGGCGGGGCTTAGGGAGATGGCAGTCATTGGCTGTGGTCAGTATGACGCAGAGATCAGTGATTGGTTACTACTACGAAAGACAGATCAGAAACGAAACTGATACTGATTTTTCTTTACCGAGGATTCCCAGCCTGACGACGGGGAATATTCATGAGCATGTGAATCCATGCCAGACCCCATGCTGGAGAAGCTTACCAATAGGGTTTACCTACCTTGAATAAGTGTGTTCTTCTTAAAGTGCACTATTGAGTTTTGCTCCCCTGATCTGCCTAATGCATTTCTAAAACTGTCCTAGCAGTAATACAGGTCTATGAGTTGCTTGTAGCCCCTCTGAAAAGTAGATGGGTCCTTACTTACCTTGAACTGGCGATTGCCTTTCTTAATAGTCTGCTAGAGTTCTTACTTACCCTAGAATTGTATTCTACACTTCTGAAAAGTATCATTGGTTAAAATGTATTCTCCTAGAATAGTAATAGGGTAATACGTTTATAAACCAATAGGTTATACTGACCCTGAATAGCTGCTGCTCTTCTTAAACTGTAATGTTGGGTGGTACTTTCCCTAAATTGCTTTAGTGGACTTCTATAATAGTTTCACTAGGCTCATCCTGATCCCCGAGTAGCTTAAAGGCCCCTCTAGAAAGTATACAAGTTAAGGTACTCCCTCTGAAACTGTGTTTTTCAAAGTAACATTGGTGTTTTAACCGTATCCATTCATAATAGAAGTAAGTTACATATGTTGCAAGATATACATTTAACAGTGTTGGTCTAATTAAGTGATTCTGTAATTGAATAACACTGTATGTTAGGACGAATAGGGTCTGCTGCCCTTGAATTACTTCTGGGATTCTAAAAGTATAACTAACCTGGCCTTATTCCCCAAGAATATCCTAGTGCCATACTGGGTGTATAACTTTAGGTTTGACTCACTGTGACTTGCTTGATACTCTCTAATTAAAGTTATACTTTGGTTTATATACCATAAGTATTAGGTTGTTTTTTTTTATAATTGTGTTTATATGATATGTGATAGTACTTACCTTTCCAAGATTTATCTTGGCCTACATGTATTTATAAACCATTATTTTACATTACATATTGTTTCAGTGTTTCTTTGAACCATATGTATGCTACAATTTCTTTGTACTTGACATACAGCCCCCTCTCTCTCCTAAGATAAGCATGGCTGCTTGGTCTGCGCTACCAAATGTTCTCAGTTGGTACAGCCTTATACTAAAAGTGGAGTTTTGTACTGCCTCAGATATGGTTTTTATGTAGCCCTTAGTTGGACTGTCCTAACATCCACTAACTCTAAAGGTACTAATACTTACTTGTCTGACGAGAAATCCTCTGGAACTACTTTCCTACAGTTATGCCTTATCCTGACCCGCCTACAGTTGGCTCCTGGACTACCAGGGCCCCCCTTCTGCCTCTGAACACTCATGCCCTAGAATAGGGAAGCACACCAAAGTATAAGGCCTCTGCAGAGAAATGATTACAAGTTGTTAGGGAGAAATTAATTTCTGTGCCAATTCCCTTCACCCTTAGAGACCCCCCAGCTCTTTTGCTGAACTTTAGGACTTTTTAATTTTAACCCAGGAGTGAGAGACCTTTTTCTCACTCTCTCAAGTGTTTTGACCTGATTTGGATGATGTGTTTTCACTGTTTTTGGAGTCTGACAAACTCCATAGGCATCTACATTTTGTATGGTGACACAGAGCACCTTCAGTGCAGTGTCACAGATAAATCCTTTAGATTTCTCATAAGGTTTAACTACCTTTTCTTGTGTGAACTACAGTTCCCAAGAATAGTAAAGTGAAATTGACTTTACTTCACTTTTCTCTTTGTAGGTCCAGCACACACCATCTTATGTGGACTGCCTGGGGGGGTGGGGTAGGGGGCACTTACCTAGTAGCCCATTATCCTATATTCTCATGTAACATTTTTATGTTCCCCTTACTACTCACTAAAATGGCCCCGGTCTTCTTTTTTCGCCATTTTCTATTTGTGAGGTCTTTCTTGGGTTTTACTCTGTGCGTTGAGCCAGGTTTGAGCCCTTTTTCAATTTGCCTTTGGCGGGCTTTAGCCCTGAAGCCCAGCTCTGGCTTCAGTGCGTCTGGAAAGGCAGTATGTGAGGGAGGTTCCTGAAACTCCCCTGTCCTTTGTCTCTAGGAATGTCTGAATGAACCAGTCCATATTGGCTGTCTGGCTGTCCTTTCAAGACAGCCACCATGCTGTGTGATTGACAGCCTAGACTGTGCATGAACGGGAGAAACCTGCTTAAAAGGCAAGGGTTTTGGGACTGGAGGCAGAGTCGACTACTGGGAGAAACACCCGACGAAGAAACCATGAACAAAGCTTGCTGAATCCTCCTGGACCATTGCCCGGTAAAGCCCTGCGGCTGTGCTGAAACTACTTTTTCAATTCGACAGAGAAGCTCCGGAAGGGACAACTTCATCCCTTGGGTTAGTGGAACTCCACTGGACCATCTTCCCTGATTGGTTGTACTTCTTCGCTGCTGCAAGAACCGAGTGCCAGTGGTCGAGAAATCCGTAGTCGAGTGCAACATCTGAAATCCGACCAGAAGCTCCAGGGGTCTCCTAAGGACACTCCAGAAGCAGGACGACCACAGCTTCAGTCCCCTCACCAGAGTGCAGGACCCAAGGAGTGAAGGAAGCCAAACCGGTATCCAATATCGGTGACGGTGATGTTTACTAAGTGCTGAAACCGCAAAGTTCCTCTGAACCGAAAAGAGACTGTAGCTGCCGACGACCTCCCAAGTACTGCAGCAGAAGCCCTCCAGACGTCCTCCCTCTTGTCCCCACGACTGAGGCTCAGGAACATGGGGTCTGCACCACTGTAACAGGACAGATTTCATTTGTATAAGCTCTACAGCTCACATTTACCCCTCTTGCTCAGTCACACTACCAACTTGTGTAGTACAGACATATCCCAAAAGGTGGGTTACCCAATACCAAGTAGTTAAGTGTTGTGTTGTCTAACACAGTGTGACCACACCAATTCTTACCTAACAGACTCCAAACTCTATTAGGAAAGATTTTCTTTTTGCTGCTTTCCTCCCTTAGACTTCTCTCGGACACCCATTCTTTTTGCTCTGTTATATTAGCTGACCTGACCTTTTGAAGGTATATAAAGTCCTCTGCTTTACTACCCTTGCTTTGTGCTAATTTTATCAAAAAACAGATTAGCCCCTAAGACTATCAATACTGGGAGACTATGTCTCCCTTGGTGACTTTCTTGTATTTTTAAAGCTGCACCATTACCTTAAAGTGAGGTTTTGGTTAGGATACGTTGTACCCCTGTAACATTTTCTTTTGCAACTTTGTGGCTACGGTAACAATTATGTGCCCAGGATGTGCTTGTGGAAGTGGATATATTTCACCCATGTTTTTTACTTTAACATTTTACTGATAAATGCCATAAAGGAGTATCACATCATCTAAAATGGTTTTTGCCTGTCCTATGGCCACATTGTTCATTTGCCTTCTTCCTACCCTTTCGGGTCTGGAATTGCCAAATATGGAAAGCTGCTTCCACGGCAAAGTCTCAGTTTTCCCAGGCAAAGTAGCGGGCTGTGTTTGCGGCCATATGTGGGGGCTACGACTGTCTGGTCCCAGTCCACATCCGTGTCGTAGATTATCTTTTGGTGGGCAAAATGTGCAGTAGTGGCTGTCCATGATTGGACAGCCCCTACCAGTTTGAATGGTGCAATTACGTGCAATTGTTGGGCTTGGTGGCTACTCCAGTCCAAATCCTGGATACAATCAGGACTCCTGCAGCCATTCAACAGATTATTGTTGGAGCCAAGACCCCTGCGAAGAAGTGTAGCCCGCTAAAGCCCTGAAGACGACCATTGCAGCTGATGATCAGCATTGCCTCATGACAAGTCCTGGTGAAGCCCTGCTCCTGTCACCTGAACTAAAGAAGGCCCTCGCCTGTACTTTGACCCCCTGAACCAGTGGGATCGGCCAGTCTCATCAACTGCTCAAGGATCTGAGCTTTCTGAACATCCTGAAGTGTCCCGGACCACCCGGTGGACTGACCAGCTCTCTCCTGGGCTGTCTCGCTGCAGCTATCACCATTCTAATTAAATCCTTGGAACTTGGAGGATCTTTAACTTGTGCTACAAGACATGTCCTCCTGCATTTTTAGCCTTCCAGTCCCAACAGAAGCCGTGCAGTGTCTGCTCCTTTGTTTGCCAACCGAAGATTGACTGTTGCCGCCTGACCATGGGAACTCCTGTTGAATCCAGTCAACAGAATCCTCACACTTAAGTCCAGCCCTGAGATGGAATGGGGCCCAGTGCCCTAGAGTCACCACTTCCAGGAGTTGAACTGTTCAGGTAGGTTTAGTATTGGTTTCAGCAATGTCAGTGGTGGCATTCAATGTTCAAAAGGTTAGGAAAAGTTCAGGTAAGTAACTCTGTTTCAGCACTCTATAAAAGGCTTTCGGTTAGGGGGTAAGGAATCAGGTATGCTAACTGTGGCGAGTCAAAAGAATGACACAGACTCTTGGAGGACACGGTTCATGAAATTTTATTAAGGTAAGAATTTTAAAGCCTAACTTTCCCTATCGCTATGGATGGCCCCTACCTATCTTCACTGTCCAAACTATCCTAACTGACCCTACCACTTTATAAACGGAGGCTCGGAAAATGGCTCCCTTCTCCTTCCGATACACTTCAAGTATCGGTCTATAGGGTCTGGACTAATACCAGATCCATGAATAGTTTCCTGTGATTTCTTGTATCAGTCTTTGTAACTCTTCCAACGGTCTGGTGAGTTTTCTTTGTTCTGTGGGAACCCCTCTTAGGCTTTCTTACAAATTTTATACTCCGGTTTGTGATTCTCAGCGTATACCTGTGTGCACCTGTTGTACGGGTGGACTATCCAACTTGGACTATTATAGCTCAGTTTACCTTGGTCTAGTTGACCTTGTGTCTGTGGTATCAAATCTTCAATTATTCGCCTTTTCAGTAACCCATTCTTCGGTATCATTGTATTTTAAATGTGCTTATTTCAAGGTTAACCTGGACTTGTAACTATTACTGAGACTAGGTGGCTGTACAGTATAATGATTCCCTTTTTGAGGCCTACTGCAACTCCCATCCTCACGATTACCTTTGGTTCTGAAGGAGAACAGCTTCTGGAGTTGGGCACCTCGGAATCCTTCCCATTTGTGCTGGACCACCGGCACCTTCTGTTCCGTGGCGCTTGCTGCCTTGCGGTCTCTCTTCTCCTGGTGGTTTCTCGCTCCTTGTTGCTTTATGCTGTCGGCAGCAGAGAAGTTCTGCAGACCCGCGGTCCACCATGATTCTTCCTCCGTGGTCTCACCACCACCTATTATGGGCTCCTGCCCTGCTGGCTTCTCAGGCTTCGGGTTCGCCATAGCTCTGACATCCTGCCTGGCAATCGTGAGCAGGTTTATAACTCGTGGGTTTGCTGATTTTTGCTTCCGACAGGCATCACGCAACTCTGGACCGCCCATGGTTGACGTCTGGGTTCTCCCTCTATCTTCTGGCTCATCGAGTTAACTTTAATCAACGCCCTCAATCCATTGGATTGGTGATTCCGATTTAAATGGATATATTGTTTCCCTATAAGATCAAGGCATCTCTGAAGGCTTTTTTCGTCACAGTCTTGATGTTTAGCAGTTTGTTATTGGAGAGCATGTCATGTGTGCCACAGTGTGCTCTGCTTTAGTGAGTTCCTCACAGGGATGGGAGTACTTGTCCCCTATGGGGAAGTCTCTACTGTTGAGGTCCCACTTGCCTCGACCCCTAGGCAGGGTGTTGCAAAGCGAGTTCTCCTCCCTAGCCTCACGGTGGGTGGGGACCCCCCCTTTGGGAGACGGGACGAATTCCCTTCATTCATCACAGAACCTTACTCCGGTTTTAGAGACACGTACTTCTGTGTTTGTCCGGTCAGGGGAGGCCTTGGGGTTGACGGTGCAGAGGTCGGTTAAGTGCAGGATTTAGTTTCAGACAGTTGCTGTACCTGTATTAGGCTTCTAGAGACTAGCCAGCAGGACACCCTTTCCACGAAAGGGAGATCTCTACGGGGCAGGCGACCTCAGGAGATCTCCAGGGAGCGAAGACCACATGATGCAATGGGAGCCACCACAGTAAGGTGGCGACAGGCAATCTTGGAGCAGAGGCAGGGTAGAGGTGTCCCACCACTCCTCTGGACATCAGAAGCTTCCTGCCTCAAGGTGCTAGGCCCACAAGTGAAAACTGGTAAGACAGTTGTAAAATGGCCCCCAAAAAAGAATCAGCAGGGGACATCTGATGCAGCCAGCGAGGGCCTGGAGGAGGACAAAGAACAGCCCAGGAAGGATGTCGAGAAGCCAAAAGATGAAACCGCAGTCTGATTCAAAGAGGGCTCAGCAATTCTGGCCAGACCTGCTCCTAAAATTCAGCAGCCCAGTTTATTGGGAAATCCGCCGGTGATTAAGGTACAAATCTAGCAGAAATTCGGAGTGCATACGGTTTCCCCTGGATATACACATTCACTCATCGGCTGGCCAAAGCCAGCCCTTCAGTCACACAAAAGGCGGACAACCTAAACATTTTGGCAGCCAGTCAATCAGGCTAGCCCTAAAAACCCCCAAACCCTCAGGTCCACCCACACAGAGGGTAGCTGAGGTGGGATCCTGCCGGCTCACTAATCCCTGTGGCTGCTGCCTGGCAAAATGCAGAGTGGCAGAGAAGCCTTAAGGAAAACATTGCGTTAAAGAAGGTTGGTCAAACCTGGAGGTTTAAAAGAGGAGATTGAAAGTTGCAAGGCTAGAAGCCCTGAAGAGGGAGGCTTGCCAGAGGGGCCAAAGCACCTCCCAAAATTCTGGGGAATTTGTAAGCCACGCACTAAGGCTTTCCCCACTATCAACTACTGGGAAACGGCACAAAAAAAAAACGACTAGCGCCTGCAGGGTGGAAGAATATCAACTACCTTGAAAGGACACTGAATGTGAAGGGGAGAAAGTTCCATTGACCTGTTGTGAATCCTGAGGGAACATCCATTCCAGGAGGGACCCATTATGAATCCTGAAAGAACCTAAGATCTAGAAGGGACCTGTCGAGAATCTGGACAGAACTAGTTCTAAGAGTGACTGGTTGTGAGAATGGAGTAATCCAGTGCCTAAGCAGACCTTCCAAGAATCCTGAAAACCTACGAGCAAGAAGAAGCTCATCAGAGCAAATGATATCATCAGATAAGGACCATAAGAAAAAGGCATGGAAGAGATAGAAGAGATCTTGGAACACAAAGTAAAAGAAGTGAGACACAGGAAAGGCCAGACTGAGCAGCTCCTGAGGGAGCAGTCCCAGGAACTTGTTTGTTTTGGTTGTGATTAACTTAGGAATGCACATCTGAGAAAAGGCTTTGAGGACTCTTTGGTTGGCTACACACTGAAACAATTGTGGTAATAGATTAGGGTAGCTTGGAGGCTAAAAGCCTTGTAAAAATTAGGTTTGAGCCCTTTCTGTTGGCAACATCGTTTGTAACATTATCTATAGAGTATGATGCCCCAAAAGAGACAAGGACTAGCAGGAATAGGTTTGGATTTGTTTTAGAAGGGTAGTATATTTAGGTGATAGACATGAGAGAATCCCAATTTTTTTGTTGGCCAATCATTGGCACAGTTTTGCCTTATAGGTTTCTCTAGAACAAATGAGGATTTTCTAAGTGCCTGTAGGAGTTTTATACAGCCTTACCCTAAGAACTTGCAAACAATGTCCATTTCATTCAAACATTGTAAACCTTGTGTTACGTTTAACATTACTCACTACCACAGTTCTCTTGGGCAAGGGTCCACTCTAAACCAGTCCAAAACCACTTCCAAACCGTTACAGAGGGTAAAGGGCTGGGCTCCGAAAGAGCCCATGTGTGCACAAAGGGCCTTTTAGACCTGTCTTGTGGTTTCCACTAACGAAGGGAAGGCCCAAAAAAAATGGCCAGTAGTAGAAGCTAAAAATGCATTAGTACCCCAATGGCTACCATACTGGTACATTGGGCTACAAATGTAAAACCATGATTAAATTACAGCTGCCACCAGCCTTCTCCACACCACCAGTGTAGGGGATATAAAATGGCCAAAATGAGGTGCCTAAATTCTGCCCTGTCCTAGGAACCATAAGGGCCATCATAGAACAATAGAGGAAAAAAGTGCTGCAGATCCAGGAGGTCTCAATTAAAAGTCCCTGTGACCACGAAATGTCAGCCTTGAAAACCAAGGGACAAAAACAAAAAGTGTAGGGGTCCCACAACATGGGATAGAAGGGCACCCTCTGAACCCTGCCCTAACAGTAGGTCTTTTTTTTGAATACCTAATGGTAGGGTTGTTCATCATGTATAAAAAGATAGCAATTTTAGGTACATTTCCGATATACTTTTCTAACCCCCAAAACATTCAATCACACTTTACAAACAAAATCATTAATGTGTTGTGAAGGGAACAGCTAAACATGTGGGTGGTATCAGTAGGAAATTGGAAACAATACTTACAGCAATCTCTTTTCCAGCTTCTCCGGTACAGTAAGAAAACTTGACAAACGAGTGGCAGCACTTGTAGCCCCAGTGAAAATCCTTCCAAAATGAGCCCCATATGCTCTGGAAAAAATGGAATCAACAAAAGAAAGTGTGCTCAGCTCAGAGTTTTCACATGCACCATATTCCTGATTGTCATCTGGTAAAACAGTTCTTGTTTCCTCTACATGATCTTTCTTGTAGCCACAAAGGCTAAAGCAGAAGACATTTTGCAAATCAGAGTGGACTGTAATTGGATCCACCTCTTACAGTCTTCATTGCTACACCAGTACATGCATATTATCATTTCACTGTTCAAGTCATACATAACCACAATGTTAACATACTGTTGCCGGGCAGGTAAATCAAAGCTTCAATTCATGCTGGATACAATCACAAAAGAAATCTGAAATTGCTCCATAAGCATTGCTACATAAAAATACCAAAATTCATCAACATTACGACTCTCGTTATACTAGTAAATATATGCTCTGAAAAGTGTTTCTGCACTGATCATGATAATCTTCTCTGTTTGCTAACAAAGTTTTGGCATCAGTCGTAGTTTGACTCTCCATTGTGTTTCATTAACAGTTTCCCAGAATATAGGTATGTTAAGAACAGAAGGCGTTTACATTTTTCAAGTAATGCTTGTTCCCCCTTACATCTCATATGTTGAACATTGTCTTTAATAATATATCATGACCATTCCTCCAACTTCCAACCACTGTTATAATGAAAATTGTTTCACAACTTCATCAAATTGAAATACATTTTTGTGAAGGCAAGTCCCTTTTTATGCACAATCCAGAGTGACTACAACCCTCTAGGGAAATAAGCCAAGAGATAGCTTTAGAAGGATAACCAAGTTTAATATTACAGAATACAAATATCAGCAAAGGACACTGCTGCATGAGAACGTTCCGGTTAATCTGAGAACAACCAGAAGCTTAAAAAGCTGTATGGCGTCATCATATACAGTAAAAACCGGTGCCACTGATTGGCACAACTATATACATGGGCCTGCTCCATAGGGGAGGCCAGGCTACTATTGGTTAGTTCCTTCGCCATCTATCAGGGGCCACGTGGGTCAGTTGGGCTCATCTTGGAGGCTGGTGAAGGTCGGGGCACTCATAAAATACAATGTTGCGTCTAAACTAACATGCTAATCCTACTTACTATATCACTGTGGCATGTACCTGGGCGGCTCTGGAATTGGTGCCAGAGGGAAGGGAGGCTAAAATACAGTCACACTTACCTACAGAGTCTGGGATTCGTTGATACCACACCTCAAGCCCGCCAACCTGGGTTTTTGATATCCAATTTATCCCTCCCTGCACCTTGTGTTACAAAGGATGTATTTCATGCTGGGGGTAAAATAGTTGCGCATACTTAGTGTCATGATCTCTGCTTCCAAAAGATCAGGACTTGCCCGACTCCCTTGGAAGCAGACCCATAACCCCGGTTCCGAGTGCCAGCCAGTCCCAATTGGGACCTTTTGGACCCTGTCCTGGCGCCAGTGGCACCAGGCTCATAAAGATGCCCAGTCCCAGCGCTGGAAGCGCCGGGCTCATAATGCTTGGGTGGACTTACCTGCAGCAGACCATGCTGCTTACTTACCTGCCAGTTGAACCCCTGATCCTCTTCTGTTTGGGACTACTTTTCCTGTTGGGTGGGGCAGGAGCCACTCCCTAGGTTCAGAACACTGGAACTCTTCTGGAAAGCAGGAACTCTTTTCTTACCTAGGCGTGGCTGTGGAAGGAGACACCTAAGCACTACAGGAGGCTATTTAAACCACACCCGATGGATGAATCTTGCTTTGTGTTATTCTGCATTCTCTGCAGCAGAACGCTCATCGTGTCTTCTGCTTCTGATCCTGGGCCTAAGGGAACAAAGGCTTACCATCCTGGAATCCAGTCTTCAGCAGCACCTGTAAAGACAAAGAAAGAACAGGTTAGCACTACGGTCTTCAGTGGCAGCGCATCTCTTACCTGGTCCATCGGCTGTCACCAACGCCTCGTGCTGCATTCCGGCATCTGAAGACAAAGGCTTACCTACTCTTCGCATGCTCCGGAGGTCTTCGCACTGCATTCCGGCATCTGAAAGACAAAAGCTTACCAGCTCTTCGCACGCTCCGGAGGCCTTCGGCGCTGCATCCCGCATCTGAAAGACAAAAGAAGGTGCGTTTAAAGACATTGGGCAACTTTATTACTCACGTGCCATTACTCCTTCCCACGCCGAATCCAGTGGGTATTCCAGCACCCTTCAGCTTCTCTAAAGCTCCGAACTTGTACCTGCAAGATAAAAGGGACAGTTAGTGCGCATCGTGAAGCAGGCTACAAGCGCTTACTTACATGCTTCCAGGCGCTTCTATTCCTCACGCGGGTTCGATCCTCAACTCTCATCAGCCCGCCATCCGCCATCGCCGGAACCCTGCAAAACAAGAGATATCATTACAAAAGACTTTTAAGACATTTGAAGTGCCCAGAACTTACCGTTCGTGCAGTTAACGACGGACAGCAGTCCTCTGAGGTCAAGAGGCCTGCACCCTTATCCAGTGAAGAAACTGGTTACGGCACCCTGCCCCGAGGCAGATGGAGAGCTCGGCGTTCACTTACCTAAGGTGAGGGCGTTAACCTTTAGGGTTCTACAGGAGAAGAGAAAGGGAAGAGGAGAGAGGCACCCAATAACCCCAGTTCATTAATCCCATATTTTCTATCTGCAGACATCTTACTCTTCGAGTCAGACATACAGTGCACAGAGGTCCAGCCCAAAGAGCCAACCGTGTGTTACACATCACCTTTGAAGATACGGCATTCACCCAGTCAAGACCGGCGCCTCTGCGGGAATCAGGTGAGCGTTACAGAACGCAAAGCCTATCGCAAAACTCCCACCCAGGCGCTATGGAAACCTCGGATACGATCTTGATTTGTGTTAGTACAAGGCATAAAATAAGCGGTGTCGCATAGCAATTTGCAATGCAATTCTGTAGGTTTGCTAATCAAATGGACACTTGTGTAGCAAAGTTAGCTATTTAATTTAAATGGCCCTCTTCAATGAAGGCACAGCTCGCCCTACATTCCTCGCTTAACCTCAGTGGTCTCTTCAACCTCTTTTCGCTGTTCACTTCAAGTGCTAATGGAGAGAAAGTGCAGCAGTAATCGTCTCCTCCACTAGAGTGCCAAATGCATGTGTAGGAGTGCTAGGCAGGATTGCAATCCAGAAGTAATTAGAATGATACTTTTATTAAGCTTTCTATATCCTGTCTGGCAAAAAGATGTATGTGTCAACTTTATATTTTTTTTAAAAGATAGTCGTGCAATTAGATTCCTAAAATATAAGTTGTTACATAATGCATAATTACAGTATTGATTCTGTAAAACACTGCATCATCTCAATGCTTTACGGTAATGTTTAGGTGAGTGTATCTAAATATCATAGTGCCAACTATATTTCATTTTGTTGGGAAAGATACATCATATTGACGAGTGAACACTTTTGAAAATGTACATGATCAAATGCTTTTGATGACCAACCTTGCAACTGGTGCTCAACCCATGAGCGAACCCCGTCACGACCCTCGCCCAAAACCCCCTCTGGCAAACCCATTGGCCAGGTTCCTAAGAACCAAGCTATGCGGTCTAGTGTTTTGAGTGTGGTAGCCTAGGGACTACTTTACCTGGACTATTTTGTTGGGGCTATTTAAACCACACCCGAGCAAGACAACACGCTTCGCGTTACTTTGCAGCTTGCAACATGACGCTGACCGTGTCCAGCTATTCCCTCGAACCTCGGAGAAGCAGAACCTGCAAGGAGACAAAAGGATCATCATTAGCAGCAGCATCTTACCTGCAGTCTTCATCTTTAAACACTCGCAGCTACTGAGAACAGCTTCCTCTAATCTGCACGCCTCCCGGACAGAACGACCTGAAAGAGGAAGATAGAGGCAACATTAAAGAAAGCAGTAGAGACATTTACAAATTACAAACTGCTCAAAAGGCTTACCTGGCTGGTCGCCTCTCGGCTGGCACCACTCCGGACATTCCACTCGCGCTGAAGAACACTGCGACCTACAAGGAAGGAAAACACAGGTTAGCAAAGGCAAGACTTTGCAGGCTGCGCATAGCGCTTACTTACCGCATCATAGCGCTCTTAATGCGGCATCATTTACCAGCGGGGCTCAACCAAGCCAGTTCGCCGCGATTAAGCTCTGCATACCTAAGGGAGAAAAAAAGACAAGGCATGCAGGATAGCAACAAAACTAAAGAACAGCAATAAGACCTACCTGAATAATATCGAACGGGCCGGCGTCAGTGAAGTAACTGGACCGCACTCGCCCATGAAAGACCACGCACCCCTGCAAAGAAGGCAGGACACAGAGCAAGCCTAATTCTACGACAAGGTGAGGAGAGAGCGCCAGAGGGACTGAAATCATACGGGGGTGGAGGGAGGATACTTACCCAGTCTTGAACACAGCCCTCCTGTATTTTCAGGCAGAACCTTCCCCGCAGACCACATCAGGGCAAAGCTGAGAAGCATACCAGCGAGTAACCCGGCTGGGTGGCGTCCCTGTGGATACCAGGTGAGCGTAATAACTCATACTCCTTGACATTCTATACTATCACCCTGTTGCTTTATACCAGGTACCCTAAAAGTGAGATGACCACAAACTACAATATTCCACGTAGTTTGCCCAGTTCTCTGCGTGCTATGCAATCCATTTTTACCTCTTACATAATAAATACACAAAGCGAACTAGATGCTTATGCAAAGTAGTGATCAGTAGTTCCATCCAGTCTGTACATCTACAGATCTACGGCAATACAAAATCTATGGCTTGCAAAGTCTTTTCGCCCACTTGCATAGCTGAGTAGATTTTTTGAAGGGCGAGTAGCATTTACAAGAGAAGTTTGAAACTTACTTAACATTTACTTTGCAGTAAATATCAAATAAAAATTTCAATGTGCATGGCTGGGCTCTGAGGCGCAGCAGTGTGCCAAACAAAGTGGGTTTGTAGTAACATGCACCATTTTACAGAAATCTGATTTTAAATACGCTGTCCTCCGTTCTTATGGATCGAGTGCATTTTTCTTAGGCTGCATAGGTACACTTATTTACCCGACCTGTAGGTCTAGCTGAAATTTAAAGAATTGGCAAGACCTGACTCCTCCCACTAATGTCTTATTTCAGTGGTACTCATAACTGATGTATTGTTGCTCATTTCATGTCTTGGGTACAAATAACATCTTGAGACATTAACAATATTAGTAGAAGGTTGCTAATCAAATGGGTCTGTTTGCTAACCAAAAAACATTTAATTAGCAAACTCTGCTAATCAATTTTTGAAAACTAATTTATGATTTGACTTAGTAGAGGGGGGTTGCATGCTTATCATGAAATGCAGGTGTGTGGGAGTCGAGTCAGTGATTTCGGGGTTGGCTTTGGGCTGGCTGGGTGGGGGTTAGAGGCCTGCTGGCAGCTTAGTGGTCATGAATGGATGCAGCGCGGAGCCTGGTGTTGTCTCACGCTCTTGCAGGGCGCATTCCTCTGAATGATACTAAATGTCTGCAACAGTGAAGAGACATGGGGGAAGTGAGAACTGACCGCGTGGATTCATTCTGCCTTAATGATGGTGGGCCTAGTGATATCTTTCTATGGAGCTTGGCTGGTGTAGCGCGGATATGCAAGCCCATGCTTTCGTCATAAATACAAAATGGCGTTTCTTTCTATAGGTCTCCTACTGTCATGCATCTACTGTTCGCGCTATATTGCTTTTCACAGCTAGTTTGAGAGTGCAGATTTCTCCCCCCCTTATACACTACACTATTTCATAGGGGATTGGCCTCACCTGAAAGGGTGGGGAGGGGGGTGAGATATACTAATTTCCATCCCAACACTTGTCCTTGGTTTGGTTCTGAGCCTCTCTGGCACTTCCCCACCTAGGAAGCTTGCTGCAGAGCCTAGGAGGGCTCGCTGTGTGCTGGCTGGGTACTGGTTCTGGAGCTGCTGGAGGGCCCTCTGGATTCAGTATCTTTCTCTTTACCCTGGGAGGTGTTTAGGGGAGGGATCTTGCTTCCCCTCTTGGAGGTCCTGGCCTTCCTTCACTGGCGGAAGATGCAAGGCAGACTGTACCTTCAGCCAGGGTCCAATGACAAGTTCTTCTTTCTGCTTCTGGTGAAGCCCTCAGATCTCCCAAAAGAGGGGCTCTACCCTTGTTTAAAGCCAAATGTACCACAGTGATTGCTGTAGGCTAAGCGTACCTTAATGAACCAATCCTGGGTCGTCACCAACAATCTCCTGTATGCGTGAGGTCATAACCAGAGTACTTTGCAACAGAAAAGTTAAAAGGGGTGAAAACATGTACTACCAAGTCCCACCCATCTTCCTGTCTCTTGTGTATCAAAGGGTCTCTCTGGTTAATGGAGCTCTCTGTGGTTCCTGATTAAAGCAGCAGATCTCCCTTACAGCTGCAGCAAGGCCAGACTTTCTGGCTCCCCCAAACCACATTCTTGTACCCTCTCAATGGGGTCCCCCTGCGGGGATGACTACTGTAATACATGAAGTCCCAGAGATAACATTTCACTGTCAACCGATAATGAGGGTGGGAGCTGGCTTCAGGTTGACACTGTGCATATGAAAGGGTGATGGCGTTCCCTGTCTCCTTCGTTAGCCTCTGCAGTCAGGTCCCATGTGTGCCTGCTTGAATTAAACTCAGATTGGTATGCGAATGCTGCCACCAGCTACAGGACTCATCAAAAGATCAGGGCGGATCCATGGATCTTTTGTTAGTTAATTAGGCTAGCTATGGCAGGGGGAAAGTGTGGCCCTCTCCCTTCTGGAGATGCATTGTGTACTCCACTTGTCAGATCACAGCTAAATATGACAGGGGAGAGTGCACCTGTAGACTGTTCACCCAGAAATACGGGTCTATGCGTATGTCGTGCAGTGAGCATAAGACAATGTGTGCGGATTAGCGCCACAGATTTTACAGAGGTTGAAGTACCATCATTCAATTTCATTTAAAATTTCAAAAGCCCAGGCGACCGCACAGCCACTGTGCGGATGGTCGCATTCCTCACAGTAGCTATACCCATGACACAATCCACAGTAATCACACTCAACATACTAGGGAGAGGCAACTCCTTTTTCTGTAAATTGGGATTCAAGACAACAATGGGACTCGAGCACAAGAACCCACACACCCAAAAGGAAATCTCTTCCTGGATAAACATTTTTACTTTCATTTCCAGAAGTAGTTGTGGCATTTAGATTCCAGAACAATGACACATTTGGCAACAGCACTCGATGCCAGTTGATGAACTCTCTACTGTGTCTCTAAGTTCTTTCTGCATTATGTTAGGCATTATACCTGTGATGGATGTATATGCTAAAGTGTGAGTAAACAATTTCCCAGCTCAACACACTATTATTATGGAAGACACATTTTCCAGAAGTCACTTCTGGTACTCACTGATGAAAGGGGAGCAAAATCTAGTCTCTTACTGACAAACTATAAATAAAGCTGCATTCATGCCTAAAATATGACACCAGTATCTTCATAAAACCATGGGCACCCGGTATACATATCACAGCGCAGTCACACTTACAGGTGTACCATATGTTATCCCAATCACAAATCCAATCATGTATACAGAAGCCATGCGAAAGGTTGGCCCCTTTCTAATAGATTAAAATATCGGGAAGCCATTACCCTGCCAAACAAAGTATTGACACAGAAAGTAAAAGAGGAAATGCATCTCAGCACAGTCACTTGGCACGCTAGAGACTAGGGGAGGTGCAGATCAACCCAGATACTAACAGACACACTATGTAAGGTGGGGGGGTGGAGTGAGTGCTCTTCAGGCCAGTCACTTAACTGATACATTTTGTTACAGAGGAGCCACACCCAATCCAATCACTTGCTGATGAGGTCAGGCAGGCCGTATTGCAGCCCTAAGCCACCTCAACTGCCAACAAGATGTTAGATCAGTTTTTCGCAAGTCCAACCATACATCTGAGGCAGTACATAAGCTCCCCTCTTAGTATAAGGTTGTACCACCTGAGAATGTGGTAGCATGTACAGAGCAGCCAGGCTTATCTTAGGGGGGAGGGAACGCAGTAGCTTGGCACAAAGAAATTGTAGCATACATATAGTCCAAAGAAACACTGAAACACTAGGTATTGTAAACAATAAATAGTTTATTTAAATACAACTAGGCCAAGATGAATCTTGGGTAAATAAGTATTATCACCTTATATATATAAGGGATACATTACTCACCGTAATCGTATTTCTGATGCTTGTATCTGCTTAGATTCACATGCTGTGCATAGGCCGACATCTAGTGGAAGCTGCGGAGTATTACAGTTTGTTTTTCGAAGTCGAAAAATGGGCGTCGACACAGGGCGTGCCAGTAATACTATCCCTAGTGTGACGTCCCCTGTACCCATGATCCCTCACGCGTCTAGGATCCCCAGATTGTGTTTTTCCTGACATGAGGTAGCATGAGGAGTAGCGTGAGTACAGATAGTCCAAGCAGATAGACAGAAAGGTAAGACTACAAGCAACCATGCGCCTTCTCTCGGAGGGGAGGAAGGGTGGGTCGCATGTGAATCTAAGCAGATACAAGCATCAGAAATACGATTACGGTGAGTAATGTATCCCTTCTGAGGCTTGTGGAATCTGCTTAGATCACATGCTGTGCATAGATTAGCGAGCAGTACCAGAAGAAGGAGGTGGGATGTGAGAAGGGTCATGAGCAAACAGGTGTCTTAGAACCGCTTGTCCCACTTGTGTATCTGCCTTGGAATGAGTGTCAATGCAGTAATGCTGAGTAAAAGTGTGAATAGAGCTCCAAGTAGCTGCTTTGCAAATGGTGTCAAGGGGAACATTTGCAATGAAAGCCAGAGTGGCCCCAATGCCTCTGGTAGAGTGGGCCCTTGGCGTAAAAGGCAGAGTTTTTTCAGAAAGAGAGTAACACAGCTGTATACAGTTGATAATCCACTTTGAGATAGCGCCCTTAGAGACGCGATCCCCCTCTCTGCCTGTAGCTACGGAGACAAACAGTTGATCTGTTTTCCTTAGCGGTCTGGTTTTATTTACATAGTATAAGACCGCCCTACGCACATCTAGGGTGTGTAGTTTCACCTCAGCTGAGCTCTGTGGGTTTTGGAAGAAAGCCGGAAGCTCGATGGACTGGTTTACATGGAACTTGGATATGAATTTTGGTGAGAATCTAGGGTGTGTGCGTAAAACCAGTTTGTCCTTGTGGATAGTAAAGAAAGGATCTTGCACTGACAGAGCCTGAATTTCACTGACCCTTCTTATGGAGGTAATGGCTACTAAGAAGGCCGTTTTATAAGTCAGGTGTTTGAGACTACTTTTATGCATGGGTTCGAAGGGGGGCCCCATGAGCTTAGATAGCACCACATTGAGATCCCATCCTGGCGGTGGGTTCGAGATAGGAGGGTGAAGTCTCTTTACTCCTTCCATGAAGGCTTTAACCACTGGTACTTTCCACCACGAAACCTTGTTATGGGATGTGGTGTAGGCTGAGAGGGCTGCCAGGTGTACTTTCAGAGAGTTAAAAACCAACCCTGCATCCAGCAGGTGGAGCATGTATGTTACAACGTTGGAAGGAGTGCAATCAACCGGGTTGATTTGTTTACTCTGGCACCAGATAACGAATCTTTTCCACTTGTCAAAGTAACAGTGCCTTGTATTTGGTTTCCTAGACTCTTTTAGAATGTCCATACACCTCTGTGGTAATTTGAGATGTCCAAACTCTATGACTTCAGGAGCCATGCTGCTAGGTTCATAGAGTTGGGTTCCTGATGCACTGTTTGACCTTGTTGCTGGGACAGAAGGTTGTACCAGGCTGGGAGTCTGATGGGCTCGCATACCGCCATCCTGCGTAGGTGTGGAAACCATGGTTGTCTCGCCCACATGGGAGCAACTAGGATGAGCGTCATCGATTCCTTGTTCATCTTGTACACCACCTTCCTGATGAGGGGAGTTGGTGGGAAAGCGTACGCAAACATCCCTGACCAGTTTATCCACAGGGCATTCCCCTGGGAGTCCGGTTGTGGGAACCTGGATGCAAATCCTGGGCATTGTTTGTTTTCGCTTGTGGCGAATAGGTCTATAGTGGGGAAACCCCACTGAGAGAAGAGATTTTCTACTACGTCTTTGTGAAGGACCCACTCGTGTTCTTCTGGGAGGGAGTCTCTGCTTAGAGCATCCGCTAGGGAATTGAGCTCCCCTGGAACATGTTGCGATGACAGGAAGATGTTCCGTCTGAGTGCCCATATCCATATTTTCTGGGCAAGCTTGGACAGATTTGGCGAACGAGTCCCTCCTTGCTTGTTCAGATAGAACATGGCTGTCGTGCTGTCCGTCCTGATCTGCACCGACAAGTTTAGTAGATGGGGCTCGAACGCCTGCAGCGCTCGGAATACTGCCAGAAGCTCTAGCAGATTGATGTGGTTCTTGGCTACTGAGTGAGACCAGAGACCCTGAGCTGTGTGGTGGAGATGGTGAGCTCCCCACCCCGTCAGGCATGCATCTGTAGTCACCACTGCCTGTACTTCGGGATCGTAAAAGGGTTTCCCCTTTGCGAGATTCTCTCTTGTCCACCAGTGTAGGTTCTGTACGAGTGTTGGCGAAACGACCACTAGATCGTCCCACTGACCACTTGCCTGAGACCACTGTTTCGCCAACCATTCCTGCATGGGACGCATGCGCAGACGCGCGTGGGGGACCAGGTAAATGCATGACGCCATCATGCCGAGTAACCGCATAGCTTTGCGTACTGTTATCTGTTGACCTGACTGATAATGCGGAATTTGCAGAAGTATGTTCCGAATTCTTTCTTCCGAAGGGAAGGTCAATCCTTTCTGAGTATCTAGGATAGCTCCTAGAAACTGTTTTGAGGTGCTTGGCACCAGACTTGACTTTTTCTCGTTGATGGAGAAGCCTAATTCGTGGAGGAGGTCGATGGTCCTCTGAATGTTTGACCTGCAGATTCCTGGGGTTTCCCCCGTTATGAGCCAGTCGTCCAGATAAGGGTACACTGGGATGGTATACTTTTTAAATACAGACAGTAATTCAAGGGTTGTAGACCCCGTCAGTATTGCTGTGACCCTCAGTTAAGAAATCACTTAGTAAACCAACAATAGTGGACTCAAATTCATGGAACAGTATGAACCTATAACTACATTCAGGATAACCTCTGGTATACCAGGTGAGTAAGACCTAATGTAATAAACTTTTACAGTTGCCTTTCAGATCAGTGAAACACAGATTAAGGTAAGCAATACCTCTTTACACTATTTTAGAAATGCACAAAGCAGACCATGGTCAATAAAACCCTCAGTACACTCATTCAGGATGGCAAACCGCTATTCAAGGTAGGTAAAACCAAAAGCACACTTATTCTAGACAGGCTATAAAGCAAGTCAGGGGAAGCAAACCCCAGTTGGTGAACTTATGCACTTATTTTTTTAGAGAAATAGTTAGGTGAAGCCAACAGCATTATTTTTGGGAAGGGAAGGATCCAATTTGCAGGTAAATAAATTAAGCCTATATACTTTTAGGAATGGGAGAACACATTCTAAGGTAAATAAGAACTTTTGTAACTGGGACGGTTACCAATGCAACTTCTATATCAGTAAAGGACTTTCAAAACTTGATACAGTTTAAGGCAAAGGCCTGACCTGATACGTCCTTCCCTAATCTTTAAGCATGAGTTTCCTCAGTGGCAGAAGAGGGGCGCTAGTGGTCTAGAGGCCAGCTTTTGGCACAGTCAATGTAGGAACATAAGGTTGAACAGTCCGAGTTCCTGAGGAAGGCTCTCCGAACAATTAAGTGCTTTACTTCAGAGTTGCAGAAAGGGTCCAGGGACTTCGGAGAAGACACTTTAGAGGGATTCCAGCATGGGGCCTGGGCGAACTGGATGAGAGAACTCCCAATCACATGAATCACCCCCAAAGCTTCATAGGAATCACACAAGGTTTAAGGTAGCCAACACAGTACCTCAGCAAAGAAGAAGAGTTTGCAGCAGGATGTCTTCAGGATCTGTAGCCGAAAGCCTGGTTCTTGAATTCCTTGTCGTGGTGACTGAAAAACGGACACTGGAAGGGAATTTGCAGCAGGGATCAATGGGGAAGGCTCCAGGTAAGAGTTTCTTCCCGGCTGACTGCGCTCTGTGGTTGTGGCATCCTTTTCAGGAGCCAAGAGAAGACTGAATATCACTGGTCGGATTCTCATCACTTATCGGGTCCAGCTCTCTGGTGAGGGGACTTAAATTATTCAAATCAAGTCTCTGGGGTCCAGTAGAATGCCAAAGTTCCAGGGAGATTCGGAATTCCAAAGACCATTCACCGTAAACTGTCTCGAAGTCCCAGAGTATTGGGATTTTGCAGCCCAGCAAGGTCGCAGCAGGTCATGGGATGGCCCAAAATGCAGGTCTGCTTGAGACTAGTGGATCACACCAGCCTCTGGGTAGGGGTCGACACGTTCAGAACCCCCATGTCTATTGGAAGGAAGGGGTTCAGCAGGTGCCTGTTACACAGTAGGCTCTCTGGTTGCTGGAAATTGCTAAAGCTGTCATTTTTTCAGCTTCCTCTTCGGTTTCAGCTCCAGTGGTCTTGTTAGCAGCTTCCAGGTTTGGAGTATTTAACAGGAACTGCAGCACAACTTCTGCAATATCCCCCTGCATTTTACAGAAACGGCGGTCTGGCTGTCCAATCAGGACTGCCAGAAGCCCCCACCCACCCCCACACTGGGAGTTGTTTTTTTTCCAGGCAAGGTGGAAGACAAAGGGCTGCAGACTTTTGGACTCCTAAGTCATAAAGACTAAAAGTCATAAAGGTAAAACCACTGCCAACAGCCATTCATGTAAACTTGCAATTATAACAACATGTTACCAGGTAAGTAAGACAGGGGATACATTGTATCCCCCCCAGCACTCCAAATAAGGTGGGGTGTCCTGGCTCACATACAAAATGTAAAGGCGATGAAAATCCCTTTCACTACTTGGGAACAGTAGTTCACCCAAGTATATCAAAAAGAAATTAACAGGGGAGCCCAAAGGGCAGTCCAGCCTAAGCCCAAAAGTTTAAGGAAACTAACTTCAACCATACACTATGGAGAGAGATAAAAAGTTCACCCATAAACAGTGTAAAAGACTAGGTGAGAGGGGAAAAAGATTCCCCTTCACCTAGCGACAGTGTACAACAGTTACCAAGTCCAAGCAAAATGTTCTGAGGTTAACACAGGTCAGATAGAAGCATCATAATTATGAAAATCTTACCTAACACAAGAGACTTAAAGTTCTGCGAAAAACCACAAGTCACAAGCAATAAGTATGCTGATAACTACAAAAGGAATATTTTGTAAACATGTTTTACCCTTTTAAACAAGTGTTCATATAATACTGTTGTGGAATGTCCAGCTCTCGTTCCTCCTCCTCATCCTATCATGGTTTGAGTAAGCCACTGCTGTTCTTAACTACACTCATGGTTGACCTTTGTACTGCATTTCTTTCCGAGATACTATTTGCAAGCAGTTACATATAGATGAACTCAGAGATAAGGGCCAATCAGCCCTACTCCTCCTTCTAGACCTCGCGGCTGCATTTGACTTGGTTGACCATAAAGTCCTATGCAGCCACTTAGACTCTGCAGCACACTTCTCTAAGGAAGCTATAATATGGATCGAGTCATTCCTGAGCAATAGGACTATGAGAGTCTTCTCACCCTCGGCATCAGCAGACCCTAGCCCTATAACCTGTGGTGTACCCCAGGGATCCTGCCTGTCACCGACTCTCTATAATGTATTCACCAAGCCCCTCTTTGACGAAATGGATGATTTGGGTATCACCTACACGAATTATGCAGACGATACCCAAATCCTCCTACCTCTTACTGGAGATTACTCCTTGAACCTGGCTTTGGTGAATAGAATTTCTGGCATCGTTCAGGCATGGATGGCCACCCATGGACTTTGCCTGAAAGATGATAAAACAGAGCTTATTATCCTAGGCACCACGGCTCACCTATCTAAATTAAGCCCGGACCATGCCCACTACACCATTGATGGGAACGACATTAAAGTAGCTAGAGAGGTGATGACCCTAGGTTTCTACCTAGATGGCACCCTTAACTTTACCAAACAAGTCAACTCCCTGGCATCTACTACTGCATATACGTGTACATTAATCAGAGCAAGTAAACAATTTATTTCCACAAATAGCTGTCTAATTCTCTCTAGAGCCCTCATACTCTCTAAATTGGATTATTGTAATGCCTTGTACATTGGTTCGAGTAAATATACCATCCAAAAAATACAGGTACTCCAGAATAATGCTTTGAGAGCAGCACTCAAGATAAATAGAAAGGAACACATCTCCTCCACCAGGAGAAAATACAAATGGCTAACTACTTTCGACAAAATTCGACTCAAAATGTCCACCCTTACCTATAAATGTCTAAACAATAAAGGACTGCCATATTTAACTGATAGGATTATCAGAAAAACATCCCACAGACCGACTAGATCAGTAAACTGTAACTGCCTCCTAGTACCACGTTTTAAACTATCCACCATTGGGGGATACAGTTTCCCAGTTAAGGCAGCTCAACTGTGGAACTCCCTGCCTCCTGGCCTAAGAGAATATCAAACCTTCGCCAAATGCAGACAGAGCATGACTAACTGGCTGAAAGAAAATGACAAGTAAATTGCCATGCTAGGCCAGCCGTAGTATTTTTCTAATTATATACCTGACAGTTAATACCCTTCCCCACTGTGTACTTTTCTGTATATTGATTTGTTACTGTGTTTTAGTCCTCATTGTACACTTTCTCTGTACATTAATTCCTCTTACTTTGTACTTAGTCTCTCATGTACATTACGCTGTCCTTGATGTACCTCATGTACCTATGTAACTAAGCTGAACGTATTGTTAAGTCCTGCGTCCTGATGCCCGCACTATAAATATAATAAACAAACAAACAAATACCTACTGTGTGGTTGTTGATAAGAACATCTTCTTCGTATTTGGAACGAGCAATTGCTTTTTCTTGCCCCTTAATGACAGTGCCATGCCTCGAGTACTCCACATAGTCTTCTGTCTGGGCTAATAACAGCTCTGCTGGTGGTGCATTCAAATGTTCCTCTCCACCATACTACAAGGGACAAAAAAGACATACTGATTAGCCATCAGTCCATCAAACATATACTAGGAAAGCAAACTGATCATTGTTGCAGTGTTTTAAAACCTCACATTTGATTTTGTATCAAGCCAATATGACAGCCTTATTGTCTTTACAAGCATTGGTTTATTCACAAATGTTGGGCCATTTAGATCTGCATTCATATCATTTCTGTGTGCCGATATATTTTACAATTGCAGGTATTTATTTTTCTTACTGTTTACCGTTAGTGCCTCGAATACGCCAATTTGCTCTGTGGCAGTTTAAAAAGAGACTTGGTAATCGACATAGAACGTTAATGTGTTGGTCCTAGAGCTGCTTTTCTGCATAGCCCCATGCCCATTGTACTGTGAAACAAGTATTACAAAAGTGCTTAGTTTGCCTTCAGAACAAAGTGTTTTGCGCTCAACGTAAGACCTGTACTACAAATGATTGGATAAAGTCCAGCTCTCTTTAAAATGTGGGCCGAAAACTAAAACACAGAAGTGTAATTATTACTTTGTGCAAAGGAGGAAAGGAAATCCATATTGTTAGGCGAAATTAAAAGTATTCAAGCTTTCCGGTGATCGGAACTGTGTTGCTGCTACCCGCAATGCTTCTACAGTCGTCAGGTACTCTCCTTTTTGTTTTTGACCGAGTGTCTGTGCTTTGATAATATAAAATAATATATTGTCAACATTATTTCCATTCTACAAACACTTGAGGCTCTCTTATGTTGTGACATGCGGGACACAGCCACCTATGTGTGAATGGAGTGTCCATTTACTGATGATGCCTTTCCTTAAATAAACTGTCATATTAACCACTACATTTAGAGTTTGGGATAACAATATATTTAACAGAGCAAACAGCGCTAATAGATCCCTGTGCCCTAGCAAATGGGTAACTGCGCAAAAGGCGCCGAAACGGCCGCCGCCAAAACACCCGAGGCCAAATGACCTGCTTTGCATTCCAGGATATATGATACATTACTCACTGTTATCGTATTTCTGATGCTTGTATCTGCTTAGATTCACATGCTATGCATAGGCCAACATCTAGTTGTAGCTGCGGAGTATAACATTTTGTGTTTTTCAAACTCGAAAAGGGACGTTGACAGGGTGTGCCAGTAATACTATCCCTAGTGTGACATCCACTGTACCCATGGTCCTTCAGGAGTCGAGGTCCCTCAGATTTTGTTTCTGACATGAGGTAGCATGAAGTGTAGCATGAGTACAGATGTAATAAAGCAGATAAGAATAGATGAAGCCAGAAAACATCTATGGACCTTCTACTCCACAAGGGAGGGAGGGTGGGCGCATTTGAATCTAAGCAGATACAAGCATCAGAAATACGATTACGGTGAGTAATGTATCCCTTCTGAGGCTTGTGGATCTGCTTAAATCACATGCTATGCATGAATTAACGAGCAGTGTCAGGAGAAGGTGGTGGGAAGGTACAGCGGCAAATAGATGTTTTAGTACCGCTTGTCCCACCTGTGAATCTGCTTTAGAATGTGTGTCAATGCAGTAGTGCTGGGTAAAAGTATGAATGGAGCACCATGTTGCTGCTTTCCAAATGGAATCCAGTGGGATGTTTGCAATACATGCCAGAGTGGTTCCTGTACCCCTGGTAGAACTCTTGGTGTGAAAGGCAAAGTCTTGTTTGATACAGTAGCATTTCCTTATCCATCTGGAGATGGTGTTTTTTGGAACGCGATCACCTTCCCAGCCAGGTGCCATGGAGACAAACAATTGGTCTGTTTTACACAGCAGTTTTATTTTGTTTACATAGTAAAGAACCACCCTCCTTACACAGAGTATGGCGTTTTTGCTCAGCTGAGCTTGAAGGGTTTCAAAAGAAGGCTGGTAGTTCAACAGACTGGTGTAATGGAACTTAGATATGCATTTAGGTGAAAACCTAGGGTGTGTTCTTAGTACCAACTTGTCTTTGTCGATAACAAAGAAAGGGTCTTGCACTGACCACGCTTGTAGTTCACGGACTCTTCTTATGGAGGTGATAGCCACCAGAAAAGCCATTTTATATGTAAGGTGTTTAAAGCTGTATTTGTGCATAGGCTCAAAGGGGGGGTCCTATTAGCTTTGCAAGTATCACATTTAGGTTCCACCGTTGAGGCGGGTTTGAAATGGGAGGGTCAAGTCTTTTTACTCCTTCCATGAATGCCTTAATGACAGAGACTTTCCACTAGGACACCCTGCTTTGAGAAGTAGTGTCTGCGGATAGGGCCGCTAGGTGAACCTTGATGGGGTTGAATACTAGCCCAGCTTCTAGTAAGTGGAGCATGTAATTGAGAATGTGTGATGGAGTACATTCAATTGGGTTTACATTTTTTGACTGCTACCATAGTACAAATCCTTTCCATTTGTTAAAATAACAGTGTCTGGTGTTTGGTTTCCATGCCTCCTTGAGGATTTCCATACACCTTTGAGGTAGTTTTAAATGGCCAAATTCTATGACTTAAGGAGCCAGCTGCCAAGTTCATAGACTGAGGGTGTGGGTGGAGCATTGTACCCCTGTGCTGTGCGAGCATGTTGTAGGGGCACATGAGTTTGACTGGATCGCACAGCGCCAGTTTGCGCAGATGCAGAAACCAAGGTTGTCTCACCCACATAGGTGCAACTATGATTAGTGTTACTTGTTCCTGGTGCATTTTGTTCACCAACCTGCTCAGTAGCGGCATTGGGGGGAAAAGCATATGCAAATTTCCCTAACCAGTTCATCTATAGGGTTTTCCCCTTGGATCTGTGTTGGGGAAACCTGGATGCAATATCTGGGCATTGCGTGTTTTGGCTTGTGGCGAAAAAGTGTAAATGGGGGTAACACCGCAGGGGGAAGATATAGTTTAAGATGTTTTTGTCGAGATGCCACTTGCGCTCTTCGGGGAGAGGATCTCTGCTTAATGAGTCTTCCAGAGAAATGAGATCCCCTGGAACATGTTGCGACGTTAGGAACATGCTCCGCTTGAGTGCCCACTTCCACATTGTTTGTGCTAGTCTGGACAGACTTGGAGAGTGTGTGCCCCCCTGCTTGTTTATGTAAAACATGGCAGTGGTGCTGTCCGTGAGGACATGTACTGTATGAATTGACAGGTGCACTTGGAAAGTTTGCAGGGCTTTGAGCACTGCTAGCAGTTCCAACAGGTTTGTGTGATTTTGGGCTGTGATCTGAGTCCATAGGCCATGCGCTAGGTGGTGAAGGGAATGGGCTTCCCACCTGGTGAGTGATGCATCTGTTGTGACAATTGCTAGCACTGCAGGGTTGTGAAAAGGTTTTCCCATTAACAGGTTTTCCTTTATCCACCAACGTAGCACTTGAACTAGGGTTAGCAAAACAACCACTAGATCGTCCAACTGACCGCTTGCCTGAGACCACTGTTTCGCTAACCACTCTTGCATTGGGCGCATGCGCAGACGTGCGTGCGGATCCAGGTAAATGCATGAAGCCATCATCCCGAGCAAGAGCATTGCTTTGCGCATAGTTATTTGGCGACCAGCTATATACTGAGGTATTTGCAGCAGTATGCTTTGCACTCTTTCGTTTGATGGAAAGACTAGACCCTCTTCTATCTTTATGACAGCTCCTAAGAACTGTGTTGTCTTGCTTGGAACATGACTTGTTTTTTTCTTGTTGATTGAGAATCCCAATTGGAAAAGGAGATTGATTGTTCTCTGGGTATTTTGTTTGCAAATTTAGGGGGATTCCCCTGTTATCTGCCAGTTGTCCAGATAAGGGTACACTGGCATTGATTCTCTGAGTAGATGCGCTGCCGCTCACCACTAGTACCTTGGTGAATACCCTTGGAGCAGAGGCTATGCCGAAGGAAAGAACCTTGAATTGGTAGTGTTTGGTTGCTATTTTGAAGCGCAAGAATCTTCTGTGTGCTAGGAACATTGAAATATGAAAGTATGCATCTTTCAAATCCAAGGTTGCCATGTAGTCCCCCTGTTTTAGCAGTGGGATTACTTTCTGTAGCGTTGTCATGCAGAATTCATATGGCTTGATAAGGTGTTTACAGTGCGCAGGTCCAGGATAGGGCCCACTGTTAGGTCTTTTTTCGGCACAAGGAAGTATATTGAATAAATACCATTGTTTACCTTGTTTGCCGGGACGATTTATTTGGCGTCCTTTAGTAGCAGTGCTTTCACCTCTTCCAACAGGATGTGTTGTTCTTCCTGTGAAGTCTGTCTTTGTCTTGGCGGGCGGTTGGTGTTTGAATTATCTCTATGCAATAACCCTGTGCCATGGTGGAAAGTAACCACTTGTCCGACGTGATCCCCTCCCATGCGTCAGTAAAGTGTGAAATACGACCTCTGTTAGGCAAGATTGTATGCAGTACCCTTTGGGTGCACTACAATAACCTTGACCTCCTGGCAATAGGGACCCAACCTCTGGTTTAAGTCTGAACTACACAAGTTGGTAGTGTGGCTGAGCAGTCAGGCTTATCTCAAGAGGGGTCAATATGAGCAGTAATGTTGTGACACAAAGTTTCACAGTACAGTTATCCAAATAAACTCTTATACTGAAGGTTTCTTGATAAAACAATTATTGATGTATTTCACAGTCAGTTGTATAAGCCTTCCAAAGAGAAGTGAGCAATATATGTAACACTCACAATACACTTCAAAACACACTCTTAGTTTCTCTAAAGCAGATGATACCCTTTGGGGATGGCACACAGACACTTCCTACACCCTCAGGTGACTTAAATGGCTAGGACACTGTGGACATTGATTTATCACTGGTACATTTGGAGCAATACTGAGTTTGGTGTAAAAGATAGAGGAATAAAACAAAGGTTAACAAATAATTCACAAACAGGTAAGTACTTTTAAAACCTTCCAATGCAGAGTAAATTAACCCTTTCCTGCGGGAAAGGCCAAAACACAGAGTCAGAGGTAAAGAAGGATCTCTCAGGGATTTAGGACATCCAATGTTAATTGCACAATGCCTCGGGGAGCTGAAGATCATCTTTGCAGGTAGGTTAAAAGTCTTGCACAATGTTTTTAGAAATGTTTGTAGAAAATAGAACACTTGAAGGGCCACAAGCTGGGAGGCTTGTGAGGGACAAAGCTATAACAACTCTGCGAGGTAACCAAGACAAGTCTCAAGTGAGAGCAAGTAAGGCTACACAACAAGAGGTAAGTTCTCTTAGACTTTGCAGTACCTCTAGTTAGAAGAAATGTTTCCAGCTTGCTTCTGTTCCTGTACAGCTCTTCAGATCCTGTTGTTCCTGAGCCTCAGTCGTGGGGACAAGAGAGAGGACGTCTGGGGACTCCTACTCTGCAATGGGAAGGTCAGCAATGGGCAAACTTCGATTCAGCAGTTCTTCAGTGTTTCAGCTCCTGGCGTCTGATAGCAAATAGCAACACTGCGGTTCTCGGATACCACTCTGGACTTTCCTCGCATCTGGTGTCCAGCACTCTGTTGAGGTGGCTCAGGCTTGGTCAGTCCTGCTTCAGGGAAGTCCTGAAGAGCTTCCTGACGCTCGGGTCTGACTTAAAAGCAACGCACACAATCTGGTGTTCCTCTCCCTGGAACTTCGGTTCCAGCAGCAGAAGTATAGCCAGCTCCGAGAGGATGTCCAGACAGGCTTACTTTGGAGTTGATTGGTCCCACCAACTCAAAGGGAGAAGTGGTCCTCGCAGGGCTTCTCTAGTCGAGGCAAATTCAGAGCTTCAGCACAGCAGGGCTTCACCAGGCAAACCAATGGTCCAGGAGTTGCAGCAGGCGTCTTTCCCCAAGTTCTTTTTTGATTCCTTCATCCAGTGGTCGACTCTGCTTTTCAAGCCAAAAAGCCTTCCCTTTTATGCAGGTTTCTCCCATTCATTCCAGCCTATCTGTCAATCACACAGCAGGGTGGTGTCCTTGCGGGACAGCCAGCCGGCCAATCACCTTTGGGTGCATTCCTGTAACCAAGGGAGTTTCGGGAACCTCCATCACTTCCTGCCCCTGCCAGACATACTGGAGCCAGAGGCGGGCTTCACTCGTCAAAGACAAAACAAACAAAGGGACCAAACCTGGTTTGGCGCGCAGAGTAAATCTCAAGAAAGACCTTTCCAACAATAAATGGCGAAAAAAGAAGACCGGGCCATTTTTGACAAAATGGGCACCGATGGGTGCTTTACCAAGGCTGCAATTGCAGCCTGCGGTAAAAACACACAATGGTAGTAAAAAGTAAACCATTGCCACCGGCCATTAATTGTAGAAAGGGTAACATAAAAATGTTACATGAGAAACTAGACAAAGGGGATACTAAGTAACCCCTCCAGCACCCTATGGTAAGATATCGTAAATAAACTATCATATCATATCATATTGTGTGCTGGGTCTAAAAGTTACAAATTGTTAGTAAAGTCAATTTCACTTCACTGCTCTTGGAAACAGTAGTTTCACCAATAGAAGGTATTTAAACCTTTGGGAAACTTAAGAGACTTCCCTGTGCCACTGCACTGAAGGTGCTGTGTGTCGCAATGTAAAGATGATGCCTATGGAGTTTGTCAGACTCCAAAGTTTAAAGAAACACAGAGTCCAAATAATGTTAAAAATACATGAGAGGACGAGAAAAAAGGTACACTCTCTCCAGGATAGAAATTAAAGTCTTAAGTCCAGCAAAAGAGTCTCTACATACATGAGAGGTCTCTAAGGTAGAAGGGAATTGGCACATTTCTGAGAATTCTCCCTAACACTCGTCCCCCCAGGCTAAGGGACAGGAGGATTTAATCGACTCCGGGATGAATCTCCTTATTCCAGTTGGTCATACTTTCTGGAGAGACCATCAGCATTTTGGCGATTACATCCTGACCTATGTTCTATAGTAAAATCAAACCCCTGAAGGCTGATTGACCATCTTAACAATTTAGGATTCTCCCCTTTCATCTGCATTAACCATCTCAAGGGTTTAAATTATAAAAGTAAACCCATACAAGTAGGGTCTAAACTTCTTCAAAGACCACACAATGGCAAAACATTCACGTTCTATGGTTGTCCACCTTGTTTATCGGTCCTTCAGTTTCCTACTGATGAAGCCGATAGGGTGTTCCCTGCCTTTCTCATCCAGCTGACTCAGAACTGCACCTATTCCTGTATTTGAAGCATCAGTTTGTACAATAAAGGATTGGTTGTAGTCAGGAGCTCTTATGATTGGAGCTTGACAAAGGGCTTTCTTAAGTCCAAATGCCTTAGTGCATTCCTCATTCCACCGGACCTTTTTGGGGAATTTGGGTGAGGAGATCACAGTCAAGGGAGAACCTATGGTTCCATAGTTCTCAATGAAGTTCCTTTAGTAACCTGTGAGACCTAGAAAGGCTCTCACTTGGGTTTGAGTAGTAGGGGCGGCCTAGTCTATTTAGAACATGATTTACCATCCTTTGGAATGTAGCAGGTGCATTCTCTAGTACAAAAGGCATAACCTTAAACTGGTAGAGGCCTCCAGGGGTTGGAAATGCAGTTTTCTCCTTGGCATGGTCTGTCAGAGCTATTTGCCAATAGCCTGAGGTTAGGTCAAATGTACTGAGGTGCTTGGCTGAACCAGGTTTATCCACCAGCTCACCTGTCCTAGGTAGAGGATGGACATCCGTTGTGGTGACTGCATTAAGAACTCTATAGTCCACACATAATCTCAGCTCCTTGGATCCTGCCTTTGACACTAGTACAACAGGACTAGGCCATGGACTTGTAGATGGCTCTATTACCCTGAGATCAAGCATCTTCTTGACCTCTTCCTTTATGTGGGTTCTTACATGGTTTGACATTCTATAACCCCTGCATTTGACCGGTAGATAGTCAGTGAGAATATCATGCTGGCCCCAAGGGGTCAAGCCTGGTGTCAATGAAAACAGGAAAGCAAACTGAGTAAACAGATTGTTGCACTCCTTCTGTTGGTCCAAAGGCAGATCAGAAGAGAGATGAACTCCTTTTATTTTCACATCGAAAGGCTGTCCCCTGAGAAGATCAGGTAGAGGCTCACTCTCTGTAACGCTCACCTGATTCCCGTAGAGGCGCCGGTCTTGACTGGGCGTATAACGTATCTTCTAAGGTGATGTGTAACACACGGCTGGCTCTTTGGGCTGGACCCCTGTGCACTGTATGTCTGACTTGAAGGGTAAGGTGTTTTAGGTAAGTGAACGCCGTGCTCTCCATCTGCTTCGGAGCAGGGTGCTGAAACCAGTTTCCTCACTGGATAAGGGAAGCAGGCCTCTTGACTTCAGAGGACTGCTGTCCGTCGTTTTCTTCACGCACGGTAAGTTTCGAGTAATTCAAATGTCTTTAAAAGTCTTTAGTAATGTTGTATCTTGTTTTGCAGGGTTCCGGCGATGGCGAAGATGGAGCCCGTGTGATGAATAGAAGCGCCTTGAAGCACGTAAGTAAGCGCTTGCTGCCTGCTTCACGGCGCGCTCTAACTGTCTTTTTCCTTTGCAAGTATAAGTTCGGAGTGGCTGCAGGGTGCCCGAATACCCACTGGGTTAGATGTGAAAGGAGTAATGGCTCGTGAGTATTTAAGTTCCCCAAAGTCTTTAAACGCACCTTGTTTTATCTTTCAGATGCGGGATGCAGCGCCGAAGGCCTCCGGAGCGTGCGCAGAATTGGTAAGCTTTTGTCTTTCAGATGCCGGAATGCAGTGCGAGGCGTTGATGACAGCCGATGGATCAGGTAAAAGGAGCGCTGTCACTGAAGACCGTAATGCTAACCTGTTCTTTCTTGTCTTTATAGGTGTTGCTGAAGACTGGATTCAGGATGGTAAGCCTTTTTCCTTAGGCCCAGGATCAGATGCAGAAGACACGATGAGCGTTCTGCTGCAGAGGATGCAGAATAACACAAAGCAAGATTCATCCATCGGGTGTGGTTTAAATAGCCTCCTGTAGTGCTTAGGTGTCTCCTTCCACAGCCACGCCTAGGAAAGAAAAGAGTCCCTGCTTTCCAGAAGAGTTCCAGGGTTCTGAACCTAGGGAGTGGCTCCTGCCCCACCCAACAGGAAAAGTAGTCCCGAACAGAAGAGGACCAGAGGCTCAACTGGCAGGTAAGTAAGCAGCATGGTCTGCCGCAGGTAAGTCCACCCAAGCATTATGAGCCCGGCGCTTCCAGCGCTGGGACTGGGCACATTTATGAGCCTGGCGCCACCGGCGCCAGGACAGAGTCCAAAAGGTCCCAATTGGGACCGGCTGGCGCTCGGAACCTGGGTTATGGGTCTGCTTCCAAGGGAGTTGGGCAAGTCCTGACCTCTTGGAAGCAGAGATCATGACAGTACCCCCCCTCAAGGCCCCTCCCAAACCGGGCTTCTCTGGGGGTTTGGGTTTGTCAGGAAATGTTCGATGAAATTTTTTGATTAGGCGAGGAGCGTGGACATATTCAGCAGGTTCCCAGGATCTCTCTTGGGGGCCGTAGCCTTTCCAGTCAATTAGGTAAAATAGTTTAGATTTGGAGATCTTGGAGTCCAGAATGCTTTTGACTTCAAACTCGAGTTCTCCATCAACTAGGATAGGTTTTGGAGATTTAGTTAGTCGGGTTTGAGGTTGCACGGGTTTTAATAGAGAGACGTGGAAGACCGGATGAATCTTCATGTGCGGGGGCAAGTCCAACTTGACCGCTACTGGGTTTACTATGGTAGTGATGGAATAGGGACCAAGGTATCTTGGGTTGAATGTACGTGGCCCTTTTAGAGGTAGATATTTGGTAGATAACCAGACTTGATCCCCTACTTGATATTGAGGGGCTTCCTTCCGATGTTGATCTGCTCCTTTCTTGTATTGTTCTTTAGCCCTTTGAAGGTGAGAAACAGCTTCCTTAAAGGCTTGGGTGATTGTAGCATGCAGGTATTCTACTGCTGGTATTTCAAGATCTTGGAGGGGATCCAACTCCGAGGTTCGAGGGTGACTGCCGTATAAAAGGAAAAACGGGGTTTTCCCAGTTCCCGAATGGACAGAGTTATTGTAGGCATATTCGGCTATCCAAAGTATGTCTTTCCAAGTTTTTTCAGTTTGTTGCAGCATGCAGCGTAAATACTGTTCCAGAGTTTGATTGGTCCTCTCGGTTTGTCCGTCGGTCTGAGGGTGGTGACTGGTCGATAGTCTCACATCAATTTGAGCCGACCGACAGCAACTTCGCCAAAAATGAGAAATAAATTGACTACCACGATCCGATATTAGAACCGAAGGAAAACCGTGCAGTCGGACGATGTTTTCCAGAAATTCACGGGCCAGAGTTGCTGCTGTTGGCAAGCCTTTGAGCGGAATGAAATGCGCCATCTTGGAGAATAAGTCCACGATTACTAGAATCGTATTGTATCCGGAGCATGGAGGTAGATCGGTGATGAAGTCCATAGAAAGCGTATGCCAAGGGCGAGGTGGGATGTCAATAGGGCGTAAGAGGCCTGCTGGTCTTTCCTTTTGACTCTTGTTTTGGGCGCATACTCCACAGGACATTATAAAGTCTCTGATATCTTTTTTCCAAGACGGCCACCAGAAGTAGCGCTTGATCTTTTCTGAAGTCTTGGTCATACCGGGATGTCCTTCCATTAAAGAATCGTGATAACAAGAGATTACTTTTTTCTGTAAATCTGTGCTGGGCAGGTATAATCGTTCTTGGAAATACAACACGTTGTCCTTTACTGCAAAGTCCTTTCCCTTTAAAGGCCAATTCTGTATGTCTGCTGGAGTTACAAGTTGCCTGGCTTTATCCTTAACTTCCTCTATGGATTGTGTGGCGATTACACCCAGGATTCTTTGTTCGGGAATGATAGGTACAGGTTTAGGGTTGATCAAGTGTTCTTCCACTCCCATTCGAGAAAGGGCATCGGCTTTACCGTTTTTTGTACCGGGTCGATAGGTAATTATAAAGTCAAATTCGGCAAAGAATAATGCCCAACGAAGTTGTCTAGAGGATTGGGCTTTTGCAGTTTTCAAATATTGCAGGTTTCGGTGATCCGTAATCACAGTAACGGTGTGTCGGGCCCCCAGCAGATAATGCCGCCAAGCCTTAAAAGCAGACTTGATAGCCAGAAGTTCCTTGTCAGTAATCGTGTAATTGATTTCAGGAGGCGAGAATTTGCGGGACCAAAATGCCACAGGATGCAACTGATTGGTTACCGGGTCCTTTTGTGATAGAACTGCCCCCATGGCAAGACTTGAAGCATCAGTTTCCACGATGTAGGGGAGTTCGGGGCGAGGGTGTTTTAAGATTGGTGCAGAGATAAATTTAGTCTTCAAATCCTGGAAAGCTTGTTCCGCCTCGGTAGACCATTCAAAACGTTTGTTTTTCTTTAACAAGGCAGTGATGGGCTGGACTATTCGAGAAAATTCGGGGATAAACCTACGGTAAAAGTTAGCGAAGCCTAACATGCTTTGCACACCTTTTACGGAGGATGGTGATGGCCATTTGAGAATTGCATCGACCTTCTTTGAATCCATACGTACTCCGCTAGGTGATAATATGAATCCCAAGAATTCAACTTCAGTCACGTTGAAAACACATTTTTCCAACTTAGCGAAAAGTTTGTGTTGACGCAATCTTTCGAGGACCATTTTTACGTGTTTCCGATGTTCAGATTCCGATGAAGAATAAACGAGGATGTCGTCAATGTAAACAACAACACACACATCTATGAGCTCTCTGAGGACATCGTTCATAAAATATTGAAAGGCGGCCGGGGCATTGCAAAGTCCAAAGGGCATGACCTGATATTCAAATAGCCCATATTTGGTGCGGAAGGCCGTCTTCCATTCATCGCCCTCCTTTATTCGAACCAAATGGTAGGCTCCTCTAAGGTCCAACTTTGTATATATGCATGCTTTTCTGACCTGGTCCAAGAGTTCAGGGATCAAAGGTAACGGATATCTATTCTTGACGGTGATCTGGTTCAGGGAGCGATAATCTATACAAGTTCTAAGGTCTCCTTCCTTTTTTGGAACGAAGAACAAAGCTGAAGAAGCAGGGGACTTGGAAGGACGAATAAACCCATTTGCCAGGTATTGATCCAGGTATTGACGAAGGTGAAGGTTCTCAGGCTCGGTGAGGGCATAAATTCTACTACAAGGAGGAGTAGATCCAGGTATCAGGTCTATCTGGCAGTCATAAGACCTATGAGGAGGTAGAGAGTTAGCCTGATCCTTCCGGAAAACATCTTGGTATTCTTGGTATTCGGGAGGTAACTGGGGAGTCGTCTCTGAAGAAGTAGCTGCCAGTGCAACACCAGGTGGAGGATGACAAGTAGAGACACATTCTGGAAACTGGACCGTTCTTGCTCGCCAATCGATCAGAGGATTGTGTTTCTCTAACCAAGGAATTCCTAGAATAACCTGAAACTGAGGGGCCTTGATCACATCGAACACGATCTTCTCATGGTGTCCATCTTGACTTACGAGCGTCACTTCTTGAGTGGTATGCGTTACTGGTCCGGAGGCTATCTCCGTTCCATCCACCGTAGTAATGACGTCCTTTACAGCCTTGGGACAAAGAGTTAGATTCATCCTCAAAACCATTGCATGATCCACATAATTGCCGATGGCACCGCTGTCGACGTAAGCTTCAATTGCATGTAATCGATCCGGATTATCAGGGCTAATGAGGACCATAGGTATCACGAAATGCGAGGTCACGGAACTGGTTTTCACGCTCGGCAAGAGGACCTCTATTCTTGTCGGGCGAGGTCGTTTCCCTGCTCAGAGTTTGTAACTTTGGTAACTGCAGCTCCTACTGCCTTCTTGGCAGGTTTCACCGGACAGTCTCGAAGAAAGTGCCCCGAGTTTCCGCAATAGAGGCATAATTGCAACTGTTTTCTTCTTTCCCGCTCCTTTTGTGTTAGAGGACCTTTCAGGCCCCCTATTTGCATGGGTTCCCCGGAGTCTACTCCTTTGGAAGGAGTTGGCGGTTTGGAAAATACTCGAGCATCAAACTTGGAACGATCAGCCTTCCTGTTCTGCAGTCTGTGATCTATTTGAACAACTAAATCTATATAGTCCGAACAATCTTGTGGGGGATTCACTACTTGGGCTAACACATCTTTGAGCTCTCCACGTAGACCTCTATAAAACAGCGTAATCCTTTTGTCCTCAGGCCATTGAGTTTCCACTATCAGTCTGTTGAAAGATGCAATATAAGCCAAAAGGTCTTGATTACCTTGTCGCAACGAAAGAAGCTCATTGTCCAAAGCCTGCCCCTGTGAATGTCTTGCGAAAAGTTTTTCCATACTGAGCTGAAAAGCTTGAAAATCATGGAGGATCGGATCATCTTGATTTACTAGAGGGATCGACCAATCTGCGGCATTACCACTAAGGTACGAAAGCACGAAAGCTACTTTTGCCTGATCAGTTGGAAATGCTGCTGGCCGGCATAAGAAATGCAACCGACACTGATTGATAAATACTGCAAACCTCTTTGGGTCACCAGAAAATCGTTCGGGCGGAGCCAGAGGTACATTCCCAGGTAGGTTGATCTGCACTGGACTCATAGAGGATGTAGAAGGAAGATTTCCCCCAGATGCGGGTAACGGGGTCTGTCCGGCTTGTGACTGTAGCAATTGCCTAGCGAGATCATCTGTTCGCTCCTTGGAAATAATCAGTTCCCTTTTTAGAGCGTTGGTTTCCTGACGGGCTGCATGCACTTCTGCCCTTAGTTCCTCAAGCAACTGGGCTAGCTGGTCGGTATCCGTGGTTTCCATAGCGCCTGGACGGGAGTTTTGTGGTAGTCTTTGTGTTCTGTAACGCTCACCTGATTCCCGTAGAGGCGCCGGTCTTGACTGGGCGTATACCGTATCTTCTAAGGTGATGTGTAACACACGGCTGGCTCTTTGGGCTGGACCCCTGTGCACTGTATGTCTGACTTGAAGGGTAAGGTGTCTTAGGTAAGTGAACGCCGTGCTCTCCATCTGCTTCGGAGCAGGGTGCTGAAACCAGTTTCCTCACTGGATAAGGGAAGCAGGCCTCTTGACTTCAGAGGACTGCTGTCCGTCGTTTTCTTCACGCACGGTAAGTTTCGAGTAATTCAAATGTCTTTAAAAGTCTTTAGTAATGTTGTATCTTGTTTTGCAGGGTTCCGGCGATGGCGAAGATGGAGCCCGTGTGATGAATAGAAGCGCCTTGAAGCACGTAAGTAAGCGCTTGCTGCCTGCTTCACGGCGCGCTCTAACTGTCTTTTTCCTTTGCAGGTATAAGTTCGGAGTGGCTGCAGGGTGCCCGAATACCCACTGGGTTAGATGTGAAAGGAGTAATGGCTCGTGAGTATTTAAGTTCCCCAAAGTCTTTAAACGCACCTTGTTTTATCTTTCAGATGCGGGATGCAGCGCCGAAGGCCTCCGGAGCGTGCGCAGAATTGGTAAGCTTTTGTCTTTCAGATGCCGGAATGCAGTGCGAGGCGTTGATGACAGCCGATGGATCAGGTAAAAGGAGCGCTGTCACTGAAGACCGTAATGCTAACCTGTTCTTTCTTGTCTTTATAGGTGTTGCTGAAGACTGGATTCAGGATGGTAAGCCTTTTTCCTTAGGCCCAGGATCAGATGCAGAAGACACGATGAGCGTTCTGCTGCAGAGGATGCAGAATAACACAAAGCAAGATTCATCCATCGGGTGTGGTTTAAATAGCCTCCTGTAGTGCTTAGGTGTCTCCTTCCACAGCCACGCCTAGGAAAGAAAAGAGTCCCTGCTTTCCAGAAGAGTTCCAGGGTTCTGAACCTAGGGAGTGGCTCCTGCCCCACCCAACAGGAAAAGTAGTCCCGAACAGAAGAGGACCAGAGGCTCAACTGGCAGGTAAGTAAGCAGCATGGTCTGCCGCAGGTAAGTCCACCCAAGCATTATGAGCCCGGCGCTTCCAGCGCTGGGACTGGGCACATTTATGAGCCTGGCGCCACCGGCGCCAGGACAGAGTCCAAAAGGTCCCAATTGGGACCGGCTGGCGCTCGGAACCTGGGTTATGGGTCTGCTTCCAAGGGAGTTGGGCAAGTCCTGACCTCTTGGAAGCAGAGATCATGACACTCTCCTCTTCTTCTTGATCAGATGCTAATAGCAAAGCTCCCATTTCTGGTCTGGATACATATGCCTTTAGGCAGTTAGTGTGAAAGACCATGGGGCCTCCTTGGGATTGCCCAAGTCCACCAAACAATTGACCTCTCCAGGTTTGCCCACAACCTTGAAGGGTCCAATCCATTTGTCCTGTAAGGCCCTCTGCCTTGTAGGTACCATAACTAGAACCAGCTGGTCTTGAGTAAACTCAACCATGTTGGCCTTCTGGCCATTCCAATGTTTGACTAGAGCCTGACCTGCTTTCAAGTTATCTGAAGCTTCTGTCATCATGCGTGTCATTCTCCTTTGGAGAACTAACACATAGTGAGTGACTCTCACTGGCTTGTGGGAAGGAACACTATCCACCCCCTCCTTGATTAGGGCCAATGGACCACTAACCGGATGACCATAGAGACGCTCAATGGGGCTGAAGTCAACCCCTTCTTGAGGGACTTCTCTATAAGCAAAGAGCAGGCATGGCAGTAATAGGTCCCACCTTCTTCTAAGGGGTTCTTCTAAAGCACCTATCATGCTCTTCATAGTCCTATTAAACCCCTCTACCAACCCATTGGTTTGGGAATGGTAGGCTGTTGAGAACTTGTAGGTCAATCCACAGCTTTTCCACATGGCTTGCATGTAGTGGGACATAAAGTTGGTCCCCATCTGAGATAACCTCCTTAGGAAAACCTACTAAGCCACTGCCTGAGCAGTTACAGTTCTCATAGGTATAGCTTCAGGATACCTGGCAGCACGGTCTACCACAACCAATATAAATTGGTTGCCTGAATATGCGGGAGGGTCTAGGGGAACAACAATGTCAATCCCTACCCTTTCAAAAGGAACTTCCACCACTGCTTCGTTTCTCCCACTCACTTCTCCTAGTATTTCTAGTTCTTTCTCATCCAATACATTCTTTAGGCGTGACTTACGCAACTTCAATTCCTTGCTCTTCTATGATACCTGTATTAACTCTCTTCCGTCTCTCACACATTTTTCTGGTCTCTCTGCGGATGAAGCAATGTCCACCCTTTTTTCATCTCTTGCTTCTCGTCTTGATCAACTTCATCCTCTTTCTTCTTTTCAGCCTACTCGCAAACCTGCCCAACCCTGGCCTTTTCCCCATCTCTGTCCTATGTGCTGTTTTTTTCGTTGGCTTGAAAGGAGCTGGCACAAACTCTGTTCTCCCGTTAATCACAACACTTATTTTTCTTATCATACTCTCTACGTCACCTGTATTAACTCTGCTAAATGCACTTATTTCTCTGACCTTCTCCATACTCAATCTACTCACCCTCGGTGTCCCTTTCAAACATTAACTCTGCTTCTTTCTCCACCTTTACGTGATCCTTCTATTAATTCATCCTTATCAGCATCTGATCTGGCAAATTTCTTTTCTTCTAAAGTTCACTCGTTACGTCAGGATATTCTACTGTCAACCTCTTATAACTCCTCTCCTTCACCATTCCCTACTCCTTCCAACACGGTCTCTAACTTTGACCCTGTGTCTGACTCTGAGGTGGCTCTCCTCTTGACTAAAGCTCACCCCACTGCTGCCCCTACTGACTATTCCTTCTTCACTCATTCCCAGAATCTATCCGCTTTTTGCACCCTTTCTTACCTCTTTTTTCAAGATCTGTCTCTCCACTTCTAGCTTCCCCTCTGCTTTCAAACATGCCATCATTATTCCTATCCTAAAAAATCCTACAGCTAATCCCCTTCTTGTCTCAAACTTTCATCCTATATCTCTTTTACCTTTTTTTTTTTCTAAACTCCTCGAGCGTCTTGTTTATTCACAAATCTCCACATTTGTGTCTGGTCTATATCTTCTTCCTCCCACTCAGTCTGGATTCCGTCCCCGTCACTCCACTGAAACAGCCCTGACATGTGTGCTTAATTCTCTTCTCAGAGCTCGTTATTCTAAACACTCTTCTGTTCTCATTCTTTTTGACTTATCTGCTGCTTTCGACACCGTGGATCACTCTTTGCTTCTGGACTCTTTCCTCATTTGGCTTTCGTGGCTCTGTTCTATCGTGGTTTCCCTCTTACTTATCCAACTGCACTTTCGTTGTCTCCTGGGGTGGTAACACCTCTTCGCTTTTTCCCCTGGATCATGGTGTTCCCCAAGGCTCAGTTCTTGGTTGTTTTCTATTCTCTTTATATACGTCTTCCCTTGCCCCTATATAATATCTCCTTTTGGACTATCATACCACTTCCATGCTGATGATACTCAGCTCTTTCTATGCTTTTCCTCTTTTACGCCTGACATTCACTCTACTCTCTCAACTTGCCTTTCTGCAATTAAATCCTGGATGACCTCCCATTTTCTCACTTTGAACCCCGGAAAGACTAAAGGCTTATTCTTTCTCGCTAACACTCTCCTACCACAGTCTCCTCCCCCATTTATTTATTTTCTTCCCTCTTGACTATCCATCTCTTCTACTACCCGTAATCTTGGTCTCTACTTCGATTCCAACCTTTCCTTTGCTCATCATATCTCTGTCACATCCCAGTGCCTGTCGATTCCATCTCTACAACATTCGCAGAATCCGCCCTTTTCTCACTTTCCACGCCACAAAACAAGTTATTTCGTCGTAAATCTTTTTTCGACTTTTCTATTGTTCTGTCACATTCTTTGGTCTTCCTCATTCACGTCTTGCTCCTCTTAGATCTATCTATCATTCATCTATTTGTTCACTCTGTCTTCTTTCTTATCGTGACTCGATTTCTTCTTCTCTTACCTCACTTGGTTGGTTGTCTTTTTACTCTCAGCTTAAATATAATTTTCTTTGCCTAGTTTTTAAATCTCTTTACGGACGTGCCCCTGACTATCTTGCATCCCTTCTCTCATTCTACTCTCCTTCTCGTTCTCTACATTCCTTGGCTCTTTTTAGACTGACTATTCCCCGTCCTCCTTGCGCTCAATCCAACTTTTGTTCTTTTCAGCTCCTCGCCCCTCTTCTCTGTCTCTTCGTTCTATTACTTCTTACTCTTTGTTCAGTTCCTCCTTAAAAACTCACCTGCTTCAGTATTCTGATTGTTACCGGCTGTAGCTGAACCATGATTTGCACCACTGATTTTATGTACCATTGATCTCCCATGTAAAGCACTTTGAAAAAAGGCGCTATATAAAGAACTATAAAAATACAAATACAAAAAATACCAAGGGTACCACGTTCTTGGCTCCACTCTTGCCAGAAGTCTGACAAGTGGGACAGCTTCTACAGAATGCATCTACATCAGGCCCCATTTTAGGCCAGTAGAAATACAGAGAAATCATTTCCTTGGTCTTCTTAAAACTTAAGTGACCAGCTAAATGAATCTCATGGGCTAACTGTAGAAACTGGGGTCTTTCCTCCTGAGGCACTACACGTGTCCTGTAGTCCCCTGGGGTAGACTCTATAGGCTCACTGTAAAGGAAGCCATCCTCCCACAACAGCCTGTGCTTCCCTGGCTCTTGCCCTTCCAGCTGGAAAGCTGCCTCTTGGCGAAGTCCTTCAAGAGTAGGAGACTCTGGATTCTGGAATGTCGGCCAACCTGGCAGCAGCATAAACCAGCTGCTCCAGCTCCTTCCCTGTCTATAGATATTCAACAGGAATGAATGCCTTAAATTAAAAAAGACTGAAGTTCCAGAAGACCCTACTCCTAAAAAGCCTAAATAGGGAGAGATGGAAGAAACTCCGGGTATCAGTGACATTTATGCCCTGTTACATAAGGTTTCTCAAGATGTGGGAGTAAATGAAATACTCTTTGAAAGAATTAACCTCTAAAGTCAATCACCTGGAAACAAGAGTGGCTCAAGTGGAGACAGGTAATACTGTGTTGGCCTCAGAAGTTGCAGGGAGCTACAGACCGTATAAAGATTTGAGATCAGAAATGACTGATTTAAAGAAAAAGAATCCGAGGCTTGAACCTGAAAGAAGGAATCTAAACCTGTGCCTACTAGGGGTAAAAGAAACCCTGGATTGGACAAAGACTTGGATTCAAGAGTCATTGGGATTATGACCGAGGTGCTGGGAAAGAAAGTAAGAAATCCTGGTGATCTGGACTATTCATACAGAGCGGAGAAGAATTTGGAAGACAAGCCAAGACAAGTAATTATGGTCCTAACCAAAATAAGTGCAAAGGAAAAGATTTTGAAGATGGCAAGAGAAAAAGGGAAACTTATGCTGAATGGAAATCCTCTGGCCATCCACCCGGACTATGCAAAGGAAATTGTAGATATGAGGAAGGCCTTCAAGCATGCACTGGAGAAAAATGTTAAAGTCATTTTGGTCAAGCCTGCAATTTTTAAATTGTATTTGGATGTAGGGATCAAAACCTCTGAGAACTCAGTGAAGGCAGAATGCTGGTTTAAAGCACAACGATCTAGGGTGGCACAGGATTAATAATACTAACAATTATTTGCCTCCCACATTTTAAACATATAAAATGTCATGTGTGATTAGATTAACTTTACCTTTTCTGTGTGGTTTTAATTGATTTTAATATAATATAGTTGTTAAAATGGACTGATTTCCCCTTTCATTTTTTTTTTTTTTTTTTTTTTTTTTTTAACGGTTGCAGTTGCTTTGAGTTTATGGCACGATCGATGGAATTTTTAGTGGAACAGCTGGGTGCCCTTCTCTAAATGAAGTGATGATCGCATTGTTGTTGAGGCCTGTTTGGACGATACTGGTGGGATGGATGCGTAGGAAAGTGTGCGCCGATTTTGTACAGCGTGGGTGGCCTCTTTCAGTTTAGTTGGCCTTGATACGGTACTGGGAGAAATTGCAGATCACGCGAGTCGGTAACGTGGAAAATGATTGGGTGCTGTTAACATGTCACTATGAAATCGGCTAGATGTGATTATGAACGAGAGCGGATTCAGAGGGTGTATACAATTGCCAAGATACTCTGTCATGAAGACCTGCTGTTTATGTGGAGGTGGAGCGAAAGGACTGCAGGGGAGGGGGAGAGTGCGGATAACGAGGGAAGTAAGCGCATGTAGCTTACCACAGTTTTCACGGAGGCGATGGGATTTATCGAGCAGTGACATTCCAGGCAGGGATAACACTATTTAACAATATGTTAGTGGGGGATGGATAGATATTTCATGTTGGAGATGGTCTACTATCGATGATCTACATATTTTCTCGAATTTGAGGGCTGGCAAGACACTATTTAATTGTCGGTTAATATCAGGTATTTGCATGGGACCGGGATGAACGTGCCGGCTGTGGGGTGTTTTGATAAGAGTATACTTTTCTTTGCTTCTGTGGGCCCAGCCGGAACGTTCTACTGCTGTCCCAATTCTCAATGCGTGGATTAAGTTACCCTTGTGAAGGGTACTTGGACTTTATTATGATTAGTCCTCCTTTGAGTGATGGAGACAAGTAGAAGTACACTCTTGTACGACACATGAGCCTTGTATTGCTTCTCCATTTGCCTTTCCTCCAAAGTCTTTGTTGAGTGGTTATTTCCAACCTCGGTCTTTAGTTTGTGACCCACAGGGTGAACACATATTTTACCCATTATAAGCCAATATAAATATATATCTCCTCTGATGTATGACTCTGAAATCCAACCTTGTAATGGTTTCCTACGCCTTGAGGCAATAATGCGAATTCTATAGATTCTGCCATATTACCTTTTTCACATGCTGGGAAACCCACTTCGACACCCAATTAGATAAGGCGAATAGGACCACCACCCCAGTTACTTATGCATAGTGTGATTGTGACGTATTGATTCAATAATGGGGTCCTAGGCTTAACGTCAAGGTAGATGTAGTAGATGTAATGGAGGTGCGGGTAATGGGCCAGTGCTCTTGGGAAGCTCCGGGAGTCAATATGGAGGGGATTTGCGTTGGTGTATGGAGTTAAATTTGGGCTCTATAGTTTTTGTTAAGTGGGCCTGGAAGAGTTGGAGTGTACTTGATTAAAGCAACACTGGCGCCAATGGCATCCCTAAATTTTCTTTGCCTGTGAATTTGTAATCATGGTTTAATTTAAGTTTAATGGTTCATGCCAAGGAAGCACAGAACAAGTGTATGCCAAATGGTAGTGGTGTTTTTGGATGTCTCACCAGGTCCTTACAGGCTGCGGGCACCCCTCCACCTCCCTTATCTGTGTTTTTTATCTTTGGGTTGGGGCAGTCCACTCGGCTCGTTTAATGCTGACATATTGATAATTTCTAGAATGGTCTCTTATATCAGAAGTTTGTCATTGGTGCTCCTCTATGAGAACGAACACAGCAAAAATGGCCTGTTCTTTGGGAAGGTACACACACGAGTCTGCAGCCACACTTAGCTCACTGTGGTGCCTTTCACAGATGGGAAATATCCATTTGCATATTATTCTTTGTCCTGCCCACGTGGGCAGTCCAGTACCGAAATGCTATGGCAATTCCCTTCTGAACAAGAGTACCAACAGCAACCCCATACACGTGTTTCAGCCTTGTTGGGCATCATCAGTGAGGTGGAGCTGTGCCTCTCTGAGCACAGCGAGCAAAGGGTCCACGTCTGGATGACCCTGGGAATCTTAGGGTGACTAAACCTAAGGCCCTTCAATAAATCAAGAATGAGTCTATGAGAACGAACACTGCTAAAATGGCCTGTTCTTTGGGAAGATACCCCCTCTAGAGTCTGCATCCACACTTTAGCAAGGCAGGGCAGGACAAAGACTTATGTGCAGGGACATTTCTCCTCTGTGAAAGGGACAGTGAGCTAAAGACTTGGTTGAGACTCTCCCAGGGGCCACCCACCCAAGAACAGGTCAATGGGCTGTGTTTGTGCTGGTAGAGAGACTCCCAGACCTCCCCTTTGTTTTGTCTCTTATATCAGCTCAGAGGTCACTGGGTTGGGCTGCTTAGCTGGCACAGCCCCATAACTTACCTTTTTGCAAACTGATTCAGAATAAGAGGGACACTAGTCCGAGCCATGTTTGGTTAATATACAATGTCTATGCCATAATAGAGGCATTATACATCTTGTTTAGATTATTTATAACAAGATGCATGCCAATGCGGGATGAATGAGCTGCAGCCTGAGTCACAAAGTCTTGATATATAGTGGGGGAATATGATGGACTTTACTAGATTCAACTTAACGGTTGAAGGGTGAATTGGATGGGTGGGTAGTAGCACGCTTTGGGGTGATGATGGGAGATCCCTGTGGCTGGCAGCCGAGAGGACCGGGATGGACATGCTAATAAATTGTCACTATCTGGCTATACAAAGTGCTTCAAATGTAAAGTGCCATGTTAATGGGCTAAATTGTGGGTACAGCTTAAATGAGCTGACGTTTAGTGCATACAGGCGCTATTTTATTGATGTAGGCATTTTACATCACATTGGAATATGTAATTTATTTATTTAATACTGTAATTGCAATTGATATGTAGTATGATATTATGCCAGCAATCTATGTTAGTTTAGGAATAAAGCCTGCCAGTACATCTGTTTCTTCTGTTAAATGCGCGGGGTCATATAGTACCAATATCATTGTATGCTTTTTTAAATTATTTTTATTTTTTTGATTTGTAGAGCGCACTACAGCCCAAAGGCATCGAGGCATTATTGCTTGAGATTGTAAGCAGGCTTGGTTCAGGGTTACATTGAACGTGCGGCCCAAAAGTAGGATTTTCTTTAGTTACATTTTTAGGTAGTTACAGAGGAGGGCATAGCACATGTTTAAAGTGTGCTATTGACCCGACATTGAATAAAATTAGAATACATACATATTTGGTTACAATTTTAGAGTATGAAACAACAGTGAAGGTTTCATAAAAGAAAAGTGCCTAAATAGGGCGAGAAGTTAGGAGACAACACAAGTCGTAGGTTTATAGTCATTGCATCGAATGCAATAGCATTGAATGCCATACCAGAGAGAAAAAAGCATCGAAAAAAAGCATTGGATGCATTTAAAAAAAAGAATTTAAATGGGGGGTCCCCCCACGACCCTCCCTTTTTTAACCTTTACAACCCATTTTAATTAAACTAAAGCTTTTACCTTTAAAAAAAAAAAAAGCACTCAATGCTTTTTTTCGATGCTTTTTTTTCTCTGGTATGGCATTTGATGCTATTGTATTCGATGCAATGACCAGAAACCCAAGTCGTACTATGTCATATAAATAGCATCGTTTTTATATCTTTGCTGAAGGCAATGTGCAAATCAATCCTCCTGATGTGGGGGGTGTAGAGTGTTCCAATGGGTCGCATCCATGGTAACTAGTGCCTCCAGCACAAACTCTCTGAGTCTTGGGAATGGCAATTCTGTTGGTGTAGGCCAACCTGGTGGGTCTGGCTGAGGTAGGCCTGGCTATTCTTTGAACCAGGTAGGGAGGTGCCAAATTATAGACGCATTTATGCATATGGACAAGTGTTTTAAAGACAATCCGCTCTTTACCGATTAACCAGTGCACCTGCCTCCTAGTCTCAGTGAGTCTACCCTCAGATGTGGCCTATTTCATACAGGGTACAATGGGTAAAGGGTGTATAATATGGGATGGCTTGTAGGTTGACTAATGTTAATCTAGATAAGAAGTTGATAGTAACGGACGTGAGGTGATATTGCTACAGATGTTACCAACCTAATCAAGTGCAAGTTTACTGGTTTGGATTATGTTATGGGAGATATTTCAGATAGGAGAATAAAGGGGTTGATGGGTCAGGACAAGCTATGATCTTCGTATGGCATTGAGCAAGTGGGAAGAGTTGTTATGTTCACTGTGCATGTTAACTAATTAAAGAGATAATGGGTTATCCGCAAGATATCACGGAAGGAAGCAGAAAAGGGGTGGCATTAGCAGAGGACCTAGTCAAAAAGCTTAGATTTACCATTGACCACTCTAGGCCAAAACCCAAGCAAATAACCTCAATCAAGCAAAGGATCAAAAAAGTGGAGGATTGGCCTTGGATGGCCAATTTTCTGACTACAACAAAAAAACCAATAGACTGATAAGGGTGAAAATAAAATAAAAAGTCCCATGTGCCTCATGGAACACCAGGGGTTTTAAGCATCTGTACACAGGAGAAAACAACTTCCTAGGAAAATATGAAATCTAAGAGTCGTGGCTCAGGGCTAAACGGATATGTGATGGCTATGAAGTATATGCAAATCTAGCAAGAAAAGGAACAAAAGGAAGACAATTTGCTGGACTGTTAACCTTGATAAAAATCAATAGTGACTTGCATGTTCTGGAGCATCACATACCAAATCCCTTTGTACAGATCTTGGAGAAACAGCCGATTAAAATACTCATAATAAATACTTACTGGAGTGAAAACAAGTGCCCAATGGAAAAATACACAATGGACATTATGGAGGCAATTGATAAATCCATGTTGGAGGATAAAAATCAACTTATCATTCTATGTGGAGACCTCAATATCAAACTATTAAATAAAGAAGGAAAGCCAAAAATGGATGATCGGTTGGAAGGGAAAGAGAGGAGATGAAAAGATTAAATGGAAATATGCGATATGAAGATGCTGAATGGTTTGACTAATGGGGATCTACACAAAGCAGATACATGGTCTAGTGGCACAGCTAGTGTATGTTTGGACTACTGTTTTGTTGCAGGTAATACCTTGAAATGGATCAACTCCTTCGAAGTCAAAGAACAACTAGCCAGTGACCATGATCTACTAGAAATTTAACTAAACTGGAAAGTAAGAAAAGTGGAAAAGAGGCAATCTGCCCCAACAGAAGTAACGTGGGGCCGCAATAGAGTAAGAATAGAGCAACAAGCTATTTCAAAACTAGTTGGACAATATGATAATCACGTGGTAGAAAATTCAGACGGAGTAGAATATAGATGGTTACTGAAAGATTTTGAGGTGAAAAATTATCCTAATAAGATGAAAATGATCATAAGGAAACACGCGTACGATAAAGATCTGGTAGCGAAAAGAGAAAAACAGAGTTCAATTACTATAACTAGGAAAAAGTGATAGCTTGGATAAAGAAGAACTTATAAGAAAGTGTAAACAATCATAAGAACTGGTTACGATCTACCAGGCCAAAAGAAATAGGAAATGCAAGGAGTCTCTGGGATATTATAAATAAGGGAGATGATTTCCAATCAGCGATTGCTGTCAACCAAGTGTCGGAGGAACGGTGGATCAAACACTATACAAACCTGTTCCAGCGGAATTCAGTGGTAAACTGCAATGAAAAGCGGGCAAATCTGAACCCATGGTCAATTGAGCCGATTGTGCCGAAATATCCTGTATGATTAAAAAACGTAGTTCCTCAAGGGCAGCTGGGCCTGATGGCATTTCAACTATATGCTCAAGGAAAACTATGAAGATTGGTCTGATCTAATATTATCATTATTCCGGCAAATAACAAGCCCCAGGACTGTACCATCATCCTGGAAGGAGTTGATAATTGTGCTGATATTCAAAAAGGGGGATCGTGGTGACCCTCTGAATTATAGACCAATTTCCCTACTTGACTCCATTGGAAAACTGTTTGCATTAATTCTTTTACGTGATCTTAAAAGATGGGCCTTGAAGGCTGACATCCTGGATAAACAGGAAACAGCCTTTATAATCGGGGTGGGCACGTCATTGAACCCGTTTATACTGAACCTGCCAAAACAGAGAGCACTGGAAACTAAAGGAAACATCTACTGGGGTTTTATAGACCTAGAGCAGACGTTTCATGGAATTAGCCGCAAACTATTATGGTTGAAGTTAAAAAAATGGAATTGCCCAGAGGATTTGCTAGAAGCCATACAAGCACTTTACAGGGATACGACCATCCAAGTTCAAACATCGAAAGAGGGTTCTTTAACTGAGAAGATCCACACTTTTAAGGGGATTAAACAAGGATGTGCCTTGGCACCGTTCCCATTTGCCCTTTATTTGGCTGATATATTTGACTCACAGAAAAAAGTGAGAGCTTTTCCACCTAAAATGGAATAGGCAAAATTTCATGGATCCTATATGCGGAGGACTTCAGAGACGAATAGCCACATTCAAAAACTACCTGGATGAGAACAACATGAAGATAAACATAAAGAAGTCAATGATCCTGGTAATGAAATCAACATGTGGAAAACCAACAAAGAAGACAACCTTTAATTGGGACATCGATAGCCAATGGTTGGAAGTGGTGGAATCAATAATCTATTTGGAAGTACGGATAGACAAAAATATCAATGAACAGGGTCAATAGTTGTTGATCAAAAGATCCTTAGACTACCAAATTCTTTGTCTGTGTTCACAATAAAACACAAACTAAGACTCCAATCACTATCATCAACAGTAAAATGGAAAACCATCTCCCTCTTTCGAAAATATGTTTTAGATTCACTGCCTGCACCTTTTGAGATCCTAATAAACTCTGGGAAACAAAGGAAAAAAAAGATACAAAAACTTCTAGAGACGCCCATCCAAACAAGTTAAAGAGGATCCTCCATGAAAAGGACTGGGAAGAAACCCTAGAAATGAAACAACAACCTCTGCCCTAATATTTTATGGGAACGAAAAACATTAAACGATCCACAGCTGTATATGAGCGAAGTGTGTGTAAGTGTGTAAGTGTGTGTGTAAGAGAGAGAGAGAGAGAGAGAGAGAGAGAGAGAGAAAAAGAGAGAGAAAAAGAGAGAGAGAGAGAGAGAAAGAGAGAGAGAGAGAGAGAGAGAGAGAGAGAGAGAGAGAGAGAGAGAGAGAGAGAGAGAGAGAGAGAGAGAGAGAGATGCTGAATTGTTCTTATCTGAGGGAACAAAGAGAAAAGGCTATGGGGGGCTGTGTTGTGATGTGGCACTTGACCAGGGAAGAAGAATACTGGGAGAGACTTAACAGTTAACAAAATTAGGCAGACCATTGATGCATTAAAATTAGCAGAATCCCTGGTGATGGACATACAGGTCTGAAGTTTGTAGTCAAAGGCCCCAATGGTGGAGAGACCAATAGCCTAATTGACTAAAGTTAAGCAGGCTTAATTTGGTATTTGTTAAAGGTTGAAAACATGATTAACCAATAACACAAAGAATAAAAAATAATAATGGGTTAAATGCTATGAGGAGCTAACTGCTAAGGGGTGTCGGCATATTAGCTAGGTTTGGAGTTGATTCTGGGCAAAGGAATGTTAATTCTTAGAATATGATTACATGATGGGAAGAAGATAATAATAGAAGGGCTTGGATCTACCCGAGGAAAGGTGGAGTAACTCAAATGGTTAGTATGATGATTTAACGGATTTCATGATGGGCTTGGCAGGTATTGGATGGGTTAATGTAATGATTGGATGTTGAATAATTGATTTGGAATTAAGGTGGGGTCAGAGCTGTGTTTTCGCTACATGAATACGGAAGGGACGATCCAGTGGTTTGGGTTAGACAAAACCAGTTTTTTTGTTTTAGTATTAAGTTTGTAGTGTTGTTTTTTTTATACGTCTGTAGGCTTCCTCATAGGGCTGATAACTAACAGTTATGACATGGCAAATACATGTAAACAGAGTTTGCAAGTGATATCCTGGAATGTTAATGGTGCGAATTGTGTAAATAATAGGAATATAATTCTTAATAGGCTGGATGAGTTGGGAGCGGATGTGGCTCTAATTCAGGATACTCATTTACTAGAGGTGGATGCAGAGAAATGGAAACGTGGATGGGTTGGTAATGATTTTTGTTCTGCTTTCTCTTCAAGCTCTAGAGGAGTATGCACTCCGATTAGGAAGAATTTGCCTATTTCAGAAATTTGTTGTAAAAGACATAGTGAGGGGAGAACTGTCTGTGTAAATCTGAAAATACAAAATGTTACCTACTGTACATGTAATATTTAAGCTCCTAATGGTGGGGATGTTTTTTTTTACTCTTGCACAGTTTATGCAAAATGTTAAATCAAACTAATCTCATAGAGGGAGGAGATTTTAATGTCACTCTAGAACCTAAGCTGGATAGGAGTGGAGATTATTTTGAGTAATGAGAATTGCATGAAAAGGAAGGCCTTGAGAGAATTTATGGCAGAAGAACAAGTTACTTCTTACCTTGTAACGTTCTTTCGACGGGATGTTCTTCCGACGTATTCCTTATCTTTGATAATACATTTCCAGCTTGCTGGCCTCGGAAATTTTTTCTGTAAAGGGCGCTGCGGATCGACGTCCGCCGAGTCGATGTCCCTCGACGGCCACACCGTATCGGCGCCGACATCACCATGTCCATAAATAGCCACGCGCTGCGTCCGTTGCTCAGTTCCGTTTTGTAGCATTAGAACAGTCATGCCTGAATTGGTTATTGACCTTGAAGGAGCGTAAGCTGCAACCACAAGGAAAGTATCACTACAGGGATGGATGGGAGGGGCGATAAGGAATACGTCGGAGGAACATCCCGTCGAAAGAACGTTACAAGGTAAGAAGTAACTTGTTCTTCGAAGGGATTGTGTCCTCCGACGTATTCCTTATCTTTGATAGACTCCCATAGATAGACTCCCATAGCAGTGGCATGTAATTGGAGGTGGGAGTGAGAATGTTATGTTATGGTTGGACTGAATGTAATACTGCCTTGCCAAATCTGGTATCTTGAGTAGTGGGGGAATCCAGATTGTAAAATATTGTGAATGTATGTGCGGACGACCATGTGGCAGCCGCACATATGTCTCGGACCGGTACCCCTCTTTGGAGAGCTGAAGAGGCTGCGATACCCCTGGTTGAATGAGCCCTGAGCTTTTGGGGTGGCTCTTTCCCTGCCAGTTTGTAACATTCCAGAATGGCCGAAATAATCCACCTGGAGATGGTTTGTTTTGTTATGGGTAGTCCCAACTTGTGACCCGAGTATCCTACAAACAGTTGGTCTGCTTGCCTGATCCTAGCCATTCTGCTGATATAAAAGCTGAGAGCTCGCCTTGGGTCCAGCCTATGTAGCCTTTCCTCCTCTTTCCCCGGATGGGGAGGAGGGTAGAACGAAGATAAGGTAATTTTCTGAGTAATATGAAATTCAGAAACCACCTTTGGGAGGAAATTAGGCTTCACCTGTAGGACAACTTTGTCCTTGTGGAAATTTGTATATGGGGGTTTACAGGAGAGAGCTTGTAGCTCGCTCACCCTCCTAGCAGATGTTAGCGCTACCAATAGGACAGTTTTAAGCGTGAGAAATCTCAGCAAACAAGAGTGAAGTGGTTCGAATGGACTAAATTTAAGTCCCATAAGGGAACTTGGAATGGTTTTGGGGGATAAACATTAGTTAATCCCTTGAGAAATTGTACCACTAGAGGAAGTTTGAAATACGATGGTTCCTCCGCAGTGCGCTTGAAGATAGAAAGCGCTGCGAGTTAGCCTTTTACAGTGCCAACTTGAAGGCCTGAGTTTGCCAAGTAGAGTAGAAACGATAACACCGTTGGTGTTCCACATGAAAAAGGTTTGATATTCTCTTCCCTACACCAGCTGCAAAATATGTTCCAACGGCAGCGGTATAAAGACTTTGTTGCTGGCCTTCTGGCCGAAAGCAACACCTCCATGACGTCATCAGGGAGATCCCAATCCTTGTACCTCATCCTTTCAGAAGCCAAGCGTGAAGGTTGAGGGTTCTGGTGTCTGGATGGAGAACCTGACCTCCTTTCTGCGAGGGAAGATTCTCTTTGAGTGGCAATTAGGATCATGGTTTTCCGGAATCTTCTCAACCTCCTGATCATTTGAGCAATAACAGGGACTGGTGGAAACGCGTAAAGGAGTGGAAACTCCCAGTCCACTACGAGCGCATCTCCCAGAGCTCCTCTCGGGGGAAATTCCCTTGAACAGAACAGAGCGCACTTCCTGTTGGTGCTTGTGGCGAACAGATCCACCTGAGGAGTTCCCCAAAGGGCAAAGATCTCTTGAAGGACTTCCTGAGCTAGCTCCCACTCGTGGGAGACTGTGCTCTGCCTGCTCAGAGCGTCCGCTGTCAAGTTCTTCTCTCCGGCTAGGTGGACTGCCGATAGAAAGATTCCTTCCCGAATTGCCCAAAACCAGAGCTGCATCGCCTCTCTGCACAGTGGCAGTGATCCTACGCCTCCTCTTTTGTTGAGGTAGTGCATGGCCACCGTGTTGTCCGTCATTATCAGGACATTTCTCCCCTGTACTGATGGCAGGAAAGCTTTCAGCGCTAGTCTGATCGCTCTCAGCTCAAATAGGTTGATGTGTAGTCTGGACTCCGATGGAGACCAACGACCGCTGATGGTCAAGTCGTTGGCATGGGCTCCCCACCCCATGAGTGAGGCGTCTGTGACTACTGTTATCTCCGGCCATGGTTGCCAAAACAGTTCTCCTTTCAAGATATTTTCTGGATAGGCCCACCATTGAAGGTCGCGGGCTACCTTGTCCGGAATCCAGAGGAGATCTGTCATTCTCCCTGAGAATTGCGACCACAAACTTCTCAGTGCCCACTGAAGAGATCTCATTCTCAGGCGAGCCTCTGGCACAAGGAAGATGCAGGATGCCATGAGGCCTAGCAACCTCAAAAAGTCGAAGGCTGGGAGACGTTGGGCATTTTGAAACTTGGTGACCATCTGTAGAATATCTTGAGCCCTCACACCTCTGGTGGCAAGGCTTTTCCCAGGGAAGTGTCCAGGACCGCTCCAATGAACTGGAGTCTCTGTGATGGTATCATCTGTGACTTCTTTAAATTGAGGGAGAAGCCCAGTTTGTGAAGGAAGTGGCAGACATAATCTAGCTGGATCTGAGCTTGTTCCGAAGATACAGCCCTGATTAGCCAATCGTCCAGGTAGGGGTAGACGTGGATCCCTTCCCTCCTTAGACTCGCAGCCACTACCGACATTAGCTTGTTGAAGACCCTCGGGGCGGAGGTCAGCCCAAATGGCAGAACTCGAAATTGATAATGAGAGTCGCCAATTGCGAACCTCAGGTATTTCCTGTGTTTTAGATGTATTGGCACATGAAAATAAGCATCCTGAAGGTCCAGAGATACCAGCCAGTCCTGGAGCTGGAGGGCCTGAAGGATCTGAGAGAGAGTTACCATCTTCAACTTGTCCTTCCTGAGGAACTTGTTCAATTCTCGTAAGTCCAGGATGGGTCTCAGTCCTCCGTCCTTCTTTGGTATGAGAAAGTAGGGGGAGTACCAGCCCTTGTTCCTTTCCGCTACAGGTACCGGTTCCATGGCACCTTTCTCTAGCAGGTCTATAATTTCCTGAAGGAGGAGCAAATCTGGAACTTTTAGATAGCTGTTCCCCGGTGGATGACTCTGAGGGATGTGTAGAAAGGGTAGGCAGTAACCCTGGGCAACTGTCTCCAATGCTCAAGCATCTGACGTTATAGCCTGCCATTCCGTCAGATGGTGAGTTAACCTGCCCCCTACAGGTGTATTGTGTGGAAAGGCCTCAGAGTGGTTTGGGGGTGGCTGATGCAGATGCCGAGGGTAAAGAGGCACCTGCTGATGCTGCGGTCTTAGTACTTTTGACCCGTCCACCTCGGGTGGATCTCCTTTGGCCTCTTTGAGCCGGCTGTCCTCTGCCTTTCCCGAATGCTGAATAATAGCGAAAGGACTTTCCTCTCTCAGAGGTTCCTGAGGGGCGAAAAGGAGTTTGGCGGATAGCAGCTCCTAAAGATTTTGCTGCTGCTTTAGAAGTCTAACTTTTCCAGACTGTCATCAGCCTTTTTTCCGAATAGTGAAGAGCCATCAAAGGGCATATTCAAACGTCTGGCCGGTACATCTGGAGCAAAGCCAGACTTTCGCAACCATGCATGCCTGCGGATTGTTGTACTTGCCGCCATGGCCCTGCTGATACTGTCAGCGGAATCGATGCCAGTTTGAAGTGATTCGCACATGGCATCTTTGCCATCTTTAATAATGTTAAGGAAGGCTTCCTTTTCCTCTCCTTCGGGTATGCAGTCAGCCGCTGATGAAGCACACTCCCATAGTGTGTGACTGAACCTGGCGAGCGTACAGGTGGCGTTGCTGGACTTCAACGCCATACTACAAGCAGAGAAGACTTTCTTCGCCATAGAATCGTACCTCTTGTCATCTCTATCCTGTGGGACAGTAGGGTAAGCGGTCCTACTGCTAGATGAAGTTGCCGCTTGAACCACCAGGCTCTCTGGAGTCGGGTGTTTTGATAAGTATTCAGGGTCAGCAGCCGCTACCCTATACTTGGCAGACAATCTTTTATTGACCGTAGGGATAACTCAGGAGTTTCCCAATTAGATGTAATTTTCCTTTACAAGACTGCATGGAAGGGGACCACAGGGTCCTCCTGTGGACCTTTGTCTAAAATGTCTGTTAAATCATCCTGTTGAAAAACAGGGGAAGGCGCAGACCAACCCATAAAGTCAATAATTCTTGCCATAAGGGTTCTATAGGGTGTTTCGGCATGTTCCACTGGGTCTGGCTTAACAAATTCCACTTCTGGGGAAGTGTCCAGCCCACTTGCCTCATGTAGGGACTCTTGTAGGTCCTTCAGCCTTCTTTCCTCAGAGGTGAAATCCTCTGAAATAGGCAGTGTGGTCCTCTGTAACTCAAATGTTTCCTGGTCAGAATCTTCCCCCTCTTCATAAATTGAAGATAGTCCAGGGTACTCTGACCTCTGAAATGGTGTAAAACCCATCTCTAAGGCAGAAGGAGCCAAACTCGTCATTATTGGGCAAGAAAACGTCAATGTCGTCGACGCCGATGTGACAGGCTTCGAAGGCATCGAGAACAGCGTCGAAAAAACTGGAAGGGGTCTCGAACTCGAGAGGATCGGGATCCTACTCGAGGACATCGACGACGGTCTTGGCGTCGTGCCGGAGGCCCTTGGAATCACCGTTGGCTGTGGAGTAGCCTTGGTCTTCTCTTTCATCGGCGTCAATGTCGGTGTCGACGATGGCGTCGAAGAACCCTTCGACAACGGCGTCGATGGCGCCGATCCATGCGTCGAAGGAATCTTCGACGACTGCGTCGAAGATGGTGCCTTCTTACCCGATGGCTCGTGGCGCTCTCGGGTGGAATGTTTCGCCGGGTGCTGCGACTTGCGGCGTTTTGATATTTTGGGTTTTTCACCCGGGGTATCACCCTCAGCTGTCTTCGAGGGGGTCGAGGCCGCGTTCTCGAAGACGTTTAACATTTTCTTTCTGAATTCCTCCCACTCAGCTTGAGAGCTGTGTTTTGTGGGACAGGAGACCCTTTCTGGGGACACAGAAGACGACGAGGAAGGGGATCTTCGACGTCTCTTTTTTGAGTGTCTTGATCTCGACGAATGGTGGGAGCTACTTCGAGATCTAGAATGGGAATGTTTTCGACGGCGAGGAGACGAATGCTTCGACTCAGCCGAAGAAACCTTCGTGGAGGTTTTTGACTTGTCTCTCTCGAGCTTCCCCTTGCGCTCCTTCAAGGCTTTCGCTGTCATGGACATGCAGTCCTCACACTCCGAACAATGGTGCTCGGATCCCAAGCACCACAAGCAGATCCTGTGTGGATCCGTTATCGAAATTTTTTTACCGCAGTCTTGACATTTCTTGAAGCCGGATCGCGGCGTCGTCGGTTCCGATGAAGATGCCATCGAGAACGAGTAGGTATTATTTGAGTAGATATAGAGTTATCCTGACTGAACTGAGCAACGACGTTCCGAGGCCCCACGAAGCGCGGAAAAACGGAACTGAGCAACGGACGCATACTACCTGAAGAAAGAAACAATATATAACTGGGTTAATTTGCAACAATTGGGATCTAACCCTGTGAATATTTCTGCAACAACTGGGATCTAACCCAGTGAATTGGACACTTTGGGGTTTAACCCATTTATTATTTTTCTTTGTTCAGGTAGTATATTGGCCAGGAATTGGAGTGCGCGCCTCACCCCTCTTTTTTTACATTTAATTTGTGGAGATCCGGACTCCAGAGGCTGCAGCACCGGGGACATTTTTCCGTACAGTGGAGAATCATAGTTATGGTTTTTCCCCCTCCCCCTGCTAAGGGTAAGATGTTTGCTCCTGGAGGGGAGTCTTTCCTTGGTCACCTGAAATGAACTAATGATTTCACTACAGCTCCCATAATTCTCAGAGACTGCATTAGCAATTTAATTGGATTCACCTGAAGTGAAGGGCAACACAGCCTCCCTGAAGAGTGTTGGGACACGAAAGGGCTAGGAGGAGGAGAACAGCAGCCCAAATGCAGCATAAGGGATCCAGCCCTGTGAATATCTGAAGGAGAACAGCAGTACCAATGCAGCATAAGGGATTTAACCCTGTGAATATTTTTGCAACAATTGGGATCTAACCCCGTGAATTGGATACTTTGGGATTTAACCCATTTATTCTTTTTCTTTGTTCAGGTAGTATATTGGCCAGGAATTGGAGTGCGCGCCTCACCCCTCTTTTTTTACATTATCTCTAGAGGGGTTAAGGTGAGCTGTAGGATAGTAACACAGAGATTCACAGTGACAAGTATTAAAATAATAAACACTTACACACAAGGTTCCTTGATTAAACAATTATTCATTTATTTAACAGTCAGTTTGAGTAAGCCTTCTTCAGAAGGGTCAGTATAATAGGAACACACAAATACACTCCAAAATCCACACTCTTAATATTTCTACATCGGTAGATACCGTTTTGGGATGGCACAGAGACACCTCCTACACCCTCAGGTGACATAAGTAACAAGGACACTGTGGACATTAATATATCACTGTTTGTATTTAGAATCAGACTTTAAGAGTATGTCAAAGAAAAAGGTTATTGGAACAAAACAATAGATCTCACAAATATTCTGAAGCGGGTAAGTACTTTTTGTAAACCCCCCAATGCAAAGTTAGTTAACCCCTTCCTAGAAGGAAGGCCAAACACAATGTCAGAGGGAAGAAGAGTCATTCAGGGAGCCAGGCCAGACCAAAGTTAATTTGGGCAAAAGTCTAGCTGAACTGAAGCACTTCTCAGAGGTAGGCAAAAGTCTTCAATGTTTTAGAAGTCTTTGTAGAAAAGAAGAAATCAAAGTAGGGCCACAAGCGGTTTAGGCTTGTGAAGTAAAGAAGCTGCTAGCAACTCTACACAGCGACCAAGACAGGTCTCAACAAAAAACAAGTGAGGGCACACAACAAGAGGTAAGTTCTCTTAGACTGTAAAGTCCCTTTGGTTTGAAGGAAAGGGCTTTGGCTGGCTTCTGTTCCTTTGCAGCTCTGCACATCCTGCGTTCCTGGGCCTCAGTCGTGGGGACAAGAGGGAAGACGTCTGGAGGACTCCCGCTCTGCAACGGGATGATCAGCGACAGAAAAAAACAACTTCTATTCAGTGGCACTTCACGGTTTCAGCTCCTCGCGTCTCAGCAAATAGCAATACAGCAGAATTTTGGCTGTTGAGATGGGCTTTCCTTGCATCTGGGGTCCAGCACTCTGTTGAGGTGGCTCAGGCTCGGTCAGTCCTGCTTCCTGGGAGTCCGGAGGATCTTCCTGGAGCTCTTGGCTAACTTAAAAGCGACGCACACTATCTGATGTTCCTCTCCCTGGCTATTCGGTTCCAGCAGCAACTGCAGTTGAATTTCAACCAGCTCCGAGAGGATGTCCAGGTGGCTTTCTTTGGAGTTGATTGGTCCCAACAACTCAAGGGGAGAAGTCGTCCTTGCAGGGCTTCTCTAATCGAAACAAATTTGGAGTTTCAGCACAGCAGCAGGACTTCACCTAAGAGTGCATTCCTGTCTCCTAGGAGACTAAGCACAGGGAGTTTCGGGCACCTCCCTCGCTTCCTGCCCCTGCCAGACACCCTGTAGCCAGAGGCGGGCTTCACTCGTGAATCCCGCCAAAGGCAAAATTAACAAAGGGTCCAAACCTGGTTTGGCATGCAGACTAAATCTCAAGAAGGACCTTTCCACAACGAAATGGCACAAAAAGAAGACTAGGGCCATTTTGAGAAAAATGGCACCCTTGGGTGGTTTACTGTAGCTGCAAATGCAGCCCGCGGTAAATGCACACCATGGTAGTTAAAAGTAAACCGGAGTCAGACACAGAGTCTTTTGTCTGACCTTATCTTGTAGCAGTATAGCAGCGGAGTAGAGCGGGGCCAGAGAGACTTTGCAGTATCCAGTCCTCTCTCTTTGTTCTCTATAAAGACTGGATTATACCTTGGAGTGGCCACAGAGTCAGACACACTCTTTTGATCTTTGGGCTCTGCGGGGCTCCGTGGCTGCGTCGGAAACAAGTCGAACAAACTGTCGACTAGACCCCCAGCAATCAAGCTACCAAGGGAGGTAGTCCAGCAACTCCAGAAGACCAGATTTGAAGCTCAGTTTCAGCTAATAAGTAGCACTTCACTCAACGCTGGATATTCCAACGGAATCACAGCGGAAACTACCGATACACAATCACCCCTTAACAAGCATTTCTTTTCGGTAAGCCGTATGCGCTGTGTGCATTTGAAAAAAAGCTGTTACTGAGTGCAAGCCTACTATTGATATATTTACATTGGTATTAACACCGTTGGCTTACTTAACGCTTGTTTCACGGGCGTAACAAGCAGAGTACCAAGAGTTATTTCTGCTATTTAAATGACATTTCAGGTTTAAGCGGAACTAATAGGATCTGTCTGTCAAACAGTGATCCAGAGCCAGTGCCAACTACTAACGTATACCGCTGTATCCCCCGTGATACTAGATGAAAATGGGAATTAACAAATAAGGAAGAAATACGTAATGGTCTGGCACGGCGCCCATCAGGCGAACAAGCAGGAGGTTTTCACATGATACACAAGGCAGTACCAGTTATTTCTCAACAGTGGATTACAGCGAAACACTGTTAGTGCAACACCATCCCCCCTAAGGATTGCTAGTAAACACTTGCAATCAAAAAATTACAATCTGAGAAGTGGGTCATGAACAGATGAGCCAAGGGAACCTGGATGGGAGGGCTCTTTTATTGGCACACCCACTCCGCAGGAGTTTCAACAGCAGCCGCAAATTCAACAAAGTGAGCCGGCTGGCAAAGACATCATAACTCAGGCACAAATACACAATTTGGATAATAATCAAACTTTTGAAGCACGGTCAGGGGAAGAGGTGTCAATCCTGGACCTTCAGACAGGAGAAATTAAGGACTTTACTCTCACAGCGACAAATATGAAGGGAACAATAAACCATTACTTCTCGAGGCAGAGGCACCGGAGTTTGACCAATTTTCCAATAAATGTATCAAGTTTGGTAGTCAAACAGAGGAATGACAAGGAAAATGGAGAAAACGGTCAAGCACCTCCTGTCTCAGATCTTCCTTCAGTGCTGATGCTATCGCCTATTTCTCCAAACAGTGCCCATGTGCCTAAAACAATTCAGAATACGACAGAACAACCGAGAAGCGACCCATTTGCACCAACGGCCTCAGGCGGACGACTGGACACAGGTTCGCTTTCTTCCCCTACGGAAATACAAATTCCTTACGCAAGTGAAGCGACATTGGTTGGATTGAACTTTGTCCTAAATTCCCTTGTCAAAGTCTTCAAAAACATTAAAGGAGATGTCCAGATACATACGGGCATGTTAATGGAAATGTCCAAAGACATAGACCAGTTTGATTCATCAATAGTGGCCCTGAGAAATGTAATCAACAACACAGTTTCTCCAACACTACAGGCCATTACACAAGCTATGGCACTGCAAAAAGAAGAGACACTGTGCATGAAAGAGAACTAAAAGCGGAAGGGAAAGAAGTCAAACATTTACTTCTAGATTTCATTCAACAAAAGGAAACCACATACCCAGGAAACACAATCTCCAAGAAATTCTCCCGAGGCTAATGCTTACCCTTCCATGCTTGAGGACACCCCACTTTCTCAATCCATTCTAGAGGAATTTTGCCGTCAGGCGCAGATGGGCGGATGCCATTCCTGAGCGTATACCATCTACATCAGAGGAATTATCTACTCAACAGGAGCCTGGAGCGAAAGCAGAGGTGGAGGAATGGAAGGATGGTTCACAGCAAACCTATATGCGCAGACAAAGACTCAGAAGAAAGAAGCGGGGAAGAAAGCACAGACTGGTAGAGTCACCCAATATACAAGAAAAAAAGTAAAAAGACAGGAAGACGGAAAATCATGGGAGTAGCAAGACCAATAAATTCATCAATGCCTTAACCAATCCAGTGGCAAAGCAAAATGTTCAAGAGAAGAAAGCAAAAGAAGAATCAACATCTAAGGGCAGTTAAGCCAATGTGCAAAAACAAACAGGATATAAAGGAAAGGCCTCAAAGGAGAAGCATTTACAAGCGAATGAGGAAATAAGAATGACCACAATAACCATAGGCATACAAACAGATCCGACATCTGGCAGTCTCAATGAGGATTCAAACCTACCCCCTTAAAGTTGCGACCATGCCAAACAATGGAAGAAAACAACTGAAGTGGGCACCGATTTTCCTTCCAAAGAAAAAAACACTCAAAACACTACCCGAGTAACAAGGTCCTATTTAGAAGATGGCATACATTTTCTGTAAATCTCTGAAAAAGACTCCAAATCCATCTACAGAAATCAGCCCAATAGATGAAACTCAAGGAAAGTTGGATCTGGTTCCTACGGAAACTAACACTGCATCAATTCCACAAGTATCAAATAGCCAAGTGAGACAAAAAACAGAGATGCTGAGTCAGGAGGAAGCATTAGTCGGATCAACAGATCTTATGGATCATGTAACGACACAAGAAGATCAGGTGTCCTTCGCTATCCCGAAATTGTGGTTTACTTGTCAAAAACATAAATTTAACCCAACATTTTTGAACGGAGGTGAAATATTGTCAATCAAAAAGGTCCCTGCCCTATATCCTGTCTCCACTAGGGACATAGAATACACTAAGTTCCCCAACCCAAGCAGGACACATCTTGCAGAAGTGGGGTTTGCCTCTAGAGCAGGGGCTAAAACGATTATCACTACAGCCAACCTCCTGAAAAAACATGGTTTGCTGGTTCACAAATCCCTACCAGTGGCTAATGAGGAAAGGGACAAAGCTAGCATTCCCAAAGACGAGACAGCCGAGGGAACTGATGGCCGCCAGAAGGGAGGCAAAACCACTCCACTCGAAAACGGCGTAGATCACTCAGCTCTTATCTTTAATCCCCGAAATCACAACAAAAATATGAATGAAACTAGGCACAGGCCAGATTTTACTTTAGTAGAGAACAGATAAAAATAACAAGTTGGAATACGAGGGGTTCCAGCACTTTCAGAAATGCAGGGGTCAAATCAGAAATTTTTGGGGGCAACGACTTGGTTCTCTTCCAGGAGACATGGTTAATGCGTGCACCAGATCGGCAGGGCTTCACAACGGTAACCCAAGCAGCAACCTCAATTGGGAAGGGCAGGCCAAAGGGGGGGTTACTAATGGCCTGCAGAGCCGATTTCTTTTTAAACAAGTGACAAAAATACCATGTAACCAGGACAGAATCCTGGCCGTAATATTGGAGGTACCATCAACCGTTGGAAACATCTGATGGTGCAGAACTTATACTGGAACCCCTCGGCCTTCCTAGATTCCCTAGGAGGTGTTCTTACCTTTATAAAAACAACTTACTCAGAAGCATATATATTAGCTGATGGTGATTTGAATTCTCAATGTGTCCCTTATTAAGCAGGGGGGCATCTGCTAAATGAACAATAAGTACTAATGGCAAAAGATGGTGCTCCTTTTTTAAAGAATGGCACTTAATGGTCCTAAATGGTTCCGTAGAAGGAGATATACCTCCATCTTATACATGGTCACGAGGAAATATTAGATCCACCCTCGATTACATTGCCGCGTCCCCCAGCTTATTCCATCTATGTGATCATTTCAGAGTGGGCAATTCCAATTTAAGCGATCACAGAAGGCTCGAGGCTTCATTTGTCCCGGGAGGATAGCTCAGTGGCAACGTGCTCTCCTTGTAAGCAAGACGATATGCAGCAACACAGGTTCAATCCCCGGATCCGCGCTCAAAAACGCAACTAAGCCAAAAAAGAAAACATTTACGCAACTAAAAATAAAAAATTCCTGTAACAGCGCCTCGATGCCCGTGGGCTGTGTGAGCGCTTTAAAAATGCAAAATAAAAATTCAGCTGGAGTTTCCAAAAAAAAAGCTGCAGTATGGCAAAACAGACTGCTGGTAAACATAGTATAGAAATAATGGCCGGCAGCTGAATGGAGCTCTCGCCCAGATTCTAAATGCCCCAGTCAGAGTTTTGGGAAACAAACTGTCAACCACAGTACTTTCATGATTTCTTGTGGTCAATAGATCAACCACAAGCTATAACATCTAATAAAAATACTGTCTGTAAACATGTATTTGATGAAGAAACCATGAAGAAAAAGCAGGAAATGCGCAGTTCTGTCACCAAATCTAGAAAATAAATATTGGACAGTTCTATCTTTTGGAAAGAAATAAAACTCATTAAAAACTCTTATAAAAAACTGGTCCAAACATTGGCGTGCTACCCGCTTAAAGAAAGATGGAGAATCGATGCTAAGAACTTTATCTAAAAAGAACTCTCGCAATTTCTGGTCATTGATAAATTCTCAAGGAAAAGACTATTCAAACAAATTGCGTGCCTGAGTCCGTGTGGTTTGATCATTTCTCTGAAAAGTATCTGAAATCTAAAAAGCGCCCAACGTTCAATTCTTTAGACATCTCCTGGTCATTCGAAATTACAGATTTGTACCTCTCTGATTTTGGTGATGAGGTAGACCCGGCAGCACTGGCAAGTGTGAAAGTTGGCCAGGAAAATATTAAATGGCTCATGTTCGCTGACGACATCCTTCCTCGATAGAACATCAGTGGGGGCTTCAGAGGATGCTGTCTGCTTTGAAAATGATTTAATAGTTAACCCAGATAAATCAAAAAATAGTCGTGTTTGGGGGAAGAGTGATCACTTTCCCTGGAAGATAGACGGGCAAATCATACGAGTGGTAGATGAGATTGTATTTTATACGCCAAACCACAAATGGGCCAAATACTGTCTGAACTCACGTGTGCGACTAAACAGCTAACAGCTAAACAGCTAACAGCACAACTACAAAGAATTGTTGGGCAATTCTGTACATTTTCGCTACTTCAAGCACTGAGGTTCTATAAAGCCAAGATTATTCCAACTCTTCTCTATGGAATAGAGGCCAAACCATTGGCCTGGACAATCAACTGGGACAAAATAGAAGGTCTAGTATGGAAAAAGGTCTTAAACCTCCCCAAAGGCCTGTCAATTGCATGCCTACGATTTGAGCTGGTACTAAAATCTTTAAAATCACAAATGGACTGGAAATTGCTTTCATTATATAGCTTTATTATAGATCCCTTACAGAATTCACTATATGAAGATCTTAAAAAACACTTCGACCAGCATTCATTAATCCTGCTTAAATTAAAAAAAACCTGGCACAAGAGATCTTAACAACTTGTGATAGTGATGAAGAGTTACTAGTATCAAATTTCCTTAGAATGCAGCTCAACTGGTCCAATCTGGAGCTGTTCAAGTTACAAGGGGCCAGGCAAACCATGGCAAAACTCTATGCATGGGATGTAAATAGTTAAAACATCAGACTCTAGAACATCTTTTGAGATTCTGTCAATGTACTTTGAATGCCAGGAAGAAACATCTGGGGAGATTTATTACTAATCATCACTCAGAGGAAGGCTTGTCATCAAAGCTGTTCTGGAACAGATTAATTACTGGACAAGAAACCACTTTAACAATAAATGTAATCAGAGTGCTTTTAGACACTTATCTCATCAAAATACTGCTAAAATTGTATGGTCATGACTTTTAATTAGGAATGACTGTGTTAATTTCTTTGTAAATATCCATTACATATTTTTGCGTTTTGTTTCGTTTTTCTTTTTCTTTTTGTGAAAAATCAAATTTTGGTTATAACACATAATAAAAATGTTTTTAAAAAAGTAAACCATTGCCACCAGCCATTCATCGAGGAAAGGGTAACATAAAAATGTTACATGAAAAACTAGACAAAGGGGATACTAAGTAATCCCTCCAGCACCCTATTGTAAGATAGTGTGTGCTGGGTCTAGAAAGTAAAAAATTTAAGTAAAGTCAATTTCACTTCACTGCTCTTGGAAACAGTAGTTAACCAAGAGAAAGGTATTTAAACCTTTGGGAAATCTGAAAGACTTCCCTGTGTCACTGCACTGAAGGTGCTGTGTGACACAATGTAAAATATGATGCCTATGGAATTTGTCAGACTCCACAACCAAAAGGAACACAGTGTTCAAATCAAATGAAAATACATGAGAGAGTGGGAAAAAAGGGTCTCGCTCTCTCCAGGTTAAACAATTAAAGTCCTAAAATCCAGCAAAGTTCCTGGGGGTCTCTAAGGTAGAAAGGAATTAGCACATTTCTAAGAATTCTCACTAAACCTCAGCCCCCCTAGACTAAGGGACAGGAGGATTTAATCCATCCCTGGATTAATCTCCTTACTCCAGTCGGTCATACTTTCTGGAGAGACCATCAGCATTTTGGTGATTACACCCTGACCTGTGTTCTATGATAAACTCAAACCCCTGAAGGCTGATTAACCATCTTAACAATTTAGGATTTCCCCCCTTCATCTGCATTAACGATCATAAGGGTTGGTGGTCTGTTTGAATTAGAAAAGTAGATCCACACCAGTATGGTCCAACCTTCTTCAAACACCACACAATGGCAAAACATTAATGTTCGATGGTTGCCCACCTTGTTTCAGGGTCCTTCAGTTTCCTACTGATAAAGCAGATTGGGTGTTCCCTGCCTTTCCCATCCAACTGACTCAGAACTGCACCTAAACCGGTATTGGAAGAATCAGTTTGTACAATAAAGGATTGGTTTTAGTCTTTCAAATGCCTTAGTGCACTCCTCATTCCACCTGACCTTCTTGGGGAATTTGGGTGAGGAGATTACATTCAAGGGAGAAGCTATGGTCCCATAGTTCTCAATGAAGTTCCTATAGTAACCTGTGAGACCTAGAAAGGCTCTCACTTGGGTTAGAGTAGTAGGGGTTGCCCAGTCTTGTACAGATTGTACTTTGCTAGGCAGTGGCCTTATTTCATCTCCTCCTACCTCATGTCCAAGGTAGACCACTTTACTCTGACCAATTTGACATTTACTTGCCTTTATGGTCAGATTGGCCTGCTCAGGAGCCTGCAAAATATATCCTAGGTGGTCAATATGTTCCTTCCAAGTAGGGCTGAACACTGCAATGTCATCCAAGTATGCCATGCAGAAGTCCTCCATCCCATTCAGAACATGATTCACCATCCGTTGCATACTAGCAGGTGCATTCTTTAATCCAAAAGACATAACCTTAAACTAGGTAGAGGCCTCCAGGGCTTGAAAATGCAGTTTGTTTCCTCCTTGGCATGGCCTGTCGGAGCTATTTGCCAATAGCCTGATAATATTAAGTTAAATGTACTGAAGAACTTGGCTGAATCAAGTTTTTCCATTAGCTCATCTGTCCTAGGTAAAGGCTGGGCATCAGTCGTGGTGAATGCATTAAGAGCTCTATAGTCCACACATAATCCCAACTCCTTGGATCCTGCCTTTGGTGCTAGTACAACTGGACCAGACCATGGACTTGTAGATGGCGCTATTACCCCAAGATCAAGCATCTTGTTGACCTCTTCCTTTATGTGGGTTCTTACATAGTCTGACATTCTGTAACCCCTGCTTTTTGACAGAGAGACAGTCACCATTGAGCATCTCATGCTGGTCCCAATGGGTCAAGCCTGGTGACAGTGAAAACAGAGGGGCAAACTGATTTAACAGAATTTTGCACTCCTCATGTTGTTCCAGAGTCAGATCAGAAGAGAGATTAACTCCTATCTTTCCATGTAAAGGTTGTCCCCTGAGGAGGTCAGATAGAGGTTCACCCTCCTCCTCTTGAGCAGAGGCTAAGAGCAAATTTCCTAGTTCTGGTCTAGAGACATAAGCCTTTAGGCGGTTGGTGTGAAAGACCCAGGGGCCTCCTTAGGATTCCCTAAATCCACCAAATAATTGACCTATCCAGGTTTGCCCACAACTTTGAAGGGTCCAATCCATTTGTCCTGTAAGGCCCTCTGCCTTGTAGGTACCATAACTAGAACTAGCTGGTCTTGAGTAACCTCAACCATGTTGGTCTTCTGGTCATGCCAATGCTTCACCAGAGCCAGACCTACTTTCAAGTTATCTGAAGCTTCTGTCATCATGTGTGTCATTCTCCTTTGTATACCTAACACATAGTCAGTGACTGTCACTGGCTTGAGGGAGGAAGCACTCTCCAACCCTTCCTTGATTAGGGCCAATGGACCTCTAACCGGATGACCATGGAGGAGCTCAAAGGGGATGAAGCCAACCCATTCTTGAGGGACTTCTCAATAAGCAAAGAGAAGGTATGGCAGTAAGGGGCTCTTCTAAAGCACCCATCATGCTCTTGATAGTTCTATTAAACCTCTCCACCAACCAATTGGTCTGGGGATGGTAGGCGGTTGAGAACTTGTAGGTCACTCCACAGTCCACAGTCTTTCCACATGGTCTGCATGTAGTGGGACACAGAATCGGTCCTCCTGTCTGAGATAACCTCCTTAGGAAAACCTACCCTGGTAAAAATACCAAGGAGGGCCTTAGCCACTGCCTAAGCAGTAACAGTCCTCATAGGTATAGCTTCAGGATACCTGGTAGCATGGCCTACCACAACCAATATAAATGAGTTGCCTGAAGATGTGGGAGGGACTAAGGGACCAACAACGTCAATCCCTACTGTCTAAAAAAGGGGCTCCCACCACTGGGAGAGGCACCAAAAGGTGCCACGTTCTTGGCTCCACTTGTGCCAGAAATCTGACAAGTGTGACAGCTTCTAGAGCATTTATCTACGTCAGACCCCATTTTGAGCCAGTAGAAATGAAGAGAAATTGTTTCCTTGTTCTTCTTACAACTTCGGTGACCAGCTAAAAGAATCTAATGGGCTAACTGTAGAAACTGAGGTCTCACCTCCTTGGGCACTACAAGTCTGGGGTAGTCTCAATAGGCTCACTGTAAAGAAGGCCATCCTCCCAGTACAGCCTGTGCTTCCCTGGCTCTTGCCCATCCAGCTGGGAAGCTGCCTATTGGCGAAGTCTTTCAAGAGTAGGACACTCTTTGACCTCTGCTGAAGTCTGCCCTAGAGGGGCCACCTTCTGCAAGCAAAGTCTGCAGCTCAGGATGGCATTTAGGATCCAGATCTCCAACAGAGGGAAGGTCTTCTTCCAGCTCTGTGTAGTCAGTAGCTGCTTCACCATCCTCTGGTTGAATCTCACACTCTGCCTCAGCTGATGGAGGGGTCACTGGTGTGACCTTGGACTGTCCGCTCAGGGATGTCCTGGGTTTGTGCACAGGAGTGCTACTTTTCTTGTTTCTTGAGAACTTGGGTTTCCCCTTGGTCTCTTTCTTCCTGGAATCAGAAGGTTGTTCTTCCTGTGGACTCGGGGTTATAGGTACTTTTGTAACTTCCCATTGAGAGTCATTCAAAGTGAGCTCTCTGGCCTCCCTTGTCTGCTCCTGCTTCCTTTTACTGGGAGGCCTGGGGGTGCTAGAAACAACTCCAAGAGTTTTTAAGTCATTCCCCAACAGGACTCTCCCAGGCACCTCACACAGGTATTCACACAAGTCATATTGTTGCACTGAATCAGAGCTGGTAGTATTGGAACCATCTGAAGAGGGCCTTCAGCGAGCTTAGTCAGGCCTTTGGGTGCCTTAGCAACATCATCAGGTTTGAGAAACGTTTCATCCTCACTGTGATGCTGGCCCCAGCGTCTCTAATGGCAGAGGTTTCTTGACCATTCACAAGTACACTGTCCTTGTAGTATTCCTTTGTGTTATCTGGAATAGAGTTATACACATCTAAATTCTGCTGTTCCCACAGAGCCAGGGACACTAAAGAAACACTGGCTGAGACTCCAATGGGGTCTTCAGACAACAGTTGGAAGTTTCCACTTGCCATATGAACCTCTCCCTCAGGAATGAAGGCTAAGGAGGTAGTGTGGGCCCCTGAAGGTTTACCCTTACATCTGGGATCCCCTTTGACATGGTCAGTTGACTCACAAGCATAACATTTTCCAAATGTTTTGACAAATGGGGGCTTCTACTGACCTCCCTTTGGTTTGGCATTAGAGGTTTCATTAGACTGACCTGGTTTCCCACATGGCTTACACTTCTTATGTTTGTGGCACTCTTGGATGGGAGGATTTAGAATTCCCCTTGTCATCTTTCTTGTGCTATTTCCCCTCATCCTTCTTGTGAGTGGCCCCAGAATCCTTGTGAGTGGTCCTGTTGGCAACCCACAAGTCAGCAGCTCTTACTAGCTTCTTGGGATCAATCTCTTTAGAGTCAACCAAGTGCTGTCTCAGCTCAGGAGAGCAGGCATCAAAAATAGACTCCAACAAAATTAGATTCCTCATTCCTTCAGAGGAGTTCACTCTGTAACCCTTAACCCATCCAAGTTTTTCAAACATTGACACACCCAGGTAGCCCAAGGGGTATCATTGGTCTCTTTGAGAGTCCTAAATCTCTTAAGGCACTGGGAAGGAGTTTTCCCAAATCTAGTTATCAAAGCTAGCTGCACAGTTTCATACTACAATCTTTCAAGTTCCCCCACCTCCATTACAGCATCAGTTGCAACCTGGGGGAAACTAGACAAAAGCCAAGGAATCCACCGATTCCATGGGAAACCTTGAATCCCATAGTCATATTCAAAAGCACCCAACCAATCCAAAATATCAAGTTTCACATCATACATACTCACTGCTTCTTTAGGCATGCAAGGCCTCTTTGGACTGGCAGACCTAGGAGGTCTCTGGGATAGAAACATTTTCAAGAGACCTTTTTTCATTTCAAGAGCATGTTTGCATTTCTAGTTCCCTGTTGTTGATGTCCTGATGTTTGGCTTCAGCTTGAGCCTGCATTCTTTTGAATTCCAATTCAAGTCTCATTTTTCTCAAGAGACACATATTTTGGACTCAATGATGGACCTTGTGGGATGAGGAGTTAGACTCTGAATGACCATCCTCATCATTTTCCGAATTAGTAGGAGTTACAGGCCTACTATTCAACCTTTGGTGAGCTAACAACTTTGTAATCAATTCATTTTTATTTCCTTTAACAGAGAGGTTCCTGATCCTACACATATCTTTCAGTTGATCTTCTGTTAGAATGATCAGGGCTTCTTTCTTGATGTTATCCATATTAGACATGTTACAATTGCTATTCTAGTGGAGCTTAGCCTTGTGAAGGTTTTTAGCTGAACAAAAGTAAAGCAAACACCATGTAACAACTCTAAAATAGCCACCCTGCTGGGTGACTGACAGCTAGGCTGGAATGAATGGAACAAAACCTGCATGAAAGGCGAAGCTTTTTGGCTTGGAAGGCAGAGTGGACCAATGGACGAAGGAATCCAAAGAACTTGGAAGAGACGCCTTCTGCAACTCCTGGACCGTTGGTTTGCCCGGTGAAGCCCTGCTGCTGGGCTGAAGCTTCGAATTGGCCTCTACTAGAGAAGACCTGCAAGGATGACTTAGTGGGACCAATCAACTCCAAAGTAAGCCCGCCTGGACAGCCTCTCGAAGCTGGTTGTATTTCCACAGCTGCTGGTGCTGGAACCGAAGAGCCAGGGAGAGGAACACCAGATTGTGTGAGTTGCTTGGTCAAGAGCTCAACGAAGATCCTACGGACTCCCAGGAAGCAGGACTGACCGAGCCTGACCCACCTCAACAGAGTGCTGGACCACAGATGCAAGGAAAGCCCAACTCGACAGCCAAGAACCGCGGTTGTGCTATTTGCTGAGGCGCTAGGAGCTGAAACTGCGAAGTGCCACTGAATAGAAGTTGGTCCTTTTCTGTCGCTGATCGTTCCATTGCAGTGCAGGAGTCCTCCAGGCGTCCTCCCTCTTGTCCCCACGACTGAGGCCCAGGAACACAGGATCTGCAGAGCTGCCCAGGAACACAAGCCAGCTGGAACAATTTCTTCTAACCAAAGGTACTTACCTCTTGTGTAGCCTCACTTGTTCTCAGTTGAGATTTGTCTTGGTTGCTTCTGTAGAGTTTCCAAAAGCTTCTTTACCTCACAAGCCTAAACAGCTTGTGGCCCTACTTTGATTTCTTCTTTTCTAAAAAGACTTCTAAAACACTGTGCAAGACTTTTGCCTACCTGTAAGAATTGTTTCAGCTCACCTAGACATTTGCCCAATTGACTTTGGCCTGGCCTGGCTGCCTGAATGACTCTTCCTCCTCTGAATTTGTGTTTGATCTTCCTTCCAGGAAGGGGTTAACTTACTTTGCATTGGGGGGTTTCTTCAGAATATTTGTGACATCTCTTGTGTTGTTCTAACAACCTTTTTCTTTTACATGTTCCTAAGTATTGCTCTAAATGCAACAGTGATATATTAATGTCCACAGTGTCCTAGCTATTTAAGTCAACTGACGGTGTAGGAAGTGTCTGTGTGCCATCCCAAATGGGTACTTGCTGACTTAGAGAAACTAAGAGTGTGCATTTTGGAGTGTATTTGTGTGTTACTATTATATTGCCCCTTCTTAAGAAGGCTTACTCAAACTAACTGTTAAATAAATTAATAATTGTTTAATCAAGATACCTTGTGTGTAAGAGCTTATTTGGATACTTGTCACTGTGAATCTCTGTGTAACTCCATTTCTGCTGACATTGACCCCTCTTGAGATAAACCTGGCTGCACAATCATGCTACCAACCTGTGTAGTACAGACTTAAACCAAAGGTTGGGTTCCTATTGCCAGGAGGTCAAGGTTGTTGTAGTGCACCCAAAGGGTACTACTCCAAATTTTGCCTAACAGTAGTAAAAAAGTAAACCACTGCCACCAATCATTAATTGTAGAAAGGAGAACATAAAAATGTTACATGAGAAACTAGACAAAGGGGATACTAATTAACCTCTCTAGCACCCTATGGTAAAATAGTGTGTGCTGGGTCTAGAAAGTTACAAATTGTAAGTAAAGTCAATTTCACTTCACTGCTGTTGGAACCAGTTGTTTCACCAAGAGAAGGTATTTAAACCTTAGGGAACTCTAAGAGACTTCCCTGTGCCACTGCACTGAAGGTGCCGTGTGTCACAATGTAAAGATGATGCCTGTGGATTTTGTCAGACTCCAAAGTTAAAAGAAACACAGAGTCCAAATCACATTAAAAATACATGAGAGGGTGAGGAAAAGGGCTCACTCTCTCCAGGTTAGAAATTAAGAAGTCCTAAAGTCCAGCAAAAGAGTTGGGGGTCTCTAAGGTAGAAGGGCATTAGCACATTTCGGAGAATTCTCCCCAACAACCTCCTACTGGAGTGGCATAGGAGGGAACTTGTAGTGGGTGATCTCTGCTTAGGGGGGGTTGAGCTCCCTCTTGAGGAGGAGGAGGATCTGCCCCTACTTCTAGACCTTCTTTGTCCTCTTTAAAAACCCTGTTGGGGGGGGGGACTGCCCTTGTGAAGAACCCCAGGATGAACTTTGCCCACCCTGATTGTAGTTAGAGGACTGCTGGGAGTTCTGTCCTCTAAACCAGCGTGTGTTTGAACCTCCTCTCTGCCCAAATGGTTTGTTAGTGAGTTGTCCCAGGGATTTTAGGGTATCATATTGCTCCTTTGTACAAGTGCATCCTCAACTGCTTTGCCAAATAAATTGTTGGGCTCAATGGGCATGTTTAAGAGGGTAGCCTGGGTTTCCAATTTAAAACCTGATTGACAGAGCCATGCGCTGCGTTTAATTAGTGTGCCTTCTGCCATGATTCTCCCTGCATTGTCTGCTGCGTCTAGGTTATTTTTAAGGATGCAGCTTTCTACCTGTCTTCCCTCGCGATGGTGTGTGAGAGCTGTGTTTTAGGGGCTCAGAGACAGAATATTTGTTGTGCAATCTCGTCCCACTTGTGGCAATTATAGCTGCCTAATAGCGTAGTATTATTAGCAATTCTTGTTTGATAGGCAGCCAAGGAAGCTACTTTCCTGCCCCGGGTGTAGAGTTTTTTGCTCTCCTTGTCAGGAGGGGCGTCGGCAAAGGCCAGAGGGGTTCCCGCTCTCTTTGTTGTGGTGGTGAGTACTAGGGAGTTGGGCTTTAGCTGCCCCCTAATGTATAAGGAGTCTGAGGGGGCTGGATTGGGGGTAAGCAGAGAGGGCTGAATACGTCTCTGGACCGATTGAAGCAAGGGGATAAACTGTGCTGCAGATTTTTTAGCCCCAAGGATGTCCTCCATGAAGTCTTTATCGACCTGGGTTTCCTGGGTATCTATCTTAAAGTGCTCTGCAGCCTTTAAGAGCAGGTCATTGTATTGTAGTTGGTTGTCTACCGGGGGGCCGGCACCGGTGGGTCAGTGTGTTCTGGGGATTGGATGATGTATACAACATCGACGTCATCATCACAGTATTGGTCTCAGTCCCCTGTGGCCTCTGGGTCTGAATATGAGCAAGGGTCATGTGAGCCTTGAGTGTCATAATAATATGTGTCTTTACCTATGTCTTGGCATGACGAGGTAGTGGCCTGCGTGGTGTCTACGCAGGCTTTTTTGGCTGCAGGCAGTATGCTTACTGGCTCGCCTTGTGGGGGCCCTTAAAGGTTATTGAGCTGTTTGGGGTGTTCATCAAAGAAGTTTATAAAACTGGACATTCTTTGTATGACCCTATCAAATTGTTCTGGGGTCCACTGGGAGGAGCTTGGCAATACAGAGGGAGCATGTGTAGGTGGTGGTTCTGGGGTAGGGGTCTTCTTATGAAGCATTGCCCCTGAAAGGGTGTCGTCAAGGGTAGAGTAATCCCTACCTTTCGTACCTTGTGACTTGGAGCATCAAAGATTTACAGTTTTTTGACATTCTGGCCTTCAATAGGGTCCCGGGCACGTGTTTCTTTATTAAGTCGCTCATCTTAGAGCTTTTTGCTGGGGCAGTCGACACGTCTTTCAATGCCCGGTTGCCAGACGCGAGGACTTCCCAGATTTAGAAGCAGTGTCGGAAATGGACTTCGGCGTCTGTTTCGGGGGCCCGTCATGTGTTGATCGCGACTGAGATGGCCCAGAGGACAGGAAATATCACTGCATGTGGCTTATCGGTCGACGACGTGGTCGGCTTTCGGCCATGGGGGATGTGCTTTGTGTGGTGCGAACTGGGGGTGCTCGATCCTCCGGGTGTCATCCCTGTAGCTGAACCGGCAGCCTGCCTGTTGGGGTCTCGCACGCAGGAATCCGCTGGATCCCGATCACCCTCAGCGTCACTAGGGATGCCGATGCTGTCATCGCTGGTGTTGGGTAAGAATTAGTGCAGTCAAACTGTATAAGACTACACAAGACTTATCTGCTTGGTATTGGGTAACCCACCTTTTGGTATATGTCTGTAATGCACAACAGCCAGGCCTATCTCAAGAAGGGTAAATGTGAGCTGTACAGATATAATATAATCAGTTAATACAATTAACCAAGTAACACTTACACTCAAGGTTTCAGTTCTTAATCATTATTTAACATCAGTTTTAGTAAAGCATTCTTGAAAAAGGTAATTGTGTGTAACAGTTCAAGCAAACTTTGGAATTAATTTTCAGAATCAATAAAGCTGGTGGATACTCTTTGGATATGCTTAATACATCTCTCCTACACCCTGATGCGACTTCAATTGCAAGAATAGTATTTGCATTTATATATAACACCAATATACCTTTAAGACTCAGTTTTAGAAAGGAAGGGTTAAGGAAAGTAAAAAGGTTAGAACAGTTTCTTATAATGTGAGGACAATTGTAATCCTCCAATGAAATCTAGGTAAGCCTTTCCCAGCAGTAAAAGTATTCAACAAATCACAACCTATGAGGGAGAAGCAATGCCAAAGTAAATGGATTTAGAAGAGTGCCTTTAGGGACCAAGGACAGCCAAAGTAATTTGGACAAAGTATATAGTTCTGATGCACTTCTTGGATAAAAGTCTTTCACAAAGTCAGATAGTTCATAAAAACACTTGTAGGAAGACACAGTGTTAAGCCTGCAAAGGGAGTTGAAATCAACTCAGAAAGTTAAGCAAGTGCAAGTCTCAAGTGAGATAACACGACTTAGGCAAGGAGGTAAGTACCGCCAAACCCAAAAATGTACATTTGGTTAGAAGAAAAGTGGTCCAGCTGGATTCCGTCTTGCTACAGCCAAGCAGACCCTGGTTCCTGGGCCTCATTCGTGGGGACAAGAGGGAGGACGTCTAGAGGGCTCCTGCGGCTGTACTTGGGAAAGACTTCGGCAGCTACGGGCTTGCTTCGATTCAGTGCCACTTCACGGTTTCAGCTCTTCGCAAACAGCACTGAGCACTGATGCAGAACAGTTAACTCCGGTTGGACCTTCATTGCTCCCTCTGTCCTGCACTCTGGTGAGGGGACTCTGGATCGGGATTTCCAGTTTCTGGAGTGTCCTGAGGAGGCTCCTTCAGCTTTCAGCAGTTTCTGAGTGTCCTGAGGTGGCTCCTTCAGCTTTTGGGCGGATTTGTTTTACGGCAGACGTTGCACTTGGTTATGGACTCTCGACCCCTGGCATTGGGCTTCTGCAGCAATGTAGAGGCACAGGAAATCAGGGATTGCGCAAAAGTTGAGTTTGTCTCGGGTTTAGTTGGTCCCACTAACCCAAGGGAAGATGTGCGTCCAGAGCTTCTCTATCGATACGAAAAAGGAGGTCAGCACAGCAGCAGGGCTTCACCGGGCAATTCATAGGTCCAGGAGGTTGCAGCGGCTTCTCTTCATGATTTCTTCTTCGGATGTTTCTTCCAGTGGTTGACTCTGCCTTTCGAACCTCCCTCACATCCTAACCTTCCAGACACACTGGAGCCAAAGGTGTGCTTGAGGGTTGAAGCCTGCCAAAGGCAGGACAAACAAAAGGCTAAAATCTGTCTCAACGCGCGGGGTAAAACCCAAGAAAGACCTCACAAACAGAAAATGGTGAAAAAAGAAGACAGGGGCCATTTTGACAAAATAATCACCCAGGGGTGCTGTACTCCAGATGAGGGTTCAGCCTGCGGTAGAAAAGTACAATGGTAGTAAACATTAAACCACTGCCACCTGCCATTTAAAGTATTGAGGGTAACATAAATGTTACAAGAGAGAGTAGGATAAGGGGCTACTAGGTATCCCCCCAGCACTCCACATAAGATGGTGTGTGCTGGAGCTACAAAGAAAAAAGGTAAGCAAAGCCAATTTCACTTTACTACTCTTGGGAACTGTAGTTCACACATGAAAAAGGGTGTTTAAACCTTTTCTCAGTGACACTGCACTGAAGGTGCTGAGTGTCACCATACAAAAAACAGATCCCATTGGAGTTTGTCAGACTCCAAAAACAGTTTAACACAAAAATCCAAATCGGGTAAAATACATGAGAGAGTGAGAAAAAAAGGACTCACTCACTCAGGGTTAAAATTAAAAAGTCGTAAGTCCAACAAAAGGGGTCTCTAAGGTTGAACAGAATTAGCACAGAAATGAAAATTCTCCCTAACAATGCCACCACTGTAGTGATTGAACCAGAGGTTGCGAAACCACCACTAGATCATCCCATAACCCACTTACTTGCGACCATTGTTTCGTTAGCCACTCTTGCATGGGCGCATGCGCAGTCTGGCGTGTAGTACCAGGTAGATGCAGGACGCCATCATTCATATTAGACGCATTGCCTTTCGTATCGTCACCTGACCACCAGCTATGTACTGCAGTGTCTGAAACAGCATGTTTTGAACCCTCCCTTCAGAGGGGAAGACTAGCCCATTGTCTGATTTGATTAGTGCCCCAAGGAATTACTTTATTTGGCTGGGCACTAGACTGGATTGCTTTTCGTTTATGGAAAAGCCAAATTGGAACAACAGATCGATTGTTTATTGCGTGTTTTGTAGGCACCTATGGGGTCTGTCCCCGGTAATAAGCCAGTTGTCTATGTAAGGGTACACTGGAATGGAATGCCTTTAAAAGTGGGTCAGCTACCACCGGTAGGACCTTTGTGAATACCATGGGTGCTGATGCAATGCCAAATGGTAGCACTTTGAATTGGTAACGCTTGTCTCCCAATTTGAAGCTTAGGTACTTGTTGTGCGCTGGCAACATTGAAATATGAAAGTATGCATCTTTCATATCCAATGTTGCCATGAAATCCCCTAGTTTCAGTAGGTTATATGTGATGTTACCGAAGTAAAATTCAAAGTGGTAAGTTTTACTGAGGTAAAAAATACTGGAAAAAATTACGATTTGTTTTTCAATTTGTGGTGTGCCTCCCCATCCACCCAGTTTTTCTACCCTTTTAACCCCCTCCCCCTCCCATGTTAACCCCTTACCCCACTACCATATTTATTTAAAATGTTCTGAATGTTTGTATTTTGTCAGTATTTTTTACTTCAGTAAAACTTACCACTCTGAATTTTTTTCAGTAAAATGACTGGATACCGTTTCAGTAGTGGGATGACCACCTGCAATGTTGTCATCCCTAATTTTTGGGGCTTTACACACGTGTTTGCAGGGCGCAGGTCCAGCAATGGGCGCATTTTTAGATCTTTCTTTGGAACAAGGAAGTACATTGAATAAATACCTTGATTTTGTTCCAGGAATGGCACAAGCTCGATAGCTCTCTTTTGGAGTAGTATCTTGATTTCCTCCTGCAGGATGTTGAAGTGCTTGGCGGACATTTATCTTATTCGAGGTGGATGGTGGCGAGGTGTTTCTAGGAACTTCACAGAGTATCCATTGGCCACTGTGTCGAGTACCCATCTGTCTGAAGTTACTCCCTCAAATTGCTGGGCAAATGGTGCTATGCAACCTCTGACCGGGGACGCATGGTAGGGGCTATGGATCGGTCCATCATTTGGAGGCAGGGGGTTGCTGCGCCTCTAAAGGCCACAACTCTGCCCCGTCCTTTTCCGTGGTGAAACCCTCGCTGCTGGGGCTTGTAGGACGACTGCCCCTGGATCTGTAGAAGGAGGCACCCACGCTGGATTGGCCTGGTCTGCTGAAACCCTTCGTCCGAAAATATCAGCGTGTGTTGAATAACCACTTTCGAATTAAGGGTTTATTTAATATTTCACCTAATGTTTTGATGGTCCTGTGTTCTTTCTTCGTGGTTTCCAGCTGGTCATCTATGGCTTTACAAAAGAAGACTGCCTCTTCGATAGGCATGTTGATGGGGGCTGCCTGTGTTACTGGCTTGAATCCTGAGTCTCTGAGGCATGAGTGCCTCTTTAGGAGTGTTCCCTCAGTGAGAATTCTCCCTGAAGTGTCAGCGGAGTCTAGAAGATTTTTTGGCATATTCTGAGACACCCGTTTGCTCTCTGTGGCTACTTTGAGAAGGTGTGATCATGCAGGTCTGGCACGGAGTCGAGATGTATCGCAACGTCATCCACTGGGTGCTGTTATAGCTGGCAAGGAGGGTAGTGTTGTTTAGTATTCTGGTCATGAATGCACCAGAAGTAGCGATACACTTGCCAAGCATATAGAACCTTTTGCACTCTTTGTTTGGAGGTGCTTCGGCGGTGGAGAGTGGAACGCCAGCTCACTTTCTGGTAGTAATACCGACCAGAGAATCCAGCTTGACATGCCCTCTAATATAAAGAGGGTCGGATGGCGATGGTTTAAATATTTGTTTCCATCCGTGGGTTAGCTGCCCTAGTGAGAGAGGAGGAAGTCGGGATGGAGAGACCTTTTTCTTGATGGATTCCTGTAGAAGAATAGCCTGACTAATGGGCTTTTTCGCATTGAGGATGTCCTCAACAAAGTCAGTTCCCTCTGGACTTGTTTCCTCCGTTTGAATTCCAAAATGATGAGCTGCCTTCTTAAGCAGTTCATTATAAAGAAGTGTGTCGCTATAAGCGAGGTATGGCCGCTTGACTGCTTAGGCGTCGGTAGGATCTGTAAAGAGGAGATCCGGGTCATCCTGGTATTGTTGATAGGTGTCGCCGCCATATTGGTCGGGATCATCCTGGTCGACAACCCAAATGTCTTGGTCAGCTTGGTCTAACTGCAGGTGACCCTGCTGAGAACTTTGTGAAGCCTCCCTGGGAGCAGAGGTATGATGATGTGTGGGTGAGTGGGGCCTTGGGTTTGAGTAGGTCTCACTGGCCCTGAAGGCTTCTCCAAATGCGCAATTTGCTCAAAAGTCTACAAAAAAGGAGATTCTCACCATTGTTTGTTCAAACATTGCCCAAGTCCATGCTGCACCCATTGGGGTTTCTGCCATGGGGGCTTTTGCCACTTCAGGGGTTGCCCTGGGGGTAACCATTGGGTCTTCTGTAGGACAGTCGGCCCTGGGGGTATCCTTGGGGCTTTCCCTGGGGCGTTTTTTGTGAAGCATTGCAGACAAGGGTGAAGACCCTTCCTCATAGTCTTCAGAGGTTTCAGGGGTCTTTTTACTGTAAGCAGGTGCTCTTTATGGCGTTTTTCTGTAAGGGAATGAGATTTATGTTTTTTTGACGGCTGTTTCAGTGTCTCCGCCTCAGCCGTCGAATAATGTTTAAGCACGCTGTTCGCTGGAGTGTCTTCACAAACACCTTTTGGTAGGTGCGGAAGCAGAATCACAGTAGGCTTAGTTGGTGGTGGAGCGGTAGGTCGAGAGACGCATACCGCTGGCGTGCAGCCTTCCGCTGAGAGGTCAGTCGAGGAACAGCTTAGGGGTGTGTGTTTATGTGTAGTTGTGAGCGCGTGTACGCAGTTGTTGCCAGGGGCCTTCCTCATAGCAGCGTTCTGCAACTGCCTTTCAAGGCTGGGGACAGGCGGGCAGGATCTGGTATGTTCCCTTGGTATGTGAAGTCTTCGAGCTAGGAATCCGAGTCTTGGCTGCCTCGGCCATCATGATCCAATTTGAAGATACCCGCAGTGGTCTCTGACTCCGCCATCATGGCATGTGCCGCCCACCGCTTAGTTTGGCGCTCTTTAAGGGTCTTCGGTCTAAAGGGTTTGCACAATGAGCAGAGAAACGTTAAATGGAAGGCAGTGGTTACACACTCTGTGTGTCTTTCCACAGAAATGTTCTATTGCACTTAGGGCCAAAATTTAAAAGTAGTACGCTCCATAGAGGAAGGTGGACACAGAGGCAGCAAGACAAAGACAGTAACAACAAAGCATCAGTCCCCCCACTCTCCCTGCTGAAGGCCGAAGCTAGTCGTCAGAGCAGACATCTGTTTCAGTGTTAGGATCAGGCGTTGAGATGGCTCTGAAAGTCAGTCGCCAATGAAGTGTGTCGATCGATAACCGGCAATTGAGATTTGGATGTAATTAAATCAACAAGTAGCGTTTTATATGGACTCCGCGAGAATATGACTGTCCATGATGCATAAAAACATAATCTGAGGGACCTCGACGCTTGAGGGATCATGGGTACAGGGTACATCACAATAGGGATTAGTATTATAGTCACGCCATGTCGACGTCCCTTTTTTCGAACTTCGAAAAACGTAATGTCCAATACTCTGCAATTTCCACTAGATGTCAGCCTATGCAAAGCATGTGATTCTAAGATGATCCACGAGCCTCAGAAATAAATATATTATATATATATATATATATATATATATATATGAGAGAGAGAGAGTAAGGAAAATAGTTGGTAAGAAGGCTTAGATAGGCATTTTATTTCCTTTAAACAATCCAGTGGCACCATTTGCAGTTGGCATCATGGCTGTGGCCTCAGTCTGCCCAAAGCCAGGTTTCCTTGCATAAGGCACAAAGCACACAAGCCCCCATTTGCATCCACATAATGCTCTAGGTACTTCTAGAGTGCTCCAACTTGAGTATGTGCAGGTGCTTTTATAGTACAGTCATAATGAATCGGGCAACTACGAAAAAAGAGGCAAAGAACTTACGGAAGACAAATGTGGGCTGCAAACTGGTCTGGGGGTGCTATCTTCTAGAGCAGTGAAACAAACATGAGGGCTGATGGTATCCATTCCCCCGGCACATTGTATAGTTGTTGGCTGACTTAACCTAAAGGGTCAGGACCAGCAATTAATGTCTAGGACTATTAAGGAGTTTTACAAATATCCACATATGGTAGGACAAGAGAAGACTCTTTCTTAGATGTACAGGTTTCTCATTCTTAGCTTAGGCCGGAACTACCCAAAAGGTTTGGTAGCAATGGCTGAGCAGCCAAGCTTAGTCTAGGAGGGAACAGGGCTGTAGGAAGGCACACAGGACTTGAGGCATACAGGGTAATTCAAAGACACACAGACACACTAGTAGTTTATATAAAAATAGCATTTATTATACTAAGGTAAAATCTGTTAAGCAAGGTAAGTACTAGTCACAGTAAAATTACAGTTAAATAATAATAGAATAAAAGGTTGTATTCTTTAAATCAAAATGTAATAAAAGAAGACAGACTTTAAATCAAAGTATGAATAAAGCAATGTTAAAACTCTTGAAATAGGTAGGCAAACCTTTGGAACACTCTGGTAACTTAAATTAACCCTGGCTTAATCAGGCTTTAGAAGTCCAAACATATACTAGGTGATACACACAGAGTCAAGAGGGGTGGTGGGGGCATTGGTGGTCCAGTGACCCAAGGTTGAGGAGGAAGGACTCAGGTGAGTAGTTGGTAGATCAAAAGGTCTATGAAGAAGTATTCTTGTTTGCAGGTAAGCACAACATTTTTAGAAAACTAGGCCCAATGGGTTGTTCACCTCAAAGGGAGATAGGGTGCCCTAGAGAGTGTTGCAAGTAACAGCTTAACTGCAGCCCTCCCGGTGCACAAAATCACACAGCAAGACCAAGGTAAGTACCAAGGCTTGAGACAGTACTTTTTCAAAGGAGACTTTGCTGCAGCAGGTCAGCCCACCATGCGAGGCAACACATGTCCCTGGTTCAGGTTTCTTGGCTTGGAAGGCTGAAAAAGATCCTTCGGAGGCATCAGCCAGATGCACTCGAGCAGTGGGACGCCCAGCAGTGGATTTCCACAGCACAGGTGTGTTGGAGCCTTTCACAGGCTCTGGATGCAGATCGGTTATCATCTGCTGAAGTTTGTGCCCTTTCTCAGTCCTCCTCTTGGTTGACTTTCAGGAGCGGGATCCAGTCACTGGAGATCCAGAAGGATGCTTACCAAGTTTCAGGCGGAACCGACCTTCGGCAGTGTGAGGAACTCATGGTGACAACAGTAAAGACAGACAAAAGTGATCACAGATAAAGGGTGTTTATTTAAACTATATGCAGGTTGGAAAATACATAATCTAAACCTAAATCTAAGATGGGAGCAAGCGTCTACCATTAAATGAAAAATAAGGCAGTCCTAGTGGCGTTGTCTCAAAATAATAAAGGCCTATACTAAAAAAACCTATTGCCAAACCTTCCAACTAATACAAAAAAGGGTGTGGAATAGTTTTCAAGAAAAGATAGAAGTTTTTCGCAAATAATATGTCAGGATTCACAGCACACACTCGAACTTTTCCCAGCACGAGTTAAGAGTTCCAATGGCACCAATCAGGACCGTTGATGGCCAAGTCTCGTTCCTCTTGAAAGTCTCTTGCCTTCGAGGGCCTGATGTATTCAATAAACAAACAAACACAAAGTTCTCTTCCACAATCCACGCTGGGTGATGGCTTCACCCCTCGGTCCCCTCTTCCGGACGTAGAGCCTTCACTCACAATTTTCAATGTCTTTTTAAACAGTTCCAGTGGACATCTCTTGGCCGGGTTTACCTTTGTCAACACACTGTTTCTCGGGACGTTAGACCTTGCCCTCTTCTTGTTAACACCCCTCCTTTGGGTTCACTCTTGCCAATTTCAAATTCGCTTTCAATGTTCACGGGATTCACTTCCCTTTTACTTTGACCATGCAGGATTTGCTTGCCTTACTTTCTCATGTTTTTAGATCAAAGTATTTCGATTGTACGTGGATTTTGCTAAACCTCCTGTATGACCACTTTGACCTCTTTCGTGGATTCTCTCACAGACTCCTGTATTCTATAGTTTTACACAAACATGGAACAACCAGAGTCTCTCGGGGTGACACCCACGTGGTGTCGGTTCCCTCTGCAGCTGGTCTCCCCTCAACACTTTTAATGTTCCTTGAACTTAGCGGCTTTCATTCACCACAGCCCGGCTCTTATCGGCTGTCCCCTCGGCTCACCGGCTGTGATGAACCACTCATCTTTCTTCATAACTGGAGTCAAAGCCGGAACCACGGTAGCAGGAGTTTCCCTCGCTCCCGCTTATCGACATCGGCACGCTCCGTGTACCATTAACATCTACTGCAAGACATCTGTGCTATTGTTTACGGTCTTAGCCTCTCTTCCAGGAAGGTTCAGCGGGCCTGGGATGAACGGGGCAAGGTTGCTTCTATCCTCGCCACCCTCTCGCTTCCCGCCGTCTTTCTCCTTCTCTTGAACTGCTGTGACCGGTTAGCTGTCTCGACGTGGTGTCTGCCGTGCTCGTACAGTGCTCTCTTACTCCATCTTTTTTTCCCTGTGGGGAAGGGAAAGGGCCGTCAGGTGTGTGCGAGTCTGATCAATTGCCCGACTCTGCCTGACCCCTGCAATGGAACATGTCAGGTAAACTGCTCTGGTGTTAGTCTGTTCTCTGGTGTGTCGTGCGAAAGTGTTCGTATAGAAAAAGGGGGGCTGCGGGTGCAGTGGTTTCGAATGTCGTACATGGTAGGATGGGGAAAAGGTGTCAAAAGAAGGGGGATACCGCGTCTCACCCATCGGTGTCCCACTCCCACTCACGAGGACCTGCCCATCCAGGTGATCCTCCCACACTGGTCCACCACCAGGATTTGGATCCAATAGCAATGGCTGTGTCCTGGCCACCTGGATGACAGGTCACCGGGGACTAACTAGGGAGACACCTTCAGGTTTCTCACAGCAGATCATGCACTGCAAAATGACACAGGACACTGGTTATTGGTGAATTGTAGGCGGTAGAGGTCGCAGCTTGCCCACGGGTGACTCAAATTGAATTTTGTCTTGGGACTGGTTGATCCCACCAGTCCGGGGGAGAAAGCCGTCCTTTTCGGGTCTTCTCTGTCATCCAGAAGCTTATGTTGGGATGCATTTGTAGAGCTCTCCATCCGGTATTCTACAGGGGCACGTTGGGCTGAATAACTTTAACCTGAGGGGCTGTGGTGTTGGCAGATTCTTAACTGAATGAAGTCCTATCCTCTTCTAGAGGTATCTTGGGTAAGTCTTTTGGTTAATATAGGATTATATACAGTTCATCAGATTCTGAGTTGCCCCTACGTTGGCGAGAACTCTCTTACTAAAATTCTCCTTTATTTTTGTGGGTTCTTGGATCCCAGAAAAGAGCAGATGGAGCGGTATGCTGCAACTACACTCAGTTTGAGGAAACGTTAAAAACATAAGTTCGTCGAAACTGACTAATTGCTGTCTTCAGAGACAAGCGTGGTAATAATTAGGTGAAGAAAATCATTGCTGAGACTTCAGGTAAGCACATATGTAACTTCTTTCCTTTCTTTTTACAAGTTCATTCATTCACTAAATACCTTGGTTTTGCAGGTCTTCGGAAAAACTGTTGAAGAAAATACCTTGGGACGATGCTGAGGAGAACTTGGATGAAGGCACTGCGACTATGAACGAAGGCTGCTGAGAGAAGAAAGGATGCAACTGCGACGGAACTTCTGACAGAAGATGCAGTGACTACGAAAATAACTGGACTGGGAAAAGCTTTGGAAAAAACTTCGGTTCGGTAAGTCTTTACAATTATACTGGTATTCTGTTTTGCTGTGGAAATTAATATATCTTATCCTGTTTTTCTTCTGACCAGTTCTGTCCGGAGATTGCTGGTAGTGTTACCTGCTATTAGCGGAGAAGACGCGAAGCGAGCGCTCCAACGGAGGCAGGGCTTAAATAGCTCCCGCCGTAACAGGTGTAGCATGCACTGCGAGTTAACTATGGAATTAGCGGCATTCATGTTCAGTGTAGGGGGGAAAAACCATGTAAGTGCAATGAACCTATTGGTAAAATGCTAAGAGTGAGGAAAATGCCTTTTGTGCCAGGCTTGAAGCCACTGTTTCCCAACTGATTGATATGAAGTTCTTTGTCTCCCTTGTGTTTCTGAAATGGATATATATTCCTTTGCTGGGATCATGAAAGTCTCCTCCGCCACATTCTGTCCTTTCAGGGCCTTGGCAGGCTTTCTAAGGGAAACCCGCCAAAGACAAAAGACTCATCAAGACCAAGCCCACCCAGCTAGGTAGAGGGCGGCCTCACAAAGGACAAGCCATCAAGAGATGGTGACAAAAATGTACAGCCACCATTTTAAGGGAATGGGGAACCCTGTGTTTCCTGATGCAGCGGCGAAGACAGCCTGCAACACGAGTTTACAAAAGTTGGTAGAAAAATATCCACTGCCACCAGCCACTCAGATGACTTGTTGCTGTAACTAGAAAGCTACAAGATACGTGGAAAAAGGGATACATTGAGTACCCACAGCGCTCCACATAAGGTGGGGTGTGCTGATTCCACAAAATAGAGGTTAAGGTGGGAAAAAAAAGGTTCCCACTGTCCTGATAACAGAATGTTATTGCAGAAAAGTAAAGCATAAGGAGCTTTGCAGCAACACTGCACATAATGTGCAGTGTGCTGCAATAAGAAATTACAGATGCCATAAGGTTGAAGGAAAACAGAACTCCAAAAGAGAGTATCCAAAAGAGATACAAAACCAAAACACAGAGTAAAAACTTTAGTGATTGTGGAAAAAGGGTCCTTAGCAGAGTCAGATAAAAAAATCAAGAGTCCAGAAAAACGTGCTGAGGACTCTCAGATGGAGAGCATTTCACATAAAAAGGAGATCAACTCTAACAAGGATACACAACTATCCAACTGAATCTTGCCAGTCTGGTTTTGTGGTGCCACTGCTGGAACTTTCACCACACCTTGCCTTCTAAAGGGGCCAGTGATGAGAAAGTACTCATATTACCTTGTCCAGGATGGTTTCCTTCTGCTGCTCCTTGAAATCCTCTTTTTTCACTTTGAATGATTTGTACAGAACCTCAAGTTTAGTGGGATCGGCCTGCAAATGAACTTCAGAGCCCTTTTCGTAGGCCTCCCAGGCAAATACTATAAAGACAAAGAAAACAGGCATTCATTTTTTGATGCTCCATTAAATACAAATATTGAAAAAAGTCAAAGGAATGACAATTGTAAAGTAAAAAGGGCTCAACCATTCTAACGTATTCAATGCTTAAATTGGGAGACATCTAAGACTAGATCATCTGTACCCCAGGGAGAATACTTGGCCGAAAGACTGTATAGGCATTTAAGTTCCAAAAAGTAATCTAAATGCAACTACCTTATGCAAACATATAAACACTTGTGCAGGGGAGGAAGGATAGCTCAGAGCCAACGCGTTTGTCTTGGAAACAAGACAACACGGCACAACACAGGTTTGAATCCCGATCCCGCACTTAGAAATCACTTGCTGGTATTAAGCATATTCTAAATAAACAATCAAATTAATAAAAAATAAATAAATAGGGAATAAGGTGTTGGCATAGGAGGAGAGAGGGCAGGAAGGAAGGTGACTGGGATGGGGACATAGGAGTAGCACAATGACACTCTTCCAGGAGACACAAGATATGGGAAGTGGGCAAAAGAGAAGAAAAGGGAGTGCAGGAGAAGAGGGACACTACAGCCAGGGGTGCTGAGGTAGTTCAGTAAAGCACTGTGGAACTGTTGTGCTCCTATAGTACAGGGTGTTGGTACTGCAAATGCTGCACCCTATTTGCAAAGCAAATACTCTCTCACACTCTCCTGAGAAAAGCCTGGACTGCTCTCCATGCTTACCCTGATTGGGTTTTGGCTAACATCTCAGAGTTCCCTGGTCACTATAACTAGGGTGGCCTCCTGAAGCCTGTCCACTAGGCCAGATTCTAGAAATCCATCTTAACATATATTAGCTTAGAATTTTCGAAAGGACAATTTTTGTTTTTCCAGGTTAATATGTCATTTATCAACAGAGTCAGAAGACAAAGCGTCTAGGGAGTGTTGTAGACCAGTCTAATTGTTATCAATCAAAGCTATATAGTCAGCATAACCTAACCACCCAATGTGGGTGTCAGCAAGCTTGGGAGGGAAGGTACGGGCAGCAGAGACAGCTTTGTGTAAATCTGCAATATATAAGTTAAAGAACGGGAGCGAGAACATACCTGTTTCAAGCCTTTATTAGTGGCAATAAGTGGGGAAAGAGTGCGAGAGATGTTCAGCCTGATCCAGACGGTAGTTTCAGAATAAAGTTGCCATATTACATTTAATAGGCCTTCCGGAATGCCCCATTCATATAGTTTCTGCCCAAGCAGCTTGAGGTCTACTGAATCGAAGGCTGATGAATAGTCTACAAAGGCAAGGTGCTAAGGTTTGTCAGGGCAAGACCTAGTACAATGAATTAATAATTGCAGTATAAACATGCTGGTGATGACCAGGGTGAAAATATGTTTGGGACATGTGCAAAAGATGAGGTTTACCCACCTATAATCAGAGTACCTTTAGTAATATGTTGGCAAAAAGCTTACTTGATGCATCTAACATAGCCAAATGTCGTTAATTTGCACCCTCTGAGTGAGCACCTTTTTTGTGAACTGGGGTACTGATCAATTCTTTCCATGAAAGAGGGATCTGCATGGTGGCAGTCACTTTCTAAAAATATTTCTAAGTAATGGGGCCCAGCACCTAGGGTCACTTCTAAAAACTACTAGCAAAAAGTACCCTTTCTCCGAACGGGTTGTGTAGACAGACATGATAACACTCATCAATTGTTGAAAATAAATGATCCTTAAGGCCACTGTTCCAATTTGCTTATCGCTTGAGGTGCTTTGCACCATGAAGTAAACTGCATGGAGAATATGAATATGTTTGGGATATTTCTTCTCTGTGAAAGATAGTGAGCTAAAGACTCTGGGTAAGTCTCTCGTAACCAGCACTAATGTCTGGCAGAGGGACTCCCAGGACCTCCCTTGTTAATTTGCATATTTAAGTAACTTTGGGTCTCACCCTAAGTTACTAGGGGAATCCAGGCGTGGACCCATTGCTCACTATTCTTAGAGAGGCACAGATCCACCCTACTGATGAGGTCCAACTAGACTGAAACACGTGTCTGGGGTTTCTGTTGGTACTCTTGTTCAGAAGAGAATTGCCTAGCATTTCGGTGCTGGACTGCCCCAGGGCAGGACAAAGACTGATATGTTTGTGATATTTTTTCTCTGTGAAAGATAGTGAGCTAATGACTCTGGGTAAGTCTCTCGTAACCAGGCCTAATGTCTGGCAGAGGGACTCCCAGGACCCCCCCCTTGTTACCGTGTGGCTGGATGACATACCCCAGAGCAGACGTGTGGGTGGGGGAGGTGGAGTCGTGAGTTGGTGTACTGCAGCATATTGGGACCTTCTGTGCTCTCTCCCCACCTGTCGCTTCACCCTGGCGTGGTGCAGTTAGTTGTGGTGCAAATATCTCAGAAACCGTGCTCCCTAGAGTCTTGAAATAGAGTTTTGTTCCTCGTGTCAAGACCAGTCCTTCTACGATCACATTGATGTTTCACCATTTTCAAGCAACCGTCTCATGTGCGAAGGTGCTGAAATCCTGAGAAAGGGGTGGGGTGTTCAAATGTCATGTAGTCAGTAATGTCCGGAGGGTCCTAACAGGTAACTATGCAAAATGTGGTGCAGATTGGTGAAACGGTGTGAATTGTATAAGGAACAATGCTTTGCCAAGCCACAAACCCACAAATTATGACTTTTATTAATATAGATATATAGATTTGCAGCTCCAGACACCACCAGAGCATAAGTGAGGAGAAAGAGCATACCAGAGTCGTGAGCGGTGCTGCAATTGTGTGTGGGCGATCCGGATGAAGTGAAATCAGGTGTGAAATCCAGGTGTGAAATCAGGTGTGAACATCCATTCTCGGTTGCCAGCATTGACAGATTCCAGCACCCGCTGGAGCCCCACAACCTGAGGAGGCACGAAGTGGTGTGGGCCTCGGCTAAAAACAGGGACGTCAGCTGCCAGTCTCCCCCTTCCCACCCTCCCTGCCCCCCCCCGGGAAGATTATCTGGCTGCGCGCTAGCTGCATGCCTTATTAGCACTGCAGTTGATGATCGCGTTGGAGGCGGCACACAAGCTGGAGAGGCCACTTAGAGCCGAGGCATCAGAGAGCCCGGGTGCCTACCAGGCCATGATGAGAGTAGCAGTGGGGGTGCAGTGGCGTGCCGTGCATGCTGGGAAGCGCTTGGATCCACAGCAGGCGGCCCTGCCATTGTATGTGGTTTGAACGGAGCTTTGGGCGCATCTGAGCAGGTGGTGTGCTGGCAGTCCCATAATCTCTCAAAATTGTAGGCTGGAGCCCGGGGAGGACAGCAAAAGGTTGGCAGGTCCGGACCCTCTCCTGCCTGCTACCATCATGTGGTCCTCCTACCTGATAGTTGCATTGTGCAAGATGGCACCACCACACATCAATCCGGGGAGCCTGAGCTACAGGAGGAGGAGTTCAGTGAGAGAAGCAATGACGTCACTGACCACGGCCATGAGTGGTTGATTTTATTTTTGCAAGGTGGTGTTCTAGGGAAACATACCCAGAAGCTCACACACAGAGCTGCCGCGCTGCGCCCCAGTGCGCAGCGAGCCCAGGATGAGACCCCTCCCGCAGGGACTGGCCACTGGGGCGAGGGCAGGGGAGTGTCTGTGGTGTTCACGACCCAAAGAAAGGGACAGAGGCCGGTCTATGCACGAATCCGGTCCAGCACCGATGGACGAGGAACCCCCAAGAAGAATGAGAAGCGCTGTCCTGAACAGCCTGCAATGCATTAAGACTGATGGACCTGGATCTAGCGCACTTTGCCACCAAGGACGATATTGGGGGTATCCTGGCAGAAATAAGGGTGCTCCGTTGTAACCTGCAGGCATTATTGACGGACTTAAAGGTGAGAGTTGTTACACTGGAGAATACGGTGGAAAATCTGGAAAAGTAACCAGCTGAATGCCGACCTCTTGGAGATGTGCTTCAATGCCAGAATGACTGAGCTGTAAATGCGAGAGAAGGAAGTAACCCTAAAGATGGATGACTTAGAGAAGCGGGAGTGAAGAAATAACCTCTGCCTACTGGGGTTGAAAGAGGAGGATGGAGAGACACCCAGACATGTGGAACGAAAGATACAGGGGATATTCAACCTCTTGGTTTTGGCAGAGGGGGAAAAGTAGTGGAGACTAAAGGGACACACATAGGGGGCAAACCATACAGCAGTGGCCCAGATCTGTCATTGCCAGATTCACAGGATACAAGGACAAAGCGGAGGTCTTAGTCTGAGCATAGCTGAGACAGTCTGGAGTAGGAAGGATCACGTATACAGGTCTACCAAGATCTGTGTCATGATCTCTGCTTCCAAAAGATCAGGACTTGCCCGACTCCCTTGGAAGCAGACCCATAACCCCGGTTCCGAGTGCCAGCCGGTCCCAATTGGGACCTTTTGGACCCTGTCCTGGCGCCAGTGGCACCAGGCTCATAAAGATGCCCAGTCCCAGAGCTGGAAGCGCCGGGCTCATAATGCTTGGGTGGACTTACCTGCAGCAGACCATGCTGCTTACTTACCTGCCAGTTGAACCCCTGATCCTCTTCTGTTTGGGACTACTTTTCCTGTTGGGTGGGGCAGGAGCCACTCCCTAGGTTCAGAACACTGGAACTCTTCTGGAAAGCAGGAACTCTTTTCTTACCTAGGCGTGGCTGTGGAAGGAGACACCTAAGCACTACAGGAGGCTATTTAAACCACACCCGATGGATGAATCTTGCTTTGCGTTATTCTGCATTCTCTGCAGCAGAACGCTCATCGTGTCTTCTGCTTCTGATCCTGGGCCTAAGGGAACAAAGGCTTACCATCCTGGAATCCAGTCTTCAGCAGCACCTGTAAAGACAAAGAAAGAACAGGTTAGCACTACGGTCTTCAGTGGCAGCGCATCTCTTACCTGGTCCATCGGCTGTCACCAACGCCTCGCGCTGCATTCCGGCATCTGAAAGACAAAGGCTTACCTACTCTTTGCATGCTCCGGAGGTCTTCGCACTGCATTCCGGCATCTGAAAGACAAAAGCTTACCAGCTCTTCGCACGCTCCGGAGGCCTTCGGCGCTGCATCCCGCATCTGAAAGACAAAAGAAGGTGCGTTTAAAGACATTGGGCAACTTTATTACTCACCTGCCATTACTCCTTCCCACGCCGAATCCAGTGGGTATTCCAGCACCCTTCAGCTTCTCTAAAGCTCCGAACTTGTACCTGCAAGATAAAAGGGACAGTTAGTGCGCATCGTGAAGCAGGCTACAAGTGCTTACTTACGTGCTTCCAGGCGCTTCTATTCCTCACGCGGGTTCGATCCTCAACTCTCATCAGCCCGCCATCCGCCATCGCCGGAACCCTGCAAAACAAGAGATATCATTACAAAGACTTTTAAGACATTTGAAGTGCCCAGAACTTACCGTTCGTGCAGTTAACGACGGACAGCAGTCCTCTGAGGTCAAGAGGCCTGCACCCTTATCCAGTGAAGAAACTGGTTACGGCACCCTGCCCCGAGGCAGATGGAGAGCTCGGCGTTCACTTACCTTAGGTGAGGGTGTTAACCTTTGGGGTTCTACAGGAGAAGAGAAAGGGAAGAGGAGAGAGGCACCCAATAACCCCAGTTCATTAATCCCATATTTTCTATCTGCAGACATATTACTCTTCGAGTCAGACATACAGTGCACAGAGGTCCAGCCCAAAGAGCCAACCGTGTGTTACACATCACCTTTGAAGATACGGCATTCACCCAGTCAAGACCGGCGCCTCTGCGGGAATCAGGTGAGCGTTACAATCTGTCAGACCTGACACTGTCCAGAAGGAGAGATTGTTGACCGCTCACAAAGTGGCTTACGGAAAAAGGCATCAGGTATCAGTGGGCATACCCCTTTGCTCTGCAATTTGAAGTGGACATAATAGATTATCGGATAACATCAGCAGAGGAAGGGGAATAAGCCCTGTGCCACGTGACATCGGACACGGCCGCGGGTGGAGGGCAACAGGGGAGCCCGCCTCATGCAAGGGAGAAGCCGGCTCTGCTAGCAGGCCCCACCCCCCCGGAAGGAGTCAAGGACGGACTGGACGGCCCTACGGAAGAACATTGGACAGCCTCTGCCTGAGCACTGAGTGTCGCTTGACTCTGTGTCTGCTGACGATGACCCTTGAGTAGGGGGGCGAGAGGCTCCCATTTTGAGACCCGTTGGGGGACTGCTCCTTCCTGACGTGGTGGCCGTCAGTGGGAAGGAGGGCATCTCTACGTCTGTTTTAGTTCTACGTTGCGAGTTGCAGTTTAAGATGTTATTGTTTTCATGCCATTTTAATGATTTTGAGGAAGCATACGTTGCCCAAAATGGGTGTTGAGATATGGCACTGCTTGATACGCGAACAGGGCTTGTGGGCCCCAGAGTTATGATTGTAGGAAATAACAGGGGAGCTGGATGACAGGGTCTAAGAAGGGAGGTGTATGCCTAAGGGTGGGCACAGTCTATGTGAATGGGCTAAATTCCCCCCACTAAGAGGTCCCTACTGGTGCGCGAGTTCCGCAATGCAGCGCTTGATGTGCTTTTTGCCCAGGAAAAATCGATTCGTAGCTGGTGAGGAAAGACAGCTGTGAGGTGCATGGATAGGGCGGGTTTACTGGGCTTCAGGGCCCTCTAAGCGTGGGGGTGGGTGGAATACCTATCCATAAGCAACAATGTCTACAGGATGTTTCATTGATAAGTTGTACTATGGGCCCCTGCTGGTTGTGCAGGGCTCCCTGGATGGAATGCAGGTGGTGTTGGGGACGCTGTACGCTGCTAACCAGGGAAAGGCCCAGTTTATTGCTTAGGCCCTTGATGCGGTGTTGGCTCTATCCGGTGATCTCTTTGTAATAGGAAGAGATTTCCACGCCTGGGCTGATGAGTGTGCATAGGAAGTTAGCAAGACAATCAATCAGAGGAGCAGGGAGAGGGGCGGGCGGGTGGTCATTCATCTGGGATGAACCATGGAGATTAGAGGCCTCCTAGATGCGTGGGGGGTAACGCATCCAAGACAGAAGGGGTATACTTTTTTCTCTGTCCCCCATGCCACACACACACACACACACACGAGAATAGATTATTTGCTACTGCCCAGGGATCATGGAGGGAGAGTCACACAATGCGAGATCAGGCAAATTGGGTGATCAGACCACGACATGGTCGGGATGGAAATGGATGTGGGAGGGATCAGTAGGGTGGACTACCACTGGAGGGGCAATAGCTCATTGTTCAGGGATCCGATCTTCTATGAGCAACTCATAGCCGACATATCAGAGTATTTTCAAATTAAGGATACGGGGCAAGTGGACATTAATGTGATTTGGGACATGGGAAAGGATTACTAATGAAAGAGCGCGCAGAAAAAGGGAGCGTAAGTTGCAGGAGGAGAAGCTGTGGAAGGCTATTCTAGAAAGTGAGTCCAAAATGTATGTGGGTGAAGGATATGAGGAGGAGGATCTAATGAAGGTGCAGATGAAGAGGGCAGAGCCGAAGGCGCTCAAAGTGGAGGATACGTAGCAGACACTGAATACCTTAAGAATACCTTAAGCAAATGTTCTATGAGAAGGGAGATAAGGCAGGCGTGCTGATAGCAGCCATACTTAGAGTGCAGAGGGCGGAAAGATGGGTTGAAGTGGTTGATGAGGGAGTGCAGTTCAGAGATAAGCCGGAGGACATAGATTGCTTTGCGCGATTATATGAGCATCTGTATGCCACGGAATGCCTGGGGCATCACAAGACTCAGAGGTATACCTCAAAGATGTGAATATGATGGGTCTCGCAGATGCGGGATGCTTGAGAATCTGTTTACTGCAGAAGAGGTACAGGCATCTATGAACAGACGCTCCAATGGGAAATCCCCAGGGGAGGGTGGATATACACTGGGGTTTTTCAAGAGATGTAAGGCCCCCTCCTCTGTCATATGACTAAACTATACAATAACATATTGGAGACTGGTACAGTTCCAAAATCGTTCAGTAATCTATTGATCACGGTGATACCCAAAGAGGGGAGAGACCCAACGCTGTGCCCCTCATACTGTCCCACCTTGCTATTAAACATTGACGAGAAGCTCTTTACGAGAATATTGGCCACCGGCCTAGAGTGGGGCGAAACCACACCTGGTACATCCGAACCAGATTGTTTTCGATACTGGATGACAGGGCACAGATGCCATATTTAAAACCCCCAACCTCATGTAATATGTGCATCAAGACGGAGGCGACTATGCTCTTCTCAGCTTAGATGCTGAGAAAGCAATTGACAGGGTTGAGTGGGGGTTCTTGTTAGCAGTAATTTGTAAACATTTTGAGACAGGTTGATACAGGCTATTGAGGCAATATATGCAGAACAGTAGCGCGGATGGTGGTCAATGCTAAGACGTCTAGGGAATTTCGCCTTTGGAGGGGCACTAGGCAGGGCTGCCCTTTCTCTCCCCTCCTGTTCGCTCTGTCCATAGAGTCACTGGGGATTAAACTCAGATAAGCGGCGCAGATCAGGGCTTAAAGGTGGGAGAGGTGGAGTACAAGCGGAATCTATACGCGGACAACGTCCTCCATGTTGATAACATCGCCAGCTCTGTTTGGGGTGTACTCAGGATGCTGGGGGACTATGGACGGGTGTCCTGACTGGGTAGAATCAATACGATTAAGATGACCCTGGTTTTATTTGTATCAGACATTGCTGAATGCGATGCCAGACCCCCACTTTGTAGAGGTGAAACGGAGGATCACGAGATTCATATGGGGAGGGCAGAAGCGAAGGGTGTCTTACATGATATTGGTGCAACCCAAAAAAAGGGGGGCGGGGGGGAGTCTGCTTCTCTGACATGCACACATATTTTAGAGCTGTGCAGTTCAGGGTAATAGTCCCTCACCTGAGGGTAGACGGGCAGAAACAATGCGTGCAAATATAGAACCATTGGCTGAGACCAATAACATTGGGGGAATCGCTCTGGGCGCTGCATAGAGAGCTCTGCCGATCAGTCGGGACACACAGGATCCTGGACCCCCTGTGAGCACAGAGGAGGCTGAAAAATTAAACAATGTAACACCCCCCTCCCCCGAGCCATATAAGCATCCCCCCAATTAGGGCGGATATCCTAGACCCATCCTGGTTTTGAGGATTGGTATGAGGCAGGGTTGGAGAGAGTGGGGCAGATGGTGAAAGAGGAGTTTGTGGAGATTGGGGTACTGGAGGACAGTGTGCACATTGGCATGCTGTCACTGTTTAAATATCTCCAATTGAAGGGAGTGTTGATGTCAGCTAAATGGAAGGAGAAAATACAGCGAGGGTTAATGGCAAGAGAGCAAGTGCTGAGAAGTCAAAGAAGTCTAAGAAGGGATTGATCTCTAAACTGGATCAGACCCTCCTGGCAGCAATCGGAGGGGATTCGTGGAGGTACAGGAAGTGGGAATTGGATCTGGGTATTGAAGTCAACAATTAGCTACGGAGAATGTTGTGTAGGAACGCCCACCGGTTTGTTTGACATTCTTTTGGGTGAAAATGTTAAAACCAGCAGTAACTTACATACTGTATTTATGTATCCTAGACCCATCCTGGTTTTGAGGATTGGTATGAGGCAGGGTTGGAGAGAGTGGGGCAGATGGTGAAAGAGGAGTTTGTGGAGATTGGGGTACTGGAGGACAGTGTGCACATTGGCATGCTGTCACTGTTTAAATATCTCCAATTGAAGGGAGTGTTGATGTCAGCTAAATGGAAGGAGAAAATACAGCGAGGGTTAATGGCAAGAGAGCAAGTGCTGAGAAGTCAAAGAAGTCTAAGAAGGGATTGATCTCTAAACTGGATCAGACCCTCCTGGCAGCAATCGGAGGGGATTCGTGGAGGTACAGGAAGTGGGAATTGGATCTGGGTATTGAAGTCAACAATTAGCTACGGAGAATGTTGTGTAGGAACGCCCACCGGTTTGTTTGACATTCTTTTGGGTGAAAATGTTAAAACCAGCAGTAACTTACATACTGTATTTATGGAACTGTGTTTATCGCTTTGTAACATACCGGCTGCCAATAAAGTTAATTTTAAGAAAATGTGTCAAACATAAACCAAAGTTTCTTAGAGTCATTCTTGTGAAGTGTGTGGTATATCAACTGCTATTGCACAGTGTGCGCCGAAAATCATTGTAGCCAGTTCTTAGCTTTAATTTTTAAACCACTGATCTGGCTAGCACGATCGGCAGGACATATCACTTTATTCCTCTAAAGACATCTACATCAGATGTTCTGGCACAAAGTAATTTTCCGTATTGCAATGGTTGCTTCATACAGAGGGAGACACTATTTTCATTAGTAAAGATCTGACTATTAAGGGTGTTTCCAAAGAAACTTGCAACATTGGCAGGGACTACAGTACCATTATTAATATTATAAAGTTCTAGTTTAGATAGCAACCGTGAGTGTTCATTTTAAAAATGTTCATTAATTTTTAGCAATTGCCTCCCCTCCAAATAATGCGATTTCCATTGGAAGCAACCTCATAATTACCAGTTAGCAAAGTCTTCCCATAAATCACATTTAAATCTAGAATACAATATAAGGTTGCAAGATCACAAAGCATGTTAAAAGAAATCCCAAAGCTGTGCACTATGTGCTTCGCTGAGTAGCTAATACAAATGTAATCTATAGTGCTACATTTAGTAGCACTGTGCCAAGTAGGTAATTGTGTCTATTTGTTTTTTTTTTTAAATCTCCCTACTGGAGTTGGTGAGGTGAAAACCATGCATAAGTGCAGAAGAGCAGATGTAAGAGGTGCCTTCCGGTGCACCACCTGTAACAATGAAGTCGTAAATGTTGAGAAAAACGGTCTCTTGAGCTTCTGACCACACAAACGCATGCTCAGAGCCACAATTCCTCGCAAAACATTTAAGATGGCGTACATATCGCAAGCTTAGCACATAACACTTGGTCGTTTGTATAAAACAATTGTAATTCAAAAAAATTATAAAGGTATTTTGCGCCAATGATCAGACGCCCTTTGAGACCTTTCTTTGCGACTAATGATGATGCCCATCAAAACTGTGAAGAAGGATGGGCGAAAATCTACCCCTCTCTCCCCCTCCACCAGACATACGAACTGGAAGAAGAACCGGAAGAATCGCAATCGCACTCACCATATTGCACCGGTTCCCAGTGCCCCAGTGACAAGTATGTTGAAAGTATGTTGGCAGCTGGGGAGCAGGTGCAAGTGGATCTAGGTCACTTGGCCTAAGCCCCGCCCACCTGGTGCCTTTCTGCTTACCGCTTTTTTCCCCTACTTAAGGAGCCCACCAGCCTTTTTTCCTTTGTAGCTGGGGAGCTGGTGCAAGTGGATCTAGGTCACCTGGCCTAAACACCACCCACCTTCTTATCCCTGCCTCTTCCTTCCTGCTCTTAACTCTTAGATCAAGGGCGTCTCTCACCCAGGCGTTCGAAGCAAAGGGCAGACAAAGAAAAGGGCAATTCCTGTTTGGACCAGGAGGACCCAGGGCCCGAACCCCTCCTCAGACAGCAGGTAAGCATTCACCAACATGTGTTTACTCCCTCTGTCCCCACAGGCCATCCCCTCCCCCGCTGGTCCCCCCGTGATGTTCCCTTGTGCCCCACCCCACTTCTCGCACACAGGTGTTGCCTGTTTTGCTTGATTCTTCTACCCTTCTTCCCCTTCCCTCCTCCAGCCTACTTCTGCAGGAGTCTGTCCTGATACATTCTGGTTTCACCATCACCATCTTGTGGCCAATGCTGGATTTGACTTTTATGGACTTCACTGATTCACGGTGCGTCACCATTTCTCAACCCTCATGCTGGACTTCCTTTGCATCTTGTACTCATGGTGGCCCTGAATCATGCTGTTCCCATCTTCATCTTGTATCCTGGCTTGCAACATTATGTGTTACTACTGACTTCTGAAATTTTATTCGCTCTCCCCTCTTGCTTCTCCACTCTTTTTGACTGCTTACTCTCTGTTCTCTCCTCCTCTCCCTTTCTCCCCTTACTTTCTTCTATGCACTTACTCTATCAGAATTATCCCTGGACCTAGTATGATAGCAACCTCATCGGTCTCCTCACCCTCTCCTTACTGTTCGCCCCCACCCCCTCCAGCACTATCTGAAATGTCATCAGGCCTAGTACGATAGTCGTGTGTTTTGTTCCTCCCCTCCCTTTCTGCACCCCTCTCCCTCACCTTTTGTTTTTCTCCGGCTCTACCAGAAAAGTCATCAGGCCGAATACGCAAAGAACATATGCGTCAGTTCTATGAATTAGAAGACAGATACATGTATATACTGCTATTGCTTTATTATTTTTGCCATTAGCTTGCAGCAATGCAGAAATTGCAAGAAGCAAGAGGTCCTGTGCAAAAGCTTGCAAGGGGTCCATATGCAACTAACCATATGGAGCGGCAGGAGCACCTGAGGGACCCGACAGCGCCATAAACACTTAACCTATGAATATTATAGAGTAGAACCACCAAGTAGAGGCCTTGCCTCAATCTTAGGACAATTACAGCTGGCCACAAGTGTCTCAGTAAAGGCTTAGCAGAGCTGAATCCAATGCAGAAACAAGAGCAACCGTGTGGGATAGGGCCTGCTGGCAAAGCCACCTTGTTGCGACTGACATTCCATACCCTGAACTGCATTAACACCAGCACAGAGAATACAAATATTTCTTCATAAAATCTCACTAATTCAGAGCTGCAAAGCTCAGAACCATGGCCGCTGACCATGTGATCTGGCAGGCTGATAGTGAACCGAAACTGGCAGCTGGGAAAGAGGAGCAGTTTCACGCACCCAGAGAATGGCTTACAACAAAGTCGATACAGAAGAAGCCGAGTGTCCTACGATGAGAACAGGCACGCTCATAGTGTCTGGTGGTTTACACATGTTAAAATGCAGACACAGTTGTTCTTATTACCTTGAAAAGGTACACTCCGAGCTGAGAACCGACTTGGGTCCCAGGACTGGGGGAGACAGCTTTAGCCAATCACAATTCAGGACCCTAGGGGTGGGTAGCCATGGGCCCGAACCAATGACAAGCCCTCACACTGCAACATTGCAGAATATTCGGTAATTGGGGACAAGCCAGGCCGGCCATCTGACATGAGAAAGCCAATCAACTAACAGTAGGGTCTGCCATAGGTGAGAAAGTCAATCAACTAACAACAGTAGGGTCAGCTATAAGTGGACTACCACTCAACAACTAATCACAGGGTGTGATAGGTTTTCTGGGGACAGGCCCAAGTTGTGATGTCAGTGTGATGCAACTACGATACAAAATTGGCCTGCGAGCCCGAGCTCACTGAGATATGCCTGGGCTCCCTCTTCCGTGTACTGATCCCTATTGGTTTTGGCTGTAATAAACCACAGTTGAACTTGGTGTCTGTCCGGTCCTGCATTCCTTTTGGGAAAGGGAAGGAGTTAGGCCTTTCATGAGTTCTGAGTTTGTGAATTCCTAGTAGCTCTCCTGCCTACCTGAAAGTTTCCTCCTAACAAGTTGGTAGAAGAGAGAATGGTTGGCTGCGCCAGCCCGGCTCTAGACCGGCCCCTTTGCTGCCGAACCTGAGAGGCTGTGGGACCCTCGCGTGCATTTCGAGAACACCGGAAAAGGTGTAAACCGGTTAAAAGCTGTCGGGAGCCGTTTGGAAATCATCTTGCCCGGAATCGGTGAAGGGTCCAGGTAGGCCACAATGGGGAGGCGAGCGCCTTGACGTGAGAGACGTCAGCCGAGCAGCGCCAGTACAGCATGGAACGTAAGTATTGGTCCAGACTAACAGCAATTGTGGGGGTGAGGAAGGGTATGGAGTAGTGTGGGTTAACAGCGGGACATTGTTAAGTATTAGTAAAGTACTTCCTAACAGTGTGTTATAGTGTTGTCCAGTATCGTTGTGGTGAGTAGGGATCTGAACGGAGGTACAAGTCCTGTTTCTTTGTTTAGGTGACATTCGGTCTTAGAAGGCTTGAATGATGAGAATTTGTGAATAAAGGTATTCCTGTGAATTGGGCGTTTTAGCTTGGGTCATAGATGATGGTATTCCCGTGAGGGTTAGCTGGAGCTATCCTGCAAAAGGTGAACTGACTGGTTAAGTCTTCTGGAGAGAGGCATTTCACACCTTAGGCGACGCAACGGGTGCAGTTCGGTCACAAGAGAATAGCGGTATACTCTGCCCCAGAGAGGCAGGAAGACAGCTGTGGGGTGTTGTGTGGGATGGGAAGCAACGGGGTATTGTTTTGCGTATGCAAATTTGTCTATTCATTTACATCGCGATTTTAGCTCAGTGACGTCACCCTTGGGTTGGTACATAGAACGGAGTGTTGTGATAGTGAGGAGCTAGTTTTGAGAACTTGGAATTGGCAGACGAGGTGAACCAGTGGCAGTGCGCGGGAGGCACATGCGCAAGATTGTGGTGGTGTGCTGGCGAAGGCAGCGATTGTGAAGGAGGGGCTGTGCGCGGAGCACGCCGGCTAAGGTGCAGAGCCAAGGAGGCTCATAGAAATTGAACCGTGTTATCATTGGATTGTAACTTTTATTTCCCTGGGCAGCAGATTATCAAAAGCCTCGACTTGAGGTCAGGTAAAAAAGGGCCACAAAATGTATCAGGTAACTAGTGGGGGAGTAACCCCCCTTCAGCACTTGTGTAAGACATTGCCTCCTTACAAGGAAGTACAGTATAGAGTGGTCCAAAAATATGGAAGGCAAGTTAACGAAACCATGGCCGCCTTGCGGTAGCTTCTCTCGGGACATGCAGCAATCACTACTGACACACATACAGGGCAGTTACCGGGGGAAGAAACTGACCAAACGCATGGCAATATTTGAATTATGGCGCATGTTCCAGGAAGGAGATGGGGAAATGGCGAGGCATATGTGGATGCTGAACCAACATGAGGTGAAGGAGGAAGAGGCAAACCCCTCCGCAACTGTCCCCGCTCCTCCAAGCGTAGTATCGGACAGCACAGATGATGACCAGGGACCAATGTACCCAATAAGAGTTTAGGGCAGCAGAGGGCTATTCAAATCCGACATACAAGCCACCGCCATATACTAAAGAGGACAAACCGAAGGGTACAGAACAACCTGTTAGCAGCATTGGAACAAGTGAAGAGGGGCTGCAGAACGCAAGGGCAGAATTCGAGGACATAGGTACTGAGGAGTGGATAGGGAGCAGAGGCGAGAAGAGAAGGAACGTACGGAGAGGGAGTGAGAGGAAAGGATAGAGAGAACTGACGGAGAGAAAGAGGGCACAGAGAGATGAGAGAGAAAAGGAAAAGGGAACTAGAAAAGGCAGAAAGGAGGAAGGAAATGGCAGAGCAAGGAAAATGCAAGTTAGCAGAAAGAGGACAGAGGAAGCTGCAGTTGGACAGATTGGCAAGGGAAAGGGCACGAAAGGAGGACGAGCGAGCAATAAGGGCGGTCAGTGAGAAAGTAGCCTTGGAATTAGAGAGGAGAGACGGGAAGAGGAGAGGCGAGCAGAGCCCGACAGCACAGATATGCAAGGGAGAGACTCAGTAGGAAGCGGCGCAGCGCGTCTAGGGGTATGGTCAGGAGGCAGCAAGTATAGCAAGGTGGATAGTATAGCAAGTACAGCAAGGTGGATATTGATCTTACTTTAAACATGAACGCTGACTCGGCATCCATGAAACTTAATTTCTCCGATGCATTTTGTAGTAACATGAACATGAGGTCTGAAGGTGACAACAGACACGGCAGCGGGGAGCAAAACAGGCTCCACATCACCAGGACAGGGGAGGGAGCAACATGGGAGTTTAGGCCCCACAGAACAGGAGAAGAAGGGGTCGATCTAGAAGAACAAGCACAGCAAGCAACCGACAGGTGCACTACACAAAACACATACCTCAATATGCTCAGGGACCTCCCGGGACGCAGGAGAGATGAGGCAGCAGTGGCACATTCTAGAGGACGATTGTCCAGAGCTCACGACGAGAACAAACGAGTACCCACACTAAAACCAGTGGACATGTGCACAGACATTGAGGACGAGAGAGGGCCTATTAAAATCAGACGGTATCAGAGGATGCCTGAAGAGAGAGCAGCATACTCATAGATGCCCCTATTAGAGAGGGGAGGGATGAGGCCTCAGTATGTGCCCTGGAAACACACAGACAAGGAAAACGTTAAGTGCAGATTACCTTCGTTGAGCGCAGGAGCGGGGAAGAGGATTTATGAGATGGAGAAGCACAGGTTGGCAGTGAGTGACGTAAAGGCATTATTAGCTTTCGATATTCGGTGACGCAGCAGAGGACATATGGAAGAGGGCGGGGTTCCATGGGGTGACGATACAGAACACAGCACACGAGGAGTCGCCATTTGCAAATTGCAGTGCAGCAGTTGGCAAGCGTTACAAACACAGTGCCCAGATACGTCAGACATCGGGGCAATGACATCACGCAAAATGCGTGAAAACGAAGTTCCTGTTCAATATGTTCAAGAGATTCAAGAGCTTTGTCACCTTGAAACTCGAGAGGCGTGGGATAAAACGATAGCCATCTTTTATCATATCTTAGTGCTGGGGCTCCCAGAACCGGTACAGAAGAGTTTGAAGAAATTAGTGGGGATGGAAGCAAAGGGATGGCCACTTATACCTGGAGTACAAACATATATAAATGCCAAAATGGTTACAAATAACTTGTTGGGAGTTGATGGTAACCATCAATTCCACAGTGAACGGGTTCAACGCCATAAAGGAAGAGCTCCGAGCAAAAAGGTTGGTGGCGCTCCAGAATGGATATGTTCTGGATCTCTTCACAGCGATGGAAGGAGGAGTTTGCTCAAAAATCGGGAGTAGTTCATGTTGCACGTTCATACCAGCCAATGATGAAGATAACGGAACTCTCTCAGACGCAGTTGCGCAGCTGGCAAAGATGCAGGCGAAGATGGAAGACGAAGCACGCGTGACAAGGAAACACAAGAGCTGGCAAGCATATCTGTGGTCATGGATGCCATGGCTGGCAGATGGACTGAAGGTAATAGTGGGAGCACTAGCCCTAGGGGCAGCGTTCCTATGTGGGATCAAGATATTCATTGCAAGATGCAAGAAGACAGCAGAAGCAATAGGAATGCAAATCTGATGGATGTGAACATATGAGGGGCGATGGATGACATTGTGAAGAAAAGATTAAAACTAAGGGAGAATATAGCGATGTGTGACCTATTTCCGGCAGGGACAAAGGCGGACAACTCCCGCGACCCAAGGAAGTATGAAGGGAAGTGGGTTTGGTGCAACCCCGAAGGAGCATGCGCTTACATTTAATGGTCCTTTGATGATCACGTAAATTATTATGGACACCTAGGAGGGGTAACCAAGATATGCCAACCAAAAGAGGACGAGTGGTTCTTTCATAATGTGATAAACAAGGCGACCAGAGGGGGACTGAAGATGGATGGGCGGAATCTACCCCTTTCTCTCCCTCCACCAGGCATAAAAACCTGAGGAAGAACTAGAACAACCGCGATCGCACTCGCCATATTGCACCGGTTCCCAGTGCCCCAGTGAGTGACAAGTATGTTGAAAGATACCACCTCCATCAACTAACAACTGTAGGGTCTGTTATAGGTGGACTACCACTCAATGCCAAATCACAGGGGGTGATAGGGTTTCTGGGGACAGGCCTGAGTTGTGATGTCAGTGTGATGTAACTGCGATACAAAACTGGCCTGCGAGCCAGAGCTCACTGATATGTGCCTGGACTCCCTCTTCCGTGTACTGATCCCTGTTGATTTGGGCTGTACCACAGTTGAACTTGCCGTCTGTCTGGGACTGTGTTCCTTTTGGGAAAGGGAAGGAGTTAGGCCTTCCATGAGTTCTTAGTTTGCAAACTCCTAGTAGCCTTCCTGCCTACCTGGGAGTTTCCTCCTAACAACTGGCTTCGGCATATAACCAGATTTCTTGCAAAAGAAACAATCATACATTCGTATTAATTCAAACGCTTCTTTCCTGTTGGAAAAACTCCCCATCTGTGGTAGGACTTCAGAAGACACCACTCTTGGAGCACAAGGCGCCAACTGTTTGGTTTGGCCTGAACTACCCAAAAGATTTGGTAGCTGTGGTCGAGCTGCCATGCTTAGTCTAGGAGAAGAGAAGGGCTGTAGGTGAGTACAAACACCTTTGAGCACACTGATAGTCGAAAAAACACTTACACACTAGTTATATACAAATGTAGTTATTTATTATAAACACTCAAACAATGTTAAGATCACGTTTCAATTCCAGTAAGTAAGGACAGTTTTACACATATATACAGTAAGACATTTTCTGTTGCAAAACTCAATTCAATAGTATACTTTTAGATGTAGTCAGAGTATCTTCAGGTTAGCAAATCATTCATCAATCAACATTTACTAAATAGCAATACTGGTAGGTTAATAACCCTGTGTAGGCCTAAACATTATAAGACCAGCCTTATCTGGAGAATGAGTGTCTCAAAAGTCAGATGGGGACACAGGGGGACCAGTGACCCGTGGGTGGCAGGACAAAGGAAGTCAGACGCTGGCAAAGATATACATTCACAGAAGATGCTTTTTCGTAGCCACTAAGTAATGGAATTGGATTCAAAAAGTTCAGGCGGGCTAGGTAGGCCACCTGAAGGATTACTGCCTCTAGGACGGATGCTTTTTGCATGGGAGAAAACCATTGGGTTGTGCACTCCAACGTGACTCAAAAAGCTGAGGAGGAGCGAACAGCAACTATCTAGGTAAGTACCCAGGAGGGAGACAGTACCTTCTTCAGTGAATAACAGCAATGTCAATGTCGGGTGCCCAAGATGAGACGACAGCAGCTCCAGTTTGAAATTCTGGCCTTGGTGGCTGAAGAATGAACCTTTAGTGGAAGTAGGTGGTTAGACTCGGACACAGGGATGCCCAGCAGGTGATCTTCGACTGCACCAGGTTGTGTAGGCTTGACACAGGCTTTGTAGTAGTGACAGTTGTCACCCAGCAGTCTTTTTTTCCTTCTCTCGGTCCACGACATGGCTGAGGGGACTTCTACAATTGGGATAAAGTCTCTGTCGGCCAAGACAGCTGCTTAGAAGTTTGCAGCCGGAACCACGCTTGACGAGACGACGCACCACAGCAGTGCCAGAGGTCCCAGGGTATTCAGAGATTGCAGACCCGGAAGGTCACAGCTCGTCATGGGATGGCTCAAACTGCAGCTGGACTTGAGACTGGGTAGGCCCACCAATCAAAGGGAGGAAGCCGTCCAGGTAAGTACCCAGGAGGGAGACAGTACCTTCTTCAGTGAAAAACAGCAAGGTCAATGTCGGGTGCCCAAGGTGAGATGACAGCAGCTCAGGTTTGGAATTCTGGCCTTGGTGGCTGGAGAATGAACCTTTGGCAGAAGCAGGTGGTCAGACTCGGTCACAGGGATGCCCAGCAGGTGATCTTTGACTGCACCAGGTTGTGCAGGCTCGACACATGCTTTGTAGTAGTGACAGTCGTCACCCGGTAGACTTTCTTCCTTCTCTCGGTCCACAATCTTCCCAGTCACACAGAAGAAAGGGCTGGCTTTGGAGGTGGCTGCAGGCGTCCTCCTTTCTTGTTTGGAATGGATCTTCCAGTGGTCAACGCTGGTTTCTGTATGAAGATCCTCGCCTTAAATACAGGAACTCAACAAATCAGCATGCATGCTACATTCATGCTTTGGGGGGTGATTGTCCCAAAGGGACAGCCAGGTACGCAGTCAAAACTGGATCCAAGCGGACACACTGGAAGACAAAAAACGGAGGCATTTCAGTGTCCTTCCAGCTTCCTGTCCCCCCAGACACACTGGCGCCTCTGGGCAGGCTTCCGCATGGGAGCCCATCTAAGACAAAAGAGTGAGCAGGCGTTTCTCCACCCACGTCGGTAAAACAAGGCTCAAGAAAGGACAAGTCATCGTGAGTTGGCAATAAAAGAAGACAGGCACGATTTTGGGTCAATGGTGCCCCCTGTGTCCCTTGCAGCAGCTGCGAATACAGCCTGTGATGTAATTGTTTATTTGTACAGCGCTTACACACAAGTGAAGTGCTTCAAAGCGCTTAAAGATGGGAAGGGAGCAAGGGAATACAGTGGTCATTCTTAAGCCTTGAGGTTTCCGAATGATCCAACAAAAAAAAATAACTAGCGTACTAGGCCAGACAGCATTTCTCCTAGTGCAAGTGCATGAAGTGTTTCAGGCTCAACCAAACTAGCGAGGGGAGACAAAGGGCGGACAGGACAGAGTTTACTAGGCCTAGTAATTTCAGGTCATGCAAGTGTACCGACGGAAGTGCGGCGGTGGAGGGGAACAAGTGCACCCAGTCCAGCAGGGCCATGGGTTAAGTGCAATGAGTGCCCTCTCATTGAACGTACGCTGAAAGTGTAGTAGTGCTGAACATAGTGTAGAGGCCCAGAGGCAACTGGCGGGGGGGCCTGGACCCTGCGAGGCTCTGGAGGTGAACCAGGCGACCAGTCAGAAAAAGCTGAACAGAGAGGCAGGAGAGAAAAAGAGAGAAGGTTAGCAAAGGAGAGAGAAAGAGGAAGGTCTTGAGGAGTTTCCGGAACTTAAAGAGCTCCAGCTCAAGGCGCAGAGAGGCAGGGACACTTTCCAGAGGGAAGCACCTACAGAGGATAAAGATCTACCCCCAAATTTCTGCTTGGAAAAATGGTTCACCTGCAAAGAGTTTCACAAAATTGTTAGAAAATCATCCACTGCCACTAGCCACTGACTTTTCACAGTAACTAGAAAGTTACAGAAGTGAGAAAAGGGATACAATGTGTCCCCTTAGCACTCCACATAAGGTGGGGTGCGCTGATCTTGCAAAAGAATGCATGGGTAGGGTAAAGCTACCTCGAAAGAAGGCAAAGAAAACCTGAGAGTGTAACTCGAGGAGCTTCCAGCAACACTGCACAGAAGGTGCTTTGTACTGCAATAGCGAAAATACAGATACCCACAAAAAGATGGAGGAAGCAGACTCCATTAAAAATTACCAAAAGGTTTCTCAGAGTCACAGAAAAAGAATGAGTGAAGAAAAAGGTTCCCACTCACTCCAGAGAGTGAGACAAAATTCCAATAGTCCAGCAAAAAGTGCAGGCATACTCACCAAGTGGGGAGAATTACACACAAGATGAAAATTCTACCGAATATTTATCGTTAATTAAGTGTGAGTTCACATGCAATCTTAATATTTATAAAGGGTCTGGATAATTTTGCCTCATTTTCTAAATTTCAGATAGGAACTTTTTCAAATAGCCAATTTTCACAACATTTTGTGCATATTCCATTATTAAATCCACGATTTGTGTAGTAAAACTACTAACACGAGTGCAATTCAAAGACGGCCGCTGCACAAACAGTATAAAATCAATATCATTAGAGGAAACAAGAAGCCAACACCCACCAATAAGTAAGTGTGGCAAGGGCGGGGATTGAAGCAACTACTTCACGCCATACTACCCTACCACTCAAGCCTTCAAGCCCGACCGTTGTAAACTCTTGCATCTAAACTGTACTCCCAACATCTTTGAGTGCACCTGATCTGTTCCATTGAGTTGAATCTCACTTCTAGATAGTCTGCACAACCCTCACAATTTTAGAAATTGTGCCGAATAGTATAACTGTGGTTTAGTTGAATATAGGAAGTGCGCCCAACTAGCCTCTCTATACCAAAGCCGACTTTAGAAAGTTGTGCCTAATAGCACAATCTGTGACTTCGTTGCATTTAGAAACTGTGCCTAATAGCATAACTGTGGTTTAGCTGCACTAAGTGTGCCTAATAGCATAACTGTGGTTTAATTGCATTTAGAAAGTGTGCCTAATAGCATAAGGAACAAGTTACTTACCTGTAACTGTTGTTCTCGAGCATGGGCCTGGCATGGATTCACATGCTCATGAATATTCCCCGTCGTCAGGCTGGGAATCCTCGGTAAAGAAAAATCAGTATCAATTTCGTTTCTGATCTGTCTTTCGTAGTAGTAACCAATCACTGATCTCTGCGTCATACTGACCACAGCCAATGACTGCCATCTCCCTAAGCCCCGCCTCTGGCAGCCATCTTCAGATTTGGTAGCACGTGAAGTGGCAGTATGACCAAGTGAAGAGCCGCAGAGGGGTAGGCGGGAGGGTTCGCATGTGAATCCATGCCAGACCCATGCTGGAGAACAACAGTTACAGGTAAGTAACTTGTTCCTTCTCCAGCATGGGGTCTGGCATGGATTCACATGCTCATGAATATAAGAATACATAGCAGTACACACATGCACAACCACGGGAGGTGGCAAAAGGCTCAACATTAAGCAATACAAGAACTCAACATCAAGCATCTCTTACCTCCTCACCAGGCTCACCTTAAGCAAACAGGTTGCGCAGCACTGCTTGGCCGACCCTGGACTCCTCCCTGGAATCCCGATCGATGCAGTAGAATCTCGTGAAGGTGTGCGTCGACCTCCACGTAGCAGCCCTGCAGATGTCCAGCAGGGGCACACCAGATAGGAACGCCGTAGTAGCAGCGATCGCTCTGGTCGAATGGGCTCTCGGACGGCCTGGCAGAGGTCGGTTAGCCAACTGATGGCAGTGCATGATGCAGCCGGAGAGCCATCTGGAAATAGAAGACTTCGAGAAAGCCTTCCCTTGATTCACAGGTTCAAAGTTCACGAATAGCTGTGATGTCCTCCGAAAACGCTTTGGGCGGTCCACGTATAACTTCAGCGCTCTAGCCACATCCAGCGAGTGCAAAGTCCTCTCGGCCGGCGACGAAGGAGACGGGAAGAAAACAGGTAACACCAGGGGCTCGTTAAGATGGAAGTCCGACGGCACCTTGGGCATAAAGGAGGGGCGCGTCCTAAGCACCACCCTCGAGGCATGGAAAGTCAAGTACGGTGCTTTGCAGGATAGGGCCTGGATCTCTCCCACTCGTCGTGTGGAGGTAATGGCCACCAGGAATGCAGTCTTCCACAACACAAACTTCATCGGTGCGGAGTGCATCGGCTCGAATGGGGGCCCCATGAGCCTGGTCAGCACCACGTTAAGTTCCCACGCCGGGGCCGGGGCCTTCACCGGCGGGAACGACCGGAACAGTCCTTTCATAAACTCTTTTACCAGTCGATGGGACCACAGGGACGTCCGTCCTGTGGTTCTGGTATATCTGGAGATCGCCGCCAGATGAATCTTAATGGAGGCATGGGCTAGCCCAGCCTTTGCCAGCGATAGCAGGTACGGCAGCCCTTGAGGGGCCGTAATCCGTAGGGGGTTGATCTTGTGTGCTCGGCACCAGATAGAGAACCTCTTCCACTTGTGACCGTAGCATTTGAGAGTCGAGGACGCCCTGGTCTTTGCAAGAACCTCTCTGCAGCTGGCCGGTATATCGTACCCTCCAAACTCTAACGCTGCAGGAGCCAAGCCTGCAGGTTCAGCGACGCCGGGTCGTGGTGGAAGATGGCATCTCCTTCTCTGGAGAGAAGATCCGCGTCTGCCGACAGCTTGATGGGAGGGGACGTTGACAAGTCCAGAAGGTCCGGGAACCAGATCTGCCTCGGCCACGCCGGTGCGACGAGGATCATCCTGCACCGGGACCTCTTGAGCTGGTTGATGAGTCGAAGCAGCAACGGCAACGGAGGGAACGCATACAGGTATAGGCCGTCCCAGGGGAACGAGAACGCATTGCTCATGCTTCTCGGCTGGGGAAACCTGCTGGCGAACCTCTGGCACTTCGAGTTCATCGCTGTTGCGAACAGGTCGATTTGGGGTTTGCCCCATCGTCGGAAGAGTTGATCCACCTGATCCTGGCGCAGCTCCCACTCGTGACACGCGCGCAGCTCCCTGCTGAGCGAGTCAGCGATGGGGTTTCTTTCTCCTGCCAGGTGGAAGGGAACCAGGAACATCCCCTGGGCGACCGCCCAGTGCCACAGATCCTGTGCCTCCTTGGATAGGGCTGGGGATCTGGTGCCTCCCTGCTTCCGTATGTAAAACATAGACGTGGTGTTGTCCGTGAAGATCCGCACCACCTTGCCCTTGAGCGACGGGAGGAACGATTTGAGAGCCCAGAACACGGCTCAGAGTTCCAGGATGTTGATGTGCAGGGGCTTCTCCTCTGGGAGCCAGAGGCCTCTTGCGTGGAGATCTCCGGTGTGGGCGCCCCAACCTTCCAGTGAAGCGTCCGTCGTCACCGTCTCCTGGTACGCCGGTGTTAGAAAGTCCTTGCCCGCCGTGAGGTGGACTCGAACGCCCCACCACTGAATCGCCCGCCGGAACACCTCGTTGAGGGGGACCCTGTCTTCGAAGGTGCCCGTCGCCTGCATCCAACGGGCGTCGAGAAATTCTTGAAGAGGGCGCATCCGTAGTCTGCAGAGGTGCACCAGGTAGATGCAAGAGGACATCATCCCCAGGAGGGACTTGATGGACCTCACCCTGGCCACGTCCATGGCTAGCAGGCGCAGCACTTTGCCCAGAATGGTCTTCATCCGTTCTTCCGACGGTGCAGCCAGGCGCCTCACTGTGTCGAGCTTCGCTCCCAGAAACAGGGCCACCTGCGACGGCACAAGGTGGGACTTTGGGTAATTTATGGCGAATCCCAGGTCTGTGAGTAGCTGGACGGTCCTCGCAGTGTGTTCGACGGCGAGTTCCCTCGTCCTTGAGCGGATGAGCCAGTCGTCCAGGTAGGGGTAGACGTGAATCCCCTGCAGGCGTAGCCGCGCCGCCACAGGTGCTAGGCACTTGGTAAAGACCCTGGGGGCCGACTTCAATCCGAATGGCAGTGCTCTGAATTGGTAGTGGCGTCCCTGGTGACAAACCTGAGGAACTTTCGGTGACTTTTGAGGATGGGAACGTGGAAGTAAGCATCCTCCAGGTCCAGCGACGATAGAAAGTCGCCTTCCTCCAGCTGTCCCAGCACGTGCTGGAGGGTGACCATCCTGAACTTTTGTGACCTGATGTATTTGTTCAAACGACGAAGGTCCAGGATGGGGCCCCAGCCGCCCGTCTTCTTCCTGACGAGGAAGTACCTTGAGTACACCCCGGAGCCCCGGAGCCTCTTCGGGACGAGCTCGATGGCGCCTTTCCTGAGCATTGCCCGTACTTTCAACAGCAGTTGCGGGACGTGATTTTCCTTCCTGGCCACAGGTGGAACATGAGGGCACTTCCTCAGGAATTCGATAGAATGTCCTATTGCCAGGGTATCCAGCACCCAACGGTCGGTGGAGATGGACTTCCACACGCTGACGAACTTCGTCAGCCGGCCTCCCACCCGGGTGCTTCGGTGGGGGCCCGAGGCCACGGCCGGTTCAGTCCTGCTTGGAGGTGGTGGCCTTGCCGCCCTGGCTACCTTGCCGACGGCGGCGAGGCGCTCCCTGCTTGCTGCGACCCCTTTAGGCCTCCTGAGACGAGGAGCATGCCGCCTAGCGGTAGGACGAGGAGCCACCGCTGGATCCCTTGGAGGCCCCCTGTCTGCCTCCAGAGCTCCGAAAGGGCCGTCATTGCTGAAGGGCTCCGAGGGCGCAGGCCGTCTCCGTCTTTATGGCTTGGAGGGATTCGTCCACCGCCTTCACGAACAAGTTGCTGCCGTCGAACGGCATGTCCAACACCCTGGTCTGGACGTCCTGATGGAAGTCGGTCGCCCGGAGCCAACCCCGTCGTCGTAGGCAAACTCCGTTGCCCAGCTGGCGGAACCCGGTATCGGCAATATCGTTGCCACCGTTATGGCGTGGTCCGACGCCACCTCGCCTTCTTGAAGTATTTCCAGGGCCTCAGACCTCTTGTCGTCCGGTAGGAAGTCCAATATGGGGGCCAGCTTAAACCAGAGCTCCCTGTCGTAACGGGCCACGATCGCCAGGGCGTTGGCCGCTTTGATAGTCGTCGCCGCCGACGAAATGACCCATCGCCCCTGGCATCCAACTTCTTTCCCTCGCCGTCCGGAAGGGAATTCGACGTTGAGGCTCCTGACCCCGCCGCTTTCTTCTTCGCCGAGACGACCCGGTCTGGCGTGGGCTGGGCCCTGAGGCACAGGGGAGCGGTCTCGGGGACCTGGTACTGCTTCTCGTACCGGTCCCGTTTGGCTGGTGCTGTGGAGGGGTTCTTGAGTACCGACAGGCCCTCTCCCAGATAACATCGATTAGAGGCACCGCGATGACAGTCTTCCTCTTGGCCTCCCGGAGCTGATAGAGGAAACCTTCCTTTTTCTGCTCCTCCGGGCAGAGCTGGAACAATTCGGACGCTCTGGCTATCATGGCGTGGAATGAGCCAATCTCGTCGGGCGGAGAGGCCCGTGCGACGGGAGACCCGTTCCGTCGTCGTCGCCGTCGCCCTCAGAACCCGTCGTCGAGCCCACCGCACCGCCATCTCCCGACTCGTGGGAGGATGAGGAGGGAACTGAAGGCCTTACTGGGGCGAGCAGAGGAGAGGGTTGGGTCCTCCGTCGTTTGGTCGGAGGACTTCCCGACGGGCCAGGTTGCGGGTCCTCCGGCCCGGGCCGTGGTAATCTCGTCCTTATCTCAGAGCATAAGGACTGGATCGCAAACAAAATGTCTGTCGAGCTATCCTGAGGCCTAGGTTCCGGCTGCGCCGGAAGGGAAGGCTGCTCTTCCTCACCTTCGTCGTCTTTCTCGGTTATCTTCAGAGGATCTTCCTTGCGGGATCGAACCTTCTCGAATTGGACTTCGAGATTCCTCACAACCTCGGTCAGTTCCCCCTCCGAGGCTGACTCCCAGCTCGAGGAGGCTACCGTGCCCCTCCCCCCCTTTTTCCATCACGGGGGCCATGACGATGGGCTGAAAAGAGGATTCCCTCCATGGCGGCAGGGAAACTCTAGTCCCGGAGGCAGTCTCCGCTGGCGGGCTCTCTGCCGGCTTGGCCAGAGTCGCCGCGATCGCCTCGATAGAGGCCTTTGCCTACAGGGTAGGGGCCTTCACCACCTTAGGTGCGTCCTGGGCCTTCTCCTTAGGGGGGGGGCAACGCCTCGCTCCCCCTCTCCCGAGATCGGACGGGGCTTACCCGGGGTCTCGGACTTCCTCTTCCCCGAACCGGAGCGCTGGCTCGTGGTTGACGATGCCGGGTAAGGTGCGCCCTGCTTGGCGACCGAAGAGCCCGACCTTTCGGCGCTCCCAGAGCCAGCAGACTCGCGGCGCTTGGCCTGGTGTTGGGCCCCCATCGCCGGGGAGCCCGCACAGGACTTAGAAGCCCGCTCGGACCCTTTCTTCTTCTTCTCACCCGTTGAGCCCTTTACCAACCAGCTGGCGAGACGGGATCGACGGTCCCTCATGGTCCGCTCCGACAAGTTCTTGCAGAACTGGCAGTCCGTCTCTACATGAGTCTTGTCCCCATGAAGACAGTAGAGGCATCACAAATGTTCGTCCTCCTTAAACACATTCTGCAGCCCGCATCCAGGCAGCTGCGAAACAGCTTGGGTCCGGGTGACGAACTCGCGTCCTGGGCCATCTCGAAGTAGGCCGTAAATCTTCTGGAATCCTCCAAGAAGTTGATTCGATGAAATCTTCACCCTTGAGGGGCGTAGGAAAATCCCGCAACGGGTACCCGTTAACGGAAGTGGAAACGGTGGAGCTTGAGGCTCGATTAACCGAAAAAAATGTGAAAATTCACCTGAAAAAGCGCAAAACACGCAGCAAAAGCTCGAGAGCTAAGCACGAGGACTCCCAACACTTGAACGTGCGGTAAAAATCTGAAGATGGCTGCCAGAGGCGGGGCTTAGGGAGATGGCAGTCATTGGCTGTGGTCAGTATGAGGCAGAGATCAGTGATTGGTTACTACTACGAAAGACAGATCAGAAACGAAACTGATACTGATTTTTCTTTACCGAGGATTCCCAGCCTGACGACGGGGAATATTCATGAGCATGTGAATCCATGCCAGACCCCATGCTGGAGAACTGTGGTTTAGTTGCATTTAGAAATTGTGCCGAATAACAAAACTGTGGTTTAATTGCATTTAGAAAGTGTGCCTAATAGCATAACTGTGGTTTAGTTGCATTTAGAAATTGTGCCTAATAGCATAACTGTGGTTTAGTTGCATTTAGAAATGGGGCCTAATAGCGTAACTGTGGTTTAATTGCATTTAGAAAGTGTGCCTAATAGCATAACTGTGGTATAGTTGCACTTAGAAAGTATGCCTAATAGCATAACTGTGGTTTAGTTGCATTCAGAAAGTGTGCATAGTAGCATAACTGGGGTGTAGTTGCATTTAGAAATTGTGCCCAACAAGCCTTTCTAAAGCTGACTTTAGAAATTGTGCCTAATAGTATAACTGTGGTTTAGTTGAAGATAGAAAGTGTGTCTAATAGCATAACTGTGGTTTAGTTGCATTTAGAAATTGTGCCTAATAGCATAACTGTGGTTTAGTTGCATTTAGAAAGTGTGCCTAATAGCATAACTGTGATATAATTGCACTTAGAAAGTGTGCCAAATAGCATGACTGCGGTTTAGTTGCATTTAGAAAGTGTGCCTAATAGCATAACTGTGGTATAGTTGCACTTAGAAAGTGCCCCTAATAGGATAACTGTGGTTTAGTTGCATTTAGAAATTGTGCCCAACTAGCCTTCTAAAGCTGACTTTAGAAAGTGTGCCTAATAGCATAACTGTGGTATAGTTGCACTTAGAAAGTATGCCTAATAGCATAACTGTGGTTTAGTTGCATTCAGAAAGTGTGCATAGTAGCATAACTGTGGTGTAGTTGCATTTAGAAATTGTGCCCAACAAGCCTTTCTAAAGCTGACTTTAGAAATTGTGCCTAATAGCATAACTGTGGTTTAGTTGAAGATAGAAAGTGTGTCTAATAGCATAACTGTGGTTTAGTTGCATTTAGAAATTGTGCCTAATAGCATAACTGTGGTTTAGTTGCATTTAGAAAGTGTGCCTAATAGCATAACTGTGATATAATTGCACTTAGAAAGTGTGCCTAATAGCATGACTGCGGTTTAGTTGCATTTAGAAAGTGTGCCTAATAGCATAACTGTGGTATAGTTGCACTTAGAAAGTGTCCCTAATAGCATAACTGTGGTTTAGTTGCATTTAGAAATTGTGCCCAACTAGCCTTCTAAAGCTGACTTTAGAAATTGTGCCTAACAGCATAACTGTGGTTTAGTTGAATATAGAAAGTGTGCCCAACTAGCCTCTCTATACTAAAGATAACTTTAGAAAGTGTGTCTAATAGCATAACTGTGGTTTAGTTGCAAAAAAGAGTGCCTAATAGCATAACTGTGGTTTAGGTACATTTAGAAAGTGTGCCTAATAACACAACTATGGTTTAGTTGAATTTAGAAAGTGTGCCCAACTATACTCTCTATACCAAAGCTGACGACAGAAAATATGACTAATAGCATAACTGTGGTTTAGATGAATATAGAAAGTGTGCCCAACTAGTCCCCCTATACCAAACCCGAATCTAGAAAGTGTGCGTAATAGCATAACTGTGGTTTAGTTGAATATAGAAAGTGTGCCCAATAGCGTAACTGTGCAAAATGTGAATAATCTCACCCTGCAGTACAGTTGAACTTAGAGGGTGTGAATAACCTCACCCTGTGGTATAGCTAAACTCAGAAAGTGTGATTAATATAATCCTATGATTCTGTTGAACTTAGAAACTGTGAATAATCTCACCCCATGGTATAGTTGATTTTAGAAACTGTGAACAATCTCACCCGGTGGCATAGTTCAACTTAGAAGGTGAAGGTGTGAACAACATCATCCTATCGTATAATTGACCTTAGAAGCTATGAATAATATCATCCTGGCCTACAGCCGAATCAGAAAGTTTCCCTAAATGTAGCATAGGTAAACTTAGAAATTGTAAATAACATCATCCTTGGTATAACTGAACTCAAAAGTGTGGATAATCTCACTATGCAACAGTTGAACTTAGAAGGTGTGAATAATCATCCTGTGGTATAGTTGAACTTCGAATGTGTCCCTAACTGTGGTATAATTGAACCTAGAAAGTGTGAATAATATCACCCTCTGGTACAGTTGAACAAGGAAAGTGTGAACAAAAGCATCCAACTATAGCTTAGTTCAAACTTAGCCACATCTTGAGACCACCCGACCCACCATGGTCCACCGAAAGAGTCACACTCACACCCGCCACCCTTCCCCCGCCCTACCTCCCTTCTCCCCCTCCCCAACCCATCCCACCCTCCTCCACATCCTCATTCCAATCCAACCCCCAAGATAGGAAAACCAACCCATCCCAAACCAGCCAACCCACCACCACATTCTCAGCCCACTCGCTGTCCACCATGCCCCCAACCCAACACCTATCCAAACACCAAGCCAGAGGAGCCAGAGGAGCCCGATGGCGAGCCGACCATCCTAAAACCCCTGCTCCTCCCATCCCCTCCACCCACCCGCCCACTATCATCAAACCCGCACCCCCATCCCCTCCGACCAACAGCCAGCACAGCCTCCCAGGCACACCCAGCCCGACACCACCCCCTCCCCCCTTCCTCTCATCCACTCCCCTGAACATCCTCCCTCGACCCCACTCCTTCCCCTCTCTAAAAACTGCATGCCTCGCCCTGGCAAGAACAGTAGACGCATACCTTTCACCCTCCGACCCCCCTACCCTCTCTCACACTCCACTGCAACAAAAACCCTGTTAAGAAAACGTACCTGGTCTCCCTCAATCCCTCATTATTCCTCGCCACTTCTGTCTCGACCCACCACCTCAATCTCCCATTCCCGATCACCACAACCCCCCCTTCCTCACCCTGCCTTAAACCCCTCTGCCTTGACTTCTCACCGAACACAACTAGAAGTCCTAACCCCCTACACCCCACCTTCGAATCGCCTGAACCATTTCCAACCAACCTCACACACCCGTCCAACACCCACCCTGTCATGATGCCTACCCCCGGGCATCTGGACCAAGCCCATCAGCCCCGGGAGCAGGCATCCAGACATTTATTAAAACCTCAGCAGCCCCGGCTAGGCCTTAGGCGCCAGGCTCATAGTAGAAATCAGTCCTGGCACCTAAGGCACCAGGCTCATAGTCATTACTTACCTCAGGCAGACCATGCTGCAAATGAATCCAACCCAACGTGAAGCCTGGAGGGGACTATTTTTTACTTGGGTGTGGTTCTAGGGACTTCTTACCTGGGACTACTTTTGAGGCTATTTAAACCACGCCCGACCAGCAACACACGCTTCGCGTTATTCTGCATCTAGCAGCATAACGCTCACCGTGCCTGCACGTCAGCATCCAGACCTCTGCCACGCCCGTCTCCTAGAGAAAAAGGAAAGAAGAAGCAAGGTTAGAAAACAAACTTTATTCCAGTTTCTCACCTGATTCCGGAACCATCACGTCTCTGCACCTGGAAAGGACGTTATTTCCGCACGCCTCGCATCGCCAGCTGCAGCGCCGCACCATACTCACCAGTCCTCGCAGCATCTTTCAATTCGGCGCCGCCTCCATCATTTCTTCGCCGGACTCCGGCATCTGGGGGCAAAAGAAATAACAAGATGAGCCGAGAGAACCAACAAATAAAATCTCTCTTACCACCATAGACTTACCTGATTTACCACCAGAGGGAGTATTCTTTAACTCTCCACTTCTTCATACGCCGCATCTGAAAACTGAGAGAAAACAACACGTTAAATACATGCATCATTTACCGGACAGCATCGGGTAATACAGACTCTTACCTGAACGCCATCAGCGGCCATCAATTCCTCGAACTCAGCTGCAAGATAAGAAAGGAATGGGACAAGAGTGAACATCAGACATATTGAACTCTAAGAACTTATACTTACTGGTCTTCGCCAGGAACCTCAGAGTCAATTCTCGTCCAGAACTCTCCGAACGCCTTCGAACCAGTGAAGCAACTGGTATCTACGCGCCCCTGCAATCCATGCAGGATGGATAGCTCATCTTTCAAGAATATAAGGTGGAGGTGCCATCACTAGACTCCACGGGTGGCTAAAATCCTCTCTCCACTTGCAGGAGAATACTTCTACGGGTCAAGCAGACGAGATTAGGAGGGCCAGCTCAGTCTGTCATCTCGGCACTACGCATCACGTTGGTTGAGGCCGCAGCAGTCCGGGTCCGACCGACGCCCCTGTGGGAGCCAGGTGAGCGTAACACACCCCCCCATAACCACCACCTCGACCGTCCGCCTACTCTTCCCATCGACCATCCCCCCTCTACCACCTCCCAGGAGTAGAAATTGCCTTCAAGTTACACTTCTCTGCCTCAATTACCGACAACCAGCCAACCATGGGGGAGGCGTGGCTACAAAGCCATGTAAGAGGACGTGTTTACCGGGAGCTCCTACTGATCCTGAACTGATCCGGCTAAAATAGCCATGCAAAATCTTCTACAACGGCTGGAATTGCGTGTGCAAAACTATAAATAATTGGGGTATGACTGGAGCTGGAAACTAAACGGATTGCCACAGTGATTCACCCGCACCCAGCCGAGCAAAAAGAGCAGCAGCTCGGAGGCGAGCGACCCAAGATGGCAGCCCGTGGACGACAAAGGGCTTGATCCGAAGTGCGGAACCCGTGCGGGGGTGGGCGCCTGCGGGCAAGTTGAGCGAGCGCTGGATGACTGGGAGCGCTGGGATCCTGATGGGTTTTGCGCGAACGCTGTACGCGGCAGGCTGAAAGGGGGCGCGAACGGACCTGCACCCGAGGTCCGGAGGAGATTGGCACTGTAAACTGAGTACATACAGTCGGTGACCCGGAGGCGGGGGACACAGCATGGAGTCCCGCGATGCACAGGGTGACTGCCTAGGAGCCCGAAACCAGTGAGCGGAGGTGCTGATGGACGGCCTGCCTAGTGCGCACCGAGGGGAACAAGAACGCTCCGCCCCGGGCGACAGCGCACGAGATCCTCCGGCATTACGTTGATTGCCCGGATTGAATGCTTGGGGAGACACGCGAACACAGAGGCGCGCAGAGACGCCCTGTGTGGAACGCATAGAGCAGATCACGCTGCGTGTGAAACTGCTGGGAGCGCTGCCTCCCTTAAGAAGGCGACAAGAGCTGAGCTACGTGCACAGTAGCTGACAATAGACAGCTGGAAACACGCCAAATAGCCTGGAATGCATTTAATACAGCGCCGCAATAAGACACGGAGAAGCATTAGCCCACACTTGCAATCCTACATGTAACAAGCCCCATTACATCATCCTGAGGAGGCTAGGCAATACATGGCATAACTAAACGAAATGCTTTATAAATATTAAATTACCAAACTGGGAAATGTACTATGTAGCGAGCCAATTACAATATTTAGCCAAATGGCTCTCTGAGGAGCCTACCTTAGAACATAGGTTGCATCAGGGGGCCTGTGCCCCGTATTTCCTGAAAGAGATGATATGGTTGCCAAAATGGGAGTTGGGAGGTCGTCCAAGGATGTTGGGGCTTGGGTGGGGGATGTGGCAAAGGGCATGCCGGTTGATGGACAAGTCATACCTGTGCATCTCGCAGATCCCACTGGACACAGTGGTGGGAGCAGAAAAGCAACTACGGTTAATGATTAGGAAACACTGGGAACCGGTGGGGATAGCAACCACGAGAGATGTGTGGCAGGAGGGGAAGATATTAGAATTTGAGGAGCTGGTGGAACAAACGGGGTTGAGTGCCGGGCAATATATTACGTACCATGGGATGGTGCAGCAGATCAAAGACACCTGGTCTGAGGTGGAATAGGCAGAGGAGCCGGATACCATACTGGATGTGATATATGACATGGCGGAAGGGTGGCACGAAACATCTAGAGTGTATGAGATCATAATGACCCAAGTGGGCAAGGAGGTGGTGCAACTTAGACTGGACTGGGAAGAAGAGGTGGGGGACCCGATGAGCGATGGGATGTGGCAAAGGGCACAAGGATATCATAAAAAAGTTTTGAGAAATGCCAGGCTGCAGCAGATACAGTTGTACATAACTCACAGGGCATACCTGACGCCACTAAAGATAGCTAAATTTAAAAACACCAGAAGACAAGTGTGCCCAAAATGTAATGAGGAAAATGCAGGGATGGTGCATATGTTTTGGGCATGCCCACTGATAGCGAGATATTGGGGGGACATAGCGCAGACAATGGAAGATAAAGGGATCTGTATGAAGGTGGCTACCGTGTGGGCTTGTTTGTTGGGAGGGTTCCCCAGACCGCTTAAGCTTAAACATACGAGTAAATTAAAAGATCTAGCATATGTTGTGGCAAAGAGAAGGATCGCAATGGGATGGAAAGCATGTTACAGGCCCAAAGTGGAAACTTGGTGGAGGGACTTGCAGAAGTGGGCGGAGGCAGAAACAGTGGCATGGCAGGAAGTGTGTAAGGGGGACATAGAGGGAGAAGCGGGAGCCCTGTCAGGTTGGAGGCAGCTGATAACTGAACTGTTTGGGCCCTCGCATGATGGACCAAGTGATGGTGATATGACGAGCACGGCAGAAGAGGACTCCATACCGCAAGAGGTGGGAACTAACAATGTGGGAAAGTAGGCTCGGAGGGGGGGGGAACGGGGAACACAGTGGGCGAGAACATAATAATGTACGTGTATATGTGCGCAAATTATGCATCCACTGTAAGTTTTGTTTGGGTTGTTACTTTGTTGTTTGAATAAAATCAATAAACATTTTCAAAAACCAAAAACAGCCAACCATCCCTTCCTGCAAACTGCTTCTCGTCAAACTATCCCTCCCCCCCTACGTTCTCCCACGGCTTCCTAATCATCTACAGACCTCCTGGCTACAACAGACAATTCTCAAACAACCTCTGCGATTCGATAGCCACCATCCAATGAAACCATCCCACCCTCACTCCACTAGGAGATTTCAATATCTGGCTCGACATCCCGACCAACCCTATGACCCCCTCTTTGGTCGACTGCCTAGACGCGATCAACCTCCATACCCACATAAAAGGGCCAACTCACTGCAAAGGATACACCCTTGATGCCATCTTCCGCTCCCACGACCAGATACACCTAAACCTCCCTCATCCCCATCATCTGGTCTGACCATTTCCTTGTCCCTTTCAGCATTCGCCTACCCGCCCCCCTCCCCGTACCCGAACCAGAACCTCCAAATCTATGCAAATGCTGGAAGAAACTAAAAATCCTTTCGGACCTAGCCCACGCGCTCTTTCAGTCTCCCCCTCCCCTACCTCCACACGCAATGTACCCTTACCCCCGACGCCTTTGACACATGGCTCAATACCTCATTAATCCGGCTCATGCTCACCTGCCAATCATCCACCCGCCATGGCCCTTTTCCAAGTTGGTTTACACCTGAACTCAAGACTGCAAAACAACTATAGAAATCCCTCGAAATCAAATGGCTTAAAGATAAAACCACCCTGAGCAGCTCCACCTTAGCCCGGACCATCGCCACTACAAAGCCGAAATCTGGAAAGCAAAAAAAGACCATTACAACTCTCGAATCCTCAACAGTGGAAACCCCAGCAAAGAACTCCACAAAATCATCTCTGAATTCACCAAATCATCATGTACCACAACCCAAACAACCTCTTCTCAATCACTCTGCGAGACACTCTCTCTCCACTTCTACACCACTGCTCTCGAAAGAACAAACTCCCTAATCAACAAACTCGCCCTCCTGCAGCCACGGCACAATCCACCAACCCCACCCACCAATCCTCCGCCTGCAACTACAACCCAACCGACGTTTGACTCGTTCACAACAATATCAACTGACCAATTTACCAAACTTCTCTCGTCCCGGAAACCATCAAGCTCTCCACTAGACCCCTGCCCAGCCTCAACCCTCAAAGAAATATTTGCATCTACCTGCGCAGGTGAATACGCGAGAACCATAATAAAGGAGTCCCTCTCCTCGGGAATTTTTCCTGACACGTTCAAAACTGCTCATGTCAAACCCCTTCCAAAAAAAACGGGCCTCGACCCTCTCGACCCCAAAAACTATCGCCCCATCTCAAACACCAGGTTCCTTGCCAAACTCATCGACCGAACCGCATACTCCCAACTAAACTCTTTTGCCAAAGCCAACCATCTCCTAGACCCCGCTCAATCAGGTTTCAGACCCCGACACAGAACCGAAACCACCCTGACCTCAGTCTGGGATGACCTTAAAAACACTGTAGACTCTGCGGGATGCACTGCACTAATCCTTCTTGACCTATCCGCCGCCTTTGACACAATCAACCACTCTATCCCCCTCGATCACCTCCACACCCTAGTAATCCGTGGAAATGCTCTAAAGTGGATAGCATCCTTCCTTAACAATAGGAAACAAATAACCTTCCTCGCCTCCTTTACCTCTGACGACCGACCAGTCAACACCGGGGTTCCACAAGGAGCATGCCCATCAGCCCTCCTGTTCAACCTCTACATGTCCACCCTCCCATGAATAATCCACTCGCACAATATCCTGTGCTACAACTATGCCGACGACACCCAACTTATCCTAAGACTCCTTAATTCAAAACCCAGCTGCCAACCCGACCTTGCTGCCTGCCTCCTTGACACCGACTACGGGATGACCACAAACCATCTCCTTTTAAACCCCTCCAAAATCGAAATCATGGTGTGTGGCAGCAACAAACTTCTTCCGCACCCTCTACCGTAGTCACCTGCCATGGGCAATTCCCTGACAACCTCAACCTAATTAAAAAACCTTGGATGCACTCTCGACTCTGACCTAACCTTCTCGCACCAAGTCGGCAATGTCTCGAAGTCCTGCCACAACCACCTCAGAATTCCTAAGTGCATTTTTCCGTGCCTCTCCTTTCCCCAATAGACTCACTGCGGTCCAACCAACTGTAATGTCAAGACTAGACTATGCTAACTCCCTCTACCTAGGAGTCCATGCGTACCACCTGACTAAACTACAAAGAGCACAAAATGCTGCAGCCAAACTGCTACTAGCTCTTGGCGCAAGGGATCACACCTCCCCAGCACTCAAAACTCTGTACTGGCTCCCGGTTGGCCGAAGGGTCACCTTCAAAACCTTATCCATCTTGCACCGAGCAATGCATAAAACCAGACCTCAATATCTACAGGACAAACTTAGACCCTACCATCCACCATGCACTCTAAGATCAAGCTCTGCCTGCCTCCTAGTGATACCAAAAACCAACTCAGTTAGGCTAGGAGGATCATCATTCTCAGCCCTGGACCCCACTCTATGGAACTTACTTTCACCCCACATTCGACTCACTGAAGACCTCATGTCTTTCTGCAAATCACTGAAAACGTGGCTCTTCCCCTAAAAATCGACTCTTAACACAAACAGTTTAAACAGCAACAATAGACAGTAACCCAAGGTTGCCGAATCAAAAAAGCATCGAGACCCGATCGTGAAAAATGGAAAACTAAAACTGCCAGTGTAAATTAAAACAGATAAACTAAACAGAATGGAATGAAGTAGATGAAAGAAATGAAATGGATGAAACAAATCAAATGGATGCAATGGGTGAAACTGATACAGTGGACAAAACGGATGAAATCGATGCAGCGGATGACACGGATCAATCGGATGGAGTAGGTGTAAAGAATGAAGCGGATGGACGGGACGAAGCTGGATGGAATGGGTGAAATGGGTGGAGTGGCTGGAACGGATGGAACGGATGAAGTGCATGGAACGGACGGAGTGGATGAAACGGACGGAGTGGATGGAACGGACGGAGTGGATGGAACGGACGGAGTGGATGGAACATATGGAGTGGATAGAACGGATGGAGTACACAGGACAGACGGAAGGGATGAAGTGGATGGAACAGACAGAGTGGACGGAACGGCCTTACTGAAAACCACCATATCATAATACCACGCTTACTCTCTCCTACACACTACCACTCAACTAGAACACAACGATACTATGACACATTTGGTATATCTGTTCTCATACTAACACCTGCCTCTTACTCCTTAACATCCTAATTAAACACAACTAGCTGACCACACACCGCTAGCCTAAGCGTCTCCTCAGGCCTAACGCAGCCAGAAATAAGTCTGGGTGTCAACCCTCGAGAATGAACACATTTTCCTGACCCCCCCAAACACCTCACCTACCGCTAAAAAGCAGCTATCATGCAAGTGCCTCACCAGCTGCACACATATCCGATGCACCCACGCACCTTACGACTCTCTCTCTCTCTCTCAACTGACTTGAACTACGGTTCCCGAGGGCGTTCAACCTACCAGCGCTTTGAGATCATACCAATGATACATTAGGCGCCATATAAATGCAAAGTAACATAACATAACACTAATAAGAGGGAAGATATTCACTAAATAAAATTTAGAATAGATGTTCTATTTATTGCATAATACCCTTCAGTAGAAAAGGAGTTCTGCGATTTTAAATACATTGGGGTTATATTGATCACGTGAAGGAGTACTGTTTGAATTTTCTGGATCTTCTGCAATGCTTAAATCATGCCCGATAGCTTCATCAATGATTAAAAGGTTTGTGGGTAGAGAATGGTTTAAATACAGGAATCAATAGCCTCATTAAAGTGAAGCATTTTAGACATTCCAGATTAGTTATTATCCGGAGGATGATTTTTTACTACCCATTTGTGCAGTGTAGGACCCATCTGTTTTTGTTTCTTTTTGCCAACTATCGTTTTAATTTCTTGAAACTCAGCCGTTGTGCTCGGTTTCCAGAAGGGTGAAACGTTCAGAGTCAGAAATCACACTGTGGTCATGCTTATTGGCCATCTTTGCGACATGCTGAGACTATGTGAGACTCCTGGAGACAGAGAGAGGTTTTAGGGTAAACCAGTTGTATAACTGACTGATTGGAGGTTTTAAATAGGCTAGAACATCATGGAAAAGCACAGCAAACTAAATTGCCTCTACGTGCAACAAAACAAGGCCCATGCGCAAGAGCGCCAGTGAGGAGGCAGTTTACTGAAAAGAAGGCTTTTGACAGTCTTGGGGACGTTTTCTTTTTGTAGCTTTGCAGCTGTTGAGGCAGAATTCCATTTTTGGGTGCATTCTACTGTCCTTTTTGAGGGAACCCTACACTGTTTGCTACCCTCTCCTTGGGTTTACTAGGATCGCAGACCTCTTTTTGTGGATAGAGGGTCTTCTACTCAAGTCTACATGTCACTGCAACCTTTTTGTAGTATGTGGTGCTACAAATCTCAAAATGTTCCTATGTATTGTACAGTCCAACCAACTCTACAGAGTTAACAAACATTTTACATTTTCTTAAACGCAAGCGGGCAAGGCGCATAGCCTAAACCACACCCACAGAGGTAATATTGTGCTGGAGCGGCCGTCTCATGCTCAATTTTACTCTTGGAGTGTTGGGTATTTTGACCATTTACACAAAGAGCAATGATGTAAACGGTATGTACCACTTCATTTGTTATAAAAGGTGCCTGCATTGGCAGCTACGATGAATTCGGTTCAGGATCACCCTTATCCATTACTTCACAGTGAGAATGCACAGCCAACTATTACAAGAAACATCTCTAACTGTCTTTACTCTACTGAGGTGTTTGTGCCCAGGCAGAGTTTACAAACTTCACTTGTGATTTTGCCATATTTTAATGGCGTTCCAGACTAAGGGATTGGAGGTACATCCGCTGCAGCAGGTAACTTGCCTTATTTCCTTTTTGCCCCCTGCTAACAGCAGAGCTGTAACCATGAGAAGGGGGTTGAGCTCTTTTAATTCAACATTTCTATAAGATGTGCCAGTACCACTTGCATATATTTCATATGCACACTTTTACATTTAACAAGATGTAGAAATGTAGTTATTTTGCATTAATATTACAGACCAGTCTGGGTGCTTCTCATAGAGTGACAGCAGGCAATTTGTGAGAGAAACCAGATAGGAGCATTGAAACCAAAATTCCTTGTTCGAACCTTCTCTCACTTGTGTCCAGTTGGCAGACAGCTTATGTTCTTATTGCTTCCTCTAAAAGATTGTTTTCGGACCTAACCGAAAGTAGACAATTGGCCGTAACAATTACCCTCTGGTGCACTCAAATGTAGAGCACACTGCCTTCTCCAAATCGTGGGCAGCAGATATCTGAAAACACTCTTTCAACTAACATAACATAGAAGTTGACAGGCTTGAATTAACAGAGCGGAAGCAATACGTTTCTAATCCCTGCAACCTTAAAAGAGTCCTTAATGTTATGGGGGCAAAATGGGGCTGAAGGGACGTAGTTTGGACAACTTGGACAGAGTTTGTTGAAGGGAAGGAATCTGGTGAAGGTGCAGAGTCTGGCAGAGGGGGAGTAAAGTTGGGGGGGGTGCATCCACTTATTTGTGCCTAGGGCAGAAGAAAGCCTAAATGCGCCATTTGTGCTCTGGGACAGGTGTGCTTTATAAGCCGCTTATTTTGGCCCTATGGTGATTTAAGCACCCTGCATTGGCTTTAGTGAGTTGGTTAGGGGTGGCTGTAAAAACGTTTTGGATTACCCAGGGGTAAAAGTCGCTTTAGCTCATTAGAAGCCTAACACACCTTTTAGTTAGGCATAGGGATACCTATATATTTTTATTTATTTATGTATTTATTTATTGTTAGATATACATCTAGCCAATAGACTTTGTATAACACAAACATACAACATTAATACAAAAATCTAAAACCATTTACATTTCCAATATACATCATTCAATACATTTTAAAATTGCCACAATCTTCAAATAAAATACAACAATATCATATACAAGATTAATATAATTTCCTCTCATAAAAATCATCCACTGCTCAGATATCTCAGTCATTACAATTTAATTATTATAAAATTTAAAACACATAGTTCTCAAATCAATTAAGCTTTCACAGCTCATAATAAGATGGAGTGACTCAACAATATTTACACCTCATAATCGGCAGTTCCTAGAAGTATATTAAGACCCATTCTATCACCTTTTGTCTCCAAAGCTTCTGTGATGTTAAATTTCATCATTAGATATTATCGAAAAGTGCTAGTGCTTGGATATGCTTCAGTAGCCTAACGCACCTTTTAGTTAGGCATAGGGATACCTTTGTATTTTTTAAAGTACTGCCATAGGCCACTTTGTTTGTGGGCCATCCTTCTGCCACAAGGCAGGCCTTGTGCTCACTTTGAGGCAAATCCTGCACCTAGACAAGTCCCTAGCCATATGTCAACCTTTACATATCCTGTGGTACTATACCTGGGTGTTTGGCAAATCTGATTGGTTGGCCTCCAAAAATGTTTAGATTCCTGGTGTGTTATTGAAGGGCCAGCCCATGAGTGTGTAGGTTTATCCAAGGAACACTGTGATCCTGCTCTCGGTTCTGCTGTTGGGAGTTTTGCAAGAGTTCCGATGAACTCTAGATGTGTACTTGCCTGCTGGGAGATCTTGGTGCAAAAATAAGCTGCTGCTACAATTTTGAGACAAAGGTTGGCCATACTGCATGTTAGGTAAGAATTAGTGCAGTCCAACTGCTGAGGACTACACAAGACTCATCTTCTTGGTATTAGGCAACCAACCTTTTAATATAGGCCTGTACTATACAAGTTGGTAGTGTGACAGAGCAGCCAGGCTTATCTTAAGAGGGTTGACGTGAGCTGCAGAGCTGTACAATCGAAATGAGTAAGTACAAGTAGCCAAGTAACACTTACACACAAAGTTATATATAAATATGTATTTATAATATACACAAGGTTTAAATAAACGTTCTTTAAAAAGCGTTATCTACTAGTAACAATCAAAGTTTGGATTCAGTTTTTAAAAGACAATAAAAGTATGCTGACACATGTTCCAGCACACAGAGTGACTTAAGTAAAGGTCAGTGTTAGGCAAGATTTGGAGCAGTACCCTTTGGGTGCACTACAACAACCTTGACCTCCTGGCAATAGGAACCCAACCTTTGGTATAAGTCTGTACTACACCGGTTAGTAGCGTGATTGAGCAGCCTGGCTTATCTCAAGAGGGGTCAATGTGAGTAGCAGGGGAGTTGCACAGTGACATGTATTCAAATAAACTCTTACACACAAGGTTTCTTGATTAAATCATTATTAATTTAACAGTCAGTTTGAGTAAGCCTTTTTCATAGGGGCACACAAATGCACTCCAAAATACACATAGTTTCTCTAAATCAGCAAATACCCATTTGGGATGGCACACAGACACTTCCTACACCCTCAGGTGATTTCAATAGCTAGGGCACTGTTAATATATCACCATTGCATTTAGATCAATACTTATGAGCATGTCAAAGAAAAAGGTTATTAGAACAAAACAAGAGATCTTACAAATATTCTGAAGCAGGTAAGTACTTTTGAAAACCCCCAATGCACAGTAAGTTAACCCCTTCCTAGAAGGAAGGCCAACACAAAGTCAGAGGGAAGAAGAGTCATTCAGGGAGCCAGGCCAAAGTCAATTGGGCAAAAGTCTAGGTGAGCTGCTGAAACAATTCTTGCAGGTAGGTAAAAGTCTTGCACAATGTTTTAGAAGTGTTTGTAGAAAAGAAGAAATCAAAATAGGGCCATAAGCTGTTTAGGCTTGTGAGGTAAACAAGCGGTTAGCAACTCTACAGAAGCAACCAAGACAAGTCTCAACTGAGAACAAGTGAGGCTACACAAGAAGAGGCAAGTTCTCTTAGACTGTACAGTACCTTTGGTTAGAAGAAATTGTCCCAGCTGGCTTCTGTTCCTGTGCAGCTCTGCAGATCCTGTATTCCTGGGCCTCAGTCGTGTGGACAGGAGGGAGAACGCCTGGAGGACTCCTGCAATGCAATGGGACAATCGGCGACAGAAAAGGACCAACTTCTATTCAGTGGCACTTCGCGGTTTCAGCTCCTTGCGTCTCATCAAATAGCACTACCGTGGTTCTTGGCTGCGAGATGGGCTTTCCTTGCATCTGGCGTCCAGCACTCTTTTGAGGTGACTCAGGCTCGTCAAAACAGGTTAATCCCTGTTCCTCTAAAACCACCAAGGACCACATTGACACCCTTGCTCCGGCCCTTGCTGATTTTTGAAACCACTCCTTTGCCTCGGGATCCTCCTGCTCCCCTCTGAAGCACTCCTTTGTGCATCCTCTTCTCAAGAAACCCACAGCTGATCCTTCTTGTCCAGCTAACTATCGCCCAATTTCCATTACTCCCTTTCTTGGCAAACACCTGGAATAGTTGGCCATCTCTCTGCTTAACCTTCATTCCAATTCTGTTGGCTGTCTCCATGACCACCAGTCTGGCTTCAGAGCTGCCAGAAGCACGGAAACTGCTCTCCTGAACATCCATGAAGATCTGCTCTCCAACCTTGACTCCAACATTCCCTCTGTCCTCATCCTCCTCGATCTCTCTTCTGCCTTCGACACGGTCAACCATACCATGCTCAACCGTCTCTGTGAAAACCTGGGCATCGCTGATCAGGCTCTGGCCTGGCTGACCTCTTTCCTCTCAGATCGACCATCCCAGGTCCAACTTGGGTCCTTCCTTTCATCTATCTTCCTCTCTACCTGTGGTGTTCCCCAGGGGTCTAACCTCTCGCCCTGGCTTTTCAACCAATACCTGGCAACCCTTGCCCACTGCATTGCCACTTTCTGCTCAAATTGCCAGTGCTACGCTGACGACAACTCATTTTCAGGCTGCCCTCTGCCACCTCCTCTCTCTCGCTCATCTCTGATTGCCTAACTGCCATTCAAGACTGGTGTGCCACCAATGATCTTTGTCAGAATGCCAGCAAGACGGAGATCCTCCTCATAGGCACACCTTCACCATCCTTTCCCCTCACTCTCTGGCCAGCCTCCCTTGGCCCTCCTCTTACCCCCACCTGCGAGGCTAAGAACCTCAGGGTCATCTTTGACTCCACCCTTTCCTTCTCCGCCCACATCTCTGAGGTCTCTAAAAAGTCAAATTTCCGACTGCACCTCCTCAGAGGTACTCTGCCTTACCTCTTCTTCCCCCAGAAGCTCATGGTATCTCGAGCTCTGGTTCTCCCTAGCTTGGACTATTGTAACAGCCTCTTTCTAAATCTACCTGCCTCTACTCTCCGCCCTCTGCAACTAATCCAGAACAGGACTGCAAGACTTGTCCTTGGTCTCAAGCCCTTGGATCGTATCTCTCCAGCTCTGAAATCTCTCCATTGGCGCCCAGTGGATGCAAGGATTAAATTCAAAACCCTCTGCATTGTCCACAAGGCTTTCTGGAGCCTGGGCCCAAAATACCTTCAGCTATCCCTCCGCAAATACCTCCCCTCTCGAGCTCTTCGCTCCTCTACCTCCAACTCCCTCAGGGTCAGTCGTTTTTCAAAGAAACAAGCTGGGGGTAGATCTCTGTCTTCGGCTGGGGCCTCCCTCTGGAACAGCCTCCCTGCCACTCTAAAACTTGAGGAGAACCATCTCCGGTTCTGGAAGCACCTAAAGACCTTCCTCTTTTCTTCTGCCTTCGCTCCCCCTCTCCCCTTCTGATCTGTTCTCTCTTGGCACCGTGCACCGGGCCACTCTCTGTCCTCTGGGCCCAGATACCTGCTCACCCTGCCACCCTCCCGCACTGCCTCCGGGCCTCCCCTTGCACTGGGGTCTGTATCTGTACCCATACAGCCCCCCCTTTTTCTTCCTGAACTTATCAGACCTACCCTGTCTGCTGCCTTAAACCTAGCACTTGCAAATTACTGGCTGCACTAAAACTGTTTGTTGCCTTTATTATATATTTATTGTTATTTATCTGTTTCTCCTCTGCTTCGCACTTTCCACTTCTCCCCCTTCCATGCACTTTTCCCCTCCCCCTTTCCCATGCCCTTGCATGTTCTCAATGTCACTGGGCCTAGTAAGATTGGTGTTTTGTTCTCCCCTGCTCCCCTCCCTTGCCTTGTCGCGCTCTGAAACACTTGTGTACGAGCACGATCGAAATAAAATATCAATAAAATATCAGTCCTGCTTCCTGGGAGTCCGCAGGATCTTCCTGGAGCTCTTGGCCAACTTGAAAACGATTCACTCCAATCTGGTGTTCCTCTCCCTGGCACTTCGGTTCCTGCAGCAACATGGAAGTACAGCCAGCTCCGAGATGATGTCCAGACGAGTTCACTTTGGAGTTAATTGGTCCCACCAACTCAAGGGGAGAAGTCGTCCTTGCAGGGCTTTTCTAGTCAAGGCGAATTCGGAGCTTCAGCACAGCAGCAGGGCTTCACCGGGCAAACCAACGGTCCATGAGTTGCAGCAGGTGTCTCTTCCAAGTTCTTCTTCGGATTCCTTCGTCCAGTGGTCAACTCTGCCTTCCAAGCCAAAAAGCCTAGCCTTTTATGCAGGTTAATTTCAGGCTAGCTGTCAATCACACAGCAGGGTGGCTGTCCTTGCCGGACAGACAGCCAGCCAATCACCTTTGGGTGCATTCGTGTAACCAATGGGATTAAGCACAGGCAGCTTCAGGCACCTCCTTCACTGCCTGCCGCTGCCAGACATACTGGAGCCAGAGGCAGGCTTCACTCATGAACTCAACCAAAGGCAAAAGGGACCAAATCTGGTTTGGCGCGCAGAGTAAATCTCAAGAAGGACCTTTCCGACAAGAAATGGCGAAAAAAGAAGACTGGGCCGTTTTGACAAAAATGGCACCCTTGGGGGCTTTACTGCAGCTGCGAACGCAGCCCACGGTAAATGCACACCACGGTTGTTAAAAGTAAACCACTGCCACCAGCCATTCATCGAGGAAATGGTAACATAAAATTGTTACATGAGAAGCTAGACAAAGGGGATACTAAGTAAGCCCTCCAGCACCCTAGTGTAAGATAGTGTGTGCTGGGTCTAGAAAGTTATAAATGTAAGTAAAGTCAATTTCACTTTACTGCTCTTGGAAACAGTAGTTCATCCAAGAGAAGGTACTTAAACCTTTGGGAAATCAGAAAGACTTCCTGTGTCACTGCACTGAAGGTGCTGTGTGACACAATGTAAAAGATGATGCCTATAGAGTTTGTCGGACTCCATAACCGAAAGAACCAGTGTCAAAATCACAGCAAAATACATGACAAAGTGGAAAGAAAGGGTCTCACACTCTCCAGGTAAACAAAACAAGTCCTTAAAATGTAGCAAAGTTGCTGGGGGTCTCTACGGTGGAGGGAATTAGCACATTTCTGAGAATTCTCCCCAACAGTGTGTGCTTAACTAAACCCTACACCACTCACACTCTCCCAAGTCTACAATGTACTGCTCAGTCACAGTACCCTGATAGAGTTAGTCTTGGAAAGTATTCACCCAACAGTAACTTTTCTCTTATCTATATAATACTTTCCAAAGACTACCCTGCATTGACAATCTTTTATTGTTTGTTTATTAAAGAGTTAGTTGTACATTTAAACCACCCTGCTCACCTTCTGAGAGTTAGCCATGGACTTCTCTGCCACACTACCCTTTGGAGAGCCTGGTCTATTCAAAGGATACCCTGTGACCCAAGTGAGGTGGATGTATGTGGGCCCTGAAACAGTGCCTAAGGAAAATCAACTGGACTAGATATAGGGTATAAAACACTGTCTGCCCCTAAGGACAAGTGGAGGCACTGAGCACTTTAATACATGGTAACACATCTGCACTGAGCTGGTGTCAAAGGCGTATCCAGAGACAGTAGTGAATGTTCAGGTGCACAAGACCTGTAACCCTTCTCCTGTCCAAACATACAGATAGCCCGATTACTTATTAGCACAAGTGTTACAGAAGAAATTCCAGTTTGTTTATAAACACAGTGGGTGTTTACACCTCTTCCTGGAAAGGCCTGTTACATTTTTAACCTTGAAGTTTACAAGGAATTAAGATCAGCTGAATAAATTGCAATATGGTAAATGCATTACATAAATGTAAACACATGCTCCTGACAAATGCAACATTTGACCCTTGTCTGTTTCACCCTAGCACAAACAAGAATTGCAAGATTATTGTTTTGACTCAATCCCTCTCCGATTTTAGTTAGATCAATGCTGGTTAAATGATACATAGATGATGGAATTCAGACAAGACCATGCATAGTACTCGCTACAGTCAATAGACTTCACACCCACATTGGGATGAGGACGACCCCTGAATTTGGGTGGGGCTAAAGAGAGGGTGAAGCTATCTGAATTTGCCGCCAAATACATATATTTCTACAAACCATTTTCAAAGATACTCACACTGTGTTTGTGCCATGGAAACTGTAGCTCCAGAGTAACGTACAAAATTATCTCCAGCATAGCTGACCCTGCAAGAGATAAACAAAGCTTAATTTGTATTTTGTTCGGTAACATACATCAAACAGCTCCCCTCCTGTTCATTACAAATGTTCACAACCCCTGCACAATTCCACAACTCAGCTTACAGTTGCAGAAACCATTGATTCTGAAAGTTACCAATTTGATTGCTGTGGCTAGGGGGTGACTATTTGGATGAGCTTAGTGCACCTCTTTGTCATTAAACATGATGGCCAATCAGTGATCATCAGGGATCTTAAAGCTTGCATTTCACTATTTACATTCAATTACATTCAATTCTCATGTTAGGCTGAGTGCATATTACGAGATCTGTGGGTAATGGGAATCAAAAAACTGTGATGCAGATCTAAGAAGTAAAAGGTAGTAGTGCAAACATTTATTAAGCATGAAAATTGGCAAGAGATGGCAGCTTCAGTGCATTACATAAATACAAAAGAACACAGTTGCACAGAAAGTTACAAGAGAAAATCAAGGAGCAGGAAAAGGTATGTCAGGAGTGAGTGAGTGGGATGACACAAAAGAGTACGACAACTGGAATCAGATAAAATCATTCAAATGTTTATTTTCCATCAACACAGGTTTGCAGAACAAAATGTCTAAAGGAAAATTTCTGTCACTTTTTTTTAAATATGTCTTGATTGCCTCAGTCCAAGGTCAAGTGAGGCAGCTAATGCTTGGACTGCGAGTTGCTGTTTATAGAGTTCCCAAACCCTCTTCTTTCGGATCTGCTATCTGGTCTCCCTGGGTCAAGGTAAAACAGTCAGGCTCTCGTCCAACAGTTGGAAATTGTGTAAGCTCTTCACTCAGACTACTCTGCCCAGTGTTGCCTATCTCCCTGTTTGATGATCCTGGGTACTGGGCAGGTGGAGAGGCACTACCTTGCTCGGAAGCGCTGACAAAGGCTCCATGAACGTCCTGAAATACATATACAAACTTATGTAAACTTTGATAAAGAACAAGTTACTTACCTGTAACTGTTGTTCTCCGGCATGGACTCACATGCTCATGAATATTCCCCGTCGTCAGGTCAGGAAACCTCGGTAAAAGAAAAACCAGTTTCACCTTCACTTACAAACGGTCTTTCTAGTATAAACCAATCACTTAGCTCTGGGTCATACTGCCCCCAGCCAATGACTGCCCTCTCCCTAAACCCTCCTCTGGCAGCCATCTTCAGATTTGATAGCATGTAAAGTGGCAGTATGACCAAGAAGAGCCGCAGAGGGGCAGGAGCAAGGGTTTGCATGTGAATCCATGCCAGACCTATGCTAGAGAGCAACAGTTCCAGGTAAGTAACTTGTTCCTTCTCCAGCATGGGGTCTGGCATGGATTCACATTCTCATGAATAAAGAATACATAGCAGTACATCAATACACAACCACGGGAGGTGGCAAAGCTCAACAGAAGCAACTACTCTTACCTCCGGAGCAGTCTCACCTTCAAGTGAACAGGTTGCCTAGCACTGCTTGGCCGACCCGGGACTCATCTCTGGAATCCTTGGCAATGCAGTAGAATCTCATGAAGGTATGCGTGAACCTCCACGTAGCAGCCCTGCAGATGTTCAGCATGGGGCACACCAGACATGAATGCCGTTGTTGCAGCAATCGCTCTGCTAGAATGGGCCTTTGGACGGCCGGGCAGTGGTCAGTTTCCCAACCGGTGACAGTGAGTGATACAGCTGTAGAGCCACTTGGAGATGGAAGCCTTGGACAAGGCCTTCCCTTGGTTCACAGGACCAAAATTCATGAAAAGTTGAGATGTCTTCTGGAAACTCGTGCGTGCCACATAGAACTTCAGAGCACAAGCCACATTCAGAGAGGGCAAAGTCCTTTCAGCCTGAGACAAATGTTTCGGAAAAAACACAGGCAACACCAAAGGCTCGTTGAGGTGGGAGTCCGATGGAACCTTCAGCATGAAAGAGGGGTGTGACCGAAGTACCACCCTTGAGTTGTGAAAAGTCAGATACGGTTGTTTGCAGGATAAGGCCTGGATCTCACCATCCTGGCAGAGGTGATGGCCACTAGGAAAGCCATTTTCCATGAAAGGAACTGGAGAGGGGCCTGATGCATAGGCTCAAAGGGGGCCCCCCCATGAGCCTCGTCAGTACCACGTTGAGTTCCCACGCCGGGAAAGGCGCCTTCACCGGCGGGAATGATCGAAATAATCCTTTGAGGAATTCCTTTATGAGACGATGGGACTAAAGAGAAGACCGTCCCGGAGACCTGGTGTAGCAGGAGATAGCCGCCAGATGCACCTTGATGGAGGCGTGCACCAGCCCCACCTTGGCAAAGGACAACAAGTACAGAAGAATCTGTGGGGCCGTAACCCTCAGAGGGTTGATCTTCTGCATCCAGCACCATGTCATGAAACGTTTCCACCTTTGCCCGTAGCACTTCAGCGTCAACGATGCTCTGGCCCTGGCAAGGACCTCCCTGCAGTCCGCCAGCAGCTCGTATACTCTGAATTCTAAGGCTACAGGAGCCAAGCCTTCAGGTTCAGTGATACTGGGTCATGGTGCAGGATTGCGCCTCCTTCTCTTGCGAGCAGATCCGTGACCACCGGCAGCTCGATCCGGGGCAACGGCTACATGCTGAGAAGATCCGGGTATCAAATCTGCCTCAGCCATGTCGACGAGGATCATCCTGCATCGGCTCCGTTTGAGATGATTGATGACACGCAGTACGAGTGGCAACGGAGGGAACGTGCACATGCAGAGGCCTTCCCACAGGAAGGAAACCGTGTCCCCCATGCTCCTCGGCTGGTGGAACTTGCCCCTCCTGAGGAAGAAGCTGTCCACTTGATCCTCTCGAAGCTCCCAATCATGGCCAGAGATCAATTCCCTGCTGAGGGAGTCGGCGATGGTGTTCTTGACTCTCGCCAGGTGAAAAGGAATGAGGAACATCCTCTGGGCGCCGGCTCAATGCCACAAGTCCTGTGGAGATAATTTTTAAAGTGAAACAGGCACTTGTTGCCTGATTTGGGAAGACTACTTCTCAATACATTAAAAGGTTTAGAGACCATAAAAAGTAAGAGGGTACCCCTTTTTGGCTGCCTGGGTTTCTGAATGTCTGAAAAACTTAGATGGTTCGGTTGAGGGTTACAAAGTAAACTCCTTTGAAGAAATGCAGAATTTGTTTTTACAAGAGAATATTTTTGATGCCTGCTCTGGTCACCTGGCTGATTCAAATTAAGTTGATCCCAAGAGACTAGCTCAAGCTGCTGACTTATGGGTAGCCAACAGGGCCACTCATAAGGATCCTGGGGTATCTCAGAAAAAGGATGAGGGGAAAAAAGCACAAGACAGATAGTAAAGAAAATGTGAATACTCCACCACCTAAAGAGGGCCACAAAAACCACAAGGGTACATTTCCTGGGATACCTTATAGGGCTAGTGAAATCTCTGGGGCTAAACCAGAGACACCAATTCCAGAAAAGCTTTGGCAAATGTGTGGTTTGTGGGTCTAGTGACCATGTCAAATTGGTTGCCAGATGTAATGGTAAAACCTTCAGAGAGCCACACTGCCTCCTTAGCTTTCCCTTCAGAGGAAGCTCCAATGACAGGTGCTCACTTTCACCTACTAGCTGATGGCCCCTGTTGGAGTTCAAACTAGTGTTTCTTTAGTGTCCTTGGGTCTGTGGGAAAAACAGAATATAGAGGTGTATAACACAATACATGACAACACAAAATAATGTCATATGGACAATGTCTCCTGCCATCAGAGATACTGGGGCCAGCATTACAGTGGTTGATGAAATCTTCTTCAGACGTGAGGATATAGCTAAGGCACCAAAAAGTTCCACTAAACTTGCTGGAGGACCTATCCAAATGGTTCCTATTTTGCCAGTCCTCAAGTGCAATAACATGACTGTATGAATTCCTGTTAGTGGGCAATCATAAGTACCTGGGAAGGTTCTGTTGGCGAATGGCTTGAAAACTCTTCGAGCAGTCTCCAGTACCCCCAGGAAAAAGAAACAGTAGCTGACAAGCTTGGCCAGAGAGGCAGCCTTAAGAGACTCTCAGTTTGAGGTGAGGGAGGAATCTAGTACCGCAAACCAGCAGACAGGCTAACCTTCCACTTCTAGAAAGGAGACCAAGGAAAAATCCAGAATTTCTGGAAAGAAAAAGGGTCTCAAACCCAAACTTGCTCTGAAGGCAAAGACTTCCCCGAGAGGACAGTTCCAGGTCACCCCAGTGATCCCATCCCCATTTGAGACGAGTGGGTGGACGAACCAGCTCCTGAAAACCCAAATACTGGTGAAACGGAAATTGAGGAGATCCTTTCCTGCTTGTACGATCTGGATCCTAGAGACCAACCTGAGCTGCAGACTTTGCTTATGGAAGGTGGGCCCTCTAGGGCAGATTTCAGCAGAGGACACAGAGGGTTCTTCTCTAGAAGGCCTGAGACAGCAGACAGCTTCACAGCTGGAAGAGCACGAGCCAGGGAAGCATAGACTCTACTGGGAGGATGGACTCCTCTACATTGAGCCAACAGAATCTACCCCAGGGAACTTCAGGTGACTGATAGTACCCCAGGAGGTGAGATCTAAGCTACTACAACTAGCACATGAGCTACCTCTGGCTGGTCACCTGAGCTCCAAGAAGACCAAAGAGGCTTGCTATGTACCGTTACTGGCCCAAGATTGGTGCAGATGTTGACAAACATTGTTGAAGTGGTACAACGTCCTTTCATCGCGGGATGTTTTTTCGCAGGGTTTTTTACTGTGCTTATTGGGCACATTTTTTGGGGGGGGGGGGGGTTGGAAAAATATATATATTGCGTGTGGGTGTTCGGGGATATATAAAAAATTAAAGGGGATAGGGGATTGGGGGGTAACCCCCCAAAAATAAAAAAAATAATTCTATGTTTTTTCGTAAAAACATCTGTGGTAAAAAAGCCAGCGAAAATACATCCCGCGATGAAATTACATGGAACTGTTGAAGCTGCCACACCTGCCAGACATCCGGCAAAAGTGGATCCAAGAACGTGGCACCTTTATGGGAGTTCTTTTTGAGAGGGTGGGGATTCACATTGTTGGTCTCCTAGATCCTCCTACTTCCTCAGGCAAACGATTTATATTGGTTACGGTAGACCATGCTACCAGGTACCGTGAGGCTATACCTATGAGGACTGTTACTGTCCAACCAGTGGCTAAGGCCCCCATGGTATGATTACCATGGTTAGGTTTCCTAAGGAAGTTATCTCTGACAGGGGATGTAATTGTATGTCCCATTACATGCAGACCATGTGGAAGAACTGTGGAGTAACTTACAAGTTCTCAACTGCCTAACACCCTCAAACAAACGGATTAGTAGAGAGGCTTAACAGAACAATGAAGAGCATGATAGGTGCTTTAGATGAACTTGACAGATGAAAGTGGGACCTTCTACTGCCATGCCTTTTATTTGCTAACAAAGAGGTGCCTCAAGCTGGAGTGGGTTTCAGCCCCTTTGGGCTCCTCTATGGTCATCCAGTCAGATTAAAGAGGGTTCGGAGAGTCCTCCATCCCTGGAGCGAGTCTTTGTCACTGACTATGTGCTAGGCCTTAGGAGGAAGATGGTACCTTTGATGACGGAAGCAACAGAAAACCTGAAAACTGGTCAGGCCAGTTAGTATTGGTTATGGTTCCTACAAGGCAGAGGGCTTTACAGGACAAATGGATAGGTCCCTTCAAGGTTTCAGGCAAACTTGGAGAGGTAAATTAGTTAGTGGACTTAGGCAACCCCAAGGAGGCCCCTATGGTCTTTCACACTAACCGTATGAAGGCCTATGTCTCTAAACCAGAACTGGGAGCTTTGCATCTAGCATCGGATCAAGAGAAGGAGGAGAGTGAGCCTCTCCCTTATTTCCTCAGGGGCCACCCTTCAGATGAAACAATTGAAGGAGTCAAACACTCTTCAGATCTGACACTGCAGCAACAGGAGTTCAAAGCTCTGTTAAGTCAGTTTGCCTCCCTGTTTTCTCTGACACCAGGCATGACCCCTTGGGGCCAGCATGATATCCCCGCTATGGCTGCTTCACACTGGAATGCTCTTCCTACTCACTTACGTATGATTGACTCCCACTGAGCATTCTGCAAAGCTATAAAAACTACACTCTTTGTTTAGTGAGTACAGAACTCGCTTAAATGTCTTGCCTTCCTTGCAATGCATGTGCACCGTTGTTTGCGCACCTTTTTTTTTTAACCAAGCCTGCTCATCTTTATTGAATCAAGTCTTCATACAATTTCTTGGAACAGCGCCTCGATGCTTTTGGGCTGCAAGTGCGCTAAACAAATGCAAATAAATAAAATAAAATAAATAAATATCCTCACTGGTGACAGTCTCCCTGTCAAAAGCAGGGGCTACAGAATGTCTGATCATGTCAGAACTCATAAAGGAGGAGGTTAACAAGATGCTTGACTTTGGGGTTATAGAGCCATTTACAAGTCCAAGGGCTAGTCCAGTTGTACTAGTACCAAAAGCAGGAACCAAGGAATAGCAATTCTGTGTGGAGTATAGAGTTCTAAATGCAGTACCGATGACTGATGCCCATCCTTTACCAAGGACAGATCCTCAGCACATTTGACTTGACCTCTGGCTATTGGCAAATAGCACTGACAGACCATGCCAAGGAGAAAAACTGCACTTTCCACCCAGGAGGCTTATACCAGTTTAAGGTTATGCCTTTTGCACTAAAGAGTGCACCTGCTAGATTCCAAAGGATGGTGAACCAGGTTCTGAATAGGTTAGAGAACGCCTGCATGGCATACTTGGATGACATAGCATTTGTATTTTGTATTTTATTTATTTATAAAGCGCACCAGGCCCAGAGGCATCCGGGCGCATCGCTTGCTTAGGTTACTTCATGGTATGAGCAGACAAGGCAGTACATAGATTTACAAGGAATTACATAGAGTTTACAGAGAATAACAGATAATTACATAGAGGATTATATACATACATGTTACATGCTAGCTGGTTGCATATTTACAAATGGGTAAAGCTGAGAACCGTCATAAGGGTGGTGGTGGCTAGTGGGCGGAAGGGGCCAGGTCTTGGGCAGATAGCCAGGTTTTGGCCATGTTTTCGAAGGTCTGGAAAGATGGTTCAGCTCTTAGTGGGTAGGGGAGCGAGTTCCAGAGTTTGGCAGCCATTACTAGGAAGCTGGTCCCGCCAGATCTTTGAAGGTTGAAGCGAGGTATGGATAGGCAGTTAGTCTGGGCACTTAGGGGTCTGATGGAGGTGTGGCTGGAGAATCTTTTGGCCAAGTAGCTAGGTGCTTGGTTAGAGAGGCACTTGTGTGTGAGCGCAAGTGTTTTCAGGGATATTCTTTGCGCTACTGAGAGCCAGTGAATATTTCGTCTGGTGTCCGAGATATGTTGGTTTCTGGGAATATTTAGTGCCGCTTGAATGTCGTTATTTTGGATGATTTGTAACTTATTGATATTGCAGAGGTTAGTGCCGAGATGGAGGGAGTTGCAGTAATCGATTTTAGACATCACCAGGGTCCTGGCTACTATAGTACAGTTGGCTGGATATAGGAAACAGTGACTGGCTGTGATGAGCTTACAAGTGTAAGCAGCAGTGGAGGAGACTGCGTTAGTTTGTCTAGACAAGGATAGGGTGGAATCAATATAGATGGCCAATGTTTTAGTGTCCTTGGAGATCTGAATGGCATTGCCATCGATAGTGAGGGATTTAAACAGGGGGTGTAGTCTTCTGAGTCTTTGGTGAGAGCCAAGGATGAGGAGCTCTGTCTTTTCATCATTCAGACAGAGTCGTTGTTGCAGAGCCAGTGAATATTTCGTCTGGTGTCTGAGATGTTGGTTTCTAGGAATATTTAGTGCCGCTCGAATGGCGTTATTTTGGATGATTTGTAACTTATTGATATTGCAGAGGTTAGTGCCGAGATAGAGGGCGTTGCAGTAATCGATTTTAGACATCACCAGGGTCCTGGCTACTGTAGTACAGTTGGCTGGATATAGGAAACGGTGACTGGCTGTGATGAGCTTACAAGTAAGCAACAGTGGAGGAGACTGCAGAAAGATCAAGTAAGAGTAGGAGGGCAAGCAGCAGTGGAGGAGACTGCGTTAGTTTGTCTAGACAAGGATAGGGTGGAATCAATATAGATGGCCAATGTTTTAGTGTCCTTGGAAATCTTAATGGCATTGCCATCGCTAGTGAGGGATTTAAACAGGGGGTGTAGTTTGCTGAGTCTTTGATGAGAGCCAAGGATGAGGAGCTCTGTCTTTTCGTCATTCAGACAGAGTCAGTGTTGCGCCATCCAGGCTTGAATGACTTGGTAGATGGAGTTAACAGCAAGCGAGTCAGTGGTATAGTCCCCTGTGATAGGGATGAGTAGCTGGGTGTCAGCATAATTCGTATATGTGACACCCAGATAGTCCAAAATATTGAATAGTGGCTTTGTAAACACGTTGTACAAAATAGGGGAGGCACACTATCCTTGTGGTACTCCACAGGTGACCGGTGAGGGTTTAGCTGCAGCAGCGGGGGAGAAGACCCTCATGGATCTGTTTTCCAGGAATTAACTGATCCAGACCGTTGCTTGATCTGAGAAGTGGGCAGCTCGTTTGAAGTGGCGACAGAGTATTTGGTGGTTTACAAGATCGCAAGTTGCAAAAAGATCAAGTAAGAGTAGGAGGGCAAGTTTGCCCTTATCTTTTAGGTTTACGATCTGGGTTTTAAGATCAACGAGGGCAGTTTCGGTACTGTGCTGGGGGTGGAACCCGATTGCCTCAGTGCCAGAAGTTTGTTAGATTCAAGGTACACTTAGATCTGTAGGTAGGCAGCTTGATCAAGGATTATTAGCAGAAAAGGCACTATAGTGATGGGCCTTTAGTTGGTTGGTATATTAGCATCCAGTGATGGTTTTTTCAGGAGCGGGATAAACCAGGCATCCTTTGGATTGTCAGGGACAACCCCAGTGCTGAATGAGGAGTTTATGAGAGTAGTAATGAAAGGAGCTAGGTCGTGAGAGGCCTCCTTAATAGGTGCGGGGCATGGGTCTCCCTGGCAGTTGGTGGGTTTGAGGTTGTTAATAATATTTTCAACTTCCGTGACGGATAGAGGTGAGAAGCTGAAAGGTTTCAATGAGTCAAAACTAGGGTTAATGACTGTATGGGTATTGGGTAGTGGGTTAAACTGGAGACTATTTTTTTTGTCATTAATTTTGGTTTGGATAGAAGCTATTTTCCCAAGGAGTGCATTTTGAATATTAGCACACCAGGTGCTGTCTTTGGCGCATGTGTCAGGTGGGGTGACAGGGGTTTCCAGCTCTTTTAGTATTCTGGACAATTCTTTGGCATTAGATTCAGCTTGTTCAATGCGTTTGTTGTACGTGTCTTTTTTCGCCTGAAGTATAGCTTCTTTGTAATTTAAGGTGGCAAGAATAATGCTGGCTTTATTTGTTTCAGCGGGATTACTTTTCCAGCGCGCTTCAATGTTACGTTTTTCTTTGCGTAGGGTTCTTATCTGGGGTGTAAACCAAGAGTTGAGGTGAGCTCGAAGTTTGGGCTTTCTGAGTTTGGAAGGTGCAATGTGGTCAAGGGCTTTCAGCATGGTCTGATTGAATGTGTCAACCAGGACTGTCGGGTCAGTGCAAGAAAGTGCCTGTTCGTTGAGAATCTGGAGGATTAGAGGGAGGAGTTTTTCGTAGGTTATGTTGCACTTATTTCTGGTGGAGATCGCAGGTGCGACGTCAGGGGTGATAGTGATGGTTCTGGCAAGGATGTTAAAGGTTATTAGGTGGTGGTCTGTCCAAGCACAAGGTTGGTTGGATTCGACATTAATTTTACAGTTTAGGTCAGCTAACCAGTCAAGGATTTTACCCTTTGCGTGTGTAGGCTTGTTAATATGTTGTGTGAAGCATGAGTTGGTAAACAGGTTATTAATAGCAAGGGCAGCGGTATCATTGGTGTCTAAGAAACCCAAGTTAAAGTCACCTAATGCAATGATTTGAGATTTGGTTTTAGTGTTGTCTGCAAGTATGTAGGATAGATCTTTAGCGAAGGTGGATAGAGGGCCTGGGGGCCTGTATATTAGATGGAATGTAATAGTCTGGTTTGGGGTGAGGGCTAATTTAGCTGTCAGCACTTCTGCTGAAGAGATTTGATGCATAGTGGAAGTGCAGAAGTTTAAAGAATTTTTATGGATGATGGCGATGCCACCTCCTTTGTATTGGCTGGTGTTGCGGTTGTGTCTAATGATATTATATCCCACTGGGATGGCTAGTGAGAGTAGCAGTCCTGAGGCAGCATGTAGCCACGTTTCAGTGATGGCGATGAAATTGAGGTTGTGTGTTATGATAAGGTCTGCTATATCTAGAGCATGGGCAGTGAGAGACCTGCCGTTGATTAATGCCCCTTTGATTGGCTGTTTAGGAGCAGGAGTGGAGATCGTGTCGAGGTTCTTGACCAAGGTCGATGTGGATGGAGTAGTGCCGGTAGTGGTAGTAGGTGGTATGTGGTTATTTTGTCAGGTAGGGATTAGGAGGTGGTGAGAGGCGTGAGTGAGTCTGGTGCCAAGTCTAGAATTCCTTAGTGGGATCATGCATGGTTGGTTCGGTGCAGGTCTAGTGGCAAAGTGTTGTAGCAAGAGGGAAGGGTTGTTAAGGTATGGGTTTGTGGAGAGAGAAAGGGTGGCCATAACTGTGGTACTGTGGTTGGTCAGAGGAATCGTACTGAGTTTATGGGCGAGTGCTGTGAGAAGTGTGAGGTAAAGAGTGGATGCCACAGCTGATAAGAGTGTCTTGAAGAGAGGTTGCAGAGCAGAGTGAATGGCCGCTGAGCGCGGGTTTTGCCAGTGCATAGTGACAGTGAGTTTGTAGGAGTTCGCTGGAGCGTTGGGCTAAGGTGGAAGGTGCTGTTAGTGAGTAGCACTATTGTCAGAGCACTACAATGTAGTTTCAGCCAGGTGACAACAAGATGCAGTTTCAGCCAGTTGACAACCAAATGCAGTTTCAGCCAGTTGACAACCAAATGCAGTTTCAGTGAGGGGCAATCAAAATGCAGTTTCAGTGAAGGGCAATCAAAATGCAGTTTCAGCCAGATGACAACCAAATGCAGTTTCAGCCAGGTGACAACCGAATGCAGTTTCAGTGAGGGGCAATCAAAATGCAGTTTCAGCCTGATGACAACCAAATGCAGTTTCAGCCAGGTGACAACCAAAATGCATTTTCAGCCAGGTGACAAACAAAATGCAGTTTCAGTTAGGGGCAATCAAAAAGCAGTTTCAGTTAGGGGCAATCAAAAAGCAGTTTCAGCCAGATGACAACCAAATGCAGGTTCAGTTAGGGGCAATCAAAATGCAGGTTCAGTTAGGGGCAATCAAAATGCAGTTTCAGTTAGGGGCAATCAAAATGCAGTTTCAGCCAGATGACCACCAAATGCAGTTTCAGTTAGGGGCAATCAAAATGCAGTTTCAGTTAGGGGCAATCAAAATGCAGTTTCAGTTAGGGGCAATCAAAATGCAGTTTCAGCCAGATGACAACCAAATGCAGTTTCAGTTAGGGGCAATCAAAATGCAGTTTCAGTTAGGGGCAATCAAAATGTAGTTTCAGTTAGGGGCAATCAAAAAGCAGTTTCAGTTAGGGGCAATCAAAAAGCAGTTTCAGTTGGGGGCAATCAAAAAGCAGTTTCAGTTGGGGGCAATCAAAATGCAGTTTCAGCCAGGTGACAACCAAATGCAGTTTCAGTTAGGGGCAATCAAAATGTAGTTTCAGCCAGATGACAACCAAATGCAGTTTCAGTTAGGGGCAATCAAAAAGCAGTTTCAGTTAGGGGCAATCAAAAAGCAGTTTCAGTTAGGGGCAATCAAAAAGCAGTTTCAGTTAGGGGCAATCAAAAATACAGTTTCAGCCAGATCACAACCAAATGGAGTTTCAGTTAGGGGCAATCAAAATGCAGTTTCAGTTGGGGTCAATCAAAATGTAGTTTCAGTTAGGGGCAATCAAAATGCAGTTTCAGTTAGGGGCAATCAAAATGCAGTTTCAACAAAGTGGCGGGTGACATGAAGGTGGCAGGAGAAGCCAAGTGTGTAGTACGATTTTCGTTGGTGAGGAGGCACAGTAGGATGATGCTGTCCACTTAGTGTGGCGGGCGAGCACAATAGGATAATGCAGTCTACTTAGAGTAGCGTGCGAGTAGGATGGATAGGTGCCGGATACTTTTAAAGCAAAAGACACAATGAACTGGTGCGGTATGCTCCATGTGGCACAATGAGCACAATGCGCTAATGCAGGATACTTGCCCCTCATGGGAAGACCATCTTCATCACCTTGACATGATATGATATGGCATTTTGTAACGCGCCTATACACAAGTGTACACCTTGAATATTTATTGCAGGCTCTTGAATAGGCCCATCTGGATATAAAGGCGACCAAATGTCAAATTGGTCAGAGCAAAGTGGTATACCTTGGACATGAGGTTGGAGGTATTGAGATTAGGCCCTTGCCTAGCAAAGTACAAGCTGTACAGGACTGGGCCACCACCACTACTCAAACCCAAGTGAGAGTTTGTCTAGATCTCACTGGGTACTAGAGAAAGGTCATTGAGAACTATGGGAGCATAGCTTCTCTCCTGAATGTCATCGCCTCTCCAAAATTTCCTAAGAAGGTCAGATGGAATGAGGAGCATGCCAAGGCATTCACAGGGCTGCAACAAGCCCTCTGCAAAGCTCCAGTCTTAAGAGCTCCTGATTACAACCAATCCTTTATAGTACAAACAGATGCTTAGTACAGACCATGCCAACTAGTCTATGAGTATTATCAGATAGGGGCATTTGTGTTTTCCCCACTGTACTCAGGAAGCTGGAGAACTTGCTCTATTATGGCTGCGAGTAATCTCCTCCCAATTGGACCATTCTTAGGATCTTGCAAGAACAGATGAACACTAGTAATTCTCCCCACAAGTGCAGGGTATGCACGAAGAATGAAGAGAAAAACTGTAAGAAAGATCCGATAAATGTGGCATTTAGACACTACTATGGGTCCCCCCAAAAAGAAACTCAGTGAGAAAGGAATCAGAGAACTGTTCCCTTTTACAGTCGTTGAAAAGGAACTCCAGATCTGACATCTTTCCTTCTCGATCAAGACTTAAATGTGTCTCAGTCCAATGTTAGCAAGCTCCTGTGGCTCAAGAACAAATAACTTTCTTTCACTCCTTTTTTAGCAATTTAAAAGTGTCCCGAAAAGAACCACTGTCCTAAGTATTCTTTATCTGTTGATTTGACAGTCTCTGCGTCCTTCTTCCTCATCATGGATCTCGTCTGCCCGTGCTGAGGTTCTTCCCCGATGCTTGCTTCCGATTGGGGTGAGGGTAAAAGGGTTCTCTAGCATAGATCTTTACATGTCCAAGAAATATCCATGCAGGTTGTCCTAGCACTTTCACTGCTGACAGCGTTACGTCCTCCACAACAAACGGGCCGTTGAATCTCGGCTCGTGCCACTTCCTTGTGAAATTCCTAATTAGGATCTCATCACCGGGGAAAAGTTTGGAAAGACGTAGTTCTTCAAATCCGGTTGTTGTATGGTCTCCATCTGTGTTCTAAGCCCCACACCCCTTTCTCTTGAGCGGATCTAAAATGACAGATACTTGTAGTCATACATGTTAAGTAAGCATGTAGCTCCTTTTCTAACAATTCTGCGGTTGTTTGCGCATCACTTCTAGTTCTAGATGGAGGTGTGAGCGGTGTCCTCATCTGCCTCCGTGTCACTATTTCATGGGGCGTAAGATGATGGTCAGAGCCTGGTGGATTCCTCAACACATATAATGGAAGTGGAAGGCAATCTAACCAACCTTTCTTCAATGTAAGCTTCAATTTGGCTATCCTTTCTTTAAGCAGGCCATTGAGTCTCTCATACACCCTGTTCGCTTGCAGGTGATAAGCCGATGAAAACCTGTGCTTTATACTAAGCAACAAGCTTATTTGCTGAAAGACTTCATTGATAAAATGAGGGCCATTATCAGATCTTAATACTTAACATATTCCCCACCTAGGAAACACTTCCTGTACTAAAGACTTCGCTGGGCAGGTGGAATCTGGATGTGTACATGGACCAGCTTCAATCCACCTTGAAAAGGGACATGCTAACACTATCATATACCTGTATCCATTACAGACCTGCAGCATAGCGACATAGTCAATTTGTAAATGCTAAAAAGGACTATTAGGTCTCAGGATAACTCCTCTAACTGTACGCAGTGTGTGCCGAGCAGTAAACCTTTGAAATACGATGCAGTTTACTACATACAATGCAACGTGTTGTATCAATTTTGGTATGAACCATTCCTCCGCAATAGCTGCTGCAAGGATTTCTCTAGTGACATGCACAGGGTAGTACAGCTGTTCCAACGCCACCCTTAATAAGGCTACAGGCATCACCGGTTTACCAGTGCTTTCCTGTCGCCACAATGCTTCGGAAGGAGTTAAAGAAAACCCCCTCCACGTCCACAGGTCTCTCTCATCCTGCGGCGCTTCCCCTTGTATTTCCATCAACCGAGTCTTAGCCAGGTTACTAAAGCTTTCATGCACCCTCACCATCACCACCATGCTTTCATTCACATCAGGTGTATCAAATTTCATAATAACTTCTGAACATGTATTTTGTATTGCTTCCTTGTCTGCAGCTTGATTTCCACGTGAGATAAAATCTTCTCTTTTAGTGTGAGCTGCGCATTTAACTACTCCGATAGCTACTGGGAGTTGTAGTGCTCTAATACGTCTGTCCAATAGGGGGCATATTGCACTGGAGGTAGCCCCGCTCAGAGGAAGCCCCTCCTTTTCCAATTTGCTAGCCCTGAGTGTACCGTCAACAACACGTAGGCGCAGACACCGTACACGGTTACTTCCTGGTCTGCGTTTTTCTCACATGTGACAATCAGTGCCACTAATTCTGCAGCCAGTGCTGAAAAGTGAGATGGTAGCCGGGCACTTATCAATACTTCAAACTCCCCATTGGCCATGTGCTTCACCACAGCGGCACCTGTATATATCTTTGCCCATCTTTCTGATTGATTCTAGAAGAACCATCAATAAAGAGAATCTCCCCAGCTGCTAAAGCATTCTCTTTCACCCTCGGTATCTCATCATAGAATTCTTTATAATTCGAGCAATCATGTGCATGTTCGTCTTCTGCCAGTGGTTCGGCTATAAACATGTCAGGGATCACTATTGTACATCAAACTATTTTAATTGCTGGTATGGATAGCACCACCTCATAGGCAGAGGAAGCCCTTTGAGAAGTCAACGTACCTTTAGGTTTTTCCAAAATGGCAAACAAAGCATGTTCAACAAATAACATCATAGAGCATCCCATTACTATGCTGGTAGCTTTCTCAATGTGAACGCGGCGGCTGTCAAAGATTGCCCACAAGGAAAATGACCCCTCATTACTGGGTCCATAATCCCACTGTAATATGCTAGAGGCTTGTACCCTTACATGGTTCTCTGCGTGAGTACTGCTGTCATGACTGTGCCATTCGTGTGCAAGAATAAGAAGAATTCCTCAGCATAATTGGGAATTCAAAAAACTGGAGCTGTGCAAATTGCCTTTTCTAATTAATCAAAACCTTCCTCCATTTCTTTAGTCCAGACAATATTTTCACCCCCGAGTTGCCTGTGCTTTTTTCAAAGCCTGCAACAAGGGCCTTATATATCAACTGTAATCGAAGACCCATGCCCTCACATAATTGCATAGTCCCAAAAAAGCCTCATCTCTCTCAGGAATAACTTTCTTTCCTTCATGCGAAATTAACTGACCTATGCATAAGACCTCTTCTTGGCAATATTGTAATTTCTCCTTGTCTACGTTATATCCTTTCTCTGCGAGAATAATCATTAGCTGAACTGAGTCATGTCTGCACTCTTCCTCTGAGGTGCTACAGACTAGGATGTCATCTACATATTGCAGCACACTTTGCAAATCAATATTGCTTAAGTCCATCTGCAGGACTCTATTAAAAATCGATGGAGTCACAGTACCCCTGGGGTAATCTCGTGCTTTTTCACTTAGTTTGTCTGAACGTAAATGACACCAGATCTTGAGAATCCTTATGCAATGGGATTGAGAAAAATGCATTTTTCAAGTCAATCACAGTGAAATATCACGCCTCAACAGGGATATTACAAAAGATTGTCGCCGGATTAGGAACTAGAGGAAACTTGGCCTCTACAATCTGATTAATTTGATGTAGGTTTTGCACTAAACGCCACAACCCCCCTTTACTTTTTTTCAAAGGATACACTGACATACTGCACAGTGACTCTGATGTCACTAAAATACCTTGTCCCATCATGGCAGATATCGTCTTGAAAATACCTTCTTCTGCCTCTGGAGACATGAGATACCGTCATGTTTGAGGCAAAATTGCTCCTGGCTTCAGTTTAATCTTAACTTCTCCAGCCCCTTTCAACAGGCCTAAGTCATTGGGGCCTGTTGTCCATAATGAAACTGGCACTTTCGGCATGTCTTCATCAAAAAACTCGGGACGCTTCAGTGCTAACATCATTTTTTGTGGAATCTCACGTTTTATTGCTCTCCCCCAATAAGTGATACTCATTTCATATACCACTTTGTCATCTGACGGATGGTCTCTGAACATATCTGACATACCTCATGTCCAACATATAGGTGGTCTCCTAATTTGCCCTGCATGCATGTTTTGACTATCGTTCTGCGTGTTTTGAAACCCACTCTGATTATTTTGGAAATTTCCCCCGAGTCCTCTGGAAGCCTCTACCTCGGAAACTTCCCCTACCCCGTGGTACAAATCCATTATTACCTTGATTGAACTGCCTTTGGTTATTCGCCTGTGGCATGCCTGCTGGTTGCTGTGAACCTGACTCTTCTCCGCTAGTCAACATCGCCCCTTCTATGGCGTATTTTGACAATTTCTTCTGCACTAATTTCCTTTCTTCACCTTTCCTAGCATCATCTTTCTTTCGGTTCTTCTTCTGCAGTAATCTGCAATAATGCACAATTGTTAGCTGTATTTCTGACCATGGTTTCGCTTACATTCCCGCTAACTTCTTGAGCTGCTTCTGTACTAGGTCTGGCATCCCATGGCATAGTATATGGTAAAATACAGGTATAGATTTCCCCCACGGCTCGTGAGTTTCCAAAGACCAGTGCTCTTGGAAATTTTGAATGTAAACAAGAGGATTCTCCCCTTCCTGCATCTTCCTTGCCATTATAGCTCCCATATCTGACATATCCGGATATAGCACTCTAAGCGCTTTGAAGACTGCCGCTCTACAGTTATTAAAGGGTGCTCCACCGTGAGCTGTGTTCTGTGCAGTGACACTTGAGTATCCTGCTCTCGACCAAACATCGTCTGCTCTCTTCCCAGGGACAGCGGCTAGAAGACCTTTAATGTCTCCTATAGCTAACATGGTTCCTCCTGTCATTTTCTCCAACTCATATATCCATTTCCCAGCACCGGAAGTTAAACTCGGAAGTTTACACCTCAAATTATCCTTAATTATCTGTGGCCATGGTATATACTGTGGTCTGGCTCCTGTTTTCTCTAACGAAAGGAAACTCTTTCTCTAACAAAGGAAACTGCGAGATTCCAAACTCACATTCGTCCATAACCTGCTCACATAAGGTGGTGAATCCCCCCTCTAACTATGGGATTGCCTTGTGGGTCGATCTAGCCGCGCCAGAGAATCGGACGCCCAAGATTTAGGTAGGTCTAGATCGGACCATCTCACTTCTCTGTCCATCAGAGAACATCCTTAGGACCACATGCGTCACCTCCCTCCTCCCCTCGGAAGGTTTCTCTGTCCTCGTCTGACATATCCTGTCCCCAACTTGCATGGCTTCCCTCTTTTTCGTATCTATTCAAAGTTAGCCTGTGTAAAGACAACTCTTTATGCCCGAAAAATGTATACAAGCTTCCCTCTCTGTCATATAACTGCGTACTTTCGAGTCTATCGTTTTTACCCTTTCCTTTCGGTTCGTTCTTAGTCCTCATCTCATGATAGACCTTATTGATCGCATCCCCAATGCTTCTAGAGTGGAACACATCCTCTACATTTGCTCTAGACAGACCTGGCATTGGTTCATGTGTCGGAAAGAATTCTTCTATGCCCTCGAATGCTACCACTGCATTAGGATCCATTAATTATTTTTCTACACAATCAATGTCACATGCTTTCTGCCTTCTCTTATGTTCTATTTCATCATCAAACTCCCTTTGCTTTCTTGCTTCTTCTCTTACCCTTTCCTCGTCTTTTCTATTCATCTCTCTTCTCTAGTTTTCCGTACATATTTCTTTGTCTCTGCGTCTTTGTATTCTTTTATCCCTTAATTTCTGTTCTTCCTCTCTTTCCAGCTTGTCTCAGTCTTCGATTGACCTCTGTCTATTATCGTACTTTCTTCGCTCCTCTGCCCTTTCCTGCTTTTTCAGCTGTTCGTCTTGATACAGCTGTTCCCGTCTTTGTCTATCCCTCCTTCTTGCCCAATCTTCTTTCAATCATTCTTATCGTTCTGTCTTTTCCATCTTGTTCGTCTCAATCTTTTTGCCTTACTTCTTCAATGCTCTTTCCATCAAGTTTGAGCCAAAGGTGACTGCCCATCCATTCGTTCTGTATGAGCGCTACCTCATCAGCCTTATCCTTCTCTCCTTTCCATCTCTTTATTTCCCATCCTATATCTAAGGATGTACTTGTTCGATCACTTCTTTCCTGGTCCCTCGGGTTTTTAGAGAACACCTCTCTTTCAGGAATCTTCTCTGGACTTTCGTTGCTGCTATGTGCAGGCGACTCATATGCCGGATTGCTGTACCCTGTTGCTGCCTTAAGTTCTCTTAATGGGTACACTTAGTCATCCTTCGTACTATCGCCTTTCACTTCAGGCGTGGCAGGGAAAACAGAAGGCTCCTTACCCCCCCTCTTTGCATATGTTAAGTACCCAATCTTCAGGAGACGGCTCTTCCCTTTCTGCCTGGTACATTTTCCAGAGCTCTAAGCTCGCTAGGCTTTTATCTAACTTCTTTCCTGTGCAAGTATGTCGTCATATGTTGCAAAACTGCCTTTGAGATTGATCCCCCTTGTGGCCATGGCATGAACATTTCATCTGCCGTACCCTTAACCCATTCCGGACTGTACTGCTCAAGCTTGGTTGCATGTTTTGGCAACTGCTTGCATAGATGTATAAGCGGAGTAATATCCTCCATTTTGACTTGTCACACTTGACTGTCAATACTCACCTTTACACTTTGCAATTTTCAAAAATACGTTTCAGATAAATAATGCAATATGATCATGCACCAATCGTCGCAGCTCCAAGCCTCCTCTATGATGATTTATTCCAATCTATTTATTCACTAAACACCATCAATTCAATTTAACTAAAAAAAGAAATAATAAAATTTCAAGTCTCCATGCTTTCTTTTTTACATCTCTTAATTTGTCTATTATTTCTTCATCTCATATATATTCATACAACACATAGAACAAACTGACCCATTCGTTCGGCCTACATGGAATACATTACTCACAGTAATTGTATTTCTGGTGCTTGTATCTGCTTAGATTCACATTCTATGCATAGGCCATCATCTAGTGGAAGCTGTGGAGTATTACATTTGTTTTTTGAAACTCGAAAATGGGTGTCGAAATAGGGCGTGCCAGTAATACTATCCCTATTGTGACATCCCCTGTACCCATAATCCGTAACGTGTGTGGGTTCCTCAGATTGTAATTTTTCTGACATGAGGTAGCATGAGGAGTAGTGTGAGTAAAGAGTTCCCAACAGATACATACATACATACATGGAAAGCTCAAGTAAACATCTATGCACCTTCTCTCAGGGGAAGAAGGATGAGTGCATGTGAATCTAAGCAAATACAAGCACCAGAAATATGATTACGGTGAGTAATGTATTCCTTCTGATGCTTGTGTAATCTGCTTAGATCACATGCTATGCATAGAATAGCGAGCAGTGATATGAGAAGGTGGTGGGTTGTGAGAAAGAGTAGCGGCAAATAGATGTTTTAGAACCGCATGTTCCACCTGTATATCTGTCTTGGAATGTGTATCAATGCAGTAGTGCTGAGTGAAGGTGTGAACCGAGCTCCATTTAGCTGCTTTGCAAATGTTGTCTAATGGTACGTTTGCGAGAAAGGCTAATATAGCCCCAGTGCCCCTTGTGGAGTGGGCTCCAGGTGTAAAAGGCAGTGTCTTTTGTGATAATGAATAGCGTAACTGTATACATTTGACTATCCATCTGGAGATTGCTCTCTTTGAAACGCACTCTCCTAATCCTGTAGACATGGAGACAAACAGTTGATCTGTCACCCTAAGCAGTTTGGTTTCATCTACGTAGTAGGGAACCACTCTCCTTACATCTAGTTGGTGGAGTTTTACCTCAGCTGAGCTGGTGGACCTTTCAAAGAAGGCTGTGAGCTCAATAGACAGGTGTACCTGAAACCTAGAAATACATTTAGGTGACAATCTAGGGTGAGTCCGTAAAACCAATTTGTCCATATATATGACAAAGAAGGGGTCTTGCACTGACAAGGCTTAGATCTCGCTGACTCTTCTTATGGAAGTGATCGCCACTAAGAAGGCAGTTTTATATGTAATGTCTCTAAGGGTAGCCTGTTGCAAAGGCTCGGAGAGGGGTCCCATGAGTTTTGCTAGCACTAAGTTTAAATCCAAACCACACTGGGGGTTAGAGACTGGAGGATGTATTCTTTTTACACCCTCCATGAAAGCTTTGATGACTGCCGCTTTCCACCATGAGATTTTACTTTGAGAGGTGGTGTATGCTGATAAAGCTGCTAGGTGGACTTTAAGAGAATTAAAGACCAACCCTGAATCCAACAGGTGGAGCATGTAAGTAAGAATGTCTGAAGGTATACACTCTATGGGATTGATCTGTTTAGATTGGCACCAAACGACAAATCGTTTCCTTTTGTTGAAATAGCAGTGCCTAGTGTTTGGTTTCCGTGCTTCCTTTAGAATGTTCATGCACCGTTGTGGAAGCTTAAGCTGTCTGAACTCTATGACTTCAGGAGCCATGCTGCTAAGTTCAAAGAGTGAGGTTGTGGATGTAACGTTACTCCCCCGTGTTGAGTCAACAGGTTGACCTGGTACGGGAGCTTGATGGGATCGTACATCGCCAGCTTGCGCAAATGTGGATACCACGGTGGACTCGCCCACATAGGAGAAATTTGGATGAGTGTCATTTGTTCCCTGTGTATTTTGTTCACTATCCTGCTGATTAATGGAGTCGGGGGGAAAAGCGCAAGCAAATATATCTGACCAGTTCATCCATAGGGCGTTCCCCTTGGAGAGTGGCTGGGGAAATCTGGATGCGAAGTCTGGGCTTTGCTTGTTTTCTCTTGTAGCGAACAAGTCTAGAGAGGGGTAACCCCAAAGAGAGAAGATGTGGTCTACGACGTCTGTGTGTAGTTTCCACTCGTGCTCTTCTGGTAGAGGGTCTCTGCTGAGAGAGTCCGCTAGTGTGTTTAGTATCCCTGGAACATGTTGGGAGGACACGGTCATCCCTCGTCTGAGTGCCCACTTCCATAATTTCTGCGCCAGTTTGGACAGATTTGGAGAGTGTGTACCTCCTTGTTTGTTGACATAGAACCTCGCGGTTGTGCTTTCTGTTAGGACTTGTACCGACATGTTCGTCAGATGTTCCTCGAAGGCTTGTAGGGCTTTGAGGACTACCAATAACTCCAAAACATTTATGTGTTTCTGTGCAGTCACTTGTGACCACAGGCCGTGTGCTGTTTGGTGATGATAGTAGGCCCCCCACCCGGAAAGGGACGCGTCCATCGTGACGACCGATTGTGCTTCTGGTTCGTGGAAGGGCTTGCCCTTGAGTAGATTTTCCCTTGACCACCAGCGTAAGTTCTGAACCAGTGTTGGCGAAACAACCAGTAGATCGTCCCACTGACCACTTGCCTGAGACTATTGTTTCGCCAACCATTCCTGCATTGGTCATATGCGCGGGCGTGTGTGGGGGACTAGGTAAATGCATGATGCCATCATACTCAGCAGGCGCATTGCTTTGCGTACGCTTATCCGGAGACCGGCTTGATACTAGGGTATTTGCTGAAGCATATGTTGCACTCTTTCCATGGACGGGTAGGCTAAGCCTGTCTTTGTATCCAATACAGCTCCTAGGAACTGTTTTGATGTGTTTGGTATTAGACTTGACTTTTTCTCATTTACTGAGAAGCCCAATTGGAAGAGAAGGTCTATTGTCCTTTTCGTGTTTGTCTTGCAAAGCTGGTAGTTTTCTCCCGTGATCAGCCAGTCGTCCAGGTATGGGTACACTGGGATTGACTTCCTGCGTAGGTGCACTGCCACCACCGCCAGTACCCTGGTGAATACCCTTGAGCCGAGGCTATACCAAAGGGCAGTACCTTGAACTGATAGTGTTGGTTTGCTACTTTGAATTGCAAGAATCTTCTGTGCGCTGGGAACATTGAGATAAGAAAATAGGCATCTTTCATGTCCAATGTTGCCATGTAATCCGCCCTTTTTAATAGAGGGATCACTTCGTGTAGCATTGTCATGCAAAATGAAATGTTGTGGTTTTACAAATTTGTTTGCAGGGCACAGATCTAGTACCTGGTGCATGGTCAGATCTTTCTTGGAAACAAGGAAGTACGTTGACTAAATACCCTTGTTTACCTCTTTGTGTGGCACAAGCTCAATGGCGTCCTTGAGGAGTAGAGCTTTCACCTCTTCTAGCAGGATAAGTTGTTCTTCCTGCGATGGTTTCTTTTGGCGTGGGGGGAGGTTTGACGGTTTTCTTTGAAGCTCTATACAATAACCCCCATTCACTGTTGATAACACCAATTTGTCCGATGTTACAGCCTCCCATGCGTGGGTGTAAAATGATATTCGTCCCCCGACTGGGGAGGCATGGGAGGGAACCCGTACCGGGGCGTCATTGCTTAGAGGGTGTCCCTCCACCGCTGGTGGAGAAACCTCTCCCTCTTCATCGGCCCCTGGGGTAACCCTGGGTGGCTTGTTGATTTGTATTCCAAGAGGAACCTTTGTTTTGGTTGTATCCTGTTCCTCTTTGTGCGCTTTGCCCCCGAAAGCGATGAAAATTACCACCTCTTGGTGGTTGTCTATTAGTCAGTTGACCAAGTGATTTGAGGGTCTCATATTCATCCTTGGCAGACTTGAGGGCGTCTAACTGCCTTCCCAAAAAATACATTTTGCTCCACTGGCATATTTAGAAGGGTAGCTTGAGTCTCAAGTTTAAACCCTGATTGTCTAAGCCAGGCATGTCTTTTTAAATTGGTGGCTTCAGCAATAACGCGTCCAGCGTTGTCAGCTGCGTTGAAGTTATTCTTTAAGAGGACGACTGCGGTAGCTCTGCCTTCGGCAGCCAGAAGGGAGAGTTTTGCTTTCAGCGGATCTGGCGCTGACTCTGCTAGTGCTTTTACCTCATCCCACTTTGTGCAGTCATAGCTGGATAGCAAGGTGGAGTTGTTTGCTATACGTGCCTGGTATGATGCAGTGGACACTATCTTCCTGCCCATGGCATATCATTTTTTGCTGTCCTTGTCCGGAGGGGCTTCGGAGAAGGACAAGGGGGTACCAGCTCTTTTGCGGGGGGTTGGAAGGTGCAGGTCTGAAGAGCTTTTTGATCCTAGGGTTTACTGCCCTGGTATCGTTAGGTTGTTCTAGGGAAGGTTGAATCCTTCTTTGGACCGATTTGAGTAGGGGGATGAACTGGGTTGCTGTTTTTTTATCGGCTAACATATTCTCAGCAAAATCTCTGTCCTGTTGGAACTCTTGTGTTTCGATGCCGCCCTTATTAGTATAGCATTAAATAGTGGCTTGTTATCAACAGGGGAGTCTGGTAGGACAGGCTCTTGCAGGACTGCAGAGTCCATTGCAAAAACTACCAACTCAGTCTTCCTGGTCTTGGTCGTCCTCTTCCCCGTCGTCGTAACCTTTGATGTGCCTATAAGGGGGTTGGTTCACTCTCCTCTAAGTATTCCCCATCCCCTACATCCTGATCATAAAGATCATAGGAGACACGAGGAGTCTTTTGTGGTGGTTCAACTGCCAATTCTATGGTGGGTAGCGATCTCTTTTTATAGGGTACACCCGATGCCTGTGACTGAGAGGCTGTAGGTGTTATGTTGGAACTAGGCGCCTGTGTAGTGGGAGGCGTAGTGTTTAAGTTCTGCAGAATTTGAGGATGTTTTTCAAAGAAATTTGCTACGCAAGTCATGCAACTCATGACTTGGTCAATGTCGTCTGCAGAACATTTGGCCGAACTGGGTATTACCCCTGGGTAGGTGGAGGCAGGGGTGGGGGTATAAGGTGTATGTTCCTCTTCTTTCTCAAGATTTATAGGGTCAGGCTGATGTGTCTCTTCTTACTGTCTTGTAGTATCCTGAAAGGGCATACCTTTATGTTGGCCAGAAGGTTTTTTAATCTTCTCCCTGTGAAGTGAGCCCCTTTCTCTAGAGGAAATGGATCTGTCTCTCTCCTTACGGTCCCTGCTCTTAGAAGATTTTTTTTTTTTAGCTCGGGGTGGAAGAGGTGGTTAAGGAGGACTCCCTGGACTTGTCCCCGGATGTAGGCCAAATTTCGACTGCGGGGATGGCTTGCGCTGCGTCTTTCGCCGTCCTGTGGCCGGACAGAGGAGTATCAAGTCGGGTGACTTTGGTTTTGACGGGCTTGTCATGCAGCGGTCGCTCGGAGCACCCAGAGGACAAAGGATCAGATGATCTGCCCTTCACCATCGACTCTCGGTGTGCGACCTTACTTGCATCGCCGTGGGGTATGTGTTTGTGGGGGAGTGTGGTGACCTTGCTGCCGGGTGTCTTCCCCATAACAGGACCGCTGGCCTGTCCACTAGGGTCGGGGGCTGGCACTGGGGAACGCTGGGGCTACCCGTCCCCCTCGCCGTCCGAAAGGGACGGGGTCGCTGCCATTGTTGGATGCCTCTCGACGTCTATGGAGGCCTCGGCCTGCATGGCGTGATGGGCCCAACGTTTTGTTCGCCTGTCCTTGAGGGTTTTCGGTCGGAGTAGTTTACACGCCTGACAATGCACCTCATTGTGGTCTCTATTTAAGCAGAAGTTACATACCCTATGCTTGTCGACCCATGTGAACTTCCTATTACAAGAGGGGCAGAACTTAAAAGGAGTACGCTCCATAACGTATGTAGGCAGCTGGGTGGGTATGGTAAAAAGTGGGAATATACATGTTTATGTCCACCCCCCACTCTCCCTACTGTAAGGCCGAGGCCAAAAGGGCCTTCCAAGGCCAGGTGGCGCCGTCGAACTCTTCGTCCGACGATCAGCTTCAGAGTCTTCTTCAATCTTTACTGCGTCGAATCACGCTGTCGGCAAAGGGACAGGAAAACACAGTAACTTAATTAATACATTTCAATGGCGTATGTCGAAAATGGACCCTGCTTATATTTAGCGACTACTGCTTATATTTAACTACTGAGGAACCCACACGCGTGATGGATTATGGGTACAGGGGATGTCACAATAGGGATAGTATTACTTGCACACCCTATTTTGACGCCCATTTTTTGAGTTTCGAAAAACAACTGTAATACTCCACAGCTTCCACTAGATGTCGGCCTATGCACACCATGTGAATCCAAGCAGATTACACAAGCATCAGAAATATATTTAGCCTACGCTCCTCAACACTATGGGCCTCATTATGAGGCTGGCGGTAGCAGCCGTCGGTATCCATTTTTTTACGGCACCCGTGAATGGGCAATTACCGGGTCATGCCGAGTTTAGCAGACCCGGTAATTGCCCATTCGTGGGTGTCGGTAATAAAGGGACTTCCCATCCCCATTCGGCCCCATAGGGCTCAATGGGAATGGGGAGGGTGGTAACACTGGTACTGTTAATAACGGTACTGGTATTACCATCAATTTCTGCTCACGGTGCCGGTACTGTAATTAGACGGTCAGACCAGGTGGCTGCAAGGGCACCCTCAAGCAGAACTCGTAGTATGGTGGCATAGTAACAACGGTGCCGGTAGCGATACCGGCGCCGTTGTTGGCTTACCGCCATACTCGTAATGAGGCCCTATATCTCAATTCACGTTCTTCGTGATACCCCTAAAAATACTCCTACAGAGTTTGAGTCATTCTCTTTAGACAGTCTTTAAATGTGTCCGTAGCATAGGTCATCCACTATTGGGATTCTAGATATGACTTCTTCTAATACGTGCTATGACGCAGGACACTGGGCTTACTCTACTGTGACATTCTTCGTCTCACAGTTTCTCAATTGCTTGGCAATCCTTTCCCCGAGTCAATTACTTAACAACTCCTCGACGCTCATCGTCTCGAGTTGTTTTACCCCAGCCTCCCTCCGTTACCTATTTCCCTTTATCACTCTCGTCATTCACTGCCTAGTCATAGATTGCCACCTCACTCAGTTTTACTCACAATTCGCTTTTTCGACTTCTGGCTCTCGTCAACCAGCCTTTTCAACCTTCCGTCCATTCAGCTTCCTGTAGAAATCGGGAGGGGTTTCTGCCTATAAACAAGGGACCCATCTCACCTATGCTTTCAAGCCTTACTTTAAACTAGTTTTATGCTATCTACAGGGAGATACACGTCCTTTCAGCCAAATGGTAGAGGACATCCGATATTGCTGGGACCCCAAAACTTACTATGTCGACGATTCTTTAACCATCATCTCTGCTACCACGTGAACAGGGACAGCCGACCCCAGTACTTTAAGACGAGGTCGCAATACTTTGAGATGAAAGGGGAGGCAGAAGATACTCAAACATCAATAATCAAAACAACTCAGGAAGTTGGCAAGGTTGAACTGTTTTAATGTCAATTATCTAAAACAGGGAGTACAACAGACATCAACGGACGTCTCACAGCATGATCTCAAAGAAGTTCATAAAAAACATTACTTTTATAGCAAAAACCTGTCATTGCTGACGTCAACCTACGTATTTGCTAACGTCATCCAACGTGGCAAACTACAAAAACCTAGTGGCAAATGTGATAGGCTTAAAGGGAACATCTAGGTATATGTTCCATACTAGTCTAAGAAGGTTATAGGCTCTTTAACGTCAGGTGGGACTACTAAGCCCTCCCATCAAACAGGTCACTATGAACGTCACTAAATACACAACGTCCCATTGGTTACACAAGCTATAGGGCTCTTAACTACGCGGCCCCCTATAATTGGTTGGCACCCTAACATCCATCAGTACTTTTCCACCCATGTTAGCAGCACGCAGTCTGGACTTCCTGGTGCTGGTGGGTTGGTCATAACCATAGCTTCCCACCAATTAGCATATCATCCCCTCAGTGGTCTGCACGTTAATTAAGGCTTTGAACTTAGCCTTGGCACTGTCCTTTGCTCTGGAGAATACAAGGGAGTGGAGGCACGCTCTGTCTCCTTGTATAGGTGTGGTTCATCATCTTTGTCCAGGTCCATTCCTCCATGTGACTGAAGTCCACAAATTGGAGCTCTGGTGCATTTAAAATACTATTATTTAATGAACCTGTGAAGTCTTCCTTGTTTTCGGTCACGTCTTCTGAACAGGAGTTTCATTCCTTCACACGATTGTAACTTCTGTCTGATCATCCCAGCCCGACCCAACCCGACCTCAGCTACTTGGGGGGGGGGGTTCAACCTCGCCCTTCTGTAATTCAATTGCTTTCCTTAACTGCAACACCCTGGAAAAAGAGGCCTTCCTTTTCTGGCCCAGCTCTGCTATAATGCGTAGTGGAATCAATAATATATATACATATATATATGCTTGCCGCAATCTATTCACTACATAACTAGCCTCAAGAATACTTTGTCTCTTTGCGTTTCTTTGCATCTGTACCAGAGTAAAATAACTTTATATCTTCATTGTTTCTGTAGCATAAGCCTCTTCATCTGGAGCCGGAGATGTCACTTTTTCTTGATGCTTAATAGAATATCTACATTCTCTTGTCTCTGCATCTCTTCTAGGTGTGTCAGTATTACTTTGCATGCCGTCACCAATCTGCTCTATTGCTCTTTTTTTCATGCTTCTGGGATTTCATTCAAATGGCCATCCTACTGTCTTGTATGCAGGTATGGCTTTCTTAATGGGAACCTTGCTTCCAGGATTCTCCTTGGTATTGGTATTTTCACTGGTACTGCACATATTTCACACTCTGGTTCCCAACATGCAGGCAATATGGGTGAGGTGATTGAGGGGGGTACTTAGCTCCCTCTCTACATAAATGTAACATTTAAAATGAGAAAAGGGATACTCAGTATCTCCACACCACCACCCCTCATAAGGTGGGGAGTGCTGGTCTCAACTTAATAAAATGTAAAATGGATCCAAAGATCTTTTCTACCCTTGGGACGGGAATAGTTTCTTACCTGTAACTCCATTTCTCCAGCATTGGTATCTTTCATGGATTCACATGCTTCGAATATTCCCCGTCGTCAGGCTGGGAATCCTTGGTAAATTATATAGACCTTTTCCATAGGAAAAATGTAGACACTTTTGTGTCCTATCTACGTCATTTTGGGCCGTGTACGCCTGCGCCACTAGGATGTAGAGGTATAAGTAGCCCCGCCCCCGCGGCTCCCTCAGATTTCGACCCCCAAAGTAGCATGGGGGAACATCTGGTTTGCATGCTAGGGGAGGCCGGCGGGCGCATGTGAATCCATGAAAGATACCAATGCTGGAGAAATGGAGTTACAGGTAAGAAACTATTCCCTTCTCCAGCATTGGATCTTTCATGGATTCACATGCTTAGAATAGATTGCATAGCAGTATCCCCCATTGTTGGAGGTGTGTATGCAAACCAATAACACTATAACCATAAATGCATATTTGCCCTGGCTAACCTTTAAAACATAGTACATGCACAGCTTAAAAACAACACTTCAAAGTACATAAGCCAAAAGATATACCCCTTTATTGGGGCCTACCTTATTGAAACAGGTGCTGTAGAACTGCACGACCAATCTGTGTATCCTCAGCATGTTGTTGTTCGAGGCAATAATGCCGGGTAAACGTATGTGGTACCGACCAGGAAGCCGCCTTACAGATATCTCCCAGCAGAATCCCGGACCACAATGCCGATGACGACGAAGTGGATCTCGTCGAATGGGCTCTTGGATGTTTTTCCAGCAGTTTTCCAGCTTTCGAGTGGCAAAAAGAAATGTAGATGACACCCATCGGGACAGTTCTTGTTTTGAGATTGCTTTACCTTTAGCCGAAGGGCCATAAGCCACAAATAGCTGTCTAGTGTCCCTGAGATTTTGAGTGCGATGGAGGTAAAATTTCAGAGCTCTTCTCACGTCCAATGTATGGAGAGTCCTCTCCGCAACAGACGAAGGTGTTGGAAAAAACGTCGGTACCACCATTGAAGAGTGCTTATGGAACATGGTAGGGACTTTAGGAATGAAATGAGGATTCGTAGCCAACACGGCTTTATTTTTGAAAAATCTCAAGTATGGTGGATCGATCACTAACGCTTGTATTTCTGACAGACGTCGAGCCGAAGTAATAGCCGCCAGAAAGGCCAATTTCCATGATAAGAATTTCAATGACGACGATGCCATCGGCTCAAACAAAGCCTTCATTAGCGCTGCTAGAACCAGGTTAAGACTCCAGATTGAAGGAAACAACTTCTTTGGAGAAAAAGTTCGGAACAATCCTTTCATGAAATGTTTAATCAACCGGTCACTAAACAACAGAGTTGAATGTCTCTTCCGAGTAAATCTCGAAATGGCAGCCAGATGCACTTTTATATATGAAAACGACAAACCTTTTTGAGCCAGGAGTAGCAAGTATGGTAGAAGCTGCTCCGGTGTGATGTTAAGTGGATGTAAACCTGGCTGATCCCCGCACCATATGCAGAATCTCTTCCATTTGTATGTATACAAAGCGTTCGTGGACGGCGCCCTTGCAGCTTGCAAAATGCGACGACAATCCGATGGAATTGCTAACGTACCAAACTCGGAGAAATCAGGAGCCAGGCTGTCAGATTGAGGCTGTCTGGGTCGTGATGCCGAACCACCCTTTGTCCTGAGACAGAAGGTTCGGGATCCTCTGGAACCTCATCGGTTCCGCTGCTGAAAGATGGAGTACATCGGAGAACCACACTTGTCTCGCCCAGTACAGGGCCACCAGGATCAACCGACATGGATATCTGTGGACCCATTGCAGCGTCCGACGTATGAGTGGAAACGGGGGGGAACGCATACAAAAACTTGTCTGTCCACGGGAAGGAGACCGCTTCCCTCAGTGAGTCTTGCAGTGGCCACCTGCTCGCGTATTGTGAGCCTTTCCTGTTCTCTCTCGTCGCAAAGAGATCTAGGGCCGGACGACTCCACTTTTCGAAGACACGGTGTAGTTGTTGGTCGTTCAATTCCCATTCGTGTAGTCAATTCATCTCTCTGCTGAGAGAGTCTGCCTGCACATTTTTGACTCCTGGTAAGTGGAACGCCAATAGATATATCCTTTGGCGGAGGGCCCAATGCCAGATTTCCTGGGCTTCGGTCGACAGAGTCCTGGAGCGAGTACCTCCCTGTTTTCTTAGGTAAAACATTGTTGTCGTGTTGTCTGTCATTATGCGTACAACGGATCCCTTTATGCGTGGTAGAAAGGATTTCCGGGCCCAACGCACTGCCCTTAACTCCAGCACTTTGATGTGAAGGTTGGACTCCTCTGATGACCACCGACCTTGAACTTGTATGGAATCCAGATGAGCTCCCCATCCAGTCAGAGAAGCATCTGTCACCACTGTCATCTGGAACATAGGTTCCAGTAAGGGCATTCCTTTTGTTAGATTTTTGGAGATTGTCCACCACTGAAGTGCCTGCACGAGCTTGCTGCTGATGGTCAATTTGTCCGACCAAAGCCCTTGACTCTGTGCCCATCGATCTGTCAAGAATTCCTGAATGGGCCTCATGAAGAGACGACAATTGTTGATTAAGGGTATACAGGACGCCATGGTCCCCAGCAGGGACATGTACCTTCTTACTGACACTCTGGTGTTGACTTTCCATTCCTATGCTTTGTGTCGTAGTTTCATAACTCTTTCGACGGATGGTTTTACCAATCCTGACTGTGTCTGGAACTCCGCCCCCAGAAAGACCAAGGTCCTTGATGGCGTTAAGGAGGACTTTTCGAAGTTTATTGCGAAGCCCAAACGCTGTAGGAGGGACATGGTGGCATTCAGACTTTCTCGTGCCCATTCCAGAGATAATCCCCTTACTAACCAATCGTCCAGATATGGGTACACATGATGACCTTCCTTCCTTAACCTAGCTGCCACTGGAGCCAAACATTTCGTCAATGTCCTGGGAGACGATTTTAGTCTGAATGGGAGGACCTTGAACTGATAGTGGGTTCGTCCGACGACGAACCGCAGAAATCTTTTGTGTCGTCAACGCATCGGGAGATGAAAGTATGCGCCTTGAAGGTCTAGCGACGACAAAAAAATCACCCGGTTGTATCGATCGGATAACCTCTTGCAGTGTAAGCATTTTGAATTTTAAGTTTCTTTAGCAGCTTGTTGAGAGCCCGCAGATCTAGAATGGGACGCCATTTTTCATTGGGTTTCTTGACCACGAAGTAACGGGAGTACACTACCTTTACTCTTTCTGCCACAGGGACTAGTTCTATAGCCCCTTTCTGCAGCATAAGCGTCACTTCCTGCACCAGTATCTGAAGATGGGATTGTGGCGAGAACACTGGTGGAATGTGTGGCGGCTTGCCCTTGAACTGTAGGGAGTGACCCAGATGTATCGTGTCCAAAACCCATTGGTCCGTTGTTATGCGTTCCCACTCGTCGACGCAACGAGACACTCTGCCCCCCAGGACGTCTTGAAACTTGTCATTGCTGGGTTTTTGCCTGTCGATCCTTTGCCGACGATGAGTAGGAGCCTCGCCTTCTTGAGGACTGATAATCTCTGCCTCTATGAGTAGCTTGGGCTGCTCGTCTGTAGCCTTGGGAAGAGTAGGAGGGTCTACTGAAACCTCGGTCCCTAGGTGATCCAAACCGGGAGTTTCTGGAAGCTCCTCTGAAAGGACGAAAGGAACGAACATTTCTGCCACTCTGGAGGGCTCCGAGTGACCGAGCAGTGTCAGAGTCTGCTTTCATGCCCTTCAAGGCCTCATCCACTTTCTTGCCAAACAGTTGTTCCCCTTCACACGGCATGTCCAGCACCTTGTATTGCACCTCCGGTCTAAAAGTCGTGCACTTAAGCCAGGCTTGCCTTCTTAACACTATGCCGTTATTGATTTATTTAAAACCAGCCTCTGCCAGGTCGACAGCGATATTTATGGAATTATTGGAAGCCTCTTCCCCTTCACATACTAGCAGGTCCAAGATAGGAGCCAAACGATGCCACATCTCTCTATCATACCGCGCCATAATGGCCAGGGAGTTGGCTGCTTTTACTGTAGTCGCACCGACTGACAATACCTTTTTTCCAAACGCATCTTGTCTCCTGGCATCGTTGTCCGGCGGGGTCGTGCATTTGTGTTGCAACCTCGCTTTTCTGGCCGCAGCAGCGGACACCACCGAATCCGGCAAAGGTTGAGACGTCAAGCACTTGGGAGTGGACTCTGGAGCCTTGAATTTCTTTTATAACCGTCCTTTTATCGCCGGTTCTGAGAAAGGATGACGCATGGTCCTCAACCCCTTTTGCCAGACATGGTCCAAAATGGGGATAGAAAACATCGATTTTCTTCTCTTGCCCATATGATCGAAGAGAAAACAATTTTTCTTTGCTTCTTCCGGTGCTAGGCCAAACTCCGCACACGCTTTTCCCATCATTGCATGGAAGGCCCCAATGTCATCCGGCGGTGATGGTTGTGCCGGGCTCTTTGGAGTTTCCATTTCCGCATCCGACTCCCATGTCGGGTCCCTTGATGGGGATAATGAGATGTCTGAAAGAGACCCTTCACGTTCTGACTCCGACTCTGGCAGTTCTCCTTCCTCCGAGTGTGAGCGAGAACGATCCTCCTCAACCGGGCAAGTTGTAGGCATTCTGGTCGTCGAGCGAGGAGCCGGGCCTGGTTCGGCGACGACCGGCATAGCCTGCTGTACCGTTGGGACACTAGTGTGGGGCAACTGCGTGTCCAAACGCTGCAACAGCTTCTGTAACGTGTTCAACACCTCCAGGGACAATACTGCCTGGGGATTCAGCAAGGAAGAGGCGGCTGGGATGGCACTGCCACTCGGGAGCTCCACCGAACTGGTCGCACGTAACCCCAGATCTTGTGGCTGTATGATCGGACCACAGTCATCCTCCGCCGACGAGATGGGGAAGGCTGCTTCTGGTTGCAACAAGGCCTCAGGCAAGATCGGGTCGAAAACCTCCGGTAGCCAACCCGCCGAAGGTGCCACCATCGATGATGACATTTTCTCCATAACTGCTGTTTGACCCGCCAAAGTGATCGCGGGAAGAGCAGGCGCAGATGGCAAAGAAGACGTTGCCGACCTGGCCGTCGTCGACGACGAAGTTTTTGGCGCAGAGCCTTGGGGCGTGCTTGCGGTTTTGCACTCCACTTGTGGGTCGACGACACTCGACTCGAGGTAGAGCCATGGCGATCTCCCGAGGAGGATTTCAATCGATCTTTTCTCTCCTTTTTTGATGAGGAGGAAGAAGATGACGTTTTCTTTGACGAAGAGTCCCTCGCAGGATGTTTATCAGCGGGGTGTTTATCTGATGAACGTGGATTCTTCGTCGGAGGCTCTGTCGACGCAGAGCGACGAGGGGGCACCGGAGATTTAGATCTCGAAGGCAGTAGAGCCTACCTCCGATGCAGGGTACGCACCCGCCCCGTCATTGACACACGGACGAAACAACGCCTTTCCAGACATTTTCGAGGGAAGTCGAAGAAGAAATACGCACAACCTAGCAAAAATAGTAGATATTCGAGGTAATCCCACTACTTTGGAAGACGGTTCATATCTGAGGGAGCCGCGGGGGCGGGGCTACTTATACCTCTACGTCCTAGTGGCGCAGGCGTACGCGGCCCAAAACGACGTAGATAGGACACAAAAGTGTTGAAATTTTTCTTATGGAAAAGGTCTATATAATTTACAGAGGATTCCCAGCTTGACGACGGGGAATATTCTAAGCATGTGAATCCATGAAAGATCCAATGCTGGAGAACTGCAGTTCTCACAAGGTTAGCCAGAGAAAGTTAAAAGGGGAGCCCCTAGGGCAACCCAGCAACAATAGGCACGTATTGCCAAAAAGTTGTCAAAGAGGATAACTTTTAAAAGACACTATGGAGTGTCTTAGAAATGACACCCATAAAAAGAGTAAAAGATTCTGTGAGTGTGGAAAAATGTTCCCACTCACTGAGGTATAAGGAAAAATAATCCACCTGTAAAGCATAAAGTTCTGGGGTTGACACACATCAGGAAGATGTATCATTACTATGAAAATCTTAGCTAACAAAGGGATGTTGCATTCAGAACTTCCCTGTGATCGTTCAATTCCACTCCTGCAACACAGAGTTAACCTCAGTTTTGTCAGGAGCCCTTTCTTCACTCTCACCTTTTTCCTCACAAGTATCTTCCTAGAAACTGAATAACGGTTGCAGCTGGACTATTTGGGTGGGGGGTTAAAGTGGCTTTACAAGAATTCTGAATAGCTATAAAATAGATTACCATCAATTTTATAAACTGCAGAGAATGACAACATTCCCATAGTCCCCAAGCACAACCACCCAGTCGAAAGGTAAGCACAGCCAGTTGAAAATTGAAATATTTTTTGTATGTTAACATTTAAAGAGGACAATTGTAAAGTGCATACTCATCAGGGTTTGTGCCAGCATTGGCATATGGATTCTCTCTCATGGCTCTCGTCTTGGGGTCATAGTAGGCAGAGTTTGGATCCAAGTTTCTTAGGTACTATAGAAACAAATCAAATTGTATGTTAAAACGGAGGTAACTAACATTTTTTAAATACAATACTGTTAAAATCCGGAAAACATTCTGAACCACATTTTATACGTTTTATATTTGCTTCCTATTTAAGATGATCATAGTTTAGATGGAACAGTTTAAGAATATACAAAAGCATGCAAAACAACTTTTATAGATCAATGAATGACTACCCCCACCATTTACCTGGTTGACACCTCTGGGACAAAGCACAACCTTGGTCAAGAACGCAAAGACCTCAGTGTTCTAATGGACTGCAATCTGACACCTACCGAGCAAGCAAAATAACACTAAAGGGTTTAGGCTTTTGCTCATGGGAACAGATTGAATGTATGTATGAACAGAAGCAATGTACTCTTGAGCTTTGCAGAAATAAAGAATCTTAGAGCCCTCATCTCAGTAGACATAGAAAGAGTGGAATTTCTCAACAAGAAAGATACTAATAGCTCTATACTCCATTTCAACTCTAAATTGGTGTTTGATCTAGTTCAATCTGAAAGAGAAAAACTATGCAATCTGGGCTTTGTGGTAGACTTGATTGGTGTAGAGATAGAGAAAGACTCTTGGAGTATAAATGGAAATGTGAATATCAACCGTATGACTTGGGGTAAAGAGGGAGATGTTGATCCTGGTAACCATATGTGCAGAATGGATGCAAAGCAAGTTGACTGGTCCTCTATCACCTCTTCACTGTGGAGGACCCCTAATTGGTGACCAACAGAAAAGAGCGGCTTTGCTTGATCGAGATGTTAAATGCCCCCTTATGAATTGAGTAAGCAGTACACACACAATTGTTGAAGAAAATCTAACTTTTTCTAACAAAAGGCCTTCAGTCCTGATGCCCGCCAAAGTCACACGAACAAAGGGACCAAACCTAGTTTGGTGCGTAGAGACAAACACTAGAAGGACCTTTCCAAAAAGAAATGGGGTAAAAAGAAGACCGGGACATGTTTAAACAAAGGGGCTTAAGGCGCCATCTTGAAAAACATGGCTCCCGTGATTTTTAGCTACCGGTGTTCGCGGTCGGGAAAAATCATGGTAGTTCGTTGTAAAACCACTGCCACAAGCCTTTTCAATAGGAAAGGGTAGCATTTGACTACTACATGAGTGTTTAGACACAGGGGATACTATGTAACCCCTCCAGCACTCCATGGTAAGATGGTGTGTGCTTGGTCTATGAATTTGGAAAAGACTAGTAAAGTCAATTTCACTTTACATTCTCTGGGAAACAGTAGTTTATCCCAGAGAAAGTATTTAAACCTTTGGGAAGTCTAAAATACATCCCTGTGTCACTGCACTGAGAGTGCTGTGGAACAGGCATGAAAAGATGTAGTCTATGGAGTAATCTAAAATTCCATAATCAGAGAACACAAAATGTAAAAAACACATCAAAACGCATGAAAGAATGTGAAAAAAGGCTCACACTCTTTCCAGGTAAAAAAAATCAAGTCCTCAAAATCCAGCAAAGTTGCTGAGGGTCTCTAAGGTGAAGGGACTTAGCACATTTTTGAGAATTCTCCCTAACAATCCATTAAAAGTGTTTTTTAAAAGGAGGTTGTTTGTAAGGAATAAGGGCGGTCCCAATGGTCTGCATGTAAATAAGTTGGGAGGGCTGTGAGGGGGGGAGAAATCTTATTTGTTGGACCCCTTATAACATTAAACAACTTAACGCCGGCTTAGGGTCGATGATGATATCTTCAAGTGTGGAGTGGAAAAATGGGACAATTCCATTTAGCCGTCTATGATAAAACTGTTTCTGATTTATTGTGTAATATGGTAAGTAATGGAACTATAACGGTCCCATGTAATAATGTCGCCGCAAAAATATCGCCATGCAAAAATATCGCCGAAAAATGGCCGTTTTTTGTGGCGACATTATTGCATGGAACATGCGGGGGACACCCCCGCAACCCTGTCCCCATATATATGGTCACCTAAATAATATCGCCACAACATTTTCCCGGCGATATTATTTACGGCGACCATATATATGGCGATATTATTACCTGCTACCACTATAACGCTATAGGAAAGAGGGGAAATTACATCGGCATGAATATGATGATCTGCTGGCAATTAGGATAAATATGAGGAAACAGCTTAGCTTGGAATGTTAATGTGGACAGAGGATGATATGGATTTCAAAATGAAGAAATGTAAAAAGGTCTAACAGGATTTTAGGAATTATTGTAACTATCATAAGGCTAGTATGCTGCAGTATGATGCGGATAATATGTTAAATAAACTTTAAAAAAAATAGATGTTTCTTCATTTTGGTTGTTAGTTAATAGCCTTGAGGTTGCTAATGTGATGGTACAGTTAAACGTGTTTGAATTGAACATTTAAAGAAACTATATTCACTAAATAAAAGTATTAGTACGGTAGCATTTACCGACCCCACAACATCTCAGAGTGTGAATTGGCGGCTATATATTGAAGTATATGATGTTTATAACATCATCCGGAAATGTAATCCCTTTCGAGACGCGGGACTAAATGGGCTTACAAATAACACCTTAAAGTGGGATCCCACAAATTGGGCCATAGTCCTCACAATCCTGTTTGAGAGTATTGTCAATAAATTGGAATTGCCATCTTCTTACAAATCAGCCTATGTTGTGCTTATCTATATAAAGGGTAACATGAGTGAGGCAATTAGCTATCAGCAAATAGCATTAATTGGTGCTGATAGGAAGATATTTGCTACCCTGTTAATGACACATTAGAAAGTTGGGCTCAATCTGCTGGAAGGATTTCCAAACTACAAACAGGGTTCAGACAGGGACACTCCACAAATCTGAATGGCTTTATCATTAGGATTTTACAAGAATATGCTTGGTTAGATCCAACTAGGCGCACTTATAAGTCATCCATTGAATTAACGACCGCCTTTGATTTAGTTGACTGTAAAAGATTGCGGTCTAAACTGAATGCTGGGGTGTGCCACAGGGTCCTCTGTTGTTAATTAGGTGCCTATACGAAGACTCTGGCATAAAAATAAGATTAAATAAGGAAGGTGACCTCTCGGAGCGCATTCAAGTAAGTACAGGTCTAAGACAGGGATGTGTGCTTGCACCAAAGCTCTTTAACCTTTATTTATCAGACATTTTTGAATATCTAGCCCCCAAGTCTTTTTTTGTTTTGTAAATTGAATTTGATTGATTTCAAGATAACATGGAAAGATACTAATAAGCCAGAGGGCGCACATGTTTCTAACACAAGATCTTTCAACTGTTCTTTCCCCCACCCCCAAATCATCCTTAAATTACATCCGCCGTACGTGAGAATTCCAGCCGAGAATATACAACTCCAACATAGAGAGGTCGAGTGCATTTAACTAGAACTGTGTGCTGTCTGAACCACCTCCTGCCTCGGCCGGGACAGAGCGAGACCAAACAGGTTAGTTGCGCGTCACCCTTCTCTACCCAAAACTGTTGCAAAATTGCTGCCATTCCCTCTCAATGCCTGCACTTCCAACATGGATTGCTGCAGTGATGTTTTCGATAAGGTGAATGTTCCTTGCTGTGTCGGACCATTCCTTCAAACTTGGGAGTTCCCTTCTCTTTCAATGCCTTGCAAGGTATGCCCTTGCAACTAATAACAGAAAATGAGTCATATGTGGCAAGGTGCGCCATTGTCCCTCTTGTTATCCAAACCAAAAAGTACCAACATAGGCTCCAACACCCATCCCTCTCTCCCACACCTTTAATCCATCCCAGGACCTCGGCCCAAGACACCTGAACTTTCGGGAATCTCCAAATGTGCCAATAATCAGCTCTGTCTCCACATCCATGCCAGCATAGGGGGCTCACTGTAGGGAACATCTTAGAAAGCTGCACCAGGTCGTATGGCCACAGGTGCAGTAACATCATGGAGTTTATACTGACAGGCTATTGATGTTTTGAAAGCCCTCCTACACATTAACTTCCAAAGGTGTATGTTCAAGTCCAGGCCTAGGTCCCTTTCCCACCTTTGCCGGAGTCCATCCACTGAACCCCCCCAAAGTTTCTAACAATGCCCTATAGAGAAGCGAGATGAGACCCTTCATCTCGGTGTGTCCATCAAGCACCTTCTCTAGGGGCATGAGGTCTCTTTGGATCCGGTCTGCGGTGAAGACCCCTTTCAGCCTGAGATAGAGAAGTACACGCAACCTTTCAACAACCAAACTGGCTTCCAACTCCTGCATTCCTATGAACCTCCCTTGCACCCACCTCTGACCGATCCTGTATAATCCTGCCTCAAACCATTTATGGTATCTCTCCGGTTTGTGTATCTCATCCCATACCAGGGGGGCCCAAATATGGCTCATCGTAGAGGGCCATGTGGTGACTCCTCGCATTCTGGCTCCTTTACCCCACACATCCCAGTAAACTCCCAGGAACGGGTGTTCTCTAATTCTCATCGGGAGCTGTACCCTCGGGACCCACGGCCACTCCCCCACTGTGGCAGAGCGCATGAAATAATTTTCAATGTAAACCCACTGTTTATCCGGGTCCTCCCGCAGGTGTGGTACCATTGCTCTCATTTGTGCAGCTTTGTAGTATAGCATCAGGTCCGGGATCCCCAATCCCCCCGCATCCCCTTGTCTTTGGGCATTATAATGTTATCATATCCCACCCTCGGTTTATGGCTTTGCCAAAGAAACTGCACCATCCGGGACTTGGCCCCCGCAGGAGGGTGTTAAGGTAAGTATCACGTGAATGTTGCGTACCTGTCTGCTTGGTTGCTGATCTTGACGTGGCAGCCAGACTGACAACAGTTGCTTGATGAGCGAGTGACACGAGGATCCAGCCTCTCCACCACCCAAGATTGATACTAGGTGGAAGATGGACCAACTCCCAACGTCACGGGATGCTCTCTCCTGATTAGCATGACGTAGGGACAGTGCAAGCACTAGCAGGAGAGGCGGAAGTTCAAAGTCCTTAGTCAGAAGATTCTTGCCAAAGGGTGAAATCAAGAAGACCCAGTCCCAGAAGAGATGAAGCGGATGCTTAGGCCGACCCAAGTCAAATGCTGGCCGGAGGTGATCAACGAGGAGAAGACAGAGGCTGACTCAAATTTGTCCACAGGAATGCGAGGATCTTGCAGGCAATTGGAAACAGATTATGATAGGACAGGCCAGACAGATGCCACAACTGATTGTCCAAAAGTCCGGGACTGAAACTGGAGAGGACTCAGGCAGGAAGAAGGGAAACTGATCCAAGAACAGGGACACCCAAGAACCAGGGAGAGAGCCTGCAAACAGGGAAGGGAACCCAAAGGGAGCCCAGGAACAGGAAAAGGGAAACCACAGCAAAGCTAGGTCTGGACAAGCAAGTGGTCCCAAGGACCTACTGGAGAGGGAGAACAGGAATGGGAAGGAAAAACCAGGGGCCAGAGCTGCAGACAGGAGCAAAACAGGAAGGACTCGGGAGCCGAGCAAGCAGGCAACACGATCTGGAACAAACCGCTTTGAGACGCGACTTGCTCCCAATCACAGCTCCTTTTTATGGGTCGCCGGCACCCGCGAGGCTTGAGACGCAAGCCATCTCGTTGCCGGGCGCCGGCAGACCCAAAGCGAGGCTTGGAATGCAAGGCCTTCCAATCGCGAGGGCCCAATCCACGGCGCATGCACGGAACCGTGACCGCGGTTTCCCGCGCATGCGCAGACTCCCGATGCTCTTCCCGTGGCGGATCCCCATGCGCGAAAGCGCTGGTAGATACGCCAAGAGGAGGAGGGGAAAGCTGGTGAAGAGAATCCCGGTCTCCAGGTAAGTGGCGTGACACTATGCCCCCTCCCAGGAAGGCCCGGGGCCCCAGGTTTCCAAGGAACCCGACCATAGAACTCATGCAGAAGGCGGGGAGCGTGCACATGCTGGTGCGGTTCCCAAGTGCGATCACAAGCCGGTTACCCCTTCCAATCCACCAAAAAGTGGAGCACCCCCCTACGATAGCGGGCATCGCAAATCTCCTGAACCTCGAATTCGGGGACACCTTGCACTAGGACAGAAGCTGGGCGAGGACAAGAACGACCATAGGTGTCGTCAACATAGGGCTTCAAAAGGGAGACATGAAAAACAGGGGGTACATGCCAAGAATGAGGCAACTGGAGGCGGAAAGCCACAGAGGACAGACGCTTGGTAATCTTAAACGGGCCAAAATACCGGGGAGCCAGCTTTACAGGCAAATTGCGAAGCGGCAGGTTTTTAGAGGACAACCAAACCCTATCCCCAACTTGAAAATCAGGTTCCTCACTCCTCCTGTCAGCCTGAGATTTCATACAATCTTTTGCCTCCTTCAAAGACTTGTGTGCCATTTCGTGTTGCTGTTGAATGGTTGATATCAGGGCATCAGCAGAAGGGACTGCACTGGAAGGCACGGGATGAAAAGGCATCAATTTCGGATGCTGGCCTGTCGAACAGTAGAACGGACTGACTCCAGTAGAGGAATGGACAGAATTGTTGTAGGACACCTCAGCAAGATCTAGACACGCCTTCCAGTTGGACTGGGTAGTGTTAGCAAAACAACGGAGGTACTCTTCCAGAGTCTGATTAGTTCTTTCAGTGAGGCCATTGGTTTGTGGGTGATAAATAGAGCTCAAAGCTCTGTGGATGCCAAGATGGCCACACACCTTGCTCCAGAAAGAAGAGAGGAATTGAGATCCTCCATCTGAAATGATCTTTTCAGGAAGGCCATGTAACCGATACACTTCATGTAGGAAGGCAGAAGCCATTTGGGTAGCCTTAGGTATCTTGTTGAAAGGGATGAAATGAGCATATTTAGTGAAACAGTCCACCACGACCATTATGCAAGTATACCCATCAGAGGGAGGCAGATCCACAATAAAATCAGTGGCGATGGTGTGCCATGGATATGGTGCGAATTCCGTCGGTAAAAGTAATCCCAAAGGCCGTCTCCTGAGAACCTTGGACTGGGCACAAACAGGGCAACTTTCCACATACTTCTTGACCTCACCAGTTCTTGCGTTGCTCTAACTCCTCGATGACCCCCAATTAGCGAATCATGAAAGCCATGCAATATGCTATCACGAATCGCCCCCTTGGGAACGTACAGCCTTTTGTGGAAAAACAGGAGGCCATCATGTTCAGATACTGATGTTCGTCGAAGCAGAGCCGGCCGTTCGGGATCTGTTCGGGTGGCATCTGATATAGACTGTAGATGAGGAGACAACGTCAACAAGAAATGATGAGGAGAAATCAGCAGCTGATCCAGGCTGAAAATCCCTTCCTCCTTCTCGAGGGATCGGGACAAGGCATCCGCCTTCAGGTTTGAGGTACCGTGGACGTAAGTGACATGAAACACAAATGGGGAGAAAAAGAAGGCCCACCTGGCTTGGCGAGGCGTTTGACATTGTAAGGAACGTAAGTACTGCAGATTGCAATGATCAGTACGGACCTTCACAGAAAAGCGACCCCCAAGTAGATGATGTCTCCATTCTTCAAATGCGTTTTTCATGGCAAACAGTTCTTTCTCAATAACCGCATAATTCCCATCACTGGGGTTCAGCTTGCGTGAGAGGTAAGCCACTGGATGTTCAACAGACGTCACAGGATCCTTCTGCAGGAGGACAGCCCCTACGGCGAAGTCCGAAGCGTCTGCCTCCACAATGTAGGGTAATTCATCCTGAGGGTGACGCAGAATAGGAGCGGTCATGAAAGCGGACTTCAGGGTGTTGAATGCCCGTGTAGCAAGAGAATCCCACTTATAAGTAATCTTGCTGCTGGTCAACCTGGTGAGAGGCGCTGTGATTTGAGAAAAATGTGGGCTAAAACGCCTGTAAAAATTAGCAAATCCCAAGAAGCGTTGTAAAGACTTTACATCATGGGGTTGTTTCCACTCTTGAATAGCTTAAACTTTCGTGGGATCCATTTCTATGCGGGTATGATTGATCACAAATCCCAGGAACTCTATTCTAGGTTGATGAAAGAAGCATTTCTCTGCTTTGGCGAATAAATGATTGAGAGATAAGCGACGAAGGACTTCACGTACATGCCCTACGTATTCTTCAAAAGATTTGGAGAAGACCAAAATGTCGTCCAAATATATCCAGACCGAAATGCCTATCAGGTCACCGAAGATGTTATCCATGAATCGTTGGAAAATAGCTGGGGCATTGCATAGACCAAAGGGCATAACCCTGTATTCATAGTGCCCAAAAGGAGTCTTAAATGCAGTTTTCCATTTGTCCCCGTTCTTGATATGAACCAGATGATAGGCTCCTCGTAAGTCGAGCTTGGTGAAAATCCGGGCCGTGTGGAGGGTTTCCAGGATACTGCGAATCAAAGGTAATGGATATCAATCCTTTGTAGTTATATTGTTCAATTGCCGGTAGTCAACACAAGGTTTCAAAGTGCCTTCCTTTTTTTTTCACAAAAAACAAGGGGAATCCTGCAAGCGACTTGGACGGCGTTATGTACCCTTTTCTTAAACAATCCGACAAATAGTCCTGTAACACTTGTCTCTCGTCCTGAGTTAAAGCATACAGTTTCCCATGGGAAATCTCAAAGCCTGGCAACAAATCTATGGCACAATCAAAAGTACGATGAGGTGGCAAGGGTATATCTCCTGGCTCAGAAAATACATGTTCAAACTCGGCATATACTTGTGGAATCTGGGAAATGGAACAAAGACTAGCCCCCTCACCAAGGGATTCCAAGGGAGTTGAGGAGACCTGAGTTGGAGCTGGCAGACTGCACTTCTGAACACAAAAGGCGGAAGAAAAGGACAGGGTGTGAGATCTCCAATTAATAACTGGATTATGATGTTGCAGCCAAGGTAACCCCAAGACCAATTTGTAGGTAGGAGACTTAATCACATCCAAAGCGAGATTTTCCAGGTGGTTGGCAATCCGAAGAGTCAGACCCACTGTGTGCAGTCGGACGGGTCCAGAAGACAAAGGAGTACCATCGATGACTTCCACGGGTAGAGCTGTGTGTCTGGAAAGGAGCGGGATCTAGTTGATGGTAGCAAATGTTTCTTCGATGTAATTGCCTGAGGCCCCACTATCCAACAACCCGAAAACCTCCAGGGTATTGCCTGGCAATTGTATTTGAATCTTCAAGGTCAGTAAGACAGCTGGTTGCATGGGGTGGAGCACAGAACAAGACGTGGAAAGGTCTGAAAAAGGGATGAGACCTGTCGTTGCCCTTTCAATACACAACAGGTCCTCTAGTTTTCCGCCTTCTTCTTCTGAGGGCGTAAAGGACACGTACCCAAGTAATACCCAGCGGCCCCGCAATAAAGACACAGGCGTAATGCACTTCTTCGTCTCCTCTCTTCCTCCGATAAAGGACCCCTCATGGCTCCCAATTGCATAGGCTCTGTTCCAGACTCAGTAGAACCAAACGATCCGACAGGTAAACTGGTCATTCTGGGATTCATTTTCTCAAACCGACGTCTCTCTGCTTTTCGTTCAGCTAGTCTTTGATCAATCCGGAGCAACTGATCGATTAGGCTTTGGAGGGTCTCTGGCTCAGGAAAATGGAGTAGCTCATCTTTGTACTCCTCTCTCAGCCCTCGGCAAAACAGGGTCTTCTGTGTGATTTCTGGCCATTGAGAGTCGGTTGACAGTTGGCGGAAACGACTTATATACGTTATTATGTCAGCGTTTCCCTGTTTTATGTCCATCAGTTGGTTCTGCGCAGCTGAGGCCAGGTTAAGCATTTGAAAAACCTCCAGGAAGCCTTCTCAAAGGCTACGAAATCATTTAATATAGGACTGTTAGTAGCCGCAAAAGGTGCTGCCCAGGCGAGAGCATTCCCAGTTAAATTACCCAAGATGTATGCAATCTTGGCCTTATCGTTATTGAAATGAGTAGACCTGAAAAGAAAATTAATTCGACAGTGATTACAGAATTCCGCCACTCGTCGCGGATCTCCATCAAACTTGATTGGAGTTGTGTGCGCCAGAGAACCTTCAGCCTGTGAGGCACTCATTGCCCCTTGTGTAATCATTTGGCGTAATGCTTGATTCTCCTGGTGTAGCGCGGTCATCTCAGCTCTGAGAGCTTGTAACTCATTCCGCATGTCTTGAGAGTCCTCCATCTCCAAATCTGAAGGCAGGCGTCTCAATCTGTTAAGGTGAGCATCACATGAATGTTGCGTACCTGTCTGCTTGGTTGCTGATCTTGACGTGGCAGCCAGACTGACAACAGTTGCTTGATGAGCGAGTGACACGAAGAACCAGCCTCTCCACCACCCAAGATTGATACTGGGTGGAAGATGGACCGACTCCCAACGTCACGGGATGCTCTCTGCTGATTAGCGTGACGTAGGGACAGTGCAAGCACTGGCAGGAGAGGCGGAAGTTCAAAGTCCTTAGTCTGAAGATTCTTGCCAAAGGGTGAAATCCAGAAGAGCCAGTCCCAGAAGAGATGAAGCGATGCTTAGGCCGACCAAAGTCAAATGCTGGCTGGAGGTGATCAACGAGGAGAAGACAGAGGCTGACTCAAATCTGTCCACAGGAATGCAAGCATCTTGCAGGCAATTGGAAACAGATTATGATAGGACAGGCCAGACAGATGCCACAACTGATTGTCCAAAAGTCCGGGACTGAAACTGGAGAGGACTCAGGCAGGAGGAAGGGAAACTGATCCAAGAATAGGGACACTCAAGAACCAGGGAGAGATCCTGCAAACAGGGAAGGGAACCCAAAGTGAGCCCAGGAACAGGAAAAGGGAACCCACAGCAAAGCTAGGTCTGGACAAGCAAGTGGCCCCAAGGACCCACTGGAGAGGGAGAACAGGAATGGGAAGGAAAAACCAGGGGCGAGAGCTGCAGACAGGAGCAAAACAGGAAGGACTCGGGAGCCGAGCATGCGGGCAACACGATCCGGAACAAACCACGTTGAGACGCGACTTGCTCCTGATCACAGCTCCTTTTTATGGGTCGCCGGCACCCGCGAGACTTGAGCCGCAAGCCGTCTTGTTGCCGGGCGCCGGCGGACCCAAAGCGAGGCTTGGAATGCAAGCCCTTCCAATCGCGAGGGCCCAATCCACGGCGCATGCGCGGAACGGTGACCGCGGTTTCCTGCGCATGCGCAGAGGGATTCCAGTGCGGACCCCCGATGCTCTTCCCGTGGCGGATCCCCATGCGCAAAAGCGCGGTAGATACGCCAAGAGGAGGAGGGGAAAGCTGGTGAAGAGAATCCCAGTCTCCAGGTAAGTGGCATGACAGAGGGCCCCCAGTGCCCTTCTGGGTAACATCTGAAACCGATACAGTACCCTTGGCAGAAGGTTAATTTTCAGGTCGTTCAGCCTTCCCATCCATGAAATCTGCCCCTTACCCCCAGCTCGCCATGTCACTAAATAATTTGTTGAAGAGGAGGAGGATAATTTGCCTGTCCCAGGTCTCTCACAGACCGAACAATGGTAACCCCCAGGTACTGTTTGCTCTCAAGTTAGAGTCAGGGGCCGGAGAGCCTCCTCATCTCTCTGGCCATCACCTGCAAAGGGAAATATAACCAACATGTTCACCTTGAAACCTGAGAAAGTCCCATATTTCTCCATTATTTCTAGGGCTGCCGGGGTTCAACTCATTGGATTTATTACAGCGCCACCTTGAATTCCCTCTCCCCAACCCTGAATCCCTCTATTTGGGGAGCCCTCATAAGCCGCTCGGCTAGTGGATCCATTGATAGCCTAAATAGAATTGGCAAAAGGGGGCATCCCTGCCTCGTACCCCTCATCAGGTTCATGGACTGTGACAGTCTCTCATTGGCCGCCACCGGGGACGAGTACCACGCCTGTACCCCCTTCAGAACCCTCTCCCCAAACCCATATTTGTGCATAACTCAACAGAGGAAGCCCCAATCAGCCCTGTCAAATGCTTTCTCGGCATTGAGAGGCCAGCACCGGGTTGCCGCTCCTTTCGCTGCAGCCTCCACCAAACGCAGCATTTTACGCAGTGCATCGCCCCCCTGCCTTCCCCGAATAAACCCCACCTGGTCGGAATGAACCCATTTTGACATGACTCCCTCCATCTTCATGGCCAACACCCTAGTATAGATCATGGCATCCACATTCAGAAGGGATACGGGCGATATGATTTACAGCTCTTAGGATCCCTCCCTACCTTAGGTATGACCATTATCAGTGCTCTACCAAACGACGGCAGTGCCCTCCAAGAGGCCAGAATGTTATTAAACAACTCTGCCATGTGTCAGGCCAGATTGCCCAAGATAGCCTTCTAGAACCCTGCCATGTACCCATCGTCCCCAGGAGCCTTCACCAACTTTAACCCACAAATCGCCGTAAGTGCCTCCTCCTGGGTAATAGGGATCTCTAAATCTTCGACCTCACTCTCACGTAGAGTCGTCAGGGGCACCCCCGTTCAGGTACCTCTCCAGCTCCCCCCTCCTCAACCACCCTTTGTTTCCCATACAACTGTTCATAAAAAGTGGAACATTCCTGCAAAACTTCCCCTGTGGTGGAGTGCAGCGACCCCCCAGAGTACTCCACTGTGGTCACCCACTGGTCAGCTCTTTCGTCCCCATGCCCAACTCCCCAGTCTCCAATCCACGGATCTTGGTCCTCAGCGTCTCCATCTGGTCGGTCCTAACCATCTTCTTGGTGGCACCTTTTTCTATCAGGTGACCTCTCCATGCGGCCTTGGCGGCCTCCCATACCATCCCAAGTGTCGTTGAGGCTAAAGCATTCATCTATTGCTGTCCTCATTTCCCTGGCAAAAACAAGATCCTATAGTAGCATGTCATTGCAGCGCCAAAGGGATTCCCTTGTTCTAAGCCCCATCAACAAGATGTTCAGGTCAACCATGTCGTGGTCTGACCAACTAATGTGGATACGTTCACTTGTTATGACCCATTGCCCGTGCAGCTGTTGTATAAACCAATATTCAATCCTTATTCTAGACCCATTGGATGGGGAGAAGGTATAGCCCTTGTCGGCCGGGTGGCACGCCCTCTACACCGCCACTGTGATCTATGCACCAGTCTGCCCACATGTTAAAGTCACCCCCACCCCAGCAGTAATAATCCCACCGTTCGGCTGAGCATTTCCGCCACGACTTCCCAAAGGCACTGAGACTGACCCATGTTCGGGCAATTACTGTGGCAAGGGTTACCTGTACACCTTCCAGGATCCCAGAGACCACTAGGGCCCTCCCATTACCTTCTTCCACACCCGTGGTTCACCCAGCTAGATTATCCGGTTAAGGAGGATGCCCACTCCACCCTTCCTGATGGGCCCCAATGCCCAGAAGACCTGCCCAATCTGAGCCCCCGGGATGCGCCTTTCCTAACCTCGAACCAGTCTCGTCTCCTGAACCACCAGCACATCCAGCCCCCTGTTGCGAAATTCCCTACCCATCAGGTATCATTTGATGGGTGAATTCAGGTCCATAACATTTAAGGTCCCTACCTTAAGCGCATCGGCCCAGCCCCCAATGTAAATGTGCACCATTCTGATTCTCCAACCAATGTCCCGACTGCTCTATTCCAAAGAGAGCGTGGAAACTCAACTGCTCACAAACTATTCCCCAACAACCCCAGTCCCCCCCATCTTATCCCACTCCCTTGGCTTCCATTGGGTTAGGGAACCCTCTCTTGCAGGCACCCATAGCCTACCCATTTGCTCAGCACCCCACCTCCCACTCTCCTACCCCGACCTTCACACCCCATCACCGCCTCATCCCCTCCATCCATTCCCTCTCACTGAGGGACTACCTCCTCCATTCCGAGACAACCACCGTGTGATGGGCCACCAAGGGCGACTAGTGCTTAGCCTTCCGTCTCACCTAACCCCTTCCTTCCCCCTGGTATCCCCTACCCATTTCCAGCCAGATAGGGCCTGCATGCACATCAGTCAGTACTTTTCCACCTTAGAACCTTATGATTTTGCTGGCAGGGAAGCGCTGAGCTTCTTGCATTTCCTGCCCCCTGGCATCCTCTTCTATGCAGGTGGGCTGCTCTCCTGGCCCTGTTCCATTGCCACCCCACCAGTGTCATCACCGGGGCCTTCGTTAGAGATCTCCTTCTTCAGGACATGCAAAACCTGCTACGCCTCTTGGCCACTGGTGACCCGATAATCCACTTCACCTCTCTCAAAAAGGGAAGGACCAATGGTACCTGATGCCCTTCTCCGTCAGCCATTGGGTAAGGGGGCGACAGTCTCTCCGCCGGACAGAGTGAGACCTGATTAATCCTGAAAAACCTTGACTGCATCTTCCTCAAATTGATCACTGCCCAAACGTGTAGCATTTTCTAGAACTTCCGTCTTCTCCCTATATCTAAGGAAGCGGAACACTATAGACTTCAAACCTCTGCCGCCTCCACCTCTGCGGGCCCTTTCTAGTTGAACTTCCTTTCCACCATTTACCAATAAGAATACTATTCAGGTCTTGTACCTTCCTCCAAACATCCGCCGCTGTCTTGAACTTCTGCTCTTTTACCCAAAGAATACGCAGGTTGTTTCGGCGGTCTCTATTTTTGAGGTCATCCAGTTTTAGTAGCTTGTCCTCTTCACGGGACACAAGGTCTGCAAGTCGGGCCTCATACTTCATATCAAGGAGGTCCACCTTTAAATGGTGGTTCTCCATCCCTTCTATCTTATCCTCCAATTTATCAGCACAACCCTTGAGGACACAGATTGAGGCCTGGATGTCCATTCAAATGGCCTTGATCTCTTGAAGGATCTCATTCAAGCCATCTCTAGTCAGGGCCATTAGTCCCCCACCCTCAGCCATTCTGTCCTTCACACTCGGGTTGTCACCTGGGTCCTTCTCCGACTTCCTCCTAAAGCACTGTAGGGACGCAATCCCTGCCAGCGCACTCCTCTGCTGTATATCTGAGCCAGGGGCCATCCCCGGCATGCCCGGGTGCCCCCTCAATCCCTCAGGGCAGCTCCTAAACCGGCCCCAGATATTTCATTCAGCCCTGAGCACCATGCCGCGGCCCACCTCCACGCTTCCCTTTCCTCTGTGCCACTCAATTCAGACGGTATCTGCTGGTACCAGACACCTGACCCTCACTCCGGTCAGCCTCTCCAGATAGCCCCACAGACCTCCTTATCGGTGCAGGCCACCCATGCTCCCTCTCTCCTTTCACCTTTAGAGGAAACACCGGTGCGGGCTGCTCTAATTCACCAAGTCCTTTTGGACCTCCTCACAGTACCCCTCAGTGTCCTGGGTTCTGGACTCCTGAACCAGGGCTCACCGCCACGGCTCCCGGATCCACCTTGGACCGGTCTGCTGTTCTGTTGGGCTCACCCCAGCAGGTCTGCGCGTGGGGTATCTTTCCCTCACATGCAGGCACACCGCAACAGGCCTGCGGTACGTCCTGGATCTCCTCTGGACTGGGTGGTCGGTCACGACCGACCTTTCCATGGACCAGGACCTCCTGCCGCACCGCCTGCTCCGCATAGACCGGGCCACCTCCACATCTGCCAGGGGCCACGATCAGCCCTGTCATCCAACTCCTGTTGCGTACCACTGCTCAGCACTCCGAAGACGCTCCTTCGGCAACTGGGGGAGACGCCGAAAACCAATATCAAAGGAAGGTGTGTGGCAGAGCTCGGGCTCTACGCAGGCATCTTGGTCCGCGCCCCCTGGTGGTCTCTCGCCCCTAGGTCTTTTGTTCCCCCCAAACTTGGCCAGCTTGCCATACCGGCAATTGCATATGCAGATGATTTGTTGCTTCTGGACAATATTAATATTGGGCTTGAGAGGCTGTAAACATCCTTCTTAAGCTATGCAGCCAAGAACAGCTTAAAAAAAAATAGGACGGAAATGTTGGTGTTTTCCCAAAAAATAGAAAGCCAATCGATTGTACCTGGCTATTTGAGAATATCATGGTTAAATGTAGTGCTAACGTGTTGTACTTAGGTTTCCATATAACAGCACGTCCAGCTGACAATATCTGTACAGTTTTGCAGCAGAAGGCCCAAACCTTTACTAGCCAACTGTTAAGGATGGACTGTAAATATGGAAGGTCTTCTCTGAAACCAGCTGTGGCCTTTTATGAAGGGAGGAAGGGTGGTGCCAAAAATTAGGTATGGTATGGAACTTTGGTTTGATAATGTTTTAGTCAGTTTGGATCATATTTAAGGATGTGGAGGCGTATTTTCAGTATCTCCAATGCAGTACCACTGGCTGCTATAATGTTCGACTGGGTTTATTCTAACTACAAATCTGTATACTTTGGAAAATGCTCTCCTTGTTTACAGCCATTGTGTCACCAGTAAAGGACTCCCTATATTCAGAGCTGCTTCAAGATGCAGATAGTCCCGATTTGGTGGGACCTAAACAATTTGTGAGCTTATTAAAGGAGGTGTGTCTAACAATATTGAATGAGCTGAATTAAGACACTGGCGATTTGGTAAAACGACCGACAAAAGTAAAGACGATGCTGACTGTACAATCATGGTGGAAAGCTTTCATAGTTATTCCTCCTTAAAGCACCCATGCATGAACAGTCCTAGCTCCTTACCTAATTATGTTACCAAATCAATATTACCACTCTTTATACTTACCCTTCCGATGGGAAGTTATGCTAGCTAGAAGTCTTTTAACGAGAACAGGTAGGATTACTGGGGAAGCGGCACATTGTAGATTGTGTAATGTTAAAGACGGCATTGAAACCAAAAAACATTTACTTCTCTATTTTACAGCGCTTGAGAGTCTAAGAAATAAATATCTGGCCCCAAACAATAACAACATAGAATGGCTGAATGATGAAAATGTAGGGAAGTTATGCCTTGGTGGAATAGTGCATTCTGATAGAGGGGCAGTTGCAGCATATTGGAACCCATTTAAACTGTTAGCTTGATGAATTGTACTTGGTATATTGCTGAATTAATTTTTATCTATACATTGTTATTGATGTGTGTATTGTATGCTGTAAATTATGTTTGAATTGGAAATTTTGTATTTTAATGAATTTGTTTGAATAATGACTTTGTATTAATTAATTTATGGTGGATAATGATGTAAAGGTTTTTTTTAAACCATAAGCATTAGTTCAAATATAAATAAATAATGGACTGCAATCTATTGTTTTCAGACACAAGTACCGGGGCAATGACTTGCAACTTTCACAGAGAAGCTCTCAAGAAAGCGGACACCTTCTATCCTGTGGACAGAGACACTACCTCCATCAAAATCACATTACAAAAACCCCATGCATCTGGATGACAACAGAAATGTGGTACATTAGTTATAAATAAAGCAATACAAAGTAGCAAGATGTATCTTTGGCATGAGACCATGTCAGACCAGAATCTTTCTTGTTTCCACTCGTAGTTGGTTCAAGACTTGTGCTAAACCTGCATCTTTCTCAAATGTCTTTCCAATGATCTCCTTGTGCATCGTAAACAATAGAAACCCTTTACAAAGGAAGTTAATTTTTAAAAGGAAGCTCAAAAAGTAATTTTACAAAAAATGTTTTTGTTTAAAAAAAGACATACATATATTGACAAATCTGCACATATGTATATTTCTACACAAACATTTGATTATAAAAGTGACATTTGTTTAATTCCGTCTTCATTCATATGACATACTTCCATTGTGCTTTACAAAAAAAGTATGTTGTACTTTTTATTTTAGTACAACTTAATTGTATAGTTCTGAAGCAACACAATAGTCTTTTGTGCATAGCGAGGTTATGTTTTGCATCAATTCATTGCATAGTTTTACATTTTTTCATTCAATGCATGGTTTTACATTTTTCCTGAAAACATGATGCATTCATTTCAGGTCCTTTTTATTTCATAGAGTTTTCTTTCAAATTATATTAAAGATTGCATTTTCTTTTAAAGTGTGTTTTATTGGATTTACAGCAAATGTGATAGAAACCAAGCACTGATTTTTAAAGGTACCATTATAACAAGATGGTATGTCAAACAAAGGATGCATGAAAACGTCAAAAAAAAAAAAACAGGTTTTCCATTCCACTTTCCCCTCCCCTTCTCTCCCCACCCTTTCCCACCCCCAACTCATCTCGAGAAATATTAATATAACTTGAAGTTTCAACTTAAAAGAATCCTTTCAACATTTGTATATCCCATGTGTTCACCACACGCGATTAAGACCTTGTATCTGACCAGACACATTCTCATGGTCCCCAGTTGAAAGAGGGTTGGATGTTATGCGTAAAGACGTGACTAAAGCTCAAGGCAGCTATCTCTGAACTCCCAACTGTCACTATCACAGGTTTCGTGTTTTCTCACCTGTTTATGTTGTCTTGCGGAATCCTTCGCCAGGATTTTCTTCCGTGCTGTTCGGCTCTTGTATAAGCCCGCTCGGCCGTCGTCGGATTCCAGGATTCGTTCAGCTTCTTCGTCCGGGATCAAGGGAAATCCAGGAAGACCAGGAGGGAAGAGTGCACACGGAAGATGTGTGCGAGAACGCGGAAAGAACGGGTAGAAGGAAAGGGAAGGAGAAGGAGAGGGTCCGGGAATTAGAGCAGCAACTCAGTTCCAGGAGCACAACGCGACGCATGTCTAGCCTCAGCTAACGAAAGCGTTGAGACGCACGGAGCCGTGGGGGCGTGGTTACTTTATGGAACGTGCTGCATGGACGTAAAGGTCGATAGACCGCGTTCTGCGAATACGGCCATGTTGGGTGTACTACGGCGAGTAGCCCCCGACGTGCCAGGGACCAGGAGGACCAAAAGGGGCGTGATCGATGGATCATGACAGCATGGCGCCTTCTAAAACTCGTTCCACCGGGTTTGCCTGGATGTATTAGATGGAATTTTCTGAGAAATTTGGGGGAGTTTAGGTTTGAGACTGGTTCCCAGGTACGTTCACTGGGTGGATAGCCCTTCCATTCCACCAGGTATTGAAGTTGTCCTCGTCTATATCTGGTGTTACATATTCGAGACACTTCATATTCTAGTTGGTCGTTGACAACCACAGGACTGGGTCTACGATTAGTCCGGGTGGTTTGGATGTAAGGCTTCAATAGAGATTTGTGAAAAACTGGATGGATTTTCTTCCAGGAGTCTGGTAGTTTAAGTCGAAAGGCCACAGGGTTAATGATTTCTTTTATAGGAAAGGGCCCATAATATTGAGGGGCCAGCTTATTCGGTCTGATATGTCGGGGCAGTAGCTTCGAGGATAGCCATACTTTATCTCCAATAGTGTAAGAAGGCCCTGGTCTTCTCCTCGAATCTACATAGTGCTTAGTTTGGATCTGTGCTCTTTCTAGATGTTCTTTGGCTTCTCTCTGTACATTGATGAGTGTTTCAATCCAGGAATCGACCGTTGGAACTGGTGTAGGATGCGGAAGGACTGAAGGTAGTACCGCAGGGTGGAATCCTTGGCTGCAAAAGAAAGGACTGGTTTTAATAGCCGAATGGTCTGAATTGTTGTAGGCAAATTCTGCCACTGGTATCAGAAGCGACCAATCGTCCTGGACCTTAGTAGAAAAACAACAAAGGTATTGTTCAAGGGTTTGATTCACTCGTTCTGTGACTCCATTGGTTTGGGGATGATATCCTAAGGAGAGGGCTCGTTGGATTCCTAGTATCCTGCAGAGGTGTTTCCAAAATTGAGAGATATACTATGGTCCTCTGTCCGATATAATCTTGGAAGGAAATCCATGCAGTCGGAAGATATGTTCCAGGAAGATTCCAGCAAGTTCTGACAAGGATGGTAACTTATACAGAGGTGTAAAATGGGCCATATGAGTGAACAAGTCAATGGTGACCATGATAGTGGTGTACCCTCTGGATGGCGGTAATTCTACAATAAAATCTGTAGCGATGACTTCCCAAAGTCTTGTTGGTGGTGTAGGCTGTAATAAGAGTCCTGCTGGTTTCTGGTTGTCATGTTTGTTTTGATTACAGACAGAACAAGATTTCACATACAGTTGAAAGTCAGCCTTCATTCTGGGCCACCAGAATTGTCTTTGTATTAGACGGAGGGTGTTGGTAATGCCGCGATGACTGGAGTGAGGAGTATCATGGCAGAGATGTATTATCTTTTGTTGTAGTTTCTGTGTGGGAATGAACAGGTTGTTATTTTTAAACAGGTATCCGTCCTGGGTTCTCAGATCCCATAGAGTCCTTTTCGAAGGGTCCTTCCAGAGTTCCGAAGTCTGAGTTTGCATGCGAATGTATTCCAGGAGATTGTTTGCTTGAGCTACAAATATTGTATGGGGAAACATCTTGGGATATGCCCGATCTCCCAGAGGTTCATAGTCTGGACGTCGAGAGAGGGCGTCAGCTATTAGATTTTGTGTTCCGGGAAATGGTGAATCTGGAACTGGTACTGGGCGAAGAAGAAGGCCCAGCGAGCTTGACGGCTATTCCTACATTCCAAGGCCTGCAGTACTTGTAGGTTTCGATGGTCCGTGCGGACCTGGACAGGATGCTTTGCTCCGAGGAGTAGATGATGCCACTCGGTGAAGGCTTGACGGATGGCCAGCAGTTCCTTTTCCAAGACTGAGTAATGAGTTTCACTGGGAGTTAACGTCCGGGAAAGGTAAGCGATGGGGTGTTTCATCCTGTCCCCGAATAGCTGTTTGAGCACAGCTCCAATAGCGTAACTGGAGACATCTGTCTCTACTATGAATGGTCGGTTGACATCAGGTTGAGCCAGGATGGGAGCTTGTGTAAACTCAGTCTTCAACCGTCGAAAGGCTTCCTCTTGAGTTGTGGTCAAAAGGAAGGGTACATCTTTCTTTAATAGAACAATGATTGGTTGGACTATCTCGGAAAAGGAAGGTATACATTTCCTGTAGAAATTAGCTAAGCCCAGGAAAGACTGGATTTGTTTCACAGAGGTGGGGCTTGGCCAGGATAATATTGCCTTAACCTTGAGTTGATCCATTCCAATGCCTGCTGGACTAAGGATAAACCCTAGGTAGTGTACAGTAGAAACATGGAAGATGCATTTCTCGGGCTTTGCCAGGAGCTTGTTTTCGCGTAGTCGTTGTAACACTGCCTTTACATGTTCTTCGTGCTTGGAAATGTCCTTCGAAAATATTAGGATATCGTCCAGATAGACAACCACAAAAAAAAATAGCATGTCTGAGAACACCCTATCCATGAAGCGTTGGAAGACCGCCGGGGCATTAGCAAGTCCAAAAGGCATGACCAAGTATTAATAATGACCAAAGGGTGTTATAAAGGCCGTTTTCCACTCGTCTCCTGCCCTAATGCGAATCAGATGGTAGGCACCCCTAAGATCCAACTTGGTGAAAACAACTGCACCCCTTACTGCCTCCAGAATGTCGGAGATCAAGGGTAACGGATAGCGATCCTTAATGGTGCATTGGTTTAGACCTCGATAGTCCAGACACGGTCCGAGTTCCTTGGTGTCTTTCTTGGGAACCAAAAACAGTGAGGCCCCTGCTGGGGATTTAGAGGGTTGTATGGTGCCATTTGCAAGATTAGTATCCAGGTATTCTCGAAGGGCTTTCTTTTCAGGTTCGGATAAGATGAACATCCTCCCAAAGGGAATTACAGCGGAAGGGTCCGTTTCTATAGCACAGTCCTCAGGTCTATGGGGAGGTAACGCCTGGACAACGGCAGTGGAGAAGACGGAGTATTCCTGGTATATCTCCGGAACCCGGATAATGTTTGAGACAGAGATGGTACCTTGGTGATTCGTAGGAGGTCCTTCTGATAGTGTCGGAGTAAGGTCTGACAAACAGTGGGACATACAGAATTCTGAGCCCAGGAACAAGGAACCCGCTGCCCAATTAATGTACGGATTGTGTTTTTGAAGCCAGGGCATTCCCAAAACCATAGGGTAGTGGGTCGACTTGATGATGTCAAAATTGATCCTTTCTCGATGGTGGTTTATGGCAAGTTCGAAGTCCTTGGTCTGAAGTGTTATGAGTCCTGAAGAAAGGGGTCTTCCATCAATAGCTTCTACAGGTTGCATGATAGTCCGGGATTCGCAAGGAATATGGTGTTTAAGAACCCATTCTTGGTCTATGAAAATCCCCATAGCTCCACAGTCCACCAGTGCCAGGATGGGATACGTTTCCTTCTTGGATGGCGATAAGAAGGCCTGTAAAATCACCAAGGAATTTTGTCCAGGAGAGTTCAAGGATGGAATTGATGTGGAGCAGGCATCTCTCTCCCGAACCTGTGCTCCATTTAGGATCGGGAGCTGGCGTTTCCCCGAGCGCCATGGGGGCGCTATTGGGCACTCTCTTACTAGATGTTTGTCTGATGCACAATACATACACAACCCAGTATGGATCCTACGCATTCTTTCTTGGGAGGATATGGGTCCATGGAATGCCCCTAACTGCATACGTTCAGGCTTGTTACTTGAAGTGGGAATACCTTCGGGTTTCGAGGGTAACCCAATGGGGCTCTTCTGGAGTGTCGACTTGATTTTCTTTTTCCTCTGCCTTTCTCTCCTGAATGCGAAAGTCAATCTGCAGGGCAAGATCCATTAGGGCCTGATAAGAACTTGGGCGCGCCACTCTGGCTAGTTCATCCTTGATGTCTTCGTTTAGCCCTCTCCGAAATAGGGTAAAACAAGCTTCAGGGGACCAATCCGCCTCTTTAGCCAGCTGTTTGAAGCGTGTGACATACGTAAGCATATCATGGGTTCCTGGGCACTGTAGACCTGCTCTGGGCGGTCAAACATGGTTTTAAGGGCCTGTATGAAGCGATCGTAATCATCCAGGAGAGAATCCCCAGAGTTAACCAGTGGGGTGGCCCAGGTCAAGGCATTGCCGGAAAGATGCGAAATAATAAAGCCCACCTTAGCCCTGGGCGTAGAAAAATAATAAGGCTTGAAAGTAAAGTGGACCAAACATGAGTCAAGGAATCCACGAAGACTCTTTGCGGAACCATCATATTTATCAACAACGCCGCCCAGTATTACACTCTCTTTCGTAGCGGATTCACGGGACAACACCAATTGCTTTAAGGCGGTGTTCTCTGCCTTTGAATTTTGCACTTCGGTCGTCAGCTCTTGCATGCCATGCATTAGGTCGCTTCCATGTCTGTGTCAAATTCAGTCAGGTGGCGTCTCAATCTATCACAAGTTTCGTGTTTTCTCACCGGTTATGTTGTCTTGCGGAATCCTTCGCCGGGGTTTTCTTCCGTGCTGTTCGGCTCTTGTATAAGCCTGCTCGGCCGTCGTCGGATTCCAGGATTCGTTCAGCTTCTTCGTCCGGGATCAAGGGAAATCCAGGAAGACCAGGAGGGAAGAGTGCACACGGAAGACGTGTGCGAGAACGCGGAAAGAACGAGTACAAGGAAAGGGAAGGAGAAGGAGAGGGTCCGGGAATTAGAGCAGCAACTCAGTTCCAGGAGCACAACGCAACACACGTCTAGCCTCAGCTAACGAAAGCGTTGAGACACGCGGAGCCGCGGGGGCGTGGTTACTTTATGGAACATGCTGCATGGACATAAAGGTTGATAGACCGCGTTCTGCGAATACGGCCATGTTGGGTGTACTACGGCGAGTAGCCCCCGACGTTCCAGGGACCAGGAGGACCAAAAGGGGCATGATCGATGGATCATGACAGTCACATGCTAAAGTGCACCCAACAAAGATTCTTGGTAATTTGCATAGTGTTCTATGAAGAGGAACCATATAGGTCAACATGCTTTTGTGAATCCTGGAGGGCAGGGGTGAGACTCTCCATCTCATATATGGTGTGTGCTTGATTAATCCATTCCATCTTTCCATTTCCACCCGATCGTTAGACATACCCTCGCTGCCAGGTAGAGGTTGCGTTGCATGTGCGATAACAATGTGTATGAGTTTTCCCCATCTGATTCGATGCCAAAGATTACCAGTAGTGGAGAAAGTGTCCTGGTGATCCCGTCTACTGCTCGAATCCACCCTAAAACTTCACTCCAATAAGTCTGTACATGCACACTGTTCCACCATTGGTGCCAGTAATCGCACACTTCCCCCACATCCCCTCCAACAATAAAGGGAGGTCCTGGGTACATTTTGGAGAGCCTCTGCAGTGTATAGTGCCATCTCAACAACAATTTTACATTATGCATTTTGTATTGCATGGAAATTGATGAACCCCATACTCCTCTATGAACAGTCTGCCACACATTTTGGGAATCGTGAAGTCAAGGTCGGCTTCCCATTTGGCTTCACAGGTGGGACGTGTCAGGTGGCCTCTAGTGAGGAGTGCATTATATATGTTGGAGATCAGTCCCCTCAAGCCCCGGTTCATTGCTAGGACTTGTTCAAATGCGGTGAGGGGGGCGACGCAAAGAATCACCCCATCGAGGTTCGTGGAGAGTGCTCTTCATTTGAAGGTATAACGAGGGACAGATCGAGATGCCATGCAGAGCGTGTTCCAGTTCCTCTTTCGAGAGGTAGGTTCCCTTCTTCCATATTTGGCCGGCTCTCACTAATACCTCTTCGTATAACGGTTGGAAACGGGGGACTTCGCTAAGGTGATCTCGTATTGGGGGGGGGACCAAATACAGCTTTTGGGGAGGGCCACATCGTTACTCCCTTCATGGGTTGTGAGGGACGCCACATAGTCCATAGGTGGCAAAGAGGTAACTGGGGCAAAGAAGGCATTGTCCAGAGGGACCCACTGCTTTTCCAGGTTTTCCCCAGAGGTGGTCAGAGAGAATCCTAAGTTGGGCAGCTCAATAATATTCAGAGAAGTAGGGAAACCTGTGCCTCTCTTGTCTTTTGGTAAGATTAGAGTATTGTATGGAATTCTGGGCTTAGAATCTGCCCATAAAAAGGCTAGCAGTGTTCGCTTTATGTCTACCAAAAATGTTTCAGGGACAACGACCGGCAGAGACTGGAAGGGGAAGAGAAACCTGGGGAGAATGTTCATTTATATGGATGTAAACCTGGCTGCCCAGGATAGTGATAGTTTGGACCATCTGTTTAGATCCGACTTTACCGTGCTCCACGGGGGCACAAAAGTTTGCCTGAAACAAGTTGCTCAGGGTCGCCGTAATGTACACTCCTACATATATAATCATCTCCTTCTGCACTTGGAAACCCCACCTCCCGTGAGCTGAGGTGGAAGAGATGTGGTCAGACGAAGGGGAAACATAATTGTTTAAATTAGCCCGGAATCCCGAAAGCTTGTAAGTTATGCTAGGATGTCGTCCACAAACATTGCCAATTTATATTCCCCCCCCCACCTCTTGTCATGGTGGTTTGACTGCACTTTCTGTGCAAAGGGCTCAATTACCAGGGCATACAATAATGGGCAGAGGGGGCAGCCCTGTTGTGGTCCTCGGGTTAGGGCAAAGGAGTGAGAGGCAATGCCGTTAATGAGGACCTTTGCTGATACGTTGCGGTACAAAGCACTTGCTCCCCTAGTCCAAACCTCTCCCAGGCCCACCCATCTCATTACTGTGCTCCGAAAAGGCCATGCAACATGGTCAAACGCCTTTACGCCATCAATAGACATCAAGATGGGGCACTCTTCTTCCTTGTCGGGTGAGCCATGAGATCTAGGGTTTTCCATACATTGTCCGCCCCTTGCCTGCCTTTTTGTGTAGTCTACTTGGTTGGTGTGGACCTGTAGGGGGAGAACCTGAGCCAAACGGGATGCTAAGATACTGGGGTAGAGTTTGGCGCCCACGTTTATGAGAGTAAATGGGCGGTAAGATGCGCACTCTGAGACGTCTTTGCACTCTTTGAGAATCACAACTATTCTTAACTCCGCGAATGACGAAGGGGCTTCACCAGACTCTAATATTGAATTGAAAAGTTTGGTTAAGTATGGGGTGAGGGCACTGCAATTTTCTTCGTCGAAAGCCGGGGTAAACACGTCCTGCCCCAGAGCCGAGCCAGCTTTGAGATGGGAGATAGCATATTTAACCTCTTCAGACGATATTGGGGCGTTGAGTGTGTTTAATTGATCGTGTGCTATCGGCGGCCGAGGTAAGCTAGGTAAGTATTCTTAGATTTCTGACTGTGCGCCCTTGTTTTCAGCCGTGTATAAATCAGTGTAAAAATGTTGAGAAACAATCTGTTATATTTCTGGGATTGGTCAGAATTAGGACTTGCTCACTTCTAATTTTGTGAACTGCTCTAGGTTCCCGTAAGCAGTTGGCCAGCATGGTGTGGGCCTTATCGCCTCTCTCGTAATATTTTTGTTTCCACAGTCTCAGTTGTGTCAGGGCCCTCTTCTGGCGTATATCTTTCAATTCCTCCTGAAGCATTTTAACATCATCCAAAATTAAGTGTGCCCCAACTAGCTGAGCACAGAGTTTCCGCTCGTGGTGCCCAATCGCCCCTCTGATATTAGGACCCCCCCGTAGTGTGGCTTTCCCGCCCTCCCTCCCATATTGTGTTTTGTGAAATGTCATCAGTGTCATTTAGGTCGAAAACATTTTTGATCGCTTCTGTGAATGTGTCCTTGAACACAGGGTCTTCGCAGAGTTGGTCATTGCATACCCATCTCCGTTCAGTGCTATGCGGTGGGCCTAGATCCATGTCTAATGTGCAGAGTTCGTGGTCCGACCATGCCACTATCTCTATGGAAGCATCAAGTACCAGATATTCGCTCTCCGTCCCAAGCAGCAAGTAGTCGATTCGAGAGTATGTTTGATGGGGGGGGGGGATTAAAGGGTGAAGGCCCTGCTTTCAGGGTGCATTGCCCTCCAAGAGTCTCTGAAGTGGCACCCATCCCAGCTGGGCTTTATTTTCATGTTGAGGTCCCCACCACAGACCATTATGCCCTCCAGCCATCCAATAAATCAAGCAAAGATTCACAGACCAGTGATTGATTTTGGTTGGGGCATAGGCTGAACATAAGGTGACCGCAGTGTTCCCTTGAGGGCCACATATCTACACAGATTGTGTCTGTAGACATGCTGTATTTGGAGGCCAGCAGACCTCCTGTAGAGGATGCCGACTCCCCTTTCTTTGCAGTCCCCGAGGCCCAAATCGTATCCCTGATGTCCCTACCAAGTATCTTGCTTTTCTCCCCTTGGGTGTACTTAGTTTCTTGGATGAACAGTAGATCTAATTTTGACAGTTTGAATGGTCATGCTAGCATCGAGCGTTTGTGGGACCCTATTGTTATTCTGTCAAGAGAGGCCATTTTGTGGTGTGTGGGTGCTCTGTCATATTGCTGAGAGAACATTTGGGGTCTTGTGGTAAATACGCAAGTGACCAGTGACAGAACTTGCAGCAGATCGAGAAGTGTGTGCGGAGGTGATAATACGTGGAGTTAAAACTTTCCTTCCTTTTGTTGGGAGTTTTCCCCCCCCCCATAGAAAAAAACCATATCAGGCGTTTTCCGATAACAGAGATACCCTAAGAGTTGAACATAAGGGCCACACTACAGGGAGCCCTCTCCAGGCAAACTTGTCAACTGACTAACACCTCAAAAACATTTTACGCCGAAGAACATCATACAATGAACTTTCATAACTGTACTCTTCGCTATTTTCCCAAGTTACATAACGATCCATTTGGCTTGTCTTGTGACTCCTTGTCAGCCTCTAGCTCAGTCCGATCACCAGTGATATTCTCCTCACTGGTTGAGGCAAGTGTCCCCTAGTAATCTTGCAACCTCACTGGCTTTTCAGGATGTGAGAAATCTGTGGCACATCTTTTTTTCAGGGGGTGTCAAGCCTCTTGTATTTCCACTTTGCGGGGGCTCGACCCCTTCCGGGGGACATCAGCAAGGTTTTTTGCATCAAGCACGTGATTTTTCTGGAAGATTAGCTGTCAGAATTTGTTGTGCTTGCTTGTAGGTGTTCGAGGGCTCTTTTAGCTTCATCCTCTGAGGTCATCCAAAAAACTTCGCCATCGTACTCGAAGCTCAGTGAGAAGGGGTGGCCCCACTGATACCGGATCCCTCGTTCCTGTAGCCACACTGTTAGGGGGCGGCAGCCCCTCCTCAGATTCAGTGTGGTGGTGGAGAGATCCTAAAATAGTTTGGCACTCAATCCCTCAAAGTCTATGGGCTCCTGGCTTCTTGCTCTCTGAAGCATCTCCTGTCTCTGTCGGTAGTAGTGACATTTCACCAGTACAGACCGCAGGCCTTTCGGAGGACTCTATTGAACTCCAAGATGGGGGAGAGGAAGCCTCGAAGAGGGAGGTTATCAGCGTTTTTACTCTGTTCTCCAAGGCCGCTGGTGTCTCTCCCGGTTTCTCTTTAAGGCCCATGATGCAAATGTTAGTTCTCCTTTCCCAGTTCTCCAAATCGTCGAGTTTGAGAGACATGTCTCGCTCCTTTTGCCCCATGTGTTGGAATCTGGCCTCATACATCATTGCTGTTATGTCGACAGATTGTTGGTTGTGTTCCGCTGCTTCCATTCGGTCTTCCATCTTGGCCATCCTTGTCTGCAAGTCTGCGACTGTTTCTGTCAGGCTAGTTTTGATGGAGTGAATTTCCCTTAACAGTAGGCGGATGTCCGATTTAGTGGCACTGTCACGATCATTCCCCGGGATTTCTGTTGAGCTTTGGACTTCTTCTTGTTCCATGGCTTTGGGAGAGTGGCTGAACGTATGCAGCCTGCTGAGGGTGCTCGGATCCAGGGTCTCCTGATGTGGGGGAGGAGGAACCAGCGTTGGTATGTAGTTCTTCATTAAGAGCGGTGAAGCTCAGGGATGGGTGCCACCAGGTAACTTCAAAGTGTGTTGCCCAATGCCCTGTGACGCGTGTTGGCATGGAGTGTTGCTCTTGGAACCCCACAGACTGGGGGTCCCCCTGTCTGGCACTGCACTGTGGTTGCCTTCCTTCGCCTTCTAGGTATTCTCTTCCCCCTTTTCGGCTTCTTGTACTGTCTGCAATTCTGTGTTTCGGTCCAGTCACCCCGTTCACGCTAGGTTCTTATTCCTGTGATGACAGGGATTTTGGTTGAGGATGCCGAGGTGGGAGGCAGGGTCATGATCCCAGGCAGACCCTATGCTGCGCAGAAGAGTAGTAATGCGTGCTGAGCCAGCCCCCTTATGATATCTTGGTGCCACCTGTGGTTATGAGGTTGCTAGCTCTCCTTGTTCAGGGGGTGCCAGGAACCCCGATTTCTGGAGCGCAGATTATTTGTGCTGGTATTCCTGCCGTGCTGAGCTCATAGGGTGCAGTGGTGTTGCTGTTTTCCCTGTGACCACTACCAGAGGAGGGGGAGCTGATGACAAACACTTTCTGGCACAATCAGGAAGTGGAGGGTGAAAGACTGCAGCATGGGCTGGGAACCGCCATTGTTGATCCCTCTGTTCAGGGAGCCTTTACATGGATGCCTCACATGACCGGGTGTCTATGGACCTGGTGAGCGGAGGTGGGGGACACTTGTTGCTGCTTGTGCGGGCCGACCGCCCAAATTGCGGCAAGGCTCCACGCGAGCCGCTGGAGTTCTTGTGCAGCCCGCCTTTCCATTCCCCCCATGTTCTCTGGTAGAGCAATGGAGCAGACCCATTCGTCGGTCGGGGAGCAGGAAACATGCACAATACTTTGGGGCATTGCACACCGCGATGGAGCATGCTTGCTTTCAGGGGTGTCCTCATAGCCGCACTCACTCCGGGCGGCGCTCGCTCTCCCGTACCTAGCCAGCTTCTTACTGGGTGTTTTTACTCCTTCCAGTGGGCTGTGGATGCCTGCCGGGACACGCCTCTCCATCCTAGCTCGTACAGCCGGCAACCGCAACTCTGTGTTGCAGGCTCCGTAGTTGGTCCTGTTCTAACTATTCGGGTCGCGGGTTCTCTGGGCACTTCGCTGTGATGTGCCCTGAGTCCTCAGAAGCATTAACGGATAGTTTTCATGGCAGTCGACTTTAGCTGATGTTATTTACCGCAATCTTGCACCTGGAGAGGGAGACAAAGGCTCAGGCAGCCATTTTGAATGCGCCCCCTGGTGGTCTCCAAAAGATTTCATTTTAACTTTCAGAAGTTGACAATTTACGTCTTGAATTTGCGTTTGTACAAAACCTTTTTGGGTTCTAAAATCAGACATAACAAGCATGGTAATATTCCAAAAAGCCTGAAATATGAAAAAGGAACATTTAAGAACAACAGGGCAGAAGCTTAAAAGAGTAATTTAGACTAAAGAAATATGAGGATTCTGATGAATACACTTCATTTTCTGTCTTTTCAGACAAATCTAAGGAATGGGAAGATGGGACGGTCGGAAAAACATATCAATGTGCGAAGGGAATTCAAAGTCCCTTGGTTCACTTGAAGGGACAAAGGTCTAGAATCTTCAGAGACCTAGAATAAATGTAATTTCTACATAAAGATCAATACAGATTACGTCATCTGCCTTGAGAGTCCAAAAAGGAACTTCCAAGAAATATATCCCTTCAGAAGCTTTCAGAAAGTTGAAGTGAAATCTTTGCTATAATGTAAAAGAAAACCATATGAAATCAAATACAAAAAGGACCAGATACCAATGTATTACGTGTTCAGGATCATTCTACAACTACACAGAAAATGACCCAGAACAAACCATGGATGCAAAGATACATAATTACAAATTACTATACCCTGAGGAAGACAGGGCCAATGTTCTTAATTGTCTCAACATGTCTGTAATAAGATCTGATAAAAACATGTTAACCACAAGAATATAAAAAAGATACACGCTATGCAAAAACTCAATTGTGTTCCTTCAAGCACTGTGAATATAGGGAACCAAATGTTATACTAAAAAGAACAAATACAACATACGCTGTTTTGTAAATAATTATGGAAATATGTTTGTGATATGAATGAAACAGGATGTGAGATAAATGGAGAATGAAAATAACATGCAATTCTTTGAACACCAAATGCTTAGATACGTATAGATATATAAGTGTTTTCTATACATGGATGTCTTCTTGTTTAAAAAGTTTAAAATTACTTTTTGTTAAGTATCCTATTAAAAGGTTAACTTCTTTTGTAAAAGGTTTCTATTGTTTGTAATACACCAGGTGATCATCTAAAAAACTTTGAAACGTATAGAATTAGTACAAGGCAGGGACCAAAACCTTAGTGCAAAAAGTTTAAATACCCCTGGCTATTCATAATAATACAGGTACAGCCTGTTGTTTAAGAAAGAAAACAGAATTTGCTGATAAGAAGTTGTAATGAGATCAAGATCCCATACTGTATCCACTGAGCTGTCTGAAATAATAACTCACTCCTATACCAAAAATAGTGGCTAAATACAAACAAGCCAAATCCCTTTCCTGTAACTCAGTAAACCTCTGTCACTCCAGAGGTTAAACCATATGAAGGAATGACTGTCAGTTCAGGACCCTTTGCTCTAGCATTGATCCATGTTGCAATGCAGAAGACATAACGGTATATAAGCTGCAGAGAGGGAGTGAAGATAATCCTGTTTCAGAGAGCCTTTGTAAACAGGTCTGGTCCCTACAACAAGCCCCTTCTTAGGTACAGCAAATATTGGGATGTAGGCTATGGGTTCAACAAATGTATCCAAAAGCAATGTCTACATAATTTAAAAAAGTAAAAAAATAGAAAATTCTACTTTTCTGAAGGCATATAGTTGAACAGTGTTTCTAGCTACCAATAAAAAAAAGGAATGGCTGATATACACATCTTCCGAAAAATGCATTTCTTAGCAGCCACAGTTAAGAACCTTTACTTCAATTTTTAGCCCCAAAAATATTTTCTTAGATGACTTAATTCCAACTCAAAGTATCAATTCAATTACAAGTGCAAAAAAATCAACCTGCACTTAGACCCCCATTAAAAAGCCCACACTTAAGCCTGCGGAAAGAGCCAACGTAGCTATTACACTATTTCCAGTGACCATTCTGAAATTTGCTGAAGAAAATGAAAAAAATGATCTATATTTTTTTTTTTTGTACTAAACACCGAAATATTTCAGACGACTCTTAACTTACTTTAGCAACGTCTTCTCTGATACGTAGATTACGGACAGTGATGCGCCGCTTGGAGTCGAAGTTCTGTCCCGGCATGTCAATGTCATCAGCATACTTATCTTCATCCTCATCTTCACTGTTGTGATCTCTTTCCTAAAAGAAACATAAGGGAGAATACATATTTTCAGGCCATATGTTGAGTTTTTTTTTTTAAAACTATGAAATTTTGCAATATAATCCAAGAACAGGGAAAAATAATGCAGTTAAGTAATATGTAAAACCCTTCTCAGCTTATGCACAATTAATATACATCAGCATATCATAAATAAAACCCAATGATGAAACTTTAAAGAACAAAAAGAGCCAATAAATCCCCCTAAGAAATACAACTCAACAGACTTTCATAACAAAACACACTACAAACACCAACACCCACACAACACAACCAAGCCTCTACCAATAAGTCAGACACAACAACACACCACTATCAACAATAGCCATAAGATTTGTTAAATGGCTCCCCTAGTTCTAGATAAAGATCCTCCCGGTGCTGCTTTAGAAACATGTCCCTTTCAAAACTGGACAATGTTTGCAAGTCAGTTAGCTGATTCTCCACTTGTGGCTTTTTCCTAGTCTTCCAAACTCTGTATCTGCTTTGCCGCCACCATTAAGGTCTTGTCAATTCATTGTGTATACCTCCTAGCTGTCACACACATCCCTCTACACAACAGTAAAATAATACTAAAGGGGGTCATATGGAAAATCATGTTTAAGATCACATCAAACCTGTCCAGTACATTTTCCCAGAATTTCGCAGACTCTGGAGCAATTCCACAACATGCCCAAAAGGTACCCCGCTCGCTACAACAGCCCGAACATAAATAGTTATCCAAAAACCCCAAAACATGCATCTGCACCGGGGTCCAAAACAGTTGTTGCACGATCCTTCGATGAATGAGCCATAGGTTTAAATCCAATGTACTCTTAAAACGCACCTTTAGCACATAATCCCAATCTGATCGAAATGTCACCCTCTAACTCACCCGCCCAGTTATGTTGCAAGCGTTCAACATAAACCAGTGTCATCAGTATAGTGCTAAGGATTAGAGAGACATGCAAGGCAGCAAATTAAATAGGTCACAACAGAGCTGTTTAACTTCCAGCGGTACATTTGACATATCCAATCTCTGGGATAAAAACAACTCCAATTCCTTATATCCAAATTCTCTCTTCCCTAGACTAAATTTGCTACAGAGCCCTGCAAATGACGCTATATGCTCTCCATTCAGTGCAGCACTTATTGTTGGCCCGGTTTTTCTAAAGTCCAACTAAGGGCTTCATAAAACCATATCTGAGGCAGTACAAAACTACTCTCTTGGTATAAGGCTGCACCATCTGGGAACATTTGGTAGCGTAGAGAGAGGGTGCTGTAGCCTGGTACAAAGCAACAGTAGCATACATATGGCTCAAAGAAACACTGAAACCCTATCTATTGTACAAATAAATGGTTTATTTAAATACAAGTAGGACAAGATAAATATTGGGTAAGTACTAAAACATATCATATAAACACAATTATAAAAAAACAACTCAATACTTATGGTATATAAACCAAAGTACAACCTTATTTAGATTACAATAAGCAGTCAGGGTGATTCAAACCTGAAACATATTCAGAATGGCATTAAGCTATTCTCGGGGAGTAAAACCACAATAGTTAGACTTTTAGAATACCATAAATAATTCAAGGGCAGACCCAATTGGTTACAATACACAGTGTTATTCAGTTAATTAGTAATCACTTAATTAGACCAACACTGTTACAAGTCAATCTTACAACATGTGTAACAGTCTTCTTTCAAGAATGGATACAGTTACACACCAATGTCACTTTTTATAACACAGTTCAGAGAGAGTAACTTAACTTGTATATTACCTGGAGGCCTAAAGCTGCTTAAGGATAAATATACACAGAGTGACACTATTTTCGAAGTGCCCTAGAGCAAGGAAAGCACAACCCGGTGTTACAAGTTTAATGAGCAGCAGCTATCCAAGGTCAGCATAACCTATTGGTACATAACTTTCACACTATTACTAATCCAGGAATAGACAGCTGGAACAATGATACTTTAAAGAGATATATTATACATTTCTAAGTTAAATAAGAACTTTTAGAATTAGCAGTTCAAGGTAAGGACCTATATACTTCTCAGAGGGGGTACACGCAATGCCAAGACAATTATTAACTCCAAGGCTGTTTTAGAAATGCACTAAATAGATCAGGGAAAGCAAAACCCAATAGTACACATTAAGAATGACAATTCAAGATAGGTAAACCTATTGGTAAGCTTTTACACGCATTCAGTTAAGAATAATAAAATAGTACCAACATGTTCACTTTAAAGAAGAGTAGGGCACTATTCAAAGTAAGTAAAGCAATTTATAGACTTTTTAGAAGGAGCAACCAGCAACTTAAAGTTACATAACAACGTGTGTAACACTTTGTAACTTCTTGTATTTCAAAGATACAGGTACAACATTAACTCATTTACAAGTAAGCACTTTTTCACTTGTTACAGTTTTCAAGAGAGAAGCCTTTATCTTTTGTAATCCTTCCCTAGTCTATAGCATGAGTCTTCTCAGAGGCAGAAGAGGCACCCTAGTGGTCTAGGAGTCCGCTGTAGACAGGTCAGGATAGGGTTCAGATGCAGGAAAGTCAGAGTTCCAGAGAATATCTTCTTCAACAAGTAAGTATAAGCTTTCGAGTTCGTTATAAGTGTGCAGGGACATCACAGATGTCTCCCTATATGCGTTCTAGCATTAGGGTTGGGTGAATGGCATGTGCAAACTCCCAACCACGTGATTCACCCACTCAGCCTCACAGGATTCACATAAGGCTTAAGGTAAGTATTACCCAAGCCACCATAGTACCTTAGGAGAAAATGAGCTTCTGGGTGGATACCTTCAGGATGCAGCAGCACAGGACCCGGTCCCTGGATTTTTGATCTGGAGACGAAAGAAACACACACTGGATGGGAACTTGCAGCAGCAGTCGCCAGAGGAGGCTTTCAGAAAAGGATTCTTCCCGGTTTCTCGCAGATCTGTGGATTTGGCACCCTTTTACAGGAACCAGATGTGGGAGGAATGTCGCCGGTCGGATTCTCTTCACTGCACTGCATTCTGGTGAGGGGACTTCAGTGATTCCAATCGCGTCTCTGGAGGTCCAGCACGAGTCCACTAAAGTTTAAGCAGGATTCGGACTTCGGGAGACCATGCATTGCATTGAGGCTCAAGGTCCGCTGGTATTGGTGTTTTGTAGCCCAGGAAGGTCACAGCACGTCGAGGGTTGGCTCGTTTTGCAGGTCTTCTTAAGACTAGTGGATCTCACCAGCCTCTGGGTAGGGGTCATTGCATTGCAGACCCCAGGTCGATTGGAAAGAAGGGTTTGGGTCAGGCTCTGGTTACACTGCAGGCACTCCGGTCACTGGAAATCACTACAGATGTCTTTTCTTCATCTTCCTTTTCGAATTCAGCTCAAGTGGTTGACTTGTCAGCAGCTAGCAGAATCAGAGTCTTCATCAGGAACTGCAGCACAACATCTGCAAACTCTCCCTGCGGTTTACAGAAAGGGGCGGTCCAGCTATCCAGTGAGGACAGCCAGCCTCCCAGCAGGAACTAGTTTCTTTCAGGCAAAGTGAAAAACAAAGGACTGCCGAGTTTGTGACTCCTCCCTCTCTTCCTGCCTTCTGAGACACGCTGGAGCCTCTGCGGGGAATACAAAGGATTAGTGCCGAAGACAAAACTTCAACCAGGGTCTTTCCTGCCTAGGACGGTAGAAGAAGACCCAACCAACAACAAGCAAACAAGAAATGGCGAAAAATGAAGGAGCCCACCATTCTATGGTGAATGGTGGCCCTCCTGTGCATTATCAAAGCTGATTTAACAGCCTGCGAGTAATTATGACTAAAAGTAGTTTCACTGCCACCAGCCATTCAAGTAAACTTGCAATTGTAACAAACATGTTACCAGGTTAGTAAGCAAGGTGATAGATGCATTGTATCTCCCCAGCGCTCCACATAGGGTGGGGTGTGCTGGCTCACTATATAAAATATAAAGGGGATGGAAATCACACGTTACCCCTTGTAAACAGTAGTTCACTGTTAGGGAGATTGATAATTTTTATGCTTCATCCTCTTTCCTAGTGAGACCTCCCAGCACTTTTTGCTGAACTTCTGGACCTTTTTCTTTAAATCCTGAATGAGTGGAGCCTTTTTCCACTCATTCATTCTTATGGGATCTGTCGTTTGGAACTCTTTTCTCTGTGTTTTACCTTTTCTATTGAATCTACTTTCCTCCATATCTTTTTTAAGGCATCTCTGTTAAACCTTTGCAGCACACAGCTCCTAATGGGCAGTGTTGCTGGGAACCCTTTGGGTTCTACTTTGATATTATTTCTTTATTCTTACTACTGTTTTTAAGGATATAGGGATACTTTGTATCCCTCCTAAAACTTTATATTCTGAGAGATTGGCACACACCACCTTAAGTGGAGTGCCGAGGGGATACCTAATATCCCCCTTCTCTCTGCTCCTGTGGCATTTTAGTCACATAGACAACCTCCTAGTTATGGCTGGTGGCAGTGGACGTGTTCTACCAGCTAGTGTGCTATTTGTTACCGCAGATGACATTCACAGTCCCGTTTGTGCACAATAGGGTCACCCAAGTACTAACTTGGTGGCTTCTTTCTTTTTTTCACCATTTCTAGCATGGATTTTATTGTTAGCCCTTCTTCTACCATTCTGGGGGGGGTCTGTGCGTGTCTGTGTCTTGCCTTTGGAAGGAACCCTTGGGTGCCCCTGTCTAGGCTCCAATGTGTCTGGGACACAGGAAGTGAGGGAAGGAGCTTTTCACTCCCCTGCTCTTTGTCTGCCTGAGTGCCTGAATGGAGCGCGCTCCCACTGGGGGTCTGGCTGTCCTGATTGGACAGCCACCTGCCCCTTTCTGTAAAGTGCTGAGATTGCAGAGGAGTGTGTGCTGAAACGGAATAAAAGGTGAGGTTCCTGAGGTGAAAAGCAAGTCGACCACAGGAAACTGAAGTAACCGAAGAAGGGGAGGAAGGATAGGTCAGGGGCAATGAGTTTGTCTTGGAAGCAAGGCAACGCAGCGCAACACAGGTTCGAATCCCAATCCCACGCTTAGAAACCACTCATTGGTATTAAGCGTGTTATAAAAGAACAATTATTATTATAATTACAGGTGACCAGAGACGCCTGCATACCCTTTGCAACACTGCGAAGTGGCCGCTGCTGTCCTGACCCTGTTTTCTATGCGACAGAGGCACACCGAAGAGGATGACACCTTCCCTTTGGCTGGGGGGACCAATCTGAGCCATCTCTGCGAATATCAGGAGATCTCCGACCCAATCGCACTGCATCGTCTTGCCAAGACTGAAACCTTAAAAGTCTTTGCTGAGCTCCAGGTGCACCTCCAGAGACACATTCCCACTCATCCAAGTCCCCTCATCAGAGTGCAGGACTCCAGGAATCGAAGCAAATTGACGGGTGAATCAAAGTCTTTGTTGACGCTGCAGAAAAAAGCAGCCAAAACCACAGACTGACCAGAGAAGCTGATGAAATCCGTGCCAGAGGTACTCCCTCGAGACAATCCCATCCATGGTCTTGCATTTCGTCACCAGATCAAGAAATCCGGAGGTCGGGTCCAGCGCTGCCACATCCAGGAGAATCCAGCCATGAACATTTCTTCAAACCTAAGGTACTGAGGGGAGAAAAGGCATTGCTTACCTTAATCCAAGAAGTCACTCCAGAGTGTTGGAGTGCAAGTTGAGGTGCCCATTCTTACCTCTGACCCAAGTTGCTGCTTGTGTCTCTTTCGCGAGTCCTTTTAACAGGGTCTTCACTGTTGAGTTATTCTTCTAGTACCCTTACTTAGAGACTGAAAGTATCCACAGGTACCTTTGCGGTTCTGCTGCTTCGTAAGACTTTTAAGCCCTCTCTGAATTGCCTTTTAGCTAGAGTTGCTGTTAGGGAGAATTTTAATTTCTGTGCCAATTCCCTTGAACCTTAGAGACCCGCAGCTCTTTTGATGGACTTGGGGCTTGTGATTCTTTCCTCGTGAGCGAGTGGGACCTTTTTCTCACTCCCTCGTGTATTTTTCCTGACTAGGATGTGTGTGTTTTACTGTTTTATGGAGTCTGACAAACGCCATAGGCATCTGCTTTTTGTAAAGTGACACACAGCACCTTAGGTGCAGTGCCACTGAGTAGTCCCTTGGACTATTCTGATTTTTTACATACATTTTCTTGGGTGAACTACCATTCCCAAGAATAGTAAGATGATCCCCGTCTTACTTACCTTTCTCTTTATGGGACCAGCACACACCACCCTATGTGGAGTGCTTGGGGGTTACTTAATAATTCCCTATCGCACTTGTCATGTAACATTTTTTGTTACACCAACATATATTTAAATGGCAGGTGGCAGTTGTTTAATTTTACTTCCAGTGTGCATTTTAACCGCAGGCTGAACTTTCAGCTGCAGTACAGCACCCATAATGGCCCCAGTCTTCTTTATTCACCATTTTCCGTTTTGTTATTTTCTTCTGGGCTTTACCTCTGTTAATTGAAGTAGGTTTGAATCCGTTGTGTGTTTTGCTTTTGGCGGGCTTCAGCCCTGAAACCCACCCAGGCTCCAGTGTCTGAAAGGCAGGAAGTGAGGGAGGGTCCCGAAACGTCTCTGTCCTTTGTCTCCAGGTGTGTCTGAGTAAAACCAGTCCTGATTGGCCGGCTGGATGTCCTAAAATGACAGCCACCCTGCTTTGTGATTTACAGCATAGGCTGTGAATGAATGGGAAATCGCATAAAAAGCAAGGTTTTTGGGACTAGAGGCAGTCGACCACTGGAGAGGAACATCAGAAGAAGAGGACATGACGAGATGTCAGCAGCACTCTCCGGGACTGCAAAGTGCCCGGTGTAGTCTTGCAGCTGTGCTGACCCCGTTACATATCGACTGGCAAGACCCGTACAGAATGACTTCCTCCATTGGGCTGGTGGGACCAACTAGCCACAAGACAAGCTTCCATGTGGCACATCCCCTGACTTGCTGTGCCTCACCAGAGCTGCAGAAGCCCAATGCCAGGGGTCCCTGTGACCATTGCCGAGTGCATTGTCTTGCGAGGTCCGAATCCATCCAAATCGTTGTGGGCATCCAGTGGAACATATAGAAGCAGGAATTCCTGATCCAGAGTCCCCCTCACCAGTGTCCAGGACCGAGGCAGCTCGCTTCTTCCTACCAGAGTTTTTGTTCTTCATTTGAAGCAGAGGAAAAGGCACCAAAGCAAAGTGCCACTGAAACAAAGGAAATACTGAGGAGTCCCTCTCCCGAGTACTGTCGCAGGAGCCCGCCAGACATCCTCCCTTTCGTCACCACAACAAAGGTCCAGGAACAAGGGTCTGCCAAGCTGTAGCAAGGAGGAATCCAGCTGGAACATTTTTATTTGAATCACAGGTACTGTGGGGCTTGGGATGTTCACCTTTTAGCCATAAGTTATGCTTCCTATCTTGCGAAGTACTTTTTGGAGTTCATCTCACCTCACCTGCATTGGCCTTACAGCTCGTGCTCTCTACAAAGTAGCTCACTTGAGTTACTGTATTTCTTCTGAACTTGTTAACTTTGTCAAGAATTTATCTAAGAAGTGCAACAGAACTGTTGACTTTGGCTGTCCTAGCTCCCAAAGGCACTCCTCTGAACCTATTGGCTTTGGCAGTACTTGTTTCTACATAAGTTATAATGGTTGACACTATAATTGCAGGGACAAAAGTTATCTGCCTCACTTTAGGAGATTGTAATTGTTTTACAAACTGTTGAAAATATGTTCTAGATCTTATTCTAACCTTTCCATCCTTGAACAACCCAATAACTGAATTGGTAACTGAAAATAAGTGCAATACTGACCTGAATTGAAGTCACTCCGTGTGCTGGAACATGCGTTAGCATAAGAAAAGTATTTGGCAACTTTTATTGTCTTTTAAAAACTGAATCCAACTTTGATTGAATTTTACAAGTAGATGATTCTTTTTAAAGAATACTTATTTAAACCTTGTGTATAATATAAATACATGTTTATATATAACTAAGTGTGTAAGTTTTACTTGGTTACTTGTACTTATTGATTTCAAGTGTACAGCTCTACAGCTAACATTACCCTTCTTAAAATGAGCCTCAGTCAGATTACCAACTTGTGTAGTGCAGGTCTATATTAAAAGGTGGGTTACCCAATACCAAGCAGATAAGTCTTGTGCAATCCTCACCAGTTGGACTGCACTAATTCTTACCTAACACTTGCGAATTGGACTTTAAAAGCTTTGGAGTTCGAAGAAACTGCCTCTAGAACCTTTAGCTCTGCTACTGTTTGACCAACCAACTGTTTTCCTTCCAAAAAGACTATTGTTCAGTAAGACTTTCATAGTAATGATACATCTTCCTGATGTGTGTCAACCCCAGTTTACTGGTGGATTATTTTTCCTTATACCTCAGTGAGTGGGAACCTTTTTCCACATTCATTCAGTATTTTACTCTTTTCATGGGTGTCATTTTTAGACTCTCCATAGTGTCTTTTTAATTCCTTTCTCTTTGACAACTGTTAGCACACACTGCCTATTGTTGCTGGGTTGCCCTTTGGGCTCCCCTTTTAACTGTCTGTGGCAAACCTTGAGAGAACTACAGTTCCCAAGGGTAGAAAGGATCTTTGGATCCCTTTGACATTTTATTTGGTGAAACCAGCACACCCCCACTTATGTGGAGTGCTGGGGAGATATAATGTATCCCCTTTCACAGTAAAACTAACAATTCTGTTACAGGCATAAGCTTACCTTTAATGGCTGGTGGCAGTGTCACCTTTAACTAATTTGGTGCACCTTTACTGCGGGCTGTGTTCACAGCTGCAGTAAAGGCGCCCAAGGGTGCTCATTTGGCCAAATGGCCCCGGTTTAGTTTTTTCGCCATTTTAGTGTTTCTTGTCCTTCCTTGTTCCTGCCCATGACATCCAGGGTGGGAAATTGCTTTCTGTGATTTTTTTTATCTTCGGCGGGAATCCACTGGACTCCCCGCCTAGGCTCCAGTCTGTCTGTGAAGGCAGGAAGCGAGGGATGAGTCCATAACTCTGAAGGCTTTTGGCTTACTCATTGCCTGAATGGGGGACACATCCCAGTGGGGGGCTGGCTGTCCTGATTTGACAACCAGAACACTCCTTGTTGTAAAATGCAGGGAGAGAATGCAGAAGTTGTGCTGTAGTTCCTGTTAAATACTCCAAGCCTGGAATCTGAAGACAAGTCGACCACTGAAACCAAAAGTGAAGAGGATGATGAAGGAAAAGCAGCTGAGACGATTTCCAGCGACCGGAGAGCCTGGTGTTTAACCGGAGTCTGCTGTAGCCCTTCCTTTCAATCAACCTGGGAATCCTGAAAACGAAGACCCCGACCCAGCCTAGTGAGACCGACTAGAATAAAGAAGACCTGCATTTTGAGCCATACCACACTGTGCTGTGACCTTGCGGGGCTGCAATACCCCAATACCCTGGGACCGCTGTGTGGTGCACAGGCTTCCGAAATTCGAATCTCGCTGAAACTTCATGGGCATCCTTCTGGATCACAAGAGACCCGAATCAAGTCCGAAGAGTCCCCTCAACAGAGTGCTGGACCTTTGTAACAACGAGAATCCACCTGCAATATTCTGTCTTCTTCTGTGCTTCTGAAAAGGTGCCAAATCCACAGAGCCGCATCCAGCAGCGGGAAAAACCTTGCCTAGAGCCTTCCCCATTGATCCCAGCTGCCAAGGTCCTATTATCAGTCACCACGACAAGGAATGCACCGACCAGGTTTTTGGCTGCAGATCCTGAAGTCCTCCTGCTGCAAAATCATCTTCTGTGCTGAGGTACTGTGCTAACTTGGGTATTTGAGTCGCAATTTTTTTCCATTTGAAAGACGTTATGCAAAAAGGATTGCTTACATTGAATAATTTAATTGAAAATAAAAACTAAATTTAAATGAGTATACGCATATATACTTACATTTGATATGTCGTCATTTGTGTTGCTTTCGTTTTCAGAAACCTTGCAACAGATCGCGTGAGATCAGAACATCAGGAAGTAATATTAAACAAGATACAAAATGAAGGTTGAACGTTTGCTGTTTTAAGTGAGAGGAATTTATTCACTACTATATCTGATAAAATTAGGATTGTAAAGAAATATGGAAAAGGCAAAGTATTTAATCAAAAATAAAGGAAAAGAACAGTTAAGCCATGAAGGGCATGTATATAATCATGAGCACACCAAAATGGCAAAAGCTAGTGGAAGTTTAGTGAGTATTCAAGAAATGATTGCAGAGTAAGGGCTTGAACTGAAAACGATTTTGTTAAATTTGCCAGAGAGCGTCACCATGAGCCTAATGCCAGTATAATAGAAATACAGGAGAACATAAATGAATTAAAAAGGACTGCAGCGACTGCGGTATATTCAAACTGGACAGGTAGTTAGGCAAATACTTGGATAATTACCCACTGCATCTTGCAGGAGAAATGGCCAGTTAAAAATTATTGAAATGCTAGGTTATTTATAAAAAGGAACTTGCAAACAACACTACCAAAAATGTCATCAGAAATTGGTGAATTAATACCTGACAGTTTGAAAGTTACACTATAAGGTCACCATTTTCTGCATTAGGACAGTGAGGAAGGTGAAAATCGTTTTGTTATATTTGCCACAGCTCAAAACGTGGATAGATTAGCTATATGTCAAAATTGGATGATGGACAGCACTTTCAAAAGTTGTCCTAAGCCATTTAAACAATTATACAGTAGACACAGGAAAATAGATTTTTTTTTTTACTTTAGTATATGTGCTGATGAGTAATAAATCAGAAAAATAATACTAATATATCTTCAAATAAATTTGAGAAAGTATGCCAAACTCATTCACCCATCCAAAGACTTGCAGTATGGATTTTGAAATGTTAGCTATAAAAGGTATTGCACAAACATTTGATATACAAGGATGTTACTTTACTTTCATTTCATTTCAGTCAATGTTTGTGGCAAAATATACACAAGTATGGACTACAAAGTAGATATTCGTCAGGCAGCAAATTTCAGTACCACATCAGGAAATTTCTGCCCAAAAATGAAGTGATAAATGGCTACATAGCCACGATAAATAAACATTATTCCTAAAGAAATGAAAATTCATTGTTAAAGTTTCTTAACTATTTAGAGGAAACTGAGATTGGGTCACAGACAAGGTTTGCTAGAAAGCAACCAAAGATCAGGATTGATTTTTTGAACTGTTATGAGGCAATACTAAACGGTCCACCGAAAACCAATAATAAACTTGAGGGATGGCATCATAGCCTGAAGGTAGCAATGGGACACATCAAACCATCTATTTGGAAATGTTTAAATGTTCTGCAGGTAGAACAAGGTGTCAAAGAAAGCAGCATACTGCAAAAATAATTGTGAAAAAACAGGTAAAATAAATAGTCAAAAAGTGTTCAGAATATAAAAAAAAATGAAAGAAATTGCTAAAAATCTTTCAACATTGAGTATGGTAGATTACATCACTAACCTAGCCTTTAATGTAAACTTCACTGTACTGTAGATGTCAAAGGATGAACTACGTGGAAATAAAATTCATAATCGCACAGAGGAACAGGCTCAAGCAGCCTTTAAAAACAAAACCTTATTTGAAATTCGGCAACTAAAGAAAGGATTATAAACCAGTTTAATTCATATTTATAATGTTATTGTTGTTATAAAAGTGTTCGAAATATGATACATTGATTTAATGATTAAACATTTTTTGGGATTTAATTGCATTTGACATTATTCAATATTGGTCCATCATTTGATGCACCCAGGAGTATCTATTAATGTCCGCCTCCTTCATTTAGCAGGTTAATAGACAGGTAACTGACAACAAACAAGAGAAACATGCGTGCAAACACGAAATGAACAATGGCTGGAAAATGAAACACAAACAGGTACGTTTTGAAAACGAAAAAGGTAAGTGGACTAAATAAATATCCTTATGAAACTATAATATACAATAAAGCAGTATCACCACAATGAAACAAAAGCAGTTACCATGACTGAAATGTAATTAGAATGAGCGCTGTAATAAATGCATTAATGTGCGAGTGTATGCTCCGAAATGAAAAAAAAAAGCTGTTTCCACGACTGCAAAAACCAATGAATGGAAACAGCTTGCATTAGGAATCAAACGTGGTAAAACTGCTAATGAACGCTCGCAAATGAACAAAATAATTCTTTGAAAGTGCACAGACGTTCGACATTATCAGAAATCTGGGTTTTTAGTACGCGCATAATTAAAAAAAAAAAAACAGTCAATGCAAGTTTTTTTATTCAACATTTTGGGGTATTACCAGTGTGAAGAATGCCCTACTGTGAAAGTTATTCCCACCGAAATCTCAGATATGCAGAGTTTGTCATTTCAGTAAGTTGTTGCAGGTGTAAGTTACTCACTGTAGTGACGAACGTACTAGTCCCCTTCCCTCCATACTGCATAGGCGTCCCTTCCAAGGGACGGGCGACGGAACCTTTTTAACCAGAAAAAACCTTCTTCCACTTTAAATTGCGAGGGGTGCGGTCCTGGGAGCATGCACTGCCCTGACTCTGCCCTCTGGCGCCACATCCCAGTCCCCCTAGACACGTTGAGAATAGATTAACATTGCTTAATGACACCAGTTTTATTAGGGGGGAGGATGGTGGGACGTATGGAGGAAAGGGGACTAGTCCCGTCCCCTTTCCTCCATACTGCATGGGCGATTACAACTGAGTGTAGTCCCAGGGTGGAGAGGAGACCCTCCTTAAGCAAACAGGTTCCTAAGAACCTCCTGTCCGAAGGCCGCGTCTGATCTAGAGCCGGCATCCAAACAGTAGTGCTTGCAGAAAGCCGAAGGGGTGGCCCATGTGGCTGCCCTGCTTATGACCTGCCAGGGGACATGCCTCTGGAAAGCGATAGCCGTTGCCTTGGCTCTTACCGCATGGGCGTGCATGTTGGCCGGCAGTGGCTTGTGCTGTCCCTCGTAAGCTTCTTTGAAGGCCAAGACCATCCAACGGGCTATAGAGGTCTTGAAGGCCTGATACCCCGGTCTTGATCCGCCAGAAGTGAAAAAAAAAAAGAGCGTCTGACTTGCAGAAGCCTTTCGTCCTGTCCGAGCAGACTTTCAGGGCACGCCGGACATCAAGGCAGTGCAGAACTCTCTGCATCTCGTCCTTGGGCTCAGCAAAAAACATAGGCAGCACAATTTCCTCGTTCAGATGGAATGCGGAAGGCACCTTAGGGTAGGAATGCTGGGTGCATCCGTAGGACCACCTTTTTCCTTGTGAAACGTAGTGTATGGCTCAGAGGCGGCCAGCGCCTGGATTTAGCTTATCCTGCAAGCCGATGTGAGGCCGACTAACAAGGCCGTCTTAATGGTGACCAGCCTGATGTCCGTGGACGCCGCTGGTTCAAATGGTTTGTGCGCCAGGGCACCCAAAACTATGTTGAGGTCCCACACAGGGTGCAGCCTCTTGATGGGCGGGTAGAGCCTGACGAATCCCGTCAAATATTTCTTGACGATCGCGTTGGAAGAGGAAAAGCTCTCCTCCACTGAGTTTCTGTAAGCCCCAATGGCTGCCAGGTAGATGCGGCAAGTGTCTGAATGGGCGAGGTGCGCCGAGAAGGATAGCATTTCGTCCATTGTACATGCCAGGGGATTGACATCCTTAGAGTCTGCCCAGTGGCAGAACCTGGTCCACTTGCTCTTATACTGGGCCCTGGTAGATCAGCTCATGGCACCCTGTATGATCTCTAGATTAGCCTGTGAGAGGCTGAGGTGTCCTAACATGACCTGTTCAGGAACCACACTGGGAGGGATAGTTTCTCTGGTGTGGTGTGGATAACTCTGCCGCTCCCCAACCCCCCTGTTGCGCCAGAAGATGTGTTGGGCCCGTCGGAAGGCGAATGGGAGGCCTCTCTGAGAGGCTGAGCAGCGCAGAGAACCAAGGCCTGGCTGGCCACCATGGAGCTATTAGAATGACGCTGAGGTGGCGAGACTCCATGATCTTGCATATCACCCTGTGAATCAGCAGTGTGGGCAGAAAGGGGTATGCTGTCATCCCGTCCCACCGGATCTGGAAAGTATCGTCCAGGGAGCCCTGGCCCTGACCCTGCCAGGAGGCGAACAGTTGGCACTTCTTGTTGCCGGAGGGTGTCCCCAGCTGTAAAAGATCTCCTGCAGTACTAGGTTGTTCAACTGCCACTCGTACTTGTCCGCTCCCAGTCTGCTGAGCTTGTCTGCTCTGCCTCCAGGTTGGATTCCCCCGGCAGGTGGATGGCCGTGAGGTAGATGTTGTTCTCCAGGGCCCATTTCCACATGCTGACTGCCAGTCTGCACAGTGGGGGGAGTGGGGGGGAATCTGGTACCTCCCTGCTTATTGACATAGAACATGCTGGTCGAGTTGCCTGTCTGAATGAGGGCGACTTTGCCCTTGATCAACGGAAGGAAGGCTGTGAGCGCCAGCCAGATGGCTTTGAGTTCCAGCCAATTGTTGTGGTGATCCTGCCGGGTCCAGGTGCCATGGACACAGTGGTCGTCCAGGGTGGCCCCTCAACGCTCGATAGAGGAGTCCATGGTGATGGTGACCTGTGGGGTTGGTTGTTGGAAAGGCTTGCCCATCCGCAGGTTGCAGTCCCTGGACCACCATGTGAGGTCCGGGTGAAGCGACGGAGGACCGTTGACCATCTCTGGCTGAGAGCCCCGTTCCTGGTTCCAAGATGCTGCAAAGTGCAGCTGTATTCTCCTCATCCTGATTCTCGTGTGGGGGACGGCCAAGAGGACTACTTGCATGAGACCCAGAAGGTGTTAGTACCACAAGGCCGAGGTCACTTCTCTGCTGAGGCAGTAACGCTGAGGCCCTCTTGATGACTGTAATCTTGTCCTCGAAAGGAAAAACTTTCTCGGAACACATGTCCCAAATGAGACCCAAGAAGGTCAGTCTCTGCGTAGGCTGCAGCTGCGACTTCTTGAGGTTGAAAAGCCCAGCTCGCAAAGCGTGTTCATAAGAGCATGGGAAGTGTGGTGTACAGCTTCCGGAGAGGTCGCCCTGACGAGCCAGTCATCGAGGTATGGATAGATATGGTGGCCCTATGCACTGAGGAGGGCCCCCACTGTATTCATCAGCCTGGTAAAGACCCTGGGGGCCGAGTTGAGGATGAAAGGAAGCACCTTGTATTGGAAATGGTAGCCCATGATCCTGAATCATAGAAAGGAATGATGAGGCTGCCATATCGGGACGTGTAGGTACACGTCCTTCAGATCCAGGGAGCACATTCAGTCTTCCCTGCACAATGTCTCCGCTATCAAAGCTGGCGTAACCATCTTGAATTTTTGAATTTTTGTAGAGGTAGGGAGAAGTTGAGGGTGGAGAGGTCCAGCACAACTCTCAGGCCCGCCTCGTTCTTTCTCTGAATGGGGGGAAAAATCCTGGAGTAAAAGCCCAAGCCTCGCTGGGAGGCTGGGACTTCCTCCACTGCCTGGCTCTCTAAGAGCGACCGGATCTCCGGCAAAAGAGTTGCTGTCCGAACCTGTGGTAGTGGAGGGGAGGAGGGAGGAGAAGCTGGGGTAGGGAGGCGGTACCCCATGGATACTACAGAATGTATCCAGGGGTCAGCGAAATTCTGGCGCCAGAAATGTGCATGGAGAGCAAGCCTGCCCGCCGCTGGAGACACGTGGACCCGGAGGGGCGTGTCATGCCTTCTTTCCCTCTGAGGCTGTTGCGGAGGAAGGGACTGGAAAAAGCCTTTACTCCCCACCCATCATGATGGATAAAGACTTGGCTGTTTGCGAGTTGTTTTTCTTTTTGTCCAGCTCCTCGTCCATGTGGAGTGGAAGCGGTCACCCCGTTCGTACGGAAGATCTACGATGCATTCCTGGACATCTGGGTTGAATTTCGTAGCACGGAGCCAGGCTGTTCTTCTAATGTCTGTGGCAATGCAGATGGCATGGCCAGAGGTGTCGATGTTGGCCACAGTGGACTCCATGATGTCTTGCGCCACCATCTTCGCCTGCCAATCCAGCCTTGAATCGTGATTGGCTCTGTGCCAGAATTTCTGGGAGGAAATTTTCCAATTTCCCGCCAGAGCCTCCTGTTAACGGCTGCCAGCATGGCATCTGCATTGGCCTGACGAAGGTGCAAGGACGCGTTGGAATACAGCTTCTTCCCGTACGCCTCCAAGATCTTCTCCTTGTCTAGCAGCACAGCGGGGGAAGAGGCCAAGGATGACTGAGGCTTGGAGTATAGTGATGCTGCAGCGATCACCGAAGAGTGCGGCTGAGGGTGGGCCGATAGCAAGAGTGTATCCCCCTCCATCCACCTGTACTTGGCATTCAGGCGTCGATTGACAGGCTGGACTGAGTGGGGCTTGAGCCAGCCCTTTTTGGCAAAGGCAACTACGTCCTTCTGCATCGGGATCCGCGTTCTCGCTGTGAGATGTAGCATGAGGACTTCAGCGAGGACCCCCTCTGATGGTTGCTCGACCTCGGTTTGAGGAAGGCCCAAGTACTCTGCCAACTCTGAAAGACGTTCATGGAAGGCCTTGGCTGATGACGGTGTATCAGGGTCCTTCTCCTCATCTGTGTCCACCTGAGGTTCCGGTTGGTCCTTTACCAGTGGAGGGGTGCTGGGTGCCGAAGGCTGGGGTGTGGAGACCGGAGCCAGAGGCTGCAGCGGAGGCTGGTACAGAACCGCCTGCACAATCGATGGAGGGGCTGGAGCGGGCGGCGGAGCCAGAACAGGGGCCGAGGGCGTCTGTACTGGGGCCTGCGGTGCCGGAGCCATTGGCGGGAGCACGTCCCTGATGGCATCCCTGAGGATGACCCCCATCCGAGGAGATTTCATGAGCCAGAGGAACTGGTCGAAGAACCTGTCCTCGCAGACTGGAGCAGTGGTAGGCGATATTGACGGGATAGCGAGCGGCTGCTGGAGCCCTTGCCTGCCCTGCCCATATGGGCACAGCAGGAATCTGCCTTGCGTGAAGGAAGGGTAAGCTGTAGGTCACATACCTGGTTGACACCAGTCCCACCTTGACACACGTTCCTCCACCTGCTGCCTTCCCTGGAGTGGCATCGGCCAGATGTCAGGATTTTATGGCGCAGCGGCCATTTTGTCAAGCTGCCTTCCACTTGCCTGTGTTATGTTGCTGGGCTCACTGCCATCCAGGATTCTTGAGTGTGGATCATGTGGCCTACCCTGTTCCTCAGGCCGAGACCTGGAAGGAGTTTTGCCCTTGACGGGTCTGCCGGTAGAACTGCGTATAGGCACCCCTTCGGACATGTTGCCAGTACTAGGGCGTAGCCCCTCGGGTGAAGACCCGGTAAAAGAACCTTCCAGTCCCTCAGCACTGTCACTGGGAGGATCCACTGACCCCTCGGCCTGTCGGCCGGTAGCTGAATTAGCCTCGGTACTTGTGCTGATACAAGGACCTGTGTGGTCCCCCCCTACTCTGGCGAGTGCTTGGGAAGGAGTCTCCCTTGCGGGGTGCAGTGGAAAGGAGCAGCCCTATTTTAGGCCTGGATCGATGGTAGTCAAAAGTCCTTTAGGTCCTTTGGAGGCAATCTCTAGAAGAGCTCTCTCCACCTGGCTGGCCTGTTCTTCAGAGACCTCGAAGAGAGCGCATCACACGCGGTAAAGGCTTGCCAGCCGTGGTCTGGGCCAAGGCACCGTAGGCAGAGGGCGTGGGGGTCTTTAGTCGGAAAGAGTCTGTCGCAGGATGGACACCTGCTGAACCCTGTAGAAGTCGACACGCGCTGGGGAGGAGCGCGACGCCTGAGGACTGAGTACCTGATTGAAAAAAAAGACAAAAGAGAAGAAGTATCCGCACGTGGAATAACATGGCCGAAGCCACACCCAGGAGCGCTGGTGAATTCGGCCCGTTCCCGCCAATGCGGAAAAGGGGACTGAGGTGTGGTACCGGAGGGCAGAATCAGGGCAGCGCATGCTCCCAGGGCTGCACCCCCACGCGCCTCTAAATTTAAAGGGGGAAGAAGGTTTTTTTCTGGTGAAAAAGGTTCCATTTCCCGTCCCTTGAAATGGATGCCCATGCAGTATGGAGAAATGGGGACGGGACGTAAGAGTATGAACACATACTTTGTTGTCTACATTTTGGTACATAATTTTATACATTTTTCAAAGACAATTGTTTATTGAAATAATAGAAAAAAGGCCTATCTATCCCTATACAAAGGGTGGGTTCCCTGCCTAACAGAAATCTAACTATGGTGCTGGTCGTCTGTGATGTTGTCCAAATCAAAATAGTATGTCCTCTGTCCAAAAATGAACTACACTGACCCTACCACTAAAGAAAATGGTTCAGCGTAGAAAAAGGGATTCATGAGAATGACTGCCTTCTCCTGAAAAGGCTTATTTAGCCTCAGTAGCTTATCTTCATATAGTTACTTGTGATATTGTTAATTAACACCTCTAGGTTCCTTAAGGGGACTCTCCCAACCTCTCAAATATCCATTGATACTTCTGTCTCAATGTCCTGTGTTTCACTATTTCAGGATCTTGCTCCTTTCCCCCCACTGGGTTTCGGTTTGTGTCTCTCTCTCTTTTCCAGTCTTGACTACATTTTAGCCATTCTGTTGTGTGACGAATCCCACAATGTCATCACATAGTTCCGGGTGAGTCACATTGGCCTTTCAGTTACTACAAGAGTTCTGTAAGAGCAGCGGCAGAAAGAGGAAGATAAGAAAGGATCAGCATGGTTTATGTCGTGAACCGGGCCCCGATTGGTGGGCAGAGTCACGTCAGGGACATGTCGGCAGCAATCAAGTCTCTTTAACCAAGAGAATGTCTTTCTGTGGAAATAGAAGTTCTAAGATGTTTTGTTTTCAAATTGAATGAAACTTTGTATTTTGCTGCTCGAGTGGTAAATCAAAGAGTAAGCATAATTTGCGTCTCTGTGTCTTGACAAAGAATTGACAGTCCTTTAATTGTGGAATCCTGGGACCAGGGGAAGGGAGTCATTCACCCTGGCTAAGAACTTGCAACCAGAATTGTGCTGCCTCGTCCAGGAGAAGGGAGTCATTCTCCTGGACCAAGAACATCAACCTTCTAATTTAGTTATAAGTATAAGGGACAGAGTTAAAGTTTTGACACATGACGGTGGACTCTAAAGTTACAAGAACATTCTGGCAGACCTATTAGAACCTTAATTGAGGCAGGGGAAAGCCCTCAGAGATTGGGAAAGATAGGTTTTATCTTTATTTTCTTGCTGAATAAAAGTCTACAGCGATCACTACGCCACCTTTGTGCCAGTCTCCTCCTCCTGCACACTTACAGTTGCTTCAGCCTTTTCCTCCTGATAATCAGTCTTTTGTTCTAATGGACCTGCCGGGGTCCCTTCCTCCAATGCTGTTGTATTTATTCTACACTCTTTCCTGCTACTGGGACGAGTGTCACCAGTCCCATAGTCCCTTTGGCTGACTTAAGTTACTTCGACGCTACTACTGGGATTAGGGAGATGCCTCACGTAGTAGTATTGATTTGTTTTACGTTTATGTTTATTAAATTTATATAGCGCTTTAAGGCAAAGCGCTTTACAATATAACAAGAGGTACAAAAGTGAGAGAAGCATATTTACAAACATGAACAGGTCATTAGAACAATAAGTAGAAGAACTATTTACAAGGGGGGGGGGAGGTGGGGGTAGGTGAAGGGAGTTACGGTGTAGAATTTGAGGTAGGGGGAGGGGAAGGGAAGGGAAGAGGGGGAGGGGAAATGAAGGGGGAGTGATCTGGTGTCCTCATTGCCCTTAAGTAGTATTTGTTACCAATATAAGGTCAGAGGGGAAGGAGAGAGGATGGGGGAGGGAGGTGGGAGTGGAAGGGAGGGGGAGTGATCTGGTGTTCTCATTGCCCTTAAGTAGTATTTGTTACGAATTTAAGGTCAGAGGGGATGGAGAGAGGATGGGGGAAAGACGAAGGAGAGGACTCCCATTGCGTTCTTGACTTCCTTTAGTGTTTTCCCCCCAATCACTGAGACAAGGGAAATGACTCCCTATAGCATTCTTGACTTGCTTTAATGTTTTCCCCAATTACTGAGACGAGGGATGCAACTCTTGATTTTCTTAACAGCTTTTCTGTGCCCTGGTCTTCTCCCGGGTCTTCTCCCGGGTCTCCTGCCTCTCCTGTTACCTTTGTCTTGACGGGTTGAAGTCACCAGTTCTTCCTTGGGTCACAGGCTTACTTCGGGCTAGTAAACATTTCCAGCTTTTCTCTCTTCGGCTTTCTGTGCTTCTCTGGGGCTCGGCAGAGCCCTCTGCTCTGTGGTCTTGGCTTTGTTTGCAGACCACACGGTCTACCTCGTCGAGGTCACGCCACCACCTGAAACTTCCCAACCTTCATGTGAGAGTCGGCTCGCTGCCGGCTCCTTGGCTGCTTTTCGCTCTGCTTTGCCACGTCCTCTTGACTGAGGACCAGCCTGCTTCCACGGGTCTCTCTCCCATGTTTGAGCTTCCCGGGCTCTCACCTGCTTGGTGTTGGCTTCCTCCTTTTCCAAGTCCTTCTTCAATGTTTATATGATCTTTCTGGGTCCTCCCCAGTGGAGGATCATTGTCATGCTTCAGTCTTCATGAAGTATTCTTCATTAATCCATGGTTCTGACACTGCCAGTGATGTATATTTCTAACGGGGGAGTTATCGTTATTACTCCTTCACACCTCTTCCCAGTATGATTGGATTCCAACCTGTTGGCACTCTTCATTTTTCTTTCATTCTTCCTTTTTGCAGTGGTGGTGGGTTTTAATTGAGTAAGGGAAGAGGTGCTACAACAACAAAACAGGTCTGTTCAGTTTGAGGTACCGATTACCAGAGGGCCTCATAGGATAGAGGGTTAGGGAGTTCCTTCATGGAACAGGAATCCCTATCCCCAAGAGAGTCTCTCCCCGTGAGCTCCCTCTTACCGCCACCCACAGGGGGAACATTGCATATTGGGTAGCAGGCTCACCTACCTAGCCTCTGGGGATAAGTGACGAGATTCTGTGATTCGTCACACAATTTACCCATCTCTTCAGTGAAAAAGTGTCATTTTATAAAAACACTTAGCAGCAGTTGGATTTATCAAAATGAACTCATGTTTATGTCTGCCTTTGCTGCATTTTAATGACCACATGTGGCCATGCTGGCTGGACCTTGTTTCCTGGCCTGAACTCTGGTTCTCATTTTCGGCTCTGTGATGTCTTTCCTGAGTCTACCTTGTCCTGCACCACCCCCACCCCACTACCCCCACCCTCACCCTTGTTAGCTGAGCAAGGTCTTTCATGCTGGGACCATCTCCAAGCTACTTTACCACAAACTTCTGGTTTCACCACCTTGGTCATCTCACCTTGGTTTTGGAAGCTTCCATCTTCTGAAGGGTATTGAGACACCAATACCCATCAAGTTCCTGGAACGTGCTTTGCTGGGTTCTTCCTCCGTTATGGTATGTATTTTTCATTGCTACCACTTCTGGCTTGATAATACCACTCATTCGAAGGCAAATGCTCTTTTCCATCATCTGGGTTGTCAATGGTCCGGTGTTCAAGACCCTGGCTGTTCAGATCCTTCCAATTGCACCTGGAATGAACAGTTGTACTAACATAGTTCCTTGTAGCTTGCTAAACTGATTTTTCGGGACCCATCACCACAAGTCTTATACCTCTATGCCTTGGGTGGGTCGGAGGGTGCGTTCTTCTCGATGCTTACCCTCAAGGGTTCTGGTCATGGATGAGGCTTTTTGCAGGTAGGCCTAAACCACGTTTCCCAATTGCCTAACATTTGGGCTGACTCCTGCTGTGCTACATTTACTCTCTGGGCTGCTTGTTCTCAAGGGTTCCTTTAGGGTCTCTTTAGGCATCCCTGTTTTATTTGTTATCAAATCCACACATGTTGGGTAGAACTGGGACTTAACTGCCTTTGCCACATAACCAGGTATGACCAACTGCCTTTGTCCCCATCAGTACCTATGGGGGGACATTTTACTTACCAAATAACCCTTCCAAGTGACTTTATGGGGACTTAACCCATGGACATTGTTCCTGCATCTATCTTGGGTCCAGAGAATTTCAGGCAAAAGACTGGATGTTTAGGTTGCACTTGTATTTTTAGTGTAATTTTAAAGTCTTCTATTCCACTTCTGTTCCTTTGACTGCCTGATTACAATACAACTATTCCTATTGCCACCCTATCATTTTTCTCTGGAAATGTAATATCCTGGAGCTGTTCATCTAAATGAACCTTACCTTTTCGTGGCATATGTAGGCGTGCGTCAACTGTTTTCACCCATCTAGGCCCTGCATTGACTGGTGCACATTTGTATTTCCCTAATACCATGTCCTAAGGGTTCAGGGTCAAAGTGGCTTATGTGTTGCCATTAGGGGTGCTGTAATGACAAATACTGTGGGTGTCTTGATGTTTGGTTACCTTCTCTTCCCATCAGAACTCCACTGATCACAACCAGGACAGGGAGAGTTGGGGTAGGTCTTGGAGCCCGCTAAACCCTATGGACGGAGGGGTGTAGCAACAGATTGGACAACTTACCCCCTGTGCTCAGATTGCTTCAGAAGCCAACCCTGGTGTTTCGGAATTGACAGAGCCCACTTGATTAGGGTGTTCATTTCTTTGGAGGTCTCCAGGGTCACTGATGCAGAAGTCACTTTCGGATTCAGGATTTGGGCCGGCTAGTCAGCGGTTTGGAGCTCTGGCTAGACTGTTCCTGTGATTGGACTGCTTGACGACCCTGGCATGATGACCCGACCACCACTACGACTTTGTCGTCCTAAGGAGAACCCAGGACATGAAGTCATGTGACTGCGATAACGCAATCAGGCTGCGGAGGCAAAAAAGCAGATCCTACAATGCCCCCATTTGTGATGCTTAGCTGCAACTGCAGGGTGAGGCTGCTTGTCAAGCTGAATGTCTGCGGAGGCCAAAGCCCGAACCCAGGAAGGCAAGATACAACAAACACACCCAGAAAGGAGCTGGTGAGCCCACAGGGTGGTCCTGGGACACTTCTGGTGGCTTCCAAAGGCAGGATGCTAGAGCATGGTTTGGTGGTGGGTCTTCCTACCAGTCTAGAGGTTGACGTGCCGATGACGTTCTTCAGGAGATCAGATGAAGTTAGCAGGGCTGTGCCGGGCCTTTGCTGAAGGCAGTGCTGATTGGCTGCAATGACGATCAATGAGTCTTCAGTAGAATCCTTCTCTTCAAAAGGGTCTCGACTCCAACGACAATCTGAAGAATGGCTACAGGAGTCCTCTTATCCTAAATTTGAGTTGGCGTTACACCCAAGCTCACCAGTCGAAAGGATTTGAACCATTCACACTGGCAGGGGCTGTCCACATCCTCTGGCCAACAGATCTGCCCAGCAACAAACACTTTGGCCAAGATGTGGACTGGGACCAGATAGTGACCCCATGATAGATAAGCCAAGCAAGCTAAGTAAAGAAAGGAACATGTTACTTACCTGTAACTATTGTTATCCAGGATGGGTCTGGCATGGATTCACATGCTCATGAATATTCCCCATCGTCGGGCCGGGAATCCACGGTAAAAGAAAAACAGTTTCACTTTCACTTACAAATTGTATTTCTCCTCTAAACCAATCACTGTACTCTAGGTCATACTGCCCTCTCCCTAAACCCCTACTCTGGCAGCCATCTTCAGATTTGGTTAGCACGTAAAGTAGCAGTATGACCAAGAACCGTAGAGGGTTAGGAGGGAGGTTTCGCATGTGAATCCATGCCAGACCTATGCTGGAGAACAATAATCACAGGTAAATAACTTGTTCTCCGGCATGGGGTCTGGCATGGATTTACATGCTCATGAATAAAGAATACGTAGCAATACAACATTACACAACCACGGGAGGTGGCAAGGCTCAACAGAAGCAATTATTCTTACCTCCGGAACAGGCTCACCTCAAGCGAACAGGTTGCGCAGCACTGCTTGGCTGACTCCGGGCTCCTCCCTGGAATCCCTGTCGACGAAGTAGAATCTCGTGAAGGCGTGTGTGGACCTTCACGTAGCAGCCCCGCAGATGTCCAGCAGGGGCACACCAGACAGGAATGGTGTTGTTGCAGCAATCGCTCTGGTGGAATGGGCTATCGGACGGCCGGGCAGCAGTCGGTTTGCCAACAGATGACAGTGCGTATTGCAGCCGGAAAGAGCCACCTTGAGATGGAAGCCTTGGACAAGGCCTTCCCATGGTTCACAGGACAAAAGTTCACGAAGAGTTGAGATGTCTTCCGAAAACACTCCGTGCATGCCACGAGCAACGTCCAGTGAGTGCAAAGCCCTTTCAGCCGGTGACAAAGGCTTCGAAAAAAACACAGGCTTGTTGAGGTGGAATTCGACAGAACCTTGGGCATGAAGGAGGAGTGCGTCTGCAGCAGCCCCCTCGATTTGCAGAAAGTCAGATATGGCTGCTTGCAGGATAGGCAGGGACGTCAGTTAGGGGTCACCAGGGGTCGCAACTGCGACCTCCGAGGTCTCCCTTGCGACCTCTGTCGTTTTTTGTAATGCAAGCTCCAGGAGTGGCTGGCTTTCTTGTTCAGGCCCTTAAAAAAAAAAAAGGAAAAATAAGAACAGAAGTGCCACAAGTCTAACACTTTCAGCACTGACCCCAAATAGGAAAGAATAGGAATGCCAAATAATGTGTTTTTCTGGAATTCTATATAATAATTGCTAGACTCATTAAGGGTTTATTTCAGGCACACTTCAGGGGGTGAGTCACTGATTTAGTCTGTTCTTAAACACTCGACTACGCCTTTCATCTTTCTGAGGTCGATAAATGAGTACCGACACAGGTTGGATGATATCGGGTGTATATTTTTTCTATATAAAGGCTTAAGCTAAGTGCTATATAATAACACATCATTATCATTTGGTCATGGACGTCTGCTTGCTTTCACAGTAATTTGATAATATGGGCCTGTACACACTGATCTTAACGCTACATATGGCCATCCATTCTTGCATGAAATGTACATCACATTATAGTGATATCGTAACCATATTTTTCGTAGTGTACAATGCTATGTGATGTCACTTCCTGTTTTGTCAACACCAATGGATTTCTGACACCAGCGTGTGTAGGGTCGAAAGGATGTCCAGGGATACATCTCTCGGCTGAGCCGGCATGTTCCGTACACTAGGCCCCACGCCGTCGTTCTCCTTCACGTCCTCATGGACCATGTGCAGGGACTCCTGGTCCTCGTCGTCCAAGGACGAAACATCCATCTCTTGGGATAGGGCCTGTGGCTGGCCTGGGACTTCATCGCCACCCGCCCCTTTTTGCATCCTAAGGGGTCTTAGCCGGGTTCAGTGACGGCATCCTCTTTTCCGATGTGCCAGGAGACTTTGCTTCCGCCCCAGCTGAGGCCTCCCACCACAGGGGTAGGGACACCCTGCATGCAGTAGGGGCTACCTTCGCTGGGTCAGCCCCACTATCCTTTGAGAGAGCGGCCACCACCAGCTCAATCGATTTCTCCTGCGCCGCCTGGGCCTTCTTGGGCAGGTCAGATGCCTTTTCTTCCACCCTCAACTTCTCTGGCTTCTCCCGCAGCTTAGGCAACATCTTGGGCGACTTCCTTTTTGAGGAGGCGCTCCATCGATGGCTGAAGAAGGCAGATGTGACGTTAATCGCGCCCTGTCAGCTGAGGGACCCGGCTGCGTGGAGACCCCGACGGAAATGGACTTGCGGTGCTTGGCCTTAGAAGCCCTCTCTTCGGAACCCCCGGTCCTAGGTGAGGCATGACCCTGCTTGGGGTACGGGGTACGGGCCTTCGTGCCTAGCCACGCCACCACTCTACTGTGTCAATCCTTCATCGGTCTCTTGAAGAATCCGAGGCAGATTTCGTGATTTCCCTCTTTGTGGTCCCTGCGAAGGCAGTAGAGGCATTTATGGCGTTTGTCCTCCACAAACACGTTCCGCAGTCCGCATCTGGTGCATAGCTTGAAAAAGGAACTACCTTCCTTCCTTCCTTCCTTCCTTCTCCTCCGTCATGGTCGGAGGTACGGAGAAGGCCAGATGGCCTTCTGGAAATTTCAAAGAAAACTGGACGATCCTTGCCCTTGAGTGGCACTGAAATTCACTGACAAACCAATCGCCGCTGCCGGCAGATTGATAGAAGAGCACACAGGCTCTTATTTGACAAAAATATAACTTCTTTCGATGATAAACGTGAAACATGTAGAATAGCTCTCAGAGCAAAACTCGAGGACTCCCAACACTTGAACGTGCGGTAGAAATCTGAAGATGCTGCCAGAGGAGAGGCTTAGGGAGAGGGCAGTCATTGGCTGGGGGGAGTATGACCCAGAATACAGTGATTGGTTTACAGGAAAAATACAGTCTGTAAGTGAAAGAGAAACTGTTTTTTTCTTTTATCGAGGATTCCAGGCCTGATGACGGGGAATATTTATGAGCATTTCCAACCCATGCCAAACCACATGCTGGAAAAAAAGGATTTACTTTCCTCCAAAAGCCAGGACGGGTTCAAAAACAACTGCAAATTTAGGGGTGTTCCAGAGATGAAGCCAATGAAAAGAAGCAATAGCAGGGGAGATGGAATGACAGGAAGATTAAAAAAAAAGAAGACGTATAGCAGAATTGTAAATGGAACGAAGAGGGGAGAGATGAGGTGAAATAAAACAATCGGGAGAAGATTAGAGAAAATGAGAGAATTTTTGTGGCAGAGAAAGAAAAATGGTCTAAGCATCCAGATATTAAAGAGATGAAACCAACAGGAACCAGCAGAAACATGAGAAGAAGAAAAAGATGAGTCATGAATAACACCCAGATTCCAGGCAGAAAAAGAGATGGGATGAGAGGTTGGGGGAAGGAAATGGAGCGAGGCAGCAGGAAAGAAAAGCACTTCTATCTTGGAGGGATTTAGGTGAAGAAAATGGGTTAAATCCAAGACTGAATAGCAAGAAGACTGGAAGTCAGAGAAGAATGCATAGAAGATAAAGAAGAAAATGGTAGAAAGAGCTGTGTATCGTTATTATAAAGATGAGAAACCAAAAGAAGAAATAAGAGGCACATATGGAATTGTGTAGAGAGAAATGTAGGGGACCCAAAATAGAGTCCTGGGGCATTGCATACTGGAGAGGAAGAGTAGAAGAAGAAAGACAAGCCCAAGACAATGAACGAATCCACTGCAATGAGCCACAGAAACCGAGATCAGAAAGAGAACAGAGAAGAAGAGTGCGATCTACAGTGTTGAAAGCAGCAGAGATCAAGACAGACCAGAAGTTTGCTGAGACTAGCAAGCAGAAAGAAGAGTCACAGAGAGAGAGAATGCCATTTCCATAGAGCGAAGAGGACAAAAACCTGATTGAAAGATCGGAAGGAGAGAAGAACAGTTAACAGAAGAAGACATTTGGGAATAGACAATACTTTCAAGGAGTTTAAAAAGAACAGGAAGAAGCAAGACAGGGCGATAGTTAGAATTAAGAGAAGGGCCTAGGGAAAGTTACTTTAGAATTGGAATAGAGGCATGTTTGAAAATAGAAGTGAAAGTAGAGGACTGAAGAGAAAGATTAGAGTGCAAAGCCAGATACAGAGCAAGACTAGAACAGACCTTGGGGATAAGACTGGAAGGAAGAGGATCAGAAAGAGATGTTGTAGGGTGGGCTTTAGAAGGAAAACCAGAAATATCAGAAAGAGTTAAGGGAATGAAAAGAAGACAGCGAAGAGCAAATAGGGGAATAAGCGGTCGAGCAAGGAGAAGTGAAGACAAAGAAAGAGTATAGAAAACTGGATAAGAGTAACTTTCGAAGAGAAGTAATAAGCAAGATCGGATGCAGTGAGTGTTAGGGAGAATTCTAATTTCTATGTTAATTCCCTACAACCTTAGAAACCCCCAGCACTTTTGCTGGACTTTAGGACTTTTTAATTTTAACCCTGGAGCGAGTGAGACCTTTTTCTCACTCCCTCCTGTGTTTTGACATGATTTGGATTTTGTGTTTTAACTGTTTTTGATGTCTGACAATAGGCAGACCTGGCCATAGGCATTTGTGTTTTATATGGTGCCACACAGCACCTTCAGTGCAGCGCCACAGAGAAATCCTTTAGATTTCTCCTAAGGTTTAATACCTTTTCTTGTGTGAACTACAGTTCTCCAAGAACAGTAAAGTGAAATTGATTTCACTTACTTTCGTAACTTCTCTTTTTTCGGTCAGCACACACCAGTTTATGTGGAGTGCTGGGGGATTACCTAGAAGCCACTTATCCTACATTCACATGTAACATGTTTATGTTACCCTCACTACTTTAAATGGCTGGTGGCAGTTGTTAAATTTTCCTACCATTGTGCTTTTCTACCGCAGGCTGAACCCTCAGCTGCAGTACAGCACCGATGGGTGACCATTTCGTCAAAATGGCCCCAGTCTTCTTTTTTCGCCATTTTCTGTTTGAGAGGTCTTCCTTGGGTTTTACTCTGTGCGTTGAGCCAGGTTTGGGCCCTTTGTTCATTTTGCCTTTGGCTGGCTTCAGCCATGAAGCCTGCCTCTAGCTCCAGTGTATCTGGAAAGGCATGATGTGAGGGAGGTTCCCGAAACTCCCCTGTTCTTTGTCTCAAGGAGTGCCAGAATGCAACCAGTCCTAACTGGCTGGCTGGCTGTGCTTTTTCGGACAGCCACCCTGCTGTGTGATTGACAGTCTAGGCTGTGCATGAATGTGAGAAACCTGCTTAAAAGGCGAGGGTTTTGTGACCAGAGGCAGAGTCGACCACTGGGAGAAATACCAAACTGAGAAACCGTGAACGAAGCTTGCTGCATCCACCTGGACCTTTGAATTGCCCAGTGAAGCCCTGCTGCTGTGCTGAAACTCCTTTTTCAATTTGACAGAGAAGCTCCGGAAGTGAAGACTTCTTCCCTTGGGTTAGTGGGACCAATGAACCCTGAGACGAACTCCACTTGACCATCTTCCCAGACTGGCTGTACTTCTTCGTTGCTGCAAGAACGAGTGCCAGGGGTTGAGAAATCCATAGTCTAGTGCAACGTCTGAAATCCAGCTAGAAGCTCCAGGAATCGCCTAAGGACCCTCCAGAAGCAGGACGACTAGAGCTCTAGTACCCTCACCAGAGTGCAGGACCCATGGAGTGAAGGAAACCCAAACGGTATCCGAGAGCTGCGACAGTGCTGTTTACTAAGCGCTGAAACCGGGAAGTGCTGCTGAACCAAAAAGAGCCTGTAGCTGCCTACAACCTCCCAAGTACCGCCGGAAGAAGCTCTCCAGACGTCCTCCCTCTTATCCCCACGACAGACTCAGGAACACAGGGTCTGCACCGCTGTAGCAAGACAGAATCCACCTGCACCACTCTTCTTCAAACCACAGGTACTGTTTAGACTTGGGGTACTTTCCTCATTGTCTTTTAGCTGTGCTTTTCTCAGTTGGGAATTGCAGTGGCTTACCCTTAGAGTTGATTCCAACTCTCATTTTCCAGGCTTAACAGCTTGTGACCCTACAAGTGATTTTTTCTTAACACACTCTCTTAACATTGTACAAGACTTTGATTCTAAGAAGTGCCTCAGCTCCATAGACTGTTTCAAACTGGCTTTGGCTGCCCTGGCTCCCTGCAGACTCTTCTAGCCCATTGACTTTGATATTGTTTGTCACTCATAGGTGGTAACTTGTTTTAGACTTATTGCTGGGAAAGGCTTGTCTAGATTTCATTGGAAGATTTAAGTGTCCTCACATTTACCGAGAATCTGTTTAACCCCTTTCCTTCCTTCAAACTTTCCTTTCTGCAACCTCAGAATCTGCAAAGTATAAGTAGTGTGATATATAAATGTCATTACTGTCCTTGTGATTGACGTCACCTCAGGGTGAAGGAATTGTGTATGGAGCATATCCAAAGAATATCCACTAACTTGTTCTGATTCTGAACATTTATTTTAAAGTATATGTACAGTGTTACATGAATTGCCTTTTTAAAGAACGCTCATTTAAAAATTGATGTTAAATACATATTTATGACAGAAACCTTCAGTGTAAGTGTTACTTGGTTACTTGTATTTACAAATTTCATTGCTACAGCTCTACTGCTCACATTTACCCCTCTTGAGATAGGCCTGGCTACTCAATCACACTACCAACTTGTGTAGTACAGACCAATACCAAAACGTGGATTACCTAATACCAAGCTGTTAAGTGTTGTGTAGTCTCACACAGCGTGACTGCACCAATTCTTACCTAACACAGAGAAGAGAAGGAAGGGTCAGGGCTGAAGGGAGAAAGGATACGGTTAAGGATCTGAAATTATCAACGGGGTGAGCTAAAAGAGTCCAGAAGGTTGCTCTAAAAAGCTGTTTGGCCAGAAAGAGGGCCGCATCACAGTCAGAGTGAATGGAAGAAAGGTTAAGAAGGTGAGAATGAAATTTCCACCAACAACGCATGTGTGAGCCATTGTTGAGGAGGTTTACGAGAAGGTGAGAAAGAAGAATAAAGAGTATTCAGTGCCTTGAATCAAAGTAGAGGACAGATAAGAGAATGTATCAACTGGAAAGGATGCAAGGACAGGGAAGAGTCGATGTTAAAGAAGAGATAACAAGGGGCATCAAAAGAATGAAGATCATGACATTGGTGGGCTTGGTGGCGACTCCAGCTTGAATACTGAATAAAAAGGACTTTTTGCAGCAATTTACCACCTCTTGCTGAAGGCCCGGGAATGCAACTTAACAGCCAATTAGCATATTGTTCTTCAACCATCTAAGCAAAGCCTTGCTCCTTCGCAGCTCTCTAGAAGGCCTCCATCACTGCTGCGACCCCCGGACCGGTGAGAACAACCAGTCCCCAACCCCTGCTTGAGGATTCTGCCATTAGAAGCCTTTGGATGTGTCCCGAAACCATCCGGTGGGGTGACCAGATTACTTGTGGGCTACCTCGCTGGATTGGTTGCAGTTCGAACTGTTGAATCCGCAGACACTGGACTTGAGAAACGAGAAGCGTCCCTCCGCAGTTGCAGCTCTCCAGCACAAAGAGGGACTTGCAGGACCAGCTGCTTTGCTTCTGCCACGAAGGTCGACTTCTGTGATTTCTTCGGAGTGGCAATCATTGATTTTTGCCTTCGTCATATCCTGTGAGCATTCTCTGAGATTTGACAAAGTGGTTGTCCTTTCTTCATCATGACAGGGGTTATCCAGCTATCCAGTGCCAAAAACTGTCTCGCCAGAGCACGGAAATGGCAACTACCCGGACCAAATCCCAGACGCCTCAAGTAATGTCTGAACCCATGCCCCTTGGACCACCTCCAACAGAACCAATGTATGGAGACCAGGGGCTTAGTGGTTTCAGGAGCTGCAAAGGTGGTCCCTGGGTGAGTCGCTGCACAGGGTGTGAACAAACATACCTGTTCATATCTCCATAAGGTTTAACCGGCGTAAAGTCCTTGTCGTGGGATAGTACGGAAATATCGAACCCCTTTACTGCAAAACCAAAAATGGAGGGGATTTTTGTCACACAAATATAGATGGCAAGTGGGGTAGGAGTATTAATTGGGAATAGTGTTAGGTAAAATGCTCATAGTAATGATACATTTTCCTGACCTGTCTCAACCCCAGAACTTTTTGCTTTTACTGGTGGATTATTTTTCCTTATACCTCGTTGAGTGGGAACCTTTTTCCACACTCACAGAATCTTTTACTCTTTTTAAGGGTGTCCTTTTTAAGACTCTCCATAGTGTCATTTAAAAGTTATCCTCTTTGACAGCTTTTTGGCAATAAGTGCCTATTGTTGCTGGGTTGCCCTAGGGCTCTTCCTTTAACTCTCTCTGGCTAACCTTGAGAGAACTACAGTTCCCAAGGGTAGAAAGGATCTTTGGATACCTTTTACATTTTATTTGGTGAAACCAGCACACCCCACCTTATGTGGAGTGCTGGGGAGACACAATGTATCCCCTTTCACACTAAAACGGTAACAATTCTGTTAGAGGGACAAGCTTACCTTTAATGGCTGGTGGCATTGATACCTTTTATTAATTTGGTGAACCTTTACTGTGCACAGCCCCTGTAAAGGTACCCATCGGTGCTTTTTCGCTATTTTAGTGTTCCTTGTCCTTTCTTGTTCCTTCCCCGGACATACAGGGCAGGAAATTCTTTTGTGTCATTTATGTCTTCGGCATGAGTCCTTTAGACTCACCACCCAGGCTCCAGAGTGTCTGAAGGAAGGAAGCGAGGGAGGAGTCCAAACCTCTCTAACCCTTTGTCTTCCAGCCAGAGTGCAGGATTCCAGTTCAAACCGGAAGGCTGGCTGTCCTGGAAGGATTGCCAACCCCCAGGTTTGAATGTTGCAAGGCTGTTTGATTGGCTGGATTCCTACATAAAAGTCTGAACTGGCTGAAGAAGTAGTCGACCACTGGAACCAAAAGCGAAGAGGAAGATGAAGAATTTGCAGCTGAATCTATTTCCAGCGACTGGCGAGCCTGCTATGTAACAGGAGCCTGCTGTAGCCCTTCCTTCCAATAGACCGGTGTACTCCAAACACGACGACCCTGACCCTTAGCCTGGTGAGATCCACTACAATCAGGAAGACCTGCATTTTGAGCCATCCCACGCCGTGCTGCAACCTTGCAGGCTGCAATACCCCAATACCCTGGGACCTCGAGCCATTGTGCAGTGCACAGTCTTCCGAATTCTGAATTTCGATGAAACTTCAAGGGCATCCTGCTGGATATCCGGAAGCACGATTCCGGTTTAAAAAGTGCCCTCATCCGAGTGCTGGACCTTGCAAACGACAAAAATCTGACCAGCGATAGTATGTCTTCTTTTGTGCTCCTGAAAAGGCAACAAATCCACAGAGCCGCATGCAGCCATGAGGAAAACTTTGCCTAGAGCCTTCCCCATTGATCCCTACTGCAAAGTCCCTTCCAAGGTCTTGTTTCAGTCACCACTACAAGGAATCCACTGATCGGGGTTTTTGGCTGCAGATCCTGTAGTCCTCCTGCTGCAAAATCTTCTTCTGTGCTGAGGTACTGTGCTGGCTTGGGTATTTACTGAAGTCTCTTGTGATTCCTGTGTAGTTTTGGGGTGTTAACTGTGATTGGGAGGCCTCTCATCCAGGCCCTCTGCTGGAATCCTCCTAGGGTGTCTTCTGTGAAGCCCATGGAAACTCAACTATAAAGTAAAATACTCACCTGTTTGAACAGTTTTCCTTTGGAACTACGATTTTTGCTACTTAAGAACCTATCCTGACACTACGGACACTAGACCCCAGTCACCCCCTTCTACCACTGAGAACACTCATGCTCCAAGAATAAGGGAAATACTTTTAAAGGATTGGGCTTTTACCTAGAAAAGAAAATAAGTGATTAAAAGTTACTTACTTGTAGAATAGTTGGTTGGTAACTGTAATTCTGAGAGTGAACAGTTACAAAAGTTATTACTTACCTTAGAAATGTTCTGCCATTCAGAAAAGTAGATATAATGTTACTTTACTCACCTGTGATTTGGTTGTGCCTCTTCGCCGAAGGTAATGCTGTTGGTTTCACTTCACTATTCCTGTTAGGATAAATGTATGAGTGTCCCCAACTGGGTCTTGCTTCCCCTGACTTGTTGGTAGCCTGTCCAAATGTCCAGAATAAGTCTGTATTAGGTTTTACCTACTTAGAATAACTTTGAGTCATTCATAGAGTGTGACACTGGGTTTTGCCTTCCCTGGTCTGTTTTAGATAGACACAAAAATAGTCTTGGGTTCATACCTGCCTTTAAGTTGGTTATAGCTCCTGTAAAAAGTGTATAGGTTTTACTTACCTTGAGTATAACTGTGTTATCCTAAAATAAGTTACAGTTATTGCTTCCCTTAGTCTGTGAATTAAAAAGCAACTGTAATTGAATATTACACCCCAACGTCCAACACCTGAGAATAACTGTTATTCCGGAATCAGAGTTATAGGTTTACACTGTTCCTAGAATCTGTGTTTCACTAGATCAGAAAAGTATATTGTGCAGTTGATATTAGTATGTGATTTCTTGCTGAGCATCACGGTACAACTGATAGGGTCTACTACCCTGGCATTACAGGCATTACTGAAAGTAATCTAAAAGTAACTTTTGGTTTTGACTTCCGTAGAACAGAATTGTACGATCGGACTGAAAAAAAAGTCAGACCGTACAAAAAGTCCGGAAAATGCTATCACCAAAGGTTTGAACACCAAAAGTTTGAACCTTAGCTGATAGCATTGTAGGTAAGTATAAAAATGTTTAAAAAAGACTGCGGGGCTGCGGCAGTGTCCCCCGCAACACCCCGCTCACTATACTGTGTGGTATAGTGAGCGGGGCTTGCGGGGGACACCCCTGCAGCTCCCGAAAAAAAAAGGAAAAAAAAGGAAAAGGACCCTGCAGCGCCGGTTCCCGATCACAGAAGTGAAAGGGAACTGGCACCGCAGGGAGACAGCGTGAAGGAAAGGTAAGCAGGGTAGGGGTATGGGTGTGAGTGTGTCGTGGGTGTGGGTGGGGGTTTGAAGATGCGTGTTCGGATGGGAAATGTGCAAACCTTTTGTGGTTCGCACATTTGTCATGCAAACTTTTCCGTCGCAGACTTTTCTGAGATGGAAAAATCATGCAGATCCCGTAGAACTACTGTTAGGTGTTCCAAATAAGGTTATATGCTTTGGTCTGTGCACCTTCAAGCATAGTGTTGTGCTTTTATAAATGTGGTTATATATAATGTGTACTTACTTCCCCCCAAGATTTATCTGGGCCTACTTGCATTTAAATAAACCATTTATTTTCACAAGACATTGTTTTTCAGTGTTTCTTTGGACCATTTGGATTACAATTTCATGTGTACTGATTCTACAGCCCTCTCTCCCTCCTAAAATGAGCCTGGCTGCTCTGTCTACGCTACCATGAACTCAGGTGGTACAGCCTTATACTAAATGTGGAGTCTTGCACTGCTTCAGTTGGATGGTTTTACTAAGCCCTTAGCAGGACTTCAAGCCCTTAGTAGGACTTCTGAAAAACTGCCCTAACAAATACGGGATATGGGTGTACTGCAGGGGGACTACCCCAGCATGTATTTGTGCGGAAAAATGCAAAAAAAAAGATTTTCGAATTCGCAAAAAGGATTCAGTATTTTCACATTGATCACTTGCCTGACCGTGAAAGGTGGAGTTCTTGTTAATGATCCTCCCCTGGGCTTCTTCTCCTAAGGTGGTTGGATTAGCAGAGGGTCTCCAACAAATGTTCCTTTAATTGTTCTACAACTGTGAGCCACTTGCATTTGCCTGTTGACTTTGTCAAAACTTGTTCTGGCTTCTTTAACAACTTCAAGCGGTCTGAAAAGCTGTACTCTGACTTGTGGCTCTAAAGGCACTAGAGGCCTCATTACTAGCTATGGAAGAGGGTAGTGCCTTAATTTTATAAAGCCATGTATGGCATTTTCAACTCCTTACTTTCTTAAATATTAGTTCTCTAATTTGTTGATTGCCATGTTCTTTATTCACTTGCTCTGCTACTCTACAGTTGCTCAGATTGTTTTAACTGTGTTCAAAAGTAAAAATATAAGTCCTCTGTAACGAGAGCACCCCAAAGGTAAATGTGTATATAATAGTAGTGCATGTTTAGTGAGATACTTGCCTGTGGTTTTTAATTGCGAAGGGTTTTGTCCAGGGGCTAAATAAATAGTTGGATACATTCTGCCTTGCTAGTATGATCAAGAGTGCTCTGCTTGTGCTGTGATGGGGTGGCCAACCACAAAGAAACACGCTGACTCATTTGTCAAGTCCAAGGATGTTTTATTGGATCTTTACAATCATCTTGGGCCAGGGACATTCCGGTAGTTCTCAGGGCTAAGCAGGTCCTTGGGGGAATTGGCACTACGGCTGTCCTTGTCTATCTCGACTTGGTCTTGCCCACCTTCTGTTAGGCTCTGACCACGGAGGTCACGGCTACCGCCCAACACCCTGCCCTGCAGCTACACTCACCGAGAGGTGGCCGGGGAGGGTGCAGTACGCTGCAAGAGGCGCTGCGACTCATGGTGTCCTTCCATTGCCGTTTTGGGTTGCTGTGGCATCTGGGGGATCCCAAACGCTTTGGTCCACGGTAGAGACTCAGCGCATTGGAACGTGACGTATGATGTCACAAAGCATGAGGTCCTTTCCTCTTGTTTTTTATCTACATGCGCTTCCAGCTGGTAAAAAGCTTTAGAAAGCACGACACAGTGTCTCACAACAGTATTGATTTCACGTTGCCACAGACCCGTGCATCTTGATGCTTTATAAAACCATGGTCATAGGTACTTGGGTATAGAATATAAATTAACTTCTAAAAAGCACCAGGGTCATTCACAGGCGTTCCACAGATGTTAGGAGCTGCAAGTAAAAAGGCAAGAAGCTGCTGCTTGTGTTGTAGTTACATTCTTTTTCTTGTATCTTTAGGTTGCCTTTATTGCCACTTTGTCATTTCTGTAGCTCCTGCTTTCCGGGTCACCAGTTCCAGAAGGGATGCATCCGGTTAGGTTGTTGGGCTTGGTTTTTCAGGGAGAGGGAGTACAGCGTCCCAAGACTTCTGAGAGCTAAGTTCTTCGCCATAGCAACCAGACACCTTCCTATCCTAGGCGTCCTTACTGGAATGTTGGTAGTAGTCAATGGTTTCACCTATCTGTTGGCTTCTGACTTAGGCTAGCAACGGTTGTTAGAGTTGATTTCCCTTTTTGTGTGAAATAATTCTCTCCACCTGCTAGTCCCCAGCACGTTATGCTGTACTTCTGGATTTTTCTACTAGTTCCCCTGAGTGAGTGGGGACCTTTTTCCACATTCACTCATTCTTTTGCACTGCTTTTGGGAACTCTTTTTGGCATTTTTTTGAGTCATGCTTTCCTCCAACTTTTTTGGCATCTACATTTTACTAAAGCAGCACACAGCATTTTCTGTGTAGTGTTACTGGGAGATCCTAGAGATTCTACATTAATGTTTCGTCATTTTCCTGACTTACTATTGTAGTTGCCAGGGGATCCTTTTAATCCTACCTGTGTTTTATTTTGTGAAATCAGCATACCCCTCCTTATGTGGATTGCTGAGGGGAGACATCGTATCTCTTTTCTCGCCTCTCCGGTAACTTTTTGGTTACTGTGACAATCTCTCTGTTCAGGCTGGTGACAGTGTACCTTTTTGCACAACATTTTGTGGACGTTTGCCACAGGCTGCTTCCACAGCTGCGGTAGGGGACACAAGGGACACCATTTAAAAATGGTGACTGTACTTTAAGCCCTGAACAAGATGGCTCGTTCTTTCTGGGTGGAGGAGGATTCTCTGGTTCCTTTGTCTTCGCCAGGCTTCCCAAGGAAAGCCTCAAAGCTCCTCTGAGTGACGAGCAGGACAGGAAGTGGGGGAGGTGACTGAAGCTCCCTTTTCCTTTGTCCTGCAGTGTACCCAACTGCAACCAGTTCAGACTGGGCGGCAGGCTGTCCCCATTGGACAGTCACTCCCCGAGTTAGTTTGAATGGCGCATGGGTCAGGATTGGTGGACTCAGCTGATGCTCCTGGATAAATTCTGAGGTCCTGGAGCTGAAACTTAGAGTCAACCACTGCAACAGAAGATTCTGAAGAATAAGAGTGAAGAAGGATGCCTCCAGCAACTGCCAGAGCCCGCCGAGTTGTCCAGACGTCAACTTCTAAGCAAAAGGGAAAATCGAATACGACTCTCCCATGCCCCCCTTGGACTGGTGGGCCTAACGAGTCCCAAGATTAACTACAATTTGCACCATCCCTAGAAGAGCTGCAACCTCCACAGCCTGCAATTCACCAATACCCAGGGATATTTACTGTATCGATGTGCATCGTCGCCTGAAGCGCAGTTTCACCTGGAACTTTGTGGGCATCTTCCGAAACCTGTGTTAGAGAGAATTCTCTCTTTAGGCTGAATTTCCTAACCTAGTGAGTCCCCCAGGAGCTTTGCTGGATTTCTGGAGTTTTTTTTTTCTCCTGCCAAGAGTGAGACTCTTTCTCCCACTCTTGGACATGATTTATGGTGTTCCTTTGACTGCTAATGTGTTTTGTGGGCTATGGGGTCCTTTACTCCATAGGGTCTCATGTGTTTTTTTCTATGTGTGTTACACAGCACCCTCCGTGCAGTAACACAGGGGTGTCATAGTGACACCCCACCATAGACTCCATACCCTGGGACTGACTACTGTCTCCCAGGGCATGTAAAGTCACCATTGGCTTTACTGGTCCCAAATTATTAACAGAAACCAGTACAAACCATCATATTGTGGACGTACTGGTCGGGGCAATTCGATTGCCCCAGGGTCTGGTAGTCGAGGGGGCACGTCTCCGTCCCCCCTGATCGAGTTTTGGCTGGTGGCAGTGGATACTACTTTTTATATTCGACCGCGAATATATTCCTGTGGGATTTTCCCATTGTTTGAGGCTACCAACTTTAGTTATTTAATTCTCATAGCCTCGAACATACCGCCGGTTTGTTTATTTAATATTATTTCGCTGGTTGGCATTTTTTGTCAGGACTCAATTCTAAAATGGCGTTTGTGTTCTCTTCTGTGTCTCCAACCCAAGTCGAGCCCTTTGTTCCACATTTTGGCGGGCTTCTCCACAGAAGGCTCCAAAAGTGGTGCCACTCTGTCTGGGTACCACAGGGGGTGTGGGAGGGGGTTTAGGTACCTTGGACTGAGTTACCTTGGTAACTCAAGTCGTACTCTTGTGTGATTGGCCCAAGTGGTGAGCCGGCCGTCTCACCACTTAGCATGTCTGATTGACAGCTAGGCTGAGTGAATGGGGGTGTGCTGCATAAACCCCTTAACCTTCTGGACTGGGCTGGCCGCCTTGACCCTCTAACTGGTCCCTTTCTTTTGGTCCAACTCTTTTTGAACCTTTAAAAGACTTGTGCATTGCAACCGTGTGACCTTGGACACATTTCGTTTTGATCCCCTTAAAGTGGATTCGGCCTACTGACTTAACTCACGGTGTTACTTTGCCTTCCTCTCTTGTTGTGTTCGTGAAAAAGTGTTGGGATCTGTTTCAATTTATTCTCTGCTTTTCTCTCCCTTTTAAAACAAATTATTAGAGTGCCATCTACGTTAAGCGCTCACCGCTGTCTGAAAATAAGTGGGGCTTTACTTAAGACTTGTCTAATATTCTTCTAAGGGAGTGTATATCTTTTAGTGACCGTGTTTATGAATTGCTTACTATTAGTGCCCAAATTGTTCAAATATTGTGTTTCCAAGGTGATCTGAAAATGCATTAGAATCCCTGGCAGCTAGTTGCAGAAATCTGCCACAGCGGCTCCAAGAAACCACAAACTCAAAATGCATACTGTAATGGACCCTGCTCACCCGATGCTCAGTTACTTCTATTTCAGAATTACGTCAAACCCCACATAGGGCTATTCGCACAAACAAAGGCAGAGATTGATAGTTGGTTACCTTGCACTGGGTAGAATGAGAAATCCTACAGCACTGCAATCTCTAGGCTGAACCATTCATGCACACATTATTGTGGTGGCTCTGCAGTGCTAAGACGTTGACTAGACGTTCACAGGCATACATACACACAGGGATGCGGATTGGGGCATCTAAGGTTGGATGTCTTTCCCACAAAAGGATGGTATGTAGGTTCTAGAGAGTCCTCTATGGGCAAAAAGGCCAAAAATGGCATTCATTGCTGCGAGACAAACAACAGCCAAAAAGAAAATGGCTAGGTCACATGGATTAAAAAGCTTGTGGTAGTCACTTTACTCCTGTTCACAATTGCTACAATCCAGGTAAAAATGCTGCAACACTGTGCAGCCAAATATGAAGTGTAAAGCTGCCACCAGCCAGTGAGACACACTTTCAGGGTTAGGGGACATACAATAGGACAGAATGGGGCACATCAGTAGTACCCCTTCCCTGGTAGTCATCTGGCTGCTTAGGGCAGAACTCAAAACACAGTTGCAGTTTTCAGGGGGGCTGCAGTAGAGGATTCCCTGTCAGGAAAAAAACTCTGGATACCAAAAATCCAGAAAAAAAAACAAGACACACAGAGTCATCAAAGGCAGAGTCAAACATGAGTTTGTGACCCAAGAAGATACATGATGAAAATGCCACTTAAGTTTCAAAACAAACAACTTCCTGTGAATAATAAAACCACTCCCAAGAGTCAATGAAGAAATGTTTGTACCGTCTGTGAATTCAAGTCGTCTTCTCCCCAGTGCTTCTTTGAAGAGTTCTAAAGTAAACAAAACAAGAATTACAACTAGTCAGGTACAATAGTAAATGTCAAAAGTAATAATCTGAACGAGACTTGATGCCAAAGAGTCAACCACAGACATTATTAAGAGGTTTTGCCCAACGCACCATTTCATTTCGAGCACAAAAAACAGCTGTGCAAAGCAGAAGAATCAAAAGACATTTCTTTTGCGACAAACATGGTTTGTATCAAATGCTTTTGAAAACAAAAGCAAGTTGAGGGTACAGAGCCAGAAGCAAAGCACTGGTCCAAATTTAGCAGGTCTCCCCATCAACAATTTATATTTTTTATTGTAAGAGGCATCAACAAGTGGTAAAATAACATAGGCTTTAAAGCCACTTTTCCCAAGCACCAGGTCTCAACAGTAGTTCCCCCAAACTGTATTTGCTTCAACTGTAAGTGGTCTGTTCACATTCAAAAGAAAAAAGATCACAATTTAAAATAAATGGAATTACCTATTTTTTAAATTTTTTATTTGGATTTAGCTGAAAAAACTGCCTTTCAAATTTTAAAACATTCATGATAATACAATATTACATATTCAATACCATTAATTCCTTTAAATTAGTATTTCATATTTACAACAAAACTCTAAATATAGTAAAACAAACAGCTTAACACTTTCACATCATATCATTCCTCGTCTTCTACACTCTTGTGGCCCTATATTAAGGGGCAAATCCATAAACAAAACCTAAAACCTTAAAACCTGACTAGTTTTATAATCATAATTTAACCACAGTCAGGAAAGCAAAGCAAAATTCCCTGCTTCCTGTCAAGGTAACCCTAAGCAAATCATCATAGCGTGGGCATCTTCTATTTCTTATATCTGGATATAACTACAAGGAACATATAAGTTGCCACAGGAAAATGTTTCCAGATGAGACATATAGATAAAGGTGCATCATTCGTAGTGCCCCAACAAATTAAGATACTGCATAAAATGTATCATTGCTACATTCATTCTACAGTTGGAACTATTGTAGAGCAGTTCCCAGAGCATATCCGAACCCAAGATCCGATATTCGGGGAGTAAATGTTTGAAAAATGTCACTCTTGCTGGTAATAATACTGAGCATTCTGCAATCAAGTGCCTTAAGGTTTCTTTTTTATTAACCTCCAGGCAGAAGCGGCAATAATTACCATCGCACATATTTCTTGTAAATATGACTTCTCTAGTGTACCAAAGATTGAATCTTAGTCTCATGTACAAAGATCTCTGTTTAGGGTCTGTCAATTTGATCACATATTGTTCAGCTACGTTTAATCTCTTTGAAGCGAAGGGCTGCACCCTGAGTGGACCAAAGAGCCGACACCTCTCCTTTGTCCGGATCCAGTCATGTAACCACAATTTTGCCTTGACTCTTTGGGTTGACAATCTGAGTATTTTCAGACACCCCTAGTTGATCCAAAATGTTTTTAGCACTAACCTTCCATTTCACCATTTTGACGTGATGTGGAATTACCCAACTAAAAAGTGTCAATACATTTCCAAAGAAGAAATGCAGTTGATACCACCATCTGATCAGTCATCTAGTAGTATTACCAGCCTGCCTCAAATGGCCGCTTTGTGTTGAGTGGTGCCACTATCAAATCCACCCCATAACTTGCTCACTGCCATGAGCAACTCATGACTGCAGTCCTAAACTGTACCGCTGACAAGATGCCCTGAACCTTTTTTCCTTTTCCTGACTGGTTTATTGATTTCCCCCCCCCCCATGAATCCTAATCCATTGCCACAACTCGGATTAGGCTGGATGTGGCCAAGATACCCCAAAATCTTGTGCGAGTTAGCTGAATGGATGCCACTGGTGGGTGGCAAACAATCCTTTTTCACCTTAGTGAAATACTGCCACCAGCTGTATTACAAGGGATTATCTAGAGTGTGCCCTTTGTTAAGATATATTTCTAAAATCAACCTGTGGGGAAGATTTTAGGAGACCACATTAGTTATGGTGAATAGGAAGTCTGAGAGTTTAGCCAAAACGCATTCAAGGTACGTGAAAGAGCAGTCAAGGCTTAGTCTCAGGAGTGCGGTCTAGGACCTCAGTGCACACAAAACAACACACAATAATTCAGCTTAGACCGCCAATGTATAAAAATACACTTATTTATTAGGCTTTTAAGAAAACACTAAGAAATGAAACTAGCAGGTAGTATTATCACACACCACCATATATCACAAGTATATACATTCAGCAGTAGGTTCACTTAAAATACATTAACAATAATTAACCTGCTAAGTAGTCAGATGCAGATAAAATAAATATAACCCATAGAATCCCAATTCTATTTTACATAAGAGGTCCAGCCCTAATATGTATGGGCCCTCGTGCTCAAAAGTCACAGGTTTCAGTACAAGTTTCTCTAGGGAAGGGTTGCTCAACAAGGATTCAATGGGCTTGTGGTGACGATTTAAAAACAGTTGAAAACTATTTCAAAGTTAAATAAGTTATTTGTCCAGAGAAAGGTAAGTACTCCTCTCTATCCTGGTCCCAAGGCTAACACAGGGGTAGGATACATGACCCAGGTTTGACGACCAAAGTTAAGCACAGAGGAAGATAAGGGACAAGGGGCTTTGAACCCAATGTTACCCTATGGAGGACCGGGGGACAGTAACAGTTATGTTTACTTACCTTCCTGACTCCGAGTTTTCCAGGTCACACTGTGGTTCGTCCAGGAGTCGCTGGGCACACAATCTCTCATCCTTTGTTCGGGTGAGGGTTGGAGGTTCAAGTGCTTCTTCCGGTCAGCTCCAACTGCAGATGAAATACCAGAACTATCAAGAATGCAGACAGTCCCCATGCGGACCCCTTGAAGAAACTTCACAGGATGGATGAAGAGGAGTTCCAGCGACGTTCACCACTAGGAGGTGGCGACAGGCAATCTTCCAGGCACAGTCACAGAAGTAGCTCCATATCAGCCTCCTTTGATGCTAGGACGCTGACGTTTCGGGAGAAGGCATCTTATGGCACAAGCTGGCGACCACCAACGTTCTGAGGCTTAATGCGGAATGGCAACAGTGAGGTAGTCCATGAGGGAGCTGGTCAGTCCATCGGGCAGTCCAGGGACACTTCCGAAACCTCTTAGTGCATGTGACCTCGAGTAGGCGTTGAGACTAGTTGGTCCCACTAGTCCAAGTGCTGAAGCACTGACAAGGGTCTTCGAAGATCAGGCAGAAGAACTGGGTTTCACTGTGCCAATCACTTGAAGGGATGCTGTTCCACTGCAGAAGTGCTCCTCTTATCCAGATTTGGAGCTGGAGATGAAGTCCACCAATGGTAAGGATCTGTCACATTTAAACACACCACACACACTCCCCCCCCCCCCGTCCTCCCAAAGGCTCAATAGCATGCTAAAGAAGGAGTTTTCCCGGGCACATGCATGTCCTTATATGTGGCATATGGTTAGGGCCTCTGAGAATAGGAGACCGCAGTAGCCAGAGCCATATATTGCTGATTTGTAAGTAGGATGACTGAACTGGCATCTACTAGAAGAGCTTTCTTTAGCTCTTTGTTCAGGGTGTGATAAATACCAATTCACAGCCATGCAACAGATGTCTCAAGGATAGGTGAATGTGGCAGAGAAGCCAACCCTAAGCCTTCAGAAAAGTGGTAGGGCAGTTAATAGTACAGTATTTAAACGTTATAACTTAAAACAAAGACATGTCCAGTGAAATAACTGAAAATATATCTTTATCTTACTCTGTAAGGAAAAAAAGCAATGAAGTGTCACAGATCAACTTTGTGAAACAGAGTTATTCGGTGTTATGGCGAATCTAAGGCCATTGTCACTGCTTCCATGGGGGAAGCCCCTTCCCATGAGGCCAGGGAGGTGAGGCCGCTACTGAATAACCCCCCTCGGGGTGGTATTATGTAGGTGGATCTCATGGGGAGGGAAGCCCTTCATGGGACCGGTAACAATAGCCTTGGGAGAATGTGGTATTCATCCCCTTCATTAACTTCCCCATGTCCTTGCACCCCACTCAGTCCACTATGGTCCCCCAATACCTATATGTGCTGCAGTAAAGTAGAGGAATTATTTATATTGGTACAAGGAAGCGTTAGGCTTACACATGTAGAATACAAAACAAGATGAGGCAAGGAGGCAAAAGCCCACTGCGGAACCAATCATAAAAAGGACTGAATATAGCATCAAGCCAGCCCAGGAGTGTTAGGTTAGATTTTCTTTTTTATCAATGATCAATTATTTATCTTGAGTTGGAACTCACAGGGATACAGCTCATTTATGCATAAGGATGTGAAGAAGTCCTTAGATAATTTCGAATGTATTCTCCTGCAAGAGACTTAGCTGGTAGATCTCCCAGTGTTTGATGGCTATATTTTGAATAATAAGAGCACAAAAAAGGCCCTTGAGGATAGCCTATGGGAGGGCTATTAACTGCTACAAAGATCAGAAAGCAATGTTCGTAAACTAACTGCAAATATTCCTCAGAAACTTTGCTAGCCACAGAGATCAAAGATCCATGTGAAAATACTCCATTTACTCTACTACTGAACCCCTATTATAATTTAATTTGCTCCAATATAGATGATTTACTAGACAAGATTGAACATCTATTGGTGGTATGGCAGAAGAAATATTCTGATAGTCGAATAATTATAGGGGTGATTTTAATTGTGGGTGTAATGTGAGAGAGGTTGGCTTCGATTTATTTGATGATAGTAAAGATCTTAATGCTCAGAAAACGACTGCGTGAGAGCGAAAAAGACTGGTCATCATTTTTGTCCAGATGGGGTTTTGTGCAAACCAATTTGTTATTTAAAGAAAGATGGAAGCAAGTGCCGACTTGGTATAACTCCATAGCTTCATCAACAATTGATTCTCTCTCTATTAAAAACATAGATATAGGTGAGGTGCAGTCCTTTGAGAAAGTAAAAACCCATTTGAGTGATCATGCAATGCTGCATTTATTCTTAAGCACGACAGGTGAAAATGAAGCTGTAATCCTGGGCCCCCAACATCTAGCAGTTAATGAAAAAAGAAAAAGATGATCGCATTTCGGATGTAATAGTAACAAAGAAAACAATAGATTAAAGATATGGTGGGAAAGGTTGTCTGAAGGAGAGAATAACATGTACTCTTCTCCTATATAACTCCCAGCATTATTAGCCAGATTGGGAAAAGTGATCATAAAAATAATGATGATCTTTTTGTCTCTTCTTTCTAGGCCCAGAGCTTACTTTGACAAAGATATTAAAACAAAAAAGAAAAGGAACTGCGAAAATCTCTTAAAAAGTTAAATAAGGGTTTTTGGCTAGACAGTGATTAAAAAGAAAAAGAAAGGAAAACACTTGAGACAAAAAAATGTATCTTAAGTGGCGTAAGGATCATAGAATTCAACAATACATTGGTACAAATCAGGAACTGTTTAAGTGGTTAAGAAAGATATACGCTCAATCTGGTGGATTCTGAATAACAGAAGTATTTTTCAATCGAATGCGGAATCGTGCTGTGTTTCAGAAGAGGTATGGGTCAATTATTTTACAGATAAATTTAGAGAGAATATCGATGTAACGTTGCATGATGAAAGAAAAGGTCGCACTTACTTAGACTTTCATGTTCAAATAAGAAACGTTGAGACTGTAACTGGGAGGCTGAAAAATTCTAAAGCTAGAGGCCCAGACGGTACTGCAAATGGAATTTTAAAAAATGATCCCAAATTATGGGTGGAAATTCCGTTTAATACAAGTACAATCGGTGACTTATAAAGACCCATCCCTATAATGAAAGGAGTTTGTCAGGGGTGCATGTTTGCCCACACGCTCTTTAGTCTTTATCTGGCTGATCTGTGGGAGGAGAATAAGACATGGAGAGGATTTTCACCAAAATGGTCAGATCTTACAGTGAATATTATAGCGTATGTGGACGACCTCATATTGCAGGATTATACTCCGGCAGGACTTCAACATCTCTTAGAAACAAATGATTATTAATCCGGAGAAATCTTATGTAATTTATTTATTTATACTGCGCCATAGCCGCTGGCATCAGGGTGCGCTTCGACACATGGACATTTCTGTTCTGACGGAACACATCACAAAAAAGGTACTGAGAATGGGTTGACCTATTCAAAATGAAGGGTTTTTAGGCACTTTCGGAATAACAGGGGGCTTTGTTCCATATGTAGGAAGAGCATCCTATGCCTGAGATGCCACAGCTGAGAATTATCTTCCCTTGCCCTTTGTTCTCTTGGTACGTGGGAACATGAGCAGTTGGGTTGAACTAGAGCGTAGCGCTCTACCTGTCTTATGCAAGGCAAGTTGATGTTTGATATTGAGTAGCTTCCCCATATACACATTCATGAGTCAGACAGTGTTTTGAACCATGTTTTGATGATTAACACCACCAACTTAAACACTAATCTTATGCCTGGTAATTGAATAAGATTCCAATTACGAAGGTAACCTTTTTAAGTTACTTGGGTCTCTCTATAACTTTAAAAAGCCAATTGAAGACGTATAAACGGAAGGTGGAAAAAAATACATACTCTGTATCTCTCCGATGAAGGCTGTCAAACACAAACCGTGTGCCGATTCATTAGACGCTTCAATTGATTTTTTTAGACTGAAGGGAACTGATACGGTTTTGAACAGCTGTGAATTGATTACCTTTAAATAACAAAACATTTTTGGCCAGTTTGGAAGGAGAAATCTGGAAGTCAACCTTGGGCATTCCAAGATCAGTCCCAATCAGTGTGTTTAGATTTGAATTGGGACTGATTTCTTGGTGGGCACAATATGCAAAGAGAAGTATACTTTTTCTGAATAAGTTAAAGCAGTCAGTAAAACCAACTCTGGGCTCATACCTAAGCACTCTTTTAGTAAATAAGTCAAACCCAAATTCCTTTAAAATAATTCCAACTGAGATATTTACCCTTTTATAAAATCATTGATTTACATCTTTTGGAATATGATTACATAGCGAAAATAAAAATAAAACATTGGGATAAGAGAATGGACTTGGAGGACTTAGAGAGGCTGATATTGTATAAAGATAAAAAAATGTTATCTTCCTTCTGAAAAACCTAGAGTATACCCAAGTTAATTTCCCCCTCAGAAAGTGGTACTCTAAATTCTGTTTGAATTGCTGGTGTCGCCCGTGTGGGTTGGCACCCTACATCATTTGATAATGGACTGTCTGACTTTCTTGAACAAGAGGATTTTAAACTTGGGTCCTTTAATCCACTCAACTGCTCAAGTCAACAAATTGTTTGTAGGATAGATTGATGTCAACTTTTAACCTTGCCCTCATTTTAGCTTTGGCTAAATTGTAAACACATTTTTTTTCAGATCTTGATAAGTTAACACAGCAGGGGGAATATGATCTGAACCTGGTCTTGGAAGAGTAAATAGCCGTATGTTTCTGGGATGACTGGTACCCTCTGTTGTGCATTAGTCTGATTAACTTTATGTTGGTAATGTTAACATGTTTTATTGAAATTATTCTTTTCTCGACAATTTTCTTTAGCAAACATTGGATTTTTATTGATTTTTACAAAAACAAATAAAAAATGTATACTGAAAATGCATATTTTGTTCTGATGATTATTGTGAAAAGTTTGTAAATCAAAACTGAAACACACTTTATTAACAATATAAAAATGTTTTAAAAACATTTTTTATGCTAAATATCCCTCACATGTGAGACCCCCGTGTTAGGTAAGAATTGGTGCAGTCACACTGTGTGAGACTACACAGCACTCATCTGTTTGGTATCAGGTAACCCACCTTTTGTTAAAGGTCTGTACTCCACAAGTTGGTAGTGTGACTAAGCAGCCAGGCCTATCTCAAGAGGGGTAATGTGAGCAGTAGAGCTGTGGAATTGAAATCCATAAATACAAGTAGCCAAGTAACATTTACACTCAAGGTTTCAGTTATAAATAGTTATTTATTTATTATCAGTTTTAAATAAGCATTCTTTAAAAAGGCAATTTGTTGTAACAATTCAAATACACTTTAAAATTACTTTTCAGAGGCAAATAAAGTTAGTGGATAATCTTTGGACATGCTTCATACAATATTCCTACACCCTGAGGTGACTTCAATCACAAGGATAGTATTTGCATTTATGTATCACCCCAATATACTTTTGTACACTAAGTTGAAGAAAGGAACGGTTGGGGAAGTAAAAAGGTAAGAACAATTTCTCAGCAATTGTGAGGACAACTGAATCCTCCAATAAAGTCCAGATACGCCTTTCCCAGCAGTACCAGTATACAACAAGCTACCACCTATGAGGGACAAAAAGTATCAAAGTCAATGGATTTAGAAGAATGCCTTTAGGGAGCCAGGACAGCCAAAGTCATTAGAACACAGTCTATGGATTCGATGCACCACCTTTGGGAGAAAATTCGGCTTCACTTGAAGAACTACCTTATCTTTGTGAAAGACTGTATGAGGAGATTTGCAAGACAAAGCTTGTAATTCGCTCACTCTTCTGGCAGAAGTTAAAGCCACTAGAAAGACTATTTCAAGAGTGAGAAACATTAGAAATCTTAGTTAACCCTTTCAGAAATTGAATGACTATGGGCAATTTGAAGTATGAAGGCTCCTCCGCAGTGCGCTTAAAGATTGACAGCGCTGCAAGGTAACCCTTGATTGTGCCAACTTGAAGACCTGAATTTGCCAAGTATAGCAAAAAGGGTAACACCATCGGTATACTACATGAAAAAGGTTCAATATTCTTTTCTCTAAACCAGCTGCAATATTTGTGCCAGCGGCAGCGGTATAAAGATTTTGTTGCTGGCCTTCTGGCTGAAAGCAACATCTCCATTACATCATCCGGGAGGTCCAAATCCTTGTATCTCAACCTTTCAGAAACCAGGCGTGAAGGTTGAGGGTCCTGATATCTGGATGGAGAACCCAACCTCCCTTCTGCGAGAGAAGATCCTCTCTTTGCAGAAGACGAATCGGAGGACAGATGGACATGTCTAGAAGATCCGGGTACCACGTTCTCCTGGAGGAAAGGCGTACAGCAGTGGAAACTCCCAGTCCACCACGAACATGTCCCCTAGAGCTCCTCTGAGGGGAAATTCCCTTGAGCAATACTGATCGCACTTCCGGTTGATACTGGTGGCGAACAGATCCACTTGAGGGGTTCCCCAAAGGGTGAACATCTCTGAAAGGACTTCCTCAGCTAGTTCCCACTCGTGTGAGACTGATCTGCCTGATCAGAGGGTCCGCCGTTGAATTCTTCTCTCCGGCTAGGCAAACTGGCAATAGAGAGATTCCTTCTTGAATTACCCAGAACCAGAGCTGCATCGCCTCTCTGCACAGTGGCAGTGACCCTACGCCGCCTCTTTTGATGAAGTAAAGCATGGCCACTGTGTTGTCCGTCATTATCAGGACATGCTTTCCCTGTACTGATGGCAGGAAAGCCTGCAGCGCTAGTCTGATCGCTCTCAGCTCTAATAGGCTGATGTGTAGTCTGGACTCTGATGGAGACCAACGACTGCTGATGGTCAAGTCGTTGACATGGGCTCCCCACCCCGTGAGTGAAGCGTCAGTGACTATCATCTCCGGCCATGGTTGCCAAAACTGTTCTCCTTTCAAGATGTTCTCACAGCAGGCCCACCACTGACGGTCTCAAGCCACTCTGTCCGGGATTAATAGGAGATCTGACGTCTTTCCTGAGAATTGTGACCACTGGGTCCTTAGCACCCACTGGAGAGATCTCATTCTCAGGCGAGCCTCTGCCACTAGAAAAATGCAGGATGCCATGAGGCCGAGGAACCTCAAAAAGTCAAAGGATGGTAGACGCTGGGCATTTTGAAACCTGGTCACCATCTGTAGAATATCTTGAGCCCTCACCTCTTGTGGCAAGGCTTTTCCCAGGGATGTGTCCAGGACTGCTCCAATGAACTGGAGTCTCTGTGATGGTATCATCTCTGACTTCTTTAAGTTGAGGGAGAAGCCCAGCTTGTGGAGGAAGTGGCAAACATAATCTAGATGGATCTGAGCCTGTTCCAGGGACGCTGCTCTGATCAACCAGTCGTCCAGGTAGGGGTAGACATGAATCGCTTCCCTCCTTAGACTTGCAGCCACAACTGCCATTAGCTTGGTGAAGACCCTCGGGTGGAGATCAGCCCAAATGGCAGAACTCGAAATTGATAATGAGAGTTGCCAATGGCAAACCTCAGGTACTTCCTGTGCTTGTGATGGATTGGCACACAAAGTAAGCATCCTGATGGTCTAGAGCTACCAACCAGTCCTGAAGCTGGAGGGCCCTAAGGATCTGAGAAACGTTTATCATCTTGAACTTGTCTTTCCTGTGGAATTTGTTTAATTGTCGCAAATCCAAGATGGGTCTCAATCCTACGTCATTCTTCGGTATTAGAAAATAGGGGGAATACCAACCCTTGCTCCTCTCCGCTACAGGTACCGGTTCTATGGCACCTTTCTCTAGCAGGTATGAAATTTCCTGCATAAGGAGCGGGTCTAGAAGCTTCAAAGAGTTGTTGCCTGGTGGATGACTGAGTAGTGTGTAGGAAAGGCAGGCAGTAACCTTGGGCAACTGTTTCCAATGCCCAAGCATCTGACGTAATAGCCTGCCATTCTGTCAGATGTTGATTTAACCTGCCTCCTACTGGTGTTTTATGCGGGTAGACCTCAGAGGGGTTTATCAGAGGCTGACGCAGATGCTGAGGGTAAAGCAGCACCTGCTGTATCGTTGACCCGTCCACCACGGGTAAATCGTTTCTGGCCCCTTTAAGCTGGCTGCCCTCTGCCTTTTCCAAATGTGGAGTAAAAACGAAAGGGCTTCCTCCTCCAGGACGTACCTGTGGGGCGATGTGGAGTTTGACGGATTGCAGCCCCAAGCGATTTTGCTGCCGCCTTTGAGGTTTGCAAGTTCTCCAGGCTGTCATCAGATTTTTTGCCAAATAGAGAGGTGCCGTCAAAGGACATATTCAGAAGCCTGGCTTGCACATCAGGAGCAAAACCAGATTTCCGCAACCACACAAATCTGCGGATTGGGGTACTTGCCGCCATGGCTCTGCTGATGCTGTCAGCAGAGTCGATACCTGTTTGGAGGGACTCACACGTCGCATCCTTCCCATCCTTGTTGATGTCCAAGAATGCGTCTTGTTCCTCCCCTTCTGGGAGACAGTCAGCCGCTGATGATGAAGCACACTCCCAAAGGGTGTGGCTGAATCTAGCTAGCATGCAAGTGAGGTTGTGAGGACTACAATATATATCAGAGCAAAAGAATGGAGCAAGAGACAGCGAATGTGGGTATAAAATTATTTTGGATGGCTGCAACGTGTGGAATGAATGACAGACAAATGTATTACAGGTGGGATTGTAACCCGGGAAACATTTGGACTACGAACAATACTGATAAAGGAAGAAATGATGTATATGGGAAGATAACATTTTTAAAAACTACTTTGTAATACAAAAAAGATGAAATTACTTGGTTCTGGAAAATGCAATGTATAGAAATAGGCAAGATATGACTAAGATTTATTCTTTAAGAAATCCATCAGGATAAGTGGAGAGTATAGTAGCTTGTGCTCTCTTAGAAATGATATAGGAGGTACAAGAATTGGATTATATGTTTCGATTTTTGTCAGTAATTTTTACTCATTTGTTATTTTGTGTCTATGGTTTCTTTTTCTTTTAATCCGCATTACCCTCCCCACCACCCCTTCTTAATGTATGTCTTTATTTAATACAAAATAGTTATATGAAATCGTTATTATGTACATGAAGTGAATGTGACTTTGCCCTGATTCGAAAAAGGCACACGAAGTGCTGAAACGTGTAATCCAATAGGGCCTTTTTCCTTCGGGAAAAAACAAATTATCAAGGAATCAAGGACATATAAAAACCAACTTGAATTCAAACTAAACTTGTGGCACAGTTCTTGTGTGAAAGCAACAACCTTGTGTCATTTGTATGACTCTCCATACTTTATTTTTTTCGAATTATTCTTTCCTATAACTATTTGGGCATCTGCATTTTCCGATTACAGCACACAGCACTTTCTGTGCAGTGTTGCTGGGGTGCCCCTTAAACTACTGTTCTCAAGGGTAGAAGGATACTTTTGATCCTTTCTACAATCTGCATAGTGAGATCAGCACGGCACATCTTATGTGGAGTGCTGAGGAGATACATGGTATCCTCTTTGTCACCGTTGCTGTAACTTTTCTGTTACAATTACTTACTGTGCAGAGCACATGTTCTCAAGGGTAGAGAGAGCATTGTTTCCTCTCTACATTTTATATTTGTGAGTCCAGCACACCCCAGCCTATGTGGAGTGCTGGGGTTTACATTGTATCCCTTTTTTTCAATGCTCCTGTAACATTTATGTTACAGTGACAAGCTTACTATTATGGCTGGTGGCAGTGTTCTGCAGACGTTTGTGTTATTTTTACTTGCAGGCTGTCAAACCAGCCGCGGTAATGCACAAAAGGGTCACGATTCATATACAATGGTGGCTTCTTTGTTATTTTGTCATTTTTAGTGTGCTTGTCCTTTCTTGGCCCTACTGCCGTACTGGGGTTGGGAGCGTCATTGTTTTGATTTTCGTCTTTGGCAGGAACCTTTTGTTTTGCTTGCCGAGGCTCCACAGTGTCTGTGCTGGTGATGAGAAAAAAATGCAAAAACTGCAGACCGACCAAGGAGACTGAAGAAATCTGTGCCAAGGGTTTGTGTGTGTGGTTTTTTTTTTTTTTTCTTTTTCTCTCTCTCTCTCTCTCTCTCTCTCTCTCTCTCTCTCTCGTGTCCAGTCTATACCTGACTCAGGCTTGCCAACTTGTGTCCCTTTAGGGAGTCCTTTTGCAGGGTCTCCCTCTTTGTGTTATATTGCTAAGTAACTTATCCTACAGGCTGAAAGTATCCTGTGGAGCTTTTGATGTTCTGCTGCTTAAGACATTGGATACACTCCTACACTAACTTTTTTGTATAGTTAGGCAATGGACTTTAAAAGCATTAGTTAGGCTGTAAAGTGTCTGTAGAATGTTAAGCTCTGCTACTTTGTGATTCACCAACCTTTTCCCTTCCTAAAAGACTTTATCGTATGTAGTTTTGCTAACTAAATAAATTACTGTATATCTGAAGTAACTTAAGTGCACTGTAGTACCGATAATAAGATAGAACTGTCATTAGTGTCAAACTCTGTAACAATTGTAACCGCGAGCAACTACCATTGAAGCAATGGTCTTTGAAAATTATTATTAAGAATTCCTATGTGTGTTGGTTAGTGAATTAAGTATTTATCTACCTTGTGGAAACATAATAAATGTATATTTTAGTATATTTTCGTATAACATTTATGTGTAAGTATTTCTTTGGACTATTTTATTTACTGGGTTCAGTGTACTTACCTACAGCTTACATCTTGCTGGTAAGATAGCTCAGCGGGTTGAGCGCTCGCTGTTGCGATCGGAGCGTGATCTGCTGGTCGCAGGTTTGAATCCCGACAAGGCCAACTCAGCCTTTCATCCTTCCGAGGTCGATAAATGAGTACCAATTTCGGTTGGGCGATATTATATGTAAATAAGTGCTCTGGAAAGCGCTTTGGATAAAGGCGCTATATAAACACATCATTATCATTATCTTCCTCCTATGATAAGCCCGGCTGCTCTGTCATTCTACCAAGATCCTTTGGGTAGTACATACTAAGGATTGGGGAGCTGCATGCCAAGGGATAGTTTTATGAAGTCTTACCTCAAGTGGACTTCAGGCAAACTCCCCTAACAAGTAGTACAGCCTTATACTAAGAGTTGAAGTTTCTATATTGCCCAAGGAATAGTTTTAGAAGGTCCCTTTGGGAGGTCTTTAAAAAAAACTGTCCTAACACAGGAGGACTGAGGAACCAGATGCTGGGTCCGCGGCGAGGGACCCGAAGGAAAGAAACAGACTGTCGAGGAAGGACACTCTACAGGTGGTCCATGCAACAGGGACCTGGTTGATAGCAGGAAAACAGAAAACTCGACAAGTGAAGCCAAAGCGAGAAGGGGGAAGGTGCTCGGCCGGCAGCGAGAGCCTAACACTGCGCAGCCGCCGAAGAGAGGACGTCAAATGCGGCAACAACAATGAAGCTCCGCTCTGCTTCCAGGATAGACCGTAGCCCACCGCCACACTTCCCGTAGATAGGGAAAGGTTGTGCCGGCTACTGGAACACAGAGGGAGCTGAATAGATTAAAAGGCACACACTAATGTCCGAGAGACAAAAAGGGATAAGGAAAGAATTTTACATTTTGAGACAAACTTTGGCAATTACCCTACGTGGAACAGTACCTGGGAGGGGAGTACACCAAGTCTGTTCAATTGAACATTGTGGGAAACAGGGGTAGTGTTCCCACAGAAACAGGATCTCAAGGTCTGGGACCCATATGAAGATGGGGAAGCCCCACCAGTACACATCACGGTCTGGGACCCATATGGAACGGGTTGAAAGCCTGCAAGAGAGGTTTACAGGGGTATAGGACCCACACTAGCATAAAGAAGTACATAATCAATGGGCTGGGGCCCAAAGTGAATTTGGGGGACCCTGAGAGAATATAGAGGGGTCTGGATTCCAAAGCAAAGAAATCAGAAACCAAACAAATCAGGGCGATCCCAAAACAGCCCAGAGAGACCTGGGGCCAAAGCAAAGAATGGAAAAGTGCAAGATACCAGGAGAAGGGGTCGGAGACCCTTTGCCAAAGAGAGGCACTTTTTGCAACTATAAAATATACAATCAAGTGCGGCAGGATATTGAATCACACTTGATGCTATATTGGTGACCTGGAGATTTTTTGGACATTGTGTCTTGTGAACAGAACGTTTACGGTTAGTTCAGGATAGTAAACCAGACCGGATACTATATATTGTGAGCAGAATAAAAGGATGGGGGAAAAGCTTCCTACCCCCCATCATCTTAAAATCAGGGAATTGTATTTGGTATACAAACTGTTTTGTTGTAAGACGAGCCTACAGTCAAGTCTGACAGGACAGTAAAGCCAGACTTTATATTGAATTGGTGAAGAAGAGGGGAGACAATTCCCCATTGAGTCCTGTTGTGTTCCCAAGCCCAACAACCTTTAAATTGAAGGCTCACTCATATCAAAAATTGAACATTTTGGGGCCATATCCAGAACAAGAGGAACCTCCTTCTGGATAAAGAAGATACCCAGTTTTCCTTACTTAGTTTAAAGTGTAAGGGACGGAAATAGGTTTGGACACAGTATGGCGGACATTTTACTTTATGGACATCCCGACAGTCATTAGTATTTTTGGTTGAGGTAGGGCAACCCCTCATAGTAATAGGGCAATTCCAGAAGCTCCTTAAGACCTTCTTCTGTTCCTCTTCCTTCCCTTCCTCTCTCCTCGGCTAATCCCACAGTTGCTTAATCAGTGTCCTGGACCCTTATGTATGCTCAGGGCCCTGACCTCCCACACCAATTCTGCCGAGCTCCTGTCTATCCACAGCACTTGCATCTGCACACCGCCCGCTCAAAAGGTTCGCACTTACACCTCCCGCGGCCCCAGTCCGTGTAGCACTCAACATTCCTAGCACCTCATCTGTGGCTCACGCATGAGCTCGGACTTCCTAGCATCTACCCCCTATTGCTGCACACTTGCACGTTCTGAATACTCACAAGGAAAGGTAGGTTTTACCCTCTCCCCCTTATCCCCCCACCGCTCTTAAATTGTGTTGCAATGTATTTCCCATCCTTGCTCGCTCCCTCCCCTGTGGGCGCTTTGAAACAGTATGTTCTTATTGTATAAGCGCGTAACAAGCAAACAATAAAAGAAATACACAAACAATAAGATATGTCTTTCCTTTTATAAATAAAAGTATTTGCCAACAAAACATACCACCACTGTGTCAGACTGGTACTTCTGCACCCTTGCAGTGCCTTGTTTGTGACCCTGCCAGATAGGGTAATCACAGTGCGATATTAAAACTTTTGCAGTCAAACAAATAGGATGTGGGTTCAGGAGTGCGTCCCATACATGCATTCATACATCTGCAAAGATCCCAACCTGTAGTCTCAGGAAGGATATGCCCACATAAGGAACACAGTGGTCTTCAGGCTTACCAGGTAAACAGAGCCTTGGTGTGGCGTCTCAATGCATTTCTAAATCCAGGTCACCATTTTGATGGGGAACTACAAGGAACCAACCTTTTTTCACTGAACCCAATTAATTACACCAGCATTTAGCCTTATAAAACATTACAAAACTGCTGGCCACCAGCCAGGGAGTACACACAAGGAGATAAGCAGAGGAACCTGCTGGGGAAATTTAGCACAAGGGCCCTTTAATACACACAGACCCCAGGACACAAATGTGAGGCAGACGACTTTGTAAAGAGTTTTCAAAATCAGTCATTTTATTAAATCAAAAGGGTTGGATGAACACTGTCCCTATCCTAACAAGGATTTCCCTGCCTAAAGTCACTAAAGGAAATGATCTCACAAAGGATATCTGTGCCTCACACTTATACATTCAGCAAATCAATAAGGAAATGCATGGCAGTTCAAAACAACAACACAACATCACAATAGAACTTGCGGTATGACCACAATCCTGGCTTATGATCTGGTCCAATTCTCCTTCCCCAGATTCAACCAAGGTACGTAACAAAGTTCAAACATAGTTCTTTGTAACTTCTACTGGATAACAAATGGGTTCCGATACTTTAGAATAGATTAGTCGCTCTTCTACTCATAAGAATGAATCTCAAAATAGTCTTCTTCACAAAGTAACACAAATTGTCTTTAGAGAATATGTAACTCCTCCTCAGCAGGATTATACAATTCTTCCTTCAGCAACATGACAATGAATATGAGGACCACAGTTCAGCACCGTCAACTACAACATGGTTTAGACCCATGCCAGGCCTACTGCTTCAAAGGGTCACCATCCGGGAATACTTCCCTGCCTGAAAAAATGTTGACCATTAATATGCGGTAACCTTCAACTTTACAATGTTCTTTGATTAGCAGCATTAATCTTTTATTAATCTTTCAGGGAAAGAAAATTCACTTTGGTACTCTTCAAGATTCCACTACTAACTATGCTCCTCTACCTCTGAATAACCTTCTACAGAAGGGCATTCTCTTTGCCACTTTTGTTTGCCCACTGCACCACTAATCAAGCATTGACAAGGATACAGATTGGTTCTGCTTCTGTCTGGGCTTTGGCAATGTGTGTTTAAATTAGCTGTTGATATATAGTTCACCAAACCTGAACAACACACTTCACAACCCTGGGGTTTTCCATTTCTGCATCACGTTCAGACTCTCTTGGCTTGGCTAATAGTCACTTGGCTTTTTAATAGACCACTTGTGCTGCTTTTTAATAGTTCGGCATTATGAATTAGATTCAACACTTCTTTCACTCTTGCGTGAGTGAAACGGTTTGCCTGTACCACACACCGGTCGAGCTGTATGCTTCCGATCCTCTCTGCGGCTGTAGGTCTTTTGTTGCTGTGGCTCTCTGCGACTCTGAGAACAGGAGATTCTGCTCCACCTCTGCCCGTGCCACTTGCTGCTGGAGCCTTCCTGGCTTTCGAGAGTTGCAGGTGCATGACAGCCACCAGGGATCTCTCTCTTGAGGGAAAACTTCCCTCGTTGCTCTTCCACATTCCGCTCTACAGTCTCTGCAGAACAAGCCTTCACAGGGATTGCATTCCCTCAACACTTCCCGCTCCGCAACCTCTGCACCTGGTACTTTTGGAGACACTGACTCTCTCTGGACCAGCCACAGTCGTTGGCTTCTAAACGGTCCGAGGATCTTCCGTCTCCAGTCCTGACCTTGGTTGCATACACGGTCTGTGCTGCTCCTTCTGCTTACACTGCTCTCCTCCTGCTTTGCCTCTCATTGCCTGCAACTAAGGGGGCTTTTTAAGCCCCTCTCCTTCAGGTGTGGGTCATTCACATTAATTTGTTGACCAAACCTGCATTGTTCTTCTTCAGCCCTCTTCCTCATCCCAGTACTTAAGGGATTATGGGACTTGGAAGTCATAGTAACAAAGCTGTTTTTATGTTATTCACAACATTCACTAAAGAGGGATTATAAAGGTTAGTCATGGGGCTTGATTGACATGAGGAATTTAGTTCTTTAGTGATCAGAATGTCACGATTCACACGCTTCCTTTCACTATGTTTTTGGGAGTCAGAGGAGACTTTAGTTAAACGAGTTCCTCTATTTTGAGAGGGGATTACATTTCTCTATGTCAAGGGGTGAGGAATTATTTTTACCCACAATAGGATGTTCAACTTGTGGAATATATAAATCATTATGACAACAAGCCATTATATATTTTGGTATTTGTAATGGGTCTTCCCGAGAGGAAGACAAATACTGTGTCTCATTCCACAGATTCCTCTGACTGCCCTGGGCCTTTTCTTCTCCCAGGTGATCCTCCCTCAGAACACCAGCCTCAAGGTCAGGATCAAGAAGAGTCTGCCTCTCCCTGGGATTCATCACAACACATACCGGGTTACATCACTAGACCATGTAGGCAGAATACAAAATGACAGGGGACGCCCTATGAGTCACAGTTAAGGACTTTCAATTGTCACCTCTGGGCTGCGCGCCAAAGAATAGGCTACTGCTCCCGAACTGATTTTATGTTGCAAGTTAATGGTATTGTATCACAATCTAGAGCAGGTGGTCTGAAACCTTTGGCTCTGCAAATGGTTATGGACTACAAAATAGGAAAATGTAAACCACTGCCACCAGCTATTTAAAGTAGTGAGGGTAACATAAAAAAGGTTACATGAGAGAGTAGGATAAGGGCCTACTAAGTAACCCCTCCAGCACTCCACATAAAATGGCGTGTGCTGGACCTACAAAGAGAAAAGGTAAGTAAAGTCAATTTCACTTCACTATTATTGGGAAGTGTAGTTCACACAAGAAAATGTATTTAAACATTAAGAGAAATCTAAAGGATTTCTTTGTGACACTGCACTGAAGGTGCTGTGTGTCATCATACAAAAAGCAGATGCCTATGGAGTCTGTCAGACTTCAAAAACAGTCAAAACACACAATCCAAATCAGGTAAAAACACATGAGAGTGAGAAAAAGGTCTCTCACTCACTCCAGGGTTAAAATTAAAATTCCTAAATCCAGAAAATGAGCTGGGGGTCTCTAAGGTGGGAGGAATGTAGCACAAAAATGAAAACTCTCCCTAACAGGCCAAACAAATGTGGAAAGGGTGATATATAAATGACTATTACAATTACAATCCACCACAGAGGATCACCTCGCTTTCAGTAAGGCTCTCAAAACCTGGCTCTTCCCTTCAGCATACTCACAGACTTAGTCCATCTCCTGGTTGAAATATTACCCACCCCTGACAGGAATGCGGGGGGGCACCCGAGGAGTCGACAAGGTGGAAAATATCCCCCGAACCCCCAACCCCCAACGGAATGCATCCCAGTCAGGCTTTATGTTAGGCAAGACTGTGTCCAGTACCCTTTGGGAGCCTACAGCAACCTTGACCTCCTGGCAATAGGAACCCAACCTTTGGTATAAGTCTGTAAACACAGGTTGGTAATGTGGCTGAGCAGCAGCCAGGCTCATCTCAAGAGGGGTCAATGTGAGCAGTAGGGTTTTACACAGAGAGTCACAGTGACATGTATTCAAATAAACTCTTGCACTCAGGGTTTCTTGATTAAACAATTATTAATTTATTTAACAGTCAGTTCAATAAGCCTTCCTCAGAAGGGAGCAATATATATGTAACACAAAAATATACTTAACAATACACACTCTTAGTTTCTCTAAATCAGCAAATACCCATTTGGGATGGCACACAGATGATTCCTACACCCTGAGGGGACTTAAATTACTAGGACACTGTGGACATTAATATATCACCGGTACATTTAGAGCAATACTGAGTTTTGTGTCAAAGAAAAGGGTTTGGGATAAAACAAAGGTCAAACAAATATTTTGAAGCAGGTAAGTACTTTTTGAACCCGCAATGCAAAGTAAATTAACCCTTTCCTGGATGAAAGGTAAAACACAAACTCAGAGGTAAGAAGAGTATTTCAGGGAGCCAGGCCAGTCAATGTTAATTGAACAAAAGTCTAGGTAAGCTGAAGCACTTCTTGCAGGTAAGTAAAAGTCTTGCACAATGTTTTAGAAGTCTTTGTAGAAAAAGTAGACTCAATGTAGAGCCACAAGCTGGGAAGCTTGTGAGGGGCAAAGCTGCAAGCAACTCTGCAAAAGCAACCAAGACAAGTCTCAACTGAGAACAAATAAGGCTACACAACAAGAGGTAAGTCCCCTTAGTTTTACAGTACCTTTGGTTAGAAGAAATGGTTCCAGCTGGCTTCTGTTCCTGTGTAGCTCTGCAGATCCTGTTGTTCCTGGGCCTCAGTCATGAGGACAAGAGGGAGGGCGTCTGAGGACTCCTGCACTAAATTGGGAAGGTCGGCAGCAGCAAAGGGCAAACTTCAATTCAGCTGCACTTCGCGGTTTCAGCTCCTTGCGTCTCAGCAAATAGCGCCACTGCGGTCTCTCGGATACCACTCATGACTTTCCTCGCTTCTGGGGTCCATCACTCTGTTGCGGTGGCTCAGGCGTGGCCAGTCCTGCTTCCTGGGAGTCCTGAGGATCTTCCTGGAGCTCGGGTCTGACTTAAAAGCGATGCACTCAATCTGGTGTTCCCCTCCCTAGCACTTGGGTTCCAGCAGCAGTAATGGAAGTACAGCCAGCACAGAGAGGATGTCCAGACGAGTTCACTTTGGGGTTTATTGGTCCCACCAACTCAAGGGGAGAAGTCGTCCTTGCAGGGCTTCTCTAGTTGAGGCGAATTCGGAGCTTCAGCACAGCAACAGGGCTTCACCGGGCAAACCAACGGTCCAGGAGTTGTAGCAGGCGTCTCTTCCAAGTTTTTCTTCGGATTCCTTCATCCAGTGGTCCACTCTGCCTCCCAAGCAAAAAGCCTTGCCTTTTTATGCAGGTTTCTCCCATTCATTCCAGCCTAGCTGTCAATCACACAGCATGGTGGCTGTCCTCCAAGGACAGACAGCCAGCTAGCCAATCACCATTGGGTGCATTCCTAAACCAAGGTGAGTAAGCACAGGGAGTTTCGGGAACCTCCATCACTTCCTGCCCCTGCCAGGCATGCTAGAGCCAGAGGCGGGCTTCACTAGTGAATCCTGCCAAAGATAAAACAAACAAAGGGACCAAACCTGGTTAAACCCACAGAGTAAATCTCAAGAAGGACCTTTCTAACAAGAAATGGCAAAAAAAGACGACCGGGGTCATTTTGTCAAAATGGGCACCAATGTGTGCTTCACTGCAGCTGCAATTGCAGCCCACAGTAGAAACACACAATGGTAGAAAAAGGTAAACCACTGCCACCAATTGTAGAAAGGGTAACACAAATGTTACCTGTGAAACTAGACAAAGGGGATACTAAGTAACCCCTCCAGTACCCCATTGTAAGATAGTGTGTGCTGGGTCTAGAAAGTTACGAAATGGAAGTTATGTTAGAGGTTCTTGTAAGGTGCTCATTCGTAAAAGGCATTTGGCGCTACAGGAGAGAGAAATCTACTTAACAGCAGCCAGACAGTTAGAACAGGTGTGTTTTTAATGCCTTTCTAAAGGCAAGATGGTCCTCCAAATGCTTCAGATACAGCGGCAAGCAATTTCAAAGTCTGGGGGCAGCAACAGAGAACGCACGCACCCCACAGCGGGCACGCTGAAACACAGGTATAACAAGAAGAACAGCTGTTCCTGAGCGCAAAGACTGTGTTGGGAGACAGCAAGAAAACTTGGCACAAAGGTATTCAGCTCCTTGGGCCGGAAGGGCACGGTGGACAAGGCATAAAGCCTTGAAAACAATACGCTGGGCAACCAGGAGCCAATGGAGTGACCGTAAGACCGGAGATATATATTCAGCATACGGTGAACCAGTGGCAACCCGGGCAGCCATGTTTTGCAGTCGCTGAAGTCGCAAGATAAAACCCTTCGGCTGGGATAAGTAGAGGGAATTACAATCATTTAAACAACTCAATACAATTGCCGCCACAACTGGAGGATGAAGATGAGAGAAGAGCAAGTTACTCTCTTACCTAGTAACGTTCTTTCGATGGGATGGTCCGACAATGTATTCCATATCTATGACAGTAATCCCCACAGCTGTGCTGCTTCGGCAAATCTTTAGGCGCCTGCGTCCTGATTCGATGACGTCGATACGCCGTCCTCGAGGGCCTCCGTCGAGCTGACATCACTGGATGTTATAAGTAGGTGTCACGACCCTCGCCCAAAACCCCCTCTGGCAGACCCATTGGCCAGGTGGAGTCAAAACTGGGCCTCTAGAGCCTGGCATCCTCTTCAAAAGCCCTCATGGGGCCAGTCCTAGGCGCCAGGCTCATACACTGTGAAAAACAATATGCTTGGGAACTACTTTATTGTATTGTCAGCCAACATGGAGGCATCCACATAGCTTGGTTCCTAAGAACAAGGCTATGCGGTCTAGTGTTTTGGGTGTGGTAGCCTGGTGACTACTTTACCTGGATTTTGTTGGAGCTATTTAAACCACACCCGAGCAAGACAACATGCTTTGCGTTACTTGCAGCTTGCAACGTGACGCTCACCGTGTCCAGCTATTCCCTCGAACCTCGGAGAAGCAGAACCTGCAAGGAGACAAAAGGAACATCATTAGCAGCAGCATCTTACCTGCAGTCTTCATCTTTAAACCATCGCAGCTACTGAACAGCTTCCTCGAATCTGCACGCCTCCCAGACAGAATGACCTGAAAGAGGAAGATAGAGGCAACATTAAAGAAAGCAGTAGAGACATTTACAAATTACGAACTGCTCAAAAGGCTTACCTGGCTGGTCGCCTCTTGGCTGGCACCACTCCGGACATTCCACTTGCGCTGAAGAACACTGCGACCTACAAGGAAGGGAAACACAGGTTAGCAAAGGCAAGACTTTGCAGCGCTGCGCATACTTACCGCATCATAGCGCTCTTAATGTGCCATCATTTACCAGCGGGGCTCAACCAAGCCAGTTTGCCGCGCTGAAGCTCCGCATACCTAAGGGAGGAAAAAAAGAGACATTTCAAACAAAGAAAGGCATGCAGGATAGCAACAAAACTAAAGAACAGCAATAAGACCTACCTGAACAATATCAAACAGACCGGCATCAGTGAAGTAACTGGACCGCAATCGCCCATGAAAGACAACGCGCCCCTGCAAAGAAGGCAGGACGGAGAGCACGCCTAATTCTACCACAAGGTGAGGAGAGGGCGCCAGAGGGACTGAAATCATACGGGGTGGAGAGAGGATACTTACCCCAGTCGGTCAGTCTTGAACACAGTCCTCCTGTATTTTCAGGCAGAACCTTCCCAGCAGACCACATCAGGGCAAAGCTGAGAAGCATACCAGCGAGTAACCCGGCTGGGTGGCGTCCCTGTGGATACCAGGTGAGCGTAACAGAACGCGAAGCCTACCATAACAAATCCACCTTGGTGCCATGGAGACATCAGAAATGGACCAATTGGCCCAATTACTAGGAAAGCTTCGTTCTGAGGTTTATTCTGCCCGACAAGAGACTAATGCTGTCCGGAGAGACCTAATAGTGACCAAAGAACGCACCGAAGAGATCAGCAGGCAATACTTGCAATCACAGGCAGGACAGACGCCTCTACTTGGAAGCAATCCAACGATGCAAGACCCTGCCATACCACCCACTCCGGTACAGATCAGGTTACCTGGAACAGTGCCCTTGGCACCACCAGAAAGGTTCTCAGGCGACCCACGGAAGCATGCGGCATTCAATCAGTGCCGCCTTCATTTTCTTTGTAGGCCTGGAGCATTTCCAAATGACCAAGCTCGGGTAGCTTTTGTATTATCATACCCGAGTGGTAGTACAGCAGATTGGTTGGTGCCGTTGGTAACCCGTGACAATCCTCTATTACATGACTTTGGGGGTTCCAGAGAGAAATGGAAAAACGTTTTGCCCACCATACCCAGGAACAAGCAGTAGACAATTAACTCTTGTCCCTCCAACAGGGGAATCAGGACTTGTTAACGTACATTAATACCTTCAACCGACTGGTTGCCGAAGCCAGGTGGCCAGAAAGCAAAAGAACCACATTATTCCATCGAGGCTTAACGGACGTCTTAGCCCAGGTGGTTGATTCACCCAGAGACTGTGCAGAATTCATAAATCTGGTCGTGCAGCTAGACCACCGGTTGCAGGACCGAAAGGCGGACTGGTCTAAGACAGACCCTCGGACCGTGTATGTTCGACCAAGGGAAAACACACCCAGTGTACCTGAAAATGCTGTAGAACCCATGCAGATTGGAGGGATACGGCCTCCATTAACAAAACAAGAGCGGGGCAAAAGAAGACAACAACAGCTTTGTTTGTATTGTGGGAAACCAGGACATTTCCTGAAGGACTGTCCAGTAAAACCCCCAAGAAGAACAGTCGGGGCTACAGAGAAGGATGAAGCTAAGGAATCAGAAAACTACCAAGCTCGACAAACGTAGAGGTCAGTTTGTCGAGTGAGAAGAAATAGTTGCTGACCTTGCACTTTGCAATACCAGTGATCTTAATTAACCACCAACAGTCATCAAGAAAGCATGCCGTTGAAGCATACATCGATAGCGGAGCAGTTGGAAATTATATTGATCAAGAACTGGCAGCAGAGATGAGGCTTCCTTTGTGTTCTAAGCCAACTATGGACAAGGTAACCACGGTGGATGGGACAGAAATCGCTTCCGGACCAGTAACCCAGTGCACAGCCAGGGTAGCCTTGCACCTCAGTTCAGGCTAATACTAGGGATGCCATGGTTGGTTGCTCACAACCCTTTGATAGACTGGCGGGCCCGAAAATTAACCTTCCCCGGTGACTGCTCTCCTGCCTGCCATTACCAAGAGGAGAAACCCGACGTCTGTATCCCCATGACTCTCGGAGCGACCGTATCAACCCGGGGAGCAACTAATACCTTGCCAAGTAAATACCATAATTTCCAGGATGTTTTCGGAAAGGACCAAGCCAATACATTGCCGCCGCACAGGCCCTATGACTGTCAGATCGACCTTGTTCCTGGTGCACAAATCCCTAGCGGCAGGATCTACGCTCTCACAGAACCAGAAAATCTTCATTTGAAATCCTATTTAGACCAGTACCTTGCAAACGGATTTATCCGTCCTTCGAAGTCCCCCGCAGCCAGTCCTTTGTTCTTCGTACCAGAAAAGGAAGGAGACTTGAGAATCTGTATGGACTACCGCGCATTGAACCAGATCACCGTGAAGAACCGCTACCCCTTGCCACTTATCCCTGAGATGCTAGACCAAGTTCAAGATGCCCAGATTTATACCAAATTGGACCTTCGAGGAGCGTACCACCGGGTCAGAGTTACAAAAGGAGATGAATGGAAAACCGCCTTCCGTACTAAGTACGGCTTGTATGAATATCAAGGCATGCCCTTCGTGTTATGCAACGCTCCTGCAGCATTCCAATATTTCATGAATGACGTCTTAAGGGAGTTCATTGATGTGTGCGCCTTAGTGTACATAGACGACATCTTAGTATACTCAGCCTCGGAACAAGATCTTGTCAGGCATGTTTGTGCAGTCCTCACCAAGCTCCGTCAACATCACTTGTTTGCAAAGCTTGCAAAAATGCTTTTTTCACGTCACCAAAGTACAATTTCTTGTTTTTATCCTTACTCCAGGAGGCATCAGAATGGACGTGCACAAGGTAGATGCCATTCTGAAATGGCCTTCACCGACGTCTCTTAAAGGGGTACAAAGCATGATGGGCTTTGCGAACTTCTACCGCTGGTTCACCCCACACTTCTCTCAGGTTGTGCACCCAATCACAGTACTATTACGAAAAAACAATAAAAAGTTTGCTTGGACCGAAGAAGCAGAAGAAGCCTTTCAGGAACTTAAACGAAGATTTACCTCCGCTCCAATCCTGCGACATCCTCATCCAGACCTCCCTTATGTCGTTGAAACTGATGCGTCCAGTCTCACAATGGGGGCTGTCCTTTCACAGAGAGACCCGGAAACCGGCCAGCTACATCCTGTGGCCTTCTGGTCGAAAAAGTTCTCACCTCCAGAGATTAATTATGCCATCACAGACAAGGAACTCCTGGCTATCAAATCCTCCTTTAAAGCCTGGAGGCACTACCTTCTGGGGGCCAGACACACCATTACAGTCATCACAGACCACCGAAACCTGCAATATCTCAAAACAGCCAAAGCCCAGTCCTCGCGCCAATTACGGTGGGCCCTTTTCTTCGCCGAATATGATTATGTAATCACATTTCTACCAGGAGTCAAAAACGGAAAGGCGGATAACTAATCTCGCATGGGCATAGATGAAATAGTATATACAACTCCAGACCCAGTACCTATTATACCTGAAGACAAACTCTTGGGTATCACGACAGCCCTAACACAAGCAGAACTACGAAAAGAATTCCAACGGACAATGAATCCTGATGCCTACCTCGCATGGCAAACTCAAGGAGAACAATATACCAAGGACCATCTACCCTTTTTTAGGGATCGCCTATATGTACCCCAGAAGGAATTACAACAGCATATTATTTCAAACTATCATGATTCACTGATCGAAGGGCAACCTGGGATCGCCAAAACCCTAGCTAAGGTGAAAGAGAACTTTTGGTGGCCTACCTGGCGTAAGGACATCATTCAGTATATTCAGTCCTGCGGTGTCTGCGCACAAAATAAATCACAGAAACAAAAACTATCTGGTCTCCTCACAGAAACAAAAACCATCTGGTCTCCTACAACCATTGGACATTCCTCCAGTTCCATGGCACACTCTTTCCCTTGACTTCATCACTGATCTACCTCGTAGCCAAGGGTTCAACACCATCCTTGTAGTTGTGGCCTTATTCTCGAAGATGGCCCATTTTATTCCTCTTAAAGGCCTCCCAGACGCAGCCACTTTAGCAAAAGTGTTCCTGGAGGGCGTGGTTAAGCTGCATGGCTTCCCTTTGGTTCTGGTCTCTGATCGAGGCAGCCAGTTTGTTTCACACTTCTGGAAAAAATGTTGTGCAATGGTGCAGATCGACGTTCGACTATCTACCAGTCACCATCCCCAAACGGACGGCCAAACCGAGAGAACCAATCAGATACTCGAGCAATATTTACGGTGCATGCTGCACCACGAACAAAGGAATTGGAAAGACCTACTATGGATAGCCAAATATGCATATAACAATTCTTTGCATTCAAGCACGGGACAAACGCCCTTCTATACCCTTTATGGCAGACATCCACGTACCTCTGAATTAGACCTTCCAGCCAGCTTGGAAATGCCAGTGGTAAAGACTCTACACACAACCATTACTCAGGCTTTCAAAAGGGCAAAGGAACACCTTATTCATGCCAAAGAATAACAAAAGAGATTCACCGACCAACACCGGAAAAAGGCCGCGGATTATCAAGTAGGAGACAAAGTTTGGTTAGCCGCTAAATTTGTACCCATCAAGGGGACCTGGACCTTTCATCCCAGATTCTTAGGACCCTATACCATTAAGGCAATTATCAACCCAGCAGCCGTGAAACTGGATTTACCACCTAATCTACACATCCACCCGGTATTCCATGTGTCCCTCCTGAAACCAATGCAACCCGGCACACGGATTGGGACACCACCTAAACCCATACTTGTTGACGGAGAACCAGAATTCGAAGTCAAAGATATCTTGGATTCTAAATACTCTAGGACCAAGCTATATTATCTTGTCGATTGGAAAGGATTTGGACCACAAGATAGATCCTGGGAGCCCAGTGAGAATATCCATGCGCCACGTTTAATCAGGAAATTCCACGGAACTTCCCAACCAAACCTGGGCCAGACAGAAGGAACACCATGGGAGGGGCCTTAGGGGGGTGTACTGTCACAACCCTCGCCCAAAGCCCCCTCTGGCAAACCCATTGGCCAGGTGGAGTCAGGACTCGGGCCTCTAGAGCCTGGCATCCTCTTCAAAAGCCCTCATGAGGCCAGTCCTGGCGCCTGTGGCACCAGGCTCATACACCATGAAAAACAATGTGCTTGGGAACTACTTTATTGTATTTTCAGCCAACATGGTGGAATCCACATAGCTTGGTTCCTAAGAACAAGGCTATGCGGTCTAGTGTTTTGGGTGTGGTAGCCTAGTGACTACTTTACCTGGACCATTTTGTTGGGGCTATTTAAACCACACCCGAGCAAGACAACACGCTTCGCGTTACTTTGCAGCTTGCAACGTGACGCTCACCGTGTCCAGCTATTCGCTCGAACCTCCGAGAAGCAGAACCTGCAAGGAGACAAAAGGAACATCATTAGCAGCAGCATCATCTTACCTGCAGTCTTCATCTTTAAACACTCGCAGCTACTGAACAGCTTCCTCGAATCTACACGCGTCCCGGACAGAACGACCTGAAAGAGGAAGATAGAGGCAACATTAAAGAAAGCAGTAGAGATCACATTTACAAATTACAAACTGCTCAAAAGGCTTACCTGGCTGGTCGCCTCTTGGCTGGCACCACTCCGGACATTCCACTTGTGCTGAAGAACACCGCGACCTACAAGGAAGGGAAACACAGGTTAGCAAAGGCAAGACTTCCCAGCGCTGCGCATAGCGCTTACTTACCGCATCATAGTGCTCTTAATGCGCCATCATTTACCAGCGGGGCTCAACCAAGCCAGTTTGCAGCGCTGAAGCTCTGCATACCTAAGGGAGAAAAAAGACATTTCAAACAAAGAAAGGCATGCAGGATAGCAACAAAACTAAAGAACAGAAATAAGACCTACCTGAACAATATCAAAACGGGCCGGCGTCAATGAAGTGACTGGACCGCACTCGCCCATGAAAGACAACGCGCCACTGCAAAGAAGGCAGGACGGAGAGCACGCCTAATTCTACTACAAGGTGAGTAGAGGGCGCCAGAGGGACTGAAATCATACGGGGGTGGAGGCAGGGTACTTACCCCAGTCGGTCAGTCTTCAACACAGTCCTCCTGCATTTTCAGGCAGAACCTTCCCCGCAGACCACATCAGGGCAAAGCTGAGAAGCATACCAGCGAGTAACCCGGCTGGGTGGCGTCCCTGTGGATACCAGGCGAGCGTAACAGTAGGACGCACGATGCCCGTAGGCCTCAGTTGTAGTTTTTTCCCCAGAACGTGTGGCACCAATCTTCTGCCAATAGGACCACAGAAAGCCTTGCGGAAACGTAAGCTGCAATCGCATAAGAAATTCTGTAGCGGGGAAGGCAGGGAGGGAGCGATATGGAATACGTCATCTGACCAGCCCATCGAAAGAATGTTACCAGGTAAGAAAGTAACTTGTTCTTCGAGGGGATTGGGTCCTCCGACGTATTCCATATCTATGACAGACTCCCAAAGCAGTACCAACGTAAGGAGGTGGGAAAAGAATTTAGAATATACAAATTTAGAATACCCAATCAAATTGCAGAGTAAAGGACGGCCTTGCCAAAGGCCAGATCCTGCCCATGGATAGAATCAAGGGAGTAGTGACGTGCAAAAGTATGGACCGAAGCCGAAGTGGCTGCATCACAGATGTTGCGAATAGGAACACCCCTCTGCAGGGCAGTAGAGGCAGCCATACCCCTAGTCGAATGGGCCCGTAAGCCTACAGGAGGATCCTTACCCGCCAGGCGGTAACATTCAGAAATTGCCAAGATAATCAATCTAGACAAAGTCTGCTTAGTCACAGCTTGTCCCAAACCCCTTCCAGCGTAACCAATAAAGAGCTGATCGTCCACTCTGACCCGGGACATCCGTGAAATGTAGAAACTTAAAGCTCTCCTAGGATCTAACCTATGGAGCCTCTCCTCATCCTTAACAGGATGTGGAGGAGGATAAAATTCCGGAAGAACATCCTTCTGGCTCGAATGAAATTCCGACACCACCTTCGGAAGAAAGGAAGGACGAACTCTAAGGACAACCCTGTCCTTACGAAACACAGTTAAGGGTGGCTTAGCTGAAAGTGCCTGTAACTCAATCACTCTGCGAGCGGAAGTGACTGCAACTAATAATACAGTTTTAAGGGTTAACAGTCTCAAAGGACAAGAATGCAAAGGCTCAAACGGAGCACCCATTAGAAACTTGAGAACAAGGTTCAAATCCGAACCGGGCACCTAGAAAGGTGACGGAGGGAACACATTAGTGAGCCCTTTCAGAAACTGAGAAATTAAAGGAATTTTAAAATAAGAACACTCCTCAGACGAGCGCTTAAAAATGGACAGCGCCGCTAGGTAACCTTTAATGGTACCCACTTGTAAGCCCCTGTGGGCTAAAGAAAGCAAAAAAGACAGAACTACAGGAATGTCACATGAAAAAGGATCCACATTCTTAACCCTGCACCAGTCGCAGAACTTTCTCCAACGGCAACGGTACAGGGACTTTGTTGCCGGCCGTCTGACGGAAGGAACACCTCCATCACATCTTCAGGGAGGTCCCAATCCATATCCCTCAACCTTTCAGAAGCCAAGCGTGAAGGTTGAGGGATCTGACCTCTGGATGGAGAACCTGACCCCCCCCCTCCCGTGAGAGCAGGTCGTTTCGGTAGGGAAGACGACGTGTACGGCAGATGGACAAGTCGAGAAGGTCCGGGTAACACGCCCTCCAGGCCCAAGCAGGAGCAATGAGGATCATCCGGGAACCGACATCCGTAACCTCTGCAGCACCTGTGGGATGACGGGGACTGGAGGAAACGCGTACAGCAGTGGGAAGGACCACTCCACCACAAATGCGTCTCCTAAGGCTCCTCTTGGAGGAAATTCATGCAAGCAGAACCTTTCACACTTCCGGTTGACACTGGAGGCGAAGAGATCCACTTGAGGGGTCCCCCAAAGGGCAAAGATCTCCAGAAGAATCTCCTGAGCCAACTCCCACTCGTGAGAGATCGCGTCTCGTTTTCGTCTCCGGCCAGATGAACTGCCGAGATTGAAATTTCCTGCTGGATGGCCCAGCACCAGAGCTGCATCGCCTCCCTGCACAGAGGAAGTGACCCTGCCCCCCCTTTTTGTTGAGGTAGTGCATGGCCACTGTGTTGTCCGTCAGGATTAGGACATTCTTTCCTCACACAGTCAGCAGAAAAGCCTTCAGGGCAAGCCTGACGGCCCTCAGCTCCAACAGATTGATATGGAGTCTGGACTCTGACGGAGACCAACGACCGCTGACTGTCAGCTCGTTGGCATGAGCTCCCCATCCCGTGAGGGATGCGTCCGTCACAATCATCACCTCCGGCCAGGGCAGCCAAAATGGAGCCCCACTCATCAGATTGCCTTCGTCGGCCCACCACAGAAGGTCCTGAGCAACCGATGGCGGCACCTGAACGGGGTCCGACATCCTGCTGGAGGACTGTGACCACTGCATCTTGAGAGCCCATTGCAAAGATCTCATCCGCAGTCGAGCCTCTGGCACCAGAAGAATGCAGGATGCCATGAGGCCGAGCAGCCTCAAGAACTCGAACGCTGGGAGACTCTGGGCATGTCAAAACTTGTGTACCATCTGCTGAATGTGAAGGGCCCTCACCTGGGGAGGAAAACACTGCCCCAGGGACGTGTCAAGCACTGCTCCGATGTACTGGAGCTGCTGAGTTGTCGTCAAGTGAAACTTCTCTAAGTTGAGGGAGAAGCCCAGCTTGTGAAGGAAGTGGCAGGTGATGGACAGATGATCCAGGACTTTCTCGTGAGAGCACACCCTGATCAACCAATCGTCCAGGTAGGGGTAGATGTGAATCCCCCCTTTCCTGAGATGCGTTGCCGCCGCCACCACCAACATGAGCTTGGTGAAAACCCTCGGGTGGAGGTCAATCCGAATGGCAGGACCCGAAACTGAAAGTGCGAGTCGACAACTGCGAACCTCAGGTACTTCTTGTGGTTTGGATGGATCGGCACATGAAAATAAGTGTCCTTGAGGTCGAGAGACACCAACCAGTCCTGAAGTTGAAGAGCCTGGAGGACTTGAGAAAGAGTAACCATCTTGAACTTGTCCTTCCTGAGGAGCTTGTTCAAACCGCGCAAGTCCATGATGGGTCTCAATTGTAACGCTCACCTGATTCCCGCAGAGGCGCCGGTCTTGACTGGGTGAATGCCGTATCTTCAAAGGTGATGTGTAACACACGGTTGGCTCTTTGGGCTGGACCTCTGTGCACTGTATGTCTGACTCGAAGAGTAAGATGTCTGCAGATAGAAAATATGGGATTAATGAACTGGGGTTATTGGGTGCCTCTCTCCTCTTCCTTTTCTCTTCTCCTGTAGAACCCCAAAGGTTAACACCCTCACCTTAGGTAAGTGAACGCCGAGCTCTCCATCTGCCTCGGGGCAGGGTGCCGTAACCAGTTTCTTCACTGGATAAGGGTGCAGGCCTCTTGACCTCAGAGGACTGCTGTCCGTCGTTAACTGCACGAACGGTAAGTTCTGGGCACTTCAAATGTCTTAAAAGTCTTTTGTAATGATATCTCGTTTTGCAGGGTTCCGGCGATGGCGGATGGCGGGCTGATGAGAGTTGAGGATCGAACCCGCGTGAGGAATAGAAGCGCCTGGAAGCACGTAAGTAAGCGCTTGTAGCCTGCTTCACGATGCGCACTAACTGTCCCTTTTATCTTGCAGGTACAAGTTCGGAGCTTTAGAGAAGCTGAAGGGTGCTGGAATACCCACTGGATTCGGCGTGGGAAGGAGTAATGGCACGTGAGTAATAAAGTTGTCCAATGTCTTTAAACGCACCTTCTTTTGTCTTTCAGATGCGGGATGCAGCGCCGAAGGCCTCCGGAGCGTGCGAAGAGCTGGTAAGCTTTTGTCTTTCAGATGCCGGAATGCAGTGCGAAGACCTCCGGAGCGTGCGAAGAGCTGGTAAGCTTTTGTCTTTCAGATGCCGGAATGCAGCGCGAGGCGTTGGTGACAGCCGATGGACCAGGTAAGAGATGCGCTGCCACTGAAGACCGTAGTGCTAACCTGTTCTTTCTTTGTCTTTACAGGTGCTGCTGAAGACTGGATTCCAGGATGGTAAGCCTTTGTTCCCTTAGGCCCAGGATCAGAAGCAGAAGACACGATGAGCGTTCTGCTGCAGAGAATGCAGAATAACGCAAAGCAAGATTCATCCATCGGGTGTGGTTTAAATAGCCTCCTGTAGTGCTTAGGTGTCTCCTTCCACAGCCACGCCTAGGTAAGAAAAGAGTTCCTGCTTTCCAGAAGAGTTCCAGTGTTCTGAACCTAGGGAGTGGCTCCTGCCCCACCCAACAGGAAAAGTAGTCCCAAACAGAAGAGGATCAGGGGTTCAACTGGCAGGTAAGTAAGCAGCATGGTCTGCTGCAGGTAAGTCCACCCAAGCATTATGAGCCCGGCGCTTCCAGCGCTGGGACTGGGCATCTTTATGAGCCTGGTGCCACTGGCGCCAGGACAGGGTCCAAAAGGTCCCAATTGGGACTGGCTGGCACTCGGAACCGGGGTTATGGGTCTGCTTCCAAGGGAGTCGGGCAAGTCCTGATCTTTTGGAAGCAGAGATCATGACATCAATCCTCTGTCTTTCTTCGAAGTCAAAAAATAAGGGGAATACCATCCCTTGTTCCTCTCCGCTACAGGCACCAGTTCTATGGCGCCTTTCTCCAGCAGGGATTGAATTTCCTGTGCAACGAGCGCATCCGGACTCTTCAAAAAGAGGTTCCCTGGTGGATTGTCATGAGGCCTCTGCCGGAAAGGAAGACAGTAGCCGTGGACTATGATCTCCAGAACCCACACATCTGAAGTAACGGCACGCCATCCTACCAGATGCTGCACCAGCCTTCCCCCAACCGGAGAAGCATGGTCCTCATGACTGAACTGAAGCGACTGCTGCAGTGCCTGAAGGCAAAGAGGCAACTGCACACGCGGCCTTGGCACATCGAGTACCTTGTTTTCAATCCTCTGGCACTCCTACGGTTGCCCCTTTGACTTGCAGCTCCTCTCGATTTACTAAAGGATGAGTAATAACGAAAGGAACCTCCCCTCCATTGCTGTCACCTAGGACGAAAAGGCGGAGGTTGGCGGACTGCAGCACCCAACGACTTTGCTACAGCTTTGGAGGTCTGCAACCTCTCAAGACTCTCGTCAGCCCTGCTGCCAAAAAGATGTTCACAATCAAAGGGCATGTTGAGGAGGCGGGCCTGCACATCAGGAGCAAAACACGACTTCCGCAACCACACAAACCTGCGCATTACGGTGCTCGCCACCATGGACCGGCAGACGCAACCAACCATGTCCAGACCCGACTGAACGGATTCACACATGGCGTCCTTGCCATCCTGCACGATAGCAAGGAAACCATCCCGTTCCTCCCCTTCGGGAATATGATCAGCCGCTAGGGAAATACAGTTCCACAGAGTGTGCGTGAAACGAGACAAGGCACAAACGGAGTTGGCAGCCTGAAGCGCCATTCCCCCCCCAGAAGAAAATACCCTCTTCGCCCAGCCGTCAAAACGTTTGTCGTCCCTATCAGGAGGGATGGTAGGGTATGATGCCTGCTTTGCGGGAGCCATAGCCGCCTGCACCAACAAACTCTCCGGAGTAGGGTGCGTTGTCAAGTAGCAGGGGTCGCCACTGGCTGGGCGATATTTCTTTGGCAAGGACTTGCTCACTGCCGGGAGACTCTCCGGAGAAGTCCAAGCTGCAGCCACCCTTCTCTGCAAAGCCATATGGAATGGCAGCACCGGGTCAGTTGGAGAACGTTGGTCAAAGATATCCGGCAGGTCATCCTACTGAAAATCCCCAGGGGGGGCAGACCAACCCAGGTATTCAGTGACCCTCGACATGCGGCGCCGATATGAAGATTCGGCATGCATGCCAGGCTCCGGCCTACCAAACTCCACCTCCGGAGAGGTGTCTAGACCACTGGCGTCATGCAGCGACTGACGCAGGTCCTCAAGTTGACTGTGACCAGAAACAATGTCATCGGAAACCAATGCAAGAACCTCACCTTCCTCAGACCCCTCATTCACCTCAGAAATATAATCTAGAGGCTGGAAAGAGGGTACAGAAAAAGGCACAAAGACAGAACTGAGGCTACGGGCGTCGTGCGTCCTACTTATAACATCCGGTGACGTCGGCCCAATGGAGGCCCTCGAGGACGGCGTACAAACGTCATCGACGCATGACGCAGACAGCGAAAGATTTTTCAAAGCAGCACAGCTGTGGTGATTACTGTCATAGGGAACAAGTTACTTACCTGTAACTGTTGTTCTCCAGCATGGGTCTGGCATGGATTCACATGCTCATGAATATTCCCCGTCGTCAGGCTGGGAATCCTCGGTAAAGAAAAAACCAGTATCAGTTTCGTTTCTGATCTGTCTTTCGTAGTAATAACCAATCACTGGTCTCTGCGTCATACTGACCACAGCCAATGATTGCCCTCTACCTAAGCACCGCCTCTGGCAGCCATCTTCAGATTTGGAAGCACGTGAAGTGGCAGTATGACCAAGTGAAGAGCCGCAGAGGGGTAGGCGGGAGGGTTCGCATGTGAATCCATGCCAGACCCATGCTGGAGAACAACAGTTACAGGTAAGTAACTTGTTCCTTCTCCAGCATGGGGTCTGGCATGGATTCACATGCTCATGAATAAAGAATACATAGCAGTACACACATGCACAACCACGGGAGGTGGCAAAGGCTCAACATTAAGCATCACATCAACTCAACATTAAGCATCTTACCTCCTCACCAGGCTCACCTCAGGCGAACAGGTTGCGCAGCACTGCTTGGCCGACCCTGGACTCCTCCCTGGAATCCCGGTCGACGCAGTAGAATTTCGTGAAGGTGTGCGTCGACCTCCACGTAGCAGCCCTGCATATGTCCAGCAGGGGCACACCAGATAGGAACGCCGTGGTAGCTGCGATCGCTCTGGTGGAATGGGCTCTCGGACGGCCAGGCAGCGGTCGGTTTGCCAACCGGTGACAGCACATGATACAGCCGGAGAGCCATCTGGAAATGGAAGCCTTCGAGAGAGCCTTCCCCTGATTGACAGGTCCAAAGTTCACAAAGAGTTGTGACGTCTTCCGAAAACCCTTCGTGCGGTCCACGTAGAACTTCAGCGCTCTAGCTACATCCAGCGAGTGCAAAGTCCTCTCAGCCGGCGACAAAGGCGACGGGAAGAACACAGGTAACACCAAGGGTTCGTTGAGATGGAAGTCCGACGGTACCTTGGGCATGAAGGAGGGGTGCGTCCTGAGCACTACCCTCATGTCGTGGAAAGTCAAGTACGGGGCCTTGCAGGAAAGGGCCTGGATCTCTCCCACTCGTCGTGCGGAGGTGATGGCCACAAGAAAAGCTGTTTTCCACGATAGAATCTTCAACGGGGCCGAGTGCAGAGGCTCGAACGGAGGTCCCATGAGCTTGGTCAGCACCACGTTGAGCTCCCACGCCGGGGCCGGAGCCTTCACCGGCGGGAACGATCTGAACAGTCCCTTCATGAACTCTTTCACCAGACGATGAGACCACAAGGACGTCCGCCCCGTGGTTCTGGTGTATCGGGAGATCGCAGCAAGATGAATCTTGATGGACGCGTGTGCCAGACCAGCTTTGGCCAGCGTCAGCAGGTACGGCAGTACTTGGGGAGCCGTAATCCGTAGAGGGTTAATCTTCTGTGCGTGGCACCAGACAGAGAACCTCTTCCATTTGTGTCCGTAGCATTTAAGAGTCGAGGACGCCCTGGCCTTTGCAAGAACCTCTCTGCAATCGGCCGGTATGTCGTATCCTCCAAACTCTAGCGCTGCAGGAGCCAGGCCTGCAAGTTCAGCGACTTCGGGTCGTGGTGGAGGATGGCGCCTCCTTCCCTGGAGAGTAGATCCGCGTCCGCCGGCAGCTTGATCGGCGGGGACGCTGACAAGTCCAGAAGGTCCGGGAACCATATCTGCCTCGGCCACGCAGGTGCGACGAGGATCATCCTGCACCGTGACCTCTTGAGTTGGTTGACGAGCCGGATTAGCAGAGGCAAGGGAGGGAACGCGTAGAGGAACAGGCCCTCCCAGGGGAACGAGAAAGCATCGCCCATGCTCCTCGTCTGGGGAAACCTGCTGGCGAACCTCCGGCACTTGGTGTTCGTCGCCGTCGCGAACAGGTCGATCTGGGGTGTGCCCCACCGTCGGAAGAGGCGATCCACCAGGTCCTGCCGTAGTTCCCACTCGTGGCACGAGCGCAGCTCCCTGCTGAGTGAGTCGGCGATGGTGTTTTTTATCCCTGCCAGATGAAACGGCACCAGAAGAATCCCTTGGGCGACGGCCCAATGCCACAGGTCCTGCGCCTCCTTGGACAGCGCTGGGGACCTGGTTCCGCCCTGTTTCCTGATGTAAAACATGGTGGTGGTGTTGTCGGTGAAGATCCTCACCACCTTGCCCTTGAGGGACGGAAGGAAGGACCTGAGGGCCCAAAACACTGCACGGAGCTCCAGGACGTTGATATGCAGGGACTTCTCCGTCGGGAGCCAGAGTCCCCTTGCGTGCAGATTTTCGGTGTGCGCTCCCCACCCTTCCAGGGAGGCATCCGTGGTCACAGTCTCCTGGTGGGCTGGGGTCTGGAAGTCCATGCCCGCCGTCAGATGCGCGCGGGTGCCCCACCACCGTATCGCTCGTCGGAAACTCTCGTCGAGCTTGATCCTTTCCTCGAAGCTGCCCGTCGTCTGGATCCAGCGCGCATCCAGGAATTCTTGCAACGGGCGCATCCGGAGCCTGCACATGGGAATGAGGTAGATGCAGGAAGACATCATCCCGAGGAGGGACTTGATGGACCTCACTTTGGCCGCGTCGGCCACCAACATCCGTTGCACCTTGCCCAAGATGGTCCTGGTCCTCTCCTCCGACGGGGAGGCCAGAAGGGACACTGTGTCGAGCCTCGCTCCCAGAAACAGTGCGACTTGCGCGGGCACCAGGTGGGATTTGGCGTAGTTCACGGAGAATCCCAGGTCCGTGAGGAGTTGGACGGCCCTTGCCGTGTGGACCACGGCGAGCTCCCTTGTCTTGGCGCGGATGAGCCAGTCGTCCAGGTAGGGGTAGACGTGAATCCCCTCGCGGCGCAGCTGCGCCGCCACCGGTGCGAGGCACTTGGTGAATACCCTGGGTGCCGACCGTAGTCCGAAGGGAAGGGCTTTGAACTGGTAATGACGCCCTTGGACCACGAATCTGAGGAATTTTCGGTGCCCCTTTAGGATGGGAATGTGGAAGTAGGCATCCTCCAAATCCAACGACGATAGGAAGTCTCCTTCCTCCAGCTGACCCAGGACGTGCTGGAGGGTGACCATCCGGAACTTCTGCGCCTTGATGAACTTGTTCAGACGTCGCAGGTCTAGGATGGGGCGCCATCCTCCCGTCTTCTTCTTCACGAGGAAGTATCGCGAGTAGACTCCGGAGCCCCGAAGCCTCTTTGGGACGAGTTCGATGGCGCCCTTTCTGAGCATCGCCTTTACCTCCAGGAGAAGTTGAGGGACGTGAAGTTCTTTCCTGGCCACGGGGGGGACGCGCGGGCACCTTCTTTGAAACTCGAGCGCGTGGCCCCGGGCCAGGGCGTCCAGCACCCAACGGTCGGTGGAGATGGACTCCCACACGCTGACGAAGCCCGCCAGCCGGCCTCCCACTGGGGTGCTTCGGTGGGGGCCCGACCCCACGGCCGGTTCAATCCTGCTTGGACGCGGCCTTGCCGCCTTGACCTCCTTGGCGACGACGGCGGGGTCCGCTAGACTTGCCTCGTCCTCTGTAGGCCTCTTGCGACGACGAGCGGGCCGCTTGACGGTAGGAAGCGAAACCGCCGCCGGAACCTTTGGAGGCGCCCTTGCCTCCGCCGCTCCGAAAGGGCGTTCGTCGTTGCTGCAGGACTCCAAGGGCCCGGGCCGTCTCAGTATCCGCCTTGATGGCCTGAAGGGAATCGTCCACAGTCTTCCCAAACAGGTTGTTCCCGTCGAAGGGCATGTCCAGGACTCTGGTCTGGACGTCCTGCCGAAAGTCCGTAGCTTTGAGCCATCCACGACGTCGAAGGCAAACGCCGTTGCCCAGCTGGCGGAACCCAGTGTCGGCGATGTCCGTCGCCACGGTGATGGCGTGGTCCGAAGCCACCTCACCTTCCTGCAGGATCTCAAGGGCCTCCGCCCTCTTGTCGTCCGGCAGAAAATCCAGCAGGGGAGCTATCTTGTACCAGAGCTCCCTGTCGTAGCGGGCCACGATAGCCAAGGCGTTGGCCGCTTTAATCGTCGTCGCTGCCGACGAGATGACTCTACGTCCCATAGCATCCAATTTCTTTCCCTCGCCGTCCGGCGGGGAAGTCGATGTGGAGGCCGCACCCCCCCCCCGCTTTCTTCCTGGCTGCCGCGGAGACGACGGAGTCCGGGGTAGGCTGCGCCCGGAGGCATAGGGGGGCCGTGTCCGGGACCCGGTACTTTTTCTCGTACCGGTCTCTTCTAGCTGGCGTCGTGGAAGGGTTCTTGAGGAGGGAAAGGCCCTCATCCCAAATGTCGTCCAACAGAGGCACTGCGAGGACCGTCTTCCTCTTGGCCTCGCGCCGCTGATAAAGGAAGCCTTCCTTTTTCTTCTCCTCAGGGCAGAGTTGGAAAAGCTCGGAAGCCCTGGAGATCATGGAGTGGAAAGATCCGATCTCGTCGGGCGGAGAAGCCCTGGTGGGAGGCGACGACGGAAAATCCTCGTCGTATGCCTCGTCGTCCGTACCCGTCGCTGCCGTGTCAGTCCCCGTATCATCCCCTCGGGTGGACGGGGAGGAGGGCTGGACGGGGCGCGACGGTTGAAAAGGAGGTGGTGGATGGATCCTTCTTTTCTTGGTAGGGGGAACACCAGAAGGTCCCGGTTCTGGATCCCCCGACGGGAGAGGTTCCTCCGTCGGTAACGGTAGCCTCGTCCTTATCTCGGAGCATAAGGACTGTATGGCCAACAAAATGGCCGCCGAGTTGTCTTGCGGCGCTGGCAGAGGGGAATCCGACGGGCGAGCAGGGGCCCCGTCGGTATCCTCGACGATGTCGTCGTCGTCACCTGCGTCGGGGTCCATTCCGACGGGCTGGCCTTCTTCCACGCCTAGGCCGTGGCTTAAGACCTCGATCAGCTCCTCTTCTGAGGTTGAGGCCGAATCTACGACGACGCCCTGCCCCCCCTTCTTCTTCCCCACGGAGGGTTTCACGGGGGTCCTATCGATGGGCACAAATGAAGACTCCCTCCGAGGAGGCAGGGAGATTCTGGGCCCTGAGGTCGCCACCACTGGTGCAGCCACCACAGGCTGAGCCAGGGCCGCCGCGACCGTTTCGATAGAGGGCTTGGTCGGATGGATCAAGGCCTTCACCACCTTAGGTGCGCTCACCGCCTTATCCTTGAGGGAGGGGGCACTGCCACGCTCCTCCTCTGCCTTAGAGCTCGACCGGGGCCTCTCCAGGAGCTTCGCCGGGTGCTCGGCCTTCCTCTTACCCGACCCAGAGCGTTGGCTCGTGGTTGATGGTGCCGGGGAGGGTGCGCCCTGCCTGGCGCCCGTAGAGCCCGACCGTTCGGCGCTCCCGGTGCCAGCGGACTCGCGGTGCTTGGCCTTATGTTGGGCCCCCGTCGCCGGGGCGCCCTCAAAGGTCTTAGAAGACCGCTCGGATTTCTTCTTCTTCTCGCCAGACGGGCTCTTACCCTCCAGCCAGTTGGCGAGACGTTGATGGCGGTCCTTCATGGTCCGTTCCGACATGTTGCCGCAAAACGCACAGTCCTTCTCCACGTGCGTCTTGTCCTCATGAAGGCAGTAAAGGCAGAAAGAGTGTTCGTCCTCCTTGAAGACGTTCTGCAGCTGGCATCCAGGGCAGACCCTGAACAGCTTTCCGGGCGTCGAGCTTCCCTTCTCCTGGGCCATCTCCGAGACCGGGCCTGAGAAGCTTCTGGAGTCCTCCGAAGTGTAGCTCGACGAATCTTCACCTTTGAGGGGCACAGATGAATCCGACACGGGTCCCCGTTGATCGGATGTAGGATCGGTGGAGCTTGAGGCTCTTTTGACCGAAAGAATCGAAGTTTTTTGCGAAAAAGCGCGAAAAATAGCACTAACGCTCGAGAGCAATAGCACGAGGATCCCAACACATGAACGTGCGGTAAAAATCTGAAGATGGCTGCCAGAGGCGGTGCTTAGGTAGAGGGCAGTCATTGGCTGTGGTCAGTATGACGCAGAGACCAGTGATTGGTTATTACTACGAAAGACAGATCAGAAACGAAACTGATACTGGTTTTTTCTTTACCGAGGATTCCCAGCCTGACGACGGGGAATATTCATGAGCATGTGAATCCATGCCAGACCCCATGCTGGAGAAATATGAATACGTTGGAGGACCCAATCCCCTCGAAAGAACCTTTCGGAGAATACGTAGATGATAGTGCCCTGCTTTGCAGACAGCGGCAACCTGGGACTCCATGGAGAGTGTAGATGAGAATATTACCCCCAAATTCCTCACCTTATCGGCCGGGACCGGAAGAGGACCCAAGGAAGAAGGCCAGAAGGAAGAGAGACAGTGAGATTGGGAGGGAATCCCACCACCATCGGCTCAGTCTTGTCCCCATTCAACTTCAGCCGGTTGCAGTTCATCCAATCTTCGACAGCTGCCAGACACTCCCTCAGACGCGACATCTCAGCCCGATAGAGATCTAGAGTGTTGTCAGTGTATGAGTAACATCTGACACCGAAGGAGCAGATGAGCAGATGAGACATACAAGAGGCCAGATATAAATATTGAAGGGAAGGGGGGACAAGGCAGAGCCTTGAGGGACACTGCAAAGGAGTGAAAAAATAGATAAAAGGAACAGAGAAAGTGAAAAAGTCTGAGTTCTATCGGTCAGGAATTAGATAAACCAAGCGTGAACCTGGCCCGAGATTCCGGCTTGCGTCAGGCGGTACAGCTTGATGGGGTGGTCGACAATGTCGCTGACAGGTCTAAAAAAATCATGGCTCGCACTCCTCCTGCATCCATTTATGGAGTTTGTCAGGCTCTAAAGTCCAAAGAAACACAGAGACCAAATCACAGAAAAATACATGAGAAAGTGGGAAAAAGGTCTCACTCTCTCCAAGATTGAAATACAAAGTCCTAAAGTCCAGCAAAAGTGCTGGGGATCTTTAGTAGAAGGGAATTAGCCCATTTCTGAGAATTCTCCCTAACACCTTACGATAGGTTCGCAAGACCACATCTAACTAGGTGTCAGCCTAGCTCTCTGCAACGTCAAGAACTCAACCACAATGCAACATAGCTGTATCCTGCCTGGGGCACAGCCCCCTCACCTCCATACATCCAAAATAAAGACTGCTCAACTTCACCCACCCAAACACACCACCACCTCCAATAGAATACAGCCGAGTCCCACGAAAAATTAATCCAGCTGTTCACATAATTCGTCTCCTTGACTCTCCTACTTCCCTGACAATCTGCCACAGCACCCAGCCTCCCATCTGGTATCTATGGGCCGCTATTATGGACCTAGCCACTCCCTACCCACCTGCATCTGTCCTGGCTAAAAATGCACATGCAATTTAGAAATCTTTCTTTCACATCTCTGACTACAGTCCTCCGAAGGGCATTCATTCCCAGAACGCTTAGAGCAATGCCATATAACACAATATGTTTATTTCAGAAAATGTGTTAGGAAATGGGTGCATTTCTCTGGTAATGCCCTCAGCACTATGACCCTCACTCCGGTGCCTGCCAGGCACAGTGATCCTCCAGTATGTTGCTTGTTCGGCATGGTATAGGAATTTGCTTATTGGGCACTTTGAGGTGCATGGGCTTAGTGTAAAATGGCCCCATGTGCAAGGTTTGCCTACCATGGCCACTAGTCAGAATGACCATCAAATAAGTGCCCAATGTCGCAACCATGTCCCAGGCACAGTGCCCCTATCCTGTGAACTTTTCAGGCACTTTTGAATCAATCTATTCAGCTGTTAATGCCAAGTTTGAATGAGGGAAGCAAAAAGCTGCAGTGAGAAAGCGGTTTATTTACAAGAACTAAGCTCTGTTCGTTATACAGTGTTTTGCTCCTCGCTCTCGGATTCCTCTCTTTGAATCCATAATTCCCTTACAAAGGTTCCACAGTTTGCAGTGCGAAACTACTGCTCCCCATCTAGTCACTATTCAGTTCAAGCACCACTACAAAACATCCACTTATCAATGGGCTACGTTCAGGGAAAAGAACATGCAACGTCAAAGCAACAACATACATTTTAGGTCCATTGTACTCACCACCTGCTCCACAAGCTTTCCAGACGCCAAGTCCTCTTGTAGTTTCTGGGCTTTTAGTGTACGTTTCGCCTACAATTAAGAAAGTAAGATTTAAAAAAGATCACAAGCAGAAAAAAACACCAGCCCACACAAAGTATTTATTGTAGGTATAGTGCTTGCACCATGCCATACTTTCTTTCCCAATTGAGAACCCTTGACTAGGCGGTTACAATTTGGAATATCTTAAATGGCCTTCCCATCAGAGATTAATTATGTACACATATTGGTCAATAACTGTGCTGTGGAACTGGACCAATTATAGAATTTCTTTTTGGGTGGGCTTTACCAAAATCAGATACAAATATTGTTAGGTAGATTTTCATTTTTATGCACAATCTCCTCTACATGTGAGTCACTGGCACATTTTGCTGGACTTCTGGCCTGTTCCACTGAGTGAGTGGAACCCTTTTCCCACACTCACTCATTCTTTTTCCCTATCTTTTGGGATACTTTGTATTTCTTTTTGTAACTCTTTCTTGGAGGATATTTAGTATACTTCCGATCTTTAATATCGTGAGATCAGCATACCCCACCTTATGTGAAGTGGTGAGGGGCTACATAGTATCCCCTTTCTCACTGCTTCTGTAACTTCTTGGTTACAGTGACAAGCTAATTTCTTGGTCCTTCCTCTGTCGTGCTGGGGTGGGGTGGGGTCGGGTGGGGTGGGGAGTCCTGGTTTGTCCAGGCTTATTTTAGGAGGGAGAAGGGCTCTAGTTGAGTACAGAGACCTTCGAGAACACCTATAAGCAAGGAAACACACACTGTAGTGATATAAAAATATGTTTATTATATATACTAGGGAATGTTAAAATCAAAACAATGCAGGTAAGTAAAACAGTTCACACACAGAAATATTTACACTATATATTTGCTGTAGCAATACTCATATCGAACAGTAGACCTTCAGATGATAATCAGGTAACTACAAGAGTGGTTTCAGGTTGGAAAATCATACATTAAACAACATTTACTGTACTACCAATACTGATAGGTTAACAACTCTAGGAAACCCTTATCTTTAGAAGTCCAACCCTATTTGGGAAATGTGTTTCAACAGTCAGATGGAGACAATGGAAGGGGGCAAGGAGGCACTATACCTTGGGCAGCAGAACAAAGGAAGGCAGACGCTGTCAAAGTTGTCAAATGCACAGGTGATGCATTTCTTAGAAAGTAACACATTTTAATTCAAAAGGGTTCAGGGGGGCTAAGTAAGATACCTGAAGGACTTTATGCCCTAGGGCACCAAAGAACATGTTGGGTCGTCCACCCAAACGTGACTCAAGAACCGGAACAAACAGCAACACAAAAACTTCCTAGGTAAGTACCCAGGAATTAGACAATCCCTTCTATGATGAAGAAGAGCAATGCCATCATTGGTGGGTCCCCAAGGTAAGAAAGCAGCTACTGTTTGGGTATCTGGCCTTGGTGGCTGGACGAAGACATTTTGGCAGGAGCAGACAGTCAGACTCAGTCCAGGGAAGTAGATTATCTTCGCATCACTTGGTTGTGGAGGCTCCACACAGGCTTTGTAGCCGCAATGGTTGTCACCTGGCATACGTTCTTCCTTCTCTCGGTCCTCAACTCTTCTACGATCAAAATGGAGTCTCTGTACGCTCACTAAGATGCCCACAAGTTTGTAGCTGGCACTGCCCTCTACAAGGCGATGCACCGCAGCAGGGCCAGAGGTCCCAGGGTATTCGGGTTTTGCAGGCCTGGAAAGTTGCAGCACTTCGTGGGATGGCTCAAAGTGCAGATGGTCTCGAGATTGGTTAGGCCCACCAGTCAAAGGAGGAAGTCGTCCAGTCTGGATCTTTCCTGTCGCACAGAAGAAAAAGCTGGAGCCAAAGCAGTTACTCAGCCAGCTTGGTGGACCCTGGAGGTGGCTATAGACGTCGTCCTTCCTCCTTCTTTGGAATATTTCTTCCAGTGGTCGACTCTGGCTTCAGCATCAAGACCCTCGACTTTTATGCAGGAACTGAGCCAATCAGCATGCACGCAACATTCAACCTTTGGATGGTGGCTGTCCCCCGATGACAGCCAGGCACCCAGTTAAAACTTGATCGAAGCAGACACATTGGAGGACAAAAACCTGTGGCGTTGTGTGTGTCCTCCCAGCTTCCTGTCCTCCCAGACACACTGGCGCCTCCCAGCGGGCTTCTCAATCGGGGCCCGTTGAAGACAAAGGATGGAGCAGGACTTCTCCCCCACACCCACGCTAGCAGAAGAAGGCTCAAGAAAGGGCAAGCCAATGCGAGTTGGCGAGAAAAGAAGACAGGCACCCTTTTAGGTCAATAGTGATCCATGTGGGGGGCGTGGCCAGCAGCAGCGCGATGCGGACGTGAGCCCTCGGAGCTCCCGCGACCGCTGCAACAATCCTGAAAAAATAGCCTGTCATCCGCTGCTACAAAGACCCTAAAAAGTCTGTGCCGAAAGACCAAGAGCCCTGACACACTTTGACCGAAGCGGGTCCTGCATCTCGCCCGGGCTGGGTTATTCGGCGATGAGGAACCTCTCCCGCGCGCACCAACAAAGCAGACCCCAAAATGGCCACAACAACATGAAGCGACTCTGACCCGGCGACATAGACAGGAACAAAGGGAGAGCCGAACCGGAGGAGCCACAGATTGCGGACCTCGTAAGCACAGGAGGAGGACCGCTTGAAAGACGAAGCCGTGGACCACCCGGCGGCACCGTGTGGACGGAGGCGCGTAGCATACGATAAGGCGCGATCCGCGACACGGCCCCGGTGGTGTAGCGGACGACTCCAGAGAACGCGCGCAGGAGGGAAAGGCGGCCCCGGACATAAATCACCGGAGCCCTGTCCTGTGGCCCCTCCTGAGGACTGATCTGGCTGTCCCACGGCCCCGGCGGAAATTGAACAACGCGGCCGGATCCGCGGGTGGGGGACACAGCCCTGCAAACCCTAGCAGGTCAACGGACACCCTGCAGAACCTCCACCACTGGAAAACAAGTGAGTGGGGCAAGAAAGAAAACCGCATCTGCAGTCCTGCGCCACGCACCGCAGGCGAAGGGACACTGGCAACTTGGGACGGAGCAAGGCACGGTCACATCTGGAAGCATTAACCGCCAAGAACCCAAGCCAGCCCCAGTTACTGAAGCACACTGACTGCTTCCCCCCCCCTCCATAGCGGCTCCCCTAGCTGGGTCCTGTGAGTGACTGTGGTGGGTGGAGGTGCCCAGCCACAAACAAAGACCCTGCAAAACAGAACATAACTGAGGCCTAAGAGGAAAGCTCTATAACAAGCCCTGGCGAGGAATCACTCCCCTAAACGCAGGAACCGCGGACCAGCCGGGTTACCCTCGGAGCCCCGGTGCCCAGTGGATCTGAGACCTACCCGGACGATAAGGCATAAAATACACAGATCTGACACTCGGCCTGGCCTACTGCGCCAAAGACACGAGGTATCCCAGGCCATGAGCAATAACTTCTGCATCAGTGAAGCCCAGTGCCAAAGACCATTAAAAGACCACCACAGAGCCGCTCGCTATTGTGGAGCAACAGAGGACAAGCGGATCGCCTCCTGGCGTGCCTGATAATGGTATGAACGACGGAACACGACCTAGCGCCACGAGGTACCAACATGGGCAAAGACAAGGGGAAGAAAGCAGGCAACCAGAGTAAAAGGGATCAATTCACCACACCCACGGCATCCACGACATCCGAGCAACATCACCCAGTGGACATGACGGAGGTAGGGGTTGGAATATCCCTAAAGGACGTTATGGCGGCAATAGCTGAATCAAGGGCGTCCATGGAGCAGAAGATGGACGGTATCAGCATGGACGTCTCACTGCTACGACATGACCTCCAAAAATTGACGTCCAGAACAGGAGAGGCGGAACAACGAATCTCAGGCGCAGAAGATGGATTGAGAAACCTGGAACAGCAGCTCGACAGAGTTACAACGCGTCTGAAGGTAATGGAAGGAAAAGTGGACGAGGGAGAAGGCAGATCAAGACGGAACAACGTCTGGATTCTTGGACTGCCCGAAAAATCGGAAGGGCCAAGTGTAGAATTATTCCTTGAGCAATGGCTGGTGGATATTTTTGACTCGAAAGGATTCACTAAATTCTTCTCGATCGAGAGAGCGCATCGTGTCCCAACCGGCCGAGCAGCGCCAGGCGCCCCGCCACGCACGGTGATAGCAAAATTCTTAAATTATAGAGACCGTGACGCGCTACTCCAGATGCCGCGTACTAAAGGCACGATAACCTATAACGGATCGAGAATAGCATTCTTCCCAGACTACACCGGAGAGGTGCAGAAAGCAAGACAGTCGTTTGACCACCTCAAGGAACAGTTACAAGCCCTGAATGTTAAATATGGCCTCGTATTCCAGGCGCAATTGAAAATTTACTATAAAGGCACCTCCATCCACTTTACGGACCCAAAGGAGACCTGGGCAGAACGACACATTGAGGGTGACTGGAGCGCAAGCCAGAACAACAGAAACAGGAACCATAGAGCCCGACTGTAACGCTCACCTGATTCCCGCAGAGGCGCCGGTCTTGACTGGGTGAATGCCGTATCTTCAAAGGTGATGTGTAACACACGGTTGGCTCTTTGGGCTGGACCTCTGTGCACTGTATGTCTGACTCGAAGAGTAAGATGTCTGCAGATAGAAAATATGGGATTAATGGACTGGGGTTATTGGGTGCCTCTCTCCTCTTCCCTTTCTCTTCCCCTGTAGAACCCCAAAGGTTAACGCCCTCACCTTAGGTAAGTGAACGCTGAGCTCTCCATCTGCCTCGGGGCAGGGTGCCGTAACCAGTTTCTTCACTGGATAAGGGTGCAGGCCTCTTGACCTCAGAGGACTGCTGTCCGTCGTTAACTGCACGAACGGTAAGTTCTGGGCACTTCAAATGTCTTAAAAGTCTTTTGTAATGATATCTCTTGTTTTGCAGGGTTCCGGCGATGGCGGATGGCGGGCTGATGAGAGTTGAGGATCGAACCCGCGTGAGGAATAGAAGCGCCTGGAAGCACGTAAGTAAGCGCTTGTAGCCTGCTTCACGATGCGCACTAACTGTCCCTTTTATCTTGCAGGTACAAGTTCGGAGCTTTAGAGAAGCTGAAGGGTGCTGGAATACCCACTGGATTCGGCGTGGGAAGGAGTAATGGCACGTGAGTAATAAAGTTGCCCAATGTCTTTAAACGCACCTTCTTTTGTCTTTCAGATGCGGGATGCAGCGCCGAAGGCCTCCGGAGCGTGCAAAGAGCTGGTAAGCTTTTGTCTTTCAGTTGCCGGAATGCAGTGCGAAGACCCCCGGAGCATGCGAAGAGTAGGTAAGCCTTTGTCTTTCAGATGCCGGAATGCAGCGCGAGGCGTTGGTGACAGCCGATGGACCAGGTAAGAGATGCGCTGCCACTGAAGACCGTAGTGCTAACCTGTTCTTTCTTTGTCTTTACAGGTGCTGCTGAAGACTGGATTCCAGGATGGTAAGCTTTGTTCCCTTAGGCCCAGGATCAGAAGCAGAAGACACGATGAGCGTTCTGCTGCAGAGAATGCAGAATAACGCAAAGCAAGATTCATCCATCGGGTGTGGTTTAAATAGCCTCCTGTAGTGCTTAGGTGTCTCCTTCCACAGCCACGCCTAGGTAAGAAAAGAGTTCCTGCTTTCCAGAAGAGTTCCAGTGTTCTGAACCTAGGGAGTGGCTCCTGCCCCACCCAACAGGAAAAGTAGTCCCAAACAGAAGAGGATCAGAGGTTCAACTGGCAGGTAAGTAAGCAGCATGGTCTGCTGCAGGTAAGTCTACCCAAGCATTATGAGCCCGGCGCTTCCAGCGCTGGGACTGGGCATCTTTATGAGCCTGGTGCCACTGGTGCCAGGACAGGGTCCAAAAGGTCCCAATTGGGACTGGCTGGCACTCGGAACCGGGGTTATGGGTCTGCTTCCAAGGGAGTCGGGCAAGTCCTGATCTTTTGGAAGCAGAGATCATGACGCCGACCGGCGCAGGACCCACCCGACAGAGACCCACCGGAGCAAGAGAGAGAAACGCCGCTGCCGATGGAAGGTGACTGAAATAACGAGGAGCACTACACGGCGCTGTCCGCATTGCCAACGCCACAGAGGTGCTATGGACACCACACACAAAGGCTCGGAATGTAACAAGAAGCAGCAGTGATGAACAAGATGGTGCGGTAGGTCGGGAGGGAAGGAATCTTCTGCTCTTCCCCTCCCCCCCAACCCACTAAGACCGGTAGTTTACCGGTCAACTGCATTGGCGACGTTCGCAAGTTAGGTTGTGGTTATGTTGGGGCAACAGATACTTCGTGTTGGGGTGGAGTATGGGGTGGGAGAAAGGGTTTGTTTATGCAGTTTATGTATTAACCCAAAGTTATGGTGCATTCACGGGACCTCTGAATCATATCACTCAGCACATGCCGCCATGTGCTATTCCCAAATGGCAGCGAGGCCAGCCCCTGCACATTGCCCCTATGAAACCGCTCTCAAAATCCTCTGAATCCGACTCTATAAATCATGGATGGCATCCACACTAATTCATCCCCTGCCCCCTGAACGATCCAAATCCCTCAAACTGATCACATGGAATGTGAACAGGCTAGGTTCCGGCATTAAGAGACGCCTTGTAATGCAATTTTTTGAACAGACACTCCCCGGACATCGCCCTCATTAATGAAACACACTTAGCTGGGACCATTTGCACTTTCTTTCGGAGAACCAATTACCGAGTGGCATTACATGCAGGATACACTATGGGATCCAGAGGGACACTCATACTGATACACAAACGCCTCCCATTCGAGGTATTGACGGTGGAGCGGGACCCCAGAGGCCGCTATGTGGTAGCAATTGGAACACTAGGAGAAGAACCATTAGCCATGGCATCAGTGTACTCTCCACCGGGGCTTGGAGAGGAGCTACTAAAAGACTTGATTACCCTCATGTCAAAGTACCAGCCCGACATGTGGCTATTAGGGGGCGACTTTAATGACGATATGTGCAATTATAGGGATCGCACTCACATCAGACCGAAACCCGAATACTTCCACGAATTTAGCTAAATTCACAACAGCCCTGGGCCTCCGAGATGTGTGGCGAGAGCTCCACCCTGACACCGAAGCTTACTCGTTTCACTCGGGAGCACATGGCTTCATGTCCAGACTGGATTACTTCCTCCTCCCAAATACTGACATACACAGGGTAGCAGCTGCGGTCCTGCTCCCCGTGGTATCTCAGACCATTCACCCCTGGTACTATGGATGCAAGGGATAGCTCCCCCCAGGTCCTGGGGAATGAACAGTTATTACTTGGGTTTCCCCGACTTTGTCGATCGACTCACGGAAGCAACAAACGAATATTTCGAAAATAATGCCACCACGGTAGACGACCCGGTTATTATTTGGGAAGCGTATAAAACAGTACTGAGAGGGGCGATAATCTCCTGGACAGCAAACAACAGAGCGGCTTCGAGAGCTAGCGAAGGCAGAAGCTGAGATGTGTGACTCGGAGGCCAAATACGTTCTTGACCCAAGCCCCGAGACCCTCAGACCCTTTAAGGGCGCTAAGGAGAAGCTCCGGAACATCGAAATGGACAATGCTAAATATGCCCATCGAGAGTCCAGAGCAAGGATCTATGAAAAAGGAGACAAGGCTGGGAAAATGCTGGCCTGGCTCGAGAGGAGGGATGAGGGTCCACGCAATGTCGGGGAAATTAAGACTCCGCAGGGCGAAAGGTGTCAATCAGACCGTGAAATAGCGAAAGCTTTTTCTGACTTCTATGCCGCCCTGTACGATACCCCGACATCTCCACTGAACCCCTCTCTCCTAGATAACAGCAATGCCCCAGCTGTCGGAACAGCAAAGGGCGCAACTGGACTTGGCCCTTACCGAGACGGAAATAGCCCAATTACAGTCCAGAAAAACACTGGGCCCCAACGGATTCCCGGTCGAGACCTGGAAGAAGCTGGGTGGGGAAAAACTAGTGCCACATCTCCATAAAATGTTTCTAGGGGCTCGGGACCAAGGTGTTCTCCCGCCAGACTTGCGTAGAGCCACGATCGTCGTCATCCCCAAACAGGGTAAACCACCTGAGCAATGCGCCTCCTATAGGCCCATCTCACTACTTAACACTGAAACCAAGGTTCTCGCCAAACTCCTAGCTAACCGGCTACAATCGGTCATCACCTCCTTGGTCCACCCGGACCAATGCGGGTTCATGCCACATAAATCAACACGGATGAACATACAACGCCTTCACTTACTATTAGAAAGAGCCCCAGTTATAGATAAACCACTGGCACTACTAGCCATAGATTTTGAAAAGGCGTTCGACTCGGTTCACTGGGACAGCCGTTGGGAAACCATGCGGAGAATGGGCTTTGGGGACTACTTCCTAGGTTGGATACGACTCCTTTACACAGACCCATATGCAGAGGTAAAGGTGAACGGATGGCCCTCTGAGTCCTTCCCCCCCTTGGCAAAGGCACACGACAAGGCTGCCCCCTGTCCCCCCTTCTTTTTGCTCTTGCAATAGAGACACTCGTCCTGTGGCTCCGCCAAAGCAAGGAATGGACTGGGTTTAGATGACCGGAGGGACATGAAGACAGGATGTCCCTTTACGCTGACGACCTCCTGATCTATCTGGGTGACCCGATATCAACCTGCCCCATAGTGACACAGATGCTTGTCCGCTTTGGTGAATTCAGTGGGTTGAGAATTAACTGGAAGAAGTCTATCCTCTTCCCGGTGAAGGGCGGCACACAAGCCATCCCCCAGGACTGCCCGTATAAAGTAGAACCAAGTGGATTCCGATATCTGGGGATCTGGGTAACGGAAGACCTGACACGTTATACATCCCACAATCGTCGACCAATCATGGACCGTTTCAGAGATGATGTCTGCCACTGGAAACTTCTTCCCCTAACACTTATGGGCAGAGCCGCCCTCTTTAAAATGATCACCTTGCCCAAATTTCTCTATGTATTACTGAATGCCCCATTGGAGATTCAAGATCCCGAATTCAACCACATTGATAACCTACTTAGAGAACTGATATGGGGAGGGGGTCAACCCCGCATTGCACTGGCCACACTCCAGAGATTGATCTGGGAGGGAGGAATAGGCGTGCCCTGCCTTCGGGCATACTACTGGGCTTCCCAGCTCGCAGTGGTCAACGACCTCCTGCACGGGGACCGAGAATTACCACACATAAAGGCCAAAATAGCAGCCTTGCACGATACAGAACCACTACACCTGCTCTATCAGCCCCTCCGAAAACCTCCTCCACAGACAATGGAGGCACATGTTACCATGGTTTGGAAACGAGCACACGCTTTTGTAGGCTGGAAAGATAGAGTCACAACTGCACAACCCTTGTGGCATAATAGCAACCTGAGGGAACTTGGGAAACTCAAGCCATGACCCAAATGGGTAGAAGCCGGTATCATCAGGATCGGGGACGTCCTGGAGGGTGGGGTGGTCGCCTCATTTGGAACACTGGGACAAAAGTTCCAACTCCCGGCAACTGAACAATACCACTACACTCAGCTGGCGCACGCCTTGCGGATACATATCCAGTCAGACTCTGCCATTCCCGAAAGCACACCTATAGAATGCAACATGCTCCCGGCATACATCCCCGCCAAGTGCACCTCCATACTATATAATGCCATGTCCTCCTTCGCCACACCGGAACTTCCCCCACCTTAAATCTAAATGGGAGGAGGATGTGGGTAGCATAGACCCGGAAGACTGGATCCAAATCCTAATGCACCCCAGAGAAATTGCTATTTCCTCCAGACTTCGTCTGGTACAACTGAAAATTTACATAGAATATACTACACTAGAAGCATAATACACAAATGGGGGCGGGCTCCCAACCCGAATTGCCTCCGGTGCGGGAGAGAAATAGGAACATTTATACATATCCTCTGGGAATGCCCCCGAATTCAGACCTTCTGGAGTGAGTGTTGTGGGGGAACTGTCTAGGGTACTGGGTCGTAATATAGCACTAGACCCCAAAATACTGTTGCTGGGTAAACCTTATGAAATCACTGCGAACAAATGGGAGGGACTGCTCCTGGCAACAGCCGCAGGACTGATGAAACGGAACATCACACAGAAATGGGGGGCTCCGGAATCTCCGACAGTGGAACAATGGGCAGATGATATGGACACATGTGCAATGCTGGAGCACAGAATCTACAGGGCACGAGGCTGCCCCAATAAAGCCTCCAGGATCTGGGGCACATGGGAGGAGCGTGATTCTCCATAGCCTCTGACATTTTACAAGGAAATGCCTAGCGAATACATGGAAGTGACCAGGGGGGGGGGATCTATCGGACTTTAATCATACTCTACTATTGATTCACCCTTGAATGCATAAGTTTTGATTTTGTTTTTCTCTCTTAATTGTGATTGTTGTGAAAATGAATAAAATATATTATAAAAAAAATAGTGATTCATGTGTCCTTTACTCCAACTGCGACAGCAGCCTGCGTTTAAAATGCGTGAAAAGTCAGTAGAAAATATCCACTGCCACCAGCCACTCTGGGGCCTGGGGCCAAAATACCTTCAACTCTCTCTCCCTAAATATCTTCCTTCCCGAGCCCTTCGCTCATCCGTCTCCAACTCCCTCAGGGTCAGCCGCTTCTCAAAGCAACGAGCTGGGGGTAGATCTCTCTCCGCGTCAGGGACCTCCCTCTGGAACAGCCTTCCTGCCTCCCTGAAACTTGAGGAGAACCATCACCGGTTCCGGAAGCACCTCAAAACCTTCCTCTTTGCCTCTGCCTTCTCTGTCCCTCTCCCCTGCTAAATTCTACACTGAAATTGCACTGAATCTGCAACTGGGCCACTCTCACCGACCTCGGTCCTGGGCCCAGCCAGTCTCCACTTGCACTGCCTCCCTGGCATCGCATCCCCTGCACTGCGGGACTGTCTCTGTATCCCTACAGCCCCCCTTCCCAGCACTTGCCTGCACCTACCTTGCACTTGCCACCAGCTGGCCCTATTTATTTATTTATTTTTATTCTACTTACTTGTACTGCACTTCCCCCTCCCCTTCCCCTTGCACCTTTTCCCTTCCCCTACCCCTGCACTTGCGCGGTCTGAATGATACCTGGCCTAGTAGGATCGTTGTCTGTCTTCCCCTTGTTTCCCCCCCCCGCCTCGTCGCGCCTTGAAACACTTGTGTATAGGCGCGTTACAAATGCCATATCATATATCACTCGGATAGACTTGCCACTGCAACTAGACAGTTAAAGGAGAAGTGAGAAGAGGAATACTATGTATCCCCTCAGCCTTTCACATAAGGTGGGGTGGACGGATCTCACAAAAGAAAAGCATAGGTAAGATAAAAAGTATCCACCTATCTTGGTAACATTAAGCTATCACAGGAATATAAAAGAACACCAAAGAGAGAACATAGATACAGATGCCATAGAAAAAGATGTAGGAAGGCAGACTTCATCAAAGTTAACTAAAAGGGTTCGCAGAGGGACTGAAAAGAATGAGTGAGTGAGGAAAAAGGGTTCTCACTCACTCAGGAGGGCCAGACAAAAATCCAATAGTCTAGCAAAAAGGTGCTGCGGGAGTCCATACCTGGGGAGATTTCCTCACAAGATGGAAATTCTACCCAACATGTGCGAAAAGTGAATGCGACTCCCCCCTACCGGGGTGGTATGACAGGGGACCTGAAGCAGAGAGTTATTGTTTGGTGGGAGTAGCCAAACCTCTGGCAGTTTGGCCTTTACCCCGACTACGCCTTCACCTTAACGGTCTCGGAAAGAATTGCGATGCTAGCAAGTGCCGCTGATTGGAGTACAAAGAGCCGGAGCATTCTCCTGATGTATAGGTTGACTGAGCAGAGGATCTTGCGTATACCTTGCCACGAAAACTACAGCGATTGCCATATGACCCTCTTTGCAGAAAGGGGTTATTTGAAATTCGTCCTAGTGTCAAGTATTTCATGTTCTTTTTTGGCGGCTTCAAGGGCATCATCCACTGCTTTGACAAACAGGATATTATTCGCAATTAGGCATATTACTAAGTGTGGCATGAGGTTCAGGTTTAAACCCCAAATTCCTGAGTCATGCATGGCATTTTATAAGTTTCCCCTCTGCCACTACTCTACCAGCTGTATCTGCCGCGTCAAGGGTATTCTTTATAATGGTACAGCAGCATCTCTATGATAGCTTTATACAACAGTGGGTACACTTCTGCTTTTACTTGGGGCAGATTACTCACTTTAAACAGGGCAACGCAGCATGGCATCAGGACAACACTGGTACTATAAAATACCGAAACAAGATGGCGCCTGTTGGGTAGGATTTACATACTTATGCATATTTATCACCATTGGTGATAGTGCGCGGAACAAATATCCTTTAACATTAACATATTCATAATAAATCCTCCAGACCTGTGACAATCCCAGAACCTTCTGCATGGACTTGGTGATTATTTTCCCTTGTCTCTAGGTGAATGGGAATCTTTTTCCCCTCTCACCTAGTCTTATATTATTTAAATGAGCGACCTTTTTATGTCTCTACTTAGTGTGTGCATGGAATTGTAGTTCCCATTAACTTCTGGGTTTTAGGTATTTCCCTATGGCAGCACACAGCATTTAAACGCAGTGGTGTTGGTTTGCCTTTGGGCTTCCCTTTTTAATTTCTCTTTAATGTACATGGGTGAACTACTATTCCCAAGGGGTAAAGAGGAATGTTCATCCCATTTACATTTTATATAGTGAGCCAGCACACCCCACCTTATCTGGAGTGCTGGGGAGATGCACTGTATTCCCTTTCTCACTTACCTGGTTACATTTGTGTTACAATTACAAGTTAACTTGAATGGTTGGTGGCAATTAAAATAACTTTATGTCTTTTAGTCATTATTACTTGCATGCTGCCAAATCAGTCGCGGTAATGCACAGGAGGGTCGCAATTTCTCTTTTTATTGTTGTTTCTTGCGTCTTCTTCTGCCGTCCTAGTTGGGAAAGATCCTGGTTGAAGTTGTCTCTTCGGCGGAATACTTTGCATTCCCCAGCAAGGCTTGAGAGTGTCTGTGAAGAAGGAAGTGAGGGAGGAGTCCAACACTGTAGCACTCCATCTTGCCTGAAAGGAACCAGTTCCTACTGGGCAGCTGGCTGTCCCGATTGGACAGCCAGACCGCCTCTTTCTGTAAACTGCAGGGAAGAGTTTGCAGAGGTTATGCTATAGTTCCTGATAAAGACTATGATTCTGGAAGCTTCCGACACGTCTACCCCGCTGGTACAAACCTAAGAGGAAGATGTAGAAATAATGGATGTAACCATTTCCACCGACCGGAGAGACGGCTGTGTAACCAGAGTCCAAAATAACCCTTCCTTCCAATCGATGTGGGGGTCCAGAGTGCGACGACTTCTAACCAGAGGCTGGTGAGATCCACTAGTCTTGAGAAGATCTGCAAAACAAGCCATCCCCCGACATGCTGTAACCTTGCTGAGCTGCAAACCGCCAACACCAGGGAACCTGGAGCCTTTGTGCAGTGCAACATCTTCTGAAGTCCAAATCCTGCTGACACTATGGTGGACTGCTCCAGAGACAGGATTCGAATCCCTAAAGTCCCCTCACCAGAGTGCAGCACTGAGAGAGTGGAGAGAATCCGACCAGCAATATTTGTTCATCAGGTACTTGTGAAAGGGTGCTAACTCCATAGAGCCACGAGAAGCCGTGAAGAATGCTTTGTTAGAAGCCTCCTCTAGCGACTGCTTCTGCAAGTTTCCCTTCAGTGTCCAGACCAAGAATCCAGGGACCGGGTCCTGTGCCGCTGCATCCTGAAGGCATCCAGCCAGAAGCTCTTCTTTTCTGCTGAGGTACTGTGCTGGCTTAGGTAATTACTTAACTCAAGTCTTGTGTGAATCCCCCCCCCCCCTCGCCCCTCACACCATTTAGTGTTATGCGAATGACACCCAGCTCTCCTTCAGGCTCCTCTGCTCCTTCTCACATACCAAACTGTCAGGCCGCAATTCCGGGATGGTGTGCCGCCAGTGATATCGGCCTTAATGCCAGTAAGACTGATATATATATATATTGTTTCTCTTTCTCTCTCTTTCTCCTTCTCCTTCTCCTTCTCCCCCCCCCCCATCCAGCCACCCAAACACCCACCCACCCAGGGCCCGCTCCCTTCTCCTTCCTGTGAGGCTAAGAACCTTGGTGTCATCTTCAACTCCAAACCCTACTTCTCTCCTCATATCTCTGACGTCTCTAAGAAGTCACACTATCAGCTGCACCTCCTCGGAGTTATTCTGCCTTTCTCAATTTCCTCCAGAAGCTCTGCGTCTCCAGAGCCCTGGTCCTCTCTAGATCGGACTATTGCAACAGCCTCTTTCTAAATTTGTCTGCGTCTACTCTCCGACCTTTACAACTTATCCAGAACAGGACTGCAAGACTTGTCCTTGGCCTCAAGCCCAGGGATCGTATCTCTCCAGCTCTGAAATCTCTTCACTGGCTCCCTGTGGCTGCAAGGGTCAAGTTCAATACCCTTTGGATCGTCCACAAGGCTTTCTGGGGCCTGTGACCGCACTACCTCCAACCTTCTCTCTTCCTAAACATCTTCCTTCCCGAGCTCTCTGCTCATCCACCTCCAACTCTCTGAGTGTCAGACGCTTCTCCAAGCAGAGAGATGGGGCAGTTCTCCTTCCTCAGCTGGGGCCTCCCTCTGGAACAGCCTCCCCGTCCCTCTCAAACTTGAGCAGAACTACCTCCGTCCGGAAGCAACTCAAGACCTTCCTTATCGCTTCTGCTCTCTCTCTTCCTCGCTGATGTCCCTGACTGCTCCGTGCACTGGTCACCTGGTCACTCAATGAAGTAGGGGCCCAGGCTGCTGCTTGTCCAGTTGCCCTTGCACTGCCTCTGGGCTCCCCCAGCGCTAAGGGTCTGTATCTGCAACCCTACAGTCCCTTCTCTCTGCACGTCTGAGCCACCCTCCAGCAGCACTTACTGAGCTACCTGCAATTCTCCCTCCCCATCCCTCTCCTCCTCGCACTTCTTCCCTACCTCTTCCCCACACTTGCGCGATCTGAATGACACAATGCCTAGTAAGATAGTTGTTTTGTCGTCCTCCTGTTTCCCCCTCGTCTTGTCGCACCTAGAAACACCTGTGAACAGGTGCATTATAAATGACTTGCCATATCTCATATCATTGTGCTTTCTCCTGTGTAGTGAAGAGGTACATTTCTGGGAACCCCCAGAGAAGACGCTGTCTGACACATCCATGTTTAGTTGCCACTTGTGTTCTGAGGGTTGCATTTTACTTCTGCTTAGCATGTCCGCCAGTGAATCGAGTTCCCCTAGAACATGTTGGCTACTTGAAGCTTGTTGTGCTTTAGTGCCCACAGCCAAATGTTCTGGCCTAGTTTGGACAGCCCTGGAGAATGTGTCTCAACCCTGCCACCCGTTATTTTAATTTAAAACATGGCTGTAGTACTGTCTGCTAAGACTAGGACTGTTTTGTGTGCCGAATCCTGAAGGGTTGAAGTGCTCTGAGGACTTCTAGCAGTTCCAGAAGGTTAACAGGTTTCCTGGTCAGTGTCTGTGTCCAAACCCAGTGAGCAGTGTGATGGAGGAAGTGAGCTCCCCACCCGGTCATTGACGTGTCTGTTGTAAGAGTGACTTTGATTGCTGGGGCGTTGAAAGGTTTTCTCTTTAACAGTTTGTTTCTGGACCACGTCTGTAGGGATTGAACTAGAGGTTGCGAAACTACCACTAGATGGTCCTACATACTGCTTGCCTGTGACCACTGTTTCGCTAACCACCCTTGTATTGGACGCATGCGCAATCTGGCGTGTGGCAGTAGCTAAATGCAGGAAGCCATCATTTCTAGCAGGCGCATTGCCTTTTGTACCGTCACTTGATGACCGGCTACATACGGAGGTGTTTAGAACAGCATGTTTTGGATTCTCTCTTTGGAGGGGGAAGACTAAACTGCCATTTGTCTTGATTAGTGCTCCTAGAAACTGTTTTACTTGGCTGGGCACTAGACTTGACTTCTTTTCGTTTATGCAGAAGCCTAATTGAAACAACAGGTTGATTGTCCGTTGTGTGTTCTGTAGGCACCTTTGAGGCGTGTCTCCAGAAATAAGCCAGTGTTAGGGAGAATTTTCAGAAATGTGCTAATTTCCTCCACCTTAGAGACCCCCAGCAACTTTGCTGGATTTTGAGGACTTGATTTTTTTTAACCTGGAGAGAGTAAGAACCTTTTTCCCCACTCTATCATGTATTTTAATGTGTTTTCTGAGCTTTGTGTTTCTTTTGGTTATGGAGCCCGACAAACTCCATAGGCATCATCTTTTACATTGTGGCACACAGCACCTTCAGTGCAGTGGCACAGGAAAGTCTTTGAGATTTCCCAAAGTTTTAAATACCTTCTCTGGGATAAACGACTGTTTCCCAGAGTATTAAAGTGAAATTAACTTTACTTACATTTGTAACTTTCTAGACCCGGCACACACTATCTTACAATAGGGTGCTGGAGGGGTTACCTAGTATCCCCTTTGTCTAGCTTCTCATGTAACATTTTTATTTTACCCTTTTCTCAATGAGTGGCTGGTGGCAGTGGTTTCGTTTTAAGTACCATGGGGTGCATTTACAGCGGGCTGCGTTCACAGCTACAGTAAATCACCCAAGGGTGCCATTTTTGTCAAAATGGCCCCGGTCTTCTTTTTTCACCATTCCTTTGTGGAAAGCGTCCTTCTTGAGATATACTGTGCGTGTCAAACCAGGTTTGGTCCCATTGTTCGCTTTGCCTTTGGCGGGATTCACGAGTGAAGCCCGCCTCTGGTTCCAGGGTGTCTGGGGTAGGCAGGAAGTGAGGGAGGTGCCCAAAACTCCCTGTGCTTAGTCTCCTAGGAGATCCAAATGCACTCTGTAGTGACTGGCCGGCTGACTGTCCGGCAAGGACAGCCACCCTGCTGGGTGATTGACAGCTAGGCTGGAAGGATGGGAGAAAACTGAATAAAAGGTGAGGCTTTTGGCTTGGAAGGCAGAGTCGACCAATGGACCAAGGAACCGAAGAAGAACTTGAAGAGGACGCCGGCTGCAACTCCTGAACCGTTGGTGTGCCCGGTGAAGCCCCTGCTGCTGCTGTGCTGAGACTCCAAATTCGTATCGACAGAGAAGCTCCTGCAAGGACGACTTCTCCCTTTGAGTTGGTGGGACCAATCAACTCCAAAGTAAGCCATCTGGACATCCATCTCGGAGCTGGCTGCATTTGAACAGAGTTGCTGCTGGAAACCGTATAGCCAGGGAGAGGAAAACCAGATTGTGTGCGTTGCTTTTAAGCTGGCCTAGGGCTTCAGGAAGATACTCCGGACTCCCAGGAAGCAGGACTGACCGAGCCTGAGCCCCCTCAACAGAGTGCGGGACCCCAGAAGCAAGGAAAGTCCATCTCGAAAGCCAGAAACCGCAGTGTTGCTAGTTGCGGTCGACGCGACGAGCTGAAACACTGAACAGCCACTGATTTGAAGATTGCCGGTTGCGATCGGTGACCGTCCCATTGCAGTGCAGGAGTCCCCAGAAGTCCTCCGTCTTGTCCTCAGGACTGAGGCCCAGGATCAGTGAGATCTGCCTAGCCTGTTATACTGAATGACTCTGCTGTAGGGATCCAGAAGTATTTGCCTGCTTAAGAATATTTGTGGTCTTTTGATGTTCTAATAATCTTTTCCTTTTACCAACTTATAAAAGTATTCTAAATGCCAACAGTAAGATATTAATGTCCCCAGCACCCTAGCTGATGAAGTCACCTGAGGGTGTAGGTTGTGTCTGTGGGCCATCCCAAAAGGGTCTTTACTGATTTAGAAACTAATATAGTGTATAGTGTTGAAGTGTATTTGTGTGTTACTATTATATTGCTCCCTTCTGAAGAAGGCATATTTTAACTGACAAGTAAATTCATAATTGTTTATTCAATAAACCCCGAGTGTAAGTTTATTTAAATCCCCTACAACTCACATAGACCCCTCTTGAGATAAACCTGGCTGCTCAACACGCTACGAAAACTGTGTTGTACAAGCTTCTGCCAAAGGTAGGGTTTCCTATACCTGTAGTCAGAGTTGTTTGTAGTGTTCCCAGAGGGCACTGCATACTCACTTTTTCTAACAGCCAGTCATCCAAGTAAGGGTACACTGGAATGGACAGCCTTCGCAACAACCTTTGTATTGATGCAATTTTAATCTTAGGTATTTTTTGTGCACATGCAACATTGAAATATGAAAGTATGCATCTTTCATGTTCATTGTGGCCATGTAATTCCCCGGTTTCAGTAGTGGGATGATTTCCTGCAGTGTTGTCAACCTGAACTTTTTAGGCTTGACATACATGTTTGCAGTGCACATGTCCAGCACTGGGCGCAATGTTAGATCTTTCTTTGGAACAAAGAAGTACAATGAATAAATACCTTGAATTTCCTGCAGAAATGGCACCAGCTCCATTGCTCCTTTTGATGCAGTAGCACGATTTCTTCTTGTAGTAAATGAAAATGTTCTCAGGATATTTTCCTTGCACGAGGTAGAGGGTGGTGCGGATTTTCAAGGAACTGTACGGAGTATCCTTTGGCCACTGTGTCTCGTACTTAGCGATCTGAGGTTATTCCCTTGCATTGCTGGGCAAAGAGTTTATGCAACCTCGACTGGGAATCCATCAGAGGGAATGTGGACCGGCCCGTCATTTGGCGGCAGGGTTGCTGTGCCTCTAGAGGCTGCAACCCTTCTTCGCCCACTTCCACAGCAAAATCCCCTCTGCAGATATTGTAAAGAGGTAGATTGACCCTGGAGTCTGTAAAAGGAGTTACCAGATGCTCCTGAACCAGATTGGTTTCATCTGTTGAAACCTTGTGCACGAAATGTCAGGCATGTATTGAATACTCCTCTTTGTACAAAAGAGGCTTGTTTGAAATTTGACCCCGCGTTTTGATGGTTTTGTGTTCCTTTTTGGTAGATTCCAGCTGTTCATCCACAGCCTTCCCAAAAAGGACTGCCTCTTCAAAAGGCATATTAATGAGGGCGGCCTGCGTTACCGGCTTGAAACTCGAGTCCCGGAGCCAGTTTTTTGAGGAGTGTTCCTTCTGCGATAACTCGTCAAGAGGTGTCAGCAGAGTGCAGAACATTTTTGAGAATATTTTGCGACACCTGCCTACCTTCTGTGGACACTTTGTGCCTGAACCTAGAAGGTCACACTTACTCAGAGTCTGGGTACTTGATGACCTCATCCCACTGGGTGCGGTTGTAGCTGGCAAGCAACGTAATGTTGTTTGCTATTCTTGTGACACAGGCAGCAGAAGTAGTAATAGGCTTTCCCAATGTGTAAAGCCTTTACATTCCTTGTTAGGGACGCAGCCTCTGGGGTGGAGAGTGGAACACCTGGTAGTAGTGACCACAAAGGAATCTGGCTTCACAGGATATGACATTTATAACGCGCCTATACACAAGTGTTTCAAGGCGTGAAACATGTCCTCTGATATAGAGAGGATTGGATGGCAATGGTTTAAAGATCTTTTCCACTCTTGCGTTCACTGCCCTAGTGAGAGAAGGAGTCGAAAGAGATGGAGAAACTCTTGTCTTGATGGATTGAAGTAAGGGAATAATTTGACTAATCGTTCTTTTCTCATTGAGAAGGTCTTCTACAAAATCAGCTCCCTCAGGGGCTGCTTCCTTTGTTTGTATGCCAAAATGGTGAGCTGCTCTTTGCAGCAGATCATTATATAGTAGCTGGTCAGCTATGGGTGAGGTGCGACCACTCTTGACTGTGGTGGCATCAGGGTCATCTTGGTCTTGTAAGTAATTATCATCAGGATCCTGATCAGGGTCATCCTGATCCACATAACAAATGTCCTGATCTGCCTGATCAGATTGAATGTTTCCACACTGAGAGCCCTGAGAAGCATCTATGGACGTTGTGGTAGGGTTAGGAATGGGTGACAGAAGGCGGTGTGGCTGAGAAGGCCCGGGGGGTTCACTTAACAGATCTGCAGTCTTTTGTCAGATAGGGAACTTGTGCATGAAATCGACAAAGGAGGACACATTGGTTTCCTCAAATCTCTCTTGAGTCCATGTTACAGTTTTCGTTGTTGCTGCCAATGGGAACACTACTACATCTGGTTCTGCCTTGGATGCTTTTTTTCTACAGGGACGAAGAAAGAGGTGAATGGGCTTCTTCATAGTCTTCGGAGACCCCAGGAGTCTGTTTTTTACGACTATGGGGCTTTTCATGGTGCTTTTCCAATGAACATTTTTTCTTTTTTTGTGCTTTTTCGACAGCTGTTTCAGCATCTCCACCTGATCCATTGAAAGGGGTTTGGGCACACCTATTCCTAGAATCTTATCTTTAACGTCTTGTGGTAAGTGTGGTTGCGGAACCACAGCCAGGCCTGCGGGCGATGGATCGGTAGGTCGAGATGTGCTTACCACCAGCGTGCGTCCTTCCTTCCTTCGACGGTTCCACTGAGGAAAGGCCCTGGGGAGGGGAACGGAGGGGGGGTCTGTGTGCCTGTGTGTGTGTGATTGTCGTCAGAGGCTTTCGCCATAGCAGTGCACTGCGACTGCCTTTCAAGGCTGGGTTCCCTCATGGTGCCTTCAGGCTCCAAATAGTAGCCTCTGCAGCCTTTGCCTTCCGGATCTGACTCGAAGAGTACTGCAGCGGTCTCCAATTCCGCCGTCATGACATGTGCCACCAACCGCTTTGTTCGGTGCCGGTGCCTTAAGAGTTTTAGGTCTAAAGAGCTAGCAAGGTGTGCAGCAGGACTCTAGGTGATCGCGGGGAAGGCAGTGGTTAAACACTATGCGTGTCTTACCACAGGAATTTTCGATTGCACTTGGGCAAAATTTCCACAGGGTGCACTCCATGGTGAAATGTTGAGAAAAAGGCAGCAAGAAAAGAACAGTAGAGCCTGGGAATGGGGGCAGGCATTCTCTAGATAGAAAGGATCAGTGCCCCTGCTCTCCCTACTGATAGGCCAAAGCTAGGTATAGGCCGAAGCATGTTAACGAATGTCTTTCTCGGTCTCTGAAAATCAGGCATCGAGACGATTCTGAAGGTTAGCCGTCGAGAAGATGTGTCGAACAGTAACCGGTAAGTAAGGTAAAGCGGTATTAACTACAAAGTAGCTTTTGCTACAGGACTCCCCGATAAAACAACTATTCACAAAGGCAGAAAAAAATAATCGAAGGGACATCGATGCGTGAGGGACCATGGGTACAGTCGACATGACAATAGGGATAGAATTATAGACACGTCCTATCGACGTCCCTTTTCAAACTTCATGTGCAATACTCTGCAGCTTCCTCTAGATGTCGGCCTAGCTGCAGAAATGTTGATTGAGTATTGTGCGATAATATCACATGCTCATTTCAGTGTTAATTGTGTGTGTGTAAAGGCCTAGAATAACATTATGTATATAGATTCGGGTTTAAAATGAATTATTGTGTGCTTCACTGTGTGGACCCATTGTAGACCACTGACCCCACTCACTCTCCCATTAGAATAGCCTTGGCTGCCCTCCATGTTTACCTCCATTGGGTTTTGGCCAACCTCTCAGAGTTCCCTGTTCACTATAACTCGGGTGGCCTCCTAAAATCGGTCCACCAGGCCACATTCTAGAAATCCATCTCAACAGTGCCAGAAAGTCAGATTCTGGGGCGGATGCAAAACCAGTAGTTGTTCCTGACTGGACAACTACTGGCTGTTTGAATGGTGTGGATCCTTACCATTGGTGGAATTGTACTTGCTTCCAGCTCAAATCTTGGATAAGAGGAGGACCTCTACAGCTATTTTTCAGATCTATGTCGGAGCCATGAATCTCTCAAAGAAGAGCATCCACCTGAAGATCCTAAGACGACTCCTCAAGTGGGCCAGCATCACTTCCTGTGTCTGTCCCTGTGAAGCCCTGCTCCTCTGCCTGATCTCCGAAGACCCTCAGCGGTGCTTCAGCCCCTGGACTAGTGGGACCAGCTAGTTTTGACGCCTTCGAGGATCCAGCAATTCAGAGCCTTGGGCAGTGTCCCTGGACTGCCCGGTGGACTGACCAGCTCTCCCTGTGGCTTACCTCACCAGAACTGTCACTGCTGAGAGTTGAAGCCTGGTACTTTGTCAGTCACCAGTTTGTGCCACAAGTTGCATTCTCCCCTTCACATGAACCTGTCCTGGAGCAGCTGGTGTAACCACGACTCGAAGGACAACCATCGTTGCCTGCAGACGGTGAATAGTCTCTGGAATTTGCCTTCCTCCATCAACTGAAGTGTCCAAAGGAGGCCTGAATCGTTGGATTCTGCCTTCCTTCACCAACAGGGGTTGCATCTTGCATTACCTGGCGATAGGAAGAATTCTCAAACCCGCGAATCCTGGACACCTCTCAATGGAACCAACAGCAGAAGATCGAGCTCCCAGCTGATCCACAACGACATCTGGGAAAATCAGAGTCAGGGGGGGTAAGTAAGCATCAGTGTGCCCGTTTCCGCCCCCTCAACACTCAAGTCCTCTATAGGATAACATTCTGAACAAGTGGTTTGTCTCCCATCTGCATTCCACTTTGGTCATCGAACCTGGGTCAAGTATCCTGCCCCTGGGTTAGCCTTGGGTCTGGAAGAAAGGAGAACACTTCCCTTTTTCTTGGTAAATTGTTGTAGAACTTTTCAAAGAGTTTGAAACTAATCACCAGCACAAGCCTATTGCATCCTTTAAAAAGAAAACCAATACTGGTGCGAAACCCTGTGACATTTGGGCACAAGGTCCCATTCATCGTACGGTTTGGACTTCTCAAGTTAGGACATTGACCTTGGGGATTGGGTTCCCATCACTTACTGCATCTAACTTACGTACCTGCTTTTCTTGATCCAGTTATCTGATATTTATTAAGTGATCCTACGGTAACTGCATATATTTGTATGATAGAGTGCTGTGTGACAATATTACCTTGCTTAATTCCCTTTTAAGTGTGTTCATAAGGCCTAAAATAAATGGCACATTTTTTATAACCAACGGTCTAAATGAATTATTGTGTGCTATACTGTGGGGACTCAGTGAGGATCCCTGACCCCACTCACACTCTCCCGAGACTAAGCCTTGACTGCTCATCCACCTACATTGATTGGGTTTTGGCTAACCTCCCAGAGCCTCACTATTCATCATAATTAGGGTGGCCTTCTAAAACCTATCCACCAGTACAGATTATAGAAATCGATCTTAACACTATTCACCAGAAAAGGGTAGCCTTTCACAATCTGTCCACATGGCGGATTCTGAAAATCCATCTTAACAGTCCACAACAGACATATTGCTACAGATATGCACCCTCGGACGGGTGGAACCAATTGCATTGGCTATATGCATATTAGCTGTTACGTACTTGAGACTCCATGACACACCTGACCACAATGTCGCAAACAATGAAGCACTTGAGATTGGACCCCATAGGTCAGTCTTCCCCACGCACCAGAAAACCAACCAGAGCTTGATCTCACAAACATGAGTTCTCCTGCGACATGACTCTATTGGAACAGCCTCTCTGATGAGGGCTCCATAGCATAGAATAAATAGGGCATCAATGCCACTCCCCATCCAGATTTTAAGAAAGACTCAATCGTGAACCAGACGAACATAATACATATATTGTTGCAATCTTCTTGGTCTCAGCTGTTCACCATTCACATTGCACACATGAAACTAATCCTCCTCCCCTATCGTAAAATAATAGTTTGCAAACCAGTTGATGGAAATCTTAATGGATTGGCAGAGCAGATTGCACACGACACAGGGTTCCTCAAGGCCCTCACAAATTATCACCACCCACCAATCAAAACCTCAACAAACAGTAACCCCTGCACCCAGACCTTTGACACGGCTAATACCAGGAATACAGGGCCTCCAAGCTTCTCACCTTCCCATGGATTGTAACCAAACTTGGTGGATTTAGTCCGTCCACCATGCATGCAAGACTCCTCAGGGGCCTTCAGAAGGACTAACCTGACTTATTTATCTCTTACCACCTTACACTACATGCACTACCCACCATGCACACCGCAGCTTAAGGCACACAAGTACCTCCACCACCACCACACAGACAGTGACAGCTCCCTCTTCATGGTCTGTCATGCCTTTACAACGATCACAACACACAAACACATACACCCTTGTTCCAGAGTAGTGGAACCCTGGTATACCAACGTTGCCAGCTAATAGATTTTGTGGGTCACCCATACAAGCCACAAAGAAGTATACCGGAAACAGAGGACTTTGATACTTCTGTCCTGCACCATGAACACCTTGGTTCTTCACCTGCCTCATCCTCAACCCCCTTTTACTTCTACATTTCACCAACCCCTTCTTCCATCTATATGTGCCGAAAGACATCCAAAATGGAAAGTATGATGTACTAGGCAACATTGCATTACACCACTTTGCACATGAAATGTGGTTGTTTGTGTGGATGCGTGACAATGTCTGGGAAGAGCAAGTAAGGGATGCACTAGACAGGCAAATTGTCAAAGCTTAATCAAAAAGAAAATGAGTTATCTGAAACTATAGTATTCTGAGCATGATCCAAAATGGTGCAAGTCTGTTTTGGAACAAATGCAAACCAACAATATCAAACGTTTCCCCTGCAATTGGTTCACTAACCGTAAGACTTGACTCCACTTTCAGGAAGAAAATGTGTTTAATAACACATTTTCAATGTCCCCCTAAATGCATTATAGTGTTCCTTCGGAGGGCACTTGCACCTGTGTTTAATGAGAGTCAGGTCCATTTGCATGTGCAAAGTGCAATAGATGCAATTTTCTCATAGCACATGTGCCATTCATTTTGCATCACCCTGCATGTGGAGTTCCTCATTTCTTTTTGCATGAACTTGATCCACAGATTTTAATGTAACTTTAAATAATAATAATAATAATAATAATAATAATAATAATAATAATAATAATAATAATAATAAACCATGCCCAGGGAAGGGAAAAGGAAAATCTAATTTGAAGAGAAATTAACAAAATGAACTTGGATGCGACTAATTACTACCAAATAAAGGGATGACAGCAACACTCTATATCCTAGACAAACAAACAAAAAGTTAACACACCAAGTCAACTTTGGAGTACTCTTCCACAATCTTCATGTGTTCTTCTGGATTGTAGCCATTCCAACGATCTCGTTTACCATCATAGTCAAACATCAGCTGTGGCTGCGAGTGCTCATCTGCTGCGATGTTTGTCCCTGTAAATTTGGCACCAACTTTTCTGGGTCTCTAAAAAGAAGCATGACAAACATTCAAGGAAAAAATAAATCCAATGAACTTCCTTATGGGCTCCATGAGATGGCCCCCAACCCTTATATTTGTCCATGAACAGTAAACAAGGCCATCAGCATACGTGCAGAACGCATTTACATACTTCTGTGACCAAATCCTTGTGCTAATTGGGAGCCTTCAGTGAAGGGTTATGCACATACGCTTTCACAGTTCATGGAAAAACAAATAGAACAGCCTAATCTTGAGTGCAAGCAAATCTGACAAGTGTGATGGAGTCATCTCTTGGGAGTCCTTAGGGGGGGTGTGCTAGAACAAAAAGGTTAAGCTTAACGGTCTTGCACTGGAAGGAGTGTACAACAACGCTACAAAGTCCTTGAGGATTGCACACCATCCACCAAGGAAATAAGTGTGCTGGAGTACTAATGCCCACCCCGAGATCAACTGGGAGGATTAAAATAGGGACTGCACATTGGACTAAAGACCTTAGGGTTTTATCAGCAAAGGCCATTTTATCTTTCATTTATTCCACCATCCTCACACTTACCACATAATCTCCCTTCTTTCTGTTAGTCCCCACTCTGATAAGTATTTCTTCCTCCAAACCCAAAAGAGTGAATAAATAAAAGGGGTTGGTTTACCGCAGTGTGCTGTGTAATCTATTGTATCTACCTTGTGAAATGAGGTATTTCCACTGCTCAAACTTCTTTGGCTACACCTGAAAGCAAGATGTGTTTTCCGATGAACAGACATCGCTGTTTTGGGTTTCAGGATCATTACAACCTTCCAGGTAAAATAACGCCAGGCCGGCCATGGAAATGAAATACCCTTTCCCCCTCAGATCACTCAAGAGGAAAACCATACACTTCAGTCAAGTATTTTCAGAAACATCTCGAACCCAGTTGAAGTTGCTGCCCATGTCTCCTGTCAAACCAAAGTTTTGCACAGTGCAGAAATCAACTAAAAGCAGTTAGTTTTCTGAACCCTTTCAGGATTACGATTGCATTGCTGAAATTACTCGTATTGGAATGTGAATGCAAAGAAAGTTTAATGTTAATGTAAAGTTTTGCGACTGTTTTTCCACTTTATTTAAAGCTCTCCTATATGAAAATACTGTTACCGTTGTCGGAAGCGGTCTTCGGTGCTTACGCAAGGTGTGGCTTGACACGCTCCATTAAGTTCCATTGGGTGCTTTCCTCTGATCACGCTGAGTTCAAGCAGAGAGCTCAGAAAAAACAGAGAAAAGGAGCTAAGGCTGAGGCACAGGTACGGTGTTGATTTCTTGATCGTTTGATTATTAGTTCGCCCTTGACCGTCCTCGACCGTAGCCAGTGCAGGGCACAGCCAGCGCAAGCAGACCGCTCTCTGCGACTGTCACCACTGCAGGGCACAGCCAGGAGAGCCTCTGCGAATAAAGCCACAGAGGTGACTGCTGGCACATCTTGCCTTTGAGCCTCTCCGGCTCTGGTTGTTTTTTTTCTTCTTCTTCTTCTTTTTTACACAGCGCGAGCAGACCACTCTCCGTGACATTGGACACCCTCCTCTTCCAGTATCACTGGTTTTGGACTTAAGGATCATAGACAGCCTCAGAGGCAAATCTTTCCGTCTCCTGATTACAGCGTAGTGGCGGTTAAACGTCACGGTGCAGTTTGCTCTTTGATCTACATGACACCATAACCATAATTGAAGTTGAATACATCTACGTGATCACAATAAAGCATAATAAAGGCTGTAGGAATTTCTTTCCCCTCAGCAGGGACTGTGGGGCTTGACCCTTTGACCCAGCCAAAATATGAACGAGGGAGGTGTGTACTCAGTGACCTGTGGTCTGTGCTAAATTTTAAACCTCAAAAACAGACTAGGCTCCTCGCCTCCTTGTATAAAAGTGTCAAGCAACAATGCACACAATGTGCCTGAATGGAGGGGAGCCTCATACGCCCACTTGTTCCGAGGACTGCATACCGTGCGCATAGGCTGCAATACCCTCGAATTTTACCTCGGAAATAGGGCCAATGAGCAACCCGGATGTACCGGAAAGGGGGGGGGGACTGTCCTTTAGAAGTACATGTCCAAGTAGCAGCATTCACCACTTTGCTGGAGAACACACAGGCCCCAGAAGCAATGTGTGCCACCATGGAGCAAGTACCTATGAAGGATCAGGCCTCAAACAACTCTTACTCAATTTTGGATGGAGATTTATTCCAGTACAATATTGATATGTTAAGCTGTAACACAGGCGACACTCTTTAAGAGAGGCCAACAGTCACAAGGACATTTATGTTTGGCGTACCCCGCAGGTGCACTAGGCACAAAGAAAGATGGACTTGCGGACATTGATCCGTCTTTGGACAAAAGGCTGGTCACTTTGGGGCCTGACCTGAGGTCCGAGGATACTGCAGTGGTACCTCACCTTTCAACGACGCTCAGCGCTCCAACGAAAGACCACAAGAGACAGGTCTAAACCCAGGATCAGGAAGCCCTGACAACCCTACCCAGCTTCAAGGTGGGATGTGTGGTCAAGATGAACGGCCTCGTGGAGAATCCCATACACTAAATGTCCTGAAGGACTGGGCAGGAGACCTCAACCTCTAGTAAAAGACCTTGATCAACTCATTTAGACATTGCACAGCAAAACTAAAGGCAAGAGGGCAAAAACTGGCTTGAATAACTTTGAGCCCGCCACTCACCAGCTACACAAGGGGGAGTTGCCAGACAAAGGCCTACACAATTCATCGGTAAATATCCAGCTAGCAAGACTCCATCCTGACGGACGAGGACCTACTGATGGATATGGTTGCAGGCTTGCAGCCGAAGTAGAGGCTGAGCCCTCGAATCACTCTCCCTCTAATACTGAAATTAACCCCAATACTATCGCTGCCATTACAATCTCTATGCTTCCACTCATTAAGCTTTACGAATCATTTAATGATCAAACAACAGTGACAGCAAGGCAACACTTTATAATTATTTTTTGGAAGGCTTTGTCACGTCTCTGCAATCTAATCTGGACAATAACAACGGCAAGATTACTGACATCCTACACTCAATAATGGACCCTATTAAAGAGGATAGAATGAAACGCACAAATAACACAGTGGAGTTGGTCACCGCTGGTGAGGAATCTGTAAATATCATTGGTTTGGAAAACCAGGCAGACCTGACTAAGGAAGCAATACACATCAGGCTGATGGGGGTGACTTAGCGAAAGTCTCAAAGATGACACAAACACCGCCTATGGGATCTGCAGAGTAGGAACCCTGTGTGGAGAAGACGAGAGTCTGCCAAGAGACAATGGGTGAAGCACCTATTGACTTAACGGATGGCTCAGGGTGGGCACCAGTGGACGGCCCCCAAAAGGAGCTCACGAAGACAAAGATCCAGGCTAGGAAATAATTCAATATATTTTGAAAAGCGAAAGTGGGGAAGGAGACTCGGCTCAGTGCTTATCCCCGTACTCAAAAAGAAGGGCGTTAAAACTTAAACTGTCTAACAACAGAACACAAGGCCTAAAACTTTCAACGTTTAAGCCTCTCTCTTCGCTGGCTTTGCCAGCTGTCAAAAAAAAAAACCTTTCTTAGAAATCTTGTTCCTCCTGCGGGTAACTATGATCAGACGCAAATGACCTTTGCCCCGAAAGACGGCCTACCAAAGGGATCTTGATCTAATTCAGCTTCCCCCCCGGCTACCAGCTCCACATGGGCAAGAGAATCCTGTGAACCAAATAGAAGACAAAGCTTTCGAGGAGTTAATTAATTTATCCACCTACTCATACGTAGATGAACTAAATCAGGAGGAAGTCGACACAAATTAATCTTATATTTCCATTCTTTCCATATCCTCAAAGAACATCAGTGATGGCATGGGCTCTGCAGAGTATTTCGGAGACGACATCGTCCAGCGAAAGTGTTGCTGAACACCCTACTGACACAAAGGCCATACTGAAGACGCTGGATACAAGGCCTCTCCCATGCCTAAACGGGGGTCAGGAAAGGAGGGGAAAACCTACGATAAAATATGTAACCAGAGTACATCGTCATGTTGGTGGGAATATTATTCCAGAGGCTAAAGCCTGCACAGTCCCAGGTGGCTCCTTCTCAACCCTAGAGAAAAGAATGAAGGCCCTGTCTAATAAACAACCCCTGAGAAGTTTACTAAAAGAGCCTCCTCGCCCACTAGGCATCGGAATAAAAGGACAGGACATCACTCTAGGGGACAAGGAAGTCAACAACAGAAGGGAAACACATCGACTACTCCTACAAAGAGTGCTTATAATTAACAATGAACTCACCCTGACCAGGACTAATGTTTTCAGAATTTTACACTCTATTCCAGCATTAAGAGTAATAGACTCTGGCGAGCTGCATCTGATAGAATTCCCAGAGGACGACTGTTTGAATAAAGTTATCCTTTACTTATCCTCTCAACGAATTAAAAACCTTATTCTAAAGGAAGCTTCTAAGATGCTGCTCATGGGATTCTCGCTCACATTGTATAACTTAAGTGAGGGGGATCAGGGCCTTCAGTCAAAACAAAGCAGAGACTCTTCGATGACAGTAGCTCCTTTGTCTAGAGTAAAAACCAATGGAAAAACAACAAACATCACAAGTGACGAGGACCAGGGAATGCCAAGAAAACAAAGTACTCGGTGCTCAAAGAAAAATACAGCACTTGTAACCTCGCTGAAACATGGAATAAGACAACAAAGAAGAGTTGTGCTGCCAACGAAAAACAACTCCAACTCATTGTACAGGCCAAAGCTGGAGTTGAACACCATGGTGGACAGATATAACCTGCCCAGAGAAAAAAGGCCCAAACCAGAGCAAAATAAAAGAGGTACTCAAGAAGAATACTGGAGACGGTTGGTTGGTGGGTGCCCTGCCTTCGGGACAAGCGAGGTCATAACGCCGAAAGCATCCATTGTTGAGAGATTCATCGGCCTTGACTTTTGAATGCTGGAATACTAGAGGCTTGCAGCACTTATTTGGACCGGGAGATATTAACTTTGCTCAATTCGACATGGTCTTTTTGCAGGCGACTTGGCTACGGGAGGCATCAGTTCTGCAGGGTTTTACATCTTACTTGAACCCTGCAATTAAATGTGCTAAGGGCAGACCCCATGGTCGGTCTTTTAACTGCAACTAAACACACGGGAGGGCTGAATGTACTTGAAATTCTTCAACCGTCGCCTCTAACCCAGGCCTTGATGTTACAATTGAACGACCCCCACGGCCATCAAATGAGAACCATCATGATCCTGAATCTATATTTCAACTTCGCTTCAATCTTAGCACTGGCATTTGAAACAGGTTTTTTTTTTAATTTGTAATGTGCTCCTAACCCGGAGGTAGCAGGGCACAATAAGCATCAAGAGGATTGTACAGCGTGGGTTACATAAGGCACAACAAGTAAAGTACAGCTATGGTTACAATGCTGTACACATCATCAACATTAAACAAGTAGCATAGGAGAAATGCAATGGGATGTAAGCGCTAAGTATACTTGAGCACTAGATACATAGAATAGTTAGGGAGTAAGAGTAAATGCAATAAGTCATATTTACATACAATAGTTATAATCAACATGTTTCATACTAAGTAATATGTATAATGGAGACATAGGAGGTCATTGGTGATATAAGTTAGTTATCATGATCCTTGATCCAATGGATGAGGTTAGATCTGAATCGTAAGTAGGGAAGGTCTTCCCTTAAGGAGGGAGGGAGTTCCAATGTTGTGCTGCTTTGGCGGGAAAGCTGCTCCCACCAGTCAGTGTGTTTAAATCTGGGCACCAGTAGAAGGTTGAAGTTGGCCTTTCTCGAAGGGCGGCAAGATGCTCGTCTAGTGAATCTCGCAGTGAGGTATTGAGGGGCGGATTGATGGAGACATTTATGAGTCAAAGAGACTGATTTAAGGAAGATCTTGTAATTCGTAGAAAGCCAGTTGATGGATCTTCTGATATCTGAGATGTGAGCTCTCTTTGGGAGACTTAAGGCTGCTCTTAAGGCATTATTTTGCAAGATTTGAATCTTGTTCGTGATGTATTTGTTACTGCCTACGTAGAGAGCATTACAATAGTCCAGCTTGGACAAGACCAGAGCTCTGGCAAGAGTAATGCAGTTGTTAGGTGAGAGGAAAGGTTTGGCTGCTCTGATTAATTTACAGGTGTAGGAGGTAGCAGAAGCCATGGCATTTACTTGTTTTTTAAAGGATAGTGTGGAGTCTAGATGAAAGCCAAGGGTTTTGACCTCCTTAGCCACAGCAATGTTGTTTTTATCAATTTTGAATGACGAATAATTCTGGCCTAGTTTGTTAAGATTAGAAGTAGTGCCTAGAATGAGGAGTTCCGTTTTGTCATCATTCAGGCATAGACCGCGTGAGGCCATTCATGCCTGGATGATGAGGTACACTCTGTTTACAAAGGCCAAATCCTTGTCGTAATCCCCCTTCAGCGGGATGAGGATCTGTGTATCATCAGCATAATTCGTGTAGGTGATACCCAGGCCATCAAGATCATCGAAGAGGGGCTTTGTGAAGATATGGTACATGGTTGGGGAAACACAGGAGCCCTGGGGCACACCGCAAGCGATAGGCATGGGGTCCGCAGCTGCTAGAGGGGAGAATACTCGCATAGTTCTGTTGTTGAGGAAGGACTGAATCCAATCAACTGCTTCTTGAGAGAAGTGGGCTGCAAACTCTAAATGGTTGCAAAGAATCTTGTGGTCAACCGGGTCGAATGCTTCTGAGAGATCAAGGAGGAGCAGTAGTGCAGTCTTGCCCTCATCTCTCAGCGCATCTATTTGTGCCTTAAGGTCTATGAGCGCAGTCTCGGTTCCATGTCGGGGTCTGAAACCTGACTGTCGGACTCCAAGAAGGTGGTTATTTTCAAGATAATGTTGGATTTGTAAGTATGCTATTTTATCTAGGATTTTGAGTAGAAATGGCACTGTGGTGATGGGACGGTAATTGGTAGGGATGGATGGATCTACATTTAGTTTCTTAAGGAGTGGGAGGACCCAGGAGTGTTTCAGGTTGTTAGATATAGTACCTGAAGTAAAGGACGCGTTGGTGATAAAAGGTGAGAGTTCACGGGCTGCGTCTTTTATAATTTGGGCTGTGCATAGGTCACCATGGCAGTTCGACGGTTTAAGAGTAAGGATAACTTTTTCAACCTCTTTGGTGGATACTTTGTGAAAGTTAAAGTGGGGAATAGGGGAGTGGGGTGGAGTTGAGATGGTTCGAGGCACTGGCGCAATAGTATTACTAGACTTGGAAGTAGTGAGGAGAGTGTCTTTTTTGTTGTTGATCTTGGTCTGAAGGGTTATTTTATTGGCCAAGGCGTTTTGTATACCCGTGCACCAATTTTTATCGTTGAGGCAGGAGTATGGGGTTTGGATGGGGGATTCTACCTCTTTCAAGATTGCGAACAGCTCTTTGGTATTAGACTTGGCTTGAGAGATTCGGAGGTTGTAGGAGGTTTGTTTGGCTAGGATGATTTCTTTTTTGTAGAAGGAAGCTAGTTTACTCAAGTTGTCTTGTTAGACTCGGATGGATCTAGTCTCCAAGTTTTTTCACTTCAGCGTTTCTCTTGTCTGATAACTTTCAGATGGGGAGAGAACCAAGTATTCACATGTTTTCGGGGTTTGCTCTTTCTAATTTTCAATGGAGCTATGGAATCAAGGGATGATAACATCACTTTGTTGTACATGTCTACCATGGTCAATGGATCAATGTGGTCCGAGATAGAATTCAAGGTGGGTAGAATCAGAGGGATGAAATTTTCAGGAGTAATGTTTCTTTTATTCCTGGTGGGGACTGCAGGTGCTATGCTATCGACATGCAGGAGAGGTAAGGCCTCTAGGGAGAACGAGATCAGATGATGGTCAGTCAGAGGGTGCTAGAGACCCGAACAAGATGGCCGCTCCTCCGTGAGCTCCCGCGCGGCCTCTCAAAATCCTTATCAATCCTGCCTATTCCGGCAGTGCAACTTCTTAAAACGTACACGAACGCTCCTACCGGAGCACAGTGAGGAAGCACAGCTGAGCTGAAATTGTATCCGAAGACCCTGGCCGCCTAGGCACCGCCTAGCGCATCACAACATCCCCGGTTGACTGAGGATTCCCGAGGGCCCGCCAACAACCAACGGCTGACTCCGGAGCGGCTCAGGCGAGCCTACGGTGAAGGCGAAGGAGCGGGCGGCCTGCCCCCCCTGCGACACCACCGTTGTGGGCGCTCATCCCGGCTCTGCCCCCCCACCCCCCTGAGACAGCTGAAACTAATTCCAGCCTCTCCCACGCCCCCTCCCCGGCAACAACAGCAGCCAACTCTGCACCGATTGGCTGGTCTCCGCAGGGTGCCCCAGACACACAAGCAGGGGCTCGGAGCAGCCCGCGGCTGTCCTGCGGTGGTTTGCTGCGGACCCGACTGGGCGCGCGCGCGCGGTGTAGGGCGAGTGGAGGACGTGGAGGCCGGGCCGCGCTCCGACTGAGCCCTGCGGTCCCATAGCCGCTCACGAGCGACCCAGGCAGCTGCACCCTGAGGACACGCACAGATGAGCGTGCGGTGGGCTGGAGCCCAGCAGGTACGGAGCACGCGGGGGCGCGGCTTGGAGGGGGCGCGCTCAACAGAAAGAGCCCCGGCGCTTGTTGACTGTGCCCCTTTGGGCTGCCCCCAAACAATAACCTAACACCATTCAACAAAGGGCCCCAGCCCTCACAACACGGTGAGAACATTGTGGCCAGCCTACACAGGCCAAAGCACCACGGCCCGCACTGACCGCACCGGGACACCACGTGCGTGGTTCACGGCATCCGTGCTAAACAGGCTGCATATCCCTCGCCGGCCCTGACACATACCAAAACATGCATGGCGGCTGAAAACCCAGCTCTGGATAACGCCTCGACAAGATATAAACAACAGGCGAAGAACCCACAGAGCAACGAGAATCCTCACGGGCATTACAGACACTCAGTAGTTGGGCACACTGCCTTGACTGTCTCCCAAATCCTGCCATTGAGTGAACAGCGACACCATCCATTCGCACTTGCATTGGGGAAAGCCGACAAACAGCAGCGGAAATTGAACTTTGGCGCAGGCACTTCAACAAAAACCCCGAGACACAATAGAAAACCAGAATCCCCGCCACTCACGTCGCACCAAGATAATGCTGAACCCCAATCACTCGACATCAGAGCGCTTTTTTTAGAACTGAAATCCAGAATCAACAACTTAGACAGTAAGCTAGACGGCCTCTCATCCAAAGTTGATCAAATCCAACACCGTCTAGACACCCATAACGAGCGCCTGGATGAAGCAGAGCAACGGATCTCTAACCTGGAAGACGGAGTATCATCCATAAATACCAGAGTGTCATGCCTCGAAGCCCAAATCAAAATAACCAACGCCAAAAACGAAGACCTCGAAAGGCGCTCCAGAAGGAATAACATTCGGATAGTAGGGGCAAGAGAGAAGCAACTACAGGGCAAGATGGAAGACCACATTGAAAAAATGTGTAAATCTCTTTTTGGATCCGACACTCTCTCACCCCTGTTCGTCGTTGAAAGAGCCCATAGAATACAGACGTCAAGGCCTGCTCCCAAAGCGCCATCGCGACCAATAATTGCAAAGTTACTTAATTACAAGGACAGAGATGCGATACTCTAAATGGCCAGGGAGAAAGGCGAGTTACAGTACGACGGCGACACCATCCATTTCAATACCAATTTTTCTCCATCCGTCCAGGCACAAAGGAAGCCCTTCACAAACGTCAAACAGAGACTCCATCCCATCTGAGGATACAACACCAGGGCAAAGCCCAGTTTTTCCAATCCCCGAAGAGGCAACTGTGTACCTCGATCAGGCGGGCTGTCAGCCACCCGAGAACAACCAAGCTCGAGCACAAAGAGAAAGGGCCCAGAGGAATCCACCATAGATAAATAGACGCAACAGATTACAGCTCACTGAGATCATCAAGCTGGCGGAACATGAAATAGAGGATGTAACACCCTCAAGGCCGCGCGACTTGGGAAGATCCAAGCACTCTTAGCACAGCAATGTTCAAGTTTACAAGTTTCATGTTAAAGAAAGAGGGAACCACGACGAGCCAGTTGGGGGTTGCTCGCATAAAATGGGAGGGATACACTCGCAAGTTGGGAGTTAACAAGTTTTATGGCACCCAGGATACCCCACGTGCTCCACTCAGGAGACGAACACGTCACAAACAAAATCAACATGGCAAGAGCCGACCCCCCCGCCCTTCAGCCCCCAAACGCAAAGAATCGCTTGCACAAGAAGTAAAGTCACAGCACCTTCACCGTAGCTACATGGAATATTAAAGGTGGAAATCAGCCAGCGAAGATTAGGAAAATTACTCTATACTTGCGTCGGCATAAAATCGACATTGTGTTCATTCAGGAAACGCACCTACGCCCGACTCCGAAAACCCCTGGGCAAAAGAATGGGGATGTCACCGCTATTTCGCCTCTTTCTCATCCTACGCCAGGGGAGTAGCCATAATAATCAATAAAGCGATCAATTTCAGACTCGTCGCCCAATAAAAAGACACAGAAGGCAGATCGCTCCTGATACAGGGAACGATTGACGGGGAAGAAGTCACTCTAGTGAACTCATACGGCTCAAACACTGACGGTCCTAACAACTTTGAATGGGTGATGACACAACTGAGTACGGTCAAGCAATCCACGATTATCAGGGAGGTGACCTCAACACACCGCTGAATCCAGACAAAGACAAATCTCACAACATGACAGCGATTCCATCCAAGGCGTCCCTACAAATTACTGAAATCTGCAGAGCCTATGACATGGTCGATATCTGGAGGCACAAGAACCCAAACACCCGCCGCTACACCTTTCACTCCTGCGTCCACAAAACAAGCTCGAGGATAGATTATCTCCTCATATCCAATCACAGCCACCTACAATGGGACAACTGCCACATTCTGCCTAGATCCTTGTCGGATCACTCCATGGTGTCCCTAGTTTGCACCACCACACAAGCAACCAAACCACGTCCTCACTGGAGATTCAAGCCACGAACATTGCAAGACTCGGTCTTTGCAGAAGAACTCATAAATGAACTAGTACACTTCCTCGACTCCAACCGAGGCTCGGTACACTCAGCTGGGACTCTGTGGGAAACCTTAAAATGTTTCACTAGAGGGGTCTGCATGACGAAAGAATGTGGAATACTAAAACTACTGCGGAGGGAGCTGGACACTAGCGAATCAAGACTCAAAGACCTTGAAGGAGCTCTCCGAACGGATAACACTCCACAAGCGCCAGCAGCTATCAAGAAAGAATTGGAGGTGTTCCGAAGCGCAGCCGAAAGGGAAATAAAGTTCCTAGACAGACATTGTACGATTCGGCAATATGGCGAAGGTCAACAGCCTGGGGCCCTCCTCACGAGGCTTATAGCCGCTGACAGAAGACCTACAGCGATCGACTCAGTGAGAGACCCCACAGGCAATACCGTCCACTCAACAGTCGACATCGTCGAAAGCTTCCGCAAATTCTACCAAGACCTGTATAACTCAAGCTACTCCGCCGATCCAGCAGAGCTGACGCGATACCTAGATGAAATCGAACTATATTGGGTCGCACCAGAGCTCAGAGAACTTGTGAATGCCCCCATCACAGTTGAAGAGATCCTGAAGGTCATCAAGGAACTTCCTAACTCTAAAGCACCAGGACCGGACGGCCTATCCAGCGACTTCTATAAAAAATGTGCAGACATCCTCGCCCCACTGCTCCTCCAGGTCTACGACGAGGCCCTCTCCAGGGACCAGCTACCACCAACACTATACAGAGCCAACATAATCCTGTTACACAAGAACGGCAAAGATCCCTCTGACTGCAGCTCATAGAGGCTAATTTCATTAATAAATCTCGACAACAATATTTTCACAAAAGGCCTAACCAAGAGGCTACTACCCCTCATGCCCCCCATGGTGCTGGCCAATCAAGCAGGTTTCGTCCCTGGGAGGAACACATCATATGGGATAAGAAGGATGTTCGGAGCAATGGCGGCCCTAGAACCGGACTGTCAAGCCGTGGCAGTGCTGCTGGATGCCGAGAAGGCTTTCGACTCGGTTGAATGGCCCTTTCTGTTCACAGTTCTGGAGAGGATGGGTCTGGGCAAGTGGTTTTTACACATGATCTCTCTACTCTACAAAAAACCAATTTCCAACATCTTTCTAGGTGGTCTCTGCTCTGCCGATATCCACCTGAGAAGAGGAACAAGACAGGGCTGTCCACTCTCTGCACTTCTGTTCGCTCTAATAATGGAACCCCTTGCCTCAGACATACGTATGCACCACCTCCACAGAGGCCTCTCATTTGGCCCACACAAGATGATCATCTCACTCTACGCCGATGACATAACCTTGTTCCTACAGAACACAGATGAGAACCTAAACCCGGTAATGAGAGCAGTATTACAGTTTGGACGTTTCTCAGGGCTGAAAATTAACAACAGTAAGTCTGTAATCTTCCTGCTTACCACCGCCACTACTGAATTCGCTGACGACTTCGGCTTCCAGTGGCAGCGCACGCATGTGAGGTACCTCGGCATCTACATGTCCCGCTTGAAAGAGGAGATCATTCACGACAACTACGAAGCCACCATGGCCACCATCCAAACCAAGATCGACAGGTGGAAATCTCTACCACTCAACCTCTGGGGCAGGATTTTGATTGTAAAGATGATCATCTAACCAAAACTACTCTACCTCTTCTCAAACATTCCCTTGCTCCTTACACAAAAACTTTTTCAACGTACGAAGAGTATGGTCCTCGACCTCATATGGGGTGGCAAGGGTCGCATACTCCACACTAACCCTACCGACACGGCAGGGTGGATTAGCCCTCCCAGATCTGGAACGCTACTACTGGGCGGCCCAAGCACAACACCTCAGCCAATGGTACGCAACACACATTATAAGACCACACGTCCAGATAGAAAGAGCACTGGCAACACCATACCTCCTTCGATCCATTATCTTTGGGCGATTTCCAGTCGCTCAATCCGAAATGAATCCAGTTGTCACCAGATATTCAATTTGGAGGAAAATTGCCAAGGAAGATGATGTCGTGACCAGATACTCTCCTCTCTTGCCGATCAAACACATCCCCGGAATAACCATCACAACCGAAAAAGTCTTCATACTTTGGGCAGAAAAGCTACAATTACACTCCATGGACGATCTCTTTCCAGCAGGGACCTTCCTGACAATACAACAAGCACGAGAAAGAGGAGCCAACAATGCCCTTGACACGTTCATATATCATAGATTATGCCACTCGCTTCAGGAGGTTATCCCAGACTTCCCACAACAACCGTCGATTTGGCCACTACTCCATTACGCAATACAAGCTCAAGGAGACGGGCACCTCGTAACAAATATCTACAAAGGTCTATTCAACGAAATGAACCCGCCCTGCGCAAGCAACAAAAAGAGATGGGAAAAAACACTAGGCAGCACAATTCCAGACGAGGAATGGGCCTACACCCTAAAACTCACACACAGATTAGCGATCAACGGAATGGGCCTACACCCTAAAACTCACACACAGATTAGCGATCAACACAAGGTTTAAGCTGATCCATTTCAACTACCTCCATCAAACATACCACACGCGGCAAAGCTTCACTCTCAAAAGGACTCTATCTCAGCAGAATGCTACAGATGTGGAGCACCCAGAGCAGACTTTCTTCACCTGGCATGGTCCTGTCCTCCAGTGGCCACCTTCTGGAGAGCAGTGCTCGAAAAAACCTCAGCAATAATAGGAACCGATCTTACTTTCGAACCAAAGTCAATATTGCTAAGGTTAACCCAATCACTACCGAGCACAGTTAAAAGACTAACAAATCTATTGCTGGTCCTAGCGCGAAGAAGAATCACGTGGGGTAGAGGCCCCCCCCTCCAACCCTGCAGCACTGGCTGAAAGACGTAACTTTCTGTCAAGATGTAGAAACAGATTTCATCAGGACTATGCCACTACACGCACACCCTCCGGACATATGGGGACCGTACATTGCATATTTGCTTTCAACGTCCGATGATGTCGATACTCGTCAACCAGATCTAACGCAAGACTTAATCATCAGCCCAACACGCAGCAATGAAACTCCAACAGCTCCACCACATAGATGAAAACCAACAACATAACGGCTCCTTTCATCATAACGGGCGGGGAGAAGAAGGGAGGGAGAGGGAGAGGGGGTGGGAGGGATGCTGTTCTCACAGTACGACCGATGGCCAGTCTTACGATTTGTTTTGGTTTGTTTGAAAATGCCAATAAAGAAATTACATTTTTTTTTTAAAAAAAAAGATGATCAGACCAAGGCTGCGGCATTATAGAGGTGACAGTTGTTGGGCAGTTATGCTCGACAATCCAATCAAGGGTTCTGCCGTTGATGTGTGTGGCACCTGCGATCTTTTGGGTAAATCCTAATTCCTCTAGAGAATTGTTAATCTGAATGGCTTGCAAGTCTAAGGGGTCACTAAAGCCGAGGTTGAAATCTCCTAAAACGAGGCATTGAGAAGAGTTCTTAAGGTTGTTGGAGAGGATATTTGTTAGGTCCTCTTCAAAAGATCCTGGAGGGCCTGGCTGGCGGTATATGAGGTAGATAGAGACAGACTGGGTATTAGAGATGGTTAACTTAGTGGTGAGTTAGGTTGGTTTTAGCAATTATAGCTAGGCCTCCACCTCGAGAGGTAGCACAATCAAGTCTTAAGAAGGTGTAATCATCTGGGATGGCTAGCATGATTGCTGGGCCAGTTGCAGGGTGGAACCAAGGTTCGGTGATGGCTAGGAGGTCTATATTTTCACTTTGTAGTAGGTCTGCTATTTCTGTGGCGTGAGCCACCATAGAGCGGGCATTTATGAGTGCACCTTTTATCTCGGTCTGAGCCGATGGCAGTACCTTATGATGGCATTTCCGAATAGTGGTGGGCTGTCGGAAGAGTCTACTATTGAGCTGGAGTGGGTGCTGCGAATGGCCGATTTTGCAAGAAGAGGTAGAGGTACTCCAACTCATAGACGACGCACTGGGCAAAAGGCCCAATTTGGATTTCATTGTGTTTGGCAATATGAACATCCAATGCTTTCATCCTTCGGGACAGCTTATAGATGCTCTTCCACTGAATCCCAGCCCAGCCGAAGTAAGAAGATTCAGATGGACAGAAGAAATGGCTGCCCATAACATATGGTGGTGAACGGTCACAAGGTGATACCCCCCCAGTATCGACTTGTATGGGGGGGGAGAAGATGAGAAGATACTAGACTACTTTTTTGCCTCAGACTTTGTGTTCTAAAAGACTTAAGACTATGGAGGTTGTGAAAACCCAGGAGTGACCATAACATCTTAAAGGTCTCTGGCCCACATACAAACTAACACAAACAAGGCCGCGCATGGAAATAAACACATGCCTCTTGAGGCTTAAAATCACACCAGGTAACATTAGAAAAATGACTCAGGCCTTGAAGGACAACCAAGCCAACGATCAAACAGACTTAAGAAAGTCAGATGAATATACAGCTGTCCTCTCCTCATATGCAGAAAAAAATTAATTTGTGGCACAAAGCCTATATTTGTTACACGCCACTCTTTCGACCCAGAGGTGGCAATCAGGAAACTGAACCTTCACAGACGAATGAGGCAGTTGGGGAAAACTGGCTCACCCACCGGCTCGAAAGATTGAAAAACTGAAGCAAGCCTACAAAAACTGGCTCAGCTCGCACACATTTCTTATTACTCAAAGAAACACTGAGAAGATTCTTAAACTGGTAGCCTCAAAAAAGACTGGGGAAATATGGAAAATATTCAACAACGTGAACAATCTCCAATCATCCACATTAAGCAACGTGGTAATTTGGGCTGCACACTACAAGACATTATTGGCTCTACCTGGGACAGGGGAACAGTCGAACAGTCGGAAATTCAATTTTCTGCACATTATTGGACCTTTAACACTGAAAGACGAGATTATGAACTTGATAAACTCAGCTAGCACGTCTATGGCAGCCGCACCTGATGGCATTACCAACAAAATCCTAAAGTCTGATCCTGAGAAATGGGCCTAACTTATCGTGGAATTATTTCTCAACATCAAAATAACAAAGAGGATACCAAGTTCATGGTCCCACTCTATAATCGTACCAATTTTCAAGAAGGGCGATAGGTCTGATCCCGTTAACTACAGGCCTATCGCCTTCCTGGATGTAATTAGCAAACAATTTGCTGCAGTAATTTTAAAAGATCTTACAGAATGGAGTGTTTCTAAAACACTTGGGTATGAGCGTGATAGAAATAAAATATCACTTTAATTCAACTCAATACTAACCACTGAGACATCTGGCAGGCCGGCTTTGTTAAAACATAGGCACGGCCCTCAACCTGTTCATAATAAATCTGCTGAAAATAACGGCCAAAAGGAAGGAAAAAAGTAAAATATATTTGGCATTCATAGATCTTGCCCAAGCATTTGACTGGGTGGACAGACAAATTTTATAGCCAAAGTTGGTCAGTTGGGAATGTCCGAAGAGCATATTCGAACCCATTAAGGCGCTTCACTCCAACACATCTATTGCAGTTAGATTGGACAATACTAGCAACTTGTCTCAGCCAATTGAAACAGAAAATGGGCTCAAGCAAGGATGCAGACTGGCTCCTGCTATTTTCAACATGTTTATTTCTGACATCAACACAGCCTTCACGGATACGAGATGTTTTCCTCCATCACTTGGAGGAGTCCCCCTTAATCGTCTACTATACGCAGATGACCTCATCCTGATGGACCAGACTCAGATTGGTCTACAGCGCCAACTGAACGACTTGGAACATTACATTGAAGCTAATGACTTAAAAATCAATATAACCAAGTCAAGGATATTGACCTTGGGAGGTAGGAAGGGGCAGAAATCCAAACGACACACTTGGCACTTGAAAAAGGAAACAATCCTGGAGGTGGCTTCACTGAAATACCTAGGCGTGGAACTGAGCAATAGTGAGACGGACGTGCCTGATGAAAACATGCTGCAGCGCCGGGTGAAGAATCATGCAGCGCAGACTAAAGTCATCTTGAGGAGATACTGTAAATACTCACTCTCACCCGTTATCGATTTTAACCAGAAAAAGGTAATACCAGGTTTGACCTATGGTTCAGAAGCACTCTTGGCACTACCATACACCATTTGGCCCAAACTTGAAGGGCTTTTTTGGAGGTAGGTTCTCAGCCTGCCTAACGCCACGCCTGTTCAAGCCGTAAGAGTAGAATTAGGCTTTAACTCACTTAATGTGGCCGTGGTATGGAAGTCCTTGGCCTTTCTCAGAAAATGCCTGAACGCTGAAGAAGGCGGCTTTGCAACACTGAGAAAGGTCTATGAGGGCCATTCAAAGCCGTTTCTAGACGAATGGAGCAGGATATGCATTCTACACCTGGAGAGTATCAACGTTACTGTACTTGTCCTGCTGGATAATCCAACACTAGCGAAGAAAAATTTTATGGATTTACACTGGATTACCTCATTGGAGGAAAGGAGCAAATGTAAAGTCTACGGAAGGCCCATCCCAGAAACTAGGGCTAGAGGTCGAGTACCAATATACTTGACCAAATTGCCTAGTGCATACCTACGACAACAATGTTTGCGCTTCAGACTTAATCTCCGACCTACAAGAGAAGTTACAGAAGTCAGCTATCCAACTGCGGAGAAAAATTTTAAATGCAGCCTGTGTGGCGCGGCCGATGAAACCCTCAATCACCTAGTGATGTTCTGCCAAGGGACCAGCGCACTCGACTGCTGGGAAAATTCTTTCCAGACTATAGATCATTGGATGCTGCCACACTGTGGTATACACTGACAACAGGGAGAAAACCATCACTGACATTGGCCTTACTTGCTTTTCTAAAAACTGTTTTTGAAATCAGAGGGCTACGAAGTATGACCGGTGCACCAAGGGAACCCTTAAGAAAAATGGGTGGCTGCTCTAGTGAGATGGCGTGATGTGAAACCATAGAGCACTATTGCTTTATGCCCCACCCGACCAAGAAGGCCTTCTTTTTTGTGATCCTTTGGCTCTTTTGAACACAGTTATGAATTTCTTTCTGAACTCTGTTTTGAATTTCTGTTTTGAATTATGTTTTTTCTTTCTTGAGTAGATTTATATATATGTTTCAATGGTAAAGGTTTGGTTTCAAACTAAATGCCAAATAAATTAAAAAAGGTCTGTTACTGAATTGTCTGCCTGTCACCTAGCTGGGCTATTCAGTTTCTCACAGCTGCAGTAGTGGTTGTTTGCTTTAAATCCAAATGGCAAAAAGCACTGTGAAGTTCAAAACAGGATCCTCAACTGGATGAGCGAGCCTCTACATCTCCTCTGTGTTTAGCCCTCACAGGTGTGTAACACTGGGATGCAAAGTATGTGGTCTGCTCCAACTTTCAACTTTACTCCTTCTGTAGACAAATGGGTATCAGGTAATATTGTCCCCATAAATAATGACGCCATACATATAGTCGCAGGGAAACGGCATAGGCAACATTATTTATGGGGACAATGTATGGGGTAAATGGTTGCGGGTGTGTCCTCCACTCCCTTTAAAAAAATGTGTGGGTTGCGGGGGTGTCCCCCGCAGGTTCCATATGATAATGTTGCCGCAAAAGAGGTGCCATTCTTGCATGGCGACATTTCTGCTGCGAGGACATTATCAGACAATTCCAGCTGTCAGTGCACAGGCTTCAGGAGTGCAGAAGGATTTGCTTTCATGATCTAAAATCAGCACTTGTTAGAGAAATGGTTTTGTGATAGAAATGTTATAAAAACCTCAAAGTTAATGTCAGAGAGGGTTGTCAGGCATCTAGAAATAAGCGTTCAGAATTAAGATTACCAATATGAAGAATGTCAAATGCCTCAAATATCTTCTGAATAAATATTCAAGCAATCTGCTATAGACAGTGGCCTTATACTTGTGATCAAGAGACCTATGTCCCCTTCTTGAATCTTCAGGGTTCTTTGTCCCATGTCAGTCCGGGTTTTGCCCTGGCCGGGGAACAGAATCGTTCTGTTCTAGGCGCTGGACAATCTAGCATGTCTTGCTGACCAGGGTTGAGTCGGTGCACTGATTATTTTAGATCTGTCAGCTGCTTTTGACACTGTCGACTACTCCACCCTGATCACTCAGCTAGCCTGTGCAGGTCTCTGTGGCCAGGTGCTTGCCTGGTTTCCTCTTTTCTTTCTGGGCGCTCTCAGCCCATTTCCCTTTCGCCTTTCTGCTCTAAACCAGTGCATCTGACCTGCGGAGTTCCGCAAGGATCAGCCTTTTCTCTGGTCTTAGTCAACGTTTAAATCCAGCCACTTGTCGGACTTATCCGATCCCATGGCTTTCTCTGCTACTCCTATGCTGACGACATACAGATTATTCTGCGTCTTTACCTTCTTTCGTCTGAAACAGCCGGTCATCTGGCGGCCATGGGGAGGCAAATGCCCGACAACTGGCTTAAGTTAAATGCAGAGAAAACAGAAGGGCTGGTATTGGGCTCTTCTTCACTTTCCTGGACTCCTGGCCACTCACTCTTGGGCCCTGTCCTCTTCCGTCAACTGTGGTGAAGGATCTGGGTGTTAAGATCTCGGATTCTCTTTCAATGAAGGATCAGGTAGCCTCTGTATCTGCCAAGCTGGACATTTTAAGCTAAACACTCTGAGCAATACTCTTGCTTTCATTCCCTCTCATTTCCATGTGCCAGTAGTATCTGCGCTGGTCAAGAGTGGTGTCGACTATTGTAACTCTCTCTACCTCGCCCAGCCAGCATATCTTATTTGGCGCCTGCAACTGTTACAGACTATAGCAGCAAGGACAGTTCTGCATCCTCCGTTTGGCTCGCACATGTCGCCCTTTCTCTGTCAGTTGCACTGGCTCCCCATTGAGAGGCGAATTCTTTTCAAATCTCTAAACATCGTTTACAAATATTTCTACAAAATCGGTGCTGAATATGTTCAGGCTGAATTCCGCCCCTATGCTCCCTGGAGAGTACTCCGTTTTCAAACATCCCTGACCATATAGGTACCGGCTGTTAAGGGGTCCCGGGTCGGTGGGCGGACTTTCTCATTGGTTGGTGCTAAAGCTTGGAACTCTCTTCCGCTCACGTTACGAGCTATTTCCAACCACCTTTCATTCCATCTACTGCTGAAGACATACCGGTTCTGATCCCTTCTTTCTGCCTTTGGTCCTTAGCTGCTATTTCCTTTTAGTGGCAAGATGCCTTTGGGTGGACGTTGCGCTTTACAAATTTATATAACATAACATCATATCCCTCTGCTTAGTTGTTTACCGTGGCATTCACAGAAAACCCCAATATTTTTCTAAACAGAGTGAAGGTAACAAGCTTGAACCAAAGAAATGGTAATGCTAAAATGTTATTTATGTCTTTGATAAAGTCTTTGTCTGCATTGTGAGCACGATACTGTTACAAAGTAAGGGTGTTGATCCCCATCCCATGGCACAGAGAGAACTCTGCAACTGAGGAAAGACACCCCTCCATAGGTATTAGGGAGATGTTTGTACAGGGCTGTGGGGCCATCTAACCTAATGGTAACACAGCATTACAACCAAAATGAAAGACATGTTCTATAATGGTATCTCAAGAAGAACACTCGGGCTTAACTCAAGGGAGGGAGGAAGGCTAGCAACGCAGTACAGTTATTCCCAAGAGTTACCTCAAACAGTACACTTCAATGGAATACTGAGGAATGGGCAATTTATTAAAAGATCACACATAGGACATCTATTATGTCAAATTAAGTACATTGTTTAAAAATAAAACACAAAGCAAAGTGTATGTAAATAAAAGTAGTGGTCAGTTAGATTCACACCAATAATGACCCTAAAATGTAAGTCCATTACCTGGAGGCAGAGACTATACAAATAAGCTGAAGGCGTGGGACGAGACGTGAGCCCAGGAAAATAAAACATATCAGGATCTAAAATACAATATAGAAATGAATTACAGTATTTCTCCTACACTCTAGTACAGAGTAACGTCAACATTACAAAAGCACACTGCACATTGCTTCAAGAAGGAAAACCTTGGCCAATACCTTAGCCAACAAAGCCCATAGCCGGGATACCAATAATTAGGATCTATTGAGTTGTATACTGCCCAGACCCATTAGGTCACATGACACTCAAAGAAATAAACACAGTAGTAACGATAAACTGTAACTTGGCACATTTCAATAGGCAGGAGAGTAATATACAGTATCAGGGGTAATGGCAACAAATCCAAGTCTTTATGGAACACACTAGGGATCAAAGTGGGACTCAGAAAATTATCACTGTAAGGCGAGTACCTTAGAATGTTACATTTGTACGAGTTCAGGGTTGGTAATGGTGCCACACAGGAAGCAAACAATCGCAACCGGATTCAGGCCAATGCAAGTCAATGGAAAAATGCGGTTTAAGGGGGCCTGCACAAACCAATGACCATGGACCAGAGGGACCCCCGAGGGTTAACGTCTGGCATTACACACCAACACAGGGCCCAAAGGTAAGAACTCACATGGCAGTTCAAGAAAAATGTTGCTTAGTAACAGCAAAACCATTCACTGAGTAAAGGATCTTTACCTACAGTATCTGACCACCCAGGGTCTTGAACCCCTAAGCAGCAAAGACCCAGAGAATCAGAAGGAAGAACAGTCGGCCTTCCCAGGAGTAGGACCCACACAACAGGAGTGAAAAGAATGGCAACGATGCCTCGAGGAAGATGGAGGACCCAGACGAGGCAGATTGAGACCACTCGATAGTCAAGACAATGCAGCCAGTCAGCATAAAATGGTCCCATGACGGAAACAATGGAAGAGGTGACCCTGGATGACACAAACCAACAGCAGAGGTGGGGTAGTGGTACCCCATGACTCTTCTGGAAGACAGCAGAGTCCTACCCCATTGCACAAGACTAAGATGCTAAAACGGGAAACCGCTGCTAAAACAGCCAGTGAGGAGGACCAGAAGAGGACAAGGACAGCTCAGGAAGGATGCCAAGCAGCCAAAACTCAAAACGGAATTACAGCTATGGCCAAACCTAGTCACAATAGTGCAGCAGCAGATTCGTGGCCAAAATAAACCTGCAGATTTCGGCATAGCACTAGGAAAAATCCAACAAAACTAAGGCAGAGTTAGGGTTCCCCTAAAAATATCCATCCACTAATGGGCTGGCTTAGCCCTCCAGTCACACCCAAACAGAGGCTTAGGAAGCCAGCCAATCAGTTTGGGGGGAAAAGCTGCCATGCATTCAGTCACGTCCACACACAGGATATGCATAACTAGGGACTGATTTAAACCATTCCAAACCACTTCAGCAGGTGCAGGTCTCTGCTCAGAGTCAGCCCATGTTTGCATAACAGCCATTGTAAGTCTGCCTTGTGAGTTCCCTAAACAAAGGACTGGCCCAAAAACAAAAGTGCTGAGAGCAGGACTAAAAAGTAATACATGTGTGCCTCAATGTCTACTAAAAAGGTACATTGGCTAATAAAGGGGTACATTGACTGGTACCCCTGTTGAAGCCAAAACTAAAATTACAGCTTTCAGCAGCCTACTCCTTGAAACCAATGTAGGGTGACAAAATCACCTTAAGGCAAAAAACGGGGCCTAAAAAGCACCTGTCCTAAGAGCCAAGTGGGCTATCATAGGACCATATACTAAACAAAAGGTTGCAGTGGCATATTCTGTCCAAGCACAAAGAGAAGCTAGGGATCATACAAACCAAATGGAGGAGGGTGGGGGAGCAAAAGGTTTAGGGCAGGGGTCTGCAACCGTTGGCTCTCCAGATGTTTTGGACTATAACGCCATAGGCCGCTCTCCATTGACAATGCTGGCAAGAGTTTTGGGAGTTGTGGTCCATATCATCTGGAGAGCCATAAAAGGAGACGGCAAAAACCTCAAAAATTGAATTCTGCCCCAAAAGGCCTTCTGGCCAGAGCTGTAGGGTACCAGGTGGTAGTCAATGGTGGGAGTGTCAGTGTACCATTCTTTTTCAAGACTCCTCTGTTAAGGAGTTGTACAAATGTTCCCCTTAGGTAATACTTTAGAAGACTCACTTGGGACACAGGGCTCCAACTCTTAGTATAGGCCTGAACCACGCAAGTATGCTGGTAGAAATGGCTGAGCAGCCAGGCCTATTTTAGGAGGGGGCAAAGGGCTGTAGGTGGTACAAAGAACTTGAATAGCCCCAAAGAAACACTGACACACTAAGAGTTATATCAAAATAATGTTTTTTTTATAGATACACTAAAGTAAAGTTAAAAGGTAAGTACTATAACACACAATAAGTAACAGAAAACCAATGCATTATTCACAGTAACTAAACCACTTGTAATACTTTTTAGAATGGCGGAAGACAAACGTCAAACCAGGACCTCCCCCACCCAGCATGGCAGAACAAGGCCCAAGAGGAGAAAAGCCAAAAATAAATAGTGAAAAAAAGAATACAGCCACCATTTTGGGTCAATGGTGACCCTTCTGTGCATTACCGCGGCTGTGAGTAAAAAGTGCATACATGTAGGTAGGATAAAACCACTGCCACCAGCTATTCAATTTAGCTTGCCACTGTAACCAAAATGTTACAGAAGCAGTATGAAAGGGGATACTGCGTAGCCCATCAGCACTCTACATAAGGTGCGGTGTGCTGATTTCACAAAATAAAAGTTAGGAAGGATACTAAATATCCCCCAACCCTTGGGAACATTAGTTCTCACAAGGAGAATAATAGAATAAAAAGGGAAGCCAAAGGGGCTTCCAGCCACACTGCACAGAGAGGTCTGCGTGTAGGAAAAGTCCATGACAAATGCCATGGACCTTGGAGGAAAGCATTTCTCCAAAAGAGTTACACAAACAAATACAAAGTATGCCAAAAGAATGGGAAAAAGAAAGTGAGTGTGGGAAAAGGTTCCCACTCACTTAGGGGAACAGACCAAAATTTCATAAGCCCAGTGCTGGTGGACTCATATGTGGAGGAGATTTTGCAAAAAAAATGAAAATCTACACCCTATTAAACATGGAGAGACTTGCAATAACCCTGTGGAGCAGGGCGTGGAAACTTCAGGGGACGAAGGATCCCTGCTCGACACAGATCCCACCCCCTAGCGGGATTCGCAGGCCCGAACACAGGAACTCTTGCGACATATAGATCCCAGTGGGAGGCCATGGGTGTGGCCCAGGTGGGAGATCTGAGGAAGGAGGGACAAAGGGCGGAATTCCAGGACATCGTAGAGGACCAAGATATAGACGGAGGCCAGTTTATTCTACATGGCAGCATGATCATGACAATCAAGAAGAGATGGGCAGAATGGCCAGAGGAGGATGATACAGGGGGGTGGGGTGGTTGGATGCATGGTATGACATATCAGAAGGGGGACATACAACCTCTAGAGTATAGGAACAGTTGTGAAAATCTACAAATGAGAGAACGCTGGGAAGGGGAGCTCCAGAGATCCTTTAGGGAACAGGAATGGGCTAGAGTGCAGAGATACCCCAAAAAAGTGTCCAGGAACGCAAGGTTCAGGCAACCACAGTTATATCTTACGCACAGGGCATACCTTATGCCCAGAAGGATGACCATGATGAGACTGGGAGAACCCCGTAACTGCCCCCACTGCTCGGAGGAAGAAGCAGACATGTTGCATATGTTTTGGACTTGTACAGTGATAGAGTTTCTGGGAGGGAAACAAGGAGAAAGTGGATGGGGGTGGAATTCAAATGCAAGTATGGAATCCCGAGTCGTACCTACTGGACCTCTTCCCCACAGGAGGCAGACAAAGGACGCACCTGGCCAAAATGAAGGATTTGGTATGCAGATTTGCTAAACGTCGAATAGCAATGACATGGAACTCCAAGGAGGGCCCAAATATAGACTCATGGTGGTCTGATCTCCAGAAGTGGGCAGTGGCGGAAACAGTGGTATGGACAAGAGCGGTGCAGAGGGGCGGTGGGGGGTATTGCGGGCAAAAGATACTGCCATGGACCTCCCTGTTGCAAGATCTATTTGGCCAAGGGGCAGAGAGCAGTACAGAAGACCCCAGGGAAGCTGAGGTACAATAACTAAAGAAAGGACAGAGATACGTTGCGCCCCCTGAACGAGCCGACGCGCAAGAGAGATGGACTGGAGACTGACCAAATAGCAGGCGGTGGACCAGAACAACATGGCCGCAATATCGCTCCAGGACGAAATCCACACAGAAGTGACAGAGTGGTTGTTATGTTTTGTTTATTGGTGTGTGTGGTTGTTTATTATTCAAAAATAAAAAAGGTTCTTAAAAAAAATTAAAATCTACTCTAATACTAAGAGGGTGACTAAGAGACTGAAACAGGATTGCATTTGAAGGGAAGAGGCAGAGCTTCACCTTAACGAAGATTCGGAGTCATCAATCTTTTAGTAAGAACCACTACAGCATTTCCATCACCACCTACAAAGACTAATTTTGGAAGACTCCACATCGCCACACCATTGTGGAGCTTGCCATTGCTGTGTTGTCAGCAATCCAGTTAGGCAAGGCCAGCCAACTTTCACGAACACACACGGATGTGGATTGACATGACTGGCAATACCTCAATCCATTGCAAAATTGATGCTATTTACACAGATCTTTTGGGGCCAAAATGACAATTCTATTAAGTAAAGTACAGAAAGAAATGCAACAATTAAAATGGCTCGGTCAAAGGAACGTAAACATCCCTTGGTATTTACTCATTTTGCTCCTGTTCAGGGAGCAAACTGTTACCAATACAGTCAAAAGGCTTCACTGCTGTGCAGCCTAATACAAAGTAATTATCTGCCAACACACTGAGTGAGGATACTAGACTAGGGACCAAATGGGGCAGTTTTGCAACTTAGGGCAGCACATCAAAACACAGTTGCAGTTTTCATGGGGACTTCAGTGGTAGTCTACAAGTCTGCAAAAAAGAAGTGTGGGACCCAAAACCAAGAAGTCAAGGGCACTTCTTGGGTTAGCCAAAACATGATTAAAAAGTCATTTCTGACCCAACAATTAGGTTTTACAGTTTTGAAGGAAGGGTCTTTCCTAAAAAGTGCATTCCAGAAATTAGATTAAAAGAGTTTGTCAATTGGGGGGGCGCTGTTGCGCACGATGGAACTGGCAGCCTGAGTGCCGAGCTCCGGACTGGGGCGATCCTTTTCCACAATATCTCCTCATCTTTTGACATTCTGCTCGTATACCTGTATTGTATGACCCTGCCGCTCCGTGGGTCCCGTGGCCCCTGTTCCGCCGAGATACGGCGTCCTCGAGTGCCGGCGGAGGAACTCGACTGTCCCCCCCCCTGTGCGGCAGCTCCAGGAGACTCGTCCTGCCCGGCTACGCCATCCCGTGGCACGGCAGCCTGTGTGGGGTAGGGGCACCAGACTTATCGCTTCACGCCCGTGTGCCGACGGAGGATTGGGGGCAGCTGGAGGTGCCCGTTCGGCCCCCATCGGTACTGCGGGAAGACGCTGCGGGCCGCTGAGAAGGCGATCCGAGACCCACTGGGCCCCGTGCTGCAGGGGCTCGGCCTGGAGGTGTGGCGCGGTGCTGCGCTGTTTCCCCGCTGGGAGCGCAGCGTCACGGAGTTGCCCGCGCTGGTCTCCTGGCCCCTCCCGCCCCCTCTGCTGGAGATGGAACACCACGAGATAGAAGACACGGTAGGGCCCTGGGGGGTTCTGGGGGGGCCTGCCGGGACCCGATTGGGCGAGCCCCCATACTGGAGACACCCGCATTGCTGCCCCTGAGGCTCAGTTAAGGGGACCATAAATATTGCAAGAACTAACTGGCTGCAGCTCGAAGCGGCACCATTATTAATATGATAGCCCTACTGCAGTAGTGGGATTGGACCCCCCCGCCCCCTCCGCTCATCCGGCGCTTCCTGGCTTCTAATGCCGATTGCCCATAATACTTCAGACCGAGTACTCTACTCAAATTAGTCTGCCCTCTGCTGCAATATTCTACAGTAGAACACCGGGGGTGGTGCGCTACCCACCGGCCCTCCACCATACGGGACACAGTGCTATCCTGTACTCGGGCTGGTGAGACCTCTTGCCCCAACACCTGATACTAACCCCCCCTCAACAGATAGGACGGAGACACAACTTCTGCAGTAATGTGCTCGCTGGCCCCGGGAGGGCTCGGAATATACCCTGTCTGAGTGATCCTAATACAGCTCTGGTGGTGATATCGACCGGGACATCCTTTGAAATCCTGCTGCATGCTGTGTGGCGGCTGGGCTCTGACATCTCTGGCCATCCTCCCCTGCCCATACTCCAGGAACCCCCCTCCAACGCGGACACGATGACCAAAGGAGCTGCTGCAGGGAAGAAGCAGAGCTCTCTTAAGATGTTCACAAAGACTCCTGCCAAGACAACACCTGAGACTCTGGATGAGACCCCAGCAACATCGGCCACACCGACCCCAGAGGACTCACAAAAGATGCTAGAATATATTCGCGAGCAGTTTACCACTCTGCACACAAAACTTGATGATATGAATGGCAACATCTCATCTATAAAGGCACACATCGAGAAGACGGATGGCCGGGTGGCGGAGATTGAAACCAGGGTGGGGGCCACGGAAGATGAGCTGGGTTCTCTACGGGCCACTGTCTCCTCGCTCTCCAATCGAGTGTTGGAGGTAGAAAAAAAGAATGATAATCTAGAATCTCATTCAAGACGCAATAACCTACGCATAATCGGTGTACCGGAGGACAACATCAACGAACCCATGGAGGACTTTGTCGAACATATGCTACTGTCAATTCTTGACTCACCTAAACTCTCCCCGCAGTTTGCAGTAGAAAGAGCCCATCGATCTTTAACAGCAAAGCCTAAGCCTGGCGCACCCCCACACCCCATTATAGCCAGAATCTTAAATTTCTATGACCATGATGCTCTTCTGAGAGCTGCTAGAGTCAAGGGAGAACTACGATTGGGGGCTGCTAGGATCCATCTTTACCCAGACTTTTCTGTAGCGGTGCAGCATGAACGCAAATCCTTTGTAGCAGTCAAAAAAAGGCTTTGTGACCTAGGAGTCAAATACTCCATGTTATTTCCCACCAAACTAAGAATTGAACACTCCAATCAGACATTCTTCTTTACGATCCCGGTGGAGGCTTCAAAATTCATTAATGAACATTTTCCGGGCTGATGTCGCACCACTCCAGTGGCGTCGGGGTGGTCCGACCCTACCCTACCAAACCCTGGCCTGGAAATGGGCCTATCGACGGTCTCTCTTTCAGATGGGGCCACATTCCACGAGAATGCAATATTTGTTGGTCTTGTTCTCCTACTGACCTTTCCATTCTTCACCCAAGTGGTTTATACTAAATTTACTAATTGATCGCCCAGTAATGAAAATGCCTTCACAGTTCCCCAGTCCGGGGCGTCACCGCCAAGCTAACCAGCAAGCCCAGAGGCATTGATGCCATTAAGTTGGTTTCTGTTATGGTTACATGGGGTTGTCATTCCTCTGTTTGGGGGAGGGATGTGGGTGGAGGTTGGGGGGATTGGTAGTTATGTTAAAGTCTTGACAACCACAAGTGATGCCACACATTCCGCACTATCAGTACACACACGTATGGTCTGGACGACGTGTCAGCCCCGGTTGGGTTGGCATTCTCCGCCGCCACCCAGTGGACCAGTGCTCATTCTACACCCTCGCACTAATGGCGGATAGCAGTTTCGCATTCATGAGTTGGAATGTGAGGGGTCTGGGTAACCACAAAATAACGCGTCAGATACAACTCTATGCTGAACGCCACAGTGTTAAAATCCTATGTCTGCAGGAGACCCATGCCCTCTCTGAACAATGTGAAAGGTTCGCTAAGCAGTGGGGACCCCAAAGGTACTACACCAATTACTCCACCCAAAGTCGAGGGGTCATGACTTTGATACATAGAAGCCTTAAGTTTACGGGTGGTCACTCGAGGGTGGACCCGCAGGGGAGGTATATACTAACCATCGGCAGATTGCAAAATCAAGAAGTAGCCATTTTAAACATCTACGGCCCAAATATTGACGACCCAGATTTTTACCTACAATTGGCCTCTGTGTTGGAGAGCTACCCACTAGTTCCGATCATATGGGGCGGCGATTTTAATACAATACTAGACACTAACCTAGATAGATCTGGCTCCAGACCCCGCCAACTCTCCAGGGCAGCCTACACTATCTTAACTATACTTCCTCGCTTGTCGGTTGTGGATGCCTGGAGACTCATGTACCCCGACTCCCGCACATACTCATATTACTCCTCAGTACACGACTCACATTGTAGGATTAATAGGTGGCTCGTTTCTGACATACTGGTCGGGTCTCTCTCCCACCTAGCAATACTCCCCAGGACTCTATACAACCACTCCCCAGTAATTATCTCCTTGAACTGGGGGCAAGACTACAACAGAGCGAGACAGTGGAAATTGAGGCCTCATGCCCTACTCAATCAAGCCTTTGCCTCTGAACTCGACACTTCCATCGAGGAATTCTTTGAGTTGAATACTAATTCGGTATCATCACTGGCCACCCTCTGGGAGTCATTCAAGGCATACATTAGTGGTATAGCCATCTCCAAAAGTAGTGGCATCCTGAAAGGAATCCGCTCAGAGATCGCTAGCAGCAAATCCACCCTAGCTACCCTGGAGTCCAAATATGCCCGGGATCAATCCCCTGAAACATTAACGTCATTGGGGACAGAGCTAAATACATTCCGCAGTCCGGCCGAACGAGAGGTTAAAATTCCTGGATGGCCCTCATCTGGTTAGAAAATATGGCGAGGGGGAACGACCAGGCCGACTACTGGCTAGGTTGATGCGTCGAGAATTTGGTGCCCCCAACATACCGGCGATAGAGAAACCTGATGGAACACTAGCCACATCACCACAAGACATTAACGCAGAATTTCTAACATTCTATACTTCACTATATTCGAAAGTTGATGGGGCTCAAATATCTGAGGTTGGCTCTTACTTGGATAGCCTCCCCCTCTCGGTCCTCTCCACCGACACCAGTATTCTTCTTGAAAGACCATTCACTCTTGAGGAACTCACAGAGGCCATTGAATCGCTGGCATCGGGCAAAGCCCCTGGCCCGGATGGCCTCCCCATCGACTTTTATAAACGTTTCAAAGCTCTCCTGGCTCCACATCTACTGGCCCTGTGGGGGGAGGCATGCGAAGTAGGCATTCTCCCTCCATCACTCCGAGAGGCAATGATAATGGTCCTTCTCAAACCGGGCAAGTCCCCCACTCAATGTGGCTCATACCGCCCCCTCTTGCTGATTAACACCGATGTCAAAATATATGCCAAACTATTAGCCACACGTCTAGCCTCATATATGCCCCACATCATTCATCAAGATCAAGCAGGTTTTGTCCCTGGCAGATCCACCGCCCTTAACCTGAGGAGACTGTGATCAGTAGGATTGGTCCGGATGTGCAAGCAGTGGCAGCCACCTTAGATATGCAGAAGGCATTTGATTCTGTGTCGTGGGAGTATCTGTGACGAGTTCTGGCGAAATGCAAATTTAGCCCCAACTTTAGATCCTGGGTTAAGCTGCTCTACACCGGCCCATCTGCCAGGGTCCGCACTGAGGACAGATGTTCCACCCCCTTCCAGATAGCCAGTGGAACTCGACAGGGCTGCCCATTTTCCCCCCTAATATTTGCAATAGCTATGGAACCCTTTGCCGACATGATGCGCCAGTCCCATGCTCATAGAGGCTTGCGCACTGCAAACCAGTCCGATATTGTCTCCTTATAGTCTCCTTATATGTCGACGACGCCCTCCTGTATATCCGCTCCCCAGAAACCAACCTTGCTCAGATTCTAGAGGATGTCATCCGGTTCGGATACATATCCAGGCTGAAGATAAACTGCTCTAAATCTATCCTATTCCCGCTTACAGACTGCACGCAACCCGATTCTGACCTTCAGGGTTTTACATGTTCCCAATCTAGCTTCTCTTACCTTGGGGTGGTGGTTTCCCGTCACACTGTAAAGTTGCGCGAGGACAACTACCGGAAATACCTCACACATTTGGCCACTAAAACCACTAGCTGGGCTAAACTACCTATTTCCTTAGCTGGTCGGATAGGAATACTTAAAATGGTTGTACTACCCCAATTGCGTTATCGATTCACCAATCTCTCCCTTTGGCCAGGCGATGATTTCTTCCAGACGCTCCGCCATATAACCAACCCCTTCCTCTGGCACTCCGGCGCAGTCCGCCTCAAATTAACAACATTGACCACATCTATGGAGCTCGGCATGTTTAGTGCCCCCGACTTTACCAGGTGCTGGCTGGTTGCCCAATCCCAATTTGCTTCCTACTGGTTTAACACTGTCGACCCGCCCCCGCATGTCCGACTGGAGAGACTGACGGTCAGCGATCAAATAATTGGTTCCCTTATTCTCAAACCCATCACGACTGACCCGGACTCGGCGGACCCTGTTAATAGTACATCCCTTGCTCTCTCTCAAATCTGGAGGCTGGTGGAAACGCCCCACCCCTTCCATGGGGACCTTCCCCTATGCAACTTCTTCCCGGATGTCCCACACGTTTCGCAATCCATTGTATCCAGATGGGCTGACACAGGCTTTTTGACACTTCAGGATGTCTAGGACCAGGACAACTTTATTGAATGGGCAGACCTCCCACTCCCCCTCAAACGTAGGCCTTCAGCATGGCTCCAACCGGAGGAATCTCAAAGCCAGATACCCCAACTTCCCCATACTACCACTGGATGAACCCATAATTGATGAACTTTGCTCTTTTGATTCCTTCAGAGGGAAGGTGTCAAGGCTTTACACCCTGCTCCAAACTAAAGCCGCACCCTCCTTCACTAAACTGAGAAGCAGATGGGAGAGGGATCTGGGGATGGAGATTACAGATGAACGCTGGTCCCAAATGTGTGCTCGCACTCACAATGTACCCTATAACTCTAGATTTAAATTAATACAATTTAAGGTGTTACATAGATATCATCACACTCCGGACAGACTACACCATATGTTCAACGATCTGCCCACCAGTTGCCCCAGATGTGGAGCCGACCAAGCGCCCTACATCCATATGATTTGGTTCTGCCATCACCCAACGCAATTCTGGTCCGAAATATGTTCCACACTATCTGCCATGCTGGACTATACTATATACCCTTCCCCTATGCGGTGCCTTTTCCATGACCTTCCCCAGTTGGGCCACGATTCTAGGAAACTAGCTGGACTCTGCATGCTACTAGCTGTCTGCTGCATCTTGATGAACTGGCTACGGCCTAGAGCACCCACATATGCACACTGTCTCAGGACAGTCACATGGGCACATGATGATACTGAGGCGTCCTGGGTGGACTACAGCATTCACACTCGAGACCGAAAGACATTTGGCGGAAGTTCCGCAGCTATATGTCCACTATGAACTCAAACTCAGATGCTGCCCCCTCTAGCTCTGTCCCTTCTCCCCCTAGTGCCACCCGGTGAATAGTGACGCTTGTATTTTATATCTGTGGCACCACCCCGACCCCTACTCGCCTGGCTGGGCGTGAAATTTCAGCACTGTACTGTAAAGTATGCATCGTGTAATGCCATGTAATGTTGTAACGCTGTGAGCGTCTCTGTTTAATCGTGTGTTGTCAAGCCAAATAAATAAAGTTTAAAAAAAAAGTGTTTGTCATTAACATGCTGCCATTTCTTTAGCCCACAGGTTCTCGAAACGCAAGCCACTTTGCAAAGACATCTGTTAAATGCAAGCGTGCATATGGTTCAAAATTGTCAAAGCATTATTAGAACCGTGGCCCTGGAGGGTGAAAAGCATATTGCATTTGTACATTTCTTTTTAATAATTCTTCCATTTACAGGGGCATTCCTATATTTTCTGCTCAGCCCCCCCCCCCCGCCAAGTACGTGCCACAGTTGACTAATACAGAAGCCTTGCTCTATGATGCCCCATTGCAGAGGGGAAGTTCAGCTTGTTACTCAGAAAATTACTCATGTATCTTGCTGTAGTACGTCCTGCAACTTTCTCGTCTTGCTCAAGTGTGCCAATGAATGTGTGCAATGGCTCCAGCAGCAGAATCAGCAATACTACCAAAGAAAGCAAGTTGGCTCCGTTGTTGCACCGTAAGCAAAATTTAGAAGAGAATGCAAATTTTAGATCTCGTTTAGGTCCTTCGGCAATCTACCTAGTGCATTTACAAAGTGTCTATGCATGAATGCCCTTTGCTGAAGTCCCATTGATCGCTCTTGTGCTTTTTATATTTTTTTTCCACATGTCCCTGCTTTTGGGTAGTTTTTGATGTCATCCGCCCAGTGACGTCATCCGAGGGGGACGGTTTAGCTGATTCTATCTCCTGGGGAAATTCCTGGCATGAATCAGTGTCCCAGTCGTCCCATCTTGGTGTGGTTGCGGAGGGCGTGGTGTCCTGGGGCTGGTCTGTATCTGTAACAGTTAGTTCTCCTTCCTCGAACACCGATTGGGTCGGTGTATGGGTACTCTTGTGGGACGAAAACAGTGGCGCTGGAGAATCGCTTCTGTTTCTACGGATTGGTTGCAGCCTCGGAGACGGTGGAGGCGATGGAGAGGTGGGCCCTGGCTGTGATCACCCTTTGGAGGAGTGCATTGACCTCGTCCATGAAGTGGACATAGCCCTGGAAGGCGAGGACCTTGCAGACCTTTCCCTTGATACAAAACTGGGTCTGGGAGAGGGTTCTTGCAGAAGTGAGGGTTGGGGCGGTAGGGCTGGAGCTCCTGCTCTTGTAAGTGCTGCGTCAAGCTGGGTGATGACCCTTCGTTGGAATGAAATGACCTGGAAAAATAGTAGGGCCTGAAGATTAGCGAGCATCGCCCTTACAACCCCTTGTTGGAACTGTGTGTGCTGGTGGTGGTGCCCCCCGGATGGAACCGGGACACCTCCTGCTGTGGTTGGTGCAGTGGGGAACTTCCCCTTTTGTGGGGGTCCTCTTACTAAATATGCCTCCCCGGCGTAGATAGTTTGGCCGAAATTTCGTCCTGCCATATGAGACTGTTCAGAGTCTGATTGTTGGTGCTGTACCTCAAAATCGGTATCCACCTCATGTTGTAAGATGTCCTCCGGCATGATCTCAGTATATTGAATTGGAGACACTTGGGTGATTTATGGTTGTGAGCTTTCTTCCAAGACAGTCATTTGCCCCTCTGTGGCTAATATATTCATGCACCAATTTGAAGAACAATATTTGTTCCAGAATAAGGATTTTTCCCATTTCATATATCTTTGGAAAAGATACATTGACAATGTTTTTATGATTTGGACTGGTAATGAAGAAGAACTAAGTCAATTTGTTAATTTTCTGAATGCTAACAATTGGGGTTTACAATTTATATATCATTGCTCTACTGACTCTGTAGACTTTCTTGACTTGAACATTTCCGTGTCCTCTACTGGCTTTATTACTAAAACTTTCCGCAAACCTACTTCGGTTAATGCAGTTTTACATTCATCTAGTTCTCATAAACGCTCCGTCATCAACAATATTCCGAAAGGTGAATATATTCGGGCTAAAAAGGAACTGTTCTCTAAATGCTGATTTTGATGCGGAAAAACTGTTTATACATGACCAATTTGTGCAACGAGGGTATCAACCAACCCTTCTGACCAAAGTTGAACGTGAAGTGTCTAGTATGAAGAGAGCTGATTTACTCAAACCCAAAACTAGACCAATTTCTGCTAATGTGCCACATAATAAAATTAGACTGATTACTCGGTACAACAGTGATAGTAATGGTGTGTATGCTATACTCAAACGTCACTGGCACGTACTACATCTTGACAATGATCTAACCAATCTACTTGAACCACATCCATCAATAACATTCAGCAGAGCCCCCACTCTTAAAAATGCTCTATGCCCGTCCTTTATGGCACGAGCACCTACCGCCAAGACATGGTTAGATCAAGGGCGGTTAAATGGGTTTCATAAATGTGGGAGCTGTAATATGTGTCCACACACATTTGAGTCTGAATTGCTAGATTTTGTCACCACAGGAAAACATGTAATTAATTCATTTATTAATTGCAATACCAAGTTTGTAGTGTACTGTATTATATGTGTTTGTGGCTTATTCTATATAGGGAGCACCATTCGGCCACTTAAAATTCGGATTCGGGAACATTTGGCCTCTTTGAATAAACAGGATACGAAATATCCATTAGCGCTGCATTGGCAGACTTTACATCAATTGGATGATATTAAGGATTTAAGATTAATTGGTCTGGCTCAGATACGTCCTTCCAAGAGAGGAGGTGACATGGAACTCAGGCTTAGGCAATTGGAAGCTAGACTCATTTGTAAACATAGATTGGTTACTCGAGGACTTAATTCTGACCATGAATTTCATGTTTTCCTATGACCTAACCTGTAATTCAGACAACATTTTTGCTGCGATTTGGAGTATGTTATTAATTAGCTTCAACTATATTAATTCCGATTTACATTTGTTTTAATGTAGTCACCAATTCTTTTCTAGGCCAATGCATAGCTGGCCCATGTAATTCTCTATACCTGTACTAACATGAATGGGTTCAAAAAAAATTTCAGCTATAGAACATATGTTTCATATTGGTTGCTATTATTCGGGTTGGCTGCAAGTGCCTTTGACATTGAAGATGGCTATACACTATTCTTTTGCTTTAATTGGGAGGTATTTTCCCCGTGATTTCTGTGCTGTGACTAGTGTAATAAGTGTGTGCGGTAGATTACACAACCAGGATGCACTACGTGCACGTGCGCTATTGTTCTTTATATAATTTAAATTACTACTAAATATTGTTTTTAATTGGGCCAGGTGATTCTCTAGTTTAAAAAAATTATTTTTGGTACTTCCTGATGCTATTGTAGGCTTTTTAGCCTGTGCTTATTGAGGTTCGACTAGCAGCTAGGGTTTTCCCTCACCCAATATGGCCGCCGTTTTTTGATTGGTCACGTTGCTTCTTTCGCGACCCATTTCTCTTTTAACAATACGAGCTGCATCTCGCGCGCGTTCTCCCTTGGATACAGTTTGTTGCCAGAAGGCTGGTAAGCGAGACGCATGCTCCTTTGACACGGTCCCTGCTTCCTAATTATGCCCGATCTCCATTAACTTTGCCTAACTCCGGATTTTGTTTCTTTTGGCTTGACTTACAATGACATTGGGATTACCTGCGCTCCATTGATGTGGTTGATTAATTGCATCTTTGTTGACAACACCCCCCCCCCCTCCGTGGATCTATGCAGTCTGCCATAATTAGTCAATTGCAATTAATATTTAGGTAATTTCTTTCAATTCAATTATATAATGTGTCTCCTATCATTGACAAGTTTTTTCGGCCGAGTTATGTGTATCAACACTTAAGTCATATTCAATTTATTTCTGATTTAGTTCTGGAATTGTTCCCTAGAATTATTTGCACTATTGGTAAGCGCAGTACATTGGTACTTTTGTTTTTTGTGACATTTATTGTGTGACATGATTATTGATTTCTGCAACAATTTGTGATTTTGGGCATTAATTCTTGTTGTATAGATTACTCACCTTGGACAAGGTTTTTGGGTAAATATATCCTTCGATATTCTATATTCTAATATTGGCGAATCAGTTAATTAATGTTTCCATGGTTGTCTAGTCACCGCACCGCACTTACTTTCTTTTCTTGTTGTTTTTGTTATTTCCTTTCTTGGTTTCGGAATAGAATGGATGTCTTTCTGAAACGGTAACTGACCTATCCAACTTTCAATTAATTTTTTCTTTATCTCTCATGGTTACCTGATCATAATGCTATGGCAAATTTGAATTTATTCAAACAATGGTGTCATGCATCACACATTTATGATTCTGGTTACCATCCCCTTGCAACCCCTACTTTTCTGTCCAATTGTTATGCTATGTATGTAATGTTGAACATGCAAATGTTTTCTAATTGTAAATTGATGTACAGCCTCAGAGGAAGAGCTTTGCTCGAAACACGTGTCAGGCTGTGGAATGGAATTAAAAATATAATTCAATTGTTTGATGTATTATTTGTAAAATTGGCGCAGTTCACTGATCATACTTACCTAAATGGCTGGGTAGTTGACAGAGTCTTCTTGCTCCTTTTCCGGGTTGGGGGTGTGACTGCCTCGTGAGCGCCGATCTTCATCGATGTATGCTTTCGCATCAATGGGCTTGATTTCTCCGTCAACTAGCCTGATTTTTGTGAGCAGGACTTTAGTCGTGGATGGGCTAGATTTTTGTGAAGTCGTTGACGAGGCAGCTTTATGCTTTGAGGACGGTTTCTTGGGGCTCTTCGTCATGTGAGGCAATGCTACGGATGCAGAGCCTGGTGTTTCGCTGACCTCTGCTCCCCTTCCGTGGACGGTGGTCGTCTACGCGCCCTTTGCTCCTCGCCAGCCCCCTTAGAGCTGTGTCTATGTGGCTTCAAAGCTGCTGTTGATGTGACCTTAGGCCCTGAGGAATGGGCTTGGCCCACTCTCACCGACCTTGAGCTATGACCTTGATGCTCCATTCCCATCTACGACATTTCTCACCGCCGACTGTTGATCTTTCTATGGCAATGCCGGGCCACCTACACCTCCCTGTCTCTCCGCCGCCGACAGCTCGTAGCCGTGGTATCTTTTATGCTTCTTCCTTGGCCGCTCATCCGACCGGGTCCTCTTCCTCGACCGCAACGCTTCTCGGCGGTAATGGCTAGGCTTTTGGTCGACTCGATGTCAGAGGGGTATTCAGGATAATTCCCCTTGTTTAACCAGCATACCAGCCGTCTGTGTCTATGCTTGAGTGCCTTGGAGCTAAGAACGCCGCAGATAGTGCAGCCCTCCAAGGTGTGATGTGGGTAGAGACAGTAAATACAGTCAGAGTGTTTGTCCCCTTCATAAATGTTCTTAAGGCCACAAGTGGCACAGGTTCTGAAGAGGGGTCTCCTTCTGCCCTCCACCCCCTTAGAACGAAACTCCTCACCTTTGAAATATTTCCCCTCCTGGGGAAATTTTCCATGAAAAGAAAAGTCTTTTTTAGTTCATTTGTAGAAGAAATAGCTTGTTTTTACTAACAGTGTTGAACCAGAGGACTCTCTCAGCTGAACACGCGGTTAGAATGTGAAGGGAAGAGGAAGAGGATGGTCTGGTTCACAGTTACTCGAGATCCTATTGGTTGGTACCAAAAGCACCAATAACAAGGGTGTTAGGCTATACAATTTAGTTTCTTCTTGCCTAGAGCAAGGGGAATCAAAAATTAACCAAGGATTCCCAGTCTGACGGGAAATATTCACAGCATGTGAATCTATTAAAGATCCAGTGCTGGAGAAAAAGTTGATATCACATTTTTCTGTTGCTTATATTTGCCAGTTTCATTTGTAAATTCCTTTGCACTAACGGGAGTAAGGCCCTGTGCTGTACCCCTAGTAAGGGGAGGTCCTGTGAGGAACATCCATTGGACATAAACAATTGTGTGTACCATGAACAGCACAGGCTTGAATTACAGCAATTCCACCATTAATATTTAAAAGTCTGAAAAAAGCACAAATGCCAATGTTTGGAGTTGCTACATCGATTATCAATACATTGTAATTTCCAAGTGGCTTCACTGGGCTATACACGTGTCAATGTAACATGCCAAGGGCGTACTTTACATTTTACAGTGGACATCAATGTTTGTGAATGGCAAAGTTAAACAGTCCTTTTAAAGAACAAAGTATAAAGGAGGTCTGCATCCAAGGAAATGTAAAGGCTAAAATTAAAGATGTTAAAATGTTAAATGGAAAAGGGCTTAGAGCCATGTTGGAGAGATACTTACACAGCCCTGCGGTGAAGGGTGTCAAACCATCTATCTTAAGGGTACACATGTTCCAAGCAAATGATAGACCAAATGATAACATAAGGTTACACATAAAAACACAACGTTCAAAAAAGCAATTTAGTTGACTTCTATTTGACTTTTTTTTTTTTTTTACAAAAGAGTTGAGGTTAAACCAACAAAAACTTTACAAACAAAACAAATCAAAGCTTTAAGGTAACACAAATATATTATCAATACATTTAAAACATATTATATTTAAATCAAATATTTTAACATTAACTCACCTTTTATGTTTTCTAATATTTTAGCATGGGTGTTCATATTTTTACAGTGAAGGTGAGGTAATTTGTTATATACATGTTTGTTAAAAATGTGAAATTATTTTGATTGATTTATGTTTTTAATGTGTTATATTTGGGCAGCTGTTACTATTTTTGTTCCGCATTATTTTAGTATTTATTTTTTGGGTAGAATTGATGTTTGGATTTGTGGAAAGAATGACTATCATTTAAATGTTACTAAGTTCTTAAATTGAATAGGCTGTGTATATATTGATTATGTGTGTTGCAATAAATGTTAACAAATTACGTTTATATATTGTAATAGTTTTTGATGATAATGCCCTCCTAGATTTGTGTTATGCTTTACAAGAAGCGGCCCAAACACAACCAAATGCAATCTCAGAAGGAACTCCGATTGGGCCAGTTATGGTTGATAAAGGAACTGAGACTGACCGCCAAGCTACTGTGACACCTATTCAAGCCCATTCCCAAAGACTGGCCGTCTCCCACAATTTGTTTCAAGATACAGAGGCTGTTGCTGGGGGAGAAACATTGAACATGAGGGAAGAATTAGACTGTAGTGATGGCAATAACACCACTCATCCTCATCTGCCTAATGAAGTTCTGCAATCCACGGTGAAAGAATCCGAGTAGTTTGCATGCAGCAGAAAGTACCGCGGGCAAATCGTTTGCATGAGAAAGGTGCGAACTACCAAAAGTTTGCACCTTTCTCATGCGAACATTCATACATTCTCACACCCACACAACACACCCATAACACATACCCATACCCATAACACCCCACCCACCCACACCCTCAGCACACCCTCACCCACACCCCCAACATAAACAAACCCCACTTACCTTAATCTTCACGCTGGGTTCCTGCAGCGCCAGTTCCCTTTCACTTCCATGGTCGTGAACCGGCGCTGCAGGGTCCTTTTCATTTTTTAACGGAAGGCTGCGGGGGTGTCCCCCGGAGCCCCTGTTCACTATACCATAAAGTATAGTGAGCGGGGCAATGCGGGGGACACACCGCAGCCCCCGTTTTTTTTGTTATAATGCTACCACCAAAGGTTCAAACTTTTGGTGTTCGAACCTTTGGTGGGAGCATTTTTAGAACAAATGGTCATTGCAACCATTTGTTTTTGGGAAAATCGTCCTAAACCCGGTGAAAATACTGTTGAAACTGTGTGGTACTATCCATGAAGATTTGAAAAAAACAAAGTCTTCAACTGAGATCTCTTATGTCTTTAGTTCAGGGTGAGGAGCATGATATGAAAACCAAGAGAACCCGAACTGCCCACTGATATAAATACTAGGAGAAGTGGATCGGAAATTCCCAGACCTACCATGGAAGAACTACAACCAATGCCTTTGGTGGAAGGTTCAATTATCTTTCTGTCTAGAAGGAAAAGGCAGATAGCCAAGCAACAAAGGCTGAGCCTCCTAAAACCTAAGAAGGTTCAGGATGGCCAGCAGCATCGCCCCCTCTCTCCGATTCACTAAATTCCACAGCGACCTCCATGAGTAATCAAAAAACAAAAAAAAGCAGGAAGAAGGAAGCTCAACACAAGAAAAGATTGTCAAAACCTCCAAGAAATCAAACTAGCTGGCTTATCAAAGATGAGGTGCCCAGTCATGCCCCTACCTTGGAGGCCACGATGGAGGAATAGAAAGAGGTGGTAGAGGTTTAGGACTGTGGTCCACACACTCTGGTTAAGTTTAACAATGTTGCAATGGCTGTTTTAAATACCTCTTGTTGTTGCCAACAAGACCTCCAATAAGACTGCAACTTGACTGGACCCAAAGATTTTCACTATTGGCTTTGAATTAGCAGAAAACGCAAAGCCGAGACTTGATCGCCCGGAGCTGCTAACCCTATTGCATAACATACCTGCCTTCACTCAGGAGACTTTGACTTTGTGGAACCCCTCGATGTGAAAAATGGTTGCATGGACAGGGTGCATTGTGTGGGATCCGAAACTGCACAACTATTTTTCAATACAATAACACCTTTAAGAGCCTGGGCTATGTTTTAGTTAGTGAGAATCATGTGGTTAGTGGAGGGACAGCATGCTGTGACAAATGTTAATGCGCCTTGAAAGCGACAACAGTTGCAGCCAGAGGAAACATTATGGCCCTTTTAAGTGTGAATAAGGATGAAAATGCACAAGGTTGGATATGGCTCAGAGACATGCTAACTAAAAAAGGAGTTGCAATTCAATGAACCTGTAAAATAGAATGTTGGAACACTCATGCTAATGCCCATTTGTTAGCTAAAAACGGGTCATTAAGTATACTAGCAAATATTTATATATTGATGCTAAATGAAACATGGTTAGTGACCCTATTAACATTGATGGATATATCCGGTACCGGCATGACAGGGCCGAAGAGGTAGACCATTAAGGGGTTTGGTGATTGGCGTGAAACATGCGTGGTGTGCCTCTGAAAGATTCCCCAGAGACCTGAAAGGCAATGTTTTGGTCATAGAGTTGGTGTACCATGAGAATGCTGAAATGAAGACATTAGTTTTACTAAATGTTTATATTCAACTTGATCACCAATGCCTGGATGAGATTTTTTAGTATATTGACACTGTTCTATTACAATGGCTGATGTCCCCACAATCTGTAATGATAATGCTGGTTGGAGACCTGAATGCATATTGCACAGATAACGTTTCCACAGCCTCGTATAAAAATATTAACGCGGAAAGCGTTATGAGATAACAGAAATCGAACAACCAAGGGAATAGATGGCTCACATATAAGAGAAAATGGGATCTGGCGCAACTTAATAGTTGAATTAGGGGCTATGTGCCGGGTAGATACAGCTGGCACAATGGTAAATGTTGTGCCACCTTAGATTACATTGTTGCTACTCACCCTGTTTTAGAGAGCGTAATTGAACTTAAAATAGTGGCAAATGTATATAGTGACCACAATATATTGTCACCTACTATGGGGTGGCAGCAAGAAAGTTGTGTGAAGCATAATGTAGGAAATGTTGTGGCTTCACATGCTTGGCATTGTTTAATTTGATCCGCTCAAAACAAATATAATTTCAGTTCCTTTAAATCAAGTAGGCTCCTCTGGTGCTCGGAAGCTCTTACCCATGTCTGTAAATTATATAGAGAAATGGATAAGAGAGATTGCTACTTGGGCTTCTACAGCAACTCATGCTAAAACTGCAGTACAGGGGAATGGCTGTGGTAAGGTTTTTGACTTAACCATTTGCAATGCAAAAAGAGCTAAGCAGAGAGAACTAAGAAATGCCAATAAATCGAATACTGGTGAGAAGGCGGTCATTGGATGGGGCTGTATGACCCAGAGTACAATGATTGGTTTAGAGGAGAAATACAGTTTTAAAGTGATAGTGAAACTGTTTTTCTTTTACCTAGGATTCCCAGCCTGACGAAAGGGATATTCATGAGCCTGTAAATCCATGCCAGACCCCATGCTGGATAAATGTACAGAAGTAATGAACGAGAGGTGACCAACTGTTTGTCTCTTCGCAAATTGTTGTCCAACATTAATTCCTTAAACTAAGCAGCTCTGGATGGGGAGGGGGGGCAGGTTAAAGCCATTTGTTTCCTAGATTGGCCAGATTCTGCAGAGAATTTCTGACAGGTAGATATATACCCAGGAGGCAAGGTAGTATGTCAAGCTGGATTTCCACTTCTACTATCTGGGAGATTGGGATGGTGACTTCAGACCACACACTTCTTTACCTCGGTGCTTAACCACACAAGATGCTAGAAGCCAGCATCATTACTTTTGCATTTGGGGCAGGCCCAGTTTGCTGTGGGGTCAAACTGTCCAGTGATTTTCTTAACATATTTTTCAAGATATGTATTACACTCCTGTTAAAGTGAATGCCTGATTACACTACATCTAATGCTGGTGATGCTGCATCTATTTTTCCCTGAAGTGTAATACCATGGGGCTTGCAGTCTAAACATTGTGTCTTTTGGTGGACTCTGGTTGTGTTTTAGTAAAGTTTTCTGGGCCCTTCATTGACTGAGTAAATAGTATTTTCCAAATACTTTGCCCTACAGGTATACAAATACTGGGGCATGTATTAGTATTGGCATTGGGATCCGGTATGACTTAATTGAATGGCTTAGTGTCTGGTTCCCTGCTCTTAACACCCCTTGTAATTAAATGTAATATGCCTATTACCAGGTAGTGGGGTGTGTGAGGGGTTGGAAATGTGGGGCAGACAACCTTTGGATGATTTTTCAAAATATGCCATTTTATTAAATTATAAGTTTCAAACGCCTCACTAACCCTACCCCGACGATGATTTCCCTGCCTATCAAAAACGAAAGGAAACACTCTAACAAAGTTATCTGTCCCCCACACTTAAACATAAAATACACATGAAAATATATCACAATACACAACAATAGCAACAATTGTATTTCTCATATATTCACAGTCTCTCGTTACGACCTGGGAGAGCTTCACTATCCCCAGGTTTCAAGTTAGATTCAGTTCCAACTGTCAACATAAAAAAACAAGGAAATCCGGGTGTGCATCAAAGTTCCAACTCAGTTCCTGGCTCATTGACTTTGTCAGGACAAAGTTCTGTTAACTAATGCTCAACCAACAGAAAGATTTCTCTTCTTCCCTAAATATTGATTTCCACTTTATCAAATAGCATCAGCGATGTTCTGGGTCAAGATGTTTTGCCACAACTTATGAATGTCAAAGAAGAAGCACAGCTCCTTGTCAAATTCAAAGAAACAACTTCTGGCAAGGTTAAAGGAAACGCAGCTTCTTGTTGGTTTTTCACAATTCTCTTTTATAGCACTGTAAATCACAGTTTATATCTTTGTTAGGACGTATTTTACATCTGGATAACCCTCATACTACTTTAACTTCTGCAAGGGTTCACCAAGCGGTTCTACTCGCCTGCCTGCTAGTGTACCATATTCAATTGTGCTTCTAAATGTTCAAATCTACTGACAACCAATAGTGTTACCACAGCTTCAACAGTTTGCAACTTTATAATTTGTAGCAATAGTTTCAGAAACACAATATGCACATCAGTATCCTTAACACCTTCAGGTAGGCAAGCCACTGTTCCTCTGAACATTCAATTTCCAGAAGGGCAGCCTCTTTGCCACTCTTGTCTATCTGCAACAACCAAAATTGTCATTAAGACGTAATTCTACCTTTCTTGTGGCTTTGGCAATGTTAGTTAGACCAATTTGTAGGGAGCAATTACAATCGGCAAGCTTCACCTTTTAAAACCTTACATTCGTCTCTTTGCTTTCTGCCCACCAAAGCAGCTTAATTGTATACCTGTTGTTAGTCTTTTTTGGCTGAAGACAATGCGTGTACAACGCTTTGCTTTGGCAATACTAGTATTGCTCTTGGCACTGGGCAATGCTTGCACCACAATTGGCTTTGGGAAATGCTTGTTCCCTCAAATTCACAATTATCAATGTTCAGTCACGTAAATTCAGTGCTACATTATCTTCAATGGCTTCTCAATTGATTCTTCGGTTAACCTTTACCTAAATCACTACACGTGACCAGTCTCATCTGTTTTCAGAAGTTTTAATATTCAATTAACGTGGTTCAGAGTGTTTTACTCTTGCGCGAGTGCTATTGCAAAAGTTCTCATACGAGTGCTACTTTTGTAACTTCCCATTGTCCGACAGTCAACGGCCAGCTTATTACTGCTTTCACTCATACGTGAGTGATTCTGCTTGACTACAGTTGCCTGCCATTATTCTCGCAAGGGATCAGAACACTTGGTAACATTCACCGGCTTCTGCCTTGCTCCCTTCGCGTGCTGCAGGACTTGAACTGTTTCTGGCTTTGTTTGGATACACAGCCTTCCACGGTGAAGGGGTCTTCGTCCCTGCCACGCAGTCATGGAGCTCGTCTCACTCCTAGGACCCTCGGCTGTACACCAACTTCACTCCACAGTCTTCAGCACGATTCTTGCTGTGCAAACTCTGCAATCCGGTTTACATGGGGAAAGCAGTCTTTCTTCACGCTTTCCGCTGCATAACCTCCGCGCTGCAGATTCAGGGGGAACAGGATCCTCTCAGGACAGGCAGCTTGAATCTGCTTGGTTAAAGTCCCGACATTCCTACTTTCCACCAGTCTCTGCTTGTACTGCCAACATGCTCTTCCTCTGCTTCTGCTGCTACTGCTGCAACCACTCCAGCTACATCGCCTCCATCTAATGGCCTGCACCTGACGGAGCCTTTTAAGCCTCTTTGCTTCCCTCAGGTGTGGATCATTATGCTCTAAAAGCTGGCTACTCCTGCAACATTGCTCTTGAGTCCTCTTCCTCGTCCCAGTATTTAGGTGATTATGGGACTGGCAGTACAAACAAAGTTAGATTTTCTTGTCTGCTTTCTATTTTTAAATGCAAATTTACTTTTCTTAAATGCATTTAAGGAAATGTTACAAGAGTTTACTTGAAAAGGAGGACGTTAATTTAAGCCTTGATTTATAGGGTTCCTTCCACTGTACCTCTGGGACTAAGGGGGATTTCTAACCTTAGAGGTGTCAAACTGTTTTTTTCCTTTCTGAGGAGGTTTAGATATTTCACCCCAGCTTTGCCCACATCAAGAGGCTTAATGTGTGGTTCAGATACATCGTAACGACAATAAGTTATTGCATGCCTTGGTACCTGAAAAAGGTTCTTCCCTTTTAAAGACACAAACTGTATCTCATCCCACGGGATCTCCTCACTGCCCTGGGCCTTTTCTCCTCCCAAGTGATCCTCCCGCAGTACACCACCACCAAGGTCAGGATCAGGAAGTGTCTGCCTTTCTCTGGCCACCTGACAAGAGACTGAATTTATTTTTACATTTTTTAAGCGCACAAAACCCATGGGCATCGAGGCGCAGGGGTTTAGTGAGGGATCCACAGGATTCATCACAGGTGCCTACCACATAGGAGGTGGGTGTATCTTTATAACAATGTACTTTTAAAAAACAATTTAAAAAAAAGAGAAATGTGTTACTGTGTGCTTTGTTTACTAAAACAACTAACTGGATTATATTTTTTTCAGTATACTAGTGTGGTGAATTTTCTATGGATAAGTGTGTGGACCAACTGTACCTTTATATCAGCCTACTTCCCCACACTCAAGTTAAGCCTGACTTCTCAGTCACACCATCATTTTAAGAGAGGTTTGATTTCCCCTTTGAGCAGGGTGCTCTGAGCCACCTTAAGGTCAGTGGGTGGATAGCCCTCAGATGGTTGTGCAAAAACCACCTTAATCATCATTATGGATGGGTGCCCAGCAGCACTGCTCCAATCTCCTGGCCTACGCCCTATAAGCACAAGAGGATGAAAATGAAAAAAACAAATGAAATAACTATGCTCTGTTAAACAAGTTGCTGCCTCTCATAGAGATGAACGTATAATACAAAATTTGAGATGGACCAGTCACGTCATCCAGCCAGGTTGTCAAGACTCCCACAATATTCGAATGTGTGAAAGCCTAGCTCTTTTTAAAAAAGAAAAAAAACATTTCTTTTCAATCTGAACCCTGACTAAACTAGACCATCCCTTCTGCTGACCCATTGCTGATCTCCCTGTTTCCTTGTTTGTCTGCTGTCTGTCTCTTTGCGCTCTGAGGCCCACGGGTGTGTGGCATGTAATAAAAATTGAAATAAACAATGTATTGTATGAGAAAAATATATCTACAATGAATTTCTGTAGCAAGCATTTGCATATGTGTTGGTTATTCTGAAAAAGCAGAAATTAATTTCAGTATCTTGTGGGTCGTCAAACCCAGCCCTTGCAACATCTTGTTCAGAAAGGATTTAAGTGAAATTAATGATTGGGAACACAGCTTTAGATAGTGAATGATGCAGCAAGATTAATTTGGTGACATGTCGATCTCAAAGAGAAACATACCTATGACTAACCCATCTGTCCACAGGCAGACTTACCTCAAAGCAGTCTTTCTTTTTATGAGTCATTGCTCCACAGTTTTGACATGCTCCTTCCCGATATTTGGTTGGGACACCAGCCTATTGAAAAAACATATAGCCAGTCTGATTATTTGGATATTTGAAATTCAAGTTAATGATCTACATTGTAAACAGCATTAGGAAACATTGTATTCATCATTTAGTAACCCACAATGTGCAACACAATATAAACACCCGATGAAAAAAATGAAGTCTCGTCTTGCACTTCGGGCACGTATGTATGGGGAGCTGGCTTAGGCAGTGAGTCGTTTGCCTTTGTTTTAGCCCCAGCAGTCTAAGCCTGGGGGTCTGGCAATCAACCTTTGATAATAGATGTAGAAAGAAAGTAGGGCGTGGCTAGGCAGCCATGCTGTAGGGACGCTTTTCTTCGGAGCTCCTAATGATCCGGTACGATCCTGGCCTGCAACATTGGCTCCAGCGTGTGTTAATCCTCCACAAAGCACAATCAGTGGGATGAATGATGTGGGCATAATCGTGCGAAAGCAGAACACTGGAGGTGCACAGCTTGTGGAACTATGGGCGAGTAAAGAAAGTGACCGGACCAGCGACGGCAACAAAAAGATGGCAGTAGTTTGGGCTCGCTGAAGAACAAAGCAGGACCAGCGGAGGCGAAAATTGACCGATTCACCAGTGGATGGCTGGAAGCCGATAGGATATGTGGATAGTTCCGACGACCAAGCGGAGACTAGAGGTAGAGGGACAGTAACCGCAGCACATAAAGCTGCCCAGTGCGGCGCAGAGTGAGGTTGCCCGGGAGCCAAGGCTGCAGAGCCATATAAGACTGTTTGCCTTGGGAAGCAGGACCAGTGGCAAATTCGGACTATTTACCACAGTAAACAGTGTCCAGCAGGGCGCAATGTCTTCTGTAGTTTGAGAGATCACACACTCAGGAGGCTGACACACGCAATCAAGAGACAACAACCAGAGGGTAAGCCAAAACGGTTATATAAACAGCAGCCTGAAAGACAACAACTAGGCTCTTGGGGGCAAGGCAGATCACAAAAGGGGCCCCAGCATTGACACATGCCCACTACGGGTGTAACACATGCGGCACAGATGGCTATCTCCTGAAGCGGCACACTGTTGCAAGCATTAAGGCAATCTAAGTAGCATCACCCAGTGGCGGAGTCTGTTTGATGTACCCAGAAGGCAACTTAGCTACCCTGAAATACAACAGCTCCCAGCTGACACCAGCTGGCGCAATGCAAACAAACATCCAGCAAGCAAGTAATCAGATCGAGTGGAAGCTCTCAGGCACCGGCCAACCTGCTGGGGAAGGAACCATGTCAAGCAACACCACGCGGATAACACATGTATGTGCAAACGGCCATCTCCTGAAGCAGCACACGGCTGCTAGGATTACGGCAGTATAGGTAGCGTCACCCAGTAGCGGAGCACGCCTGAAGAACTTTCGAGGCAGTTTTAGCCTCCCTCGAATATAACAAACAGCCTCCAGCTGGCGACCTGTAGAACGGAATACAGACAAGCGAGTAGTTCAACAGGTGCAGAACCATCGGTTCCAGAAGGACCATCCATGGCGTCCAAATACCAAAAAAACAAGTCAAAGCAACCTACATTGGACACTCACTAAAGCCACAAACCTACCGGAGGACACCGTACCAGCGGCCTCATCCCTCCAAAGTGAGCAAAATCAAGCTAAGGGTAACCAGCAAGTTCTGGACGCCAGAGCAGCCCTGAAGATTGCGCTAGAAGCCCAAATGGATGCCATCACCTCAGATGTGAACCTTATGAGGTAAGATGTTCGGGCTCTCTCAGAACGCACAGGGACTCTGGAAAAAGAAGTAGCAGTAAACCCAGCCAGCCTGAAAGACACTTGCAAGGAAGTAACAATACTGCAGCAGCAACTGCGGATTCTTGAAGGGAGAGTGGAAAATGTAGAAGGTCGAGCAAGACGTAATAATGTACAAATTATTGGACCTCGAGGGGGAGGAGGGCACGAGCCCCACCAACTTTATTGAAAATCTGCTTCTGCAGGAGATTGGCCCGGGTGCCCTCACCAAGGGCGGGCTTCACAGTAGAAAGGGCATACAGGCTCCTGATGAGGAAACTGCCGCCAGGTGCCCCCCGTGGCCCATTATCGCCAAGTTACTCAATTACAAAGACAGAGAGAAGATCCTTGAACATTTTCGGAAAGGCGGCACAATACAGCGGGCATCGGCAATCAATACGGCATACCCGGACTATACTTTGCAGGTACAAAGGCAGAGGATACAATTCTCATCTGTCAAGAGGAGGCTACAAGGAGCGAATCTTAAGTACATGTTATTATATCCAGCAAGGCTAAAAAGTGCTAAACCAGGGCAGAGCCATCTTCTTCAACACCCGTGAGGATTCACATACATGGATGGACACCGAAAACTTGCCAAAAGAAGAGGCCCAACAGACGACTGATAAAGGAGAAACACGCTAGAAGGTCAGTATAGTTCCGTGGTAAAGAGACCGGGTAAGACCGGCAGACTACAGGGGACAGAGTCCTTTGGAACATGACTCAGGCATTAACATTTACGCACAACAGGAGCCAACAATACGTACACCACCCGAGGACGTGCCACAGAGAAGTGTCATTCCCCGAAGAGTGGATTTGTTTTTGGATACCAGTTGTTGATTATCCACCTGCCGCACCCCAGTCACCAGGACAAGTAACTGGGGCAGGGGTGAGAAGCAGGGATGCCTGAGCACAAGGTATTGAGCTGGGCCATTGTTGGGGGGAGAATGGGAGCTGGGGTAGTTAGTGGGAAGTTAGCCTATAGATCCACACAGGGAATGTATATTTTGCACATCAGACTGTTGAGGTATATGAGACTAGTTATACGGGATGGGGGACCTTTGAATAGCATCGTGGAATGTCAGGGGGCTCAAAAGCTATATTAAACACAACAGAATAATGTAATATTCAAGACGCCAGAAATGTGACATTGCACTTCTTCAAGAGACGCACCTTTCAAAAGGAAAGACAAAACTACCCTGGCTAAGAAATGGAGTGGCACAACTCTAGGCTCCCCATACTCAGTGTTTGCAAGAGGATTTCTGATATGGGTGGCGCTGACTGTACCATTTAAAGTACGGAAAATGTTTGGGGATGATGATGATAGGTTGTTTACTCTCCAAGGACTAGTCGAACAAAGAGAGCTCTGTATTATTAATGCATATGCACTGAATCACTATACTGCAGCCTACTTCCGTTCGTTATACCCCCAAATTGGCACATATAGGGATAGTATAATAGTATGGGGAGGAGACTAACTGCAAGCTGAACCAAGACCTACACAGGTCAGATGATAAATCTGCATACCCAAGTCCTCCAGCTAAAGCATTGAACACGTTATTGCAAGCATTCAAATTGGACGATATATGGAGAGTCCTACACCTGAATGCCCGGGGATATTCTCATTACACTGCCCCCAAGGATCTATACATGAGACTAGACTATGTTTTCACGGCAAAAGAGACGTTGGGTGATTTTAAGGTAGCAGAATGTAGGGCAAGGGTGTTGTTCGATCATGCTCTGCTAGTGGTTACATGGCAAACCTCTCCCCCTATGGCACGTATCCTGACCTGGAAGCTTAGAAGCGAGTCTCTCAAAGATGCAGTATTTCGGGAACATTTGAGATAAGGAGTAAAAGACTACTTCAAAAAAAATACAGGGAGTGTGAACTCAGCAGGCACATTGTGGGAGACCTTTAAGTAGTGATTAGAAGGACGGCGTTAGCCAAGGCAAAGGGTATACAAGTTGTGATAGAAAAAGATTTAAGTAAGGCAGAAGCCAGACTAGAAGACATAGATTGCTCAGGATACCTGTCCAGCAATAGAGCTCAGGAAGTGGCCAGCCTACAGCAGGAATGTTTGGTGCACTGGGATAGATTAGGTAAAGAGAACTATAAGAAAGATGTAGAGAGACAACATGCTGAGGGTGATAAGCCGGGACGCCTGCTGGCCTAGCTATATAAGAGTGAGTCTAAACGAGAATTGATAGGGGAGATAGTGGGGAGGGATGGGGGGGGCTTGCATAATGCAGGAAGGCATCGACGAGTGCTTCTATAATTATTAGAAAGAGCTATATACCGAGACATCAGGGACACATCAGTCAGAAATAGAAGAGGCCCTAGCACATATCGATTTCCCCAAGTTAGATGCAGAAGAAGCGGATAGGCTGGAGGCCCCTTTAACCATAGAGGAGCTGGAAGCCACCATAAGGGAGTTACCGACTGGTAAAGCCCCAGGGGCAGATGGACTGCCCAGTGAATTTTACAAGGAATTCATAGCAGACGTGAAACCCCTGTTGTTGGAAATGTTGAACGAAGCGCAGGACAAGGGCACACTGCTCATGTCGCTTAGAGAGTCTATCACAGTCCCATTACTGAAGCCCAACAAACCTGACACAGACTGCGGTTCCTACAGACCCCTACCACTGCTTAATCAGTACGGGAAAATCCTTACAGTCTTAATCGCTTCAGCCGGTTATATCCAAACTCATACACCCGGAACAGACGGGCAATGTTCCAGACAAAAATATTCTGTGCAACCTGTGAAGGCTGCACCATGTTATGGATCAGACCAAGGCCAGTACACACCGATATGCTGTGACCTCGCTTGACGCGGTAAAAGCATTTGACTCAGTCAGATGGCAATGGATGTTAGCCGTGCTGCAGAGATTCGCCATGGGGCTAACATACATAAAATAGGTACGGCTGCTGTATAGCAGCCCGAAGGCGAGAGTTAAGATGGGTACCCATATCTCAGATCAATGGCAGTTTGAGAAAGGCACTAGACCGGGATGCCTGTGGTGCCCCATGCTGTTTATACCGGTCCTGGAGCTGTTCGCAGTGTATCTTCGGAAGGACTATAAGGAGGCAGGCATAGTGATATAGGGTAGTAGCAATTTGATCTCCCTATATGCTGATGATATGCTTTTATACCTACAACACCCAGAAACCAATTTACAGTATATTTTGGACGAGTTCAAGCGATAAGCAGATCTTTCTGGCATAACCATTAATGCACAGAAATCATGTTTGATCTCTTTAGCGGTGTTCAGGGAGAAATCTCCTAGCGTGTTACCTGTGCTACTGATCAAATTGGAGCCAAACACATTCAGATACCTGGGAATGGATATCTTCCACAACCCCAAGACAGAGCACTCACGGAACACAGTGAAAGTGGTGGGGAAAGTAGAAAAGCCCATGGCCTTCTGGGCCAGGTTGCCACTCTCACTGATGAAGGTAGCTGCGCTGTTAAAAATGGTGGTGCTTCCGGGGTTTCTCCATTTCTTTGGGAATGTTCCGTACAACATACCCAAAGTCTTTTTTAACAAGTTCGACAGTATATGTCATGGTTTCTTGTGGCACAATTCACAGTGTTGGGTGGCACTAACAAAATTGCTGAGACCATGTGAGCAGGGAGGCAGAAAGGTGGCCAACTTTGAAGCATATTTTGTGGCGGGCCAGCTGAAATTCGTCACAAACTGAAGAACAGACTCAGGACACCTTGATGCTGCAGCCGTCATGCGCCCCATTCTATTTGAAAGAAGTGTTGTGGACAGTGGCGCTGCGCGCCCCAAAGTCCCTGCTACTGCGGACACTAGGTAAGATGATGTGGCACAGGGCCAGTCGCTTCTTAGAGAAACAGTCCCCTTACTCCCCACCGGTCCCATTAGTGACACTGAAAGCAGAGGACCCACAACGTAGGTTAAATGTGAGGAAGTATTCGGAGCCTATGGGGGTGGCGACCATGGCAGACTTGTTACATGAAGGCAGACCAATGGACTTCAGAATACTCACCTCGGAAATAGGCATACACGAAGGACAGCACATAACACATGCTGTACTCCTCACTAGATTAAAGCAGAAGTGGCCGGATTCAGGTGGGGCATTGAAGGAGGATGATACAATAGAAACACTTCACGATATTGCGGAGGGTGGTCATGCAGTGTCTAGAATATATGAGGTATTAATGTCACAGAAGGGGGACATGCTGGTACAGACAAGGTGTAGCTGGGAGGCGGACCTGCAAGAGCAATTATCAGAAGTAGTCTGGGGGTAGAGCACTAGCCTATCATAAAAAGGTGTCTAGAAACGCGAAGCTCCAATACAGCTGTACATAACTCATGGGGCATACCTAACCCCGAAGAAGATTGCTAAATTTAACAAGGCAACAGAACAAAATTGACTAATGCTCTGGTACATTGGGCTTGTACGGAGATCCACGATATTGGGAGGAAGTAGCACAGGCCTTAGCCAAGGCGGGTATAACGCTGGACAAGAGTACCCCCGTGGCCTGTTTGCTTGGCAATTTTGCACGACCGGAACACGCGAGACATGTCAGTAAACCGAAAGACCTAGCATACATCCTGGCGAAATGTAGAATAGCAATGGGGTGGAAAGAGCGCAAGAGACCAGAAGTGTGATTATGGTGCACGCAGAAACCTCGCTATGGCAGGAAGCATCCGGCGAGGCCAGGGTGAGCAAAACACAGTCCTGGACTCTTGGAAACGCATAGTGCAGGAATTGATGGCCTCATCGGATAGCGATACTGGAAGTGTAATAAATGTCCCGCAAAGTCAGTGAATTAATGTGAATGTGTATACCGAAGTTTGAGGCAGATGCAATCATGTATGTGGTATAGGCTGGGGTGTGGGCGGGGGAAGTTGGGGGTTGATGGGAACATACAGACATAACCGATTTGACATTTCCATATAAAGTGTGTAAGAGTCTGTAAGTTATATTGTTGTTTAAAAAACGTTTTTCTTTTAAATGTAGAAACAAAAACTAAGCAACTTTCCATTCAAAATCACCAAGAATTTTCATGGGATCTTACTCTGACATATACTATTTCAGGTTGCACATAGCTGCAGCTCAAACATAGGTCCAAGCAAACAGCCAAAACCAAAAGCTTAAGAACATTTTAAGCAGAAGATTAAACGAGTAAGGATTGAAAAGTTTTGAAAGCATTTAACAGCCGTTGTCTAATATGAGAGAACAAATTACACATATTGGTTGCATGTGCTAGAATGACGTCTTAATATGGCATTTATTGCCATTAGAAGGTTATGCTATGCCTCCACACTAAACATTGGCAACAAATGGCATATTACGCTACCCTAATGCTGATCACATCAGCCAAGCACATACTCTACCTTTAACTTTATCACTTCATTGAAGGACAGTGCCAATTATGATACTCACATGACATGGTATAAGTATTTTTCTTTTCCCTAGTCACCCATTCAGTTAAGTGAAAAAATAGAGCGGGGAAACCCATTATTTAGTCTTATCCAAAATCTCCTTTCCAAATACTAACTTGAAGGAGATCTGTGGCTAATGCATGTGAAAAGTTTTTTTTTTTTTCAGAGCATACCGAGTACTCAGAAGCCAAACTCAATGTGCCACCAGTTTCATACTAACGTGTTTAAACTAACTCTCGGTAGGATAGCTCAGGGGCAACACGCTCACCTTGGAAGCAAGACGATGCGGAGCAACACAGGTTCGATCTCCGGGTCCGCGCTTAGAAACCTCTGGGTATTAAGCGCGTTATGAATAACCAATTACAATGGTGGGGTCACTGAGAAGTTAGGCAGAGATTCAGGAGGAGTTGGGCTTGCTGTGAAGTACAGTTAACAAGAGCTAAGTCTGTTAACAGAGTTCCAAAGAGTTCAGTACAAAAATGTAACATTTGACGTAAGCAATCAGTAAATACAAAACCACAGATACACAGCACAGTAAGGAACACCTTAAACTTTAGATAAGAGTTTAGCAAAATAAGATACATTGTAGGTAGCTGACATGGGGTACAAACTTAAAAACAGTTGAACGGACCTAAGGTACGATAAGAATGATTCCAGCTACAACATCAACTCTATAGAAGTCCAAGTCTATCCTTGTTATAGTTCAGTCTATCACAAGCAGGTGTTCTCATCAAGCAAGCTCTTGTAAAAAGTCACTGTGGCAAACTTCCAGTTAATCCTTCAGCTAGCGAGGGGATAGACTACCAGTCCCCAGGCCCTAGCTAACTGAGATAACCAACGAGGCATCTTGACCCAGGCTCCACCACCTTTGGCCGATTAAAGTAGCTAATTTCAAGGGCTTTACGATCAATTCAAGTAGTTAAGCGTGTTTTCCTAAAGTCCTACTGGTAGTAAAACTTTAGTAAGCTATCCCAGTGGTTTGTAGATCCTCCAACGCTTAGCATCAGTCTGGACTAACTCAGTACCTTGGTAGAGTGGCAGAGCAGTCAGGCTTATCTTAAGAGCAAGATGTGAGCTGTAGTAAGTACACTGAATCTAGTTAGACAAGCACAGCAAAGAAGCACTTACATATAGAAGTTATATAAAAGTATCTATTTATTATATTTACACCAGAATCACTTTAAATAGTTTAGACGTTCACTGTAAAACACTTAGGAATACTTGTTAATACACTTCAAAGAGCACTATCACTTTTGTGTTTGTTTGCAGTTACATTTGTAGCAACGTTAGAAATGGAAAAGACAATGTTATCGTATTATCGGTTATTGCGCACTCATGCGGTTTCAATGGTTTATACGGTAATGCATTAACTATGCAAACACATATAGTAAAGTCACTTAAAGTTTAGTGCAACATGAGCTTGGTTCAAGGTTCTAGAGGCGGTTTCTTCACAGTTTAAGTCCTTTAAGTCCCAAAACACAACCCTAACTAAAGGCAGTTTGGAGAAGGCTTGAAGTCTTGACAAGCAGTGAATGAATAAGAGTTCCTGAGTATTTCTTCCCGTCTCTATCATTATAGAAGCAGCAAATTAACAGCTAACAAGGCTTAAAATGGACTTCAGAAAGGGACACAAGCAGTGGCCTGGGTCTGTGGTAAGAGGTGGTTGCCCTGGACACCTCTATGCGCAATCCAACGCTCTTAAGCGACTTCTTGGAGTCAGGTAAGCAATAACTTTTTCGCCACAGTACCTTAAGTTAGAAGAAAATGTTCATGCTGGATGCTCTGCGACGTTGCAGCTCTGGACCCGATCTCAGGATTAATTGGTCTGATGACTGAAGGCAGGACAATGGACGCAATCTCGAAGGAGGACCTGTAGCACGACTTTCAGCAACTTCTGGGTTCACTCTGCGGTTTTGGTGCCTTTTCTGCAGTACAAACAAAGGACACGGATCGCGCAGTCAATCTTTTTCGCTTCCTGCAGTCCCACACTCTGATGAAGGGGTCTGGGCAAGTTGGATCAGATCTCTGGAGTGTCATTACGGTTTCAGCAAAGATTTGGATGGATTCAGCCTTTCCACGACGATGCACTGGAAATAGGCAGTAGGTCTCCTGGTTTTGGGGTTCCGCAGCTCTGGAAACTCTTAGGATCTCGGCAGATGGCTCATTTCAAAGTTTGTCTTGGGACTGGTTGTTCGCACCAGCCAAAGGGAAGGAGTCGTCTTGCAAAGGGTCTGCAGGCAGCTCTGGTTGCCATCTTCTTCGGTTACTTCAGCTTCCAGTGGTTGACTTGCTTTTCACTTCAGAAGCATCACCTGTTATACAGTTCCAGAACACAGTTCCAGAACACAGTCCTTTATAATCGCTCTCAGCATTTTACAGAAAGGTATTTTTTTGCTGTCCAATCAGGACAGCCAGACCCCCTGTGGGAGCAGGTCCTATTCAGGCAGTCTGGCAGACAATGGACGGGAGGTGGAATACTCCTCCCCACTTCCTCCCTGCCCAGAGGCTATGGATCCTAGGTGGGGATACACAAGGGTTTCTGCCAAAGGCAAAACAAACAAACAAACACCCCCCTGCCCCCTACAAAATGGTAGAAGGGCTTACAAAGAACAACCACGCTAGTAATGGCGAAAAAAGAATGGAGGCCCCAAGTTGGTACTTGGGTGCCCTTATTGTGCGCTACCGAGGTTATAGATATAGCCTGCAGTATAAAAAATAAACAATAGTTGGTAGAACACCTCCACTGCCACCAGCCAGAATTAGGTGATTGTCTATGTGACTAAAAAGTCACAGGAGCAGAAAGAAAGGGGCTACTAGGTATCCCTTTGGCACTCCTTTGAAGGTGGTGTGTGCCAATCTCTCAGACTATAGAGTTTTGGGAGAGATGCTAAGTATCATTAAGAACTGTAGTTTCTTGTGGATATTGAAAAAGAGTCTTAAAGGAGAACCCTAAGGGTCCCCAGCAACACTACCCATTAGGAGCTGTGTGCTGCAGTTGTCAAAACACAGATGCCTTTAAGAGCTAAGGACAGACTCCATGGTACAGGTAGAATACAAAGAATAGAGTTCCAAAAGACAGAGTCCAAAAGAATGAATGAGTGGAAAACGCTCCACTCATTCAGGCTTGAAAGAAAAAGTTCCCAAAGTCCAGCGAAATGTGCTGGGGGTCGGTCTCACTAGGAGAGGGGATGAAGCATAAAAATTATAAATCTCCCTAACACAACTCAATAGGGATATGGGCGGGTAAAGAGATAAGAGGTATTTCAACCCCTGGACTCATGCTTGAACCCCACAGACACATTTAGACACAGCATCATCAGTGAAAATTAGGCTTGAAGTGTGCTTAGCTGTAGGGTGTACACAGGCTGTAGATTTGAAGCTTCCAGCAATGGTTAGGTTAGGCACAGAACCCAGGACAAAGTGATGACTGTTCGAATTTTGACACAACAGCAAGAAGAACCCCTCAGTAGCAGCAGACAGCAATGGCTCTTAGTGTGCCCCGGGACAGGGTGTGGCCATCAGGAGCAGTGCAGTCAGACTTTGGCCTGCAGCAGTCCCTTCCTCACGGTGAAAGATGACAACTGCAGTTTGGACCGATGCCATCATCAAAGCACTCAGGATGGCAGCAAAGTTTCCAACGACTGAGCAAGAAGGGTCCACATGCATGCAGGTTCAGTCCAGATGCAGACCGAGCGACTAATCAAGACTTTGAAGCCCTGCTCTGCATCCGTCGCTGTTTCAAACTGGTTAATCCCACCAGTCCACAGGAAAACAGCACCTGGTTCAGGTTTCCCCAGTTGATTTGAAGGCACAGGACTGAAAAACAGTGGTTAGTTTGGCCAATACTGGGCACAGCAGCAATCCCCACTGTCCCCGACATCTCCACCAGCTTTAGATGCTTTTAGTCTACCATCTCAAATGGCACTAGGTCCCCTACTTTAACCCAGATGTCAGGCTGGGGGCTGTCCTTGTTCACCAACGGAAGGGACTTGCAGCATTGATACTGGTGGAGGCTGCCAGTTCCAGCCAGTTCTCACAAACAAAGCTCTGAACAATGGTTTAGCGCTGGATTGCTTTGAAAATGCATGCTCTTAATGTACAATTTACTACCTAAGAAAGGAAGATGGCCAACAAAGATGATGGCACAAAGAACTGGCTTGTACTACGAGGAACAGCAATTTTGAGTGTATGGCACTCACACAGGCATTGTTGTAGTACACTGGGGAAAAAGATAAAAATTTGCTGCCACCAGGCACACGACAAAAGCAAAGGGATACAAAATGTCTCTGCAGCACTTCACTGACAGTGGCTTGTTCTACCTACACTGTAGAAAAGTTAAGACCGAAAGGGAGAAACATCCCCTGCACTAGTAATCATAGGAACTGACCAGTGCACCCCACATGAAATGGGAGGTGAGGTGAGTGAAGCAGAAAGCGCCCACTCGCCCAAAAAAACACTGAGGAACCAGCCAGAATGCAGACCTAGCGGGTGACTCCATTAAAGTGAACAGGGGGAAGTTGCATAAAGAAAGAAATTCCTAGTAGAATTATAAGTAGAAAATAATTTACAGGATGAAATGACCATACCTCATGAACCCCTCTCTTGTACCATTCCCCCAAATTGGTGAACTCTCTTTGCCGCTCCTCTTGGGGTCGCTGATGCTTTAAGGTTGGTCTTTTTGAAGGATCGATGTACCAAGGGACTGAGGAAATATACTGAGGAATGTGAGGGTTGATGTCTCTGTGAGGAAGAAAAGAAGAAAAAAAAAGACAACAATTAGCGATCACTTGCAATCAGTTCTGTGCCATGCCCTGCAGTGGAATCTGTAAAGCTAATTTACCCACTCTCATTGAAAGGAAACACCTCAAAGAAAAACACTCCTATATATGCCACTTAGTCTGGTTAAACGTTTTAGGTCAACTGAGATGTTGTCAAAACTTAGTGACTGTTAAAAGAGCATTACAAATAAAATAAGAGCTTATGCTGGGTGTCACAAACACTAGCCAAATCTAAACAAAAGTATACCACCTATTCCACAGAGACCGCTGAGCAAGGTTTTCTATTGGCTCCTAGGTTCTGCTTTCAACACCTACTGGTATTCAGTGTAGAGCAGGAATGAGGGTCTTCGATCCACCCACTCAACATTGTCGGGTGCGAGTGGGTGTGGGTGTCATTTTTTATGCATGGCTCTGTTGTCGGTTTGACATAAATCTTAGCCTCCACAGAGGATTAGTTTATTAAAAACTTTGAAGACTGTTCTGTTGTTTCCAGTAGATAAGGTAGTCACTGTTTTACCTTCCTGTTGGGTCTGCTGGAATCTAATGGGCTGCATTGGAGAGACCGTTTAAAGAGTTATTTTACAGCTCTGGGAAGCAATACGTGTGTCTCAAACAAAAAGTTGGCAAATTGCTCAGAGTAGTAAAATAAAAAACTGACATTGGCAAAGCCAGCAGTTTTGTCTTCGTTGTAGGAGTGAAATGACAACGTGGTGTCTGTGTTATTGTGAATGACAAGCAGTGGGAAAGTGTGCATATAATTAAGGTTTTATTCTTGTAATAAATAGGACTCATATGTATCACAGTTGAAAGAAGATATAAAAACAGTTTGTTGGAATTGGATATAAAGCACTTATACGCATTTGGGTATTCTAGCTGTATAGAGACAGTATGGTATGTAGATAAATATGCATAATGTTATGCTGGTTGTTGGGTAAGAATTAGTGCAGTCCAACTCGTGTGGGACTACACAAGACTTGTCTCTTGGTATTAGGTAACCCACCTTTTAATAAAGGCCTATACTACACAAGTTGGTAGTGTGACAGATCAGCCAGGCTTATTTTAAGAGGGCTAATGTGGTGGGCTATGCAATGAAATCAGTGAATACAGGTATTCAAGTGAACACGTACACACTTAAAGTTATACAATACATATTTATTTATACACATCGATATTTAAAGCATTCTTTAAAAAGAAGTAACTAGCAGTAACATTAATCCCAAGTTAGGATTCAATTCAAAAAGTGAACAATAAAGCAGGCGAGTCTATATATATATATATATATATATATATATATATATATATATTCAGTGAAAAAACTTTGTCAAAGGGACGTTATGGTTCCAAGTAAAACCGAAAAACCCTTGAAATTCGCCAGTTATGGTAAGCTAAGCAACCATAACTCACGCCACCACCGTGCACTGCTAAGGCTAACACCCAGGACATCAAAGATGACATCACAAATGCACCACCGTGCACTGCTAAGGCTAACACCCAGGACATCAAAGATGACATCACAAATGTCATTGATGACATCACATGTGTATGTATTTTTCATGAAATATGTGTACAAGGGATTCTTATTATAATGTTGCGAAACAAGTGTCAAGGATCATTGCAATAAATATCATACCCTAATTAATGCATTGAGCGATGCATTGATATAAATAGCATTCTATTATGGGGTTCTATCTAGTATACTAAGCTACTCATACAGAAACATAAAATTGTGTGCAGTGTACAAGATGAAGGTATAATATTCGTAATGTTAATATGTTGAATAATGAAATGATAATTGTTTTCTTAATAGATTTTTGTGTACTGTGAAATTTGTAATAAGTAGCTAATAAAACACATGTATTACATAATTGCATTACTATAGACAAAACACAAAGACACAAGAACACATACCAATATGGGTATATACAGGGAAAGTGAAGTTAGCAAAAAAGCACAAGTAGTAGCAGAAACAATTCATAATTTAACTGATTATTTTCATGCAAATAAATGATTGCTCTGTTTCAAAGCTGCTATTTACCCTAGGTATATGTATCACTTGATATTATTGGACCCTAAGGAAAGTAGTGCGAGTACAATGTATACAAATATGACCATATACAGGGAAAGTACAGACATAAAAAAAAAAACAACAGAACTATCAGAAAGTGCTCATAAGTCTATTGATTTTCTTTATGCACAAAAAGGATTGCTGTCTTTCAAGCTTGTGTCTTCCCGTATGTATATGTTTCATATGATGTGACTGGACTCTAAGGGAATTACTGTAAGAACCTACTTGAAGGATACGTCTACAAATAAAATAAAATGTTTAGTTTCTGACTGTTACTGAAGAAAACCATGTGGCCTAGATATGTCAGCAAAAGAAAAAAAGAGTGAGCCAGACATGTGATGTCATCAGTAATGTCATCAATGACATTTGTGATGTCATCTTTGATGTCCTGGGTGTTAGTCTTAGCAGTGCACGGTGGTGGCGCGAGTTATGGTTGCTTAGTTTACCATAACTGGTGAATTTCAAGGGTTTTTCGGTTTTACTTGGAACCATAACGTCCCTTTGGCAAAGTTTTTTCACAATGAAATCACATTTAAGCATGGCACAGGAGTGTGGGGCATGGACGCAGAAAACTTAGAACAGGACTGATGAGTAGGTAACAACCTTGGGATCATGGTTCATAGTATACAGAATACAGTGCTTCGATGGGAAGCACAAAACCACACTTGAAAGGATCTCAAACACAAAGCAAGGACATTATACAGCCTGTGCTGTTCATTTAGAGGCCATACAAGCATGTTTAGGGTGGTCTTCTCTTCGCCCCCTCTCGGTCCCCCGCCCTTAAGATTCCCTTCGTCCATTTTGTGGTTCATCGCATTCACCCGTCAATCCTTGGCTCGCTCTCACTTCTGACAATTTGCCTGAGAAGCCCACCCAGGTTTCTCCTGGTGGTTTTCACCAATAAAAAGGATTATTATTAGCAATCCATATGGAATGAGGGTACAATGAGCGAATTGGTAAATATTTGAAAGATGTGCTGGATGACCTACTTTGTGAAAACAAGGACATTTGTAGATTGTAGCTACTCAGACTTTTTTCATATTCTCCTTATTTTCAGAAGGCACCTGGAAACACTTGTGTATAGGCGCCATACAAATGTCCAATAAATAAATAAAACCTTGTAACTTGCAGATAGCAGTTCAACCCGTTTGATGATTGGGCGGTCAGAAAAACATGTTTCTGTGAGGAGTAATCGATAAAGCATCAGCTCATTGATCAGTTTCAACAGCTGCTGGCAATGATTCACTGCAGCAATTATAAGAACTAGGCACTCTGAAGGTTGAGATGTGAGGGGCTGGCTTGTCCTATGGCATTTAAAGTGTGTTCAAGGCCTACATCTGAAATGTGTGTTCCCAGTCAGACATCTAGGTTTGCAATTACCCTTCTCAGAGGTTTCACTGGATGGGGTCATGTCAAAAATAAATAATATATACTAGTGTTCACTCCTCATTGAAAAAGAGAGTAGTAGTAGTGGTAGCAACCACATTCTCCAAAAATGCATCCAACTTCTTTACCGCATTAGGTGGAGTGGAGGAAGAGGCCATTGTTTTGGACAATCTCCTTCAGGATAAAACAGTCTCCATAGAATCAAGAATAGATTGTCCATTGAAGCAAAGTGGAGTAGAGTCACACTGCAGAGCTTCAGCATGAAAAGGATAAAAACTGGCGGTTGTATACATTTGAAAGCAGTACATAATGATAGCCAAAGAAGGTCGATAAGTAACATCTTCAGGTGCTGATACAACTAAAAGAGGAACAATATCCTTACCGGGATGATGGAAGCAGTTTCTGCAGTTTCTGAAGAAATCGGAGAAAACAGTGAAAATACAAGGGCACTCCACGCTGAAGGAGTGTCTAGAATTCTCTCATTTGACTATCACGCAGTGACATTAATGTTAACATAATTTCTTGTGCTTAAAGCCAGAGCCCTCGAAAAATACCCTAGCAGAAAGATAGTCACCGTGGCTGAGATGATTAGCATGGACGTACCGTATTTGGGTATACTACTTCTTGGAAAGGTATTCACCTCCTCCATTACAAAAATACAAATACCTCTGCAACAACCCACCTGAAAAAAGTGGACTGGAAGCCAGCTACCGTTGAACCAGACACACCTGGAAAAGTAAAGGACTCACATCTTTATAAACTTGTGTGTTAAGAATAGGATTAGGAACTTACTAAAAATATTGGGATAAGAACCATTCGGAGTGAAGAAAACATTCATGTATATAATAATTACTTCCTGCAGTGTGGAGGAGGACAAAAAAGCCTTCATGCAAAAGATTCTAGAGAAGTATTATGAAATGGCGATGTAGGGTATATGAAAAAAAGAACAAGAGCAAATAAGAGTGTTTGAGTACCAATGGGAAAGGATTCAAAGAAAAACATCTTTTAGAGGAGAGGAGCATTCAGTTTGGGGTAGCGACTAATGACGTGACTCACTGAGGGAATTAATGCAAAGCATTTACAAAAACCCAAAGCAGGCTGCTTATCCCACCCCCAATTGCTGCATTTAAATTTAAGGAGTTTGGTTAACTGGGTTCCCATCCTAGCTTTATACCTTCCTGGCCCTGGCCAGCCTAAATACATGGGAGCAATGCAGGCATCCAAAAAAGTATGTTGTTCAAATTCAACCTCCATCTACTTCAAGCCAGTAAGAATTAAAACACAATGGAACATGAGAATGCAGTTCACAGGGAGAAAATTAACTTTTAAGGAGCACTGTCTCTGTGGTCTAGGTAGACCTGAAGCTCTGAAGCTGGCGTAAACACAGTTTAGAAGGTTATTTTGCAGTTGATGCATTATGACTTTCAATGTCCTTAAAGGATAGTCGCAAACAGACGACTGTTTCAATCAAGAATAGATCAAGAAAAAAGAAAACTTTAAAATGGGTTAACAGCAGGACAGACCGATGACCTGCGATGTGTGCACGCTTAACATTATTAGGCGATGGTAAAGAACTATATGTATTTAAACTGTTCTGTCAAAAGTTGGGACTGACGTTCAGAAGGATGAAGATGCATGGTCTATATTCTTACATATAGATGTGGAAACTTACTTTCCCTCTTCATCCACTTCAGCTGGGGCATTTCCAAGTTTCCTCTGCTCCTCTAGTTCTTTTTTCTTTCTCCAGTCCTCTCTGGTCATCTTCTTTGGTTCATCCAAACCCAGCCCTTCTCCGGTTCCTCCGGCCGCAGCCGAGGGAATTACTTCCAAACTGGTAGAAGCCATTGCAGTATTTCATACAGTTACAAAATGCTGAAAAGGGAAATCAACATGTCAGATGTGTTTATTGCCTACTTTGCAACACAGAAACATTAATCTTAAGTAACATGGGAACGCACAGTCCAAACGGGGTAGGAAAAGTAAAATAAATGTAACTTGAATTGCAGCTGAAGAGCAAAAAACTCTGCGCAGGCCCCAGGCACAATGTCTGATCAGCCACAGAACCGTTCAACTACAGCAGAAGTGCCTTATGCAAAACAACAAAACAAGACTTTAGCTGCAAACCGCAAGAATACCACTGAACTCCTCCTCCTCGGCAACCTCAACATCCACCTCGATTCTCCGTGTCCCTCATCTTTGCTCTTTCGCGACATCTGCGATTCCCTCTCCCTCTCTATCCTCCCCTCAGGCCCGACTCACTCTGCAGGACACACACTTGATGTCTTGATCTCCTCTGGCCTCCCCCTTTCTATTCCTCTGACCACACATCTCTCCCGGAGTGACTACTGCCTCCTCTCCTCTCATATTTCACTCTCCCCCCCACCCCCACAAAACCAAGCCTACTCCAACACTGCCACCTACCTTCTCAGTCATCCGGCCCATGAAGCGTGTCAGTTGAGGCTTTTGCTGCCACCTTCTCTCCCCCCCCCTCCTCCTCCTCCTCTGGCTGACTCACACCCGGACACAGCCCAGTCCCTTCTCTACTCTTCTACTCTTCTATTTCGGATACTCTTGACGCTCTTGCCCCCGCCATGAGGATCCGCTTGAAGTCCAAAGCCAAGTGCAATTCCTGGTATGACTCCGACCTAGCTACACTTAACTGTAAGTGTAGGGCAGCTGAGAGGAAATGGAGGGCTTCTTGTTTACCCTCTGACAAACTGGCCTGTCTCCTGCTCCAAAGGCAATACCGACTCTCTGTCCGCACCAAGAAGAGAGTCCACATTCAAGCCCGTGTCTCTGTGGCATCTAACAACTTGGCCAAACTCTTAAAATCTGCATGGAGCTGGCCAACCCTGCCGCAGTCTCTACCCCTCCTCTTGCCTCCCAGGCTCTGTGCAATGCCCTTGCCTCCCACTTTATCTCAAAAACCCAGGGCATCCTGTCCACCCTCTCCTCCCCTCCCCCTCCTATCCCCTCTCAGTCTGTGCTTGCTGACCCTCCCTCAGCCACCCCCCCACCCTCTTTCTCATCCTTTCCTCTTGGTTCCCCTGATGAGGTCGCTAGACTAGTCCGATCTATAGAAGCCTCATCAAAACAGGTTCATCCCTGTCCCTCTAAAACCATCAAGGAACACATTGATACCCTCGCTACGGCCCTTGCCGATTTTTGCAACCTCTCCTTTGCCTCAGGATCATTCCCCTCCCCTCTGAAGCACTTCTTGTGCATCCTCTTCTCAAGAAACCCACAGCCGACCCTTATTGCCCGGCTAACTATCGTCCAATTTCCATTACTCCCTTTCTTGGTAAACTCGTGGAAAAACTGGCCATCTCGCAGTTTAAGGTTCACTCCGATTCTGTTAGCTCTCTCTATGACCACCAGTCTGGCTTCAGATCTGCCAGAAGCACGGAAACTGCGCTCTTGAACATCCGTGAAGATCTGCTCTCCAACCTTCACTCTAGCATTCCCTCTGTCCTCATCCTACTCTATCTCTCTTCTGCCTTCGACACTGTCAACCATATCACCCTGCTCTACCGTCTCCGTGATAACCTGGGTATCACCGATCAGGCTCTGACCTGGCTGACCTCTTTCCTCTCTGACCGACCCTCCCACGTCCAACTTGGGTCCTTCCTATCATCTATCTCCCTCTCTACCTGTGGTGTTCCCCAGGGGTCTAATCTCTCGCCCTGGCTTTTCAACCAATACCTAGCAACTCTCGCCCACGGAATTGCCATTTTCTGCTCAAAGTTCCAGTGCTACGCTAACGACACTCAACTCATTTTCAGGCTACCCTCTGCCACCTTCTCTCCTACTCTCCTTCTCTCATCTCCGATTGCCTAACTGCCTTTCAAGATTGGTGTGCCGCCAATGATCTTTGTCTAAATGCCAACAAGACTGAGATCCTCCTCATCGGTACACCTTCACCATCCTTTCCCCTCACTCTCTGGCTGGCCTCCCTTGGCCCTCCTCCTACCCCTACCTGTGAGGCTAAGAACCTCAAGGTCATCTTTGACTCCACACTTTCCTTCTCTGCCCACATCTCGGATGTTTCTAAAAGGTCTAGCTTCCTACTGCACCTCCTCCGAGGTGCTCTTTCTTTCCTCTCCTTTCCCCGGATTCTCATAGTCTCCCAAGTTCTGGTTCTCTCCAGGTTGGACTATGGTAACAGCCTCTTTCTAAATCTACCTGCCACTACTCTATGCCCTCTACAACTAATCCAGAACAGGACTGCAAGACTTCTCCTTGGCCTCAAGCCCTGGGATTGTATCTCTCCATCTCTGAAATCCCTTCATTGGCTCTCAGCGGATGCAAGGATTAAATTCAAAACCCTCTGCATTGTTCACAAGGCTTTCTGGGGACTGGGTCCAAAATACCTTCAACTATCCCTCCGCAAATATCTCCCCTCTCGAGCTCTTCGCTCCTCTACTTCTAACTTCCTCAGGGTCAGTCGTTTTTCAAAAAAACGAGCTGGCGGGGTAGATCTCTTTCTTCGTCTGGGACCTCCCTTTGGAGCAGCCTCCCTGCCACTCTGAAACTTGAGGAAAACCATCTCCGGTTCCGGAAGCACCTCAAGACCTTCCTCTTTGCTTCTGCCTTTGCCCCCCCCCTACCCCATGCTGATCTGTTTCTCTCTTGGCACTTTGCACCTGGTCACCTTCTGTTCCCCTGGGCCCAGGTACCTGCTCACCCTGCCACCCTCCTGCACTGGCTCCGGGCCACCCATTGCACTGGGTGCTGTATCTGTACCCATACAGTCCCCCACGCCCCTTTCTTTTCTTTCTGCACTTATCTGCCTTAAACACAGCACTTGCCACTTGCTGGCTGCATTACCACTGTTTATTGCCTTTATTATCTATTTATTTATTATTATTTATCTGTTCTCCTCTGCTCCGCACTTTCCACTTCTCCCCCTTCCATGCACTTTTCCCCATTTCCCTTTCCCATGCACTTGCACGTTCTCAATGTCACTGGGCCTAGTAAGATCGTTGTTTTGTTCTCCACTGTCCCTCTCCCTTGCCTTGTCGCGCTTTAAAACACTTGTGTTTGAGCGCGATATAAATACATTATCATATCACATCATATCAATATGCCAAAAGGCCAAAACCAAACAGTTTCACAAAGAGAACATAACTAAAACGTGATAGTCTATAAACAGTACAAAAATCTGGGAGCGCCTGAACAACCACCACCGGATCTCCATCAGAGCATATTGCTCCTATACTATTTCAGCCAGTGGCTGGACTGGTCTCCATCTGAAGTACTAAAACAACCCCAAAACAGCACCAAAACGGCTGAAATCACAAACAGCACTAAACATGTTATATAATAAATACTGCTAAACCTTGAACAGTGTAATAGTGAGCAATGCCAGTAAAGCACAAGAAAAGTGCCGGAAGAGTAAGAATCTGTTTAAACAGCACACAATTGCCTAATATCAAACGATTAGCAGCATGTGAGCTGAAGGTCTCACACCACAAAACTGCAATTCTTCCAGAAAGTCTTCAGGATCTTAACAACCGCGGAAAAGTGAGAACCATAACAGCACTTTGCAGCAGGAGTTGAAGGAATATGGTAGAAGAAAACATGGTAGCAGAAGAGCAACAGGTAAAAACGATCACTTGAGAGAAACTGAAGTGCGAGGGCTGTGCAAACCATGTAACCTAAAGGTTTTCAGTTGTTCCAACCAAAAGGCAAGACCATACTTCTCTATGGCAGAGCACTTAGGCTCACCTTTAGGAGGGAGCAGGGCTGTGAGTGAAGTACAATTAGTCCACACAGTTAGCCAAAAAAAACAACACACTGGTATACTGAAAGAGTACACTGAAGTAATTCGCATACACCACACACTATGACTTGGTTCAATTAAGTATTTAAATTAGGCAAAACATCATACTGCAAATATCCAATGTATGAGTGTTAATTAAGGCACAACACAAGAAGGAGCAAGTTCTGCAGCAGATGGGGCAAAAAGGACACTGTGGCAGAACAATGACGGGTGCCTTGACAACCCTGTGCAGTGCCAGTCTAGACCCTGGTCTGCTGAGTAGGAGACTGAAATAAGGGTCGGGCTTAAGACTTCAAGTTAAATATCTATTGTTGGTAGAGAAGACACCTCTGTATGAGGAGCATGTCCCGGGACACTTCTGCATCACTGTGAGAAACCTCAGGAAAAGCCTTAAATTAGCTACATGGTTGCAAACAGAGTGCCAATGGGCTTTGACCTAGCAAAACATTATGGGCATGCCCAAGTATCACCATTACACCACCATTACAACCACCATTTAAGGCATTGCATTCTGTATCAAAATCTAGGCTTCAGTATGAAGAGTAAGTGGAACATGCAGCAGGTGGCCAAAGCAAGTAGCTCCTAACACAGGCATAGTTTCCACGGTTCCAACAGCAGTGGATCTACCTAGAACTACAACACAAGGAGCATCACCCGGACGGACCTTTAAAGGAAGGTCTTCCCTGTTAAGTTCAGGCAGGCCTCCTGATAAGCGTTGTACCAGGCCTTTTTACGCATTTAAATCTTTTAAATACAATACTTTTTTATCTTTCTGTGCGTACCATTTATGCACCAGTTGAGAGCAGAGTTCAGTGCAAAGGGCAGGTGACTTGACATAAACCCAGAGCACATCTTTTGATCCTTATCTGGATGGGGGACATTGCAGGCCATGAAAGAGCTTTTGTCAGAAACATAACAGAGAGATGTGGAATGGTTTCTTTCTGTTCAACTTCTGTGTTTTAGGTCTGCAAATGCTCATCGAGTGGGGCATAATGCATGCATATTTATTTTCCTAGTATCAGAGCAGTAATAAGATGGAAACCTTAATTACAATTGGGAAATATCCTTTTAGCAAACAAATGATGCTCATCAGTGAATGCATGTTTGCATTGCAAACTTATTTTTGGAAGTTAATGTATTCGTTGCATTTATTATCAAGATGCATCTTTGTAGTGTGTTCATGCACATTCATGTGTGGGAGAAGCTGTTTCACGAATATAATAACTTGTTTGAAGCCAGACTTACTTGTTAAACAACTGTTTGTTTTTCCCCCGCAAGAAATGCAATGCGCCAACACATCTCATCACTTGCGCCCAAAAGAGTAGCAGCCCAATCCACAAGGGACACATGAATGGGCCATTTTATATGCGCGCCCATACAGATGGTCTTTTTCACTTCCTTGATCAGATAAAGTGGCATTTCTGCCAATTTAAAATCGCATCACTCATTTCCAAGCAAGATGCACTTTTAAATGTGCAGAAATTGTAGGCAACCGTTCGCGCACGGGATGTGGGGGTACCACTGCATAACAGGGTCTTTCCTGACCCTATCATGCATTTCTTTTAAAGGTATGAACCGCTGCTGTGTCGCTTGCATTTCTGTTCCTCAAACAGGATAAAAATGCATTTTTTTGGGGTCGCATTTTACAGTGGCTCTCTATTAAAACAGTTTGGAAAGTACTCCCACCTCAAAACCTTATCTGGGTCACGGATGAATATGTTATGTCTAGTTTAAACGTACATTAAATGGTCAGCGGCAGCAAGGCCGTTGCTCAAGGATGAGTGATTGTCTTTACACACATCCTAGGTGTCCCCTTTTTTTAAATCTTCGAGACTAAACTTCAAACATAGGGACAATCCAGGTAGGCATTTCAAATTTTTATGTAGCACTTCATGCAAGACTCTCCAACTTCTAAGCACTGTGATTATTATTAGCTCCGTCAATAGTTTACTGACCCATGAAAGATGTAAGGGTAACTCGGTCAGCCAGCACTTGACTGCGGGATTAGATATACGGCCTGATTATGACTCTGGTGGTTATTTAGTGTTAAATCTACCAAATTGCTGCCAAATGTGCTTACCGGCGCCCCCACTTAGTCCTGTGGGTTTACCACGTGATTACAAGTGGTGGAAAAGTGGTGTGAATCCCCATTTTTGATCCATGGTGACTTTAGCAGGATTACTGCTGGTTGTAATGAGGCCAAATTTTAGACGTAAAGTGGCAGATTTACCTCAAGCATGATACTGTAGGAAATCCTCCACTTCAAGGTCAAACCTATAGTTTGACGGTGCTGTAAAAATAGTGATAATTCTGTTAGCACAAAAAAGTGGTGATAATGAAATTACCACCCGTTTATTCCTGCACCGCCTTACTTGTCACGAGGCACATAAATTGCAGCATTGAGCACGTGCCTCTCTGTGTATCGTATCACAAAACTGGCATAACATTAAGTATTAGTAGTTCAGTAAATGATTGTTGGTCATCAACAGACAATTCTGCTATCAAACCTTAAAACACAGAACACTAGTCATGTTGGCTTTACTGTGTAATTGGCCAGGTTTGTTTGTGTCTTAAAATTAAAATATATACAGAACAGATCAAAATGTGCACACCTTTGTAGTGGAAAAACAAAAAGGCATATTGAGTAACTTTCTGTCTGTAATAAAAACATCCCATTCTGCCAGATGCTTTAGTAAGTGAATCAGTTGTAGAGTGGCTGGGATTTGGTACACAAATCATTTGTTCTAAAGTTGCATTACTTCTAATTCCGTTTTACAACAATTCTATGTGGTGATTTCCTGATTCTGGAAGCAAAGTTAACCTTTGTATTTGAACTGGTCACTAACAATGCTATATTAGTTATATCCATCAGGAGATCGCACTGCAGAGGCAATTAACGTTTCCTTTTCTATGTGGGTGGTGCTCCCACTGCTGCTATGCTATTCCTGTTCTATGTGGGGAGCTTGGATTGCAAAGGCCACTGCTGGGCAAGTTCTTTGTGATGGGAATTCGAACTGCTGAGGCCTATTCTGTTCCTGTTCTGAGAAAGTCTAGCTTGCCTTTCCGAGGCCCATCATTTACCTGCTCAGTGTGAGGGTTCTTGCAATGCTCCATCACATGCAGCAGTCCTTTCTCTATAAGAGTGGAACGTCTAACTTCTGTGATGGATGACTTATCTAAGGTATTCTTGTACTGTTAGGCCCACAACATTCCTGTTCCACGTGAGTGAGCAAAGTATGATCCACTGAGGTCTGTGGCATACCTTTTCTGTATTAGGCATGAGGAGAGCATGCTCCCCTACAATGTTTCAACTGTTCTATGTAAGGGGAGCATTACTGCAGTGACCCATTCCTTAGCTGCTCTCTGTGTGGGTATCTTCTAACCTTGCTTTACCTGCACTGATCCACTCCACCTGTTCTACATGATGAATGGTTGTATTGCTGTTGCCCAGGTTCATTGTTTCTGTTTGTGTGAGGCAAGCGTTAACGGCTTATGCTGCTGTTGTACATATTCTTTGCATACAGGGGAAGCTCACAGTGCTAGAGCTCATCCATTGCACTGATGATGTTTCTTCTAAAGCACCATGCTTAATTGCGAGAGAAACCTCCTTTTCTGCCATGTGAAGTGCTGCTGCATGATGATTTCCATACATTTCTTTTTTTATGCATCAGCTGGATGTCGAATACGTTTTACGCTCGTGTGAAGGGAAAAAAACCTCATGTTTACTCCCTTGAAATGGCATTTACTCTCAAAGTTTAAAAATAGGGAGTATCATACTCTCACCTCAAAATCGTATCTGGAGCACCGAGTCCAGGTTTGTTAAACTTTAATTCATTGTCTGATGCACTCGATAACATATATTTATTTATTGCTTGCTTGTTAGGCGCTTATACAATAAGAAAATACTGTTTTAAAGCCCCCAAAGGGCAGGGAGGGATAAAAGGTGGGAAATACATTACAACACAATATTTAAGAGCAGGGGGGGAGAAGAGGGAGAGGGACGAACCTACTATGCCTTGTAAGTATTCAGAACGTGCAAGTGCAGAAAGGAAGAGGGAAGAGAGGGTAAGTCCTGGAGAGTCCGAGCTCGTGGGTGAGCCATAGACGAAGTGCTAGGAATGTTAAGTGAGAGTATGTGTTTAAATTGTTTATCTAGATCGGAGGTCAAATGCTGATTCTGTTTAAAAGAGGCCACATTGGTTGGGGAAAGTGAATGAATTTTTTTTGCAAAATTAAATATGTCTAATTAATAACTACCTGGTGAATTCGTTTTTTTCAGGGTGTGATGGTGTTGCACTACAAAGAAAATGTGTGTGTCTTGACTTACTACCAAAAATGACAAGCACGAGTGTCTGTGTCGGGAGCCGGTTTGTCATTTCTTTGTTGATTTGTTGTCCCCAGCTCCTGGACATTAAGGGACGTCCATCTAGTATTGGAGAAATACACCAAGGGGCTCAAATCTCCCATATCAGTAACCTGTCCACCTCTTAGACAGTTTACTGTAAAAATATCACAACATGATCTGGTCAGAATCCTCACATTTTATTCAGCAATTTTCCATTCCATGCAATTGAAGATCTGCTAGAAACTGCTTTAACTCGGGAGATACTTCCATTCTCCTAACTGGGACTTTCACTTCCATTCTCCTAACTGGGCCTTTCAACAAGGTTAAGGAAGGCTAGCTCAGGGGCAATGCATTTGTCTTGGAAGCAAGACAACCCAGCGTAACACAGGTTCGCAACCCAATCCCGCGCTTAGACTCCACTCATTGGTATTAAGCGCGTTATGAAAGAACAATTATAATTATAAGGCCTGGGTGACAATCACCAGAGTTTACGTAATGATGGTCAACGTGTTTGGACATAGAATACAGACAAGCCTCAGTTAGAGACAAGTAATGTCTCCTGCCAAAGCAATTTTCATTTCTGAAAGACTATGCACATCTACCCAGTTAATAACTTTACAATTGGACATCTATTTATAATTTTGCCAGCTTTTTCCAAAAACGCAATGGGAACTACCAATCAATCAGAAGAGCTTATCCGCTTTAACTTCATCAACTAACTAATCCAATTTTGCAATTGCATTTTCGAGGGTTCGCAAAATCTACTAGCATTGGCGAGTAGTTTTTATGAAGGGTGAGTACCCTTTACATCATACCTGACCTTGCTATCGAGTATGGGGATGTTAGAAACTTATTTTTCATTTACTGCAAACACACTTTGTTTGCAGTAAATGGTAAACAAACACAGGTTTCACTGTGCATGCTTAACAGCATTACACCACATATGAAGTGTGCTTATGGCAACATGCACCATTTTACAAAAAGCACTGGTAAATACTTTGTCACCATTCACCTTGGGGCAAGTGCCTTTCACTTAGGTAGAGTATGTAAACCAAGGAACTCGCCCCGTTGGTCGGCTGGTATTTTTAAGAATTTGCAAGGCCTGATTTTCCTTCCACAGTCGCCAATAAGGTCAGTTTATTCTTACTTTGAGTGATTCACTATGGACTGGGGCCGAATAGCATATAGTTTGTGAACTATTCGGCCGAAGCCGAATATGACGCCGAATAGTTGCTTCAATTAATAAATCATGTTCCAAACTAGGAAACAAAATAAAAAAAATCACACTTATTAAAAAAAGCAAATACAGCACCATTTTAAATGCATTCGATACTTGTATTTGTCTTCATTGTAATCAATGCAGCATCTTTATTTAAAGTAAAAAAGCAGATTTAACCTTCATTGACTGATTGCTCCAAGTAGGTGTAGGGTGTTATCTCTTTGCGTGGTCTGGGGAGGTGGGAGGCCATGCAGGCATTTATGTTTAGTAGGGATGGTCAAGCAGAATTCCAGGTAGGGGATTTGTGTTGTTAGGGTGGGAACGTGGAATGCCATGCATGGTATTTGTGTAAGGGGCTCGCAGGGCCCAAGTAGGAAATTTGTGGAGGTGTTGGGGAGGTAGGATGCCAGTAATGGGGGCTTGCACTGTATGCCGGCAGAGTGTCAGCAATGGTGTCTTTGGTTCTAAGACTTACATGCTAATTTTCCCGGTTCAGCCCACGTTTGCCCCTTGGAGCCAAGCCAGACTCCAAGGCTCAGCCCGACTTGGCCCATCCCAGAAATTCTCTGGCTCTCCCAACCCTACATCCTACAAATTCCACCAACGGAGCATAGCCCTCTGATTGCCTCATACAGAGTCCTCACACCTATCTTCACCCGCTGTCACACACTGGCCCACGTTGGAACTAGAGAGATTACCCAACACACATTCCTCTGAGAGGCCGGTCAGGTGGGGGCATATTACTCTGCCTAACATAACTCAGCCCTGCTAGTCTCCACTACCTATTGTGAATTATTAAATGTTTCTCCATGGGCATGGTCCATAGAAACAAATGCTGCTCACTTTTCACGTATCCTCACCACTCCTTCTCGCCAATACACAAACATATGCACCTTATCATTCCTGATAAAATATCAGATAATGTTAAACTCAGAACTCAAGTCCTTAAACAAAGAAGAGGGGGCTCTATGACATACGCAATGGGAAGTGACATGAAAGTAACTGAATGTATCCTAAAGTGAAATAAGCACATTTCTTCGTTTGTCTTTTCCAACTGAAGAAAATGCAAATTGCATATAAACAGTCGCCAAAAGAAAAGATGTTCTTGTATTGTTGCAGGCTAAGTATAAAATGTGAGCACCTTTCATGTCTAAGAATATGTAACAAAACATACCCTAAAGAGAAAATTACAATCGAAGATATTTTACAGCAGTGTGATAGCAATTTGTTTGGTTTGGTGTCTGGTCTAATTCTATTCGGTTTTGCAAACTGAAGTCTATATTTGCCTTCCTGGGGTCTTGTTGCATTGTATTCAAATGAGAATGACAAAGTATTCGTCAAGAGCCAAACAGCTTTTTTTCAGCTGGAATTTGAGTGAATACTTACTCGAAGCCGAAGTTCGGTACACCCCTACTATGGAACATAAAAGACTTTCCAAATGTACAATACAAATACAGGTGTGGTTGGACGACCCGCCACAAGAACAGGTGAGCATAGCATTCCATGTGAGCAAACTGAACATATACATAATGGTTCAATACACTTAATTCACGCACAGGTTTATTTTACACAAATATACAATTTGTTCTGCTGTTTCATCTCTACCCTACATAACCTGCACCTTCTAAAGAAAAAGAGAACATTCAACCAGGCAAGTAAAAAAGAAAAGATCAGGCGCGCACTCTAGTTCCCAGTCTTTTTAATCTTTAAACTAGTAATAACAGGGTTGGATCCCATAAAATGTTAAAAAATATACCAGGGTGAAATCCCAACTGCCAGTTCAAATGCACAGTAGTTCTGCTCCTCCAAGTACTTTCTAGTCTCCAACTCTCTTCAGGGAGGCTGTGTTTCTTTTCGGCTGTTGCCAATTGCTTTTTTAATTAGTCTCAAGGAATTCTGGTCCTTGTAGTGATGGCACAATGTTTTGTTCAGGAAACCAGGAACTAACTCCCCTCCAAACACACACATTTTACCCAAAATTGGAGAGGGAGGAAAACCATGATTATGGTTCACCAAATGGGATTTAAGCCTGGTATATTTTTTGAACATTTTGTGGCAGTTGGGATTTAACCCTGGTATTTATTTTGAACATTTTGTGGGATCCAACCCTGTTACCACTTACATTTGGGATTTAACCCTGTTATTTTTTTAACATTGCTGGGATCAAACCCTGTTTTTACTAGTTTAAGGATTGAAAAGACTGGGAACTAGAGTGCACGCCTGGCCTTTTCTTTTTTATTCAACCAGGCAAGTCTGCTGTTCCTGACACCCAATAAAAGTTGGAATACCATGAAAGATCATTGTTCACGTTTGTTTATTTAGAAAAGGTAACAATAAATCAAGCTTAAACCTCTTATGTTTCAAATCAGACCCCATACCAGATATTGCTTTTGTTTTTCTAAACAGAGATTTAAACCAAGAACCAGACAAGTCCCTCTTCTCCATAAAATCCTCCAGTTCCCATTTCACGGGATTCAATCGGGAACGGGCAATCAAGTTGCTCAGAGAAAAAGGCATCAGCTTCTGAACTGTCAGAGCAGGTAGTGCTGGGTCATCTCAATTCATAACGGAGTATAAAAGGTGGTCTGTAGCAATTCCTTTAGTTGAGATTTAAATAACCGTCAGCTATAGAGGCAAAGTCTCTGAGACACTGGTAGGTGTTTCAAACTTTAACCGTCCAGTCCTAAGAAATGTATCTCTTGGCAGGCACATTGACAGATGTTGGCACAATCTTGACATCACTGGCCCTTCATAATGGGGCAATAGATAAAGCAACAATGCTCTACATAACTCCTAGGTAGCACCGATGAGCCTCTTTACCTTTTGCTGAATCCTAAAAAGATGCTTAGTCCCAGGCATGTTAGAATCTAGCCATAAAACTAGGTTGCAAAATGATCTCAATCGCAGTGCCCATACCCACGGCTTTAGTTTTTTTTTTATCTGGGCCGATTCCTAATCATTAGCTACACAATGCTCAAAGAGGGCGCTTAAACATCTTTAAAGCCCCACCCAGCTGTGATCTAGTAACAATATCATCTAGTTACTCAACATGGGAAGAACATTTTGAGTATCAAACTCTGCAGGGAAGACGGATGTAAAGATTAAAGCGCATGTTCAAAAAACAAATAACATATCAATGCCAATACAAATACCAGGGATGGGTGGAAGGGAGCAAGAATGCAATTGCATTTCAGATGTCAATGACTCTTGATGACTGCCCCGTTGCATTCTCTCTCTAACCAGTGAGAAACATGAAAGTGTCTCCCTGGCTAAACCCCGGGGATCTGTCATCTAGGTGACCAGGACACGACCATCGCTATTGGACCAAGTTCCTGGGGGTGGACCAGTGAGGGTGGATCACCTTGATAGGGGCAGGGGTGGTGGGGTCCTCGGGGAGTGGGACACCGATGGGTGAGACGTGGTACCATCACGGGGAGGATAGTGAGGGGAACGAAGTCCCTGACGCTTTTATAAGCTACCCCCGGTTATTATCCCCTTTACCCAGTGAATCTTCCTTACCCACAGGTAAAACCAACAACTCATTTACATCTGGTAAAACAATTAAAAACCGCAACTCCCAGAATTCCTGCTATCCTGTCTTCTATTCTAATACTCCCAACTATTCTTCTTCTCGTCCCTTTAATTATTCTTTTCTGAACTCCCGGTCCTCTTCTACCAAACCCTATCTATCTCACCCTTCTGAGTTTGTCGAAAAGCCTTTTATGAGTTGGGATGAAAAACGGACTACGGTTAAAACTGTACTTGACATGTCCTAACCCAAGGGTCAGGCAGAGTCAGGCAATTGACCATAGTCGCACACACCCGACGGCCCTTTCCTTTCCCCACAGGGACAAAAGGTGGAGCAAAAGAACACAATACGAGCACAGCAGCCAGCACAACGGCACAGCTGACCAGGCACAGCAGTTCAAGAGAAGGAGAAAGGCTCTGGGAATCAAGAGGGTGGCGAGGAGAGAAGCGGCCTTGCCCTTTTCGCCACAGGTCCGCAGAACCTTCGTGGAAGAGGACATAAGACTGCGAACAATTGCACAAGTGTGTTGCAGCATATGTCAACGGTACACAGGGCAAGCCTACGCCGATAAGCAGGAGCACGAGAAGCTCCTGCAGCCGTGGTACCGGCCTTGACGGCCTTGACTCCAGTAAAGAGGAAAGCCAAGCGGTTCATCACAGCCGGTGAGTCGAGGGGGAAATCGATAAGAACCAGGCTGTGTTGAATGAGAACCGCAAAGTGGCAAGTTTGGACAAAATGCCTATCCTTTAGCTCAACTCCTGGCATGGAGACAAGTTAATCGACAGCGTAATCGACAGCGGAACATCCCATGAGCCCGAAGCTCGATTCTGGGCGAAAATCGGAGCGGGGAAGCCCCTGTTTGCCTGACTGCTAAGGCCCTCCCTGGACCCAGACCCAGTCCCCAAAATGGCAACCAAGGCAGGGCGCCGGGCCGGGGAGCCGGAGACCGCTGCGGAGGCGCCTCTCTACCTGCATTGATCCTCCCCGACTGAGACCACGGTGGGTGCCTTACACCTCTTCACCCTGCGATCGCCGGAGCGTCCCTGTCCGGGTGCCTCCGGAGCCCTGGGGCGCCTTGGGGGGGGACCTCCACTAACCCTCCCACCTCCGCAGACTTGACTGCAGCTGGGGCTGGACCTCTACCTTCCCTCTTCACCGGCTCACCAGGCCGCTGGCCCCAACACTCCACCACCGCTAACCAGCCGCAGCTGCCCCTGGGGAGCCTCATCCGACCCGGCCTACAATCCTGCTGCCGGAGTGTGCGGAGGGGACTGCCCGCGGCCAGGAAAAGCATCGGGGGTTACGGGAGCCCTATACCCTGGTACCCCGGCGGCACGGGCTCCAGCTGACTCTCCGCCCTGACCACTTCTGAGGCTGCTCTACCTGGGGGGTCTCCGAAGCCTTGTTACGCCACGGTGGGCCCGAACCCCCCGCCAACGCAAACCCAACACCAACTAAGGCACCACCTCCTCCTAACCTGCGCTCCCCCATTGCAGGCACCAGGCCTGCCGGCCCCAGCATCCACCAGGAGCCCAGAGTGACCCTGTAGTGTAGCGGCCCCCCAAGACCACCCTCACTCGGGTTCCTGCATATCTGAAGAAAATTTGGGGAGCTCTCTCCCTCCACTACACTCCACTGCCACCGGCTGAAGTGAGGCCCCTGGCCCTGACCCATCATCCCAGCCTGATCTAGCCTAGCCCTCGAAACAGCCTGGTCCCACCCACCACTGACATTACGATCAAGCGACAAGAGGCCTGACCAACACTGCAACCACCGCAGAGGAAACCAAGCCACCCATTCACCTGAGCTAGGTGCCCCCCACTAACTCAGCAGGGGGGGGCCCAACATACCGCCTCACCGAGACCAGTGCACCAAGCTGGGGGAAGTGGGAGGCCCACTCTGCTCCTGCCCCATAACACGGAGAACCGCCCTTAGTAAAAACCTCCGAGCGACACCCACTTGATAGGACAGCTACCCAGGCACTGAAATGTCTAAGCAGAAGGGCCCAAAATCGGCAGACATAGCCAACCTGCTCCTAGCAGACATCAAGACGGAGTTCCGCAACTGTATGTCGGAGGTCACGACTAAGATACAGGGCCTGGATGGTCATGTAGAGGAAGTGGAACACAGGGTTGGGGACACAGAAGACCAGGTCATGGAACACTCAGCCCAGATCGCAGAGCTGCAACAAAAACTCCAATCTCTGGAGGACAATACCGAGAACATTCACCGGAAACAGGAAGACTTGGAAAATAGGGCCTGCAGGAATAACACCTGCATCAGGGGGGTTCCCGCCCCGATATCGGACCAAGCCCTCCCTGCCTACATCGGGGATCTCTTCCAAACCCTCCTCCCAGACTGTGATAAGTCACTGCTCCTCCTGAACCGCACTCAGACTGCGAGATCGCAGGAGTACCCCGACGACCGCTACCCCTGAGGTGATCACCAGAGTCCACTTTTTCACCATGAAACAAGAATTTATGATGGCCAGCTGCTCACAGGGGAACCTTACATATCAGGGCGCCACGATACAACTCTATCAAGACTTAGCCACCTCAACTGTTTAACGTCAGCAAGCCCTACGACCGCTGACTACTTTCTTGCAGGATCGAAAGATCAAATATCGGTGGCTTTACCCGGCCCCGCTCCAGTTCACATTTGAGGGACAGGCAAGGGTGATCCATGCCCTCGAGGAAGCCTGTGGCATTATGGGGGGGGTGAGGCCTCGACCCCCAAAGAAGACCTGACGGACTCCCCGGCAGATAAACCACGCAGCTCAACGTCAAGGTCACAGCACAGTCGCTGGATGAAAGTCCCGAAAGGAGGGAAGCTCCCCGCCGCACACGACCAATAACTAACTGTCGATTTTCCATACTGGAAGCTATACTCTCGGCACCCGGGCGTCCCACGCAATGCCCCAGCCGAGTGGATGGACAGTCACTCTGGCATGAGGCTCTTTAGGTCTAGTTTGGTTGACTTTATGTTTTTGCCTTTTGTTGGGCTGGGCTCCTTCCCGGCCCTCTGGGTTACTGGGCCACGTTTGGCCCCGGTTGGGGTAATGTTAAAACCCGGCTACAGCTGACCTGCATCTACTACACTCCACTGGAAGACTCCCGCCAGCGGCCGTTTAATTCCCCCCCTATACGCTAATTCCCCCCCTATACGCTATATCTCTTTGAATGTATGGGGCCTGAACTCCCTTGTAAAACGCAAGTCCACCCTCCGCCGCTTGCAAGACCTCCAAGCTTCGGTAGCTTTCCGCCAGGAAAAACATCTCCTAGCGGAAGACTTCCCTAGGCTACGATGCCGGGCATTCCCAACTCAATACCTGGCCTCGGGAACCAGCAAAAAAGGAGGCACAGCGATCCTGCTGGCTAAAGGCAACCCCTTTAAGGAGAAAGGGACCCTACGGAGCTGTAACGCTCACCTGATTCCCGCAGAGGCGCCGGTCTTGACTGGGTGAATGCCGTATCTTCAAAGGTGATGTGTAACACACGGTTGGCTCTTTGGGCTGGACCTCTGTGCACTGTATGTCTGACTCGAAGAGTAAGATGTCTGCAGATAGAAAATATGGGATTAATGAACTGGGGTTATTGGGTGCCTCTCTCCTCTTCCCTTTCTCTTCTCCTGTAGAACCCCAAAGGTTAACACCCTCACCTTAGGTAAGTGAACGCCGAGCTCTCCATCTGCCTCGGGGCAGGGTGCCGTAACCAGTTTCTTCACTGGATAAGGGTGCAGGCCTCTTGACCTCAGAGGACTGCTGTCCGTCGTTAACTGCACGAACGGTAAGTTCTGGGCACTTCAAATGTCTTAAAAGTCTTTTGTAATGATATCTCTTGTTTTGCAGGGTTCCGGCGATGGCGGATGGCGGGCTGATGAGAGTTGAGGATCGAACCCGCGTGAGGAATAGCAGCGCCTGGAAGCACGTAAGTAAGCACTTGTAGCCTGCTTCACGATGCGCACTAACTGTCCCTTTTATCTTGCAGGTACAAGTTCGGAGCTTTAGAGAAGCTGAAGGGTGCTGGAATACCCACTGGATTCGGCGTGGGAAGGAGTAATGGCACGTGAGTAATAAATTGCCCAATGTCTTTAAACGCACCTTCTTTTGTCTTTCAGATGCGGGATGCAGCGCCGAAGGCCTCCGGAGCGTGCGAAGAGCTGGTAAGATTTTGTCTTTCAGATGCCGGAATGCAGTGCGAAGACCTCCGGAGCATGCGAAGAGTAGGTAAGCCTTTGTCTTTCAGATGCCGGAATGCAGCGCGAGGCGTTGGTGACAGCCGATGGACCAGGTAAGAGATGCGCTGCCACTGAAGACCGTAGTGCTAACCTGTTCTTTCTTTGTCTTTACAGGTGCTGCTGAAGACTGGATTCCAGGATGGTAAGCCTTTGTTCCCTTAGGCCCAGGATCAGAAGCAGAAGACACGATGAGCATTCTGCTGCAGAGAATGCAGAATAACGCAAAGCAAGATTCATCCATCGGGTGTGGTTTAAATAGCCTCCTGTAGTGCTTAGATGTCTCCTTCCACAGCCACGCCTAGGTAAGAAAAGAGTTCCTGCTTTCCAGAAGAGTTCCAGTGTTCTGAACCTAGAGAGTGGCTCCTGCCCCACCCAACAGGAAAAGTAGTCCCAAACAGAAGAGGATCAGGGGTTCAACTGGCAGGTAAGTAAGCAGCATGGTCTGCTGCAGGTAAGTCCATCCAAGCATTATGAGCCCGGCGCTTCCAGCGCTGGGACTGGGCATCTTTATGAGCCTGGTGCCACTGGCGCCAGGACAGGGTCCAAAAGGTCCCAATTGGGACTGGCTGGCACTCGGAACCGGGGTTATGGGTCTGCTTCCAAGGGAGTCGGGCAAGTCCTGATCTTTTGGAAGCAGAGATCATGACAGGAGCCCAGATGGCAGATTCCTGGCGGTTAAAGGGGCCAACTCCATACACTGATCGCGGTCTATGCGCCAAACGACGTCAGGAGGCCTTCTTCGCAGAACTGGAGTCGTCCCTCCTTGCCTTTCTCGAGAGCCAGGTGGTCCTGGGCGAGGATTTCAATGTGGTCCCCAAGCCCCTGCTGGACAGAACGGGAACTCCATCACCCAGGAACTTCAAGATTGCCCTAAGCCTCTGCCACCTGTTCAGAACCCTGCGGGTGGTGGACACCTGGAGGGTCCTCCATCCGGACACAGCAGATTACTCATTCTTTCTCCCATGTCCACCACTCCTCATCCCGAATTGACCTGATCCTAGCAAGGGCGCAGCTCCTGCAGTTCACAGACGAAGTCGAAATTGGCACAAGGGTTCTGTCCGACCATTCCCCGATCCTTCTCACTGCAAGGATCTTTGACCCGGACCCCCCTGAAAGACGCTGATGGTCCTTATATGAGCCGATGTTGCATGATATGGCGGTCCGAGACGCTATATCCAAAGCGATCAAGAACTACTTTAAGGAGAACCCTCCAGACCTCACCCCAACAGCTACAAGATGGGAAGCCATGAAGGCCGTAATCAGAGAGGAAGAAATAGCCCAAGCTGCAGCATACAGGAAGAGGCGAGCCGTGAGAAGGAGCCAGCTGGAAGGGGAAATAGCTGAGGTAGACTCGATCCTGAAGAAGAAAGGCCGTAATCAGAGAGGAAGTAATAGCCCAAGCCGCAGCATACAGGAAGAGGCGAGCCGTGAGAAGGAGCCAGCTGGAAGGGGAAATGGCTGAGGCAGACTCGATCCTGAAGAAGAAATGGTCACCCAAAGCAGCCAAACTGGTGAGGTTAGCCCGCACGAAACTGGAGGCTCAATATGCTGAGTACATGGCGCAGTCCCCAATTAGGACAAAGCAGAGCTATTATGTAAATGTCAATAAAGCTAACCGATACCTGGTGAGCAAATTAGCCTGAATCCGCCGACGAAACCACATCATCGCCCTGAAGGACCCGGAGGGCAGAACGCGGTATGGGGAAGAGGCTAAACTACAAATAGCGGCAGCCCACCTAACCAACCCTCTGACCTCTGCCCACAGGCTCTCCAGGAACAATTTATAGCGAGCGCCGAGCTACCGCAGCTCTCTGAAATGGACAGAACCACCTTAGAGGCCCCAATTACGATCGAAGAGGTAGAGAAAAAAAACTCAAGTCCTTGAAGCCCAGGGCCCCTGGCCCAGACGGCTTCCCGCCCAAGTTCTACAAACTCTTTTGTCCCTTGCTTCTGAACCCACTGACTGAGCTTTTCAACTCCTTCCGGGACACGAGCTCCATAGCCCCATCTATGCAGGAGTCCACTACAATCATGCTCCTGAAGCCAGAAAAGACCCAAAAGAATGCTCATTGTATAGACCGATATCGCTTCTTAATGTGGATGCAAACGCATACTCAAAAGTATTGGCGAACCGGCTGGCCCGAGTCCTACAATCTATTATAGACCAAGACCAGGTGGGATTCATCAGAGGCAGAAGCACCGTGGACAACATCCTCCGAGCACTTAATCTCATCGAAGTGGCGACCCAAGACCAACGGGCCTGGCAGTCCTGACCCTGGATGCCACCAAAGCCTTCGATAGGGTGGACTGGAACTTTATGCCGCTCACATTGGAGGCATTCCGGTTTGGCCACGCATTTCAAAGGATGTTGTTGGCTAACTACAAAGCCCTGAAAACATCACTGCAACTTAACCAAAAGACCTCAACCCAGATCCCGCTCTGATGTGGGACAAGGCAGGGCTGCCCGCTCTCTCCGCTGATCTTTGCCCTGGTCATGGAACAGTTTGCCCAAAGGACACGGTCTACGACGAAATCAATGGGCTGGATATAAACGGGGAGCAGTTCAAAATCTCCTTGTATGCAGACGATGTGATGATCTCCATCACCAACAGTCAGGCCTCACTACCTGCCGTTCTAAATGAACTGAAAGCATTTGAACAAGTAGCGGGATTTCAGGTGAACTACTCCAAATCGGAGGCACTGCGCATCAATTTGGGTGCCCCCTCATAGCCACCATTCAAGCACTCTGCCCATTGACATGGAGCTCGGACTCATCAGCATACTTAGAGATACGCCTCACAATGGACCCGAAAAGGCTATACGCAGCCAACTTTCCCCCCCATTCAAGGAATTGGAGAATGACCTGCAACGCTAGGACAGCCAAGAAATCTCCCTGCTGGGGCGGGTCGCAGCATGCAAGATGAACTTCCTCCCCAGATTGCTGTACCTGTGCTCCGCTCTCCCAGTTTCCCCTCTGAAACAAGCCCTGGAGCAACTACAAAAGAAGCTTGCAAAATTTGTTTGGAAGGGTCACAGGGCTAGTATACCAACGAAAGCCATGACAGGAGCAGCTAAATGGGGGGCCTGGGTCTGCCCAACCTCACAAACTACTACTTGGCAGCCCAACTGGTGAACGCTTCCACCTGGGCGGAACAAGAAGCCCCCGTGAAGTAGGCCCGGATCGAGCAAGCTAATTGTCAGCCGCAGCTACACTCCCTACTGCACATCCCAGGGGCCTTCCAGAGCCACGGACCACGGATGCTAGCAACTACCAAAGCAACTCTAGAGGCAAGGGCATGGGCCCGGCGAAGGAAGAAGCTGTCATGATGCCTACCCCCGGGCATCCGGATCGAGTCCATCAGCCCGGAAGCAGGCATCCAGATACTCATTAAAACCCCAACAGCCCCGGCTGGGGGCTGTTTGGATTCAGTCCTGGCGCCTTAGGCGCCAGGCTCATCATAGAAATCAGTCCTGGCGCCATAGGTGCCAGGCTCATAGACTTTACATACCTTATGCAGACCATGCTGCAAATGAGTCCAAGCCAACGTGAGGCCTGGATGGGACTATTTTATTACAGGGACTATTTTATACTCGGGTGTGGTTCTGGGGAACTTCTTACCTGGGACTACTTTGCAGGCTATTTAAACCACGCCCGAACAGCAGCTCATGCTTCGTGTTATTCTGCATCCAGCAGCGTAACGGTCACCGTGTCTGCAAGTCCGCATCCAGTCTTCTGCCACGCCCGCCTCGAATCCGGAGCTCCTAGACAAAAGGAAAAGAAAGGAGAAGAGGTTAGATCACGGACATTATTTGATTCCTTACCTGATTCGGACCCAGCACATCTCCGAGCCTGGAAACGACATTATTTCAGCACGCGTCGCTTCGCCAGCAGCAGCGCCGCGTTATACTCACCAGTCCACCGCATCTTTCAACTCGGCGCTGCCTCCATCATTTTCTTCATCGAAACCCAGCACCTGGGGGGAAAACAAAAGGAATAACAAGGTGAGCCAAGAAAACCGACAAAGACAATCTCTTTGCCACCATAGGCTTACCTGCTTTACCACCGTAGGTATTATCCTTTATTTCGCTGCATCTGTCTATGCCGCACCTATAAAGGGAGAGAAAACATCAAGTCACAGGAGCGAAAGAGGGGGCCCTCCATCGCTTCACCGACTGCTGGGATCCAGTGTTGGACTTAATAGCAAATTCCCAGCATTGACTTTTCAACCGCGCCTGGTGAGGAACTTTTTAGGGCCCCCGGAGCCCTGACGGATCCCCAGACCATCAAGGACACAGGGGAGATCAAGATTGGGACCGCCGAGGGGAGAGAGTGAAAACATTTCAAGTATGTCGCTAACGAGGGGAGCTGTACCATTGTGGATAACTTGCTTGTCATGCTGTAACCGAAATAAAAAAGTAGTTAAAAAAAAAGTGGCAAATTTGAACCAAGGTCAATGAACTGTGAACAGGGGAGACCAGCTACAGAGAGAAACCGGCACCACGTGGGTGCTAACACGAGAGACTGTGGTCGATCCCCATCTAGGGGGAAACTACAAGTACCAGAAGGTCGTAGGAGACCTGCCAAAACAGGTCAAAGTGGTCATGCAGGAGGTCAAACAAAATCCCTGTACAATCGAAAGTCCTTGATCTGCAAACTGTTAGAAAGCAAGTGAAGTGAATCCTGCATTGAGACAAAGCAAAGAGTGAATCCCGATTGTCATTTGGGGGTCAGCGCCCAGAAGAGGGGGACTCAAGGGGTGGGGCCATCACCGAAAATAGTGGCTGAAGGGTCAGTGCCGAAAAGAAGGGAGTCCCAGGGGTGAAACCATCACTCCGAAGCATTTGTATAACGGTGTGGGATCCGAGCCCGACCGAGAGAGATCCAGGGGGTGAAGACATCATCCAAAGTGTTCTGAAGGGTCAGCACCCAGAAGAGGGGACCAAAGGGGTGAGCCATTATCACCCTGAGCAAGTGAACCCAAGAGAGAGAGAGAGGTTGAACTGTTAAAGGGACATTGTAAGACAGAAGTACATTGCCCCGCTTGTCATTTGGGGCCCGACGAGGGAGAAACCAGGAGACGAAAGAGAAGGAACTGTTCATATAATTTGTTGAGAACGACTGTGAGGGGTCTGCGTCCAGAAGAGGGGGACCGAGGTGTGAAGCCATCACCCAACGTGAACTGCAGAATAGAACTTTGTGTTTGTTGGATACATCAGGCCTTGAAGGCAACAGACTGTTTATGCAAAAAGACTTTACCATCGAAGAACCTGAACCTGGAACGGAACTGTTGACTCGTGCAGGGGGAAAGCTCGAGTGTAGGCTTTGCTCAGAGGTTCCAGCTATCCCATGCTCAAAACATGGGGAAGGAACCCCCCCCCCCCCCCCCCCCGACTACTGCATCCCGACATATTATTTAAGAACAATTCTTTATTTATTTGAACTTCTATCACACACTTCTTTTTGTATTTAGCGTAAGAACTTTGCATAGTTTTTTCTTAGTATAGGCCCCTTTTATTTTGATACAGCGCTACTAGGAATGCCTTATTTTTCATTTGATGGTCGACGCCTGTTCCCATCTTAGATTTAGGTTTAAATTAGGCGTTTTTCCACCCTGCGTTCATTGTTCAATAAACACCCTTGAAGTGTGACCACTTGAGTATTTACTGTCGTCTCCATGAGTTCCTTACAAACCCAACCTGGATCTACACCCATTTCAAATTATGCTCTGACTCACTAGAGGTATCACAGAACGGTGATCCCAATATTATTTCGGGTTTATCTAATCAATGACTATTATCAGTGCATTTGTATGCATGATGTGAAAGCACACAACTATAAGGGGTAGACATTTGCTTTGTTTTTAATTGTTTTACAAAGAGGGGTCTTATTTCATCTCATACAAACATGAATAAAATGAATACAAAATGTGCCAATTGCAATGCTTGCCTACAATCAAAGACCTATAACGTATCTCCAATGACCTATACAAAACCCTGACTGTAGTCGAGCTTATGATATACAATGTACAGAAAATCAAGTCAAAATACGTGCATAGAATGTGCAAAAAACGCTGGGTGGTTTACGCATCAGTGTAAACTGAACACTTGTACTTGTGACTTTAGACCATGTGTCAACATGAATTTAACAACGGTATATGGGATGACTAAGGAAAAAGAGGCTCCGAGTTTCAGCCAGGACATAATTTCATCAAAAACTAAGACTCTGACAGCAAAGGGTGTGAGACTCTGATGTGAATCTGGCGAGTCAGTACTGTGAACGACGTATACAAAACAAAGCAAAAAGAAAAATGTGAACCATACCCTAACATAGTACACCAGACCATGGTATAGCATGGACTGAGTTACAATGAAGCATACAATTATTAACCACTAACCTACTCATCTCTAATCCCTTGCTAATATTTACAGCTCAGCCCATAGCTCATTGGTGCAAATCATTGGGACAAATTGGCCCAATTCATGAGTTTGCAAACACAGGTTGTGCAGCGTTGCTTGAAAAATGCAGGAAGTAAAGCTGCTTCTGCAATGAAGATGTGGAATGTGAAAAGTCACGTTGCTCAAAGTAGCTCCATTGTTCATGTTCTGCTGCAGGAAGCCGGCATATATAAATGTAATGTTTAGCATCTGTTTGCTGCCCTGAATCTCTGTGGAAAGGTGACAGGCAAAACATGTGTTCTCAGGAAGATTCTAGAGGTTTGGTCATATGAGGTGGTGTCTGACTGCCATGTGACATCACAGTCAGGGGCAGGCGATTCACACTTTCTGTAGGAAAACATACATCAAAGGGCAGATCACAGAGAGAGGCCTTAAAAAGGGAAGGGCAGAGAGAGTCAAAAAGGTCTCTCGGAGGGCCTGCTGCCTTTGCTGACTGCTGAGGGTCTGGTGAGTGTTTTGCTGGTTTGTCCTGCTGCAGAGGAATCAAGGTGCGCTGAGTGCGAGACAGCTGTGCTGAGTCTGAGGGAAGACAAACTATTCCTCGTTGAGTCTTCTGGTGTGAATATGTCAAGCATTTTTAAGGTGAGCATAAAGTACAAGTGAGGTGTGTGTAACTTTTTACAATTACAAACATACATAACTATTTTCATGGTTTTTGTTCACCATCCAAGAAGCATATTTCACGTAGATGAATAGAAAGCCCAAGGCTCTGCTAAAGTAAATTATATTTTTCAAGGTCATTAGATAGCAGTGTTTTGAATTGCTGTGCTAGAAGTGTAATTTAAATTTATTGTGTGAGCAAGGGTTTTATCGCGGGGCAGGTAGTTACTGTGAAGCGTGCCCACAGCTCTGTTTTGGCCTGAAGTGTGGAGTCTGCCATCACTGAAAAAGGGAAAATATGAAAGTGTGCTTTAATTTCTGTATTGCAGAAAATCTCAAAATGAACTAATTGCATTGCACGTCGTTTTATATTACTCAAACCCTAATTGCTTATAAAGCAGCTGAAATGAATTGGATCAGCTTTGGCCTATTTATTGTGTGTTCTAGTTACTTGTGATGGCATATACACAGGCACAAAGCCAAGGAGGTATTTCTACTACTTCCCATGGTAAAAAGCAATGTACACTAAAACACTGAACTGGGGCAAGATCATAAAGTGCGGATTCCCCATCTTGCAGTTTCCAGGTTACCTGGTAAATCTATTCTGCGCCCCTAGCACCAATGAAATACCACCAATAAAATACCACCAATGCAGTACCACTAAAGTGGAGAAATTGTGCCATAGCGCACACCGGGTCCAGTTGTTGGCTTGATGCTCATGATCAAGTATCCCAATACAAGAATAACGCCATATACTCCTGTGTCGTTGGGGCTCACAAAAAAAACAACATGACCCCCTTCCCCACCTATTTGTGAATATATTTAAGAACACCCCAGTCAGTTCCAGTATACCTTTACATGCCATAGCAACCACCCCACCACCTTAAAATGGAGCATACCATATGGGGAATTCATCCGCATAAGGAGGAACTGTTCCAAGTTAGAGACCTATTGATGCAGAATGTAAACGCATGGCCTTCAAGTTTAAACAACGAGGATACCCTAAGAAAATACTTGAAAGAGCGTATCATAAGGCCAGGGATCAAGATCGCTCCTCACTTTTCATATCCAATGTAGTGCCATCTACAGAAACATCTAGTAGTGAGACGTGCCTTATTCTCATCTGTGGCAAGGCATCACAGCACATACAGCAGATCATGCGCAAGCACTGGCATGTTCTACAGCTTGATGAACACGTGGGAGGAGCACTAGGCGATAGAATGAATATCACGTTCTGTTTCATTTAAAGATAATCTGGTTTCTAGCTTTATGAACCCGCTGACTTTGCCTACAGGCCAAACTTGGCTTAAAACATTAATCCCAGGTTTTATAAGTGCAGGAAATGTAAAGCCTGTCAATATGCCAGAGACACTGAACTATGTACATCCCATTTTGGCTAAAAACTTCTCGATAGGATCACGCATCACATGTGACCTCGGGTTTGTGGTTTACGTGCCCGTCTGTCCCTGTGACAAGTGGTATGTTGGGAGCACAATAGGCAAACTAAAGCTTTGTGTGCTCCAACATATCCGCGCTATCAAACATGCAGATCCAACGTATCCCATGGCTCTTCACTTTAAATCAGCTCATGATGGAAAACTAGATGGTTTTGCATATTTTGGCATATATACAGTCTCTAAGCACCCTAGGGGAGGCAACCGAGAATTGATGCTTAGACAATTGGAAACCAAATGCATCCTGAATTTGGAAACTAAAAAACCCAAAGGACACAATTTAGATGAAGAACTTTATACTTTTTGGGAACCTAGAATTTGTGGAAATATTATTAATATTTTTATATTTCTTTTGCTTCCAGTGTCTGAATCCGAGCTCCTTATCAATTTTGGTAGACTACGTTTCTGCATCTCCTAGTGTTGTTCTAACATATGGGATTTCTAGTACGAATTGTTGGCGGACCTTGTGTCTGCTCTGCTCTCCTGTGTCTCCCTTTTTGATCTCTCTTTCTGTTTACATTTATATCACTTGCACTGAGAGAACTTAGTTTTGTCTCTTACCCCTCTTAGCATTTCAATGTTTTGTTTATATTGGGAACCTATGCTGTTTGGTTGAGTTTGTTTGCTTATCCGTTATGTCTATGGGGTACCCTTATGGTTTACACTTCAGGGCGGTTTAAATATTCTAACCACACACTAGAATCCCCGTTATACCCTAGACATTCTTGGTTTTATATTTTCTACATCTTTTTAGAGTAGACCTTTTTCTCTCTTTATTATTTTTTCTATATGTTCCAATAGGAGCGTTCTATGGTTGAACGTATTTAGACATTCTCAGCATCTCTCTTTTTAATCTCTTGATGATGTAACAAAACTGGCGGTCTGCTCCTAGGCATTCCATTTTAAGCTTTAGAGGTTGCTGCTTAGCACATCATATAACCCATTTTTCCATATAGGTCCTTGCATATAGTACCTTACATGTGCCATATTTATATGCATGAGACATCTTAGCATATAGGCGGTTTTGCGTAAGACCCCAGCACTTTGCATCTTATTTTTAATTGATGGTTGTGTATGTCGGAAACGACACATTCTAGCCAATTGCTGCTTTGCTTTTTTGCACTATTCAAAATGTTTACAGCAAATAAGTTTACATGCACTATATTTACTTCCATGCAATGGGGTCCTTGCTCAATTCCACGTATCTGAGCTTTTCAACTTTGCATTATTGCACATTGTATTAGGTCATCCAATCAGCATGCTCAGATCGTACAATGGGTTTCTGCAGCGAATAGCACGGTGTCTATAAAACAGTAGGTGGCATATACATTAAATCTATGAATTCACTTAGCGTGTGGCAACAGCACATTGTGAATGAACCATTCATAACCTTTTGCACTCAAGTTAAAGAACGGCTATCTATGTATAATGACTTGCTATTATATGTATGTTGATATATGCGTATGTGGCCGCTCATACTGAGACTAGGTTTTGTGGTACATTGTGTACGAAATACATTTCCATATAAGAGTATGAGATGACCAGTCCACACTTTTTTCCTGATCAAACTGCGCTCAAATACTGCTTTGTGAATTGTATATATGAGTTCACCATTTGGAGCCATGCTTGCCATTAGACATTGAAAGATGTCTGCCACTTCTGTCAAGAACAGTACCATGTTCTGCAATGAGACACTATCACAGGGTGTAACCAAAGAGACTGCTGTGTTCTTTTAAATCTACCTTTTCTATGTCTAATTTCCTAACGTGATCAAGCAGTGTGTGCACAGTGAAACGTGTCGTTTTTCTGCCACTTTCTTTGTTATGTGACGAACTATTATTAAAGGATTTTGTTTGTCTGGAAATCCCTCGTGTCCTTGCCTCTTTGCCAGAAGTCAACACAGCATTTCTGTGCTGCTTTTGGGAGTGCATCCAGACTTTTTCTTTTTTTGTACGTGTACAAAGGAATCCTCTTTTTCAAATATTTAAGAACACCAATGTTTCCCTTGTTTTATCCGCCTATTTTTCTCATTGTCCACCAACTTAAGTTTTGGCTATGCAGGTCTCTTAGTTCTTTGACCCAAACTTCCTCAGGGTGATTGGTTTTAGTCAAAGGAAAAAATTGTGGAAAATGTAATCTGCTGCCGGGTACTTTCAAAGATGACCATGTTTCTAGATTGATTTAGGTTTATAGGGTTTTCCCCAATGCAGTAGATCCTGGGAAACGCCATACACCCATTCAAGCCATAGATTGTATTCTGTGGACAGCTCCCACCCACTGTTACTGCGAGTTTGTTTTGGCCCCAGTATCAAAACGCACCGTGTCTTTGTGCTGACCCACAACAGGAGCAGAAATGTTCCAATTCCCAAACTTACCCTAAAGCAGATTACAGTTAACAGAATCCAGTGCCACGGAAAAGTATGAGAAAGAACAACAGAGGCTCAATACTTGCTGTCCCCAATAACTTTCATGCTGAAACCACAGTCAATTTTACTGCCACCTCTGGGAAGACTCATGAGATTATTTTAAGGGCCTGTTCTTAACCACCCAGTGCTTTAACACCAACAACAGAACTTTTACAAACACCTGGCCAGTGACAGCCAATAGGAGTCATCCTTTAGTGCACTAGATATTCCTTTGGTCCTTTCTTGTGAATTAACCCCAATATACTACCCCTCCAAATAGGGGGAATGCAAGTTGTATAAAGAGATAGGTGAACTAAAGGGCAAAAAGTACCATCCCATAGGGCTGTTCTTGAAAGCTGTAGTTGCCAAGCCATCAGGTCGAAGCGTTTGTGATGCATGCTTATTAAATAGCTTTCACCACGTGTCCCTCTGAAGGAGTCTCTGCATCCCAACAACAAAATCCGGTAGACATGCTAAGTGTGAGAAAAAAATATCTAGACCACAATTACATGAGGGAATATCTGGTGTGTTGCTGATTCCCTCCCAACTAAAAAAGGATGGTCACCCAATTTCGAGATTGATAGGAACTCCTACGGTGAACTAGCCATTTTATTTCCATAATCGAGTGAAGTAATTAGGCTCTTGAAGGCAAGCTGTTCTGTCAATACTTTATAAAACGGGCTCAAATCCTTTCTTTGCTATGCTCACCAGGGCATGCTAGCAGCGAGCAACATTTTCTCTTTTTTATCTTTCATATATAGTTGAAAAACCTTGTTTAGATGTGCCCGATTTTACCTTTTCTTTTTACGATATATGGTATCCAAGTACTTCATTCTGATATTCCTTTTCTACCTGGGTATGTTATTTAATCCATCTCCAGTTCCCAATAAAATCAATCAAGCTTTCATATATTTCAATAGGTGAACATGTCTGATAAGTGTAATCATATTGCTTAGCAGTGGATGTAATGTCTCAACTCCTTGTGCATTCCAACTAATGGTTTCCATCTATTGATATAACATTTTGAAAAAGGCGTTTTCAAGAGCAAAGTAAATTTTAGAGACAATGATAAATCAAAATCAATTAATTTCTCTTCATGCAAATGAATACTTCTGCATGTGTGCAAAGATGAACTGCAACGTTAGCGACGAAAAGGAAGTCTAAAATTGAATGAGAGAGAGAGAGAGGTTACTCTTGTACACTTTGAAGGGTTATCTCCCAAAACACAATTTAAAGTGGGATATCATGCCCCACCTAAGCTCCTGCGGCAGAATAGAACTTCATCTGCCACTTGAACGAGGAAGAACAGACTGAGGAATGCTACAAAAAGATTATATTTCACTACCAGAATATGGGAGTTCCAAAGAGCAATGTACTTAGACATTAAAGTTCCCACTACAAATAATACAGGCCTTTGGATAGGAGGTCCATCGGGTGAGAATTTAGCTCCCAAAAGTCTCTATATCATAGCAGAAATCAACAGAACGATCAGGAGACATACAGACACTTATAATTAAAAGTTAATTTTCCTATGTAGCAGAATAAATGCCAACACTCATACACAAAATTAAAATTGGTTCTAAGAGTAATAGATGGGACATGTGGCCTTTTACATATTAAAGGGCAAAGACCGCCAGTAGTGCATCCATTGGTATTTAGGTAGTAGATTTACTAAACGAAAATGTAATCATAAAAAAAGGATTTATGGACACGGCCCAAATTTCCTGTCGAAAAATACAGTGACACTTTTCCTGGAAAGTACATAACCATGAGAAAGATTTCCTTTCCTATCAGCCAAGTACAAACAAATGAGAAACGGATGGCGAGTAACATGGAGTAGGGCCAGCTTAATTTAGCTGGCTCCTCTTCAAGTTTGTTTGTTTGTTTTATTTATTTGTATAGCGCTCCAGGCCCAGAGGTAGAAGGGCTCTTAAAGAAGACGGTTACAAATATGATGATATATGCAGTTTCGATATAAACAATTTACAGACGGTTACATATTATGATACATATAGTTTCAATATAAACAATTTACAGTTTCCAAGTATAGCAGTTTGCAGATTTCACAGACACAGTTAAATAGAAGAGGTGTGACCTCATATCTGAGGTGCTGCTCTTTGTTCAGGAGCCAACTGATAAAATGTTTCCTGAAGATCTGAAAGGACTCCATAGTTTTAATGTTGAGGGATAAGGTATTCCAGAGTTGGGAGGCAAGTACTGGGAAACTGGCCCCTCCAGCTTTTTAATGAGAATCTGGGCACTGTTAAGCAGAGTGTTGGAGCATCTGGTGGTTCTTGTGTCAGTTTCCATGGTAAATTTGTTTGTGAGATACGGTTGGGATAGGTGGTTTAAAGCCTTGTGCGTGAGGCAGATGGTTTTCAGATAAATTTTTTGTCGTATAGAGAGCCATTTGCATGATATCCTAGCATTGGAGATGTGCTCTCGCCAGGGAATGTTAAGTGCTACACGAAGAGCGTTGTTTTGCAGTACCTGTAATTGTTAATTATAGTTTGGTTAGCACCTAGGTACAGACTATTGCAATAGTCCAGTTTAGACTGTATGAGGGCTCTGGCAAGTGTGAGGCAGCTGTTGGTAGATAGGAAGCGTCTACTGGCCCTAATAAGCTTTCTGGTGTAGGTGGAGGCAGATGAGATCATATTAGTTGGAGAAGTTAGAGTTGACATCAAGGTAAAAGCCGAGAGTTTTCACACTTTTGGCAATAGGGATGGTGTGACCATCAATAATGATGTTGTTATAGTTGGGGTTGAGTTTAGACAGCTTACTGGGAGAGCCGACAAGGAGGAGCTCCGTCTTCTCATCATTCAGGCAGAGGCCACCACATGAAATGGGGATGGGGTCTGCTGCAGCTGTAGTAGAGAAGACCCGCATGGTTCTGTTAGCCAGAAATGATTGTATCCATTTGACGGCAGAGGGGGAGAAGTGAGCTGCGGTGGCCAGGAGGTTGCAGAGGATTTTGTGGTCGACCAGGTCGAAAGCCACTTAAAGGTCTAAGAGGAGTAGGATTGCGGCCTTGCCTTTATCTTTGATTTCATAAATCTGGCTTTTAAAGATCAACAAGGGCGGTTTCTGTTCGATGTTGACGTGTTCTTTATAGAACAGACCTACCTTTGGCATACAGTTCACCATTCACATATTTTCCTGGAACGTGATCAGTATAAATTCTCTATGCAATGGTGAAAATGTACTGCTTTGTTGTTCCACGGCAAGCACCAAAGCGCAATGTTACCTCAGGTGCGCCTGAACACTGGGATCATCATAGGGCTTGTAGATGTTAACAGGACCTCTGTATCAAACCCATGAATTATTAATTCAGCTAGATTTGCCATAATAATGTCTACAATGGCTGTAGAAAATAAGATCGCTTTAATGCCAATACCTCGGTTCCACTCTGGGTGTTTTTCGAGAGAGTGGCTACATCTACATCCCTGTCCCATTAAGACTCAGTGTCATGAAAGATCTTTGCAAATCTCACAATCTTAGAACAAACAGGAAGGTTAGGCTCCCATGGCCCTTTAAAATAGACACTTCCAGCAGACCCATAGCATGCAGCAGATTCAGATTATTTAATAGCAACTCAGTTCATAGCTATGTCGTTTACTGTGGGCATAGAAGATAGAGGTGGAGCATTCCGGAAAAATCAAGAGGGGGTGTCATAGGATTCAAAGCATCATACAGGCACCAATTTGTTGCAGGTCACCGATGTGATTTAGCAATCACTAAAGGGTCTTCAGCACCAGCAAGTACAACACAGAGTTCTTTAAATCAGATGTTTCAAGCCCAGTGGTTGTATGGTATATTAGTGTGCCTGGGGTAACCTCCAACGACTCACTGCATTTTTCCTTTTTATTGCCAATGTTGGACCCCATGGGTTGAGATTACCCTACCACCAACATTGTCCTTTAGATTTCGGCATTTACATACCATTCTTTCTAGACTCCCCACACATTTGACCAATGTGGATTTTCATAGAATCCCCTTCCTCTGTCATATCTAAAACCTCCATTATTTTTATTTCTATAGCACTTTCACCAAAGTACGATATAAAAATGGTAGGTACAACCCAGCACTGATTAAAGGAACATTTCAATTAAACATAGGCAAATGTATTTGTGGAAGCAGTGTGAAGAATATGTTCTGGGTCAGGATAGGGAAAATGAAAGAGACAGAGGGGCAAGGCATTATCCAGGTATGGGGCATTAGGTTCAAGAGAAGAGAAATGAGATGTATTGCATGGTGGAAAGGAACAACAAAGTGACATTTTAAGGATGATTAGAGAGAGCACTGAGGAAAATACAAGGAAACAAAAAAGAGTTGAGAGTTACGAAGGAGCATTCCCATGAAGACATTCAAAAAGTAAACATAAGCGGAAATGAGAGTGTAGAGCTGGCAGAGACAGATCAGAAATGAGCAAAAAATTGAGGGACTATAAAAAGTAAAAGGACAGCATTCTCATAATTATGACGAAGAGAGAGAGAAGCAGGAATACCAACACGAAGAGAGTAGCCACAGTCAAGACTTGACAAACAAAAGGGTAATGTGGATCAAGGTATAGTGACAAAGTCACATGTTGGAGGCTGGGTGATGGAATTAAGATGACATTGGGGGTAAGTGTGCAGCCACCCGCTCCATGATGCAGGCCCTTGAGGATGCCCCAAGCTCTCCTGTACACCACTAATCTTCGGTCCATAGTCCCCTTCAGGAGCGTAAATAACACATCTGGGTCGGGATGGGCTGGCCTGAGGAGATGGAAAAGTGTTGTAATGTGCACGGGCTCGTGCAGGGGCACTCGTGGAATGTTATAATTGTTCGGAGAGAACATTCCACGGTGGCCGTTGGCTGGAGGAGGCTGGGTAGCAGGCTGGTGGGGTCTCGTAAATAAATACTTATAATACACTTACTTGTGTACGGTGAGATTATATCAGTGGCGACGAGGATGTTACGTGACCCCGTTCCACGTGTGTGCTGGCCGGCTGTTTGATCCTGCTGCCTGCCTGCCTGCCCCGGCGAAGCCGCTGAGGACGCGGATTGAGGCTGGAATTCATCGGAGTTGCCTGCCGTCTACCCCTTTGTCAGGGCGGAGGTGGCCACAGGTGGGTTCCGCTGGTGGGCGTGCGGTTTCCCGTGGCGAGTGGCTGCCAGGAGCTCACCAGGGGCATCGCGAGTCGATTCTGGAGGCGGTTACTGGCCATCTTGTGAACCGAGGGGGAAGAAGCCGTGGCAGCAGGGCGACATCGTGGGCTGACTAGTCGCCATCAAGTATCGCTGTTTGGGGGTCCTGTCGGTGCCTCGGAGGAGGAGCAGTCAGCGAGCTATACGCCGTACGCAGGTTTGCATCCCTGCGTTGTGTTCGGCGTAATACACCGTATGTCAGCTGACAGCTCCGCCCCCGGCAGCGCATGTGCATCGCGCTGTTCACCGCTGCCGCTTGACGGAGGAAGGAGGGGCTGCGGTGGCGCTGCGCGGCGTATCCTAGAATCAGCTGACTGCTGCGGTTCAGTTGTTCGCAGGAGGCCGGAGCCTCATACAAACGCTGTACACGGGCACCTGGAGCTTGAGTGGCCACGAGGCATTTTCTACGGGCCACCAGACGGAATATTGGTGGTAAGGTCGAGCATATGACTGCTGTGGAGCACTGGCAAGTGAAGTGCATACGGTTTGGGCTGTGATTGGGAAGTTGGAGTTTAAATCCCTGGATTGAATGTGACTCACCCGGTACCTATTGACGGTTGTACTGCAATTACGTGTGGGTGCACGTGCACAAGGTGACAGTGAGGGATCATCTCAAGGGAACAGGAAGTCTGGAGGGTCTCACAAGGGTGGGGAAAAGGTCTTGTTGGGGGTTTGAGGAACAAGGATTTTTGCCCAGCAATGTTACATACCGCTGCAAGACCTCCGCCTGCTTTTCTGCCAAATCCTGGGGAGCCTGTTGCTCCTTGGGAGCAGTGGGTGGATGCCTTCAAAGTATATTTGAGGGCTGCTGGTGGGGCAAAGTTCAATGATGATGAAAAGGAGGCTGCATTGCTGAATTGCATTGGTACTGAGGGGTTGAGAGTTTTTCGTCACCTGCCAGGGGAGAATGTAATGGTTCAAGGGGGAGGTGAGGGAGAAATGGTTATTAGTGCGTATGAGACAGCTTTAAAGAAGCTACAAATGCGTTTTGGTAAAAGAGTTAACGTGGTTTTAGAGCGGTATAAGTTTTTCTCTAGGGCGCAAGGCTCTACGGAAGGCATAGATACTTATGTTACGGCACTACGTGCACTCATGGCTACATGTGGGTTTCCTGGCAATGGCGAGGAACACATAAGGGATCAGGTTATGATGAAGACATCTAATCAGAAAATAAGAGAAAGGTTATGGATAGAGAGTGATCCTTCACTTGAGAAGGTGTTGGAGATTGCCAGAGCAATTGAAGCTTCTAAGACCCGTGTACAAATTGTTACTGAGAGGGATATGAATAGGGAGATGGTGCATGCTGTAGTAGCAAGGAACAAGAAAGTTTTGGATAGGGCTGGGGTGCAAGGGACTAGAGCACCTAAGAGTAAGGAGGGGTGCAAGAATTGTGGCTGGTCAAGTCATACGGCTGATTCTAAATCTTGTCCTGCGTGCAATGTTGAACGCAGGAAATGTAAGCGTTTGGGCCACTTTGCACGTATGTGTAAGGGGCAGATGGTTGCTAGTGTGGCTTCAGAAGACTCTACCATGGTATTAGAAGGGACATCAGCAGGTGGCTCTAATCAAAGCGTCATATTACATGTGGAGGGAAGAGGGCGGAAGGGTCCATGGGTGTCGGTATTGGTGGATCAGCACCCTGTGGATATGCTGGCGGATTCGGGGTCACCTTATACACTGGTGGCCCCGGATGTGTATCAAGAAGTGTTGGGTAAGGATATTTCTACTTTATTGGCTGCAGACATCAAACCATGTGCATATGGCCAGAGTCCCATCGACCTACTGGGCTACAATTGGTCGAACTTTTCTTTCAAAGGGAGGCAAACCTTGGGTAAATTGTATGTGGCCTCAAAGGGCACAAATGTGTTGGGTTGGGATGAGCAGGCTGCACTTAAAATTCAGATTCACCCGGGTGAGAAGGAACCGGTTCTCAGTGTCATGGAGGGAGCTGGACAAAATGATATAATGGTTACTCCTACGGTGCTCATGAGTGAATTTCCCGAGGTATTTTCAGACACTCTGGGTAGGCTCAGAGGTTTTACACATCGTATTGTTTTGAAGAAGGGTGCGGTTCCCAAAGTACATAAAGTGAGGGGAGTGCCAGTAGCGGCGAGGGAGGCATTCAAGGAGGAATTGGCTAAATTGCAGTCAGCAGGGATAATTGAGCCCATTGAGTCCTCAGAGTGGTTGTTCCCCGTGGTTTTGGTTAAAAAGGGTGATGGGAGCATCAGAATGTGTGTAGACCTCCGGGAGCTGAATTCAAGCATATGGGTGGATCGGCACCCATTGCCGAATATTAATGAGTTTTTGTTGACATTAGGAGATGCCAAGTATTTTTCAACGTTTGATCTGTCAACAGCGTACCATCAAATTGACCTGCATGTTGACTCTAGACCACTTACTTCGTTTGTGACTCCGTTTGGAGCATACCGATTTTGTCGCATGCCATTTGGCCTTGCTTCGGCTTCTGCTTCGGCTGTCTTCCAAAGGTTGATGCAACAGATGTTTGGAGGGGTGGTGGGAGTCAGCTATTTTCAAGATGACATTCTGATCTGGGGCAGTAGCAGGGTGGAACATGATGCTAGAGTGAGGAGGGTCATGCAGATTCTTAAGGACAAAGGTCTGACTGTAAAGCTAACCAAGTGTCAGGTAGGTGTGGAGGAGGTCACATATTTGGGACATATATTGAGTTCACGAGGTGTGAGTCCAAAAAGGGAGTTGGTGCAGGTGTTGGAGGGATACACCAGCTCCGGTCAATAAGGATCAGCTAAGGGCCTTTTTGGGCCTTGCGGAGTACTATGTTAAGTTTATATCCAATTATGCAGAAAAAACAGTGGCCATGAGAGCGCTCATGAGGAAGTGTGTAAGATTTGCGTGGTCTCAGGAGTGTGCAGCGGAATTTGAGTTGGTTAAGGCGGATGTAGAAAATGCTCCTTGCCTGAAATCGTTTGACCCGAAAAATAAAACGGCCCTGACCGTGGATGCAAGTGAAGTGGGTTTGGGGGCAGTGTTGGAGCAGTGCATAAGTGGTGAATGGATGCCAGTGGCTTTTGCCTCGAGGACTTTGAGAGATGTGGAAACCAGATACTCGGTAATTGAGAGAGAGACTTTGGCGGTGTTATGGGCTTCAAAACACGGATCATAAACCGTTGGTGCAAGTGTTCTCTACCAAGGGAGTTATGGCAGTATCCCTGAGGATTGCGAAATGGTCAGTACAACTACAGGATTACAATTTTTCATTGCAGTATTTTCAGGGGAAGTTTAATGTTGTGGCAGACTGTTTGTCCCATTTGCCTATGGTAGAAGAGGGCAGTCAGACAGTTTTAATGAAAGAGGAAGACTGGCAGGAATGTCAGGTTGCTTGTGTGACGTCTGCGGTGGAGAAATTGTTGTGGGATCAGGAGTCTGAGGCTGATCTTGAGTTAAGGTGGATTAAGGAAGGTCTAGTGAAAGGTTGGCACACGGTTAAGGACAGGCCGGAAGGGAAAGGTTATGCCCAAGTTTTACATGAATTGGCCGAGGGTCCATGGGGTGTGTCTAGGGGAAGTAGGTTGATACCTCCTGTGAGTTTGAGAGGGAGAATAGTCGAATTAGCACATGTTGGTCATTTGGGTCGATCTTTGACTAAGAGGAGACTCAGGGAGGAGTACTGGTGGCCGGCTATGGACAAGGATGTTGAACAGGTGGTGAAAGACTGTCAGGCATGCTCTGTTAGCGATAAAAGCAAGGTACTCTATCCACAACCTATACATCCTGTAGAGGTGCCAGAACAAGTGTGGTCGAAATTGGCTTTAGATATCATGGGTCCGTTTGAGTGTTTAGAGCCTGAGTGCAGATATATGTTGGTGTTGGTAGACTATACATCCAGGTGGATCGAGGTGGCGGCGTGTTCCTGCGTCACAACTGATTCGGTTATTGCTTTCTTGAGGAAAATTTTTGATCGCGAGGGATTACCTGCAACTTTAGTCACAGATAATGGGGTGCAGTTCATTTCCAGAGCGATGAGAGAGTTTTTGGAACAGCATGCTATTTCCCATGTTAGAACAGCTTTGTACAATCCTTCTGCCAATGGATTAGTGGAGAGGGCCAATGGTACTATTAAGTCAGCTATAGAGTTAGCTTTGGCTAATGGTTTGGATTGGCAGGAAGTGGTGACACAATATCTGGCTGCATATCGCAGAACGCCAGCCACAGTTAAGGGTAGATCTCCATTTGAGCTTATGAGGGGCAGGAAAGCAGGTACAATGTTGAGAACCTTGGCTATGGGTGGTGGTGGGCCATGTGATATGGATTTGCAAGCTATTCATTGCAGCATTTTTGCGCGCCAGGAGGCCATGGGGTCTTCACAAAAGTTTAGAAAGGAGTTGAATGTTGAGCTTGGGGATGAGGTGTACATACGAAATCCCAGGATGGTTCAGAAAGGTTACAGCAAGTTTTTGCCCTCAAGGAGAGTTGTTAAGGTTGGAAAAGGCCATGTGCAATTGGAGGATGGTTCTGTTTGGAGTAAGAAACGGGTGGTGGTGGATGGTTGCAAACGCGGGGAGAGGGCAGGTGTGGAGTCTGATCGGGAATGTCACGGTACTGGGCTGGATTATGATCCTGTGAGTTCACAAGTGATCAACCTTGAACAGGAAGAGGTTGTTCCACTTCCACGTCCTGTGGGTGCAGAAAGGAATGTGGAGGGTCAAAATGTTTCTGATCAACAACATCATGTGGGACAAGAAGGGGGTCGTCTGGCCAGGAGGTGTGGCCCCCCTATAAGGTTTAGAGATTATATTTGTTAAACATGAAATTTACATTTTATGGTGCAGTGCATCCTGGTGGTCAATATTTATTTATCCATGAATGCAATTGGTATTAATGATAAGCTATATATGTATATATTTTATGTTCATGTTTCCATAGTTCCAAATGTTTGCGATGTATTTGTCACAGGTTATTAACAATTGTTTTATGTGAGGGAAAAGGATATGTCGTAATGTGCACGGGCTCGTGCAGGGGCACTCGTGGAATGTTATGATTGTTCGGAGAGAACATTCCACGGTGGCCGTTGGCTGGAGGAGGCTGGGTAGCAGGCTGGTGGGGTCTCGTAAATAAATACTTATAATACACTTACTTGTGTACGGTGAGATTATATCAAAAAGCAGGAGAGGGGCTTCCCAAAAGAGATCTCTCCCAAAGGTCATGAGACAGGTCCTGTAGCAGTACATTAAGAAAAATAGGAATGAAGTCACAAGGCCACAAAAGGGAGCTTCGGTGTTGATCCCCTTCACCACACCAGGAGTGGAAGTCTACAATGAGCCAGCTTTTTGAATTTACTAACTTCATGTCCCACCTGAATCTGGTCTCTTTTTTTTTACAATGAGGTAAAGATGCATGGGAGGCTGATTTAGGCCAAATAGTTACGTTATTAAGTGTGACCAGATGTGCAAGCCATAGCAAAGTAGATTTAGACAATGTAGGACAGTGACAAATCGCAGTACAGCACAGTTTTTGCTAGAACATAAGAACGTGCTGCCACACGCATGCAGGAGGGGTGCATCCAAGCGCAAATGATCCAACTGGCTACACAACCTTCCAAATACCATCTGCAACCTTAGTGTCTCATTCACAACAGCAGCTAGTCATAAATTATAGGATTACTGAACCAATACGTCATGCTCTCGTACAATGTAGTCTATCAAATGCCGGAGCAGTGCAGCGATTACAGTCTCACAAGGATACAGCGCTGCAAAGTGAAAGCCGGGACAGAAAGCAATGTTGATATGTACACCTTTCGGGATATCATCCTAGGTTACTGACAAAATATACCTGCAGAGAGGGTGCGTGCGTGTACCCTGTGCCAGTGCAATGGACGGTTGGAAATCCGGGATGCATATATGCCTATACAAGGTAATAAAAACAAAGTCTTAGGCCTGTGGGTTCACAGTGACAATCGTGGGGTTGAGGGTGACCCCCTGTGGGACCACAACATCCCCTTGTTAAAGTATGAGAAGGTCCTGCCGGGCAACGAGAGGAAAGAAAGAATACAATCAAACAAATAAGTACCCAAAGAATACAATCAAACAAAGAAGTACCCCGTCGGAGGAGGAAATCGACCTTCAATTGATAAACTTTGGTGACACGGGTAATAACTAATAAGCCCTTACGTTTTGCTGGCCCCTTAACAGCTGGGCAGTGTCTACTTAACATCCGAGAAACGGACCATAGCAACGCCCCACCCACTCTTCACGTGACTTTGGGCACGTACTCTACCATTCACGTAGCGTCCGACGTCATCGTTGTGATTTGCGCGAGCAATTTTAGTGACGCGAAGTCTTCGGGTTTGGTTGCCAGTGTGAGTGCTAACAGAATATTTGTGCGTTTGACTGGCTGAGGTTACAACATACAATTGACATTTTTTTCGGGATGCCGTGAAAGTTCCTGCAAGACACCAGATTGTGACGGGGGAACGGAACATTACATTTACTTTAAAAATCATGATCATTTATTCAACGTGAAACGTATGGAGGGCTAAGAAAAGGAACAGTGCAGGGACAGTGAGTGGTGGTGTTTAACTGATCAAAGGGGGATACTCGGGGAATTTAATGTTTGATGAGAGTGTGGTTCGGAAGGTGGTTTTAGAGGGGGTCCACTGGGGCTATCTGCGTGTGTTTCCGGAGAGGCACATGAGCTTGTGGTGTGGGTCTCCAAGGGGGATGGGGCCTTATGGTATTGGTCTAGAGGGAGGGACTGGGCATCTTGGTGGGGTCTGAATGGCTGGATGGGGGCATGCTGGTGTGGGTCTGGAGGGCAGGATGTGATCTAGGTGTAATTTATTTTTATTTATTTAAATTTTTATAATGCACCACACGCCTGTGGGCCTCGGAGGTCACAAAGAGCAAGAGTAAGTCTGCAGAGCAGGATGGGGCATCTTGGTGGGGTCTGCAACGGGTGGATGGAGGCTGTTGAGACTTGAGTGTGGTGTAGGCAGAAGAGGCCTCCGTCCACAAATGCCGCACAGAGAGAACCCAAAGTCACTCTCTGTGCTGCCGTTGAGGCCACAGGCGGAGATGTTCCAGTCCGGGACCGTGAACCTCTGGGACCCCAAGCTGCTGCAAGAAAATGCAGGTTAAGTACCAAGCAACAAACAGCAACCACAGTGTTAAGAATAAGGCAAAAGGGTCTTACCAAGGGAGGTCAAGGAAGAGGTGAGGAACCTACGGAACGGATCCGGGACCCACGTGGACTGGTGTATTCCAGAGGAAGTAGTAGTCTGCTTTCCGCCTGTTAGCTTAGTAGCCAGCTATGAGCTATGGTACAGGAAGCCCAAAGAGCCAAGTGCAAGAAGGAGAATCCGTGAGGTAATCCAAATAACAGTCCGTGATCGAAGCCAGTTGTATCCGGGTAACAAAGCCAAAGGGTTGATCCAAGAAGAGTCCAGTAGAACAAGCAAGGTCGATTCCGTGAGTAGCCAGTAGTCCAAAAGGTACGTAACGCCAAACAGGATGCAAAGCACAGCTGTGAAGCAACGAGCACCCGGGCTTCCTGTGTTCAAGTACTCGCGCTTCTGGTCACGTGGTGCGCTGCTGGGTCACGTGATGCGCTGCTGGGTCACGTGAATGGGCGAGCGCGGCACGCGACCGTATAGCCTCGCGACGCGGAAGTCCGATGTTAGTCCTTCGTGATCCCAGGCGCCAAGGCAGTTGCCAGTGTAAAAACGCAGGGTGCTCCTGGTGAAAGCGAGACATCCACCGAGGAGCGTGGACATCAATAGCAGGGACCCAAGACCGCTCCTCTGGGCCATAACCAACCCAATCCACCAGATACTGCAAGCGACCCCTGCAGAACCGGGAGCCCAGGATGGCCGACACCTCTTAAACATCAGGGGAAGCCAAGGACACCGGGGCAACAGGGACGCGCAAACGGGAAGGGGCTGGACAGGGCTTGAGTAGGGAGACGTGAAACACAGGATGGATTCTCCAAAACCCCGGGAGAACAAGACGGTAAGTGACAGGATTTATCACCCGGGACACCACATAAGGACCCACAAAACGGGGTAGGAGCTTCTTGCAACCCACTAGCTTCAAATGACGTGTAGAAAGCCACACCCGGGAACCCACCGAGAACCCAGGGGCTGACTGGCGCTTCTTGTCTGCCTGGGACTTCATGGACGACTGGGCCTCACAGAGATGCACCACGGTCTGGGCGTGGATCGAAGACAGGTCCCTAAGACAGGCGCTAGCTGCCGGATTGGTGGAGGCCGCGAGGTCAGGGATCGGCAATGTACGGGGATACTGGCCATAGAGGATATAGAAGGGGAAGAACCCAGTGGATGCATGGACCGTGTTGTTGTAGGCAAATTCAGCGTGCCGGAGGGCCAGCAACCAGGAGCACTGCTGTTGCAAGATCAGACACTGTAGATATTGCTCCATGGTCTGGTTCGACCTTTCGGTCTGACCATCCGTCTCCGGGTGGTAGGCCGAAGAGAACCGGACATCAATACCCATTAACTTGGTCAGAGCACGCCAGAAGCGAGAAGTAAATTGAGACCCCCTGTCGGAAACCAGGACAGAGGGCAACCCAAACAAACAAAAAACGGAATCAAAGAACAAGGTGGCCAAGACAGAAGCGGAGGGAATACCCTTACAGGGGATGAAGCGTGCCATCTTTGAGAATGAGTCCACCACCACCCAAATGCTATTGTAACCCTGCACCCGAGGTAGTTCTGTAACAAAATCCATGGTTAATGTGTGCCAGGGTCTCGGGGGCATGGGCAAAGGGAGAAGGAGACCCAATGGGCGTCCTCTACGGGTTTTACATTGTGTGCATATGGGTGCAGGTGTTGACATAGCAGTCCACGTCCCTCTTCATACCTGGCCACCAACGTTTCAGGAGAGACAACGTACGGCATTGACCAGGATGACCATTCACAGGGGCATTGTGAGACCATTCCAAGGCCATATTGCGTGTGTCAGCGGTGGGTAGAAATAGGCGGTCCAACACAAACGGGAGACCATCATGGAACACCGGATCCTACTCTGATAACTGGTCGGGATGGACGGACGCCCACTTGCGTACAGCGTCCAATAATGGAATTGAGGGGGTACAGAGACAGATTACCTTGGTGTTGTCTAACAATGTGTCGGGAAATACGGGGAGAGAAACCCCCCCCGGGAGAGCGTGAGAGTGCATCGGCCTTGCCATGTGCGGACCCAGCCCGGTGTCGTATCTGAAAATCAAAAGCCGCAAAGAAAAGGTGCCACCTCACCTGTCTGCTGTTAAGGCATTTTAGTAATGCCAAATCCTGCAGATTCTGGTGATCCGAGAACACCGTGACCCGATGCTTGGCGCCCAAGAGGTGGTGTCGCCACACGCGGAAAGTGTCCATGACCGCTAATAGCTCCTTCTCGGTCACAGTATAGTGGGACTCGGGGGGGGGGGGGGTAGTGAACTTACGTGAATGGAACGCAACCTGGTGCAGACGACCCGTGGACTGACATACCTGGGACAAGACGGCACCAAGAGCAAAGGAGGAGGCGTCTGCCTCCACGATAAAAGGGAGGTCTGAGTCAGGATGCTGGAGAACAGAGGCTATGGTGAAAGCGGTATTTAGTGCATCGAAGGCCTTTTGATGAGTATCAGACCAAAGAAAGGGGACATGAGGACTGGTTAGTGCGGTGAGGGGGGACACAATGGAAGAGAAACCAGAGATGAACCTTCTGTAGAAGTTTGCGGAGCCTAAAAAGGACTGAAGAGCCTTCACATTCACAGGAACAGGCCAGTCCAGAACCGCTTTAACCTTTGAGTGGTTCATGGATAACCCCCCGGGAGTGATACAGAACCCAAGGAAGTCAACGTTATCGACGTGGAACTGGCGTTTCTCTGGCTTGGCGTACAGAGAGTGTTTTTGTAACCGTGACAACACCTCACGAACATGACGCACATGTTCATCTAAAGACTGAGAGAATATCAGGATGTCGTTGACCACGACGTATACATCTAGAATATCACTCAGGATGTCGTTCATAAATCTCTGGAAGGTCGCCGGGGCCGTACATAGCCCAAAAGGCATGACTGCATATTTGTATAAGCCGTACCGGGTACAGAAAGCGGTCTTCCATTCATCCCCGGAACGGACGCAGACCAGATTGTAGGCTCCACGGAGATCCACGGAGATCCAGTTTGGTGAAGACGGTTGCGTGTGTGAGTCGGTCAAGCAAGGGCGTGATAAGGGGAATAGGGTACCGGTCTTTCCTCGTGACAGCGTTCAGTTGCCTGTAGTCTACACAAGGGCGCAGATCGCCTTCTTTCTTGGGCACAAAAAATATAGGGCTCGCTGCAGGTGAGGTGGACGGACGTATGTGTCCCAAACTCAAAGCCTTTCGGATGTACTCCTTAAGAGCCAGTTCCTCAGATGATGAGAGGGAATAAATCTGCCCTGAACGTATTATGGCATCAGGGAGTAGGTCGATGGGACAATCGTAAGGGCGATGTGGTGGAAGGGCCTCGGAGGAACCACGATCAAACACAGCCGCGTAATCCTGATATACTTGGGGAATGTTCGCCACCACTAATCCGACTATGTGTTCTGATGGTATTTCCTGCGGGTCATCTACCGTCAACTGAGCTATAGCCTGAGCGGGATTGTCACTGATGGTATCGGTGGGAAGACAGTAATGCTGGCATATGTCCGACTCGAAGTGAACCAAACCTGATTTCCAATCAATGAGGGGGTTATGTTCCTGAAGCCAAGGGATTCCTAGTATGAGCCCGAACTGTGGCATAGTGATGAGATCAAAACTTATGGTCTCCCTGTGTTTGGATTGTATAGTTAATAACAAAGGGGCTGTTTGCTGTTTCACTGGGCCTGATATCAAAGAAGAGCCGTCTACTGTGTGTACTGGTTCGGGCCTGGTCTTGGTCAAGAGGGGGAGATTCAATGAACGGGCCAGGGAAATGTCGATATAGTTACCCATCGCCCCTGAGTCAATTATAAGGGTAACTGGATGCGTGATCGACGCTGTGGGCTGTAGAGTGGCTTGTACATGGATGGGCCGGATGCGCCCGAAAGCGGGTATTGGGTTCGGGGTGTGACTGGTAAAGCTCGATCCCGTCCCCGGTGCTATGATCAAGCTATCCGAAAACCCTGTGGTTTGAGCTTGGGGCGACGTGGACATTCCTTAACAAAGTGACCTATAGTACCACAATAGTAGCAGGCGTTATCCACCCTCCTTCGTTCCCTTTCTAGGGGAGTTATTGGGCTCTTGATACCCCCGATCTGCATGGGTTCTTGAGAAGAGTCAGAGGAAGGGTGTGCCGTATGGGTGTGGAAGACTGAGCGAAACCTGCTTCCGCTCTTCTTTCGGACCTACGGGCGTCTACCTGAAGAGACAAGTCAACCAGATCCTGAAATGCGGTGGGTAATGAGGGAATGACTGATAAAGCGTCCTTCATGGGATTACTGAGGCCCCTATAGAATACCACCGCCTTCTTGCTCTCGGGCCACGAGGTTTCAGCGGAGAGCTGATTAAACCGGGTTATGAACTCAATAAGAGAACCCCTACCCTGATTCAAGTCCAAGAGTTCCAGATTCCGAGGCTGGACCTTATGACGGGTATCAAAGACCCGGGACATTTCAGTGACAGGGAGATCGAAATCATATAGGGCCGTGTGGTTATTCTCCAACAGGGGGTTGGCCCATGCAGCGGCCATGCCAGCCAGATGGGAAAGGGTGAACGCTGCTTTCATAGTGGAATCTGGGAAAGCCTGGGGTCGGCACAGGAAGTGTAGCTTACATTGGTTTAGGAAGGTCCTGAATTTCTTGGGATCCCCATGGTATCTTTCGGGGGCTGCCAACGGGAATGGAGTGGGTAATACCACGGGAATAGGGTTCTGAGGTGGGGGAGTCAGAGGCGGGACGGGTCGGGAGACAGGGAGCGTATCTCCGAATTACGCATCTGAGGGCAAAGGGTGTCTAACACTCTGTATGTTGTCAAGGTGTTGATGAATAGCCATGTTGGCTGCTGCCATGTCTGCTCGTAGCACTGTGACGGCTTGGACCATAGCAGTCATGGGGTCTTCAGCGTTCCCCTCCATTGCCTACACGACGATTGGCTTCACAGTCTGTTGAGACTTGAGTGTCGTGTAGGCAGAAGAGGCCTCCGTCCCCAAATGCCGCACAGAGAGAACCCAAAGTCACTCTCTGTGCAGCCGTTGAGGCCACATGCAGGGATGTTCCAGTCGGGGACCGCGAACCTCTGGGACCCCAAGCTGCTGCAAGAAAATGCAGGTTAAGTACCAAGCAACAAACAGCAACCACAGTGTTAAGAATAAGGCAAAAAGGTCTTACCAAAAGAGGTCAAGGAAGAGGTGAGGAACCTAAGAGACTGATCCGGGACCCACGTGGACTGGTGTATTCCAGAGGAAGTAGTAGTCCGCTTTCCGCCTGTTAGCGTAGTAGCCAACTATGAGCTATGGTACAGGAAGCCCAAAGAGCCAAGTGCAAGAAGGAGAATCCGTGAGGTAATCCAAATAACAGTCCGTAATCAAAGCCAGTTATATCCGGGTAACAAAGCCAAAGGGTTGATCCAAGAAGAGTCCAGTAGAACAAGCCAGGTCGATTCCGTGAATAGCCAGTAGTCCAAAAGGTACGTAACGCCAAACAGGATGCAAAGCACAGCTGTGAAGCAACGAGCACCCGGGCTTCCTGTGTTCAAGTACTCGCGCTTCTGGTCACGTGGTGCGCTGCTGGGTCACGTGAATGGGTCACGTGGTGCGCTGCTGGGTCATGTGAATGGGCGAGTGCGTCACGCGACCGTATAGCCTCGCGACGCCGAAGCCCGATGTTAGTCCTTCGCGATCCCAGGCGCCAAGGCAGCTGCCAGTGTAGAAATGGCCGTAGCCTGACAGAAGCTCTGTTGCGGACACGGCGCGCCCGTGCATGCGAGCCGCTAGGGAATCCACGTGAGTCCCGCAGAGAGGAGGGAGAAAAGGATGAACGGAACGGTGGGCGGGGGCGTGCCCTGGGGACAACATGATTCCGGGCCGTTACAGGTGTGCGTGTGACAGGAATCGTGACACAGGCACACTGGTGTTGATCTGGAACAGGTATGGAGCATCTGTTGGTCTGGGGGCTGGCATGGGTCAGCTAGGTGTGGGTTGGGAGGGTGGTATGGGACATCTTGGAGTGGGTGGGATGGGGACATCTGTATCTGGAGGTTGGGGTGGGTTTGATGGGAGGGACGGGACACATTGGTGTGGGTCTGGGGGGAGGGATGGTGCATCCTGGTTTGGGTGGGATGGGGACACATTGGTGTGGGGGGGATGGGTCACCTAGGTGTGCGTCCGGAGGGCAGGATGGAGGCACATTGGCGCCGGTCTGGAACACGTATGGGGTATCTGTTGGTCTGAAGGGTGGCATGGGTCATCTAGGTGTGGGTTGGGAGGGTGGGATTGGGCATCCTGGTGTGGATGGGATGGGGCATCTGGAGGTGGGATGGTGGCACATTGGTGTGGGTCTGGGGGAGGGATGGGGCACATTGGTGTGGGTCTGCGGGGAGTGATGGAGGCACATTGGTGTGGGTCTGGGGGGAGGTGTGGGTGCACATTGGTGTGGTTCCACGGGGAGGGATGGGGGCATATTGGTGTGGGACTGGGGCAAGGGATGGGGGCATATTGGTGTGGGTCTGGAGGAAGGGATGGGGCATATTGGTGTGGTTCTGGAGGGAGGGATGAATCATCTAGGTGTGGGTCTGGAGGGCAGAATGGGGGCTTCTTACTGTGTGGATGGAGGGATGGTGGCATCTTGGTGGGGTCTGCAATGGATGGGGGCACATTGGTGTCACTCTGGAACATATATGGTCTGGGGGTGGCATGGGTCATCTAGGTGTGGTTTAGGGCATCAAGGTGTGGGTGGAATGGGGACATCTGTGTGCATCTGGAAGGTGGGTTGGGGGCATTTTTTTGTGGGTCTGGAGGGAGTGGATGGGGCACATTGGTGTGGGTTTGATGGGCGGGATCAGGCACATTGGTCTGGAGGAGCCATGGGGGCATATTGGTGTGGGTCTGGATGGAGGTATGGGGGCACGGTGTGGGTCTGAGGCAAGGGATAGGGCATATTGATGTAGGTCTGGAGGGAGGGATGGGGTATATTGTTGTGGGTCTGGAGGGAGGGATGGATCAGCTAGGTGGTGGTCAGGAGGGCAGGGTGGGGCATCTTGCTGTGTGGAGGAGTGATGGTGGCATCTTGGGGGGGCTGCAATGGATGGGGGTACATTGTTGTCGGTCTGGAACAGGTATGGGGCATCTGTTGTTCTGGAGGGTGGCATGGGTCATCTAGGTGTTGGTTGGGCGGGATGAGACATCTTGGTGTGGATCGTACCAAGTGCTTATTTGTCTCTTACAGGGTTACTCAGGATTCTCTTTCTCACATTGTTACTGTTCCATTTTATCTCCTTTCTATTCCCCATCTTGTCGGTTTCACTGAGAGGAGTCTTTCCTGATGTATAACAATTCCCCGGTGGCCTCCCGGTTCTCTCGGGCTCCCTGTTACCTCTGGATTGGTAGGGGAACGTCCTGGCTCGCTCGGGTTCTTCTCCTTGTCTGCAGTTTGCTCCCTCTAACCCTGCTGGGTCCCGGTCTTCTCCTCCTCCTCAACGTGATTTAGCTGCGGGCCACCGGATACTTCGCTGTTTCTCCAACGTGGTTGTTGGTGTCATTGGATGGGCACACTGCCTACCACTAAAACTGTGGTGGTCCCGCCACCACCAGGATTTGGCTGTCCGTCTCCTCGGTTTTCCCGTGCACGTGAACACTGGGCCTCCAGCGTTTCAGTCTCGCGTTACAAATACTTCTGAAAGCCGCAGGCTCCGTGGCTCCACCTCTCTCAAATGTGTTGCTGTCAGGGGGCTTCCCTGCTTGCTCTGTTTTGCCCCCTGTCGTAATGTTCCCCTTAAAGAGACGGATCTTCTTTCTTGCTCATAGTGCCATATTATGGGTTTGTCTTTAATCAAGTCTTTGGATTCCATAATGTTCTTTATATCTGACCGTCCCATATCTGCCATTACGGGGATTGGCCTAGGGAGTACGTCACAGGAACGGGAGTCCCTGTCCCCAAAGGGGGAGTCTCTCCCGGTGGGGTCCCAACGACTCCTAGGGAGGGTCTTACGGAGCAGGCTCACATGGGAGAGGGAGTTCCCCCTTGGGGAGAAGGGGCAAATTCCCTGTATTCGTCACATCTCACACACAAACACTTCACAAACCCCCTTTTTCTCCAACAGCCTCCATACTCTTTCGCCTTCCCTGGTCTCTGACGTTCTCGTCCGCCCCTTTTCTCACCCAATTTACCCACACTAAACCATTCACACAAAACTGTGAATACCCCACCCTCTCCCATGACTGGTTACTTCCCATGGCGAATAACCTACCTTGCTCCAGGGGGTGTGTTAGGGGAAAGGCTTGGTAAGGGCCGAGGAGGGCTTGTCAGCTGGAATAGCGCTTTCCTTTTCCCATCAGTGTCCGGTGCAGTTGCGCTTGCCGCAGCGAAGCACAACCCTTCGCCAGATAAATTGTTTCACCCAACGCCTCACTCTGTTTCTGAGATCCTTCGCTGTCTCCAGCCAGGCCTTCTATGGCAGGGAAGTTGTCACAGCGCTCCTGAGGTCGTCCTGAGCCCGGCAGTGTCGGGGCTCCGGCTCCGCGCTGTGGCAGGGACGCAGATGGGGGGCAGGTGCAAGTGGGTCCAGGTCACCTGGCCTAAGCCCAGCCCACCTGGTGCCTTCCTGGTTGCCGCTCTTTTTCCCTACTTAAGGAGCCCTCCATCCTCTCTTCCTCTGCAGCTGGGGAGAAGGTGCAAGTGGGTCTAGGTCACCTGGCCTAAGCCCCGCCCACCGGGTAACTTCCTGGTTGCTGCTCTTTTTCCCTACTTAAGCAGCTCTCCAGCATCTCTTCTTTTGCAGATGGGGAGCAGGTGCAAGTGGCTCTAGGTCACTTGGCCTAAGCCCCGCCCACCTTCCTAGCCTTGCCTCTTCCTTCCTACTCTTAACTCTTAGATCAAGGGCCTCTCTCGCCTGGGCGACTCAAGGCCCGAACCGAACCCCTGTTTAGACAGCAGGTAAGCATGCTTTGATGTTGTGTGCCGTTCTCATGCCCCCCCCTTCTTGTTTGCTTGTGTTTCCTGCCTTGGCTTACTCCATTCTATGCTGCCTTCCCATCCCTCTTAGCCCTCTTCCCCCCGCCTACATTATACCACTGCTGTAATTTTGTCATGATGCACTATTGCTCTCTGTTAGGAAAGATTTCACAATTGTATGTAATTTTCCCTCCGTGTCAACCCCCAAACCTTTTGCTGCTGTTTAGACACCATTAACTGACTTTGCCAGAGAAGCACAGCCTTCAGCTGCACTCCTCTGGGTTTTCGCTCACTTTTTATGGGGAAACTGACATGCCCTTAAGACAGTCAGTACTGGGAGACTTAGTTTCCCTTAATACTTTCCTCATGTTGCAGCTTTTGTGCAACATGTAACAAGTGTGCAGTGTATTTTACCATACAGCACATTTGCGTCTATAGTCATTTCCAAAGGCCCTAGATACTCTTTCTGGACTTTTTATGAACTGTGCAGATGTGTCATAGACAGGACTGGTGGCAGCTATCTTTTCATTTCCTGCCATGTTAACGTTTGGCACAAATAGGTGGCCTGGCTCCAAAATAGCCATGCCACGAGGTTCTTTGTCCTGTCCTTTGGCCATCTTGCTCCTTCACCTTCCCCAGGTCGAGCCGACCCGGGACAGTCCTTATTTGGTCATGCACTTTCCCGCAAATCCCAATGCTTTCGGAGGCTTCTGCATGCCTTGTGTGTGTGCCTCCACGATGTGGGCTGGAATGTCTGATTTCAATACACATCCTTGGTGCCAGAGAGTCTGGAGTGCCATGAATGCCTGGGACCACCGTGGTCCATGATAGGTCCACGTATGGAGTGTGTGTTTGTGAGCAGATCCCCCATTGGGTCCTCTCCGTTTTGGCGCGAAGGGAACTTTGGATAAGAGGAGGCTGAAAACCCCACTACCATGTCGATCTCCTGAGTTCACACCGAACAAAGGATGGGATCCAAGTATCCTGCAACTACGAAGCTGAGTCGAGGAACTGCTGGTGACCCGCTGGAAGGTTTGGCACCCTGAGCCCACTGTCGTCCTGTGGGACCCCTCTGCATCTGATCGTCCTAGAAGGTCTGCGACGATGCTTCGACCCATTGGATTAGTGGAACCAACTATTCTCGGCACCTTCACCAAACCCTGCAAGTAAGCTTTCTCGGAAGTGTCTCTGGACCAACCAGTGGACTAATCAGCTTACCCAGTTGCTTTGCTCTGTCACCGCCGCCGTTTCGAGGAGGCCCTCGAAACTTGGTATACTGCTAGCTCTGTGTCCACGGCACCCTCACACTGAATTTCGTACACTTGGCGTTCCCAGGTCTGAAGTGAGACGAGTGTGCCATGACCGGAGAAAACGCGGTTACTGTGTTGCACTGCCGCGGCAACGACCTGTGCAAGTTCACTGCATTTGTGACCCTCTGGCCCCTGAAGCCTGCTGCAGTGAAACGGTGCCGATTCCTCCAACCGGAGCGGAGAAATCGCCACTGTCCCGTTTGGGAATTATCACTGTATTTTAGGAACTGAAAGGTGCAGAGACTTCCTTTTTGCTGCATTCGAACCTGCCAGCTAAGTGGACTGAACTGGCGACGTTTGGGTCTGCTTGTGTCGGGGACCGGTGAGTACTCCTTACACCAAACAGTGTCCCCTAGCACAAGAGCCCATTTTTACGCACGAGTGGCCTCTGCGGGCCCCTCTCCTTTCCACAGCTATTGCGAAATAGCGACCCCATCCCACACCCTCGAACTGCCTTAGCCTTCAAGTGGAGGTCCTTCTTGAATGGTGAGAACCTGTTTTGCATCGCCTTATCCACCTTCCTGAGCTGCTAGAGACCCTTGAAGAGACCTTATTCCGCCCATTGGCACAAGCATGTACTATTGAGCATACGGCTCCTCTCTTCGTAGGGCTTGGACTGCCTCTTAGGTGAATAATTGATGTTGAACTGGGCCTAAAGATTAACTGCACTGCCTGTTTCCTTCCCATCTAGGTTGTCAACATATTTCGTGCATCTAACCCTTTAGACCCCCATGGTCTTGTGTATATATATATATATATATATATATATATATATATATATATATTGTATTGAGTGTGATTATTAATGTTACTGTGATTCGTTTGCTATGGTCTATGTTACAAAGGCCTTGTAATAAATGTGTATATATTTTTGATATAACACCTGTCTGGAGTAATTTGTAAGTGTCCTTGCTCTGTGTGCTCATTGAGGTCCTTCAGTCAACCTTACCGCTCCTGACACTTCGTCTTGACCGCCTGCCATAGCTACCCTGATTGGTCTGGCTTGTCCAGAGGTTACCCTGTTCCAAGAAACTAGGCTGGCCTTCTGAACCTCTGCCCCTCCAGGTCAGAGTTAGGACTGAAGGTATCCAGTGTTGCATACTAGTGAAGGTATTTCAAGTTATTTCTACTAGGACACATAGTGAATTGTTGTAGTATAACTGAAAAAGGCCATATGGAAACAAGTACCTTGTTAACTTTAAATGCTTCTAAATCTGAAACATTGGGAAAGATGTGTGCTGAGAGAGGTGTCTCTGCTCAAGGCACAAAAATGGAAATGATCCAAAGAATCATGGACTGGCAAGAAGCTCAGCTTAATGCCATAGCTTCTGAGGACAGTGCAGAAGGAGGTGGGGCTGCTCCCACTGGCAGAACTGGTATTTCTGCCGCTGCACCGATTCATACAGATCATGAGGATTTGGAGGATGTAATGTCTAATGGTTCCTCTGCCAGTGCTGAAGGTGAGGCCATGCCTGAACTCAAGAAACAAGAACCTCTGTTTAAGGAGAAGGAGCTTGAATTTAGCATGACCAAACTGAAGATAGAGCAGGCAGAGAAACAGAAAGACAGGGATCACCAGTTGGAACTGGCTAAGCTCCAGGTTGCCAATGGATCCAAGGGTCCTGGACATGGGTCTGGGGCCTCCTCTCATCCAAGGTTTCTTAAGGATCTGCTCGGTGTGTATGAGGAAAAGAATGACATTATGGACTGACTGAATACATTTGAGTATACATGTGAGGTTCAACAAGTTGACAATGCTGATAAAAGTGCCTGGTCAATTAACAGACTGCCCTATTCTGGCTGCAGTGCCATTATGGAAATGTCAAAAGCCGAGAGAGCAGATTTAGCAATTTTTTTTTTGGATAAAACATTTTTTATTAATTTTGTTACACAATACAGATAAACATTGACTCCAGTGGAGTCCATCAACCGTAACATTCTAACCAAACATGGTTCCTGGGTTCAAAAGCACAAAATAATGGTAGTGTTACGGGTCCACACTTTCGCAGCAGATGTATTGGAGCATCTGGCATACAGGTTCCAATATCTTATTGAGCGTTCTCCCATTTTCCGCAGATCTTGTCGGCTTTCCCAGGGCAACCCCTGGGAAAGCCGCATACACTTGTCGCTCCATTGCTATGCATGCATCTATATCGTTTATCCATTGTACATGTTCCGGGGTTACATTAGACCCCCACAGTTTGGCGATGTTGCGTTTGATCAGTGCTGTGGAGGTTGAGAACAGTAGTTTGTCAGTGCGTGACATTGCACCCTCGTCCTCTACGCCCAGTAGCATCAATTTCGGATCTCTGGTCACAGTGCAGCCCAGTACCCTGGACAGTGTATCACAGCATTGTTGCCAGTATGATTTGATGTGTGAACAGTCCCATAGTATGTGGAAGAAAGTGCCCTCCTCTTGGCAACAGTGTAGACAATTTGGGTCTGTGATTTTACCCCAGCGATAAAGTGCTATCCTTGGGTAGTAGATTCTATGTAGAATTTTGAGCTGGATAAGGCGGAGCCAGCCCGATATGGGAGTGCAGTCCGCCATGTTACTCAGATCAGGGAGATGGCGGTGTAGGGCGTGACTTAGCTGCATGTGTCGATATCGGTCAGTTGCAGGGAGACAAAATGTATCAACCAGAGCATCAAAGGGTATAATTCCCCCTTCCATAATCACATCACCCACTTTTGTTATCCCCGCAGCTATCCATTTCTGCTATTTCGGGAGTTTGTGCAGCTCAGAAATATGTTTGTTTGCCCACAGTGGCTGCACCGGGGTGATTTTCCCTTCCCAATTTATGTACTTGTGTGATTCTGCCCAGATTATTGCCCGGTGGGACGTCATAGTTTTCGGGACGCTGGTGTTAGTTTTCCGGTATAGGCCCTCTAGTGCGGTCATTGTCGCTCCTCTTGTGACATCGGGTTAAATGTGAGGTAGCGATGGCTCTCCGAGCAGTACGTCATTTATGACTGCCATTTGGCTTGCCCAGTGATATGTCTGTAGGCGCGGCAACCCTATGCCTCCCTCCCAGATGGACCGCTGCAGGGTGGTAAGTGCTAGCCTCGGGTGTCCATTGTTCCATAGTAGCTTCCGGAGGGTTCTGTCAATTCTGTGAAATTCCCGTGTGGGGATGTGTAATGGGGCATTTTAAAGGATGTATAGGAATCTTGGCAATGCCATCATTTTGAATAATGCTGCTCTTCCTAGTAGGGTTAGCAGCAGAGCATTCCAATGTTTGACATCTTCTGAAAATCGCTCTATATTTGGATGGAGGTTTTTCTCTACATATTCATTCAAGTTCGTTGTGATCTGTACCCCCAAATATCTGAATTGTTTACCCTCCACCCGAAAGCGGCAATTTTGTAACACAGCACCCTCTATTTCTTTTACTGGGAATAGTATAGATTTTGACCAGTTTACCCTCAGGCCACTGAAGGATTCGTATTCTTCCAGCAGGCGCGTTACTATTGGGCTGGAGGCTAAGTGGTCTGATAGATACAGGAGCAGGTCATCCGCATATAGCGAGATCTTGTCCTCCCAGTCATCTGTCCACCGGAATCCTTTCCATGTCTGTGTTTCCCTTAATAGTGTAGACAGTGGCTCTATGGTGAGTGCGAAGAGCATTGCAGATAGGGGGCAGCCCTGTCGTGTCCCTTTGCCCAGTTTGAATGGTTTAGAAGGCCACCCATTTACCCTGGTCACAGCCTCAGGGAGTTTATATAGTAGCTGTACCCATCCCAAAAATTGTTCCCCAAATCCCATCTGGCGCATTATTTCCCACAGTGCCTCCCAATAAACCGAGTCGAAGGCCTTCTCGAAGTCTATCGTTAATAGTGCTAGGGGGCCTCGTAGAATAGAGGATTTTTCTAGCGCTGCGTGTAGTCTGTGTATGTTCATACGCGTGGATCTCTGGGGCATAAAGCCACACTGATCCGGGTGTATCAATGACATAATAACTTTCTGCAGTCGGTTTGCCAGTGCTTTCGCTAGGATATTAGATTCACTGTTAATTAGCGAGATTGGCCTATACGAGCTACATTTCTCTGCAGGTTTGTCGGGTTTGGGGATCACGATTATGGTGGCTTTCCTCAGGTCTGGGGGCAGCTGGCCTTGTGTCTTCGAGTGTGTGTACATACGTAGGAGGTGTGGGACTATTCTGCTTGGCTCTATCCCTTTCCATATTTCCATCGTAAAGCCATTCGGTCCCGGCCGGGGAAGTTGTGATATGGCCTGCACCAGCACTTTCTCTGTGATGTTCACTTCAAGTAAATCTCTTTGTGCCCTCGTTAAATTAGGCAGGGTGATCTCCTCAAGTACAGAGATGTTAGCAGGTGTCTCAGGTGATAAAGTTCTGCATAATACGCTGCAAAACCTTCTGCAATACCCTGGTCGGTTAATAGCGGTTGCACATTATCGGGTTTAATCATTCTAACCCAGTGGTCTTCAAACCTTTTTGGCCGGGGTCCCCCAGAGCAAATTTTGGGCAGGTCGGGACCCCCCAGAAATGCCAAATGGACAGTATGTATTGCGCGCCCTCACCTGCTCCCATCACAGTCGCTGGGCTCCCTCCTCCCACTCCTACCCAGTCCCTGGTCTCTCCCACCCCATCACACACTCTGGGCTCTCCCCACTCAGCTCCCACCACTATCCATGCTTCCCTCCCATTGTGCTCCCACCATAGTCCCTGGGTTCCCCCATCCCAATCCCAACACAGTCTGAGGGCCAGTGGTGGCTGGTGAGTTTATTAAGTGGAGGGGCATAACTATTTCCCCCAAAAATGCCATAGCGACTGAGCATAGCGAGGGAGCCCGAACCAATAAATGGGTATTCGGGGGGGGATTTCCCCCAGTGAATTTTTTTTAAATAATGGGTTAAAATGTTGCATTGTAGAGCATACTTTTAACAAAAAAATGGGTAAATAGCCAAACAGTTTGCAATTGGTGCTGGGGGGCCCAGGGGGCAGGCATGACATGTTTTACTGGACATCTATTATAGATGTCCAGTAAAAAGATACCATCCCTGTCCACTGGGCCTAACACAATCAACATGAATATGTGTGCATGCAAGGCGCTTCACATTCATACAGCAATCACTCCATCATTCACACAAGCATCCATCACCATACACTCACTCATAACATAAGCATACACGCATCCATACACATGTTTAAATAAAAACAATGAACATAAACGTACCTTCTGCATTGGCCTGCGTGTGGGTGCTGAAACGCCCTGCTCCAGGCTGCTCTGTCCGTATGTGCGAGGAGGCGCAGGAGCTCCCCCTCGGACATACAGACATGCAGTGCCCCAGCCAGCATTTCCAATGAGCTTTGCAATGCTGGCAAAGCAAAACGCCCCAGCACTTGCATGGCTCAGTGAGCATGTGTGGCTGGGAAAATAAACTGAACTGTCAAAGGGAAACAATGTTTCCCTTTGACAGTTCAGCCAGCCCAGGAGCACTCCATCAGCTGGAAAAAGCAGCTGAGGGAGTGCTCACTGTTTCACTGGGCTGGCTCCTTAGCTCCTCCATAATGGGTGAGGGGCCACTTAGTGGGCGCCCCCTCGCCATTATGGATGAGCCGCCAGGCTCTGACTGGCCTATAGGGCAATGCCTGTACTAAAAATGTAAAATGCTAGTGTGGGCCAGTCAAAGTGGGCCACCATTTTGGCCAATGTGTACCCGTCTGATGAGTTATTTAACTATGCAGTTAGTAATTTTGACCATTGTTGCTGAATATATCACAATGTACTTACATTTTAACACAAAGCACCCCCTTGGGTACTATTGAGACAGTGGGCCTCATTTCAACCCTGGCAGTAGCTGTGTGCATCTGGGTCCGGCACCCGCAAATGGACAATTACCGGGTCATGCCGAGTTAGGCAGACCTGATAATTGCCCTTTCGCGGGTGCCTGTACCGGTAGATCCCCATTCCCATTTGAGCCCCATAGGGCTCAATGGGCATGGGGAGCTCGGATGCACCGGCACTGTTAATAATGGTGGCGGTGCATCCGACGAGCTGTGCTCGCGGTGCCGCATGACCTGCCAGGTCAGACCTGGTGGGCTGTCAGGCACCAGCGAGCACAACTCTTATTATGGCAGTACGGTAGCAACGGTGCCGGTAGCTTACCGGCACCGTTGTTACCGTACCGCCATGGTTGTAATGAGGCCCAGTCTGTGATTAAAGGAATGAATATCCATTTACAACTGTGGGCCACTTTTTCATTGTTGCCTGAGACAGTTACATGCTTCAGCCCGCCCATGTGAGCCACCGCTGCCCATTTCTTCCAATCTTAATAATTCATGCTGAGCTCTCAGGGCCCCCCACAGTTTGAATACTGCTGTTCTAACCTGTTTGTGCCCTTCATCTCTGCGTTCCAGCCACGCTAGCATTTTACCTGCCTTGTCTCCTGTCTCGTATAGTCTGGCACGCATCGCTCTGTGTGCTTGTTTGGCATTGTCTAGGGCTATTTTGTGCAGTTTCCTTTGGGCGAGGACCAGTGCTCGGTTGGTTTCAGGTAGATCTATCGCCAGGTGTGAATGCTCTGCTTACTCCACCTGTGCTTCGGCTTCTTCCACTTTCTCTAAATGTGCTTTCCTATGTGCCGCTGTCCAGGAGAGGATCTCTCCTCGCAGCACTGGATTGTACGCTTCCCACAACACTCCTGGGTCATCTGTTGACCCTGTGTTTAGTTCGAAGTAGGTGTTTGTGGTCTCTTGGATGTGTTCTACAAGCTCTGGAAAGCCCAGATAATAGTTATTAAGGCACCAGGAGGGCGGAGGGATCGGCCTTATCGTTGACAATTCTATTAGTATGGGCGAGTGATCAGATATTCCACGTGGGAGTAGGGTGGCGTTGAGCGCTCTATGTATTTCCGTGGTTGGTAAGAAGAAATAGTCCAGCCTCGAGAGGGAAGCGTGGATGCCTGAGTGGAATGAGTATTCTCGGCTCTCATGGTGGAGGTCGCGCCATACATCTCTTAGCCCCAGTGCTGCGGTGAAGGTTGCTAGTTTCGTGTGGGTGTCGGGGTTTCTGACCCCTTAGGTGCGTGCGATCCATTCCCGTGTTCATGACATCATTGAAATCACCACCAAGGATTAGTGTATCTGAGGTATCTTGGATTATCAGGGGCGTTATATCTTCTATACGTGTTGGGATCAATGTGGATGGTGCGTATACAGCTGGTATTATGGTTTGGATCCACAATGTTCCGGTCATATACACATATCTACCCCCTGTGTCTTGCGACACTCTGGAAAGTGTAAAAGGTTGTTTCTTGTGAATCAGTATAAGGACCCCTCTCAAGCCCATGATGAAACCTGCGTGTAGTGCTATGCGGTAATTACTACGTTTGAATAGATTGCATGTTGTGCCCGCTAGATGGGTCTCTGTGAGCAGAGCAACATCCGGTGACTGTCTGTTTAACGCCTGGATGACCAGCTTTCCTTTAATCCCACCACCCACTTCGTTAACATTACATGTCAGGAGACGCAGGGTTTTTGTGTCAGAGCCAGTTCTTGTCATCTGAGTTGGAAAGGGTTTCTGTTGGGCAGTGCGTGTGGGGTTTTGTGGGGAAACTCAATCTGTTGTCTCGCAATGTGGTGTAATTTCATAGTGTGGGATGTACTGACCCACTAGGCTCTTCCCTGCGACATCACTGTGTGCTGGTGGCACCAGAACCAACAAAATGGCCACAAAAAGCCCTATGCGCGCTAAACCTAGGAAATTGCGCTGGGAAACCAGAAAGTTGGCTGCCAATCTACATTGCCTGTGTCAGTGGTGGAACAGGAAACCACACTGCTGAAACCTGTCATTGGGCTGCCCACAGAGGGAAAATGGAAACTACATGAAAGGCAATGCTTTATGGCGAGGAAACCAAAAGGTTCTCTGAAATCCTTTTTTCCTTGGCTGCTGAAATTGCAAAATAATGGTTCAAAAACATCAGGAAATATCTAACATCCTTGCTGGGTGTTACCCATCACCCTAGTTAAAGGATCCACATAAGCACACAATGTCAGGAAAAGCAGATTCCATCACAAGAATATCCACATTAAAAAGTGTGCTTGTCTGTAAAACAATCTGTCAGAAAATGGGCGCAGTACCGCCGGCTGCCTGTGTGACAGCTGTCAATTAAGTACATTGGAAGCTTAAACTTGTGTAAGAAAATCAAATGGTTGAAATTAAGTGACTTGCCATCAAAAGCAATATAGGTTGCCACTAGTCAATCTCTATGTTTTAAAAAGACTGGAATTAGAGATTTGTTTGCCTATTTTTGAAATATGAGTTTATTTTTATCAAAGATAAATGTAAACAAGTTGGGTTTTAAAGTAATCTGATGCCAGCCACAGAACTTCAAAGCAAATTCCACAGCTTGCCCCAAACAAAAGGCACCTTCCTTCTGCTCTCTGCCCTAGGAACTCTCAGTCAGTTGTTAATGAAGACGGGAGGGGATTTTGCTCTGCTGCTCCTGAGAGAGACAAAGGGTTTCCTTGGCTGAAAAGAATATGCAGATGCAAGTGGCAACAGAAACTCCTGCCAGAGGGAGGAGGGGCAGGGATTGCTCTTGACCCACAAAAACTTTGGGGGCGGGACAGGCAGTTATGTGTATCCTTAAAGCACAAGAACGTATATTTTTGAAAAGGACTGACAAGAGGACTGTGCAAAATTGTAAAAATTTGTAAAATACAGCACTGTAACATGAAAGTTCTGGTCACGTTTTAAAACTACTCAGAACTCTGTGCTATGCGCATGGACATGACTACAGAATTTGTGGTTTTGTAGCAATTGTGATGATGCCAGAAACATGAAACTTCACATGATTATGCCCAGATGTGATGTGCACATATGTGTAAAAATGTGGACAAATCTGACATTGTGTACCAGACCGAAAGTGCGAAGAACTGCCAAATCCGAACCCAAGCTCTCACCGAGATGGGGCTCGGATGAATACTTGCTCCACTAAATCTGTGATGTAAATATGCTATTGCTAGCAAGTTGGTAAAATTGTAAATATGTGTTACACTCACCTGGACCCCACAGGGGTGTTGATCGGACCCGGACAGCTGCGGTCTCCGTCAACGTGATGCGTAGTGCAGAGATGACTGTCTGGACTGGCCCGCCTAGTCTTGTCTGCTGGACCCAAAGAAGTATTTTTCTGCAAGTGGAGACAGGGATTAGCCACCTGTGGGTTTTAGTGATGGCCTCCCAACTGTTCTCGCTCTCATCCACTAATCACCTCCGATATCCCCTTAGTAACCTCACCTTATGTTTGTAAAAGATGAGCTCTTCATCCTGCGTGTCTTGCAGGGGTGCGTAGATACCAGTTACTTCACTGGTTTGAAGGCTTTGGGAGAGTTCCAGTAAGCATTGACTCTGAAGTCCCAGGCGGGATTGGTAAGTATCAAGTTCAAAGAGTTCAATGTGCCGATTTTCACTCTTGTCCCCTTCCTTCCTTAAATTGCAACTGAGTTTGTGAGAAGAAGGTCTCGTAGCTGCTGCTGGCGTTCAGGTAAGAGTCTGTGTTACCCAACGCTGTCCGGTAACTATTACAAGCGTTAACGTGTTGTTTTTCTCCCTCTTTACAGATGCAGCATATGAAGATATGGAGAATAATACCGCTGGTGTTAAATCAGGTAAGTCTATGGTGGTAAGAGGTATTTGTTGATTCCCTTGGCTCACCTTGTTATTCTTGTGCCCCTAGGTGCCGGAGTACGGCGAAGAAATGATGGAGACAGTGCCGGATCGAAAGATGCTGTGAGAACTGGTGAGTATGGCACCATGCTGGAGCTGGCGAAGCGACGCGTGCAGGACTGATGTACTTCCAGGTCGGGAGATGAAATGGATCCGGAATCAGGTGAGGAATTTGAAATAAGTTTGTTTTCTAACCTTGTCCTTTTCTTCCTCTTTATTCTAGGAGCTCCGGATTCGAGGCGGGCGTGGCAGAAGACTGGATGCTGGCTGTAGGCACGGTGAGAGTCACGCTGCTGGATGCAGAAAAACACGAAGCATGTGCTGCTGTTCGGGCGTGGTTTAAATAGCCTCCAAAGTAGTCCCAGGTAAGAAGTTCCCCAGGACCACACCAGAGTAAAAAATAGTCCCTGTAGTAAAATAGTCCCATCCAGGCCTCACGTTGGCTTGGATTTATTTGCAGCATGGTCTGCATGAGGTAAGTAATGTAATGCCTACGGCGCCAGGACTGAACCCAGACAGCCCCTAGCTGGGGCTGCTGGGGTTTTTGTAAATGTCTGGATGCCTGCTCCCGGGGCTGATGGGCTTGATCCGGATGCCCAGGGGTAGGCATCATGACAATATGTCTTGTATGAAAAATAGATTTTCTGTGCAGAAATAAAGGGGAGGTTCTCCCTGGATCCTAAAATACAGCATCATCACGACACCATGTTTTCTTCTCAAATCAGGCGAAATAAAAGACCCTAACCAATAGAATCCCTAGGGGTGTGCCTAGTATAATTCAGCATACCCACCCCTTTAGGAAATACATAAATAGAGACAGTTTAAGACCTAGAAGGACACTCACATTCACCCACCAACCGATTGCTGACGGAGCACTTTGCAAGAGAAATCCATATCCAAGACTCCAGACTCTAGAATTTTGAAAGCAGAAAGGCCCATTTCCAAAACTGAACCCTTCTCAGCTTGGCCTTTAAAATCCTGAAACCAGATTTTACCCCAGACCTCCAGGGGAACCAAAAATAACAGCCTGGCTGAGCTGTTGCTGCTTTCTTGCTAAGAATTCCAGCCAGAAACCAGAGATCCAACCCAGTAGAGCAGAGCTGTGACCAGATAGCTGCAAACCAGAACCAACCAGTCAGATCCAGTTCAATTCCAACGTGCTGTGTCCAGAGTGCCGTGCTGATTGCAGAACCAGAGCGCCTTGGGTCCCGTTCGGTGTGCTAGCTGAATTCCTGTCCAGAAAGTCCAGAAAGTCTCCTTGGCCAGATCCCTGACAGGTCCATTCCAAACAGTGGTAGTGAGTATCCATAGCATAGGATTGTTGCTAGCAAATATATTATCCATAAGTAATCCTATCCAAACCCATTCTATTATATCCAGAACGGCATTGTAGAAAATCTTTTGTCTTCCTGAATCTTTCTCTCATCCCTATGGTCCTTTGGTAATAGTAGTGTTAAAATCATCTTTGCGCTAATATATTTTCTGAAGAAAGGCAAGCATCGCGGCGGGCAAAAACCATCCAGAGGCGTTGCTGGATTGGTGGCTGTGCTGTCGTGTAGCTTGTGGCTTCATAGTCTCCCTAGTGTAAAGAAATCTTGTTTTGTCATTTTAAAAAAGCACATCTTTCTTTTGCAAATGTTGACTCTTGTTAAAAAAAAACGACCTCTACAAAAACCTTCATAACGTCTTCACCGTGTATGCTAGAAACGAATATCAAATTGAAGCTGACACCCTCAGCTTTCCAATGAACCCAAAACCGCATCCCTACTCCTTCTATTTAGTTTGCAGCTAATTTTTCATTTGGCTCAAATCTCTCACGTGTGAAACAGCTGTTCTTTGCATCCGACCTCAGAATTCAGTTTTCAATCTGCTGGTTACTCAATCATCATTGCTAGTGTTTATCTGAAACTATACCAAGCGGTGTCCAGACATTTGGTCGACTGAAAACTGGTTGAAAGACATTTGGTCGACGCAATTTGGTTGAAAACCAAATGGTCGAATTTTTTTTTTAATTTATATATATATATTTCGGGTTTTCGTTTTAAAAAAAAAAGGGGGTTGGAGGGACCCCCCCCCAAAAAAAGGGGGTGAAAATAAAAATAAAAACAAATTCGACTATTTGGTTTTCGACCAAATTGGTTCGACCATTTGTCCAGTCGACCAATTTTTTTCGACCAAATGTCTGGTAACCTACCAAGCGGCTCCCACTAGTAGTGAATCCATTTTAGTGAAGTAAATCCATTTTCAGTGTTCCCATTCATTCAAAGCCACATTCAAAACCATTTTGACAAGTTGCAGTCATTACTGTTTTTCTCTGAGTTTGCTGGGGGAAATTGGGATTGATACTGTATTTGTTGAGTGTGTATTCCTGAAACCTGCTTTCTCTCCTTCCATCTCTTTAAACTGTATATTGGGGGGATTGAGTAGTGTGCAGGGGGAAAGAGTAATCACATTGCATTTTGACTGAACCCACACAAAGTATTATTCTATGCTGCATTATTTTCCCTATTTTTACTCTATATATATTGTGAAATCCATTAAATAAATCTTTTTAACTTTGCAAAACAGCCTGCTTCCTGGATCAGTGCGACCGGGGGGGATTCAAAGAGGGGGGTGTGATATAAGGGTACATCATTCAGAAATAAAAGAACTTATAGACAAAAATATATAATTAAGGGTTTCAATTGTGCATCCCACGCTAGACATTGACTTAGGTGAAGTGCCGTGTTGAAATCACAGTAGGAGTAAATGTGCAGTGCCTTCGGACCCATAAAGAACCATAGTTAAAAATTCACCGCCCCCCCTCCCTTTAACCTGTCCCATTTGAGGCATCTGGTGCCTGAATCGCGTTTCACTACTTTGCCTGTCCCCCCTCTCTATACTTCCACCCAACCTGGAGTATCTATCGCCCAAATTAGAACAAAACGATTAAACTAAGAAGTCCACACTCAGTGGTTCATTCGCTCCAGCCTACATAAACAGTTGCAGACTGGGGTGTCTGAGTGCAGGGTGGGGGTTTTTCCCTACCCCCTGGGGCTGCTCAATGTTAAGTCTATACGTGGAGCTCTTAACTGCGTATTGTGTCTCTGTTGAGCCACCAAATTATTGTAGACCAGTTTCCGGCGAATTAGATTAGTTCCTCTTGGTACATTCAGCGGTCATCAATCGGCGGTGGGTCAGGATCTTGTCCTATTGGCAGCGGGGCAGGTAATCTTCGATCGGGTTATGGTCTGGGTCTCCTGTTGTTTCTAGACCTCGCTACACTCCCGTCACCCTCGATGTGGTGTTCCGCCCATCTCCATGTGTCTTTTGGGTCTGTAAAATGTACTGTTGTTCCCTGATGGTATATTTTAAGCTGTGCTGGGAAGAGAAGGCCATATTTCACGTTCAAGGTTTGGAGGTGTTCCTTGAGTTGGTCAAAAGATTGTCTGGCCTTCTGGACCTCCCTAGTGTAATCCGGAAAGAAGGCGATGCAGGATCCGTTGTGTGTGATTGTTCCCTTAGTGCGGGCCATTTACAGTAATGCATCACGGTCTCTATAATTCAGCAGTTTCGCAATCACTGTGCGTGGGGGTGCGCCTGGTATAGGTGGCCCGGATGGCATGTGGTGGGCCCGTTCAATGGAGAAAAATTTGGAGAATGAGTTGGGCTCAAACAAGTCAGATAGCCATTGTTCTAAAAATAATTCCATACACGGTCCTTCTGTTTTCTCTGGTAGGCCCAATATGCGGAGGTTGTTGCGCCTAGATCTTCCCTCTCCCTCGTCGACTCTCTCCTCTAGTGTTTTAAGTCATGTCATGACACGGGTCATGCATTTGTTCCATGTTGCGTAACCATGTTGCGTAACCCGTCTTCCGCTCCGGAGATGCGCTGTTCGTCTTGCCCTGTATGCGAGGTTAATTTTTGCAGGTCATGTCGGAGAAGGGAGATGTCCAGGCTAATACCATCCATTTTTTGCTCCATGGATGCCCGCGAGTCGGCTATTGCAGCCATGGCATCTTTCAGAGACAGAGTGTTCTCAGCCTCAGTCATGTTGCTGGTCCTGGTCTGATGAAGAGGCCGCCGGTGTTGTAGTGCATTGATCAATTCTGCTTTGGGTGACTGTCTTTTTAGCTTTGTTTTTGCCCATCATGTATTCGACTGGCAGCGGCCAGTGCGGAGGCCACTTCCTTTGCGTGCGGCGGGTCGTCACCACAGCAGGTGTTGAGGTACAACAAGTGTGGGCAGCACCTAGCTGTGGCACACTGATCTCCACCACGCGACAACAGCGATGAGGTTACAGAGTTTGTATGCTTGAGGTGCCCCTAAGCTGTTCGGATCAGGGTCGCGCAGCCACCTCGTTTCCGTCATGATTGCTGACAGTGGCCCTCATTACAACCCCGGCATTAACCAATGGCCCTATTAGCGCCATGGTTAATGCCGGTAATTTACCATATCCGCCATGGTGACATGGGGAATTACCGCCCCATTCCAAGGTTGGCGGGGCGGTAATTCCCCATTTACCATTGGCCCCTCCCCATTCCCATTTTTGCCCCATAGGGCTCAATGGGAATGGGGAAGGTGGTAATTACGGTACTGCAAAATGCGGTACCGTAATCACCGTCAAGGTCCCTTTGCGGGTCCTTCCCTTAACGGCTGGTAGAGACCACCCGTTAAGGTCGGGACCCGCAAAGGGACCTCGTAATCAGGCGTTAAGGGATTACCGGTACCGGTAGCCTTACAGGTACCGGTAATCCCTTAACGCCAGGGTTGTAATGAGGGCCAGTCTCTCCGAATTATAGATGTCTGCTTAGAAGAGTAGATAGGCGGGGAGTGACGCTAGTGTGTTCACCGTGGATCAGCTTGTTCAGTTGTTAAATCACCACTGTCCACACTGCTGTGCCACCAGAGCGGGATTGTCTGGCTTAGTGCTTGCGACTTTATGGCACCTTGTCGCAATAGGGGGCACACACTTGCCTGATGTGTATCTCAGAGGGGTCGCATTTGTTTCGCCAGTGATCTCCTATGGGTCTAGAATCTTGCATCACAGTCTTTGTGGCAGAGAAGCTTGTTTACTCGGTAGTTGGAGCTAGATGCATAACTCGTTTTATGGAGATCTGGACTCTGAGGATGTATACGGCAGTAGAGTAGGGTGTCGCCGTGTCTGGGAGGGGGAGGGAGCCGTCCTATTCAAACCGGTGCAACAATGCACTGATGCTTTCTGTGTTGTTAATGCACCCCTTACAGAGTGAGGCAATCGCCAGGTCAACGGATGTGAAGTGTCTTGATGCGTTCTGTGCCACGGGTGAGTGAGGTGGTTGGGTAGTACTGTGTCTTTGAACCCGTTAGGTAAGTACTGTTACAGCACGGTCACATTACCTGCAAGGGGACACTGAGCGTAGAGTGCATGAGCCCCAGGCCCCGGGAGGCAGGTGTGTGAAGCTTGCGCCTCGCCTCAGATCCCGGGTCGTGGCTGCAGGGGTACAGAGTTCTCTTGCGGCATCACAGGGGGGGAAGGGGCAACAACCTCCCCTCTCACCGATCTGTATCACCCGCACCTGAGTGCTCATGGAGTCTTGGGGCCGTGTTGGCAAGGGGATGTTTGGTCTATATGGACCTCACTTACCGGAGCTGCCCCCTCCGCTTCACAAAGTGCTTTCACCCCCATCAAGCACTCCTACTCACAGTTCTGGTCGGAGCGTGACTGGCTCTGGTGGGTGTCAGGCCGGGTGTCGGCAGCACTGATCTGATCAGGAGATGATAAATGTTATCTGCATGCACTTTGGTGAATGTCAGGAACCAGAAACGCCAAATAGTAGTGGTGACTTGACACGTCGTGACGCAATTTAGGCTTTCTGACAATATACCCCTCAAGTGTACATAAGGACAGTTTGAGGTGAGTACTGCCCGAAATAAGGTACACCCTTGTACTTCAACAGCTGGCTGCAAGAAAATTAATCAGGCATTAACATGAGTCCAAATGTAATGAGAACTCCAAAGCAAGATACTGAACTGATACTCAGAAACAAGAAAATCAGACTGGGACCGACTGTTCCAAGTTAGATCAAAAGTACCCTGAAAGCAAGAAGGAACTATTACCAAGAGTGCAAGAATAACAAAGAAGAAATAACTAATAGTCTGGTTCTTACCAAATGAGTGTCCTGGATAGTCGCTGTAGAAATGTGGAAATGAGTTGGCAGTCCAGGAAAACAATGTCTTTGGTTTCCTATACCCGCTGGCACTAGGATGCCTAAAAGTTAATTGATCCTTGCGCCGTTGCGCTGCTGTTCTCCTGCGCCGATGCACGGCAATCCTGAATGTGCAAAAAGTCTTTTGATAGTCCCAAAAAGAAGATTTGATGCTGGTAAGACTTGTGGAATGAAGAGCTTGTAATCCATAGATGTTTCAATTTTGATAAGAGCAGGTAAGACTTGGATACGCAGACAAATGCAGTCTGTGGTCGTTCCGGGTCTGGTATGAGCAGGTAAGACTTTAGGATTTAGACAAATACAGTCCGTGGCCGTTCCGGGTCTGGTATGAGCAGTTAAGACTTTGAGGATTTAGACAAATGCAGTCCGTGGCCGTTCCGCGTCTGGTATGAGCGGGTAAGATTTTGGGATTCAGCTAAGTGCAGTCTGTTGCCGTTCTGGGTCGAGTAAGCAGGTAAGACTTGGCAGCAATGACAAGGAGGGAGAATTACAGGTAACAAGAAGGGCCAGGGATACAAGAAGTCAATAAGGCAAGATACGAGGTAAGGAGCTTTGGAATTAGACAAATTCAAAAGCGCCGCCGTGCGCGGAGGCGTAACTTAAATACAGGTCACATGACCTTGCGCACGGGACGGTGCCGTAGACCTGAGCGTCTACGCGTACGCCATGGTAGCTAGCGTTTCCACGGTAACCCATAACGCTCTGCAAAAGGACGTGCCAAAAACAAGGGAGAACGTTTCTGGAGTCACCACAGACCCTCTCAACTTAGACCCTAAAAGGCTAGTTCCCCTGGGTTTACCAAACAGTTTGTTATTACGTGAACTCCTCCTCTGATTATCCGACGGCGCATACAATGGATCCCTGACAGTGAGCGGTCCAGGAGTTCAGGTTGTTCCGGGTGACAAATGTTCCTTCTTGCTGGGCGTCGTCGGTGCCTTCCTGGGGCTCATTCCTGTCCACAGTCCTGCGAAGCACTGGATGGGGAGGGCTCTTCTGGGTCCGCTTGTTACGCTGTGCACGGGTGAACTGCGGCCTATGTGTACCCGGTGCAATTTCGGGCAGGGGCAGCCGCGGGTTTGTACACACACCGAGCTTCAAGCTCTGCGGGTACGCCAATGTTAGCAGCTCGGCTCCTCTCTAGAATGCCTTCGGTTGAATCGTACGTGTACACTCCTCGGTGGGTGTAGAGAATGCTCCGGTCCTGTCCTCAGTGTGATGCCGTTTCTTTCTGTCCCCAGGATCCGATCCGCCGCTCGCAGTGCCCAGCCTACTACCTCCATGCACAGGTTTGTAGCGTATGTAGTCCAGGCGGTGTGCACAGGCAAGGTCACCAAGTCACCTCGAGTCTCACCACGGCGGGCAGTGGGTGGTTCGGCAGCTTGTAGAGATTATGGCCGTAGGCGGAAGAGTCCCCTGTCTCCTCCGGCACAGCAGAGGCTGCGTCCTAGATGTTTCCTCCGGCGCATCCCCCACACACACAGCGTCACAGGCTTAGGTTGCGGACCGCGGCCATCTTGTCTCTCGCCCACTGTCACCACCGCAGATCTTTCTCGGCGGTCTAACTCACACAGGAGGATGATTCCAGAGTTTTTCCACCCATCCGCTCTCTGGGTGTACAGCTCACAGCAAAGTTCTTTTTCCGCATATTCGACACGGATAGCAGGTTGTTTTGTCAGGATGTGTGCGGCGGTCACGGGAGCTTCAGGGACTCAAGTCTGCATTGCACAGAAGCTGGCCACTCCCCCCAGATTTAGCAATGTTGAAGCAAACTCTTATCTTAAAGTTTGGAAAGACTCCTGCCCAATACTTAAAAAGATTCAGAGAGTACAAGAAAAAAGAAGGTGGTACTTGGGTATTTTATGTAACTCAATCCTTAAAGAAGTTGACTGGCTGGGCTGAAGGTTATAAGGTCTATACTTTTGAAGGTATGATATGTTTTGTCATGCTGGAACATATTTTTGCATCTTCTTCCCCTGAGCTTAAGCAGCATTTGGCAGATTCAAAGGAGATAGATCCTAAGAAGCTTGCCATAGCAGCAGTTTTGTAGGTATCACATTGTGTCCCATAAGGACAAGACTCATCCTGGTAAGCAGGAGGAGGGGAAAAAGTCCAAAGATAAGGAGGGTGGGGACTCTGATAAAACTTCCTCCCATAAGGGCCACAAAAGAAAAAAAGAAGGGTAAGACATACGAGAACTCTGAGGGTAGTGGAGGTCAACCTCCAAAACAGAACTCTGGTTATAGTAAGCCTCCCTATGTAAACAGACCCAGTGGTTCTTGTTTTGCTTGTGAAGCATCGGACCATGTGAAGGAGGATCCCAGATGTAAGGTCAAAACCTTGGGGGTCCACTCTGCTAATCTGGCCTTCTCCTATGAGGAAGAAGAGATTACAGGGGCATCCTTCTCCTCAGACTCCTTCCCCAGTGGGATAGAAACTGAGGTAGTTTTAGTTTCCCTGGGTTCCTGGGAGCCTAAAGTCTCAGAGGCTTATGCTAGGATTCCAGACAATACCAAGCACTACTCAAGACATTGTGCTGATCAATGGAGTAGATACTCCAGCTCTTAGGGATAGTGGGTGTAGTCTAACTGTAGTGGATTCTACCTTGGTAGACCCAGAGGAAGTTGCCAGAGCTCCTCTGTTACCCACTAAGTTGGCCGATGGCCCACCTCTCATGTTCCCAGTAATACCTGTAAATCTTGCTATAAATGGTACAGCAGTCACAATTCCAATGAGCATACAGAGGAGTGTCCCGGGAAAGGTCTGGCTGGGAAATGATCTCAGAGCTTTAGGGCTTGTGGGAGATACAGCTGAAAGACCCTGCACAAGGTCTCAAACACGGGCAGCACTGCCAAGACCAATGCCATGCCCCAGCCAAAGGGGAAACCCAAGGCTAAAGGAGTAAGAAAATCCAAAAGGGGGAAAGAAAACATTCCCCCATGCCTACCACTGAGGTGGATGTAGTTAGTCAATCACCAGGACCTGACGAGGAGGAGGTGATACCTGAAGTATTTGACCCAAATGACCATCCTGAACTAAAAGACTTATTAGTAGAAGGTAGTACTGACAGGGAAATATTTTGTAAGGGCCAACGTGAGTGCCCATCTCTGGAAGGCCTAATGAGACAGGCCTGCTCCCAGCTTGAGGGTGAACCTACTGGGAAGCACAGGAGTTATTGGGAAGGTGGGTCCTGTATAGGGAGCCTACAGAGTCTACAAAAGGAGGTCATAGGAGGTTGGTGGTTCCCCTTGCTGTAAGACCCTTCCTCCTGCAGCTGGTGCATGAAGTGCCCCTTGCTGGTCACCTTGGAATCAAGAGAACCAAGCAAAGGTTATCCATGCACTTCTACTGGCCCAAGATGGGGGTGCAAGTAGAAAGTCACTGCAGGAGTTGTGCCTCCTGCCAGTTATCTGGTAAGAGTGGCTCAACAATCCAAGCTCCATTGGTACCACTCCCAGTTGTGGGGGTACCATTTGAGGGGGTAGGGATCGACATTGTTGGTCCCCTTGACCCCCAAACATCCTCAGGCAATAGGTTTATCCTGGTGCTGGTCGACCATGCCACCAGGTATCCTGAGGTCATCCCATTGAAAACTGTGACTGCCAAGCCAGTTGCAAAAGTTTTGCTTGGCATATTTACTAGGGTTGGCTTCCCTAAAGAAGTTGTGTCTGACAGAGGCAGCAGCCTTATGTCCAAGTATATGCAGGCCATGTGGAAGGAATGTGGTGTCACCAATACGTTTTCATCCGCATACCACCCACAGACCAATGGTCTGGTTGAAAGGTTCAACAGGACCTTGAAAAGCATGATCGGGGTTCTGGAAGAACCTCAAAGAATAAAATGGGATCTTCTGTTACCATGCTTACTGTTTGCCTACAGAGAAGTACCACAAGAGGGTGTTGGCTTCAGCCCCTTTGAACTTCTGTTTGGTCACCCTGTAAGGGGACCCTTAGCCATAGTCAAGGAGGGATGGGAGATGCCCACTCCCCCATTACTACCAACATAGTGGACTATGTGCTAGAGCTCAGAAAAAGGATGGTACTCCTGATGGGTCTGGCTAGTGATAAATTGAAGGCAGGACATGGTCTGGTGAAACATTGGTATGACCAGAAAGCTTCCCTCATCAATTTCACACCTGGTCAGCAAGTCCTGATCATGAATCCTATAAGTCAGAGGTCTTCAAACTGTGGGGGCCGCATTCCAGGGGTGGGGCGTGAGAGCCCAGCATGAAATGTGTTTTAAGATCGGAGGAAATGGGCACAGGCAGCTCACATGGTCAGACTGGACCATAAAACGGCCTTAGGCACCAATGAAAAAGTGTCCAGCAGTTGCAAATGGATATTCAGTCCTTTAGTTACTGACTGTATGAATAGTACACAAGGGGGTGTTTTTTGTTCAAATGTAAACACACTGTGATATTTAAAGAATGTTTATTCAGCAATAATGGTCAAAGCTACTAGCTGCATAGTGAAGTAACTCCTCAAACTGGCCCACATTGGCCAAACAAGTGGCCCATTTTGACTGGCCTACGCTAGCGTTTTGCTTTTTTTGTACGGTCATCGCCCTATTGCCTTATAGGCCAGTCCAAGTCTGGTGGCTCACCCATAAAGGGTGAGGGGGCGTCCACCCACTGGCCCCCTCATCCATTATGGAGGCGCCAAGGAGCCAGCCCAGTGAAATGCTGAGCACTCCCTCAGCTGCTTTTTCCAGCTAAGGGAGTGCACCTGGGCTGGCTGAACTGTCAAAGGGAAACACTGTTTGCCTTTGACAGTTCAGTTCCCCAGCCGCACACGATCACTGAGCCATGCAACGCTGGGGGTGTTTTGCTTTGCCAGCCTTGCATAGCTCATTGGAAATGTTGGCTAGGGCACTGCATGTATGTATGTGCGAGAGGGTGCTCCTGCGCCTCCTCGCACATATGGCAGAGCAAGCTGGAGCAGGCCATTTCAGCAAACACGGTCAGGCCGCTGCAGAAGGTATGTTTATGATGATTTTTTCTTCTTTAAATATGTGTATGGATGCGTGTATGATTGTGTTATGGGACTGTGGTGGGAGCAGGATGGGCGGGAGCACTGGGATAGTGGTGGGAACAGGGTGGGGAGAGGCCAGGGTCTGTACTGGGATTAGGGTGTATTGACAACGCGCAAAAGTTCATCTAGCATATTTGGGGGGATCCGGCCTGCCCAAATTTTGCTCAGGGGGGGCCCAGGCCAAAAAAGTTTGAAGACCACTACTATAAGGCCTAGAGCTTTACAGGACAAGTGGTCAGTCCCTTACACGGTGGTGGAGTCACTGGGTGAGGTCAACTATTTAGTGGACTTTAGAAGGGCTGGTCAGGCTCCAAAAGTGTTCCATCTAAATAGGCTGAAGGCTTTTATCCCAAGAGTTGAAATCGCTGCACTGCTACTGGCTTCAGATGTTGAGGAGGAGGAGTCAGAACCTCTCCCTGACCTGTTCCAAAGCAGTCCTTCAGACAGCTCCATTGAGGGTGTCCATGTGGCGCCTCACCTGACTTCTGATCAACAGGCTGAGGTGAAAAGTTTGCCGAGGTAATTTTCCCCCTTGTTTTCACACCTTGGTGCAAACATAACATTGACACAGGAGACAGTGTACCTACCAAAGGTAGGAGATACAGAATGTCAGACAAAGTAAGGTCTTACATTAAGACAGAGGTCAACAAAATGTTGGATCTTGGGGTGATTGAACCCTCCAGAAGTCCTTGGTCCAGCCCAGTGGTTTTGGTTCCAAAGGCAGGTACTGCTAAATTGAGGTTCTGTGTGGATTACAGGGCTCTGAATGCTGTCACCAAGACAGATGCACACCCCTTGCCTAGAACAGATGAGCTGGTGGATACTTTGGGTGCCTCCAAGTACCTCAGCACTTTTGACCTCACTGCATGCTATTGGCAAATAGCCCTTGCAGAACATGCCAAGGAGAAGACAGCTTTCTCAACTCCAGAGAGTCTTAACCAGTTCCGGGTAATGCCTTTTGGGTTGAAGAATACCCCTGCCACTTTCCAGAGGCTTGTGAATAATGTGTTGAATGGGTTGGATGAATTCTGTCATGCATATCTGGATAATATAGCAGTTTTCAGTGCCACCTGGGAAGACCACGTGAAACACCTTGGGATTGTGTTACAGGCTCTTCAGAAGGCTCACTTGACCATAAAGGCCAGTAAGTGCCAGATTGGACAAGGTTCAGTTGTCTACCTTGGACATGAAGTAGGTGGAGGGAGGATACAGCCTCTACCCAGTAAAGTACAAGTAGTAGAAGACTGGCCTACCCCACTACCCAGACCCAAGTGAGAGCCTTTTTGGGACTCACTGGGTACTACAGAAATTTCATGGCAGACTATGGTACCATAGCTGCCCCTCCGACTGCTCTCACTACTCCAAAGAAACCCAAGAAGTTAACTTGGTCTGAAGAGTGTGAGAAGGCCTTCAATGGCTTAAAAGACTCCTTGAGCCAGGCCCCTGTTCTCAGGGACCCTGATTACCAAAGACCTTTTATTGTGCTGACAGATGCCTCTGACACTGGGATAGGAGCTGTACTATCACAAGTAGATAAGAAGGGTAAGGAACACCCTGTTGGCTTTATTAGTCGCCAGCTTAAGGACAGAGAGCTCAGATGGTCCACAGTAGAGAAAGAATGTTTCTCTGTTGTGTGGGCCCTAAGGAAACTGGGGCCCTACCTCTATGGGACCCACTTCACTGTACAAACTGACCATAAACCCTTAACGTGGCTAATGAACATGAAGGGAGAGAATCCAAAGTTGCTTAGGTGGTCCATAAGTCTGCAAGGCTTTGACTTCACTATTTAGCATAGGCCAGGTGTCCAACATAGCAATGCTGATGGGTTGTCCAGAATGTTTAACCGACCTGAACAAGAAACTCATCCAGGGGTGGATTAGTTCCCCCTGTCCTTAGTCTGGGAGCGGCGAGTGTTAGGAAAGATTTCATAATTGTATGTAATTTTCCCTCCATGTGTCAACTCCCAAACATTTTGCTGCTGTATAGACACCATTGACTGACTTTGCCAGAGAAGCACAGCCTTCAGCTGCACTCCTCTGGGCTTTCGCTCACTTTGTATGGGGAAACTGACATGCCCTTAAAACAGTCAGTACTGGGAGAATTTGTTTCCCTTAGTCCTTTCCTCCTGTTGCAGCTTTTGTGCAACATGTAATAAGTGTGCAATGTATCTTACCATACAGCACACTTGGGTCTATAGTCATTTCCAAAGGCCCTAGATACTCTCGCTGGACTTTTTATGAACTGTGCAGATGTGGCATGAACAGGACTGGTGGCTATCTTTTCGCATTCTTTTTAACCCTTTCCTGCCATGTTAACTGCGTTAACTGCAAATAGGTGGCCTGGCTCCAAAATGGCTGTGCCACAAGGTTCTATATCCTGTCGTTTGGCCATATTGCCCCTTCTCCTTCCCCAGGTGGCGCCGATCCGGGACAGTCCTTATTTGGTCATGCACTTTCCCACGAATCCCAATGCTTTCGCGGGCTTCTGCATGCCTTGTGTGTGTGCCTCCAGGATGTGGGCTGGAATGTCTGATTCCAATACACGTCCTGGGTGCCAGAGAGTCTGGAGTGCCATGAATGCCTGGGACCACAGTGGTCCGTGATAGGTCCACGTATGGAGTGTGTGTTTCTGAACAGATCCCCCATTAGGTCCTCTCCGTTTTGGTACAAAGGGAACTTTGGATAAGAGGAGGCTGAAAACACCACTACCATGTCGATCTCCTGAGTTCACACCGAACAAAGGATAGGATCCAAGTATCATGCAACTACGAAGCTGAGTCGAGGAACCGCTGGTGACCCGCTGGAAGGTTTGGCACCCTGAGCCCGCTGTCTTCCCGTGGGACCCCTCTGCATCTGGTCGTCCTAAAAGGTCTGCGAAGACGCTTTGACCCATTGGAATAGTGGGACCAACTATTCTCTGCACCTTCACCAAACCCTGCAAGTAAGCTTTCTCAGAAGTGTCCCTGGACCAACCAGTGGACTGACCAATTTACCCAGTTGCTTTGCTCTGTCACTGCCGCCGTTTCTAGGAGGCCATTGAAACTTGGTATACTGCTAGCTCTGCGTCCATGGCACCCTCACACTGAATTCCGTACACTTGGCGTTCCCAGGTCTGAAGTGAGACGAGTATGCCAGGACCGGAGTAAACATGGTTACTGTGTTGCCCTGCCACGGCAACAACCTGTGCAAGTTCGCTGCATTTGTGACCCTCTGGCCCCTGAAGCCTGCTACCCGGAGCAGAGAAATCGCCACTGCCCCGTTTGGGAATCATTGCTTTATCTTAGGAACTGAAAGGTGCAGAGACGTCCTTTTTGCCGCATTCGAACCTGCCAGCTAAGTGGACTGAACTGGTGAAGTTTGGGTCTGCTTGTGTCAGGGACCGGTGAGTACTCCTTACACCAACCAGTGGCCCCTAGTGCAAGAGCCCATTTTTACACACAAGTGGCCCCTGGGGGCCCCTATCCTTTCCACAGCTATTGCGAAATAGCGACCCCATCCCGCACTCTCAAACTGCCTCTGCCTTCAAGTGGAGGTCCTTCCTGAATAGTGAGAACCTGTTCTGCATTACCTCATCAACCTTCCTGAGCTGCTAGAGACCCTTGAAGAGACCCTATTCCGCCCATTGGCACAAGCGCGTGCATGTACTATTGAGCATAAGGCTCCTCTCTTTGTAGGGTTTGGACTGCCTCTTAGGTGAACTATTGATGTTGAACTGGGCCTAAGATTAACTTCACTGCCTGTTTCCTTCCCATCTAGGTTGTAAACATATTTCGTGCATCTAACCCTTTAGACCCCCATTGTCTTGTATACATATTGTATTGAGTGTGATGTATTGGTTTACTTAGTGTTCCTGTGATTAATTTGCTATGGTCTATGTTACAAAGGCCTTGTAATAAATGTGTATATATTTTTGAAATAACACCTGTCCGGAGTAATTTGTAAGTGTCCTTGCTCTGTGTGCTCATTGAAGTCCTTCAGTCATCCTCACCCCTCATGAGACTTAGTCTTGACTACCTGCCATAGCTACCCTGACTGGTCTGGCTTGTCCAGAGGTTACCCTGTTCCAAGAAACTAGGCTGGCCTTCTGAACCTCTGCCCCTACAGGTCAGAGTTCAGAAATCCATCTTAGCACTCTCCCTTCACTATGTTGTTGCAAATGCTTGGTTTTGACTTTGTGGACTCTTTTGACTGTTATATCATGCTGCGCCATTTTCATCCTGAATCCGGTTTTAAATGTGCTGTTCCCTACAACATTATGTGTTATCACTGACTCTGCAAATGTATTAGTCTCTCCCCACTTGCCTCTCCACTCTTTTCTCACTGCTCACACTGTTCTCTCCTCTTCTCCCCTTTCCCTCTTTCCTCTCCCCCTTTTCATTCTTTACTCTGCGCACTTTCTCTATCAGAATTGTCCTTGGACATAGTATGATAGCTACATTGTTTTTCTCCCAATCCCCCCCCCCCCCTCATTTCTCTTCCTCCCCTTCCTCTCCAGCACTATCTGAAATGTCAGGCCTAGTACGATAGCCGCTTGTTTTGTTCCCCTCCTTCCTTCTCCTCCTCCCTCCCTTATCTGTGTCTTAGCTCTTGCAGTATCTAAAATGTCGCCAGGCAGAGTACGATAGTAAATTTCACATTCTTATTGTTCAAGGCCTTGTAAGAATGTTCGTATTTTTCTGGTGCTCCCACCCTTGCCTTGAAGCGCTTTGAAACACATTGTGTATAGGCTCTATACAAATAAACTATCATATTGTATCTGTTCAGGCAAGCCGGAGCAGGGAGGGGGCCTGCCCACGCCCAGACCATGAATGTTTTGAAGAATAGCATTTATTGTGTTTAGTAGACAATGCACAATTTTGAATGTCAGTCACTTTTGTGCTGGTCAAAAAATGTAATTGTTTCAATTCATACTAGCAATCAATTGTTGCACACTTTCCACGGTGAAATATATGATAGAAGGAAGTTTGTTTACAATAGTTCGACTACTATTGGGTGTTACATTTCTCTATTCTTCTCAGTATTTTGTAGTGGACTTCCTACCTCGGCCAGACGCCCTTGCAGTTAACGCTTAGAAACTAAACCAACAATTGTTTGTACCCTTCACTTGTAATACCATGCTGTTGCAAACCACTGCACCTTTGTTCTCCACTTTGAGGGAAGGCGGGCTACTGTATTGGCCACATAAGGTATGTCCTCAACTCAAAGAATGCCCTGCTTCTCCAGATCACTAAACCCCTTTTTTCCCCTTTGAGGGAAATGTGAGTACTATAATGGCCAAGGGATTAACAGAATACGCAAAACCGTTTCCTGATTTACTTGTGTGTTTATTTCTATCACAGCAGAAACAATGAAGGAGTAAGGCCTCTGGAGGTCTCTATACATAAAAAAGGTGGACTCATCTGAAGAAACTGTGGTAAGAGTTTGGGAGTCAAATAAAAATAGTGATGTTTCATGCGGTTTCTCCATTCTCTGATTGGCCACAGCCTAGTCTGGATCAGGTCTGTCACCCTGTGTGGGTTAAACAGTCAGAGATCCTATGATGTTTAAATTGTTTCCAGTCACTTCTTTTATTTTTTATCCACTGAGATCTTTCTTTGTCAGGATGCCACTGTGATCCTTCTTGGCCTCCTGAGATCTCTTTAATTGTGAAGTTTATCCTCCCCCCCCCCACCAGGATTTACTGCTTCATAGTACCACCACCCAGGTGTCTTAGGTTATCTTGAACAGGCTCAGGCATCAGACTCTAAAATGTAGGTGGAACCTCATAGGGTAGTATTTTGTTCACCTCCTCGCTGACTTGCATTGCACTTGAAGAGCCTTAGTGCGGGTGCTGTCAGTTCCTTAACACTGCTTTGGACTGATCTCTGCATCCTGTTTCCATCCCTCACTTTTCCTCCTTATTTTCCTTCTATGTTCTTTTTCCCACCTGTTATTTCTCTTTTACCACTCCATGTGTTCCACCCACTTGTCATGATCCTCTTCTCCTTCAGGAAGTTTCTTGCATCATCTCCTCACTTTTTCTCTTATGCCCCTTCCATGTATTTTCTTGTCTTTTTCCCTACTGCTTTAGATACTCTTCCCCTTGCACTCTTGCTCTCATTTAAAGTGTTGTTCTCCCCCTCCACTCTCTCACTCCCTCTAGATGTGTTCATGCTCTTCTTTCTCCCACCATGTGTTCACTTTTCTCTTCTCATTTCACCTCCCTTCTTTTCTCCTCTGCATGTTCTCACTTTGCCCCACTGTGTCCTTTCACTTCTCTCTGGTCTGCCTTCCCTCAATTCTCGCTCTTCTGCCCTATTGCCAACCTACTCCCACACCATTTCTTGTCATGAGTACTTTTATACTCCTCCCTGGGTTGTAAATGGGACATTGACTGCCAAATTGAGAGCACTTGAATTGGCAAAGAGATTGGGCCTCCCCACTGACTGGCTCCTGTTGGAACTACAATTCCTTCATGTGTCTGTTTGCAATTGGTAGGGAGAAGCATTTCTAAGCATCAAGTACCACCTCAAGGTCAACCACATGTAGCTACCATATGACCTGGTGTCCTGTCACAATAGCCTCCTGTAAGGGGGTCAAAAGCAATGTTCCCTCTAATTATTTTTCTCTATGTGCAGAACTGGGTGGCTGTTGTGCGCACATTATTTTCCATGTGCGCAACTGACTGAGGTAAGCCACTTTGTAAGCATGTGTATTTAGTGATCTACCGTCGCGAAGAGCGGTTGAAAAGAAATTTCCTCTTCCCAGCAACTGCAATTCTTGACAAATCTTGCAATACTTTTTCCAAACACACAGGCTAAAATAAAATATGGCATATGTGATTATAAAGAGAACTCAACCAGTCCAAGACTTCTACATCTGCCACAGTACCTTGCAAATGTTTTATGCCACTGGATAATCACTCATGTGCACTACAAAACACACATATCTCTTCTCATAACTGATGTGGCCGTCAAGAAATTCAGACAGAATACAACATTTGCAGATCAATTAATGGTAATTAAAAGAAATGTGCCAAACATGCTGATAGGAGTTCAAGTGCCACTTTAAGTAATTCAAGGGCCAGGAGAACATGCTTCTAATATTTTGTGAAAGGATGAAAATTACATCAGAATAACTGCACCTCGAAATATGATCATAAATTCCTGTGCCTGTGCTTACTATCCACATTACGTTCACCTGCGGGGAAGTTATAACACCAGCCTACAGCTAAGGGACATGTGGACCATCAAGATTTACCCTCTAAAAAATGAAAAAGTGCCTAACAAAAAATGAGAAACAATGAACATATTGTTGATTCAACGCACAAAGCTCCACTGATATTTTTTCAATTAGTGACCAGTAAAGCACTAGCATAGGAACGAACTAATATTAATGCCCGATTTCAAGAGGAATTTTAAGGTGAAGAACATCTTTTGATAAACAGAAAGTATCCCTATCGGCAAAGCTAATAACTTCTTTACTCCCAGAAAAATCATTGGACTCCAAGTAGGGAGCAAAATCTGATTTGACCCCTGACATAGGAAGTGAAATGACAGGGCACATAATGAAGTCTAAAGTTTTGCCAACCGTTCCACAGCACAGCCTAGACAAAATTAAACAAGCGCTTTACTGAGGTCTATTATGGAGCCCTGCTGAAGAAAATAACATATATATGCCTTTGAAGTTAATAGCATCAATTCATCAGAGATACAACTGAATGAATGCCTTCTTCAGTAACTATGGATCCCTCTTCTGTAATTCTTTGTTATCGGTTAAATAAGATGGAAAGGGATACTAGAGACGATACACACAGAGCACATGGTTATATTGGAAAAGCCCTCAGCAGCTGAGCATAGAAAGAAAAAAGGTGCTGTTGTCTAGACGGGTACTAGACTTTTCTATCCTTTAGCAAACAAGCAACACATTTTCTTCAGTGTACTGCCGAAACGTAGGACTTGGTTTTTAAAATGTGCTGCTTTGTTCATCACCCACAAGGAGTGATGACCTATGCTCTTCCAGTCATACCCTTCACCGGCCCCTGTGCTAGCCACCAATACTAGTTGCTAGAGCATTGTAAAAAGTGAGGGATTGCAGCAGTAAACACTTGCTGGGATATTTGCAGGCCCACAATACTTTGTATGCAAGGCATCTTTAATGCCTCAACATATTACGTGCATTTCTAAGAATGTCATGACTGCATATACACAATTATTTTGCAGTGCATACAAGGTTGTTTGCAGCATACCCCACCCATATATCAGTGTGTAGGATTATGCAGTGCTCAGTGAAACAATTTTTGTATAGCAGCGAGTTACCATATAATGTGTGAAGGTCTATTCCCAAAGGAACTCTGAACACTTGGAAACGATGTAGATTGTGTGGAAAGCATTCTCATGTATGAATATCCTGTGCCGTGATACCATGGACGAGTAATCCCAGGCATAGTCCATACCCATTATCCATTGTAGGCAAAGTAAATGATATTGCAATGTTGCTCTCCACTTATAGGGTAATGTTAGTGATGCTAAAGTAGGAGAGGCTGAGCATCACATTTGTCTTCTCAAAATCCTTAGAGGGCAAATTAATATTAGATTTTTATAATGCGTTAAGTTGCAAGGGAACCATTTCGAAGCATTTGTGTGACATATGCACAAAGAAGAGGAAGTATGGGATAATGTCACACATCCAAGTAGCCTTCTTACTTAGTCATTATTCGTTATTTGAGCTAGTAGTTCGATTGTATAGTGTGGGTGCCGCTTTTGTTAAGACACAATGTGTAACAGAAATTCTGGCGTGTGAACGTTATTCATATTACAACATAAACCAGGTGGATGTAGGTTCGCAGAGCCAAGTGAGGAAGAGTCAAGGTTGTCTCGTAGTATCTTAATGTGTTACGCCCTGTGGAGTGAAGGGCTGTGGACTTTCCTGGCTGTAAGGCTGTGGCGAGTGCCTGTTGGAGAAAGACCAGTTTTTCCACGATTGGAGTCTATCATTCCTACTTCTTCCATCTGAGGTGTGTGTGCCTTTAACAGCTGAGGGTCAGCTGACTACTTAAGGCTGCCTCAAGCGCCCTTGTGGCGTTAAGCCCTGTGGAGTGAAGGGCTGTGGACTTTCCTGGCTGTTAGGCTGTGGTGAGTGGTGAGCTGGTGGGGCTCGAATTTAAAGTGGACACACGTGCCAGATTTTAATTCAACATCCTCTGCTTTAAGGACTCGCGCCCAAAAAAAGCGAGAAGGGGCAGCTACCGACTTACCTACCAAGCGGGACTCAAGCATCAAAGTAAGTCGTTATTACTCATGTGTGTTAACTGCAGAAGATTACACGCCCCTCCGCCTCCCCACGGTACTCTCAAGCCCAGGAAAACTTGTAGTCCAAGCACTGTAATGGCTGTGGCAGAGTCGTTCGAAGCGGTAGGTCTGCTATCTACTGACTGTTTTTCCAACGAAGGAACGGAGATGGGGGCGGAGACTGCCGCCCTGATTGCGTGTACATTGCACAACGAGATGCAAACTGTTTCAAATGATCTCAATCCACAAGACAATGCCCCTGGCTTCGACAAAGCTGTTGCAGTCATGGCCGTGGTGGACTTACCATGCCCTGCCTCCTCCACGGTTCTCGAGAGGGGGCTGGTCCTGGCAGCTTATGGCTGCGAGCCTTGTGGAGGCTCTATTGCTGCTGGGGCTGGATGCGTCTTGTCTGGCGCGGTCGTGGACTGGCCCGGGGAGGTTGGGTGGAGGGAGGCTTCGGAGGGGTGGGAGACGGTGCTAGTGGAGGCACGTTTCCCCTCTGGGGGTGGGGGGTTAAGGAGGAGGGAGACGCCGGCGTGTTCCCATCGAGATCTCTGGGTGCCGGTGAGGAGGTTGGCGTGTGCGTTCCTCTGCGCGAGGCTCACTGGCCGCAACGCTCAGCAGCCCCCAGCGTGAGGCACTATTGGATGATGTGTAGTTATTAGCGATCAAACATCTTCAACAGTCTCACAAGAAACTGCGTTTTCTAAGGTTGACGTTATACAAAAAGAAAATAGAAGAAACTCTCTGGGCATTGCAAATAAAGTATTGGTAAATTTGACTACAATGAACAAAATCTGTAATGAGCATTCCCACAGGGGGTGCCGTATTCATCAACTAAAATGGTCAGACACCCAGTGAAAAGACTAAATTCACAATTAACTCGTGCAAATGAGGATATTGGGCACAAAGTGTGCTATAAACGCACAAAAGTAGATGGTAATATTGATAGTAATTTCAACTCAGATGATGGATTTCCTCATGTGCTATCCTCTCAAAAGAGATTATTATCACTACAACGAAAAGCCACTGATTACACCGTATCTTGACACCTCGATTGTACTAATGACTCAGGGTTCAACTCTCGCGTGTCAGCCAACCCAGTGTCCTGGAAGAAAAAAGGAGACCAAAAAAGTCCTCCTGAGGAGTGTGAAATTGGTAGCCGCACAGGCCGATTACAAGATCCAAAAGGCCCGTCTAAGCAAGTGCAATTCGCCAAAGGTTTGTCTCCCAGAAGACAAACTGGTCAACTTTGGCTCAAAAACTGATAATTGAGAGGTTAGAACCCTCTGACAAACTCATACTGAATCAAGGTAACATCATCAGATTGCTTCACTTGGTGCCAGCATTGCGAGCAATAAGCTCGAATGATGTGGAATTCCCTGACGTAAAAAGAAATGACAAAGTTGTCCTCCATGTTCTATCGCCCTTGATTGTGTCAACCATTATGGACGCCAATGTAGCGCTGTTTTCCTTAGGATTTAACGTTTATAAGTTTGATGACACGCCCCAGGCAGTGGTCCCTAGAGTGGACGATTCTGCATATTGCATGCCTCACGCAGAAGCCTCTCCCTTTAAAACACTGGAAGCTAAGAATCTGACTGACTGTAAAGAAAAATCAGGCTGCTGCCTTGAAACCAACAAAGTTCAAATGGTCGTCAAAAACTATCAATGATCAAAGCACTCAGTTCTAGATCTATCCACGTCACGCACGGAAACAGCTTTCCATAAAGACATGATAAGAATAACAATTAATGGGAACACACGTCTGGTTTCAAATGAGGGGTTGAGAGCCCATTCTGTGAAACCCACTATGGAAACTCACGAGTGGCTCTGGCTGTCCGAAGCATTGAGCTTTAAATCTCAACAATAATGCCAAAAACATACACTGCAGGACACGTGTAGTTTGGCATCTTGGAACACTCGTGGTTTCTCACACTTATTTACTTGAAACTGGCTTGAGCAACTACAAATTGTTTGCTTACAGGAAACATGGTTATAGGAAGCCCCGATCACCAGTGATTTTGAGGTTGCGTTAAACCCCACAATTATACCTTTAAAAGGTCGTCCAATGGCCGGTTTACTCACTATTATTAGAAGATCTTCAGGCTGGAGGATTGTAAATTCAATCAACAACTCCCCATTTATCCAGATAACCTCCAAAGAATTTCTTGGCCCCTCAGGAACGTGTACTGATCTAATAACGCTGGTAAACACGTACTGGAACCATGAAAGGGCCGGAAAACAAGCATTCATAGATAAAATAATGGATATATTGGATGCTTTGTTGGATAATTCTGGATGGCCAAACAATCATCTGTGGCGATTTGAACATTGACCTGCTTAAACCGTTGGATGCGGGGAAAAAATGACTAGCACAACTATGGACGGATGAGATGGCGCCTCGTAACTTCCAGATGTTAAATGGGAATATCCAGAACGATATACCACCAGCCTATACTTGGCATCAAGCAAGTCTGGCCTCAACAATCGACTACATGTTTGTTTCAGAACCCCTACATCCACGTACAAGCTCAATGAAGGCTATAAAGAAAAACGTCAGCGATCACGATATGTTGGTAGCAGAATTGTCATCAAAACCAAAAGGCCCAACTCTTAGGTGGCAGCATAAAATCCAGGCTGCCTCAAATAGAGTTCGACTAAGACTAGACACGCACAAGCTTGAACATCTTAAAAGCGAGTATTGCAACGCCAGTCAAACTCTGGAATACGATCAGCTACTGATGCAATTTAAACCTAAAAAAGGCCGGCTTTAAAAACAAGTCTTATGTTCGCTCTCATAGTTTTGACTTGGAGCTACTGAAACACAAGCGATTGTTACGCAGTGAATTAAGACGCACTAAGACGCTAGACAAACAGATCCGTCGACAAACAGTAAAGACCGCAAAGCAACGGTACAAGAATTGGGTAAAATCGGATAAGCATGTTATGTTGCAAAACCATGCAGAAGGAATGCTGAGGACCTTGCAAAATAAAAACACAAAAAACTTTTGGTACCTTATTAACAATCTGCATGTGCCACAAAATGCTATTCAAACATGTATGGTGTCGGAAGCTGACTGGATGTCCCACTTTGGTGCCTTATATCATTCAATTGAGTCTGTGGAAACTCCAACAACGAAGCCGTCTAAACCTTGGGCCTTAGTCTTTTCAAAAGATGATATAGTGGACACAATCAAAAAAACTAAAAATTCTCGAGCACCAGGCCCCGATGGGCTCACAAACTTTACCATCAAACAGTTCCCAGAGATATGGGCAGACTTTTGTGAGACACTTTTCAAAAGGATAGTCCAAGCACAGCAGACGCCTACATCTTGGAAGTGTGCGATTATTGTACCCATCTTTAAAAAGGGTGACAGATCTAACCCAAAGAACTATCAGCCTGTCGCTTTGTTGGATGTGTTGGGCAAAATTTACGCCACATTGCTACAGCAAAAACTAGTAGCCTGGTCGATTTCATCATGCCACGTGGATAAACGTCAGTCAGGTTTTGTAAAGCATGTGGGCTGTTCGTTAAACCTATTATTGCTAAATATAATCAAAATGGAGGACATCAAATCAAACACAAAGGTGTATTTAGCATTTATGGATTTTTCGTACGCATTTGATACCATCGACAGAGTGCTTTTGTGGTCGAAATTGAAGAGTTGGGGGTGTCCGTGGGACTTAATAGCAGCCATCAGAGAACTCCAAACAAAGACCTCTATTCGAGTTCGCCTCGATCAATCTGGCCTCTTATCTGCCTCCATTGACACCTTTTAAGTGGTAAAACAGGGGTGTCCTTTGGCCGCAGCTATATTTAGTCTTTTTATTTCTGATATAGGCGACTCAATCAACGAGGTTAAATCTTTTTCGCCGAAAGTTGCTAACACACATTTAAGCTGGCTGCTTTATGCAGATGACTTAATCGTTATGGATGTGACGCCTATTGGGTTGCAAAGAAAACTAAATGCTGTCCAACGATGCGTCACATCCAACAACTTGGCAATCAACATCAAGAAATGTGAAATATTGGTACTGCGGAGCTTGAACGGCGGAGGAGTATCCAATAGAAAACGCATAAAATGGTCCCTAGGACAAGAAACCCTCCAGCTCTCTCAAGACGTCCAATATCTTGGCATGACAATAAGTTCTGCTATGAACGGCGGGCCGTGGCTTGCGAAAACCAAAAAGAAATGTAACCAACTAGCAAGCCAGGCACTGATAATCCATAAGAAATTTGGTAAATATTCATTACGACCTGTCTTGTCTTTCTATCAGCAGAAGGTTATCCTTGTTGGGATATATGGGGCAGAAAATGCGCTTGGTTGCCCTTACGAGACATGGGCTTCTCTAGAAAACTGCTTCTGGACCAAGGTACTAACCCTTCCGAGGGGTGTGAAGACTTTGTGTATAAGATACAAGCTTGCTCTAATATCGATGCATGCAAGAATATGTTGGAGCTTGTTGAACCAGTACCGAAAGATCTGCACTCGTGCGCAGATTCCACAATTTGACATCTTTTACAATGCCTCTCCTGATAATTCAAAAGTGGTTCACATGTGGACAAATAGATGCGAATCAATCCTAAAGAAATATAACATCAAAATTGATATGCTTCATGAAAACCCAGACGCGGCCAAACTTAAAATCTGGCGTGCCGATTTGGGATGAAACTTGCGTGGAGAGATCAGCCACCAGCCGAATGTCTGACGTGCCATTAGAATCACGTGCCTTCAACACTCTTCAGAACTATGTGGCACTATTCCCCAACCCGCAGGCGCGTAGACTGTTCATACTGTTTTGATTAAATATGTTTAAACCCGTTGACCGGCTTCACCTATGGAAGGGCTACGATCATCTGTCACCTGAATGTAGGTTGTGTGCGAGGGAAAATGAATCACTTAAACATTTAGTGCTATTTTGTACTAAATTAAGATCTGAGAGGACAATTCATTTGGGACCCTGGAGCTTAAACCATCCCTCCCTATGTGCAGATGATTGGTGGAATCTGATGTTTCAGGGATATGACTTAAAGTTAATACTCCCTTTAACACGATTGTTGGAAATAATCGAAACTTGCTTCACATCAACAGAAGGAATATCTTCCGTAAACAGTAATATTGGGTGAAACAGTGTCCATAGACATTAGAAATAGAAATTATGGAAAATGGACGGATTGATGGTGATTGTCATAGAATATATGTTAATATGTGTGTGTATGTGTTGTATTCATTTTAAAGGTTTGTAAAAACCAATAAAATAAAAAAATAAAAATGTGTTCTGGGGCAGAAGTTAGAGTCCTGAGATAAAAGTGTGGTATAGTCAAGTTTAGGAGTCATGTGTGGTGAGGGAACATTATTTGGTTAACGTGTGCAGGCATATCTTGGTTAGATTCTTCTGTTGATGGAGCCAGTTTTTCATATAGTTTTTTACCTCTTGTTTGTGTATTTTGCTGTTCGGGATTTTAGGTGTTTAGGGTCACCCTTGCATAGTAGTGTAATGCAAATGAGCAGAATTTCAAGACTAGTTGCTTATTTTAAGAGAAAGAACATTTCAGGTAATTACTGTGGCTTGTGCCTTATTAAATCTTTTTGAATAGGTGAGAATAGTCTGTGTGCGCTGCAAAAAATCTTCTGAGCGGCACCCAGAAGGAAGCTGGGCAAGCGCACATGCGCACAGCTTAGAGGGAACATTGGTCAAGAGTAAGACTCGGACATAGAGGCTTCTTTGGTATTGGTTATAAACTTTTATTCAACAAAATAATAAAAAGGTTGGAGGAAATCCTATCTAGCCCTAAACTTAAAATGGGTTTCCCGGCCTCAAAACTAAGGAACGTCTGTGTCAGTATATGAAACAAAAGAGCGTCCTGTGTCCAAATGCTAGACTGACCCTTACACTAATATAATGTGCACAAGGGGATGCAAGCTATACACTTCTGCTTTTCTTCAGTGTTCCAACAACAGAAAGATTTAAGGTGTAGAAAGGAATAAAGTTCCACCAGGAAAGGTGTCTCCCTTGCCCTATATTTCTCCTGGTAATTGAAAGGTCGCTTTATCTCAGTTCACGATTGTTTCAAGGAGCATGAACCTTGAGCCTCAGATTCTCATCCATTGTTATTCTTCCTGGCCTCAACCACTCAACTCCTCCTCCTTGGTGACCTCAACATTCACCTCGATTCTCACTGTCCCTCATCGCTGCTCTTTCGCAACCTCTGCGATACCCTCTCCCTCTCTATCCTCCCCTCTGGCCCGACTCACTCTGCAGGACACACACTTGATGTCTTGATCTCCCCTGGCCTCCCCCTCTCTATTCCTCTGACCACTCCTCTCTCCTGGAGTGACCACTGCCTCCTCTCCTCCCATCTCTCACTCTCTTCTCCCCCAGCCAACCACACCCCAACACTTCCACTTACCTTCTCGGACATCCGACCTATGAAGCGTGTGTCAGCTGAGGCTTTCGCTGCCACCTTCTCTCCCCCTCCTCCTCCCCCCTGCCTGACTCACACCCCGACACAACCCTGTCCCTTCTCTACTCTTCCATCTCTGATACTCTTGATGCTCTTGCCCCTGTCATGAGGATCTGCCTGAAGTGCAAAGCCAAGTGCAATTCCTGGTATGACTCCGACCTAGCTACACTTAAACGTAAGTGTGTAGGGCGGCTGAGAGGAAATGGAGGTCTTCTTGCTCATCATCTGACAAACTGGCCTGTCGCCTGCTCTAAAGGCAATACCGACTCTCTGTCTGCACTAAGAAGAGAGCCCACATTCAAGCCCGTGTCTCTGCGGCATCCAACATCTCGGCCGAACTCTTTAAAATCTGCAAGGAGCTTGCCAACCCTGCAGCAGGCTCCTCCCCTCCTCTTGCCTCCCACGCTCTCTGCAATGCCCTTGCCTCGCACTTTATCTCTAAAACCCAGGACATCCTGTCCACGCTCGCCTCCCCTCCACCTCCTTTCTCCTCTCAGTCTGTGCTTGGAGACCCCCCTTTAAGCGCCCCCCCCACCATCCTTCTCTTCCTTTCCTATTTTCTCCCCTGACAAGGTCGCTAGACAAGTCCGATCTATGAAAGCCTTGTCAAAACAGGTTCATCCCTGTTCCTCCAAAACCATCAAGGACCACATTGACACCCTCGCTCCTGCCCTTGCTGATTTTTGCAAGCACTCATTTGCCTCAGGATCCTTCCCCTCCCCTCTGAAGCACTCCCTTGTGCATCCTCTTCTCAAGAAACCCACAGCTGATCCTTCCTGTCCGGCAAACTATCGCCCAGTTTCCATTACCCCCTTTCTGGGCAAACTCCTGGAAAAGCTGGCCATCTCTCAGCTTAACCTTCATTCAGATTCTGTTGGTTGTCTCCACGACCACCAGTCTGGCTTCAGAGTGGGCAGAAGCACGGAAACTGCCCTCCTCAATATCCGTGAAGATCTGCTCTCCAACCTTGATTCTAACATTCCCTCTGTCCTCATCCTTCTTGATCTCTCTTCTGCCTTCGACACGGTCAACCACACCATCCTGCTCAAACGTCTCCGTGATAATCTGGGTATCACTGATCAGGCTCTGGCCTGGCTGACCTCTTTCCTCTCTGATCGACCCTCCCAGGTCCAACTGGGGTCTTTCCTATCATCTATCTTCCTCTCCACCTGTGGGGTTCCCCAGGGGTCTAACCTCTCACCCTGGCTTTTCAACCAATACCTGGCAACTCTCGCTCACTGCATTGCCATTTTCCGCTCAAATTTCCAGTGCTACGCGGATGACACTCAACTCATTTTCCAGCTGCCCTCGGCCACCTCCTCTCCCTCTCTCATCTCTGACTGCCTAACTGCCATTCAAAATTGTTGTGCCGCCAATGATCTTTGTCTGAATGCCAGCAAGACGGAGATCCTCCTCATCGGCACACCATCTCCATCCTTTTCCCTCACTCTCTGGCCGGCCTCCCTTGGCCCTCCTCCTACCCCTACCTGCGAGGCTAAGAAGCTTGGCGTCATCACCACACTTTACATTCTTTCCTTCCTTCCTTCTCGGCCCATATCTCTGATGTCTCTAAAAAGTCTCTAAAAAGTCAAACTTCCGACTGCACTCCTCAGAGGTATTCTGCCTTTCCTCTCCTTCCCCCAGAAGCTCATGGCATCCCAAGCTCTGGTTCTCTCTAGCTTGGACTATTTTAACAGCCTCTTTCTAAATCTACCTGCCTCTACTCTCCGCCCTCTACAACTTATCCAGAACAGGACTGCGAGACTTGTCCTTGGTCTCAAGCCCTGGGATCGTATCTCTCCAGCTTTGAAATCTCTCCATTGGCTCCCAGTGGATGCAAGGATTAAATTCAAAACCCTCTGCATTGTCCACAAGGCTTTCTGGGGCCTGGGTCCAAAATACCTTCAGCTATCCCTCCGCAAATACCTCCCCTCTCGAGCTCTTCGCTCCTCTACCTCTAACTCCCTCAGGGTCAGTCGTTTTTCAAAGAAACGAGCTGGGGGTAGATCTCTATCTTCGGCTGGGGCCTCCCTCTGGAACAGCCTCCCTGCCACTCTAAAACTTGAGGAGAATCATCTCCGGTTCCAGAAGCACCTCAAAACCTTCCTCTTTGCTTCTGCCTTCGCTCCCCTTCTCCCCTGCTGATCAGCTCTCTTGGCACCGTGCACCTGGCCACTCTCTGTCCCCTGGGCCCAGGTACCTGCTCACTCTGCCACCTTCCTGCACTGCCTCCTGGCCATCCCTTGCGCTGGGGACTGTCTCTGTACCCATACAGCCACCCCCCCAATTTTTCTTCTTTTTCTGCACTTATCCAGACTTACCCAATCTGCTGCCTTAAACACAGCACTTGCCACTTGCTGGCTGCACTACGACAGTTTGCCTCAATTTTCTATTTATTTTATTTATCTGCGCTCCTCGGCTTCTGCACTTTCCACTCTCCCCCTTCCATGCACTTTTTCCCTTTTCCCTTTCCCATGCACTTGCGCGTTCTCAATGTCACTGGGCCTAGTAAGATCGTTTTTATGTTGTGGTGTGTTCTCCCTTGCCTAGTCACGCTCTGAAACACTTGTGTACGAGCGCGATACAAATAAAATATCATATCATATCATATCATATCATTATACCCGTTATACTCTCCTGCCAGGGTGGTATTTGCAACTTTCTCAACAATCCTCAAAGAAGAGGTATGATTCTTCCCTTTTAATATTAGTTTCTCAGTTTCACAATTTGACAATCCTGGTTTACTCTCCTGCCAGGATGTCACACCACTATTCCACAAAGTCAAGTTTGTTTCTCTTCCCACTCCTAGTTTACTCTCCTGCCATGGTATCACATTAGCAAGTCTCTTTATTTCTTTCTTGGATGTGAGTTCCAGATTCATGGCTTGCCTGGTTCACTAACCTGCCAAGGATTTTCTGTTTTTTTATCACTTTTCCACTTACCATGATATAAAATGTGTCCTATACTGGGTTACTGGCCCTTAGCACCGTTTGTTTCAATATTCACTCTTCCTTTCAAACATTGGCTCTGCCCTTTTTCCAATACTATTCGCATTGATTTCTCTTTTGAGGCGTTGGGTCATCGACCATTTGGTATTGTTCACAAATGTATCAATTTCTTCAAAGGCTTCACTTTGTCTCTCGTGCTGTTTCTCTGACATTCGAGAAAAATACATTTGAAGTTGTGACATTCGAAAATGTCACTATAAACCCTATTAAATAGCTCAAATACCTTTTTTAAAATTGTACATTCTCTATCTATGGTTCCATCTCAGCCTAATCACTTGTCCATCTCTCTCTGACTTCCCTCGTATTTCACTGAGAAGATAATCAAAATTTGAGGAACCATCTGTTTCTCTGGACTCGGTTCTATGCCCTCTCGGGTGGTGGCCACTATCCCTCCTTCTGGTCATTGCTGGTCTGTGTTTACTTCCAAGGAAATCAGTGGCTATGCATACATTGAAATTAGCATCCACTTTAGATATCCCTTTATCTTGAAGGACTGTATCCCCCGATAGGTCCTCTGGTCACATATGTTGTCAATACTTTCTCACAGGCCAGATCCAACCTCTTAAACATGCATTGGCTGTTCCACTTCAGAAAAAGCCATCTTTAGACCCTCTTGTCCTGACTAATTTTCGTCCCATTTTGCTTCTTCGATTTCTTATGAAGCTTTTTGAAGCCTTAGTCTGCTCTCTCCTGAGTTCCTTTCTTGAGTAATCTTTCTCCTGCTTCCACGCTTTGCAATCCGGTTTTCGTTCAGATTGTGGCCCAGAGGGGGTGCTGGTCTCCAACGTTGACTATGTGGCTTTGCTGCACGACTCTGGTGGCGTCAGTGCTTTATTGTTACTTGACTTATCTGCTGCCTTTGATACCACTGCCCATGCCCTCGTGGTCGACCGGGCTGGCCTTTCTGGTGCTGTTCTTTCCTGGTTTTCTTAGTTTCTCTATGACCTAACAGTCTTTTTCACCCTCCCCCCCTTTTTACTCTGCCCACTGCCTTGACATGTGGAATCCCTCGGGGTTCCTCAATCTTCCCGGTTTTAACATGTACTTGCAATCTCTTACCAAGCTTATCTGGTCTCGCGGCTTCCAATGTTACTCTTTTTAAAGAAAAAGTAATATGTTTATTTTAAATCAAGGCAGGGTGACAACAGTACAAGGTAATCAAGACATGTGAAACAGAACCCTAAATCCCCTACATACCCCCACCCGCCTCCCTCCATGGCCCTTAGTGTGGAAACGCTTCCAGTAAGTTTGTGTTTACTGTGCCTGCTTCGGTTGTGCTTCCCCTTTCAGGGGGTGCCATGGTCTCTTAAGGCTCGCCGGACATTGGTGCGCTTGTAGGTCAATGCAGGGAATTTCTGGTCATATTCCAGCACGGAGGCCCAGATGTTCTGGAAGCGGTGCAGGGATCTGGCCTTTGCAGCTGTAATTTCTCCGCGATCAAAATGTCCCATATTTTCCCCCACCAACACATTCTCTGTTGGTGACGCAAGCTGATGATGTATGTGTTCGAGTCTAGATGTCCACCCAAGCTTGGTCTTCAACTGGGTGTCCCAAGTCAGCCTCTCACTGGGCCATAGCCCGGGTCTTCGAGGCCAGGAAGTCCCCCAGAAATAGTCTATATAGAGTGGATATCCTGCCCCGGGCTGGAACGTCCTTGAGGGTTAGTTCGAGGGCGTTGAGAGGGCACATAGCTGCTTGGAGAGTTTGGGGATGGGGGCACCAGTGGCGTAACTGAATGTATGTGAATCTGTCTCTTTCTTGAAGTTGAAACCTCTCCTTACATTGTTCAAAAGTCTGTGGCAGCCTCCGAAGGAAGGAATGCTAGAGGAAGATGCGGGAGACCTGGCGCCACAGACAGTGGGGAAACCTCTGTCAAGACGGAATACTGGAGACCGGTGTACCTGGTGACATGACCACGGAAAAGCTGTGGTGGACCTGGAGACCAATCAACAATGCCAAAACCAGAGAGGATGGGAGTAACGAAGCCGCTTGTCGGCAGCCATTTGCCGAGCACACCAACACTGTGAGACGCAGACAGCGAGTCTGCAATGGAGTTGAGAAAGAGGAGACAGGGGGCCTCATTACGACCCATTAGCGCCATGGATGACGCCGGTACCTTACCGATTCCGCCATGGTGAATGGCGGAATTACCACCCCATTCCAAGGTTGGGATGGCGGTAATTCCTCATTCACCATTGGCCCTTCCCCATAACCATTTTTGCCCCCATAGGGCTCAATGGAAATGGGGAAGGCGGTAATTACAGTACCGCAAATTGCGGCACCGTAATTACCTCCAAGGTCCCTTTGCGGCACCAGTCCTTAATGGCTGGTAAAACCAGCCGTTAAGGGAGGACCCGCAAAGGGACCTCGGAATGCAAAGGGACCTCAGAATTGGGCGGTAAGGGATTACCGGCACCAGTGCCCTTACCGGTACCGGTAATCCCTTATCGCCCGGGTCGTAATGAGGCCCAGGGAGTCAAGGAAAGTAACCCGTGCCGACGCCAAGCCCCCGAAAATGCACCGACCAGAAGTGAAGTTACCGGGGTGGAACACAGAAGGGTGAGGGCACCGGGACCACATATATTAATTGAAAGGAACTGAAAAGAGAACTGTAGATCATTGAGAAAGCACAAAGGTGTATTGGGGGAAAGAGTGAGAAAATTACCAATTATAATTGTGGAAGAACAGTGGACGCCATCACTAAGAAACTTTGAAAATCGCTCTGAGTTAAGTTCAAGTATCAATCTCCAAAGACAAAGAAAGGAGAACCCAGTATAGAGGCCTTAGGACTGGTGGTGTCATACCATTGTTAAGGGTATACCAAACCCCAACCAAAAGAATGACACGTATAAAGAGACTGAAGGACTAATATACAATGGAAGGAATGTAAAATTCTACATCCAGAAAGACAGAAAGAAGGACATTGATAGGTCTTGCACGCTCTGGGATAGCCGACCTATGAATATACAGCATGAATTGGAGAACTAGGATCGATAGTTTATACTATTTAGTGGCAGAATCTTACTTGTTGCAAGTGGAATAACCCTGAAATAAAGCTCCAAGACAAACAGCTAAACTGAAGGTGCCAGAAGATATAGGTCTTAGCAATCTTTAGCTACAATCTTGTATTAAATAAACAAGTAAATGTGCAACGTGAGTCCAACTACTTCTTCTGCCCTGCCACAACTCTTGCGCCTCTTTACTGTGCGGAAGGAAGGCTTGTATTGTTCAAGCGTGTGGTGCTTCAGAGTCACAAAAGGTATGATATGAGTGTGTGACTCGCTGGTAGACGGTGTGTATACTGTGGATGAGAAAAAGAGATTTGGCATGGAGCGGAATGAGGGGGAACACCTGTGGCATCTCCTCACCTCCTAGGTGCCACACTTAGTTCTTGATACTGCATGCACAGTTAGTTCAGGCATAAGACAATAAAGCAAAATTAACAGTTCACCTTGCCTCCTCTCTATTGTTGGATGTCTCACTCATACTTGCACCATGCCCATTAAAAATCTGTTGTTTTTATAAGAAGCACATTCTGTTAATTTCTAGTGATTGCTTTGTTTACAGAGAAATGTTTCTGATCTAATAGCCCCTACCATGACAGTCCCACCCCACAATCAGGGAAAAGACGAGCTGGGAAAAGAACAGGCAGCTTTTAATCTGAATATTTTGTTTTATTTAAAGAAAATAAATCAAGGAAATAAAGATGGTCTCTCTGACGAATCCATGGAATTCGTCCCTTCCCCCCGTTTCATTTGTTCCCTATCTGTAACGCTCACCTGATTCTCGCAGAGGCGCCGGTCTTGACTGGGCGACTACCGTATCTTCAAAGGTGATGTGTAGCACCCGGTTGGCTCTTTGGGCTGGACCTCTGTGCACTGTATGCCTGACGTGTAGAGTAAGATGTCTGCAGATAGAAAATATGGGGTTAATGAACTGGGGTTATTGGGGTGTCCCTATCTCTTTCCTCTTCTCCTCTTCTGTAGACCCCCAAAGGTTAACGCTCTCACCTTAGGTAAGTGAATGCCGAGCTCTCCATCTGCCTCGGGGCAGGGTGCTGTAACCAGTTTCTTCACTGGATAGGTAGCGCAGGCCTCTTGACTTCAGAGGACTGCTGTCCGTCGTTTACTGCACGAACGGTAAGTTTCGAGTCATTCAAATGTCTTTAAAGTCTTTAGTAATGATGTCTCTTGTTTTGCAGGGTTCCGGCGATGGCGGATGACGGGCTGAAGTGAGTTGAAGATGGAGCCCGTGTGATGAATAGAAGCGCCTGGAAGCACGTAAGTAAGCGCTTGTTGCCTGCTTCACTATGCGCTCTAACTGTCTTTTTATTTTGCAGGTACGAGTTCGGAGCGGCTGCAGGGTGCCGGAATACCCACTGGATTAGATGTGGAAAGGAGTAATGGCACGTGAGTATTAAAGTTCCCCAATGTCTTTAAACGCACCTTGTTTTGTCTTTCAGATGCGGTATGTAGCGCCGAAGGCCTCCGGAGCGTGCAAAGAGTTGGTAAACTTTTGTCTTTCAGATGCCGGAATGCAGTGTGAAGACCTTCGGAGCGCACGAAGAGTAGGTAAGCCTTTGCCTTTCAGATGCCGGAATGCTAACCTGTTCTTTCTTGTCTTTATAGGTGTTGCTGAAGACTGGATTCAGGATGGTAAGCCTTTTTCCTTAGGCCCAGGACCGGATGCAGAAGACACGATGAACGTTCTGCTGCAGAGGTTGTAGAATAACGCAAAGCAAGATTCATCCACCGGGTGTGGTTTAAATAGCCTCCTGTAGTGCTTAGGTGTCTCCTTCCACAGCCACGCCTAAGTAAGAAAAGAGTTCCTGGTAAGAACAGAGTTCCTGCCTTCCAGAAGAGTTCCAGTGTTCTGAATCTAGGGAGTGGCTCCAGCCCCACCCAACAGGAAAAGTAGTTCCAAACAGAAGAGGATCAGAGACTCAACTGGCAGGCAAGTAAGCAGCATGGTCTGCTGAAGGTAAGTCCACCCAAGCATTATGAGCCCGGCGCTTCCAGCGCTGGGACTGGGCATATTTATGAGCCTGGTGCCACTGGCGCCAGGACTGGGTCCAAAAGGTCCCAATTGGGACTGGTTGGCACTCGGAACCTGGGTTATGGATCTGCTTCCAAGGGAGTTGGGAAAACCCTGACCTTTTGGAAGCAGAGATCATGACAGTACCCCCCCCTCAAGGCCCCTCCCAAACCGGGCTTCTCCGGGGGTTTTGGCTTGTCAGGAAATGTTCGGTGAAATCTTTTGATTAGGCGAGGAGCGTGGACATATTCAGCAGGTTCCCAGGATCTCTCTTGGGGGCCGTAGCCTTTCCAGTCAATTAGGTAGAATAGTTTAGATTTGGAGATCTTGGAGTCCAGAATGCTTTTGACTTCAAACTCGAGTTCTCCATCCACTAGGATAGGTTTTGGAGATTTGGTTAGTCGGGTTTGAGGTTGCACGGGTTTTAATAGAGAGACGTGGAAGACCGGATGTATCTTCATGTGCGGGGGCAAGTCCAACTTGACCGCTACTGGGTTTACTATGGTAGTGATGGAATAGGGACCAAGGTATCTTGGGTTGAATGTGCGTGGCCCTTTTAGAGATAGATATTTGGTGGATAACCAGACTTGATCCCCTACTTGATAGTGAGGGGCTTCCTTCCGATGTTGATCTGCTCCTTTCTTGTATTGTTCTTTAGCCCTTTGAAGGTGAGAAACAGCTTCCTTAAAGGCTTGGGTGATTGTAGAATGCAGTTAGTCTACTGCTGGTGTTTCAAGATCTTGGAGGGGATCCAACTCCGAGGTTAAAGGGTGACTGCCGTACAGAAGAAAAAACGGGGTTTTCCCAGTTCCCGAATGGACAGAGTTATTGTAGGCATACTCGGCTATCCAAAGGATATCTTTCCAAGTTTTTTCAGTTTGTTGCAGCATGCAGCGTAAATACTGTTCCAGAGTTTGATTGGTCCTCTCGGTTTGTCCGTCGGTCTGAGGGTGGTGACTGGTCGATAGTCTCACATCAATTTGAGCCGACCGACAGCAACTTCGCCAAAAATGAGAAATAAATTGACTACCTCGATCTGAAATTAGAACCGAAGGAAAACCGTGCAGTCGGACGATGTTTTCGAGAAATTCTCGGGCCAGAGTTGCTGCTGTTGGCAAGCCTTTGAGCGGAATGAAATGCGCCATCTTGGAGAATAAGTCCACGATTACTAGAATCGTATTGTATCCGGAGCATGGAGGTAGATCGGTGATGAAGTCCATAGAAAGCGTATGCCAAGGGCGAGGTGGGATGTCAATAGGGCGTAAGAGGCCTGCTGGTCTTTCCTTTTGACTCTTGTTTTGGGCGCATACTCCACAGGACATTATAAAGTCTCTGATATCTTTTTTCCAAGACGGCCACCAGAAGTAGCGCTTGATCTTTTCTGAGGTCTTGGCTATACCGGGATGACCTTCCATTAAAGAGTTGTGATAACAAGAGATTACTTTTTTCTGTAAATCTGTGCTGGGTAGGTATAATCGTTCTTGGAAATACAATAAGTTGTCCTTTACTGCAAAGTCCTTTCCCTGCAGATGCCAATTCTGTATGTCTGCTGGAGTTACAAGTTGCCTGGCTTTATCCTTAACTTCCTCTATGGATTCTGTGGCGATTACACCCAGAATTCTTTGTTCGGGAATGATTGGTACAGGTTTAGGGTTGACCAAGTGTTCTTCCACTCCCATCCGAGAAAGGGCATCGGCTTTACCGTTCTTTGTACCAGGTCGATAGGTAATTATGAAGTCAAACTCGGCAAAGAATAATGCCCAACGGAGTTGTCTAGAGGATTGGGCTTTTGCGGTCTTCAAATATTGCAGGTTTCGGTGATCCGTAATCACAGTAACGGTGTGTCGGGCCCCCAGCAGATAATGCCGCCAAGCCTTAAAGGCAGACTTGATAGCCAGAAGTTCCTTGTCAGTAATCGTGTAATTGATTTCAGGAGGCGAGAATTTGCGGGACCAAAATGCCACGGGATGCAACTGATTGGTTACCGGGTCCTTTTGTGATAGAACTGCCCCCATGGCAAGGCTTGAAGCATCAGTTTCCACGATGTAGGGGAGTTCGGGGCGAGGGTGTTTTAAGATTGGTGCAGAGATAAATTTAGTCTTCAAATCCTGGAAAGCTTGTTCCGCCTCGGTAGACCATTCAAAACGTTTGTTTTTCTTTAACAAGGCAGTGATGGGCTGGACTATTCGAGAGAATTCGGGGATAAACCTGCGGTAAAAGTTAGCGAAGCCTAACATGCTTTGCACACCTTTTACGGAGGATGGTGATGGCCATTTGAGAACTGCATCGACCTTCTTTGAATCCATACGCACTCCGCCAGGTGATAATATGAATCCCAAGAATTCAACTTCAGTCACGTTGAAAACACATTTTTCCAACTTAGCGAAAAGTTTGTGTTGACGCAATCTTTCGAGGACCATTTTCACGTGTTTCCGATGTTCATATTCCGATGAAGAATAAACGAGGATGTCGTCAATGTAAACAACAACACATACATCTATGAGCTCTCTGAGGACATCGTTCATAAAATATTGAAAGGCGGCCGGGGCATTGCAAAGTCCGAAGGGCATGACCTGATATTCAAATAGCCCATACTTGGTGCGGAAGGCCGTCTTCCATTCATCGCCCTCTTTTACTCGTACCAAGTGGTAAGCTCCTCTAAGATCCAGCTTTGTATATATGCATGCTTTTCTGACTTGGTCCAGGAGTTCAGGGATCAAAGGTAACGGATATCTATTCTTAACGGTGATCTGGTTCAGGGAGCGATAATCGATACAAGTTCTAAGGTCTCCTTCCTTTTTTGGAACGAAGAACAAAGCTGAAGAAGCAGGGGACTTGGAAGGACGAATAAACCCATTTGCCAGGTATTGATCCAGGTATTGTCGAAGGTGAAGGTTCTCAGGCTCGGTGAGGGCATAAATTCTACTACAAGGAGGAGTAGATCCAGGTATCAGGTCTATCTGGCAGTCATAAGACCTATGAGGAGGTAGAGAGTTAGCCTGATCCTTCCGGAAAACATCTTGGTATTCTAGGTATTCGGGAGGTAACTGGGGAGTCTCTGAAGAAATTGCGGCCAGTGCAACACCAGGTGGAGGGTGACAAGTAGAGACACATTCTGGAAACTGGACCGTTCTTGCTCGCCAATCGATCAGAGGATTGTGTTTCTCTAACCAAGGTATTCCTAGAATAATCTGAAACTGAGGGGCTTTGATCACATCGAACACGATCTTCTCATGGTGTCCATCTTGACTTACTAGCGTCACCTCTTGAGTGGTATGCGTTACTGGCCCGGAGGCTATCTCCGTACCATCCACCGTAGTAATGACGTCCTTTACAGCCTTGGGACAAAGAGTTAGATTCATCCTCAAAACCATTTCATGATCCACATAATTGCCGATGGCACCGCTGTCGACGTAAGCTTCAATTGCATGTAATCGATCCGGATTATCAGGGCTAATGAGGACCATAGGTATCACGAAATGCGAGGTCACGGAACTGGTTTTCACGCTCGGCAAGAGGACCTCTATTCTTGTCGGGCGAGGTCGTTTCCCTGCTCAGAGTTTGTAACTTTGGTAACTGCAGCTCCTACTGCCTTCTTGGCAGGTTTCACCGGACAGTCTCGAAGAAAGTGCCCTGAGTTTCCGCAATATAGGCATAATTGCAACTGTTTCCTCCTTTCCCGCTCCCTTTGTGTTAGAGGACCTTTCAGACCCCCTATTTGCATGGGTTCCCCGGAGTCTACTCCTTTGGAAGGAGTTGGCGGTTTGGAAAATACTCGAGCATCAAACTTGGAACGATCGGCCTTCCTGTTCTGCAGCCTGTGATCTATTTGAACGACCAAGTCTATATAATCCGAACAGTCTTGTGGGGGATTCACTACTTGGGCTAAAACGTCTTTGAGCTCTCCACGTAGACCTCTATAAAACAGCGTAATCCTTTTGTCCTCAGGCCATTGAGTTTCCACTATTAGTCTATTGAAAGATGCAATATAAGCCAAAAGGTCTTGATTACCCTGTCGCAACGAAAGAAGCTCATTGTCCAAGGCCTGCCCCTGTGAATGTCTTGCGAACAGTTTTTCCATACTAAGCTGAAAGGCTTGAAAATCATGGAGAACCGGATCATCTTGATTAACTAGAGGGATCGACCAGTCTGCCGCATTGCCGCTAAGGTACGAAAGTACAAAAGCTACTTTTGCTTGATCAGTTGGAAAGGCTGCTGGCCGGCATAAGAAGTGCAACCGGCACTGATTGATAAATACTGCAAACCTCTTTGGGTCACCAGAAAATTGTTTGGGCGGAGCCAGAGGTACATTCCCAGGTAGGTTGATCTGCACTGGATTCATAGAGGATGTTGAAGGAAGATTTGCCCCTGATGCGGGTAACGGGGTCTGTCCGGCTTGTGACTGTAGCACTTGTCTAGCAAGATTGTCTGTTCTCTCCTTGGAAATAATTAGTTCCCTTCTTAGAGCATTCGTTTCCTGACGAGCTGCATGCACTTCTGCCCTTAGTTCCCCAAGTAACCGAGCTAGGGGGTCAGTATCCGAGGTTTCCATAGCGCCTGGGCGAGAGTTTTGCGGTAGGCTTTGCGTTCTGTAACGCTCACCTGATTCTCGCAGAGGCGCCGGTCTTGACTGGGCGACTACCGTATCTTCAAAGGTGATGTGTAGCACCCGGTTGGCTCTTTGGGCTGGACCTCTATGCACTGTATGCCTGACGTGTAGAGTAAGATGTCTGCAGATAGAAAATATGGGGTTAATGAACTGGGGTTATTGGGGTGTCCCTATCTCTTTCCTCTTCTCCTCTCCTGTAGACCCCCAAAGGTTAACGCTCTCACCTTAGGTAAGTGAATGCCGAGCTCTCCATCTGCCTCGGGGCAGGGTGCTGTAACCAGTTTCTTCACTGGATAGGTAGCGCAGGCCTCTTGACTTCAGAGGACTGCTGTCCGTCGTTTACTGCACGAACGGTAAGTTTCGAGTCATTCAAATGTCTTTAAAGTCTTTAGTAATGATGTCTCTTGTTTTGCAGGGTTCCGGCGATGGCGGATGATGGGCTGAAGTGAGTTGAAGATGGAGCCCGTGTGATGAATAGAAGCGCCTGGAAGCACGTAAGTAAGCGCTTGTTGCCTGCTTCACTATGCGCTCTAACTGTCTTTTTATTTTGCAGGTACGAGTTCGGAGCGGCTGCAGGGTGCCGGAATACCCACTGGATTAGATGTGGAAAGGAGTAATGGCACGTGAGTATTAAAGTGCCCCAATGTCTTTAAACGCACCTTGTTTTGTCTTTCAGATGCGGGATGTAGCGCCGAAGGCCTCCGGAGCGTGCGAAGAGTTGGTAAACTTTTGTCTTTCAGATGCCGGAATGCAGTGTGAAGACCTCCGGAGCGCACGAAGAGTAGGTAAGCCTTTGCCTTTCAGATGCCGGAATGCTAACCTGTTCTTTCTTGTCTTTATAGGTGTTGCTGAAGACTGGATTCAGGATGGTAAGCCTTTTTCCTTAGGCCCAGGACCGGATGCAGAAGACACGATGAGCGTTCTGCTGCAGAGGTTGCAGAATAACGCAAAGCAAGATTCATCCACCGGGTGTGGTTTAAATAGCCTCCTGTAGTGCTTAGATGTCTCCTTCCACAGCCACGCCTAAGTAAGAAAAGAGTTCCTGGTAAGAAAAGAGTTCCTGCCTTCCAGAAGAGTTCCAGTGTTCTGAATCTAGGGAGTGGCTCCAGCCCCACCCAACAGGAAAAGTAGTTCCAAACAGAAGAGGATCAGAGGCTCAACTGGCAGGCAAGTAAGCAGCATGGTCTGCTGAAGGTAAGTCCACCCAAGCATTATGAGCCCGGCGCTTCCAGCGCTGGGACTGAGCATATTTATGAGCCTGGTGCCACTGGCGCCAGGACTGGGTCCAAAAGGTACCAATTGGGACTGGTTGGCACTCGGAACCTGGGTTATGGATCTGCTTCCAAGGGAGTTGGGAAAACCCTGACCTTTTGGAAGCAGAGATCATGACACTATCACAGATTCCGCCTAGATCTATTGCATACAAAATCGAGAACTAAATATTGGGAGAGTACGGTTAATAGTACTACCAGTACCAGCTGTAGATTTTGCAATAAATCTGAAGCAATGGAAACTCTAAAACATCTTTTTTTAGTATGTCCATTCTTTGAAACTGAAAGAGTGAAAACGATTAACTCCTTTAGTTTGACAGACTCGAGCTTTGTAAGAGAATTAATTTGGTCGCGTTGTATGTGGGGTTCTTCAAACGCTATAATTTTAGCGACAGTACGCTTAGTGAAAATCATTGTGGAGGCATTGTCAACGAGTTCAGAGACTGCTCTATATTAAGCCACAACTTCCAGTGTTTGGGTCAAGACTATATATATATATATATATATATATATATATATATATATTTCCAAGCTTTCTTTTATATGTTTATCTTTTGCCATATATCATGTCGTGCAAAAAAAAAAAAAATTCCTTTCTTCTGTTTTCTTTATCTTTCTTTGTTTATGTGAAGTATTATATGATATTATACACGATATCTGTAGTTTGATGTTCTGTTTATTTAGTTTATCTTTTTAATCTCATTTTAATTCTTTGTAAATGCATAGAAAGTGATAAATTGTTGTACATGTAAACTACTGAATGAACTAAATGTTGCAAAGATGCAAAGATGTTTATTTGATGTAACTTTTATGAATAATGCTATAATTTTGTAAAGATGCGTATGCATCAAAAACAAAATTTTGATCAATAAAAAAAAAACATTGTAACAAGTATAGCACCTTTATTAAAAAATTACCACAGCTTGGGCTGAAAGAATGCATAAAGGCTTTAACTATAACTAGTGGGACAACTGTCTTAAAACGGTGCCAGTGTGGCTAGGTACCTTTCCCTTTTTCCATTTTATATAATATATATATATATATATATATATATATATATATATATATATATATATATATATATATATATATATATAGGTAGCTATTGGATGTGTGTTTTCTCCATATCTATTTTCAAGTATTTTTCAAATATTCTGTAAAAGGGGGGGGGGGGGTGTTGTAGTATTGTATCTTTGTATGTAGCGGCATCCCTGCACTGCGCGAGGGATTCTTAGAATGTTTGGGTATGAATGTGATTCTGTGGAGGTTGCTGTGGAGAGTGGACGGAGCTGAAGGTGGAGGGCTGCAGTGCAGGGCGCCGGGCTGTTTTCCCCTAAGTCAATAAATCATTTTACTTACCGCTGGTCTCTGTTGGATACTTCAGTTGGCAACGAGGATCCGGCGTCCTGAGAACCCACGAAGCAACGAAGGAGAGGCAGGAGAGCAGCTGCTCCGAACGAACGCTCGCCTCGCGTTTGTTTGTGCTGATTGCACCGAGTGGTAAATGGATTTGGGCACAGTTTGTAAGCGGATGTTGGTACAGGAACGGATGTCAATAGTTTAGCCTGTACAAGGTTTTTGGACTCCGTCGGAATCACTCGAGAGCCGCTGAGGCGCTTTTGAGTAAACGACCCTGCATAAAGATCGTGATCACATGACACAATTCCCGGATGATGCCAGGAAGTCAGGCGGAGATTTTTTTTTTCTCTGTTTTGTTTTCCGTGACTGATTCCATAAATGATAAAGATAAGAATAAGGCAAGCTGAACAGTGAAGCAGTACATGTTAGCAGCAGAAAGTCCAAATTGACCTTACTTAATTTTGCACAGTTGAACAGTGAAGCAGTGCACTTGGGCAGTGAAGGCTCACAGCCTAGTTGACATTATTTACATTTTGCATTGGATTTTAGAGACATTTGTTTTAGCCATGCAAGCCATCAGTATGCAACCACCAGCGAGCTTCCTTCCGACACCGGGCCAACCCGTGGTTGCTTGGTCTGATATAGGACTTCAATTTCTTGTCAGGGTTCCCCTAACATAATCCACACAGTTTCAGGTTTCTACCACCAAACTCAATTCCTGATTTCCTTCCAAGAGATATAGCCCCAAGCATGCTTCTTATATTCCCATATTAACAAGTGGTTCTTAATTTCATTGGCCCAGATATTCTCGTTATCCTGCCATGGGTCACCACTGCAAGGCGTTTTGTTGTGATGTTAGGCACTCTCCTACCAGCAAGTATTGGTGAACCTTGTTACCAGAAATGAGTTTCTCATGCCATGTATACGTCTCAATTTCCCTGCATGAGAGAGTAAAATCAAGGACTAAGGGCCTTATTACAAATGTGCCGGTCTGGTAATAAAGTGCAGGTACTACGTATACTGGCGCTATTATCCATCCGGCATATCACGAGTAGCAAGGACATAATTTTCCGGAATCACTGGCGCCGGTAACACCTCCCACGGAATCACCAGTGCTGGTAACACAGGCAATACTAGTACCGGCAATGCCAGCGAGAAGTGCTGGTAACACCGGCATGATGGTACCACCGGCTTATTCTGAATATGGAGTTGCCGGGAATCCAGGCAGCAATATACTAGTACTACCACTATATCCGTGCTTCCTTCCGACACCGGGCCAACCCGTGGTTGCTTGGTCTGATATAGGACTTCAATTTCTTGTCAGGGTTCCCCTAACATAATCCACACAGTTTCAGGTTTCTACCACCAAACTCAATTCCTGATTTCCTTCCAAGAGATATAGCCCCAAGCATGCTTCTTATATTCCCATATTAACAAGTGGTTCTTTATTTCATTGGCCCAGATATTCTCGTTATCCTGCCATGGGTCACCACTGCAAGGCGTTTTGTTGTGATGTTAGGCACTCTCCTACCAGCAAGTATTGGTGAACCTTGTTACCAGAAATGAGTTTCTCATGCCATGTATACGTCTCAATTTCCCTGCATGAGAGAGTAAAATCAAGGACTAAGGGCCTTATTACAAATGTGCCGGTCTGGTAATAAAGTGCAGGTACTACGTATACTGGCGCTATTATCCATCCGGCATATCACGAGTAGCAAGGACATAATTTTCCGGAATCACTGGCGCCGGTAACACCTCCCACGGAATCACCAGTGCTGGTAACACAGGCAATACTAGTACCGGCAATGCCAGCGAGAAGTGCTGGTAACACCGGCATGATGGTACCACCGGCTTATTCTGAATATGGAGTTGCCGGGAATCCAGGCAGCAATATACTAGTACTACCACTATATCCGTGCCGGAAACACCATCACCTCAGAGCTGACAGTAAATGGACACAGGTGGGGGCAATAAGGCACTCAATCCACCGAGGTGTACCTAACACGAACAGTACAAAGGGGCCACACCCACCACAAGAACATTTCTCAACACAACCATGCTGCCACTCATAGTTGCTGGCATGGACATGGAGGCGCTGCATGCTAGAGTGCAGCTGATTGAGGTGGAGCAGCAGCAGTGGAGACAGGACACCAGGTACTGGAGGAGGAGGATGATTGGGATGCAGGTGGTGCGGCAGAGGCATGCTGTGATTCCCAGCACAAGGGCCACACCCTGAGCCCTCATAGACAGCCAGATTCACACCCTGTACTGCCTAAACAGGGAGACAACACTTGAACTCCTGGCTCTCACCCAGGATGACATTGGGAGCCAGGATCAGCATCAGGACAGCCCTATCACCACTGTTGAAGCTGGTGTTTGTCCTGCACTTCCTTTCCACTGGCACGTTCCAGCACTCTGTGAGCCAGCAGCATGGCATATAGAAGCCTGCTTTCACCAGTGTGCTGCTGCAGGTACTGGAGGTCCTCCTGTGCCATGTGGGCTAGCACATCGCCCTTCCAAACACCCAGGCACAGGTAAACGCCACCAAGGCCTGCTTCTACGTGCTAGCGGGCATGCCCAATGTGCAGGTAGCATTGGACTGCAAACACGTCGAGCTGGTGGCCCCACATGCCTCAGAGGAGGTTTACAGAAACCGGAAGAAGTTTCATTCACTCAATGTCCAGGTGAACTGTGATGCCGACCTGACCACAACAAATTTGGCATCATACTTGAGAGACAGTAAACATGTAATACAACAGATGGAAGAAATACCATGGGAAAGAAACTTTCTCTTTGTGACTCTCGATGTGGTGTCTCTTTACACTAGTATAGAGCACCTCAAAGGGATGGAAACAACAGAATTCTTTTTGAAATCAAGGTCGATCTCATTTCTACAACAAAACAAAATAATTTTGGAAATGCTGAATTTTGCATTAACAAACAATATCTTCATGTTTAATAAAATTATTTACAGACAGGGGCAGGGTACGGCAATGGGGACAAAATTTGTGCCCCCTTACGCCAACCTGTTCATGGGACACTTTGAGATAAATCATGCGTGGCAACACTCAGCATTCAAAGAAAGAAACATTGTATACTGGGGTCGATACATCTGATATTGATGATATGGAATGGAGACATAAACAAATTGCAAGACTACATAAGGTATCTGAATATTAATAACTATAACATCAAATTATTGAGTTTTTGGACTTGCAAATCTACCCAGATGGAGAAAAAATATTGATGGATCTTTATATTAAACCCACTGCAGTAAATAAGGTTCTACATGCTGAAAGTAACCATGCCAGACATATAATCAAGAATATACCTTGTGGAAAAATATTGAGAATAAAACGGAACTGTAGCTCTAAAGACAAATATGAAGAACATGTATCAAATCTCAAAGAAATGTTTATAAAGAGAGACTACAAAACAGAAGAAGTGGATAGAGCAGTAAGAAAAGCCGATAAAATACCAAGAGCAGATTTGTTAACAGACAAACCAAAATTGAAAAGTGCACAGACGAAAGTAGACTTTATTACTACTTACAATAGTGAAGCATTTGTTCTAAATAAGCTTTTGAAAAAACATTGGACTAGAAGTTAAACCAAGGATAATTTACTGAAGAGCACCAAACTTGAAACAAAAAATCAGTCTAAGCCATCTTAAAGAAGACGGAACTGATAGGGCCTCATTACGACCCTGGCGGTAATCGCCCGTCATTACCGCCATGGCGTAATGAGCGTTTACGCCGTGGGACGATGGCGTAAAGAGCGCCACATTACGACCCATCGCGCACGAGCATTACGCCATGGCGGTAATGCAATTAACGCCATGGCGGAAAAGGCCCCTACCGGCATCGTTAAGCGAGCAAGGTGCACTTCCGCCACCGTAAGTAGCGGCCACCGTAAGTAGCGGCCACCGTAAGTAGCGGCGGCCGTAATTAGCGGCGGCCGTAAAAAGTCGAACCGGAAATAGCGTCATCGCGCCGGAACGGGAAACAGCCCGTCGCCCATCTTGAAAAACACAATCCATCGCCATCCTACCAAACAACACCAGACCCAACCCTGACACCTGTCCCAACCAATCACCCACCCATCCAAGTACACGAAAATGCCTAAATCTGTGAAAAAGGCATGTGACCGCCAGCGCCAGGAGAGATTCAGCCGGGAGGAACTCTGCATGCTTGCGGAGACCCTGCAAGACAACGCAGGTGTCGTTTTCTCCCCGGACATGACCAGGACAGCGATCAGGAAAAAGAAGGCCATCTGGGCCCTGGTGGCTGAGCGTGTCAGCGCGGTGGGGACCGTACCCCGCACCCCACAGCAGTGCAGGAAGCGCTGGGATGACCTACGCATACGGGTCAGAGCCGTCATCTCAGCAAACCGCAACCTTGCCCTGGGTACCGGTGGAGGGTCGGAATCCCCCCTGAAACTCCAACCGTGGGAGGAGATCTGTGCAACCACGATTGGCATGGAATCCATTGAAGGCGTCGGAGGGATGGAAAGGGGAGCTCCGACATCAGGCGATGAAGGTAGGTGCCTCAAACAAGACATGCCATAGTCACAGCAGTCCAATCATGTGTAGCACAAGGTTGCCCTAGAGTGTAAATGCAACACATATCAACACTGCCCATAGCCACATGCGAGCACCACCCTGCATACACTGCTGGCACCCGCATACCTGCATCCACATTCCACACTAAAAGGAGACAACCTGCATGGCACTGCCTGAAATCTTCCTCATCCACTGACCACAATAATGTCAAACATTTCATTCCAAAGTACGCAGACCCATCAATAACGCCCTCCCTCCTTTGCTCCACCACAGGCACAGATTCACACCCAGAGGACCAGGACACCCATGCGCCAAAGAGAGCCAAGAAGGCCATCAACAACGGCCCTGCACCCTCAACCTCAGCTGCAGTGAGGCAGACCCCACAACAAGCAGGTCCCACTGCAGGCATACCGGAGGTCCCACCGGCAAGCACCCCTGTTGGCAGCAGGCCAGCAGCAGCTGCTCCACCTCCACCGACATTGCCTGCCACAGGAGGCAGGGGGTCAGCGGCCAGCAGCAACATCGGGGAGACAGCTGCAACAGCTGCATGTTCAGACTCGGACATGGAGCACGAGGTCAGAAGCCCCACTGACCTACTACATTCCCCCTGTTTCTCAGACGCCAGCCCCCATGAGGGTCACACACAGGGGCACACAGAGGTAGAGGAGTGGCCATCCACCCCATGCCCTGTCCACACTCCACAGGAGGGGAGCAGCCCCTCCATCACTCCACCAGCACTGGCCATGGGCCAGCACGGCCAGCAGTCCCTCCAGGACATCACTCAACGGCAGTATCAACTGTCCGCAATGCTGGATGAGCATGCCGCGGAATGTGTGGGGGCTAGGTCTAGCATTGAACAGGCCACGGAGACCCTAAGGGCCGAAGTGGCGCAGAGCACTGCCACCCTGAGGGATGCCATGCAGGCCATGTCCAGGGACATCTGTGCAGAACTTGCAGCCTTGCGTCGTGCGGTCACTGGCCTCACCCACACACGACAGGACGTGCATGCACAGGGGCAGCCAGGGACATCCTCCACTGCCAGTTCTGCGCAGAGCAGCCCCGTGCGACGTTCCGGTCGTAACCTGCGCTCCACAGCCAGGGGTGCCCCGGGGGCCGGGAGAGGGGGCTTGTAACAGCCTGTGGCCACTGTCACAGGCATCTGTTGACACCTAGAGGGTGTGTGTTGGGGTGTGCAGGGGGGAGGTGGGAGGGGGTGTGTTGGGGTGTGCAGGGGGGAGGTGGGAGGGGGTGTGTTGGGGTGTGCAGGGGGGAGTTGGGAGGGGGTGTGTTGGGGTGTGCAGGGGAGAGGTGGGAGGGGGTGTGTTGGGGTGTGCAGGGGGAGGTGGGAGGGGGTGTGTTGGGGTGTGCAGGGGGGAGGTGGGAGGGGGTGTGTTGGGGTGTGCAGGGGGGAGGTGGGAGGGGGTGTGACACGACATTTCATAGTTTCAATACACTTTATTCTTTCAAAAAAAGTAATGTGTGGACATTTTCATTGCGTATGTGTGCTTTATTGGTGTACAGTCCACAGTGTGCATGTCCCAGAGACACACAGTGCCCCAAGTGCAGTCTCCATGTGATAAACACCAGCCGTGTGTGCTAGAAGCAGTGGTCGATGATACTTTGGCGCATTGCACGCCCCTCCTGTGCATCGCCTCCTCCATGGGGTGCCGCCCCATCTGCACCCTCCTCATCCTCATCGTCAGGTGGTTGCAGTTCTGCGTCAGGGGGCAGGGGCACATTCCGTCTGACGCACATATTGTGTAGCATGACACATGCCATGACGATCTTTGCCACCTTCTCTTGGCCATACAGGAGTGCGCCACCAGACCTGCTGAGGCTTCGGAACCGTGCCTTCAATAGTCCGAATGTCTGCTCTATGACCACACGAGTACGTGTATGTGCACGGTTGAAGTCCTCCTCGTGCTGGTTCTGCGGGTTCCGGACTGGTGTAAGGAGCCACCTCTTCAGGGGATAGCCTGCATCACCTGTATGTAGGCGAGAATGTATGTGTCAGTCATGTTGTCTGATCAGGAACATGATGTTCCACCATGGCTCGCATCCAACTGTTACTTTGGCTCACTTCTACATGCACTGATTGATTCACACAATGCAACCAGTATATGCTCATGGCTCCCATGGCCTGTTTTGCATGCCATCACCCAATGTATGCAGAGGGGTTGTGTGCATTGTGAGTGCCCATCCGCTGTCTCCGTTCTCTGTGTTACTCACAGCCAGGTGGAGTATGCATCATCCCCCCCCCCTTTCTGCCAGGTGGAGTATGCATCATCCCCCCCCCCTTTCTGCCAGGTGGAGTATGCATCATCCCCCCCCCTTTCTGCCAGGTGGAGTATGCATCATCCCCCCCCCCTTTCTGCCAGGTGGAGTATGCATCGGTACATCATTCACCTGCCCACTTCCATGACATTGGACTCACCGAGTAGCCAGGATCTTGGGCCTGCATGTCGCTCCATGTAGCGTGGTATTGTGGAGTTCCTCAGGACCATTGAATCATGGGTTGATCCGGGGAATCGGGCACAACAATGTGTGATGATCTTGTTGGAGTCACAGACCATTTGCACGTTGATTGAGTGGAACTGTTTCCGGTTGCGGTACGGTACCTCCATGGCACGTGGAACCACCAATTCCACATGGGTGCAGTCGATGGCACCAATGCAACCGGGTATGCCGGCTAGTGCATGGAAACCCACTTTGGTGTTTGCAATCTCCTGGCCAGTCCGTGGTAATGAGATGTGGTCGTCTGTGTGCTTGAGGAGGGCATCGAGCACTTGGATGAGTGTTCGTGAGAATAATGGTTGTGAAATGCCATGCAGGTGCCCCACTGTGTGCTGTTAGGTGCCTGTGGCCAGGAAGTGGAGTACAGACACTACCTTCAGTAGGGGGGGGATGGCGGTTGGACTTTCTATCATGCTGACGATGTCGTTGTGTGTCATGTCTACGATGGCGGTGATGGTGTCCCGGTCCAAACGGTACAGGGTGTGGATCTGCTCAGCAGTGAGGTTGAATGGATTGGCTCTGATGCGTGGGATTGGGGGCTGCCTGCGTTGTGGCACTGGCTGTGCTGGTGGGGCTTGCTGGGCCTGCCTTGCCCTCCTTCTCCTCCTGCGTCTCCTCTGTGCTGCCTGTTGTTGTTGTTGTTGTTGTTGCTGTTGCTGTTGTAGCACATGCATTGCTATCAGGTCCTCCAGCCCCAACATTGCTAGTCGTATTGGCATCATTGTGGAGTGTGACTGGGTGTGGGAAGGGGTGGGGTGTGCTCTTTTTGTGCTTCCCTGAGTCTGTATTGCCTTCACCTGTGCTGTTTCTGTGCACCTGTGGCAGCTGCATTCACTTAACATGGCCCTTTACGGTTGGTTCGCGATGGCGTTATTTGCACCATGGCGGTAAGGTACTTAACGGGCTGGGTGATGGCGTTAGGTGCATGTCCGCTTGGGTCGGCATTTGCGTACCTTTCCGCCATGGCGTTAAGTACGGTGTGGCCGGTCGCGTGCGCGCACCCTTGGCGCATTAACGCCAACGTTAACTACGATGCCGCTAATGGCATCGTAGTTAACGGTCACGGTCATGATTGGACCTGGCGGAAAACGATGGCGGTAACCATTTACCGCCATCGTTTTTCACTTAGCGCCAGGGTCGTAATGAGGCCCATAGTCTAAGTCAATTTCTAAAAGTGCCGGCACCAACAGGAGCCCATAGCTGTGGAAATTGTGCAATTTGTGCTCAAATAGAAAATGGAACAAAGGAAATCATGCTACCAAATGGAAGATCACAAAAGATCAAACAGTACATCAACTGTAATACGAAATATGTAATTTATGTGATTGCTTGCATCTGTGGGAAAATATATGTTGGAAGTACCATCAGAGCTTTGAAAATTAGACTTCAAGAACATCTGAGAGCCATAAAAAATGAAGACACAAGATATCCTATGGCAATAAATTATAATCAAGAACACCAACTAACAGAAATAAAAAAAATAAACAGGGCGATTCATGGAATTAATGTGCGCCGAAAATCTCTGCGCAAGCGTGCGAAAGCGTGCGAATCGCAGTGCAAGTGCAAAAATCGCAGCGAAAGCCGCGCACATCGATTCATGGAATTCTGTGCATGTGTAAATCCATGGATGTGCGCTAAAATCCTGCGTGGCGCACATGGGCGCACACGGCATCAAACAGCGTGTGCTACGTGCACAGCGAAAGCGCACATAGCGCGGCGCACACAACAAAAGTAGGCGGAACACGGGGCGTAACACGCGGAATGGGGAACAAAAGAGGGAAAATGTGGGCGTTACGGGGGAAGTACAGGAGACAAATGCGCGGAACGCCCACACGCGCGCCTTCAACACGTATTCATGGAATCGAACAGGGCTAAAGCGTGTGCCAAAAAAGACGCGCTAATCCGGAAACACATACGCCAGCAGGAAGCAGGCGTACGCAGACCGCGCAGCATAAAAGTGCGCGCAAACAATGAACAAGCTCAGTCGCTAAGATGAATATACTGTTCCTCGCAGCAGTGGTCGTGGGATACCGTAGGAGGAGGAGGAGGATAGCCAGGCCCAGTTTTTACACCCAGGACCAGCCTTTTTGGGATGCCTGATGACCAGGTGTATGGGAGGTACAGGTTTCCACCTCACATAATACTCGACCTGGTGAGTGAGTGGGAGGATGACCTCACATCACCACCCTGTGCTCTCAAGCACTGAGCCCCTTGGAAAAGGTGCTCAATGTACTGCACTTCTTGGCCACTGGTTCATTTCAGCAGACAAGTGCCATAGTGGGGGGGTGTCACAGGCCACGCAGTCACGCTGCCTACACCAGGTGCTGGCCATCATGACTGCACGCCCATCAGTCCGCAAACACATATACTTGACCAGAACACCTGCAGAAAGGCAGGCTGCCATCCAGGATTTTTACGGGTTGGCACATTTCTCCAAAGTGCTAGGTGCCATTGATTGCACCCATGTGGCTCTACGTCCTCCCAGGGCATCTGAGCACATCTATAGAAACCGCAAGCACTGGCATTCATTCCATCAAAGTGCAGGTAGTATGTGATGCCAAGGGAATCATCACCTCAGTATATGCCAACTATCCAGGGTCCACCCATGACAGTTTCATTTACAGAATGTCAACCCTAAACCGGGACCTAGAAGCTGGGCGGCATGGAGATACATGGCTGCTTGGTGAGTATAAATGCCACTGCACATGCATGCATGCCAGATACTGAGTAATGTCACAACCCCACTAATGATACCCATCATCACCTCCCCAGGGGACAGTGCCTACCCTCTGAGCACCCACATGATGACGCCAATTCAGAACCCCACCACACCACCCGAGGTAAGATACAATACAGCCCATATTGCAACCCGGGGCATAGTGGAGCGCACATTCGGAGTGCTCAAGTCACGCTTTCGCTCCCTTGACCGCTCTGGTGGGCAGCTGCTATACGCTCCCCCAGTAGTGTGCAGGATCATAGTGGCAGCATGTGGCCTGCACAATGTTGCAACACACCGGGGCCTATCGGTGAACATGGTGGTGCCCCCACATCCCCAACCACATGCACGGCCGCTGCACATTGGAGGGGAAAGGGCACGTGGTGAGGCAGCCCGTAGGCAGCTGGTGGCTAATTACTTTACCTAAAATCACACCCCTGTGGAGTGCACACAGCCCTGGCACATACCAGCTGACAATCAATGATGATGACATAAGGGACAGTGAACTGTCACAACCATACCCGCCTGAGATTGGTCACCTGGAAGTGTCACATTGTGTGCATCCCTACCTACTAAAAGACAACCAATGCTGTGTCACAAAAAGACACACATTTATGTAGCATGAATGACAACCCCCTTGCAAAATACAACATGAAAATAGTGCCATGTCACCCAACCCCTCCCCATCTCCGCCACCCAACACACCATGGCATGTCATGCAATGTGAAAACAAACGAAGGAATGCACAACACCTGACACAAGTGTCACAATGTGCACTGTCCCAAATGGAAACAGGCCACAGACAATATGCTCCCAGTAATCAATAAGAAACAACACACATGACCAAATACTTACCAGCAACACAATACAGCAACACAGCATGAAACCTTGCCAAAATATGACAGTACAAACTCAAAGTAGTGCAAGTCTTACAACCTGAATAAGCCAGCACATCGACCCCTTCCAACTGCAGAGTGTTGCTGTCAGGCAAATGTGTCAGTGTACTGCATACAACATGAAGTGCATCTGCAAAGGAGACGGCCTTGTGAAGACATGAAGAAGGTACCTGCGAATAAGGAGGAAGACATGGATGCACAAGCACATATCAATACACCATGCAGTGTTCAATACAACAACAATACCCCTAGGGGTGTCCACACAGTATTGACTACAGACTGCCCACACAGCTCATGGAGCCCAATGTCACAGTGTAAGTCACTGTCACTTGGTCACACCCTTTGCAAGCCCATGGAAATGGGAAGCAGCAGGGGTGTGTGTGTCAGGAACCCAAGCATCTAATCCAAACACAGGACAAGCCTGCATGTGCCCAGCCGGAATACACAGTGGATGCCCACGGGAGCCACACAAGGCAACACACTGTAAAAAAAAGAAAACAAAATAAAAAAATGGCCATGTGGGGGCCAGGGGGGGGAGGCCACCCAGGAGGTTCAAGGACAGGGTGCACACCAACACCCACCTGCGTGGATGTTGCGGAAAGAAAAATACCTCCATAGGCTCATGGCCTGCACGGCTATGCCATTGTGGGAGAACTGCTGTCGCTCTCATCACCCTCTGCTGCTGCATCAGGAGGTGGTGGTGCTATGGTAGGCAGCCCACGCAAAGCCCTGGTATGGCCCTCCATGGCAGCAAGCATGCGGGTGTGGAAGGTCTGATTCTGGAGGATGATAGTGCGGAGATCCCCATGCAGCACCTCACGGGTTGCCTGCATTTCTGCACGCATGGCCTCGTGTGATGCCCGGATCTCCTTACGGGTAGCCTGCAGCTCAGCTGAGAGCGAACGTGTGAGCTGCTCCAGCTGCTGTTTTGCCCTTAAATTTCGGGAAGAATGGAAGTGGCCACCCTCTCCATTGCCTGAGCCATCATTTCAACCGATGCTCCCTGTTGTGCTGCTATACTGTAAATGGAGTTTTCCCATACAGTATTGCCTGGTGGCGTACGGCCACTGCGTCGGCGGGCACCACACCTGTTTGGGGCAAGGCGATCTGCACCTTGCTATGCCGGCACTGCCTGAGGCTGCAGGACTGCATTCCCCCTCTGATCTGCTAGCCCAGGAACAGGATCAGATGTTGTGGAGTGTGACCCTGCATCCGTAACCGCCAAAGGCGGACCTACCAAAACACTGACATCCCCATAGAGGGTTCTACCCCTGGTGCAGGTGGGTTGGACAGAACAGAATCCCTGCCAGAAACACTCACCTGCGACAGCACATAAGTCTCATCATCCGATTCAGCACCTGAATAGAGGTCTGGGGAGGTGCATCCAGAGACACCCTGGACAGTATGGTCTGCAATAAGATTGGGTTTTCACCCACCACCACACCACGTCCTCCACTGATGCCCGGTTGTGGCTGAGATTACTCCTGGGTCTGCACCATTTCCTCAACCTCAACAGCATCAAGTGCGTCATCACCTGCAAAAACATGAAAGACAACAAATGGAAACAGGCATGAGCACCATAGCACACACATAGGCCTGACAAGCCAGAGATCCAGTACATGATTTACACGGTTTATAGTCATAATGTAGAAAACAATAATGTCGAAAACCTATACATATAATGAAAAGAGTCAATTTTTAGAAAATTAGAAAAAAAATGTCGAAAAAAAATGTCAATTAGCACTATCAATAAATAAATAAACAAGAAGAGTATCATTTACTAGGGGGGATCCTCCCCCAATCCCCCTCACCCAACACCCCCCGCCGCCCCACCACCCTCTCACCCCTCATACTCAACACATTTTAATTATATATATATTTATTTGATTTTTTTGAAAACATTTGAAAAAATGTAGAAAAAATTAGACATTATTGTTTTTCGACATTATTGTTTGCTAAAAAAAAAAATTCGACATTTTGACTTTCTACATTATTGCATTCTACATTATGACTGACCACCGATTTACACATGTCCCACATGACAATAACCCTGGCATGCATGCACTGTCAATGAGTTGGAAGGGGAGGCAAAAAGCAGACACTGAGGACACCAAGATGGAAAAGCAACACATTTGATGCATGCTGGGTAGCACTGGCATCACACATTAGCCTGTGAGTGGCATGACCAATACACATACATGACACATGCCAGCACACAGATGGCATATAGCATAGTCATGGTACATTTGACAAGTACAGCCATGTGTCAGTGAATGAGTACTGCCACCCATCCATGTGAGATGGACATGATGAGATGAAAAATGCCAAATGGTGTGACAAAATATGCATGTGCCACACACTGCAACACATCCAGTGTACAATGATACAGTTATTGCAAGCAGATGTACACATCAATGGTTGGTCACTTCAACATGACATGAAACAACTATCATGTTCCACATTCCAACAGGGCCCAAAAATGTATGTGAGCAGGCCAATACTCAATCAGCCTGAATGGTCTAATCATTCACATAACAAGGTAACAAATGTGGGCCAATGTGGGGTGTAATCAATGACAGAAGCATGTCACATATGTGGCATTAGGGCTGAAAAATGTGTTGCAAAAATGGGAGAATTGAAATAATCAGCCTGAATGAACACTGAAAAATCAGAACAATGTTGTTGCAAGATGACAGTTCAAGGGCAACTGCAGTAATGTGGCGCTAATTGCCTACTGTGATCAGAAGGAATACTGTCATTCCCAAATCCAGGGACGGTTAATGTTTTGGAGGAAGCACATGGGTGACCCATACCACTCAGGAGTACACACCCTCACCTGGCACACAGTCAGAACCTGTCACCCAAGCAACATACACATGGATTACACACACATGCATGGGCACTCAACGGACAATGCGTTGTAATCTGGTAGGTCTCCCACGCCTTGGATCTGTTCCGCTGTGACGAAGGTTCCAGCAACAGACTCATGTTCAGTGAGTTGGGTGTCCTCTGGTGGAGACCCACCGCCAGTCACCAGAGTAGAGGCATGATTTGAGGCCAGCATGTTCTTTGCTCTGCGTTTCAGGTCATTTCATCGCTTGTAGCAATCATCAGCTGTGCGCCTCACGAATCCAAGGGCACTAATGATGTCCGCGATGGTCTGCCAGTGTGTCCTACGTTGACCAGGTGTGGTCATGCACCCTGCAGTCACCACCATTTCGTGGCTATGTGCCGACACATAGGCCACTAGTGCATCAAGTTTGGCGTCATTAAAGCTAGGCTTCCTTGACGTGCCGGAGTGTGTAGCCGTGTCTGGGGTCTCAGCCTGTAGTGCCAGAGCACCATTCTTCTTCTTCTTTTTCAAAGGTGGTGCGGATCCTGAGTGGCTTACGCCGCTCTGGTCAGTAGGGGCAGAAGCGCAGGTGGACTGGGTACTAGAAGTGTGCGAAGACACAATGACCATAGGTCTTGGAGCAGGCATTGGCTGCAGGGTGATGTTGGCAGGGCCAACGTCGGTTTGATGGACCTGGACTGACACTGTCCCAGCTGGGAGACTCAGGGCTGGTGTGGATAGAGCTGCAGCTGCCCCTGCAGCCTCCCCACCCTGCCTACTTGGGGCAGCAGATGACATTGCTGCCCCAGATCCACGTGGCCTGGTGGCAGCAACCTTCCCCACCACACGTGGCTTAGACTTGCTGACCTGGAAGTCAGCCTGGGAGTCATCCTGTGCCGGTTCAGGTGCCAAAATGGGCCGGTCCAACAAGGGCTGAGCTGGGATGGTGTCAGCTACGTTTCCCACAACCATTGGGGGGCATGGGTGTCCCTGATTGGTCCACCACACACGGGGGTCTAGGGGCACCCTGCAAATCCAGGCCACACCCACCTTTTGGAGGTCGGCCATCTTTGCCTCCCTTACTGCTTGGTCACCTCCCAACCATGGCACTGATGTTGCTGGGCGTATAGGAGTAGCAGTAAACAATTGTCCTGGGCAATTGGGGTGAAAGGGGTAGGGTACTAGATGGAATTCGTACCCTAGTGCTCTAGCAAGGCTGTATGTGACCCCTGGGGGAAGATGACGGGTCATGCAACGCACAGGCACCCCAAAAACAAAAGCACACGTGCACGCAACCCCTGGTAGACTACAACCCCTGGTAGACTACGTGCGTGGAAAAATAAACCCGCACTACGCTGTGGCACCCAGAAACACAAAAATAAGCGTACGCGTGTTACACGCAGCCTACAATGACCTCTGAAGGGGTACGCGACACACGGGGGCAACCACAGTTGGAAAATACGTGCGCGACTCACCATCTGGCTTGAAAAAGAACGTGAACAAGACGCGCGTGTGCGCATAGGCAACACCCCCGCCAAAAGAAGAAAAGAACGCAGTCTGAGGAAACAGGAAGTACGGACTGGAAACGTTGTGAAGTAATCGCGTGGGAACCGACAAGAAGTACAAGATACACCCGCTCACTCTCCACAAAAAGCACGTACAAGAAAATAGCGTGATACTCGCACCTTTTAAGCCAGCCCACACGTGAAACGTCACTTATGCGCTTAAGTGCTAAGGCCCTTTCCTCCATTAGCACGGTGACATGCAGTTTTCTCACATGCTGATTCACGATGCACCCGTGTTGTGGGCAATGCCCGCGCGCATAACGTCACTGACGCACTTACACGCTAAGGGCCTTTCCTCGGATTTCACGCTGACGTGCAATTTTTTCACGTGCCAAATCACTCCGTATCAAGCTGGCCACGCGAAAACACATGGAAGACCATGCTCCTGCCCAAAAGGCCATTTTCCTGCCCCGAAAAGCCCCGAGCACGCTCCCACCTGCCATCTGCTGCTGCCTGCCTGCCTGCTGCCCATGTGCCCTGCTATTTGCTGCCGGCACGTCAGCCAGGGGTGCAGTTGCTGTGACCACCCCTGCTGGAACCGAAGACTCCCGACTGGGATACCATCCCTCCAGAGCCCAGCCCCAGGACCCAGTTGCCCACCCACACCTGCCTCTGGGGTTGCCATGTCAGGCACAACACCATCTAGCACCGCTGGCAACCCCCAGCCATAGAGGCAGAGGGCCACCAGCTACAGTGCCAGGGAAGTTGGTGTCCTGGTGGAGCAAGTCCTGGGGCAGTATGATGCCCTCTTTGGAAGTTCGCAATGAAGGACGGACCAGGATCTGGATGGACATCGTGACTGCCATCAACGAGGAGGGGGTGGCAGTCCGCGACATCAAACATGTCCGGAAGCGCTGGGAGGACTTCAGATCCAGGACCCTCGACAAGGCCCAGCTCCTCTTGAAGACAGCGGATCCCAATGGGCGCTGGGGCCAGCTGTCAGACCACCAAATGAGGGTCCTGGAATGCACACGCCCAGCGCTCCATGTCCAGGTCCTTGAGAGGCAGACCCGTCTGCAGTCGAGCGGTAAGTGTACATGCATACTGATTGGACGCTGTGCGTGTTGTGGTGTGCCAGTAGTGTGCAGGTTACACATATGTTTTTGTAGGGCCATGTATGGATGTGTCTGTACAGGGGCGTGAGGCTGACACATGTGAGTCCTCTCATGTGTGAGACACATGGATGTTGTATGTGTTGGTAAGTATGCAGGCCAAATGCAGGTGTGGGAGCACACAAGTTTGCATTACTGTGTATGTACGTTGGCATGGTTGTGGTGTCACACATAGATGGTGGTTCCAGCTGCATGTATCTGCACTGTGTGCATGTGTGTGTATTTGACAGGTATGCAACTGTGACGCAACATGGATGCATGTGGCACTGACATGTAGAAGGCTGAATGCCAGATGTGACATGGATGGTGATCTCATCACTGTGACAGTTGGTGGACATGTACACATGCATGTAAGTGTGTTGGTGTGTGTGCATATGTTGTGCACTCCCTGTGTTTCATGTTACGTCAGGCTCACCTTCGGATGCTGATGCTGTTGTATGTGTATGGATGGTGCTGCCTGGTGCAATATTGCTGTGGAATTGCTCATGTGTGTGAGTAGAAATGACATGCGTGTTAGGGAGTGTGATGCCATGTCTGAAGTTTGACACTGCCACTCATGTACAACTGTCATGTGTGTATCAGTCCATTATACAGTGCCCTGATGCCTGTGTTCTATCCCTCCCTGTCTGCAGCGTCAACTGATGAAGAGGGCGGAGAGGGTGCTGTGGAGCAAAGCGGCAGGGATCGCACCACCAGCCGGAGACGCAAGGCCCGGCTCCCCTCCCAGATTGTCATCTCGTCAGGGAGTGAGGAGTCTAGTGCCGCATCCCAGGCCGCAGCTGCCGGGGGGAGGTCCAAGAGGCGGAGGTTGGAGTTGGACTCCTCGGCAGCAGAAGGGGCAGCTGGGACCCCACCGGGCCCAACGGGGGAAGATGGCACGGAGTCATCCAGGTTAGTGGGGGGTTTGGTGGAGGAGGAGGCCGTGCAAGCAATAGAGACGGGGTCTGGAGGTGGGGATCCCACTGGTGCTAGTAGTGCAGTGCAGGGGCAGGGACAGGAGGCAGCACAGGCCGCCGTGGAGGTGGCTGTGTGTAATCCTGTCCCTGATCCTGTGACTGCATCATCCGGCACCAGCAGGGATGCCTACGTCCAGACCCGTTTTCAGGGAGGGGATGAGCGCACAACAACTGGCCTTCCTCTCCCTGCGGACGTGGCTATGCGGAACCGGGGTGAGCCTGTCCTGGCTGGGATAGCGTTGCGTCAATGGGGCATGCGAGGTGACCTGCAGTGTTTTCGTGAAGACACTGCACGTCATCTCGGATGCCTCTTTGACCGCGTTGACCTACTGGGACGGGTCACCAGTGCTGGATTCCTCCGTGTGCTGGACCTTTTTGCGACCCCCTCCTCACCTGAACCCCCTACGCGCCAGTCGTCCTCCATGCCATCTTCCCACCCATGTATCACCTGGGCACAGGCACAGCAGCAGCAATATGGTGGGAGCAATGATGGCTCTGGGCCTTCAACATCGGAGGGGCAGGCATCGGCCAGAGGGCAGGAGGACCCAGGATTACAAGTGTCTTCCATGTGGCAGCGGTTGGGCCACGCCATAGATGCGGAGCGGCAGCGGGCGGAAGAGGCATGGCTCACAATGGTCAGGGCGGAGAACTCCATGCGGAGGGCACTGAGGCGGGCCGAGTGCCTCGAGGCAATTCGCAGGGAGTTGGAGGTCAACATGTCATTGTCCCTGTGAACCCTAGGGGCAATGGAAGAGGACCGCCTCCAGGACATTGAGTGGGAGTTCGATGATGCCCTGTCCCGGTACATCAAAAAGTGGGCAGTCGGACTAGCCCGCTGCCATTGTAAATAGTTAGTTAGTTAGTTAGTGTTAGGTTTCATTTTTGTTTTCATTTTTTTTTGGGGCGCTTGGACAATACCCCACATTTTTGTATATAGTTCTTCATTAGTTAGTGTATTTTTGTAGGTTTCATTTGGACGGTTGGGCTCATGGACCCAGGATTTCATCCTTTTAAATAGTTGGAGTGTGGATTTGTCGGCATTTTCTTTTTTCATTTTTCCATGGAGCAATGGATTTTACTTTTTAATTTCTGTTTGGATTTGCTTTGTTGGAGGGAGACTTTGGAGACATTTTTAATTTCATATATTTTGGATTCTGATTTCCTTTTTTTATCATTATGTGACATTCTGCATTGTTTTCCTTAGGTCCATTGTTTGGTGTTTGAATTTGTTTCACCACATTTTTTGTTCAATACATTTTTCCAGTACTTCACTGTGTGGTATTCTCTCATTGGTTTCATGCATGTGGCGATGTGGGTTTCCACATTCACTGGCACCCATTGTGTGTGTGTGATGGACATGTGTTGATGTACATACATGTCATTTGGGTTGTTTCATGTAATGGCCATTTCAACGTGGGGTGTATGTTATGCTTGGTTGGTTATTTGGGCAGGGGTGGCGTGCAGTGGGATTTGGGTGGCCACGAGGGCCATGATTGTGGGTCATGTTGACGTGTTGGGGGGGCATGAGTGGGGGCCTGCTGGCAGGTGCCCTTCACTGCTGGGTGGGTGGGTACGTGGGGGTACATGAGTGGGGGCCTGCTGCAGTTGCCCTTCACTGCTGGGTGGGTGGGTGGGGGGACATGAGTGGGGGCCTGCTGGCAGGTGCCCTTCACTGCTGGGTGGGTGAGTGGGAGGGGGGACATGAGTGGGGGCCTCCTGGCAGGTGCCCTCACTGCTTAGGGACATGGTTGGGGGCCTGCTGGAAGGTGCCCTTCACTGCTGGGGGGTGGGCGGGTGGGGGGACATGTGTGGGGGCCTGCTGGCAGGTGCCCCTCACTGCTGGGGGGTGTGGGTGCTGGGGGACATGAGTTGGTGATCACTAGTGCAAGGTGACATGTGGCCTGGCTGGGGGGCATGCCCATGGTAGAAGGGCTGCCTGCGGGACATGATCAGGGGTGCAGGGTAGTCCCCTGTGGTGTGGGCTGACTGCAGGGGCCATGGAGGGGGTAGAGGGCACACCTGGGAGGAGCCACACTGCCAATTCACGTGTGAAACTTCCCGCGCACCCCAGTAATACATGTACCCCGCTCGCACAGGGCCAATCAGGTGTGAAACTTCCCGTGTACCCCCGAAATCTACGTACCCCGCTCGCACAGGGCCAATCGCGTGTGAAACTTCCCACGCACCCCCGAAATCCACGTACCCCGCTCGCACAGGGCCAATCGCATGTGAAACTTCCTGCGCACCCCCGAAATCCACATACCACGCTCGCACAGGGCCAGTCGCGTGTGAAACTTCCTGTGCACCCCAGTAATACACGTACCCCACTTGCAGAGTCAATCACGTGTGGAACTTCCTGCGTACCCCAGTAATACATGTACCTGCTCGCACAGGGCCAATCGCGTGTGAAACTTCCTGCGCACCCCCGAAATCCATGTACCCCGCTCGCACAGGGCCAATCGCGTGTGAAACTTCCTGCGCACCCCCGAATTGCACGTACCCCTCTCGCACAGGGCCAATCGCATGTGAAACTTCCTGCGCACCCCAGTAATACACGTACCCTGCTCGCACAAGGCCAACCGTGTGTGAAACTTCCCGCGCACCCCAGTAATTCATGTACCCCGCTCGCACAGGGCCAATCGCATGTTAAACTTCCCACGCAGCGGGGTACGTGTATTCGAGGGGTGCGCGGGGAGTTTTACAGGCGTTTTCGTGATTGGGGGCCTGTGCGCCATGTACGGGATTTGTGCGCTGTACATGGCGCACGGGGAGGGGTTGGGGGCGTAACTGGCGCTGCTGCAGGGTCGCTGCGCCTCTCTGCACCACGGCTGGTTTTGAATGTTAAAATCCATGAATACGCTGTGCGCAGAAATGGATTTTGGCGCACGCGGCTGGCACAGAAAGTCGCACGCGCACACTGTGCGCCAGCCGCGTGCGCCACTTGTGCGCGTAATTCTATGAATTACCCCCAAAATTTCTTGGCCTAGCAAGAGTTGACACACTGGAGAGAGGAGGAAACCGAGAACTCCTTGGATATGTTAAGAAGGAGAGAAGCAAAATGGATATGTACTCTGGACTCGTGCCACTCTGGCCTGAATTCAGAACATGAGATGTCTTATTGGTTATAACAGTTAAAAATGTGTTCAATGTTTCTTAATGACCATATTGTGTACTTATATTAATCACAGTTAGATTGAAACAGACATTATAGAAATGTTGCAAAAATCACATTCTGAGAATTGCTATCTACACTGCCTCACCAAACTGTTTTTGTCCTTATATCTAAATCTGTACAATTTGTTCATCCCACCTTCTGCCCATGCTATCTATCCTGCTCTTTATGGGCTTCTTTCATCGTATTCCATTTTCCTCATTTTTCATTTTTTTATTTAAAACAATTATTTTCATCTTTTTCATCTCATTTTATTAAGGATGACTAATTTTCAATTAAAATAATCTTTTCTATTGAAAATATTCTTTTATAAAACTCACGCGGCAGTTGAAACAACCAGTACCAAAATATACATCCCAAAATGGCTGTCTGCTGTCTTTACGTGACGCGTGACGTCATCACGCTACGCTGCGCGGTGATGTCATGCATTACGTGATCGCAGGCTTTTAAAACAAAGAAAATTGGAGAATCAGACAGCGCGGATCCTGGCACATCCTAGAGGCAATCGTACCGAGGAACAAGAAACTGAAAGGTAATGCATATGGAGAATATTCTGAAAAAGTGACCTTTGGACTCCTCTTAAATACTTAAACTAGGGAGTCAAAAGCTTAATAAATACTGTTGATATTAAGATATATCAGAAGTCATGTTGCTTTGGGAAACAAGCTGTAGTTTTGGAAAAATTGTAATTTTGACATGCATATGTATTCAGGCTTCATGTATAATACAAATTCAAAAAAATATGTATGGGTCAAAATTCTGGCTTTAAACTCTTTCAGATATAAGCACAATGAACATTGTATGAAAGGGAAAAAAAGAAAGAAAGATAAAAAGAGAGAGGGAAAAAAAAGGAAAAAATATATATAAGAATTCAGAAAGTGAGATAACTACCTACACCCATAACAAGGAAGACATTTACTTTAGGTGAGTGAACCAAACAGGCTATATAAACTGATATGTTCATTCTCCCACCCCATCATTTCAATCATTCTATTTCTACTTAATTTTTTAATTTCTGTTCATTTTCTACACTTTCTCCTTAGTATCGCTCCTGAAGAACCACAGTTAAACACGTGTTGAGGGAAATAATTACATCTAGATACAAGGAAAGAAAGTTGAAAATTCAAACCCTGAGTTGCATGAAATTCAATGCAATTGAGAAAAAATGTACCACTATGTGAGAGAAATAAATTTGTAAACAAGGAATCAAAGTTGAAAATCAAAATCCGGAGTTGCAAATTAATGCAATTGAGAAAATTAAAATTTTGAGTTGCATGAAAGTTAATGCATTTGATTGCCAATTTTGTAATGAAAATATGAGCAAGAATACACAAAAGAACAAATAAACTTCATGGAAAAATAACAATTTTGTGTCTATAATCTCTATACCAGAAACGCAACCCACTAAAGTGCCTTTATAAGAGAAAACTTATTTATAATATTGCTGCAGTCGCAGTATAAGCACCAAGGGTGCAGATTTTGGTTAAATCTATTACCTTTTTTTGGCACACATAAGATATCGCCGAAATAGGAAAACAAAGCAGACAAGGACTGCAATCTGGCAATCAATCCCGCACTGCTGTGCCTGCTTCCCAGGATTGACACACAACTCCATGGTCCTGAGGAACAGCACCCTACCGGCTTACATGGTGCATCACGGAGGACAAAGGACCTGGATGTTGGTTGAGTACATGTACACTTACAACTACTTTGCTGCATGGGTGAAAGGCAATGGGGGAGAGGGGTTAATGCCACACATGCATGTCCCTCAATCACCCTTCACATGCAGGACCAACCAGTGATAGCCCCAACTGACAGGCCACAACACACAGGAGTAGCAAATGACTGGAAAAGTACCAGTCACTGACCAGCCCATTTCAAACCAGAATGGACAACCACGTGCAATACACTACAGGGGCCAGAATGCAACACCGTCACACCGTCACGTGATTCAGTAGTCTGGGCCACCAAGGGCCATGAGATGACTGTCCTGTGATACATGTGGCATGCATGCACAGACTGACCATTGACATACATGTCATTTCACCAGTCTAGTACTGACACGAGGAAGAAACCTGCAGACTGTTGTAAGGGTCAGGCATGTCCCAAGTGCTCCACTAACTATGGTCATGCAATTGCACCTGAGGACTCACACCTGCAACCTGTCAAATGGTTGCAGGTGGAAAAAAGGTGGAGCCGACGAGGAGAACGTAGAGACCAGCAGGAGAGATTTATTTATTTATTGGACATTTGTTTGACACTTATACAGCAAATGTTACCAGGCGCCACAATACAAAATAGGGGGTTGAGGGGTGGGGGCAGAGGACAAAATCAACAATAAAGGTCCTACCAGGCCTTATGACATTCGGATCATGCAAGTGCAGTAACAAGAAGCGCTGGGGTGGGGGAAGATTAGGGTGAAGGTGTGGGGTGGAGTGGAGAGAGAGAGTCAAATGCTGAAGGGAGGGGGCCCAGGGTTGAGCAAGTGCTAAGGGTGTGCAGGAGGGCAGTGCAAGGAGGATCTAAGGGGGGTGGGGGTCAAGTGCGAGGGTGGCGGTGGACCAGCCTCGGAAGGCTAATCAGGGAAGGGTGCCAAGGGCAAGTGCTGGTAGGTAGGAATGCAGGGGAAGACTGGTTGAAGGAGAGCCTGGCCTCAGTAAGACTCATGATGGAGCACAGGCAACCAGTCACACTGGCAGGAGGAGATTAGCAGGGGGAGAGAGAAAGAGGAGGAGAAAAAGAGGGTCTTGAAAAGCTTCCAGTACTTGAGGATATCTGGCTCAAGACGGAGAGGGGGCAGGGAGGCTGTTCCAAAGGGAGGCTCCTGCCCAAGAGAGAGATTTACCCCCCCCCCCACTCTCTGCTTGGAGAAACATCTGATCTGCAGAGAGTTGGAGCTAGAGGACCGAAGGACTCTAGCAGGGAGGTATTTAGGGAGAGAGTATTGGATGTAGCATGGTCTCAGGTCCCTAAAATCCTTGTGGATGATGCAAAGGGTCTTGAATTTGATCGTTGCAGCCACAGGGAGCCAGCGGAGAGATTTTAAGGCAGGACAGATGCAGTCCCTGGGCCTGAGGCCAAAGTTAAATCTTGCAGGCTTATTCTGGATTAGTTGAAGAGGGTGGAATGATGAAAGAGGCAGATTAAGGAACAGGCTATTACAGTAATCTAACCTTAAGAGAACCAGAGCTTTGGAGACATTGAGTTTCTGGGGGAAGGTGAGAAAAGGGAGAATAGCTCTGAGGAGATGAAGCTGATAGTGGGCCATCCTGGCAAGATCTGCAATATGAGATGAGAAGGGGAGAGAGGAGTCGAAGATGAAACCCACATTTTTAGCCTCACTTGAGGGTGACGGGACCTCACTTGAGGGTGACGGGAAGGGGCCCAAGGAGGGTTGCCAGAGTGTGGGAGTAAAGGAGGGAGTAGGAGTCCCAATGAGAATAATCTCAGTTTTACTGGAGTTAAGGCAGAGATCATTAGCAGCACACCATGACTGAATAGCAGTCAGGCACTGGGGAATGAGAGAGGAAGGAGAGGAGAAAGAGGAGGGAAGCTTAAAGGAGAGTTGTGTGTCGTCAGCATGACACTGGAAGTGAGGAGAGAAGGTGTAGATCAAGTGGGCAAGAGGAGCAAGGTAAATGTTGAAAATCCACAGCGAGAGGATCGAGCCCTGAGGAACGCCGCAAGTTGAGAGTTTGGTAGTGGAGACGAAGGAGCCCAGTTGTACTTGCTTCGCCTCCAGACCGGTTGGACCTGGGCTTGGAAAGGATCTTGTTGTAACACTCTAATCTGATAGTCCAGAATGAGATATAAAACTCCACTAACCTGGTCGGAACGCCGGAACCGGGACAGCAGCGGCGGAATTGAAAAGCCTCCCTGAGAGTCCTGAGACCCCTACTCTGCTGGAAGGGAAGAAAGAAACTTCAACAGGAAGAGGCAGGACCCCCAGGGAAACCCTCAAGGGGGAAAAAACCCTAGGTGTGTTGTCGGAGATCCTTGCAGACAGGTGGTTTATCCAAGGCGCAGACCTCCCGATTTGATGGCTGTATCACAGGTTCTAACGGGAGAAAACAACAGGTGAATATAGGAGGACAGCGGAATAATAGAATCGATTGGGAGAAGAGAGGGGTTTCTTACGGATGGATTTGGAGGAATCTAGTTGTTGCTGAGAGGTGGAGGGTTCTCGGAGTGAAAGGTAGAGATGGTTGGAAGGAAGCGCTGGAAGGGCACACTATAAGGTAAGAGAGAAAAAGGAATGGTAGATACCATGCAAGATTGAATACACTAGAATAGGGAGAGCCTAGAGTTCGAACTTACGGAGCGTCCTGAAATACAGAAGCGACGCGCGAAGGCGAAAGCCTTCGGTTCTGATATAGCGTCACATGACATGTCGTAATAGTCAGCTGGTTGCGTGGAAGAATCATGTGACCTGTCCTTGACGTGCACTGATGACGTGGAACCATAGTACCGCTAGAACTGGTGGTATTGACAGAAATAGATCGCGCATCTGCACAACAAAGCGCGGAACTGCACATTTTCCACCTATGTAAGTGTACAAAGCAGCGATGACGAAAAGGTGTAACAGTATGCCCTCTCTTCCTGGGGGGCGATCCGGGCTTCCCCGGGTGTAAACGAAAGAAACGTTGAATCAAAAGGGGAGAGTGAACACCAGAAGCAGGTTCCCACGTTCTTTCAGCCGGAGAATACCCCTTCCAGTCAATAAGAAATTGTAGTTGACCCCTGTGGTAGCGGGAGTCACATATACCGGCCACCTCATATTCTGTCCCGGTATCAGTGATCACCGGAGGTGGAATGGTCTTTGTGGAGCGTTGGAAACGATCAGCTACAGTTGGTTTCACTTGAGATAGATGAAAAACAGGATGAATGCGAAACCAGGCCGCCGGGAGAGCCAGTCGAACTGCTGCCGAGCCTACTTTAGATACCAACTTGAAAGGACCAAAGAACCTAGGAGATAATTTAGAAGGGACTAAGTGTTTCGGAAGAAACCGAGAGGCCAACCAAACCTTGTCCCCTACTTGTAGTTCTGGAAATTTGCGTCGATGTTGGTCTGCATATCGCTTGGCTCGATCCTGAGCTTCTTGAAGGGCCAACCGAGCCTTCTTTTGGCCAGACTGGATGATGTCTATCAAACAGTCCACCCCTGGTAATTTAGAGGGGGAGGGAGTAATGGTAGGGACAAAAGAAGGGTGAAACCCGTATGAACAGAAGAAGGGGCTAGTCTTAAGGGCAGTGTGCTTGGCATTGTTGTAAGCAAATTCTGCGATTGACAACAGTTCAGACCAATTATCCTGAGCTGCTGAGACGTAACAGCGGAGGTATCCTTCTAGAGTTTGGTTAAGACGCTCCGTCTGCCCGTTGGTCTGGGGATGGTAACCCGAACTGAGTGCCCTCTTAATGCCTAGGAAGTGACAGACTCCTTTCCAATATTGAGAAGTGTATTGTGGCCCTCTGTCAGAGACTATGACTTCAGGTAGGCCGTGTCTGGAAAACACTTCAGAAATGAAGATCCTAGCCATTTGGGCTGCCCCTGGCAATTTGACTAAGGGAATGAATTGGGCCATCTTGGTCAAGTAGTCAATGGTGACCATTATTGTCGTGTAACCTGAGGAAGGGGGAAGATCCACTATAAAATCAGTGGAGATGATTTGCCAAGGTTTCTCGGGAATCGGCATGCGGGAAAGTAAGCCAAAGGGAGGAGCTCGTGAAGCCTTAGACTGGATACATGTTGTACAGGAATTTACATAATCTTGAACATCGACCTGAAGGTTTGGCCACCAGAAATAACGTTGTATCAAATCCAGAGTAGTCTGTATTCCCCGGTGACCTGCAGCTCGGGAGTCATGGCACATCCGAAGAACCTCAGATTGAAGAACACTAGAAGGAATTAGGACCTGTGTTGCGTGGAAATACAATCCTTGATCCTTTGTAAGATGGTGGGTATAAAGAAGATTCTCACATTCAGATTGATTCTTAATGGTATCCAGCTTTAGTAGCTGAAGAAAGTCGGAAATGACTGCCACAAATCTTGCTTGAGGAAACATCTTCTCTGAGCTGAATTGCGAAACCTGTGGTTTCTTTCGAGATAAGGCATCGGCTCTGAGATTCTGGCTTCCTGGGAGAAAGGTGAATTCGATTCGGTAAGGCAGAAAGAAATACGCCCACCGTGCTTGTCTACTATTGGTGGTTTGAGCCTGCTGTAGTACTTTCAAGTTCTGATGGTCTGTACGGACCACAATGGTATGGGGAGATCCTAGTAGAAGATGTCTCCATTCTTCGAAAGCCTTCTTTATGGCCAATAACTCTTTTTCAAGAACAGAGTAGTGTAGTTCTGAGGAGGTAAACGTCTTTGACAGATAGGCCACCGGTCTCTCCTCCCCCGAATCAGTTGTTTGTAGAAGGACAGCTCCTAGAGCGTGATGAGAAGCGTCTGTCTCAAGGATGAATTGGCGGGATTGATCCGGGTTGAGTAAGACCCTGGCGGAGATGAATAAACCCTTTAAGGTCTCAAAGGCTTGTTGGGCAGAAGGATTCCAAGAGAAGACGATCCCCTTCTTGAGTAGTCGAGTAATGGGTAGAATAGTCTCAGAATAACAAGGAATGAACTTCCGATAGAAATTTGCGAATCCGAGAAATCGCTGAACCTCCTTGACGGTGGAAGGAGCTGGCCAATCTAGCACGGCAGAAACTTTTCTGGGATCCATAGAGATCCCATTTGCAGAGATGACAAATCCAAGATAGGTTATCTGAGCTTGATGGAACTCACACTTCTCTGCCTTACAATACAAATGGTTCGTCTGCAAACGACTCAGAACTAGATTAACATGTTGGATGTGGTCTTCAAGAGTGTCTGAGAATATCAAAATGTCATCGAGGTAAATGACGACACAATGAAGCAGCAAATCGGCGAAAAGGTGATCCATAAACCGTTGAAACACAGCCGGCGCATTAACCAGGCCAAAGGGCATTACTTGGTACTGGAAGTGTCCAAAAGGGGTTCGAAAGGCCGTTTTCCATTCGTCATTCGGAGCGATTCTGATGAGATGATAGGCTCCCCTGAGATCTAATTTAGTGTAGAGAGTAGCTCCACGGACGGCTTCAAGAATGTCTTTAATCAATGGCATGGGATACTTGTCAGGAATAGTGATCTTATTGAGCCCTCTATAATCTATGCACGGTCTCAATTCTTCTGTATCTTTCTTTGGAATAAAAAATAAGGAAGCTCCAGCGGGAGATTTAGATTCGGTAATGAGACCGTTCTGAATATTAGCATGGAGATACTCTCGAAGGGCACTCTTCTCCCGTTGGGACAAAACATACATTCGTCCAAACGGAACCGGTTGATCTGGAAGCAGGTCTATATGACAATCATCCCTTCGATGAGGCGGAAGTGTTGGAAACTGGGGAGTTGAGAACACCCTGAGAAAGTGTTGATGACATTTGGGAATCATACTCAAATGACCGATGGAAGGCAATTCGGTGGTAGGAGGAGACTCTGATGGAATATATAGGCCTACCGAATTGCGTGAAAGACAATGTGTGACACAGTACTCCGAGCCCAAAAAAAGTGTTCCTGCCTTCCAATTTATGTAGGGGTTGTGTAATCGCAACCAAGGCAGACCAAGAATAATGGGGAAGTGAGCCGCTCTGATTAAATCGAACACCAATGACTCTTTATGAGAGGCGATCAAACAAGTTAGCTGTTTGGTCTGTTCTCGTATAGGTCCCGAGCTTAATGGACTACCATCGACTCCTAAGATAGGTGTAGAAAAGGGTTTAGGAGTTCTGCCTATCCCGTTCTTAGCTGCCCATTTATCATCAATGAAGTTTCCAGCGGCTCCGCAGTCGAGCAGAGCTGGTATGTCCATCAAGTTACGGTCAGGCAACAAGATGGTCAATGAAAGTACAACCATGGAGGGGTTATTAGCCAATGGTTCAAAAGTGGACTCTTCTTCTATCGGGGAACCCTGAAGTTGTACTCCTACCGTGGTTCCCCTTACGGTAGGGGCTTGGCGTTTCCCGACGGCAAAGGTCTGGATCTGCGAGGAGGGACAACAGGACAATCTCGTAACAAATGGGAAGAAGACCCACAATACATACACAGGTTCAAGGCCTTCCGTCGTTCTCTCTCTATGGCTGAAATAGGACCTCTAACAGATCCTATCTGCATGGGTTCCTCAGAAGGAGTGGTCTTATGTTGTAGGGCCAAGATATCAGGGTTGAGACGAGGACCTTTCCCTTTCTTCCTTTCGATAGAACGCTCTTGAAGGCGGTAGTCTATTTGCATAGTCAAAGATATCATCTCCGCCAGATTCGCTGGCCGTGGGATCTTGGACACCTCATCCTTCAAATCCTCCGCAAGTCCTCGTCGAAAGAGAGTGAGTAGTCCGTCATCAGGCCAACCGGTTTCTGAAGATAACTGTTTAAATCGAGTAATATAGGACATAAGGTCCTTCTGACCTTGCCTGAGATCAAGAAGCCTTTCCTGCGTGGCTACCGAAATCTCTTGTCGACCAAACATGGACCTGAGACTGTTGGAGAACGCTGGATAGGAATCCAATACAGCGTTTCCGGAAGTGACTAACGGAGTAGCCCAAGCAAGGGCAGGACCCGTTAGGTGTGAAATGAGAAATCCTACCTTGTCCTTATCCGTGGGAAAGAATCGAGATTTGAACGTAAACTGAATGATGCAACTATCAAGAAATTCTTTCAACTTATGTGGGTCACCATCATACTTGCCCAAGGAGAGAGTAACGGGAGGGGTTTCAGAAAAGGCCCGAGTCAACTGTTGTTTTAATTGTGCATTGTCCTGTTTAAGACTCTGCATTTCAATAGACATAGACTGCATAGCAGCCATTAGCTGCTGCATTTGTTGTTCCATCCCTGCACCGCCGCTCCGACCAAGCTAGAGAGTTTCTTTTTAGGGCGTCGCTTACTGTAACACTCTAATCTGATAGTCCAGAATGAGATATAAAACTCCACTAACCTGGTCGGAACGCCGGAACCGGGACAGCAGCGGCGGAATTGAAAAGCCTCCCTGAGAGTCCTGAGACCCCTACTCTGCTGGAAGGGAAGAAAGAAACTTCAACAGGAAGAGGCAGGACCCCCAGGGAAACCCTCAAGGGGGAAAAAACCCTAGGTGTGTTGTCGGAGATCCTTGCAGACAGGTGGTTTATCCAAGGCGCAGACCTCCCGATTTGATGGCTGTATCACAGGTTCTAACGGGAGAAAACAACAGGTGAATATAGGAGGACAGCGGAATAATAGAATCGATTGGGAGAAGAGAGGGGTTTCTTACGGATGGATTTGGAGGAATCTAGTTGTTGCTGAGAGGTGGAGGGTTCTCGGAGTGAAAGGTAGAGATGGTTGGAAGGAAGCGCTGGAAGGGCACACTATAAGGTAAGAGAGAAAAAGGAATGGTAGATACCATGCAAGATTGAATACACTAGAATAGGGAGAGCCTAGAGTTCGAACTTACGGAGCGTCCTGAAATACAGAAGCGACGCGCGAAGGCGAAAGCCTTCGGTTCTGATATAGCGTCACATGACATGTCGTAATAGTCAGCTGGTTGCGTGGAAGAATCATGTGACCTGTCCTTGACGTGCACTGATGACGTGGAACCATAGTACCGCTAGAACTGGTGGTATTGACAGAAATAGATCGCGCATCTGCACAACAAAGCGCGGAACTGCACATTTTCCACCTATGTAAGTGTACAAAGCAGCGATGACGAAAAGGTGTAACACTTGTAGCCCTCAGGTAGGAGAGTGGTCAAAGCAGTGACATAGCTGGAATTGAACTACATCTCTTAAGAGTGTGGACGTCAAGGTCAAAGTCTTCAAGGAGATGACAGATGTCAGAGTATTTGACAGCAGAGCAAGAATTGAGAGTAGGTAGGTGAAGTTGGTTGTCACCTTTAAAGGTCTTCCGAGGCAGGGTACAGAGGCGAGGTAAACCCGTCAGTGAGGGCGAGGAGGCAAGAGGGGCGGCAGCCAGTGACATGGCAGGAGAAGGGAGGAAGTTAATGAGAAACAGAAGACGCCTGTTGAGAAGGAGGAGATTGGGCTGAGAGCCCTGAACCATGATAGTGCCATTTTGGTAGACAGATGTCAGACTGAGAGTTGTGAGCGTGAGGGTAGAATTCTGTGCAGAAGGAAACAGCCGCGTATTGTCTGGCTTGGAAGCCAGGATGCCAGCGAGTATCCAAAAGGAGCTGTGGAGCTGAGGCACAAGCGGGCGGTTAGAGGGCCACAGCAGTGGCAGCTTCATTGGTCGGGTGTCCGTAGAAGGAGCTGTGATCTCAAAAGAAATCTGGTAGCTGCAAGCTACTGGCAGCATCAGCAGGAAGCAAGCAGAGCTTCCGGCAACCCACAGAGAATGGAGCGAAGTGCGAGCGGGGCAGAAGAGAGAGATTAGTCACCCAGCGGAGACGCCAGGGACCGGTGACGGCACAAGAGGAAACACTGGAACCGGGGTGCTCCTGGGGGCTGTTAGAGAGCAAAAGTGAATGCAGAGTGAACGGAAGATGATATGAAAAGTATGGTGACCCCAAAGCAATGGGTTGTAATGACAATTTCAAATAAGATGACTGTGAGCAATTTTAAAAAAAAAGCTCAGAACAATTGAATAATAAACTAAATGAAATCTTTTGACAATCTGATGAACAGATAACAAGTTTGTGTGAAGTAGACATATAATATTTTGAAAGAAAAGAACAAATCGTATGAAATGCCATGAAAAGCAAAGATAGAATATTGTTGAAGAGTGTGAAAGCAATGTGGTGAAAGAAAGAGAGCACCACAAAGTGAACTGTTTGAAAGAGCACATTGTGGCAAAGTCAAGAGACTGGCAAAGAGGAAAACACATTGTGGCAAAGCTAAAAGGCTGGCAAGGAGAAAGCCAAGTGAATGTGAACCAGAACACAGGTGCATTTATAGAAGAACCTGTGTGGCAAGCAAGTCTAGGGTGACGGGTTGTGTGACCTGTAATGGGTGGATCGTGTGGTCTGACAACTGCATCTAGACCGAGATACCCTATCTGTGAAAGCCAAAGAAACATACAGAGAGAAAATCCAAGTGTATCAAAGAGATTGCTGAAGTGAAGCACAAGAAACCTTACGCAGAGTGGTCCGGCGCCACGTGGGCGCTCATTCAAAAGTCTCTGTTAGGTATCCAACTGATGCTGAGTGTGAGAAAAAGGAATATTGAGATCGAAGTGGTCATGCAACAGGTCAAGCTATACCTTGTCCACATTAAAAGTCTTCAATAATAGAGATCTGAGCCCGGATGAGGGGGATCCGGGGTGAACTGTGAGTCATCTGAGAAAGAATTATCTAACATTGGCTTGAAAGGATCTGAGCTTGGAAGAGGGGGATCCTTCTTGAAACTTTTAATTTGAAAAGCATCTGAGCCCGGCGGAGGGGGTTCCAGAGTGAATACCAAACTTAAATACATTTACGTATTGTTTTTGTACATCAGGCCCTCTGAGTCAAGAGACTTGCAAGAAGTAAGGAGGCTTGGACACAGAAGTTCCTGAACTATGGAAATCGAACTGTATCCTTGTGTCGCAGAAGCCAGAGTGTGTGCTTTGTTCCCGCCTTGTCCCGAGCTGAAAACGTGGGCAAGGGAGGCAAACAGCCCGAGCATCCTGACGTATCATTTTGTGAACACTTCTTTGTTTTTCATGAACATTACCCCACATTATTTGTAATTTAGTGGTAAAGATTGGCACTCGTTTTTTTTTAGTTTAGGCCCTTTTATGTTGACGAGACTCCACGAGGACTGCATTATTATAATTTGATAGTCGTAGCTTGCTCCCATCTGTAGATTTATGTTCAGGTAGGCGTTAATCACACTCTTGCAAATTTCAATAAACACCCTTGAACTGTGGTCTTTTGTGTCTGTCTTACTATTGCCACCATGTGTTCCTTACATGTGGTGTCAGGAGTGGAATGTGACTCAATTGAAACGAATTGGGGAACCCTACAATTCCAGAAACTTAGTCATAGAGCCTCCATCCCTTCTGTTGCCACAAAAAAATCAATAGGCTTTGATATCTGTAGCAGTGGAGAGACTACTATCCCTCCTGGGAAAAGAGGAATGATTCCCACAGAGTTAGTTCTGATACCCCCTCCCGAATGTTATATAAGATTGGCCCCAAAATCTGGCCTGGCTTGGAAGTTCGGCATAGACGTTCTAGCAGGCGTCATTGATCCCAACTTCCAGCGAGACATAAAGGTTCTCTTACAGAACCATAGCGAGATCCCGGTTGAAGTACATCGTGGGGACAAAATTACCCAAGGGATTCTTGAAAAAGCTCTATTTCCTCCTTTTAGAGAAGTCAAATTCTAAAGCACCTCCTACAGTATTTTTCCATGGTTGGCTTTCCTAAGGAAATCCTGATGAATCAAGGTTCAAACTTTATAAGCAAGCTCATGGGGGGAAGTCAAGGAACTGCTCCATATTACCATCTTACGAACTTCAGTGTACCACCCCCAAACAGATGGTTTGGTAGAGAGATTAAATGCTTAAAATGATCCTAACAAAGTTGGTAGATAAGGATGGGACGAATTAAGATCGTATGATCCCCTGGGCACCGTTAGCAGTGAGAAAAATCCCTCAGGCATCTACTGGATTCTCTCCTTTCGAGCTTCTCTATGGTAGAGAACCTAGAGATGTCCTGGACATACACCGGGAGACTTGGGAAGAATGCGGGGAGGCACCCATTCCCTTTTTGCATACAGCTACCAGACTGCAAGAACATATGAGACTTTTTTCGAAATCTAGTCTATACTCATATGGAAAAGGCCCAAATCCTGCAAAAATACACTTATGACAATAAGGTGAGCTTAAGATTGTTTTCCGTAGGACAGAAAGTATTGGTCCTCTTACCTACCTCAGAAAACAAGCTTGCTTCTAAGTGGCATGGGCCATATGAAATACTGGAACAAACAGGAACCTGTACTTATAAGGTAGCACAACCCGGCAGGAAACAGAAGGTGCATCTATATCATGTAAATCTCTTGAAAGAGTGGAAGGAGAACCTGTCTACCACCAATGTCACAATACTAACCTGTTTGGTGCCAGAAGTAGACAACTTTGAATTAATTCCTTCCAACCTATCTAGTCAACAACAAGAAGATGTAAAATATTTAATTATGTCATTCCCCGATGTATTCTCAGAGAAGCCAGGAATAGTCAAAGGCACCCATCACTACATTAGAACACCCAAGGGAAAAGTGGCTCATCTGAAACCATATAGACTCCCTGGAAGACTGCAAACAGTTAGTGGTTGAGGAAGTGAATAAAATGTTAAAAGCAAATATTATCTAACCCTCACAAAGCCCATGGTCCTCCACTATCCGTTGGTCCCCAAACCTGACCATTCCTGGAGGTTTTGCATAGATTTCCGCCAAGTTAATGCTATTTCTGACTTTGATGCTTATCCCATGCCACGCATCGATGACCTAATTGATAAACTCGGAAACGCCACCTTTCTATCAACCCTAGCCTTAACAAAAGGGTACTGGCAGGTCCCATTGTATGGACCTGATAAGGAAAAGACAGCTTTATCGACACCACTAAGACTGTTTCAGTTCAAAGTCCTCCCTTTTGGCTTACATGGGGCTCCGGCAACTTTCCAAAGGACAAAATAATACAGCCCTACTCTGATTTCTGTGGAGCTTATATTGACGATATTGTAATTTAAAGTAAAACTTGGGAAGAGCACCTTTTCCATCTCTTTGCCATTATGAGAGCTCTCAGAGAAGCTGGCCTAAGTAAGGAGGCTTGGACACAGAAGTTCCTGAACTATGGAAATTGAACTGTATCCTTGTGTCGTAGAAGCCAGAGTGTGTGCTTTGCTCGAGTGTCCCACCTTGCCAGTTGCTGAAAACATGGGGAAGGGAGGACTACGTCCAAGCATCCTGAAGTACCATTTTGCGAGCACTTCTTCCTTTTTCATGAACATTACCCCACATTATCTGTAATTTAGTGGTAAGGATTGGCAATCTTTTTTTTAGTATAGGTCCTTTTATGTTGACGAGACGCCACTAGGACTGCATCATTATTATTTGATGGTCATAGTTTGCTCCCATCTGTAGTTTAGGTCTAGATAGGCGTTTATCACAACTTTGTGAAAGTTCAATTAACACCCTTGAACTGTGGTCACTTGTGTCTGTCTTACTATTGCCACCATGCTTTCCTTACAGTGTTTGCAGTGGTGCGGCCAGCCTGCCTCCATCAGCCCGGCCTGCTGATGGTCCAGCTGTATCGCTGTCCGAAATGTGCCTGTTAGGGTGAGATGAGCATGCAGCTAGTCTTCTGTGAGTCACGTCTATGGGCTTGCATTACACTGATGCTACATTGTGCCTTGAACATGTCATGCTGTTCGGGAATTCGGTATGCGTGCATGTACATGTGGTTGGTGTGAGAAACCAAAGGGTGTCTCACCCGCTAGTCCTCAGGGATTTGTCATCCAGGTGGCCAGGACACGGCTATCGCTTATGGATCCAGTAGGATACTCCAAGGCCCCCAAACCACCCTCACCTTTTTTACACAAACACTGGGCCGAGGAAGAGGGTGACTGAGAGTAACAAGACTAACTCTCATACATCGTACTGGACATGTCCCGTTAATTGGGTCAGGCACTTGACTTTAAGTGCATACACCTGATACCAATTAGCTCTCCTCACAAAGATAAAGGGCAACACCTAAAGACACACTATGAGCAAGGTGGAACACGAGTACGAGCAGGACTTCCGGGGCAAAGGCAAACCTACTGGAGCAGAGCGATGGACCAAGGGACGAGAGCAGCATGTCAGCAACCCCAAGAGTTCCTTACTGGGGGTCGTTGCCTCGGACAGGCCGCCAAAGACACGTGGAGAAGGCCAGATCCAGCAAGTGAATACTACATTGTGGAAAGGGGTTTTGAGGGAACCATGTCGGTCCTGGTGTTGGATTGGTTGTGGTGAGATTTATTAGGCTGGTGCACGGAGCACATTCAAATGATGAGTCGTGCCACCGGTATTTGTAGTGCAGTGTTTTTTTATTTCATACGTATGGAAACGCTAGTTGCTCCATAAGCAAAGCCAACATGTGATTTGACCTAAGGTCTTTATCAAGGCTATGAGAGAGTGCAACATTGTAATTCAAATGAATTTTGTGGTGACAAGTGATTGTGCATGAGGGTGATTGCAAGTGACAAAATGTATTTCATGTACAATGACGCAACCATATTTATATGGCATTTTTGCCCAATTATAAGGTGACCATATTTTAGAAGATAAAACGTTTTTTGTCATATTTGCATCACAAATTAGGTAGAACAAAGTAGTTTGTGTAATAAACATATACAGTTTCAAGATGTTGCAAAGTCCCATTAAAGATGGGCGATGTGGTGCACCAAGGAGCAAGAGAGAAGGAGGTTAGATACAGTTCTGTATTATATTTTTACAGATAAATACTCAGGTGTATGACATTCTTACCGTGGTCAGTATAGATCAAGGTTGTCCAACATACGGCCCGCGGGCCACAATGCGGCCCCCCAAGCCATTTCATGTGGCCCACCAGGCTGTTCAGAAAACATTGAACTAATAAAGAAATAAACCGGGTCGTGGTGGAGGACTGTTACTGCCTCTGGTGCCCCCTAAAGGGGGGGGGGGGTGCACCAGAGGCAGTAACAGGCCACGGGCCAGTTTATTTATTTATTTTCCCAATGTTTGTCGGGTCCGTGCACCCGATTTATTTATTTATTTCTGCAATGGTGGTCGAAACAACTTTGCATAAATAAATAAATTAATCGGGTCCACGGACCCGGCAAACATTGAACAAATAAATAAATAAATTGGGCCGTGGCCTGTAACTGCCTCTGGTGCCTATGGCACCAGAGGCAGTTACAGGCCATGGCCCGGTTTCAGGGGCGCCAAGTACACGGGTGCTCCGGGCCCCCCTCCTGGCCCCCCCAGGCCAGAGAGAAGAGACGCAGTATGGATGGCCCTTTGTTCCATCCATACTGTGTCTCTCTCTGGCGGCCCGGGTAAAAAAAGGTTTAAAAATTGAGGGACGGATGCAAAGCAAGATGCTCTTGTTTTCCATATGTCCCTCAATTTCTAAAAATCGGTTTGGTTTGGGTATACTTCTACATCTGTGTGCACGGATGTAGAAGTACACCCAACCCAAAACGATTTTTAGGAATCGAGGCACAGATGCAAAGCAAGTCTGTCCCCCAATTTCTAAAAATCGTTTTGGGTTGGGTGTATTTGTACATCTGTGCACCCCTCTTTTACCAAGAGGGGTGCACGGATGTAGAGGTGCACCCAACCCAAAACGATTTTTAGAAATGGATGCATAGATGCAAAGCAAGTATGTCCCTCAATTTCAAAAAATCTTTTTGGGTTGGATGTATTTGTACATCTGTGCACCCCTCTTGTCAAGAGGGGTGCACAGATTGTTAAGATGGATTTCTAAACTCTGACCTATAGGGGCAGAGGTTCAGAAGGCCAGCCTAGTTTCTTGGAACAGGGTAACCTCTGGACAAGCCACACCAATCAGGGTAGCGATGGTGGCGGTCGAGACTAAGTCTCAAGAGGGGTGAGGGTGATTGAAAGACCTCAATGAGCACACAAAGCAAGGACACTTACAAATTACTCCAGACAGGTGTTATATTAAAAATATAGACACATTTATTACAAGGCCTTTGTAACATCGACCATAGCAAAGAATCCCAATAATACTGAAGTAAACCAACACATCACAATCAATACAATATATATACAAGACCGAGGGGTCTAAGATGTTAAACGCACGAAATATGTAGACCACCTAGATGGGGAGGGAAACAGGCAGTTCAAGTAATCATTATACCCAGTTCGACATCAGAAATACACCTAACCAAGAGGCAGTCCAAGCCCTCCGAAGAGAGGAGCCTTATGCTCAATAGTACATGCACGCGCTTGTGCCAATGGACAAAATAGGGTCTCTTCAAGGGTCTCTGACAGTTCAGGAAGGTGGATGAGGCGATGAAGAACAAGTCCCCACTACTCAAGCAAGACCTCCACTTGCGGGCAGACGCAGGGTGAGAGTGCGGGATGGAGCCGCTATTTTGCAACAGCGGTAGAAAAGAAATGGGTTCCTGTGCTAGGGGCCACTGGTTGGGGTATGGACTATTCACCGGTCCCCGACGCAGGCAGACCCAGACTTCGCCAGTTCAGTTCAATTTGCTGGGAGGCTCGGATGCAACAAGCAGGACGTCTCGACACTGTGTAGTTTCCGAGGTAGCAGGTTTCAGGGTCAAGGGGGTCACAAGTGCAGCGAACTTGCACAGGTCATTGCCGTAGCAGGGCAACACGATAACCACATTTACTGCGGTCCGGGCGCACTCGTTTCACTTCAGACCTGGGAATGTCAAATGTACGAAATTCGGTGTGAGGGTGCCAGGGACACAGCAAGCAGGATACCATGTTTCGAGGTCTTCCTTGAAACGGCGGCAGTGACAGAGCAAACGTCCCGTGTAAGCTGGTCAGCCCACTGGTTGGCCCAGGGACACTTCCGAAGAGGCTTACTTGCAGGGTTTGAGGAAGGTGCTGAGAATAGTTGGGCCCACTATTCCAATGGGTCGAAGCACCTTCGCAGACCTTCTAAGACGATCAGATGCAGAGGGGTCTTGCAGGACGACAGCGGGCTCAGGGTGCCAAACCTTCCAGCGGGTCACCAGCGGTACCTCGACTCGGCTTCTTGTTGCAGGATACTTGGCTCCTTATCCTTTGTTCGTGTGAACTCAGGAGATCGACATGGTAGTGGTGTTTTCGGCCTCCTCTTATCCAAAGTTCCCTTCGCGCCAAAACGGAGAGGACCCAATGGGAGATCTGCTCACAAACACTCACTCCATACGTGGACCAATCATGGACCACGGTGGTCCCAGGCGTTCAGGACACTCCAGACTCTCTGGCACCCAGGATGTGTATTGGGAACAGACATCCCATCCCACATCCTGGAGGCACACACACAAGGCATACAGAAGCCTGCGAAAGCTTTGGGTTTCGCGGGAAAGTGCATGACCAAATAAGGACTGACCCAGGTCAGCTCGACCTGGGGAAGGTGAAGGGGCAAGATGGCCAAAGGACAGGACAAAGAACCGCGTGGCATGGCCATTTTGGAGCCAGGCCACCTATTCGTGCCAAACGCGGTAAGCGTGGATAACTTGGCAAAAAGGGTTCAAAACATAAGATAAACGATAGCTGCCACCAGTCCTGTCCGTGACACACCTGCACAGTTCATAATAAGTCCAGTGAGAGTTTCTAGGGCCTTTGGAATGACTAGAGACCCAAGGGTGCGGTAAAGTAAGTTACATTGCACTTTTGTTACATGTTGCACAAAAGCTGCAACATGAGGAAAGGACTAAGGGAAACAAAGTCTCCTAGTACTGACTGTTTTAAGGGCATGTCAGTTTCCCCATAAGAAGTGAGCGAAAGCCCAGAGGAGTGCGGCAGAGGGCTGCACTTCTCTGGCAAAGGTTAGTTTGGGGTGTAAAACAGCAACAAAATGTTTGGCGGTTGACACATGGAGGGAAAATTACATTCAAATATGAAATCTTTCCTAACACAGATGTAGAGGTACACCCAACCCAAAACGATTTTTAGAAATTGAGGCACAGATGCAAAGCAAGTCTGTCCCTCAATTTCTAAAAACATTTTGGGTTGGATGTATTTGTACATCTGTGCACGCTTCTTGCATTGCATCTGCGGGGGTAGGTGCCAGGGCGAGGGCAAATGAGACTGTTTGCATGTTTCTGAGTGTGTACATGGTGAGGGTGAATGCTATGCTATGGGCGGGGAACGTAGGCGTTGAGGGAGGTAACTCCCCTGAATTCTAAGGAAGGTAACAGCGTGGGAGAGGGTGGGAGTGTGGGGTGAGGTGTGATCACCTTCTTGGGGGGTTTAGCGGGGTGGGTGGGCAGTAGAATGTGATAATTCGGTCTTTTGACCACACAAATCGACTGAAATAAATCAGTCTTTTTTGTATTTGTTCTTCAAAATGCAGAATTATCACATACAACCCAGTATGGACCTTGCCATACTGTTGACCTAGTTCAGTGTAATAGCATTCAATGGGACAGTACTTGCGGGGCCTAATGGTGCAGAGCAAATGGGCTTCTATATTTCTTATTGACAAGGCCCTACCACTTCTCAGCAGATTTATTTATTTTTATTGGTTATTTATAATGCGCATAATATCGAACCTGTGTTGCTCTATGTCGTCTTGCTTTCAAGGTGAGCACATTGCCCCTGAGCTATCCTCCCGAGACTCTGAAGATCTGAAGTACATTTAATGATACAGAAACAGAAATATTGAGCAGGTCTAACATCATCTTCATCATCATCAGAATAAATCAACACTGTTGTGGTTATACAAGAGCTAATATATTTAAAGGGATGGAATTACTCAGAATGTAGCAGCACTATTCGTTTGTTTGTTTGTTTATTTTATTTGTATGGCGCTCCAAACCCAGAAGTAGAAGGGCGCTTAAGAATTTGGTTACAGAGTTGAGAAGCATCTGTGTGTTGCATACTTCGTACAGGTTTATAATATATACATATATATACAGTGGTCAATAAACAGAACATATGCAGTACGTACAATATACAATTTTCAGAATAAATACAGTGTCTAAGCCAGTTTCCGCACGGGTCTAGAGTTAGTGGTGTTATTGCTTGTTTAGCAGCCAGCTGATGACCTGCTTCCTAAAGATCTGGAAGGATTAGACAGTTTTGATGTTAAGCGGTAGGGAGTTCCAGAGGTGGGGGGCAAGCACTGAGAAGCTTACCCCTCCAGCTCTTTTTAGGTGGAACCTGGGCACTAGTAGGCAAAGAGTGTTGGAGGATCTGGTGAATCTGGTGGCAGGTTTCAGGGTGAGTTTATTAGCTAGATAAGGTGGTGCTAGGTGATTGAGGGCTTTGTACGTGAGGCAGATGGTTTTTAGATCAATTTTTTGGCGTATAGATAGCCATTTGCAGGCTTTCCTAGTAGCAGAGATATGCTCTTGTCTGGGAATGTTGAGGGCTGCGCGCAAGGCGTTATTTTGTATTACCTGCAATTTGTTGAGTACGGATTGATTAGCGCCTAGGTACAGGCTATTACAGTAATCCAGTTTGGATTGTATTAGGGCCCTGGCAAGGGTGAGGCAGCTGTTGGGTGATAGGAAGGGTCTGCTGGCCCTAATGAGCTTGCCGGTATAGGCAGCGGCTGAGGCGGTCATATTGGTGTGTTTGCTAAGGTTGGTGTTGGCATCTAGATAGAAACCAAGGGTTTTTACGCTTTTGGCTATGGGAATGGAATGACCATCGATGGTGATGTTATTATAGCTAGGGTCAAGTTTAGTTAGAGTGTTGGGAGAGCCGACGATTAGGAGCTCTGTCTTCTCATCATTCAGGCAGAGACCATGGGAGGTCATCCATGCCTGAATGATGGAGAATATTTTGTTGATCCGGGCGGAGTCTTCTTGGTAATTACCAGAGATAGTGAGGAGTATCTGGGTGTCATCTGCGTAGTTTGTGTAGGTGACACCCAGATGGTCCAGTTGGTCAAATAGAGGCTTTGTAAATATGTTGTACAAAGTGGGGGATACACAGGAACCTTGTGGGACCCCGCATATGATGGGGATGGGGTCTGCTGCAGCTGTAGTGGAAAAGACTCGTATGGTTCTGTTTGCCAGGAAGGATTGTATCCATGTGATGGCAGCAGAGGAGAAGTGGGCTGCGGTGGCAAGGTGATTACAGAGGACCTCATGGCTGACCAGGTCAAAGGCCGCTGAGAGGTATAGGAGGAGTAGGATTGCGGCATTGCCTTTGTCTTTAATTTCATCAATCTGGCTTTTGAGATCAACAAGGGCGGTTTCAGTTCCATGTTGAGGTCTGAAGCCAGATTGACGTATTCCTAGCAGTTGGTTGGATTCTAGGTATTCCTGAATTTGGATGTAGGCGACTCTGTCCAGGATTTTCAGTAGGAAGGGGCCTGTAGTTTGTGGGTGTGGCTGGGTCGAGGGATTGTTTTTTCAGGAGAGGGAGAACCCATGATTGTTTTAAGTTGCTGGGGATAGAGCTATTGGTGAAGGATAGGTTGATGAGTTTGGTGATGAAGGGGGAGAGCTCTCTGGCTGCATCTTTTATGATCTGAGCCGGGCAGCTGTCTCCTTTACAGTTAGAGGGTTTCAGGGAGGTGATGATTTTTTGAACTTCCGGGATGGTGACTTTTTTGAACGAAAAGCCTGCGCTAGTGTTGTTAGGTGTGGGTAGGCTAAGGTTGGTGACATTATTGTTGAAGAGTTGTTGCCGTTTGTTTTCGATTTTAGTTTGGAGTCCTAAAATTTTATTGTTGAGGGCGTTCTGGATGTTGGTGCACCAGGATTTGTCTTTCAGGCGGTTTCCGGAGGCGAAATAGGGTTTTCTAGTTCCTTCAGAATTTTGAATAATTCTTTAGTGGAGGATCCTGCCTGAGTGATCCTGGTGTTGTATGTATCTTTTTTGGTTCGGATTATCTCGCTTTTGTAAAGTGAGGATAAATTAGTGAGGTTGGATTTGTTTTCCGCAGTGGGGTTAGTCTTCAGTGCTTAAGCATAGTTCATGTGAAAATAGGACACTTCTCACCATTGGGACAGTACTGCCTTGGCCAGAGTTTCACACTGAAGAAGTGAACAAGTGATCCGGGGTATGCAGCCCACACACACGCATGGGATTCCAATGCACCCACTTGCGAGATTTGCACCAAATTAGTGAGATTGTGCTCCAAGGTAGGAGGCACACGCACAGTCTTTGCCCTGAGGTTTGACACACTTACAGGATGAGATGGCATTTCGTTCTCCCATCCTAGTTGTGTTGCTCTGCCATTTGAGGTCTACTACAACATGGATGATTATAGAGGGGTGGAGTAGGGGCAGTATTGACCTACTGGAATGCAGCTGGAAGGCTTAAACCTCCTTCTTACTTGACTTTAGTATATGCAGTACATGCTAGTCAATGTTTCCACTGTTCTACACCCCCCGTCCCCCTTGCACCATGTTGGCGACTACGTGCAAATGCGGTCCTATAACTGCTGGTGATGTCACTTCCTATATTTGGGCACCCCCCGGGAAATTCATAAATCGGTTCCCCTGCCCGATTCATTTATTTGTTCAATGCTTGTCGGGTCCGTGGACACAATTAATTTATTTATTTATGCAATGTTGGGTCCGACCAATAAACCGGGCCATGGCAGAGGACATTTACTGCCTCAGGTGCCCCCTGGAATTGGATTATTCTTCTTTCATTACCACAGAAGTAATGCATGTGTATTACAGAGATAAGCTGGCATATGTATTGGGCACACTGCACATGCTCAGGCAGCATCAATCATGCTTTGTAGAGGATATGATATGGCATTTATAACGCGCCTATACACAAGTGTTTCGAGGCGTGACGAGGCAAGGGAGGGGGAACAACGGGAAGACAGACAACGATCTTACTAGGCCGGGTGTCATTCAGATCGCGCAAGTGCATGAGAAGGGGGAAATGGAAAAGTGCGTGTGGGAAGGGAGAGGGGAAACTGCAGTACAAGGGGTAGTAGAAAAAATAAGATAATAAACAGCCAGAGGTGTCAAGTGCAAGGTAAGTGCAGACATAAGTGCTGGTACAGGGACTGAAGGGATCCAGAAAACAGTCCCTAGGTGCAGGGGTTGCCAGGGAGGCAGTGCAGGTGTGCAGCTGGTGGTGCCTGGGCCCGAGATCAAGCAGGGTGGCCAGGTAACCAGTGCAGTTTCAGCCAGGAATTCAGCAGGGGAGAGTGTTGATAAAGCATAAGCAAAAAGGAAGGTTTTGAGGTGCTTCCGGAACCAGAGATGGTTCTCCTCAAGTTTCAGGGAGGAAGGAAGGCTGTTCCAGAGGGAGGCCCCTGCCGAAGAGAGAGATCTACCACCAACTCGTTGCTTGGAGAAGCATCTGACCCAGAGGGAGTTGGAGGCGGATGAGTGAAGGGCTCGGGAAGGAAGGTATTTAGGAAGAGAGAGATGAAGGTATTGCGGCCCCAGGCACCAGAAGGCCTTGTGGACAATGCAGAGGGTTTTGAACTTAATCCCAGCAGCCACTGGGAGCCAGTACAGAGATTTCAGTCCTGGAGAGATACGATCCCTGGGCTTGGGGCCAAGGACAAGTCTCGCAGTCCTGTTCTAGATAAGTTGCAGAGGGCGGAGTGTAGAGGCAGGCAGATTTAGATAGAGGTTGTTACAATAGTCCAGCCTAGAGAGAACCAGGGCTCTGTAGGCAGTGACCTTCTGGGGGAAGGAGAGGACAGGAAGAATACCTCTGAGGAGGTGTAGCTGGTAGTGTGACTTCTTAGAGATGTCAGAGATGTGAGGAGAGAAGGAGAGTGTGGAGTCGAAGATTACCCCGAGGTTTATAGCCTCAAAGGTGGGAGCAGGAGAAGGGCCAGGAGAGGCCGGCCAGAGAGCTACAGGGAAGGAGGGAGCCGGTGTGCCGATGAGGAGAATCTGTCTTGCTGGCATTAAGGCAGAGGAGAGAGGTTAGACCCCTGGGGGACACCAGAGGTAGAGTAGAAGACAGAGGAGAGGAAGGACCCAAGTTGGACCTGGGAGGGTCGGTCTGAGAGGAAAGAGGTCAGCTACGCCAGAGCCTGACCAGTGATACCCAGGTTATCACGGAGATAGTTGTGCAGGATGGCATGGTTGACAGTATCAAAGGCAGAAGAGAGATCCAGCAGAATGAGGACGCAAGGGGTGTTAGAATCAAGGTTGGAGAGCAGGTCTTCACGGATGTTCAGGAGAGCAGTTTCTGTGCTTTTGGCAGCTCTGAAGCCAGACTGATGGTCATGAAGACAACCAACAGATTCAGTATGGAGATTCAGCTGGGAGATGGCCAGTTTCTCCAGGAGCTTGCCCAGGAAGGGAGTGATAGAGATTGGGCAATAGTTAGCCGGGCAAGTGGGGTTAGCAGAGGGTTTCTTAAGAAGGGGGTGCACAAGGGATTGCTTCAGTGGGGATGGGAAGACTCCAGTGGCAAAGGAGTGGTTGCAGAAATCAGCCAGGGCAGGATCCAGGGAGTCAATGTGGTCCTTGATAGTTTTGGAAGAACAGGGGTAAGCCTGTTTCGACAAGACTTTCATAGATCAGACTCATCTAGAAACCTTGTCAGCGGAGAAAAGGGGAAAGGAAGAGAAGGCGGGAGGAGGGGTGGCTGCAGAAAGGCCAGAGGAGGAGCAGGGAGTAGGGGGAGGGAGAGGATAGGAGTAGAGTGCGGACAGGATGCATTGAGATTTTGAGACGAAATGAGAGGCCAGTGCCGGACAGAGGGCCTGGGAAGGAACTGAGAGGTAGAGACTGTAGCAGGATTGGCCAGTTCCTTGCAGATTAGCAGATTAGGACAATGCTGGCCTAAATTGGGAACATCCAGCATAGACATGTTGCTACAGAGGCATATTTTGGGCAAAACCAGCATGCCAATGTGTTACATCAGTGACAGTGCTGCCTTACACTGTGGACACATTGATCATTAAAAAGTGTTGTGTTCTACAATATTCTTGTCTGCTGTTGGTGACATGGAATGTACATGTTCCCCTTTAGAACTGATTGTAAACTCGTGGCTTTTCGGTCACTTTTCCTGCTGTAAAACGCACAATTTCAGCCCAATATTTGGAAAAGAAATCTTGGGGGGGAACCACCCAAACCCTCCCTAGATTGTTATAGCTCCCTCGCTACGCTCGGTCACCCCACTATTTCAGAGTAATATCAACACATATACACTGGAAGAAATCACAAGAAACTAACCTTTGATCACTGCCCCGACACCAAAAGCTATCTTTGGGATTGCATGGCTATGACTGTGATGCTATTGTGTCAAAGGTCACACACCATCGCTTTTGAATATACTGCTTTGGGTGAGGGTGTTCACTTTTGGGTCACCGGCCCACCGGGTGACAAAAAGTTAATGCTTCGGGCCCACATTCAAAAAGGTTGGACAGGCCTGTTATAGATACTTGCACCAAAAGTAGCCAAAATTCCCACCTATCTAAAGGACACAATGTACACCCTTCTGATACTACAGGATGTCAGCTGGGAACCACATTACCTCTTAGCAACCCTTGATGTCAAAGCGCTGTACACTGCAATTGATCATGCACAGGCTATCAGGGCCATTGACCTCTTTTTTCTCCCATCTGGAAATGATGAAAGAACTCTTGGAATTCTCTCTAACAAACAACGTCTTCATTTTCAACGAAAGCTACTACAAACAAATAAGAGGTATCGCAACGGGTGCAACATATGCACCAGCCGTGGCCAACTTGTTCATGAACCAATACGAGCAAGTTCATGCCCTCTCAAATCAAGAACACAACCAATACATACAAAATGGTACCCCAATATAGATGATGTTCTCATGATATGGACTGGTACCCACGATCAACTTGAAACCTTCAAGATCTATCTTAACAACAACCAGTTTGGACTGGAGCTGATAGGATCTGACAATTATCGACGCATTGATTTTTTGGATATCACAATCATGGTTGATGGGAATAAACTCAAAACCACCACCTATCAAAAACTCACAGAGGTAAACTCGGTACTCTTCGCCACAAGCTGTCATCAGAGGTCGGTGATTGAGAACATTCCAAAAGGAGAGTTTATCAGAGCCAAGCGCAATTGCAGTTCCATTGGGGCATTCAAAGAAGAATACGGATTACTGCAGATCAGATTTTCTGAGAGAGGATACACTAACAAACCAATTGGCGCTACAGTTTCCATGGGCACTAACAAGGCATGTAAGACATAAACAATCAGCACACAATGATGCCATTAGATATGTGACCAAATTCCATCAAGACAGTCCCAGAATACAAAGAATCGTAAACAAGCATTGGCATCTCCTACTGATTGACCAAGATATACAAGAATGGATAACTACTTGACCCCATGTCATGGCCACAGGCCCCAGAACACAAAAACCACACCATCTAGTGATGGGGGCAATGGGTCACTTGACTCACTTATGTCCCTTTGGGATCTATAAACATAGGGGCCTGGCTGGACTCAGTCCTGGCGCCTTTGGCACCAGGTTCATATAGAGATGTGAGCAGGAACACTTTATTTCAGTGCAGGAGTGCTTTTACTTTATTTCAGTGCAGGAGTGCTTTTATTTTACAAGACCTTTCCAGGAGCTGAAAGCCTTTATTCCAGAGAACATCCTCATGTGCTGACTCATCGGGTGTGGCTCCCTAGGCCTGGTCTTCATGTGCTGACTCATCAGGTGTGGCTGGGTGTGGCAGGCAGGCTGAACCTGGTGGGCGTGGCTTCAGAAGCTCAGCTATATAAGCTGCTTCATCCTTAAGGCGGTGCTTCACGTTACTGTGCACTCTCGTGCAACGTGACACTCACCGCCGCTTGGACCCGTTTACTTACCTTTGAAACCAGGCGTTCTCCTGCATACTTACCTCCAGGAAACCGGTGTTTCATCGCTTCATCTGCAGACTCATCTCCTGACATCCAGTGATCTTGATCCCGATGCAGCACCGCACTCCGCATCCACGAACTCTGACCCTGTGAAGAAGAAGAAAGACAAGGTTGGAACATCCATCCTAAGGCCGCGCCACATTTGAACCCTGCACGCTCCCTAGTTAACAACTTACCAGCTACTGTACCGCTGCAGCTTTGTTCCTCATTCCCACCGGCTGTCGCCTCAAGCTCCGCAGCTTCTGCCGGGCCGGCAACATCACCTGCAAGGGAAGAAAGCAAAAGAGCAAACATCAAAAGTGGAACGGACAGCAATACAAGACAATGAACTTTACAATACAACAAAAACAGACGAAGAAAGACAAAGGCAAACAGGAACACTTACCTGAAGTATAGTGGCTTAGTCGCAGCAGGACTGGACTGCCACGTGCAAGGGACCAGTGAAGGAACTCGGTCCATATCATACAAGCGTCCCTGCCAGAAGCCGCAGGACGGAGTGCTCGCCAAAACTAATCAACAGGTGAGATTTCCAAGGACAGCGCATCCCACAGGTACCACGGTTTGGGAGAAGGGGTCTGGAAGGGGATCAGGCACACAAGCTGGCATACTCACGCCCCCTATTCTCCACGCAGGAGCAGTCCCGAGCAGCATCACCTATTACCACTAGTCAAGACATAAGGGCAGAGGGCGAAGTCAGACCCGAGCGGCCTCACCCCCACGAGGGCTGCAACCGTGCCCCAACGTCTCCGAAGGGACCAGGTGAGCGTAACACCCCAACTGTCATACAGCTAAGCGCCCACACTATGGACCCTGCTGAGTCCATCGTTTATGGGACCCACTGCAGCCAGGAATTGTAACTGGTTCTCATCGGCTAACACTGCAGGGTTCTATAAATGTGGAACATGCTCCATGTGTAAGCATGCAAAGTCAATCTGCTTCACTGAAGATCACAATCACAAAGTCACCCAATTCATCAACTGCAAATCTAAGTTTGCCATATATGTAATCATGTGTATTTGCAACATGAAATAAATACATTGGTAGCACGATAAGGGAACTCAGGACAAGAGTCAGAGAACACCTGAGCCTGCTTAGCTCATAAGATGCTAGATATCCTTTGGCAGTGCACTGGCAAAAAAAACACCAACTTGACAGAAAAGAAGATATCAAGTTTGCAGGGCTAGGAATAATGAACCAAGATCAAAGAGGCGGTGACAGAGAATGACGACTTCGGCAACAAGAAGCGAAGCTCATCTGCAAATATATAACTGTCAGTACTGGCCTCAACACGGACCATGAGTTCAATGTATTTCTACATTGTTTTCTCTTATACATTCCCATACTCTCCCTTCGACCATGAGTTCAATGTATTTATATAGTGTTTCTCCAATGCATTCCCATACTCTACCTCCAGGAAACAGAAACTATCATTACACAACAATTGCACTATTGCAAATACAGCGTTAACTGCTGCATGACACAACTTCAGGTCTGCCCGGACTTCTTCAACCGCAAGAAGGCCTACAACGCTACAGAACACAATTAATACTATCCTTAGTCTAGGACATTCCCCACTTACTGCGATTCGGGGTCTGCCCCCCTTTACCAACTGTCACTCGCTGCAATGCAGACACACACACTTATGAGCCTCTAAAATTCACAACCCTCTGTTCCGATATTTCACTTTGCCGCCTGTGACCAACAGGCCGTCCTGGCCATATATATATATACACTGTTTCAGACCCTAATGCATACTGATAGACGCAACACAGAGCTTTATTTGTAGATATCACCACTTTAACTCAAACAGCCGCTCGGTCAGCAATCGGGGCCGTCTGCCTTAGAAATCTGCACTGCAATGTTGATCCTAGGATACATGTACATCATTAGGGTAAAGCGCCTAATCATACATATACATAATTTTCCTTGTAACCAGCCTCTCAACAGAGGGCCGCATCACATGCCTGTCAGAGCAGTATCCAATCTACACGGGGCTGGCGTGGCACTGTGGGCCAATCAGTGCCATCTACACACATACGCCCCTCCACCCAGGGACCAATCACCATGCGGCTTACACAGCCACCATGGGCCTATCCTAGCAATCGTCATGTATATAACTTTGACCCAAGATAGCGGCCGGGATCGAAAGTTCACCAGACCGCTCATCTCATATCCGGAGGCCTTGCTGGCCCATCAGGTAATACCTTCTCCCCAACGGGCCCACCCGGCTTGCCTCACACACCCGTGCAGCACCACCCCAACTCCCACCTAGCAGCACACCCTCACCCACCCTAGCCCCCCACCACGGCACATTTTGCCATGCGAAAACAGCGGGTGCCGGCAGCCTAGGCAATTTAGGGCCTTCATCACTTATCCTCCGTCACATCCACAGGCCAAAATAAACAGGCACCACTTGCCTTAGGGCCACATAACGCAATCCGCTGAACCGGATCCCTGTTTTACTGATAATATGACTGCTGGCATTTCGCCACGTTAATCACATTGTCGAGCCGAATTAAACGTTTCACTTTGACACCAACACACGCTGCATTATCTAATGTCATAGGACCTTGCATAGACAAATCACCTCACAGTGGATGAATCACCATGCATTAAATTGCTCTGCACCGTGGCATGTCTTTTTTCAGACCCCTTCTCAACATCCGTAACAATGACAACATGAGGCTTACCAATTCATTATGCGTTCACTAACTGATGCCTCGTCGCCACGTGTGATCGCCACTTGTATCCACGTGGGCAATGTAGCCACCTCACAAGGTCAGAGCCATGACCCATGCCAGCATGCCTCCCCCCCTCTTTTGTACAGCATACGGTAATGGGCCCCTGTTAACCCTAAATCAGACTGGTGCATAATTGGTGGGGGAACCTACCCACCATGAACACATGAGATGCGTTCCTCTTTAACCACTAGTACATGCCCTTCAGATGCCTCAAGATGAGAATACCTTCTTTCCATTCTTTAGCTGACCATCAGCCCCCTTATACAGGGACCATCATACTTATACTGACCACGGTAGGAACCTCATACACCTGAGTATTTATTTGTAAAAATATAATACAGAACCGTATCTAACCTCCTCCTCTCTTGCTCCTTGGTGCACCACATCGCCCATTTCTAATGGGACTTTTCAACATCTTGAAACTGTATATGTTTATTACACAAACTGCTTTGTTCTACCTAATTTGTGATGCAAATATGACAAAAAAACATTTTATCTTCTAAAATACGGTCACCTTATAATTAGGCAAACATGCCATATAAATATTGTTGCGTCATTGTACACGGAATACACTTTGTCACTTGCAATCACCCTCACACCCAATCATTTGCCACCACAAAATTCATTTGAATTACTATGTTGCACTCTCTCATAGCCTTGATAAAGAACTTAGGTCGAAGCACGTGTTGGCTTTTCTTATGGAGAAACCAGCGTGTCCATACGTAGGAAATTAAAAACTACTGCATTACAAATACCAGTGGCACGACTCATCATTTGAATGCGCCCTGTACGCCAGCCTAATTAATCTCACTGCAACCAATCCAGTGCCAAGACCGACATGGTTCCCTCAAACCCCCTTTCCAAATTGATCTAAACATAGGGTGACTTAAGCAATGTCCTTGGGGAACTGTCAACCAGGCAGCAGGAAGAAATTATAAGACCACCAGATCAGCACAGCAATCAATTTTTTCCTCCTGCTCCACTCACACTTACCTCGAATACTATATTGTGTTTCAAGGACGCCAGCGACCCTCCCGGGTGAACGGCAGAGTTGGTGGAGGCGAGGCCATGCCTATGGTACTAACCTTGGCTTGTGAATTGGAAATCAGAAAAAGAAACTCTCACAGCCGGGGAGTTGGCAAGCGACCTGAGAGGCAGGTGTGTGTTACAGAAAGTTTTAAGTGGCAACATTATATAGCAATTGAAGGCTGCATGCGTGTGGATGAGACGCGAGGAAAGGCAGACTTGTGAATGAACTTTGAAGTAAAAACCAGCTGTGGAATCAGCGATACTGAGTAACAGAGTGGTCAGCCGAAAAGAAGTAGCCCACTCGAAAGTCTCTGTTAAAGGTGCATTGTTTGTAATGATAAAGCGAATGAACTGCACAAGCAAAGTAAGCAGAATTACCTCCTAGAGAAGGAGAGAGTGGAAGTTGAATCTTGAACTTTTAGTCGAAGTGGTTCTGAGGTGGTCTGTAAAGAAAGCCACGCACATTTGAAAGTCTTCGATACCCGAAAGTGGTCTGAGCCTGGCTAACAGAGACACAAAATGTATTAAGCTTGGGGAGGAGAACCCTTTGCAAGTTGTGGTGAACTTTCTATTTGAAGAGGTCTGAGCCCGACAGAGGGGGACCTATGTGAATTTTAACGTGGAAGGACAGAAGGCCTTGATCCACGTTTTGGAACTGTTTATTGTACTGAGAACCCGAGCCAGAGTGTGTCATCCTGCCTACAAAGACCGCCTTACTCTGTGGGGTCTAACGCGGGGAGCTGAGCTGATTCAGCTATCTTTATTAATTTGAACACTGATTTTTCCTTTGCATACATTTCCCCATTATACACTTTTTGTACAAGAGATAGAGCAGGCATTAGATTTTGTTAGCATAGGTCATTTTGATTTGACAGACTCTACTAGGACTGTTTTGTTTATCGTTTGATGGTCGAGACTACTCCCATCCTAGTTATAGGGCAAAGTAGGAGTACTTCAACCCCAGAAATGTCAATAAAGGGTTTTCAAACTGTACACATTGTGTCAGTGTCATACTTGTGATACCATGCCAACCCTACAGAGGTGGGAGTGCACATTAACTGTTGGTTTGCCATGGTGGCTTGTAGTTGTGTGTGCGTTGGGAATATGGTTATAGTCCTGTACTCCTTTGGAGCACATAGCCGGCCCTATGAATTGTGGGGCAAGTGCGGAAAACTAATTGTGGAGCCCTTTAATTTGCATATGCTATGCTCTCACCCCATCTCATGCCATAGCAACGTTACAATAAGTTAGTCTTCAGAGACAAGGTGAAGGAAAGAAATTGTGGTGTTGCTTTTTATTTTAACATCCTGAATGGGAAACTAGATACAAAAACTAGAGTAAAGGGAATAACAGTTAGGTGTGCGCTAGTCCCTTCAACCTATACTATATGGCCTCGTGCTACAGATACAACATGCATAGCCCCCTGTCACCTCTTGTGGGAATAAGAGTTCACACACACAGGAATCTTGGAAGCAGACATCTTTATTTTAACAGAGTAACTTTAGTTTTTGCAGAAAAAAGGATATTTGCAGTGAAGATCTCTTCAGGGTTGGTAGGGTTTCTATGGTAGTAGACCCTTGGTAAGGTATTTTCAAGTGTAGAAGAGCTTAGTGCTTCATCTGAGTTCTTTTCCCCTTCCCCTATATAGCCCGCCTTGCAGGCCTCTTTTGGTATCGGGCTTGTATAGTCTGCAAAGTCTCCTCCTCTTCCTTGAGGTCTCTTGTGCTAATATAGAGGGTTAAACAGATTGTCAGGCATTACAAAATCAGGGTGGCTGACTGGTCTAGCGTCTGTTGTTCTTCCCTTTATCTTGGTAAAAACCCAGTCTTTAATAGAACGTGTGTTCAATGTTTTCATTACTTCTGAGCAGTATGGTATTTTAGTAGCCATTGGATTTAGCTGCTGGGCAATCTTGGGTGTGGATTCTCCATAGTTCTGATATTCATCCACAACAACGTTTCCTCTCCACACATAATTCTTTACCTTTATGTTTTCTGCTGGCTCCTCCCCTCTCGTTTATCTTGGGCGCTCAGGGCTGAGTGACAAGCAGCTGAGGCGAGGCTAGCAGCGTATGTATTTGGTTCCCGCTGGTAAGCCCAACCTCCCATCTTTTCAGAGGCTAGAATCGTGGCTCCTCCTCCTCTCGGTCATCGTATGCGATTTGTGCATGCTGATGAGCCTATGCGCGTCAGAGACCTTTCTCAATGCTTCTCTTCCTCTCAGCTGGAGAAGCGTTACTACGTCTCTCTCTTGAGCGAACAGCTGACAGGTTCCGGGTAGAGTTCACACTGCTCTATTAGCCCCACCCTGACTCGGAGCGATTCTTCTCTCCGCACAACGAACAAATGAATAAACTTTCTCAACTTCTTACGGCTTGGAACGGATCTCTCACATAGCGCAACGGCGCAACGTTTATTAACATAAACACTGTTACGACGGGCTTCAGCCTAGTACGCCCACTCGTAACAGCTGTTTTCCTCATCTTCCTTCAGTGCTGTCTCCTAGCAACAACCAAAACAGAATATCATAACTCTTGTTAGAAAAAAGAACCTGAGAGAAAGCGAGACAATAAACAGGAAGTGTCTCCAAGGTAGTTATAAGCTCCTCCCCCCTCCTATGACAGCCTTTCATGTCCTGACTAAGTTGTCTATAGTTTTCAACAGCATTCTCTGTGGGTGCAGTTCTCAGCAGCATCCCCAGACAGCAAATCATCACACCCCCCTAAAAGCATGCCACCTGTACAGAAAAATCAAAAATATGTTGCTGTACTGTGCAAAGACCCTGTATTTAAACTTTCAAAGTTAAATATCGGAACTTCTTTGAGAGTATACCACATCAGGATAATCTTGGTTTCCAATGTTATTGTTTTATTGGTAAAGCCGAAACGTGTTTCGACCCATTGGTCGTTCTCAAGGCTGATACATTATCAACAAATTCCCATATACACAACAATGATTGAAATCATACAAAGTGCAGGTATATCAGAGGTTTCACAATTTCCAAAACCAAGTGCATACACAATCACATTTCCATACCAATTTTGTCAGTCCATAGCAGGAATGATGAGCGGACACAGGGGAATAACAAAATACAGTAAGATTAAAATTAAAATATTCTACATTTGTTTGTATAAAGTATGATATACTTGTACATATGTGATATGAAGATGATGAAATCTTAAACATATTCGGTCTGCATAATACTTTGTTACCTCTCCCCCATGAAGAGATGTGAACAAGCATGCAGTGCCAGCCTCAAGCGTGCCAGGGAGATAACAAAAAAAAAATGGGTATGAAATGGAGTCAAGTTATTAAAGATTATCTTCAAGAGGTCAATGGAAAAATCTTTTTTGTATTTTAAACAGTGATGTGCCACCATTGCCCATGCCCTGTGTTGATAGTGTATCTTAATCAAGTTGATCAGCTAATATGTCTCCATAGTAATGCCACACATGTGTACGTGCAGAGCCTCATGAATAAATTGTGTCAGTAACAACACACCCAGTCTGTTCCTATGATAGTCTAAAATATAATCAAAAAAGAATGCTAATGAGAACTCAATGTGATCAGAGACTCATTTCTACCTGTAAAGCAATAAAGACACAACTCATTAACCTTCCTGCTTCTCTTCTTTTTGCCAGTTCTTGATGTTACTTGAGTAAAACCTTCTTTCCTTACATTTTGTGTATAGTCTAGACTGGACAAAAAAAAGTTTCCATCCAGACGATCTGTGAATATGAAATAATGTGACTCAGAACAAGTCCTGAGTTCTGTTGCCAGAGAACAAGTAACATGGTTTAGGTGGCATAATGCTTACCTGACTACATATTGGGCATCCGTGAAAATGTTTTAGTTTTCTTCAAAAGTAGATAAATATTAAATCTTATGCAGTCTGTACTCGAAATTCAATTTTATAGGTGTGGACACCTGCAAGATTTAAAACTTGTAATGAGGCCTAATCTATACATTGCGTGTTCCATTGATGGAACTGTACAGAGGAAAAATTATTGAAATTAACTTATCATAGCAGAGAAAAGTGCTGGTATGGTCTGGCCATAGTCCCAGCAAAAAAGAGAAAATATGGCATATACACTTACAAAATTCTTAATACCAGGGATCAATCCCAAAACTGTATTTTCCGGCACACGCAATCAGTGCCATTTTGGAATCGGACTTTGTAGTGTAAACAATATGCGCGACGTCATGCGTACGGCTTGACGTTACGCGTAAAAATGTCATCGGCGATTGCATTCAAATATAATTTTACTTGCAAAGATTTATGGGAATTGTAGTTTGCCAAATGAATATTGATATTGTTTCAAATTAACATGTATACACTATGTGTCTAAGCCTATGGGTACATATAATGGTAAGTACCAGTTGTAATCTGTAACTGAATAATCATTAAAGAATAGTAGCATGTTAGTGGCAATGTGTAAATATGGGGTATGACATAAGTTCATCTCATCAGAGTCTATCAAACCCATAATGCTAAAGGACCCATGTATCGGTGACCAACTGGATTCTGTAACAATTACTTTTGAGTCCGGTACAATTGTAAGTTACTAACACCAATGCCCATTCAGTATACATTAATTTCGGCCCGCAGGCCAGGACTGTCGTGAAATGACTACTCACATTCCATTTTATAGAGCTTCAAATTCATGCCAATTAACTGGCTGGATAATTTGTAGATTATACTAAATAGTGGATCAGTAACTCTGTGGTCTCTTGAGGCCGGCACCCCACCTCCTCCACACTCCCATGATGGTCCTATTCAGAGAAATGCACCCATCTCATGCTCTGAATTGAGCCCTGTTAGAACACATGGCAGATTACATATATATTTGGCTTCTATTTGCCTCAGCTTCAATTGTAAATCACCTCCTCTTTTGCCAACTGTACTTTTTTCAAACCAATAAAACGAATATCCTTAACATTGTCTAATTGGTGAAATTCTTGCCAATGGCTAGCTAAAGGAAAATTATAATCCTGTTTGTTTAAGGAGGAAATATGTTCCCTAATTCTCGTGCGCATCTCCCTAATGGTGCTGCCCACATAAATCGTCCGGCACACGCACACGATTGCATAAATTACAAATTTGCTCTGACAGTTAATGAATTCGTTAATCCAGACTTTGATGCCTATATCATTGGCGAATTCTTGGCAGTCTGGATATGCAAAACAACACATACTGCATGTACCACATTTAAAGAATCCCTTCATCGGTTTCAGCCAGTCAGTGCCCCTAGGGCTGCTATCCATCAAAAGCAATGGGCAAAGTTTGTTTTTGATGGTGGGTGCTTTTGTATCAATACAAGATGGTTTATCTTTCAAAAATGGTGAAATATCTCTATCCAAATGTAAGATCCCCCAGTGTCTATGCATAATATTATACATCATACTCGCCTTCTTTGTATATTTTGTAATTATACTAACATTACTGGGGTATTCTGTTCCTTTGTCTGTAGTCATTTTGTTTAGCATATCTTTTCCAGGTTTATTCTTAACTTTATGACATGCTTTAGAGATTGTCGAAGCATTGTATCCTCTGTCTGAAAATCTCTTGGACAGAAGATTACATTCTTGTGTAAAAATCTGATCATTAGAACAATTGCGGCATGCCCTGAAGTACTCGCCCACCGGAATTATTTGTAATAACAGATTTCCTATGAAAGCTTTCACCTCCATCACTTTCTGAAAAGTCCTAGTCTCTATCTTACCCTGCATGATATAAATTGCAAGGTCGAGAAAGCTAATTGAGGAACAACTAGACTCTCCTTTTAATTTAATCCCAAAAGTATTATTATTCAGTACCTCTCCAAAGCAACAAGACATTGTCTATGAACCTCTTCCATAGTAGCACATTATCCTTGAATTCTTCTTTACATACCGCATGCCCTTTTTCATAGTTGTCCATAAATATATTTGCCAACGAGGGCACATATTTTTGTTACGCTCACCTGGCTCCCACAGAGGCGTCGATCTGGACCGGACTGCTGCGGTCTCCACCAATGTGACGCGTAGGGCCGAGATGACAGACTGGACTGGCCCACCTAGCTTCGTTTGCTTGGCCCGTAGGAATATTCTTCTGTAAATGGAGAAAGGGAATTAACCACCCGTGGAGTTGAGCGTAAATCCCCCCACCCTGCTGTTCTCCCTACTGATCACCTTGGATGTCCCCTCTTATAGTCTCACCTGATAATTTGAAAAGATGAGCTCTCCATCCTGCATTGAGCGCCGGGGCGCATAGATAGCCCCTAGCGGGGGTTGTTGGGCTTGCTTGGGGTAACTTGATGCCTGCTTCCAGGGTTGCTGGACTTGGTCTGGGTCCCCGGGGGTAGGCATCATGACAGCACTCCCGCCAAGCCCCCTCCTAAAGTCGTTCTTCCCTGTGGTTTCGGTTTGTCTGGGAAATTACGGTGGAATTTTTTCACCAATCGGGGTGCATGAACATGGTCACTAGGTTCCCATGACCTTTCCTGTGGTCCGTAACCTTTCCAGTCGATTAAATAAAAAAGTTTTGACTTTATCAGCTTGGAGTCCAGGATGTTCTTAACTTCAAATTCCAGGACAATATTGACTCCGATTTTCCCGGCAAGACGCCGTAAGCATGTAGTTCTTAAGAGTTCAAATGCCTGACTTTCACTCTTGTCCGATTCCTTGCAGGTTGCAGCTTGACCTTACTGAAGAGTTCCTCGTGGCAACCGGTAATGTTCTGGTAAGGATTTATATTATCCAACACAGTTAGATAAAATAATGTCCATATGTAACCTGTTGCTTTCTCCCTTATTCAGGCGCTGAGAGAAAGTATGAAGACTCGGGGAATAATGCCTCCGGCGGTAAAATCAGGTAAGTCCTTTGTGGTGAGGAGGGTTCCCCTTGTTAGTCCCTTGTTTCACCTTGCTGTCCTTTTGTTTCCCCTTAGGAGCCGGGGTTCGTCTAGGAAGCAGTGGAAGCTGCGCTGACCCGTGAAGAAGAATAGAACCCCCGGTGGTAAAATCAGGTAAGTCTATGGGGAGTATTCCTCTGTGTATTCCCTTGACTCACCTTGCTGTTCTTGTCTTCTCCTTAGGTGCCGGAGTGCGGCGGGAACATGCAAGAGGATGCGGTGAAATGTGAAGATGCTGGGAAGGCCGGTGAGTTCAGCGCGGCGCTGCAGCAGGCGAGGTGACGCTCATAAAATAACTTCTTTCTTCCAGCTCGAAGGCGCAATGGATCGGGAATTCAGGTAAGGATCAAAGGTATTGATCTTGTTCTAACCTTTTCTCCTTCTTTCTCCCTATTTCGAGGAGCTCCAAACTCGAGGCGGGCGTGGCAGAAGACTGGATGCAGACTTGCAGGCACGGTGAGCGTTACGCTGCTGGATGCAGAATAACGCGAAGCGTGTGCTTCTCTTCGGGTGTGGTTTAAATAGCCTCCAAAGTAGCCCCAGGTAAGTATTCCTCCACAGCCCCACCCGAGTAAAAAAAAATAGTCCCTAGGTAAAATAGTCCCTTCCAAGCCTCGTTTGGCTTGGAGCTCTTGCAGCATGGTCTGCATCAGGTAAGTTTGCAGGATGGTCTGCATCAGGTAAGTTTTAATCTATGAGCCTGGCACCTATGGTGCCAGGACTGACTCTCCATATGAGCCTGGCGCCAGGACTGCACCCAAATAGCCCCTAGCGGGGGTTGTTGGGCTTGCGTGGGGTAACTTGATGCCTGCTTCCAGGATTGCTGGACTTGGTCTGGGTCCCCGGGGGTAGGCATCATGACAGCACTCCCCCCAAGGCCCCTCCTAAAGTCGTTCTTCCCTGTGGTTTCGGTTTGTCTGGGAAATCGGGGTGCATGAACATGGTCACTAGGTTCCCATGACCTTTCCTGTGGTCCGTAACCTTTCCAGTCAATTAAATAAAAAAGTTTTGACTTTATCAGCTTGGAGTCCAGGATGTTCTTAACTTCAAATTCGGGTTCTCCGTCTACAAGGATGGGGTCTGGTGGCTTGGTTAGTCTTGTCCCTGGTTGTTCTGGCTTCAAAAGTGACACATGAAAGACGGGATGAATTCGCATATTAGCAGGTAAGTCCAACTTGACAGCCACCGGGTTGATAATGGCCTTAATAGAGTAAGGTCCCAAATATCTGGGGTTAAAGGTCCGTGTTCCCTTTAGAGGTATATGTTTTGTGGCTAGCCATTCTTGGTCCCCTATTTGGTATTGTGGAGAATCACTTCTATGCAGATCAGCATCTTTTTTGTATTTTTCTTTCACCTGTTTTAAATGTGTAGTTGCTTCCTTAAAGGCTTGTGTAATCGTAGCGTGCAGATGGTCCACTGCGAGCATTTCTAAGTCTTGGGGTGAGTCAAGGTCTGAGGTTCGAGGATGGTGCCCATATAAGGTATAAAAGGGGCTTTGTCCAGTTCCAGAGTGTACTGAATTATTGTATGCATATTCGGCGATCCAAAGAATGTCTTTCTAATTACTCTCTGTCTGATGTAACATACAACGCAGGTATTGTTTGAGAGTCTGGTTGGTCCTCTCCGTTTGACCATCGGTCTGGGGGTGGCGACTGGTCGATAACCTAACATCGATTTGCGCCAATTGACAGCATTTTTCTCCAAAATGTGAAATTATTTGACTGCCCCGGTTAGAGACCAATACGGACGGAAATCCGTGTATGCGAACAATGTTTTCAAGGAACTCCTTGGCCAGGATTGAAGCATAAGGTAATCCCTTTAAAGGAATAAAGTGGACCATCTTGGAAAAAAGATCCACAATAACCAGAATGGTGTTAAATGCCTTGCATAGGGGTAAATCAGTAATAAAGTCTAACAATAAGGTGTGCCATGGTGTAGGCGGAATGTCTAAAGGTTGTAAGAGTGCAGCTGTTTTTTTCTTTCGACTTTTGTTTTGGGCGCAAATGCCACAAGACATCCCAAATGATTTAATATCCTTTCGCCAGGTGGGCCACCAAAATTGTCTTTTAATTTTAGCTTCAGTTTTTGCAATACCTGGGTGCCCCTCTATGAGGGGTATCATGATAACGGGAAATGACTAGCTCTTGTAGTTCCTTGTGTGGCAGAAATAGCCGTCCTTGGTAATAAGGCAGATCATTGGTGTCGTCCGGACCTTTCTTTACCCACTCCTGCAAGGCTGTAGAATCAAAGAGTTGCTGGATCTTTACATGAATGTCCTCTAGAGTCTGTAGAGTAGTCATGCCAAGAATCCTTTGTTCGGGAATTATAGGTACTGGCTCGGGGTTCACTTCTGCCTCTCCCATTCCTATTCGGGATAAGGCGTCTGCTTTACCATTCTTACAACCTGGTCGATAGGTTATCACGAAATCGAACTCGGCAAAGAATAATGCCCTTCAGAGTTGACGTGACGATTAGGCATTTGCTGTCTTTAAATACTGTAAGTTCCTTTGATTGGTGATCACAGTAATGGTATGCCTGGCACCGAGAAGATAGTGCTGCCAAGCCTTGAAGGCGGATTTAATGGTTAATAACTCCTTATCGGTAACCGCATAGTTTAACTCAGGTGCCGAGGACTTTCTGGACCAAAACGCTAATGGGTGAAGCTGGCCAGTTTCAGGGTCCGTTTGAGACAGGACAGCTCCCATGGCTAGACTGGATGCATCAGTTGCCACTATGTATGGAAGTTCAGGGCGTGGGTGCTTTAATACAAGTGCAGACGTGAATTTCGCTTTCAGCTCTTGGAAGGCATTTTCAGCTTCTTCAGTCCACATAAAGCGTTTATTTTTTCGCAAGAATGTTGTGATGGGATGTACAACATGTGAAAAATCCAGGATGAATCTGCGGTAGAAATTAGCAAAGACGAGCATACTTTGTACTCCTTTAACTGAACTTGGTGATGGCCACTTAAGGATTGCGTCCACCTTTCATGAGTCCATTCGGACTCCCTTTGGGGTCAGGATAAACCCAAGAAATTCAACTTCTGTGGCATGAAAAACGCATTTTTTCCAGTTTTGCATATAGTTTGTGCTGGCGCAATTTCTCAAGGACTGCTCGGACGTGCTTCACATGGTCAGATTCTGTAGAGGAGTATACTAGAATATCATCGATATATACGACAACACAAACTTCAATGAGTTCACGAAGGACATCGTTCATGAAGTATTGGAAGGCTGCAGGTGCATTGCACAACCCAAAAAGCATCACCTGGTATTCGAATAACCCATACTTAGTGCGGAAAGCAGTCTTCCATTCGTCGCCTTCTTTTACACGTACCAGATGGTATGCCCCCCGGAGATCTAATTTAGTGTATATACAAGCGTCCTTCACTTGGTCTAGTAGTTCAGGGATCAGAGGCAATGGGTATCGGTTCTTAACAGTTGTCTGGTTCAATGCGCTGTAGTCTATGCACGTTCTGAGGTCATCTTCCTTTTTGGGCACGAAGAACAAAGCTGAAGATGCAGGGGACTTTGATGGGCGAATAAAGCCATTGGCAAGGTACTGGTCTAAGTATTGTCGTAGGTGAAGGTTCTCAAGTTCCGTAAGGGCATAGATCCTGCTACAAGGGGGTTGTGCACTGGGTATGAGATTGATTTGACAATCGTACGATCTGTGAGGAGGTAAGGTGTTTGCCTGTTCTTTTTGGAAGACATCCTGGAATTCTTGGTATTCTGGAGGTAGTTGCATGACTGCTGTGGTTACTGTGGCCAGGCCTGCGGTCTGACTTTTCTTTGGGTAACAGGTTTGTGCACAATCCGGGAAGGTTATTCTCTTCTCTCGCCTATCAATACAAGGATTATGTGTTTCCAACCAAGGTATCCCCAGTATTATTTGGAACTGTGGGGCTTTGATTAGATCAAACACAATACTCTCTCAATGCCCATCCTGACCCAATAGTGCCATCTCTGGGGTGGAATGAGTTACAGGCCCAGAGGCAATTTCAGTTCCATCGACTGTGGTGATGACATCTGAGGTGGTTTTTCGGCAGAGAGGTAGATTCATCCTGGAAGCTAATTCATAGTCCACATAGTTTCCTATGACCCCGCTATCAATGTATGCCCTTACTGCGTGCATACGCGATGGCTGCCCTGGATCTACGAGGACCATTGGTATGATTAAACGCGAGGTCGGAGTATCCTTCTTCAAGCTCGGCAAGCGGACCTCCACGCTTGTCGGGCGTGGTCGTTTCCCGAGTCTGACTCCATATGGCTTTTATCAGCAGCTCCTACCACCTTCTTGGGTGGTTTTACAGGGCAATCCCGTAGAAAATTCCCAGAAGTTCCACAATATAGAAACAATTGCATTTGCCGTCTCCTTTCTCTTTACTTCTGGGTTAAGGATCATTTAACCCCTCCGATTTGTATGGGTTCTGAAGCATCTGCTCCTTTGGGGTTAGCGTGGGTTTTGACCAACACCCGATTCTCAAACTTGGCTCGATCAGCCTTTCTGTTCTGAAGTCTGTGATCTAACTGGACCACTGAGTCTATATATTCAGCGCAGTCTTGAGGTGGGTTCACGACTTGAGCCAAGACATCCTTGAGTTCTCCTAGAAGCCCTTGATGAAATAACGTGATTCGTTTCACCTCAGGCCATCCAGTTTCCACTATCAACCTATTAAAGGTTGCGATGTAGGATAGAAGGTCCTGGTTACCCTGTCGTAGGGACAAAAGTTCATTATCCAAGGCCTGTCCTTGGGAGTGCCGGGCAAATAGTCTTTCCATGCTCGTTTGAAAGCCCTGAAAATCCAGAAGAATTGGGTCATCCTGAGTAACTAGTGGAATTGACCAATCAGCTGCACTGCCGCTGAGATATGACAATACAAAGGCTACCTTGGCTTGATCGTTTGGGAAGGCTCCAGGTCTGCATAAAAAGTGCAAGCGGCATTGGTTCATAAACACGGCGAACCTTTTGGGATCTCCGGCAAAGCGTTCGGGTGGAGCTAATGGAATATTTCCTGGTAGGTTTATTTGCACAGGGTTACTCGATAACACAGGAGCTGGATTTCACCCGGACCAGGTAGGGGTGCTTGTCCAGCCTGGCTTTGCAATAGTTGCCTAGCAGCAAGGTCATCAGTTCGCTCCTTTGACAAAATCAGTTCTCTCCTAAGGGCATTGGTTTCTTGACGGGCGGAATGCACTTCAGCCCTCAGTTCTCCTAGTAATTGGGCCAATTGGTCAGTCTCTGAGGTATCCATAACGCCCGGGTGGGAATTTGTGGGTAGGCTTTGCGTTCTGTTATGCTCACTTGGCCCCCACAGAGGTGTCGATCAGAACTGGACAGCTGCGGTCTCCACCAATGTGACGCGTAAGGCCGAGATGACGGACTGGACTGGCCCACCTAGCTTCGTTTGCATGGCCCGTAGGAATATTCTTCTGCAAATGGAGAAAAGGAATTAACCACCCGTGGAGTTGAGCGTAAATCCTCCTACCCCCGCTGTTCTCCCCCACAAATCAACTTTGATGTCCCCTCTTATAGTCTCACCTAATGGTTTGAAAAGATGAGCTCTCCATCCTGCTTTGAGCGCAGGGGCGCGTTGAAACCCAATTGCTTCACTGGCTCGAAGGAATTGGTGAGTTCCAGGACAATATTGACTCCGATTTTCCCGGCAAGATGCCGTAAGTCTGTAGTTCCTTAAGAGTTCAAATGCCTGACTTTCACTCTTGTCCGATTCCTTGCAGGTTGCAGCTTGACCCTACTGAAGAGTTCCTCGTGGCAACTGGTAATGTTCTGGTAAGTATTTGTATTATCCAACACAGTTCGATAAAATAATGTCCATATGTAACCTGTTGCTTTCTCCCTTATTCAGGCGCTGAGAGAAAGTATGAAGTCTCGGGGAATAATGTCTCCGGCGGTAAAATCAGGTAAGTCCTTTGTGGTGAGGAGGGTTCCCCTTGTTAGTCCCTTGTTTCACCTTGCTATCCTTTTGTTTCCCCTTAGGGGCCAGGGTTCGGCTAGGATGCAGTGGAAGCTGCGCCGACCCGTGAAGAAGAATAGTACCCCCGGTGGTAAAATCAGGTAAGTCTATGGGGGGTATTCCTCTGTGTATTCCCTTGGCTCACCTTGCTGTTCTTGTCTTCTCCTTAGGTGCCGGAGTGCGGCAGGAACATGCAGGAGGATGCAGTGAAATGTGAAGATGCTGAGAAGGCCGGTGAGCTCAGTGCGGCGCTGCAGCAGGCGAGGTGACGCGTATAAAATAACTTCTTTCTTCCAGATCGAAGGCGCGATGGATTGGGAATTCAGGTAAGGATCAAAGGTATTGCTCTTGTTCTAACCTTTTCTCCTTCTTTCTCCCTTTTTCTAGGAGCTCCAAACTCGAGGCGGGCGTGGCAGAAGACTGGATGCAGACTTGCATGCACAGTGAGCGTTACGCTACTGGATGTAGAATAACGCGAAGCGTGTGCTGCTCTTCGGGCGTGGTTTAAATAGCCTCCAAAGTAGTCCCAGGTAAGTATTCCTCCCCAGCCCCACCCGAGTAAAAAAAAATAGTCCCTAGGTAAAATAGTCCCTTCCAAGCCTTGTTTGGCTTGGAGCTCTTGCAGCATGGTCTGCATCAGCTACGTTTGCAGCATGGTCTGCATCATTTATGTTTTAATCTATGAGCCTGGCGCCTATGGCGCCAGGACTGACTCTCCATATGAGCCTGGAGCCATAGGCACCAGGACTGCGCCCAAATAGCCCCTAGCGGGGGTGGTTGGGCTTGCTTGGGGTAACTTGATGCCTGCTTCTGGGGTTGCTGGACTTGGTCTGGGTCCCCGGGGGTAGGCATCATGACAATTTTGCCCCCATTGCGACCCTCTTCACTTGGGAGCAGTATGTTTCATTAAACAGAAAGACATTGTTAATCTCAGAAACTCTTTCAGCATCTCAATATGGAGTGTATAAGATGCTGAGTGGTCTTGAAAGATAAAATCAATTGTTTAAAGAGCCAAATCACGGTTGATGGAAGTATATAATGCTGTAACATCCATGGTGTCCAAAAGAAAATCCTCCCTCCAAACTAAATTGGATAGCATGTGTAGAATGTGGGTGCTATCCCTGATGTAAGTAGGCATCAATACAACATGTTCTTTGAGTATGTTGTCTATATATTGGGATATGCCCTCCTTCACCCAACCTATTCTGCTCATTATTGGTTGGACATCTGGTAACCCTTCATATTCTTTGTGTATTTACGGGAGAAAGTACATCATAGGCATAATAGGATGTTTAATTTTTAAGATATATTCTTTCATCATCCATGAAGGCTCCCTTATTATGCCAGTGATCCACCAACTGATACAGTTATTCGGTGATAGTCTTAAACGGGTTACCAGGTAAGATCTTATAGCACCCTGGGGTTTTCAAATGCGAATTACCTATATCAACATAGTCTTTAGTGTTTAACAAAACAACATTTCCACCTTTATCAGCTTCGCGTATCACTATGTTATTATCACATCTTAGGTTCTTCAAAGCCTCGTGTTCTTTTCTTGTGAGATTATCATGATATTTCTTATGATGTTCATAGTTTTTGCTATCAAGATGTTTATGAATATCGCTGATAACAGCTTGCTGAAAGGTTTCTGTGATGTTTTCATTAGCCAACTGCGGTGTAAACCTAGACTTACTTTTTAATTCTGGAATTGGTAGAAATTGAGGCTGAACTCCTAGATCCTGCCTTGTGTCACTGATGAGTAAATCTGTTTCAGCAGATAAGGACATGAGCATATGTATATTTTCTATATCCTTTATTGAGTGCTCACTCGGAGGATCTAGTATTTCACGTGGTGTATAGTGTTATGTTTGAGTGGCAAAATATTTCTTGAGCTTCAATTTATGAGTGAACTTGAAAAGATCTATCTGGAAGTCCACATAATCAGCTTCTGTAGTTGGTGCAAGTGACAAACCTTTATTCAATCATTTTTCTTCTACTGGTGTCAACATTTTTTCTGATAATTTCACAGCCAAACTTCTTGATTCTAGATCCCCAATTGCCTCCTCGACCCTGCTCTTGTTAATATGCCTGTCAATGGTCTGTTTACATTTTGATTTCCCTCTGTTGCCCCTACCCCTCCTGCCCCTGGGCCATCGTTCCATGTTTGCATATTTGGGACTTGTGGTTCTTGAAATCTGACCTGTTTGCCCCCTTGTTGCGTTCCTTTCTTGTACCTTTTGATTTGCTCTAAAAAAAAATCCTGGATTTTCTATTGGTGGATTCTCTCCAGTCTTATCTGTTGTATGTATTCCCTCCCCATCTGAGTCTACATCTGAACTGCCTGCTGAAGTATTAGGCGTTGTCTCTCTGCACTTCCTTGTATAGTCATCAAATGTAGTCTTGAATGTGTAAACATGATCATCACTGTAGTCTTTATCATCCCTAAAATATTTGCAAAATTTTCGTAATTTGACCTCATCCTGGTACGCCCCCAAGATCAAGTACATCTTACTGTAATTTCTATCTTTAGTTTCCTGTGGATTAGACATGTTTTTAATTTCATCCTCGAGTGAATCTATAGCTACTTGTGTACGGGAGTGTTCCCTCTTAGAATGTTCAATTAATAGTTTAATCATGTTAGTGGAACTTTGTTCCAGATTTGTTTCCCATTCGTTGGCCAAATCAAGGTTTTCTTGTTTGTCGAAATCGGGAAAAATTTAAATCCTCAAACCTCTTGGTATTTTCTTGCTTTCCAGATAATTTGTAAGAGATGCTTTTTCCCTAAATCTATTTATCTCTTTTTTGGATAACCTTTCTAATCTAATTAATTTCTGACTTAAATTTTCTGTAGTATTGAATGTGCTCTTGAATGGATTCAAAGTGCTTCCTCATGGGGCAAACAGGGCAGTGATCTCCTCCTCCCTGTTTTTTAAATAGTTTGCCATAGTTTGCTTAAGATAACGAGACAGCAGAACCCTATGTTACTACAATTAGATACAAAAACTAGAGTAAAGGGAATAACAGTTAGGTGTGTGCTAGTCCCTTCAACCTATACTATATGGTCGTGTGCTGCAGATACAACATGCATAGCCCCCCCTAAAGGCATGCCTCCTGTACAGAAAAATCAGAAACATGTTGCTGTACTGTGCAAAGACCCTGTATTTAAACTTTCAAAGTTAAATATCGGAAGTTCTTTGAGAGTATATCACTTCAGGATAATCTTTGTTTCCAATGTTATTGTTTTATTGGTACAGCCGACACGTGTTTCAACCCATCGGTCGTTCTCAAGGCTGATACATTATCAACAAATTCCCACATACAAAACAATGATTGAAATCATACAAAGTGCAGGAATATCAGAGGTTTCACAATTTCCAAACCAAGTGCATACACAAACACATTTACATACCAATGTTGTCAGTCCATAGCAGGAATGATGAGCGGACATAGGGGAATAACAAAATACAGTAAGATTAAAATTTAAATATCATGAATTTGTTTGTAAAAAGTATGATATACTTGTACGTATGTGATATGAAGATGATGACATCTTAAACATATTCACTATCCACTCTGCCTGTTCCATCCATTCTGCTTGTTCCATCCACTCCTTCAGTTCAGTCTACTGTGTCTGTTTCATCTGCTGCATCTGTTCCATCCACTTGATTCAATCCATCTGTTCTATTCTGTAAACTACTCATCCTTTTCATTTGTTTATTTTACTCGTTCACCATATCCGTTCCATCAACTCCATCCGTTCCATGAAATCCATCCGTTCCATGCGTTCCATCCACTCCTTCCGTTCCGATCCACTCCTTCCTTTCCCATCCACTCCTTCCTTTCCCATCCACTCCTTCTGTTTTATCCACTCCTTCCGTTCCATCCACTCCTTCCGTTCTATCCACTCTTTCTGTTCTATCCACTCCCTCCCTTCTATCCACTCTGTCAGTTCCATGCACCTCGTCCGTTCTACCCTCCTCCACGGTTCCATCCACCTCATCAGTTCCATCCACCTCATCCGCTCCGTCCGCTTCATCCGTTCTGTCCGCTTCAATCATTCAATCCACTTCATTCGTTCCATCCACTTCATCCAATCATCCACTTCATCCAATCATCCACTTCATCCGTTCCATCCACCTAATCCGTTCCATCTGTTCTGTCCGTTCCGTCCGCTTCATTCATTCTATTCACTTCGTCTGATCATCCACTTCATCCAATCATCCACTTCATCCGTTCCAATCGTTCAATCCGCTTCATTCGTTCAATCAACTTCATTCGTTCCATCCATTTAATCCGATCATCCACTTCATCCAGTCATCCGCTTCATCCAATCATCCGCTTCATCCAATCATCCACTTCATCTGTTCCATCAACTTCATCCGTTCCATCCACCTCATCTGTTCCATCCACCTCATCCGTTCCATCCACCTCATCCGTTCCATCCACCTCATCCGTTCCATTCACCTCATCCGTGCCATCTGTTCCGCCTGCTTCATTCGTTCTATCCACTTCGTCTGATCATCTACTTCATCTAATTATCCACTTTATCCAATCATCCACTTCATCTGTTCATCCGCTTCATTCGTTCCATCCATTTCATCCGATCATCCGCTTCATCCAATCATCCGCTTCATCCAATCATCCGCTTCATCCAATCATCCGCTTCATTCAATCATCCGCTTCGTCCAATCATCAGCTTCGTCCAATCATCCACCTCATCTGTTTCATCCACTTCATCCGTTCCATCCACCTCATCCGTTCCATCCACCTCATCCGTTCCATCCACCTCATCCGTTCCATCCACCTCATCCGTTCCATCCACCTCATCCGTTCCATCCACCTCATCCGTTCCATCCGCTTCATTCGTTCTATCCACTTCGTCCGATCATCCACTTCATCTAATCATCCACTTCATCCAATCATCCACTTTATCTCATCCGTTCCATCCACTTCATCTGTTCCATCTAGTTCATCTGTTCTATCCACTCCTTCCCTTCCATCCACTCTGTCCATTCCATGCACCTCGTCCGTTCTATCCTCCTAAACCGTTCCATCCACCTCATCAGTTCCATCCTCCTCATCCGTTCGATCCGTTTCATCCGTTCTGTCTGCTTCAGTCATTCAATCCACTTCATTCGTTCCATCCACTTCATCCAATCATCCACTTCATCTGTTCATCCACTTCATCTGTTCATCCACTTCATCCGTTCCATCCACCTCATCCGTTCCAATCGTTCAATCTGCTTCAGTCGTTCCATCCATTTAATCCGATCATCCACTTCATCCAGTCATCCGCTTCATCCAATCATCCGCTTCATCCAATCATCCACTTCATCTGTTCCATCAACTTCATCCGTTCCATCCACTTCATCCGTTCCATCCACCTCATCCGTTCCATCCACCTCATCCGTTCCATCCACCTCATCCGTTCCATCCACCTCATCCGTTCCATCTGTTCCGTCCGCTTCATTCGTTCTATCCACTTCGTCCGATCATCTACTTCATCTAATTATCCACTTTATCCAATCATCCACTTCATCTGTTCATCCGCTTCATTCGTTCCATCCATTTCATCCGATTATACGCTTCATCCAATCATCCGCTTCATCCAAGCATCCACTTCATTCAATCATCCGCTTCATCCAATCATCTGCTTCATCCAATGTTAGGCAGAAACCTGTGCAGTTCCCTTAGGGACCACTGCAAAAGATTTAAGACTACAGGTGTTGGCAGTAAACCCACTTGGTAGCAGTCTGCACCACCCAGATTTACCTGGTAGCTGTGGCTGAGCAGTCAGACTTCCCTCAAGTAGAGTTAGGCAGTATGCAATGTATACACAATAGGCACTCAGATACAATAATACAAGCAAACACTGACCAGAGCTTTGGTATCAAAGTATATAATTATTTATTTAAAAACACACAGTTGAAACACTCCAGCACTCTTATTGTAAAATATTCTAAACACAGTTACTATTGTAATATATACACCCCTTTTTCCTTATCAGATAAGTCACAGTAAAACACCACTTATTTTCATACAGAGGTGAAGCTTAACTAGATTGCACTCCAATAGGTTTGTGAGAAAGGGAGGAAAAAAGACAGAATATGGAAAGGTACACCACTCTAAGATTCAGGAACACTATTAGCAAGGCAGAAGAGCAGAAGTCACTGGTGAGCCAAAGTCCAAAGGCTGGGCCCACTCTTAGAGAAAGCAGAGCACAAATGCGCCCAAGATCACACAGTTACACTAGGCTTAGAAAGTCTTGCAGAGGGTTCAAAAAGAATTTAGAGAGGCTTTAGGAAAGTTTAGCCAGGGTGTCCCAGACTAACCCAGGTTCGAAAGCCGGGGGCTAAATCTACCCCGTACAGTCGGTAGCAAGGGAAGCCAGGCGGGACACGGTACCTTAAGTGGGAAGGAGCCTCCAGCGGTGGCAGTTGTTCCTGGTAGTGGGTGCATGTTGCGTCATCGTCCAGGGGAAGAGAAGATCTCGACTTGGAGGAAAGATGAAGGTCGTTGCACTACCAGGGAAGAAACCAGCCGCGGAGTTTTCCGGTTAAAGGTGGTACCTTTGTTTCGCGGTCGTGGTAAAACATGGTATCCCGGTTGCCGGGGTGCTTGGCACAGGCAAGGCGGCCACGAGGTACGTCGGGAAAGCGAAAAGACGGTGAAACTGGTTATCCCCACCAGTCAAAGGAAGAAGACTCTCCGGCGGAGAAAGTGGTGAGGCAGTCCAGCAGGGCTCCACCGGTGGTGGTGTCGTGGCAGGTCGGCTCAGCTTCTCCCTCGTCGGATTCTTAGGTCCTGTGGCGACTTCTGAAGTTCCAGTCCCCAAAGCCCTGCTTTTATGCAGCAAACCCCCATTCACTCAGCCTAGCTGTCACTCAAACATGCTAAGTGGTGAGCCGGCCGGCTCACCACTTGGGCCAATCAGGATGGAGTGCGACTTGAGTTGCCTAGGCAACTCAGTCCAGGGTGCCTAAATTTCCCTCCACCCCTCCTAAGTACCCCAGACAGAGTGGCACCACTTTGGAGGGCTTCTGTGGAGAAGCCCGCCAAAAAGTGGAACAAAGGGCCCGACTTGGGTTGGAGTCACAGAAGAGAACACAAACGCCATTTTAGAATCAAGCTTTGGCAAAAAATACCAACCGGAGAATTAATATTAATTAAATAAACCGGCGGTATGTTCGAGGCTACCGTAAATAATTAAATAAAGGTAGTAGCCTAAAACAATGGGAAATCCCATATGAAAATATTCGCGGTAGAATATAAAAAGTAGTATCCACTTCCACCAGCCAAAACTCGATCATGGGGGACGGAGACGTGCCCCCTCGACTAACAGACCCTGGGGCAATTGAATTGCCCCAGCCAGTACGTCCACAATATGATGGTTTGTACTGGTTCTGTTCAGAATTTAAGACTAGTAAATTCAATGGTGACCTTACATGCCCTGGGAGACAGTAATCAGTCCCAGGGTATGGAGTCTATACTGGGGGGTCACTATGACACCCCTGTGTCACTGCACTGAGAGTGCTGTGTAACACACATCACAAAAACACATGGAGCCCTATGGAGTAAAAGACCCCATAGTCCATTAAACACATCTAGATTCAAAGAAACACACTCAAATCATGCCAAAGAGTGAGGGTAAAAGAGTCTCACTCTTGGCAGGAGAAAAACATAAACCCCAAAAATCCAGCAAAGCTGCTGGGGGACTCACTAGGTTAGGAAATTCAGCCTAAACAGAGAATTCTCCCTAACACTCGCCCCCCCCCAGACTAAGGGACAGGAGGATTTAATCCACTCCTGGATGAACCTCATACCTCTAGTCGATGACATACATCCTAGAGAGTCCATCAGCATTTTGATGGTGACACCCTGACCTGTGCTCAATGGTGAAATCAAACCCTTGCAGGCAGATTGACCATCTCAATAGTTTTGGATTTTCTCCCTTAATTTGCATTAACCATCTCAAGGGTTGGTGGTCAGTCTGAATGACAAAAGTAGAACCATACAAGTATGGCCTAAACCTCTTCAGTGCCCACACAATAGCAAAGCATTCTCTTTCTATTGTTGCCCACCTTGTCTCAGGATCCTTCAGCTTACGGCTGATGAAGCAAATGGGGTGCTCCCTACCCTTCTCATCCAGTTGGCTTAGAACTGCACCTATACCTACACTGGAAGCATCCGTTTGTACAATGAAAGTTTGGTGGTAGTCATTAGCTCTCAATACTGGAGCTTGGCAAAGAGCTTTCTTCAGCTTTGCAAAGGCCTGATTGCACTCCTTATTCCATTTGACCTTTTTAGGGAATTTTGGAGAGGAGATTACATTCAGTGGAGAAGCTATGGTCCCATAGTTCTCAAAGAAATTCCTGTAGTACCCAGTGAGGCCTAGGAAGGCTCTCACTTGGGTTTGAGTAGTAGGTGTTGTCCAATTTTGCACAGCTTCAATCTTGCTGAGCAAAGGCCTTATTTCTCCACCTCCTACCTCATGCCCAAGGTAGACCACCTTACTTTGACCTATCTGGCATTTACTTGCCTTGATAGTCTAATTGGCCTGTCCAAGAGCCTGCAAAACATGTCCTAGGTGGTTCACATGATCCTCCCATTAGTGGCTGAAGACTGCAATGTCATCCAAGTATGCCATGCAGAAGTCCTCCATCCCAGCTAGAACTTGGTTCACCATCCTTTGGAATGTAGCAGGTGCATTTTTTAATCCAAAAGGCATGACCTTAAACTGGTACAAGCCAACTGGGGTGGAAAATGAAGTTTTCTCCTTGGCATGGTCTGTCAAGGCTATTTGCTATATGCTATATGACTGCTGTGGTTACTGTGGCCAGGCCTGCGTTCTGACTTTTCTTTGGGTAACAGGTTTGTGCACAATCCGGGAAGGTTATTCTCTTCTCTCGCCTATCAATACAAGGATTATGTGTTTCCAACCAAGGTATCCCCAGTATTATTTGGAACTGTGGGGCTTTGATTAGATCAAACACAATACTCTCTCAATGCCCATCCTGACCCAATAGTGCCATCTCTGTGGTGGAATGAGTTACAGGCCCAGAGGCAATTTCAGTTCCATCGACTGTGGTGATGACATCTGAGGTGGTTTTTCGGCAGAGAGGTAGATTCATCCTGGAAGCTAATTCATAGTCCACATAGTTTCCTATGACCCCGCTATCAATGTATGCCCTTACTGCGTGCATAAGCGATGGCTGCCCTGGATCTACGAGGACCATTGGTATGATTAAACGCGAGGTCTGAGTATCCTTCTTCAAACTCGGCAAGCGGACCTCCACGCTTGTCGGGCGTGGTCGTTTCCCGAGTCTGACTCCATATGGCTTTTATCAGCAGCTCCTACCACCTTCTTGGGTGGTTTTACAGGGCAATCCCGTAGAAAATTCCCAGAAGTTCCACAATATAGACACAATTGCATTTGCCGTCTCCTTTCTCTTTACTTCTGGGTTAAGGATCATTTAACCCCTCCGATTTGCATGGGTTTTGAAGCATCTGCTCCTTTGGGGTTAGCGTGGGTTTTGACCAACACCCGATTCTCAAACTTGGCTCGATCAGCCTTTCTGTTCTGAAGTCTGTGATCTAACTGGACCACTGAGTCTATATATTCAGCGCAGTCTTGAGGTGGGTTCACGACTTGAGCCAAGACATCCTTGAGTTCTCCTAGAAGCCCTCGATGAAATAACGTGATTAGTTTCACCTCAGGCCATCCAGTTTCCACTATCAACCTATTAAAGGTTGCGATGTAGGATAGAAGGTCCTGGTTACCCTGTCGTAGGGACAAAAGTTCATTATCCAAGGCCTGTCCTTGGGAGTGCCGGGCAAATAGTCTTTCCATGCTCGTTTGAAAGCCCTGAAAATCCCGAAGAATTGGGTCATCCTGAGTAACTAGTGGAATTGACCAATCAGCTGCACTGCCGCTGAGATATGACAATACAAAGGCTACCTTGGCTTGATCGTTTGGGAAGGCTCCAGGTCTGCATAAAAAGTGCAAGCGGCATTGGTTCATAAACACGGCGAACCTTTTGGGATCTCCGGCAAAGCGTTCGGGTGGAGCTAATGGAATATTTCCTGGTAGGTTTATTTGCACAGGGTTACTCGATAACCAGGAGCTGGATTTCCCCCGGAACCAGGTAGGGGTGCTTGTCCAGCCTGGCTTTGCAATAGTTGCCTAGCAAGGTCATCAGTTCGCTCCTTTGACAAAATCAGTTCTCTCCTAAGGGCATTGGTTTCTTGACGGGCGGAATGCACTTCAGCCCTCAGTTCTCCTAGTAATTGGGCCAATTGGTCAGTCTCTGAGGTATCCATAACGCCCGGGTGGGAATTTGTGGGTAGGCTTTGCGTTCTGTTATGCTCACTTGGCCCCCACAGAGGTGTCGATCGGAACTGGACAGCTGCGGTCTCCACCAATGTGACGCGTAAGGCCGAGATGACGGACTGGCCTGGCCCACCTAGCTTCGTTTGCATGGCCCGTAGGAATATTGTTCTGCAAATGGAGAAAAGGAATTAACCACCCGTGGAGTTGAGCGTAAATCCCCCTACCCCCGCTGTTCTCCCCCACAAATCAACTTTGATGTCCCCTCTTATAGTCTCACCTGATGGTTTGAAAAGATGAGCTCTCCATCCTGCTTTGAGCGCAGGGGCGCGTTGATAACCAGTTGCTTCACTGGCTCGAAGGAATTGGTGAGTTCCAGGACAATATTGACTCCGATTTTCCCGGCAAGATGCCGTAAGTATGTAGTTCCTTAAGAGTTCAAATGCCTGACTTTCACTCTTGTCCGATTCCTTGCAGGTTGCAGCTTGACCCTACTGAAGAGTTCCTCGTGGCAACCGGTAATGTTCTGGTAAGTATTTGTATTATCCAACACAGTTCGATAAAATAATGTCCATATGTAACCTGTTGCTTTCTCCCTTATTCAGGCGCTGAGAGAAAGTATGAAGTCTCGGGGAATAATGCCTCCGGCGGTAAAATCAGGTAAGTCCTTTGTGGTGAGGAGGGTTCCCCTTGTTAGTCCCTTGTTTCACCTTGCTGTCCTTTTGTTTCCCCTTAGGGGCCAGTTTTCGGCTAGGATGCAGTGGAAGCTGCGCCGACCCGTGAAGAAGAATAGTACCCCCGGTAGTAAAATCAGGTAAGTCTATGGGCGGTATTCCTCTGTGTATTCCCTTGGCTCACCTTGCTGTTCTTGTCTTCTCCTTAGGTGCCGGAGTGCGGCAGGAACATGCAGGAGGATGCGGTGAAATGTGAAGATGCTGAGAAGGCCAGTGAGCTCAGTGCGGCGCTGCAGCAGGCGAGGTGACACGTATAAAATAACTTCTTTCTTCCAGATCGAAGGCGCGATGGATCGGGAATTCAGGTAAGGATCAAAGGTATTGCTCTTGTTCTAACCTTTTCTCCTTCTTTCTCCCTTTTTCTAGGAGCTCCAAACTCGAGGCGGGCGTGGCAGAAGACTGGATGCAGACTTGCATGCACAGTGAGCGTTACCCTACTGGATGTAGAATAACGCGAAGCGTGTGCTGCTCTTCGGGTGTGGTTTAAATAGCCTCCAAAGTAGTCCCAGGTAAGTATTCCTCCCCAGCCCCACCCGAGTAAAAAAAATAGTCCCTAGGTAAAATAGTCCCTTCCAAGTCTTGTTTGGCTTGGAGCTCTTGCAGCATGGTCTGCATCAGGTAAGTTTGCAGCATGGTCTGCATCAGGTAAGTTTTAATCTATGAGCCTGGCGCATATGGCGCCACGACTGACTCTCCATATGAGCCTGGAGCCATAGGCACCAGAACTGCGCCCAAATAGCCCCTAGTGGGGGTGGTTGGGCTTGCTTGGGGTAACTTGATGCCTGCTTCTGGGGTTGCTGGACTTGTTCTGGGTCCCCGGGGGTAGGCATCATGACAATTTTGCCCCCATTGCGACCCTCTTCACTTGGGAGTAGTATGTTTCATTAAACAGAAAGACATTGTGAATCTCAGAAACTCTTTCAGCATCTCAATATGGAGTGTATAAGATGCTGAGTGGTCTTGAAAGATAAAATCAATTGTTTTAAGAGTCAAATCACGGTTGATGGAAGTATATAATGCTGTAACATCCATGGTGTCCAAAAGAAAATCCTCCCTCCAAACTAAATTGGATAGCATGTGTAGAATGTGGGTGCTATCCCTGATGTAAGTAGGCATCAATACAACATGTTCTTTGAGTATGTTGTCTATATATTGGGATATGCCCTCCTTCACCCAACCTATTCCGCTCATTATTGGTTGGACATCTGGTAACCCTTCATATTCTTTGTGTATTTACGGGCGAAAGTACATCATAGGCATAATAGGATGTTTAATTTTTAAGATATATTCTTTCATCATCCATGAAGGCTCCCTTATTATGCCAGTGATCCACCAACTGATACAGTTATTCGGTGATAGTCTTAAACGGGTTACCAGGTAAGATCTTATAGCACCCTGGGGTTTTCAAATGCGAATTACCCATATCAACATAGTCTTTAGTGTTTAACAAAACAACATTTCCACCTTTATCAGCTTTGTGTATCACTATGTTATTATCACATCTTAGGTTCTTCAAAGCCTCGTGTTCTTTTCTTGTGAGATTATCATGATATTTCTTATGATGTTCATAGTTTTTGCTATCAAGATGTTTATGAATATCGCTGATAACAGCTTGCTGAAAGGTTTCTATGATGTTTTCATTAGCCAACTGCGGTGTAAACCTAGACTTACTTTTTAATTCTGGAATTGGTAGAAATTGAGGCTGAACTCCTAGATCCTGCCTTGTGTCACTGATGAGTAAATCTGTTTCAGCAGATAAGGACATGAGCATATGTATATTTTCTATATCCTTTATTGAGTGCTCACTCGGAGGATCTAGTATTTCACGTGGTGTATATTGTTATGTTTGAGTGGCAAAATATTTCTTGAGCTTCAATTTATGAGTGAACTTGAAAAGATCTATCTGGAAGTCCACATAATCAGCTTCTGTAGTTGGTGCAAGTGACAAACCTTTATTCAATCATTTTTCTTCTACTGGTGTCAACATTTTGTCTGATAATTTCACAACCAAACTTCTTGGTTCTAGATCCCCAATTGCCTCCTCGACCCTGCTCTTGTTAATATGCATGTCAAAGGTCTGTTTACATTTTGATTTCCCTCTGTTGCCCCTACCCCTCCTGCCCCTGGGCCATCGTTCCATGTTTGCATATTTGGGACTTGTGGTTCTTGAAATCTGACCTGTTTGCCCCCTTGTTGCGTTCCTTTCTTGTACCTTTTGATTTGCTCTAAAAAAAATCCTGGATTTTCTATTGGTGGATTCTCTCCAGTCTTATCTGTTGTATGTATTCCCTCCCCATCTGAGTCTACATCTGAACTGCCTGCTGAAGTATTAGGCGTTGTCTCTCTGCACTTCCTTGTATAGTCATCAAATGTAGTCTTGAATGTGTAAACATGATCATCACTGTAGTCTTTATCATCCCTAAAATATTTGCAAAATTTTCGTAATTTGACCTCATCCTGGTACGCCCCCAAGATCAAGTACATCTTACTGTAATTTCTATCTTTAGTTTCCTGTGGATTAGACATGTTTTTAATTTCATCCTTGAGTGAATCTATAGCTACTTGTGTACGGGAGTGTTCCCTCTTAGAATGTTCAATTAATAGTTTAATCATGTTAGTGGAACTTTGTTCCAGATTTGTTTCCCATTTGTTGGCCAAATCAAGGTTTTCTTGTTTGTCGAAATTGGGAAAAATTTAAATCCTCAAACCTCTTGGTATTTTCTTGCTTTCCAGATAATTTGTAAGAGATGCTTTTTCCCTAAATCTATTTATCTCTTTTTTGGATAACCTTTCTAATCTAATGAATTTCTGACTTAAATTTTCTGTAGTATTGAATGTGCTCTTGAATGGATTCAAAGTGCTTCCTCTTGGGGCAAACAGGGCAGTGATCTCCTCCTCCCTGTTTTTTAAATAGTCTGCCATAGTTTGCTTAAGATAACGAGACAGCAGAACCCTATGTTGCTACAATTAGATACAAAAACTAGAGTAAAGGGAATAACAGTTAGGTGTGTGCTAGTCCCTTCAACCTATACTATATGGTCGTGTGCTGCAGATACAACATGCATAGCCCCCCCTAAAGGCATGCCTCCTGTACAGAAAAATCAGAAACATGTTTCTGTACTGTGCAAAGACCCTGTATTTAAACTTTCAAAGTTAAATATCGGAAGTTCTTTGAGAGTATATCACTTCAGGATAATCTTTGTTTCCAATGTTATTGTTTTATTGGTACAGCCGACACGTGTTTCAACCCATCGCTCGTTCTCAAGGCTAATACATTATCAACAAATTCCCACATACAAAACAATGATTGAAATCATACAAAGTGCAGGAATATCAGAGGTTTCACAATTTCCAAACCAAGTGCATACACAAACACATTTACATACCAATGTTGTCAGTCCATAGCAGGAATGATGAGCGGACATAGGGGAATAACAAAATACAGTAAGATTAAAATTTAACTATTATGAATTTGTTTGTAAAAAGTATGATATACTTGTACATATGTGATATGAAGATGATGACATCTTAAACATATTCACCATCCACTCTGCCTGTTCCATCCATTCTGCTTGTTCCATCCACTCCTTCAGTTCAGTCTACTGTGTCTGTTTCATCTGCTGCATCTGTTCCACCCACTTGATTCAATCCATCTGTTCTATTCTGTAAACTACTCATCCTTTTCATTTGTTTATTTTACTCGTTCACCATATCCGTTCCATCAACTCCATCCGTTCCATCAAATCCATCCGTTCCATGCGTTCCATCCACTCCTTCCGTTCCCATCCACTCCTTCCTTTCCCATCCACTCCTTCTGTTTTATCCACTCCTTCCGTTCTATCCACTTTCTGTTCTATCCACTCCCTCCCTTCTATCCACTCTGTCAGTTCCATGCACCTCGTCCGTTCTACCCTCCTCCACTGTTCCATCCACCTCATCAGTTCCATCCACCTCATCCGGTCTGTCCGCTTCATCCGTTCTGTCCGCTTCAATCATTCAATCCACTTCATTCGTTCCATCCACTTCATCCAATCATCCACTTCATCCGTTCCATCCACCTCATCCGTTCCATCTGTTCTGTCCGTTCCGCCCGCTTCATTCATTCTATTCACTTCGTCTGATCATCCACTTCATCCAATCATCCACTTCATCCGTTCCAATCGTTCAATCCGCTTCATTCGTTCAATCAACTTCATTCGTTCCATCCATTTAATCCAATCATCCACTTCATCCAGTCATCCGCTTCATCCAATCATCCGCTTCATCCAATCATCCACTTCATCTGTTCCATCAACTTCATCCATTCCATCCACCTCATCCGTTCCATCCACCTCATCCGTTCCATCCACCTCATCCGTTCCATCCACCTCATCCGTTCCATTCACCTCATCCGTTCCATCTGTTCCGTCTGCTTCATTCGTTCTATCCACTTCGTCCGATCATCTACTTCATCTAATTATCCACTTTATCCAATCATCCACTTCATCTGTTCATCCGCTTCATTCGTTCCATCCATTTCATCCGATCATCCGCTTCATCCAATCATCCGCTTCATCCAATCATCCGCTTCATCCAATCATCCGCTTCATCCAATCATCCGCTTCATCCAATCATCCGCTTCATTCAATCATCCGCTTCGTCCAATCATCAGCTTCGTCCAATCATCCACCTCATCTGTTTCATCCACTTCATCTGTTTCATCCACCTCATCCGTTCCATCCACCTCATCCGTTCCATCCACCTCATCCGTTCCATCCACCTCATCCGTTCCATCCACCTCATCCGTTCCATCCACCTCATCCGTTCCATCCGTTCCGTCCGCTTCATTCGTTCTATCCACTTCGTCCGATCATCCACTTCATCTAATCATCCACTTCATCCAATCATCCACTTTATCTCATCCGTTCCATCCACTTCATCTGTTCCATCTAGTTCATCTGTTCTATCCACTCCTTCCCTTCCATCCACTCTGTCCATTCCATGCACCTCGTCCATTCTATCCTCCTCCACCGTTCCATCCACCTCATCAGTTCCATCCACCTCATCCGTTCCATCCGTTTCATCCGTTCTGTCCGCTTCAGTCATTCAATCCACTTCATTCGTTCCATCCACTTCATCCAATCATCCACTTCATCTGTTCATCCACTTCATCCGTTCCATCCACCTCATCCGTTCCGTCCGCTTCATTTGTTCTATTCACTTTGCCCGATCATCCACTTCATTTAATCATCCACTTCATCTGTTCATCTACTTCATCCATTCCAATCGTTCAATCTGCTTCATTCGTTCCATCCATTTAATCCGATCATCCACTTCATCCAGTCATCCGCTTCATCCAATCATCCGCTTCATCCAATCATCCACTTCATCTGTTCCATCAACTTCATCCGTTCCATCCACCTCATCCGTTCCATCCACCTCATCCGTTCCATCCACCTCATCCGTTCCATCCACCTCATCCGTTCCATCCACCTCATCCGTTCCATCTGTTCCGTCCGCTTCATTCGTTCTGTCCACTTCGTCCGATCATCTACTTCATCTAATTATCCACTTTATCCAATCATCCACTTCATCTGTTCATCCGCTTCATTCGTTCCATTCATTTCATCCGATTATACGCTTCATCCAATCATCCGCTTCATCCAAGCATCCACTTCATTCAATCATCCGCTTCATCCAATCATCTGCTTCATCCAATGTTAGGCAGAAACCTGTGCAGTTCCCTTAGGGACCACTGCAAAAGATTTAAGACTACAGGTGATAGGAGTAAACCCACTTGGTAGCAGTCTGCACCACCCAGATTTACCTGGTAGCTGTGGCTGAGCAGTCAGACTTCCCTCAAGTAGAGTTAGGCAGTATGCAATGTATACACAATAGGCACTTAGATACAATAATACAAGCAAACACTGACCAGAGCTTTGGTATCAAAGTATATAATTATTTATTTAAAAACACACAGTTGAAACACTCCAGCACTCTTATTGTAAAATATTCTAAACACAGTTACTATTGTAATATATACACCCCTTTTTCCTTATCAGATAAGTCACAGTAAAACACCACTTATTTTCACACAGAGGTGAGCGCTTAACTAGATTGCACTCCAATAGGTTTGTGAGAAAGGGAGGAAAAAAGACAGAATATGGAAAGGTACACCACTCTAAGATTCAGGAACACTGTTAGCAAGGCAGAAGAGCAAAAGTCACTGGTGAGCCAAAGTCCAAAGGCTGGGCCCACTCTTAGAGAGAGCAGAGCACAAATGCGCCCAAGATCACACAGTTACACTAGGCTTAGAAAGTCTTGCAGAGGGTTCAAAAAGAATTTAGAGAGGCTTTAGGAAAGTTTAGCCAGGGTGTCCCAGACTAACCCAGGTTCGAAAGCCGGGGGCTAAATCTACCCCGTACAGTCGGTAGCAAGGGAAGCCAGGCGGGACATGGTACCTTAAGTGGAAAGGAGCCTCCAGCGGTGGCAGTTGTTCCTGGTAGTGGGTGCAAGTTGCGTCGTCGTCCAGGGGAAGAGAAGATCTCGACTTGGAGGAAAGATGAAGGTCGTTGCACTACCAGGGAAGAAACCAGCCGCAGAGTTTTCCGGTTAAAGGTGGTACCTTTGTTTCGCGGTTGTGGTAAAACGTGGTATCCCGGTTGCCGGGGTGCTTGGCACGGGCAAGACAGCCACGAGGTACGTCGGGAAAGCAAAAAGACGGTGAAACAGGTTATCCCCACCAGTCAAAGGAAGAAGACTCTCCGGCGGGAGATCTCCTCTGTCTTTGGGAAAAGTGGTGAGGCAGTCCAGCAGGGCTCCACCGGTGGTGGTGTCGTGGCAGGTCGGCTCAGCTTCTCCCTCGTCGGATACTTATGTCCTGTGGCGACTTCTGAAGTTCCAGTCCCCAAAGCCCTGCTTTTATGCAGCAAACCCCCATTCACTCAGCCTAGCTGTCACTCAAACATGCTAAGTGGTGAGCCGGCCAGCTCACCACTTGGGCCAATCAGGATGGAGTGCGACTTGAGTTGCCTAGGCAACTCAGTCCAGGGTGCCTACATTTCCCTCCACCCCTCCTAAGTACCCCAGACAGAGTGGCACCACTTTGCAGGGCTTCTGTGGAGAAGCCTGCCAAAAAGTGGAACAAAGGGCTCGACTTGGGTTGGAGTCACAGAAGAGAACACAAACGCCATTTTAGAATCAAATTTTGGCAAAAAATACCAACCGGATAATTAATATTAATTAAATAAACCGGCGGTATATTCGAGGCTACCGTAAATAATTAAATAAAGGTAGTAGCCTAAAACAATGGGAAATCCCATGGGAAAATATTCGCGGTAGAATATAAAAAGTAGTATCCACTGCCACCAGCCAAAACTCGATCAGGGGTGAGGGAGACGTGCCCCCTCGACTAACAGACCCCAGAGCAATTGAATTGCCCCAGCCAGTACGTCCACAATATGATGGTTTGTACTGGTTCTGTTCAGAATTTAAGACTAGTAAAGTCAATGGTGACTTTACATGCCCTGGGAGACAGTAGTCAGTCCCAGGGTATGGAGTCTATACTGGGGGGTCACTATGACACCCCTGTGTCACTGCACTGAGGGTGCTGTGTAACACACATCACAAAAACACATGAAGCCCTATGGAGTAAAAGACCCCATAGCCCATTAAACACATCTAGACTGAAAGAAACACACTGAAATCATGCCCAAGAGTGAGGGTAAAAGAGTCTCACTCTTGGCAGGAGAAAGAAATAAACCCCAAAAATCCAGCAAAGCTGCTGGGGGACTCACTAGGTTAGGAAATTCAACCTAAACAGAGAATTCTCCCTAACATCCAATCATCCTCTTCATCCAATCATCCACTTCATCTGTTCCATCCACTTCATCTGTTCCATCCACCTCATCTGTTCCATCCACCTGATCCGTTCCATCCCTTCCATCTGCTTCATTCATTCTATCCACTTCGTCCGATCATCTACTTCATCTAATCCTCCACTTCATCTGTTCATTCTCTTCATTAGTTCCATCCATTTCATCCGATCATCCGCTTCATCCAATCATCTGCTTCATCCAATCATCCGCTTCATTCAATCATCCACTTCATCCAATCATCCGCTTCATCCAATCATCCACTTCATCCGTTCCATTCACTTCATCCGTTCCATCCACCTCATCCGTTCCATCCGTTCCGTCCGCTTCATTCGTTCTATCTACTTCGTCCGATCATCCACTTCATCTAAACATCCACTGCATCCAATCACCCACTTCATCTCATCCGTTCCATCCACCTCATCTGTTCATCCACTTCATCCGTTCCATCCACTTCATCCGTTCCATCCGTTCATCCACTTCATCCGTTCCATCTTCTTCATCCGTTCCATCTACTTCATCCATTCCATCTACTTCATCCGTTCCATCCACTCCATTCGTTCCATTCACTTCATTTGTTCCATCCACTTCGTCTGTTCCATCCACTTCATCTGTTCCATCCATTTCACCTGTTCCATCCATTTCACCTGTTCCATCCATTTCACCTGTTCCATCCATTTCACCCATTTCATCCGTTTTATCTGCTTCATCCGTTTCATCCATATCGTCTACTTCATCCGTTTCATCCACTTCATATGTTTCATCCACTTCATCCGTTCTACTAGGTTTATCCGATCAGTCTCTACGCTGGATTGTTATTTTTGATTCAACAACCTTGGTTTCTGTTTATTGTGGTTGTTTGTTTTGTTTGTGCTAAGAGTCGATTTTAAGGGAAGAGCCACATTTTCAATAATTTGAGGAAAGACATGAGGTCTTCGGTGAGTCGGATGTGGGGTGGAAGTGAGTTCCACAGAGTGGGGGCCAAGGCTGAGAATGATGATCCACCTAACTTGACTGAGTTGGTGTTTGGTATCACTTGGAGGTGGGTAGAGCTTGATCTTAGAGTGCGCAATGGATGGTAGGGTTTTAGCTTGTCATTAAGGTATTGCGGTCCGGTTTTGTGCATTGCTCGGTACGAGATGCATAAGGTTTTGAAGGTCACCCTTTGCCCAACCAGGAGCCAGTGGAGAGTTTTGAGCGCTGGGGAAGTGTGGTCTTTTGGGCCAAGTGCTAGTAGTAGTTTGTAGTCATGTGGTATGCTTGGATTCCGAGGTAGAGGGAGTTAGGATAGTCCAGTCTTTACATTACAATTGATTGGACCGAGTCTGTTGGGAAAGGAGAGGTATGGAAAAATACGCCTACGAATTTTGAGGTGGTAGTGGCAGAACATAGAGACGTTGTTGACTTGGTGCGATAGGGTTAGGTCAGCATCCAAGGTTTTTTACTGAGGTAGAGGTTGTCGGGGGATTGCTCATGGATGATGGCCAGGGTAGAGGGTGAGGAAGAATTTCGGTGTTGCCACACACCATGATTTCAGTTTTTGTGGGGTTTAAAAGGAGGTGGTTTGTAGTCATCCAGTGATCAATGTCAAGTAGGCAGGCTGTTAGGTCGGACTGGCAGTTGGGTTTTGAGTTAGTGAGTTTTAGGATTAGTTGGATGTCGTCTGCGTAGTTGTAGCACAGGATATTGTGCGAGCGGATTATTCGGGGGAGGGTTGACATGTAGAGGATGAACAGGAGGGCTGATAGGCACGCTCCTTGTGGAACTCCGGTATTGACTGGACGGGCGGTGGAGACAAAGGAGGAGAGGAGGGTTATTTGTTAAAATTTGGTTATTTGTTATTTGTTATTTTTTAACATACTCCATTGCCCTATCCTCGGAAGCAAATAGCGGAGTACTTTGAAATTCCACGTTGTATTCTCTCGGTTCACATTGTGTCACCTCTGCGCTATTAAATAAAATTATTAATTGTAATAAAGATAGGCTACTGAGACACAATTCTATTTTTATGTTTTGCAAACAGGTACATGCTGCCATTCTGCGATTGTCATCTATTCCAGACCCCAACCGATGGATTCCTCAACCGCCAGCTGCAGCTACATGTCAATCACTGGATTCATTTGACTCTTTTTTTGGATGATAGACAAGGGCCAATATGCCCTTATGCTGTACCAGCGATTAGGAGAAACATAACAACCTTTACGGTGGTCTAGTGCCAAGTTGATGCACCAGCCCTGCAATTCACCGTGCGACCAAAGTGCTTCATTTACCCAAAACGAACATCCTGTGCACCAAAAAGGAACAGCGCGTGACTCACGATAAACATTTGCGGATCGAGAGCAAAGAAAAAAAGTTCCATTTTGATTGAATATGTCAGACACTGAATGTTCTCGAAACATTTAATGAGAAATAAATGTACTTTACCAATTGTACAGTCTTATCTGTTTCCTTTTAAAGTACAGTTTCATATTCCGAATTCTGACGCGCTGTGTTGTGAGACGATGGGCCTCATTACGAGTCCGGCGGCAACCAGCCGGTTTTTCCGGCTCGGTTACCGCCGAACTTGTATTACCATTCCACCTCCGTGACTCAGGGAATTTCCAGGGCATTACAACCCTGGTGTCCCGGGAATTCCGGAGGCGGAATTCGGTAAATCCCCATTCCCATTGAGTCCTATAGGACTCAATGGGAATGGGGAAGTGGAAACACCGGCACCTGGCGGAAACGCCACCTCCCGCCTGCAGGACTCGAGATCGGGCGGTCCGGAATTAAACTGTTATTTCCGGACCGCCCGACCCATAATGAGGCCCAATGTGTGTTGTTTTCTGGGTTCTGCGTAAAGTCGTGGAGGTGACGACTGGGCACGTTTGGCTATGCTGCCCAGTAACGTCACGGAGAGAGGCAGAGAATATCAATGATTTGGTGATGTCAGGCTCAGGGGCGGGGGATATGATTTAGTGCCGCAAGGGCAGTTCACCCAGGGCAATGCGGCAAGGAATTAGATCATCACAAGATGGCCGACGTTGCTGCCTGATTTCACTTGTGTTCAAGAGACGAAAACTCTGGTAAGGTGCATAGGAAATGTTTGTACGATCGATCGATTTATGGTTAAAAACACATGGCCGAACCATAAGGACAATAATATTTCTGACGGCACCATTCCTTTAAAGAAGGATGCTATCCACTTGAGAGCGTTTCCACGGATTCCTAGGGAGTGGAGGCGGTCGAGGAGGATCGAGTGGTTGATTGCATCAAAGGCAGCAGATAAGTCAAGAAGGATTAGTGCAGCGCATCCCGCAGAGTCTGCAGTGTTTTTAAGGTCATCCCAGATTGAGGTCAGGGTGGTTTCGGTTCCGTGTCGGGGTCTAGGAGATTGTTGGCTTCGACAAAGGCGTTTAGTTTGGAGTAAGCGGTTCGATCGATGAGTTTAGCAAGGAACATGGTGTTTGAGATGGGGAGGTCGTTTTTCGGGTCGAGGCACGATTTTTTTTAGGAGGGGTTTGACGTGAGCAGTTTTGAATGCATCGGGAAAAATTCCCAAGGAGGGGGACTCATTTATGATGGTTCTCACGTATTCTCCTGTGCAGGTGGATGCGAATATTTCTTTGAGGGTTGAGCCTGGGCAGGGGTCTTGCGGAAAGCCGGATGGTTCCCGGGCGGAGAGAAGTTTGGTAAATTGGTCAGTTGATATCGGTGTGAACGAGTCGAAAGTCGGGTAGGTTGTAGTTGCGGGCGGTGGGTTAGCAGGTGGGGTGGGTGGATTGTGCAGAGGGTGCAGGAGGGCTAGTTTGTTGGTTAGGGAGTTTGTTCTTTCAAGAGCCGTGGTGTAGAAGTGGAGAGAGAATGAATCACAGAGTGATTGAGAGGGGGTTTATAGGGTGGTGGTACATGATGGTTTGGTGAATTCAGAGATGATTTTGTTGAGTTCTTTGCTGGGGTTTCTACAGTTGAGGATTCAAGAGTTATAATGGGCTTTTTTTGCTTTCCGGATTTCGGCTTTGTAGCAGCGGTGGAGCTGAGCTAGGGTGGAATGCTGGAAGGGACAATGAAGTGATTGGACCAGATGACAGGTGGGGGACATAATTGTCCTTATGGTGGGGGATTCAGATGTATCTGGTTGTGGGAGCTGAAGATGGCATCAAGGGCGTGTCCATTGCAATGAGTTGGCCCATTTACGTGGGTACGGAAGTTAATCGCGTCTAGGCAGTGAACCAGAGAGTGGGTCATTGGGTTGGTCGGGATGTCAAGCCAGATATTGAAATCTCCTAGAAGAGTGAGGGTGGGATGGTTTAATTGGATGGTGGCTATCGAATCGCAGAGGTTGCTTGAGAATTGTCTGTTGTAGCCAGGAGGTCTGTAGATGATTAGGAAGCTGTGGGAGAACTTTGGGGGGAAGGCTAGTTTGACTAGAAGCAATTCGCAGGAAGGGATGGTTGGCTGGCTGTCAGAGATTGCAGCGGAGAAGTGTGACTTGAAGGCGATTGCTACTCCTCCTCCTCTATAGGGTCGGTTAAGTGGGACGAGGGAGTAGTCTGGGGGGAGGTCTCATTGCCGATAGGGACAAAGTCGTCGGAGAACCAGGTTTCTGTGATAAAGACTAGGTCTGGTTTGTCAGAGGTGAGAAGGTCAAAGATGCTGTGTTTGTTTGTTGGTACAGATCGCGCATTAAAAAGGATACATTTTACTTTGGAACAGGAGGATGATGTGGGGTTTGCAGAGGTGGAGGTTGGGAGTGGTGGGGGAGTGGGTCAGAGGGGTGGTGGGAGGGTGGGTGGAGGGGGTGAGGGGGGGAGTGGAAACTGGGTGGTGAGGGGGGTGGTTGGTGGTCGATGGGAAGAGTAGGCGAGCGGTCGAAGTGGTGGTTGTGTGGGGGTTGGGTTGAACGGGTGTGTGAGGTTGGTTGGATTGGGTCAGGTGATTCAAAAATTGGGTGTGTGGGGTAGGGAGTTCCAGTTGTGCTTGGTGAGAAGTCAAGGGAGAGGGGTTTGAGGTAGGGTGAGGAAGGGGGGAGGGTGGTGGTTATCATCGAGAATGGGAGATTGAAGTGGTGGGTCGAGACAGGCATGGCGAGGAGTAATGAGAGATTGAGTGAGACCAGGTGCGTTTCCTTTTCAGGGTTTTTTTGCAGTTGGAGTGTGAGAGAGGATCGGGGGGTCGGAGGGTAAAAGACATGTGGCTACTGTTCTTGCCAGGGCGAGACATGCAGTTTTTAGAGAGGGGAAGGAGTGGGATCGGGGGACGATGTTTAGGGGAGTTGATAAGAGGAAGCAGGAGGGGGTGGTGGCGTGGCTGGGTGTGCCTTGAAGGCAGGGCGGGCTGTTTGATGGGGGGGGTTCGGGTGGGGGCATGATGATGATGGTGGGTGGAGGGAGGGGATGGGGTGAGCAGGCGTCTTAGGATGGTCGGCTCGCCATCAGGCTCCTCTAGCTTGGTGTTTGGATAGGGGTTGGGTTGTGGGCTCGGTGGACAGCGAGTGGGCTGAGAATGTGGTGGTGGGTTGGCTGGTTTGGGATGGGTTGGTTCTTCTGTCTTGGGAGTTCGGTTGGGAGTGGGCTGGGGATGTGGTGGAGGGAGGGATGGTTTGGGGGGGGGAAGTGGGGCGGGGGAAGGGAGGCAGGCGTGAGTGTGTCTCTTTCGGCGGACCATGGTGGGTCGGGTGGACTCATGGCGTGGCTAGGATAGAACTATGCTATGGTTGGCGTTGGATGCTTTTGTTCACAGTTTCAAGTTCAACTATACCACAGCATGATTATTCACACTTTCTAAGTTCAACTATACCACAGGATGATATTGTTCACACCTTCTAAGTTCAGTTATGTCACAGTTAGGGACACATTCTAAGTTCAACTATACCATCGGATGATATTATTCACACTTTCTTAGTTCAGTTATACCACAGTTGGGGACACATTCTAAGGTCAACTATACCACAGGATGATTATGCACACTTTCTTAGTTCATCTATACCATACAATGATATTATTCACATCACCTTCTAAGTTCAGTTATACCACCGTTAGGGACACATTCTAAGTTCAACTATAACACAGGATGATATTATTCACACTTTCTAAGTTTGCCCATGTCCGAGTTAGGGACAACTTTCTAAGTTTAAGTGTGCTACAGGATGGTATTGTTCACACCTTCTAAGATCGATTATACCATACGGTGAGATTATTCACATTTTCCAAGTTCAACAATACCATAGGATGATCCTATCACACTTTCTAGGTTGAGTTATACCACAGTTAGTGACACCTTCTAGGTTCAGCAGGACCACAGGAAGATATTATTTACACAGTAATATTCAACACTTTCTATATTCAACTAAAGCACAGTTATGCTATTAGGCACACTTTCTATATTCAACTAAACCACAGTTATGCTATTAGGCACACTTTCTATATTCAACACTTTCTATATTCAACTAGGCCACGGTTATGCTATCAGGTACACTTTCTATATTCAGCTAAATCACAGTTTTGCTCTCAGGGACACTTTCTATATTCAACTAAACTATAGTTATGCTACTAGGCACACTTTCTATATTCAACAGTTTATATATTCAACCAAGGCACCATTATGGTTTTAGGCACACTTTCTATATTCAATTAAACCACAGTTATGCTATTAGGCACTTTCTATATTCAACACTTTTTATATTCAACTAAGCCACCGTTATGCTATTAGGCACACTTTCTATATTCAACACTTTCTATTTTCAAGTAAACTACAGTTTTGCTATCAGGTACACTTTCTATATTCAGCTAAACCACAGTTTTGCTCTCAGGGACACTTTCTATATTCAACTAAACCATAGTTATGCTATTAGGCACACTTTCTATAGTCAACACTTTCTATATTCAACTAGACCGCAGTTTTGCTATCAGGCACACTTTCTATATTCAACACTTTCTATATTCAACTAAACCACAGTTTTGCTATTAGGCACACTTTCTATTCAACTAAACCACAGTATTGCTATTAGGCACACTTTCTATTCAACTAAACCACAGTATTGCTACTAGGCACACTTTCTATTCAACTAAACCACAGTTTTGCTATTAGGCACACTTTCTATATTCAACATTTTCTATTCAACTAAACCACACTTTTGCTATTAGGTACACATTCTATATTCAACACTTTCTATTCAACTAAACCACAGTATTGCTACTAGGCACACTTCTATTCAACTAAACCACAATTTTGCTATTAGGCACACTTTCTATTCAACTAAACCACAGTATTGCTATTAGGCACACTTTCTATTCAACTAAACCACAGTTTTGCTATTAGGCACACTTTCTATATTCAACATTTTCTATTCAACTAAACCACACTTTTGCTATTAGGTACACATTCTATATTCAACACTTTCTATTCAACTAAACCACACTTTTGCTATTAAGCACACTTTCTATATTCAGTTAAACCACAGTTATGCATTAGGCACACTTTCTATATTCAACGCTTTCTATATTCAACTAAACCACAGTTTTGCTATTAGGAACACTTTCTATTCAACTAAACCACAGTATTGCTATTAGGCACACTTTCTATTCAACTAAACCACACTTTTGCAATTCGGTACACGTTCTATATTAAACACTTTCTATTCAACTAAACCACACTTTTGCTATTAGGCACACTTTCTATATTCAACACTTTCTATTCAACTAAACCACCCTCTTGCTATTAGGCACACTTTCTATTCAACAAAACCACAGTATTGCTATTAAGCACACTTTCTATATTCAACACTTTCTGTTCAACTAAACCACGGTTGTGCTATTAGGCACACTTTCTATTCAACTAAACCACAGTATTGCTACTAGGCACACTTTCTATTCAACTAAACCACCGTTTTGCTATTAGGCACACTTTCTATTAAACTAAACCACAGTATTGCTATTAGGCACACTTTCTATTCAACTAAACCACACTTTTGCTATTAGGCACACTTTCTATATTCAACATTTTCTATTCAACTAAACCATACTTTTGCTATTAGGCACACTTTCTATATTCAGTTAAACCACAGTTATGCATTAGGCACACTTTCTATATTCAACACTTTCTATATACAACTAAACCACAGTTTTGCTATTAGGCACACTTTCTATTCAACTAAACCACAGTATTGCTATTAGGCACACTTTCCATTCAACTAAACCACAGTATTGCTATTAGGCACACTTTCTATTCAACTAAACCACAGTTTTGCTATTAGGCACACTTTCTATATTCAACATTTTCTATTCAACTAAACCACACTTTTGCTATTCGGAACACTTTCTATATTCAACACGTTCTATTCAACTAAACCACACTTTTGCTATTAGGCACACTTTCTGTATTCAACACTTTCTATTCAACTAAACCACCCTCTTGCTATTAGGCGCACTTTCTATTCAACTAAACCACAGTTCTGCTATTAGGCACACTTTCTATATTCAACACTTTCTATCCAACTAAACCACAGTTTTGCTATTAGGCACACTTTCTATATTCAACACGTTCTATTCAACTAAACCACAGTATTCCTATTAGGCACACTTTCTATATTCAACACTTTCTGTTCAACTAAATCACAGTTTTGCTATTAGGCACACTTTCTATTCAACTAAACCACAGTTCTGCTATTAGGCACACTTTCTATATTCAACACTTTCTATTCAACTAAACCACAGTTTTGCTATTAGGCACACTTTCTATATTCAACACTTTCTATTCAACTAAACCACACTTTTGCTATTAGGCACACATTCTATATTCAACACGTTCTATTCAACTAAACCACAGTTTTCCTATTCGGCACACTTTCTATATTCAACACTTTCTGTTCAACTAAATCACAGTTTTGCTATTAGGCACACTTTCTATTCAACTAAACCACAGTATTGCTATAAGGCACACTTTCCATTCAACTAAACCACAGTATTGCTATTAGGCACACTTTCTATTCAACTAAACCACAGTTTTGCTATTAGGCACACTTTCTATATTCAACATTTTCTAATCAACTAAACCACACTTTTGCTATTCGGTACACTTTCTATATTCAACACTTTCTATTCAACTAAACCACACTTTTGCTATTAGGCACACTTTCTATATTCAACACTTTCTATTCAACTAAACCACCCTCTTGCTATTAGGCACACTTTCTATTCAACTAAACCACAGTATTGCTATTAAACACCCTTTCTATATTCAACACTTTCTATTCAACTAAACCACAGTTTTGCTATTAGGCACACTTTCTATATTCAACATGTTCTATTCAACTAAACCACAGTATTCCTATTAGGCACACCTTCTATATTCAACACTTTCTGTTCAACTAAATCACAGTTTTGCTATTAGGCACACTTTCTATTCAACTAAACCACAGTTTTGCTATTAGGCACACTTTCTATATTCAACATGTTCTATTCAACTAAACCACAGTATTCCTATTAGGCACCCTTTCTATATTCAACACTTTCTATCCAACTAAACCACAGTTTTGCTATTAGGCACACTTTCTATATTCAACACGTTCTATTCAACTAAACCACAGTATTCCTATTAGGCACACTTTCTATATTCAACACTTTCTGTTCAACTAAATCACAGTTTTGCTATTAGGCACACTTTCTATTCAACTAAACCACAGTGCTGCTATTAGGCACACTTTCTATATTCAACACTTTCTATTCAACTAAACCACAGTTTTGCTATTAGGCACACTTTCTATATTCAACACTTTCTATTCAACTAAACCACACTTTTGCTATTAGGCACACATTCTATATTCAACACTTTCTGTTGAACTAAACCACAGTTTTGCTATTAGGCACACTTTCTATTCAACTAAACCACAGTTTTGCTATTAAGCACACTTTCTATATTCAACACTTTCTATTCAACTAAACCACAGTATTGCTGTTAGGCACACTTTCTATATTTAACACTTTATGTTCAACTAAACCACAGTTTTGCTATTAGGCACACTTTCTATTCAACTAAACCATATTTTTGCTATTAGGCACACTTTGTATATTCAACACTTTCTGTTCAACTAAACCACTGTTCTGCTATTAGGCACAATTTCTATATTCAACACTTTCTATTCAACTAAACCACCGTTTTGCTATTAGGCAGACTTTCTATATTCAACACTTTCTGTTCAACTAAACCACAGTTTTGCTATTAAGCACACTTTCTATATTCAACACTTTCTATTCAACTAAACCACAGTATTGCTGTTAGGCACACTTTCTATATTCAACACTTTCTGTTCAACTAAACCACAGTTTTGCTATTAGGCACACTTTCTATTCAACTAAACCACAGTTTTGCTATTAGGCACACTTTCTATATTCAACACTTTCTATTCAACTAAACCACATTTTTGCTATTAGGCACACTTTCTATTCAACTAAACCACAGTATTGCTATTAGGCACACTTTCTATTCATCTAAACCACAGTTTTGCTATTAGGCACACTTTCTATACAACTAAACCACAGTATTGCTATTAGGCACACTTTCTATATTCAACATTTTCTATTCAACTAAACCACACTTTTGCTATTAGGTACACTTTCTATATTCAACACTTTCTATTCGACTAAACCACACTTTTGCTATTAGGCACACTTTCTATATTCAGTTAAACCACACTTATGCATTAGGCACACTTTCTATATTCAACACTTTCTATATTCAACCAAACCACAGTTTTGCTATTAGGCACACTTTCTATTCAACTAAACCACAGTATTGCTATTAGGCACACTTTCTATTCAACTAAACCACAGTATTGCTATTAGGCACACTTTCTATTCAACTAAACCACAGTTTTGCTATTAGGCACACTTTCTATATTCAACATTTTCTATTCAACTAAACCACACTTTTGCTATTAGGTACATTTTCTATATTCAACACTTTCTATTCAACTAAACCACACTTTTGCTATTAGGCACACTTTCCATATTAAACACTCTCTATTCAACTAAACCACCCTTTTGCTATTAGGCACACTTTCTATTCAACTAAACCACAGTATTGCTATTAAGCACACTTTCTATATTCAACACTTTCTGTTCAACTAAACCACGGTTTTGCTATTAGGCACACTTTCTATTCAACTAAACAACAGTTTTGCTATTAGGCACACTTTCTATATTCAACACTTTCTATTCAACTAAACCACCGTTTTGCTATTAGGCACACTTTCTATGTTCAACACGTTCTATTCAACTAAACCACAGTATTCCTATTAGGCACACTTTCTATATTCAACATTTTCTGTTCAACTAAACCACAGATTTGATATTAGGCACACTTTCTATATTCAACACTTTCTATTCAACTAAACCACCGTTTTGCTATTAGGCGCACTTTCTATATTCAACACTTTCTGTTCAACTAAACCACAGTTTTGCTATTAGGCACACTTTCTATATTCAACACTTTCTATTCAACTAAACCACATCTTTGCTATTAGGCACACTTTCTATTCAACTAAACCACAGTATTGCTATTAGGCACACTTTCTATTCAACTAAACCACAGTATTGCTATTGGGCACACTTTCTATTCAGCTAAACCACAGTTTTGCTATTAGGCACACTTTCTATATTCAACACTTTCTATATTCAACTAGACCACAGTTTTGCTATTAGGCACACTTTCTATTCAACTAAACCACAGTATTGCTATTAGGCACACTTTCTATTCATCTAAACCACAGTTTTGCTATTAGGCACACTTTCTATTCAACTAAACCACAGTATTGCTATTAGGCACACTTTCTATATTCAACATTTTCTATTCAACTAAACCACACTTTTGCTATTAGGTACACTTTCTATATTCAACACTTTCTATTCGACTAAACCACACTTTTGCTATTAGGCACACTTTCTATATTCAGTTAAACCACAGTTATGCAGTAGGCACACTTTCTATATTCAACACTTTCTATATTCAACCAAACCACAGTTTTGCTATTAGGCACACTTTCTATTCAACTAAACCACAGTATTGCTATTAGGCACACTTTCTATTCAACTAAACCACAGTATTGCTATTAGGCCCACTTTCTATATTCAACACTTTCTATTCAACTAAACCACATTTTTGCTATTAGGCACACTTTCTATTCAACTAAACCACAGTATTGCTATTAGGCACACTTTCTATTCATCTAAACCACAGTTTTGCTATTAGGCACACTTTCTATACAACTAAACCACAGTATTGCTATTAGGCACACTTTCTATATTCGACATTTTCTATTCAACTAAACCACACTTTTGCTATTAGGTACACTTTCTATATTCAACACTTTCTATTCGACTAAACCACACTTTTGCTATTAGGCACACTTTCTATATTCAGTTAAACCACACTTATGCATTAGGCACACTTTCTATATTCAACACTTTCTACATTCAACCAAACCACAGTTTTGCTATTAGGCACACTTTCTATTCAACTAAACCACAGTATTGCTATTAGGCACACTTTCTATTCAACTAAACCACAGTATTGCTATTAGGCACACTTTCTATTCAACTATACCGCAGTTTTGCTATTAGGCACACTTTCTATATTCAACATTTTCTATTCAACTAAACCACACTTTTGCTATTAGGTACATTTTCTATATTCAACACTTTCTATTCAACTAAACCACACTTTTGCTATTAGGCACACTTTCCATATTAAACACTCTCTATTCAACTAAACCACCCTTTTGCTATTAGGCACACTTTCTATTCAACTAAACCACAGTATTGCTATTAAGCACACTTTCTATATTCAACACTTTCTGTTCAACTAAACCACGGTTTTGCTATTAGGCACACTTTCTATTCAACTAAACAACAGTTTTGCTATTAGGCACACTTTCTATATTCAACACTTTCTATTCAACTAAACCACCGTTTTGCTATTAGGCACACTTTCTATGTTCAACACGTTCTATTCAACTAAACCACAGTATTCCTATTAGGCACACTTTCTATATTCAACATTTTCTGTTCAACTAAACCACAGATTTGATATTAGGCACACTTTCTATATTCAACACTTTCTATTCAACTAAACCACCGTTTTGCTATTAGGCGCACTTTCTATATTCAACACTTTCTGTTCAACTAAACCACAGTTTTGCTATTAGGCACACTTTCTATATTCAACACTTTCTATTCAACTAAACCACATCTTTGCTATTAGGCACACTTTCTATTCAACTAAACCACAGTATTGCTATTAGGCACACTTTCTATTCAACTAAACCACAGTATTGCTATTGGGCACACTTTCTATTCAGCTAAACCACAGTTTTGCTATTAGGCACACTTTCTATATTCAACACTTTCTATATTCAACTAGACCACAGTTTTGCTATTAGGCACACTTTCTATTCAACTAAACCACAGTATTGCTATTAGGCACACTTTCTATTCATCTAAACCACAGTTTTGCTATTAGGCACACTTTCTATTCAACTAAACCACAGTATTGCTATTAGGCACACTTTCTATATTCAACATTTTCTATTCAACTAAACCACACTTTTGCTATTAGGTACACTTTCTATATTCAACACTTTCTATTCGACTAAACCACACTTTTGCTATTAGGCACACTTTCTATATTCAGTTAAACCACAGTTATGCATTAGGCACACTTTCTATATTCAACACTTTCTATATTCAACCAAACCACAGTTTTGCTATTAGGCACACTTTCTATTCAACTAAACCACAGTTTTGCTATTAGGCACACTTTCTATATTCAACATTTTCTATTCAACTAAACCACACTTTTGCTATTTGGTACATTTTCTATACTCAACACTTTCTATTCAACTAAACCACACTTTTGCTATTAGGCACACTTTCCATATTAAACACTCTCTATTCAACTAAACCACCCTTTTGCTATTAGCCACACTTTCTATTCAACTAAACCACAGTATTGCTATTAAGCACACTTTCTATATTCAACACTTTCTGTTCAACTAAACCACGGGTTTGCTATTAGGCACACTTTCTATTCAACTAAACAACAGTTTTGCTATTAGGCACACTTTCTATATTCAACACTTTCTATTCAACTAAACCACCGTTTTGCTATTAGGCACACTTTCTATATTCAACACGTTCTATTCAACTAAACCACAGTATTCCTATTAGGCACACTTTCTATATTCAACACTTTCTGTTCAACTAAACCACAGTTTTGATATTAGGCACACTTTCTATATTCAACACTTTCTATTCAACTAAACCACCGTTTTGCTATTAGGCGCACTTTCTATATTCAACACTTTCTGTTCAACTAAACCACAGTTTTGCTATTAGGCACACTTTCTATATTCAACACTTTCTATTCAACTAAACCACAGTTTTTCTATTAAGCACACTTTCTATATTCAACACTTTCTATTCAACTAAACCACAGTTTTGCTATTAAGCACACTTTCTATATTCAACACTTTCTATTCAACTAAGCCACAGTATTGCTGTTAGGCACACTTTCTATATTTAACACTTTATGTTCAACTAAACCACAGTTTTGCTATTAGGCACACTTTCTATTCAACTAAACCACATTTTTGCTATTACGCACACTTTCTATATTCAACACTTTCTGTTCAACTAAACCACTGTTCTGCTATTAGGCACACTTTCTATATTCAACACTTTCTATTCAACTAAACCAACATTTTGCTATTAGGCACACTTTCTATATTCAACACTTTCTGTTCAACTAAACCACAGTTTTGCTATTAAGCACACTTTCTATATTCAACACTTTCTATTCAACTAAACCACAGTATTGCTGTTAGGCACACTTTCTATATTTAACACTTTATGTTCAACTAAACCACAGTTTTGCTATTAGGCACACTTTCTATTCAACTAAACCACATTTTTGCTATTAGGCACACTTTGTATATTCAACACTTTCTGTTCAACTAAACCACTGTTCTGCTATTAGGCACAATTTCTATATTCAACACTTTCTATTCAACTAAACCACCGTTTTGCTATTAGGCACACTTTCTATATTCAACACTTTCTGTTCAACTAAACCACAGTTTTGCTATTAAGCACACTTTCTATATTCAACACTTTCTATTCAACTAAACCACAGTATTGCTGTTAGGCACACTTTCTATATTCAACACTTTCTGTTCAACTAAACCACAGTTTTGCTATTAGGCACACTTTCTATTCAACTAAACCACAGTTTTGCTATTAGGCACACTTTCCATATTCAACACTTTCTATTCAACTAAACCACATTTTTGCTATTAGGCACACTTTCTATTCAACTAAACCACAGTATTGCTATTAGGCACACTTTCTATTCATCTAAACCACAGTTTTGCTATTAGGCACACTTTCTATTCAACTAAACCACAGTATTGCTATTAGGCACACTTTCTATATTCAACATTTTCTATTCAACTAAACCACACTTTTGCTATTAGGTACACTTTCTATATTCAACACTTTCTATTCGACTAAACCACACTTTTGCTATTAGGCACACTTTCTATATTCAGTTAAACCACAGTTATGCATTAGGCACACTTTCTATATTCAACACTTTCTATATTCAACCAAACCACAGTTTTGCTATTAGGCACACTTTCTATTCAACTAAACCACAGTATTGCTATTAGGCACACTTTCTATTCAACTAAACCACAGTATTGCTATTAGGCACACTTTCTATTCAACTAAACCACAGTTTTGCTATTAGGCACACTTTCTATATTCAACATTTTCTATTCAACTAAACCACACTTTTGCTATTAGGTACATTTTCTATATTCAACACTTTCTATTCAACTAAACCACACTTTTGCTATTAGGCACACTTTCCATATTAAACACTCCCTATTCAACTAAACCACCCTTTTGCTATTAGGCACACTTTCTATTCAACTAAACCACAGTATTGCTATTAAGCACACTTTCTATATTCAACACTTTCTGTTCAACTAAACCACGGTTTTGCTATTAGGCACACTTTCTATTCAACTAAACAACAGTTTTGCTATTAGGCACACTTTCTATATTCAACACTTTCTATTCAACTAAACCACCGTTTTGCTATTAGGCACACTTTCTATATTCAACACGTTCTATTCAACTAAACCACAGTATTCCTATTAGGCACACGTTCTATATTCAACACTTTCTGTTCAACTAAACCACAGTTTTGATATTAGGCACACTTTCTATATTCAACACTTTCTATTCAACTAAACCACCGTTTTGCTATTAGGCGCACTTTCTATATTCAACACTTTCTGTTCAACTAAACCACAGTTTTGCTATTAGGCACACTTTCTATATTCAACAGTTTCTATTCAACTAAACCACAGTTTTGCTATTAGGCACACTTTCTATATTCAACACTTTCTATTCAACTAAACCACAGTTTTGCTATTAAGCACACTTTCTATATTCAACACTTTCTATTCAACTAAGCCACAGTGTTGCTGTTAGGCACACTTTCTATATTTAACACTTTATGTTCAACTAAACCACAGTTTTGCTATTAGGCACACTTTCTATTCAACTAAACCACATTTTTGCTATTAGGCACAGTTTCTATATTCAACACTTTCTGTTCAACTAAACCACTGTTCTGCTATTAGGCACAGTTTCTATATTCAACACTTTCTATTCAACTAAACCAACATTTTGCTATTAGGCACACTTTCTATATTCAACACTTTCTGTTCAACTAAACCACAGTTTTGCTATTAAGCACATTTTCTATATTCAACACTTTCTATTCAACTAAACCACAGTATTGCTGTTAGGCACACTTTCTATATTTAACACTTTATGTTCAACTAAACCACAGTTTTGCTATTAGGCACACTTTCTATTCAACTAAACCACATTTTTGCTATTAGGCACACTTTGTATATTCAACACTTTCTGTTCAACTAAACCACTGTTCTGCTATTAGGCACAATTTCTATATTCAACACTTTCTATTCAACTAAACCACCGTTTTGCTATTAGGCACACTTTCTATATTCAACACTTTCTGTTCAACTAAACCACAGTTTTGCTATTAAGCACACTTTCTATATTCAACACTTTCTATTCAACTAAACCACAGTATTGCTGTTAGGCACACTTTCTATATTCAACACTTTCTGTTCAACTAAACCACAGTTTTGCTATTAGGCACACTTTCTATTCAACTAAACCACAGTTTTGCTATTAGGCACACTTTCTATATTCAACACTTTCTATTCAACTAAACCACATTTTTGCTATTAGGCACACTTTCTATATTCAACACTTTCTGTTCAACTAAACCACTGTATTCCTATTAGGCACAATTTCTATATTCAACACTTTATATTCAACTAAACCACACTTTTGCTATTAGGCACACATTCTATATTCAACACTTTCTGTTGAACTAAACCACAGTTTTGCTATTAGGCACACTTTCTAGTCAACTAAACCACAGTATTGCTATTAGGCACACTTTCTATATTCAACACTTTCTGTTCAACTAAACCACAGTTTTGCTATTAGGCACACTTTCTATATTCAACACTTTCTATTCAACTAAACCACAGTTTTGCTATTAAGCAAACGTTCTACATTCAATACTTTCTATTCAACTAAACCACAGTATTGCTGTTAGGCACACTTTCTATATTTAACACGTTCTGTTTAACTAAACCGCAGTTTTGCTATTAGGCACACTTTCTATTCAACTAAACCACATTTTTGCTATTAGGCACACTTTCTATATTCAACACTTTCTGTTCAACTAAACCACAGTTCTGCTATTAGGCACACTTTCTATATTCAACACTTTCTGTTCAACTAAACCACAGTTTTGCTATTAGGCACACTTTCTATATTCAACACTTTCTGTTTAACTAAACCACAGTTTTGCTGTTAGGCACACTTTCTATTCAACTAAACCACTGTTTTGCTATTAGGCACACTTTCTATATTCAACACTTTCTATTCAACTAAATCACAGTTTTGCTATTAGGCACACTTTCTCTATTTAACACTTTCTATTCGACTAAACCATAATTTTGCTATTACGCACACTTTCTATAGTCAACACTTTGTGTTCAACTAAACTACAGTTTTGCTATTAGGCACACTTTCTGTTCAACTAAACCACAGTTTTGCTATTAGGCCCACTTTCTATATTCAACACTTTCTATTCAACTAAATCACAGTTTTGCTATTAGGCACACTTTCTATTCAACTAAACCACAGTTTTGCTATTAGGCACACTTTCTATATTCAACACTTTCTGTTCAACCAAACTACAGTTTTGCTATTAGGCACACTTTCTATATTCAACACTTTCTGTTCAAATAAACCACAATTTTGCTATTAGGCACACTTTCTATATTCAACACTTTCTGTTCAACTAAACCACAGTTTTGCTATTAGGCACACTTTCTATTCAACTAAACCACTGTTTTGCTATTAGGCACACTTTCTCTATTCAACACTTTCTATTCAACTAAACCACAGTTTTGCCATTACACACACTTTCTATAGTCAACACTTTCTATTCAACTAAACAACAGTTTTGCTCTTAGGCACACTTTCTCTATTCACTTTCTATATTCAACACCTTCTATTCAACTAAACCACAGTTTTGCTACTATGCACACTTTCTATTTTCAACACTTTCTATTCAACTAAACCACAGTTTTGCTAATGACTTGGTTAGAGTATCATCAGATCTGAAGTTAGTTGTGGACTTTTTTGTGTAATGTTGCATTTATAAGCTGGACTTTTCTTGTCCTCCCGCCTTGTTACTTTTACTATATGTTGTTTTTTGTTTTGTGTTGCGCTCTGATGCCTGTGGGCGTGTGGCACATTATAAGTAATAAAATAATAATAATAATTAAATCTTATTCAGAGTCCCAAAGGGCCCTTCCTCCTCCTCCCCTGACCTGGAATCACGCCTCATAGAAATTGACCACTGGATGACTGCCAAGCACCACCTTCTCAACCCCGGAAAAACTGAAAACATAATCTGCAGGAAGACTGCCCTCTTCCCCCAACCAAGCCCTTGGCTATCCTCCGTTGGCCCATCCCTCCAACACAGTAAAAACCCTGGGATGCACTATGGACTCAGACCTGACACTATCACATCACATCAACTTTGTAACAAAATCCTGCTACCTACACTTACGCATTCTCCGATGTGTCTTCCCCTACTTGACTTTCCCACACAGAGTCGCAGCGATCGTGGCTATCGCCCCCTCATGCTTAGACTATGCTAACACCCTATACCTGGGGGACCCCGCATCAAAACGTAGAAAACTCCAACGGGTACAAAACACTGCAGCAAGGCTCCTTCTTGGCCTATTCTCTAGAGAACACATCACACAAGCCCTCTGTGTTCTTCGCTGGCCGCTGATGGTGACGATCCACACATGCATTCTAGAATCCTGCTTCAAATCTCACATTTCGGACCTCGGTCCTCCAAGGGCGTTCACCCCACAGCGGTTTGAGGACATACTCCAGAATGCACAAAAAAAGACCACCAACTGCTCTGATGAAGCCATCAGATGGATAATGTCCTTTCTAAAAAACAGAATATCCAGAGTGCACTGGGGGGACAAGTTCTCCCTCGAAAAAGAAATCCTCTGTGGAGTTCCCCAAGGAGCCAGTATGTCACCCCTACTGTTCAATCTTTACTTAAAATACCTATGCCTTGTTCTAGACCACATAAACACCTATTTCACTAACTATGCTGATGACACACAGCTTGTATTCGAACTAAGTGGCAATTATTAGAAAGATAGCGAGCAACTTACCACGATATACAACCACGTGGAGCAATGGATGGACTCCAATTGGATGTGCCTAAACGGAAAAAAAACGGAACTCATGATTTTCGGCTTATCCTCTGCTCGTGCTAAGCTACCCTCATCCTACACATCCTTCCACATTAAAGATACCCCCATTCCGGTCCTAAGCAAGGTTAAAACCCTAAGTATGCTGCTAGAAGCATCGTTGGGTGCGGACGCCCAAGTACAGTTCATCAAAAAAAACTGTGCCTACCACCTCCGTCTAATAAAAGCCATCAGACCTTTCATATCCGAGGAAAATTGTGCGACCATAGCAAGAGCCACCATCTTATCGCGCCTTGACTATGGCAACGCTCTAGTCCTGGGTGCCTCCAAGCAATGCCTACAAAGCTACCAAATTGTACAGAACAACGCGGTAAGAATTGTCAAGCTCAAAACTAAAACAGAACATATCAGCAACTCCAGAAGGGAGCTTCATTGGCTGAAAATCGAAGATAGGGTGCATTTCAAAACCTTAACCATCGTTCACAGATGCATCTACGGAAAGGCATCAACCTACTTAAAAACTAGGATCAAACCATACGTTCCTAATAGAACACTGAGATCATCCCAACTTGTTCAAATTGCTACGTCACCTCACAAACTCAAAAGTGGCTTAGGTAGAGCCTTTCCAACCCTTGCAGCCAACCTTTGGAACAACCTACCAGACCACCTTAGACTGGAAACCAACTACTCGCGTTTTCGCAAACAGGTAAAAACCATATCTTCAAATAAACGGCCATCACGGCATATACCTCAGTTAGCTTAATTCTATGTGACTGTCCCGTCTGCTCTGTCTAATCACTATCTGTTCCGTCCGTTCTCGTGTCCTTGTTTCTGCGCCCCGAGGCTCGCGAGCTACCGGCGCAATATAAATATTAAATAAATAAATAAAATAAATACCAATGGCAATAGGCGCTACACAGATGCCATATAACATAACTTCAGAAGAATGAAAGGCTGAGTTTGGCCTGCTGTGATTGTGACATCTGTGCCCAAAGTTGGACACAAAATGCATTACCGGAAGAGCGTTCTTGCAGGTTAACCAATGTATAGATATTTAAAATGGTCCCATCAGAACTGTCCAGCGTAACGGGGGACAGTTGGGTGTTATAAAAACACAAATGTAGTCTGGTTTTACTGCATTTTTAACAATGTTTCCTAATAAAAGTAAAGAAAAGCCAGTCGTTGTTTTTAATCAGGAAAAAAAAACAGTTACTTGAACTCTGTTTTAACACCAACGGCAGTGTCTGAGCGATAGCCCGGGACCATTAGCAGTAGGGAGAAGGGGGAGTGGAGAGGGGGCTGAGGCTGTCTGGGCCAGTTCGCATCACAGGCATGCTATGTCCATGTGTGCGTGGGAGCACCATGTGACATGTAAAAGAAACTTGTTCATTATGACAGCATTGAACAAAAATGCCTTGGCAAGGATGTTCTGAAAATGGGGCTCAGAAGGAAAGCTGGGAATACGAGCAAAGCGATTGCACTATTTAACTTGAACTCTATGCAAATCTGACATCTGGCCCTTCGGCAGAAAAAGAAGAAATAAAAAAAGAACGCCGGAACTGAGCATTATTCCTGCAAGGCGGGGCCAAGCTTTCTAGGTTCTGTAGTACTGCTGCTGCGTATGCCCGGTGAGTAAAATTTCCTTAAAAAAAATAAAAGTACTTTTGAAATGCTAGGTGCACTTGTGCCTTCTGTTCCAAGGAGGTCTAGTGTATTTTAGTGCTTCCTTACAGATATTGGAATCCTGGGCTGGGCATAGTTAGAACTCCACTTTCCTCTTATGGATTCCGTATCTATAAAAGGAGTGACATGAGAAAAAGTCGCATTCGTCATCGATTCAGCGCCATGACTGAAGAGAGCTGGCTGGATTTAGGTCAAACAAGGACGAGACACACTGCCAAATCAAAGGGAAAAAACGTTTCCTTGGTCGGTGTGCTTCTTGCTGAAGGGGGCGGCAGGTGGAGAGCGCGCCCGCGGTGGTGGGACCCGTTCTTGGTCGGTGTGCTTCTTGCTGACGGGGGCGGCAGGTGGAGAGTGCGCCCGCGGTGGTGGGACCCGTGGTGGGACCCGTGGTGGACACTTGTCAGTAAACGACATGCTTTCAAACGAGATCTCCGCATTCAAATCAAGTATTGGAAAAGTCAAAGGTGTTGGTTTTTGTGTAGGCACGGGATAGGCATTTCCCCTGCACTGCCATCATTATTGCCTGGCAATAAGATGGCGACAGCTGGCAACATTTAGTACTTAAAACATACTATGGCAGTACCTCGCAAAAGCCTGTTTAATACCGAGAAAAGCCAAAACTCTTTGTAGCAGTGATGCTGTGCAAGGAACAAGATGCAAGGGCACATATATGTTCCCGAGGCCAGTGGTATTCAAACTTTTTTATACTGACCCCAACGACACCCCTTGAGTAAAACTGTTGTTTCCGGCCCCCAAGCAGTCACCGCAATCCAGTGGTCGAAGTGTACGAATAGAAGTAGTGGAATTATGTTCACTGCTGGCCTGCAACCACTCCCCACAAACCCCATCACCACACCGCCTCCCACACACAATACAAACTCCCAAACACTTGCACCTTATTTTTAAGGGAACGTTCAGTGCAGTGCACTGAAAGTGCAAGTTTCAACTTCTTCCTCCTCTTTTATTTTAAAATGAAACCATTACGGAATGGTTTCTTTTTAAAATAAAAGTATAGAAACAGTAAAAATTTTAAAAAGTAGAGGAGCACCGCTCCTTCTCACTTCGACCACTGGCGCAATCCATGTTTAAAGAGCCTCGCTCCAGGCCCACAGTTTGAAAAACATTGGCTTATGCTGAAGGCACAGGTGGCTAGTACAGCTCTATTACCCCAGTGGCTTATTTAAAAATGCAACTGAGCCATAATCTTTCAGCGGGCTGCATGAAAACAATATTGGCATTCCTTTACATGAATAGATCTAGCACAAAGACATCCTACCGGTGTGTGGTTTGGATGGGGTGGAGCAGGTAGCTAGTGGGAATGGCCATAGGGACACGCATGGCCATGGGCTGTCGTATCCCATCTCTCTTCTGTTCAGTGGTCGAAGTGAGCGGGAACGGTCGCGAGCGGTGTTCCACGACTTTTAATTTTTTACTGTTAACAGCTCACCTACATTTTGCAACCAGTTTCACCATTCCGGAACTGTTCTTTGGCCCTCATTATGAGGTTGCAGGTAGGCCACCGTAGTACCAGCTGCCTACCAGCAACCTCGGCTTACCGTCTCCACCACTTGATATCCGGGTAATACTGGGTTTTTACAGGCTACAGAACAGTAAGTTCCCATTTCCGTGGAGTCGGGCACGTTAGTAATGATGCCGTTGCTTCAGTGATTTATCTGCCCTTAGGGGCATGAACTACCAGCAGGTTAGGTCTGCCGGTAGTTCACAGTCCCTACCAGCAGAGGACCAGCTCACTTATAATGAGGGCCTTTGTGAAGTTAAAGCACACTTCCCCACTTTCCCGCCCAATATGAGGTACAGGTAAAGTGACATCTGTTTCAATTACATTGGCTGACAACCAGTATGACTGGAGCCCTTGAAAAATGTGTTGCACGTTGCTCCCTTCATTATTACTCTGTCCGCCGACGGATTCACAGTTCCATTACTTTTTTGGTACACTTCTACTGCTGCTTCTGTCCTGACTTCCCATGTTAATGGTTCTGGATTGTAGGCAGAGCTTAGTGCCACCTAATAGACAAAACTAGAAACTGAAAGGTCCTCCCCGTTTGTAGATGTTTTCAGGTTATGTTGAGGTGGTTGATTTTTATGAATATGGTTCATTTAACTCTTTTGTTGCTTTTTAAACTATACGAGTGGCGTTGCCGTGCTGTATGACTAGATAGATCATAGACGCAATAAAGAACTGGAGAATTTAGATTCCGAATGCGGGAGAAGGTGGATTGCATATGTCGTCTTTGTAGTTTCAGCATGACTTGCATTACACTAATGCTAATCGCCACAATCCTTCAAATCGCCTGTGAGAAATTCCATCTGACCTATTTATTTCCCCAGGTTTAAAAAAAAAAATATCTGGGGAACTATGAACCAAAGCTCACTATGTGTCTGTTAGGCAGATATTATCCCAGGACTCCAGACTCCTGAAAGGCCTGTATAGTTTGCCTGAGGAATTATTAAATCAAATTCCTCAGTAAACTAGCCACTGGGGCATGTAGGCCTTAAGCATCTTGCATTGTAGGTTAAAAGTGGTATGGGGGAGGGACGTTGGGCTTCATTATGAGTTTTACAATAATTTCAGTGGAATTACTGCCAAACTAATTTACTGTTACTGTCACTGCAGATTTACCACAGGATTATGAGTGGGGTAACATCAGTGTTTGTCCTCATTTATCGAGTCGACAAGACTCCATGAGGATTTCGTCAGATTTACATCAAGCCATAATTCTGCTGCAGTAAATCTGGCAATTATTGAGGTAAAGTGTTGGATTCCAGCTACCTGCTGGAGGTACAGCGATCACTTCACCTCTGAAGTCTGAATTTAGCGTTGATGAAACATTTTGCGAACAGAATTACTGCCACTTTGCCGCCATTTTTGTCCACACCGTCAAACTGGTAATGAGGGCCAATGTTTTCTCGAATCCAAGTGATTTAACCGAAGCCGAAATTACCGCGGCTGAAATATCCGAAAACAAAGTGCTCGAATGACCAAAAGTTCGAACACTTTGTCTTCGACATTTCAGCCCCGATAATTTGCAAAAAACACATTCTCTCTCTCTCTCTCTCTCTCTCTCTCTGTCTGTCTCTCTCTCTCTCTCTTTCTCTCTCACACACACACACACCCACACACACACACACACACCCCCACCCCCTTCAGCACACCCCCACCCACACCACCAAAATAAACAAACCCCACTTACCTTGTCTTCCCGCTGGTTCCTGCAGCACCAGTTCCCTTTCACTTCTGTGATCGGCAACCAGCGCTGCAGGGTCCTTTTCTTGTTTTTTTTGTTTTTTTAAACGGACGGCTGCGGGGGTGTCCCCCGCAACCCCCGCTCACTATATCATAAAGTATAGTGAGCGGGGCAATCCCCTGCAGCCCCCGTTTCTTTTTTTTTTTCTTTTTTCTGCTTTTTTTACACGGACGATCTGCGATGTTCGCCTCCTCTTCTTCCAATACCATAAAGTATAGTGAGCGGGGCAATGCGGGGGACAACCCCGCAGCCCCTGTTGTTTTTTAATGCTACCACCAAAGGATCGAACTTTCGACCTAAACCATTTTCTCTAAGCCTGCACAAAGATTTCTGATGTGCTGCAGAAGCCAGTGCAGGAAAGGCCTGTGGGACCTGTGGTGACCTGGAAGGAGGAGTCTGACCAAGTGAAGCCATGTTTGTTGCAAACAGACCTGTATCCATAAAAATAAAGTAAAACCAGCAGCAAAGGAATCAGTTATATTCTCTTGCAGAGGTATTCGGCATGCATTTGTGCCACGTTGATCTGGCTTACCGTGTTTGTTGTGCCTGCAGCAGCCACTGAGAATCCACCAGGATAAACCTCTGGCTGGAAAACAATTAGGGCAAATTCCTTTTCACGTGCGTGCTCTTACCTAGGTGAAAAGGCTGCCCAGCCTTTGCTGATATGTTGACAACAAACACTGTATGCCAAAGTTAATTCACCGAAAATACTCTTTAAACATGCCTCATCTGTAGTTATTCAATCTGACAACCCATCTGAGGGATGCAGCAAGTTACCCAGCAGTTACCCAACATATTAAAGAGAACCTACCATACGGGCAATTTTTAAGAATTCGCAGAAATTGCACCTCTTTAGACGACTTCTACCATAACGCCAGCTTTCTAAGTGACAGACTACGACAAAGAGGTTACCCCAAAAAAATTGGTGGCAAGATCATTAAAAAGAGCTCGATTTACATGTCACAACTCGCTTCTTACCCCCAAAACACAAGTTGCAGGAAATGACCAAATCACATGCGTAATCACTCATGGCCATCATGCTTTTCAAATTAAAAAAATCATTCACAAGTATTGGCCTATAGTTTGACTCTGCCTACCAGATCAAGAAAAACCCAGATTTGCATTCAAGAGGGCACACAACCTTAGAGAACATCTGGTAGACTCAATGTATACTAAAAAATCCTCTCAGGGAAGCATCTGGAATCTTCGACCGCTCAAAGGACATTATCCTTGCGGAGCATGCTCAGTATGCCAATTCACCACTAGATTGCAACAATTTCAGATCGGAGAAAGAACTTCGACCCTAAATGAGGTTTCAAACTGCAAAACAAATCAAGTGGTATACTGTACTGAGTGCCCATGCCACTTGCGTTATGTCGGGCAGACTCTGCGGAATGTTGGAAAACGGATATCTGAGCATCGGTCACGAATCCGATGCAAAAATATGACATCTCCACTAGTACAGCACTACATAGAGAAAAAACATAACACTCAAGACATCAAGTGGTGGGTCATCGAACGGGTACGCAGTGGTCCCAACGTCCAGGGTCGACTTTTAGACCTGGAATGTAGGTGGATACACAGAATGGATTCTGTTGCCCATGGCCTTAATGAACAACAACTCTTCCTGCAAAGATAACTGATTTGTGCAGTTATTCCAATTTCCTCTTCACACCACTGAGACTAATGATTACTCGTGATGTACACATGAACCATGTACCATATTAGAAGAGGCCCTTGACAATCATCAAGTCCATCCAGGATGACAAGCAAGACTATCTTAAACAAGTACCCACCCTCTAGTCCGACACCCCCTCAGCCAGGAGATATCTGTCGCCTTTATGAAGGATCGAGCGATCATGATTTATGCAGATTAATTGAACTGCAAGAGACCCCCGTTGTTAGACGGCATCCTCCATCCAATCAAGGAACCAGTGATTCATTTTAGTTTTTCCATTTTAGATTCGAACATTTCCTCTACATCTACTTGACACAAGGGAAAACTAGTGCAAGGACAAGGAGGCGCACATATGCGAATAATCCCGCTGAAAGCATGACGAGCGTGCACATTTTAAACACCTGGGCCTCCACTTCGCAGACTGAGCTCCGGGGCTACACCAACCCAACCAATCATGACCTGACACATTCAGGATCATGATTGGAGGACGCACGACACACACCCCCTAGGGGCTTACCGGGCCCCGCTGCACACATACTGCTCGAATAGGAAGTCGCGCGATCACTATGAACAAAACCAGACATTACCTCCTTACGACATTATACAAACTTCCGTTGGTGAAAGAGTAAGAACATCCAGAGAGATGTAAGCACACTGGGCAACCTGCACCGTCGGCTGCGTCTGCTTCCGGATAACAGATGTCACAGCCAATCGGGACATAGAATTCTCAACATCCTGATTGGCTGAGGGATACACACCCTTCTCCGCTTCCGGGCTCTTCTTACTGAAGCAGCAGCTTGAAAGCACCACAGACGCCGTACACACGGCTCGAGGCATCAGGCTTCGAACGCAGGTCATACTCCGTCTCCTCAGGGAGCAAGGATCACAGACGGGCCCCACGAAAAGAGAGACTTACACCCGGCGAAGTCAGACCAAAGGTAAATAAGAGAAAAAGTGCATAAATTACCCTCTCAAAGAGAGCAATACTCCTGACAGATTATCCCCATGATCACGACTCCCCACTGGAGTTTTTATGTACAGAGAACTATGATTTGCCATACAGTACTTTCACATGGCAATTTTTATTATCTCCCCCCTATTAGACACACACGGCGTGGTGCTTACGCTGGAACACGAACACGAGTCGAGTCCCGTCTCTGACCTTTAAACACAGAGGAGCACACGGGATTCAAACAACAGATCTCCAGCTTTCAGGTATTCTCCTTACAGATAATACTTTATCCGAACTTATAATGGACAAATACCAGCCTACAACTGGCCAATTTGCCAGTGGTCCCATGCTGCAATGTCTGGAGTCCATTCAGGCAATTGGCACAAGGCACCGGCTCTCAGTGACGCATGAACTCCGACAGAGATTTAGTCACACATTTACAACTCTGTTATTCTTCGTTTCTCCACAGAGGTTCTCCACTTATTCCCAGAGCGAGATGTGCGCACCTCAGCTTTGGGTGGACGATATAGTCCCCTTTTGAAAAGTAGCAAACAGTCCTGTAACCTGCAGAGTCCAGCCGGGGGAGCCTGCACGATTAAGAGTGTCCTTACAAGGTTTTTGTGGTGAGACATTTATTTAATACGCCCACCACAGGTCACCAGAGATAGGAGCAAGGATGCGTTCTACCCTGTATCTTTTATTAGGCCCCCACTTTTTTGAACTACTGTCCAACATCTAATTATTTCTCCTAATGTTTGAATAACTCTTTCTTTACTAATTCATCCAGAAAGGTCCAGCAAGGAAACACATCTCCACCAGGAGGACAACTGACTTATTCTTTTTTCTTTCTCTCTTGGTCTTTTTACTATAGGGGCCGCTCAATAGCCCTGAAGAAGGCGTCTACCACGTCCCTTTGATTTGACCACAAGATGGACGCTATTGCCGCCGAAACATCCTTTTCAAGCAAGGGGGAATAATGAACCAACTTTTTGTGGTTTACTGACTAATACTGCATATGTGATCTATACGCATAAGGTGGGGTTTCCACCGCTCTACCCCCTGCGACGTTGGCATCCAGCTATTAGGACCACTCCTTCCTGATAGAACCCACTAAAACAGGCATCCAGCTATTGGGACCACTCTTTCCTGATAGAACCCACCAAAACAGGCAGATCTAAGACTGCTGTAACTACCTAGGCATCCCACAAAAACCTTTGAAACAAGGGTGCGAGGTAGATTGATGTATGCACCAGGTACTTTGAATCTGGGTAGTTTCAAAGAACATAAGTTGTCGATAAATGTATATATGTGTTACTTTATTTTCACATTCAAAACATCTATTTGCTTTATTTATGTTATATGTTATATTTTGGATTCTCTTCGAAACACTCACGTTTAAGTTGCATTGGTTTGTTTAAAACACCATAATTAGTTTTTGTTTGTAATTCAATTTTTTTTTGTGTATATATATGTAAGTGTTTGCTTCAATACAATCTATTTATATCCACAGCCCCTTGTGTGTATGTGGGTTTTCTTCCTGGACACTTTCTATGGGCCATTTACTTTGGGATACACTCCATTAGTAAAATTGGCAAAGGTTCCCTGATATAACAAATATGTCTTGCTTTATTCAATGACAGAATCAGGATGAGCCTTCACCAGTAGCAGTACTATTTTTTTCTGTACTAGCAAGTTACCCAGAGCCCAGACTCAATGGTAGCCCTCCATCGGTCTGTGTCTCCTGGGGGACCTCGGCAAACTCCACAGAAATGGCGTATTTTCAAAAGGAGAAGCCATGGTGAAAACTCCCTATGAATCCCATCCACCCCTTTTATCCATGAAAGAACCTCCCTCCAGTATGTCTGAACCTTTGAGCAACCCCACCACATCTGGATGTAATCCCCTCTTTCCTGGTGACACTTCCAACAGTGTGGGTCATAACCCTCTTTCATACAGGCAATCCTCGCTGGGGGGTAGTGCCATCTGTGTACTAACTTCAGGGCCTGGTATCTGTATTGGAGAGATATCGTGGAGCGATTGGCCACCCTGCACATCCGTGTCCACAGGGCGTCCTCAATGACTCTCCCCAGATCTTGTCCCCACTTGTTTCTGGGTGGGAGGGGGGTCCCTGGGATTCGCCAACAGGATTCTCCTGTAAAGTCCCACTATGAGCCACTTGGAGCCCCTCTGTGTGAATAGATAGCTTTCGAAGCTCGTCAGTTCCCTCCTTAGGTTTACCGCCCCACCGTCCGTGCATCAATTGCAGGAAGCGAAAGGGAGACAGGTTAGGAAGTCCCAGGGCCTCCTCCAAACTACCTAAGGAGATGAATGTATCCCCCTTCCACAGTTGCCCTGCTCTACTCAGTCCAGCGTCGTACCAGGATTGAAAGGCCAGTGGGTTCTCAATCCCATCCCTCAGCAGGGGGGCCCAGATACAGCTCAGGTGTGATGGCCACGTCGTGAGCCATCTGTTATCCCCACCCTCCTTCCATATAGACCTTTAAGACCCCCAAAACCGGGTGGTAGAGCACTCTCTTCGGGATACGGGCTCGAGGAACCCACAACCACTCATCCAGTGTGACAGGGGCCAACACTGCATTATCCATCACTTCCCATTGCTTACCCCGAGAGTGGATCAAAGTGGTCCACTAGAACCTGTAGTTGGGCCACCCTATAATATGTCATCAGGTTGGGAAAACCCATTCCCCCCTGCTCTTCAGGGAGAGTTAGCGTCCTATAAGCTATCCTGTGTCTGGCCTCTGCCTAGAGAAATCTCAGCATGGCCACTTTCACATCGTTTTACAGTTGACCACAGAGGAAGCAAATTTCTAGGAAAGAGATCCCTGAAGTGTTGCCAAACTTGTACCCCCAGGTAAGGAAAGGTGTCCTCCCGCAACTCGAATGGTAAGCCCCCAATAGATTCCCTTTCCCTGTCCGCCAAGTCTCCTGCCATGAATGCCACTGACTTTCCCAGGTTAACCTTAAACCCTCCCATATTGCCCCAAACTGCACAACAGATGGGCAACCGAGTTGGACGGCCTGTTAATTTAGAGCAGGGCGTCGTCGGCAAAAAGACTAATCTTGCAGTGAACCCCCGCAACCATCATCCCACTTTCCTCGTTGTTCCTGACCGCCGCTGCACAGCGTTCCATAACCAATGCTTAGATCAACAGGGAGAGGGGACACCCCTGGTGCCTGCCCCTCTGTAGGTGGAAAGCCTTCCATCCCATTAACCACCACCTTGGCCGTCGGACTTGAATACAGGGTGGCCATCCATCCGGTCCACCGTGGGCCCATCCCAAGGGTCGTGAAAACCTCCCTCATAAAGGGACCAGCTCACCCGATCAAACGCCTTCTCAGCATCGAGGGCCAACAAAAGTGCCCCTTCTTGCTTTACCACTGGCGCCCACAACACATGGAGCATCTTTCACATGTTGTCCGTCCCTTGCCAGTGAAGTACAAAGCACGCCTGGTCTGGTTGGACCAAATGAGGGAGACAAGACTCCAACCGTGACGCAAGGATTCTAGTAAAAATCTTGGCGTCAATGTTAAGGAGGAAAATAGGCCTATACGAGGCACAGCTGGCGTGGTCTTTCCCCGGTTTTGGGATAACTGCTATGAGAGCCTGAAGAAACGTCTGTGGTATCGTGTTCATCCCCACTATGGAGTTAAACAGCCTGACCAAAAGAGCCGCCAGTGAGGCTTCATACTGTTTATAGAAATCTGCAGTGAAGCTGTCGTCCCCCGGGGTCTTCGCCATTTCCAGTCTTTGGATGGCCTTTAGAACCTCCTCCTGGGTTATCTCTCCCTCCAAGGCCTCCCTTTCAGCCCTTGTAAGCTTAGAGAGATTACACTCGGCCAGGTATGGCCGGGCTGTCCCTGCATCCAGCTCCGCCGGTTTGGCATACAGTTCCCTGTAATAATTAATGAAGCTCATCGCGATATCCTCTTCCCCCTTCACGATACACCCTCCAGTGTCCCTTCTCCCTTCTATTCTCTCGGGCCTGCACCCCCTGACCCTGTTCGCCAAGAGAGTCCCCCCTTTTATAATACCTCTGCCGGGTATATCTCATCCTCTTTACCACTCGCTCTATCAGGGTCGTGTGAAGTTCTTGGGCCTCATTACAACTCTGGCGGTAGCCGTGCCGCTAAATCCAGCATGGCTGATGCCGGAGTTGCATTTTTTCCAGCACCTGCGAATGGCAAGAATCGGGTCATGCGGACCCGGAAATTGCCATTTGCGGGTGCCGGCAGCAAGAGCCTCCCCATTCGCATTCGCCCCCATAGGGCTGAATGGGGATGGGGACGTTGTATGCACCGGCGCATTCAGAGTGCTGCCGGTGCATCCGACGTGCTGTGCTCGCGGGTGCCGGTTTGCCCGCCAGGTCAGACCTGGCAGGCTGACAGGCACTCGCAACCACAACACGTAGTATGGCGGTCCGGGAACTGCGGTACCGGCATGCTTATCAGTACCGTAGTTCCCAGACTGCCATGGTCGTAATGAGGCTCCTTGTCTCCTATCCCTCATCTCTCCTAGGAGCCCGACCCTATCTGCACCGCGTTGGGTCACCTGTGAATGCATTGTTTTCAATTTCCCACTTATCCTGTTTTCGATGAGTCCCCTTTCCCACTTTTTGCATGAACTCTCTGCGATAAGTAGTCCTCTGAAAGTGGCCTTAGCTGCCTCCCATACCCTCGCCATCGTTGTTTCCCCATTATCGTTGGTCTCAAAGTACGCCCGTATCTCCTTCCTCATGAAGTCCCTAAACACCTGATCCCTCAGCAGGGTGTCATTACACCGCCAGCGGAGACTTCTGTGAGGTTTGGGGAGCTGCCATTTTGCCACTACCAGCTTGTGGTCTGACCATGTAATCGACTCCACACTGGGCACCTCAACCTCGTCCACCCTATCTCTCGAGATCAAGAGGAGGTCTATCCTTGTATATGTCTGATGTGGGGGAGAAAAGAATGTGTATCCCCCCCGGGCCCGATAAGTGACTCCGCCAAACATCCACCCAGTAGTGATCCTGAAGGAGGTCTCGGAAGGCCAGGTTCTCCCTGGTAGCAACTTTGGAACTCATCCCCCTTGCTGACCACCAGTCCAGGGCAGAATCCTGCACCAGGTTAAAACCCCCCCAGGAACATCACCCCCTTGCCAAGGCATCCAACATCTCATAAGGACCCGACGTAGGAACCCCAGCGGCCCCGCGTTGGGTGCATACAGGGTGGCTAGTGTGATCTGCATCCCCTCCCGGATTCCGTTTATTCCCAAGAATCATCCACCAAAACCCATCTTTACCTGAACCCCCGTCAGCCAAAAGGATTTACCCAGTATAATCCCCACCCCTTCTTTCTTGGGGTTCCTGTGAGAGGTCCAAAAATTCCTACCAATCTCTCTGCCCTTTTTTGCAAATTCTGCTCCCTGTCTATAGTGAGTCTCTTGCAGGAAGAGGATGGCCAAGTTCTGCTTACGAAACATACGGGATCTCTTGTTCGGGGAGTTCAATCCCTTCAAATTCAGTGTGCCTACCGCCACCTCAGCCAAGATCCTTCTTTCCCCTTTGCTGATAACCCCCTGCAGGTCCTATAGGGTACCTATCCTGGATTTCATATGGGCATTGTTGCTTGTAAGTTCCTTCCTTATATCCCACCCCCGCTCGCCTCCCTTCCTATACCCCCTCTCTCACTTCTCTTCCATCCCTGTCCCTTGCTGAGGCGTTCGATCACGCACCCTCACCATGCTGTGCACATCCATCGAACCATCAGGGATGTCGTCCCTGCCCTGGACATCATGTTTAGCAGCTTACACTGCCCCGCTGTCCCCTACTACACCCCGGGGGAGGGCCCCCGCTCCAATTTTAACCAATGAACCGGGTCCCCTCAACCCCAAGTCCCACCCTCCCATAACTGTGTACCCACCCATAGCACCACCTCAAGCTACCCTTATCATAACTCAATTAACATTAACAGAAGACCTCAGCTGGGTGATCATTAGACACAAACAACCACACCTCAGGCCCACCCAGCCACCAGTGTTGACCCCCGGGGGGTACAAGATACCTTTCCCCCCAAGACCATGGGGTGCTAATACAAAAAGTATGTTCCCCCTCTTCAAGTGTTGGCGTCCCATGGGGGAGGGGTGTTAAGCTTCTTGTATTTCCGTGACCGCTTTGACCTGCGCTTTCCACTCATCGACTCTGGGTCCTGGGGGGTCCGGTTGGGATCCGGCCCCTGGCCACTGCTGCCCTCTGTGGGACCCTTATGGCGGACCACCAAATCTTCCGTGACGCGCTGTATTTCCTCCTCTGCCACAAGATCATGGGCCTCGTTACAAGTTTGGAGGTAGCCATGCCTGTAATACAGGCAGGCTATCTCCAAAATTGCAAAAAAATCTGGCACCCACGACTGGGCAATTACCGGGTCATGCCGAGTTTCGCAGACCTGGTAATTGCCCATTCGCGGGGTGCCAGTAATAAGAGACTCCCCATCCCCATTCAGCCCCAACGGTGCCGGTGCATCCACAAGTTGCGCTTGGTTGTGCCGCACTGCCCGCCTGGTTGACTCGTAGTATGGTGGTACGGTAGCAACGGAGCCGGTAGCACTACCAGTGCTGTTGTTACTGTACAGCCATACTTATAATGTGGCTGCATATCTTTCTCCTTCCCATTCAAGCACCAGTGTGAAAGGGTAGCCCCAATGATACCTCACCCTCTTTTCCTGAAGCCGTCTGGTGAGAGCACTGCACATTTTTCGTCTCAACAGAGTATGGGCAGACAGGTCTTGGAAAATCACCACCTTCGAGTCCCCACAGTCTACCTCCTTAATGCGCTTTGCCTTTTCGAGGATCTTCATCTTGTTGCCATGACATGCATGCTTGCCAGGACTGATCGGGGGCGATGGGCGCCCCCCAGCGCGGTGCACCCTGTCAATTATGACTGCTTCTCCTTCCCTGGAGTCCAGAATCATCCCTATTATTTCCTGTATCTTGTGTTCCAGGACTGTTGGTATTTCACCCTCGACCTCCCACAGCCCAAAGAACCAGAGATTGTTCTGTCTCTCCCGGTTTTCAAGGTCATCCACTTTAAGGTGCAGTTCCTCCACGTGCCGCGCCATTTCCATGAAGCGTGCCTCCATTTTACTCTGCAGTTTAAAAACGAAATGAGGCACGAGCGACCACTTCTTCATAGAGTTTTAAGGCTTTAAGTCAGAAGGGTCATTCTGCTTAATGAGAGACATGCAACCTGCAATGTTCACTTTTTGGTTGGGAAACAAAATTAGGTACACACGACCACTCCTTCATAAAGTTTAAAGACTCTAAGGGGTTGACAATCATGTTTCGGTAACATTCAGCTTCTACACAAGTAAAAGAAAACCTTTCCATTCACAAACAAGTGTTACTTCCATTGTTCCCTTGTTGGAAAATACATCAACCAACTTCAGCTCGTTTCTACTTCTTACGCGAGTGAAAGAAAAACTGGATACTGTTGCCGACAGTGCTCGCGCAAGGAATCAGAATGCCAGGTTTGACTCACTAACAAGGTTGGCTCCTTGTTCTGCGGGTTACTAGAGTTCCACGACTTTGGGCACAACTTCTACTACTTCTGGCTACTCACGGAACCACACCCTTTCTCTGTTCAGATGTCTCCGGTCCGGTCACTCGACTAAGGAGCCCCTCTTGCTCCTGAGAGCTGCGACTTGCCCACAGCTCCTTGCTTCTGTCTCCGACATGTTTCTTTCCCAGCAACCACAGCAATCAGGCTCACATTGGGAAGGACAGCCCCTCTGCACATCTTCTACTGCGCAGCCTCTGCACTTGAGAGTTTGGGGCAACAGGACCCTCTCAGAACAAGCAGGTGAAATCTGTATCCACATTCCGGCATCCCTCTGGTTCTCCCACTTCTGCTTGGTTTGCCACCCCTGTACCACCTTCCTTCTCCTGCTACTGCTACACGCACTTCAGTCACAGTTCTAGCTCCTTCCTCTTCTTCATTTTGCTTGCAGCTGAGGTGGCACCTTTTATGTGGGCTGTTAGGCTTAATTGGGCTGTTAGGCTTAATTGCCTGACTGTGCTGACAATACACCTCTTCAGCCCTCTTCCTCATCGCAGTATTCATTGGATTATGGGACATGCAGTCCCCAACAACCAAGTTAGTTCTAGGTGTTTTCTTACCTTCAAGTAAAAGTAAACATTTACAATTGGCTGGTACAGGGGCAGATGATCCAATTACGCCAACATTTACAGATTCCTTTACAATATACCTTTGGGAGTAAGGAAGGTATGTATTCTGAATAACTTTAAAGTATCTTTCTATTGGTAAGGCTTACTCAGATTTTATAATACTTGTGTCCGGAACTCCAGATTCTATATGTGGGTTAGGGACACCAGAAGGACAATACTCCATTACCTGTTTTGGAAACATGGAAAGGTTTTCCTAGTCACAGGACAAATATTGTTTCTCATCCCACAAGATCTCTTCACCACCCTGGACCTTGTCTCCTCCCAGGTGATCCTCTCGCAGTACACCACCCCCAAGCTCAGGATCAGGAAGAGTCTACCTTTGCCTGACTACCTGGGAGGAGACTTTAGGCAGGGTTTCAGTGAGGGATCCGTAGGATTCTTGACTGAAGGCCAGGACAGCCCCTATATGTCTGCATGCTGGTTCTGAATGAATGATGAGGGGGTGATGACATGGCACATCATGGATGGGGAGAATGCTGATGGCGGATCATTCTGCATGGGAAAGGACTCATCATTTTAGTGTATTGCAGCTTGGGTTTCACATTGTAGATGCAGGTTTCTGCAGGTGGTAAATTTGTAATTAATCTGGAGTTGGCCAACCTGTTCTGCTTATTTCTCCACCTCATGCGGTTTTAGTTTCTGTGTGAAAGAATGCATCCTGATTTTGTGTATGTATATGAAAAGCCCTCATTTCAGTCACTGGTTTCTATATTCTCCGCCCTGTGAGTGTCAGCATTGTGCATCATTCCTGGTTACAATGGGGAATGCCTCGGTTGGCTAAGCTAGCTGAATGCCTGTGAAAGGAGAGGTTTTTTTTTCTGCCACATGGATCCCAGGTGTTGGCTCAGGGCTGAGTGACCACAGCTCTCTTCCTGTGTCTCCCTCTCCTTCCTGCCGCCCATGCTCTTCCCTCCAGTGCTCCTTATCAGCAGTGAGCAGGAGTAGGTCCTATATGCTCTGGTCAGCCTGACTGGCCGATGGGCAGTGAACTCTTACCCTGGCCCAGTCTGCGCAGATTTAATCCACGAGGAGCATTGTGGAGTGACTGATGGACTATCCAGGCTTTTAGTCATGATGCTGGAGGCACACATCTCTCAGTGAGTTCCATCGCATTGGGACTGACAGCAACTACTAATGAGCAGTGTTTTCTAAAGCGCCTAATGTCCATCCAAGTTGACCATAGCCGCTGTGTTCCCTAAGGTTGCATGCATTGTCCCGTATAACAATACAGTGATATGGGACTTCCAGGCATTTGCAATGCCCAATCTGTGCCTGGACATCCTCTTGCATTGTCTGAAGATGGCTCTGGCCTTGTTATGCGCCAATATGATGGCTTGATGCATTAAGCGCTCGCATTATCGCAAAGCCGTAGATTGCAGTCCTAACAGGTAAACAAAGTCCACTTTGTTCTAATAGATGCATTTAATACTATGCAAAATGTTTTGAAGGAGTAGAAATCGAGCTTCAATCTCTGTATAAAAACGAAATTGTTATTGCTGCCATCTATCATTCCCCACGATGGGCCTGGCACTGATCAGTGGCCTACTGAGTTGTGGTACAAACTGAAGGCCCAATTATTTTGTACATGATTTTACATGTGTGTACTATTGTAACGCTGGGAGACAGGAGCTTATAGCACCCATCATGCCACAAAAGCGCTTTAATATGGTTCCGATGTACATATACGACTAATTTGCAGTAGAGCAGGTGATGGGGTGGTTGAGATATGCTTTGTGGGGTCAGTAATGCAAGGCGGAAACTGCTTGTGTTTTTCTCAGTGTTATACATTTTATTGACAACAAAATGTGCAAATAAATCCTAACTAAAACTACTCTATCATGGAGTTCCCTGCTAGTCTAAGGTCTAAAGGGAATACTCCTAGTATAAACAAAACTGGCCCTCGCACTAAACAACAAAACAGTCATATAAATCATAAACAACATAAATGAGTGATTACCAAACCACCAGTGATCTGGATGACCTTCCCCTGCTGGGTAGCTCCCTTCCCCAGGATTGTTCAAAGTCCATTAGTCCCAATGTTCGAAAAAATAAAAAGTAAAGTCTTTGTAAGTTCCAAAGAAAATAAAAGTTCACCAAACAAAAATCCACTGGTAACAGTTCTTTAGCTTTCTGTTAAAATGTGTCATGCATCACGTCCCCACACCTGCTAGTATCCCTACTGCACACACACCCACCTCCACCTCTGGACCACATGCAGGACAGCAGCAGCTTGGGGTCCGCTTATCTCGTGCATGGACTGGTGCCAATCATCACAGGAAGAAACCATTTCCATATCATTTGGGACAACTACATCCATTTCTATACTGGCAGCTTCCTTGGCGCATTGGGACAGGCAAGGTCAGGCGTCTTGATACCGCCAGTCACGTTCGCTTCCGGACCACGTGACAAGAAAGGCCCGCTCACATGATACTTCCGCGGATCACGTGTCACGGAAGCGCCGCTCACGTGACAATGCTTCCATAGCAACGGGATAAAAGCCAGGATTCCGCGCTCACACAGTGCTTCACAGCTGTTCTTACCAGCACTGTTTGGCGTTCTTCACGACCTTGATTTCTGGCTCAATCTTGATCACGGACTATGAACTACGGACTCCCTTTTGTCTTTCCCTTCTGTTTTGGAGGCTCTCAAACTGATCTCTTTGTTGCCTTGACCCACGGATTGTTCAACTGGACTCCTTCTGCTCACGCCCTTGGATTTGTTACTTCCTCCGAACTTACCTGAATTACGAAGCAGCCACACAGACTTCTAGTGGCACTCCCCTTTCTGCAACGCTTCTTGTTTCTTTCTCTATTCAGTCTCAAGTGCCATTCAAAGCATCTACAGATATTCCAGTGATTGGTACATAAGAGCACGAAGCAGTGACCTACCATTGATATCCTGTTGTGGTCATCCTTACCATACACTGCGGGTACTCATCCTAGTTTGGTTAGAGTTGACACTCCTTTCACACTTAGGTAAGCTATTTTTCTGCCACTATCAGTTATCCTTAAATTGGCTGTTACATGTTGGTGTTTGTGCTAAATGCTTGTTTGCCTTACAGCGGTCTTGGGGTTTCCAGTGTTCCGTGGTTCCGGTGTTCCAGTACCTATCACCTGCGGCCTCAAAGATTGCACAGAGCAATCATTTTATATCTCCCTATGTGGTACTAGGGGACGGAGGCCTTTATAATCTACACGATTATCAAGTCTTGACAAAACGTTCCCCATCCAATTACAGCCAAGAAAACAGCACCAATGGAAATCCTGGATTTCCTCTTTCCAAGATTGTGTTGCCACAGTTCAAAGATAAAAGGAACAACGTCTGCTTCAACAACTGTCCGTGTATATATATAACCTCTGCAGTGTCTTTGATATAATTGTCAGGATGCTTCTTCTTAGGGTGTTTCTTTCCTCTTGACAACTCTGTTTTACAACTGTTACTGTGGGAACAGATTCCTTTGTTCCACAGTATGCTGCTACTTCAAGTACCTTTAGTATAACATTCCCTGACAGTATTGTACACAGCCACAGTTTTGCCTCACGACCTCCACAGGTGGTCAATGCACTCTTCTTTTCCATGCTATAAGAAATGGGCAGCCTCTTTGCCTTCTATGTCTGTCTTATTGCCACCAATACAAGCATTCCTAACGGAATGAGCCCCAAAGAACTGTCCATAAAGTTGTCCCTTGTATTGGTCCCACTAACCCTGCCATAAAGGTTGCTACATAAAATCGATTACTAAATGTAAACATTATTGCATCCTATGTTCTTACACTACTCCTGGTCAAATAGTTTGACATGTGTGAGGTCAAAGGTAACAGGAAGGTCAAAACTGCAGAAATATCAAGTGTGGTTAAGAAACAGAAATATTGCCCAAAATTAGAACCATTTTTTGGATACAGGGTTCTTGCAGTAAGGCAACCTAGCATAACTTTACAATTAGACCTTTCTTGTATTTTTTTTATTGTTTATGGTTTAACAAAACCTTTACAAAAATATGTCTTTATATAAAGCAAAATAAAAATACATATCTTAATTCAATCTATTTCAATTCATATAGTTCTAAAATCACATTATAAAACCAAAATCTTTCAAAAATGTAAAAAGAAAAGAAAAGGACATTTATATTCTTTTCCAAGTATCATCTCAACTTTGTCTCAGACCCACGCTAATATTCTTACACTAGACGGAATAGATTACCAATACATATAACACAATCATATTCTAGTCTTCAATACTTAAACGTTTGTATTCTAATCACATTACACCTTAGCCAATGGCGATAATGCTCAGCTATTTAAGATTCAAATTCAATAAACAGTGTTAGATTATAAGTATCAGATAACAAAAAAGATAGTTCATCATCAAATTCACTTTTGTGTTACAAAATCCATAATTGCTTAAGGTCAGGCCTTGAGATAGCAGTTCTCCTCCCCAATTTTAGGGCGATTAAATCTCATCCATGTCCCCTTTTGTTTTACTGATCAAAGCTTCATCAATGATGACCAAGAGTTGGATTAGCCTTAACAGAAGCCGTTGGCTAGTCCCCCACATACATCGCTCCCACAAGGACTGTTTCCATGAGGTGGAATCTGTATACAAAAATGAGCCAAATATCAACACCCGCTGTGATGCAAAAAATGGGCAGGTCATTGTCAAATGTTTTAAGAGTTTCCAGCTCACTAGATTGGGTACAGAAGCGACATCTGCCAGTTACGATATCAGCCTCTTTGTCACCCCAGTATTGGAGTCTTTCATTGGTCATCAGTTGGTTCAGTTTGAAACGTAGGTAGACCTTTCTGGCTACACTGCACGGAAAAATCTCTAGATAGCGTGCACATACACCCAATTTTCAGGTAAATTTTGCATACTCGTAAAAGGCCTTGCTCTTACCTATTTTATCCAGCATGAGACACCAATAAAAGGTTTGGAATTTCCTTTTACAAGCTGGTATTCCAAGCACTAGTTCGTCTTTTGCAATCATAGTATCATCCACATTTTTTTCCATTTTGGATTTAAATCTCATGATGGAGGGCAAACGCCCCTCTTTTAGCAGCTCAGCCAAATCTACATATAGAGACTGTTTAGGTGGCATCAACATTTTAACATAGCCATTCATCAAACGCCAATGCCGTTTAACCGACAATGGCAGGATACCTAATTCGTGACAGATCACAATATTGGGGATAGACATCGCTACCCGAGGACCTTTTTCCACAATATGCAGATGTCTAGAGTGTACAAGATGATGGGTTCTACCTTTAATAGATAGAACTGTATGCAAGGCAGCAGTGATAATTTACTATAGCGATGATATATTATCTTCATTTGAGATGTCAGTTGTTTCACTTTTGTGTTAATAACCTCCTTCCACATGGCCGCAGAGTAATTGGATGCAAGCTGGTATCCCAAGTATCTTACTGATTGAACTTTAGGTATTACAACCTTATTAAGTGACCATGTGAATTTAGATGTTAATCTCTTACCATCTGCGAATACGATAATGAAGGACTTCGCTGGATTGACCTGAAGATTGTTCTTAAGGGCATAACGCTGGAATGAGAAAAGTTTCGCCTGCAGGCCAAAGGGTGTGCGATCCATGACCAGCAGATCATCTGCAAAACCAAAACAATTTATTGCCAACTGGCCCATCTTAACCGGAAATATTACTGCATCGCACCAGGCTGTCTCCATGTCCGCTAAATAAAGATGAAAAAGAATAGCGGCCAGGTTACATCCCTGCTTGAGGCCTATTTCAGTTGGTATCGAGTCGGTCATGGCCCCCTCGTTTGTCAACCTAAGCCTATAATTTGTATTTTTATGGAGAAGAGCAATCATGGCCACTAAATAACTCGGAATGCCCAAAGCTATCATCTTCTCCCATATGACCGAACGTATGAAAGTATCAAATGCGGATATCACTGGTCCATATAGGTTGGACCAGTGCGTGGAGTTTTGGTTTGAGCATACACATGGTCCACAATGGTTGCATTTAACAGACATTGCATATATTTGCGAAAGCCTATTTGGGATCGTGGTAACATATCAAGTAGAACAATATAATGCTGAAGTGTCTCGAGTAGCAGATAGGTAAAGATTTTAGCAGATGCATCCATCAGGGCAATGGGCCTGAAATTATTCGGGTCATCCCAGCTCCCTTTTTTATAAATAGGGATGATGATGGCAGCACACCAAGACGGTGGGATGACTCCTGTTTGATAAATAATGTCATATTTAGTTTGTAATATCTTGCCCCACAGGACCGGGTCAGCTTTTATCAAACATGGTGGGATCCCATCCGGTCCAGGTGCTCGAGAGCTCTTAATCATCCGTATAGCCCTGATGATGTCATCTACCGACCACAGAGAATTTCTCAGCATCAGAGTTTGGAAGTCACGAACAGGGTCACTAGCAAATCTAATTGGAAGTGCATATTTATTCTGTATAAATGTGACCCAGGTAGCTGCCGAAACTGCGGCTTCCTTCATGGGCTCACCTGGTCCAGCCATGGCTCTCAACATGGACCACACCGGTCTGGTATCATTATTTAATAGATGGTGGAACATCCTCTGATTGTCGCCCAACATCAGTTCGTATTTCAACATCTTTGTCCTATTACGATACCGTTGGTAAATATTTTGTTTCAGTTGTTTATAGATATACCAATCAAGTGTCTCTGAAATCACAATAATTCTTTCCTTTTTGCTTTGCGTAAATTCACCACTGAAATGTTGTAACAGTGGCGATGACTAGGCACTACCTTTCAAACCTTCTGTAATAGGGCCAACTGCTTTACGTGTGCCAGGATCCTCGTGTTGTTTTGGCGTTCAGCCTGTAAACAACCTACTCCTAATCGATCATCGGGGAAAATGATCAGAGGGTCGTCCCTTAGACGGGGCATCCTGTGACATAGTTTGAAATCCCACCTCAATGAGATTGAGGGGTGATCAGGTACACCTAAGCTTAGCACAGTGTTACAAGTAAAACGCCTTATGCACTCATTCAGGGTTAGATTCAAAGCTAGATGGTCACCCAGAGCAAGATCACATGTACGCGTCCTGTCGATGTTACACAAGAGTGCGGTAGAGACAAAGAAATAATCAATCTGTGAGCAATATGGTCCACATGACCAGGTATGAGCAAACAACCCCGTGTTTGAAGGAACTAATTGAATGTCCCATGCAAGGAAGAAGTCTACCCATCTCTTGCCATTAAATCTTGATGTCGCACCTACATGGTAATATGGAGGACTGAATTCATCAACCACCTCCATACAGGTTGCATTAAAATCTCCCCCCACAATCACCTTGATGCCAGGGTCATGAGAAAAGGCATCCTCAAGGATTTTATCTAGTTGGTTGGATACTTCAAGATATGATGTGACCGCTTTATTCCAATAAAGACATATAACCAGGATCTCCCTCATGGAGTTGCCAAAGAAACTAGTACGAACTGCTAAAATGGAATACTCCGCTAGAACTAATACTGAGGAGATTCTGCTGGCTTTGTCTATCAATACAGCTAGTCCACCGATGGGCGCCCCAGTTCTCCCTTCATTGCAGGCTGAACATATGTTTGATAACCATCAACCTCAAATTGCCCCAGATGCATAGTTTCTTGGATTCGTCGAGGTGTGTGGTCCATAATCTAAAATTATTCAGACCACATAAGTCCATGACATAAGTGTCACCCCTGGTCCCTTACTCTAATATTCTTCAGCGGGATTAGGTACCTGAGTCTGGGAACCCCTTGGACTAGCAAAAGCTGTGGCAAAGGTCATAAATTGCCTAAATAGCTTCTCACTGAGTGGAGCAGGATCATTACCCAGTGCCCGCCCTGTGGGTAACACAGGCCTAGGTGGAGGTTGCTCACAAAAGTGTTTCCTTGTGCCTCTGTACAAAATATGAATGGGATCTATCCAATACATTCAAAGTTCCATCTTTGGGACCAAATCAGTTTCATAATGATATGTGAGTGATACCCACATATCATCCTAGTATGGTTATTAGAGGATAGGCGGACCCAATCGATGTCATTGGATCTAATAATTCTCAGGGATGGTATGCCCTGGAAGGCCTTTAGTATGGCCGATCGATTTAAGCTTGTTTTCCCATTAAAAGGTGTCTTACATTGCCAGCCCATATTCAATGGCATCTCTGAGGTCAAGATTGGACCTTCCTCCGGGGTACCAATCGTAATATGAACCTCCGGCCCAACTGTACGGCCAGCTACAATCAGCGCATTTGCTAGAACGTTTGGGGAGAGCATTGGTGGAACATCTACGCTACCTCCACCCACAGTTCCTGTAGGAATAGTGCAGGATTGTGCATTCACTGCACTGTGAGATGGTACTAGCTGCGCTTTACCCCTCGTCGACAGATTAGCTGAATTTGCACCGCCCCCTCCTTTGATTGTGTTAGAGGCTTTTTTTATATGCAAGGCGGGATAAAAGTTCAAAAGATCCGATTGTTTATGTTTACCCAGACCTGGAGACACAATCTTTTCGGGCCCTCCAGCTGCAGTGTCACAGATCCCTGAGAGCTTTCGACCATTCCTAAGATTTTTCTTTTTTGCATTCCCCTTGGAATCTATCCGGGATGCCTTATGCGGTCCATCTAGGTTCAGTAACACCTTGGATTCTGGATCTAGTTGTTGTAGATCAATTGCCTTTTTCTCATTTGGTGAATATGCAGGTGTTTTGATAGAAAGGGTGGGTTTGTCATTATGTTTTAAAAAATAATTCCTACCCTTTTTCGCAGCCTCACTAAGATTCTTCGCTTGATGGTACTTTTATTTTTGGGCCCTTGCAGCCAATTTTCTTTGTTTTCTACTAAGGACAACATTGGGGCATAACTCCGGTTCAATGATGGGCATCTCCACAAAAGGGTGCCCATTGTGGACCAGTAGGTCGACATCCAGGTCTATTAGATTTGTGAGGTCAGATGGGCTGTCAGTGGGGTCATTACATGGCTGTTGGCCCTCCTGGCCCAAGTGACAGCTAGTACCCAGTGCTACATACACATCATTTTCATCAGCAGGAACAGGTCTAAGTTCTTTTATTATCTGCTGTATGGCCGCAGCATTGGCTTTCACCGCCTGCATGACTTCTGAGGGTTCACAGTCACACTTACTCCCCCCCCCTTCAAAATATTCACTGCAGCCAGAGCAGCAAAAGACCTAATTTCCTCACCTACCATCCTTATATCAGCTATAGTTTGCGTTGCCAGGTCCACTTTGTCTACGGTTTGTTTCTTTTTGTCCGCCGTCAAAATAGCCACGGCATCGCATGCAAACAGAAAACCTTCGATCTTACTTATTTTGGATAACACCTCAATAAGTGCACCCTTCAAGATGGCAAGTTCACAATGGGTCTGCTCATGGCCCTTGTCCAGCAGATTCAGGAGTCTAGTCATCACCGGGAACTCTTTATCCAGGGATTCTAGATCCGTAATCTGGTGTTCAATTGGCTTACCCAGTTCGAATGGCTGAACCTCAGGGTATTGGGAGGATGCAAACATCGCTAATTCATGATCAGACAAAGATAGTGCTCCCATCTGCACCGGATTGGATATAACATCAGATGGTGAGCTAGAATTTATATTGCCAAAGTCATTACTAGAATAGCCAACCTTGTAATTTCCCATTACACCACACCTCTCCTCTCTTGAGATTTTCTCCTCCATTTTACTAAACATGTGGACATTCTCCATTCCATACATGCTTTGGGTCACCGGGGTAGAGGGACCCAGGGAAAACCTCATACGTTTGCCTCAACTCTGCCTCTATCACCGGAGCAATCATGGACACATCAGTATTTATTTTATTTATTTATTTATTTATTTTTACATTTGTAAAGTGCACTACAGCCCAAAGGCATTGAGGTGCTTTTAGGCAAGTGTACATAATAAGATCAGTAAACTTAGGTCTTGTTGGCTCAATTCCCATTTGACTTAATAGTCTCCCTGAGTCGACTGGTACTTCAATTGTAGTCGGAAGACAAGGGCCTGTTATATCGTCACTCTTATTCATTTCAGTAAGCTTGTAGGTTTTAATTGGGACAGGGACTTCAATCGACCCCTCCATGCCTTGATCTTTCAGTAAACTAGCCATTGACACACTTTCTGGGGCCTCATAAACAGGTGGGACTTCCGCACACATAAAATGAGGCCCATCCTCACGCATAGGAGACCCCGCTCTGAGGAGAGCCACCTGCGAGCGTGGGCATAATGATACACAACCAGAGGCATCAAAGTTAAGCGATGCTAGTTCTCCATGGCACTCCGTCGGTGACTCATGGATTTTCCGGCCACTACGGAGGCCGTTCACCATTGTGTAGTTAATCTCTCAGGGTCAAAACCTGAACCAGTAGAATTCAAACTTATCTACTGGCGGCAAGAGCTCTTTTATGCCTCTCTACAGTAGTTGAACAGTTAAAGTTAGATTTCTATGAGCGGCAGCCCTGCCCAGTCTAACAGTCGGTGCACTTTCGAATGCACTTCCGGGATGCGCGTGCACCCGGTTAATATCTGAGAGAGAGGCTTGACTGTGGGCGTGTTAGTTAGGTCGCCCAATCACAGAGCCTAATAGAAAGAAAAAGAAAGCCCTGTTCAAATGGACACCTTGACTGGGTAACAACCACAGCCCACCCACAGTCCACCCAGCCCCTGATAACAACACAACTCAACACAAGCAAGCCACAAACCCACCTATTTGCTTTAAGTAAAGTCCTTGCAATGCGTTGGTTTTGGGAGTCCGGGTTTCGCCAACCTCACGCTTCCTCTTGCCGACGGGCTTGCGCGTTGCGAACAAGGCCAAACAAAGTCTCTCAGGTTTGATAACAGTACAACTTTAAACTGTTTCTTCAGACTACTTTCTTCCATCAACAGCCCCTAGACTCCGATAACCAAGGAGCCACCTATGATAAACAAAAAGACTGGCAGCTCAGCCTCGTCCCCCAACCTCCATCCTCCCAGCCTAACAGCACAACAGCACTTTCGGAGCACTTCCGGGGTGCACGCGCGGGTGCGCACGCACCAAGTGCTAAGGAGGCTGGGAGGGGAGCAGGCGGGAGACTGGGGAGCGGAGTCCAAGGTCCGCACAAGAATGAATCTAAAAGAGAAGATGACGGAAATAGTACGTACATGTTACGTCTGCATAATAGCAACTCAAACTCAAACAAGCACAAGTCCAAAGCCCAATCCAAAGTCCAAAGTCCCAGTTCAAAGGTCCCAGTTCACGAGAAACAAGACTTAAAAGAACTGAATAGAAACAAATTGAAGTTAAGTCTGTCTCTGATATTTACGCTGGGTTTTGTGGTCCGATGTTTCGCAACAGGTTCACTTCCTCTTGCGCATAGGGTGTGATCACGATGTTAGTCGGCACAATTCTCGATGCTCAAAGCAGCAGCAAAATCCACTGAGCTCCTTTAGACAGAGCCCACTGCACAACAGCACTTTCGGAGCACTTCTTGTATTCCGAAGCCCTGAGCTCACAAAATGAAAAATGCATAATTATCTTTGTTAATAGTGAGCCTCAATTATTAAATCTGAAAAATAGAAACAAATAAAAACCCAAACAATCAAGACGGATCATTGTGCCGATACGTTTGATCACTTTTTAATATTGCTACTACTTCCCTCTGCCATCTACCACCAACTCATGCCTCCAACCTTCCCCTCCACTTTCCCCTCCACACTTGTGTCCCTCCCTTCTCTCTACCACTCACTATCACACTCACTCCTTCTCCCTCAACTACTTGCTCTATCTTCTCTCTTCTACCTGCTAAACTCTCCCCCTCTGCTACCTCTTACCCCCCACTCCACTACCACTCACTCTCACAATCTCAGCTTTAATCTTTCCTCTTGGTTCCACTCTCTTCCACACACACAATACATCACCTTTCAAAGTCCTCCAGAATCTCCTTAACACTTTACTTCACCTTCCGTCCTCCTCCAAATCTCTTGGTCCACCGCTCCTTACCCAAACAGATTTCACTGCAGCCCAGCAGAGGAATTGGGGGTGGAAGACGGTAATGCTTGAATGATGGTCTTCCCTTCCCCATGGTCTACTCCTGTTCTTGTCTTTTTCAGCCCTCTTTTCTTCATGAAGTGTCTTCTTTATGAGTGTGTTAAGCTGGGAGATCCTGGAGTGATCATTCCTTTTCCTTGGTGCAGAACCAGCAGAATCTGAGGAGGAGAAGACCATATGCTTTAACTTGGCCAATCACTTCCCCGTGGTCAGTACTGCCAACAGACGTATACACTCTGAGTGACAAAACCCTCTAAAAACAACAGGAGACAGGAAACTGGCTGGAGCGTCCCTACCATCTCCAGGCCCAGCACACTGTCTCCAATCCATGCGTGGGCGGTGCCTGAATTGATGTTCCTTGGGCCGTTTGTGGTGGTTGGGTCTTGTCCTGTTACTTACTCCAATCACATCATAGCAGGGTGCCCAGCAGAATTTCACCATGGCTCAGCTCAGCGTCATGTATTCCACCTACCTACCGTGGACCTGCTGCTTCTTTCCCCTCTACTGCCCCAGCGACCATGAGAAATAATTGATTGCCCTTTGTGAGAACTCCCATGGGAGCAGTGAGCCTGGCAGGCCCCTCGCTGCACAATTTGCACGAGTGAGGTAGCATCTGAGGGGTAGAAAGTATGGACTGGGATGAGGAAGAGGAGAAATGGGGTTAATGAAGTAGTGCATTCCACAACTTCCTTACTGTCAAGTGATTTTTCAATGTTAACTGAAGACAACCTCAGCAATCCACTCTAAATCAACAGTTCTAGGACACCTACAAAGTACGGACCTAATCAACACTATCTGAGACAAACATGAATATATATAGATGTAGAACATGGGAATGATACATAACCTTTCCTTTTTAGTGTATTTAATTTAAATGTTTTGTATTGTTATTAAGGACATTATCGACACAGTAATGTACAGTACAATGCCCAGCAAGGCAAATATTTCAACCATTCAGTTATAAGCAAACAAGGTGCCTGTGCCGTACTCTCCGATGTCAGAACATTTCAAGAGTCAACAACAAATTTTAAACAAAACAACAGTAACAACTCCAAAAGGTAGTAAACAAGGCTTGGTCAGTGTATATATTCTGAGGGCAGGCCCATAGCTAAGCAGTACCTCTGAGTTATGTTAAACAGGTACCAGGTAAACACTTCATGCCCGAACTGTGTCAAAAACATCAAGTCAGGTTGAGTTACTTTTACACATTCAATACTACAGCTTAGACCACAGTGGGTTGTGGTGCTCAGGGTGGCATATCATCCGATGGATGGAACATTGCAAGAATAGGGGCGTTCCAGGCATCAGTTATCGGATGTTGCTCTGGCGTCATTGCTCGAAGATCGAAGCCAGGCCGGGGTATCAGCTAGGGACCATTGTTCAAAGGCCTTACACCATATTGTATATTGGGGGCCCTGCCTGAGTGTCCAAGATATGGCTATACGTCTTTTTGACAAAACACACGCAAGGCCCATGAACATGGTTACATGGTGATATTTGTTTGGTCTGGGTTATGCGCCCAGCAAACATTCAAGTCAGATCCATGTATATCTTAGAATTCCAGCTGTGATACAGGATTGCTTCACTTGTGACCAGAAACTGCCCACCCTAGAGCACTTCCAAAACATGTGAATCAGGTCAGCTCCCTCCGTTCGGAACCAGGGACAATTTGACGATGCCTTTACATTGATTTTGGCCACTCTATATGGGGTCAAGTATGGTGGAGTACATTTAGCTGGACGAACCGAAAGCATGCGTTTCTGAACACATTTTTAATAAAAAGCAATGCATAGTCCCACGCTTGATTATTGATATTCTGACCGACATCTGCCTCCCACCTCGCTTTCAATTGCACATTTCTATTACCTCTTAAGCCTTGCAAATATCCATACAACTTGGACAGAGGGCTCTAGCTGTCTTCCAGCTCATACATTACAGTAAGAAGCGCCGAAGCCTCAGACTCAACAGGCCACCCTTTCCACTTTCTCTTAGCCACCTTTCGTTATTCTCAGATTCCTGAGAATTTGGCCCCTAGGGACTCCTTCCCTCTGCATAAGACTCTCCAAGTCCCTGAATGCCCCATTTTCATACACATCTCCCTGTGTAAACAGGCAAGGTTCCTCCCACCTCCTAGCAGCACTCAAGTCAGCCATGCCTGCACCGACATCAGCTACAATAGGGACAGGTGGCAAATAGGGGTGCTGTAGACATAGTAATTTCAGTACTCTGGTCCAGACCTGTCTGCCCAATGTGACCAGTAGGGCCTGGGTACCTATGCAGCTATCCGAAATCCACAGTGCTTTCTTTAACCATGCTGGGCGCACTAGCGACTGGAGCAGTCTGCCGTCCGGAGTGGGTTCGTCAGATTGCCACGTTGCCAAGTTGCCCAACTGAGCAGACAAGAAATAAAGCTCAATTCTTGGTAACTGCACGGCCCTGTCTCTATAGGGTAAACATAAGGTGTCGAGTGCCACCAGTCCAAAAAAAAAAATACAGCTTCTATATAGTAATATAAGGATGGGGATAACTGGATTGGATGCGCTTAGGTATGCGATATACAAGACAGCTGCACAGCTGTATGGAAGCTGTGATTTACCCCTACATCTCTGCAAATTGAGAACATGAAGAGTATAGCTTCCTGATGTGTGTGATTATCTAGAAAACATAACAACCGCTAGATGCTGTGAATGCAAATTCAAATTTTTAATTCAATATCCCAGTAATCTCTTTGCATATTCCTTGTTTGCCTTTGCCGACACGTGTTTCGACACTCAGGCGTTCTCAAGGCATGGCTATGTACAATATAGCAGTATACAAAGTAAAACCATCAAGATTGAAAAAAACCCAAAATAAATAAATAATATCCATGCACAATCAAATTGGGTTCCATCAATAAGCAATCATTGTTTGGCTGACATTACAATTTGTCCAGGGCAGTCATTTTGTCAGGCGCATTTGAGGAAGGACGACAAAATAGTTTATACATGATAAAGTATACATTGAACAAACTTAGGTACATAGTGCTAGTGATATACTTCAATGATATATCTCTAATGTGTAAATTCTCATACTACTACGAGATACACAGATAGTGGTGAGCGATGTGGATTGCATGAGTTCATGTGACAGATAGTCCTGAAGATTTACACGACTTGTTATGCTTCCTGTGCCAGTCTACACCTGTGCAGCCGGTAAGTGCACTTGCCCTGGTGCCCCCGCGCCTTTAAAAACAACTTTTCCTGGTGCCTGTTCCCAGCGCGACCCTTGCGGCTTCCGCAACACCCTCTCTGGGCTTTCCATCCCCAGTCCTGCCTCCCTCGCCCTCCCCCAGATCCCGGTTGGTTCGTGTACCTTATCCACACCGAGGGCCTAACCCTTTGCAAGAACACTTCCTGTGCCACTTTACACCTAGGCAGCAGGTAAGTGCACTTGCCCTGCTGCTCTGTTCCCAGTGTGACATTTGCAGCTTCCCCAACACCCTCTCTGGGCTTCCCGTCCCCAGTCCTGCCTCCCTCGCCCTCCCCCAGGCCACAATTGGTCCATCTCTCCTTATCCTACACATCTCTCCTTATCCTAGGCTCAATCTGGGCAGCCCCCGCGTCTAAAGACCCCAAGGCAAAGGACAGCACTTGTCAGCGGGGGAAGCGATCACACAAACCAAGTCTAATCTACTGACTCCATCCATCACCTAGCTTCCTCCTCCACACTGAACTCAGTGCTACCACCTGAATCGCAGGGAGCAGTGCCAAACTCCTACTGCTGCCTCTAACAGCAGCTAACACTTCCCTGCTGCAACCACACTCCACGAGTTGGTTGCAATTGCATAATTCCACCCAAGAACAAGAAGTAGCAACCGGCTGCAACACCCAGATGCGTCATAAGAGGAAAAGACTGCCGGTAACCAGCACCAACGGATAAGGTAGGACCTATTCCCACACATCCACACTTGTGCCTATAACCACCTTAGCATTCACTCACCATACCACGCTTCCACCAGAATCTCACCAACCACTCACACCCATCACCGGCACGAGGACATCCACTGCGAAAGATAAATATTAAAAACCGATCGTATCGTGATGTCTAGATATCTCTCACACGATCTAGCAGTCTCAAATCTAGGTCTGTTTAGAACTTCCATTTTGTGAAACATAGACCCCTCTCCCACTATCTAGGAGCCTAAATTGCGACTGTGCTTATATCTGCCATCCTGTGAAACATCTGCCTCTATCCCACTATCTAGGAGTATCAAATATAGGTGTGATTAGATCTGCCATTCTTTGAAACATAAGCCTCTCTCCCACCATCCAGGAGCCTAAATTGCGACTGTGTTTATATCTTCCATTCTTTGAAACATAGGTCTCTCCCTCTGTCCGGGAATCCCTAGTTAAATTGCGCAGTTCTCACGTCTGCCGTACTGTGAAGCCTAGGCCCTCTCCAAATATCTAGAAATTTAGGTCTGATTACTGCCTAGCATCCTTTTGGGGCTCAGACCTTTAGTTACACTATCCGGGATCCCATAACTCAAAAGGCATTCTCCCTCTATAAACCACTCTGTGAAACCTAGGCTTTCCCATCAAACCCGCCCGACTGCCCTGACCAAGTGCGATAGAATGGGTAAGTACACAGATCTAGCACCGTATCCCAGCCAAAGGTGCACCCCTCCTCAGACACATAATCTGTGTTTCCTCACCACTAGACAGACACCATGCCACACACTGGTCAACGCAGAAGATCACGCTGGCGCACCAGAAGGCCAGATGAGCCAAACACAGCAGAACTCAACTGCCACCAACACACAGCCCATCACCCCATCCCTCCACCCCACCACCCTGCAATCCTCACGCTACACCAACCCCTCCTCCTCACCAGACCAACCCCCTTTACTCAACCCGCTATCCCCCCATGTAGATCTTGCTCCAGTCAACTAAGAATGGCAAGATGGAGAGAGGGAGCAGAGTACATTGTCCCACGGAACACCGGACCACACAATGAGCCACATAATACACCCATCACACACCAACCACCCACCCACACCATCTGCTCGCACCCTCTCTGAACAATATAGCACTTCCAACTCACGCTTCCCCAGCCTTAGCGCAGCAAGAGCAGCTTTGGCCAAAGCCCCAAGCTCCACAGCCCCCCCACCACTCTCACCCACAAACCCTTTAACTGCCCAAATGTCAAGGAACGGCTAAGACCAAAGGCACCTTATGCCCTCCCTAGCATCACCCATCCTCCAACCCAGACCGTAAACACTGCCACCACACTATAGGACCCATACCTCCCCACCCACACCCAATCCAGTTCTAGCCCTGTTCCCCCCATATCCCATTCCCGTTGTTCCATTTTCTCCACACTGCACCTCCTCCCCTCACACTGCTCCACCCTCATCTCTGCCCCTCCCCACTCAAGCCCCCCTACCACTCACAATCCTACCCGCACAGCACCTACAAGGACACCTCACCAACTATTCTGCGTACTCATCAACACAAGGTCAGTATCTAAAAATAAATTCCTCATCTTTGACCTTTTCACCACTGAGACCTGGTTTGCTTACGACTACGAGCCCATCACGCACAAGACCTTCCCACCCGGCTACAACCTTAATGTCCGGAACAGATCGCGAAAGGGGGGGAGGGCTTGCGATACTACACCAACACCAATTCCCACTAATTATTAAAGACACCTCAACCAATGCCACAAACTACGAATACCTCCTGGTAAAACGGCAACTCTCACCCTGCACCTCCCACAGCTTCCTACTCATCTATAGACGCCCCGGCTACAACAAAAACTTTGCAGACACAATTGGTGAAGCACTGGCCACCAACCTCATCCTACATCCAACACTTAGCATTTTAGGGGAACATATGGTTTGACTCACCCTCAAACCCTATGACCTGATCAATCACAGACAATCTAGAATCACTCAACCTAACACAATCTCCACACTCACCAACACGGGAGGTCCTACCCTCGATGCGATCTTCAGCACTACAAACATATCTACCAAACGCCCCCGTTCCCTATCATAGACTGATCACTCAGAAATGTTCTTCTCCATACCAATGAGCAAATCGGCTGGTGGTCAAGGCGACACACGACCAACACCCACCACCTCCCCGATCATTCCACTATGGAATAAAGTCCTAATCACCGCAGAACTAGCACACTCGCTCCTCAACTCTCTCCATACTCTTTCACTTCAGTAAGGACCTCCAGCAATCAAAACCTTCGACCTCTGGCTTACAAACGCCCTCACACCCCTTAGTCCAACAAAACGGACCACTCAGCGATCAGGACCAACACCCAGGTGGTTCACTGCCAAACTTGAAACACTAAAAACCCTCAAGCACCATCTGGAATGGACCAGGAGAACTGACCCTAGAGCACAGAACAAAACAGTCCTAGCAAGAACAGAGCATACAGGCTGGAAATCAGAAAAACCAAGAAAACACTATGGGAACTGAATCCTAAATGCCCGAAACCCAAGCAAGGAACTACATAGACCCATATCAGAATTAAAATCCCTGGCATGCTGGCATGCTGGAGCCACCCCCCCACCAGTCTCCCCAGCCCTATGTGACACCTTATCACTGCATTTCCACAATGTCGCTATTGACAGACACTCAGCCATCGTCTCTAGTTTGGAACACATGCCCCTGCCACCCAACCGCCCACAGACTGACGTTCCCCCAAACCCCGCCCTGATACAAATCTTCGATTCTTTCTCCCCAATCTCACACCCAGAGTTCCACTCGCTCGTAGCAGATATCTGCCCTTCTGGCTCCCCTGGGACACCTGCCCACCTACACTCCTCAAAAAGATCCTAGTCTCTACCTGTGCAGATAGTAGCGCACGCTCAATCCTCAACCACTCACTCGTTTCAGGATCTTTCACGGAAGACCTAAAAACCTCATACATCAAACCCATCCTCAAAAAACGTCAATCGACCCACTCCTCCCCCAGAACTACCGGGTACGTTTCATCACCAGACTCATGGACTGTGCAGCATACAAGCAACTTGACCTCTTTACCTGAAGCCAACAATATCCTAGACCCTGTACAATCTGGCTTCAGGCCACTCAGGGGAACAGAATCCTCCCTAGTGTCCATCTGGGACAACCTAAAAAGAACATCCGACGCAGAAGGCTGTGCTGTACTCATTCTACTGGACTTCTCAGCAGCTTTTGATCCTACTAGACAGGCTACTAACACTAGGAATCAGAAACACAGCCCTCTCATGGATCTCCTCTTTCGTCTCAAATCACTCACAAATCATGCACCTCCACCAGTTCACATCCACCTCACGACCAGTAAGAAAAGGTGTGCCACAAGGAGCATCCCTAGCTCCCCTAATATTCAACTTCTACCTGAAAACCCCTGCCCGCAATCATCCGCTCACACAATCTTACTTGCTACAACTACGCAGACGAAACCCAGATCATCCTTAAAATCCCAAAATCTCAAGGCTTCGGCAAAACGGATCTGTCGTCATGCTTTTCAGATAATGACCACTGGATGACGACCAACCACCTCATCCTCAACCCTGGGAAAACTGAAATCCTAGTTTGCGGGAAAACACCCTCCTTCCCCAACTGATTCCATGGCCTCAATTCCTAGGACATGTACCAGCAACTTCAAACGTGGTAAAAAACCTTGGATGCACGCTGGACATGAACGTATCCCTCACCCAACATACCACCTCCATATCTAAAACCTGTTTCTTCCATTTACGGATTCTCAGGCACATTTTCCCTTACCTCACCTATCCCCACTGTTTTTCAGCCATCAAATCCATCATCCTATCCCACCTAGACTACGCAAACTCCCTCTACCTAGTCGCTCCAGCGTTTCAACGGAGGAAACTCCAAAGAGTCCAAAAGTGGCAGCAGGCCTGCTCATTAACCTACCCCCCATAGAACTCATCAGCCCTACACTAAAAGTAATCCATTGGCTCCCGATTGGTCGACGCACTACCTTTAAAGCCATGTGCATCACCAACCGCGCCATACACAATACCGGCCCGGAAATCCTTCAAGACAAAATCTGGCCCTACCAGTCCTCAAGGATCTCAGATGTCGCACAGCATATTGCCTTGTAGTCCCACCTCACAGCTCCTCCAGGCTGGGCGGGTCCCCATTCTCTGTCCAAGCACCAATTATCTGGAACTCCCTACCCCTACACATTTGCAACACTGAAAATCACGTGAAATTTAGAAAGGCCCTAGAAACCTGGCTCTTCCCAACTTCATCCTGAACACTTCCCCCTCTCTAAACTACATATTCCTATACACCAATCACAGCTCTGATGCAGGCAGCATTCGCAGCGGCTCACCTTGACAAACTGTCGCCCCATGCACAACAACACTCCTACACGATAATACTGCATGGAAGCCAGCAACATTCGCTGAGGCACATCACAATAATCCTTACTCCTCCCCCAACTACAACGCGAACAGCGACAGCATTCTCATCGGCTCACCCTGACAAACTATCGCCTCATGAACAACAAAATTCCTACCTGTGTCAAGGAGTTCCCCCCTTCTCACCTGAGTTCGATCTTTGCTGGATTTCTTGATCGATGCCTTCTTGCGTACCGCTCGAGTCTTGAATAAGGCTGCACGAGTCTCTTCCGACTCAGCGTGCATTCAAGTACCGGGATGCAGGGGTCCAGGAATCCAGGAAATAACAGGGTGCGCAACTAGCACATGAGTCCAGGAATCAGGAAAGGAAGGAAAGGGACTAGAATTGGGTTAGAGTGGAAGAAGCAAGGGAAACAATACCGGGAGCTACGGAGCACACGTCTGGTCGCTACTTCGCAATAGCATTGAGACGCGCGGGGCCGCGGGCGTGGCATATTTATGGAACATACTACGTCCGCCGTGAAGGCTGGTGCGAGGCATGTCACGTGATACGGCCATGTTGGGAGAAACAATGAATGCAAGCCCCGCCGTGACAAGGATCAGGAAGTCCAGAAGGGGCGCGTTCTGTGGGTCATGACAGCATGCCTCCTCCGAAAACCTGTTCCACCAGGTTTGCCCAGGTGTATAAGGTGAAATCTTCTGAGTAGTCGAGGGGTCTTGAGATTAGAAAGTGGTTCCCAGGTTCTTTCACTAGGAGGATATCCTTTCCATTCAACCAGGTATTGAAGCTGACCCCGTTTATACCTGGAGTCACATATTCGAGATAATTCATATTCCAATTGGTTGTCGACCAGTAGAGGAGGAGGTTGGTGGGATTTCCGGGAGGATTGGTGGTAGGGTTTTAATAAGGATGTGTGGAATACTGGGTGAATTTTCTTCCAAGAGTCTAGTAGACTAATCCGGTATGAAACTGGGTTGATAATTTCCTTGATGGGAAATGGACCATAGTATCGAGGGGCCAACTTGTTTGGCCATAGATGTCGGGGTAGTAATTTCGAGGACAACCAGACTTGATCACCGATTGCATAAGAAGGACCTGGTCTCCTTTTTAAATCCGCATACCTCTTAGTCTGTGTTCTGGCCTTCTCTAAATTTTCTTTGCCCTCTTGGTGTACATTGATGACGGTTTCAATCCAGGAGTCGACAGTAGGTACTGGTGTAGGATGAGGGAGAACAGAGGGTAGAACTGATGGATGGAAACCTTGGCTACAATAAAAGGGGCTGGTCTTAATTGCTGAATGGTCAGAATTGTTGTAGGCGAATTCAGCCACGGATATCAGGAGCGACCAGTCATCCTGAACCTTGGTGGCAAAACGTCGAAGATACTGTTCCAGGGTCTGATTAGCACGTTCTGTGGCCCCGTTGGTCTGGGGATGATAACCAGATGAGAGGGCGCATTGGATTCCCAGAATGCGACAGAGATGTTTCCAGAATTGAGAGACGTACTGAGGTCCTCGATCAGATATGATCTTGGAAGGGAGTCCATGTAAACGAAATATGTGTTCCAGGAAGATTCCAGCAAGTTTGGACGAGGATGGTAACTTACACAGGGGTGTAAAATGAGCCATATGAGTGAACAAATCTATGGTAACCATGATGGTCGTGTACCCTCGGGAAGGTGGTAATTCCACAATGAAGTCTGTAGCAATGAATTCCCATGGCCTTGTTGGCAGCGATGGTTGCATTAGAAGACCCGCTGGTCTCTTGTTGTCATGTTTGTTTTGACTGCAGACAGCACAAGCTTTGATGTACTGCTGTACGTCGGTCTTCATTCCAGGCCACCAAAACTGTCTTTGTATAAGACGGAGGGTGTTGGTTATGCCACAATGTCCGGAGTGAAGGGTATCATGACAGAGGTTTATCATTCTTTGTTGTAATTTCTGTGTAGGAATGACCAGTGACTTGTCCTTGAATAAGTATCCTTCCTTAAGTCTTAGGTTCCATGGATTCTTCCTTGAAATATCCTTCCAGAGGTCAGAGGATTGGGTTTGTACTCGAATTTCTTCCAGGAGGTTGACTGCTTGAGCTACAAAGATCGTGTGGGGAGACATTTTAGGATAGGCCTTGTCTTCAGTAGTTACATAGTCAAGACGTCGAGATAAGATGTCAGCAATCATGTTTTGTGATCCGGGAACATGAGTGATTTGGAATTGGTATTGGGCAAAGAAGTAGGCCCAACGTGCCTGACGACTGTTCCTGCACTCCAATGACTGTAGAATTTGAAGATGCCGATGGTCCGTACGGACCTGAACTGGATATCTAGCACCCAGAAGTAGATGTCGCTATTCAGTGAAGGCCTGGCGGATGGCTAACAGTTCCTTTTCCAGGATGGAATAGTGTGTCTCATTGGGAGTCAGGGTTTGTGAGAGATAAGCAATGGGGTGTTCCAGTTTATCCTCAAGTTCCTGTTTCAAGACAGCTCCTATGGCGTAATTAGAGGCATCCGTTTCCACCAGGAATGGGCGATTTATGTCTGGTTGGGCCAGGATGGGGGCTTGCGTGAACTCTGTCTTCAATCGTTGGAATGCTTTGTCTTGCGGTGTAAACCAGATAAAGGGAGTGTCTTTCTTCAAGAGAGCAACAAACGGCTGGACAATCTCGGAAAAGGTAGAAAAGAACTTCCGGTAGAAGTTGGCAAGCCCCAGGAAGGATTGAACTTGTTTCACGGAGGTGGGAGCAGGCCATGCCAGTATGGCCTTTACCTTTGAAGGGTCATACCAATTCCTTCTGGGCTAAGAATGAATCCCAGGTAGTGAACAGAAGTAACGTGAAACAAGCATTTTTCGGGTTTGGCTAAAAGTTTGTGTTCACTGAGTCGTTGCAGTACTGCCTTTGCATGCTCTTCATGCTTTAGAGGATCCTTGGAAAAGATCAATATGTCATCCAGATAGACAATGACAAAAAGGAATAACATAAGAAGCCAAAGACCAAGTCGGATGCAAGGTCACACAGCCGCTCTCTTAGAAGATCCAATCAGGGTATGTAAGTTATGTAAACTCTATAAAGCTTGATAGACTCCAAAGTAAAATTGTTTACATATTCAAAAAATAATAATAATAATGAAAGTTTAGTGGTATTTCATAAAGATTTTTATCAATCACTGGTTTTGTGAAAAAATATGTCTCTTGGTATGAGGCGTCACTAATATCTTCTTACTGAGGAAGAAAAAAGCCAATAGCATTTTATGTCAGACCAAAACAATCTTTTGCCAATGCATTTCGGATTTACAAATCCTTCGTCAGGGCAAGTCTGTAGTTAACATGTATATTTACATAACATCCAAAAGAAAGTGTATCACAATGCACATTCACAAAAAAATATAAATAACATACCATTCATTGTAGTGGTAGAAAGATCGGTTGATACATAAAAGAAAAAATAGAAAAAGAGAAAGAATGAGCAATAAGAAGTCTGTAAGTAATGAGGTTAGCGATGACAAGAAATGCAGAACGCGTTTACCTGAGAAATTGGCAGAATGCTTTCATGGACAGTGGCTTGGAGAACCAGAACCATGTGGTGGGCAGAAAGCTGCCCGGACAAAATCGGCGCCAAGGCGCAGATAAGCTGAAATGTAAAAGAGACATTGTAAGGAACCCGGGTGGGATCCGTGTAAGCAGTACGTGTCATAACATCAGGGGAGCTTACCATGAGACCAGCGAGGAGTCGGACTGTTCCTCTCGCTTGCCGGCGTGTAACTGCGTTGTTCGCATCGGAGCGTTGCCCAGACAATGCTCCTTTAATAAACCACGTGATCGCGGCCTAGCGAGGCGCGGGCTCTGGGACAAATGACAGCAAATAGGTTTCTAAGTGATTATTTAGAGCTATAAACTAATTATACGCCTTAATTGGAATATGTCAAGGATTGTGGAAACAAAAAAATGTAAAAACAAGGAAACTGAAAGCATAGAGATAAAAGAAATACTCCAATACAAGACAAAGTAACAGGGGTGGAACTAGTGAAAGAAGATAAGAGAGTCATAAAAGAGAAATAGCAAATACAAAAGAGCCCTAAAGAATGCTGGGCTAATAAAAGAAAGTTGCAAAGTAAAAACATCTATATCAACATTATTATATATATATATATATATATATGACCACACTGGATCATGTCATCAAACGGCGGCATCTGAGGCTATTTTATGTAGTCATAGGAAAAATCATAGGAGAAATCAGATGCATGAGTCATGCTGCAAGTACCAACCCACTGTAATGGTGTCGTCGCCAGACGGCACCTTGGGTCCCAGACCGAAGTCCAGGAAACACAGAGGGGTGGTCTAAGTCCATAACACATAAGATATATCACAGTAAATAGTTGCTAGAAATTATACCTTGAAGGCAAAGAGATTACAAAATTAAAGAAAACAGTGATAATTAATCTCCTCGTTAATACCATTGGGAACCAGACTCCCAAGTTTGTCAATCCAGAATGACTCCCTGCGATTCAACCGTTGGTTAAGGTCTTCGTGTGGGTTGTTTCTTGTGAGTACCTCTAAAACCACAAATCTAATCTGAGTCAAATTATGTCCATTCTCCAACCAGTGCCGTGCTACGGCAGAGTTGGTGTTAGCATTACGAATACATGAACGATGCTCATTCCACCTTGTATTGGCCATTCTTGTGGATTCGCCCACATAAAATTTTCCACAGGGGCATTTAATGCCATAAATTATGTTGGTGCTGTCACAGGTTCCATAGTTTTTGAGCAAAATCTGTTTCCCTGTTCTGGGATGGTTAATGGAATCTCCCTTGATAACTAAGTTGCAGTTAGTACAGTTCAGACAGGGGTATGTACCCGTCCGTTGGGTTATCGGTTCCTTAAGGGGTGGTCTTTTGTGTACAAGTTCATCTCTCAGATTCCTGCCACGTTGGTAAGCAAACACCGGTAATTCTGTGAATAAATTTTGTACTCTGATGTCATTTTTAAAGATCCCCAGTGCTTACTGATGGTCTTCTTAATTCTGTTGCTCTGGATAGAGAATTTTGATACAAAGACAGGTGTTTTAAGTTCTCTCTTTTTTATAGGATTTTGGGTAGATAACAAGGTCTCCCGTGTCAGGCTGTTGACCCAAGCTGATGCTGTGTCCAATTCTGCTTGTTTATAGCCCCGCTTTATAGAGTTTACATAACTTACCTACCCTGATTGGGTCTTCTAAGAGAGCGGCTGTGTGACCTTGCATCCGACTTGGTCTTTGGCTTCTTGTGTATTTTTGAATTAGGGTGTCTCCTTATTCGTCACAGCCAGCTCCTTTTTATAATTTGATAACAAGGAATCTTCAGAGCAACAAAACTTCTACATAGAAACAATTATTTGAGAAATGTGACTATCGTATAGTGGTGCCCACTCTTTTTGCTTTCTGCTTTTTTTCTTCCCCAATTTTGGTGAGACACACCACAGTGGAGGCACACATTTTCCTTAACATTTAAAGGATAGAAATTAAATATTACTATGTCATTTGAGGACATTGAAGGATTATCAAACAAATGTGCAGAGACCTTAGGGTTTTCAACTGAGGAAGCGAATACCATTTTGGGATTAATCAGTGACACATCGATTGGCACGCATGGAACTTCACTTAAAGATCCAGCGAAACGGATTAGACAGCTAGAATACCTTATGCGCAAAGAGATCAATAGAAAATTACACGCAATCACATTAGGGCGTTATTTTAAGAACCAACGAATCCCTAGAGGCCTACGGATACAACTTCGACCTACCCTGTGTAAGGAAAGCAAGGAGTTTGTCCGTAAATGGGAGGCAATCTTGAACAAATGTTCATTAGATCTCATTCTATTAACCATCCAAGAACTCTCCAAGAACTTGACGACGCTTAAGATAGAGATCGGAGATATTGAGAAAGAACTAGTTGGTACACTAGGAAAGGAGGAATACGATACCATCTTGTTAGATATTAACACCAAGCTTGAAGACTACAAAACGGAATTGGAACAGAAAAAAGTTAAAAAATTTAAACGAGACACCTACGACTACATCAACGATGAAGTCTATACGTGGATGGAACGGTATGGCCCTGTAGCACCCAAGAAACTTTTCAAATACACATCAGATAATACCAGCAGTTCTGATTCAGAAGCGCAGAGAGAACCCGAAATATCCACGGAACAGACGGCTGAGGAGCTCAACACAGGAACTGGTCCTGCAGCACAAGTACCTTCCTCTTTGGCTTTTTTAGGCGCCTGCCCAAAAGGACCCGCAGGGGGAGGAGGAAACCCAAAAAACAAACCACAGACCAGATTTCAGTCAAGGAGAACCTAGTTATTAATATATCCAGCCGACCATTGAGCAGGCCAGAGGTTGCCACGTTACAAAAAGGTCTGAGTTTTGTACCCACATATGGTACCACTTTGTTCGACACCAAAATTGAGCTCTACAAATTCATTAGGAAATTGAAATTGAAGGTCTTTTTTGAAGAATTAGAAGTTCAAGAGAAACCACCAGACGGTCCAGATTTCCAAGAATTTAGAAAAAAGAGTGGTTTTGTGCCTCCCATAACTGTTCCATCCATCGACATCTTTCAAAAATTGGTGACCCGTGACTTGGAGAGAATCAGTTACAAGAATCCTCCACATAAAAATCTGAAACCTCACGAGATGAGACTCATCAAAGACTTGTATAGTGACAAGAACATAACTATCCGTCCAGCGGATAAAGGTGGAGCGTTGGTCATCCAGAATACGGCTGTCAAGGATGGCACTCTATTAAGAGTGGCACAGGACACCCAGAAAGGGTTTGGGTGGTTGTGCCAAATAAAGTGGACAGATAAGAACACACACAGCGGAAAGGAAAGAGAACGAAGAGTAGGCAAGAGTGGCAAGGGAAAAGATACAGAATGAATACCCTCTTGGGGTGTATGCAGATATAGGAAAAGAGTATTCCACGAACCTTGGAAATACTCTAGCCTTCTGCACAGTTTGCTATAACAGAGGCCCACGCTGTTTGCTCATGACTTGGAACAGCAGCTATGGGTGTCTGTAATGTAGAAACGAGACAAGGGAAGGGGCAGAGGTTGACTGATGGGAACCAACAGACAAGCTCTGTACAAAAGGGTCTACAAACAGTACAAGAGAAGATACTACAGACAAATCCAGGAAAGAAGGTGATAGCAAACTAGCAGAAGGAAATGAAGGGAAAGTCGTGTAACAGGATAGGATTGCAGAGGACAGTAAGGAACAAGGTTGAGAGCTCAGAGGAGCAGGAAAGCAATGAGTAAGCCCACAGGAGTAGGACTGTAAGGTAGAAAGCCCAGAGGAAAAGGGCTTAGGGCAGCAGAGTAAAGCAGACTGCACGGCAAGGATCCCAAAAGGGCCGGGCAGTAAGGAGTGAACCCTGAGGGACAGGGCCGCTGAACGTAGAAGGTAGCAGAGGACTGTAGAGGGCTGCTAGGCCAAGCACCCAGCGGAAAAGGTAGGTAGTAGGCAGCGGAGCGTGATAAGCTGCAAAGTAGGAAGGCCCAGAGGACAAGGGCTGTAGGTAGTCAGAGTGAGGTAGGCTGTAGAGCAGGGAGCCCAGAGGACAAGGGCTAAGGCAGCCGGAGTGAGGCAGGCTGCAGAGCAGGGAGCCCAGGAGACAAGGGCTGAAGGCTGGAAGGCAGCAGAGCGTGATCGGCTGCAATGTGGAGAGCCCGGCAGGGCAAGGGCGGAGGCTGGAAGGCAGCAGAGCGTGATCGGCTGCAATGTGGAGAGCCCGGCAGGGCAAAGGCGGAGGCTGGAAGGCAGCAGAGCGTGATCGGCTGCAATGTGGAGAGCCCGGCAGGGCAAGGGCGGAGGCTGGAAGGCAGCAGAGCGTGATCGGCTGCAAGGCACGAAGCCCAGAGGAGCTGGACTGAGGCAGGGAGCCCAGAAGGCTAGGGCTGTAGGCAGCAGGGTGTAGCAAGCAACCAGGCAGGGTCCAAGTAGGAGTGAAGGTAAACAGCATACAGGATCCGTAGGAAGACGCGAAAGGTGGAGGAAGGAGTCTCAGATGCAAGAGGCTGAGCCACTGCAGGCAGCAGCCTTTATACTGCCTAGCCCAGCACAGAGGCAGGCTAATTGGTTGCACCTGGCTAAGCACACCTGCAGGCAATCGGCCACCTCCCTTTCTGTTCCTGGGCTGGTGGAAGCAGGGCAAGTCCCTTGGGCTTCTGGGGGGTGTAGTTCCTTTGATAACCCATAGGAACAGCCAGAAATCGATGCTTGTAGCCAGGTGCATTGTGGTATACGTAGTTTGTGGGAAAAATAATAAAGTTCCCAAAGTAAATATAGATGGATCCAAGAGTCTGTTGCAAATAAATGATAAACAAATAGTCCATATTGAGCTTAAATGGATGCGCCCATGGCGCAGGCATGACAGTATGCCCCTCTCCAGGCCCCTCTCCGGGCTCCCTGAAGACCGACCTATAGGAAGAATGTCTGTCACACCGTACAAGAGCCTTACTCCAAAAAGGCACATCATGAAGCACCAGAAACGGGTTGCAAGGTGAGAGTCTTGAATGACGGAGATAGTACCAATGTTCTGAACTTTTGATGTAGAAATCAGAATAGACGAAGTCTTTGGAACACAGACCCCAACTGTGTGTGCATGAAGAGAGGAACTGCGAAAAACTGCTGCAGGCTCCCTGATAGATTTTGCTTTGACGGGCAACCGTATGGTGCTGGAAAGTGGAGCCATAGGTACAGCAGAGTTGGTAGCTTTAGGAAGGTTTTCCAAGACATCCGGAGCAGCAATGACAACATTAGGGTTAGCCGCAGAGAGTTCAGGAGTCACAGCGGCGGTTTTCCCATGATTAGTAGACAGTTCAGAGGTTACAGCAGCAGTGAGATCTTGAATGGCTGTAGAGAGTATCAAGGCTGTAGCAACTGGGTGTGTGGGTGTCATGAGAGAACCAGCGGCTTGGAACGCACCTGAGACTGGTAGAGTAGAGTCTGGCAGTCTTAGTGCTACAGATACACCAGCAGGAACAACTGGAGCAGTAGTCTTAACAGGGAAACCCTTCTCTGACTTTGCAACCGTTAGCATGGCGGATGTAGGATCAGGAAGAGAAGGTGCTGAGGGATCAGGTTGTGTAGCAGAGGATTCTGCTGCAACGAGCACAGTTGCGAAGGAAGTAGAAATCTGGGCATCGGGAGCATCAAAATTAGCGGTAACTTCAGGAATCACAGTAGCTATAGCAACTTCAAGATTTGCAGCAGGGACTTGAGGAGTCTCAAATGTGGCAGGGAGTTTAGGAACCACAGCAGCAGGAAGATCATGAATTGCAGTTGGAAATTCGGGTGCTGTAGCAGCTACAGACAGTTCAGGGGTTGCAACTACTGGTAGATCAGGTACCACAACCACTGGCGATTCAGGGGATATCGAAGAAACTGAAGATGTTGATTGCTCAAGAGTGTTATCTGATAGCACAGCCACACTTTGGCAAGCCCCGCTTGCCAACTCAGCATGCTCGGTGTGAATTGCGCCAGTCTCTTCAGCTGCCGTTGTCATTTCAGAAGAGGTTGTAAGTGTGAGTACTGGACAATAGGCAAGGGTGAGGGCGGAACCATCCTTTGACTCAGAGGGATTTCCAATCAGAAGACCACCCTTGTTTTGTGGTGTAATGGCTGTGTGAGTGATTTGACCCACCAGAGGAGTTAATTCTTTTCTGTCAGTACAACAACCTAAGTTTCTGTGGCTGGAAGGTGAAAGAGCTGTGTCAGTCTTTAGAAGGGATACATATGCTATATTTAGGTCTTCCATCTGCTTGGTATAAGTCTGTATACTTTTCTGCGTGGCAATTCCAGGCCTTATCATGTTGATCTCTAAAGATAAGATGTCAGGTGTTGGACATAGTGTCAGATGGTCTGGTGACTTGTGTCCCTTCATAAGATTCTTATAATGCAAATAAACAAAGTCATCATAGAGGTCTTCGGTCTTTCTTTTAAGGCGTAGGAGTTGTTCGTGTAGCAGGTAAGTATCATTAGCTTGATCTAAAGCTTCAGAAGCTGGTGTGGCAGAAAATTCGGTTGTAGCAATGGGAAGACTGACCTTAGGGTTATTGTGGTTAGTAGATACTGTGGAAGCATTAAGATAACCGATGGTTAGTATCGGTCTTTTGTACCCAGGACCAGATGCACAAACCTCAGGATAATGACTGCCTTGTCCTGTCAAATAAAGGTTTCCAGCATTCTGGGGAGCTTGCCAAGCTGATCTTGCGCATATCACTCTGGCAACAGCGTATTCTGGGTTAGAGTCTCCCACAATGAGTGCTATATCCTTGTCTGTTGCGGTGTTAGAAGGCTTGTCAGAAGATGCAGGAGTGTTTTTCACTGTTTGGTTTAACAAGATCTGTAAGAATTCATTATCTTGCTGTAGCTCTGCAACAGATAAGGACTGCGGGTCATAGTCGCAAATGTCATAATAATTGTACATGGAAGAAGGGTCAGCTAGCCAGTGTGTATAGTACCGTGCTTGTAAATCTTGGTTTACTAAGGCGAGACTGTCCTTTAGACTAAGGTTCTTGTTTGCTGTCTTTAGGGAAACCATAGCTTTATGCATAGGTTTCTTAACCCGAAAGGAAAGCATCTTTGGTCTGTGTGTGCCTTTCCGGCCTATGGAATAAGACATTTTTGGCTCTTGCATTCTGTCAAGGATGGCACTCTATTAAGAGTGGCACAGGACATCCAGAAAGGGTTTGGGTGGTTGTGCCAAATAAAGTGTACAGATAAGAACACACACAGCGGAAAGGAAAGAGAACGAAGAGTAGGCAAGAGTGGCAAGGGAAAAGATACAGAATGAATACCCTCTTGGGGTGTATGCAGATATAGGAAAAGAGTATTCCACGAACCTTGGAAATACTCTAGCCTTCTGCACAGTTTGCTATAACAGAGGCCCACGCTGTTTGCTCATGACTTGGAACAGCTGCTATGGGTGTCTGTAATGTAGAAACGAGACAAGGGAAGGGGCAGAGGTCCACTGATGGGAACCAACAGACAAGCTCTGTACAAAAGGGTCTACAAACAGTACAAGAGAAGATACTACAGACAAATCCAGGAAAGAAGGTGATAGCAAACTAGCAGAAGGAAATGAAGGGAAAGTCGTGTAACAGGATAGGATTGCAGAGGACAGTAAGGAACAAGGTTGAGAGCTCAGAGGAGCAGGAAAGCAATGAGTAAGCCCACAGGAGTAGGACTGTAAGGTAGAAAGCCCAGAGTAAAGCAGACTGCACGGCAAGGATCCCAAAAGGGCCGGGCAGTAAGGAGTGAACCCTAAGGGACAGGGCCCCTGAACGTAGAAGGTAGCAGAGGACTGTAGAGGGCTGCTAGGCCGAGCACCCAGCGGAAAAGGTAGGTAGTAGGCAGCGGAGCGTGATAAGCTGCAAAGTAGGAAGGCCCAGAGGACAAGGGCTGTAGGTAGTCAGAGTGAGGTAGGCTGTAGAGCAGGGAGCCCAGAGGACAAGGGCTAAGGCAGCCGGAGAGAGGCAGGCTGCAGAGCAGGGAGCCCAGAAGACAAGGGCTGAAGGCTGGAAGGCAGCAGAGCGTGATCGGCTGCAATGTGGAGAGCCCGGCAGGGCAAGGGCGGAGGCTGGAAGGCAGCAGAGCGTGATCGGCTGCAATGTGGAGAGCCCGGCAGGGCAAGGGCGGAGGCTGGAAGGCAGCAGAGCGTGATCGGCTGCAATGTGGAGAGCCCGGCAGGGCAAGGGCGGAGGCTGGAAGGCAGCAGAGTGTGATCGGCTGCAAGGCAGGAAGCCCAGAGGAGCTGGACTGAGGCAGGGAGCCCAGAAGGCTGGGGTTGTAAGCAGCAGGGTGTAGCAAGCAACAAGGCAGGGTCCAAGTAGGAGTGAATGTAAACAGCATACAGGATCCGTAGGAAGACGCGAAAGGTGGAGGAAGGACTCTCAGATGCAAGAGGCTGAGCCACTGCAGGCAGCAGCCTTTATACTGCCTAGCCCAGCACAGAGGCAGGCTAATTGGTTGCACCTGGCTAAGCACACCTGCAGGCAATCGGCCACCTCCCTTTCTGTTCCTGGGCTGGTGGAAGCAGGGCAAGTCCCTTGGGCTTCTGGGGGGTGTAGTTCCTTTGATAACCCATAGGAACAGCCAGGAATCGATGCTTGTAGCCAGGTGCATTGTGGTATACGTAGTTTGTGGGAAAAATAATAAAGTTCCCAAAGTAAATATAGATGGATCCAAGAGTCTGTTGCAAATAAATGATAAACAAATAGTCCATATTGAGCGTAAATGGATGCGCCCATGGTGCAGGCATGACAACGGCTGACTATGATGCAGAATGCAACAAGCAACTTCAAGATAGGACTATTTATGCCACCTTAGATCTGGATCCAACTGTCACGGTCAAGCAGAACCTGAAGACTTTACTGGATAAAGCTCTCGAACTAGATTGGATAAACAAACATACCCAAAAAATTTTGTTTAAAGACCACCCAAGGATTCCAAACTTCTACACCTTACCAAAGATTCACAAACATCCCACTAATCCACCAGGAAGACCCATTGTTGCAGGTATGGAAAGCATCAACAAACCGCTGGGTATTTACATTGACTTTTTTTCTACAGCCTCTGATTCAAAAAACTTGGACATATACTCGTGATACCACACATTTTCTACAGAATCTTAATTGTATAACTCCTACACAGGATGATTTGATGTTCACCATAGACGTCAAAAGCCTATATACGTCTATACCACATTACCTCGGTATAGAATCAGTAGAATGGCTATTGCTACAAGCATCAGAAATTCGAGCACAGAAAGAGTTCATACTGGCTCTCCTACAATTCATTTCAGAAAATTCTTACTTCCAATATCGCAATCAGTTTTACCTTCAAACCTCGGGGACATCTATGGGAGCGACAATGGCACCCTCATATGCCAACAGCTTTATGTATAAGTTTGAGACCGATAATGTGCTTAATAACCAACGTTGGAAGAATGACATTCACCTTTGGACCCGGTACATTGATGATATTTTTGGAGTGTGGAGAGGCACAAGGATATCCTTCGATACTTTCTTTGAATATCTAAACAACATAGATAAACGGATCCAATTCACGAGAGAAATTTCTTATGACACTATCACCTTCTTGGATGTTTCCATCAAAAAAGAGACCACGTGTTACAGCACTTCAATCTTCCGTAAACCTACTGATCGCAACAACCTTCTACATTGTCTGAGTTTTCACCAGCCCAGTTTACTCAAAAATCTCCCATATAGTCAACTCCTAAGGGTTAAGAAGATGGTCAGCGACCCCAATGATTGTTTAGCCCAACAACAGATTATGAAAGAGAAGTTTTTAGCCCGGGGCTATAAACAAGCAGAATTGGACACAGCATCAGCTAGGGTCAACAGCCTGACACGAGAGACCTTGTTATCTACCCAAAATCCTATAAAAAAGAGAGAACTTAAAACACCTGTCGTTGTATCAAAATTCTCTATCCAGAGCAACAGAATTAAGAAGACCATCAGTAAGCACTGGGGATCTTTAAAAATGACATCAGAGTACAAAATTTATTCACAGAATTACCGGTGTTTGCTTGCCAACGTAGCAGGAATCTGAGAGATGAACTTGTACACACAAGAAAACCCCTTAAGGAACCGATAACCCAACGGACGGGTACATACCCCTGTCTGAACTGTACTAACTGCAACTTAGTTATCAAGGGAGATTCCATTAACCATCCCAGAACAGGGAAAAAGATTTTGCTCAAAAACTATGGAACCTGTGACAGCACCAACATAATTTATGCCATTAAATGCCCGTGTAGAAAATTTTATGTGGGCCAATCCACAAGAATGGCCAAAACAAGGTGGAATGAGCATCGTTCATGTATTCGTAATGCTAACACCAACTCTGCCGTAGCACAGCACTGGTTGGAGAATGGACATAATTTGACTCAGATTAGATTTGTGGTTTTAGAAGTACTCACAAGAAACAACCCACACGAAGACCTTAACCAACGGTTGAATCGCAGGGAGTCATTCTGGATTGACAAACTTGGGAGTCTGGTTCCCAATGGGATTAACGAGGAGATTAATTATCACTGTTTTCTTTAATTTTGTAATCTCTTTGCCTTCAAGGTATAATTTCTAGCAACTATTTACTGTGATATATCTTATGTGTTATGGACTTAGACCACCCCGCTGTGTTTCCTGGACTTCGGTCTGGGACCCAAGGTGCCGTCTGGCGACGACACCATTACAGTGGGTTGGTACTTGCAGCATGACTCATGCATCTGATTTCTCCTATGACTACATAAAATAGCCTCAGATGCCGCCGTTTGATGACATGATCCAGTGTGGTCATATATATATATATATATATATATATATATATATATATATATATATATATATATATATATATATAAATGTTGATATAGATGTTTTTACTTTGCAACTTTCTTTTATTAGCCCAGCATTCTTTAGGGCTCTTTTGTATTTGCTATTTCTCTTTTATGACTCTCTTATCTTCTTTCACTAGTTCCACCCCTGTTACTTTGTCTTGTATTGGAGTATTTCTTTTATCTCTATGCTTTCAGTTTCCTTGTTTTTACATTTTTTTGTTTCCACAATTCTTGACATTTTCCAATTAAGGCGTATAATTAGTTTATAGCTCCAAATAATCACTTAGAAACCTATTTGCTGTCATTTGTCCCAGAGCGCGCGCCTCGCTAGGCCGGGATCACGTGGTTTATTAAAGGAGCGTTGTCTGGGCAACGCTCCGATGCGAACAACGCAGTTACACGCCGGCAAGCGAGAGGAACAGTCCGACTCCTCGCTGGTCTCATGGTAAGCTCCCCTGATGTTATGACACGTACTGCTTACACAGATCCCACCCGGGTTCCTTACAATGTCTCTCTTACATTTCAGCTTATCTGCGCCTTGGCGCCGATTTTGTCCGGGCAGCTTTCTGCCCACCACATGGTTCTGGTTCTCCAAGCCACTGTCCATGCAAGCATTCTGCCATTTTCTCAGGTAAACGCGTTCTGCATTTCTTGTCATCGCTAACCTCATTACTTACAGACTTCTTATTGCTCATTCTTTCTCTTTTTCTATTTTTTCTTTTATGTATCAACCGATCTTTCTACCACTACAATGATTGGTATGTTATTTATATTTTTTTGTGAATGTGCATTGTGATACACTTTCTTTTGGATGTTATGTAAATATACATGTTAACTACAGACTTGCCCTGACGAAGGATTTGTAAAGCCGAAATGCATTGGCAAAAGATTGTTTTGGTCTGACATAAAATGCTATTGGCTTTTTTCTTCCTCACTAAGAAGATATTAGTGACGCCTCATACCAAGAGATGTATTTTTTCACAAAACCAGTGATTGATAAAAATCTTTATGAAATACCACTGAACTTTCATTATTATCATTATTTTTTGAATATGTTAACAATTTTACTTTGGAGTCTATCAAGCTTTATAGAGTTTACATAACTTACATACCCTGATTGGGTCTTCTAAGAGAGCGGCTGTGTGACCTTGCATCCGACTTGGTCTTTGGCTTCTTGTGTATTTTTGAATTAGGGTGTCTCCTTATTCGTCACAGCCAGCTCCTTTTTATAATTTGACAACAAGGAATCTTCAGAGCAACGAAACTTCTACATAGAAACAATTATTTGAGAAATGTGAATATCGTATAGTGGTGCCCACTCTTTTTTCTTTCTAAAAAGGAATAACATGTCAGAAAACACCCTGTCCATAAAACGTTGAAAAATCGCGGGGGCATTAGCTAGTCCAAAATGCATGACTAGATATTCATAGTGACCAAAGGGTGTTCTAAAGGCTGTTTTCCATTCATCTCCTTCCTGGACACGGATCAAATGATAGGCAACCCAACTTCGTGAATACTACGGCGCCTCTCACAGCTTCCAGGATATCCGAGATCAGGAGTAGTAGGTACCGATCTTTGAGGGTGCATTGATTTAAGCCACGATAGTCGAGGCAAGGTCTGAGTTCCTTGGTGTCCTTCTTGGGAACAAAGAACAATGAAGCACCCGCTGGAGATTTTGAGGGTTTTATGGTGCTGTTTTCAAGATTGGTATCCAGGTATTCTCTGAGGGCCTTTTTCTCAGGTTCGGAAAGAATGAACATTCTGCCAAAAGGAATCACTGCTGAGGGATCTGTATCTATGGCACAGTCTTCAGGTCTGTGAAGGGGTAAGGCCTGGACTATGGCAGTTGAAAATACATCAGCATATCCCTGATAGGCCTCTGGGACTTGTATGATATTAGAAACCATGAGTGGTGTTTTCAGGTCTCTTGGTGGTTCTTTAAGGGGTGTCGAGGAGGGATCCAGGATTAGACAGTGGGACATACAAAACTCTGAGCCTAGGAATAGTGATCCTGCTGTCCAATTGATATACGGATTGTGCTTCTGTAAGCAGGGCATATCCAACACCATGGGCTGACTTAATGATGTCAAATATAATCCGCTCTTGGTGATGGTTTATGGAAAGTTGGATCTCTTTTGTCTGCAGGCTTATGGGTCCTGAAGAGAGGGGTCTTCCGTCGATTGCTTCCACCGGCTGCATGGTGCTTCGTGTCTCGTACGGAATATGATGACTAACAACTCAGTCTTGATCAATGAAAATTCCCATAGCTCCGCAGTCCACCAAGGCCAGAATGGGATAGGTCTTATTCTTGGAGGGCGACAGGAAGGCTTGTAGCATCACCAAATTGTTTTGTCCAGGAGAGTTCAAGGATGGAATTGATGTGGAGCAAACATCTCTCTCCCGAAGCTCTACTCCATCTAGGATCGGGAGCTGGCATTTCCCGAACGCCGAGGAGGGGCCAGAGGACACTCCCTAAGTAGGTGTTTGTCTGAGGCACAATACATTCACAACCCTGTATGAATCCTTCTCATTCTTTCTTACGGGGATATGGGTCCACGGAAGTCTCCTATCTGCATGGGTTCTGGTTCAGAGATTGAGCCTGGGTTTGTGTCCGCCTTGGTGGTGCTCTCAAAGGACGGCTTCGGAGGATTAGCTTTGGATTTCTTCTTCTCTGCCTTTCTTTCCTGGATACGAAAATCTATTTGCATGGCAAGGTCCATTAGTGCCTGGAATTAGTTTGGGCGAGCCACTCTGGCCAACTCATCCTTAATCTCCTCATTCAGTCCTCTCCTGAAAAGGGTAAAACTCGCCTCCGGGGACCAATCAGCTTCCTTGACTAACTGCTTTAATCGGGTAACATAGGTGAGCATATCCTGGGATCCTTGCTGAAAGTCTAACAGGCGTTCCTGGGCACTATAGACCTGTTCTGGACGGTCAAACATGGTCTTAAGGGCTCGTATGAAGCCATCCCAGTCATCTAGAAGAACGTCGCCAGAATTAACAAGGGGCGTGGCCCAGGTTAAGGAGTTTCCTGAAAGGTGGGAAATTATGAAGCCCACTTTAGCCCTGGGAGTTGAAAAGTAGTAGGGCTTAAAAGTAAAGTGAACCAAACATGAATCCAGGAATCCTCGAAGGGTTTTTGGTGAGCCATCATATTTGTCCACTATACAGCCCAGCAATACACTTTCTCTGGTGGCAGAATCGCGGGTTAGAACTAGTTGTTTGAGAGCTGCGTTTTCCGCCTTTACATTCTGCACCTCGGTTGATAGCTCTTGCATGCCACGCATCAGGTCCTGGACGGCCGCTTCCATGTCCATATTGAGTTCGGTCGGTTGGCGTCTCAAACTGTCAAGGAGTTCCCCCCTTCTCACCTGAGTTCGATCTTTGCTGGATTTCTTGATCGATGCCTTCTTGCGTACTGCTCGAGTCTTGAAAAAGGCTGCACAAGTCTCTTCCGACTCAGCGTGCGTTCAAGTACCGGGATGCAGGGGTCCAGGAATCCAGGAAATAACAGGGTGCGCAACTAGCACACGAGTCCAGGAATCAGGAAAGGAAGGAAAGAGACTAGAATTGGGTTAGAGTGGAAGAAGCAAGGGAAACAATACCGGGAGCTACGGAGCACACGTCTGGTCGCTACTTCGCAATAGCATTGAGACGCGCGGGGCTGTGGGGGCATGGCATATTTATGGAATGTACTACGTCCGCCGTGAAAGTTGGAGCGAGGCGTGTCACGTGATACGGCCATGTTGGGAGAAACAATGAATGCAAGCCCTGCCATGACAAGGACCAGGAAGTCCAGAAGGGGCGCGTTCTGTGGGTCATGACAACCTGACAAATACAGCAGGGAAGCCAGCAGCTTTCGCTGTTGCACACTGCAATAAACTCACTTGCCCTCGCCACTCAGACTCTCGCACCAGAGAGACCACGAATAATGAGACCATGCCATCCACACTAGACAAAGATCGTTGCAGCCGAACAACATCGAAGCATACGGTACGTATACCTTACACCACGTCTGTGGACACAGGCCGCAGGTATGGCCAAACATCCATGCACCGTAGAATGCAGCTACGCAGAACGCTGCAGCCCCATCCAGGATTACACCCTGGATCAGGGGAAATATCGAAAGACTTTGTATATATTGTCTATTTACAGATGGTGGTATTACTCAGTTAGCATACACATCCCTAAGAACAGACAATACCGCCTTGTCATCTAGACGACCTGAATACAGGGTAAGGCATTTCGATTTGAATACTGCTTTTGCACAACAGTACAAAGATATTAATAAACTAACCCCTTTGCAACAATATATTTATTTAGAATAATCAATAGCAACCACACTATTTACATTACTTGAGCAAAGACTGATCTTTATTATACAACTGTGGTGAATAATCTTGCTACGGTTATCAATAATACAGCATGCCATTCACCAACGGGGTGACAATTAATAAAGGCTCCATTATAAACTAATACCGCAATCCACTCAAACTCCATTAACATGCATGTCAGCTCTTTACTAACGCATTGTGCTACCGGGCTCAATATATCATTAAGAACACGCATCAGGGTGAGCCTTCCTCAGGTTATACTGTAGTTCGGGATTTAAACAAGTTGTGTAAATCTTCAGGACCATTTGTCACATGAACTCATGCAATCCACATCTCTCACAACAGTCTGTATATCTCGTAATGGTATGGGAATGTATATCACTTGCACTATGTACCTAAGTTTGTTCAATTTATACTTTATAATTTTCTCAAATTCGCCTAACAAAATTTGAATCAACTGTTCTGGACAAGCAAACAATGTTTGCTTTTTGTTAATGGAACCCAATCTGATTGTGCATTGGATATTATTTAGTTTTTTTTGTTTTCAATCTTTATTGTTTTACTTTGTATATTGATTTATTGTACATAGCCATGCCATGAGAACGGCTAGGGTCGAAACACGTGTCGGCAAAGGCAAACAAGGAATATGCAAAGAGATTACTGGGATACTGAATTAAGAATTTGAATTTGCATTCACGGCATCTATCGGTTGTTATATGCTTTCTAGATAAGTGCACACATCAGGAAGCTATACTCTTCAGCTTCTATATAGTAATACACATTCGTGAAGGCATAAAGTAGCCTTGAGAGGATGATCATTTTAACTATGGCTACCCTAACCCATAAGGGAGAGTGGCAACTTGGCCCAGAACCTCATGGATCTCTTAACACCATCCAGTGCCTTAAGTGTATTGCCAGCGTGCATTTCCCTGGGGCTGTGCACTAGCCATATACCTAAATATCTAAAAGGAGCCTATCTTCCATTTCAACCCCAGATCGTGAAGGTCTGCAGCCTCATATTACTGATATCCCACCAGAGGAAAAAGGCATGGTTTTTGCCTGCTAAATGATATCCCAGAAAGTTTTCCAAAATCATCTAAAATGGCAAGGATAATGGGAAGGTTATGTTCCGGCTCACATAGATACAAAAGCACGTCATCTGCATAGAGGGACACCAGATGACGAACCCATCCAACCTCCATGCCAGCCTCAAGATATTCCTGTCGTTAGTACACTGCCAAGGGTACGAAAGCTAATATGTTCAGCATCAGTGATAAGGGACACCCCAGTCGTGTCCCTCTTTGTATTTCCCACAATTCAGACACCTCTCTGCCAGATTTTAATAGAGCAACCGGTTGTGTATATAGTATCTTGACCCAAAGGATGAAGCCCTCCCCAAACCCAAAGCCCTGCAATGCCACATACATCCACTCCCAGAAGACAGAGCCGAAGGCCTTGATAGCATCAAGGGAAGCCACAACATGTAGGGCATCCCTCGATGAAGTTTGATCAATAATATGCTGTAGTCAATGTAAATGTAATGAAGTAGTGCGACCAGGCACAAAGCCCATCTGGTCCGCATGTATCAGAGCATTTATCACTTTACAAGCTGTCCAGCCAGCAGTGTAGTGAGGATCTTGACATCACAATTTAGCATGGCTAAAGGACGATAGAACTCACATCCTTTGGGAGGCTTCCCAGGCTTAGGAATGGGAATCGCCATTGTTTCCCTCATGCTGGGAGGGAGCAAGCACTTCTCACAGGATTCCTCAAATACCTTTAGCAACACCGGGGCAAGCGTGGAACACTATTCTTTATAAAATTCTAACAGGAGTCCATCTCCACCCGGTGTTTTACCAGAGGTGAGGGAGGAGACAGTTTCTTGTAGATCATCTACCGTGAAAGGCTGATCTAGAGAAAGGGCCAGATCAATAATAATGCAGAATGGATCTCCTCTGGGTCAACCAGCGTGTTGTGTTTGTACAGCTGGGTGTAGAAGATGGTAAAACTACCATTTATTGCTGTCTGGGATCTCCACAGGGCACCACACTCATCGTGCAGCAGTGCAACAGTAGTTCTAGGTGTCTCCCTTTTACATAACCAAGCCAACATCGTCCCCGATTTATCGTCCTCAGTGTGTGTCCTCGCCACCAGGTGCATTATACTATATATATATATATATATATATATATTCACATCCGAATGAGGCCTGCCTCCGTCCCAGGCCTCTTGGGGAGCGTAGATTCCAATATGCAAATTTCATCTTCCATAGTGTCCAGTTCGTGTCACAGTTTTTTCCTAATGCCCCCTGCGCCTGCTATCATTTCCCCTCTGACAACCAATTCAGGGTTTCCCAAATCGTCCCCCAGCCATCAACGCTTCCCACATTAAGTCAGATAAACTGGTTCAAGGATTCCAGCATCTGTTCCTAAAAGGAAACATCATTCAGAGCATTAGTAGGCCTGAACCACATCGGTATAGGTGGCCTAGGGCCTCTGCTTCCCCATGTGACCAGTAAGGGGAATGGTCGGATATTGATCGCCCCATATACTCCCCATCATTAAATTCTGTAAGGTGCTCAACGCCAACAAACAAATAATCGATTCTGCTATGCAACCTGTGTGGAGTCGAATAAAAGGAATAACCCTTGGTATTCGGGCGCAACTCCCTCCAGATGTCCGCTTCAGTTAATTCAGACAGTGCTATGTTTAGTGCCCCAGTAGCAGTTGAGGCCCCACCCAGCACGGGGGCAGATCTATCTAGCATTGGATCCTTAACCCAACTACAAGACCACCCCCACCCCAGGAATAATGCATCCGGTATCTGAGCCATCAGAACACACAGCAAACGCACATAAGCGGGGATCAAGTGGTTAGGAAAATAAGAATTCACAATACACAGCTCATGATGACCTATATAACCATGCACCATCACGTACCTTCCCTCCGTGTCTGCCTTAAATTCTAATAATTGGAATTGGGACCCCCTTATCTATCCACACAAGTACTCCTCTAGCAAACCTACAACATGTGGAGCTGTAACCCCCCCCCCTCATCTATCTGCTACCATCTCCTGGTTTGCAGGCAGCAGGTCGGTTTCTTGCATCAACGCAATGGCTATCTTTCTATGCAAATAGGAGCGCACTCGGTTTCTGCGCATGCATGAACCCAAGCCCCTTACGTTCCAAGTCACAATTTTAAGTGACGCCATAAGTAGTATGCAGTATCCCCTCCTTTGATCCCAGCCAACCTATGCAGCATGATTCCCACTTCACCACCCCTACACGCTCGCTTCGGCAAATATTACCCCCAATAGCATGAAACCATATTGTATTTTCATTCCCACTCTAGGCCACGACCAGCGTTCCAGTAACAGTACATCCCAAGCCATCTAAAACAAATATAATCATACCATAACAAGCAGCCCTCAAACCAGGGTCCAGAAATAGACCCAACAGCAGCACACCATTCAGGTCTACCGGCACTTTCAGGGCCATTAGGTACTGGAACAGGGCACCAGCAACAGGACAGTGCCAATAATCCAATTGTATCAGAGGTTGCACAGCCTCACGCAGTGGGTAGCGGCGCACAGCTCCCACCTCTTTGCTTTTCATACTCTGCAGGTAGCACATCAACCATACCATATGTGGAGTCCTTCACTGCATTTGTTCCTGTTAGATGAAAGAAGAAAAATAAAATCGAGCTCCCGGGCAAAGCAATCTCCCCCATGTGTCAGGTCGACCCACCAACATAGCTGGGTCACGTTTAAAGTGTCAGTTCAAGCTGCAGTAGATGTTGTAGACCAATAGTGTTCCATCCACAAGCAGGAGCTATTCCTTCAAAAGGGTGAATGCATTGTTCCCATGCCATCCTAGGGGACTAAGAGGGACCTCTGTCATTTTGAGTCATATTAGCTCCTTCCGCCAGCATTCCATCGTGGTCCATTCACATGTTCACTGCCTCTTGACTATCAACAAAAATGTGTCTTCCGGTCATGTATTACTTTAAATCTAATCGATACATGAACATATATTTGAGGGACATTTGTCATAGCCTTGCCTTAGTGGAGACAAGCATATTTCTCTTCTTTTGCGCCATAGGGGTGCAGTCAGGATACACAGCAATCTCTGAGTTACCCCTCTGTATTTTCCCACCTTCCCTAGAGAACTGCAACACCACCTCCCTGTCCCAGAAGTTCAAAACATTGACATTAACAGGCTGTGGATAAGACCCTGGGGGGTTAAGGGGCTCTCCTCTGAAGGGATCAATGGGCTCTCTCAATCGTAAAACCCTGCAATAGTTTCCCAGGAACCACTTCCTGTATTATCAGGTTCTCAATGTAGGTGGACGGGTCTGCATCTTCAATTCCTTCTGGCAGGCCAAGTACACGGATGTTGTTCCTGCGTGACCTGCCCTCTGCGTCCTCAGTACGCAGTTCCAGTGCAGCATTGTTGACCTCTAGAATCTTCAGTCTTACTTGCAAATCCACTGCAGCTGTAACAGTCTCATTCAGCAGTGTCTCTGCACTTGTGACTCTCCGCCAATGAGCGTACGCCTTGACGCATAAGTTGTATGTCCACCTTCACTTCATCAATCCTATTTTCCAACGAGGTCCATAAAGCGGAAATAGCGGTCAGGATATTGCCTTCCTGAACATCTGATTGTGCCTCTGGGCACTCTGCACCTTCCGGGGGCATAGTTGGGGTAGAATCTCGCTGCGTCCCCTGGTTTGTGAAGGATTCCATGATTATGCATTTGTTTTTCTGTTTGGTGGATGGCATGGCAGAGAGAGTGTCCGGGGTGTAGGTCAGAACTCCCATGTCAATGTAGTAGATGATGGGGTAAATATGTTGCCAATGGAGAATGTCACAAAAAAGGTCAGCTCCTTTCCAAATAGTAGCGTATGGAAGTAGTGCTGTCGCAGACACTGTAAAACATTCAGTACAGTCTTCCAAGGGGGTAGTGCATATTCAGACACAAACTCCAGCCCCCAGAGTCACACAATTGTGGGAGACGAGCAGTTTCGGCCCCGGATGCTCCAATAAGTGACTTCGAGGCAACAGTATGGGCGGTTTACAGTGTGTTCTGTAGTTCGGCTGCCTCAGCTGAATCTCCAGGATTATACGCTTTCAGAAAATCTACCAGGTTCACACCCGGCATCCACCTGTACAACCTTCATGCAGACACTTCCCTGGGCTCAAGGATGATTAAGACAGATTGGCAACTGCCCTGTTCTGATTATGTACATGTACCCAAAACAGTACCTGGCTGCCTCAGGTTTCCTGTTATAAAGCCAGCTCTGATTCACCTGCAAGCACTTCATGCCACTCCCTTGCACCACTGCGGGCGATGCCAGAGTCGCTGTCAATACATTTCAAAAGTCCCCATTGGTATAAGCCTCTTGGTGCTTTTCAATGCGTACCTGCGTAGTAGGCCTTACAATGCATTTTAGACCCCACAGGGGGCTCCCAGGATGACTGCTAGTCAGTGAGAGCCTCTCATTTTACAGTTCACTATTATCGGATTCTCCCACTCAAGCAGCGTTGGTGTAGTAACTTAGTTTATGTACCTGTTAATATGTGTCCAGCAGTGTTGCACACAAGCCGGTCTTGTGTGCATCTCCTGGGGTCCAAACTACACACCCCTGTGCCAGTCTTCAGTCCACAGAATGCTTCCTCTCCTGCAGCTCCTGCGCATATCGGCATCTCAAGAATCCCCACTCTGCGCCGGAGCACCCAAGCAGCAATCACAAAGGCGGGCAGATGGATGGATGCACTTCCCAGATGATCCGACCAGGGGGAGAAGCGCCCGGCACCACACACTAATCCGCTGCAGCGCAGCCTTCTTTTGTAAAGTGTTGGCGCTCTCCGTCTGCACCGGCACCGTCCCTCACACCAGTCGCCGGCACCACCCAGGGCCCCCGGCCCACGAAGCAGTTGGTGGCTGTGTGGTAGACCCCCCACCACCACAGCCCGGCAATGTTCAGGCTCAGTGCAGAGCCGCAGCTTTAATGCAAGGCAGCAAACAGGCACCAGAGCTTCCTCATCGCCAGCGCGGCGGTCCATCTTGTGGCGCAGCTGCCAGTTCTTCACCAGGGGATTATCCCAGCCCTCCCAGCCTGATTCCAGTCAGAGCAGGGCCTGGCAAGGAGCAGCAGATGTCAGGAGTCAGTGCTGATGGGCCAACATACTTTAGCCCCTCAAAACCCTGGCATACAGGTTCTTTCAGAGGATCTGGGTGAGAGTTCAGACAGAACACGTCCTCTCTACATGAGCTCTGGCCACACCAACCTTTCCTTTTGAATATCACATTAAATGAGCAGCAGGAGAAAATTACTTTCTGCTTGTTTCTCACCAAATTCTTTCATGGATGTGCACATGTTTTCACATGTTTCAATATAGATTCTGCATTGGCCTGCATGGGGAGAGCAAATCTTTCTTACTTTTTACTGTCGTTGTACACAATTCTTAGACTCTTTTCCAAATGTGCTTTATTAGCTCTTGGTGGTTTACCATTGCTCCCAAGGATTCGTGTTCCCCGTTCCCAGTATTTTCCCTCACCTCTGAATGTTGCAGATACTCTGGCGATCTTAACACTACTGCTGTGTTTCTCACTATCAGGGACCCACGATCTATACATAGCAGGCCCTCAATTTGTGCCCATAATCTAAGGAACACCCGATCAAAGTGAGCATTCAGTGTTCTGCCCCTCTTACAGAACACTATATAATCTCTGGTGAGCGACAGACATCCTTTAGTGTGGCAGATCTAATATATGCACATGTTATTTAGACCTTTCTGGTTCTCAAGCTTTCCCTCACCCTTATGGGGTATATTAGTCATTATAATTGAGAGACGTGGGTCTCTCCAGGTCGGATTTCGGCTATTCCTTATTGGTTCTATCTAAACTAAGTTTGAGCCATTCCTCATCGGGCCCAATAAGTTTGAACCAATCCTCGATTGGGTCCCACCTGGGAAGTTTGGACCATTCCTCATTGGTGCCCCATTTGGATGTCTACCCACTGCTAATGTATTCAGGCCTGATAGAGGAGGAGCCCTATCAACCTGCATTCTTTTCTGAGCCCATTCCATATTTCTAGGGCCATATTCCATGGGTTGGTACGACCCGCGGTGGACATCTCACTCATTTCTCTTACTTCAGGTTCTTTATTTTTGCTTTGAAGTCTCTCCTTAGTGCGGACAGCTGGTATATTGCATCCTGTCCTAACTTTTTCTATAACTCTCAAATTATCCAACCTATTTTTTCATCTCTTTCATTACCACTGTTAACTCTTTCATCCATTCCCCTATTTTGGTAATGATGATCTCTTCTACTACCTTAGTTAGGTCTTTCACTATTTTACCTGGGGTATTATGATCGGAGGTATCCTTTGCACTCTCTATCTTGCTTGGGTCCTCTGTCTGCCCACTGTATTGGACTTGGGAGGGCCTACAGTCCTCTGCTTCTTTTGTGCTACCACCCCCACCCCCCCTTAGATACTTCTATCTTTTTATGTCCTCCCTCCGTTATGCAGCCTCTTTTGGCTCTCGCTGTATTGACGGGTTTGGGTGGGATAACCGGGAGGGCCTTGTGTATCGGCATCAGAGCTGGTGTTGCCAAAGCCCCATAGCGATCAGACAGTGCTATTTTCCCTGCCACATTCAATTAGGGTGTCGCAGGTGGTCTGCGCTGTGCTTCGAGTCCTTTGGCAGGGAGATCTACATGTAGTCCTTGTAGAGTATTGGACAATTGATTGTCTTGGCAATGCATTTCAATAATATTGACGTTGTGTGCTTTTAGTGCTGTAGCATTTTTCTTTTACTGGGAAGAGGTAATCCCCCACCCCCTTCCTGCCCTGGCACCTGCACCACAATAAAGGGTGCTAGCTTATCTGGTTTAGCAATTAATCTATTTCCCCTAACTGGGGGCTGTGTCTTATGCATTGGGTCTGGATCAAAAAAATCTAATAAATGCAGATCTTTGGATACAGCCACACAATTCGAACTCAGTACCCTCTGTGCAGCTGCGGCAGCCACTGTCCTCTGTGGCAGGGTCTCGGCCAATTACTCTTTCTCCCCCCCTCCCTCTCTTTAACATTTATACACTCTATACCGTCCAAGTCAAGCAGGAAGACTTAGAGATTAATACATTTACATCCTTTATCAGTTGCAGTATTTGAGAATTAGTTTTTAGTGGCCCCAGGAGGGTCGGTCACTTCTACTTTCCTTTTACCCATTTTTCAATGGGTGCGGGATTTGGCGGCTATTTCCCTGTTATCAATCCTAACCGTGTTAAAACCCCAGATAGGGATGGATATGATGTGCAAATGCTCGAATGCTAACGTCCAAAAAGTGCTTTATCGTGCAGTACTACAGTACTAAGGTAAAATTGAAAAATAATTCACATTACATAGTAAGTACTCATAAAAAATAAAAATAAAATAAAAATGTGTTGGCCCAAAATTGTTCCTTCAATTAATGTAGTCCGGGTATCCAGCAATATATTTGCCCTTTGTTGACCTTCCCGGCAAAAGTCAGCAATGTTCTAGATTCAAATTGCAGCTAAAGACAGAAAACGCTGCAGTTGCGGTTCCAGCAGGCCAATTGGAGTTATTTATATCTTTCACTAACAAAGCCACTTGGCTCAAGTTAGTCGGAGCTCTTAATACTGGCTGACCTTGAACATATAGCCATTTGTACAGGGTTTGGGGGCGAGGCACACCAGATCGGCTAAAGGGTCTCCCATAGTCCGACTTCCCCCATCCCCATTCCCCTTAACCTCACTCTCCTTAGGCTAGCTAAGTTCTTTAGGTCGTCTCACACCAAATTGTTTGACCTTTACCGATAGCATGCCATGGAGGCCCCCAAAAAAACAAAAAACAAACTCAGTATGCTCAGCAACTCCGCAGCTCAACAGTTAGTAGAAAAACAAAAAGGTAGAATGCTTACTTCCCTTGATCTTGATGTTGTTAGACCTGGGGATAGTAGAGTTAGAAGAGTCGTTGATCTGCTTCTGTTTAAGGTCACCTCCGTTGTAACCTCTCTAGGCTAGTCACTTAGTGGGCGCCACCCCTTGCTCCACCCACGGCGCGAATACCAAGCGATGCCAACACTGTGCCCTTCCTACTGCCGTAGGCTTCACCGTGCTGGGTCCGGTTAGGAGAATTTATATGCAGGCGGATGGGGGGGTGTGGCTTCCACAAAATTCACAAGGAATGATAGAAATGGTAGAAATCCTCGCTCCAAGCGGCGCCAACACTGTGCCCTTCCTACCACTGTTGGCTTCACCGCTCTGGTCCGGTTAGGAGATTTTATATGCAGGGGGTGTGGATTCCCCAAAGTTCAAAAGGAATGGTAGAAATTCTCGATCCAAGTGGCGCCAACACTGCACCCTTCCTACCACCACAGTTTTAAATGATGAAATCTTGGTTACAGAATGTGCGGTACCTGTGTAGGTCTCCAAGAGTTATTAAAGTGTCTGAACCACCTGATCAATCAATGTTGTATGGTCTCAGACTTTCAACACGCTGTTGAATATTCCCACTACATCATAGTGGGCATCATAGAGTGTGACTGTGAGAGTGTAAAACTCATGTCTTTAAAGAACCTAATTGCTGTAGAAGGCATTTGCACCTCATTGTTTCCCCTGTGATGTCCACCCTGTGAAAAATTGACTTCAAGAACTTAATTACTGGTTTTACTGATCTTTTCTTGGAAGTCGACATCTGGCTACTCTGAAAACATAACATCTGCCCAAGTACTGTCTTTATTACATCCAACTGCTTTGGAATAAATCCATGATTTAGATCTTGATCAGGACTTTATTCTTATTATTCGCTCCAGTAATTTGCGAGTCCCGGGTCCTAATAAACTGAGCAACCGAGTATTGAAGGGGGACCCTGAGTTATGGGCTACTACGCTCTACTTTTTATTCAAACAAATAGTGGACACTGGTCGCTTCCCTTTATCTTGGGGGTTGGCGCATGTGATCCCAATTTATAAAAGGGAACCTAAATCTGATCCTATCAACTATCGCCCAATCTCCATTTTGAATGCAGACAGCAAGAGCTTTTCATCTGTCTTGCTGTCCCATCTGGGGGATTGGGTGAGAAAATGAGAAAAGCCAGTGCAGTAAAAAAAAAAAAACGGGTTTCTGTAGGGGCCATGGTACCAGTTTCAATGGAATTATACTGAAGTGTTTACAGGATACCCCTCTGGAATGGGGGTAAAAGTCACATCTTCCTGGCATCTTTCAATTTGAAAGCAGCCTTTGACCTAGTTGACAGGCATACGCTTTTGTGGCATAAGCTTTCAAATTGGGGGATTCCCGTGGCGTTGTTGTGCTTGATCTGTGGACTGTATGATCAATCCAGAATAAGGGTAACGCTGGATAGAGAAGGTACGCTTTCCAGAGAGATACCCACTAATAGGGGGCCAGAGGCAGGGGTGCATTCTTGCCCCCTGCCTCTTCAATTTATATTTATCAGCTAAAGATGAAAGCCTGGAAACATTGGCGTATGCTCTAGCCTAGCTTTCTCATATTAGGCTCATATGGCTGGCTTACTCCGATGACCTTCTGGTGTTTGATCAGTTCTCAATAGGGCTTCAGCGATTGATCTGGGTATTTAAATTATATGCCGAAGAGAATTTGTTGGTTATCAATCATTCTAAAACCAAAATCCTCCAAATCCGTAAATTTTACAGGTCCACTCCATATGTATGGAAGTTCGGTCGAGGTTGTAGACATGATATATTTGGGGATACCCATGCTTGCCTACCCAAATAAACAAACTATAAAGGATTATCTTTTTGGTAGGCTGCAGGTATTATCCATACCGATGCATAAAATCAAAACCAAATATTTCAAGTTTTCCATTAACCAGCTTTTAAAATACTATGAGGAGAAATTCATACCAAAACTGACGTATGGCTTGGAAGCCTAGCCGATATGGGTTATTGATTTTTTGGACCAGTTGGTAGGATGGATCTAACACAAGGTCTGTTGAATAACCAATGTGGTTCTCTTTGATCTGGGGTGGATCCCTATAGGGGGCTTGAGTAAAGTGGAAGCTTGGTCTGCTATATTGTAAATTTATGACTCCTATGGAGAATTCCTTGTATGAAGACTGGCGAATGATGGTTGCGTCCAGTCAGAATTTCTGCTTTGGACAGCTTTGTCCATTGCTGTCAGGAAATATTGCTGGCCTCAGATATCGAAATGGAAGACCTCAGAAATGATCCTAGTCGTGTCAAACGATTGTTCAGGAGTGACTGGCGTCGCACAATCAACACATTTCATGATTACAGGTCCCTTCACCACTTAGCAAACAAACACAAAAAATCAGGGAGTTCTTGCCTCCTATCTTCAGCTGTGCCCTAGCTCCTCCATCATGCAAGAATTCTTGTGGTTTAGGTGGAACATATATCCGACTAAAGAAATATTGTCTTGCATAAATATAATTCTTGAAGAGGATAATGTTTGTAGATATTGTTTGAAGAGTACCGAGACTGTGATGGACCCGATATTTACTGCCCCGAATTACATTGGTCACAGTGGTCTTTCTTCAGAAGTGTTTGGGACCATTTAGCCGCCATTTCGAACACAGAACAAATATGGGGGATGTGTTTGGCAGGGGAAACATCAACCATGGTAATAGCGGTTACTGGTTTTCTTAATAGTTTAAATCTGGAGGAGTGTCTCTAGATCTTATAAGTTGTGACATTTTAATACGCTTGTTTCGGGTGTATTTTTCTTCAGTTTTTTTTCTCCTATTTCTTTTCTTTTCTTTTTCTGGTGTTATTCTGACTGTCTAGTGCAAACTTTTGACAAAGGCCTTCAGGAAAACTTAGGCACTACCCAAATACTCAGTTTATTCACTTTTGACACAAGCAACAAATGCAATATAAACTCTTCCTCTGCATTCTCCTGGTCATTGTGCTGCCCTTGTTGAAAATGTCCTATTAACCTGCTCCCAGGGATCGAAATTATTATTATTTTTTTATTATGAAAGGCTTTATTTGATTTTTATTTTGCATTTATAAACCTTTTGCCTTATTTAGTACAGTCTAAAATAGTTACATTATTACCAACTTGTACCAGAAAAGAATAAAGTCAGGTGAAATAAGAGAACCCCTTCATCAGTCATGTTTGCATATGATATATTATGGCATTTAAAGCGCGCCTATAAACAAGTGTTTCAAGGCACGACGAGGCAAGGGAGGGGGAACAGAGGAAAGACGGGCAACAATCCTACTAGGCCTGGTGTCATTCAGATCGCGCAAGTGCACGGGAAGGGGGTAGGGGCACTGCAGTACATAGGATGATAGAATAAATAAGTAAGGTACAGCCAACTGGTGGCAAGTGCAAGGGTGAGTGCAGACACAGGTGTAAATGCTGCTAGTGGGACTGTAGGGATACAGAAACAGTCCCAAGTGCGGGGATTGCCAGGGAGGCAGTGCAGGTGTGCGACTGGCAGGGGAGAGGACCTGGGCCTGAGAAACAGAGGGTTGCCAGGTAACCAGTGCAGATTCAGTTTCAGCCAGGAAGTCAGCAGAGAGGAGGAGAAAAAGCAGAAGCAAAGAGAAATTTTTGAGGTGCTTCCGGAATCGGAGATGATTTTCCTCATGTTTTAGGGGCCGGGGAGGCTGTTCCAGAGGGAGGCGCCAGCCGAAGAAAGAGATCTACCTCCAACTCGTTGCTTGGAGAAGTGACTGACCCTGAGGGAGTTAGAGGCGGATGAGCGAAGAGCTCGAGTGGGAAGATATTTACGAAGACAGAGTTGAAGGTATTAAGGCCCCAGGCCCCAGAAGGCCTTGTGGACAATGCAGAGGGTTTTGAACTTTATCCTCGCACCCACTAGGAGCCAGTGCAGAGATTTCAGTCTTGGAGAGATACGATCCCTGGGCTTGAGGCCAAGGATAAGTCTTGCAGTCAGTGGTCGAAGTGAGCAGGAGCGGTCGGGAGCGGTGCTCCTCTACTTTTTTAAATTATGTTTTACAGCTCCTATACTTTTATTTTAAAAGGAAACCGTTCCGGAATGGTTTCGTTTTAAAATAAAAGTGTAGGAAGACGTTGCAGCTTGCACTTTTAGTGCACTGCACTGAACGTTCCCTAAAACAGCAGGTGCAATAGTTTGGGGATTTGGATTGTGTGTGGTGATGTGGTTTGTGGGGAGTGGGTGCAGGCCAGCAGGGAACATAGCTCCACTACTTCTTTTTGTACACTTCGACCACTGCTTGCAGTCCTGTTCTGGATGAGTTGCAGAGGGCGGAGAGTAAAAGCAGGCAGATTTAGAAAGAGGCTGTTACAATAGTCCAGCCTAGAGAGAACCAGAGCTCTGGAGACAGTGAGCTTCTGGGGGAAGGAGAGGAAAGGAAGAATACCTCTGAGGAGGTGCAGCTGGTAGTGTGACTTCTTAGAGACGTCAGAGATGTGAGGAGAGAAGGAGAGTGTGGAGTCGAAGGTGACCCCGATGAGGATAATCTCTGTTTTACTGGAATTAAGGCAGAGATAATTTGCGGCACACCACTCCTGGATGGCGGACAGACAGTCTGAGATGAGAGAGGGAGAAGAGGTGGCTGAAGTTAGCCTGAAAATCAGCTGGGTGTCATCTGCATAGCACTGGAAGTTGGCACAGAGCGCAGCAATGTGGTGGGCAAGAAGTGCCAGGTATTGGTTGAACAGCCAGGGAGAGAGGTTAGACCCCTGGGGAACGCCACTGGTCGAGATAGAGATAGAGGAGAGGAAGGACCCAAGTTGAACCTGGGAGGATCGATCAGAGAGGAAAGAAGTCAGCCACGCCAGGACCTGACCGTTGATGCCCAGGTTATCACGGAGATGGTTGAGCAGGATGGCATGGTTGACCGCGTCAAAGGCAGAGGAGCGATCAAGTAAGATGAGGACACAAGGGGCATTTGAATCGAGGTTGGAGAACAGGTCTTCATGGGTGTTCAGGAGAGCAGTTTCCATGCTTCTAGCAGCTCTGAAGCCAGATTGATGATCATGGAGACAACCAACAGCTTCAGTGTGGAGATTAAGCTGGGAGATGGCCAACTTTTCCAAGAATTTGTCCAGGAAAGGAGTGATGGAGATAGGGCGATAGTTAGCCGGGCAAGACAGGTCGGCAGAGGGTTTCTTAAGAAGAGGGTGCACAAGGGAGTGCTTCAGGAGGGAGGGGAAGACTCCAGTGGTGAAGGAATGGTTGCAGAAGTCGGCCAGAGCAGGAGCCAGAGAGTCAATGTGGTCCTTGATGGTTTTGGAGGAACAGAGATGAACCTGTTTTGATGAAACCTTCATAGATCGGACCTCATCTGGGGAGAACAGGGGAAAGGAAGAGAAGGAGGGAGGAGAGGTGGCCGAAGAAGGGCCAGGGAAAGAGCAGGAAGTAGAGGGAGGAAGTAGAGAGGAGAGAGAGGACAGGATGTCCCGAGTTTTAGAGATGAAATGAGAGGCCATCGCTGTGCAGAGGGCCTGGGAGGGGGCAGGAGAGGTAGAGACTGTGGCAGGATTGGCCAGTTCCTTGCAGATTTTAAAGAGTTCAGCTGAGTTGTTAGATGCTGCAGAGACGTGGCCTTGGATGTGAGCTCTCTTCTTGGTGAGGACAGAGAGCCGGTATTGCCTTTGGATCAGGCAGTAGGCCAGTTTGTCAGAAGTTCTACCAGAAGCACACCATTTCCTCTCAGCCACCCTGCACTTGCATTTGAGGGTGACGAGGTCTGAGTCGTACCAGGAGTTGCACTTGGCTTTGGGCTTCAGGCGGATCCTCATGTAGGGGGCAAGAGCATCGAGAGTATCAGATATAGCAGAGTGGAGCATGGAAAGGGCTGTGTCAGGATGTGAGTCAGCCAAAGGGGGAGGAGGGGATGAGAAAGTGGCGGCGAAAGCCTCAACTGACACTCGCTTCATGGGTCGGATGACCGCGAAGGTGGGTGGCAGTGCTGGAGTTGGCTTGGCCCGAGGGGTAGAGAGCATGAGCTGGGAGGAAAGGAGAAAGTGATCACTCCAGGAGAGAGGAGTGGTGAGAGGGATAGAAAGGGGAAGGTCTGAGGAGATCAGAACATCCAGAGTGTGCCCTGCAGAGTGAGTCGGGCAAGTGGGGAGAATAGAGAGTGAGAGAGAGACACAAAGGTCGCGAAAGAGTACAGAGGAAGGACAGGAAGCATCCAGGTGGATGTTGAAGTCTCCAAGGAGGAGGAGTTGAGTGGCCGAGAACAGGAGGGAACAGGTGAGGTCCGGCTATTCAGAGAGGAAGGAGGAGATCTGGCCAGTTGGCCGATAGATAGTAGCGACAGTAAGGGAATGGCTAGGAGTGAGAGAGCCTGCAAACGAGGCATTCGAAAGAGGAGTAGGCCTGCGTAGGAATAACAGAGGCAGGAATCCACTCTGGGAAGATCAGGGCTACACCCCCTCCGGAACGGTTGGACCTGGGAGCAGAGAGGATCTTGTAGCCGTCAGGGAGAAGAGTGTCAAAGCTTGTGACAGAGCTGGCAGTGAACCATGTCTCAGTGAGACCGAGGACATCGAGGTCAAGTTCCTCAAGGAGGCGGCAGATGTCAGAGGAGTGTTTGACAGCTGAGCAAGAGTTGAGAGTGGCAATATGGAGAAGGATGCCGGAGGCTGTTTGTGTTTTACAATTTTTAATGTTCTTAAACATTTCTAGTAGGAGTTTCACCAATGCCAACGTTAAGCTAATTCTATGTCCTCTAAGCAGCTCCAACCACCACTCTTCTATGGTTCTTCCCACATAGTTCTTAGTGATTCCAGCCATTAGTTGGGTTCTTATATCGTCCATTTTGGGGCAAAATAGCACTAGATGTTTTAGTGACTCCACCTGTTCGCTTTGACATGATCTGCAGGATACTTTTGGCTTTTGCTTTGATCTCGCATTAGTTATTTCTCCAGTTGGAAATAAGTTCAACCTAAATTTCATAAATTGATCTCTAAGCAGCCAGTTTGGAAATAGCTCCAGATATTTTGGTAGAGTGTTTCGTTTTCTGCTTTCAAGGAACGGTTTTCCATACATCTTTAGATTTTGCCGATCTTGTTGAGTATTAATCCAGTCCAAGGTATAAAGGCCACAATAATTGCCTGGCAGATTAGTTTCCATTCACATAGAGTAGTTTATTTGCTCTGTGTAATTGCTTTTTTCAATGCTGCAAATCCACCTTGCTCGGGAGGATCAAGGCATTTTCGATAGAGAGCCAGCGATTTCCAAGTTATTATTGGCCTCATAGATTTCAGGCCTAACTCCATTCTTAGAGCTGGAATTGGTGTGCTAAGAGGAACTCGCATAACTCTTTTCCAAAACGTTCCTTCTATTAGTGCCCAATGTTTTGACTGGAACGAAAACACGGTTTCTGCCCCATATGTTAGAATGGGTATGGCCTTTAATCGATAGAATTCTATTACAGGTTTTAGTGAGAAGCCGCAGTATCGCTTCATCAGAATTCTGCCTTGGCTGTCGAGATTTTTTGCTTTAGCTCTTAACATGTCAAGTCTAGGCTTGTCGCTTTTGCTAGTGTTTAAACACACTCCTAGATAGGGGAAATCTGTTACCTGTAGAATCTTTTCTCAATTGATGTGCCAGTAGTTTGTCTTTTTCTTTGTTGTTCTTTTTGATCACTAAATGCCATCACTCTTGATATTAGTGGGCTTATTTTTAGACCATTTGTTCGTACATAAGTTTGAGCGCATCTAATTGACGTTGTAACCCTACTGGGGTTTGGTCTAATAAAACTACGTCATCAGCGTAGAGCAAACTGCCTACTTTAGTAGCACCAATGTTAGGAGGGAAGCATCTAGTGTGCTCGAATGCTAGTTTGATATCCGAGATAAATGGATTAAACAAGTCTGCTGCCAAAGGGCAGCCTTGTTTTAAGTCCTTATTGGTTTTAATTGGCTTCGTCATTGTGCCCGATCTATCCATTCGTATCTGTATTGATGTTTCAGAATACAGGTCTTGGATTGCTTCCAAAGTAGCTGACGGACATCCCCACTGCATCAATTTTGACCACAATTTGGGCCGGTCGATTGAATCGAACGCTTCAGTGAGCTCAATAAAGGCTGTGTAGATCTTTTTTCCCTTAGTTTGTTCTGCTTGTGCCTTAAAGATGTTAATGAGGAATATGTTTAACGAAGTGCCCACTACTTTGACAAATCCGCTTTGCAAGATGTCCCGATGGTTGGTCTCAACGCTCCATCTTCTCAATAATTATGTGACGAATGAGGCAAACACCTTGCATAAAACATCTAATAGCTATTGGTCGAAATAAGAATTTAACTATCAGGAGGTGAAAGCTGCTCCTGTGTTTTCAGCATCACTCAGTAAGCAGGGGCTACCTCTGGTGAACCAGGAGCCGTTATACAGCGTTCTGCAAATCCAATTCCCATATACAATGCAAACTATAACTTTGTCAATTATACATGACCAATTATGCTTTAAATGGCTACTACATGTGTACCAATGCTGATTTATACACATCCCCAAACACACAAAGTTACTGTCTCATTGCTATGCTTGCATAGCACCATTTGGGCCTGTGGAGCCAACTGCGCCTCCAGGTGGCTGTTGGTATCAGACCATTCAAGCTCTCTTAGTCTATAACCAGGTAATGAATAGCTCCCAGAAATTTTGAACAGTGTACTCCTGACTTCTTCAGAAGACACAACTCTGTCATCCCTCAACAGCAAGCCGTACACATCTTCCACCATGGGCCACCTTCAAAGCCATGTGCATCACCCACCGTGCGCTCAACAAGACACACCCTGAATACCTTCAACACAAGCGTACATGTTACTAACCCAATAGAAATCTGAGATTCGGCTCTGCACTCCTCCTTGTGATCACTTCCTTCAAATCTACCCGAATAGAGGGATCCTCCTCCTCTGTCCAAGCTCCCACAATCTGGAAATCAATCAATTCTACTAAGCATCCACGGCTTAGAGGATCACCTTGACTTCCGGAAGGCCCTCAAGACCTGGCTCTTCTCACCTACAACCTGACAAACCCTATCACACTTCGGGTTAGTAACTGCCTGTCAAATAGATTGAGGCAGTATTGAATCCCTCTTGATCTTTTCTGAGCAATGCAGAGAATAAACTCCAGTAGACACCAGGACAGAATTCTGCGCCACATCTACGAAACCAAGAAACCAGCTGGGACTGAAGGGTATGTATCACACAACATGTTGATGGATCATAGTCGCGGGCAAGGCCACCCACCCGCACGCACACATCTGCTATCATACACCAGTCTAACACAATGCACAACACCTCTGCCATTAAAATGCAGCTACGTCCCATGACATAAATCTGGTCTAGCTGGACAGACAATAAATATCCTGCACTTGCACGCTCTCCCGACTACCTCACAGCACCCATCCACATGCCAGATTGTCATGGGTAGCCAACAGTGACTTGGCCATCCCTACCTATTTTCGCATTGGCTAAAATGTACACACACATTCTAAACTCCAATGACATATTTCCCACACCTTGGACTTCGGTTCACCAAAGGCGTTCACCTACAGTGCTTTGAGGCCATACCAGTGGGTAAAGGCGCGAGACAAATGACAAATTACATTACATCACATGCCCCGGTCTCCCTTTCATTGGCCTTTGAGTTTCCTATTCCTGTCCTTCCCTCCCCCTTCCAATGGCTCTGTGTCTCACCCGACTCTAGGGCTGCTCTTTTCCCATTGGTTGAACTTTACATTGTGAGACTTTGCAAATCCCTGATAGCCCCTATACCCTCTTTTCACGCACCACGATCCTCTCAGACTCTGTTTATATGGATTGTTTGGTGATCCACTGCCTGAGAGTTTTGGTTATTTGTGCTGCTGCTTTTTTATCTGGAGGTTGACTGGCAGTGGAGATTCCATCTTGGTATCTGGTTCGGAGGTTCATTCCACTATTCACTGTGTGTTTCAGTCGCTACTATGCATGATGGTACTTGAGGTCCAGAATCAGGGGTGCATGGCAATGTGTGATTGACAGCTGTACCAAGGTCAACACTCAGAGCACATAGAAGGAGGTCAGAGACTGGGGCCCTCCCAACTCCCTCACTGCACCTCTGAAATAAGACTGTTATGTTATGGTATAGGTATTTCTAAAGCGCTACGGTCAACCTTGGGGATCTTGGTGCTGGAGAGACAGCAAACATCCACAACGGGCAGGTCATACAGAGCCAATCGGACTAAAAAAGAAGTGTCTTAATTGCTTTCCTAAAAGCTAAATGATTAAAAAGTTTTAGTATGTAATGGTAGCTCATTCCATAGCATGGCACCTGCTATGGAAAAAGCCCAGCCTCCAATCCGCATACGTCGATAGGGAGGCACAATAAGCAAGTCTGCCGTTGCAGAGCGCAAATGGCGGCTCGGACAATAGCGCACAAATTTAGTTTGAAGAAACTCTGCGCCCTGTTTATGTAAAACCCTGTGTACAATACACAGAGCCTTAAACCTGATGCGTTGTGTCACAGGCAGCCAGTGAAGGGATCGTAGTACTGGGGAGATGTGGGCTCCATACGGGGAGCCAGTGGCAACTCTAGCTGCTAGATTTTGCAGACGCTGTAGTCTCTAAATAAGCCCCTTTGGCTGGGCCAGATCTAGCGAATTCCAATAATCCAGCCGGGATAGTATCAGAGCTGCTACCACCCGATGGCAGAGAGGCTCAGGAATTAAAGGGAGCACTTTTTACAGAACTTTCATCTCAAAATGTCCCGCTTGGCAGGCGGCTTAGGCATATGCTGTGGTAGGCCTCCTACACCACACCTCGAAGGGTCCCTGTCACATGTGAAATAATCCTTTTTTTACTACTGCCAACAGGGGATGCAAGGCCTATAAGAACCCCATAGGTATTTAATAATTGTGGTAGGTGTGCCCAGGTGGGTTCTATGTCCCTTTGCCAACAGGAGTTTTTTTGGACAAACTTACATCGAAAAAACACATTCAAAATATTTGTTTTTATATTTGGGCCCTTCCCCCCAAAACCCCTTCCCTAATTTTTGCCCCTATTCCAACCCCCTCTCTACCATTTTAATTCCCTTATCCCCCTCCGCCTAAATATTTCGAGAGTTTTATTAATGTCATTTGTTAGTTCAAAATTACATCAAAAAAGTCCTGTCGGCAAATCAACGTGATACCGTCCAGGTGTGCGCATCCACACCTTCTTTGGCAGCTGGCTTGATAATAGCCGGATCAGAATAATTTATGTTTCTGTTAGATTCATTTTTAAACTGTTCTTAGAAATAGATGTTTTAACTACAGGTAGGTAGTTGGTGAAGCTAGGATACAGATCATCTGGGATACACACAAGTATAAACATCAGTTCTGTGTTGTCAGTATAGTTCTATATTTTTCTCCTCAACAAGTGTATTAGCATAGCAAGGTTCACTGGGGTTACCTGTGCTAGGCTAGGCACCACAATGCCAAGATCCAGCTTGATCTCCGGGTTCCCTTTTCCCTCTTTTGGGATAGAGAGAACACAGCACTATGGACCTGCAGCAATGGGCTATCTCAGCCGTAGTGGCTGTTCTGAGGCACTGTCCTTTTGGGAAATCTCACTATTTCTAACATGCTTATCAGCTTCTTCTGCTAGATCACGGACTGCCACAACAAGATGGACTTAATCTCTCTCTACCTATTAGTGTCATTTGCTCAGCATGGTGATAGCCTGTAACTTTTTTCTTTGCCAGGTTGCATCATGCTTTCTCATTTATTTCTTCTTTGGACTTTGCTCGGTGCGTCTAATAATCTCTTTGGAGCATCAGCTGAAGAAGAGACAGAATTCCAGAAGGAATCACCGCAGGTACTTTGCAGTATTCTAGGGCCACCCGGTCCCCCAGGCCTACCAGGAGCACCCGGATCTCCAGGAACAGTTGGGAGAATAGGATTCCCAGGAAAGGATGGGCCTGATGGAAAAGATGGGGAGAAGGGAGAAACAGGAGATGAAGGTAAGATCATCTGCAAAGTGATATGCTGCAAAAATGACTAATGTTTTTTTGGGGAGTTCAGACTGTGCTTTGTAATAGACCATGTGGTAGTTCCATGTAAGAGAGTCAGAGGGAATTAAGGCCTAACTCGGCCTCTATTTTGGCCCACTGTCACATTTGTCTCAGTTTAGGTGTCTTGAAACAAGCTCTGGCAACTTCTATTATGGTATTGCACTTTTCTATTGCTGTCACAGTCCTGCTTGAGTCGACCAATACTATTCCAGGTCAGTGTTTTTGCTACATGTTACTGTAACATTCAACATAGTGGGAAGACTTTGGAAAACAAATCTGAAGGACCTGAACACCCTAGAAATTGCATCAAGCACACCACAAACTATAGATACACAATCCAAAGACAGAAAAATGCAAAAGATGTGATGAGAACAACTGATCAACAATTCACAAACTGGCCATCCTCTTCAATAGTTCAATCTACCCCACTTCATGAACATCCTTCATGCATCTCAGAAACTCTTGATTGTCCTCTTCCTTCAAAGAAGTCACGCCTATAACCATAGAGGACACACTCAAAACTATCTCAGGAGGATAGCTCAGTGGAAACGTGCTCGCCTTGGAAGCAAGACGACACGGAGCAAAACAGGTTCGATCCCCGGGTCGGCGCTTAGAAAACTCTGGGTATTAAGCACGTTGCAAATAACCTATCATATCACTAATCTACAAATGAATGAAGCAACCCAACTGTAATAGGGCCATGGTTTTAGCACTGGCAAGGCGAGGGAGGGAGAGAGTCCTGACCCGAAGACCCTTTCCTGGGGCTTGGGTGCAGGGGGGCGGGTCCCAGCCCTTCCTTACCTGGAGAAGCCACAGCTCTGGCACCGGGTGGGGGGAGAGAGGACAGAAAGGAAGCTTCAGATGGCGAGACCAGCACTGTAGGGGAGAGGCTGTCAGTCCAGCAGTGTGAAGCCACCAAGAGGTCAGCACTGCACCTAGAGCTGCAGCAGGAAGCCGAGGAGGCAGTGGGTTGTCGCTGAAGGAGTAAGACATTGTGTGATGCAGCAGTCAACATTACACTAGCCACTGGAGAAGGATGCAGCAAATCAATGCCACGGGATGCAGAGAGTGCCACAACGCTGGTGCAGCATTCTGAAATTGAATGCAGCTGCAGAAGACCATGTCAGCTGAAGCCGCAAAAGGCAATCAACCACTAGCTAAGTTGTGCACCTTTAAAGTAGGGGATAAAGCCATGGACCTGCTGCCCATCACTCAGAACAAGCTATTGGCCAGATGGAAAACAACACCAGGGAGACCCTCTTACCAACCCTGCCACCAGGTCTCGCTCCAAGGAATTTCTAGGCAGATACCTGGATGTGTTCTCCTGAAACCATTATCATTATGAGGGGTGGTACATAAGATCCAAACGCCACCCAGAAGAGTCATCAGACTAAAACCCTATCGGTTACCTGAGGCCAGAAAGAAGATAGTCAAGGAGAATGTCAGACTCTGGTTCCACCTCCCCATGCTCATCACCTGATTCTTCTGGGACTTGCCCTTCGGGATGGATCTTGGACCTGGGAGACTTTCTTTTCTTACTGGAGGTCTTGTCTTTAGGGGTCCGGACCTTCTTCTCGTGCAGATAAAGTCTATCCCCTCTGGAGGCCACCCAGACAGAGGCTGGAACCTGTCCTGGAGGCCTCCAGGGGGGCCAGCCTCACATCCAGGGAAAAAGCCAAATGCAGAAAAAACCCTGTAGATATTGGTAGTAGGAGACGAGGTGGTCAGTCCAAGGAAACCCAGGCAGAGCGAAGGAATCACCTCTACTGCAGGATTAACAGAAGCTGGCACTGAAGATGAAGGGTGGTGATGGATGAAGTCGTAGAGTGGTCTGGTATTGCGTATCCAATAAACAAACTCCCCAATTTGTACAAGGAAGCAGTTACCAGAACCCTTCTCTCCGGTAAATGAGTACTGCAAGTATGAAACAGAATCTTAGATAGGAATCCCAGAAAGGATGCAAGAAGGATAGATAACAGAAAGAGGAAGGAAATTCAGATGAAAGATAAGTAAACCGAAGGAGAAAATAGGGAGTACACCCAGTGGAGAGATGAATGGCTAGATATAGCAGTGATGAGTTAGACCTGAGTCAAGAAGAGAGTGCCGTGGTCCGACTGTCGGTGTACCGAGTACAGCAGGGAATGCAGAGGAATAGCAGGTAAGAAAACGCTGCCGCGCACAGAAGGAGACTGCAGGCGGGATGAATGGAGCGGCAGAGAAGCCGAGCCGAAAGAGCAAGGAAGAGATACGTAACGGCCGAACGCCATACGTGGGTAAGCAAAGATGGCAAGAGCCAAAGCAACAATGAGACAAGCTGTAAGCCGTGAACAGAAGGACCTGTTCGGGGAAGTAAGTACAGCGAACACGCCGACACTAGAAGGCTGTTCGAGAAGGGAATAACAGAGAGGAAAGGTGGGGAGTCCGAAAAGGATTTGAAAGGCAAACAAAGGCGACTCAGAAGCCCCAGGAAGGAAAGTAAACACAGAGTAACGGAGCGTTTGACGTGCAAAACAAACACAGATACAACGCACTGATCTCGGGGGCAGAGTCAGCATTTATAGATGACTCTGCCATCTTGGATGAGGACTAGAGCGTGGCACACCGCTTTCAGCGGCTCCACAACGTCCACCTCTGATTCCTGACAGAGAAGCTGAACAAAATGCTGGTCCTTGGCATAATAGAGAGATCCTACAGTAAGTGGTTCAGCGATCGTGCTGGTGCACAAGTCTAACAATATCTAGAGGATTTGTATAGCCCTTCGCTGATTTAACAAGATCTTCAAAATTGCTGCATACTCCATGACCCAGATAGATGAATTGGTGGAAACCCGGAGAGGGGCACAGGTCATTCCAACGTTGGATCTTACAAAAGGGTATTGACAGGCACCCCTGGATGAAGATGCCAAGTGAAAACTAGACTTTTCTACACCTGAAGGTCTCTTTCAATTCACAGTGCTCCTGTGTGGTCTCCATAGGGCACCTGCTACATTCCGACAGTTGATGGACCCCATACTGATCTCCTCTTCACTGGTGCTTGGCTCAACAACATTGTTGTATATAGCAGGACTTGGAAAGGTCACCCGGCAGCACTCTGCTCAACTCAGAACGTCCACTGCACAACTAATCCAGCATAGTGTCACCTGGCCCACTCATTAGATATACACCTCGGATTTCAAATAGGAAATGGATTGGTGTTGCCGTAAAACAGAAAGGTGGAGGCTGTTCAAAGTGTCCAGTGACATATCACAAAGAAAGATATTGAAGTAGCCCTGGGGCTGGTAGGATATTACCACGGATGTATGCCCAACTTTTCAGAACCATCAACCCCTATAACAGGAAAACTGATAAAAGTCCACCCCAATCCTGTACAGTGGGATCATCGAGCTCAGATGGCATTCAAAAGAATAAAGAACACTCTCCTTAAGAGCCCAGTATTGACCATACCAGACTTCTCAAAGGAATTCTTGCTACAGACAGACACCTCCTCCTTGGGGTTGGGAGCAGTATTATTGCAGGTCCAGAATGGGGAGGAGAAGCCATGTTATTAATCAGCCAGAAGGTCTTTCACAGGAAGAACAACTATCCAGTAGTGGAGTTAGAATGTCTGACAATAAAGTGGTCCAACATAGCCTTCAATGCTACCGAACATGCCCATTTAAATGAATCACAGACCATGCGTCCTTCGTGTAGATGGCACGAAAAAAGGCACCAACCCTCTCATCCCTTCAAGCTGTATGTGTTCATGGCCGAACACTGGGCAGTTCTAAAACATCCAGGTCAGATTTTCTCTCCCGATATCCTCAGGTAGCCTGGGTCGGACGAGGACTTAAAAGAAAGGGTGACTGTGTGTGACTGGGCCAGTTGAGAGCAAAGGATGAAAAGGAGGACCAACAGACCAAGTGAACAAAGGACGGTGTTGAGAAGCGTGGAGGAGGATTGAATAATTAGTGTACACGGTGAGGTATTCGTTAGTGGGAGAAAGTGGTACTTGGGCGTGAGTGTACCTGCAAGGTGAGTGAAAGAGAATAACAGGGGGAGTAAGGTGTGAATGGAACTGAATGAGAATGTGGCTGGGAGAGTGAAAGGAGGACGACTGTGGGAGGTGTGTATGTGGAGTGTAGTAGTGAGGAGATGGGAGATTAGTAGAGTGGAGAGGGGTTAGTTGTAATGAGGAGAGTAGAAAGGAGAGTAGTAGAGGGGAGAGTCATAGAGTGGAGTAAGAGGACATTGGAGGGAAAGAAGGGAGGCGCAAAGAGGGAAAGAGTGGGAGGAAGAAAAGGGAGGAGAGTAGTAGGAAGGGAGAGGAGCAATGGAACATCAGGGCGAGGAGTACAAGAGCATGCAAGGAAAGGACCAAGTAAGGCCTGCTGTGTCTGGAAGGCATCACCTCTTGTACTATATGTTTGTGGGACCACGTTAGGAGTCACATAGATAGTGCCCAGTGGGAGAGAGAAAAGGAAAAAGAGTGTTTGCCCTTAGGCCATCACGAACAGCCAGTTAGTTGTTACAGTAGGATTTAACAATCTCTATTGACCATCCTGGGGTCTGGGGAGACCAGGGAGAGGGGGATGGCCCTTAGTGAGCCCCTTCTTAAATATATCAATAAAACCCTTGAATGGTCTTAGAGAGTTGGTGTATTCTTGAGACCATCTGTGACACCTGAAAAAACTCAAATCACATCTTTGGAGTACTCCAAACGTAACTCTAAAACCTCCACCTACAGAATATTCAACTGAATTCCAGATCCTTTGCATCAAGGGAAAAGCCTTTAGGAACCTAGTGCCCAACTGCATCGCTATGCTGTACAGAAAATACGCTCCTCTGAGAACACTATTGTCCAGCTCCACAAACAAGCTTCCTCCACCAACCTAAACATGAGAACAAATAAATAAAATCAAAACTGAGAAAAAGACTGGACAAAACCGGCCCTAAATGGAACTCCCTCCCCCTTGTACTAAGACTGCATCCCAATCATCTGACATTCAGGGAATACAGAAAATGCTTTGCTTCAGGAAGGCATTTCCCTAGAAAAGATTAAGAAACCTGGTCTAAGTGACAATGCCATCAGCCCGTCCTTGTCAGGAGGGCAACAAGCACCAGTCCTATGCAGGAAGGGGACAGAGGAACAAGAGAGGGATCCAATTCCGTTCCCCTCACTTTTGCCAGCATGTGTCTTTGCAGACCCTTATCTCCAGCCATGTCACTTGATGCAGATACTCGCCACCGTTTTCTCTCACTTTCAGACACATCCAATCCAGTGAAGAGAAAGCCAGGACAACCAGACCAACCGATTGCATGCTGATACACCGAACACAGCCACAGCGCCACAGAGACCCAAGCACAGCAACTGGCAATTGCGAGAGAAAGACACTGGCTGCAATCTCACACTGCTGCAATGTGGGAACTCACCACACAGAGCAAGCGGAGGATGCCTGAAATTACGCACTGTAAAATAACCCTAGACCACCATGTACTAAGAGAAGAACTGAGCCATTCCCCATACGTACTGATGCAGTCCCAGGAAGCAGACCTAAAAACATGAAATATACCATTGAACATCCAGCATCGCCAGGGTCATCCCATGGCGAGTCCACACTGAGGAAGTGGGTGGGGCTTAGCCCTGTCTTAAAGACTACCCCTAGCACATACACATCCCCACAAGGGGAAATGGAACAGGATTGGCTAAGGAAAGCTGGCCAATCAGGACAAAGGGAGGGACAGGAATTGTGGATTATCGGGGTGAGGTCAGTAGTAGAGGTGGACAAAGGGACCAGAAGGGAGAAGGAGGAAGCGGCACCATGTGGCAGAGATTTGTGGTGCAGGAGAGGCATTGGCATAGCAGATCTAGTGGCCCTGCAGCTTGAGTGTATGTGTGTGATAGATGTGTGTGTAGAAAGGATGGTGTAATTAGTGAATGTGAGGTGGCTGCACAGGATGTAAGGAGGGTGGTTGAGTCATGGTGTGGGAGGAGTAGCCGGAGGTTGGAGTCCTGTGATACTTTTCCCATTTGCCAAAGGCCTCACCGGATAATGTACCCAGAGCTCCATCACAGCCACTACCAATCATTGAGATGAACAAGTTACTCTCTTACCTGGTAACGTTCTTTCAATGGGATGGTCCGACGACATATTCCATATCTATGACAGTAATCACCACAGCTATGATGCTTCGGAAAATTTTCAGCGTCTGCATCCTGCGTTGATGATGTCGATGCGCCGTCCTCGAGGATCTCCTCAGACGGCCGACGTCACCGGATGTGATAAGTAGGACGCACGACGCCCGTAGCCTCAGTTGTATTTTTTTCCCAGAACGTGTGCCACCAGTCTTCTGCCAGTCTGACACACAAAGCCTTGCGGAAACGTAAGCTGCAATCGCATAAGAAATTCTGTAGCGGAGAAGGTAGGGAGGGAGCGATATGGAATACGTCGTCGGACCATTCCATCGAAAGAACGTTACCAGGTAAGAGAGTAACTTGTTCTTCGAGGGGATTGGGTCCTCCGACGTATTCCATATCTATGACAGTCTCCCAAAGCAGTACCAATGCAAGAAGGTGGGAAAAGAATTTAGAAAACAGAAATTTAGCATGCCCAATCAAATTGCGGAGTAAAGGACCGCCTTGCCAAAGGCCAGATCCTGCCCCCGGATGGAATCGAGGGAATAGTGACGTACAAAAGTATGTACCGAAGCCAGGTGGCTGCATCACAGATGTTGCGAATAGGAACACCCATCTTCAGGGCAGAAGAGGCAGCCATACCCCTGGTAGAATGGGCCCGTAAGCCGACCGGGGGGTCCTTACCCACCAAGCGGTAACACTCAGATAGCCAAAATAATCCAGCGAGACCAAGTCTGTTTCGTCACAGCCTGTCCCAAACGCTTTCCAGCGTAACCAATAAAGAGCTGATCGTCCACTCTGACCCGGGACATGCGTGAAATATAAAAGCTTAACGCTCTCCTCGGATCAAGCCTATGGAGCCTCTCCTCTTCCTTACCAGGATGTGGAGGAGGATAAAATGCCGGAAGAACAACCTTCTGGCTTAAATGAAATTCCAACACCACCTTCGGAAGAAAAGAAGGACGAACTCTAAGGACAACCCTGTCCTTATGAAACACAGGGAAGGGTGGTTTAACTGAAAGTGCCTGTAAGTCACTCACTCTGCGAGCGGAAGTGACCGCAACTAAAAATACAGTTTTCAGAGTTAACATTCTCAAAGGGCATGAATGCAAAGGATCAAACGGAGCACCCATCAGAAACTTGAGAACGAGGTTCAAATCCCAACCGGGCACCTGGAAAGGTGGCGGAGGGAACACATTAGTGAGCCCTTTCAGAAACTGAGAAATTAAAGGAATTTTAAAATAGGAACACTCTTCAGACGAGTGCTTAAATATGGACAGCGCTGCCAGGTAACCTTTAATGGTACCCACTTGAAGGCCCCTGTGGGCCAAAGAAAGCATAACAGACAGAACCATGGGAATTTCACATGCAAAAGGATCCACATTCTTAACCCTGCACCAGTTGCAGAACTTACTCCAACGGCAACGGTACAGGGACTTTGTTGCAGGCCTTCTGGCCGAAAGCAACACCTCCATCATGTCTTCAGGGAGGTCCCAATCCTTATACCTCAACCTTTCAGAAACCAAGCGTGAAGGTTGAGGGACCTGACCTCTGGATGGAGAACCTGACCACCCCTCCCGTGAGAGCAGATCGTCTCGGTAGGGAAGACGACAGAGGACAGATGGACAAGTCGAGAAGGTCCGGGTACCACGTCCTCCGGGCCCACGCCGGAGCAATGAGGATCATCCGGGAACCGAACCTCCGTAACCTCTGCAGTACTTGCGGGATGATGGGACTGGAGGAAACGCATACAGCAGTGGGAATGACCACTCCACCATGAATACGTCTCCTAAGGCTCAGTTTGGAGGAAATTCCCACGAGCAGAACCTCTCGCACTTCCGGTTGACACTGGAGGCAGAGAGATCCACTTGAGGGGTCCCCCAAAGGGCAAAGATCTCCAGGAGAATATCCTGAGCCAACTCCCGCTCGTGAGAGATCGCGCTCTGCCTGCTCAGAGCGTCCGCCGTCTCGTTTTCGTCTCCTGCCAGATGAACGGCCGAGATCGAAACTTCCTGCTGTATTTCCCAGAACCAGAGCTGCATCGCCTCCCTGCACAGAGGAAGTGACCCTGCCCCCCCCTTTTTGTTGAGGTAGTGCATGGCCACCGTGTTGTCAGTCAGGATCAGAACATTCTTTCCTCGCACAGTCGGCAGAAAAGCCTTCAGGTCTAGCCTGACGGCCCTCAGCTCCAACAGATTGATATGGAGTCTGGACTCCGACGGAGACCAACAACCGCTGACTGTCAACTCGTTGGCATGAGCTCCCCATGCCGTGAGGGATGCGTCCGTCACGATCGTCACCTCCGGCCAGGGCAGCCAAAATGGAGCCCCCCTCATCAAATTGCCTTCGTCGGCCCACCATAGAAGGTCCTGGTCGACCGAAGACAGCACCTGAACAGGGTCCGACATCCTGCCGGAGGACTGAGACCACTGGAGCCTGAGTGCCCATTGCAAAGATCTCATCCGCAACCTGGCCTCTGGCACCAGAAGAATGCAGGATGCCATGAGGCCGAGCAGTCTCAAGAACTCGAATGCTGGGAGAGTCTGGGCAAGTTGAAACTTGTGCACCATCTGCTGAATGTGATGAGCCCTCACCTGGGGAGGAAAACACTGCCCCAGGGATGTGTCGAGCGCTGCTCCGATGTACTGGAGCCTCTGAGTTGGTGTCAAATGGGACTTCTTTAAGTTGAGGGAGAAGCCCAGCTTGTGGAGGGAGTGGCAGGTGACTGACAGATGATCCAGGACTTGCGCAGGAGAGCGCGCCCTGATCAACCAATCGTCCAGGTAGGGGTAGACGTGAATCCCCCCTTTCCCGAGGTGCGCTGCCACCACTACCATGAGCTTGGTGAAGACCTTCGGGGCGGAGGTCAATCCGAACGGCAGGACCTGAAAGTGCGAGTCGCCAACCGCAAACCTCAGGTACTTCTTGTGCTTTGGATGGATCGGCACATGAAAATAAGCGTCCTTGAGGTCGAGAGACACCAAGCAGTCCTGAAGTTGAAGGGCCTGGAGGACTTGAGAGAGAGTAACCATCTTGAACTTGTCCTTCCTGAGGAGTCTGTTCAAACCGCGCAAGTCCATGATGGGTCTCAATCCCCCGTCTTTCTTGGAAATCAAAAAATAAGGGGAATACCATCCCTTGTTCCTCTCCACTACAGGTACCAGTTCTATGGTGCCTTTCTCCAGCAGGGATTTAATTTCCTGTGCAAGAAGCGGATCCAGACTCTTCAAAGAGAGATTCCCCGGTGGATTGTCTTGAGGCCTCTGCCGGAAAGGAAGACAGTAGCCGTGGGTTATGATCTCCAGAACCCACACATCTGAAGTAATGGCGCGCCACTCTGCAAGATGCTGCGCCAGTCTTCCCCCAACCGGCGAACCATGGAACATGGCCTCATGACTGAGCTGAAACGGCCTTGGCGTTGCCTGAGGGCAAAGAGGCAACAGCCCGAGCGGCCTTGGCACCTCGAGTACCTTGTTTTCCACCACTGGCACTCCTACGGTGGCCCCTTTGACTGGCAGCTCCTCTCGCTTTACCAAAGGATGAGTAATAACGAAAGGAACCTCCCCTCCATTGCTGTCCCCTAGGACGAAAAGGCAGAGGATGTCGAACTGCAGCGCCCAACGACTTCGCTGCAGCTTTGGAGGTCTGCAACCTCTCAAGGCTCTCGTCAGCCTTGCTGCCAAAAAGATGTTCCCCGTCAAAGGGCATGTTGAGGAGCCGGGCCTGCACATCAGGAACAAACTCCGACTTCCGCAACCACGCAAACCTGCGTATCGCGGTGCTCGCCGCCATAGACCGGCTGACGCAATCAGCCATGTCCAAACCCGACTGAACGGCCTCACACATAGCATCCTTGCCATCCTGAACCATGGCAAGGAAACCATCCCGTTCATCCCCTTCGGGAATATGTTCAGCCGCCAAGGAAACACAGTTCCACAGAGTGTGCGTGAAACGAGACAAGGCACAAATGGAGTTGGCCGCCTGAAGCGCCATACCCCCTGCAGAAAACACTTTCTTCGCCCAGCCGTCAAAACGCTTGTCGTCCCTATCAGGAGGGATGTGTTAGGCTCAGCTGGCTCCTACAGGGGCGTCGATCTGAACTGGACAGCTGCGGTCTCCACCAATGTGACGCGTAGTGCTGAGATGACAGACTGGACTGGCCCACCTAGCTTCGTTTGCTTGGCACGTAGGAATATTCTTCTGCAAATGGAGAAAGGGAATTAACCACCTGTGGAGTTGAGCGTTAACCCCTCCACTCCCGCTGTTCTCCCCACTGATCACCTTTGATGTCCCCTCTTATAGTCTCACCTAATGGTTTGGAAAGATGAGCTCTCCATCCTGCATAGAGTGCAGGGGCGCCTAGATAACCAGTTGCTTCACTGGCTCGAAGGAATTGGTGAGTTCCAGAACAATATTGACTCCGAAATTCCCGGCAAGACGCCGTAAGTATGTAGTTCGTAAGAGTTCAAATGTCTGACTTTCACTCTTGTCCGATTCCTTGCAAGTTGCAGCTTGACCCTAGCGAAGAGTTCCTCGTAGCAACCGGTAATATTCAGGTAAGGATTTGTATTATCCAACACAGTTCGATAAAATAATGTCAATATGTAACCTGTTGCTTTCTCCCTTATTCAGGCGCTGAGAGAAAGTATGAAGTCTCTGGGAATAATGCCTCCGGTGGTAAAATCAGGTAAGTCTATTGTGATCAGGAGGTTTTCCCTTGTTTGTCCCTCTGTTTCACCTTGCTGTCCTTTTGTTTCCTCTTAGGGGCCGGGGTTCGGCGAAGATGCAGTGGAAGCTGCGCCGACCCGTGAAGAGGAATAGTACCCCCGGTGGTAAAATCAGGTAAGTCTATGGGGGGTAACTAATATTACATCTCTGTATTCCCTTGGCTCACCTTGCTGTTCTTGTCTTCCCCTTAGGTGCCGGAGTGTGGCGGGAACATGCAGGAGGATGCAGTGTAATGCGAAGATGCTGCGAAGGCCGGTGAGTTCAGCGCGGCGCTGCAGCAGGTGAGGCGACGCGCATAAAATAACTTCTTTCTTCCAGCTCGAAGGCGCGATGGATCGGGAATTCAGGTAAGGATCAAAGGTATTGCTCTTGTTCTAACCTTTTCTCCTTCTTTCTCCCTTTTTCTAGGAGCTCCAGACTCGAGGCGGGCGTGGCAGAAGACTGGATACAGACTTGCAGGCACGGTGAGCGTTACGCTGCTGGATGCAGAATAACGCAAAGCATGTGCTGCTCTTCGGGCCTGGTTTAAATAGCCTCCAAAGTAGTTCCAGGTAAGAATTCCTCCCCAGCCCCACCCGAGTAAAAAATAGTCCCTAGGTAAAGTAGTCCCTTCCAAACCTCTTTTGGCTTGGAGCTCTTGCAGCATGGTCTGCATCAGGTAAGTTTGCAGCATGGTCTGCATCAGGTAAGTTTTAATCTATGAGCCTGGCGCCTATGGCGCCAGGACTGACTCTCCATATGAGCCTGGCACCATAGACGCCAGGACTGCACCCAAATAGCCCCTAGCAGGGGTTGTTGGGCTTGCTTGGGATAACTTGTTGCCTGCTTCCGGGGTTGCTGGACTTGGTCTGGGTCCCCGGGGGTAGGCATCATGACAGGATGGTAGGGTACGACGCCTGCTTTGCCGGGGCCGTAGCCGCCTGCACCACCAAACTCTCAGGAGTAGGGTGCTTGGACAAGTAGCAGGGGTCACTACTGGCTGGGCGGTATTTTCGCGGCAAAGACTTGCTCCCTGCCGGGATACTCTCCAGAGCAGTCCAAGCCGCTGCCACCCTTCTTTGCAGAGCCATATGGAATGGCAGTACCGGGTCAGTTGGTGGACCAATGTCGAGGATATCCGTAAGGTCATCCTGAACAAACTCCCCTGGGGAGCAGACCAACCTAAGTACTCAGAGACCCGTGACATAAGTCGCCGGTACGAAGAATCGTACCGAACGCGCCTGCGCGAACGAACTGCGAGTCTGTGCGGGTCCGTGCAGAGACGTGCTGGACTCTGAACCCTGTTGTCTCCCAACATATCGTCGTCGAAAAATGCAAAGTAAGACCCCTACCTCTGCATTTCATAATAATGCTCCCAAAACTCATACTGACGTCCTACCCACCCCAATACTAGACAGCCATCCCGCTGCACCCGTCCCACTCTCCATTACACTCTTGAATACACGTTCTGCAGTTAAACATGCATTAAATATTCACGACTACGTTCAGGAACACAAACTAGACGTTATGTGTCTCACTGAGACATGGCTCACCGACTCACATGACCCTACCATAGAACAGATCATACCTCCAGGATATGTCTTCCTTGGGAAGCATAGAGAAGGGACTGTAGGTGGTGGAGTTGCTATTTTATGCAAAAGATCACTGGGTTTCTACGAGGCGAAAATCGAATGTCCTGGGAGCGATATTATTCACATTAAGATGACCTGCAACCCGAACTTTACCTTGAATTTAGTTCTCCTCTATAGGCCCCCTGAAGTCGACGAGGGCTTCAATGAAAATATTGTCAACATATTAGCACCCATGACGACCACCAACACTGGTCTGGTCGTGTTAGGAGATTTCAATCGCTGGAAAAATGATAAAAAAGACAAAAAAGCACTAGCCTTAGAAAAAATGCTAAATAACAATCAGATTACTATTCAAAATGTGGAACCTACCCATAATAAAGGCCACATTTTGGATTGGATTGGCACTAATAATATTCAGATTAAAGATGTGATGACCAGACCATGTATCTGGTCAGATCATTCCACCATTTCATTCACTTTGAAACTTCCCGCTTTAACACATAGAAAGCACGTACCTACACACAAAGTGAAAGCCCGAAACTTTAAAAACATTTCCCAGCCGATTCTGGCCGAATGTATGCAGACTCTAATCAATAAAACCACGGACTTTGATGATCCGGAAACACTTATAAATAATTATAACCAAGAGATCACTAAAATGCTTGACAAATCCGCTCCCATGAAAGACAAGTTAGTTAGAGATCTTCCAAATCGCCACAAGTGGTTCTCCCCCTCTCTAGCGGAACTTAAGGCGATTAAAAGACAAGCCGAGCACACCTGGCAAAAAGACCGATCCTCCATCAATTTGGCGATCTGGAAACAAAAAGAGAAACAATATAAGGCAGCAATTGTTGAGGCAAAAAAAACTTTTTACAATAACCAAATCAGCTCAGCCGGAGATGAGACGAAGGAACTTTTTCGTCTTTTCAAATCCTGGGAGAAACCAGAGGCCTGCTGCCTCCCTATAAATCCTACTAATGATGACTGCGAACGGGTACAAAAGGCCTTCGCAGCCAAACTTTTGAAAGCCCAAGATAAAATTAAATCCGAGACATCAGTGACCTCGCCCTCTATGCCCACCGAGACATACTATGCTTCTGCACAATCACCCCAAACTCAGTTCAGCTTTACATCTAGCAGAGATGCTTTATCAGGTTCCACTTTGGGTTTTTCCTTCACAGCAACCTCTGTGGCTGATATCCTTAATATTCTGAAGTCAATGCACCCCACCAATTGCCCCGGCGAACTACTCCCGTCCAAATTCATCCTGGAATATAAGGAGCTTTTTGCTCCTTTTCTTTGTAGATTCGCAAATGCCTCCTTTAGAACAGGCGTAATTCCCAAAACCATAAAAAACGTAGCAGTCTCACCTCTGCTGAAGAAAGCAGGCCTTGACCCCACGGATGCGGCCAATTTAAGGCCTATCACAAATACCCTGTTTTTTTTAAAATTTATCGATAAGATAGCTACTATCCAGCTTCAAGCCCACGTCCAGATGGCTGGATCTTGCACCCTAAGCAATCTGGATTCAGAAGCAACCACGGCACTGAAAGTGCGCTCCTGGACTTGCAGACGCATATGCTCTCAAGACTGGATAGTAGCAAGTCAGGGCTGCTGATGTTGTTAGACCTATCGGCAGCCTTTGACTTGCTTGACCACAAAATTTTACTTAACAGAATGAAGTCTGTTGGGGGTCTCTCTGAGAATGCTACCACTTGGTTGAGAGCATTTCTTGAGGGTCGTCAGTCACGGGTACATTGGGGAGACAGCTCTTCTGGGCCACAAACCATTACTTGTGGCGTGCCCCAGGGGGCTTGTCTATCTCCATTGCTGTTTAATATATACATCTTCCCTCTCTGCTACGACTTAGGTCTCTTACAGACCTTCTTTTGTAACTACGCAGATGATTTCCAACTGGTTCTTAACATCACTGGAGATTATGACTTAGATCAAGGCGCAATAAACATAGTCTACCAATCGATAAAACAATGGATGTCCACCAATTGGTTATGCCTGAACGCTATGAAGACAGAGCTTATGATTTTTGGCTCACGACAGGCACAAACTAAGCTGGGACAAGAGTACGTGGGTTTCACTATCGATGGTAGTTTTATCAATACGGTTCGGAAAGTGAAAACTTTGGGTACATATATGAATAGCGAAGTCGACTGCCAAGCCCATGTCGCAGCTATTACTATCAGTACCAATTACTACCTTAAAGTGCTTAGGCAAATCGCTCCTCTAGTCTCGGTCGAGAATCGCACGAAACTTGTGAGAGCCGTTATTTTGCCTCGCATTGATTATTGCAATGCACTCTTGGGTGGAGCAAGCAATGCAGACATCCAAGAGTTACAAAAAATCCAAAATAAGGCTATTTGCGTCACATGCCACAAATGTATCTTTGGCAGCGCTCCGGCATACCTCAAAGATATCATTGGCATTTACCAGCCAAAGAGAAATCTCAGGTCAGCAGACGCCAATCTCCTTATACAACATCGAGTGAAACGCACCCGAGGTACGGGTAGAGCCTTCCACCTCCAAGGAGCTAAAGCATGGAATGCTCTGCCAACATTCTTGCGTAAAACTTCAGACCTCCTTACTTTCCGCAAACAACTAAAAACCTATCTCTTTCTTTTAGAGTAATCCCGTGGTAGTTCTTGCTACAGTATTCTGCTCTCGGCGTCTGGATGCCTACGGGCTTTGACGCGGTACAAATATATTAACATAACATAACATAACAGTGCCAGGCTCAGGCCTACAAAACTCCACCTCCCGAGAGGTGTCCAGCCCACTAGCATCATGCAGGGACTGCCTCAGGTCCTCAAACTGGCTATGGCCCGAGAGAATCTCGTCAGGCACCGTGTCAGGCACCATGCCATCATCAGAGCCCTCATCCACCTCTGAAATGAATTCCAGATGGCGGTAAGAAGGCACAGAACTGGAACCAAAGCCATGATTGACCTTGGCCAGAGCCTTCCTAGGTGGTTCCCCTGAGCCACAGGGTACCCCCGTCGACACAGCCCGAAAGACGTCGAGGGCGTTGAGTGAATCGGCGCCAATGTCGAGAGAATCGGCGTAGATGACAGATGTGGCGCCGACAGCATCGACGGCGTCGACACAGGCCTCGAAGGCAGAGCCCCGAGCGTGTCCCTCGACACGCTGGGCGCCGACGACTTCCTCGGAGGCGGAACCTCGAGAGAGTCCGTCGACAACCTCGGTGCCACAGGCGTCGATGTCTTCCTCGAAGACTTCACAGGTTCACGCGGTCTCGAGCGCGTCGAGGACCAGGACCTGGACCGGGCATGCCGAGAACGATTCCCCTTGTCCGAGCAGGACCTTTCCCGCGAATCGTGACGACCACCCGAGCCCGAAGGCGTGCGAGTGGCGTCTCTCGGCTGATCATGACCGACCCCTCTTGGAGGCGCGGACGGGCCAGTGCCCTGCGATTCGAGAATCGCCAACATTTTCTTCCCGAAGGAAGCCTATTCCACCGGTGTCGCATGCTTGGTGGGGTAAGCGACCCGCCGACGGGCAGAGTCCTCGGATGAGGACGGGGAAGGCGACCGATGACGGCGCTTCCAGGAGTGCCTCGAAGAGGCAGAGGAGTGGCGAGACCGACTCCGGGACCGAGATCCAGTGGACTTCCGACGATGACGTCGAGAGTCGCCCCTCGAGTCATCCATCGAAAGCCCCGCAGACCTCGACTTCCGGGGCTTGGACACCTTACCTATCGATAACTTCTTCTTGCGCTCCCGCAAGGCTTTCGACGTGAGCGACTGGCAGTCGACACAGTCATCCGTGTCATGGGCCTCCCCGAGGCACCAGAGGCAGGCGTCGTGCGAGTCTGTGACTGACATCTTGGACCCACAGTCCCCACACTTCTTAAAGCCCAGACGCAGTGTGGAAGACGAGGTAGACATCTTCACGAAGAAATCGTACACAAACAGGTTCGAAGAACCGAGTTGAACAACAGAAACTCCAAAGAGTCGAGGCGTACCGAGATTCACGAAGCGAACACGTTCGCGAAAAAACGGAACAGAGGCTACAGGCGTCGTGCGTCCTACTTATCACATCGGGTGACGTCGGCCGTCGGAGGAGGCCCTCGAGGACAGCGCATCGACGTCATCGACGCAGGACGCAGAAAATGTTCCGAAGCAGCACAGCTGTGGTGATTACTGTCATAGATATGGAATAAGTCGGAGGACCCAATCCCCTCGAATAGCATTTTTACGGATCGGTATGGATATCGTGGGACCCCTGCATCTCTCGAGGTCCAGGAACCAATATAATCCTGGTAATCTTGGATTATGCAACCAGATATTCTGAAGTGTTCCAATTGAAAAGCCATCCTCAAAGGTATTGAAACTGATGGGAGATATGAAGGATCTGATAAAGATTAAGACCCTCTGAACTTGAATTCATCATCTTCAGACTGATGGGCTTGTCAAGTGATTCCATCGGACCTTAAAACAGCTGGCGGCAGAAAACGGAAGAAATTAGGATTATCTAATTTCATGGGCACTCTTTGCGATAAGAATGACAACACAGTCTTCAACATGCTTCTCTCCATTTGAGCTGGTATATGGCCAGAACCCCAGGGATGTGCTGGGAAGAACCAATCAGCCGGCAGACTTGTGACCATTCAATGGTCCATAACCCTAAACAAAATATGTAGATTAGGAGCCTGGTCCGAACACAACTCCAGGAAGCACAGGCATGTCAGGAGAAGGCATACAACAAAGAGGCAAATCTGTGCATCTACCACGCCACAGATAAAGAGATTGTCTTACTCCCCACAACGCAGAACCAACTGTTGGCCAGTTGGCATGGAACCTATGTTATCGCAGAGATTGTCTCGCCCCTCACTTATAAGGTCCAGCAAGCAGACAGATGGAAGCCATCCCAGTTATATCATTTGAATAAACTCAAGGGGTGGAAGTAGATCAGTAATTCACAGCTACTGCTTCTCTCTGCCAATAATACCTGCAGGATCCACCCGCTCCCCCAGCCCAGGTAAACAGGGTAACAATAACTATGGGACTCTCCATTTCCAGACACCAGGAACTAGCTCGACTCGTAGACAGGTACCCTTATGTGCTCTCTATGAAGCTTGGAAGAGCGAAGGGAGAAGTGCCCCCTATCCAGACACCTTCAGGAAGTTATAAGTCTTCAGCCACATCAACTATCCGAGATGAGATAATAACTTATAAGGGAAGAGTTAAAAAAATGCTGGACATAGGAGCAATTCTAAAGTCTTCCAGTGAGTGGTCTTCCCCCATCATCCTTGCCACTTAAATGGACAACTCCTGGAAATTGTGTTTTTTTAGATTTCAGGTGGCTCAATGAAATCTTAAAATGTGATGCTTTCCCTATGCCTAGAATTGCAGAACTAGTTGAGACTCTGGGTCATTCTGCAGCGAACCCACACAGAGCATAGCCCCCTTTTAAAGACTTCCCCTAGCAAATACACCTCTCACGAGGGGAAGATAGAACAGAATTGGCGAGGGAAAGCTGCCCAATTGGGACAAAATCACGAATGCCCGGGTTAAGGAGGAAACCCATGTGAGAAAATAAATGGTGAGACGGCCCTAGGGGTAGCAAACGGATCAAGGAAAACTCTTCAACTGTTCATTAGACTCAAAATGTTTTTTTTGTTGTGCCATCTATTCATGATGTCCTCATTCATCTGCGTTTGAGTCTACACCCACTTATACCCCTTCCACAGTGTTTTTTTTATAAACATGTTGCTTTGCCATAAGGGCTTGAATGTGCTGCTCAAACTGCGCTCTTAATGACTTTGCTTTTGTTCTTGGTTACTAGCTAAACCTTCATGTTTCGATACCAGGTTTCGATACCAGCACTTTCCTTCCTTCCACCACCTCTACCACATTTCTCTGTTAAGCATCCCGAGTACCTGGGGTGCATTACAAAATACCAAATACATTAAAAAAACAGGGTTGTCCCCTCCCCTCTTATTGCCCTGCTCCGACCAGATCTAATTTTGTTACACTTCAGCCTCACATGAATCAACACATGGCTCCAAGTGACTTTTGTCCTAAATACTGCGACCCAATCACACCCATCTTGCTGCATGCATGGAATTGACTTGATAAACTGATGCAAGTTTTCCCTAAAAACATTGATCAGCGAGAATACTGCTGCAGGAAGCAAAGCGGGGACATTCAAAGGGGATCCCAATTTTTAAGGGGAATCGTCAACCCCTGCATTTCTTTTTTGCTTGGGAATGGGGCCATCCTCTTACTCGAGCCTTCCCAAGGTTTTCCTCTGTAGTGGCTATGCTGCTCCATGTTTCTCCAGGTGGACCTTCATGTATGAACATTAAAAACAATAACTCGAATTGAATTGTCAAACATGGCATAAAACATCTAAACGCATCCATCTTGAATCCAGATAATGCTGCATCCTAAAATGAATTTTCTATTGTGTATGCATAGCCATTGTTCTTCTGTTCAGTGATTAATCTCAGTCTCATGTGGAAAGTCACCACAATACTAATACTACCCCCTTGTTACAAAGCCAAAGGTAAACACTTGCTTCTTTAAGAGGCACAGGTTGACATTGGTGCCGCTGAGCACTATAGTATTTTTCGTTCCTAAACACAACTCTACCACATCATAGAAGTGCATATTGAGATCAGCGTTTTGTCCATGGGTCAAACTGACAATGCTCACAGGAAAGTGTGCTGTAGAAATGGATACGTTGCAGAGTGAATTTAAACATGATTGTTTTGTTGCTTTGCTTGCATTGATCAGACTACATCTGTGGCTCAGATATGTCCTTTCAGCTGGTGGTACAAGGGATCAGTGCTGAGATGACATGCAATTTCCTTTTTCTATTACAGGTACACCGGGCAGAACTGGCAACCCCGGCAAACCAGGAACAAAGGGAAAAGTGGGAGCCATTGGGAGAGCAGGCTCAAGAGGACCAAAGGGCATCAGCGGAGACCCTGGAAGAGATGGGGCAGCAGGAAAGAAAGGACCACGAGGAAAGCCAGGAGAGACTGGCTTGCCAGGGCCATGCAAGTGTGGAGTGAAGAAAGCAAAGTCTGCCTTCTCTGTGGCTGTCACCAAAAGCTACCCGAAAGAACGGCTGCCAATAAGATTTGACAAAGTCCTTATGAATGAGGGTGGGCACTACAATGCTTCAAGTGGCAAGTATGTATGCAGTATCCCTGGAATTTACTACTTCACTTATGATATCACTTTGGCCAACAAACACTTGGCGATTGGCCTGGTGCACAACGGACAGTACCGCATTAAGACATTTGATGCCAACACAGGCAACCATGATGTTGCGTCTGGATCCACCATCCTTCCGCTGAAGCGCAGAGATGAAGTCTGGCTCCAGATCTTCTACTCTGAGCAGAATGGACTCTTCTACGACCCCTACTGGACAGACAGCCTGTTTACCGGCTTTCTGATTTATCCTGACCAAGAAGTGTCAGAGGTTAAAGAAGAGGGGACGACCACAAAGGAAAGTCTAACTGTGAAGTAAAGACTGCTTAGAATTATTGCAATTTGATATTCACCTACAAAGAGGTGTACACATACATAACTATTAACAGGCAAAGCAGTTGCTCTGTGCACGTGGATCCCCTTTCATATAGATCATAAACATGTCTATGTGTTGGGAATAACATGCATCAAGTGGTATTCATCAAATATTTATCTGATTAGTAATAGGGAAAACTACGAAAGGACTGTGTTATTTTCACATCACCTTGTTGTGATAAATTGAAACAGGGTTTGTAAACTACGGATACTAAACTTATGGCTATTCCTAACCTTTCAAATGCCTATAAATCAGACATACATTTGCCAATGTGTGAGAATAGTTTGCCAAAAGGGGTCTATTGTATTTTCAAAATGGTGTTGTACAGAAAGGAATTGGTGGCTGCCCATAATTCTCTGTAATATTCCAAAGCTTCAAACGATCCACTACATGCCATCATTTGACATTACGGTAGACCTGCTCTGCACTATGGATCTCTCACCAAAACGTTTCTTAAAATGAATTTCATTAAAAAGTTAAAAAAATACCAATTTAGAATATTCACTCCCTCAAAACATCATATCCAAGGGGGTTGATTGGTTCATAGAAAACGTGCAGCCTAAAGGTGTGCACTTGTGCTACATTTTACTAAAGTGAATGGACTGGACTCTTTCTCCAAAATGAAAGTTACATTACCATTTCTATTTGTTATCTATTTCTGTCATTTGTAAAGCACTCACACGACAAAAGTGACTTCCTGGCACTAGTGAGAGGCAAAAGAGAACATCCACCACTAGGCACCAACAATTAAAGGCCTTCTGAAAAAGCCAAGTCTTGAGTCTACATCTACAGATAAGGTTAAATAGGAGCAGCTGTGTATATCAAATGGAATTGCTGTCCAGATTAACAGGGCGAAGATGGAGAAAGCAGTGCCTCCTTGCGAGACGAACCATCTCTAGGAATAGTGAGAAACCGACAAAGTGGTGGGAAAGACCTGACAGGTAGAGGGAAACTTTTCAAGGAATAAATAAAAGGTGCGCTGGCAGAGAAACAGTGAAAGACAATAAGCAACATTTTGAACCAAATACATTGAATACGAAGACAGTGACGTCTTGACAGAAGATGTGGGAAGAGCGACAGAAAATGACAATAAAGCAGACAGCCGAGTACTGAGCTATTTGCAGAAGCCAAAGAGCATTAGAGCTAAGAGTTAAGTAGAAGGAGTTTGAGAATTCCAAGTGGGAATGAATAAAAGCAGATGTTCATCCCCCTCTACTCCTTTCCTCTGACACTACCTCTGACTATGCTCTCAGCAACCTCCACCTGTCCATCACCAATACTCTCGACATTCTTGCCCCAGTCATGGGGATTCATCTGAAACCTGCCTCTAAGTGTAACGCCAGGTACAACTCCGAACTTGCAGCCCTGAAACGAAAGTGCAGAGCGGCGGAGCGGAAGAGGCATACCTCAAACTGGCCTGCACCCTGCTCCAAAGGCAATACAGACTGTCCACCGGTGCCAAGAACACATACAGGCTCGGGTTTCCTCTGCATCCAATAACACGGCTGAACTCTTCAAGGTCTGCAGGGAAATAGCCAACCCTTCCGCAGTCTCCTTCTCCTTCCCAGGCCATCTGCAACGTGCTGGCCACACACTTCACCACCCAGGACATCCTGAGCACCCTTGCTAACCATAACCGCCCACCCTCCCAACCGACCCCGCAACACTCATGCCTTTCTTGGCCCCACACCCTCCTCCTTCTCTCCTGTCACACCTGAAGAAGTTACCAGTATTGTCCGCTCCATGAAAGTCTCCTCTAAACAGGTTTCCCCTTGCTCAGCCAGGACCATCAAAGATAACATTGGCTCTCTTGCCCCTGCACTCACTGATCTCTGCAATCACTCTTTTCTCAGTGGATCTTTCCCGCCTCCCTTAGCACTCCTGAAAAAGCCTTCAGCAGACCCTACCTGCCCTGCCAACTACCACACTATTTCCATCACCCCCTTCCTGGGGAAGCTGTTGGAGAGGCTGGCCTTGCACCAACTCAACTGACACACCAAACTTGTTGGTAGTCTCCACGACCATCAATCTGGAGAGAGGCACGGAAATTGCTCTTCTGAACACTCATGAAGAACTGCTCACATATCTGGACTCCAACTCCCCAGCTGTCCTCATCATTCTAGATCTCTCCTCAGCCTTTGATACACTGAATCATTCCCTTGGTATCTCGTAATGAGCACTGGACTGGTTGACATCCTTCCTAACTGACTGCTCTTCCCAAATAATCCTGGGCACCTTCTCCTCTCCTACTTCTTTCTCCACCTGTGGTTTCCCCCAGGCCTCTATCCTCTCTCCTTGGTTCTTTAACATATACCTAGCGCTGCTTGCACGCCTCATCTCCTCCTTCTCCTCCAGCTTCCAGTATTACGCAGATGACACACAGCTCTTCTTTAAACTTCCTGCTGATCCTCTTGCACCCTCCATCATCCCTGACTGCCTATCTGCCACGCAGTCCTGGTGCACCTCCAACAATCTCTGCCTCAATGCCTGTAAAACCGAGATCCTTCCCATCAGGACCCTTTGCCCCCTCCTCATTGCCTTCACTCGGGCCATCCTCCTTGGGCTCCCCCCTGCTCCTTCCTCTGTAGCCAGAAACCTTCGGGTTATCTTTGACTCCTCTCTCTCCTTCCTCCCTCGCACACTGGACATTGCCAAGAAGTCCCACTTTCAGCTCTTCCTTCTCAAAGGAATTCTCCCCTTTCTCACTTTCCCCCAGAGGCTCAATATTATCCAAGCCCTGGTCTCCTGGCTTGACTATTACAGTAGCCTCCTCCTGAATCTATCTTCTTCCACTCTGCTACCCCTCAAGCTAATCCAAAATAGGGCAGCAAGATTTACCCTTGGCCTTAAGCCCATGACCGCCTCTCTCCAGCCCTAAAAAGTCTTCACTGGCTCCTGGTTGCAGCACAGATGAAATTCAAATCCCTCTGTATCATCCACAAAGCTGTCTGGGCCCAAGGACCACACTATCTTCAACTTTATCTTACTAAATACTCTACATATAGACCACTACGTTCCTCTAGAATCAACTCTTTGTGTGTAAAGTGTTTTGCTAAACAGGTGGTCGATCGCTTTCCTCAGCTGGCTCCCTCCTATGGAACAGCCTCCCCCTGCCTCTGCACCTTGAGCGGGACATTTTTAAATTTCTGGAAGCTCCTCAAGACTTTCCTCTTTACCTCCTCCTTCCCTTCTTCTTTCCTCTAATAATTCTACAGTTGCTGTGATTGGTGTCCGGGGCCCTTATGCATCCTCGGGGCCCCAGACCTCCCACATCCAATCGGCCCAGCTCCTGTCTACCCTCAGCACTTACCTTGGCACTCCCTCCGCCCTGGAGGTTTGCACCTACTCCTAATGTGGCTCCTGGCCGTGTAGCACTCAACACTAGCACTTAATTTTTGTCTCATGCATGAGCTCGGACTCTCCAACACTTACCCCCTGTTCCTTGCTGCACTTGCACATTCTGAATACTCACAAGGCATTGCAGGTTCATCCGTTCATCCGTTTCCCCACTGTTCTTATTAAATATTGTGTTTTTTATTGTATTGTATTTCACTCCCTTGTTCCCTCCCCCTCTACCAATGAACGCTTTGAAACAGTATTTCACTTGCTGTATAAGCACCTAACAAGCAAACAATAAATAAATAATAACATTCCATATATGATACCCAAGAAATTCTTTACAAAGTTGAATAGTATGTGTAGGGACTTCCTGTGGCGTGGCACCCGAAATAGAGTAGCGTTATGGAAACTACAGAACTTCTACGAAAAAGGAGGTATCAGACTGCCTAATTTTGAAGTTTATTATTTGGCGGGTCAACTACAATATGTGGCTAAATGGCTCTCTGATGAAGTGACCCCTGAACTCAGGTTGTTTGGGCAGGACTGTACCCTGTTTTACTTTAGGGAAATTATTTGGTTGCCTGAAACCGAAATGAAGGAGCGCCCTGGGATGATGATTCTAGGATGGAAAATCTGGCGTTGAGCATGCCGGATGATGGAGGATCCATTCCCATGCTCCCCGCAGATACCACTGGTCGCCTTGAAGGCAGGGGATAAACGGATGAGAGTGATTATCAGGACCTACTGGGAATCGATGGGGTTGGTAACGCTAGGGGACGTTTGGCAGGAGGGGACCATCAGGTATTTTAAAGAACTTAACGAAGAGGCAGGATTACATACGGGCCAATATGTCACGTATAATAGGATGGTGCAGAAGATCTGGAAAATATGTCCGGAAACAGTATTGACAGAGGAACCAGATGCAGTTGTGGGGGCAATATATGACATATCAGAGGGGGGGGGGGGGCACGAGATCTCTAGATTATATGAGATGATAATGACTAAGGTGGGGAAGGAATTGACACATCTGAGACTGGATTGGGAAGCAGAAGTGGGAGCCCCGATGGAGGATGGGATGTGGGAACGTGCCCTGGGTTATCACAAGAAGGTGTCGAGAAACGCCAAACTAAAACAAATACAGCTGTATATAACGCATAGAGCATACATGACCCTTTTGAGGATAACTAAGTTCCTTAATACTGAAAGACAAGCGTGTCCTAAATGTAACCAAGAAAACGCTGACATGACACACATGTTTTGGTCATGCCCAATAATTGAGTGCTTTTGGGGAGAAGTAGCGCAGAAATTGGCAGGAAAGGGGGTCACGCTCGTCATAGATACGGCCTGGGCCTGTTTACTAGGCGGGTTCCCCAGATTACGGAAACTCAAGCATGTGGGGAAACTGAAAGATCTGGCATATGTGCTCGCAAAATGGAGGATTGCCATGGGATGGAACAAATGCCGCAAGCCACGGGTGGAAGTATGGTGGAAAGAATTACAGAAATGGGCAGAGGCTGAAACAGTGGTATGGCAAGAAGCGAGCAGCGTGAGTGGTGAGGAGGAGGTGGGTACCTTGATGGCATGGAAATCACTAATAACAGAAATGTTCGGAGTAATATCAGATCCAACAGAATCCGAGGAAAATGAGACCCTGCCGCATGTAGTAGACACTGAATGTGAATAACAAATAGGCTCATGGAGGGGGGTGGGACTGGGGGAGCAGTGACTAAGATAAAACGGTGTGTAATGGAACTGTTGCAATTATACTGCTTGTTTGGTTTGTATGGTTTTGTTTGCATAAAATTAATATAATCTTTAAAAAAAAATAAAAAAAATAAACAATAAATAAAACAAATAAATACATAGTACCAGCACAAACCGGTTCGAAAAAAAAAAGAAAGGTCGTCTACAAAATTTGAAACAATGGTTTCAACCAGGAAGATGGACAAAAGACAAGAACCAAGGTAAACAGGCCAGACGAAGAGCTCTGGAGAGTGTTGGCGGTGGGTGGTTTGGAAGGTGACTACCAAATGCAATGACCATCATCTTACTGGAATTGAGCATCAAAGAGTTGCAGATGATCCAGAAATAGAAAACATACAGAACAGAAAGTGGTTAGAGGTGGCACTCAGCTCACCATCCAAGTGGACCAGGAGCTGGGTGTCACCCCACAAAAGACATACGAGCAGGGAGAGGTTGGAAAAAAAGTTTAATAAAGGATGGGGAAGAGGGGCGCTCCCTGCGGAACACCAAAGGTAGGAAGGCCCGAGACAGATTGGAGTACAATACAATCTAGTGAACAAAGCAAGCCAGGGGAGCGCAGTTCCAACAAAGTGCAGAGAACCCAGCCTTCCAAGGAGGGTACTATGGATCCAGGATATCGAATGCTTCAGCACACCTCCAGCATCATCTGGCATTATGTTGGCAAAGTGCAAGAAGGGCAGTTGCCATGCCTTGACCCGGGCAAACCACAGTTTGAAAAAGGGGGAGGGGGGGATAGAATGAGTCTCAATGAAAGTCTGCATTGGGCAGTAGCTGTGCTGTCAAGGTGTGTAGCAGGAGACAGGAATTGAGACAAAATTAGCGAGAACTATAGGATCCAGAGAGGGCTTTCTAAGAAGGGAAAAGGCAAGTGCGGTTTAAAAAGAAGAGGGAACTATGCCTAGTGGGAAAGAGGATTAATCACGGGCGAGGGGTGGGGGAGCTGACCTGCGCAGATAGTAGTGGGACAGGTTTGAAGACATTTTTACCATGAAACACACAGTGGAAAATGGGACTAGGAAAAGTAGTGGAATGAGTAGGAAGAGGAAAAGAGACAAAGTCATAAAGACAAGAGGAGAAAAAAGAGATCAGCTGAAGGCCAAACAGGAGAGGGGAAGGGGATATGGAGCAAATGGTTAATGTTAATGGACATTTGTACCACACACTATCACCACCAGAGAGGTCCCTGGGCACTCTGACAGAGACATCTATGCAGTATTGATTTTGTTTTAGCAATTTTTTGACAAAAAGCCAAGCTCTTTGTGAACATTGCTAGATTGTCCAATGTTATTGGGGTCAGCGTCATAGGCTTACAGATCCCACATTTCTTTTACAACAGGCAAGATGAGCGAGAAATGACCAGTGACAGATATGCTCTGCGCTTTTTGAAGCAGTTTTGAGGGTGGCCATGTCAGGAATAAACCACCTGGGGCAGTAAGGGTTAGTTGCACGACTAACTATTTTACATGGAATAAGAAGTCTCCAGGAAGGTTCAAAGCGTGTTCTTTACAAATCAGTGTAAGGTGGATTGCCTGTTGTAGCCATTTTCAACAGTAAAGCAGGCAGTTCAATATAATGAACCAGGCTGGTGGGGGATCGCTGAAGCTGTCCCTCTGGTCTATTTTTGGCACCTAATCCATAAACCAGCATACTTGAGCCAGGTTAGTTTCTAGCAAACGGTAATACCTACTGTTTTAGGACTTTGCCCTTAGGCCATCACAACCAGATAAGCAAACATCTGGTCTATCTAACCTTACGCAGGGAATTCCTGAACTGGCCGTACACCATCAATGAAGTTCGTTCTATAGGGTGGTGTATGGATGTGCCGTCAAACCTTCAAGCCCTACTCCATCTCCTTACTACTCTCCTTTGTCTAACGTCCTCCACTTTCTCTCCTTTCTACATCTCACTTCTGTTTCTCTCCCCTACGGCCACCTACCCCCACCCTCTGATATTAGTAGTCTTTCCAACCACTCACCCTTCTATCCTCACTAATACTACTTTCCCCCTCTTTGCACTACTACTCCTCTCCCCACTACACCTGTGTACCCCTTCTCCCCACGAATTTAGGGATATGGTGTCCTGCTCATCCTTCCAATACACTCACTCTCACTATTCTCAGCCCCCCTAAACTACACCCTTCTCCTTGCACCCCCCTCCTATGCCACTCTGCTAGTCTCACTCTCGCCCAACACCCACCCCCTCTTACTCTAGCTACTAACCCTACTCCTAGCTCCCACTCTAACTCTTTCACTCACTCTTCTATACAACCCCCTCCCATTTTGCCTACACTACACTGCCCAAATGCTGCAGCACGCCTCCTCGTTGGCTCCCTCCGAGAGAACACATCATTCCTACGACGAGTCCTCCACTGGCTCCGTATCGGTCGATGTACAACCTTTAAAGCATGTGCATCACTCGCAGTGCCAACCACAACACTGGCCCGGAATTCCTCCAAGACAAACTCACTCACTACCACCCGCCCCCCAGGACACTCCGATCTGGTACAGCAACCATGCTAGTTGTTCCCCAAAACAACTGCACCAGACTGGGCGGATCCTCCTCCCTCCAAGCTCCGACCATCTAAAACTCTCTGCCCCTCCACATCCGCAGCATTGAAAATCAACTGGCATGCAGAAAGGCCATCAAAACCAGGCTCTTTCTATCCTCCTTTTGAAATCTTCTAGCACTCTATGCTGCGATTGACCTGCGCACATAAGCACTGGCACAAACCAGACAACACACCTCCCTCCAACCCACTGCAGGTGGAGGCAGCATTCACAGTGGCACACACCGTGATAAACTCGGTCCTCCGCCACCCCAACACCAGACGATTGTACATCACTTTGCCGTCCCCTGCGGGTCCGCTCCCACTTCTAACGCTCTCAAAGGAGTCCTAAGCTGGCGAGACCAGCCAATTGCGTTTGCCCTAAGAAGCAACATCAAAGATGAACTCCATCCTAGTTTAAAGTATGTATAACTTGCACCACGTCTGTGGACACATGCCACAGGTACGGCCAACCATCCATGCACTATAGAATGCAGCTATGGCTATGCAAATCCGGTCTAGCAGCTTGTATAGCAATGCGCACTTAAACACCTAACGTGCCTCAACAACTCTGCCATTATTATACAGCGACAACCAATGACAACATTTCGGTCAAGCTGGGCACACAAGTCTCCCGCACTAGCACTCTATCTTAAACCACCAACAGCACCCACCCACGTGCCTGACCTGCGGGCTGCTTACTGGAGCCTAGCCAGCCCTCCTAAGCCCTAAACTGGCAGAATGCACAAACACATAGTAAAGTAAACTCTTAGAATCTGCCATACATGGACTTCGGTCCCAGAGGGCGTTCCAACGACAAAGCCCATTGAGGCCATTGTGAGACAGGCATGGCATCAAGAGATATAGACTAAAAAGTACCAACTTGAAAACCTTTATAATCAAACTTTGTGAGGTTGCTGTAATGCCTACCTGGCCCTCACTCTAAGGGGGTTATTCCCTCAACTGATGTTTCTAAGGGCCGTTGATGTAGTCCAAAAACCAAAGTTTGTCTGTGTCCAAACCTATCCTTGCCCTCACTCTTAAACCAAATGTGATGGGGAGTCTTCTTTTTATTTTTACAAATTGTATTTTATTGAATCTCAATGGACCATATGCAGCATAAGAAACATGTATAACATCGAAATCCCATTTTCACACAATCAACCCCTCCCAGCCACCCCCATAAAAAGAAGGGAAAAAAAGAAATAAAAAGAACCACATCAACAATTCTATGTACTTAGATCAGCTACAAGACCCTTGAATGTCAGTGGGGCTATTACAACCCAGGTAATGTACAGAGGTTAAATCCAACGGGGTCAGCCATTGTTGATCTCACCGCCCTCAGGTCAGTTCAAGGTAAGGTATCTCATGAGCTGTGGTTGGAAAAACATATGTTCTTTTCCTCTGATAAAATCCAGGAAGGGAGCCCAGGTCCAAGCAAACTTGGGCAGCCAGTCCAGCGCGATGGCAGTCAGCTTCTCCATAGATGACTACTTCCCAAACCTTTACCCACCAATATGAAATACATGGGTCTACCGGGGGTTTTCAGGCCCGGTTTATCTGTACAGCCATCAGAAGGTGAGATATGAGTTTAGCCCTGGGACCCGAATTCGGGAATATGCCATTCTCTGAGGTGTCTCCTAATAACAATGTCAGTGGACACATGGGAAGCAAGCATCCCGTAAGGTCTTTCATTCGTGAGCGGATTTCCTGCCAATAGGTTTGCATGATTGGACAATGCCACCACATGTGTGCAAAGTCCCCTAATTGCCCGCAACCATGCCAACATCGGTCTGAGTGAATTGCATGCAATATCTGCAGGGTCATGTACCATCTTTAACAGATCTTGATTGCATTCTCTTTAATTACCGTACATCGGGAACTTTTCTGAGCCTGAGCCCAAATTCTTGACCATGATTCCACTTCAATATCGACATTCAACTCCCTTTCCCACCGCGTCATATATGGGAGCTTTTCTGCCGGAATGGCATTCTCTAGTAAACGGTAGCCGATCGAGATTTTGCCAGATTCCTGCCCCTCCAGCACTTTGCGCTTGATTCCAGTAGAAGGTAGACAACTCGCGTGCCTAACAGCTTTATGGGAGACCCAGTGCCGTATTTTGTCCTAGCAAAACCTTTCAGATTCAGCAAGTTGGAATTTTGCTTTACATTCAGTGAATGTGAACGGTGCGTTATCCTTTTAAAAATACCTCAGTCTCGGTACCCTGTGACTCCCACTATGCAAACGCCCTGCTATTCATGCCTAGGGCAAAAGCTGGATTATGAAGGAGTGGGGAGAGTGGACCCAACACCCGTCCGAAAACCCTCTCTGGGCACAAGCCTTATCCCAGTGTTGTAATGCGATGGAAGTTGATATGTGAGGTTTTTGATGCTGGCGTCTAGCTTCTCTGGAGAGGAATGGAAGGTGGGACAATCGGCAGGGTGCACATGTTTGTTCTATATCTTTCCATTTCAGGGCCCTGTCCTCAAGAGCCCAATCTAGCATCGGGGAAATTTGGGCCCCATGAAAATACCTCTTAATAGATGGGACCCCCAGTTTGCGCATAGCCCTGGACCGAGTGAGAAGCTTACGAGAAATTCCGGGGGTTTGCGATGCCAAATGAACTGCCCCACCATTTTTTGCACATCATGTAGATCTTTCTCTGGGATACTAATTGGTAGGGCTTGGAAGATATAAAGGAGTTTCGGAAGCGTTCACTCACCCAAGCCAAGAGATCTCCTGCATATCCCACCTCTGTAACATCTCTTTGGCTTCCCTCCACAGTGTAGCAATATTGGCTTTCGAGAGGGAATTGTATCGAGACATAATATGAACCTCCAAATATTTAAAATCCTTATCAGCCCGGCGGAAGGGGAATGTAAATTCCCCATGAGGTGAGATTCCAAAGCTTGCTTGGCTACCCGCAGATCCCGGCGCAAACTGTCGAGAGCACATTTGGGCATGCTCCTGCTCTCTGCGAAGACCTTCCACTTCTAGGTGGGATTGAATTGGTTTTCTTGACAACCCCCATGCCACAGATTGCCCAAGGATAGCTCCTCAGATAACTGCCGTACCAGCATCCCAAACCATCCTAAAATGAAGGACCCCAGTGTCATTTTTCTTGAAGTAGTTAGTTATTACTTCTGTTATGTGAGCTTTAGCCGAACCATCCCTCGAGGAGGTCATTGATCCTCCAAGGTTGTTTGGCCTGGGGAGGCGGTAGGGCCGGGTTAACAGTGAGTTTGAGGGGCACTTGATCTGACGATGCCTTCGGGTGTATATCTACCCGAACCATTGCATGGACTAGTGTATTAGTGATAAGAAAAATATCCAACCTTGAAAACCCTTTGTACACCGCCGAGTAAAAAGTGTATTCCCGCTCCCCTGGGTGGCAAAACCTACATGTTTCTATTAGTGAGTGTTCCGTTAGGAGAATGGTCATGGCCAAAAAAAATCCTTTTGTCAATAGGGGTGGGAGCCGACGACTTGTGTATCGTCAGATTCGTCACACACAGTTAAAATCCCCTTGAGAAGGAGTTCTCCCTCCAAAAAACTACCCAGAGCCCTTGAAAACGAGGACATGAACCCATCTTGCTTGTCGTTGGGGCCATATAGAGGCTAAGGTGAATCTACGTCCCCCAATATTGCAGTGATTAGCAGGTATCTTCCATCCCCATTATTATTATCACTCGTAACACCTTCAGGGGTATGCCCTTATGAATCACTATGGCGACTCCACGCTTTTTAAGGCCAGTAGAGGCAAAGAATGCCTTGGGATAGGTTTGGCTAATGAGGTTTGCCTCATCTATTGAAAAAAACAGTTTCTTGGAGGAAGACTAGGGTTACGTCGAGGGCAGCTAGTCTATGAAGCAGAGCCTTGCGCTTGATCGGGGAGTTTGCCTCCTGTACTTCTAGGGTCACAGAGGATAAATTGTTAGTCGCCATCACGCGTTCCTTTGGGCACGGCCTGAGAACCAAACCCACCAGCGATAGGAATAGAAGAGACATTGGCAGGCTCGCCTCTTCGAGAAGCTAGCTAACTTTGTTGAGTGGTTAAAAGAGAAACCTAATCCCCGAAAGAACAAAACATAAGATTAAAAACCATACCCCAATAAGCATATTTTAAACGGTCAAATAATAAATGAATGTGTGCCAATCCCTCTGAGCGACCAGCATCAAATCCCCTTGCTCCCGCCACCAAACTGCACCAAAAGAGATGAGCTCATAACAATAAGTTTGACCTTCGAGCCGAGCTTTCAAACTCCCATCAACCAATGGCTCCCTCCCCTCTGGAGCTAATTAGGTGCCCAGCCAGCCAACAGTATGGTGTTCACACTGGGTAATCTGGCAAGGGTTCAATGCCGGAGACCGAATATTTCTTCAATGGATGCCGTTTCCCCAGGGGCATCCTGAACTTATCACGAGGAACACAGTCCATGTCAACCGCTGCTTGAGCTCTGCCGCTCTTCTCCTGATGCCCCGACGTGGTTTCCATTAGCTCCAACCCTTCCTCTTCTGAGCTGATTGCGTAGTGACGGTTTAGGTACTCAAATAACAGTCTACATGTGAACCCCCATCTCTATCGAATCCGTTTCGATTGCAGCCATGATGACACCACCTGCAATCTCCTCCTGTTGGCTAGTGTGTGCAGCGAGAGATCTTGGAACAGTGAGAGCCTAGATCCTCGGAATTCCACTGGCTCTTTTTTCTGGGCCACTGCCATGATCGGCTCCTTCTGCTGGAAATAGTGGACCCTCGCGTGAACATCCCGGATCAGATTGGGACGCTGCTGAGCTGAGAAGACCCGGTGTGTTCCATCAAGGGTGATCTCAGCAAATTTTGGGAGGTCTAGCAGAGTGCGGAACAAATCCCAGGCATAGTCAGCCAGTTCTTGATCAGGTTTGTGGCGCTGGACCCCCAGAGGCGAATATAATTTCGGCAAGAACGATTTCCTAGGACTTCCTGCAGTCCATATTAATTCCAGGTGTTCCTCTATGGCCATCTGTCTATTAGCCAGTTCGGCATGGTCATGGGCTTGGTCACACACTTTAGCTTTTACCTCCCTGACCCGGGAATAAAATCCAGATAGGTGGGAGTCAAGCTCAGCAATCGATTTTGTCACTGCTTCCTTAGTGGATTTCATTTCAGACATAACATCTTTCATCAGGATGGAGAACATGTCCATGAGGTCCTGTTTCGTGAAGAGGAAATCTGTATGTGTCGACGCTGGGGGAGGGGAGTGGACCTACGCGTTGAGCACCTGCCTCCCTTTGCCCACCTGCATCATCAGGAGGGTCTTAATGTCCTCTGTCTTTGCCATCGCCCCAGCTTTGGACATTCCGAAAGGTTGCACTCCTGCACTCTCCTCGACGTTGCCAAAGCTCCAGCCAAGGAAGGGGGACTGGATCGATAGTAGTCCAGCGGCCAGCCTGTAGTATTGGACCCCACTATCATTAGGCAACAATACCCCCACCTCCCTTCAGCGCGGTCTCGGTTTCAAGGGCTTCTCCCCAGTTCATGGCCGCCACTACCCACACTCCAGCAGGCGTGTAAGGGAGGGGGGAGAGGAAGGCATCAGGCTGGCCTCATTTTTCCAGGATGTCCCCTGAGATCCGAGTGCGATGGACAAAACTCCCAGGATCAGTCAGAGATATGGAGTGGAAGAGGCCCCAGCTCGGTGGCGTACATGGGAGCACTCGAGGAATTAGGCGCTTAAGGTTCAGGGAACAACTGGGCACCACTACAGACACTTCAGAAGAAAGTGCCACGGGTCAGCGAAAAGCCTCTGGGGTTCCGGTTGCACCCACCCTGTAGAGCATGTGAGTCAGACCGTTGTCGATAAAGCACCAGAGTGCCCCCAGCGAGCTCTGCAATCCGCTACACAGGATCACCTCCATTCTCGATGGCAGCCTTCAGGTGAGCCGCATCCGGCGGCAGGCCGAGAGAGCACAGAGCTACTACTGAGCTCTGACAGCACGAAGGCGTTCAGCCCGCAGGCCGCGCAGTGTACGCCAGCTGTGTTGGGGAGCAGGAGACCTCCACTGGGTCACTCCAGCTCAAGTTCACCTGGGCCGACAAGCGGTCTTCCGCATCGGGCAACCACAGTATCCCTCGTAGGCTGGTTGGGGTGCGCAGGACCCGCTCAGTCCGCACTCTGCACGGTGTACGCCAGCCGTGTTGGGGAGCAGGAGACCTCCACGGGCTCACTCCAATGCAAGTTCACCTGGGCGGACAAGTGGTCTTCGCCACATCGGGCCACCGCGGTATCCCTCGTAGGCTGGTCGGGGTGCACAGGACTCGCTCAGCCTGCAATCTGCGTGGTGTATGTCAGCTGTGTTGGGGAGCAGGAGACCTCCACAGGCTCACTCCAGCGCAATTTCACCTGAGCCGACAAGCGGAGCCACCTGACTGTCATGAAGGGACAGCCCATCATAGGGCACCGGCTGTAGCAGGCTCCAATCGGTGCTGGTCCTGGACGATCGTCCCCCTTCCGATCCGGTGACAGCACAGGCCACTACGAGCTCCAAGGCTCTTCAGCTGTCAGGAGTCAGGGTCCGCCTGCCATCTTGTTAACGGTGCAGCGGGTCTCTGCACAACTCGGGTTTTCCGGCTTCAAAGGCGAGCAGGGTAGGCTCCAGCCGTTCCGGTGCAGCATGGAAGGGGTAAGCGGTCAGAATCATGTTTTAGAAGGCATTATCAAGGGATTTCTGGGTGCTTCAAGACAGAGCTTACAGCAGGCACATCGTCATGCTATGCAGCCTGGCCACGTCCCCAATATGGGGTCTTCTTAAAGTAAGAATGGTGATTCAAAAGAAAATGTAAACCACAGCTGGTTTCAGGTAGTCTTAAAAATCGGTGTAGTTCTGCCAGTTCTAAATAGTTCAACTCAAAAGGGCTGCCCTTGGAACCTTCCAATTAGGGCTCTTGCCATAAGTCAATAAAGTTAACAATGTATCTGGGTCTCTTGGGGTTCCCTTCCCCAAGCTTTGATCCTTCCAGAACCAAACAAAAAAAGACACAGTTCCCTTAAGGCCTCTCAGGGTTCCCTTCCCCAAATCTAGGCCTCTCTCCACAAAGTCCAAAAATGTCTTTAGGGGTCCTCTTGGGGTTCCCTTCCCCAAGCCTAGGACACTCTGGTCTCACAAAAAAAAAAGTTCCTCTTGTCAGGATAGACCTTTCACTGTACAGTTCTTTCATGGGGTTAGTATCAGAGACTTTAGAGAACGCTAGATTCTTTGCTCCTCCCAGGCATGACCAATCTGACCTCTAACCCCTCTCCTTATCTTATTCTGTCACCTTTTCCTCTTTTGTGCCTCTATTACTCTGTCCTTTTCCACTTTACTATGCTTCCGGCACAGCTTTTTCTGTTGTGCACGCTTGCACCTTCTTTCCTCTTCTGTGCCTCTTGCACACTTCTGCATTACTTTTCGCTGTGCTCTCTTGCAGCTTAGGTTTCTCACTGTGCTCTCTTGCACCCTCTGTATTTTTTTCGGATCACTTGCACCCTCTCTTGACTCTCCATTTTCCTTCTCACTATCTCTTTGCTGTCTCTCTCGGCTTTGGATCGCTTGAACCTCTCTCCTTACTTTCGCGTCTCTCTCGCACCCACTCTTGGATGTTTCCGCACCGCCAGAGCACTTTACTCTCTTTCATTACTTCTGCCCTTCTAGTGCACCATTTCTGTCATTCTGCTTTGCTTTCTTTCACAGTTTTTCAGCTTTCGCTTGCTTTGCTTTCTTTCACACTTGTTTCCAGTTTGCTTGATTTCGTCCTGCTTTCGCTCACCGGGCTTGTCTTTCAAACAACGCTCCTGCTCCCACTCCAGCCACCCGCACACTATTGAGTTTCTCTCTGTTTTATGAAACTCATCAACAGTAGCGCAGCACAGACGAGCAGGTCAAATGGGTTTGGGTTGAGGTCAGGGTCTCACCACTAGCCCCTCAGACAAGGAACAAGTTACTTACCTGTAACTGTTGTTCTCCAGCATGGGTCTGGCATGGATTCACATGCTCATGAATATTCCCCGTCATCAGGTTGGGAATCCTCGGTAAAGAAAAAATCAGTATCAGTTTCGTTTCTGATCTGTCTTTCCTAGTAGTAACCAATCACTGATCTCTGCGTCATACTGACCACAGCCAATGACTGCCCTCTACCTAAGCCCTGCCTCTGGCAGCCATCTTCAGATTTGGTAGCACGTGAAGTGGCAGTATGACCAAGTGAAGAGCCGCAGAGGGGTAGGCGGGAGGGTTCGCATGTGAATCCATGTCAGACCCATGCTGGAGAACAACAGTTACAGGTAAGTAACTTGTTCCTTCTCCAGCATGTGGTCTGGCATGGATTCACATGCTCATGAATATAAGATTAAATAGAAGTACACACACGCACAACCACGGGGGGTGGTAAAAGGCTCAACATTAAGCAATACAAAAAACTCAACATTAAGCATCTCTTATCCCCTCACCAGGCTCACCTTAAGCGAACAGGTTGCGCAGCACTGCTTGGCCGACCCTGGACTCCTCCCTGGAATCCCGATCGACGCAGTAGAATCTCGTGAAGGTGTGCGTCGACCTCCAAGTAGCAGCCCTGCAGATGTCCAGCAGGGGCACACCAGATAAGAACGCCGTAGTAGCAGCGATCGCTCTGGTCGAATGGGCTCTCGGACGGCCTGGCAGCGGTCGGTTAGCCAACCGGTGACAGTGCATGATGCAGCCGGAGAGCCATCTGGAAATAGAAGACTTCGAGAGCCTTCCCTTGATTCACAGGTCCAAAGTTCACGAACAGCTGTGATGTCCTCCGGAAACTCTTTGTGCGGTCCACTTAGAACTTCAGTGCTCTAGCCACATCCAGCGAGTGCAAAGTACTCTCGGCCGGCGACGAAGGAGACGGGAAGAAAACAGGTAACACCAAGGGCTCGTTAAGATGGAAGTCCGACTGCACCTTGGGCATAAAGGAGGGGTGCGTCCTAAGCACCACCCTCGAGGCATCGAAAGTCAAGTACGGTGCTTTGCAGGATAGGGCCTGGATCTTTCCCACTCGTCGTGCGGAGGTAATGGCCACCAGGAACGCAGTCTTCCACGACACAAACTTCATAGGTGCGGAGTGCATCGGCTCGAATGGGGGCCCCATGAGCCTGGTCAGCACCATGTTAAGTTCCCACGCCGGGGCCCTCACCGGCGGGAACGACCGGAACAGTCCTTTCATAAACTCTTTTAGTAGTCGATGGGACCACAGGGACATCCTTCCTGTGGTTCTGGTATATCTGGAGATCGCCGCCAGATGAATCTTAATGGAGGCATGGGCTAGCCCAGCCTTTGCCAGCGATAGCAGGTACGGCAGCACTTGAGGGGCCGTAGTCCGTAGGGGGTTGATCTTCTGTGCTCGGCCCCAGAAAGAGAACCTCTTCCACTTTTGACCATAGCATTTGAGAGTCGAGGACGCCCTGGCCTTTGCAAGAACCTCTCTGCAATCGGGCGGTATATCGTAGCCTCCAAACTCTAGCGCTGCAGGAGCCAAGCCTGCAGGTTCAGCGACGCCGGGTCGTGGTGGAAGATGGCGCCTCCTTCTCTGGAGAGAAGGTCCGCGTCCGCCGACAGCTTGATGGGAGGGGATGTTGACAAGTCCAGAAGGTCCGGGAACCAGATCTGCCTCGGCCACGCCGGTGCGACGAGGATCATCCTGCACCGGACCTCTTGAGCTGGCTGATGAGTCGAAGCAGCAACGGCAACGGAGGGAACGCATACAGGTATAGGCCGTCCCAGGGGAACGAGAACGCATCGCCCATGCTTCTCGGCTGGGGAAACCTGCTGGCGAACCTCTTGCACTTCGAGTTCGTCACTGTTGCGAACAGGTCGATTTGGGGTTTGCCCCATCATCCGAAGAGTTGATCCACCTGATCCTGGCGCAGTTCCCACTCGTGACACGCGCGCAGCTCCCTGCTGAGCGAGTCGGCAATGGTGTTGCTTTCTCCTGCCAGGTGGAAGGGAACCAGGAACATCCCCTGGGCGGTTACCAGTCAATTGGTCGAAAACATTTGGTCGACAGGACAACTGGTCGACACCATTTTACCCTTTTTTTGTTTTTTTTTTTGGGGGGGTCCCTCCCCAACCCCCTTTTTTTGCTTTTTTTTTTCCCCACACGAAAACCCACAAAACACATATATATATAAAAAAAAAAAAAATTCGACCATTTGGCATTTGACCAAATGGTGTCGACCAAATTGCAGTCGACCAGTTTGCTGTCGACCAATTGACTGGACACCCCCCTGGGCGACCGCCCAGTGCCACAGATCCTGTGCCTCCTTGGATAGGGCTGGGGATCTGGTGCCTCCCTGCTTCCGTATGTAAAACATTGTCGTGGTGTTGTCCGTGAAGATCCGCACCACCTTGCCCTTGAGCGACGGGAGGAACGATTTGAGAGCCCAGAACACGGCTCGGAGTTCCAGGACGTTGATGTGCAGGAGCTACTCCTCCGGGAGCCAGAGGCCTTTTGCGTGGAGATCTCCGGTGTGGGCGCCCCAACCTTCCAGGGAGGCGTCCGTCGTCACCGTCTCCTGGTACGCCGGCGTCTGAAAGTCCTTGCCCGCCGTGAGGTGCGCTCGAATGCCCCACCACTGAATCGCCCGCCGGAACACCTCATTGAGGGGGACCCTGTCTTCGAAGGTGCCCATCGTCTGTATCCAACAGGCGTCGAGAAATTCTTGAAGAGGGCGCATCCGTAGTCTGCAGAGGCGCACCAGGTAGATGCAAGAGGACATCATCCCCAGGAGGGACTTGATGGACCTCACCCTGGCCACGTCCGTGGCTAGCAGGCGCTGCACTTTGCCTAGAATGGTCTTCGTCCGTTCTTCCGACGGGGCCGTCAGGCGCCTCACTGTATCGAGCTTCGCTCCCAGAAACGGGGGCACCTGCGACGGCACCAGGTGGGACTTCGGGTAGTTTATGGCGAATCCCAGGTTTGTGAGTAGCTGGACGGACCTCGCAGTGTGTTCGATGGCGAGTTCCCTCGTCCTTGAGCGGATGAGCCAGTCATCCAGGTAGGGGTAGACGTGAATCCCCTGTAGGCGCAGCCGCGCCGCCACTGGTGCTAGGCACTTGGTAAAGACCCTGGGGGCCGACATCAATCCGAACGGCAGTGCTCTGAATTGGTAGTGGCGTCCCTGGGCAACGAACCTGAGGAACTTTCGGTGACTTTTGAGGGTGGGAACGTGGAAGTATGCATCCTCCAGGTCCAACGACGATAGAAAGTCGCCTTCCTCCAGCTGTCCCAGTACGTGCTGGAGGGTGACCATCCTGAACTTTTGTGATCTGATGTATTTGTTTAAACGACAAAGGTCCAGGATGGGGCGCCAGCCGCCCGTCTTCTTCCTGACGAGAAAGTACCTTGAGTACACCCCAGAGCCCCGGAGCCTCTTCAGGACAAGCTCGATGGCGCCTTTCCTGAGCATCGCCCGTACTTCCAACAGCAGTTGTGGGACGTGATTTTCCTTCCTGGCTACAGGTGGAACGTGAGGGCACTCTTCAGGAATTCGATAGAGTGTCCTCTTGCCAGGGTATCCAGCACCCAACGGTCGGTGGAGATGGACTTCCACACGCCGACGAAATTTGTCAGCCGGCCTCCCACAGGGGTGCTTCGGTGGGGGCCCGATACCACGGCCGGTTCAGTCCTGCTTGGAGGTGGTGGCCTTGCCGCCCTGGCCACCTTGCCGACGGCGGCGAGGCGCTCCCTGCTTGCCGCGACCCCTGTAGGCCTCCTGAGACGAGGAGCGTGCCGCCTGGCGGTAGGACGACGAGCCACCGCTGGATCCCTTGGAGGCACCCATCGAACGGCATGTCCAACACCCTGGTCTGGACGTCCTGACGGAAGTCGGTCGCCCGGAGCCAACCCCGTCGTCGTAGGCAAACACCGTTGCCCAGCTGGCGGAACACGGTATCAGCAATATCGGTTGCTACCGTTATGGTGTGGTCTGACGCCACCTCGCCCTCTTGCAGTATTTCCAGGGCCTCGGACCTCTTGTCGTCCGGCAGGAAGTCCAATATGGGGGCCAGCTTAAACCAGAGCTCCCTGTCGTAACGGGCCACGATCGCCAGGGCATTGGCCGCTTTGATCGTCGTCAACGCCGACGAAATGACCCGCCGCCCCATGTCGTCCAACTTCTTTCCCTCGCCGACCGGCGGGGAATTCGACGTCGAGGCTCCTGACCCCGCCGCTTTCTTCTTCGCCGCCGCCGAGACGACCGAGTCTGGCGTTGGCTGGGCCCTGAGGCACAGGGGAGCGGTTTCGGGGACCCGGTACTTCTTCTCGTACTGGTCCCGTTTGGCTGGTGCCGTGGAGGGGTTTTTGAGAACCGACAGGCCCTCCTCCCAGATGTCATCGATTAGGGGCACCGCGATGACCGTCTTCCTCTTGGCCTCCCGGCGCTGATGGAGGAAACCTTCCTTTTTCTGCTCCTCCGGGCAGAGCTGGAACAATTCGGACGCCCTGGCGATCATGGCGTGAATGAGCCAATGTCGTTGGGCGGTCGAGGCCCGTGCGACGGGAGACCCGTTCCGTCGTAGTCGCCCTCAGAACCCGTCGTCGAGCGCAACGCACCGTCATCTCCTGACTCGTGGGAGGATGAGGAGGGAACTGTAGGCCTTACGGGGGCGAGCTGAGGAGAGGGTTGGGTCCGCCGTAGTTTGTTCTGAGGACTTCCCGACGGGCCAGGTTGCGGTTCCTCCGGCCTGGGCCGTGGGAATCTCGTCCTGATCTCAGAGCATAAGGACTGGATGGCAGACAAAATGGCCGCCGAGCCATCCTGAGGCCTAGGATCCGGCTGCGCCGGAAGGGAAGGCCGCTCTTCCTCACCATCGTCGTCTTCCTCGGTTATCTCCCGAGGATCTTCCTGGCGGGATCGAACCTTCTCGAATTGGACTTCGAGGTTCCTCACGGCCTCGGTCAGTTCCTCCTCCGAGGCTGACTCCGAGCTCAAGGATTCCCTCCTTGGTGGCAGGGAAACTCTAGTCCCGGAGGCAGTCTCCGCTGGCGGTGTCTCTGCCGGCTTGGCAAGAGTCGCCGTCATAGCCTCTATAGAGGCCTTTGCCTGCTGGGTAGGGGCCTTCACCACCTTAGGTGCGTCCCGGGCCTTCTCCTTCGGGGGAGGGGCGACGCCTCGCTCCCCCTCTTCCGAGATCGGACAGGGCTTCTCCCGAAGGTTACCCGGGGTCTCGGACTTTCTCTTCCCCGAACCGGAGCGTTGGCTCGTGGTTGACGGTGCCGGGGAAGGTGCGCCCAGCCTGGCGACCGAAGAGCCCGACCTTTCGGCGCTCCCGAAGCCAGCGGACTCGCGGCGCTTGGCCTGGTGTTGGGCCCCCGTCGCCGGGGCACCCGCACAGGACTTAGAAGCCCGCTCGGACCCTTTCTTCTTCTCACCCGTCGAGCCCTTCTCCAACCAGCTTGCGAGACGGGATCGACGGTCCCTCATGGTCCGCTCCGACAAGTTCTTGCAGAACTGGCAGTCCTTCTCTACATGAGTCTTGTCCCCATGAAGACAGTAGAGGCATCGCAAATGTTCGTCTTCCTTAAACACATTCTGCAGCCCGCATCCAGGGCAGCTGCGAAACAGCTTGGGTCCGGGCGACGAACTCGCATCCTGGGCCATCTCGAAGAAGGCCGCAAATCTTCTGGAATCCTCCAAGAAGTTGATTCGACTAAATCTTCACCCTTGAGGGGCGTAGGAAAATCCCGCAACGGGTAGCCGTTAACGGGAGTAGAAACGGTGGAGCTTGAGGCTCGATTAACCAAAAAAAAGTGAAAATTCACCTGAAAAAGCGGAAAACACGCAGTAAAAGCTCGAGAGCTAAGCACGAGGACTCCCAACACTTGAACGTGCGGTAAAAATCTGAAGATGGCTGCCAGAGGCGGGGCTTAGGTAGAGGGCAGTCATTGGCTGTGGTCAGTATGGCGCAGAGATCAGTGATTGGTTACTACTAGGAAAGACAGATCAGAAACGAAACGGATACTGATTTTTTCTTTACCGAGGATTCCCAGCCTGACGACGGGGAATATTCATGAGCATGTGAATCCATGCCAGACCCCATGCTGGAGAACCTTGCTACCGGCACACACCATAAGGGAACAAGCATTTCCCTGAACACCGCTGGCAGGATACAGGCTGTCCTTGCTCTGGCTCCCTGGAGACACGGCTCCCTAGCTATGCTGCAGCCGCTCATGAACCCCGAGCCAGCATCTCAGCATGCCGTTCTCCTCCGGATCCTCCAGGCTTCCCTTACTGCAGTTCCCTGCTTTTTGGCTCCTCTGGCCCAATCAGCATCCCCAATTTGCATTCTGATTCTGGCGGAACCACCCTTTTTATACAGCAGGTGAGAGTCAATTGGAGTCAGGGGTGCACAATTGGGGAAAAGGGCCCGACCTTGCCAGACTCCACAGTGGGACAATTCAAATGTGTTAGATGGTAGGCCTCACTTTGTATTCCTATGTTGTTTCCATGGGCAATCCTCATTGCTCCCGATTGCCTCTTCCTCGTCTCAGTATTTATTGAAACCAGGGAGGGGGAGATGGGGTGAGATCAAAAATACACCATTAAGGCTGAGGGAGAGTGAGTTGGTGTATAATTGGGAAAGGGGGAATACCATGTCTTGCTCTTGGGTATTCTCCTCCCAATCTCTGTGACCCTCCACTCAGATGATCATCCCTCGCTTGTCCACTCCCAGGATTGGGATACAAAAGCAATGGACCTTACCGGGTCACCTGAATTGAAGATCCCAGGGGAGTAGGTGGGAGAATACCGTCAGATTTCTCACACCAAGTGGCGCTATATAAATAACGAATACAATACACAACTTGTACCACTCTCCCTCACAAACATCTCACCTGCACTCTGTTCAAATACTGCCACCAGCTCTCTGGTACCCCGCTCCTGCATTTACTTTCACCTCCTCTAACCCCACCTGAACAACCCAAACTCTGTCTTTCCTTCTCTCCCCTTGTATACTGTGGTCCTGCATATCTGTCCCCCCCCCTGCTCTTCTATTGCCTACAGTGCTCACCTGACTCCATGCACCATTTGCTGCCTGTCTTTTCCACAGGAGATTTGCTACACATGTGAGAATCTTTATTTTTTTTAAAACCTCAAAGCCCCTCAACCTTTTCCAACGTGGTTTCAGAGCCAGTCTGAACAGCCTCGCCTTGCTGCTACCACATCAAACTCCTTGTGGCTTTCCTCGGGGGTGAGTGTTGTTGCCATTTTGGTTTAAGAGGGTTTCTGTGTCTCTCCTGCCCCCTTACAGTATCTGCTCCCTCCCAGTTGGCTTTCTGCCAGTTGCCGGTTTGCCTGGGGTCTGTCTGAGATGGTCAGTCAGGCTCATTCTTGTTTGGTAGAAAGCATCAGAGTCCATTCCTTGGCTTGCTTGATTCCATTCTTCTGGCTTAATTCAAGGTTTTCTTTGTGCCTCCAGATGCATTTTAGGAGTGGAGTCCTAAAACGGAAGAGATAACCATGGACCGAGAAGCATTGTTAAAGGGCAGTAGTAGTGGAGACATTTGTAGCATAATGTGGAGGGGGGCGTTTGAGCACCGGGGTACCCCACGCCCACTTGCTGAATCTGGGGCAGGGCCGGCTCAGGCTTTGGTCCTGCTCCGACTCTTGCCCCAGGTTGAGAGCACCAACCCCCAACAGTGTCATGATCCTGTTACAATAATAAGATAAGAGGAAGTGACCCAGTTTTTCAAAGCATTGGAGCCAGACTCATCTGAAAGGGCAGCTTGGAGAGAAGGGAAATTACAACTTTCCAGGAGTGGACAGAGATGAGACAAAACCGACACTACACAGTCCACTCTAGGGGCACAGAAGGAGCAAATGAAATAAGACCCGGGCTACTGAAAATAAGGTTAAGTGTATGTCAAGCCATAGCACCAGAAGCACAAGAAACAGACTAAAGAGTGACAGGGCATCGAGAGTGGATTCGACAATAGGCAGGGAAGGAGAGTCAGCCCATATGTTGAAGTCACCACAGACCAAAGATAAGAATTGGAGAATGCTAGAATAGATATAATGTCCTCCCTAGTAGCAGTGAAGCTGAGGTTAAGTTTAGTGGGGCAGATTACAGAGTGAAGCTAGGAAAGAGAGCTTTACAGCCAGCATTTCAGCATTGGGGAAGTTATAACAGGGTTAGAGTGAAATAATCACAGCCACACCGCTTGCAGCTGTGGCTGAGGCATTTCTTTTTAAATCTAGGACAGATTATAGCTGAGATGGTGGGGCCAAAAGAATTACAGAGAAAAGTCTCAGTAACGAAAAAAAGGTGCTAGCAGTCCTGAGAAATCATAACATTCAGGTGTGTTTGAAAAGAGTACAAGGAATGAGAAAAAGTGTATTACGAAAAAGGATTAAGAGATTTTCCGAAAGAGAAGACAGGATAAAAAATGATCAGATGAAGTGTGGAACTTGAGGGAAATGCAAACATCGAGACGAGTGGTTCAGCAAAATGTAAATGAAGACCTTTGCAACATCCGGAACAGATCGGTGGTCTGCTGGCACATAAGGGAACTGGCAGAATTTGGTGGGGTGTACGGCCAATGGGGTGTCAACAGGAGTAATTTAGCAAATGGCTGCTAGCTTATATTGGTAAGAGAAACATACAGACAGCGTAAAAAGGTATAGAACACAGACCTCAGGCAGGCACCACCAGTGACGATTGAAAGTGTAGAAACACAGCACCCAGACAGCCACTGGCCCAGTAGTTCGGGAAGGATAAAAAAAAATCAAAAAAATCAGCATCTTCTAGACAGCCATTAAACACAAGTGAGATACAAGGACATTTTTTAAAAAAACCATATGGTTCGTAATGTGTATAGAGAAGACTGCCTATTGTCACAAGTTGTAACAAAGGTTAGAACGAGGATATTCAAGTTAATGCTTTTTATTTAAGGTGACAGGATGGTTGAAGTTATAGTGTTCCCAGAAGCTTCACAAGGACACTGTATATTCTTCCCTGGGTTAGTCCCCAGGGGACTCTCATTCTCCTCAACTCCTCCTCCTTGTCACCATCTGTCTCCTAGTCTATGGTCTTTACCCTTCAATTCTCTGCTGCCTTTGGTGTAGTTGTTTCAAAGTCTCCATCCTTTCTTTCTCCTCTTAGGGCCCTCCCTTGGTCAGAGCCATAGTCTTCAGCTCCTCTGTTTTCCCCTCATCAAAGGCCTCTTCCACTTTGCTGCCTCTGCCCTTTTCTGGACCAGGTCTCGGGGCAGGCCTGTATTCACCTTCTGTGTGGTCTCCACATCAATCTCCTCTCCCTTCTGGCATTAAGTCTCTTCTGATTTCCAGATTTTACAATAAATCAGTCTCTTCTATCCAGGTCAATCAGCCTCTCTTCTCCAGGAGTTATAATTCACCACTCGACTCCAGGTCCAACAGGGAAGAGTTACTCAGCAATCTTTCCCTCATCTCTGGGTGTTATATAATCTAGACTTACAATGCAGATCTTACAGCAGACTTCATCTCCTCTCTGGGTTTTACGGCCAGCCCATAAATCATCTTCTTTAACAACACAATTCATCTTCTCTGTACCACAAAACTCCCTTCCACTCTTGTCATGGTAGCTGCCCCTTGCATAGTGCCTGAACTGGCTAGCTTCCTGCTGATTTGCCAGAGCGGTCACTTCCTCACTCTGGGCAGGCTCCATGGCAGGGATGCTTTGTAGTCCTGAGTCCATAGGGGCAACCCTTAAATGGGGATGCCGCCATCTTGGATCCCACTTCAGGCTGTTTTTGTTGCTGGCTGGTGAGGAGCTGCTTATTTGTTTCCTCTATCTCAGACTGGGTTTTCCTACTCTGAATTTAATGTTGGTGTCCCTGTGTCAAACAGCTCAGGGTATGAATTAAGCATCGATCCTGTGGGTGGGAATTTGGCAGATGCAGGGGGTTCTTTCTCCCTTGTGCTGGCAAATGTGAGAGAGATAGGAGATCCCTCCTTCCCATTGTCCTTGGCTGTGTGGAAAGGAAGTGGGGGCTCTGTCTGTGTATCCATTAATTGTATTGGTGAGGAATGAGCTTCCTGCTGCCTCTCTAGATATCAAATGGGGGGGGGAGGACGTGTTTCCCAAAACTGTCACTTTGGGGGTGGGGACGATGTAGAACAGTCCGTGGGTTACCCCGGTCTTCCTCATCATCTTCCTGAGTCCAAACCTTTTTGATTGTCCGGTCTGGGTTTTTCTCTGTTGAGTAAGAGGGATTATGGGAGAGGCAGTCCCTTTCTTGTTGGGTTAAGAAGGTTTAGTCCACCTGACCCAAGGAGGGGCTTCCCAGTGTTTTTCCTGACCTAGGTGACAGGACTGGGTCTTCTGTATGGTCCAACCCCTCCCAGGTACAAAATTCCATTCATTAGGTCCAGTCTGGGTTTTGGTTAAATACAGAATTCTGGGACATTAGTGTTTTGCTGATCATCCAAACTCATTAAGTCAGGGGTCTGCAAACTGCAGCTCTCCTGATGTTTAATACTACAACTCCTATGATCCCTCACCATTGACTAAGCTGGGTAGGGATGATGGCAGTAGTAGTTCAAAACATCTAGGAGGGCAAAAAGTTGCAAACCCCTGCTTTATGAATTGAGAAAACTGGCCAATGTGAAAGGTGTGCACCACAACATCCCCTCTCCTGGGCGCCTACCTGGGGGTGATGGGCTCAGCGACTTTGCTGGACCAACCATAGCGAGCATCCCCCAAGGAGGAGACCACATATACCAGGATAAAGAGGAACTTGTCCGTTTCTTTACATAACCAGTCAAAAGAACATCATGGATGCTGTTCCAAGTACCACTTTCCCAATGGTGCACCCTCCCCTAGCTCACACCTATAGCAGATCAATTAATATCCAGAGCATAGTCATATGCCTTTGGGAAGTCACTCCCATATAATAATGCGCTCACGTAAACCTCCACCCCTTCAAACCTTAGGCAAGGATTCAGGTAGTCACATCCACCAGATCCGTTAAAAAGTGAGTCACGTTTTCGTGAATGACCCGCAATTTAGAGGGGTGCGGCATTGCATTTTGCATCCCCCTTTTTCTCAGCAAGCGCTTTAAAGCCAAGAAAGAGTCGGGCCCGTTGCATAGATGGGGTGAAATCCTAGCCTCCTTATAATGCAAATCCCCAAGCTCACATGCGCTGCGCAGAATGGTATCACGGTCTAAGTAGTTCAGCAATCTCGCAATGATAGGGTGCAGATTCTACCCTGGGTTTCTGCACTGACACTCAGTGTGCCCTCAATTAAAAATTGGGTATCCTTCAGGACCACTTTGATAAAGGTTACCATAAAAAATTCCATGTTTTGTGCTGGCAGCAACTCTAGAATGCCCACCACTCTAATGTTATTGCGTCGAGACTGCGCTTCCAAATCTTCGTTCTTGTCCTAAATTGCTTCCCCTTCCTTTTCTAACCCATGGAAGGCCTGGGTCACTTCATTGCTTGAATCTGCTAGCAGCACCATTCTGTGCTCTGCTTTGCAGAGGCGGCCACTCTCCTTCTCAATCCTCTCTTGCATGCAATCCATCTTATACTCCATGCTGTCAAGTTTAGTATTCACAGATGCAAAGCTGATTTTCATCTCACCCAATATCAAGCTCAGATCCTAGGGCTAATTTGTTGACCTTCCAGGTGTAGCCATGAACGGTCCTGATGACGCCACCTCCTCCTGCCCAGTCGACTTAGAAGCAGCCATATTGCTCTTGAACAAAGACAATCCCTCATTCTGGGTGAACTGCAGACGACCCTGCTTCTTATTTCCCCATGTCCATCCAGCAGCTGCACACCAATCTCCAGATCTGATGCTCGTGTCCTCAGCGTGACCTCGCCTAACCGTGCTTCAACCGGATGGGGGCGGTGGGGCAGAAGGGCCATGGGGGCTCCGAAGCCCTTCCACATCAGCTTTCCACACACTTCGGGCAGCAGAAGCACCACCAGCGTCCACTTATTTGCTACAAATTAAAGAACCCACAGGTGGGCCCTGGTCTCCTCCACCTGATCCTCGCCTACGGAGCCAAGTGAGCAGCGGCCATCTTGGTCTCACCCGGATAACACCTCTTTGATGTCATACCATCTTCTGACAGACTTTCTACAACTCCTTTACAGCATCACTTACAATACATTACAAAGCATCTAAAAAATGAACAAATCCCTGTTGTACCGCATTTCCCCGATTTTGCTCAGGAACGAGCAAGACTGTGCTCTTCCCTAGATTTTAGCCAATTCTGAACCTGGTCCACATCACGAGGGAAGATATAACCATTTTAAGAGACTTATGGATGCAACAATATCAAAGGCTTTAATGAAACCGATGTGGATCACACTATTCACTCAGCTCCAAGCCCCTTAACCTCGGCATCCAGTCATAAAAATCTCAATTAGATGAGTCTTACATGAGTTTCATTTTGTAAAGAAATGCTGCTGTGAAGTTGGTCCACTCACTCAAGCTACAAGACCATTGTTTTCTTTAAAATGTATCCAATCTGGTTTCTTACTGAGGGGAGTGCCTTCACTGTAGTTGTCAGACTCCTTTGTGGAGTGAGACAGCACACAAGTATTCTCTAGAAACTATAAAATCACCAGTGAGGCAGTCAAATGGGTTGCATGTCGAACTGCCACCACACCTCTAAGGTACTGTATTATCCACCTTAAGCTTGAAACCTCCAGCAAGTAGCACTTTTTTTGTTGCTTAAGAGATGGGCTCCAGTTTGTTTTTCATTTGTAATGCCCCAAATAATTCTGTTGTGAATACTAAATAAACGTACAGAGCTCATAAATATACCATGTGCTTTTTCACCATCTTCTTCCACCAGCCTCCAAATAACCAGCTTTCATGGTGTTACTAAGCCGAGTTAGTAGTCTTTGTATTTTGGCTCTTCTGACTGACTTTGCTTGCAGTGGCTTGCTTTTCCAAATGTTCTTTTTAGTCATCCTACTGCAATTCCTGGTACATCTTTAAGTAATGGATTTTGCCTTGTTGATGGCTGACCTCCCCTCCTTGAGCACCTAATGTTTGTTATAACTATTGCTGTGTTTTGTTTGAGAAGCATGACGTGTTGAGATTGACTGTTTTGTTTTACCGGCATCCCGAACTCACGGTTCTAGGTTGTTTCACTGACAGGAGTTTTTTCCAAGTATTCTTAGAAATAACTTCAAAAAAAGTATCACTTTTTTTTCTATGGGGAGGGCAGACACCTCGACCCCCCCAACCACCTATTCCCTAAATTTTTAACCCTTCCCAAACCCCCTACCCACCCTTTTAACCCCCTAACCCTCCCATATATTTCGATTCGTTTTTTCAAAGACATTCCTTTGAAAAGATAATCAGGTCACTACAGCCCATGTGTTACCTTAGCTTACAAAGTGTTGAGAATTTGGTTACAAATATGTTCTCTTGATCTTTTATAATGTTACTGTTCTGTGTTGCTCAAGCATCTTGAATTCTATGGTAAATGCCCTGAAAAATCGAACCACCCACAGTCGCAATGCTTCACTACTATATCCTCAGCCGACCATTGTGCCGAACTAGGGACGACCAATGGTTGGGAAGGGAGGCCTAAATCTTCATCTGTTGGAGGAAGTAATACAGGTTCTTTAGGCCTAGCCTCTTGAGATTTTTCTTTATGAAGGGTAGCCCTAGCCTCCTGAGATTTCTCCCTATGAGGGGTCTTTGAGGACTTTTTCTTGGGCTTTCTCCCTACTTTGGCTCTCTGAGGCGTGTTTAACAGACTGCTTGGGGCCTAGCACCTGACTTGACACAGAAGGTCGTATTTTGGGTGCGGTCTGAACCGGAGTCTCCTCCGCGGACGATCGGCCCTCGGTGGGAGTTTATCACGTGACGTCTGTACCATCCTTCAACAGTGGGGCCTGTCATGCAGCGATCTCGAACGAGAGTGCCCAGAGGACAACGTTTCTACGGGCCTTTCCCTGGACATCGTGCGTTGACATCCGCTCGACACGTGTGTCCAGTCTAGGCCTCGGGTTGTGTGCTTAGTGGTGGATGAAGTGTTAGCGCTTCCGCTGCCGGGTGTTGTCCCCATAACAAGGCCGCTGGCCTGTCTTCCGGGGTTGGGGGCCTGCGCTTGGGTAGCCAAAGCCACCCCATCACCTTCGCCGTCAGAAACTGCGGCGTTGCTGCCATCACTGAAAGCACCTTCTACTTCCTTGGCCCCGAGTTGCGTGGCATAGTGGGCCCAGCGTTTGGTCGATTGGTCCTTCAAAGTCTTGGGCTTGAAGAGCCTACACGCTCGACAAGAGCCCTCGACATGGTCTCTCGGGAGACACAAGTTACAGACTAGGTGTTTATCGACCCAGGGAAATTTCCTATTGCATTTGTCCATAATGAAAAGTGGTGGCAGCTAGGCGAATGTAGTGCAAGAAAAGGGGCATATACATTCTATAATGATCCCCCACCCCTACCTACTGCTTGTAACGAAGCCCGTAGCGGCCTTCCAAGGCCGTAACAGATCCATTGCTGAAGTCTTTCGACAGTCGTTTTTCCTGTCCTTCACCGGCGTCTGTATGTTGAGCCGAAAGATGAACTCTGCTCTAAGCGTCCGTCTAGAATAACGGTCCTGACTGACTCATCAACACCCAGCTCAAACTGTTTAACCTAGGAACGTGAAATGTGGTACATTGTTGTCATGACATAGGCACCCACTAAGGAAGGATGAAGGATTTTGGGAAATTTCAGACCTTAAGGGGTGAAGGGGGGATTTTTGACTGGCGCGTCAACGCCCAGCTCAAACCGTTTAACCTAGGAACGTGAAATTAGGAAGGTACATTGCTTTAATGACGTAGGCAACCACCAAGGATGGATTTTCAGAAATTCTGTCCCGAATGGGGTTAAAAAGTGGGGCGGGGATGTTGAATTTATTTTAGGAGGATAACCATCTCTGAAAAACCAAAGATGTTACAGATGTGAATATTGGTATTTAGATATTCTTCAAAAATAGAGAAACGCGTGTTTTTACCATTTTCTGAAAATTGAGTTAAGAGAGGTGGAGAAGGGGGGTGTTTTGAAATATTATTATTTTTTTTTTAAGGATACACGTATCTCACAAACCGAAGATGTTAGAAAAGTAAAAATTCCGATTTTAAATCCTCATTAGAAAGTACGTTTCCAAACTGCTTCTTATCCCGTATTTGAGAGCAAAATTGTCATCCCTTCTGACCTAGACAAAGTTGTCAATTCCCTAGCAGATCTCACATCTTAAATTTACCATGACATAATAATCGAATGGAGAAAGCTACAGAATGGTCAGGTGCAAGGCCGTCATGTGGGGGGGTAGGGGGGGGGGAGTGGCAAATTGCCCCCGGGCCTCGCGGCCCCCTCTCTCAAGTAGAAGGAAACACAGTCCACCCGTGTCCATTATTCAAACGGGGGACTGTGCCGTCTCCTCTCTGCCCCTGCAATAATTTTGCTGATTGTTGCGAAGCCATTTGGCTCCGCAACAAACAGCAAAATAATGGGAGACAGCAGGGCTCAGACGCGAGCTCTGCTGCCTCCTGCCATTCAGCTGACAACGTGGACATGAATGATCAGAGAGGACTCCTCTCCTGTCAGTGTGTTCACGTTGATCAGCGTGAACACGCTGACTGATGGGAGTTCTCTCCAGCCAGACAGCATGCCCATGTTTGTTATTTTAATTTAAATGTGTATATATGTGTATTTAAATTAAATGAGTGTATATGTGCATGAATGTGCGCGTATATGGTGGTATATATGTTGGTGTCAATGCTGTGTTTGGTTTTATGTTTGCGTGCATGCAAGGAGTTGTGTGACTGGTGGATGAATGCATGGGTGAAAGTGTTGTATGCGAGTGTGTGTGCCAGTCCCCACCCCTAAATTTAGCAGACGTGTGGGCCACTTAATTAAGGGGTGGGGTCATGGCATTAGAGGTGCACCTAGTCTAAACTTTTGGGGGGCGACGGAGTGGGACTAACTTCAAATGTTGGGAGAGCGCTAATTTCGAAGCCTGTGGGGGAGGGGCAAACTTACTTGTGTGGCAAAACATCTTTCCACATTCGAATGAGACTATTCTGGTGAAGCTTCAATGTTACTAGCAGCTAACTCTCGCCTTCATGTCTGAAACGGACTGCTGTGAGAATGAGATGTCTCATGTCACCAGGTCCTTTCTAATCACTCCCCTGGCATGCAGGTGCTAACCCCACATCCCAATTTCAATGACCTAAAAATGTATGCTTATGAATGCAGGTGCTAACAGTGAAATGTTTTATGTTAGTAATTGCAGCGCCTTTGTTAACAGCAAAGCCCAGGCACCGTTTAACGCTGTGTCTTGTTCCGTCTAGCCAACGGCTCTGTTGGTCAGTCTAGCAGGGGTTGGATGACAGTTTTGAAAGTGGATAGTGAGTGGGGCCAATAACCCTATTCCGCTGCCAGTCTCCTCACCGAGGGATGGCGTCTGGGTCTTTCAGCTTTTGCAGTTGAAATAGGCCCCCGAGCAGCTGCCCTATGTTGGCAGTCTTATGACACAGACACCTACTGATACTCTGCAGCTTTTAACCACCTCACTGTATTGCGTTGATTTCACTGATTTAAGCACTCCACAGCTGCCTTGGCCTATATCTATAAGGCCAGGGTTGCCCAACAAACATCGCAAAGAAATGGGCTCCCACCAGCCCTGACACATCTTAAACCAGCCCTGCTCCCACTTCCCTTTCAATACCCTAGGCCCAGCTAGGAAGCCAAATAGCTATTTCACCTTCCCTTTGGTAACTAGTTGTACCTTTCACCTTAAGGCTGTTTACTTTCATAATGCTATGCTAATCTCTGGAGAGGTGGGCCATCTAAAAGCTGAGACCAGAAGTTAAGATTTTGGGTTTATCAAAGTTAGTCTGTTGATATCGCATGGATAGGCATTTGTACTCTGCATGTTTGATGCTGCTGCCGCTCCATAACGAGAGCTACGGGCTGGCGACACATCGAAAGAGGCCTTCTGCCTCAAAGTGGGAGAGCTTCAGCCCTCCCTAGCCAGGGGCTGGCACCGCCCATGCAGCCAGGTCGAGTCACCAAAACCCAACATTTCGAGAGGGGGCTATAGCCCAATCCGCTCAATTGTGTTGCACCCTACGTGTCTTTTACTGAAGTCATGTGAAAAACAAACATAGGCAGGTACTCAAACCAGTTTGCATCTGCTACCATCAACAGCCAGTTAATACCAATACAGTAGGGCCTTTACCATGTCTACATGAAGGCCCAAACTGTTAGCATTGCCAATGCTTGTTTGGCTTTACCCATGTTGCATAGGACTATGCATCAAGGTTAATGCAAACAAACTACTTGGCTAAATTGGCCCACATTGAATTTAGGCCAATCGAGCCAGTAATAACACTTACGGTACACAGTCAGCCTGGACATACTTTCTATGGCATGGCATGTTTCCTGGCTGGGAGAGCATACATGCTAATAATGGCAGATATTGGTGCAGCATGCATAGACCACATGGGAACAACCAGCATGAATATATTTTTATACTAGCACATGTTGTGTGCAACAGCAGCATTAAATGTATTGGAAAATGTTCCTGTGCACGGTTGGTGACTTGCAACTATTGGGTTTTTCCATGTGCTTCTATAAAAAAAAACGATTGCAAACTGTATGGATTTCTACCGAATTTTAAAAAGAAAGTGCTGTAAAATGCATAATTGTAACCCAATGTTTCAAACTTTTTCTTGGGAATGAGAAACTCCCTCAAATAACCCTCGTTTGGTTTGGGCCCCCTCACTTTGCTCCGTCGATCCTGCATAATTGTCACAAACATTTAAGCCTCTTCAGTTCTGAAATTCACAAGCCTCCACGGTACATCATCTATCTGTCACTGTGTATGAAGTGTGTTTTAATGTGCACAACGGGGCAGGGTGCTCCTTAATGCTGGCATGATGCACCACGAGCCGTCGTATGCTACAAAAATTAGTCTGGCTAGTCTTTCTTCAGTAGAGAAATCAACGTTGCTGGAGATTTGTAGTTGTAGTAATAAACCATACTTGGGTTCCTCCACACAAACTCAAGGGGAGATTTCTCGAGTCCCCTGTTCGCGAAGGTGCCGCCGCTGGCCCAGTGCGTAAAATCAAAAGAGGGCCTCACCACATCTTGTGACAGCCCTGGTCATGTGTGCCTGCCATTTTAACACCCAAGAACAGCATGGCTGCCGCAATCAATAAGATACTTATGAATTCTTTCAGAGCAGTCCAAATGGAGTACAAACCTGTAAACTCAGTAGTACAAAGTGATGACGCAGTCCACAACTCTGTTAAGTTCTTGAACACTTAAAATTCTCTTGGTCTTCCCGAACACTTCCTCAAAGTTGGAGCACTTGTGATATTATTGCAGAATCTCAACCAACCTAAGCTCTGTAATGGTTCCAGATTGAGGGTACGGGGCTAACCAGTTCTGGCCAGGGAGAGTCGGGGTTCATACCACGAATATCTCTTATACCTACAGAATATCCGTTTGAATTCAAAAGGCTTCAGTTCCCCTTAAAGGTTTGTTTTGCCATGACATCAACAAATCTCAGGGGCAGACTTTAAAGGTAGCAGGGATTGACCTAATGCAAGACTGCTTCTCGCATGGGCAGTTTTACGTGGCCTGTTCCAGAGTGAGCTCACCTAACTCTCTGGTAATCCTTGCACCTGAAGGGAGTAGCACTACTGTACAAAATCCCAAAATCCACATGAGCGAAGCCACAGGCAATAGCTAGTTTCATGTAGAGCAAGAGATGTTGACCATCACTCAGAGACTGCTGAAGGCAGCAGTGTTCACAATTTTATTTCACAGAGTCAGTGCCCTTAATACACAAACCAAGGAACCAAACTGCAAAACATGAGCTGTGTGCTCCAGCTCAGGGCCATCTTATGTACTTTTGGGGCACAGCGCACAGACACTTTGGGGTCCCCCTCTATCGAACCAAAGGAATAAAAGAATAAAGAATATTTCGTCAGGTTCACAACACATAGCTTGATATGCTACATCTCCTTATCCACTTCATTCTTGCTGTAATCAGAATCACAAAGAAGTCCCATTTTAAGGCGATCATTAGTAGTTCACGAGGAGGTAACTTGCGTTCTAGCATAGGTACAGGGCAATATTCATCAATAGCAGCAATGACGAAGGTATACCAGCAATAATAATAGTATACATGCAGGAAAGATTGTATGAAAAAGGTGCACATAATAACGAATAGACAGACGATTCAAATTAGCTGCCTCACAGAATGCAAAAGTGCTCAAACATGGATCCAGTATACCAATTGGAAGGAGTCCAGCCAGACTAAGATTCGAAGAGGGACATGGTTTTTAAGTAGCGTTGCCATTAGAGAGCAAAGAAACAAGTGGCTGTGGTGTGTATTATATTAATGCTCATAATCGCAGAAGTAACACCATAGCCAGTGAAACGATGAGTGAGGCTTTTTTGAAGATCATACCCTGAGAACGATGGGACTCTGCAGGGGCGACAATTTTGAAAGGTTAAGAGACTGGCAATTATGGCAGGTGTACAATTTGGGATTAAATGAGGTGCCCAGGATCATACACTGGTTAAGAGGTGACGCTGGGATTTGCGCCCAATCTGCACTTTCTTTTCTAGCACTTACTGTGAACTAAAATAATCCCATTTTATAGAAGTGACTTGGAAAATAGAAAAAGTGAAGAACTGAAGCACGCCGTAACTCAAAGCAAAGGCGTGAAAGCTCGGAAAATGATGACGTTGACAGTCAAACGGAGGCCCTCGAGGGACATCAACTCTTTTCCGAAGCAGCTGAAGATGGAAAGACATTATCAAAAGACGCGGAATACGTGGGAGTCCGCAATCCATTTGAAGTGCACTATGCAAAACGGGAATGATTCTAGCTTCATTGTCTCCATCAAGGGAACTATTTCCTGCATTCTATGTCAGCCGGTACAGTAAAAAAGTGCAAATACCGGCACTTTACTGGACGGGCCGACTATGGGTTTGCCGGTGGGGCACCTGGGTTACCTTCAGCTAAAAGCTGGAGGTAAACCAAGTGCCCAACTGGTAAAAAAGCCCACATTGACAGCAAATGCCCTCATGGAGTCCTTTGGGACTACAAGAGTGGGGATTTACACCGTCACTCCAACACCCGTACAATCCGGCGGCAATGGTGCCAGAAACGCCATTTGCCGGTATCCTGGCGGGTCTACCACCAAGGTCAGAATGAGGCCCTATACAAGTACCAGTATACTAATTGTGGGATCTTAAAAGATTTCATGATTTTCTCTTTTGTATTTTAAAACTTTAAATACGCCCCAAAACACAGGCTTGCAAAATTGCTATTCATAAAAAACAAGCCATTTTTTGTAACAAATAAGCAGACCTTAAATATTCTTTCTCGAACCATGTTATACCTGCTCCACTCTCTTCGGTAAAGAAGCTCTTCCCTTCACATAAAAAAAAAATATCAGGTAAATGGCAGAACAATGCCATCAGTATGTGAAAAGTCAAACCTTTTGCCAGAAGACAGCATAGTAATGTCAGTGATATAACATGATTTGTCCAGTATCATTGTGTCGTCTGCTCACAAAACCAGGATAGAAGCATGAACGCTTTGATTTCACAGTCTGGAGTTTGTATACCTAATTACACTGTATGCTCAACACTGGAGGTCACTGCCTAGGTTTTACAAGTTCCCATTTTAACAAACCAATTTCTAGACCTTTACCACACTAATCCTATGCTAGCGTTTATAGCAACCACTATTTGGTGCAGGTATATTGATGATAATAGAACAAAGAACATGTACATGCAGGTTGACCAACTTCAGACATAGGAAAGGCTGAGTCCACCTTGCAGGAATTTAGTATTGGAATCTTACATATGAACAGAGATCTCTGCAATGAGTTCTTTTGAGCCATTGCAGCACTCATACATATCAATATACATTTTAACTTTGACATGGGCACACGATACAGGGTTCTAAATTAGGATTCAATGAGCAGGAGCAAAAACTAGCTCCTGGTTGTCAGGCATTACCAAATAGGCAGGAGCCAACGCTGGGGAAGCAGAAGAGTACACAGTCCGCTGCAAAACTAACTTCCACATGAGATGCACTTTAATGTTTTGACCTTTTTTTTTAAAAAACAATTATGTTTAAATGTGTCCTAATTCTTCTTTATTTAAAATTCCCAAAAGGTGAATGTCCCATATACCCCCATATAAGTCACCAGTTGGCCTGGGGGAGCCAAAAGTAGCCCCGGTCACCGGTGGATTTAAGCTAAGCAGGCTCTCCTAGGGTAGAAGTAGGAGCTAAATAGCTCAGCTGTTTCGAACCCTGATTGATCAATATAATACCCACAGAAAGGTGAGAATACTACCAGATTTGTGCCGTAGTGAATGCACCAACTATGTATGCCATAGTGAGCACAGACAGCATTACTAGATGAATTGATCAGAGCAGAATGTACTTGTAAACAGAACGGCAATAGGTTTAGAGCCTCAGCAGAACACCATAACATATCCGGACATGTGCTATTTATGTTTGGGGAACAATGGCAAATTACTTGTTTAGACGGTGCATCCATTGGGGGTCCTCCTCCAAGGTGGGGGGCCATGGGGAAAGTGCCCCCTTTGCCCTCCCATAAAGAAGTCTCTGCTCCAGCCATCCAGGCAAGGCAGGTTACCTGCTGGGCTTTCATGTGCAAATGTAGACAATACATTGTATTTAAAAGGCCCCTAGTGCAATGCATAGAATTACCATACAGCCAAAGAAATATTCTCATCTAAAAGACAACCGAAAATGCACAGATGGCATGAATACATGAGTCTTTATTCAAAAATGTGTCGCGTTTGAGGTTTTCCATTGGAAAAAGAATAGGTTTCTGGTACAGCAAGAAAGTCCAAATTAAAGTCTAGTCTCTGTGTCGTAAACATTCCTGGGCTCCTTTAATCATCGGCCTCTACTCGCATGAAAGGTTTGCACGTTACTGGGAAACTCCAGGGTTTGCTATGGCCGTTTCCTCTTCTTTATGTGCGACCAATTCTTCCGATGGCAAGTTTCTGGATTCAGCAATCAAGCGTTTGACCCCTACCATCCACTGACTGACTTCATTGACGTAGTCCACCATGAGGGAGCGATGGACCTCATCTGCAGCATCCCAGTTCTGCGTCTGCAGCTCTAGAAGTAAAACAAAAATAATGTAAAAATGGACTTCAAACCTAATAATTCATATCTCCAAACAAGTTAGTTCACATAGGGACCTTAATGATAAACTGCAGAAGACTCCGCGCTTTGATGCATACTGTCAAGAGTTGAGCACCTTCAGGCAAAAATGTTATCTGGCTTTTTGTCAAAGGCGTCTCATTTCCATGAAGCTGATGGTCCACCCACTGCACCTAGACCGTCAGTGCACTGAACAATGAGCATTTACAATCTCATTTATAATCTCGGGGTTCCCTAAAACTACACAGTAGATTAATTTAACTCAGACCAGCACCTCTGCTTTTTACACATAATGGGCGGGCCACAAAGCATGTAATTTGCCACTATGAACCGACGAATGATAACCCAGTCCTGAAGAGTAAAAAACTATGTGTATGTGAATATAGAGACAGTCATTCGCGTCAGTGGTGAACTGGTGAGCAACTTTTATGCCTGGCTAGTAGCTTGCAACTTGACATTTGCCACACAGCAGTGACGCAGATTATCTACTTGCATGATTATAGTGTTTTTAAATTGTGTTGGGCAGCCAGGCCTCACAAAGTCATATTGCTGACAGAGCAGACATCCCGCCATTTAAGAATACAAAGTGGTCAAAGTGGGCAGGAGCGGTGCTCTACTTTATTTTTTTATTTTTAAGTCATACTGTTCCTTTAATTTTATTTTAAAAAGAAAACCGCCACGGAAGGGTTTACTTTCGAATAAAAGTGTTGGAAGAAGTTGAAACCTGCACTTCAGTGCACTGCATTAATCATTACTTTAAAACAGCAGGTGTGTTTGGGGGTTGGATTGCGCGTGGGAGGGACATGGCAATGGGGTTTGTGGGGAGCAGCAGCAGGCCAGCAGGGAACATAGTTCAACTACTTATTTTCGTACACTTCGACCACTAGATACAATAGAGTCCTGATGAAATTACTGTTTTGTCACAAAACAGGTGTCGCCTCAAACTCTTCGCTTTATGAAGTTATTCTGTTAAAAGTATTTTGGTTTTCCTGCAAAATAAATTAGACTTTAAAACGGTAATCTCCCTGCTGGTATTTATGCCATCTAGCTCTGTTTGTCCAAACTGAACATCGCCAATTACTCTGCACTTAGCTAATGTTATCTGCCAATTGTTTACTCCCCAGGCACCCGTCCTCCGAGCAGGTAACTTCTATGTTCATTCTCTGAAACCAGATAGTATGGAGAAGCCTGGTTTGTTATCATTAGAGAATCATTACCCATTTAGGGATTAGGTATCCATCATTCATTCTGGTTAGTAGTGTGATTAGTTATCCATTATCCAAATATTATGTAGCCATTTGCATTTGCTATAGGAAGAGGCCTGTTATATTTGTAGAGACATGCAGAGATAGATATATGTTATGTATTATGTATGCATTGCAGAGACACACATGAGTGTGCATTTAGAAGTATGTATTGAGCTTTGAGTATAGCTCTTGCCATTGAGAGAAAGAGTAAACGCTAGAAAGCATGAAGCCTATGGCATTCTGAAGCCATCCTGAATGGGACAGAACAGAAGCACCACTTGGTTCTGCGGAAAAATGTTTTGAGTTACAGTGTACGAGTAATGTGTAAACAGTTTGGTTGTTCAGACACAGATAACTTGACTCTTGTCCGAGTAGAGAGCAGAGAAGGGCATGGTATCAGCAGGCCTGCCTGGCTCGTGTGCGCAGACAGAAAAGGTGGGGGGCAGCATGCAGCGAGTGCTTTGCACAGATGGACTGGATAGAGGGATTTTAGAAGCTAACAGTGGAGTGAATAGAGGAATATGATAAGATGGATGGTATGGTATGGTAACACGTAACAGATAGCATGGTACAAGATATGATGTACAAATGTCACAGTGACAGAACACGCAGTACAAGCAATGCATCACAGACTTTGGCATTGCTCGGATTTAGAAATGCTGACAGAGAGAACGAGTGAATGCTAAATGTAACCATAGAGATGTATGTACGTCATTTGATACTATAACTGAGCAGTAGGAGTGTATGCTGCTCTCTGCGATTTTGGATGTAGATGGAGCAGACTCTGAGATCGAGAAAGTTTTTGGATGGAGCTGCTCTCTGACTCTGAGATGGAAGTGAGGCGTTTGGTGTGGCATTGATGGAGGCTTCGTGAAGTGCTTTGGGTGCAGCAGAATCGAATGGCTTCGGGAGTTCGGAAGCTTGGGGTAGCATTCTGATGAGATCGATCTGGCAGAGAGAGTTGGCAGGAAGACCAGACCACTGAGAGGCCCTGACAGACTGGCTGGTTGCAGAGTTAGCTGGAGAGGAGAGACATGGCAAGAGGGGAGTATTGCTGATATGAGGCCCAATTGATCTGAATAAGACACGTGCCAATGGGGAATTAGGACAGACACTCACACAGAGCTTTGGCTGACATGATAGATGGGGACATCAGACAGGGATTGTCTTAGAGAGAGAGTGTGAAGTGTGGATTGGAGAGGAATGCTGAATGTTGACACTTGCCACAAGTATGAATAAAGTGGATAAATTGCCATTAAATTGCTTCCATTAGAAGCTTGTAAGGCTTACAGTTATTGCATTGCATTGTAGATTTGCACCCAGAGCATAAAAGGTGCAAATTCGAGATTTGCATTATAGTAGTGTTTGCATCATGGCTTGCTGTGCATGAATACATGTATTCTATTGTTATAATTGAAACTGACTTGTGTGTTTTTATTTGTGTCCATTGTTATCTTATTTCTCGTGTCATTTCTTAAGTGTTAGGTTATGTTTGTGTGTCCATAGTATAGTAACTTAGGAGTGTAACAGTGCACAATCGCCCTGAGATACAAGAGCAGGGGGGGCATAGTGATCCACACCCCCTGAGGTAGATCTGGAGACTAGCAAGTGGTAGCCCATAAGGGGCTAGGTCGGAGGTAATTTTGTTTTAGATTAACAATTCCTACACCCTAAACGAGCAAGTTTCGGAACAGCCATCGCAGTTTCCGTGCAATATGTGGGTCATTATGGAGAATATCCGAGAGTCCGCAGAAGGGGCAGTCGTGGTACGGAGTCGGAAACAACAGTTATGTCCATCAGTGTCCTTGACAGATTTGTTAAAATGTGTGTGCAGTTATCGGTGTCTTCCTTGGCGTGGCGTTGGAACCCACCCTTCTGCTAGCAGTGTGCCGGTATGCGTCACGGTAGTCTGAGGTATTCTTGGCTAATGTTGGCTTGAATAATAAACTTGACGGGTAGTGGCTGAACGTTAGCACTTCTCAATTCCTGCCTGTTAGGCGAGGCTTGGTGTAGTACCAGGGTATCAGTTGGCAGGGGTATAAACTTTTGTATATTTGCAGTGCACTGGCGCACACCACCAGGGAGGGGAGGCGGGATGCCTTGCACAAATGCACTTCAACAAAAGGGGACCTGGAAATACTGCTCTCATTTTAAATCACTAATATTACACACCTTGAAGAAGCAACCAGAAGCTTCTCTCACGACTCATACTGGATATAAACGGGGTCTGTTCAACTGTGTAAACCATTTTCTCTCACATATATGAACACTTTAAAATTACGAAACAAGTCGATATACAGAAGTGCTTTTTCATTATGGGCGACGGGTTAGTAAGTGCATCGATCATTCCACAATTACTTTTATTAACATATTAAGTACATAGATCACAACAATTGCAGGCACACTTTTTTGAGCAAATCGGAAACCCTACTATGTCAAAACGTCCCAGTGCTATCTAATCTAATTGTAATAACAAGTGCACACATTAGACACTGCTCACCAGATTGTGTTCAGGCCAGATTGCCAGGATTGTGAATTTTCAAGGGTATTCTCGATCTGTATATCACATAATGACATTTCACATCCATCTGTCGACAACACTGTTCCGGCCACACCCTTGGGTACAGTCAAACATATGCTTTCCCAACCAGTAATCTCTGGCCTTCATCAGGACAAATATTAAATGCCACATGTGTACCCCTCTCTTCTTGTTCTTTAAAATTTTCATTGACCTTGACAACTTCATGAATTCATGTCTGCTAGCATTTAACAGTGATGCTCCATGTCCACTTGAGCTTCCGTCTAGAATTCCTCTCATCTTAAATGCATTTTGTCCTCGTCTGAATTAATCGTGTCTGGAGCTGCTCGTCGCAATCTGTCCCCAATAATAGAGTGCAACTGTGTCAGCTGATGTTTTGGGCATTAACAGAACACATCCTGGCTGAGGTGGCTGGTGTGCACACTTGCTTTTTCTTTGGCAGCGAGGAAAGCCTTCTCTGACACTAGCGGTGTTAAAGGGCATTGCATGTTAGCTCATTATGCATGTGTGCAAGGAGTGTGTGTGTGTTATGCAGTTTGTGTGTGAGAATGAGTGTATGATGTATGGGTAGCTGGGTGCACATGTGAATCAGCAAGTGACGGTGAATGGGGATGCGAGCGAATGGTATGTTTAAATGAGAGGGTGAATGTTGTGCAATTGTGTGCACTTGTGTAATGCTGGGCCGAGGAGTTAATTTTGACAGGTATTTGGCATTTCATTTATTTAATTATGTTTATAAAGTGCATGTCACAGGCCCGAAGGCATAATAGCGCTAAGAAGACGTACAACATACAATCATAACCGATATACACAAGAGACTGTGCTTAGGAAAGAGGGAGGGTCCTTAGGCTGAGCCTGGCCCGAGAGCAGAGCTGAATTTAAACTGGAATTCATCCAAACAGCCTGGTTTTCAAGTCCTTCTTGAAGGTAGAGAACGATTGGCATAGCCGAGGATCGAGAAGCAGCGCATTACAGCTCTTGGGGGCAGCATAGACAAATTACCCCTCATTGACCCCTACCAGTTTGGACCACGGTAAAGTGAGTAGCCCCACATTGTTTGATCTTAATGTCCACCTAGTTGGCAGCCATGCTAGGCAATTAGAGACGTAGGCTGGGCTAAGTCCATATTAGGTATGTGTGTGTAATACACAATAGGCGGAAGTCGCTCTATTGGCTATAGGTAGCCAGTAAAGTTCTCGCCTAGCATCTGAGACATGTTTGCGCTTCTCTAGCCCTTTTACTGTTCTGACTGCGTTATTTTGGATCACCTGGAGGCGTATGGTTTCACCTTTCCCTATGGCCTGCATAAGATAGGCCCCATAGTCCAATTTGGCTCCGATAATGGCTCTAGCAATGGAGGCACAATTATCCTGTGACAGAAAAGGTCTCAGCTGCGCAAGCAGTTTGAGGTAATGGGAGGTGGAGGAGACCAGAAAGCTCACATGAGCCTTCATGTTCAGCTCCTGATCAATCACCATCCCTAATGTCTTCACTTTCGAGGGGAGTTCTGGTACATCCTACGATGACCACCTCCTTGTAGGCTGGGGATAGAATCTGCAGGCGGGAAGCTGTCCCCATCATCATTGCTTCCGTCTTTGCATCATTTAGCGCAGATTGTTCTCCAACATCCAGGACTGAATCAAAGAGTAGACCCTATTGATGGACTCAGTGTCTCTACTGTAATCCCCTGACAAAGGGATGATACTCTGAGTATCATCTGCATAGTTGGTATACAGTACCCCATTGGTGTCCAGGAGTTAAAATAAAGGCAGTGTGAAGAGATTAAACAGGACTGGGGACAGAAAAGATCCCTGTGGCACCCCAGAGCATACCGGAAAGTCATCTGCCTTACTATGGTCAGCAAAGACCCTTGCCGTTCGTTAAGACAGAAAGGTTCTATCCATTTGGCCGCTGCTGGTGAAAAGCTGGCAGAATGCACAAGTCTAGCGACCAGCAGGGCATGACCCACCAAGTCGACATGGGGAGGGCAGTGGATCCCTTGTCCACAATGTCCACATGATGGCCTTAAAGGCATGGTCTAGTAAAAAACTTTATTTAAAAAATAGATAGGCAACATAAAAAAAAATACTAGCATTCTCTTTTTTAAAACTTCCTATGTAAAATTTTGAGCTATTCAAGATCAAAATTCGCAAAAGCAAGCACATGGGCGCATCCATTTTGTGAAATGGATGCCCTCCTGTGCCGGATTTTGCTTTTGCGGCACTAATGAAGTAAAAGCCAGCCAGCTGTAGTAAACAAAAGCTACCGCTGGGTGGCTTTCCCTTCATTAGTGCTGTACGCGGAGGACGGGGACCGGAGACCATAGCAGGAAAGCTGCAGCTGAATCTCGGTAAGTGCCATTTATTTTGTTTTAAAAAATAAGCACTAGCTGCGTTTTTTTTTTCTAAGTTTTCCGGGCTGGAGGAGCCCGGAAAACTTAGAAATAAAACCGCAGCTTTAAAAACGTTGTATTTATGTTTGCGGTCGCTTTTGAAGTGACCGCAAACATAAATACAACGTTATTGTGTTGGAAAACGCTGCGGTTTTTCTTTCCGAGTTTCTCAGGCTCCTCCGGCTCGGAGGAGCCTGAGAAACTCGGAAAGAAAAACCGCAGCGTTTTCCAACACAACCGCGTTGTGTTTCTGCCTGAATCTGCTTTCCCATTTGGGGCTCTCGGGCTCCTCACGGGGAGCCCGAGAGCCCCAAATGGGAAAGCAGATTCAGGCAGAAACAACGCAGCTTTGCGGAAAACAACCGCGTTGTTTCTGCCTGAATCTGCTTTCCCATTTGGGGCTCCCCACGGGGAGCCCGAGAGACCCAAATGGGAAATCAGCTGTAGGCAGAAACACTACGCGGCATGTAAACACAACCGTGACCCAAAGTGAAAGCCACAGCAGGCAGAAACACAACGCGGTTGTGTTGGAAAACGTTGCGGTTTTTCTTTCCGAGCCGGAGGAGCCTGAGAAACTTGGAAAGAAAAACCGCAGCGTTTTCCAACACAATAACGTTGTATTTATGTTTGCGGTCGCTTCAAAAGCGACCGCAAACATAAATACAACGTTGTTAAAGCTGCAGTTTTATTTCTAAGTTTTCCGGGCTCCTCCAGCCCGGAAAACTTAGAAAAAAAAGGCAGCTAGTGCTTATTTATTTATTTTTTTAAATAAATAGCACTTACCGAGATTCAGCTGCAGCTTTCCTGCTCTGGCCGCCCGGCTCACCACTTAGCATGTGTGGTTGACAGCTAGGCCGATGAATGGGGGTTTTTCTGCATAAAAGCAGGGCCTTTGGGACTGGAATTTCAGAAGTCGCCACAGGACCCAAGAATCCGAAGAGGGAAGAAGCTGAGCCATCTGCAACGACGACACCACCGGTGAAGACCTGCTGCAACAAACTCACCACTATCCCAAAGACAAGAGTAGATCTTCTGCTGGACGAGTCTTCTCCCCCTGAGCTAGTGGGACCAACCAGTTCGCCTCTTTCGCCTTCCAAAGACGTCTCTTGGTCGAATCGCCCGTGCCAAGCACCCCGGCGGCCAGATAGCCAAGCTCACCACTTTTGACCGTGAATAAAAGGACCGCTCCTTTTAATCGGGAACTCTGCGGCTGGTTTCATCCCTGTGCAGTGCAACAACTCCAAGTTTCCTCCTCGACCAGATCCTCTCTTTCCCTGGTCGGAACAATGAACTTCAACCACTGCCAGGAACAACTGCCCTCGCTGGAGCTTCCTTTCTCTTTAAGGTACTGTGTCCTGCCTGGCCTCCCTTTCTACAGATTGCTAAAGGTGACCTTTAAATCCTTGGCTTCTATACTGGGTTGGCTCCAGACCTAACTTTGTTTCTGGAACTAAACCAACCTCTTTCTGACTCTCTGCAAAGACTTTTAGTGCACTTTAAACCGTGTGATCCTGGACACATTTCGCTTTGCTCCATTTAAAGTGGGCCTGGCCTATGAACTTGGGTTCTACAGTATAACCTGCCTTTTTTCCCTTGCCTTGAACTCTTAAAAGTGTTGGTAACTGTTTTATTTTATGCTCTGCCTTTTCTCTCCCTTTTTAACCTAAACTATTGGAGTGCCATCTAGGTTAAGCGCTCACTTCTGTCTTAACAAATAGTTGTGCTTTAACCCTGACTTGTCTGATAGTTATCAAGGGAGGTGTATATACTTTGCCTGACTGTGTTTTAACTTGCTTTTGATTTAGAGTGCTAGTATATTACCTAAAGTGCGTTTTAAATAAATAACTCTATACTTTTTATACAAAGCTCTTGTCAGTGTTTGTTTGTACTACTGTGTTTTCGGCCCTATTGTGTATACTCTACATACTGCCTAACTCTTCTTGAGAGACGTCTGACTGCTCAGCCACAGCTACCAGGTAAATCTGGGTGGTGCAGACTGCTACCAATTGGGTTTACTGCTTACTCGTGTAGTCTTAATCTTTTTTCAGTGTTCCCTAAGGGAACTGCACAGGATTCTGCCTAACATACATGATGTAGGTTTGAGGCGATTCAGTACAATGGACAAATCGCTCTCCGTGATCGGGGCAAAGTCGAGGAGTGGACGTAGTTTATTTTGTACTTTGTGGGGGGATTTTGTCTGAGAGTTGCTCGTCTGTAAATTCTTTTTTTGTGCTGTCAGCCTGCATTTTTTTGACTATTATTTAATGCATCCTGAACAGACGTACACCATTTTTTGTCTTTAACTGTCGTAGAAGTCTGAGGTCACGGGGCCTCCAATTCCTTAAGTATTTTAAACACTTCTTTCGAATCCGATTTAGCCTGTACTATCTTTTGATTGTATTCCCCTATCTTACTTTTAATAATAGCTGCTTTGTGTTCTTTGAATACTTTTGCATATGCATGCTTATTGATTTCAGAGTTTGAGGCTCTCCATACTGCGAAGGCATTGTGTTTTGCCATTTTGCGTGTTTGGATTTCACTAGAGTACCAGCTTTTTGTGTCTCTTCATTCTACAGCACATTTTCTCTGGGGCTAGTGTGTTGACTGCCGATTCCATCATCCTTTGATATGAATCTGCAATTTTTTGAGCCGTGTCCAAGCTCGGCAGCTCTCTTAATGTACCTTCAAGGAGAGGTGCCACCGCCTCCGGTGTATGTTTCTAGAAGTTGAGAGCACTTTTTTCTCTTCCACCTTCCTACTCTGAGAGCCAATTTCTACTTGAAAGTGTACCAGCTTGTGATCCAACCATGGGCACGGTATCACTTCCCCCACCTCTATGTCTAAATTAAGACTCGCCACCCAGTCCAGAGTCCTACCACCTGCATGAGTTCCCATGAAGACGTTCTGTTGGAAGCCTAAATTGGACAGGGTGACCTCAGTCATCAAGGCCATTTTGTCCATATCATCCCTCAGGCCGAGGTTAAAATCTCCAAGGATGGCCATTGTGCAGGGTTTGAGGTGTGGAGCGATTATGTCCCCCAACTGAATTGGGAAATCTGCCATGTGCGTGGGAGTTCGACAAACAAGAATGAGGTCAATGGCTGCACTAGGGTCCAGCAGGACCTTTACATACAGTTTATCACAGCCTTCTTGAGCACTTAACTGAACCTCATGGGTCTGGAGGGTGGACCGATGTACATCCATGATAAAGCAAGGATGATGTGCGTTTCGTGGCTAGACTAGCATTTTGGTGCAGCAAGTCTAGCTATTTCGTTCTGTAGATTGGAATGTTTTACTTGGCATCACTTGTAAAGTAAGCGTAATAAGTTTAATTACGTGTCTAGACTGAAGCTCATTGTGCAGCCACTATGTGTTATGGCATTTTTTATGGCAAAGCCACGAAAAGTATGTCCTTGCGAGAGGATACTGTAAACCCGCGACTATCACCTGTAGTAAAAACTACCACAAATGAGTTCTAACAAAATCATGTTAAAAGCTCATTTGTCTTCATAATCGTGTTCTTTAATATATCTTACCTAATGAGCTAGAAGTACTTGAGCGCAATGGGAAAATGTATTTTTCAGACTGAGTCTTCCTTCCACCGAAGCAAAGCAACTTCCCATTTTGCACGAGTACTTCACCACGTTTGAATTGCGATCATTTTTACTACAGGGGATAGTCACCAGTTCTGATGACACAGTTTATGTTTACAGTTTCAGTTCCTGAAAGTGTGCGCGTCAGGCTCTTGGTTGACATCACACAAATCATTCAATTTAACCAGATATAATGGGGCCAACCATATACCTCTTACGTGAGGATACTGCCATATATTGACAGAGCCCGCATGTATAGGTTTTCTTATATTATCATTACTGGCATTATGCGCAAAATAAACATGAGCACGTTAGTCTATGGGAATATTGGCATATTTTGGTTCAGCCAGAATGGAAATGTATGGGCACAGCCAGCGTGAAAATGTTTTTATACTGGCATATACTGGTATAATGAACAGAAATGTATGGTTTGTATATTGTGTGGTAGTTGGTACTGCTAAGTCCCCTGGTGGTCGGTTTTGCTTAAAGGTTGATACCTGATCAGATGCCTGTACTTTAGGTTTAAAAATGATCAAAGCAACTAAATGTGGCTGTTCGCTTTAAATTCAATCACTTTGCCATTCTCACTGGCATATTGGGCTTTAAGATGTACCATTTGATACTTGGGTCCCATGCCAGACAACACTTGGTGTAGAACAGAGGGGGCAGTGCCTCCATGTTTGCCTCACCCAGTTTCTGAAGTGGCCCCCCACCCGAAATGTAGGTTTCGTTACACCCCTAGCGGTGCATGGGGTACAACGGTTCTCGTGGGGAGTAGCCAGGGCTAAGAGTTTGAGGTCTATGGGCCCTCCCTGTGTCCTACTAGTCAAGTCTGTTGGACATATTGTACGCACATCTGTGTGGTTCATGTCACACAAGAGGCTGGAATGCCTGTAGGATCCCCATGCCATCTCATAGGTGTGTGATGGCCCATTTCAATAGGTGTGAAATGCAGAGGGATGCGGAAGATAGAGGATGAGGGTGTAGGAAGGAGGGCGGTAGAGCAAGGGATATGGAGGAAATAGACTTGGGGTGGGGGCAGAAGTAGTAAAGTGGGGATCAAGAGTAAACAGAAGGAATGGGGAAGGCCGGTAGGACACCACCCTCCTTCTTATGGGAGTTGGCTAGTGTTTGCCAATTGTGGGAAGATAGAAAAAGGGAGACGGAGGTTAGAGGAAGGAATGCGTAGAGGGAGAAAGACAGACGGGAGAAGAGAGAGCCAGGGAAAAAGGACAGAGTGAAAAAGCCAGGTCAACTGGTCCAAGAACTTGTGCGGATTACACCTACAAGATTTATTTTTAAATTCTAAGAATAACATTTCTGTAATTGTGTGACCCGAAATGCACTGCCTCATGATGATTCTTTGGGAAATCCAGGATGCACTTTCAAGGTTCTCCCCATCACACAATGTATTTTGATTGCTTAGTTACTTTCACTCCACTTCTCAGATTGCAACTTCAGGGTGATGTCTCAATGTCTTTTGGATGCCTTAGTGTTTTTACCAAGTTACCTAGAATGCAACATATTTGTTTTTAGAAAGTTCACTATGGTTACCAGCAGAGCTTCAGGACTCTCCGTGCCTTTTTACATTACAACTACATTTCCCAGGATGCAACCTAAGGTCCATCCATCCATCCATCCATCCATCCATCCATCCATCCATCCATCCATCCATCCATCCATCTCCTTCAGATGCAATGTATGACCTTGATGTCAATTGGGAGCGCATAGCGGCGCAGCACAAGGATGGAACATAAGTGGGGAAGAGTAACAACTACAAGGGAGTACCACCCAACATATTTCAGATCAGTGACTGATTGCACTAAACATAATGTCTCTCCCTGGGTATTGTGGCCCACCCAACGAAACCCGCACCCATAGGACAACAAAGGAAAAGCAATAGGAAAAACAAACTGTGTCAAACGCTTTATTCTTGCCTCTTTGCAGAACTTACCAAAAGTATTCAATGCAAAACCAGGTAAAATGTTCACCAGAGATGCTTTCCTTGATTCAGTTCCTGGTCTACATCTGTGCCACAAACCACAAGTTCCACAATGCAACAGTCTGTGTTTTAGGGGGCGAACAGGTAGAAATCTGGCTGATCATGCAAACAGGCAGATAATGATATGCCAATTACATATGCAACTGCAGACTATACTGGGCGTTTGAGGAAAAAAAAAAAGATAGCTTGCCCCAACAAATGTTCACATTGTTAGTATCTGAGCTCTTAACCCACCCTGGTGCCCAGAGTGCATCCACTCCGTGCCCTTTAACCAGGAAATAAAAGTGTTTATTGATCAGATGGAGAACAATGCATGGCGTCTGGGAGGCAGTTTGCATTACTGTAGGTCATCCATACTTCTTCCTTCATATGCTGCTACCTGCTCAAGCTCACATGCAGACCACTGCGAGGGTGCTCCTCACTCCCGCGGATCTCTGATCACCAACTGGCGTGAAATCCTTCCTCCTCACCATAATCCCACAGCTGAGACCTGGCAACAGGCTAGCAAGGACCTGTAGCAAGGGCTGGTGTCACTATGCCTCCAGGAAGGTGCTCTTCCCACAACAACCTCTGTAGAAAACAAGCTCAGAACGAACAGCCAAGACAGTAAGCTCCAGACTGCAAGCACCTTATATCCCTTCCGTCCGTCAGGAGGACAGAGCAGTGGTTCCTTGTTTTAGTGAGCCTAGAACTTTATGCCCCACCATCCCTTGAAGGAATGTTCTAAGAAGAACATGGCTTAGGGATGCATCACTCAGGTTATGCACTGTATCCGTCTTGTTCATTCTCCTTTTTATTACCCTGCATGAATGAAGAAAATACATGTGCAAATGCCTATCAAACAATTATAGTGGTAATGTATTCCAAAGAAGCAGTTCATTCTTAAACTGCTACTCAACCATTTAATTTAGAGACTCCCCGTGAAAGATGGGGTTTACATCGGTAATCCGCATCATATTACTATCTCCCTTGCAATGTCTCAATACCAACTACATTTACCGGACTACACATTCAGAGGTCTTTTTTTACCCGACTGTCATTCAGACACTCAGAGTAGAAGGGGAGTGGTAGAGAGAAGGAGAAGGGGAGTGGTAGAGAGAACCAGGGAGAGGAATATCAGGGCCCATAAGGATCAGAGAGGGCGAACATCAGAGTGACTGAAAGGCACAAACCTTAAGTCATTCCTATGGGGAAATCATTGGGCAGGTGCCCATAGATTTTTCCCTGTTGAAGCTTAGGTAGAGAAGGCGTTAGCTTTAAGGCCGTCACCAGAAGAGAGATACTTTCTTTTTAGATAGTAGGGGTTACCTATCTCGAATATCAATCTGCGACCGGGGAACACCTGGGTTAGGGCGAGACTACCCCTTCCTAGGTTTGAGAAAGGCCTCTTGCTGAATTGAAAAAAAAACGTGAACCATCTCTAGGAGTTGGCTGTGCTAACGAGGCCATCTGTGACAACCTCTGATTTTTGAAGGAAGCCTTTATGGGAGCGGCCCCTCTTTCCCCCCCTACCCATTCTCTTTTGCCAGCCCGACACTTCGAAACCCTTCATATTGGAAGAAATTCTCTAGGACTGCACCATAGGTGTCATACAAAAACAAGATAAAAGGCCCACAAGAACATGAAACAGCATACTTCTCCCAAACACTGCAGACAGTGGGTGAAACTATTATGCTGGAAAAAGAACCGTTAGCCATTGAACCAGCCTGCCTGGAGTGGAGACATTTGCTTTTAAGACCATCCTTTCCTGCCAAAATAAGCACATACATCCTTCAAGTTCTAAAAAATGTGAATGAGGAAAACTTTTGTGCAATATGAATTCTTCCGTACACACATTCCGCTAACCACGAACAACACAGTTGACATGTTCTCATGGAAGAATACAGATCAAGCAGAACGAATGAGACCTCGTAAGAAGAATCTTGGAAACAAGACATTTGTACAAAAAGCAACTACCTTTCAGAAACAAGTTCAACAAGGCACATCAAGTTCGTCAAATGTCCTTCCTTTGCATCGTTTATGGAAACTCAGCTAACAGAGATTTCCCTACCAAAACCTTACAAAAACAAGTACTAGCCTTGTGCCATGACACACGTGTGGCTGGTCACAGAGGTACAACAGCAATCTAGCAAACTAAGGCCATATATCTTTGGTGGTCATGCCACGCTTCAGATGTGCACAATTACTTCTACAACTGTATGCAGGCTATGAATCCCACGCAGCAACATTGTACAGCCTGTTTTACCTACTGCTCTTTGGCAGACAATACCCACTTCAGATGGCTAAGCCACCATAATGGGCACTATTGGTGTCTTTACCAAGATGGCCCCTTTTACTCTGCAAAAGATCCCTTTTGCCCCAGAAATGGCTTGCCCGTTTTTAAACTGACATTTGTATATGCCATGGCTTATGTGAGCAACTTAGAGGTGTCTCACTTGCTAGTCCCTGGGGATCTGTCATCCAGGTGGCCAGGACACGGCCATCGCTATTGGATCCAGTTGCTGGGGGCGGACCAGTGCAGCAGGATCACCTGGATGGGGGGGTTCTCAGGGAGTGGAAGTGGGACACTGACAGGTGTGATGCGGTATTCCCCTTCTAACATCTCCCCATCCTACCACGTAGGATACTCAGAAACTCTATCCTCCCTTTCCTGTGACAAAAAAGACAACAGACTAACACCAGAGCCGTTTACCTGACATGTCTCAACACAAGGGTCAGGCAATTGACCAGAACACCACACCGGACGGCCCTTTCCCTTCCCCACAGGGATAAAAGGTGGAGCACGAGAGCACACTACAAGCAATGCAGACCGCGCAACAAGATAGCTATTCCAGGGTGGCAGTTCAAGAGGAGAAAGGCGGCGAGAACCAAAGGGGCAACAAGGAGATAAGCGACTGTGCCCTTTTCGAGCCAGACCCATGAAGCCTCTGTGAAAGGAATCATGAGACTGCAAACAGAGTGTGTTGCAGTAGATGTCAACGGTACACAGAGGCCTCCTACACTGATAACCAGGACAGGGAGAGACTCTTGCTACCGTGGCACAGTCCTTGACTCCAAAGACAAGAGGTTCATCCCAGCCGGTGAGTCGAAAGGAGAACCAATAAGAAACTGAACTCTGTTGAACGAAAGTTGGGAACAGCAAATTAAGCGAAAAATAAAAAAAACTAACACCTGAAGGGAAAACCAGCTGCAGAGGGGTCCGGCACCACGTGGGTGCTCACTCGAGAGACTTGTTGATTACCCTATTGTTGAAACTACGGATACCAGAAGGCCTTCGGAGAGCCGCAAGAAAAGGTGGTCATACAAGGGTCTAGCAAAAACCCCTGTACAGTTGAAAGTCTTCGACCGACAATTAATTGGAAAACAAAGGAAAATCAATCTTGCAAAGTACAAGGAACTGTGGGGTTGGCAAACGTAAAACCCGACAGAGGGATGCCTGCAGAACAGGGCGAAGCATGATGCCCCAATGAACCTTGTGTTGACTAGAGTGAACCCGATAGAGGGATGTCCACAGTGTATGGTCTAAAGGGACATCAAGACTTGTGAATAAAAGCCATAGTGAACCTGACGGAGGGAGGCTAACATTCGAGAAGGGTCTGAACCCGGAAGAGGGGGATCCAGGGGTGAAAAGACATCACCCAACGTACATATGGAAAGGAACTTGGTTTGGTTATTTTGAACACAACAGGTCCTCAAAGGCAAGAGACTTTTTTGTATAAAAGACTTAACCACCGAAGGTCCTGATACCCGAGAACGGAACTGTAGTCTTGTGCTGGGAAAGCTTGAGAGTGTGCTGTGCTCAGGAGTCCCGCCTTGTCCCGTGCTCAATACATGAGGAAGGGAGACCCCGGCTACCAAATCCAGACTTATAATTTTGTGAACACTGTTCTTTCTTATGAACCCTATCCCACACTCTTTTTGTATTTAGTTATAAGGATTGGCAATAGTTTTCTTTCAGTATAGGCCCTTTTATTTGACAAGACGCCACTAGGACTGCCTTATTATTTGATGGTCGTAGCTTGCTCCCATCTTAGATTTGGGTTTAGATTAGGTGTTTTTCCAACCTAGCTATACAGTTTAATAAACAACCCTTGAACTGTGATCATTTGTGTCCGTCTTTACTGTTGCCACCATGAGTTCCTTACACTTACCACAGGTGATCCAGGGGCAAAATACATATTGAGATTCTGGTCTAGTCTTTGTACATCTTTAGGCATAAATAACATTTTCCTCTGGATTTTATCCTCAAAGCAATGGACAAACAGAAAGAGTGAACCAAACCTTAGAATGAGATCCCCATCGTTTTAAAATATGCATCCCAAGACAACTGGGTGACTTTACAACCAACTGCAGAGTTCTACAATGATAATACCACTTCTACCACAGGAGCAAGTCAATTATACTAACAGTACACCCAACCTCCTTTTTAGAAACTTGGATTCACTCTTTCGGTTATTTACTTGTTGAAATTTAAAAAAGGCACAAAAGGTACCCTTTGAAAATCATAAAATTTCCTAAGCCTCCTTGAAGAAACACGTTGACCAGAAGAGGTGCAGAGCCCCAGTAACAACAAAGTAAACCAGGTGTGGATATTTTCTATACATCAACCTGGTAATGTGGTTCCTTCTCAAATTGTCACCCAAATTTGTTGCACCATGTGCAGTCATAGAAGTTATAAATCATGTTGCTTACAAGCTACAGCTGGCAAACTCAGAAAATAAATACATTTTGTATTTATTTCACATGTCCCTGCTGAAGAGCTACTCTATAGAGCACTTTCCTAAATGACATTGCCTGCCCCCTCCACATAATCATCATACAGGACCATGCCTTTGAATAGGAAGACACTCAGATCTGTGATGCGTGGCATCACCTATGGAAACCTTCAAGGTCTTGTTGACTGGAAGGAGACATCATAGCGATAGACCTTGTGAAATGGCCCGCCTTGTTGATTCCTATGTACTAATATGCAGTTTCCATGGTTTATACCTGGTGGATCATAGCTTAAAGTGGGCATACTGTCACAACCTATCACAGCTCATGTGGGTGCCTTATAAAGTGATGGTGCTAGAGAGCACCATGACTACACCAGTAACTCAATGACTTCCAGTTCATAAGAAAGGTCAAATTCATAGTAAGAGTCTTATTCACCTTCTACTACCCCCCCCAGAGTATCCATTCCAAGATGACGATACAACCAAAGCACCCAAACACTAACAAAACATGGCACACTTCTGCTTCCTTCTATGAAGTGCAAACTCACTGGTATATTTTAAAAAATAGGAGCCTATTTCTTTGTGCCACAATGCGTAAGGTTTTCTGTGATCCTTACTTCACTCCTTTTTGTACACCATTGCTTTCTCTACTTAGTATTCTCCCCAGAAGCTGTTTTAGTTTCCCGGTTCTGCTTCCCATTCTGCTTGCTGTTCTCTTCCTGCCTGTGGGTTTCTCCCTTACTCTTGTTGTGCCACGCACTCAACTTGTGCTGAATCCCAGCCAGGTATTCAGAGTACCTCTGCAGCAAGCGAATAACTGATCCACAACATCAACTTTACAACTTTTCAATATTTGAGCGCCCTATCGGAGAGCGCCGGCAGGCGAAGCCGGCACTCCCCCAAGGCACTCACTAAGGCTCCTGAGCCTGACCAGAGGCTGCCAGAGCCCAGGCCCCAAATCTCTGCTCAAGCGCACCACCGCGCATGCCTTGGCAAACTGAAATTACGACGTCTTCAATGTCCCCCATGCCAGATGTAACCGATTACCACGATCTGTAAGTACTACGGGAAATTGCCAACACTCAAACTATCTGCGACTTTACTTCTTTCAAACCAGATGGGACATCTCAAAACTCTCTATAATGTCCAACAGCACACCTATAATGCAATAGCCCTGAGCGACTGCTAGATTAGTGTATCATCACCCCTCTGTAGGCCTGCTGTATCCCAACTCCACACATAGCAGAAAGTACCTCTGTCCCCCTCTAGAATGTTGCCTCACGGCATTCTTGCCTAATAAATATACATTTTGCCCCCTGGAATATCATTAGCCTTAACTGTATTGCCAACGTTGTTGCCCACTGCATTCCAGCCTAACAATGTGTCCTCATATCCAATTGCCGCTTTATTGCATCTTAGCCTTAGTGTACTGCCAACGTTAGTTACTGCCTCATTGCATTTCAGCCCATTGATGCACTCTCAAATCTAGGTACTAATCCACTGCTGCACTCTAACCAAAAGTGTATTGGACTCGCACTGCGCAATCCTGTGACTAGACCATGCTCATCTGGTTCACTCTCACCATGTTCCCTTTTTGTGTCATACAGGACAATATTCCCTGTAGCGGCAATGCCTTCATAGCCTTCAAGGACGGCCTAGCTAACCTCGGATGTCCCAGACACTACCCCATCCCTTGCCCCACACCCTTCCTACGCTCCCGGCCACCCTTCTCACCGAACGGATACCATCACCATACCCCATCCAAAGACACTGGCCTCCCAGCCAACACTATCTCCAACAAAACCTTCAACCACTGCAGACCCAATATTCTAAGCAGCATCCCAGACTCTACCAAGCCCAACCACACCAAACACGATACTAAGCCCCCCCCAATCCAAAGGCGGCCCCAAAAACCTTATGCTCAGCCAACCCACACATTACAGCACGCAACAATAGACTTGACACTAGACTCCCTCCTAAAACTAGCAGGCACTTTGCCAACCACAACACCATAACACAGAAGTCACCAAAGGCCCTCAATAAGCCCGATCCACTGCCCCTTAAAGGAGCCCTACTCAATGTCAGATCCCTGGCTGCACACCCTACAGAGGTGGCCAACGCCATTTTAACCAATGATCTTGACTTCCTTGCCTTAACGGAAACGTGGTTACATGAGGCGTCAGGACCATACCCATCTATAGCCATCCCTGCCAACTACTCCATCCTCAGAGCTGATAGACCCGACGGTAGGGGAGGTGGCGTAGCATTCATCTCTAAATCACTACTTGGTTGTAGATCAGTCTCCTCCTCATCACTTAAATCTTGTGAGTTACTCACAGTCAAGCTACAAACCTTTCCCACAAGTACGATCACACTTCACCTTATTTATAGACCACCAGGCCCACCTGGAGTCTTTGAAGATATCACGTCGCTCATTGCAAAAAATTCCAAGCCACTAGCACAATCTATTTTCCTCAGCGACTTTAATCTTGGCTACAACGACCCTAACGATGCCCCAGCTACATCACTAGCAAACGCTCTTACCGAGCACAGCTTCACTCAACACAGTACCCTACCCAACTCCTAGGTATACGTCAATCTGGCTTCAGACCTCAACATGGTACAGAAACCGCCCTTGTTGACCTCAAAAGCCAGATTGATGAAATTAAAGACAAAGGCAAGGCCGCTATCTTACTCCTACTAGACCTCTCGGCAGCCTTCGATTTAGTCGATCACGAAATCCTATGCAGCCACCCATCTACCGCAGCCCATTTCTCCCTCTCCGCCACTTCCTGGATACAATCCTTCCTGGCGAACAGAACCATGAGAGTTTTTTCAACAGCAGCAGCAACGGACCCCATCACATGCGGAGTCCCACAAGGCTCCTGTGTCTCCCCAATTTGTATAACATATTTACAAAGCTGCTATTCGACAAACTGGACCGCCTGGGTGTCACCTAGACCAACTATGCAGACGACACCCAGATACTCCTCACCATCTCTGGTAACTATAACACAGACGTCACCCGAATTAATGAAATCTTCTCCATCATTCAGGCATGGATGGCCACCCACGGCCTCTGCCTAAATGATGAGAAGACGGAGCTTCTCCTTGTCGGCTCTCCTAGCAACCTGTCCAAACTCAGTCGTTACTACAACAACATTATTATCAATGGCAACACCATCCCCATTGTTAAAAGTGTGAAAACACTGGGCTTTCACCTTGATGCCAACACCAACCTCACCAAACAAATCAATATGACCGCCTCAGCCACCGCCTACACTGGCAACCTGATAAGGGCTTGTAGACATTTCCTTTTGTCCCATAGCTGCCACACACTTACCAGAGCACTCATACAGTCCAAACTGGACTATCGTAACAGTCTATACCTAGGTGCCAACCAATCAAACTCAAGAACAATGCACTGCGTGCAGCACTCAACATCCCAAGACGAGAGCACATTTCCACAACTAGGAAAGCGTGTAAATGGCTTTCCATACAGCAAAAAAATTGACCTTAAAACCATCTGCCTCACCTACAAAGCCTTAAACCACCTAGCCCCACCTTATCTCACCAACAAATTCACCATGAAATCAGGTCCCAGAATAAGCAGGTCATCCAACTCCTTATGCTTGCTAGTGCCTAGATTCACATTAAATAGAGCAGGTGGCACTAGCTTCACAGTGCTTGCTTCAATACTTCTTTAGAACTCCCTACCTCTCAACATCAAAACCATTGAGTCCTTCCCGATCTTTAGGAAACATGTTATTCGTTGGCTACTGAACAAAGAGCAGTGATTACCTCTGAATCTTCTATGAACCTGCTGACTGCTTAAATATGCTTGTGAATAATGTAAATTGTTGTACAATGTAAAATGTATACCTCATTCCTGTAACTGACTCTTTAAGCACCCTTCTACCTACGGGTCTGGAGCGCTATACAAATAAAATAAACAAACAAAGGTTTTACCCTTTGGGGTTTTCTGGGACTGGTTGACCTTCTTGAGCGCCAGCAAAGTGAGCGGACATCACAGCACTTCATACGCCAGTGCACTTCCAAGATTCTGTAGCTCAGTCTTCCCTCTAGGTTCTTCCAGATCTACACAGCTTCTACCTTTCAGCTCTGTTACTTGCCCTTCTCTTACCTCTCCAGACTCTTCCACACTGGTGGGGAGTCACATGGACCTTTCTTACTAGCGTTATTGGTTTACTGGTTTTCGTTCACTCCTTGTGCTTTAGCATTATCATACTGACAACTTTCATGCGGTCCAAGAAGGGGGGCTATGAAAACTCAGGCCGCAATCTTGGTTCTACTTTCCACTTCTCTCAATAATTCTGTGGTCATACCTGGGTGGGGCAAGCTCCACTCCCTGGATACAGCACTGGAACTCTTCTGGAACTGGAACTCTTTTCTTACCTAGGCGGGGCCTTGGAGGAAGACGCCTCATCACTCCAAGGCTATTTAAACCACACCCGATAGATGAAACGTGCTTCGCGTTATTCTGCATCTGCAGCAGAACGCTCACCGAGTCTGTTCCAGCCTTTCTTCTTTCGATCCTGAACCTGCAAGAATTATACTTACCATTCCTGTATCCAGTCAACAGCAGCACCAAAGACAAGAAACAACAGGTTAGCAAGGCAACTTACTCACCTGATCCATCGGCTGCGGCCATTTCTTCACGCTGCACCTCCGCCTGTGAAGACAAAAGCATTGTTATTACTTACCGGCACTCCGCGAATTCCGGATTTCTTCACGCTGCATCGCCGCCTGTGAAGACAAAAGCATTGTTATTACTTACGGCATTCCGCGGACTCCGGCGCTGCAACCCAACTTCTGAAAGACAAAAGAAGAGACATTAGACAGGTATTTACTTACGCCCATCGCGCTCGTCGCAATAGAACGCCTGCAAATACTCCGGCGTCTCTTCAGCACGTATTAAGCTGCAAGGGAAAAAGACAGTTAGAGGGCTTGCATTTACTTACGCATTTCCAGGTGCTCACTCCATCTTCCATCTCAAGAGTCCTGCAAGACAAAAGGGAAAAGCATTATACAGAGTCCTGTTCAATATTAACGTGCCACGCACCTAAAGACTATAAAGACTAAAAAGGTGTCTGGAAACTCACCGCTCGTGCAGTTAACGACGGTAACGATCCTCTGAGTTCAAGAGGCGTATGTTTCACCAGTGAAGGAACTGGCAACGGCACCCTGCACCAGACGCAGATGGAGAGTCCAGCATTCACCTATCTAAGGTGAGCACGTTGACCTGGGGGCTCTACGGAGAAGCTAGGAAGAGAGAGAGAGAGAGAGAGGGACATTCAACAACCCAGACCATTAACCCCCATATTCTTTCGCCTGCAGAAACCTCACCCTACGAGTTTGACACACAGTGCGAAGAGGTTCGACCCCAGAAGCCAATCGAGTCCTGCACATCACTTTGAGTCACAGACACCTTCCTGCCAAGACCAGCGCCTCCGTGGGAATCAGGTGAGCGTTACAGAACGCGAAGCCCACCGCAAAACTCCTACCCAGGCGCAATGGAAACCTCAGACACTGATCCACTAGCCCAGTTGCTCGGGGAATTAAGAGCAGAAGTACATGCAGCTCGTCAGGAAACAAACTCTCTAAGAAGAGAGCTGATAATTTCCAAGGAGCAAACAGAGGACCTCGCTAGGCAATTGCTACAAACGCAGGCAGGACAGACACCTCTGCCCGCTCCAGGAGGAAGTTATCCTTCTGCATTATCTTTAAATCCAGTGCAAATCAATCTACCCGGTAATGTGCCCTTGGCTCCGCCCGAACGCTTTTCTGGTGACCCAAAGAAATTTGCAGTGTTCATCAACCAGTGCCGCCTACACTTCTTATGTCGACCAGCTGCATTCCCAACAGACCAGACCAAGGTGGCTTTCGTGCTTTCTTATCTCAGTGGCAGCGCCGCAGATTGGTCGATCCCTTTAGTCACCCAGGATGATCCGGTTTTACATGATTTCCAGGCCTTCCAGTCCAGCATGGAGAAACTGTTTGAAAACATGCACAAGGGCAGGCCTTGGACAATGAACTTCTTTCATTACGACAGGGTAATCAAGACCTCATGACTTATATAGCCTCATTCAACAGACTTACAGTGGAAACTCAATGGCCCGAGGATAAGAGAATAACGCTTTTCTACAGAGGCCTGCGAGGAGAGCTCAAGGATGTGTTAGCTCAAGTTGTGAACCCTCCACAAGAATGCTCAGACTATATTGACTTAGTTGTCCAATTGGACCACAGATTACAGAACAGGAAGGCTGATCGTTCTAAATTTGATACCAGAGTGTTTTCTAAACCACAGACCTCTACTAAGGGAGCTGACACTGTGGAACCCATGCAAATAGGGGGCATGAAAGGTCCTTTAACCCAAAAGGAGCGGGAAAGAAGAAGACAGCTGCAATTATGCCTCTATTGCGGGAACTCAGGGCACTTTCTTCGAGACTGTCCAGTGAAACCAGCTAAGAAGGCTGTAGGAGCCGCAGATACCTGTACCACAAGTTCTGAGCAGGGAAACGACTTAGCCCGGCAAGTGTAGAGGTCCTCTTGCCGAGCGTTAAGATCTGTCCCGTGACCTCTCATTTCGTGGTGCCCATGGTCCTCATTAGTCCTGAACGTCCGGATCGTTTGCATGCAATTGAAGCTTACATCGACAGCGGAGCAATCGGTAATTATGTGGACCGTGAAATGGTATCAAGGATGAATCTACCCCTTGTCCCTAAGGCAGTAAAAGACGTCATTACTACAGTGGATGGCACGGAGATAGCCTCCGGACCAGTAACGCACGCCACCCAAGATGTGACGCTAGTGAGCCAAGATGGACACCGGGAGAAAATCGTGTTCGATGTGATCAAGGCCCCTCAGCTCCAGATCATTCTGGGAATCCCTTGGTTAGAGAAGCACAATCCTCAGATCGATTGGCGAGCAAAGACGGTTCAGTTTCCAGAATGTTTTACCACTTGTTATCCTCGGCCTGATGTTTCACTGGCGGCAATCTCTTCTGAGGTTCCCAAATTACCTCCCGAATACCAGGAATTCCAAGATGTCTTTCGGAAGGATCAAGCTAACACCCTGCCTCCTCATAGGTCTTACGACTGTCAAATAGATCGGATACCCGGAACAACAACTCCTTGCAGTAGGATTTATGCCCTCACCGAGCCAGAGAATCTTCACCTCAGACAATACCTGGACCAATACCTAGCTAACGGGTTTATCCGTCCTTCAAAATCTCCAGCTTCATCGGCTTTGTTCTTCATTCCGAAAAAGGAAGGAGACCTTAGGACTTGTATAGATTACCGCGCCCTGAATCAAATCACCGTTAAAAACAGATACCCGTTACCTTTGATCCCTGAACTCCTGGACCAAGTCAAAGACGCATGTATATATATACAAAGTTGGATCTCAGAGGAGCCTACCACTTGGTACGAATAAAAGAGGGCGATGAATGGAAGACGGCCTTCCGCACCAAGTATGGGCTATTCGAATATCAAGTGATGCCCTTTGGACTTTGTAACGCTCCTGCCGCTTTCCAGTATTTTATGAACGATGTCCTTAGAGAACTCATAGATGTGTGTGTTGTTGTCTACATTGATGACATCCTTGCCTATTCATCATCTGAAGAGGAACATCAGAGACACGTTAAAAAGTTTCTCGAGAGATTGCGTCAACATAACCTTTTTGCTAAGCTTGAAAAATGCGTTTTCAACGTAACTGAAGTTGAGTTCCTGGGATTCATATTGTCACCTAACGGAGTCCATATGGATTCAAAGAAAGTCGATGCAATCATCAAGTGGCCATCACCAACCTCTGTAAGAGTTCAAAGCATGTTAGGCTTCGCTAACTTTTACCGCAGATTCATTCCTGAATTCTCTCGGATAGTCCAGCCCATCACCGCTCTGTTAAAGAAGAACAAACATTTTGAGTGGTCTACTGAAGCTGAACAAGCTTTTCAGGACTTAAAAGCTAAATTCATTTCTGCACCTGTTCTAAAACATCCTCGCCCAGAACTCCCCTACATCATGGAAACGGATGCTTCTAGTCTTGCTATGGGGGCAGTTTTATCACAAAGAGATCCGGTCACACACCAATTACATCCTGTAGCCTTTTGGTCCCGCAAATTCTCGGCTCCCGAGATCAACTATTCAATTACAGACAAGGAACTTTTAGCTATCAGATCGGCCTTTAAAGCCTGGCGGCATTATCTTTTGGGAGCCAGACACACAGTCACCGTAATGACTGATCACCACAATTTACAATATCTGAAGACGGCCAAAGCTCAGTCTTCCAGACAGCTTCGCTGGGCTCTGTTTCTGGCTGAGTTTGACTTTATAATTACTTATCGACCAGGCAGTAAAAACGTAAAAGCAGATGCCCTCTCCCGGATGGGAGTAGAAGAACATTTGACCAATCCAGAACCAATACCCATAATCCCAGAACAAAGGATTTTGGGTTTGGTCAGCGCTCAATCCTTTGAAGACATCAAGACTACAGTCAAATCACTCCTAACTCCGGCCGATTTGCAAGACTGGCAATTAAAGGGAAAAGAATTCTCAGTGGATCAAGACCTACCATATTTCCGAGGATGATTGTACTTGCCCTGTGAGTAAATACAAAAACAAGTAATCTCCTGTTATCACGACTCTCTAATGGAGGGTCACCCTGGCATTACCAAAACCATGGAAAAGATCAAAAGACATTTCTGGTGGCCATCATGGAAGAAGGATATTAGAGACTTTGTAATCTCCTGCGGTGTGTGTGCCCAGAATAAAAGTCAGAAGGAGAAACCAGCCGGCCTATTACACCCTCTAGACATTCCTCCCTGTCCATGGCATACCCTGTTCATGGATTTCATCACGGACTTACCTCCATGCTCAGGGTATAATACCATTTTAGTAGTCGTGGATCTATTCTCCAAGATGGCTCACTTCATTCCCCTGAAGGGCCTACCTTCAGCTTCAGTATTGGCCCGAGAATTCTTAGAAAACATCATTCGGTTACACGGTTTTCCCTCGGTTTTAGTCTCCGATAGGGGAAGTCAATTCATCTCCCACTTTTGGCCAAGTTGCTGTCGTCTAGCCCAAATTGATGTAAGACTTTCAACCAGACACATCCCCAAACTGACGGACAAACCGAGAGGACAAATCAGACTCTAGAGCAATATCTACGTTGCATGCTCCAACAAACTGAAAACCCTTGGAAGGATATTCTATGGATCGCTGAATACGCTTACAACAATTTGACTCATTCTGGAACCGGGAAGACTCCCTTCTTCCTATTATACGGACACCATCCTAGAACCTCTAACTTGGATCCTCCCCAAGAATTCGAAAAACCTGCTGTGGACCACTTGCACTCGGAGATCACCCGTGCTTTTAAGGAAGCCACTGTCCATCTGCAAAGAGCTAAAGCTCAATTCAAAAAAGGAGCAGATCGACACCGTAAAGAGGCCCCTCACTACGCAGTAGGAGATCAGGTCTGGTTATCCACTAAGCACCTGCCTCTAAAAGGACCCCGCACCTTCATCCCGAGATACCTTGGACCCTATCTCATCTCTACCATAGTTAATCCGGTGGCTGTCAAATTGGAATTACCTGCGCATATGAAAATACATCCAGTATTCCATGTCTCCTTATTAAAACCAGTACAACCAGAAACCCGATTGACTGAACTCCCAGAACCTGTTTTGGTAGATGGAGGACTTGAATTCGAAGTAAAGAACATCCTAGACTCCAAAATCTCCAAATCTAAGTTATATTATCTGGTTGATTGGAAAGGATACGGCCCCCAGGAAAGGTCTTGGGAACCCTCAGAATATGTCCACGCACCTCGTCTGGTCAAGAAATTCCATCTGAATCACCCCGACAAGCCAAAACCCCCGGAGAAGACACGCTTAGGAGGGGCTTTGGGGGGGGGGGGAGATGCTTGGGTGGACTTACCTGCAGCAGACCATGCTGCTTACTTACCAGCCACTTAGAAGTCCTCTGTGAACAGGAACTACTTTCTTACCTGGGTGGGGCAAGCTCCACTCCCTGGATACAGCACTGGAACTCTTCTGGAACTCTTTTCTTATCTAGGCGGGGCCGTGGAGGAAGACGCCTCATCACTCCAAGGCTATTTAAACCACACCCGATAGATGAAACGTGCTTCGCGTTATTCTGCATCTGCAGCAGAACGCTCACCGAGTCTGTTCCAGCCTTTCTTCTTTCGATCCTGAACCTGCAAGAATTATACTTACCATTCCTGTATCCAGTCAACAGCAACACCTGCAAAGACAAGAAACAACAGGTTAGCAAGGCAACCTTTACTCGCAGTGCTTACTCACCTGATCCATCGGCTGCGGCCATTTCTTCACGCTGCACCTCCGCCTGTGAAGACAAAAGCATTGTTATTACTTACCTGCACTCCGCGAATTCTGGATTTCTTCACGCTGCATCGCCGCCTGTGAAGACAAAAGCATTGTTATTACTTACGGGCATTCCGCGGACTCCGGCGCTGCAACCCAACTTCTGAAAGACAAAAGAAGAGACATTCGACAGGTATTTACTTACGCCCATCGCGCTCTTCGCAATAGAACGCCTGCAAATAGTCCGGCGTCTCTTCAGCACGAATTAAGCTGCAAGGGAAAAAGACAGTTAGAGCGCTTGCATTTACTTACGCATTTCCAGGTGCTCACTCCATCTTCCATCTCAAGAGTCCTGCAAGACAAAAGGGAAAAGCATTATACAGAGTCCTGTTCAATATTAACGTGCCACGCACCTAAAGACTATAAAGACTAAAAAGGTGTCTGGAAACTCACCGCTCGTGCAGTTAACGATCCTCTGAGTTCAAGAGGCGCATGTTTCACCAGTGAAGGAACTGGCAACGGCACCCTGCACCAGACGCAGATGGGGAGTCCAGCATTCACCTATCTAAGGTGAGCACGTTGACCTGGGGGCTCTAGGAAGAGAGAGAGAGAGAGAGAGAGAGAGAGAGAGAGAGAGAGAGAGAGAGAGAGAGAGAGAGAGAGAGAGAGAGAGAGAGAGAGAGAGAGAGAGAGAGAGAGAGAGAGAGAGAGAGAGAGAGAGAGAGAGAGAGAGAGAGAGAGAGGACATTCAACAACCCAGACCATTAACCCCCATATTCTTTCGCCTGCAGAAACCTCACCCTACGAGTTCGACACACAGTGCGAAGAGGTTCGACCCCAGAAGCCAATCGAGTCCTGCACATCACTTTGAGTCACAGACACCTTCCTGCCAAGACCAGCGCCTCCGTGGGAATCAGGTGAGCGTTACAAAAACACACATATATATATATATATATATATATATATATATATATATATATATAATACATTACTCACCGTAATCGTATTTCTGATGCTTGTATCTGCTTAGATTCACATGCTGTGCATAGGCCGACATCTAGTGGAAGCTCCGGAGTATTACAGTTTGTTTTTCGAAACTCGAAAATGGGCAATCATGCGCCTTCTCTCAGAGGGGAGGAAGGGTGGGTCGCATGTGAATCTAAGCAGATACAAGCATCAGAAATACGATTACGGTGAGTAATGTATCCCTTCTGAGGCTTGTGGAATCTGCTTAGATCACATGCTGTGCATAGCTTAGCGAGCAGTACCTGAAGAAGGAGGTGGGATGTGAGAAGGGTCATGAGCAAATAAGTGTCTTAGAACCGCTTGTCCCACTTGTGTATCTGCCTTGGAATGGGTGTCAATGCAGTAATGCTGAGTAAAAGTGTGAATAGAGCTCCAAGTAGCTGCTTTGCAAATAGTGTCAAGGGGTACATTTGCAATGAAAGCCAGAGTGGCCCCAATGCCTCTAGTAGAGTGGGCTCTTGGCGTGAAAGGCAGAGTTCTTTCAGAGAGTGAGTAACACAGCTGGATACAGTTAATAATCCATTTCGAGATGGCACCTTTAGAGACACGATCCCCCTCTCTGCCTGTAGCTACGGAGACAAACAGTTGATATGTTTTTCTTAACGGTCTGGTTTTATTTACATAGTAGAGGACCGCCCTACGCACATCTAGGGTGTGTAGTTTCACCTCAGCCGAGCTTTGCGGGTCCTGGAAGAAAGCCGGAAGCTCGATGGACTGGTTTACATGGAATTTTGATATAAATTTAGGCGAGAACCTAGGGTGTGTGCGTAAAACCAGTTTATCTTTATGGACAGTAAAGAAGGGATCCTGCACTGACAGAGCCTGAATTTCACTGACCCTTCTTATAGAAGTAATAGCTACTAAGAAGGCAGTTTTATAAGTCAGGTGTTTGAGACTGCTTTTATGCATGGGTTTGAAAGGGGGGCCCATGAGCTTGGCTAGCACCACATTAAGGTCCCACCCTGGTGGTGGGTTTGAAATAGGAGGGTGAAGTCTCTTTACTCCTTCCATGAAGGCTTTAACTACTGGTACTTTCCACCACGAAACCTTGCTATGTGAAGTGGTGTAAGCCGACAGGGCTGCCAGGTTACTTTCAGTGAGTTAAAAACCAATCCTGCATCTAGCAGGTGGAGCATGTATGTAACAATAGTGGAAGGAGTGCAATCAACTGGGTTGATTTGTCTACTCTGGCACCAGATAACGAACCTCTTCCAAAGTAACAGTGCCTTGTGTTTGGTTTCCTAGATTCCTTTAGGATGTCCATACACTTTTGTGGCAAATTGAGATGTGCAAACTCTATGACCTCAGGAGCCATGCTGCCAGGTTCATCGAGTTGGGTTGCTGGTGTACGGTTTGACCTTGGTGCTGGGAGAGTAGGTTGGTACCAGGCTGGAAGTTTGATGGGCTCGCATACTGCCATCCTGCATAGGTGTGGGAACCACGGTTGTCTTTCCCACATGGGAGCAACTAGGACGAGCGTCATCGACTCTCTGTTCATCTTGTTCACCACTTTCCTGATGAGGAGTTGGTGGAAAAGCATACGCAAACATCCCTGACCAGTTCATCCACAGGGCGTTCCCCTGGGAGTCTGGTTGGGGGAACCTGGATGCAAATCTTGGGCATTGTCTGTTTTCGCTTGTGGCGAATAAGTCTATAGTGGGGAAACCCCACTGAGAGAAGATATCTTCTACGACCTCTCTGTGTAGAACCCATTCGTGTTCCTCTGGGAGGGAGTCTCTGCTCAGAGCATCCGCTAGGGAATTGAGCTCCCCGGAACATGTTGTGATGACAGGAAGATGTTCCGTCTGAGTGCCCATATCCAGATTTTCTGGGCAAGCTTGGACAGATTTGGCGAACGAGTCCCTCCTTGCTTGTTCAGGTAGAACATGGCTGTTGTGCTGTCTGTCCGGATTTGCACTGACAGGTTTAGTAGGTGGGGCTAGAACGCCTGAAGCGCTCTGAATACTGCCAGAGGCTCTAGCAGGTTGATGTGGTTCTTGGCCACTGAGTGAGACCAGAGACCCTGAGCTGTGTGGTGGAGATGGTGAGCTCCCCACCCCGTCAGACATGCATCGGTAGTGACTACTGCCTGTACTTCGGGATCGTAAAAGGGTTTCCCCTGTGCGAGATTCTCTCTTGTCCACCAGTGAAGGCTTTGTACCAGTGTTGGCGAAACGACCACTAGATCGTCCCACTGACCACTTGCCTGAGACCACTGTTTCGCCAACCATTCCTGCATGGGACGCAGGCGCAGGCGCGTGTGGGGGACCAAGTAAATACATGACGCCATCATGCCCAGTAAACGCATTGCTTTGCGTGCCGTTATGTGTTGACCGGACTGATAATGCGGAATTTGCAGTAGTATATTCGGAATTCTTTCTTCTGAAGGAAAGGTCAAACCCTCTTGAGTATCTAGGATTGCTCCTAGGAACTGTTTGGACGTGCTTGGCACCAGGCTTGACTTTTTCTCGTTGATTGAGAAGCCTAACTCGTGGAGGAGGTCGATAGTCCTTTGAATGTTAGTCCTGCAAATTCCTGGGGTTTCCCCCGTTATGAGCCAGTCATCCAGATAAGGGTACACTGGGATTGCCTCCCTGCGTAGGTGTGCAGTCGCCACCGCCAGTACCTTGGTGAATACCCTTGGTGCTGAAGCTATCCCGAAGAGCAGCACCTTGAATTGGTAGTGTTGACTGTCCACCTTGAAGCGCAAGTACTTTCTGTGCGCTGGGAACATGGAAATATGAAAATAAGCATCTTTCATATTAAAGGTTGCCATGTAATCCCCCTTTTTTAGGAGGGGGATTACTGTCATGATGCCTACCTCCAAGGAGACAGGTCCGACCCAGCAACCCCAGAGGCAGGCATCATTTCCCCCACGGAAGTGCCAGCGGGCCCAAGCTGGAGCCCTTTGGACACAGTCCTGGCGCCTTAGGCGCCAGGCTCATGTTGGACCCCTGTCCTGGCGCCTTAGGCGCCAGGCTCATAAAGCTAGACATGTGTTCAAGTGTTTTAAGGTGCACTTACCTGATGCAGACCATGCTGCTACATCCAAGCCCTCTTGAGGCCTGAATGGAACTACTTTACCTGTGGAACTACTTTCCCCTGGGTGTGTTCGGGGAAGGGTACATACCTGATCGGTGGAAGGATACATTCCTGGAACTTCTTCCAAAGCTATTTAAACCACGCCCGATCAGCAACTCACGCTTCGCGTTGTTCTGCTCCTCGCAGCTGGACGCTCACCGTGTCAGCTCCTGCTTCTGGACTTCAGCCACGCCTGTCAGCATCCTGGGTCACCTGCTAAGAGAGAATTGGAGAGAAAGAAGACCTTACCTGCTAAAGCTGCATCACGGAGACTTCACACCGACGATCCTGAAAGGGAAGACATCATTTTAAAAGCATTTCGCTTCGATCGCTGCAGCGCTGCATTTCACTCACCTTTCCTGGGCACCTCCATCTTCAGCAGCGATCATCCGGATCCGCAGCCACTACCCGGAGCCTAGAGAGAAAAAGACAAAAACACAAGGTGAGAGAAGGAAGGGAATAGGAAAAGCTCAGTTTCCTTCTAAGACTTACCTGTTGGGTCATTCCCATTTCATTTCGGGTCCTGCCGCTTCCTGGCAATCCGGACCCCGGTCCCTATGGGGAAAAAAGACAAAGACATTGAATGAGCGAATGCAAAGACATTACCCGAACGCTCATCCAGAACTTACCTGTCATTTACTGGAACTGCCCGTTTCACTTCGGGTCGGCGCCATATCTCCGGCATTCCGAACCCCGGCCCCTAAGGGGAAAAAGACAAGCATTAGCGCTTGCTGCAATAAGACAATGAACATTATTATTAAGCTTGAACTTTTGAACTTGCCACAGAACTCTTACAGCGCCTTACCTGAATAGTCAAGCTTATTTGAACTCCCATCAAACCTCAATCCAGTAAAGTAACTGGGTTTCAACGCGCCCCTGCATCAGAAGCAGGATGGAGAACTCATCCTTCCAGACCCTAAGGTGAGACTTCACGGGGAATCGAGGAAGGGTATCGTGGAGGGTTGGAAGGGAGTGGGAGGCTTGAGCATTATTCCGTCAGTAGGTAATACTCCCTTTTCACGCACAGGGGAATATTCCTGCGAGCCAGTGAGTCCATCTTCAGAGTCCTGCGCTTCACCATAGAAGAAGCATCAGCACTCGAAGCCAGACCTGCGCCTCCGTGGGAATCAGGTGAGCGTGACAATTACCTCTTGTAGCGTGGTCATACGAAACTTTTGGGGCTTGACATACTTGTTGGCAGGCCGCAAGTCCAATACTGGGCGCATTGTCAAATCTTTCTTTGGCACAAGGAAGCAAGTTGAATAAATATCCTTGTTTACCTGGTGTCCCGGGACGTATTCGATCGCGTCCTTTTCTAGCAGAATGGCGATCTCCTCGAGGAGAATCTTCTGATGTTCTAAAGAGTGTACTCTTTGTCGTGGAGGATGGTTCCGGGGACGCTGCAGTAGTTCTATACAATATCCTGTGGATACTGTTGACAGCACCCATCTGTCTGATGTGATCCCTTCCCAAGCCTGGGTGAAGTTGGAAATGCGTCCCCCTACTGGGGTTGCGTGAGAAGGGACCCTGAACTGAGCGTCACTGCTTTGGTGGAGGCGTGCCGCCTCTGCCTTTACCACGACCTCTCCTATTACCCCCTGCCGTAACCCTGGGTAGACTGTTGGTTGTTGTTCCACTGTGTACCCTGCCCCTGGGAATAGTTAGATCCTCTCTGGGAATTTTGGCCACGTGGGCGACGAAAATAACTATTCCCTCTCTGGTTAGGGGGTTTATTGGTCAACTGGCCAAGGGACTTGAGTGTCTCGTATTCGTCCTTGGCATTCTTCAGTGCGTCTTCGACCGCCTTACCAAACAACAGATCGGTTTCCACCGGTTTGTCCAACAATGATGCCTGGGTTTCTGCCTTAAAACCAGACTGCCGTAACCACGCATGTCTTTTGATAACAGTGCCTTCTGCTACCAATCTGCCTGCGTTGTCCGTGGCGTCGAAGGTTGCTTTCAAAATGCAACCAGACACGGCTCTACCCTCTGCGGAAATCCGAGCTAACTGGCCCTTTAAAGGTTCAGGAGCAGAGGCTATGAGTGCTGCGACTTCTTCCCACTGATGGCAGTTGTAGCTGGCCAACAGGGGAGTGGAGTTTGCAATCCTTGCTTGATAGGCGGACGTTGAGGCTACTTTCCTGCCGAAACCGTATAGTTTTTTGCTCTCCTTGTCGGGAAGAGCTTCGGACGATGACAAGGGTGTTCCAGCCCTCTTACGAGTGTTAGTGACAACTAGGGAGTCTGGCTTCAGATGTCCTCTTATATAGAGAGGGTCAGACTGGGCCGGGTCTATTCTTCGCTGAATGGACTTAAGGATAGGGATGGTCTGGGCAACAGGCCTCCTTTCTCCCACTAACTCTTCTGCAAAGTCCCTCTCCTCCTGGACACCGTGGGTGTCAATGTGGAAATGTTCTGCTGCGCGTGCGAGAACCTCGTTTAGGAGGGGTTGGTTATCGACCGGGGAGTCGGTAACCGGGGCTTCGTTCTCTACCAGGGAATCTACTCTGTATGTTTCCGGGTCTTCCTCTTCCTCTTCTTGGTCCTCATCATCCCCATAGTAGCCAGTCCCATTTGCTCTTCCACCATGCCAAATTCTTGGTCCTCACCAAAGGAAGCCTCTCCTTGATACAGCGAGTATGGTCTTGAGTATGGTTGTACCTCGAAGGGGTCTGATCTTATCAGTGTTTCAAACCGGGGCTTTTTACTCGGGGGGGATAGGATCATTAGAGCCTGAGGGTGTCGCCCCTTGTGGATCATACGAGAGGAAATGTTCTGGATTTTTATTGTAGAAATCAGCCAAAGGAGACATCCTTGACATGACCCTATCTATGTCTTCACTCGACCATTTCCTGGAACTGGGAATGACTCTCTCAGCAAGTCTATGGTATTTATCTCGAGTAGATTTGCTGGTTTTAGACATATCAGCAGACCTGGTTTTGTCTGTCTGTTTAGGGGGAGTGGTGCGTTTCACAGGTGTGGAAGAGTGCAAAGGCTGCTTCTTCTGCTGTTTTCCCTGTCCTTTAATGGCTCCGGCGGTTTTCGACGCCTGGCGTCGAGGATCGGGGGTGGGGTCCCTGTCCTTCGAGCGTGGGGCCTCGCTGATTTTGACTGCGGGCTCCGACTCCTGGAGCGCGACCTGGGGGTGGAAGTCGTCTTCGTCTTCCGACAATCGAACTTCTGTTACCCTAGGGAGCGAGGCACTCTTGGCAAGAGTGGATGATTGCCTGGAGTCATGCGGCGATCTTGATCGAGAGCGCCCAGAGGACACCGAATCGGACCGTTCTGTTTGTGCCTCTTTCCGAGAACTCGACGTCGTCGAGCCTCGGTTGGACTTCGTGTGTTTAGTGTGTGTAAGTCGCAAGTCCCAATTGAGTGCCTTTTAAAGGGTAGGAGTCTTTAAAGTAGTGTGGGAGGTCAGAATCAGGAGATGGACAAGGAGGCATGATTCGCAACTTTCTTTATAACCGAATTAACCTAACCTCTCCCTGACACAGACTAAGCCCTGCTCGAAAAAAACAGAAAGAAAAGGGTGCTCGTCAGGATGTCAGAATAAAATAATAAAAAGTTGTCTGTCCAGAAATCCTAATGTAACCTAGTTTCTCCCCTTCTTCTAAAGCAGAAAACACAAAACAACCAAGACACATTTGGGAATTCCTTAAGGGATTGCTGATGGCTTCTGATTTCCCCCAAACCCCCCCCCCCCACCCCCCCCCAACTCCACCTCTTGTACTCATTGTCACATGCCTTGCTTTGCCTATGTTCACTGATTCAGCCCATATAGTTCTTGGAAAGCCTTCCTGGGTTCCAGCCAGGACTCTCCCTTTTGCTTTCCAACCTCATAGGTCTCACAGTTTCTCGCTCTTCATGGATAGTGTCCTTTTCTGTTTTCCTCACCAGGGTTTCCCTTTCAGTCCCTTGTTCCCCGCTCTGGGATTCAGAACATCAGAGCGGGGGAACCAGAAGGAGCATTCTTTCTCTCCCCCACTACAAGACTTATCTCTGCTCTCCCAACACTGGGGTTGGTGTCTTCTGTTCACGCCACGTTGGGCCTTTTCGCGTTTGCCCCCACTCTGATGTTTCTCTGCTCGCCCCACTCTGGGGTTGGTCTCTTCCTCTCACCTTTCTGGTGCTTGTTGAGATGGATTTCCAAAATCTGGGGGATGGGCGGGGGATGGGGGGGGGGGATTTTGGGAGGCCACTCCATTATGGCGAATGGGGATGACACAGAGGTTAGCCAAACACAATCAAGGTGAGGTAGCAGAGCGGCAAGGCTTAGTCTCAGGAAGGGTTCAAAAGTGGTTCAAAAGTGGTCTAGGGTTCCAATGAGTCCACACAGACCAATTCCAGTTACGCAAGTATATATATAAAATTATTAGTCCTTTAGATTACACACTAAGCAGATAAAAAAATATTGTCACTCACAACCCTTATAAAACAGATATATACAATCACCCTTACAAGAGATGGAACAGCATTTGATTCAATGACCAGTGAAACACAGGTAAGTATTCATATGCCTAGAAATATACAGCACTCTTCCGAATAGTCACAGAACAGCTCCCCTAAATCTTATAAAGTCCAACCCTAGGATGGTTTGGGGCCTCGTGTCCAAAAGTCACCAGTTTCAAAGTATTTGCTCTTGAGTTGGTTTATACAGAGATGTTCAGTGCCAGTGTTTATGATTTAATTAAGAGTTATAAAACGTTAGATACATTTCCCAACACAGTATGTTAGGCCAAGGAGGGATCCTTAACCCAGGTTCCACTACCAAAGTGGAAGTCAAGAGTGAGTTAGGGTCAGGACTTTACGCCCTTGTTACCCTATGGAAGACAGGGGTGGAGGGGAAGAGTAACAGGTATGTAGACTTGTCCTCCTCGCTTAGAGTTCTCTGGATACCACTTGTGGAGGTTCCAGGCTTGTTCTCCTGTCTTGGTTCCTCTTGCGAGGGCCATCTAAACAGAAGAACATGTTACTTCCCAAGCTGGTAACGTTCTTTCGATGGGATGTTCCTCCGACGTATTCTAGATCTATGACAGTTGTGTCCCACAGCTGTGCACTTCGGAAACCTTTCAGCAGAGGGCGTCTTGCGTCAATCCCATGTCCCTCGAGGGCCTCAGTCGAGAGTCGACGTCACCGGATGTTATATATAGGACGCTCAGCGCCCGTTGCCTCAGTTTAGTTTTTTCCTTCAGAACGTGTGACACCAGTCTCCAGTATAACAGCCTACAGCCTTGCGGAACGGAAGCTGTAATCACAGAGAAAATTCTCCAGAAGGGCAGGCTGGGAGGGCGATGTGGAATACGTCGATGGCACATATCCTCCGACGTATTCCACATCTATGACAGACTCTCAAAGCAGTACCACACTATGGAGGAGGGAAAGAATTTAGAATGTGAAATTCAGAGTACCCAATCAAATGGCTGAATAGAGGGCTGCCTTACCAAAGGCCAAATCCTGCCCATGGATGGAGTGCAGGGAATAATGTTTAACAAAAGTATGGACAGAGGCCCATGTGCCTGCTTCACAAATACTGCAAATAGGAACACCCCTTTGTACAGCAGTGGAGGCAGCCACACTCCTAGTAGAGTGAGCGCATAAGCCTACCAGAGGGTCCTTCCCCCACCAAACGGTAGCATTCAGTGATAGTCAAAACAATCCATCTGGACAAGGTCTGTCTGGAAACAGCCTGACCCAAGCGGTGCCCAGCATAACCTACAAAGAGCGGATCGTCCACTCGTACCCGGCACATCCGTGAAAGATAAAAGCTCAAAGCTCTCCTAGAATCCAACCTATGGAGCCTCTCCTCTTCCTTACCAGGATGTGGAGGAGGATAAAAAGCCGGAAGAACCACCTTCCGGCTCAAATGAAATTCAGACACAACCTTCGGAAGAAAAGAAGGTCACACCCGCAGGACAACCCTGTCCTTATGAAAAACAGTGAAGGGTGGCTTGGCAGAAAGTGTCTGCAATTCACTTACTCTGCGTGCGGAAGTAACCGCAACTAAAAACAGTCTTAAAAGACAACAGTCTCAGCGGACAAGAGTGTAAGGGCTCAAATGGAGCTCCCATCAGGAACTTTAAAACCAAATTCAAATCCCAACCCGGCACCTGGAAGGGACAGTGGAAACGCATTAGACAGTCCTTTCAGAAACTGTGAAATCAAAGGAATCTTAAAGTAAGAAAACTCTTAAGATGAATGCTTAAATATAGACAGCGCCGCCAGGTAACCCTTAATGGTACCCACTTGAAGGCCCTTGTGGGCTAAAGAAAGCAGAAAAGACAACACCATAGGAATGGAACATTGGACAGGATCCACATTCTGATCCCTCCACCAGTCACAGAACTTCCGCCAACGGCAACAGTACAGTGATTTCATTGCGGGCTGCCTGGCCTAAAGCAACACCTCCATCATGTCATCAGGGAGGTCCCAATCCTTGTATCTCAACCTTTCAGATACCAAGCATGAAGGTTGAGCGACCTGACCTCTGGATGGAGAACCTGACCCCCCTCCCGTGCAAGCAGATAGTCTCGGTAGGGAAGATGACGTGGAGGGCAGATGGACATGTCGAGAAGGTCTGGGCATTACACTCTCCTGGCCCAATCCGGAGCAATGAGAATCATTCGGGAACCGAACCTGAGTAACCTCCGCAACACTTGAGGAATGACGTGGACTGGAGGAAACGCGTACAGCAGTGGGAAGGACCACTCCACTACGAACGCGTCCCCTAAGGCTCCTCTTGGAGGAAATTCCCAGGAGCAAAATCTCTCGCACTTCCGGTTGACACTGGTGGCGAAGAGACCCACTTGTGGGGTTCCCCAAAGGGCGAAGATCTCCAAAAGGACTTCCTGAGCCAGCTCCCGCGCTCTGTCAGCTCAGAGCGTCCACCACTGCATTTTCGTTTCCAGCCAGTTGAACTGCCAAGATCGATATTTCCTGCTATATGGCCAAGAACCAGAGCTGCATCGCCTCCCTGCACAACGGGAGTGACCCTGCCCCCTACTTTTTGTTGAGGTAATGCATGTCCACTGTGTTGTCTGTCATAACCAGGACAGTCTTCCCACGCACAAACAGCAGAAAAGCCTTCAGGGCCAGCCTGATGGCTCTCAGCTCTAACAGATTGATGTGGCGTCTGGACTGCGACAGAGACCAACAGCCGCTGGCCATCAACTCGTTGGCATGAGCGCCCCATCCTGTGAGTGATGCATCTGTCACGAGCGTCGCCTCTGGCCACGGTTGCCAAAACGGCGCACCCTTCATCAGATTGCCTTCGTCGACCCACCATAGAAGATCCTGGGCGACCGAGATCGGAATCTGAACAGGATCCGACATCTTGCCGGAGAACTGCGACCACTGCATCTTGAGAGCCCACTGCAGAGATCTCATCCGCAGTCTGGCCTCTGGCACCAGAAAAATGCAGAATGCCATGAGGCCGAGCAACCTTAAGAATTCGAAAGCCGGGAGACTCTGGGCATGTTGAAACTTGTCCACCATCTGCAGAATGTGATGAGCCCTCACCCGGGGAGGCGAACACTGCGCTAGGGACGTGGCGAGCACTGCTCAGATGTATTGGAGCCGCTGGGAAGGTGTCAAATGCGACTTCTTTAAATTTAGGGAGATGCCCAGCTTGTGAAGGGAATGGCAGGTGACGGAGAGATGATCCAGGGCTTGCTCCGGAGAGCGCGCCCTGATCAACCAATCGTCCAGGTAGGATAGATGTGAATCCCCCCTCTCCTGAGGTACGCTGCCACCACCATCACCATCAGCTTGGTGAAGACCCTCGGGCGGAGGTCAATCCGAACGGCAGGACCCGAAACTGAAAGTCGCCAGCCACGAACCTCAGGTACTTCCTGTGCTTGGGATGAATCGGTACATGAAAGTAAGCATCCTTGAGGTCCAGAGACACCAACCAATCCTGAAGTTGAAGGGCTTGGAGGACTTGAGAAAGAGTGACCATCTTGAGCTTGTCCTTCCTGAGAAGCTTGTTCAACCATTGCAAATCCAGGATGGGTCTCAATCCCCAGTCTTTCTTTGGGATCAACAAATAAGGGGAATACCATCCCTTGTTCCTCTCCGCTAGAGGCACCAGTTCTATGGCGCATTTCTCCAGCAGGGATAGGATTTCTGCGCAAGGAGTGGATCCGGAGGCTTCAAAGAGAGCTTCCCCGGTGGATTGTTGTGAGGCCGCTGAAGGGAAGGCAGTAGCCGTGGGCTATGATATCCAGAACCCACACATCTGAAGTAATGGCACGCCATTCTCCAAGATGCTGCGCAAGTCTGATCCCAACCGGCGAACCATGGGACATGGCCTCATGACTGAGCTGGCGCGGCAGTGCCTGAGGGCAAAGAGGCAACTGCCTGAGCGGCTTTGGCACCCCGAGTACCCTGTTTTCCACCACGGGTACTCTTATGGTGGCCCCTTTGACTGGCAGCGCCTCTTGAATCTACCGAAAGAGGAGTAGAGACGAAAGGAACGTCCCCTCCATTGCTGTCCCCTAGGCCAAAAAGGCAGAGGTTGACGTACTGCAGCGCTCAAAGACTTTGCTGCAGCTTTGGAGGTCTGCAACCTCAAGGCTCTCATCAGCCTTGCTGCCAAATAAATGAACACCGTCAAAGGGAATGTGCAGAAGACAGGATTGCACATCCGGAGCAAACCCCGACTTCCGCAACCACGCAAACCTGCGTAGTACGGTGATCGCAGCCATGGAGCGGCTGACAGAGTCTGCCGTGTCCAACCCCGACTGAAGGGATTCACATAGCATCCTTGCCATCACGCACGATGGCTAGGAAGCCATCCCTTTCCTCCCCCTCGGGAATATGTTCAGCCACGTAGGAAATACAGGTCCACAGATGTCAGTCTAGAAAAATGGATACCTCTACTTTATGACCGCAAACGGATTTTGGTGGCCGTGGGCCAATCGTCTCATGCACGATATGACAGAATATAGGTTTTCGAGTTTGCCAATGAACGGCCATTTTGATGTAACAACAATCGCCATTTTGTTTTCTAACCATTGCTCATTGCTTTCTGTTCCTATTGCTTCGCAGTATATTTTCCGTTACACTGCTCGACTGTAAAACATTGTTGTCTGTTTGTGAAAAGGACAAGGCCGCAGGGCCGAGAGGATAACAAGAGTTCGTTGAAACACAAACGTAGGCAGCGCCAGGAAGAATGCCCGGCTCCCTCCCGAATGTAGCCTTGAAGCAGAGCTGCAGGGCATTTACTCATTTCACAGCTGCCAGCCAGTCTCGTTATATGGTAGAATATGTTACAATAATACCGCTAAAGGCTTGAATTATGCTTTTCTTACGGCCCCCCCTTTTGCTGAGCCCGCTAGAGCGTGTCGGCTCCCAGGACGCGAATAGCACCTAATGGATAGCAAGGTCTGGAATGCAACTCTCCCCCCCCCCGTATGTAGCTCGCTTCCAAGAACAGAAGCGCTGTGTTCTATTTAACAACTGAAAGATGCCTTCGCACTCACAAATTGCAAATTGCTACTAGAATAGATGTTTAAAGGTGTCATAGTAGTTGGAGTTGTCCATCATCACACCAAGTTCAAAGAAACCCAATAAAGGGGGGTGTTAAACAGGTCATAGCTGATTGTTTCATATGCATTTTGTATATATGTAACTGATGTACGTAATTCGCCCCTTTCACAGAGTGTGTGTAAATCTTGCCAGGGCACATGTGGAGTTGACAGCCTTCAGTGCCATGCTCCCTTGCCATGCCATGCTCCCTGACGAAATGACCTTCGAGCCCATCCGTCGAAGCACTTGTCATCCCTATACGGAGGGATGGTAGGGTACGCCTGCTGCCTTGAGGTGGCTGTATCCACCTGAACCACCAAACTCTCAGGAGTGGGGTGAGTAGACAAATAGCTGGGGTCGCTAACACATGGGTGGTACTTTTTTTGCCAAATTCTTATTGACCGCCGGAAGCGATTCCGGAGCCTGCCAAGCCGATGACACCCTTTTTTGCAATGTAAAATGGAAGGGCAATACCGGGTCAGAGGGGGGACCTTGGTCCAAGATGTCAGTAAGGTCATCCTGAATAAAATCCTCAGGAGGACTGGACCACCCCAGGTATTCGCAAACCCTGGACATGAGCCGCCTGTAGGAAGAGTCTGCATGAGCCCCAACGTCCGGAGAAGTATCCAGGCCACTGGCATCATGTAGGGACTGCCTCAATTCCTCCAATGGACTGTCACCAAACAATCCTGGAGCCTCATCCTGAGAAACACGATCTCCAATGTCTGATCTTTCCTCCTCTTCAAAAATGTCAGGAAACGGCTTGGAAAACCTAGCCACAGTGACAGTAGAGGGCCTGGCGCCCAATACCGGCCTCCCAGACGTAGAGGAAGCCCCAGGAAACTCCTGTGACACAGTACGCCCAAAAAACGGCAAAGGCGCCGAGAGCCTCAAAGGCGAGGCCATCGAAAACATTGACGCCGAGGGCATCGACATTGAGAGCGCCAAAGGCTTCGACATCAGATTCCGCCCTGATGGAATCTGAATCGACGCCGAGACCTTCAGCGTCGACGCCGCTACAGGCGTGGCCGATGGGACGGAACAGCATTGTCAGAGTCCGACTGAACCGGCGCCGAACAAGTCTACACCGGTGCCTGTACCTCCACAGACTGCACCGGTCTCACTGGGGACGAGGACCGAAACCTGGACGCACGGCTCTTGCAACTGCTATTGTCTGCACGGGACCTCGAGAGCTACCGGTGCGAGTCGCGACGCAAGCCCGAGCATGAAGGCGTGCAAGCCGCGGATCGAGAGTGTTCTCTGCCGGCTTTGTGAAAAGGCGTGACAGGGATCGTGCCTTGTGACTGAAAAATTGCCATCATTTGTTCTTTAAACGCCACCCACTCCTCCGGTGTCGAGGACTTTGTGGGACTGCCAACCGTATGCACGGCACCATCCTCCGAAGAGGACAGGGAAGGCGACCGGTGTCAGCGGTTCCGAGAGTGCCGCGAAGACGAGGAATGGCGGGAACCACTCCGGGACTGAGAACCTCGAGCTTCCTCCCGACGCGGAGAGACGCCCCTCGAGTCATCAGTGGAAACCCTAGACTTCGATCCGGTCTTACATGACTTCTTCGAAGGCTTACCTGCACGGAGCTTCCCCTTCCTTTCACGCAAGGCCTTGGCTGTAAGAGACTGGAATTTGGAGCAGTCGTCGGTGTCGAGTGACTCACCCAGGCACCATAAGTAAATACAGTGCGGGTCGGTCAACGACATCTTGGACTTGCAGTCCCGGCAAGTCTTAAACCCGGACCTTGGAGTCGGAGGGGTCGAAGAAATAGACATCATAAGAGATTCGAAGAATCCACGAGGCGCGCCTAGTTTCACGAAGTTAACACGTTCGCTGTCGGAAAAAACTGAACTGAGTCAACGGGCGCCTTTCGTCCTGTATATAACATCCGGTGACGTCGACCCTCGAGGGACATTGGATCGACGCAAGACGAGCTCTGCTGAAAAGTTTCCGAAGTGCAGAGCTGTGGGGCACAACTGTCAGATGTGGAATACGTCTGAGGACACAATCCCTTCGAATGATACTTTATTTCACGGGATATAGTTTTGGTTGGTCGCAGTACTTCAGAATCGGGTCCAGACAGCTTCCATTAGAACACCAAATGAAGACAGGTGAAAACCTCTGTGGGGCAGCCACCATGGGACTCAAAGACGTCAAGATCCAATGAAGGTCACCACGGTCAGGCGGCAACTGGGGATATTACAGCAGCACGCCCAGGAGCAGGCCCAGCACATTTCCTTGGTGCGAGATGGCTGAAAATTCCCTTGCAGGCCTTTTGTGGCACAAGATGAAGATTTGCAAAGTTCTGCTCGGAATGCCCATAGCTGCAGCAAGGTAGCCCAGGAGAAAGCTAGTCACTCCACTGGTTGGTTCAGGGACACTTCTGAAGGCTCTGCAGGCACACATACTTGAGCAGGAGCCGAGACCGGTTGTTCCCATTGGTCCAGGGGGTCGAAGCACCAACAAAGGCCTTCTTGAGATCAGGACAGAGGAGCCGGGACAAAGCTGGAGTCAATGTTGGTCAGCTGCAGGGGACGTCCTCATGTCGCCAGTGAATGCTCTTCTTCATACAATTCTTGGCTCCAATGGTGATCTGATGAACAGTTGCAGGATATATCTCTCTCTCCTCGCTTTCCCTGGGAAAGGGATTCCTATATAAGGAAGTTCCTGACCTGAAAAGGCAGGAATAAGGCCAAATAACAGAAACCCTTGTGGCCATCTTGGGGTGCTAGAAACCTTTACTGGCCATTTGGGGAGAATTCAAAAGTGCCCAGTTAAAATGATCAAAAACAGTAAAAATATCAAAGCTGTCACCAGCCGGTCTTAGGCACATTGTCAAAGTAACCAAAAAGCAATTACATAAAAAGACTAGCAGTGGTTTGCACAGTAATTCCTAGGGCTGACGCATGTAAGCTTGAAGTGTCATACCCGTACGTGTACGGCTGAAGCATGTAAGCTTCGTACCATTGAGGTGGCATACATTCATCAACTTCTGTGGGAAATGAAGTTCCTGTTATTATGATGAGAAATTTGGCACAATGTGATAGACGTCGTCATTGCGGACACTACTGAAGAGCTGTGCAGCGTTTCCTGTCACCCGCTTTACTACAAAAGCACTGTTTTGAGTCACCTGCACGACTACAAAAGTGAGTGCCGCTAATGTCAGCTAGAATGCTGGTAGTGTGGAAACTTTAGGAACAATGAACTGAGGTATTCATGAACTGCTGAACCTTAGGAACAATGAACGTAGAACTACGGCGCAAAGAGCTGGCACGGGTAAGCATTGCAGACATGTTTTTAAATAAAGAAAATCTGAAAAAAGGTATTTGTCTACCTACCGACATACCAAATATCAGGTTTGTAGCATGTTGGGAAGTATGCTGAACATTTAGAATAGACACACACACATCCAAGCATTGCAGACCGCTTACAAAAAAACTAAAATAAATTGAAAACTGTACATTTAATACTTTTTACATAGTCTACACCATGGAACCTACCGACATGCCAAAGTATGCTGAACATTGCAAACCGAAGCACCCAAATCCAACCATTGCAGACAGCTTAAAAAAACGCACTAAAAACCCACAAAAAATTTTACATTGTCTACACCATGGAACCTACGCGCATGCCAAATTTTAGGTTTGTACCATGTTGTCAAGTATGCTGAACATTTCGAACAGACACACACATATCCACAAATGTCCAATATATTCAGTGAAAAAAACATTAAAAGGGACATTATGGTTACAAGTAAAACCAAAAATCACAAGAAATGTGCCAGTTATGGTAAGCTAAGCAACCATAACTCACGCCACAAACGTACACTGGTAAGACGAACACCCAGGACAAAGATGACATCAAAAATGTTTTTTATGACATCACTGATGACATCACATATCTAGGGCTCTTGTTTTTGTGCAGACATATCCTAGGCCAGGTGTTTTTGTTTACTGACAGTCAAAATATGAAAATTCAAAAGGTGCTATATATCTAGATGTTAACCTTGTCTTATGTTCTCAAGTTTTCCTTAGGGTTTATTCTCACCTCAGGGTGCCCATACACAGGGCAATAAGCAGGCCTCAAACACACAATTCATTTGTATGTATGAAGATGAACTTTAATGTAATTGGCACTTTCTTGTGCTCTTGTTTCTTTCTTCCTTACTTACGTTTCCCTGTGTGTGCCTCTAATTTGTAAGCATTGTGGGTCTTCATATGCATTTATTCCATGTTTAACAATTTTCAAAACTAGTGGTATTCATTATCTTACTATTCAACATTACCAGATTAAAAATATTGTACTTCTATGGTGAATGCTGCAGCAATTTCCTATTATGTATGATTAGATTTGTGTGTTAACAACACTCCAATATAATGTGTTATTTACATGAGTACATTCTTTAATACAATAAGTAGTTCAGAATAGGTCTCACAATCAGCCCTGACATCGTTACCAACATTATAAACAGAACCTCTTATAGGGTCTTTTTATCAAAATATATTTCATAAGTGATGTCATCAATGACATTTGTGATGTCATCTTTGAAGTCCTGGGTGTTAGTCTTAGCAGTGAACGGTGGTGGCATGAGTTATGGGTGCTTAGCTTACCACAAATGATGAATTTCTGGGGGATTTCGGTTTTACTTCTAACCATAACGTCCCTTTAACAATGTTTTTTCACTGAATTTGAGGATTATTTATTAGTGCAACTTAACCAGTGCGTACCTTTACCAAAAACTGTTCAGGGGATTTCATAGCTTTTTACTAGTGCACTTGTAATTTGCTACAAGTTCCTTATATTATACTCGCCCCCAATATAGCAGCTGTAGAGTACACATATAATGCAGTTGTCCGCAGACTAAGGTAGATATTCACAAAACCCAGAAGCACAGGGGAGAACAGTAAATGTTCTACCCATCGACCAACAAACACATATACATAATACAACATTACTTATATTTACTGCATACAAAAATAGGTTTTTGTACACATGATTATTTCAAAATGTTTATATTTGTTCTTATTTATAACACAATGTAATGGGATGTAGCAAACATAAACATAACTATACACCTCATTATCAGTTGAGTACAACTGTTCATAGAGATCCGCATACACAAAGCACCTATTAAACAATTTTGCACCAAACATAAGTACACTATTTCTTTACCATTTATTATGCACACATTTCTTATAAGCAAATGTTACTATTTTTTGATTTTACCAGACATGGCAAGCACACTTGAGCGGTTGGAAGAAAACTTTCCAACAGAAAAAATGAGTAAGAACATCTCTAATGGTAAACTATATATAGTTTAATATACAGAAATAATGTCATTACTACAGACCTGAGTGAAATATATATTTTTTATAGTACATAGTTTACATTAAGAAACGCCACAATTTAATTATGTAGAATCCCAAGAATCACTAAGAGAAGCCCTATCCCCCAAATGTACATAATGAAATCATGTTTTCATCTGCAAAATTGGCTAAAGTTAGTAATGACTTTAAGGAACGTTTAAATTATGTTAAAAATCATGTTATTAAACATGTTGATTATCACTATCCTTCTTGCACCTGTCCCCAGCAATCTTCATCAAATTCCCAAAATGTAAATGAGACTGATGAAACTTTACTCCCTTTCTCCCCGATGATCATTGTACAGAAATTCCAAATTCTCCTATTTATGTTTCCCATTCCGATACCCCATCCCTTTCATAAAGTCATTTATTTTTTATACTACAAAAATATTTTTTATATTTTTCCAATTTTCTTTTTAAAAATACAATTAATAGTCTGCGGACACTAAGACTGTTTGGGGTGTCAATTCACAAAATGGAGGTGCCCCCAGACAGGGCGCGTTGTCCGGACATGTCCGATTTCGCATGCCACAGCTTTAATTAGTCCGTGGAGGGGTCGCTGTTGAACAGCGTGAGGATGAGGACCTAAACCTCTGTTGCTCTGCTGTGGCCGTGTACATCTTGGAGGAAAATATCTTGTAATCGGCCAAAATTCGCTGAAACTCTTCTCGCATCCGCAATGGGAATACAATGTCCACACAATGAGCCATTAAGAAGAACGCAGAAATAGGGAGATAGACTACTAATCATCCGAACTGAGGGAATACGGCGCTGGGCGCCATCTTAGTGGAGCCGTGGTAAGCAGACTACCCGGGACTTCCCAGTACAATTAAAAGGCAAGTGAACACACCAGCGACTGCGGAGTGAAGGCTCGAACCTTCCGCCTCATTCATCGCAGTCTCATCACATTAGCGGAGACCACCCGGAACAGTCAAAGGCAAGTGGACACACCAGCGACTGCAGAGTGCACACGAGCAGCATAGCGAAGGCTGGGAAACCACCTCCTCATTAAAGCGATCTCGCCACATCAGCGGAGGCCAAGGTAGGACTTGAAAGAGGGAGAGCCGCAAGGGAGAGCACCACAGGAGATAGGAGGTGGCATAGAAGGCGGGGGTCTCCCCACACAATAGCATGCATCTAGTAGTTGGACTGCGAGAGAGCCACGGTTAGAACTCTAAGAGGCTCAATACACGGACCACCTGTGCAGGGTACAACACTGGGTGGAAATCGCAAAGATAAACGAGGGGCACAGAGAGGGACGGGAGTAAGGCTCAAGGACTGCCTCTACAGCACGTGATCAAACATTGAGGGTGGGTCCCCTTAACACCAATTTACATAGAAACAAGACAAATTGAAAGAACGAGTGCAGCAGCCCGCCAGCACAAAGACTGTAGAACGGAGGCAGGAATAACTTGCCTCGCTGTTCAGAATTCAGCCCACTACAGAAGCAGACCGGCGAGAAAGGAAGCCGCAGGAAACAGCAGGGGAGCCCGTATATAAAAGCGAGATATTAGGGAACAACTGGGAACACCAACAGCCACGGATCCCAGGAAACCAACATAGAAGGCACAAACTGGGGCAGTGTCGGAAGGGATACCAAGAGAGTGAAACACAAGAGATGGCAAGGAGGGCCAAAAGACTTTTACACTGGGAGAACAATACTGAAGGAGCATCCCCCAGAGCACAACTAAATTGCCCACGGCAACAGAAGCAACAACCAACAGCCTACTGCCATACAGGACAAATTAGAGAGGACAGAGCAGACCAAGAACCACACATCAGGAGCCAGATTAGCTCACACCAGAGGAGACAACAGGAAAAGGCCACACCCAATAAACAATCTATATAGCACTGAAAGGAAATCAGCAGAAAAAAAACCAGAGGACATCAACAGTGCACCTTCCTAAGAAACACCCACAACCTCTCTACACAATGGTAAAAGGACAACAGAGGATGGAAGCATACGTAGGTGCAAAACCGAAAACAGCCAAACAGGCCCAGGACCAACAGGAAGGAGACCCAGGTACTTCAACAGAGACAGTGGAAGCGACATGGGAACACCTCATGACAGCCATACACGACACAAGTAAGGCTCTTGAAACCAAGTAGTAACGGATGCGTCATTGGTACGGGCGGACCTGGGGAAGATGAACAATAGAGTGGCGTCAACGGAACAGCGAATAAGTGACCTGGACGATGTGGTGCGGAATCAAATCCAAGGCGTACTCGGCGCAACACAGACCCTTCTAAGACAAAGTGGAAGACGCAGACTGACCCTCCAGCTTGATAGGAGTACCTGAAAGGGAAGAAGGATACAGCACGGAGCTACATGTGGAACAATTAATATTAGACATCTTGAGGCCCTGCAGTCTTTCCAAGTGGTTTACAGTCGAAAGAGCACATAGTGTCCCGGGTCGTCCACCACCTCAGGGAGCAACACCCCGAGCAATAATAGCTCAACTACTCAACTTCAGGGACCAGGATGCAATCCTACAGGAGGCACAGAATCTGGGGAGCATACAAAAAGATAATGTGCAGATCCTGATATTCCCAGACTTCACACAGGAAGTACAGAGACAGAGACGATCCTTCGATTCAGTAAAGTGAAGGCTCAGCAAACATGGTCTGAGATACATGATGTTCTTCCCAGCAAAGATAAAGGTACTAGCAGACAATCAGTCACACTTCTTCCTGTCAGCTAAAGAAACATGATCCTGGATAGAGACTAAATACGGACAAGTTGATAACCCAGGGACACAACGGAATGATGAGAATCAAAAACTATGATGAAGCCAAGGAGTGGAGGATAACCAAAGAAAAGATAATAGACTTTCCAAGAACATGGTATGAGAAACCAGAAAGAAACAGGAGCGGAGAAGAACCAGAATCCGGGCCAACACTAAAGGCCAAGCCCCTGACTGGAGACCCATAGGCCTCCCAACCACAAAACCGAGGCTAAAAGGTCAAACAGTCAAACCAGTATCTTTTTTGAAGATGTTCAGTGACGGATGTCCACCACAGCCTAAAGCAGGTAACTCTTCCTTGACATTTTTTTTATGGAATTGACAAATTGGGGGCGAGGGAGGGTTGGGGGGGGGGGAACCTGGTGGGAGGGGAACGGAGCACGGGGAGAAGAGGAAAATAAAAAGGAAAAACAGCACAAATTTACTGGAAACAATAGGTTGGCAACAGGTCAATGATGCAAAGAATGATCAGCATAACTATAGTTTGGACATTTGTTTAGATAACCCAGTTGGATATGGTTACAGATCGGGACACAAAGAGCAATGTATCTTTTTTTTTGTTCAGGGGGAAGATTCAGGTGGGGAGTCATATGTCAAGAAAACCTAAATGTCAATAAGAATAGGAACTTGGAATACACCAGGCCTCGGCAATAGATCTAAGCTCTCCAGAGTTTTACAATTCCTATGCCGATACGACATTCGAGTGGCAGCTACAAGAGACGCACTTAATTGATGCCGACCTTGTAAATCTGCGTAAAAGATGGGATCGTCATATTCATCATATTCAAGAGGGGTATTGATTTGGGTTGACCTCAAAAGGCCAGTAGAGTTGGAAGCTACCAAGGGGGACACAGAAGTGTGCACATTTATGATACAGGGTAGCTTAGAGGGGCAAAATATTTGCATACTGAACTTGTATGCACCTAACAGACTAATACTTCCAACGGATGGGGGAATTCATGGGCAGAGACAGAGCAGACATTTTCATCTGGGCTGGCGACTAATTGCTATCTAGACCCAGAGAGAGACCGGACGGGAACAGGGTTATATCAGTACCCGCGCTCAACACGCTCCCTTAACAGACTGGTGTCAGAATTGGATTTGCAGGAACTATGGAAGAGGTCACAGTGACAACAGGTAATATTAATTTTACTCACCAGCACATGGGACACATTCTCGCCTAGACTATCTATTCACAGGCACAGAGAACACACAGATTTTCCTAGACAGAATACTTAGGGAAGGTGCTATCGGACCACGCCCCCTGGGTCACGATGTTACAAATGGGACGCCGACGCCCAGCAATACCAACCTGGAAATTAAGGGTGGAATCACTGCAGGAAAGGGCATTTAACACAACACAGAGAGGAGATTAGCTCTTTTTTGGGAAACAATGAGGGCTCAGTAGACAAAGTAGGCACTATGTGGGAAGCTCATAAGATATCGATAAGGGGGCATGCATATCCAAGATCGTAGGAATAAGGAAATCTATTGCAGAAACAAAATGACTAAGAAAGATTGATCAGGGATGCAGAAACCAAGTTAGGAGTAGGAAAAGGGGTAGCTTAGACCTAGCAAGAGCAATCACAGCTCAAAACACACACCAAGAAACGCTATCCAAAGACAGAAATCAATACACCAAGAAAATACACGGTGAAGGCAATAAAGCAGGTCGGCTACTAGAGTGGCTGATCACTAAAAGAACATCCGAGGGGGCAATCACACAAATCTATGACAAAGAAGGATCTAGAGTAGTCGCACAACAGCAGATAAACAAGGTCTTCCAAGAATATTATGAGAAATTTTACCTCAGTGTAGGAATGTATTCGGAAGAGGTGGCCTCAGACTTGTTAGAAATAGCACACATGCCCAGATTGGCAGAACCCCGAAGAGAAACATTAGAAGCACCGATAGAGGTTGAGGAGATTGAGCGAGCATCAAGATCAATGCACAAGGGCAAATCCCCAGGCACGGACAGCCTCCCGGTGGATTATTTAGAATATGCAGATATCCTGCTCCCAGTGCTAAAGAAAGTATATGAAGAGGCATTTGCCCATGGTATCCTTTCTGAGTCGATGAGGGAAGCTCTAATCATGTTTCTGCTAAAATCTCGGAAAGACCCCCTGGCCCCCAATTACCGTATCATATAGGCCTATATCGCTATTGAACGTGGATATGAAAATATTAGGGAAAATAGTAGCACTCAGGCTGGAGAAAGTGGTCCCAAATATAGTGCGCCCAGATTAGATTCATGTGGTTTCGCAGGGGGACGGAACACCTCCATGAACATCAGCAGACTGCACTTTGTGATGAAACAAGTCCAACATTCGGAGGAAGAACTAGCTTTGATGGCATTAGATGCCAGTAAGGCCTTTAATTCAGTTTAGTGGCCATGGCTATATAGGAGATTGGGATGGGAACTCAACTATTGCGGTGGATCCAGCTACTATACTCAAGCCCCCAAGCATGAGTCAAAACAGGTGACTGGATATCTAAAAATTGGACACTAGAAAGAGGCACCCGACAAGGATGCCCAGTATCACCAATACTGTTTGCCCTAGCACTGGAACACCTGGCAGGATACTTCAGGGAATATATACAGGAGACAGGGATTAGGGTCGGAGGCATTTTGCATAATATATCTTTATATGGAGACGATGCACTGATATACGTAAGTAACCCCAGAATGAATATCCCGGTAATACTAGATATACTAGCTAATTTTAAAATAGCTGTCAGGCTATCATGTGAACAGAGAAATCCCTAGTGTTCCCGTTAGGATCCATGCGCACACAACCCGTAGATCTACTCCCGCAATGGGGGATTCACTAGGAACTTGAATACTTCCGCTATTTTAGGAGTTAAATTTTCCATGAAATAGAGAAGACCTTTATGTTCTACACCGGGAGGGCACTGTCCAACATAGGAGACTCAACATTCTGTGAATCCCTACCACTCTCCTTGATGGGGAAAATTGCCCTGTGCAAGATGGTGATACTACCTAGACTACTTTACTATTTCATTAATATACCATATAAAATTAAGAACGTGTTCTTGAAAATGCATGACACCAAAATAGGGGAACTACTATGTATATGATATGATAGTTTATTTATATAGCACCTATACACAATGTGTTTCAAAGCGCTTCAAGGCAAGGGAGGGAACAAGGGAAAATACAATGACATTCTTACAGGCCATGAACAGTAAGGATGTGAAATTAACCATCGTACTTGGCCTGACAACATTTCAGATAGTGCAAGAGCTAAGACATAGATAAGGGAGGGGGAGAGTGGGAAGGAAATGGAAACAGACAGGCGACTACCGTACTAGGCCTGACAATATTTCTGGTAGAGCTTGAGAAAAACAAAAAAAGGTGAGGGAGAGTGGTGCAGAAAGGGAGGGGAGGAACAAAACAAGTATCTATCGTACTAGGCCGGACAATATTTCAGATAGTGCTGGAAGGGTTGGGGGAGAGGGAGGACAAGAAAGGGATGGGGCAGGAGACAGATGAGGTTGCTATCATACTAGGTCCAGGGACAATTCTGATAGAGTAAGTGCATAGAAGGGGATGAGGGGAGGAGAGAACAGAGAGTAAGCAAACTATGGGAATCGAACAGAAGAAGGGTGGCACCAACCACTCTACGTAGTTCATATAATGAAGGGGGACTTACCTTACCTAATTTCTAGGTCTATTACCTAGCAGCCCAGCTGCAAAAAGTTTGCAACTGGGTGGATAAACCGGAAGGCGATCTGAGACGATTGTTGGGGAATTTCCTGCCACACAGGAAAGGAATATAATTGTTGTGGGATCCGATGGCTAACATAGGAAAGAGCAAGATCTATTCAGTACCAAGAGAGATTTGGAAACAAACCAGGGAAACTACAGAGCCCCCAGCTGAACAGCCTGGATTTACCATTGAGCTTTGACCCAGTACTACTGGAAATACTGACAAATCTTTATCGCTCTAAATTACGACACATAGGGTGCACAAGATCAGGGGATCTTTACAAAGAAGGGAAATTTATCGTTCCAAGATTGGCAACAATAGTACGGTATGCCCGAAGGAGCTTTCTTGAGCTATGCCCAAATAGTGAAAAGATTGGCTGCCCTGTGGGACGAGACCCCAAAGGAACCGGAACATAACTCCCTAATGCAACAGATATTAGATACGGGTAACAGTGACTGATCTCACGTCCATATCAACAGTTGGGGAAACAAAAGAAGAATCCAGAATTAGGATTCAAGGCTAAATGGGAAAGGGATGTAGGCAAGGAGATTCCTGAAGAACAATGGGCCAGGATATGGGAACAAACTCGAAAGGTGTCGAGAAATTACATATTCAGGCTCATTCAGTACAACTTTATACACAGGACACCATCTAGACTCCATATGATTAACCCACAGCATTCACACGCTTGCCCTTGTGTGTGGAGGCCTCAGCAGGATTTTGGTATATGGTTTGGGACTGCCCAGAGATCAGAATATTCTGGGAAGAAGTAGTAATGAAAAGTCAACGCCTGGGCTCATAGTGAATACTCCCGCACACCAGAAACATGCTTATGGGGGATATTACCTGGAGGCAAGAGGGACACGACCAAAAAGGAAGATGTGGCCTTTTTATTTATACTGGCCAAACGCAAGATAGCAATCTCATGCACTCACCTGGTAGGCCCATCTATACTACTATGGATAAAAGACGCACACAGTTGGGGAATGGCAGAGATAGAGATAAGATCAGACCTCAACAGATGCAGAGGGAGAGAGGGGGATGGATTGGGGACAAATGTTTAATGATCTAATGAATACTCCAGACTTCCGCACACCCTGATCGGAAGATATAAGAAGACTGACCTAATGAGAACTCTACGTTAGTCTACATTAGAAACGGAATCAGACACAAAGACGATTATCTGTAACACTGCTGCCGAGTAGACTGCCAACACCTGATTGGTAATTAAGAACAACAATTAGTAACCCCACACCTCAGATCAGTAAAATCAAGCTATATAATTGGAACATTTAACTTTATGCATAATGGCTTGAAAAGTTCAGTGCCAAAAGTAATGTTTGACGAATTGTAGAATTACACATGCTTGTTGAAAATGTAATTGTTGAATGAAGCGGTCACTACTTCACCAATAAACAAATATATATAATTAGTCTGTGGATAGGGCGCCTGTTCTACGGACAGTCACGTGATTGCGCCCTGCATCTCCCGGCCGGTGGGAGTCCGTGGACAGCCGTCAGAGCCACAGATGTCCCCGGATGTCATAATGTGACCGCAACCATGCAGCATGACGGCTTGATCGCGGGTGTGTTCGTGCTCCGCTGACAGTTTAAAACTGCATTTTCCACCAACCGAGGGTGTTTTAAGTTGGAAATGTACCTTTCCAGAGGTGATAGACTCATCTTAGGTTATCTGGCAACGTTTTACAACTTTGCAAGGCCTATTTACGACTCGGTAATCCTCAGACTGTTCCTCTGAAGGGACCCACCCGTTGCTTGCAGTCATTCTCAATCTGGCTATCCAGGAGAGAGCATCTGCCTGCACCTGGTTTGCAGAAATAAATCCAAACCAGTGGCATCTGTCATTGCCATCCCTCCTCCCCAGGGATCACCCCCATCACCATCTGCAGGGCCTGGAAAGCGGAACAGGCGCAAGGATGTAGAAGAGGATGAGGAGGAAGACAAGATGAGCTAAAGGAAGTGTGTACTTCCAGCGCTGGGAGTCTTGGGTGTGGCGGTTTTTCACCACCGTTGGGGGTGTACCAAAGGCTCGGGCAGCCATGGTTTGATGCACTATACTCCTACGGGACCACCTCCATGTGCCGCCACACCAGATCCAACCACCCGGGTGATCTTAAGAAGGCTGGACCCATTTCAAAGAGGAGCAGTCGGCCTCAACTCCTTCCTCCATTGCTCCTGTCAACACACAAACTACTCCTGTGGGGGGAGATGATCCCAAGCGTCCATCTCGCAGGCCATACAGAACACTGATGACCCTTACCTTTCAATGGTCACAGTAATATGCATGTACTGCGACGCACCAATCTGCAGGCGGAGAAAAGATTTGTAGTGCTTTCGAGGCCATCGCCAAGGAGCACTAGAAACAGTGCCCACCCACCACAAATCGAAGGCCCGCCCAACATCTTCCTCTGTCAACCTTCCCCTCGGTCTCTGTGGTTGGTGCCCCCGCCTTCCCTTCCCTCCCCACCTTACCTTGCCTCTCATGAAAAAAGCCAAAATAAATACAGAATCACAGAAGCAAAAATAAAAAAATAAAAAAAGAACTGTCCCTTTAGGAGTCAGCCGACAGCACGGAAGTCCAGAGACATCAGGAAAATTCCAAGCTTGGGGTGGGGAAATGAAAATCATTTTAATTGTTTTTCGCACTAAAATGGTGGCTCTTAAAGTTCATTAGGAAAAAATGTCATGCCAACATCCTGCAAAAAAGGCACATACAACTTTGTTCACATTGCGCCTTACTTTCTCAATTTGAACGCATCCACATTTGTCTCTGAGCTATTCGAGATTTTTTTTTTCTTTCTTCAAATGTGGAAACCTGTTGCCTCCACACTGAACTACAATGATGTCCGGATGCTTCAAGTGAACCACAGTCTCACAAAACAGGAGGAAGTCCACCCACTCCATTCCTCGAACTCCATACCATGAAACTTGAAATTCATCGAATACAAGATTTTCAGACAATCCACAGTGCTCAGAATACACTATCAGCCAATGGATCCAAGAGTCTCGGAGAATCCATACACTTTGCTTCCTCACAGGCATAGCCATCTTCAGTGCACTCACCAAAAAAATTCCTGCAACCCTCTCGTCCTTTACACCACACCTAGAAAACCTGATCCACCCTGTGTCTGCAGACATCCACAACTGTTTGCGGTCTCTGCGGGTCCTCTTTCCATGCCTGCATCCTTAAAAGACCAGGAGGGCACGTGCGGTGTCCGCGGACTACCGCAGTGACCGTGGACACCGTAGCACAGGGCAGCCCTTTACCAATTTAATTTTCTTGTTTCTAACACTCCCTCATTGGCTGCATTCAAACTGTCACATATCCATCCACCAATCATATCCAAAGGTCTACACCCTACCCAGTCATCTCAGTTCAAAAATTCAGATATACACTTGAACTCTGAGACTACATATCCTGTGTTAATCACAGTCATCTGCATCAAAAGCTACTGTAAAACACACCAAGATTTCTATTTCCAGGTTCAACAACATATGTATCCAACAATAAATCGTACAGGTATGCTTATTTATTATTTAAAAAAATTAAACATACTACATTATAATTTTAACATGAATGACAGAAGAAAATACCAATGGATACTTTAAAACAAAAAACAATGAAAACAAACAGGAATCTTAGAAAAAATTATAATATCAGATTCTGTGGCAATATGTACAAAATAAAAGCACCGTATTTACAGAAAATTTACAAGAGAAAAGGGGTAGATAGAAACCAGGGGTGAGAGAAAAAGGAGAAGAAAAAGAAGAGAAAGAGAAAAAAAAACAGTTAAGGAAACAAGGGGAGGGGTGGTAATTAGGGGACCAAAGGAATATCAAACATATAAGTCATTAAAAGCATTCCAAATCACTAGGTATTCTTTTCACCCGTAGATATGCCTATAGTTTTGTAAGTATTTTCTTCAACTCTTTCACAAAATATATATATATATATATATATATACATACATACATACACACACACACACACACACACACAGTTCCTGCTATTTACCCTAATAAGCTTCTCAATAAGCATATTCTCTTTTTTAACCATTCAGCAAAATACATGCATTACAGTATTCAGCACCTGCTCACATCAAGCAACAAATACTTACAATGCTGTGTGTTTAAAAATGATTCTTTTTAGGAGCAATTTGATCAAAGTTAAAAAATGCATATGTGCATTTATAGCAGCAGTGTGTGCAACTTTTTCCTAAAAGAAAGAAAAAGCAGATGCAAAACATTTCTACATTTTTAAGTGGCACTAGGTGTGTGCAAGTTTAATATGTTGGCAGTACATGCATAACTGCCAACATGACCCATTCCTGGCTTTAGGTGCTTATCAAGTCTTTGTTACTTTGCATTCTGTCACGTGTAAATCCACCTTTCCCTTTTATAAAACTCAGACTCCAGTCCCAGAATGCAAAGAAAAAACAGGAATGGAATGGAATATTCGAAAGTGTGACATTTATATCAAATGAAAAATATAAAATCCCCTGCGTTTAAAATGTTTTCTTTTTAGGAGCAATTTGATGAAAGTTAAAACATGGCAGCACTGTGTGCAACATTTTCCTAAAAGAAAGAAAAAGCAGATGCAAAACATTTCTACATTTTTAAGTGGCACTTGTTATGTGGAAATATAATATGTTGACAGTACATGCATAATTGCTAACATAACCCATTCCAATCTGTAGGTGCTTAATCAGTCCTAGTTTTTTCTCTGCAATCTGGAACTTGTAGTCCACGTTTTATAAAAGGGAAAAGTGGAACTACAAGTCCCAGAACGCAAACAAAAAAACAGGACTACATAAGCACCTACACATTGAAATGAATTATGTTGGCAAGTATGCATGCACTAAAGTGCAAAATAGAGTATAGCAGCACTCCTAATTATAGTCTAGTCAACCCTGTTGTAGATGTAATCATGAGGAAAAACGTGGGTGCAGGGGAGGTGGCACTACCCTGATATGGAGTAGGATACAAACATGAACAATACACAATGGTGTCCGAAGAAACTCAGGCACTCCCGTCCCCTGCACATCTATGTGCTGAAAAAAAAACAGTAAATGGTAATGTAAATTTAGTACAATTATTTAAATACATAAGTTCTAGAAAAGAACAATTCAATAGAGCCAATTCTGTTTAAGGTTCTTCTTTATATTTTCAATATGATGTGCACAACGCGTTTCGAGAACACAACTTCCCTTCATCAGGTGCAGTAGATCTAAAATGTAACATGTACAGTTAATATGAGAGTATCTAAACAAAAAATAATCATTATCATTAAACATCCAAGTAATCTTTTAATTCAGTCAACAAATGTGAGTATTACAGGTGAGAAGATCATCAAAGTTACACTTCCAATAGAACCATTAGCAACAAGTGTTTTCACGTCAATTTAGATCCACTGGTAATGAGGCTAGATTTAGTAATGCCATGAAGATGAAGCGCAGAAAAATAAGTGAAATGTGAATTCAGGTGTGTTAGTACACCATAGAGATGGGGTATAAAAGGAGCAACGAAATCACCTTCAGAAGAAATAAAGACTGTGTAAAGTTACCTGAAAGAATGGTTAGACCGATCTAAACAATAACAGTTAATCGCATATATAGTCTGCAAAAAAACAGGGGACGGGAGTGCCCGAGTTTTTTCGGACATCATTCTGTATTGATCAAGTATGCATGTACTGCGAACATATTAAACTTACACACACACCAAGTGCTACAAGTCCTTTCCATCTGCTTTTATTTTCTTTTACAAGAAAAGTTACACAGAGCTCCTATAAACGTACATATGCATTTCTTGACTTTCATGAAAAGACTCCTAAAAAGAATTACCATCAAAAGTAGCTATGTGCAACACTTCACCTTTCATATAAAGTACTCTTCTTTCCTAACCACTACTATAAGACACCAAACACTGCTGCAACAACAATCTGCCATTGCATTACCAGTAGGCCAGTTTCCATATTCTTTAAAAACACTGCAACACAATACAAAAACATTACACCACAAACAGAGCACTTTTATTAAAATCAGCAGCACAAAAATAACCTAGATATGCACCTTTTCCGCACACCCATGTTTCACCTTTTTCCAAGAACTCATCTTACTTTCATAAATAACAACACACTCGCTTACTAAAAGTACTTCACCATTACCACATACATCCACTAACTTTCTTTTACAATTAGAGGAAAGAAGAAGATTGCTGAAAACAGCTGCCGGAAATAAGAATACCCATCACAATCTACAAAGTAAGTACATTAATGTACCATGTACATTTCTCCAATTGTAACACAATACTTCCACTATATATTAGCCCAGAGTATTCTTTTCAAATCAACATTCATCTTACTGGATATATTGTAACATTCACACTCCTCCTATTCCCAGCTAAAACACCACCATTACAACACACTGTTTTCCACAAAACATAAAATGTCTACATAAAAAGCAACTCTGTAAAAAATAAGAAAAAATAGAGCAGATAAGAATAAAAGCAAGCCATACAGTCATCCACCTCTAAAACAATGTATAGAACATTAAAACAAAAGTGTTAATAACCTGACTCAAACTAAACCAGCCACCACTAAAAAAGGTAAGGCCCCCTCTTCCAAAAAATAAAAATAGATGTACAAACAAAAGCAGACCTACTAATGAACCAAACATAATATCTACTAGTGTTAGCGTAGCCACTGTAAAGCAATCCAAAAACATCTACAAAAAAAAGTCCACCGTAGAGTTCTTCACAATCTTATTAAAACAGCTGAAAAGTCACGATATACCCTTAAATACTACCGCAGGAGACTAATCTTCTAAGCTCTAATTGACAGCGCTTTTCTACTAAAGAGAAAATTATTCATATTCATTTTAAATAGAATGAAACCGCTAACTAAATGTATCAATACATTACAGTACTTCTAAACATGTGCAATGTCAATATAGACACCTTTTAAAAACTTCTGTGAAGGAGAATGGATTCACACAAGCAGAACAAGACCATATTTCAATGAAGAGGCTTATAAACCAGAACAAATAAAAACAATTGCCATAGACAGCAATGGCAGAGGGTATGAAATGGTGGGAGACTTATGTCAAAAGAAACCCTTATAGAAAAAAACATCCCCAACACACTTTCAACCAAATTTTCCTTTTGCCCCAAACAAACCGTCCAGTTTACAAATGACATGCAGGGACATTCCAAGATGGCCGCTGACGTGCAAGGATGTGTTTTCAGTCCTCCAGCCGTGCCTCAAGAAGGGCGCATTTTAGCAGCAAACTAATTGTGGATATCGTCCACCCCATTTTGGCCCTGTAAGGAAGTGCCCCCCCCTTTCTTTCCACCCTAAATGAAGTGGAGGGGCAGCGGGACCCAGATGACCGTACATCGGGGGGAAGGTAGTGCGATTGATCCCGGCGGATGAAGCGTACGGCGGTGAACCTGCGTAAGTACTGGAGGAGGAGGCAGAAGGAAGCCAACATAAGCGCTGCTCCGGATGACTCTTCCGACCGGGTAGGATCATCGGTGCAGGCAGGAGGCGGACGTGGACGGACTGGCCCGACCATGTTGGGGGCAAGAAAGTAAGCTGCCGCAGGTATCTGCTTGATTGCAGCAGCGCCCGCGTAACAGAGCTGTTTGAGAACCGGGGGACAAACCACGCATAATCCAAAAAGGTATAATGGGGGGGTCCTGGAGAAGAGCCCCCTCCCCCTCGGGACATTGATATACGTTAAAAGCACAGAGTGGATGGGGGGGCACATGAAAAGCATGCAACGCAGACTGTACTTGTGTGTGCCGCTGGTGCAGGGATAACGACCCTGGAGAGCCTCCACTCCCTTCATCAAGGCTAACTCATAAGGCAGAAGACTCAGGACCCACCCCCACTGGGAGTGGGGAAAAGGCTGCAGAGAACGGGGGCATGACCAACAGAGCCCCTTAACATGCACCTAACTCTGGCGCCAAGATACAATAAATATTAGGGAAAGCAGAGTGTTCTTTAAAGAAGCAGAAGCCAGGCCTATTGAAATATGTTTTGGGGTACCACCGGGTTCGTGTACCTCACACCTTGCTTATTCAATAGCTTCCATTGCCACGCTAGCCTATGAGGGATTGATGTTTACAAATTACGCTGATGATACACAGGTTGTCATCCCTCTCTCTGGAAATCATGACGTAGATGAGGCTCAGGTCAACAGAATGTATGCCTCGATTGAGACCTGGATGATACATAACATGCATGCATAAAACAAGTAAAAAACATAACTGTTTGTTGTAGGCTCGCCCTCTATGTTACAGAAACTGGGTCCAAGATATGAATGTTTTCATATAGGTGCTACTATAATATTCCCTCTCAAGTTAAAAATGCTGGGGGACATTTTTGACCAGCATCTCAATATGAAATCTCATGTGGGTAGTCTGGTCTCGTCATCTGCATACTATATCAAATTGCTAGCCAACCTAAGACCCCCTCATTTCCGAGACAAACGCGGAGGCCATTGCTAGAGCGATTGTTGGAGCTAAAATTTATCATTGTTCTAGTCTACTCGTGGTTATTAATAAATCCATTGGTAACAAGCGTCAGGTCACCGAGAACGGAGCCGCAAGAGTGGTTATGGGCCTTGCTCGAAGAGACCATGTATCAGCTGCAACACGTGCCCTCCATTGGCTCCCTGTTGAGTGAGGCAAGAATCCTCTTTCAACTACTGGTAATAACCCAGTAATTTAGGCAGGGAAGAATGCCCTTGTATTTACCGGTGCTTTTATCCAGTAAAATACATGGTAGATCGTTAAGATCTAGCAATCAGGACCTTCTGATTATTCCGAGGTCTAGGACTGCAAAGGCTACAAAGGGAGCCTTTTGTGTCGCTGCTCCCAGAGCATGGAATGACCTCCCTTTGGAGCCAAGAGGTATTTAATCAACTGAGGTCTTCAAAACAAAACTGAAGACTCTTCCGTTTGTCTAATGAGACTTTCCTCTGTTTCGTCTCTACATTTGCTCTCGCCAGTGGAGCCTTCTTTTTTGTTCTTTGTTGTCCTGTTGCGCCCTCAAGCCTACGGGTCCATGGATCGCGCATATTCAATTTCATTGAGTAAAGGCAAAGTGGGCTTGGCTTCCCCATAAGAGGATACAGACCAAGTGAGCACTAATCCATCAAGGGGAAATGCACTCAAGACACCAGAGACGAAGCCAGGAAGCTGGGAGGGGGGGAAAAACAGTCAAACGCACTCTGGCTAGAGCTAAAGGGATGACCAATTTGCAAGGGTGCCAGTTGGAACGTTTTTGGAGACAACAACAAGCCAAACGCAGGGACCAACCCCGGAGAAACAAACTGGGAGGGGAGAGAAGGCCCAAAATCCTCTGATCATGGCACTAAATAAGGAAGAGTTGCAAGAGTGCTTGAGGGGCATGGAAGACAGGATGATGGATTCATTCCAGGACCAGTTTGGAAAAATGAAAGAGGAACTTAAGGGATCGCTTCAGGAAGTCAGAAAGGAAATTAAGGACCTTGGGAACAGAGTGGACTCGACCGAACAAGGCCCACCGGAGAGGTCAGAGGAGGTCAAACAAAATAGCATTCTACTAGAACAGGCAACGAGAGCTACCCATAATCTAGAGCTGCAGGCAGAGAACCTTGAGAAACGCTCCCTACAGTTCAATATCAGAGTGAAGGGTCTGACCGAATTTATCTTAAACATTGATCTAAAAGACACTATGCAGCAATGTTTTAGCAGCCTCTTGACAGGATCACAACCAGAGGAAGTGAAGATTGATCTGGTACACAGAGTAGGCCCCAGGAGCAATACCCTGGAATATTTTGGTGACCACAACTTCGTACACCATGAAAGAGGACATACTCGGAGCGGCTCAAACTCACCAGGACCTGATAAACGGTATCCAGATCCACTTACACCAGGACCTGGCACGGACTACACTACAAAAAAGGAGATCAATGCACTCAGTTATGAAGGTACTAATAGCAAAGAACATTGCTTACAAATGGATCTTTCCTTTTGGGCTGCCATTTACGTGGGAGGGCAAACAACAACGAATCACCACATGTGAGGAAGGACTGTCTTTGATGGACATGGAAGGGGAAGAGGATCGACCAGCACGAACGCCTAGACATAACCCCCCGGGCAAAGTTAGCAGGCTGTGGGAATGGGCGGCAGACAGGCGGGAGGAGAGGCGAAAGGGAATTACAACTGACAGGCCCCCACGCTAAATGAGGGATGACAGCCAGAGTACAAATTAAAACACTTTGCCAGCATTGGTGCTGCGTGGGGGGGGGGGGTCGCAGAGGGGGAGAAGATTTATAGATCTACTAGATTAAAGGGGAATGAGCCCGACAGGGGGTGGGGGGAGTAATGTGGGATTTATCTTGTAATCCAGTTCAGGGTGCAGTTTACCCTGGCAGGGAGAACTTTCAGGGTTGTACAAGGCCCAATGCCCTGGATTAACATCTGGGGGGGATTGAGAGGACCTAGGCCATGGCTGGGTAAAGGGAAAGGGGAGGGGAAATAGTTTGGGATGGGGGGAGAGGGGAAGGGGGAGTTTGGTTTGGGGTTCTGCGAGTTGGGGGTTGTTGTGGGGAACTGTTGTATGGTTTAGATTTTACAATGGCTGAAGTGAACATAATGACCAGGAATGTGCAGGGCCTGGATCTCCCGGTGAAATGCTGTTCGATATTGAGGAGGCTCTTAGAACTCCAGGCATCTAGAATATTCCTTCAGGAAACGCATCTCCTCCCCAAAGACGAAGGGAGGATGTCTCACAGGGCCTTCCCCAAACAATATTTTGCATCCAGTGGGACGAAGACAAAGGGGGTGGCAATCATGATAGGAGCTAAACTGATATTTAGAAATCAGTTCCTTTACAGGGATCCTGAAGGATACCTAGGACTCAAGGGTACACTGGAGGACCAGATATACACATTAGTTGCAATATACGCCCCCAATGTGAGGCAGGATCTGTTCCTGAATGTGCAAATTCAGAAAATAGGGAGTTGGTGTGAGGGACCTGGCTAAATGGATCCTATAACGCTTCCACCCAAGTTTACAGACGAAAGAAACTGACAAGCGCTAGGGAAACTAGAGACCTGTGGGTGAAGGAAACCTGAAGATTCTTCCACAATTCGGAAAGGGACTATACTCACTACTCAGCAGTACACAAGGGTTATTCAAGAAAATACATGATTTTAGTCTCATCAACATTGATCCCTCAAGTATTAAAGATAAAAATCGGGGACAAATAACTTGCCAATCATGCCCCGGTGACATTACAAATCAAAATGACAAAGGGCAACCCAGAGGCTCGGAAACACTGGATATTGAATGAGCTGATCTTGAGGGATATAGTCCTCAGGGCACACATGGAGAAAGTAATCGCCAACTACTTCAGAGAAAATGATACTGGGGAAACTGACTGGTGGGTAGTCTGGGATGCAGGGAAAGCAGTGGTCCGGGGAAAATTCATATCCCAAGTCACAGCATATATCAGAGAAAAAGAGGTAATTAGGAAGAAATTGGAGGGTTAAGTCAAAAAAGCAGAATTACAACAGAAAAGTCGACAGTCACAGAAAACATTGCGGGTGTTACAGAAAACTAGGGCACAGTTGAAAGCACACGTGGCGGAACTCTCAGCACAAACTTTACTAAATAAACATACTATATACAGGGAGGTAAGGCCAAACGTTTCCTAGCAGCCAAACTACAGAAACAAAACCCAAAATTAAATTGCCCTATTTATGGATGATGAAGATACGCCATTCACAGCAGAAGCAGATACAAATGAGTGTTATGGAAAAATTCCATGCAGGCCTATTGAAACAAGAAGGGTTAGATCTGATTCACAAAGCAAACTATATGGACACATTACTACTACCCCAGATAGCTAAAGTGGAAAAGGAAGTCCTGGAAACGTACATTAAGGCACAAGAGGTTGGCGATGCAATATCATCCCTACTGAGTAATAAAACACCCGGTCCCAATGGTTTTGGGAACGGATACTACAAAACCGGCAGGATGCAGTTACTCACGCCTTTTTAACGAAATGAGGGAGGAGTGATTACGCAAGAGAGGGGGAAATCCACAACAGTATTAATCCTGAAACTAGGGAAGGACCCAACAGATTGTGCCAATTTCTAAAACAGTGACGCAAAAATCTATGCCATTATCCTAGCAGGCAGACTGGTGAGGGTCCTCCCGGGGATAATCCATGAAGACCAAGCCGCATTCATCATCGGGAGACGTACGCAGGAAAATGTAAGGAAGGCAATAGGCATAATAGACCAGGGGACCAGAACTGGGCAACTATTCTCCATAGTAGCATTGGATGCACAACAAGCTTTCGATTGCCTAGATTGGGGGTAACTGCGGAGAGTCCTCGAAGCATTTGGATGTGGCCCAGAGTTTACTAGGATGATATTAGCTTCCTGGTTAATGGGGGAGCCTCAGGCCAGATCAGAATCCCAAGAGGTATGCGTAAGGGATGTCCTCCGTCCCCCTAATATTTGACATGGCCATGGAACCATTGCCGGTCATAATTTGATAGCATCAGAGGATCCGGGGGGTAGTGAGTGGAAAAGAGACACAGAAAATAGCATTATACGCAGATGACATATTGTTATTCCTGAAAGATACAAAACTCTTGCTCCCCAGGGTGATGAAGAGACTACAGAATTTGCTATAGTCTCAGTGTTCACCATAAACTACACTAAGTCTAAGGGCCTTAATATAACCGAGGACCAGGGAGAAATAATAAAACTGAGCACGGGATACCCTGTCATCTGGGAAGATGAGAGCATAGAGAACTTGGAGATACACTTGACGAGCGGGTATAAAGATTTATATGGGGCAAACATAACCCCCTTGTGGAAACACTTCGTGGTAGATCTCGATAGGTGGGATGCCCAGGAACTCTCCTGGTTTGCCCGTATTGCAGCAGTTAAAATGACAACACTGCCCCGCTTGCTGTGTGTTGTGGGTTCACTTCGGGTGGAAATACCAGCTCATATGATCAAAACCTTACAGTCTGAAATAATCTCCTTTATATGGCAAAGGAAGAAACCAAAGATTCATAGAACAGTCTTACCGCACCCAACACTCGCGGGGGGTTGGGGGTCCCTGATGTGAAACGATATTTCCTGGTGCTGCAAATAGCGCCCATGTTGAAGTGGGCGGCAGATAAAACACAAAAGGGTTGGTGTGAAATTGAACAGGGAGGGTCACATCTATCCCACAGAGTATTACACGCCATGCGAAATGGAGCTCGAGGGGACAACTGTTAGAAGCAACCAAGACATTACCGGGATGGGATCAAGCATTGAAATGATATGGCATTTATAACGCACCTATACACAAGTGTTTGAAGGCGCGACGAGGCAAGGGAGAGGGAACAAGGGAAAAACAGACAACGATCTTACTAGGCCAGGTATCATTCAGAACACGCAAGTGCATGGGAAGGGAGAAAGAGAAAAGTGCGAGGGCTAAAGGAGAGGGGAAAAGTGCAGTTCATGGGATCGTAGAATAATAAAAACGGCCAGCAGGTGGCAAGTGCAAGGTAAGTGCAGAGATAGGTGCTGGTAGGAGGACTGCAGGGATACAGAAAACAGTCCCCAAGTGCAGGGGTTGCCAGGGAGGCAGTGCAGATGGGCATCTGGCGGGGCCAGGGCCCGGGATGGAAAGGGTGACCAGGTGACCAGTGCAGTTACTGTCAAGAACTCAGCAAGGGAGCAGGGGGAGAGAAAGCAGAAGCAAAGAGGAAGGTCTTGAGGTGCTTCCGGAACCAGAGATGGTTCTCCCCAAGTTTCAGGGAGGCAGGAAGGCTGTTCCAGGGGGAGGCCCCTGCCGAGGAGAGAGATCTACCACCAACTCGTTGCTTGGAGAAGCGACTGACCCTGAGGGAGTTAGAGGCGGATGAGCGAAGCGCTCGAGAGGGAAGATTTAGGAAGAGAGTTGAAGGTTTTGCGGCCCCAGGCAGCCTTGTGGACAATGCAGAGGGTTTTGAACTTGATCCGAGGAGCCACTGGGAGCCAGTGCAGAGATTTCCGTCCTGGAGAGATATGATCCCTGGGCTTGAGGCCAAGGATAAGTCTTGCAGTTATGTTCTGAATAAGTTGCAGAGGGCGGAGAGTAGAGGCAGGCAGATTTAGATAGAGGCTGTTACAATAGTCCAGCCTATTGAGAACCAGGGCTCTGGAGACAGTGAGCTTCTGGTGGAAAGAGAGGCAAGGAAGAATACCTTTGAGGAGGTGCAGCTGGTAGTGTGACTTCTTAGAGACAGATGTGAGGAGAGAATGAGTGTGGAGTGGAAGATGACCCCAAGGTTTTTGGAAACAAAAATGGAAACAAAATATCCCCGGGATTAGGGCCTTATACTCCAACGGCTCATAACACCGATTTCGACTCTGGGGCAGAAAGGAGCATTTTGGGACACATGGATAGGGTGAAGGCTCCCAACATTGGGGGACTTCTTCCACAATGGGAGCCGCCTGCATTTTGAGGAATGTAAGCAGAAATTCTGTATAGGAGAAAGAGCGGTATAAATATATAGAGATTAGACATTGTATCTCCCAGAGGGAGGTTGGAGAAGCAGGCATAAGGGCACCACTGGGATTAGAATTCACCCTTCGAGAAGGCCTGACAGCTAAAGGAATATCAAGATTGTATAGATTGCTGGATAGGGCACAGTCGGGGGGGGGGACAACCTCCCATATATGAATAGATGGGAAAGAGATTTTGGCATCCCTATTACGGAAGAGGAATGGGAGCAAATCTGGAGGAGAGCACGCAAAATATCCAAAAGTACGGCTATTAAAGAAACAGCATATAAGATCTGCTATAGATGGTACTTGTCCCCCACTGCCTACATGGGATGAACATGAATTATCCCTCTTTATGCTGAAGGCAATGTGGGGAAATAGGGGATCTATATCACAAATGGTGGACATGCCCCAAAGCCAAAACATACTGGAAAGAGATTCTGGGTCACATAAAGGAGATCACAGGGGCACAATTACCGGACTCAAATTGTGATTCTGCTGGGGGCGGAAGTAGAGGGAGTTTATGCTTCAAGTGGCACCACCGCTGCTCTCATTACACATTTGCTGATGGCAGCACGAATGAAGTTAGCCCAAGGGTGGAAAACAGTAGAGGGACCTGTAATGGCCTGGTGGTGGGTAAAAATTTGGAGAGTGCTTGCCATGGAGAAGGTATGCGCGTTGAGAGCCGGGACATACCAGAGGTTTCTGACGATCTGACACCCTTTTTCCACAAGTATGTTAAGGACAGAGTGTCACTTTCATAAACCAACAGCGCAAAAAAAATGTACAGGTGGTGCGAGTTCAATGGGGGAGTAGACAACAGGGGGAAAGGCCTTGAAAGAGGAAATGCAGAATTTAACCGGGAAGGACAGTATCGAAACCATACATGTTGGGGTTAGGGAGGGAATGAGGGGAGAGGGTGGGGGAGTTATTTGTTAACGTTATTTGGTTGTAATATTCAAAAGCCTCATGATCACAGAAGTCATGTAGCGAGTCTAACAGCGACACCAGATGTTTTAACTGTATAACCTGTTGAATCAATTTTAAAAGAACAAGGGTGTCTGTAATGTACCCGGAATATGTGATTATGAGTGAACACTTTTTTTTAAACCAAATGGACATGCAGCTCAATGTGTAACGTACGGCAACAATCCTTTAAATCTTTACAACAATTCCTCAATCACTATGTGAAACTAAAAGTAAAATGAAAAATGTACAAACCATAGACTCTTGTTCAGTGCGCATCCACATTGAACTTCAAGGACATTTATTTGCCTGCATTTTATGAACTTCTTGCAAAAGCACCTTTCACATCAAATAGTTAGCAACACACCATTCCACTATACGGAATCTTGGGCATAGACTATAGTATGCAAAAAGCCCTGCGCTAGAACTGCAAAATTTAAATAACATTCTCCTACATGGAACACCCAAACTCCTCCTTCAAGAAATGGAGCACATAAAAAGTAAATACTTTTAAACTGAAGGTGCCTTAGAAAATTTTGTAACTTCAAAAAACATTAGCGAAAACCTCACAAACACCAACCTCCTAAGAAACACCTACAACAAAGAAATATATATGTTTCAGAACATCTGCTGAAATACCAGACCAAGCATGTGTCTTGTCGCAGAACTTTTTATAAAAACACAAAAATAGTAGATATGGCCTATAAAATAGAGGACAATGAGGAACCTCAATGATTCCAATTAGCTTTATATCTCTGCAGAAAATAAATACAAAATAACTGACCCCTCAACATTTGGCACGTACTGCAACGCAAAGCTCGACAATAACCAAATGCCATCACTTGCCATCACTAATAATGAAATATTCCCACTTCCGAAGGCTCTCCAACAACTTAACTTACATGAGAGTATTATAATTCAAACAGTATACCCATTTTAAGGTAAAATACACCTTCAACCGAAAACAGCCAAATTGCCGACATCTGAGTTACTAAAGAGCATCTGTGGCAAAGTAGCATATTTGCCATTAGATCTTAAAGAAAATGTAGAAACTGTACGAGTACAATGGCCAATAGATCAATCTTTGATTGTACAAGTTAATGGTGGACCAACAAAAGACAAAACAATCTAGCATCAACTAGTCGATTTAAACAAAGTTAGACAAGCCCTAGAATATCTGGAAAATAACAAGGAATACTACAAAGATATAGACATATAGGAAAACTTAAAAGAAACCACCCAAATAATTCAAGAGTCACCAACAACTGGCCAATTTGAACATGTAGATCCTGTTACTGCAGCCAACATTTTATACCAGTATACAGTTCACCCATTACACTCCAAAGACACCATTGAAAATGCATTAAAAACATATCAAATGCGTGAGCCAAAGGATCCCCAATGAGCATATGGGGAAAAAAGTGTAGAAGCACGTTCTTTTCCTCTACTCTTTCCTACAAGCAAAGGAGTAAGATATGATGAAAGGTCCACGATGAAAGGTCCACACAAATTAGTGCATCAGAATATTACTCTTTACAAATGTATTGTGAAGACCCCAGATTCAGAATAAACGTAGAATATATTTTCCACTTCCTGTTCGAAAGTGAATGAGCAACTCTATGTTATGGAGTTGCACACATTAAAAACAGGATCTATTTGTGTTAACATATTCGTTACCAAACTGCTTCAAAAAATAAATGACAAAGATGAAGTTTAAGATTTGCAGTCAAGTATCACAAATCTCTTGGCAAACATGCGTGGTACAAAAGAATACTGGTTCAAACGTCACGCTGATGTACGCTGTATGCTAAGGAGCCTAGGCCCACCCATATGGTTTGTTACTTTAAGTTGTGCGGAGTAGGCCATGGGATGACTTGAAAGACTTCTTACGCACTGCAAACCAAAAGAAAGATGGAATTGATATAAATACACCAGGAGAACTCTGTTCTCTTGACCCTGTAAATGTATCAATGTACTTTCACCATCGCTTCATTGCAATGCTACACTTCATCTGAAATAAAACTAGCCATCCGCTCTGGGAAGGACAACACTTCTTTTGGAGGAAACAATGTCAATCTAGAGGAGCACCACACATCCACATGCTTTTGTGGATAAAAGATGCCCCCAAATTTGGCCATGACAGTGATGCCACTGCTTTACAGTTTATTAAAAAATACATTACCTACAATACATTACCTACGATATCCCTTCAGAAACCACAGATATTGACCTACGTACACAAATCGTACGCTTCCAAAAACATAAGTGTGGCAAATACTGCTGACAGATATAAAAACAAAAGGTAAACTATACCAAAAGTCGGTTTGGGCTTCCCTAGACCAGTTTGCAAAAAAGAACAAGCAAATAGTTTGATGTCTTCTGTTAGACATAGTGTAAAAGGCAAATCCCCTAAAAAACACACAACATTAAAAGGGACGAAGCATCCAAGTACATCAATGATTACAATGCAATCATTGCCCTTTTGTGGAATGCAAACAGACATACAATACATTGCAGACAATTCCACTGCAGTTGCAGGATATGCCACAGCCTACCTCAACAAAGCTGACAAAACTGAGCTAGAAGACCTCAGGGATGACAGCTCTCTGACAAAACACTGTCACAAAACGTTTACAGCTTCGATATAAAATACTCCCCCATAGATAATGAGGGCGCTATGAAGCTGCAGATCATTTAACATGTACAGCCTTATATGGCAAATCTGAACACATTGTCCAGCTTCATTCCGAAAAAGAGTACTAAAATCCTACCAAGAGATTGAAACAATAGCCACAAATGATCCCAACAGCCAGGACATTTAAAAAAACAATGTAATTGACACACACTACCCAAACAGAAGTACTGCTTTGGAAAACATGTGCCTGTATGACATAGCCCCAAACTACTCCTACAAAAACAATGTCACACCAAATGAGACAACTGGCAAATATTCAGTCTCAGCTTGTGAAGCAAGCCTAGTGAAACTTACGAAACCCAGCCTAATCATAAAAGGTTATCATTTAAATCTCTGCAACATAGAGAACTTGATAACATGGCCCTGCTGCAACTTTTTAAACCTTAGAGAAAAGAAGAAGAATTATTAGGCGAGAATGGGCCTCATTACGAGCCCGGTGGTAACCAGTCGATGCTACTGGCGGGTTGCCGCCGGATTCTTAACACTTTACAGGTGCATGACTTCCCGATGCCACCGGAACATTACAAGTCCCGGCGGGTTGGGAAGTCAAGCGTCGGAAAATGTTGTTCCCCATTCCCATGGGAATAGGGGAGACGGAAGCAATGGCACCGTTGCCAACTTTGCTGGTGCTTCTATGAAAACCCTGCAGTTCAGACCTGCCGGGTGCAACGTCCCCTGCCCACAGAGATGTACTTTGGCTGCCTGGAAAGGGTGAAAATGAAAGCAGTATAATAAATGTCAATTTAAAACAATACAACGAAATGGACAATGAACGCCAAGAGGAGGAAGAAATTCAAGCTCAACTAGATAAAGACACTCCTGAGGGCAGTCAACCTTCCTTTACAGTAGCCAAGAACCACGTAGAGAACCACTCATTTTAAATGAAGTAGAAATAGCCATGACTGAGGTAGAAAATACCATGCATCAATCTAAACGATCTGAAGAAGATTTGTCAGTGCTAAAATCACAGCTAAATGATGAACACCTCAGCATTTATCTAGAAGTCACTGAAAAAATTGAACATGGTTTTAAACATGAAACTAAAACTTGTAGCCGTAAAAATTATAAACCTCTGCACCTGTATTTATGTGGTGAAGATGGTTCTGGTAAAATGTCATTAAAATCAGAACATTTCTACAAACAAACAACCTTTTGGCTGTTCTAACAGCCCCCACAGGTTTATCTGCCTACAACATAGGAGGTGTAACTTTAGGCCGACTACTGCTCCTCCCAGTAGAACACAAAAACTAATTACAATACTACAAATTATTAGGAGAAGCTGCTACTGAAGTACGCAAAATTCTGAAAAAATGAAAGTGCTCCTAATAGGTGAAGTAAGCATGGTGTCCAACCTCATGTTGCCTTTAATTAACCTTAGAATGCAAGAAGTCCTAAAACCTGACTACGAAGAACTGTTTGGATGAAAACACGTTATTGTTTTCGGAGACCTCCTACAGTTAACACCAGTAGAAGGTCAACCTATTTTCAAAACATTAGGAAACACACAATGCTGCAACACGCTATAGGAAATTGAAATCTCTGGCAACATTTTCACTCACGCACGAGGTTCCTGCCCCCAGGCTACTCGCTCATCTCCCACAACAGACGTTACAGAGGTGGCGGAATAGCGATCCTCTATAAATCTCACTTCTCCATCCCACTCACCGAAAGCCAGCCATGCAATGCTAACTGTGAATCCCTTCTAGTAAAATTCTCTCTACTGTCAACACTCATTCACAGCTTCGTACTCATATATAGACCCCCCCAGATATGAGAAACTTTTTGCCAACAATCTCTGACTCACTAGCTACCATTCAGGTAAACCACTCAACACTCACACTAATGGGGGACTTCAATATCTGGTTTGATGTGCCAAACAACTCGGACCCAACCCCTGGTCGACAGTCGAGAGGCATTCAACGTCTTCCAACATACCGCACATCCAACCCACTCTGGAGGTCATACCCTTGATGCAATCTTCAGCTCCTATGATCTTGTCTCTGTATGTAGTCCCAGACCGCTCATCTAGACAGACCACTCGGCCATCCCTTTTGCTATCTGCACTCCACCCCCTCCACCCAAGACTCACCCTGCCCGCACATGCTGGAACAAAGTCAAGGTACTCCCTGATCTAGCTGAAGCCCTGCTACACCGTCTCCCAGCACCGCCGAACTCAGATAGACCATTAACCATTGAATCCTTCAACTCCTGGCTTAATGAATCACTACTGCCTCTCATCCCCTGCAGCCTCTCGCAAAGGACCGTTCCCCCCAAATGGTTCACTCACCCATCTGAAGACCTTCAAAAGCAAAAATAACCCTCTTGAACGCAAATGGCGACCATCTAAAACCCCTTTAGCAGATCTGTGTTCACCCGCCACCACCGTAATTACAAATCCCAGATCCGAAAGGCCAAAAAGGGCCATTACAATAAACAAATCCTGAACTGTCACAACATCAGCAAAGAGCTCCACAGGAATTTGTGAAACCCTCCTGCACCTCTGCCCTGACCACTCCCATGCAAATGCTCTGCAAATCCCTCTCCCTTAATTTCTACAACACATCTCCAGACAGGATGCATCCCTTAATACCAAACTTTCTACCCTCACCCCCTGCGTCTCCTAACTCCGCTGCTCCGACCGCCACAATACCATCTTTCGACTCTTTCAACCCCATCTCGAGAGACTAGTTCCTTGATCTATCCCACAGCAGACCCTCCGGATCCCCGTGCAGCCTCTTCTGAAAGAAATATTCTCCTCCACATGTGCAGGAGAACAAGCATGGTCTATAATAAATTACTTCTTCACATCTGGCATCTTTCCTGAGGCCTTTAAAATAGCGCATGTTAAACCACTTCTAAAAAAAGGCATCCCTTGACCCAAAGAATTATAGGGCAATTTCCAACACCCGATTCCTGGCAAAATTCATTGACCGTGCTGCGTACTCTCAGCTCAACTGTTCGTAGAATCCAACAACCTACTTGACACCGCTCAATCAGGCTTCAGGCTTGCCATGGAACAGAAACCACTCTGATCTCAATCTGAGATGATCTTAAGGTCTCTGCGGACTTGGAGGGCTGTGCAGCGTTGGTTCTCCTCGATTTGTCAGCTGCCTTTGACACCGTTAACCATTCTATCATCCTCGACCGACTGCACTCCCTTGGAATCCGAGGCTCGGCACTCAAATTGATTGCATCATTCCTAAACAGGAAACAAATCACTTTCCTCTCCCCATTTCTCTCAACTGCTTGCACCGTGAACACTGGAGTACCACAAGGTGCCCGCCTCTCTGGTCTCCTTTTCAACCTCTATCTGACCACTCTACCAGGGATCATCGGCGCGTACAACCTCACCTGCTACAACTATGCTGACTATACCCAAATTATCATTCGATTCCCAAAACAAGCCTCAACTCCATGACCCGACCTGAAGCTTGCCTCAGAGACATTGATCAATGGAGGACAAGAAGCCACCTCCTTCTGAACCCTGATAAAACTGAGATCATGGTGATCGGCATCACTGCCTTTCTCCCGCAATGACTCCCATGACCCTCCTCCCTTGGCACCCCCACCTACTTCCGAACTAGTCAAAAACCGTGGCTGCACTATGGACTTGGGCTTATCCCTATCCCATCAGATCAATACATCTATCAAAATCCTGTCACTACCACCTCAAGATCTTAAAACGCATTTTGCCTTACCTCACCTACCCCAACAGACTCGCCAAAATTATGCCCACTGTTATATCGAGACTGGGCTATGCCAAGTCCTTATATCCGAGTACACCGGCATACCAACTTAAACTCCAAAGAGCCCAAAACGCTGCAGCCAGACTCTTTCTTTCAGTGGGACACAGGTATCACATCTCCCCTGATCTCAGCACCCTTCACTGGCTGCCTGTTGGACAAAGAGGCACTTTCAAAATCCTATACATTACCCATGAGCAGTGCACAAACCGGCCCAGCATACCTACAAGAGAAGATTACACCCTACCACCCAACACGCACCCGAAGGTCAAGCACTGCCCTCATACTAGGGATTCCAGCCTCCAATTCAACCAGGATTGGAGGGTCCGTCTACTCATCCCTGGCTCCAACTCTGTGGAACTCACTCCCTCCTCACATTCGACACACTCAAGACTGAATCATGAGTTCAACTACATTAAATTGGAAAGTAAACAGTCGGCCAATAAGTGTTCCTAGGGATAGAGAGGAAAGGGACCACAGAAACAGACCAATAACATATCAAGGGGAATTTAGCAACTGTGAGACCACAGTTCGCACCCTTACTGTCCTGTAGACTCTAGAATATGTATCTACCGACTCTTCGCTTCCCGATAGTACTAAACAGGCCAAGCAGCTTCTCATGCCATCAAGTTGATCATACCCATTCACCCCCTACCTTGCATACCGAAGCTAGGAACCCTCCCAATGCATCAAACAACTGTGCTCTACAATGTCTCTGTCCTGCCAGTCCTTGCGCACCACTGCCTCAGTAGAACTATGTTGCAGCAAGATATATCGTGACCGATAACCAGTATCCTGCCAAGACCTACCCTGTAACCACCATAAAATATATCCAGGGACCCGGAAAATGGGCTCTCTGACACAGTGCTGAGCCTAAGAATAATGACCCCCAATCGTGAAAATCCTAACTTACTCCAGTCGAACCTGTGAATCTACCTCAGAGTCCCACTAACGTGAAACTTGCGGACTATCACTGCCATCTCATTCAGACCCAGAAGGTAACCAGGAACAGTAGGCTCCTAAGAGTACATCATAGACTCCAGACACTCACCTCTCCTACCACTATGCTCACTCTCCACTTTAAACCAACAAACAATAGAGCACAGCTATACCCCTAAATCAATTTCGGCCTAGCTGCGCACATATGAACAAGTCTCCATGTACAACTCAACAACCTGTTAGAACACAGCTTTACCACAACAAATAAATCGGCCTAGCTGCACACTTAAACATTCTACACAGGCCTAATGCCACCAAAATGCAGTCTGAGAACAACCACCTGACTGCACACATTTGACTGATCGCTTACTACCACTGCACCTGCTGTTAGGATGCAGCCACCATCACGCAAATCACACTGGCTGCACACAGAGTGCACCCAAGCACTGTATTCTTCCCTTCTCTCTTTACTGACCAGACTACGGTCCCCAACCTACAAGCGCTTTGAGGTCATACCAATGACATATAGGGCGCTATATAAATGCCAAATAACATAACTACATAGAACTAACTCAAAACATGCGTCAGTCTGCAGACCTTTCCTATGCTGACATTTTAAAAAGCATTAGAACTGGCCAGCTTACTAAAGATGCAAAATCCACCTTAAAGGAATAGCATGCTCAAAAATATTATTGGCTTAAAAGATGGGCAATAATCAAAAACATATATTAAACATATTTTTAAAGAAAGTTCCTACGTAAACTTTTGAGCAAATGAGGCTCAAAGCGTTTACATGGTGGCATCCATTTTGGTGATTTGAAGCAGCCTCCTCTGCATGTTAAGCTCTGCTCTTGCGGCACTAATCAAGCAGCAAAAGCCCCCTACTGGGAGCTTTTGCTTACAGCAGCCAGAGCAGAGCTGAACATGGAGAGGAGGCTGCCTTAACTTTCATTTTATGTTTTCGGTGCTCCCCAAGCCCAGGGAAGCACAGAAAACAAAAATGAAAGTCAGAGCAATTATAAATACTTTGCCGGCAGAGTTTTCATAATTGCTGCCAATTTCTTTTCTAGTTTCCCGTGCGTATTCATAATTGCCTGGACTTGCCTACAAGCAAAGGCGCAGCAATTATAAATACAACGTTGTATTTATGATTGCGGTGGCTTCAGAGTCTCCTGGGCTCCCCCGGGCCAGAGGAGCCCGGGAGACTCGAAGCGAAAGCTGCTGCAGTCATAAATACAACGTGGTTGCATTTATAATTGCTGTGGTTTTCTAGGGGAGCCCGGGAAACTTAGAAAGAAAACCACAGCATTTATAAATACAACAAATGCCGCTTCTTTCGCTCTCAGTTTCCCGGGAGACTCAAAGCGAAAGTTGCTGCAGTCATAAATACAACCCGGTTTTATTTATAATTGCAGCGATTTGTTATGAAAAAGAAAAATAAGCACTTCCCCGCATGCAGCCTTCCTGCCTGCATTCTCTGCTCTACGGCAATAATGAAGCAAAAGCCACCTACTGGTAGCTTTTGTTTATTACATCTGGCTGGCTTTTGCTTCATTAGAGCTGCAAGGTCAGAGCTTAACAGAAGCACAGGAGGCTCATCCATTACACAAAATGGATGCCTCCTAGTGCATGGACTTTTTCGAGTTTGAGCCTCATTTGCTCAAAACGTTACATAGGAACTTTGTTTAAAAATATTTTTTATATTCATTTTTGATGGGCCTTTTTAGTCAATAACATTTTTGATTGAACTATCCCTTAAAAAAAATAGATGAAGCCATGAGCTATATGGGCAAAACACAACTGCTCCTGATGTCATGTAACAATTAACAAAATATAAAATGCATGTCCTTAATGCCAACCCTTACAAGCTGTAGTCAATTCAACGAGACAATGTTAAAACAAGAAATGCAACCCATACTGCATATCAGCTGCACAGAAAAAAATAGAAGTGCACAGCATGACACTACCTATGTGTCAACAAGCAACAGCACAACTAAATCGCTTAGAAACACAGCTGGATTGGAAAAAATGTAAACTGTGTGTCTAAATCGCAGAGTAATTCTAAAACGTAACCTGGACGTAGAACGAGGTTTAGTCAATGGAGCAATTGGTACAGTTGTTGGCTTCTAAAAATATCCACGACAACAGTGTGTCAACATCCACTTTGGCAAACTTGCAGGAGTTAAAAACAAAATTGGCTGCACAATAGCACGTTTCCTTCTTTTCAAAGACATGTACGTAAGCAGAGAACAATTCTCTGTCTCTTGCATCTGAGGTCACTGTTCAAAAATCACAAGGTCTAACCCTGGATCACACATTGATTGACATTGGCAGCACAGTCTTTAAAGAGGGTACGAGTTATGTAGCACTTTCACGTCTCCATACACTCATTGGTCTACAAAGTCAACACTGATATACCTTGCATCATGGAATACAACAGGCTACGTGCACTGTAAACCCCTTCTAGATATGTACCCTGCACCTCAAATAAGAAAACCTTTAATAAGAAAACGAATACAAACAGAACCTATAACAGATCTCCCAACAATACTGCTGAAGAAACAATGACCAGCTGCTTTTCCAGCAAATAATACAACCACAAAACTGTCAACTAAACACTCAACTGCACGTCCATCAGAAGACAAGACAAATATCTCTTCTCCCAAAAACTCTGCAGGCCCATCAAACGATGCAGAGGGACAACTCTCTGGTCCAGTTAAATTCAGCAACACAACTGGAGTACATTGCTATGCAAATATAACAATCAATCTTCTCTTACAATTGCCACCAATTGTTCACAACAGTTAAACGGTTTGGACCAGTTGTGTTTGCAAATGCTCATCCTTCATAGAAATTCCACAAATAATCCTGACAGCCCTTACACTGTCTTAGGTATAAGGCAAGAATTGAACCACTGTGCAGGAATGGAATAGTTGACCATAAACACACAGGAAGATTCTCAATAATTCCTAATGTACTTACTACAAGTACTGGAAACCAAAAACATCCCCATGAATGAAATCTTTCAGATTTCACACATGTGGAAACATACACGCACTCTCTGCAACAATGTTTCACAAGAGCACATCCCTAATGAATGATTTGTATATGTATCCAGACCAAATTGTGAATCCATTCCATTTCACCAGCTTTTACAGAATGCAAATCATGGCATATTATGCCCTTTTTGCAATTCAGACAATCGTTCCAGCATACAAATAAACTCACATGGTCAATATCTCATACTAATGCTTCTGAGGTACAATGCAGATGGTACTAAAAATAACTGTAAACTCACTAGCTTTACACGCAGCCAAGTATCTCTTGGCAAGAAAACATTAACAGTAGGCATAATATACCACGCTGGTGCCACAACCACTTCAGGGCACTGTACTGCATATGTCTAAAAATAAGTGGTTGGTTTGAATGGAACGACACCGCCATAACATAGGTTACAAGCAAATCTAACAAATGCCTACTTAATATTCTTTCAACCCAAATTTACTCACTAAACTGTAGCACAATGAAGTTAGAATATGCCAACAGGTGTCTAACTACTTTAAACATTCCCTTAATCACAACACACTTCAAAACAAACATACTATCACACACACACACAATTATAATAAGGTTTTTTCAATCCCTATGGATTATTCCCCCCCCCCCAATGACCCACTGTGTCAGTACAACAGTGTATGATACACTAATGTTGTACCAAACATTGTACATACTGTTTGAGGGGCCAACATTTTTTATGTATATGTAAAATTGGATGCAAGTAAACATTGTCAACTATCCTGCTTAACAAAGTATTCTGTGTTTTTTTTTGTTGAGAAAGAACCAGAGATTCCAGCTTTATTACTGTATACAACTAAGTAAACATTCCAAGTATAAACAAATACATAATCCATAAGCACTATCCTCAATTATACTACAATCATAAATAGCAAATACAGTTCAATGATATCATTGCACCATATTACAAATAATGTATATACTCCCCATACATTAGCTATAATTACTATGCACAACTATCGTGCGTGTGATCAGTGGCCACATTCTTGGGGGCATGGCCGCAAAAATCTGGCTACAACCACCACAATATAATTAAACCATCTAACAAGTACATACAATGCACCTTCAAATAAAAAAAACTCGCCCTGAACCCCCTGCAATTGAAATGATGTCCGCGGCATCTGTAAACCCCGTTTTCACCTATAAAAACAACTCAATATCATCTTTTTACATCTCCCCTACTGTTTCCACACCCTCCTTCAGCCATCAAATAACCCCAAATGTGTTTTCCAAACTGTTCATTCGCAGCGATGTCCCCAGACTACCGCAGTGTCCATGGACTGGGCGGCACCTGCACGCACTTTTTTCACCTAGAAAAACAGCCCCATATCATCTTTATTTCACCGCCCCACCCCAGCCCCTCTTTCGACCACCAAATAAACCCAAATGGGTTTTCCAGACTTTCCCCACTGCACTATCCGCAGACAGCAGTGGCTCTCCGCGGATCAAACATGGCGACCGTTTAAAAATATGACGCACCTCATGCTTTCCACCGTCCAATCAGCAGGCGCATTTGATGTCTGCAGACATCACACCGGACCCCGATTGGTCCAGGAGGGAGTCCACAGATCGAATAGGGAAGTGAGTCCACGGACCGGACCCAGATATCACTTTTGTGGACCTACTTTTTGGCCATTTTTACACCAAATTTCCACAAGAAAATTTTTGGGACCAAGCCACCGCTCCTACTGCAAATTTGGTGAAAATCCGTCCAGCGGTTTGGGTTGTAGGCGTGAGCAAATTTGTTTTTCCATTGCGTCTAGGAGGACTTCCACACATTTTGGAACACCCCCCTATAACTTTGCCCCCCCCTTGACGAAACCACACCAGACCTCGCAGAATCATTCTGAGGGGGCCATATACATTTACTTGGTGAAGATTCGTCCAGGGGGTTGGGGATGAAGTTATAAGCTGCCCAAAAAGTGCTCTATGAGTTGAGCAATTTAAGCATAACTACAGGGCTGCTACTGCATATACATATACATACACATACATACACACACACATACACACAATCCTAACTGCACTTCACCATTAGGACATGTGCAATTACAACAATAACAGAATTCACAAAGAGACAGTCTCAGTATTGATAGTATTAGGGACTAGTCAGTTTCCTCATAAGAATGAGCAACACAGGTAAGGAATGTAAAACAGAAAGCCAGGGTTCAAAACAAGCAAAAAGAAAGGGTGTCCCATATTAGTCTATGGAAGGAAAGAAACACAAAAATAAAATCCTAACAGGGATTCTCATGTTTCTCCCCACTCCGGGGTTTCTTGCTGCTCTCCCCGCCCTGGGGTCGTTCTCTTTCACTTACCTCACTCAGGGGTTTTGCCTCCTCTTATTAGAGCTTCTGCCTGCCTCCCAGTTTCCTGGTGCCACTGTCTCTTGAGCAGGGATTCTAGGGAGGAAGGTGGAGTCAGTCTGAGCTGCATCCTCAACACATCCTCTAGATCTGCGTCGCCTGCTGTCGTCTCTCCTTTCTCGCTTGCTTCGTGCAGACATGCAGCTGCAGTTCCTCTGGCCTCGATGCTCCAAGGTTTCTCCTTCTCCGCGCCCTGGACTAAGACTCTTCAGGTGGGTGTCGCTGCCTTCCTGTACGCCAAGACCCAATACGTCAACTCTAGCATTCTCCTTCGACGACCACCCCTCCTCAGAGTCTTCCGGCTCAATTAAACTCTGCAGGCTTTTTCAAAACCGCTCCTCTAGCTGGTTCTTGTTCGGACGTGCCTCCCAGAGGCGGATTCCAGTCCAACAGCTGAGAGGTGAATGGGAGGGTTGGAGCCAGAAGCAACCATTACAAAATGGGTCATAGGGTATTGCATGCCGTAACACCCACAGATCACAAGGTTTAGTGATTTGGGTCAGAATAGTGACCCATGTCCCTCTTTGGGGTTTTCCTGTCCCTTAAGAGTTGAATCACCTCCAGAGGGATCCGGCCTACTTCGTCCCATAGGGGATGTGAAATGTAGTGGGCTCACCACCCTACTCAGAAAGGGTGCTACTCTTTGGGGAGAGGTGATGGGATGCATCACAGTAGGTTGAATAAGTGTTGGCAAATCCAGTAGGCAGTTTGTCAAGTTAAGAACAAAGAAAGGGAATCGCAATCAGGCAAGGCAGAGGTAGGGCAGGGACTATACGCCTGTTAAACCCTACAGAGGCAGGAGGTAGAAACAGGACTGTTAACTCACCCCTTGGACCCATTCACTCAGTTACCACTTTAGAGACTCCTGAATTCGCTGGACCCCCTTGCTCATGTCTTGGTTCCATTGGAGGGGGTCTAGAGGTCACATTAGGGGTCAGGATTTAGGTCCACTAGTCAGTGGTTCTGTGCTCTGGCAAGATGATTTCTGGCACTGGACAGCTGGATCACACTGGCACGATGAAAAAAGGATGATACAATGTCAATCTCTATCCCAGCTGGCCCCCTCGTACACGATGCAGGCGGAAACCAGTGAGGTGCACCGAGATGAAATGGTATAAGTCGACCCTAGTGGCAGAAATAACAGAGCTGGTCCTGTGAGGCCCCTCTTCACGCTGAGAGCTGCAACTGCAGAGGGGCGTCGGGTGGGGTAGGAGAGGTAGTTCCATAAATTGAGGATCTGCAAAGTCCCATGTCCGAACTTGGGAAGGAGACATATGCAGTGAGGCATCGCAGATGGAAGCTGGCAGTGATGGTACTGGGACACTTCCGAAGGTTTCCAAGCGCAGGATCCTCGAGCAGGGGTCAGGACTGGTTGTTCCTACCGGTCCAAAAGCTGCAGCATCGATGAAGGCTTTCTGGAGATCACAGGATTAGGGCTTCCTCGGGATGGTTGAAAAAGTTGTGGGTTTTCAGTAAGATGTGCCTCAAAGTAGTCTGCTCAAATGACACTCTGAAGTATGCCTATAGTATCCTAAATTGAGCAGCGGTTAGCCCCGGACCCCACCAATGGGAAGTACCTGCACCATTCAAAATGACAGGGGCTGGCCAATCATGGGCAGATGCCGGCCACCACATCTGCCCAGCAACAGACAATTCAGTCAGGACGTGAACTGTGACCAGACATTCCCAGCCCCCACATCCAGTCCTAAACCCATTGCTTAGCTTACCACATATGGGAAATCTGGCGGAAGGGCAGGAAGGCGGTCAAAAGACCAGATGGCCAAGGGGCAGGGCGAAATCTCGTAGCATGTTCTTTTTAGAGTATATAGTTAGTGCTCTAAAAGGCATTATCTGGTAAAAGGCAAAAGTAAAGGAAAATAATTTTTTTAAAAACACGGTAGAAAAATATCCACTCCTACCAACCTATCACAGACACACCATGCAAGGAACCATAAAGTTACTAAAACAAACAATAAAAAGGATAAAGTGATACAAAGTAGCCCTACAGCACCTCACTGCAAGGTGATCTGAGCAGTATAAAATGTACAATGAATTTCGTAATGGAGGATAGAGTCCCCATGCAGTGATATCCATAGGATCAGTTACCAGAAAACAGATGCGCTAAAGAAGGTAGCAACATGCCTTTACTCATCGCCTCAGGTCTTGGTCAAAACAGCAGCAAAACGTGTGTGTGGGGTGGAGGGCGAAGTGGATGCCATAAAGGTCTACAGAGGGAAAGCAGCAAAAAGAAAATATTTTCCATCAGCAGCCAAATGTCACTCCCATGTCTGGGATTTCAAGGTTCCCAATGCTTACTGGACAGCAGTTAGGTAGAATTTCCATCTTGTGTGTAATTCTCCACACTTAGCGAGTCCCGCCAACACTTCTGCTGGACTGAGTGGGAACCTTTTTCCTCACTCATTCTTTTTTCTGGGACTCTGAGCACCCTTTTCAGTTATCTTTGATGGGAGGCTGCTTTCCTCCATCTTTTTGAGGCATCTGTATTTTACTATTGGAGCAGTACACAGCATCTTCTGTGCAGTGTTGCTGGGAGCTCCTTGAGCGTTCCTCTTTGGTTTTCTTTTAAATTCCTGTGATAACATCATGTTACCAGGAAAAGGTATTTTGTTGGTCCTACCTATGCTTTTGTTTTGTGAGATACGGACACCACACCTTATGTGGAGTGTTGAGGGGGCACATTGTATCCCTTTTTCTAACTTCTCCTGTAACTTTCTAGTTAAAGCACTAGGTTTATTTGGGTGGCTGGTGGCAGTCGATATTTTCTACCGACTTTTTTAATTTGTACACACAGGCTGCTGCCGCAGCTGCGGTAATGGACAAATGGGTCACCAGTGATCTAAAATGGTGCTAGTCTTCTTTTATCACCAACTCACAATGGCTTGCCCTTTTCTTGAGCCTTCCTCTGCTAACCTGTGTGTGGGGGGGGTCCTGCTCACTCCTTTGACTTGCTCCCATTGGGAAGCCTGCCCAGAAGTGCCAGTGTGTCTGGGAGGACAGGAAGCTAGGAGGACACCGAAACTCCTCAGGTCTTTGTCCTCCAGTATGTCTGCTTGGATCCAGTTCTGACTGGGTGCCTAGCTGTCTCCTGGAGACAGCCACCACCCAAAGTTTGAATGTTGCATGCATGCTGATTGGCTGTGTTCCTGCATAAAAGGCAAGGGTCTTGATGCTGAAGCCGGAGTCAACCACTACAAGATCAATCCGAAGGAGGAGGATGTCTGCAGCTACCTCCAGCGACCGCCAAGCCAACCGAGTGATCGCTGCTTCTGTGAGACAAGGAAGATCCAGACTGGATTACTTCCTCCCTTGGACTGGTGGGCCTAACCAGTCTTGAGGCCATCTGCAGTTTGAGCCATTCCACGAAATGCTTTGACATTCCAGGCCTGCAAAACCCAAATACCCTGCGCCCTCTGGCACTTCTGCGGTGCATCGTCCCGTCAAGCACGGTTCTGGCTCCAAACTTGTGGGCATCTGTCTGGGCCTACAGAGACTCCAGCACGATCGTAGAAAGTCTTTCGGGTGACAACTGTCGCTGTTACAAAGCCTGTGCCGAGCCTCCACAACTAAGTGCTGAGAAGATCATCTGTTGGGCATCCCTGTGACAGAGTCTGACCGTCTGCTCCCACCAAAAGTTCCTCCTCCAGCGGCCAAGGCCAGAGACCCAAACCGGAGCTGCTGTGGTTTTACCATGGGGACCTGCCAGTGACATTGTCGTTCTTCATTTTAGAATGCATTGTGCGACTCCTGGGCAGTTGTGTTGCTGTTCGCTCCTCCTGAGCTACCTGCGTCCGGTTGGGATGGACAACCCAACCATGTTCTACCAGGCCTAAGGATATACGTCCTAAAGGCTGAAATCCTTCATGTGGCCTTTCTTGCCCCATTGAACCATTTGAATCCAATTTCATTACTTGTTATGAAAACGTCTTTTCTGATATTTGATAAGTTTGACAGTGTCTGCCTTCCTTTGTTCTGCCGCCCGAGGGTCACTGGTCCCTCAGTGTCCCCATCTGACTTTTGAGACACTCATTCCCCAGATAGGGTTGGATTCCTAAAGATAAGGCTTTCCTAAAGTTGCCTACCTACCTACCAGTAATGCTAATTTCAGTAAATGATTTCAGATGAATGATATGCTAACCTGAAGCTATTCTATACTTAACTGTTTATCATCTAAAGGTCTACCATTGAACTGAGTTTTGACACAGCAATTATCCATGCATATATCCATCTGTGTGAACTAGTTTTACTTACCTGAACTATAGTGATTTTAACATTGCCCTAGCATATATGATAAATAACCATATTTTTATATAACTACATTGTGCAAATGTTCCCCGACTATAAGTGTGCAGCATCTCTCAATTGAAGTCTGTTCTTAACATCATGTCTCATTGCTCCTCCTTTCTTCCGCCGCATTCTCTGGTTTCCGCCTGTTAGGGAGAATTCTCAGAAATGTGTCAATTCCCTCTACCTTAGAGACCCCCAGCAACTTTGCCTTATTTTGAGGACTTGATTTCTTTTTTTAACCTGGAGAGTGAGACCCTTTTTCCCAGTCATGTATTTTAATGTGATTGCTAAACTCTGGTTGTGGAGTCTGAAAAACTCCTTAGGCATCATCTTTTACATTGTGGCACACAGCACCTTTAGTGCAGTGACACAGGGAAGTCTCTTAGATTTCCCCAAGGTTTAAATACCTTCTCTGGGATAAACTACTGTTTCCCAGAGCAGTAAAGTGAAATTGACTTTACTTACATTTGTAACTTTCTAGACCCAGCCCACACTATCTTACAATAGGGTGCTGGAGGGGTTACCTAGTATCCCCTTGTGTATAACTTCTCATGTAACATTTTTATGTTAGCCTTTCCTCACTGAATGGCTGGTGGCAGTCGTTTCGTTTTTACTATCGTGGTGTGCATTTACCGCGGGCTGCGTTGGCAACTGCAGTAAAGCACCAAAGGGTACCATTTCTATCAAAATGACCCCGTTCTTTTTTCACCATTTCTTTGCGGAAAGGTCCTTCTTGAGGTTTACTCTGCGCGCCAAACCAGGTTTGGTCCCCTTGTTTGGTTTGTCGTTGGCGGGATTCACGAGTGAAGCCCGCCTCTGGATCCAGGGTGTCTGGAGTAGGCAGGAAGTGAGGGAGGTGCCCGAAATTCCTTGTGCTTAGTCTCCTAGGAGACCCAAATGCACTCTGTGATGATTGACCGGCTGACTGTCTGGCAAGGACAGCCACCCTGCTGGGTGACTGGCAGCTGGGCTGGAATGAAAGGGAGAAAACTGTATAAAAGGCAAGTCTTTTGGCATGGAAGGCAGAGTGGACCACTGGACGAATGAACCGAAGAACAACTTGGAAGAGGACGTCTGCTGCAACTCCTGCACCATTGGTTTGCCCGGTGAAGCCCTGCTGCAGTGCCGAAACGCCAAGTTTGCATCGACAGAGAATTTCCTGCATGGACGACTTCTCCCCTTCAGTTGGTGGGACCAATCAACTCCAAAGTAAGCCACCTAGACACCCTCCTCGGAGCTGGTTGAATCTCCACAGAGTTGCTGCTGGAAACCGTAGAGCCAGGGAGAGGAACACCAGCTTGTGTTAGTTGCTTTTAAGTTGGCCAAGAGCTCCAGGAAGATCCTCCAGACTCCCAGGAAGCAGGACTGACCGAGCCCGATTCTCTTCAACAGAGTGCGGGACCCCAGAAGCAAGGAAAGTCCACCTCGACAGCCAGGAACCGCGGTGTTGCTATTTGCGGTAGACGCAAGGAGCTGAAACACTGAACAGCCACTGAAAGTGAAGTTTGCAATGCAAGTTTTGACCGTCCCACTGCAGGAGTCCTCCGACATCCTCCCTCTTGTCCCCACGACTGAGGCCCAGGAAAAGAGATCTGCGGAGCTGCACAGGAACAGGAGTCATCTGCTGCATCTTTTCGTAATTTTAAAGGTACTGTACAAGGTCAAAGAGAACTTACCTCTTGCTGTAGAGTAGCTTGCATCTTCTACTACTCACAAGTCTAACAACTTGTGGCCCTACATTGATTCATCTTTTTCTTCAAAGACTTCTGAACCATTGTGCAAAGACTTTTCTACTTCCCTTCAAAGAAGTGCTTCAGCTCATATAGACTCTTGCCTATTGACTTTGGCTTAGCCTGTTTTAACTGAATGACTCTTATTGGGGGATCTGAAAGTATTTACAGTAGCTTGTTTGCTCTAATCATCTTTTCCTTTTGCTTGCTCTTAACTAATTCGGAATGCCAACAGTAATACATTAATGTCAATAGCACCCTAGCAATTGAAGTCACCTGTGGGTGTAGGTCTCTGCTGTATGCCATCACAAATGGGTATTTACTGATTCTGAACTTGAGAGTATAATTTTGAAGTACATTTGTGTGGTATTTTATAGTGCTCCCTTCTGAAGAAGGCTTACATTAACTGACTGGTAAATAAATTCATTGTTTTATCAAGAAACCCTGTGGGTAAGTGTCTACTTGAATACTTGTCACTGTAAACATTTGTATAACTCCCCTACAGCTCACATTGACCCCTTTTGAGATAAGCCTGGTTACTCGTCCACACTACCAACCTGTGTAGTACAGACTTATACGAAAGGTGCCAGTGTCTTGACTAAGAACAGAGCGGACATGGGAAGAGAGCCATCTGTGTCTAACTTTAACACCGCAGCTGCTCAGAAGGTATTTAACAGTTATCTTGGTATCAGAAAAAGTCAGAATAAGAGGGAGAAAGCCCCATCCCGACAGAAAATACAGGGATTTTGAAGCTAGTTAAACACATATTCAGTGGGGCAGTAAATCTGTTTGGAAAACTACAGTAATCCTGATTATCATATTGATTACAATGGGCAATCATGTATGTGAGACAGTCTCTTATAGGGAGACCACAGAGATCCCAGAAAACTCTGGGGGATCAGAGCAAGCCACCCACTACATAATGCAGCCCCACAAGAGGTGTTATATGGAGTACCCCTCAAAGTCTACTCAGCCATCACACCCTCCACAACATTCAGCAAAACACTCAGTCATCCCAATTACAGACATCCACCCAGTGTGGTGCACCACAAGACATATTGCATGGGAAGAAGAAGTCCAAGCCCCCCCCACACCCTCAAGAGGAAAATCAGGAGTGGAGTAGTAGCAGGAAGCCGAAAAATATACACTGCCATATTATGAGAAATGTTTTGGGAAAGATGCAAGTCTGTGCTATAAGCCTGCTGCACTCCTTGGGCTTTTCCAGAACACTATTCAAAACCATGCACGCCCAAGGAGAAGTCCCATGGCAGGGCTTGTATGGTAGCATGAGGAAACTGGGGCATTCACAAGCAAGCAGATGAGAAGAGGCATAGGAGTGCAGTACAGAAGCCAGAATGCAGGACCATCTGGCCGCCATGTGCTCTTGCCAGATTTAAAGATGCCGGCTGACTTAAATTGAGCCCTCTGCCCACGGAAAAAATTAGCAGAGAGGATTAGGGAGGATAGCTCAGCGGCAACGTACTTGCCTTGGAACCAAGACGACACAGAGCAGCACAGGTTCGATCCCAGGGTCCGCGCTTAGAAACCTCTGGGTAATAAGCACGTTATAAATAACCTATCATATCATATATTGTAGACAAATGGGAAGCGTGCAACACCTGATTCCACTAGGAGAGGGCAAATACATGGGGAGGAGGTGAGTGGTGGCACAGATCCACAGATCAGCTTAAAGGGGCAATTAGAACCATGCCCACTATATAAAAAGAGGCAGACGCCACCACGTTTGGTGGGAGTTAGGCTGGCATTCCAGAGATCTGGTGTTAGCAGAGAACACAGCAGGAGGAGAGAACAGCAGGTGGCTAAGCCAAATACCCCAAACCTTGAGAGAGATAATATCTCTAGAAGAAGGTGGTGCAAGGAGGGAGGATGGTGCTATAACCCAGAAGCTAGTACGAAACAGAGAACACAGGGAAGGAGTAGAGTATTTAGCTTGATAAAAAAAAATTGAAGGGGCACCTGGCAATTTCCTTATCTCTCCAGGTGATAACATACATCTATATATCAAAAAACTGATCCAGGCGAGCCCAGATATAATGAGACGCACCACTTTATTACACTTCTTATCTGAACCCACAACAATGTACATATACTTAATCAACAAATAACACAGGATAGTAAACATACATTCCATGCATACAAAAACAATCAACATTACTTATAGGTCTAATATGCAAACAGAAGATTGAATCCAAGCTCGACAGTCCCTAAACATTATCTGGAGCAGTGTATTACTACATATGCCCAATTAATCCGCTTTATCGACAGTGCTATGAACTGAACACTGTGTGGTGATAGGATTGTCGACACAACTGTGTTTTGGCCCTTCAGCAATGGTGGTGTGCTGTAAATTTATCAGCCATCATCAGGATGGGGAATTGTAAGGCAGAAAGAGAGAAATTAGGATCCCTGCTTGAGAGTAGGCTGGGCCAGTAAGGACACATGAGAGGGAGAGAAAGATCATCCCTATCATATTGTTATCCTTCTTCAATTACTGTATATCATCTTTTGCTTTGTGCACAACCCTTTTTAATACCTACGCCTGATTTGTGGTCAAGGGAGAAAAAAAAAAAAACATGCGTTCCCTACTGATGTATGTTAAGCATTCTGTTCCTCCTTCCTTGTTACGCATGGTAGTTCGGCACTTTCTCTAGCATTTTAACTGGTGAAAATTCTCTCTAGCACAGTAACTATATAAAACATACTGTGGAACAGTAAAATGGGCCTATTCTAGAGCACATTAATTCTGATGAACAGGTTTCACTATCACAGTAACTGGAATTGATGTAATCATGCACTATGACTCTATGCCTACTTAGCAGCATGGTAATCATCAACACATTCTACTGGCACATTACATTTGATGGCCACAGTAATTATGGTGGCATGTTATGGGGCAGTAGAAATCTGCTGGACATATTCTGTGGCATAATAATCCTGATGGGCATATGCCGTAATATTGTATGTTGTAATGAGGTGATTACCTGGGGGCTTCTGTTACTAGAAGCATTAGAATTAAAGGAGACTGAAGTAATTAACTGTGAATGATGGTACTGACATATTAACAACTGGGTCTGTTGTGTTTACAATAAATATATATGAGGGGGACGTGGCCTGAGCTCATGGAGTAAAGGTGTGCCTTGGCAGAGCTCCCGTCCTGATCCTTACAAGATCCTGAACTCTACTGACAACGGTAACCGTGAGATCTGAAAATTGCAGGGTAAGCGATCCTGCACTCAGCGGTCGAAACAACGGTGAAAATCGGAGCTTGGATCCCGAAATTAGAGCCTGCTGAAAATGTGCCCCTGGGTGTGCAAAATGGCGGCCTGAGCCGCGGCTCTGAAACGCTGTGGGGGAAGGGCCGACCTGAAGTAGACCGCCACATAGGACGTTGCGGAACGAGAGAAGCAAATGTCAGACCTGCCTGCAGGCCCTTCTGCCCACTGCAGTGCCAGAGTGCACTGCGAGGCATGATCGTCTGGGTGCGGTGAGGGCTGGAGGCACTGGCCTCTGGCGGTGAGTGGCGGCAGCGGGTGGCCAGCGCGCAGGCCCAGTGGGTCAGAGTGAAGGAGGCGATGAAACACTGCAGCTGCCCTGAAGGAGCATGCAGACCGGAGCAGTCCGACAGAGCTGTGCTGAGAAAGCAGTACGTTGGGGATCAGGTCGTGAACACCGCACGACATAGAAGCCTGGAAGGGTGGCAGAGTCAGCAGGAAGTAATGAATGTTGGGGTGCCGGCGAAAACAACCCCAAACAGCATATTGGGTGCTTCCAGCAAGAAAGGAGTAGAATGGAGGGCTGCCGAAGCCAATTACAATTGAAATGGTGACTGAGCGAGTGCTGTTGGCTGCAGGGGACAAGCGAGGGGGCTGAGACAGGCACACAGAGTGGGGGGCAACCACAGAGAAGCAACGACCTTACCCAGCTACGGGGTCCGGCTTCCCAAGAGACTTGGAACACTACATAAGGAGGTGCGCTGCTCACAAACCTTTCACACGCGCATGGATAACATGCGCCACCTGTGCTGAGGGCTGTGGAGGCGACACTTGCCTGATGGTCCACTAACTGTCCCCGCCAGTAGAGAGGAGCGACACAGTTGCCTGACCAGAGCAAAAGAAAGTAAGTTAGTACCTGCCCTGACCCAACCTGAGTACTTTACGGCCCAGGCCCATACCGCCCAAAGCAGCAAACGGAGGAGGCTAAAGTTGAGAGCAGACACCTCATTACCGACCAGGAATCTGCCCCCAGTACAAACGGTTAGGCCGGGGGAAGCCTACACTACACGCTCCCATCTCCCCGCTCCGTACATTGGGGCCATACTGCGAGCGCTGAAGCACTGGACGCATGCGGAGCGACCAGCAGGCGCCATCCAGCGGGGCCACTACCAGGGGGCCTCACGCCACTACACCAACCTCATACTCTAGCGGGTCCGGATGATACTGAGCCGCACCATAACCACACCCCCAGGCAAATTGAAGGGCAAAACGAGCGGGCGGCGGTCCCAGGCAACCTCCCCGGCTCCCACCACACCACCACCCACGGGTGGATGCAAAGCTAAACTACCCAGTCAGGCTGAAGGGAATCCGGCGGCTGAAACCCGCTATCATCAATGGTCACCCACCACTGCACTGCCACTCATCCCTACAAGATATGGCCTGACCTGAGAGGCAGGGCCACGGAAAAAAGGGCCAAGACGAGGTCTGGGACCTGGAAAGATCAGTCCACCAATACTCCCTCAATAAACTGGAGGCCTGCTGGGGGCTGACAGGCACGATCAACCGCGCACCCACTAAGGATATTATTCCTGGATCTGTGACACACCTAGCTGCGCCTGGAAGTCTGAAAACTAAGAAGGGCGGAAATACCCTAATAACACTAAGGATCCTACAGCCTTCAGAGAGCAATGCCCTGAAGGACACCACACAGCGGAGCCCAGCAAACATTGGGGCAAACCTTTAGGCATGCAGCTCCGCCTGGCCACCAGAGCTAAAATACGATAGAACCGAGACGCAAACGAACGCCACAGGCATGGGCCCGGCCAAGACAAGTTCGGAGTGAGACTTCACACTCAAAAGTGCCTAACAAAACGCTGTGCCAACCCAACACCTAGCACTACCTTGATCCACTACTGGATGACATGTCCCCATCTAAAAAGAAAAGCATCTCCACAATCATGGAATCTCTCACAGCAGCTAAACCGCGTGACCAAACGCAGAACACTAACGAGGCCCGCACAGACCAGGCAACCCCAGATGTAATCAATAAAGACAAACAGGTGCTGGAGGCCATCGCGGGACTGCGCACCTTCATAGACACCAAAATAGAGTAGGTCAAGGCGGACATGCAACTGATGCGCCAGGACATGTGCAACCTCACAGAGGGTGTATCGGCTACTGAGGCGGGACAACAGGAAACCGCAGAAGCATTGAAAGATATCCAAACCAGAGTGCAGGATCTGGAGGAGAAACAAAATCCTGGAAGAAAGGGCCGATATGCGGAAGGGCGGTCTAGATGCAACAACGTACACCTACTGGGTGTCCCGGAGGGGATGGAAGGCTCCAACCCCACGAACTTTGTGGAAACCCTTCTGCAGCAGGACATTGGCGCTGGTCGTCTTTCACAGGGCTTTGCGGTGGAGCGGGCCCACTGATCCCTATAAAAGAGACCACCACCTGGATCACACCCCCGACCACTGATAGCTAGGATCCTGAACTTCCAGGACCAAGAAATCATACTGCACTACTCTCGAGACGGTGGGGAAATTAGAAGCGATAATGCCAGAATCGCCATATACCCGGACTACACCCCTGCAGTACAGAGAGCAAGGAACTCCTTCGTCCTGATCAAAGCAAGACTACGGCAGCTGAACCTCAGATACATGCTACTATACCTGTCAAGGCTCAAAGTGCTGTACAAAAGGTAAAAACTGTCTTCCTGGAAACCCCGGCGGCGGCCACAATGTGGCTGGAACATAACATGGCCGAGGGCGAAGAAGCCGTGACATAGTCCGAGCTGCGGCAACAGGGGAGCACCCGATGACTGAGGCGCCTTGGCAAAATTCTCGAATAAAACACTACCGTGAACACACAAATCCATTGCAACAAAAATACAGATCTTATGTCGGATGGGATGCCGAGATGCTCGGCCTGGGCTCACAGGAGCATCCCCGCGAAGGGACTAGTGTCAGCCTGTCGTTGACCGGACACGACCCGCACATGAGGACCCGGATGGGCCAAGACGGAGCGGGGGCACCTAAGCGTTGCCTCTCTGGAGCAACTGCTGGGTGCAGTTGGTTAACTTTGTTTTTTTTGTTGTTTGAACTGTTCTAAGGTCTTCACATTACCTGATATAATGGGGAACAAAACACTTGAATGGGGAATCGTAGGGGGCAGAAATTGGCACAGAAGGAAGGAGATGGGTAGCCGGAGGCAAAGAGCGGGTGGAGAGTGGAACTGGGTTAGTTTACGCAGCAATGGCAGCTGACATAAAAGTGCCGACATGGAATGTCGGAAGGATGGGCACCTATATGCGCAGAACAGGATCAAATCCTTCTTAAGAGGAAACAAATTTCCATTGCTCTACTATAAGGAACTCACCTCACTACTGATAGCAATAACAAAGTAATGGAGCACTGGCGCGGACAGGGGTATGGAGCGGCATACTCTACGCAAGAGTAGTATACACGTGGCTTTGTGACACGGTGTCTTTCCGACTACTAACTAAAGAGGTAGACGCGGAGGGAAGATACCCGATACTTAGGGGAAGCATTGAACAGCTAGAGGTCTGCATAGTCAACTCCTACCACCCTAATTCTGGAAACCTCAGCGTATTTGACCAAATTGAGCGCAAAGTTAGCTCCCTATCGAGACTGCCTGTTTATCTGGGGGGGAGATTTCAATTGTCTGTGACCTTGTCCTTGACAGATCTAGCCCCCCGAACCAGGGGGGCGAGGGTGATCCCATCCTCGCTCAACGAGGTGATAGGCAACCTGTATTTGGTGGAGGTATGGAGAGAATTTCACCCAGAGAGCAGAGAGTACTCTTATTTCTCGTCTCCTCGTGGGCTATATACCAGGATAGACTACCTACCAATAGATAGAACACACCTACCCCAAGTAGAGTGTCGGCACTATATTTAGGCAGGTCGATATCAGATCATTCGCTGTTGCTCATGGAATGGAAGATGCAAGGCCCTAGGCCGCCTATACCACTATGGCGCATGCCAACAGACAACCTGACAGATGGCGCTTTCAGGGAGGGCCTTCGGACCAGAATAGTGGAGTACAAAGATAACGTGGGGAGTGTGAAGGGTTGGGACACAGTCTGGGAGGCACTGAAAGCTGTGGTTAGGGGGGAGGAGGAGGTCATTGCTAGCTCTGGGGGCATCAGAAAATCACTGAGAAGTGAATTGGGAGGTAGGCGAGAGGAAGATCAGGCTGATGGAGGCCTCTGCCCATAAAACTAGAGAGGCTGAACTAGAGCTGGCGGTAGCAAGGGACGATTGCGAGAACGCCTGACTAACTAAATTTGACTACATTGCAAAAACCACCAGAGCACACTCTGAAGGTGACAAACACAGCAGGTTACTGTCGTCGCTATGCAAAAGGGAGAACCCTAGACATGTGATTACAGAAATTAAAGATAAATCTGGCTCTGTGCACACAGCACAATCTTTGATTAATGACACTTAGCGAATTTTACTCCCGATTGTATAATCATGACACTAATACCCCAGGATGAAATCCTAGACACGTTGGAAGAAATTGGCCTACCCTCATTAGATAGTGCCCGACGGGCAGTTCGGTTGATTATATAAGCGACGCAATTAAGTCACTAACCACCTGCAAGACACCTGGGAGTGATGGGTTACCCACCGAGTTCTACAAGGTATATTGCTCTGAACTGTCCCTGGTCCTAACAAGGTCTTTAACGAAGCATACAAAACCGGGGTGTTAAAGAGAATCACGAGGGAGACAGTGGTCCCAATACCCAAACCTGGGAAACCCACAGATGAGTGTGGCTTGTATAGGCTGTTAGCAATGTTGAACTATGACATTAAAATACTGACAACCATACTGGCCAATCGGTTGTCAAAAGTTATAGGGACTATAGTGCACAAGGATCAGACCGGGTTCATACCAGGCAGAAAAACAGCAATAAACTTACGAAGGCTGCAACACATTATCGCACAAACAGACTCGCAGGAACAATACGCTGCAGTCTCCCTAGACGCTATAAAGGCGTTCGATTCCATATACTGGGAATTGCCGATAGCCTTCTTGAAGAAGTTCGGGCTGGGTGAATACTTCATTGGGTGGATAAAGATACTATACGAAGTGCCGATGGCTAGGATAAAGACAGGTAGAACAGTGTCAGCACCAAGGGATATCCAAAGGGGCACCAGACAGGGCTGCCCGTTGTCGCCAATGCTCTACATCCTGGGATTAGGGCCTATAGCAATATACCTCAGGAAACAATTTTTTGACGCAGGTATAAGAGTGGGCAGGGTGTATCATGTTGTGACCCTATACGCAGATGATGTACTGCTATATCTGCAGGACCCTCACCTTAATGTACCAACGATCTTAGAAGTGCTGGGGAACTACGCGAGGATGTCAGGGATCTCCTTTAACAGGTAGAAGTCTTGCATATTCCCACTGGCAGGGCCAACAAAGAAATCGGAGGGAGAACTTCCGAAAGTTGGGATTCGGTGGCAGCTGAACCCGTTTAAGTACCTAGGGGTGAATGTTTGGCACACGCCTCAATTAATGCACGAGGGAAACACTGTACTGGCGGTGCAAGGACTCAGGAAGTCCATGAAGTTTTGGTCCAGGCTCCCGCTACAGTGATGGGCAGGGTCACCATCATCAAGATGATAAGTCTTACCACGGTTCCTATACTTGTTCCAAAATGTTCACTGCTACGTTCCTGCCTCTTTTTTCAGCTACTAGAAAAACTACTGAGAGAATTGCTTTGGGGTCCCGCTAGACATAGGCTATCTCTGACCACACTGACACTAACGTACAAGGAGAGCGGGGTCCAACTCCCAGATCTGGAGAGGTACTTTTTGGCAACACAACTTGGCTTTGTGGCCAAATGGCTTGCAGATTAGGCCCCCTCGGAGACAAAGCTGATAAACGGCTAGTACCACCTGTGCGCCAAAAAGAAACACTGTGGGTCTCACTGAGGTGCTTGAGCAATACTCCAATGATTGTACGATTGGGCAGGAGAGTTTGGGACAGGGCCCTAAAACTGACAGGATGCGAACACCCCTACTCACCTGAGACCCCAATCACAGCCGCAGTTTGCGCAGTCAAGGTGGACCTGGCAACCGTAAGGCGTGGGAAAGGTGCAGCATTTACACCTGGGGGGACACCTATGAGGAGGGCGTTTTCAAGGAGTTTGACTCCACGAGTGAGAAAGAAGGACTGCCCAACGGCCAATTCCTATGGTACCAGAGGGTCAGGAGGGTAGCAAAAGGTACTGGAGAGAATGGCCTGGGGTCACGGAGGCAGACCCGCTACTAACGCTACTCCATAACTTGGGTGATGGATGGAAGTCAGTGACCAGGCTCTACAACCTACTGGCAGATAGACCCAACCCCAAAAGCAATCAGCTGATGCAGTGGTGGGAGGTAGATGTGGGGACTGGCATTACATAGGAGTGGGAGAGGATGCTAGTGTACCCCCGGGAAGTGTCAAGAAATGCCGGATTTAGGCTAATCCAACTAAATGTCCTGCACAGGACCTACATGACTCCGAGCAGAATAGCTAAATTCAGTAAAAACACAAATCTATGTTGACCTTGGTGTGGGTCAGAGGGAGCGGGAATAATGCACATGTTCTGGTAGTGTCTGAAGGTGTGACGCTTCTGGGCCAAAATAGAGCAATCTTGCAGAAAGGCTGGGGTGACTAGATACAAATGGACTCCTAAGGAATGCCTTTTGGGAGCCTACCCACGAATCAGCAAATTCAGACTTATAATTAAATGTATGGATATGGTGTGTGTGCTGGCCAAAAGGTCCATTGCAATGGCGTGGGAAAAGGTTGGGGGCCCACAATACTCCAGATGACACAGCGAACTCGAGCACTGGTCTAGTGCAGAAACGAGGGTATGGGGTGGCCAGGGCTGGAGACAAGGTGGGTCCTGCATATGAGGCCTGGACTTGGGACATGTTCCACCCATCAGATGATAAACCCCCATGATCAAACTGCGCTCACACTTAAGATGCCCAGAATCGCCAAGGACTGGGCTACTGAAACAGGGAAACCCAGGCAGACACCCTATGGCCCCGGGCAAATGTTCAGCTGCCCTACATAACAGGGCTTCCTTAAACAGGAAGATGTGCACCCTAAATGCAGAGCTAATGATGAAGACCGTTTGTTTTGTTATTATGTTAGTTGTTTTAACACAATCTTACACACACATGTAACAAGGATGGCAAATTGAGAAGAAAACTGTTGATGTATACTATAAATGCCAATAAAAACATTTTAAAATAAATACAATAAATAAACATAGCGGGCACTACTTAAATTAAACTCCACATTGAATACATTTCAGGGTGCGGCAGAAGTAAATACACTTGGTGTAAGAAAAATATAAACAAGAAATTGCCTCAGAAAACTTCCAAGGTCACTTCCCCTGCTCAACCTTTATGTTAGTGTGTCAATGATAATTGTTCAATGACTACTCAAAATTATCTTCAATATTAAATGCATTCAATATACAATTAAATTACTTCATTTTGATTTTCATTAGTGTATTTTAGACATTGAAAAAAGCAGTTCTTTTAGACAACATATCAACATATGTGTCAAAACAAAGTTCACTGTACATGTTTAAACTTGAGTAAACAATCAAAAAAGTAATGAAAAGAATTCAATGAGATATTCATCTTACATTGAATTTGAAAGGTGTTCTGCCTCAACGCGTTTCAGATCGGTAGGTCCTTCAGGAGAGAGTTCCAAATCCTCCTTCAACAGTTAAGATTTTAGCCCTACATTTGTTCTTGGGCATCCTCAATCATAATTAGACCAATCAATTAAACCTTAATCTTTTGATCCAGTGATATACAGTTTGGTCCAGAATTCTCCTGCAGGGGGTGACCCTTGAAGGTTTGCCAAGGCAATCTTGGTGTGGTTCCATTATCATATTATTGAAGGTGGTAAATTTAGTTTACTCCGTTGGGGATGGGTGCATGGGGGAAACACTCCCATACAAGAGCAAAAAGGAGGAAAATGGGTTGATCAAAGAGATGACCAAACTTAACACCATGAGAATGATGATGATTTAACCATGCAGGCTCCCATCTGGGACACAGCACAGGTACTGATTGCAACCAATTATGAAAATCGTTGCTAAAATAATTTGAGTGAAACCGATTGACTTTGCCAATGCTTGTCAAGGTTGCGTTCAACTAAATGTTAAGCAGACAACCGATATACAAGCTCAAGAGATATGGGTATACTAAACAATTTTTTTTTCCCTGTAGTAAAACATCTGCTCCTGTAACTCACTGCAGCTACTCATGGTCCCGATCACCTATGCCATTTGCAGGTACAGCACCTCTTGGAGCCCAAAACAGTGTACAATTCTGTACATGGTGAATTGTGGCGGTCCAGTGTATGCTAGTTTTCAGTTTCAAATGCATCAGTTCGATGGTTTAAGTCTTACAGACTATTGCTTTCTCAGGCTTAATTTTACTAGGTATTTTCCAATTCTATACAACAAAACTTGATTTTTCTAATTAAATCCTAGTGTAATCCAACCACCCAAGCAAAGAGGCCTTTGTCTTCTTTGGAGGCTGAAGTCAGGTGCCCAGTGACATTGTAGTCTAGGACACTGTGCATCAGAAGTCAATCCACACAAGAAAAGCCAGAAGACAACGGGGTAGAATGTTTATCACATGCATCATTCACTCAAGCCACATTTTGGAATTATGCGTGAAATTGTGCAGTGGATTCCTTTTACTGATCTTCACAAAACAATAGTGATGCTACCAGTCATTAGAACATGAAATACTAGGTGTATAGATGTGATCTCCTCCGATACTCACTGCATACTAGGATATTCATTCTCTTCCTTACTGAGGGAGACAGCTTTCCAGTCTTCCACATTTGTTCAAGTGTTGAGAGGCGTCGGCTAATATCATCGCAAACCTGTTTCTGGAGAGTACAAAGACAAAAAGGCCATTTTCAAAAGATTTTATTTCAATGCATGTGACACAGCACCCAAGCTCATTAGACTAAATACCTGAACGTTAATACTGACACAGGGCTAACTGTTCTGGGCATGGTGTACTAGAGAACATTAACTGAATCTTAAAACCAGGCTCAGGTCCCCACTATAGTTTCTGTAAATAATATGCAAGGGTAACACACACCTATGACCTGTTAGGGGCCAATGTTTAAATAGTTAGTGAAATGTATGCCAAATAGTTCCTCCCAGGGAAGAGTAGGATCAGGATATCCTAATGTGGTTGTTGCTGCTAACCCTCATTTGATCAGGCCTGCACAGCCATGGGCCTCTATTAGTGTGGAATTGGTAACTAGATTGGTGGGAAGAATGACAAAACATTTGAAGGACACTCAGGAGGGAACACACCATGGTGTTTCACAGCAGCGTTAGCTGGAAGGAGAGTTAGGGGGGTGGGGATTGAGGGGTGGCATATAGGAGACTACAGAGGCAACAAGTCAAAAGGGAAATTCTGAGAGGGCGTTCTAAGCCCAGAAAAGGCATAATTGTCCTTGTGGTGAAAGAGATATTTCCTTGCATTCACAGGTGAGTCTAATTGTTTTCAGGTTCTCATTAACATTAATAATATAGGATTCCTTGCATGTGTGCATTGGTTTAAATTATTCTGATTAATGCTTTTGACCTTTGACTTTATTAGGCCACTTGAACTGAGGATCATTACAAAACATTGTGAAAATGTGATGGCATTTTAAAAAGTAAGTGGTTTCATTAAATGTTTGGGTTGATTAAAAAGGATTTAACCACATCTTCGGAATTGCAATTATTTAAAATACCTAGCCAATTGGTTATGGGGTTATCGAAAAAAGTGGCCTTTCACTGTAGTATGTGAGGGGTCAGATATGTGAGGCAAACACAAAAGTACAAGATTTTGTAATTTTATTAAACAATAATGGGTGGCATAAACTATCTTTCCCTATCCTAACGAGAATGTCTCTACCTGGTGTAGGGGAGGCATGGTATCACAATTAGGACACTGACGCAATACGTACAACTTGTAAAATCTTAGTTGAAGTTTCTAGGGTTGAATAAACTCCTACTTTGCCCTATAAATAAGATGGGAGTAGTCCCGACCATCAAATGATAAACAAAAGTGTCTTAGTGGAGTCTGTCAAATCAAAACCTAATGCCTGCCATATCTCTTGTACAAAAAGTGTATAAAGGAGAAATGTATGTAAAGGAAAAATCAGTGTTCAAAAGAATAAATGTAGCTGAATCAGCTCTCCTCCCATTCGACCACACAGAGTAAGGTCGTCCCTGTAGGCGGGATGACACTCTGGCTCAGGTTTTCAACACAATAAACCGTTCCAAAACGTGGATGGAGGCCCACCTGGCCTTTCATGTCTCTCTCTTTAGACCTCCAAATAATGTTTCAACAAAAAGTTAATGTAGGCCCTCCTCTGTTAGGCTCAGACCGCTTCAAAAACACAGTTCAACAAAACTTGCAAGAGGGCTCCCTTCCCCAAGCGTCATAAGCCCGGTTCAGTCCACTTTCAGACATCAGAGACTTTTGAATGTGCGTGGCTTCTTTAAAGACCTCTGCAGGACCATTTCGACTAAAGGTTTGAGGTTCAACCTTCATTCTCCCCTTCTCTAAGATTTAATTTTGCTTTTGCAGTTTATTTTCTTTATCGTTGCAAACAATGCACCTTTCACAGAGACTTTTGAGTGGGCTACTTCCTTTTGCCAGACCACTCCGGTACTCAGTATCGCTGATTTCGCATCTGCCCTTACTTCAAAGTTAATTCACAGGTATGCCTTTCTTTACTTCTCATCCACACACGTGAAGCCTTCACTTGCGATACAAAGTTGCCACTTCAAACTTTCTTTAACATACACAGGTCTCTCAGGTCGCTTGCAAACTCACCCGCTGTGTGCATTTCTTTTGTGGTTTTTACGATTTCCAATTCACGAGTCAAGGTTAGTACCACAGACTTTGCCTCGCCTCCCCAACCTTGTCGTTCACCCAGGAGGGTTGCTGGCGCATCCTTGAAACACAATGTAGTCTTCTGATGTGGGATCGGGCCTGTTCTATTGTCTTTCGCGGCCTGTCTGAGACAACGACCTTCGGTAAGGAACTCTTGGGGTTTTCGACCCGCTGCTCTCGTCCCTTGGTCTGTCGCTCTGCTCCAACAGGTTTGCTTTCACCCCGGATGTTCTGCACATACTCGTGTTCCACCTTGCTCAGAGTGTGCCTGTAGGTTCTGCCTTTTATCAGTGTGAGGAGAGCCAAATGGTATCAGGAATACCTGACCCGATTAACAGGACATGCCCAGTACGATGTATGAGAGTTAGTCTTGTTACTCTCAGTCACCCTCTTCCTTGGTCCAGAGTGTGTAAAAAGGGAGGGGGCAGGGGGAGTTGTAACCTCAGAGAATCCTAAAAATTAAGATGTGTTAGATGAACAAAAAAGGGGTGCAGGGGGAACCGCGACTCACAATCGGCTTCCTCACCCCCACTCCTAGAAGACCCCTCACGCAGGTGATCCTCCCGCACTGGTCTACCCCCAGGGTCTGGCTCCATAGGCGGAGAGAGGGATAGAATAATATATACACACACACACACACACACACACACACACACACACACACACACACACACACACACACACACACACACACACACACACACACACACACACACACACACACACACACACACACACACACACACACACACACACACACACACACACACACACACACACACACACAGCCGGTGGGACACCCTCTGGTTTCTCACACTGGCAAAACTAAACTAAAGAAAGATGACCTACTGTCCAAAAGTCTCTGACCGTCACACTTATAGAAACAACAAAATAACAAGGAATATTTGGCAATCTTCAATTCAGCACCCCAGTGCAAAAATCCAAACATATACGTTTCAAAGAGTACTCCTTGGGACCAGGGTTGTGTTCCCTTCCCCTGGCTCAATGCAGGAACATTCCTAGAACAGTTCTAATTCAAAAAAGTGCCTCTTAGTCGAACACAAAAGTTCCTTCCCTCCCAATACGACCTTTCCTTGGGTAGAATAAATGTCTCCTCAAAGAATGGTTTCCAAAACCAAAGCACTTTTTATTCATCACAATTTCCTTCTTGATAAGGCAAATGTCTTTCCCATAGCACTCTTTTTCCACTTTAAAGCAATTGATCTCTTCCACAATATAATTCTTGTCAAGACCAATGTCTTTCTCACCAAATAACAGTTTGTGAATTAAGGAAAATGTGCTCTTCAAGAAACAGAACATTTATCAACATGTTATGCTTCTTTTTCCAACTGAATGCTTTTGTCAGGATAGCAACCGACTTCTTCTAATAAAGCAACAGTGTATAAAGAAATGACAATTGTGGTTATACTTTGCTTCTGCCACACCTTTATGTCACAAACATTGTTTCAAATCCTCTATCGGGACCACTCGCTTGCTAGGGCTAACTACTATTGGTCCCTTTTCCGGGTTACTCGCCTGCCAGGATCAAAACTCCTACAATTACAATCGTTCACAGTGGCAATACATGTTTCCCAAACGCCCCACACCAACATCCCATGAGGGGAGGGCTGGACAATGGCTGCCGCTTTTATAGTCTTGACTCTTGGCAATGTGGGTTACAAACCCCCCCCCCCCCCCCATTGGTATCCCACCAAAGAGGAATTGCGCCCTTGTTGCTTCTTTGCTGCTTCTATACCGCCTCTTGGCTGTGGGTAATGCGGGTTTGTAGGTTTCGCCTAATTGGTGTCCCAAAGAAGAGGAATTACGTCCTTGTTTCTTACATACTGCTTCTGTACAGCCTGCTGGCTGTTGGCAATGTGGGCTATAGGTTTGCTTTAGCTGATTTCCCATACAGGTGGAATTATGACCGGCTCACTATTGTGTTACTTTCTTCATTCAATATTCAAAATTATCTAACAGTCCTTTCGGAGCGCCCCGGGGTCACTTGTGGGTTTAGGCCAACTCACCAGATTGACATGGCGTCCCCGCTTCTGGATTGTTGGAGGCAGGGGACCTCCCGTGGTCTGCCCGCTCTCCTGACATGTCCACCCAACTCTGGGGGACTGCTTCTTCTACCTCTGAAGCCGTAGCTCCGGTGCTTCACTGCTTCACTCTGCAGCAGCACCCGACAGAATGGGAGCTTGTCTCCCGTTCAGCTGGCTTCCCTCATCTGATGCCACTGCGAACACACTGCATGGCCCTCTGGCTGCCAGTTTCACATCAGCATCAGCTGGCCTTCCCGCTGCGCTCAGGGCAACCTCAGCACACCAGTCTGTTTCAGCTTCGCCTTTTCCACCTTCTTCGAGCTGCACTTAATTTCTCCATTTAAATGTCCTGCTCAGGTGTATGGCTTTGCAGCAACTAGACTGCTAAATCAGGTTAGTTGCTCTTTGAATCCTTACTCACTCTGAGCCCCTCTTCCTCGTTCAGGACCTTCAGGACTTTGAAGTCCCTAGTGATGTTGACTCTCTTGTACTTATTTAATTCAGATGGTTTTGAAAACCGAGATTGGCCAGAGTTAGGAAATGGGAAAAAGGTTTGTGTCCTATTATTGGGATTATGACCTCTATCTGAGATAGTCTCATGATTTGTATTTGTATTTTATTGTTTATATAGCGCTTTACTCCAAAGCACTTTAGCATAACAACCAGAAACATCAAACATCGAACATAGAAGCAGTAAAATATACAGGATTCAAACCAGAAAAACAGTATGTGGAACAATTTGCATTTGGGGAGGAAGAGAGGAGAGGTATGGGATGGAGGAAAGGGAAAGGAAAAAGGGAGTAGATCGAGTAGAATGGAGGGTGGAGATCATAGGGGAGACAGGGAGAGATAAAGGCACAGGAAGATGGAGTGGAGAGGAGAAAGAAGAGGAGGAAGGGGAGAGAAGTCAGGGAGGGGGGTGAAGGAGGGATTTTAAAGAGGAACGGAAGGAAGAGTAGGTGGGCATGGAGCGGATAGAGAAAGGGAGGGAGTTCCAATGTAGGGGGGCAAGGAGCTGGAAGGAGCGAAAACGAGAAGAGGCACAAGGAGGTGGGGGAACAGAGTAAAAAGAGGTCAGCAGAGCGTAGGGAGCAAGAGGGGGCATACAAGGAGAGAAGAGAGGAGAGGTAAGGAGGGGCAAGGTCATGAAGAGATTTATAAACAAGACAAAGGAAGTGGAATTTAAGTTGGGAGTGGAAGGGAAGCCAAACTAGGTTGGAAAGTGAATTGGAGATGGAATCATGGGGAGAGAGAAGACAGAGGGTACGGATGGCAGAGTGGTAGATGGATTAAGAGGGCGAGATGGGAAGAGGGGAGACCGAAAAAGAGAGAACAGTAGAAGAGGTGAGAAAAGATGAGGGAAGAGATTAAGAGTTTGGTAGCATGGAAAGTGAGAGAGGAACGGATTCTACAGATATTAAAGAGGTGATAGCGACAAGAGCGAGTAGTAATGGAGATGTGGTGAGTGAAGGAAAGGGAAGAGTCAAAGTAGATGCCTAGATTCCGGGCATGAGCTGAAATAGGAAGATCGGCTGGGGGGGAAGTGAATGGAAGGAGGGTGGTGGGGGGGGGGGGAGAAGTGTGTTGGAAGTGAAGAAAAGGACTTCAGTTTTGTCTGTATTGAGAGAGAGAAAATGCGATGACATCCAGTTTTTAATGGCAGTAAGACAGGAGAAGAGTTTAAGATGAAAGTCAGGGGTGAAGGAAGAGAAGGAGAGGAACAGTTGAGTGTCATCAGCATAGAAATGGTGAGAAATTCCAAAGGTGGAGATGAGGAGCGAGAAGTGAAGTATAGAGAGAATAAGAAGGGTCCGAGGACGAAACCTTGGGGAACGCCAAAGTTCAGAGGGAAGGTGGAGGAGGTTTGATCGCCCCAAGAGACAGCGAATGAGCGGTTGAAGAGGTAAGAGGAAAGCCAGTTAAGAACTGAGTCTTTGAAGCCAAAGGAGGAAAGAGTAAGGGGTAATGGACAGTATCAAAAGCAGCAGAGAGGTCAACGAGGACAAGGATTGAGGATTGCTTAGCGTAGTGTGCGGTAAGGAGAGAGTTTAGGACATAGGTGAGAGCAGATTCAGTGGAGTGTTTGGGGCGGAAGCCAGATTGAGAGGGGGGAAGGAGAGAGGGGTTAAAGATAAGGGTTGTAAGTTGAGAATAGGCAAGGCGTTGAGTAAAGGTAAAAGTGAGATAGGGCAAAGGTTAGACGCAAGTAGAGGATTGACGGAAGGCTTCTTCAGGAGAAGGCAGTAGGGAAGGTGGCCGTAGTAAGACACGTATTGAAGAAGGAGGTAAGATAGGGGATAAGTAGGGGGTAAACCTTGGGAATAAGAATGGTAGGGATGGGATCAGAAGGGGCGGCAGTAGGGTGGGATTTGGATAGGAGGAGAGAAATGTCAGATGGAGTGATGGGAGAAAATTCAGACATGCAAGCCGAGGGGGAGGGCAAGGAAGGAAGGGAGAGGGAGTAAGGAGAGCAGATTATCTTTTGACGAAGAGAACACATTTTTTTCAGAGAAGAAATTAGCAAAGTCAGAGGGAGAAAGAGGAGATGTAGAAGAGAGGTCATGAGAGGGTGGTGAGAGGAGGCGAGAGAGGGTTTGGAAGATGCGACGAGGATGAGGAGGCGGCGGCGGGCACAGAGGAGAGGCCGCAGGGCATGCGGAGCAGAGCCAGTAGGGTGACGGCGACCACGGACCACGGGCAGAACAGGTGGAAACACCACAGCAGGCAGACAACAGCAGCAGGTGGAGAGTGGCGCCCACCAGCAGGGATCAGACAAGGAGGAGGGAGGAGTCAGAGGAAGCGCCGTGGCAGACGGTCCGATGGAGTAGGCTGAGTGAGGCACCCACCCCCACTGGATCGAGCAGGAAGGCCGCACTACTGCCGAAGCCCAGTTGGAAGGGCTGGCACAGAGGAGAAACTCCACGTAGCCCAGAGCAGCGCCGGATGGAAAGCGGAGGCTATGGCTGGTGGTTTGTCAAGTCACAGAAGGAGTGGGGGAGTTCCCAGATGGCAGCGGGTCACTTACTGGAAGAGCCACAGGGGGCCAACGGTCCGGAAGGGAGGCAGGAGCAGGCCGCGCGCTGAAGGAGTCTTGGAGCAGGCTCAGATGTAAGGCAGCAGCAGGAGACTCAGAGGAGGAGCCAGCAACCCAGATGGGAGGCAGCCGCAAGTCGCCAGCAGAAGGAGCCACGGAACAGGCCCCCAGATGGAAGGCTGCAGCGGGAGACTCAGAGGAGGAGCCACGGAGGAGCCAGCAGTCCAGATGGGAGGCAGCAGCAGGCCGCACGCTGAAGGAGCCACGGAGCAGGTCCTGGAAGGAAGGAAGCGAGGGAACATGCACTGCAGAAGTAAACCGGAGCCCCGATGGGAGGCAGCAGCAGGCCGCTCAAGGAAGGAGCCACATAGCAGGTCCTAGATAGAAGGCAGCAGCAGGAAAGTTCACTGCAGGAGCAGATCGGAGCCAAGATGGAAGGCAGCAGCAGTCCGCTCGCTGGAAGAGCCGCAGAGCAATCTCCAGAGCCACATGCGCCGGATCTGTGATGCGAGCAGGCAGGCCAAGGCTAGGGGGAGCTGTAACTCAGGATGGAGGGTCCGGATCACGGTGAGGCTCGGTATGGAGGTGCGCGGGAGGTAAGAGCATAGAGACTTAAGGTAAGAACAAAAGATATTGTAATAAATGTTGACTTTGAAGTTTGAATCAGCCTGAATTCAGGGAGACGTCGGTTCAGATGACCGAGATTCTGCGCCCCCTGGTGGTGATAATGAGAGGGTCTTGTAGTTAAGTCCTGAACTCCAAAGGTGCTCATGCAAGTCTGATTATTTGACTTGTCACAATATTTTCTCTGGGTAGTTTCATGGGAGGGGATTGAACAATGATAATATGCCATTAAGTATCAGGGAATTTAGAAGATCCTCATCCTCCGTAAAGGAGAAATACCTTGTCTCTCCCAAGGAGTCTCCACTGGGGGTGCTGTCCTGCAGCGAGAAGATGCAGACGTGAGCCTTGGAGTCACCGCCAAGGCCACCGGCATCCTGTGCTAAATATTCTGATCACAGAGTAATCAGAGAGCGTAATTAGTACTGATGCTGGCACAGTTATATTGGCACACTTTGTGCTTGTTTGGGTTCTCCATGAAGGCGGCAAGCCCTGTAAACCGAGCCGGGAGGTGGTCTGTGGAGTGAGGGAGCAGGAGTGTGACCAAGAGTGCAATGGCTGGTGCTGTAACAAAATTGTGGCAAGACCCTGTTGCAAGCCGCAGGGGAAAGCTGAACCAAGCTGGGGGCCTGTGGCGGCAAAACCCGTCCCTGGCAGACAAAGAGCGACTTGATCCGCCAAGGGGGGAGACCGGGGTAGAGGGTGCAACATGTCCCCGCGCCCACCGACACATCCGGCAGTAGAGCGCCAAAAGGAAGTGAATGGGATTTGCGTCCAGATCGCCGCGCTGCCCCAAAGGGAGAAAAGTAAAGAAAGGCGGCCACCTGAGGGCAGATGGGGCCTAGGCCGCAAACCCAGCTGGACAACAGACTTGACAGGTAACGCGGCCTAGCGGGCTGCGGCCAGGTAAGCGGAACCCAGCGAGAGGAGGCGGGGCCCTCTCCCTGGGAGTGCGGGTCCCGCGGGGCGCGGCCCACATCCGGCGCTTCTATATTGTATTGACCGGGCTGCAGCGGTGAAGCTTGTAAATCGCCGAGGCAGCCCGGCACTACTGGGGGCACTCGTGGTGGACTAACCGCTCAGGCGGCCCACCAGTGCAAGGGGCATTGAAGCACAGCACAAGCCGGGTATACCCTTTGAAGGCGCAACACGGGCAGCAGCAGGGAGACTCACGTTGTGCAAACGCAGCCCAGCATTGCTCTGAACACAAACCTAATAAGAGCATGAAGCTCTGCCTTTGTAAACCACCCAGGCAGCGGCGGTGAAGATTGCAAATTAGTCCTATGGCCCAGTGCCACGTGGGACAGATACCACTGCATGGAGCTGCACTGTGTGCCCTAGCGTACTGAAACACAAAGTGGGGTTAAGTGCAGCTTCAGTAGCCACAGGGAGAATGTACACACATTGGGACTTTAGTCAGAGATACGACTGACATCGGGGGCACGTACCCTTCAGAAAATCGGAGGCTGTGGGCTAAGGTCTCCTGGAACTATAGTGTTTTGCCCTGCCGAGAAGGGTCCGGAGGCTGGGGTGTTAGGCCACCAATTGGGGATGCTGCATCACAAGAGGTTTGCCGTGTGCTGATCCGGGCGATCAGCCCAGTGGATACAGTGGACCAATATTACAGGCACAGCCAGTGTGCAAGATTGTGGAGAAGGTTGGCGGGTGCTCCCTGGAGGCTTGGGGGGGCAGGTGCATATCCCCTGGACACGGGAGGCAGACATGTAAGACTTTAAATACCACCGTCTATTGGAGTACAGGCAGGCAACGTCTCAGAAAGTGGTCCACTTGGGCCAGGTAGGGAGAATTCTTCAAATGTGCTAATTTCCCTTACCTTTTGAGACCCCCAGCAGCTTTGCTGGATTTCTGGGATTACATTTTTTACCTGGGAAGAGTGTGAGCCTTTTTTCCCCCACTCTTCCATGTATTTTGTGTGTTTTTTACTTTTGTGTTTTAAAACAACTCCAGTGGCATCATCTTTTTCTGTGTGTCACACAGCACCTTCAGTGCAGTGGCACAGGGGTGTCTTTCAGACTCCCCAAAGGTTTAAATACCTTCCCTGAGAAGGACTACTGCCTCTCAGGACATGTAAAGTTAAATTGACTTTACTAGTCTCTTTAAATTTACTGACCCAGCACACCCTATCTTACTATAGAGTGCTGGAAGGGTTGCTTAGCTTCCCCTGAGTCAAAACAGTAAAATGTTACCTTTTCCTATTTCAAATGGCTGGTGGCCGTGGTTTAGATCAACTACCTGATTTTTCGCGACCTCTAATAACGGTAGCTCAAAACCAGGGGGTAGCCATGTTTTTCAATATGGTGCCCCAGACCTATCTGTTTAAATAGACTCCGGTCAACTTTTTTCACCATTTCTTTTTTGGTGGTGGGTACAACCAACTCGCAAGCCACCTGGACACCGTCCTTTATTTAGCAGAGTGCTGTTAAAAACCGGATAGCCAGAGGGAAGGAAACCAGGGGGACTTTAAGGCACTCCAACCTTAAACCAACGTCTTGCTACAGCTTTTGGCCTCTTCCCTGGGCAGTGCAGGAACCTCCCGACGTCCTCCTTGTCCCCACGACTGAAGCACAGGAACAGCAAGATCTGACGTCCTTGTTCCCACGACTGAAGCACAGGAACAGCGAGATCTGCTCAAACTGCCAGGAACAACTGCCTCAGCTACAGCTTTCTTCATTTAAAAAAGGTACTGTGCAAACGCGGTCCAGAAATCTTTTCGGCCATCGAGAAAGTGCATGGGACTTTCCTCAACTACGAAGGCGTGTCCTTCCCTAAACATTCGTTAAACTTTTCGCCTAGCCAAATCCTTTAAAAATCTGTGGCAAAGACTTACTTACCAGAACTGTGCTATCCTAGACAAAACTCTGAACCATTGACTTTGGCCCCGCCTGTTAAGAAGAATTGCTGGTTGCATTTAACTGAAACCCTTTGCCCTGCCTATGATTGTATTTGAGCTGTCTATTCTTGTCTTTTCCCTTCCTTTCTAAGTATCTAAAGTGCCATTTTGCTCACACTTCATTTTTGAGTTAAACTTGTTTAGTTACTTACCAGCTAGATTTTTGTGGTGTATTAGTGTGCGATATTGAGCTGCTTGTGCTAGTGTTATGTTTTATAACTGACTTGACTAAATAAATGTATATTCTTTTTTACCAAGAAACCTTGAGTGTTTGCTTGAATCACTGTATTGGTTGGTCCTTTGTGTAACTTGTTCTACTGCTCACTTAAACTCTTGAGATAAGTCTGACTGCTCAGCCATCGCTACCACTTTACTGTGTAGTACAGGCTTGTACCAAAGGTGAAATTGTGCTTACACTTGTAGTCCCAATTACCTGTAGTGTTCCCAAAGGGTACTGCAGGTGATTGTGCCTAACACAGCTGGAGGAGTGGCGGTGAGAGAGGTTCGCGACAGGGGCAGCCTGAGCACCCCTGAACTAGAGGTAATGGAGGGGTGTGGAGGCCAAGGGCACGGGCTACGATTGGCGGGGATAGTAGGCAAGGAAGGGGCTGCTAGCGTGTGCAAACCACAAAAGACACTGTGGTCAAGGACAAACCCAGGAAGGGGGGACTCCAGAACAAAACGGGCCAGTACACGGTGAGCGGCCCACACAATTCTTCACTTCATACCCAGCAGAAGGGGGCAGCAGATGGGATACTCAGAAACCCCAGATCTCCCTCCAAGACATCATGGGAGCTACTGGGCAGCCCAGAACCTCGTAAGTAAATATCGACGGCCTCCCACAAGGGTCGAGGAGGCAGAGCAACGCATCTCCGATTCAGAGGAGGCCCTGAGGCGCCTGGAAAAACAATGGCCACAAAATCCCAAAAACTCACTTAGCTGGAGTGGAGGGTGGAGGACAGCAAGGGAAGATCGAGACGCAGCAACTAAAGGATCCTCGGGATGCCCAAAAAGGAAGAAGGTCCCAGTATGGAACTTTTCCTGGAGATGCCACTGATTTTCCTGGAGAAATGGCTGGTGGACCTATTCGCCCCAAGAAACTGTCAAAGTTTTTCTCTATAGAAAGAGTGCACAGGATCCCAACAGGTCACCCAGTCCCGGGGGCACCTACACCCACCATTATAGCCCGGCTTTTTAAAGTTCAGAGACTACAGCTCCCTACTGCAGATGGCAAGGGCAACTGGCCCGATAACGTACACAGCCACAGAATCAGGCTTTTTCCCAGATTACCCCAAGGAAGTGAAGAGGGCCTGCCAATCCTTTGACTCGGTTAAACGGAAGCTGGCATCCTTGGGGGGTCAACTACGCCCTCTTCTTCCTGGCACAGTTGAAAGTGTATTATGAGGGGATGGTCCCATGTTCAACAACCCTACGGAAGAATGGAACTGGATTGAAATCCGGATCCTGACGGTCCCTGGACCCAGACCATCAAAGGAAAGGCCCACAGGGGAGGTGGCGGGGGGGAGCGTCTGATTATTTTTGACTCGCAACCTACGTAGCAACCTGACGAAGCAGCTGGTGAGATGGACTCGGGGGCTCCAGGCTGAACTAAAAACATGGTTGGTTGTATTGACCGTTTGATGCAAGATGAGGGCGACAGGTGCTTCTGGTAGAGGGGGGGAGATGAGGACTATAGGGGGGGGGGGGGGAGTAGGGTTTTTTGTGGGGTTAAGTTTGGGGAGGCACACAGTGCATGGGAAAGTCTCCTATGGGTACAGTGCGACCAGGGAGTGATAAGGAGGCAGGGGGGGAGGTATAGGCCGAGTGGTCAGGCCTGTGGTATGACAAGGTTTCTCTGGGATGATGGCTTGTGATGGCAAAGTAGCTCTGATGACCTGGAATGTCAATGGGCTATGTTTAAGTGTTAAGCGCAGGCTGGTGCTACAATTTCTCAATAGGCAGTCCTCCGATATTGTATTTCTCACTGAGACGCATCTAGCAGGAACAGAGTGCACATTTTTCCTTAGATCCAGATATAGGGTGGTGTTACATACAGGATTCTCAAGGGGCTCCCGGGGGACGCTCATACTCCTGCACAAGAGGATCCCATTTCAGCACAGAGAGGAGAAGTCAGACCCTAGGGGGTGCTTTATTTTGGTTAAGGGGAAGCTGTGGGGTGCGACTTGGGGCATGGTGGCGTTGTATGCACCCAACCTTCTTTCAGAACTTCAGGCTTTAATGAGGTGATGGACTGTGGTCTAGAGAGAACTTTAGCCCAAGGAATCTGGCGCTTTGCACTAAACTGTGCTCTTTCGCTACTGCCCTAGGCTTGGTGGACGCATGGAGATGGCTGGACACAGCAGAAAAGGGGTCCTTTTTTCCTCTGGGGTTCATGCCTCAATGTCGAGGATTGACTATTTTATTTATCTTATCCAACATAACACATAGGTTGTAGTCCGCTAGGTTCTTGGCCAGAGGGATATCAGACCACTCTCCACTAGTCATTGAGCTCAAAAACAGGCAGTCTAAGCCCACTGGCGCCTAAACACCTGCTACCTGGGGGACCCAGACATTGTGGAAGACCCATCTACCAAAACAGATGAATATTTCAATATGAATACGGGCACTGTCGTTAGCCCGGTTATCCTGTAAGAGGGCTATAAGGCAACACTGCAGGGGGAAGTGCTCTCACTGGTGGTAGCTAGGTGAAAGAAGCACACAAAGGTGGTGGAGGTGGCAGAGAGGGTGGTGCGACCAGCAGAGGAGAAGTTCCTCTTCTCTGGATCACCAGATGCGAGGTTGGCCTTGGCTACGGTGCAGTAGACACTGCGCAACTTGGCACTAGACAATGCCAAGGAGGTGTACTGGGCTAGGCGAAGCCTGATTTACGAAGCAGGGGACAAGGCAGGTAAAACGTTGGCCTGGCTGGAGAGAAGGGACAAGGGGAGCGGTTACGTGCGTTTATACAACACGCCAAAGGGAGGGAATCGACCGAAGGTGCTGATATTGCAGGCACCTTTGCCAAATTCTATGAGACTTTATAATCCCTGGGTATGGCGGATGGTGGGACTGATGCGCTGGATCAGGGGCCTCTTCAAAAACTCACCGCTCAACAGGCCTTGGGCATGGAGGCAGACATTTCTGAGGAAGAGAACGTTAGTGCACTAGCGCAACTGCAGACGGGGGTAAAGCGCTGGGACCCAACAGCTTCCCGGTGGAAGTGTGGAAGCGGCTGGGGGAGCGGGTGATCGGACCGTTGCACCGCAGTGGAGGCAGGATGGGTGGGTGTCTCCTACCTGATCTCAGAAAGGCTAGCATAGTGGTTCTCCCGAAGCCAGTAAACCTCCTGAACAGTGCGCCTCCTACAGACTGATCTCGTTGATAAAACAGAGAAGCCACAATCCTCGCATGGGTTCTAGCTAATCGCTTACTGGGGGAAATTAGTTCCAAGATTCGGCCAGACCAGTGTGGGTTCATGCCCTACAGATCCACACGAATAAACCTGCGCAGGGTGCAATTCGCAATAGGCTTGGCTATCAAGACGCTGGATCCGCTGGCGCTCCTCTAATTAGACTTTGAAAAGGCGTTAGACAGTGAGGTGGGATTTGCTTTGGGAGTTCATGAGTTGCATGACGTTTGAGGTGTTGGGGGGGGGGGGACTTCTTGTCCTGGGTCTGCATGCTCTACACTTCTCCTGTGGTGACAATTCGAGTGAGCGAAGTCTCTTCTCAGACCTTTTGACTTGGGAGAGGCGCAGGGCAGGGATGCCCTCTTTCCCCACTATTGTTCACGCTGGCCATAGAGTCACTGGCGATACAACTGAGAGAAAACCTGGAATTAGTGGGATTCAGATGGCCTGGAAAAGCAGGGGGGGGGGGAGAAGAAAGGGTCCGACTCTACGCAGACGAGCTCCTAATCCACATGAGCAACCGAGTACTATCGTGCCTGGTAGTAACCCATCTATTATCCGCATATAAAGGCTTTAGCAGCCTTAAAATAAATTGGCAAAAGTCCGTTTTCTTTCCGGTACAGGGGTGAAGGGGGGAGGGGGGGTTAAAATGCGATTCTGCAGTCTTGCCCATACGCGAGTTCACCCAAGTCCGAACCCATCAGATGTCTCCCAGTTTAATCTCGCCCCGTGGTGGACAGGTTTGCACTGAACATAACGCAATGGCAAACTCTCCCACTGACCTTGTTGGGCAAGGCGGCTCTTTAAAATGCCAACGCTTCCCAAATTTCTTTATGTCCTGCAGAACGCCCTGCTCCCAATTCCTAGACAAGTCTTTACAGAGATTGAGGGATCCCTGCGCTGGCTACTCTGGGGTGGGAAGCAGCCACGGGTGGCACTGAGGATGTAACAGTCGGCATGGGAAGGGGGCATATGTCTGCCCAATCTTCGAAGGTACTACTGGGCAGAACAGCTAGGGGTAGTAAATGACAGGCTGCAGAGGGACCCGACACGTCCTCACATTGCAATCAAGTGTGGATGGACGAAGGGACAGACACCAAGGCAGGTATTGTATTGAGGGCAAGGAATAGTGGGGCTCTCTGCGGGTTGACGCGGCATCAGGACATTGTAGGGGGGGGGCAGACCGACCCTAGATCAGCCCATCAGGCATAATCGGGATAGTCGCCCTAGCGGAGGTGATACAGGAGGGCCGACTTTGCTCATTCGAGACCCTGCAGGGAAAATTTGGCCGGTCAGGAAGGGAACAGTGTAGCTATGTGCAAATAGCGCATGCCATGGGCGCCCAGGTCCCCTCTCTGGAAGAAATCCTGAAGAGTTCACCCCTGGAGGCTAACTTATTCCCGGCAGGTAGCCCGAGGTAACATCCACACTGAACAAAGTGATCACAGCCTTCGGTGCCAAGGAACTGACCCAACTGAAGGAGAGGTGGGAGTGGGCCGTGGGGCTGTTGGAATCGGAAGAGTGGGTGGAGGCTTTAAAGTTTCCAAGAGAAGTGGGAATTGCGTCCCGATTTCGGCTAATACAATTTAAGATACTCCAACAGGTGTACTACTCCCATACTGCACTGGCCAAGTGGGGCATTGTTGGAAGTGATGCATGTCTTAGATGTGGAAGGGAGGGCGGCGCTGTTTATCGTATTCTGTGAGACTGCAAACAGGTCCAAGTCTACTGGGGGAAATGTATGCGAAAACTGTCTACTGTAATGGGTGCTCAGATTCCTCTAAAACCAAAATAGACTCTGCTGGGGATATGGGAAGAAGCCGGGTTCACAAAACACAAAATAACGTTCATTGGGAATTGCCAAGAGATTAATTTCAGCATCCTTGGGCTCTGCGGAGGGTCTGAGACTGAGCCAGTGCACCAATGTTCATCCCTATAGAGGAGTGCGTACAGGGCGAGGGGCTGCTGCCATACATTTTTGCAGATATGGAGCAGATGAGTGGGGGTGGGCTGAGGGAGTATGGTAGTCGGCTTTGTTTCAATACCGGACATTTAAGGCGGTGCAATATTGCCTGCTGACTTCCACTGTTTTATTATGTTATTGCATCTCACCCTGTGGAGACTATTTTATCATGCTCAGATGTACCCAAGTTGTTTTTCTTTTTAGTTTTCTCGGTTATGGCAAAATCAATAAAAAGCTGTGATAAAGTAGACTCCTCCCATCCCCCCAAACCCCCCCTTCCCCCCCGACAGCCATCACCTTCCATGTGATCCTCCCTCCCGATTATACCACCCCCAGTGCGAGGATCAGGTAGTGGCTGCCTTCCCCTGGCCACACAGGAGATCATCCTAGGCAGGGGCCAGTGATGACTTGCAGGATTCATCACAAGTACCACACCTGGAACTTGGTGTGCTCATTTAAAGTAGTAATAGTAAAACATTAATTGAGCGTGAACTTATTACTTCTTCTGTCCTTTGGAAACTGTAGTTCCCTTTGGGAAACAGACTGGAAGGCAGCGTGTACAAAAGGAATGGGGCGAGGAAAAATGGTACTCATTTCAAACAAAGGCATGCGTAGAAAGGGTTTATAGTGATTGCATCGAATGCCAAAGCATTGATTGCCTTAGCATCTAAAAATATGCATCGAAAAAATTATTTATTTATTTCAATGGAGGGGGGGGGGGTTCTCTCCCACCACCCATTTTATTACCCCTTAAAACCCATTATAATTAAAATTAAACCTTTAAAGCATTCAATGACTTTTTTATGATGCATTTTTTTCAATGCTTTTGGTGTTCAATGCTTTGTATTCGATGCAATGACTGGATACCGTAGAAAGGACAGGGACTGGGCCCCTCTGTGAGAAACCAGAAGGTGTCTCACCCACTAGTCCCCAGGGATCTGTCAACCAGGTGGCCAGGACATGGCCATCACTTTTGGATCTAGCTCCTGGGGTGGACCAGTGTTGGAGGATCACCTGGGTGAGGGGTTTTCAGGGAGTGGGACACTGGATGGTGAGACACGGTATCCCCTTACCTATAATGTCTTTACCCCATCCTACCAGGTAGGATAGTTAGGAACTCTATCCCACCCCCCTTTTTACACAACAACCACTTTCTCACGGACAGCCCGCTATGAGAGAAAACCGACTAACACCCAACAGTATACCCGACATGTCACAATGCAATGGTCAGACAAGGCCAGACAATTACTGACCATCACACACTCCTGACTCCCATTAAGCTTCCCCACACGGATAAAAGGCGGAGCATGAGAGCACACCCTGAGCGAGGCAAAGCACACAAGGAAACCGCAGTTGACACAGCAGCTGAATATGAGAGACGAAAGACTTCAAAACCGAAGGGGATTGCAAGTAGGGAAGCTCCCTTGACCTTTTCGACAAAGAACTGTTACTTTCCAGAGTTCTCAAGATTGGAAAGCGTAAGACCAGGAAACTAGGCTGAAGAATCCTGCATTGTTTGTCGGAGATACCAGGGGCCCACCCACGTCAAGAATGAAGGTGGGGAGAATCACCAGCTGCCGTGTTACCGTCCTTGACTCCAAGAAAAAAGCAGCAGCAGTGAAATCAACACAGCCGGCGAGTTGGGGAGACAGATACAAGACCGGTTTGTGTTGAAGCTAAGGCTGCAAGCAGTAACATTGTATGGCGAGCGCTGGAACGAAAAATTGTTAAAACGTGTGATAAAAGACACAAGTAAAGATGAACTATCTCTGTAAGGTACCCAACTGAGAAGTGACATAAGTGAAAGTTGAAAGATTTATATGTTTACAAAGAATTGTGAATTGAAGTGGTCCTCCGACGGGGCGAGCAAAATCCTGCGCACAATCAAAAGTCTTCGATTTTGATGAAGTAAAGAAAGTTTGGAAAGTAGATAAATTGGTCCGTGCTTGGTGTAGGGAGACTAATTGAAGGTTGTGTGTTAAAGGTGGGTCTGAGCCTGGCGGAGGGGGACCAGAGGTAAATCGTGAATCACCTGAGAAATTTTGCACTTGTGAAATCCTAAGAAGAAAGAAAGTCTGTTGCATCAGGCACTCCGAAATAAGGGCCTTTCAATGGCAAAGAGACTGTCTCAAAAGGCCCAGATGCTGAGGTTTTCAACTGCATCCTCGTGCTGAAGAAACCAGAGAGTGTGCTAAGCTCGAGTGTGCCGCCTTGTCCTGTGCTGAAAATATGGGGAAGGGGAGCCAACGGCTCAGATATCCTCACATATCATTTCTTGAACACTTTATTTTTTGTATAACATTGTTTACCACACTATTTGTACTTGGAGGTAAGGATTGGCAATAGGTTTATTAGTATAGGCCCTTTTATTTTGACAGGACACCACTAGGACTGTTTTATTATTTGATGTCTGTAGCTTGCTCCCATCTTTAGATTTAGGATTAGATAGGCGTTTTTCCAAACCCAGTTGAAGTTCAATAAACACTCTTGAACTGTGATCACTTGTGTCTGTCTTACTGTTTGTTACCATGCCTTCCTTACACTGCCCAAAAACTGCGCCATGAGCAGGTCCGACTGTGGTCCAACGACTGGTAGGCCTCCCAACCCAGGCTGAGAGGGGTCACTTACCCTTCTTGATAGGGTCAGTTCCCCGACCAGGTCACAAAGACACCAGGGGACCCCAAAAGCAATCGCAATCAGAAGGAAAACTTGCGGTTTGGCATTTTTGGCAGGTTTCTGATCTGAGAACGTGTTTGCAAAGTAAAACGTCAGTGGGCAGTGGCTTCATGTTGGTTCCATGTAGGGATGAGCAGTAAGGCTTTCATGGGAGCAGGTCAGTCAGTCATGGGGCTTGTGACTTTACTCTGCAATTGCTAGTTCTTTGGTTCCTTTTGGTAGCTTTAGAAGTAAGGTATTTGCATACACCAGACAGACTTATCCTTTAAGAAGAGGTCTTACGATTCCTTTCTGAGTACATGTTTTCCTTTGTGGTTTGGTTTAAGAGAAGGATGCAGAACCTTATCTTGTGAAGGAAATTGGAGTCTCAGAGATTCTCACAGCTCTCAATCAAAGGGTTCTATGCATTCAACGTTTTGGCAGGCACTCAACCACTGGGGGATTGTTGTATACTATTCTGTGTTTCTTCCTGGGACTTCAAGGTTAAATCCTAAACACTGTTCACAAACCGTACAGATCTAAATATGGCAACTGCAGCTCTCAGGGTCAAAAGCAGGCAGTGCTGTGACCATGTCTGGCAATATCTGTATCACACTCATTCTTTAGGAGGAAACAATATCTAGCTATTTGGGTTTCGACTGTACTCATCAATTCACAAAGGCTGCCACTGAGCAGGTTAGCTCACACAGCTAGCTGTGCTTCAGGACACTAACACACAAGTTCAAGGACTCTCAAAAGCACTTTTGTGATTCGGGACCTTGGTGAGTCCCATCCAAAGGCCTTGTGTTGTCAGTGTGGAAAGGTCAGATACCAGGTCACAGAAAATAAAAAGCCAAGGCATTTGGGCCATAAGCAAAGGATTTAAAATGCTCCTTTCACAGCAGGAAAATGTAAGTATCTGTTAAGAGTGCAATCAAATGCTAAAACTATTACGTTTGTTGATTGGTGTTCTTGCGCAAGTTGCTACATTCATGAGAACTTTGCAAGAAAAGAAATCTTCCTAATGACCCTCCACAATGGAGAAAATCCCATAATCTAAAAAGTAGTCTGGAGAGTCAAATGAGAGAAAGAGGCAGAGGAAGAAAACCAATCCCATGGACAGGCCACCTATTGAGGACATTGAAGGCAGGTAAGCCAGAGTTAGCATAACATCTTGGGAGATGGGGGGGCGTGGCTATCTGGCCATGGAATAGGACGTGCTTCGTGATGTGCTCCCGACGATCCGACTTTATTTTTGCTAACGTTACCCGTTGAAACTGTAACGAGCGCTTGGAACTTTGGGGATCAGGCGTCGGAAGCTGCACGCTATGTGGAGCTCAAAGAAGAAGTTCATTGTGCCGGTGGATCGTGAGATATATATATTTTAGTTGGCGCGGCTGTGTGGCCACTTTGTTGCCAAAGATGGCGGCTAACAAAGGAGAGGCCGGCGACGAGAAACAAAACTGACTCCCCGAACCTGCAGGACACGGCTGCGGATGATTGCCTGGATGACGAGTACTGCATTCCCCAAGAAGGCTGAGATACATCCACACTCCTGGGCTGGGAGGCGGCGGTGACCAGCAATTGCAACAAGGTTGCTCAGGCGGCTCTGCAGACGGCGATAGCCTGCGACAACATAGGAGAAAGGCTGGCTCTGCCTCCTCCTTGAAGCGGACTGTGGCGGGTGATGTGGCAGTGGCTCTGATCTCCGTGCTTCATGAGGGAGACCGCTTGCAATGTGATCGGAAGAGACCGAAGCGGTGAGCGAACGCGGAGCTCAGCCGCGCGCAGGATACACGGTGCCGGCATATAAGAGACATGCGACGCTTGAACAGGGAAGTAACTTTGGGTCTTACCCTAAGTTACTAGGGGAATCCAGACGTGGACCCCTTGCTCACTATTCTTAGAGAGGCACAGATCCACCCTACTGATGAGGTCCAACCAGACCGAAACACGTGTCTGGGGTTTTTGTTGGTATTCTTGTTCAGAGGAGAATTGCCTAGCATTTCGGTGCTGGACTGCCGCAGGGCAGGACAAAGACTGATATGTTTGGGATACTTCTTCTCTGTGAAAGATAGTGAGCTAAAGACTGGGTAAGTCTCTCGTAACCAGGACTAATGTCTGGCAGAGGGACTCCCAGGACCCCCCTTATTAATTTGCAACAGGCGCTAGGTGACACCGGAAGCGGATAAAAGGGCAATATAGACAGGTGTTCGAAATAACCCCGAGGGGGGCGCCCGGCCCGGCATACGCTAACAGTGCCTAAGCGATCTGGCTGCAGGAGGAGGTAGCATTGGATACTTGGGGCGACAAGGCCTACGGACGCTAAGTGATACGTGGGAGGCCACAGCCCACCTGAAAGACAATTCTAAGTGCCATATTGAATGTGAGTGGGGAAAATTGGGAGCCAGACGATTGTCGAACCAAGGACGTCGCAACAGCTGCACCAAGACGGAGCCGTACAAGAGTGAAGGATAGCACTATGTTGGCGAAAGGATTGAGAGTCAAGACCAAGCAACCCACGATGGAGGTCTTCACAAAAACGCAGCGGACCCCCTCAACATCGGCGCAGGGCATGGTTGTGACTCCTGCGGAAGACGCCCCAGAAGGGGATAAGCACCAGATCCTGGAGGCTATAACGGGACTGAGCGCTAAATGGGACTTGGCAATGGCGGACTTACGCACAGCTCTGGAGAACAAGATGGATGCTGTGGGAACAGAACTCACCCTGTTACGTCAAGATGTCAGGGCACTTGCAGAGAGAACTAGTGGCCTGGAAAGTGAGGTTAAGTTTAACACAGAAGTTAGCACGAACAATGCGAAGGAAGTTCATGTTTTAAAACAACAGGTTGCCAATCTGGAAAATCGTGTGGAAGAAGCGGAAGGGAGGGCGAGGAGGAACAACATACGTGTGGTCGGCCTGCCGGAGGGGGAGGAGGGCCAAGACCCCACAAACTATGTGGAGAACATGATCCTACAAGGGATTGGAGCAGGGAATCTTTCGCAGGGATTCACGGTGGAGCGGGCGCTTCGCGCCCTAATGAGGAAACCTCGGTCAGGGGCCCCGCCAAGACCGATCATTGAGAGGATCCTGAACTACAGAGACGGGGAAAAGATCCTGGAATATTTTCGCAAGGGCGGAACGATAGAGAGAGCATCCACCAACATCACAGCGTACCCGGACTAAACGATGCTGGTGCAGAGGCAGAGGTACAGTTACGTCGCCGTCAAAAGAAGGCTGAGGGCAGCGGGAGTCAAATATATGCTGCTGTACCCGGCAAGATTGAAGGTGCTGCATAAGAACAGAGCGCTTTTTTTTATACCCCGGAGGACGTGGTGACATGGCTGGACCTGCAGGGTTGCCCGGAGCAAGAAGCGGATTGTGACCGGCAGGAACATGACGAATGAAGATTTTGTAACACGGACACGATGGAGGTAAGTGGGAGGAGGACCCTAATTGTAGAGGGAAATTGTAACCAGCTGAACTTTGAGCAACGTCCGAGCCCGGTGCTAGACATGGACTGGAATATAGTGGGTGTAAAAGCAAATGGTAACTGTATAGCATCACTATATGCGCAATATTTCTAAAAAAGGAGCAACAGAACGTAAGCGACCTACCCCGATAGATTATTAGTTTAGCGGCCATTAGGGCAGCTTCACCCTACTGAGCCCCGAGTAGAAGCTTGTGCTAGACAGGGCTAGATGTGGGGGTGCCTGAGATCCAGGAATGGAGCTGGGCAACAGTTGGGGAGGGTGTTGTTGGGGAAGGGATGGGTGGGGGAGGGTGGGGAGGCGGGGAGTTGAGTGTGTATATGGTTATGGGGAGTTTCAGTTTTGTTTTGAGCCTATTTGGAGGAGTCAGCGAGTTGCATTTGCGTTGCATGAGTGGGCGGGATCGGCAGAAAATCAGGGGAGTGAATATCAACGACCTATGGGAGATCTCAGGATAATAACATGGAATGTCAGGGGCCTTAACAGTTATTTGAAAAGAAATAAGGTCATGCTGTATCTAAGAAGGCAAAAAATTGATGTTGCACTACTACAGGAGATGCACTTGACGCGGGAGAAGCTGGATCTGGTTAGGAGAAAATGGAGAGGGACTGTGGTGGGCTTGCCATACTCCGCATACGCTCGAGGTGTGTTAATCTGGGTGGCGCCGCATGTCCTTTTCCAATCGATACAAGAGGTGGTTGAGACAGATGGGAGGATGGTTATATTGCGAGGGCTGGTGGAAAACAGGGAGGTATGCATAGTAAACACGTATGCCCCCAACCAAAACACAGCAGCATACTTCAGAGCTCTGTGCACCAACCTTAGTATGGGTATAGGGAGCGCAGTGATTTTGGGTGGGAACTTTAATTGTGTGTTGAACCCTATGGTGGACAGATCCGATAGCAGGATGGGTAGGCCCAGCCCGGCAGCAAAAGCGTTACAGTCACTGCTAGTGGATTTTGGCTTTACTGACGCGTGGAGAATGAGACATCCCAATGAGAAGCAATACTCGCACTATTCAGCCCCGCATCAACTGCATACAAGGCTTGACTATGTCTTTGCTACAGCAGATATAATGTCAGAGATTACTCAAATCGAATATAAGGCTATGGTCCTCTCAGATCACTCGCCCCCTGATCCTCGGATGGCAATATTGCACCCCAGCCCCCTGTGGGCGAGGATCCCTACATGGCGCCTCCGAGCAGAGGCGCTTAAGGATCCAGTCTTTAGAGAGGATATAAGGGAAGAGATTACTAACTTCTTTGAGGAGAATACTGGTAGTGTTGATTCTGCGGGCACATTATGGGAAGCCTTTAAGGTGGTGATGCGGGGGGCGGCCGTTGCTAATTCATAGGGGTTACAGGGTGGGGTCTTGGCTGACCTACAGAGGACGGAAGATGAGCTAGAATCAGCATTAAAGAGTAGAGACGTAGACACGGAGCTGGTACTCCAACTACAGCAGCAATGTGCAGGGCACTGGGGAAGACTTTGTAATCTCAATTATAGGAAGTATGTTGAGAGGCAGCATGCGGGGGGGGGGGAATAAGGCAGGCCATCTTTTGGCTGGGCTATACAAAAGCGAGACCCCTAGGCCCCCAATTAGGACTACTACAGAGGATGGGGATGAAGTGGCCACACAAGAGGGGGTTAACAAAGAGTTTGCGGATTACTACAGAGTGCTGTACGGGGATGATGAGGCGGGCGACCAACAAAAGATAATTGAAACGTTAGAGGACATAGGACTGCCCAAGATCAGGGAAGAGGAGAGGGAAGAGCTGGATTAGCCAATTACCTTAGAAGAGTTAGAGGCAGTTGTGAAGCAGTTGCCTACCAGTAAGACCCCGGGAGCAGATGGGTTCCCTAGCAAATTCTATAAAGTATACAGAGAGGAAGTTCTCCCCCCAACGCTGGACATGCTTAACAAAGTGTTTGAGATTGGACAGTTGCCGGAGTCGCTCAGAGAGGCGATCATAATACCGCTGCCCAAGCCCAACAAACCGGAGCACAGATGCGGCTCCTACAGACCTTTGTCAATGCTGAATCAGGACAGCAAGATTCTGACGGCTGTCCTGGAAAACAAATTGCAGAAAGTAATTGGTAGATTGATACATCCTGACCAAACAGGTTAGGTCCCGAATAGGAATATAACACAACCATAGGCGACTTCACCGGGTGATCGATTGGGGTGGCAGGATTGAATGCGAGATGGCGATTGTGTCTCTAGATGCAGTAAAAGCTTTTGATTTGGTCAAGTGGTCATGGTTATTGGCAGCCTTGGGAGGGTATGGAATGGGGCCAGGTTACATCAGGTGGGCGAAGATGCTGTACAGTGAGCCGCTTGCCAGGGTCCGAACAGGAGTGGTGATATCCGAGAGATGGCAACTTAGTAGAGGCACCAGACAAGGGTGCTCCTGGTCCCCGATGCTTTACATTTTAGCTCTGGAACCTCTGCCAATATATTGAGGTAGGAGGGGAGCGACACCTGATATCCTTGTACGCAGATGATTTGTTATTGTACTTGCAATACCCAGAAGAAAATCTCCTACACATACTTGAAGTGATGGAAAGATATGCAGAGTTGTCGGGCATAGCGGTGAACCCCCAAAAGTCTAGCATATTCCCGCTAGGTAGCTATAAGGGGATCCCTGTAGATAGGCTACCGGTGCTACAAATACCGTGGGCAACTAGCTCCTTCCGTTACCTGGGCATAGATGTGTACCACACGGTAGAAGAAGAACAGACATAATACAGAAGTAGCCATTGGGCAAAATCAGGAACAGCATGCAGTTTTGGGTAAAGTTGCCCTTGGCAATGATGGGACGAGGGGCTATGCTCAAGATGGTGGTCCTACCTATGCTCCTGCATTACTTTAGTAATATTCCATATATGATACCCAAGAGGTTTTTCACTAAGTTGAACAGTATGTGTAGGGACTTCCTGTGGCATGGTACGCGAAATAGAGTGGCGTTTTGGAAAGTGCAGAATTTCTATGAAAACGGAGGTATCAGACTGCCTAATTTTGCGGTTTACTATTTGGCGGGTCAGCTACAGTATGTGGCTAAGTGGCTCTCTGATGAAGTGACCCCTGAGCACAGGTTATTTGGACAGGACTGTGCCCCGTTTTATTTGAGGGAAATGATCTGGCTGCCTGAAACCGAAATGAAGGAGCGTCCTGCGATGATGATGATGTTTGGGTGGAAAATTTGGCGTCGGGCATGTCGGTTGATGGAGGTTCCATGCCCGTGCCTCCCGCAGATACCGCTGGTGGCTTTGACAGGAGGGGATAAACAGTTGAGGGTGTTTATTAGGACCTACTGGGAATCAGTGGGGCTGGTAACGCTAGGGGATGTTTGGCAGGAGGGGACAATTAAGGATTTCAAAGAACTTAACGAAGAAGAGGGGCTACATACGGGCCAATATGTCACGTATAATAGAATGGTGCGGATGATTAGGAAAACTTGGCCAGAGACAGCTCTGATAGAAGAACCAGATGCAGTTGTGGGTGCAATATATGATATATCCGAAGGGAGGCATGAGATCTCGGGACTGTATGAGATGGTGATGGCTAAGGTGGGGAAGGAATGGATACATCTGAGACTGGACTGGGAAGCTGAAGTGGGGGCCCCGATGGAGGATGAGGTAAGGGAGCGTGCCCTGGGCCATCACAAAAAGGTGTCTAGAAACGCCAGATTAAAAGAAATACAGCTGTACGTAACGCATAGGGCATACAAGACCCCCTTGAGGATATCCAAGTTTCGAAATACTGGTAGACCGTGTCCTAAATGTAACCAAGAAAACGCTGACATGGCACATATGTTTTGGTCATGCCCAGCAATTGAGTGTTTTTGGGGAGAAGTAGCGCAGAAATTGGCAGATAAGGGGGTTACACTCGCTATAGACACAGCCTGGCCTGCTTACTGGGCAGGTTCCCTAAATCACGGAAACTTAAGCATGTTGAGAAACTGAGGGATCTAGCGTATGTGCTTGCAAAACGAAGGATTGCCATGGAGTGGAAGAAATGCCACAAGCCCAGGGTGGATGTATGGTGGAAGGGCTTACAGAAATGGACGGAGGCTGAAACAGTGGTATGGCAAGAAGCGAGCAGTGTGACTGGTGAAGAGGAGGCGGGCACCTTGTTGGCATGGAAATCACTAATAGCAGAATTGTTTGGAGTAATATCAGATCCAACAGACTCTGAAGAGAACAAGACCCTGCCGCATGTAACAGACATTGAATGAGAATAACAAATAGGCTCATGGGGTGAGGGGGGGTGGGATTGAGGGATCAGTGATTAAGATAACATGATGTGTAATGGAACTGTTACGAGTATACTGCTGGTTCGGTTTGCATAATAATCAATAAAAAAAATATATATATATCTTGGGAGACGCCCTTAATTTCTACCCCTGCCAGGTCCCCAGGCCAGGTTGGCTTGGAGTAGGAGGAACATTGAAGAAATAAATATTAGCTGAACAGAGGAAGAACAAGAACAGTGTCAGTCAGAGAAAATATACTTCAAGAAAGGTGATTGGCAAATGAGATGATAGTGGTTTGCAGCCTTAAGATGTGGTTCCAGTTTTCTGTTTTTGTACTGGTGGCCAAGTTTGTCCTCACTTCCTGTTCATGGGGAAGATGTACAATAAACACCATTTAGAGAGAGAGCACACAAGTACATTGTATTGGGAACACTGACTGAAAGGGTTGGATTAAATCGATAATCAAGTGATCATGTTTGGTTAAACATGTTTTTGATAAAGTCATATTTGTACAAAAAAGTTGTGTTTTTCAGAACAGGCAGATGGAGTAAAATGGCACACTGCACCGAGACCCATGTTGATGCCGTTTTATAGTGAGCTTACAGACCAGAACTAGATCACCAGTAAATCGTGAATACCCAGGGTCTCTCCTTTGGTCAATATCTGGGAAGAGTGGTCTTAAAGAAAATGTCACACCCCTTTCACCAGCATCTGGTCTTGATAAGGGTAAGAGGAACCTCTCTGAGCAAAGGGTTCCTAGAGAAGCCTTCACCAGCCTTTGGAGGCTGAGGCTGTTAATCGGGTGGGGGGAGGGGGGTTAAATGAATAAATATAGCCAACATTTTCAGTGTGATGTACATACATGTATGGTCTGCAGTCCTTGGTCTTTCTTGTTTTGGTTTCAATTTAAAAAAATTTTTTTAAAAAGCCTGCACAAACCTTGAAGCGGGGGAGGACTTCAGAACTTGAAGATGGACAGACGAGTTGCTGGAAGTGGAAGCTGAAGTCTGCCCTCTGGGAAAGAGGACAATCCAAATGTTTCCCCCGTCGATCTGGATAAGCGAGTTGCTTGGTCTTCCGGGTCAAAAAGTAAAAACTCCCGACAACACCAGAACATAGGAAACCTTCCCCTTTGTGCAGAGGGCAGAGGTTCAGAGACCCAGCAAAGGAGGATCTCCCAGTCAAAGGCTGAGTCCTGCAAAACTCTGCGAAGAATAGTGAATCTCTTAAGATGTATTCTTAGTTAGAGCTAGCAGGATCATAGGACAACAGGGACAACGTGTATAGTACTATTATGCTGTGGTGGTGGGTGGTGATGTGGATCTCATCTTAGTACCGATTACTGCCTCTACTTTTGTGGACTACACATTTTTTTAACCTTTCTTGAAGACTTGTGACCAGAATCTCACACCTGAGGCTAAGTGCAGAGTACATATAGATTAGCGATATAGACCCAACAGGTGTTCCCTTTACTTCCCTTAGCTCACATATTGTTTACAGTGCTTGAGCAATCAAGCCAAAGCTCCAAGGATGGGTATAAAGTGGACAAGAATGCAGGGTAATAGGTTAATATTTTGAACAAAGGGTGGTCCCACTGCAGAGGTATATTTAGTATACTTTGCATCTCATTGCACACAGGTAAATCTTTAAGACGAGGTAAGTAAAATCGAATTCTTAGGTGGAAGGGTTTGTTTATTTACTATTAGGGTAGGTTAAAACATAGGATCAAAATCGGCTCATTAGGTTAATCAGGGGTTGGTACAGTCGCTGTTCAGTTACAGTGCCCTAGTAGAGTGACCACTGGTCCAATCCCTGCTCATCGTGAAACAATTATCCTTATAGGGGGAGACTGAAATAATTTGAATTGTTGAGCAGTATACTGTAGTGCTGATTTCTGGTTAGAATGGGGAGCTGCACATGCGTTCTGAAGGGCCCAGTCTCTTCCCCAAAAAACTGTCAGGTAGTCCATTCAAGCTCCTCTGCAGGCCTGTCGCACACTTGAGTATCTTACATTTGTTGATGCTTTGTTTTTTTTTAGATTCTGAGGCTTCAGGAGCATGTTTTCCAAGGCTCTCCAAGTCCAGTAGTATAGAGGTGACAACTGGAGATGCCCCTTCCACCAAGAGGAGGAAGTAGGAAATTGGAGACTGATGGAGGCAGAGCTACGGTGGTACAAAAAGGAGGACCCTAGCAAGAGCACTCGGGCAGGGAGGGCACATCATGCAGTATGAACTGGGGGTTCCCCCAGCCCTTTAAGACGAGGTAGCAACAACCTGGCGATGAATGGGGATGCAGAAGTTACTCAAACATCAATAATCCAAACGACTCAGGTAGTTGGCAAAAAGGTTAACTGTTTAAATATCAATGATCTAGAACAGGGAGTACAACAAACGTCTCAGCGCATGGTTTCTCAAGTTGTTTCAGAAAAACATTGCATTTATAGTAAAAACTCATCATCGATGACGTCAACCTACGTATCTACTAACGTCATCCTACGTGGCAAACTGCATAAACCTTTTGAAGAAAGTATTTGGTCTAGAGGGAACATCCAAATATACATTCCATACTAGTCTAATAAAGTAATAGGCTCTGTAACATTAGGTGGGGCAACTAAGCCTTTCCCAAAAACAAATCACTTAACGTCACTAAATACACGACGTCCCATTGGTTACACAAACTATAGGACCCTTAATCACACGGCCCCCTACAATTGGTCGGCACTCTTACATCAGTCAGTACTTTTCCACCTACGTTAGCAGCACGCAGGCTGAGCTTCCAGGTGCTGGTGAGCTGGTCATAACCATAGGTTCCCACCAATTAGCATATTATCTATCATCACCTCAGTGGTCTGCTGTCAATTAAGGCTTTGAACGTGTCCTTGGGAGTGTCCTTTGCTCTGGAGAATTCAGGGGAGTGAAGGCAAGCTCTGCCTTCATTCGTAGGTGCGTTTGTAATGTTTATCCAACTTCATCCTTCTACGTGTCTGAAGACCACAAAATCGAGCTCTAGTGCATTTAAAATACTATTTTCTAATAAACCTCCGATGTCTTCCTTGTTTTTGTCCATGCCTTCTGAACAGAAGTTTTCTTCTTTCACACGATTTGTATTCGATGTCTGTTCATCCCAGTCTGATACAACCTTGGCTTCTTGGGGCTCATCCAGCCTCGGCCTTGAGTTTCACTCCTGTTAATTCAATTTCTTTCATAACTGCGACACACTGGAAAGGCCTTCCTTTCTTGTCCAGCACTGCTATAATACGTAGTGGAAACATTCATTCTTTACTCATTCCTATACATGTATAAAATGACTTGATATCTTCATTGTTTCTGTAGCATACATTTCTTCATCTTCAGCCCAAGATGTCACTTATCTTTGGATACTTTCTTGATGCCTTATAGAATATCTGCATTCTCTTGTCTCTGATCTTTTCTATGTACGTCAGCCTTGATTCATGTAGGACGTCACAATTCTTCTCTTCCATTCATCTGGCCCATTTCCTCTAGAATTTCATTCAAATGGCCATCATACTGTCTCGTATGCAAGTATGGCTTTCTTAATGGGAACCTTGCTGCCAGGATTCTCCTTGGTAGCTGTAGTTTCAATGGTACTGAACATGTCTCACACTCTGGTTCCCAACATATAGGTAATATGGGCGAGCTGGTTGAAGTGGGGGTACTTGGCTACTTCTCTACACTCCCCCTCTGGGCGATTCATCAACCACTCTCCCATCATCCTTCTCATCTAAACATCCTCTTCTGAAGAAATGCTTTTTGGGATCCATATTTTTATTACTCCTTTCAGGCATCCAGCTGATTTTACATGCTCATCCTTGTTCCAAGTCATGGGCATGCACTGTCCGCTTCGACTGCAATATATCCACTTTCCCATAAACATCTTATGGGTCTTTGAATACCGGAACTTCGTTCCCTCAGGTGCATGAATACTGGCATTCACAAAGTCACTAATTTCTTCATCTGTCAGATCTCTGGCCGTCCATCCCGATTCAACATCGATCATAATTTTCATACCTATGGCTTTCTTTGCTGTTATTTATTTATTTGGATTTATAAAGCACCCAGCGGCCCAGAGGCATCGTGGCGCTGTTACAGGATATTCGCTTGGTGCATGCTATACAGGTTATACAGGGTATACATTCGGTGCAGGTTATAACATTATTACAGGAGTAGATGTATACAACAGTATATGACATTTTAGAGAAGGTGTTACAGGATACAGAGGGAAAGCATTAGAGACAATGCATGACATAAGGTGGTCTAGTTGAACAGCTTTGTTTTTAGAGCTTTCCTAAAGGTTGTCAGGGATTCTTCTTTTCTTAGACTGATTGGGAAGTGAGTTCCAAGCTTTATGGGCTAGAACCACAAAGCTAGAGCCGCCTGGTTTAGCTCTGTTGAACGCAGGGACTGAGAGTTGGGTGCGAATATTGGTCACGTTTCAGTCTGTGGGCTGGTGATTGGTGTATTCTTTCAACTAGGTAAGCTGGGCGATGCATCTGTGTGTGATGGTGAGGGCTTTGAACATTATGCGTTCTTTGACCGGGAGCCAATGGACATCTTTCCGTGCCTGGGAGATGTGCTCCCCCTTGGGTATACTGAGTGTGGCTCTGAGGGCACTGTTTTGTGCGATTTGTAATCTGTTGTTAATATTGGAGGTGCCTAGAAGTAGAATGTTGCAGTAGTCAAGTTTTGCACAAGATATGGCTCTTGCAATGTTGAGGCAATTTTTATGAGATAGGTATGGTCTCACAGCGTTTATGATTTTTGATGGGAGCGCAGCCCCTGATGAGATGGCGTTGACTTGCCTGTCCATTGATAGGGCGGAGTCCAGATAGACCCAGAGTGTTTTGACTGTGTCTGAGGTTTTAATGATGGTGTCCTCGATGCTGAAAGAACTATAGTTGTCGTCTAATTTTTTGAAGGCTTCTTTGGGGCCTACTAGCAGTATTTTGTTTTTTTCCCCATTTAGACATAGACCATTTTCCGCCATCCAAGCATGGATACGTGCATATGTGTCTTGGAGTGTCTTGAGGTCTTGCTCATAGTTACCCGTTTGAGTTGGGAAAATTTGGGTGTCATCGGCATAGTTTGTAAAGGCTATGCCGAAGTCTTCTAGGTCACTGAATAAGGGGAGGGTGAAGAGGTTGTAGAGGGTGGGGGAGGTGCATGAGCCTTGTGGGACTCCGCAGCTGATAGGAGATGGCTGGGCGGATGCCTGGTCTGAGAAGACTCATTGCTCGACCGTCCAGAAAGGAGGTGATCCAGTCGGTGGCTTCTTGGGAGAAGTGTGCTGTGTTGGTGAGGTGTTTGCACAGGATCTTATGGTCGACCAAATCAAAGGCCGCCGAGAGATGTAGGAGTAGAGAGGTCTTGCCTTTGTCCAGGGCTTCAAGTAGTTGGTTTTTGAGGTGGAGTAGGGCTGACTCTGTGCTATGGCGCGTGTGGAAACCTGATTGCCTTTTTCCAAGAATGTTGTGCGTTTCCAGGTAAGGTTGGATCTGTAGGTGTGCAGCCTTTTCCAGGATCTTGAGCAGAAATGGCACAGTGGTAATGGGACGGTAGTAGTTTGGGGGAGTCCGGATTCAAGGTAGGTTTTTTTTAAAAGCGGTCTTACCCATGCTTCCTTAAGGGTGAGTGGGACAGTGCTGGTGGCGAAGGAGGTATTGATGACGTAGTTACAAAAGGGGCCAAAGCTGTGGCACCGTCTTTGATTATGTTGGCTGGGCAAATGTCTCCTTTGCATAGAGCTGGTTTGGTCCATTTCATGATTAGAAGGACTTCAGGAACTGTGACTTCCTTGAATGATACGGGTTTAGGTGCGTTTGTTCTGTGTTCAGCGTTATCCTTTAGTATGAGGGTGGAAGGCTTAAAAAGTGGTGGTGGAGGGGTTTTGGGAAGTTTGTCGAATTGAGATTTGATTTTGTTCTGGAGTTTTTTGATTTTATCTAGCATAGCATGTTGGGTGTTGTTACACCATGTTGCATTTTTTTCGGTAGGTTGTGCCGAGGAGGGTGGGATGGTCAGCTTGTTGTAAATGGCGAATAGCTCTTTGGATTGAGAGTTGGCTTTCTCAATTCTGTCATTGTCGGTGGCCTTATCTTACATTGAGAGATTATTATCTTAATCATACAAAACCCATGCAATACCATCACGATCAGGGCTGCAAGGAACTTGAATATGTCTGCCATCCACTGTGCAACCCAAGAAAAGAGCGATCCAAACCAGCTATCATCAGTAATATCGTCTACTTAGTCTATCATCTGGACGTGTTGCTTTTTCAGCATCTCTATGGCCTCTGTCAAGGTGCCATTCTCGTCATCAGGAGAAAGTATGAACGTGCAACATGATTCTCCGATTTTTGCACAAACACCTCCATCAATAGCTGTAATCATGTCCAGGACATATCTATTCTGAAGAGTCATTAGTCGTATGGCTCTCATCTCTTCCCCGATAGCATTGAATCCCTTTATGGTAGTGATTGTCTGCAGTAATTCCCATCTGGTAATCTGCTGTAACGCTTACCTGGTCTCCACAGAAGCGTAATGATTTCCAAGCTGGTTGATCTGCTACAACTGAAACCCTAAAAGGTGTTTCCTGTCAAGAAAGAAGAGAACAAGAAGGGAGGCGCTGTAATTGATAAGAATGCTGAAAACTACTGGAATTCCATGTCTATCTTCCACCCAGAAGTAACCCCTCCCAAGACCCACACTCTCCTCAACTGTGTTTTGTGTTTAGGGAGGTCTCCATTCTGCTATTGCACAGGGGGCGCTTTGAAGTTGAGTCTCTGAAGACTAGGATGATGTTTAACTCTTAAAGACACTTGCCTTCAGAGTCTTCATAAGTAAATGAGTCTCTTGACAGAACCAAGGAGAAGAAACTTATCTCTGAAGAAATGAATGCTTTCTAACTTGGAGAGATCTCATTCTTCTTTCTTTTGCAGATTCTCAGAGGAGAAGGCTTTAGCAGAAGAGTTTGACATTTCAAGGAAAAGTATATGAAAACCTTTTCTTGTGGAAAGTTGGTGCGCTTGCTACAAATGAAGCGCACAAAACATGAAGGGGTTCTCGGTATTCCCGGCAAGGAGTTTTGACCAAGGAAGGTTTGCGCGCATATTCAGGAAGAAAAAACGCTGCACACCGTAAGTTCGCCTTGTCAGAAAACACTACAACCTTGTACTGCGGAGCACGGTTAACAACTGTGAGGAAAAGCTCTGTGGAGCTTCAGGTACTTATGCACGTAGGAATTCTCTTCTCAACACCAATGTTCGTTTTATAACTAAGGTACCTTTCGTTTTGCAGGTCTTCGGATACAGAGAAAATACCTTGTCATGTGCTGCGGATGCGAACAGAGAATTCTGACTGAAGCGGAGCTGTGATGAAAAAAAATTCTTCTTCTGGAAGACTGCGGTGACGGAAAACTTTGAACAAGTAATTCTTGTCTGTGGTCTGTAGATATTCTGTGAGCTATTCCAAGTATTAATATTACTTTTTCTTTGAATGTACAGGTTCTGTGAGCAGAAGCGCCGGTAGCGTTACACCGCTGTCAGCGGACCAACAGCTAAGCTCGCATTACTGCGGAGGTGGTGCTTAAGTAGCCCTCAGTGTCAATGTCTACATCTCTGCCGATACTTGTCCATGACTCACTGGGCAGCCATTTTATGGGTACTGAAAAGCTATTGAATCCCTATGGAAGTCTATGGTTATTTAATGCTGTGAATTGTGGGAATGCCATGTGTGCCAGGCTAGCACCCACCTTAAGCCTACTGATCTGTACAAAGAATCCCGCCTGGCCTCAACTCCTGAATCTAGACTATGAACCCTGGATGCGATCATGACATCTGCAGACATTTGGTATTTGCTCCAACCTGGATACTCGGCATAAAGATCAAAGTGAATATCGACCAAGTCTGACTGAACAATCTGTGTTCATATGGGATGGCATCAAAAGCTTCTCTTGGCTTCTCTCTCTTCATTTGATTTATCAGCTCTAAAGATCTCTTCTTCCTCAGGTGAGCATCTGCTTTTGGGAAACTGTCAAGGCTCAAGTCACTTTTAGGAATCACCAACGCTGGAACATGAACATTCACTAGTGAGCATCATCCTCCCAAGTCTTTGGGTAGCTTCCTATAAGCTCCGGTTCCACAAGCCCAGTGGTGATCCATTATCTCTGCTGTTCCAAGTTTCATTCCTGGTACATCAAAGATTCAACCACAGCTCCGATTCTCTCCAACTTTTCTTGTGCCATCGTTTCTGAAGCACAATTTTGCACTGTCCAAAGGGACTATCTGCAATGGTCCTCCTCTATCTTCGACCCAGGTCAGTAGTTTAGCAAGTCTTGGCCATAGTGGCTTGCATCCATTCTGCATTATGCCAATGGCTGGCTGATAACAACCAATGACCACCTAGGCTCTGCACATAACTACTCCTCCTTCCCAGCCTTCTGGTGATAACACCGATTCCCAAATCTGCATCGGGCCTCTGTTCTTACATCTACGAATTTCTTTGGCAGATTTTCCTGGACTCTCAAGTCTTCTGTTTACTTCCCATCTGATTTCAGCTCCTTTCACTCCAGGTTTTTCATATCTAATCATGTGATTCTTAGTACGAGCTCTTAGCCTTGTCTTTGTATCTTGGACATAATCGTCTTCATCTGGATCTGTCCATTCAGTTGCCCATTTGAGATAGGCATCTCAGCCCATGAACCGACCCCTTGCACAGCACAGCGCTATGTGTGATAGACAATGTGATGGCTGGACATCTATTTCAATAGCTATGACGATTTTAGACTTCCCCATTGTCATGCCGCCTACCCACGGGCATCCGGACCAAGCCCATCAGCCCCGGGAGCAGGCATCCAAGTGCTTACTAAAAGCCCAGCAACGTGAGGCCTGAATGGGACTACTTTGCTTCAGGGACTATTTTTTACTCGGGCGTGTCTGAGGGAACATCTTACCTGGGTCTACTTTGAAGGCTATTTAAACCACGCCGAAACAGCAGCACATGCTTCGCGTTATTCTGCATCCAGCAGCGGAACGCTCACCGTGCCTGCAGTCAGCATCCAGTCTTCAGCCACGCCCGTCTCGAATCCAGAGCTCCAAGCAAAAGAGGAAAGAAGAACAAGTTACTTTCTTACCTGGTAACGTTCTTTGGATGGGATGGTCCAACGACGTATTCCATATCTGACATGTAATCACCACAGCTGTGCTGCTTCGGAAACTTTTTTCGGCGTCTGCATCCTGCGTCGATGACGTCGATGCGCCGTCGTCGAGGACCTCCTCCGACGTCATCCGATGTGATAAGTAGGACGCACGACGCCCGTAGCCTCAGTTGTAGTTTTTTCCCCAGAACGTGTGACATTAGTCAACTGCCAGTCAGACACAAAGCCTTGCGGAACGTAAGCTGCAATCGCAAAAGAAATTCTGCAGCAGGGAAGGCAGGGCGGGAGCGATATGGAATACATCGTCGGACCTTCCCATCGAAAGAACGTTACCAGGTAAGAAAGTAACTTGTTCTTCGAGGGGATTGGGTCCTACGACGTATTCCATATCTATGACAGACTCCCAAAGCAGTACCAGAGCAAGGGGGAGGGAAAGAATTTAGAATCAAAATTTAGAATAGCCAATCAAATAGCAGAGCAAAGGACCGCCTTGCCAAAGGCCAGATCCTGTCCTCGGATGGAATCGAGGGAATAGTGACGTACAAATGTATGTACTGAAGCCCAGGTGGCTGCATCACAGATGTTGCGAATAGGAACACCCCTCTGCAGGGCAGTAGATGCAGCCACACCCCTGGTAGAATGGGCCCGCAAGCCAGCCGGTGGGTCCTTACCCGCCAAGCGGTAACACTCCGAGATGGCTAAAATAATCCAGCGAGACAAAGTCTGTTTCGTCACAGCTTGCCCCAAACGCTTTCCAGCGTAACCAATAAAGAGTTGATCGTCCACTCTGACCCGGGACATGCGTGAAACATAAAAGCTTAAAGCTCTCCTAGGATCAAGCCTATGGAGCCTCGCCTCTTCCTTACCAGGATGCTGAGAAGGATAGAATGCCGGAAGAACAACCTTCTGGGCCAAATGAAATTCCGTCACTACCTTCGGAAGAAAAGAAGGACGAACTCGAAGGACAACCCTGTCCTTGTGAAATACAGTGAAGGGTGGCTTAACTGAAAGTGCCTGTAACTCACTCACTCTGCGAGCGGAAGTAACCGCAACTAAAAACACAGTTTTCAGAGTTAACAGCCTCAAAGGGCAAGAATGTAAAGGCTCAAACGGAGCACCCATAAGAAACTTAAGAACAAGGTTTAAATCCCAACCGGGCACCAGGAAAGGTGACGGAGGGAACACATTAGTGAGCCCTTTCAGAAACTGTGAAATTAAAGGGATTTTAAAGTAAGAACACTCTTCAGACGAGCGCTTAAAGATGGACAGCGCCGCCAGGTAACCTTTAATGGTACCCACTTGCAAGCCCCTGTGGGCCAAAGAAAGTAAAAAGGACAGAACCATGGGGATGTCACATGCAAAAGGATCCACACTCTGAACTCTGCACCAGTCGCAGAACTTACGCCAACGGTACAGAGACTTTGTTGCTGGCCTTCGGGCCAAAAGCAACACCTCCATCACGTCTTCAGGGAGGTCCCAATCCATATCCCTCAACCTTTCAGAAGCCAAGCGTGAAGGTTGAGGGATCTGACCTCTGGATGGAGAACCTGACCCCCCCCCCCCCCTCGGTAGGGAAGACGACGTGGAGGGCAGATGGACAAGTCGAGAAGGTCCGGGTACCACGTCCTCTGAGCCGACGCTGGAGCAATGAGGATCATCCGGGAACCGAACTTCCGTAACCTCCGCAGCACTTGCGGGATGACGGGACTGGAGGAAACGCGTACAGCAGCGGGAATGACCACTCCACCACGAACGCGTCTCCTAAGGCTCCTTTTCCTGCGAGCAAAACCTTTCGCACTTCCGGTTGACACTGGAGGCGAAGAGATCCACTCGAGGGGTCCCCCAAAGGGCGAAGATCTCCAGGAGAATCTCCTGAGCCAACTCCCACTCGTGAGAGTTCGCGCTCTGCCTGCTCAGAGCGTCCGCCGTCACGTTTTCGTCTCCAGCCAGATGAACTGCCGAGATTGAAACTTCCTGCTGGATGGCCCAGAACTCGAGCTGCATCGCCTACCTGCACAGAGGAAGTGACCCTGCCCCCCCCCCCTTTTTGTTGAGGTAGTGCATGGCCACTGTGTTGTCAGTCAGGATCAGGACACTCTTTCCTCACACAGTCGGCAGAAAAGCCTTCAGGGCTAGCCTTACGGCCCTCAGCTCCAACAGATTGATATGGAGTCTGGACTCCGACGGAGAACAACGACCGCCGACTGTCAGCCCGTTGGCATGAGCTCCCCATCCCGTGAGGGATGCATCCGTCACGATCGTCACCTCCGGCCAGGGAAGCCAAAATGGAGCCCCCTTCATCAAGTTGCCTTTGACAGCCCACCACAGAAGGTCCCGGGCGACCGAGGGCGGCACCTGAACCGGGTCCGACATCCTGCCGGAGGACTGCGACCATTGCGTCTTGAGTGCCCACTGCAAAGATCTCATCCGCAGGCGAGCCTCTGGCACCAGAAGAATGCAGGATGCCATGAGACCGAGCAACCTCAAGAACTCGAACGCTGGGAGCGTCTGGGCGTGCTGAAACTTGTGCACCATCTGCTGAATGTGAAGAGCCCTCACCTGGGGAGGAAAACACTGCCCCAGGGAAGTGTCGAGCACTGCTCCGATGTACTGGAGCCGCTGTGTTGGCGTCAAATGGGACTTCTTTAAATTGAGGGAGAAGCCCAGCCTGTGGCAAGGGAGTGGCAGGTGACGGACAGATGATCCAGGACTTGCTCGGGAGAGCTCCCCCTGATCAACCAATCATCCAGGTAGGGGTAGACGTGAATCCCCCCTTGCCTGAGATGCGCTGCCACCACCACCATGAGCTTGGTGAAAACCCTCGGGGCGGAGGTCAATCCGAACGGCAGGACCCGAAACAAAGTGCGAGTCGCCAACCGCGAACCTCAGGTACTTCTTGTGCTTGGGATGGATCGGCACATGGAAGTAAGCATCCTTGAGGTCGAGTGACACCAACCAGTCCTGAAGCTGAAGGGCCTGGAGGACTTGAGAGAGAGTAACCATCTTGAACCTGAGGAGTTTGTTCAAACCGCGCAAGTCCATGATGGGTCTCAATCCCCCGTCTTTCTTCGAAATCAAAAAATAAGGGGAATACCATCCCTTGTTCCTCTCCGCTACAGGCACCAGTTCTATGGCGCCTTTCTCCAGCAGGGCTTGAATTTCCTGCGCAAGGAGCGGATCCGGACTCTGCAAAGAGAGGTTCCCCGGTGGATTGTCACGAGGCCTGTGCCGAAAGGGAAGACAGTAGCCGTGGGTTATGATCTCCAGAACCCACACATCTGAAGTAATGGCTTGCCACTTACAAGATGCTGCGCCAGCCTTCCCCCAACTGGCGAACCATGGGACATGGCCTCATGACTGAGTGGGAGCGGCTGCGGCGTTACCTGAGGGCAAAGAGGCAACTGCCCGAGCGGCCTTGGCACCACGGGTACCCTGTCGTCCACCTCTGGTACCCCTGTGTTGGCCTCTGACGGCCAGCTCCTCTCGCTTTACCGAAGGATGAGTAATAGCGAAAGGAACCACCCCTCCACTGCTGTCCCCTAGGACGAAAAGGCGGAGGTTGGCGAACTGCAGCGCCCAATGACTTTGCTGCAGCTTTTGAGGTCTGCAACCTCTCAAGGCTCTCGTCAGCCTTGCTGCCAAAAAGGTGTTCACCATCAAAGGGCATGTTGAGGAGCCGGGACTGCACATCAGGAGCGAACCCCGACTTCCGCAACCACGCAAACCTGCGTATCACGGTGCTCGCCGCCATGGACCTACTGACGCATTCAGCTAAGTCCAAACCCGACTGAACCGACTCACACATGGCATCCTTACCATCCTGGACCATAGCAAGGAAACCATCCCGTTCGTCCCCTTCGGGAATATGTTCAGCCACTAACGCAACACAGTTCCACAGAGTGTGTGTGAAACGAGACAAGGCACAAATGGAGTTGGCCGCCTGAAGCGCCATACCACCAGAAGAAAACACTTTCTTTGCCCAGCCATCAAAACGTTTGTCGTCCCTATCAGGAGGGATGGTAGGGTACGACGTCTGCCTTGCCGGGGCCGTGGCCGCCTGCACCACCAAACTCTCCGGAGTGGGGTGCCTGGTCAAGTAGCAGGGGTCGCTACTGGCTGGACGGTATTTTCGCAACAAGGATCTGCCCACCGCGGGAGACTCTCCGGAGCAGTCCAAGCCGCCGCCCTTCTCTGTAAAGCCATATGGAACGGCAGTACCGGGTCAGTTGGGGGACCAACATCAAGGATGTCCGTCAGATCATCCTGCAGAAACTCCCCTGGGGGAGCAGACCATCCCAAGTACTCAGAAACCCTAGCCATAAGGTGCCGGTACGAGGAATCGGCATGAGAGCCAGGCTCAGGCCTACAAAACTCCACCTCTGGCGAGGTGTCCAGTCCACTGGCATCATGCAGTGACTGCCTCAAATCGTCAAACTGACTATGGCCCGAGACAATATCATCTGGAACCTGACTAGGAACCAGGCCATCAGAATCCTCATCCGCCTCTGAAATATATTCCAGGTGGCGAAAAGAAGGTACCCGAGAGTGCTTGCTCTTAACCAGAGCCTTCCTAGGGGGTTCCCCCGTGCCACGGGGTACCTCCGACACGAAAGGCGTCGAGCGAATCGGCGCCGACGTCGAGAGAACAGGCATCGGCGTCGAGGAAATCGGCGTCGACGTCAGATGCAGCGCCGCCAGCATCGCCGGCGTCGATACAGCCCTCGAAGCCGGAGCCCCGAGCGTGTCCCTCGACGACCTGAGCGTCGACGGCTTCGACGACTCTCGGAGCCGGAGCCTCGAGAAAGCCTGCCGACGCCTCAGACGTCGATGTCTTCCTCGAAGGCCTCACAGGTGCACACGGTCTCGAACGCGTCGAGGACCGGGACCTGGAACGGGTACGTCGAGAACGAGTCTCCTTGTCCGAACGGGACCTCTCCCGTGACTCGTGCCGACCACTCTTGCGAGCGGTGTCTCTCTACCTCTCACGACCGACCCCACTCGGGGGCGCGGACGGCTTAGTACCCTGCGACTCAAGAATCGCCAGCATTTTCTTCCCGAAGGAAGCCCATTCCTCCGGCGTCGCACAGCTGGTGGGGTAAGCGACGTGCCACGGAGTCCTGCGAAGAGGACCTGGAAGACGACCGGTGTCGGCGCTTCCGAGAATGCCTCGAAGAGGCTGAGGAGTGGCGAGACCGACTCCTAGAAGGAGACCCACGAGACTTCCGACGATGACGCGGAGAGTCACCCCTCGAATCATCCATCGAAAGCCCCGCAGACTTCGACTTCCGGGGCTTGGACACCCGACCTACCGACAACTTCTTCTTACGTTTGCGTAAGGCTTTGGACGTGAGCGACTGGCAGTCGATACAGTCATCCATGTCGTGGGCCTCCCCGAGGCACCAGAGGCAGGCGTCGTGCGAGTCCGTCACCGGCATCTTGGACCCACACTCCCCGCACTTCTTGAAAACCGGATGCGGGGTCGAAGACGAAGTAGAAGACATCTTCACACAAAGAATTTTCACAAAACGAACAGGTTCGAAGAACCGAGAAGAACAGAACTCCAAAGAGTCGAGGCGTTAACCGAGATTCACGAAACAACACGTTTGCGGAAAAAACGGAACAGGCTACGGGCGTCGTGCGTCCTACTTATCACATCGGATGACGTCGGAGGAGGTCCTCGACGATGGCACATCAACGTCATCGACGCAGAAAAAAGTTTCCGAAGCAGCACAGCTGTGGTGATTACATGTCATAGATATGGAATACGTCGGAGGACCCAATCCCCTCGAAGGAAAGGTTAGAACACAGACATTATTCAATCCTTACCTGATTCCGGATCCATCACGTCTTCGAACTTGAAAAGGACATTATTTCTGCACGCGTCGCATCGCCAGCTGCAGCGCTGCGCCATACTCGCCAGTCCTCACAGCATTTTTCGATCCGGCGCTGCCTCCATCATTTTCTTCGCCAAACTCCAGCATCTAGGGGACAAAAGAAACATAAGGTGAGCCGAGAGAGCCAACAAATGCAATCTCTTTTTACCACCATAGACTTACCTGATTTACCACGGAGGCATTATTCTTTAACAAACCACAACTTGCCGCACCTGTAAGGAGAGAGAAAACAACAAGTTAAATACACGCATCTTTTACCGGACAGTGTTGGGTGATGCAGACTCTTACCTGAACGCCATCAGCTGCCACAAGACAATCTTCTCTTGGACCCAGCTGCAACACAAGAAGGGAATGTACAAGAGTGAACATCAGACATATTGAACTCTAAAATTTATACTCACGGGTTCTCGCCTGGAACCTCAGAGTCAATATTCATCCGGAACTCTTCCATGCCCCTGCATTCCACGCAGGAAGGAGAGCTCATCATTTAAAAACATAAGGTGAGATTACTGAAAGTAAATATCGGAGGCTATTAGTGGGGAGAACAGTGGGGTACCATTACTAGAATCCACGGGTGGCTAAATCCCTTTCTCCACTTGCAGGAGAATACTTCTACGGGTCAAGCAGACAAGATTAGGCGGTTCAGTCCAGTCTGTCATCTCTGCACTACGCTTCACATTGAAGGAGGCCACAGCTGTCCGGGTCCGATCGACGCCCCTGTGGGAGCCAGGTGAGCGTAACACACATGCTATAAGGCAGGAGTGCACATACAAAGCATTACTCCCTCAAGGGTCTCCTTCCCACTTCTTTCATATGTTGATACCATATGTTATTCCCCAAGTGTGCTGTACAGTCCAGGTAATCATTCAACTTAAGATCATCCACCCTAGCACTTCTCTTAGGTCTCATTCTTTTCTTATGAGCGTCTATCATCATCTCATGAAGTATATGTCCGCATTATTCCTTCTTATTGGACCAATCATCTGAACATTTGTCAGTGTGCTGGGTGTTTTTACATGTGCCACCTGTGTAGGCCTGCTCCTAAACAATCTCTTTCTTTGTCTTTCCTTTCAAGCCTGTTTCTGGTGCTCAAGGACAATCTCTACAACACCTTTTTCTAAGGAAAGATGTCTGGTGACATTTGTCATAGACCCAGGCACTCGTACACGGATTACTGGAGTAGGGACTATAACAAGGTCTCGGCTGCCTTGTAGTTGCCACATCTGTACCCTCCTTCTGCATTGGAAGATACACAGGAATCCTCTCTATATTTGGATTCACATAGTAAGCAGTGCATACTAGAAGTCAGAGCAGTATGACTATGAACAAGATACATGTGTAAATCACATACAAGTAAGCCAATTTTTTGCAGCAATAGCTTCTTGCACATCATGGACATCTCTCATTGTCTGCCATGATGTTATTGCTATTGACGCTGCCCATTCTTACTCTTTTTTAAAGGAAGGAAACAATTTTAATCAGGAAACATCATGCAGTACTCTGGAAGATGCTGAGTCTGAACCACATGTTTCTTGATCATCTGGCTGCTGCTCGACGATGAACGAAGTTCCCAATGAAGACAAAGGAATCGTTCTTTGACCAGACGAAATGCAGATTCGCCTCCAGCGAGAAACAAAGTACTTTAATCATTAGATTCTTGTATCTCTTCCCTCGAAAGTCTCATTCAGTTCTCAGTGTTCCGTCAGGATACAGATTGACTTGTGTTATTATGTTTCGTAGCATCTCATTAAGTGCTGCATTATTTCTTGGGTCTCTCAGGAAGGTGCAAACATCAGTTTGGCTTCCAACAAGATGCGGGCATTCCTCAATCAGTAGAACACCAAGCTGACCAATCTATGCGCATTATCATCCGATAGGGATATTTGTGTTTTCCCCACTGTACTCAGGAAGTTGAAGAACTTGCTCTATGATAGCTGCGAGCAATCTCCTCACAGTTGGAACCGATTTAGGATCTTGCAAGAACAGATGAACGCTAGCAGTTCTCCACACAAGAGCAGGGTATGCACACAGAATGAACAGAAAAACTGCAAGAACGATCCGTGAAACATTGTTTTGGGCCCCGCCATGGGCACCTCCAAAAATAAATTCAGTGAGAAAGAAATCGGGGAACTGCTCCCTCCCAGTCGTCGAAATGGAACTCCAAATCTGGCATGCTTTCCTTCTCGATCAAGACTTAAATATGTCTCAGTCCAATGTCAACAAACTCCTGTGGGTCAAGAACAAAGAGCTTCCCATAACTCCTTTTTTAATAGCTGAAAAAGTGTCACGAAAAACAAACCACAGTCCAATATACTTTTTATCTGTTTATTCGACAGCGCATGTGTCCTTCTTCCTCGTCATGGATCTAGTCTGCACGTGCCGAGGTTCTTCCCCGATGCTCGCTTACGATGGGGGTGGGGGGTTAAGGGGGTTCTCCAGCATAGAAATATCCAAGCGCGCCTGCCTTGTACCTTGATTGCTGATGGTATCACGTCTTCCACGATGAATGGTCCGTTAAAACGTGGCTCGTGCCATCTCTTACTGAAATTGCGGATCAGCATCTGATCACCGGGAAAACGGTTGGGAAGACAGTTCTTCACATCCAGTTGCTGTAGCATCTCCTGTGTGCTGTGCCCCACACCCCATTCGCTTGAGTTGATCTGAAATGACAGATACTTGAGGTCATGCATGTTAAGTAGTCGCGTAACTCCTTTCCTAACAATTCTGCTGTCGTCTGGGCATCACTTCTGGTTCTAGACGGAGGTGTGAGGGGTGTCCTCAATCGCCTCCCTGTCACTAATTCATATTTCACAGGGGTGGGGGGGGAGGAGATGGCGGCACCTGGCTGATTTCTCAACGCATACAATGCCAGGGGTAGATAATGCAACCATTCTTTCTTCAAGGTAAGCTTCAATTTGGCTATTCTTTCTTTAAGCAGGCCGTTGAGTCACTCACAGATCCCATTCGCTTGCGGGTGTTAAGCCGATGAAAACTTGTGCTTTATAATAAGCAACAAGCTTATTTGTTCAAAGACTTCATTAACAAAATGAGGGCCATTATCCGATCCGAATACTTCACATATTCCCCATCTGGGAACCACTTCTCGTACTAAAAATGTTGCTTCACAGGTGGAATCTGGGTGTGTACATGGACCAGCCTCAATCCACCTTGAAAAGGGACATACCACTACAATCATACTTGCAGCATATCGACATAGTAGATGTGCAAATACTGAAAGGGACCATTAGGTCTCGGAATGACTCCCCCCAACTGTGCGCAGTGTGTGCCCAGCGGTAAACTTTTGACATATGATGCAGTTTACTACATAAAATGCAACATGTTCTACGAAATTTGGAACAAACCAATCCTACGCAATAGTTGTGGGGAGGCCCTCTCTAGTGACATGTGCAGGGTAGTGTAGCTGTTCTAATGCCACCCTTAATAAGGCTACAGGCATCACCAGTTTACCAGTGCTGTCTTGTCACCACAATGCTTCGGAAGGGTCAAAGAACATCCCCTCCGTATCCACAGGTCTTTCTCATCCTGAGGCGCTTCCCTTGAATTTCTACTAGCTTTGTCTTAAGACAGATTACTATAACAATCAGACACAATCATCATTACCACCACGCTTTCATTCACATTAGGTGTGTCAAACGTCATGATATTTTCTGAACATGCAACACATTTTGCTTCCTCGTCTGCTGCTTGATTTCCACGTGAGATAAAATCTGTTCTTTTAGTGTGTGCTGCGCATTTAACGACTGTGATGGCTACTGGGAGTTGTAGTGCTTCAGTCTGTCTAATAAGGCTGCGTGCTGCACTGGAGTGCCGTCCACTCAGACGTAGCCCCTCCTTTTCCAACGTGCTAGCCCTGCATGCACTGTTGACGTCAGATAGGCGGAGTCACTGCAAACTGTTACTTCCTGGTCTGCACGATTCTCAAGCGTGACAATCATTGCCACTAATTCTGCAGCCTGTGCCGAAACGTGAGACGGTAGTCGTGCACTTATCAATACTTCAAACTCTCCATTGGCCATGTGCTTCACCATAGTGGCACCTGTATATCTTTGTCCATCATTTTGATCGATTCTAGAAGAACCGTCAATAAAGAGAATCTCTTCAGCGGCCAACGCATTTTCCTTCACCCTTGGGGGTTCTTCATAAAATGCTTCATAGTTTGAGCAATCGTGTTCATGCTCGTCCTCTGCCAGTGGTTCTGCTACAAACATGGCAGGATTCACTATTCTGCATCGAACAATCTTAATTGCTGGATTCGATATATAGCCACCTCATAGGCAGAAGCCCTTTGGGATGTCAACGTGCCTTTAGGCTTTTCCAAAATGACAAACAATGCATGTTCAACAAATAACCTCATGGAACACCCCATTACTATGCTGGCAGCCTTCTCAATGGCTAACACAGTGGTTGCCAAAGATTGTTCGCAATGAAAATGACCCCTCATTACTGGGTCTAGAATCCCACTGTAATATGCAAGGGGTTTGTACCCCAACGTGGTTCTCTGCACGAGTACAGTTGTCATAACAGTGCCATTTGTGTGTGAAAACAAAAAAGACTTCCTCAGCATAATTGGGAATCCCTAAAACTGGAGCTGTGCAAATTGCCTTTTTCAACTGAAACCCTTCTTCCATTTCTTCAGTCCAGACAATTTTTTCACGAGTAGCCTGTGATTTTTTCAGAGCTTGCAACAAGGGCCTTATGTATGAAATATAATCAAAGACCCATGCTCTCCCATAATTACATAGTCCCAAAAATCTCTGCATTTGCTTTATCGTGTGTGGATTTGCGGTTTACAAAATAGCCTCAGGAGTAACCTTTTTTCCTTTGTGCGAAATTAGCTGGCCTATATACAGTACTTTTTCTTGACAATACTACAATTTTTCTTTGTCTTCCTTATATCCTTTTTCTGCAAGAATAATCATCAGTTGAACTGAATCGCGTCTGCACTCTTTCTCTGAGGTGCTACAGACCAATATGTCATCTACGTATTGCAACACAACACTTTCCAAATCAATATTACTTAAATCCATCTGCAGGACTACTCCCAGTACCCTGGGGCAGGCAGGTACTTTACAGACTAGTTTGTCTGAACATAAATGACGTCAGATCTTGTGAGCCTTTATGCAATGGGATTGTGAAAAATGCATTTTTCAAGTCAATCGCAGTGAAATATCGTGCTTTAACAGGGATACTACATAAGATTGTCGCAGGATTAGGAACTAGAGGGAACCTCTACAATCTGGTTAATTGGGCGAAGGTCTTTAACTAAACGCCACAACCCCCCCTTTACTTCTTTTCACAGGATACACAGACGTATTACACAGTGACTCTGACGTCACTAAGATACCCTGCTCTATCATGGCTGATATAGTCTTGAAAATAACTTCATATGCCTCACGAGACATGGGATACTGTTGTGCTCGAGGTAAAATTGCTCCTGGTTTCAATTTAATCTTTTCTTCTCCAGCTCCCTTCAGTAGGTCTATGTCATAGGGGCCTGTTGTCCATAATGAAACTGGCACTTTTGCCATGTCAAAATACTCGGGGCACTTCTGTGCTAGCATCATTTTCTGAGGTACCTCACGTTTCATTGCTCGTACCCAATAGGTAATCCTTCTCTCAAATACTACTTCGTCATCTGACGGATGGTCTCTAAACATATCCTCCTCATTGACGTCAGTTAATCTGTAACCTTCCCCAATAACAATCACTGTGAATCGTCGTCTGCCTTCATGATCATTTCCATCAAGCAAAGCCATTTCTCCTCGCACTATGGCTGCTTGTAACTCTAAAGGAAAGATCAGTCCTTCCTCTTCATCCATAGGTATCTTTGACCTAAATAGAAATTCATCAGGTATTCTCATAGCTCTACCCACTAAATCTGGCAGCCATGTTAACAAAATGCGTATCCCATAGTTAAAAACCTCTGGTTCTAACGGTACTCATAAATTCATCAAATGCCATCATAAATTCACTCATGTTTAAATAATGCATTCCTGGTGTTGAACACACTATGCCTTCTTCATCAGTGAATGAAATCGTTCAAATATTCAACATGGTCATTAGATTTTGACCTAATATATTGACAGGTGTCTGCCTTGAATATAATAATGGCACAGACAGGTCACTCTCCTATAGAGACTGGCAATTCTTCAGTAAAGGGAACTCTACTTGTAGCTCCTGTGAAAACTTGAGTATTCATGGTATTTCCAGATATAGGAAATTTCCCCTCTCATATACATGAGCACGTTGCACCCGTGTCTACTAAAAAAGAAAAAGATTTGCCACCTATATTGACGTCAACCCTCGGTTCCTCTTTAGGATTGGGCATCACAGATAGTATCGAACACATCAAGTCTCCCAGTGAGCTGTCCTTTTGTGAATACATTCTCCTCCCTGTACCTGTGAAAGGATTCCCTCCATCAACAGTGACCCCCCTATTCTGGAAGTCATTAACTGTCCCGTGCTTGAGCCTTGCTGTATTTGCATGGGTGAATGCTGTGACTGCCCTTGCGGCGGATTCATCATTACCTGCTAGGTTTGATCATCTTGCTGCAATCTCGGCGCTTGCGTTTGCTGCACTGTCTGATTTTGAGCAAACCCATCTCCATTCTGTTGCGAATATGCAGGCGGGTTTGTAGTCCCCCCTCTTGAGAATTGCCCATTTGCACGAATCCTTGACTTCTACACGTGCGAGCATAGTGCCTTGACATACCACATGTCCAACATATAGGAGGTTTCCTAATATGCCCCTCCTGCATGCCTCGACTATCATTCTGTTTATTTTGAAACCCACCTTTGTTTTGAACAGTCCCAGGAGGTAAGATTCCGACGACCACGCTTGCATTTGAATTTCTCCAGCCTCTGCCCTCATTTTCGCTCTGTCCCAGAAGTGGAGTATCACCAGGCAGGACCAGAACATATGTATCATGTCCGCCTGTTGGTTACTCTGGAAATTTCCCCGATTATTCTGAAAGCCTTTGCTTCAAAAGCCTCTCCTTCCTCGTGGTATAAATCAATGACCTAGATTGAGCTGCCTTTGGTTAATCACCTGCGGCATACCTTCTGCTTGCTGTGAACCCGATCCTTCTCCGCTAGTCAACATTGCCCCTTCAATGGCGTACTTTGTAAACCTTTTCTGTACTAACTTTGCCTCTTCAGTTTTCTTAGCATTGTCTTTCTTTCGATTCTTCTCTTGCAACTATCTGCAATAATGCGCATTGGTCAGCTGTATTTCTGACCATGGCTTTTCTTCCATGCCCACCCATTTCTTGAGCTGCTTTTGTGCTGGCAGTCCTTGGCACAATATATGGTTAAATACAAGTATTGATTTCCCCCAAGCCGCGCGTGTCTCCAAAGCCCACTGCTCTTGGAAATTCGGTCTAAGAGACAGCTCTTTAGGCTCAAAACTACACGAGGCTCCCTCTTTGTCATACAACTGCGTACTCTCGAGTCGGTCATTTTGCCCTTTCCCTGCAGTGCTCTAGTCCTCATATCATGCTAGACTTTATTGATAGCGTCCCCAATGCTTCTAGAGTCAAACTCATCCTCTAGATTTGTTCTAGACAGACTTGGTATGGGCTCATGTGCTGGGAAGAATTCTTCTATATCCTCCCATGCCACTACTGGATTAGGATCCATTAATTCCTTTTCCACACGTTCAAGATCGCATGCTCTAACGTCTCCTCTTTCATTCCATTTCATCATCAAACTCTCTCCGCTTCCTTGCTTCCTCTCTTACCCGGTCTTCCTCCTATCTTTCCATTTCTCTTTGTCTCTTCGTCTTTGCATTCTTTTATCCCTTCATTTCTGTTCCTCCTCTTCCTTTCTCGCTTTTCTCATTCTTCGATTGCCCTCTGTTGTCATATTTTCTTTGCTCCTCTGCCCTTTCTCCATTTTTCAGTTCATCTTCATACAACTGTTCCCGTCTTTGTCTATCCTTCCTTTTTGCCCCATCTTCTTTCAATCGTTCCTCTCTTTCTCCATCCTTTTTGGTCCCGTTTGTATCGTTCTCCCCTTTGCCTCACGTCCTCAATGCTCTTACCATCGAGTTTGAGCAAAATCTGACCACTCATGCATTCGTTCTGTATAAGTGCTAACTCATCAGTCTTATCTTTCTCTCCTTTCCATCTCTTTATTTCTCATCCTACATCTAAGAATGTACTTGGTCGATCACTTCTCTCTTTATCGCGTCTATCCTTGTGCCTCGGGACCTTAGAGATAACATCTCTCTCTCGGGTATTTTGTCTGTACCCTCATCGCTGCTTTGCGCAGGCGACTCATATGCCGGATTGCTGTACCCGGTCGCTACCTTAAACTCTCTTAATGGGTACAACCCTTCATCTTTCTTATCGCCGTTTGCTTAAGATGCGGCGGGGGAGGGGAGGGCGGTCAGAAGGCTCCTCATCCCCCCTCTTTGCATATATTCAATATCCAATCTCCAGGAAGCAGCTCTTCTCTTTCCTCATGGTTCATTTTCCAGAGCTTTAAGCTTGCTAGTCATTTACCTAGCTTTTTTCCCTGTGTATACTGCATGCAAATATGTCGTCATATGTTGCAAAACTGCCTTTGATAATGATCCCCTTGTGGCCATGGCATGAACATCTTGTCTGCCGTGTCTTTAACCCATTCTGCACTGTACTGCTTAGGTTTGGGTGCGTGTTTGGGTAACTGCTTGCATAGATATGTAAGTGGAGCAATATCCTCCATTTTGACTCGTGTCACTTGACTGTAAAGCTGAGTAATGACACTTTGCAATCGAAAAATATGTTTCAGAAGAATAAAACATGAGCGTGCACCAATCGTCGCAGGCGCCAAACCATCTATATCACGTTTTTTTACTTTAATCTATTTTTTCACTAAACACCATCAATTCAGTTCCAACAAATAAATTAATTCTTAACTCTCGTGTTTCTTTTCACGTTTCTCAATTTCTCTATTGTTTCTTCACCATTTACAATCACATAAAACAGACAAACCACAACTAGACAAACCAACATACTTGACCGGTCACATATATCTCAGTCTTATCCTCAAGACTTATCCTTTCCTGCCCCTAAAAATACCTCAAATGGGATGTGAACCGTTCTTTGGATTGTCTTTTATCAAATCTATAGCCTAAGTCACCCGTAAATAGGGCTGTATATACGGTTCTATCCGTTAAGTCTTTACGATGCAGGATACTGGTCGTACTCTCATCGTGGCTCCTTTCCTTACGATTTATTTTAATTGCTTGGCCTCTCCTCAAGTCAATTACTTAATACTCGACACTCATCGTCTCAAATTGCTTTACCCAACCTCCCTCGTTACAAATTTTCCCTTTATTACTTTATCCACTCACTACCCATTCACAATTTTGCCACCTCACTCAGTTTTACGCCCCATTCTCTTTATCAACGCCTCCTTATTAGCCGCTTCAAACTTCCTTTATTTCAGCTTCCTGTAGACGTCAGGAGGGAATTTCGTGGAAACTGGGGGACCCTCACCCGTGCTTGCAAGTCTATTAACAAACTGGTTCCGCTATCTACAGGGAGCTTCACATGCTTTCAGCTAAATGGCAGAGGATGTTCGATATTTCCGGGACCCCAAGGCCTACTATCCCGATGGATTTTTAACCATCATCTCTGCTACCACGTGAACTGGGGGTTCTCTCAGCCCTTTAAGATGAGGTAGCAATACCCTGGAAAAGAATGAGATGCAGAAGTTACTCATACATCAATCGAAACGACTCGAGTAGTTGGCAAAAAGGTTAACTGTTTTAATATCAATTATCTAAAACGGAGAGTACAACAGACGTCTCAGCGCATAGTTTCTCAATTTATTTCAGAAAAAAACACTGCATTTATAGTAAAAACTCGTCATTGATGACGTCAACCTACATGTCTACTAACATCATCCTACATGGCAAACTACAAAAACCTATTGAAGAAAGTGATAGGTCTGGAGGGAACATTTAAGTATACGTTCCATACTAGTCTAAAAGTAATAGGCTCCTTATCAGGTGGGGCAATTAAGCCCTTCCCAAAAACAAATAACTATGAACGTTACTAAATACACAACGTCCCACTGGTTACACAAACTATAGGATTCTAATCACGCGGCCCCCTACAATTGGTTGGCACTCTTACATCCGTCGGTACTTTTCCACCTACGTTAGCAGCACGCAGGCTGAGCTTCCAGGTGCTGGTGAGCTGGTCATAACTATAGCTTCCCACCAATAAGCATATCATCTATCATCACCTCAGTGGTCTGCTGTCAATTAAGGCTTTGCACTTGTTCTTGGGAGTGTTCTTTGCTCTGGAGAATTCAGGGGAGTGAAGGCACACACTGCCTTCATGCATAGGTGTGGTCGTCATGTTTGTCCATCTTCATCCTTGACTGAAGACAAAAATAATTGAGATCTGGTGCATTTAAAATACTATTTTCTAATAGACCTCAGACGTCTTCCTTGTTTTTGTCCATGCCTTCTGAACAGGAGTTTCGTTCTTTCACACGATTTGTATCCAATGTCTGTTCATCCCAGTGCGATAAGACTTTTTTTTAACTCTTTATTAATTTCCAACATTTAACAAATAAACATTAACAACAACATTACAACTGACCCTTTGTGTTGGGATCCGCACTCCGTCCTCCGTCTCCTTGGTGCTTCGGCTGGGCACTCTCCTTGTCTGTCCATTGTATTTAGTTCGATCTTCCGTGGCGCCTGTGTTAAACCCCTTACGGCATGTCAGTAGCCCCCTCCCAATTCCCTGCTCAAGTCATCGCCGGAAGTTCAATCTTCCTCCGGCCCACTGGGGCCTGTCGTGCTTCGCCCATCCGTGCTGTTAAACAGATCCTGTATGAGAGAGTTCCATGCAAGTAGTTTGTTGCGCCCGCCCTCCCTCTGTGCCACTCTGGTCCACACTGATGTTTCCACTATAATTTTTTCAGGTCTGCGCACCACATTTCCGCTGATGGTCCTTTACTCTAATTCCATGCCATTGTTATGCAGCGTTTTGCCAGTATTCACATTAGGTCTTTCATTTTCACTATATGCGTTTGTTGGCTGCCGCCCATCGGGAACAGTCCCAGGAGGTAAGATTCCGACGACCACGCTTACATTTGAATTCCTCCAGCCTCTGCCCTCATTTTCGCTCTGTCCCAGAAGTTGAGTATCACCGGGCCGGACCAGAACATATGTATCATGTCCGCCTGTTCTAACGCGCAACGTGGGCAGCTCTGCGTTTGTGTCCCATATGTGACATTCTCTTGGGTGTGAGGTACGCCCGGCACGCGAGATACAGCTGCATTTGCATGAATCTCGCATTTCTGAAGACTTTTTTTACCATACCGTAGTGTCTTGTTCCACTCCCCATCGGTGAAGGTTTTGTGGAGTTCCTCCTCCCATCTAGCTCTTAATTGCAAGCACCCTTTCACGGTTACTGCACAGGAGCTGTTCATAGAGTCTGGATATCGTGTGTTCTCCCTCCGACACATCAAACCATCAGAGTCTGAAAGTCCACCCACTGACCTGCTCTCCATAGATCTCCGGTCTGTGCCACTCCCATGTCTTCCCATTGTCTACGATAGGTGGTCAGGGACACTGAGCGGGCGTCAACTAGTCTCGCAAGGGGGATTTGTCTGGACAAGGGGTTGCACGCCCAGTGCATCTTCCATGCTCTCCTCCATAGTGTCAGACCTAACTGAACCATGGCAGGGAGTGGTGTGGCTCTAGCTTTGTCCATCCATGGGAGTTCCCTCAGGTAGCAGTGTCGTATTGCCGGCTGAAAGAGTATTGTATCTATAGACGTGTCATCCCCCAACCATTTCATAACAAATTGGAGTTGTCCCGCCAGGTAATAAACGTTCGGAGTCTGGTAGCTTGATTCCCCCCCCTGCCGATTCATAATCTCTCTGTAGTGTGTTCAGCGCTAGCCTGTTTCCCCCCCCCTCACACCACAGGAACTCTCTCGTCAGTGTGTGTAGCCGTGTAAAGAAGGGCCTGGGAATGTTGTATGGGATGTTAGTAAAGTAATACATAAGCAGGGCAGAACAGTCATCTTCAGCAAAGCTGCTCGTCCCATCATCCCTAGTGGGAGAGTCTTCCAGGACGTTGTAGTGTTTTCTATTTTGGCTAAAGCCGCCTGCGTATTAGCTGTATGCGTTGCCGTAGTGCTATGGTGTATGTCCACTCCCAGGTAGCGGAATGTGCTTAGTGTCCAAGTGAGTCCTAGACTCTGCAGCTGGTCGGGGCTGGCCTCCCTCATACCTGCGAGGGGGAAGAGCGAGGACTTCTACTTGTTGACCGTAATACCCGACAATCTGGCAAATGCCCGTAATGCTTCTAGTAGGTCTGGCATGTTCTCCCTTGGGTTCCCCACGTAGAGGAGCATGCTGGCTGTATATATCGAAATTAAATGTACCACCCAGTCTATTTCTATCCCTGTATGCCTGTACTCTGTCCTGAGGAAAACGCCAAATGGCTCCAAAGCCAGTATATATAGCGTTGGGGATGGTGGACATTCCTGTTTTGTACCCCTGCCAATCTTCCACCCTTCTGAGATGTGCCTACCTGTTTTCACCCTTGCTCTGGGATCGCTGTAAAGCAGCCGAATCCACCGGAGGAACCCCTACCCGATCATAAAATGAGCAAGAGCCCCCCAGAAGCTAGACCCAGTTCACTGAATCGAATGCCTTAAATGGCGTCGAGCGACACCACTGCGCATTCCCCTTGTTCCTGGTTCATACTCTCAATAACGTGGTGGAGTCTGCGCAGATTCCATGCCGTGTTGCTCCCGGGCACATATCCCGTTTGGTCTGGGTGGACCAGCATGGATATGACCCGCTTGAGTCAGTTCGCTAGGGCTGCAGTCAGGATTTTAGAGTCCCGATTGATCAGGGAAATTGGTCTACAAGAGCCGCACTCAATGGGCGGTTTACCCAGTTTCAATATGGGTATGATGATCGATTCCGATAGGCTCTGTGGCAGCCTCCCTTCCTCATATGCCTCTGTGGCAGCCTCCCTTCCTCATACGCCTCCTGAAACATCTCTAGCAGCCGTGGGGCCAGGATGTCTTTGTATTTTTTTTTATAGAACTCCCCCGGGCAACCCATCCGGTCCCGGGGATTTGCCTGTGGGGAGGTCAGCTATCACAGCCCGGTCAGCTCAAGCTCATCCAGCATGAGGGGCACATCCGCTGTCTGCGCTTGCTCCTTCGATAGCCTGGGGAAAGGAATCTCCCCTAGGGCATCAGTTAGGTCCTCCACCTCCGCTACCTATTTCTTAGAGTACAGGTCTTCATAGAACCCCAAGAACACTGCCCTCTTGGGTCCTCATTTCCCCGCCTCGCTCATCCTAGATTGCGATTATTGGTTTGTGCCTATTCTCTTGTTTAGTGAGCCAGGCTAGGAGTCTACCGGGTTTGTCGCTTTCAGAGTGTAGTCTCTGTACATATTTCCCATAGTCTAATCTTCCCAGTCTATCCCAGATTGTGCAGCACTGCAACCGCAACGCTGTGAGCTCCTCCGGTTCTTCGCCCTTCTCCCCTGCCCGTGCCTCTGCCCATTCTATCACCTTTTCTATTTCCCCAGCTCAGCCATAATGGATCCCCCGAGGCCACTTGCTTTCCCTATCGTCGCTCCTCTAACTACCACCTTGAACACCTCCCAGACCGTGCCAATGCTGTCCACACGCCCTACATTGTGGTCGAAGTACTCCTCTATCGTCTCCCTAACATTCTTGAAACACCTCGTCTGTCAGTGCGCCCTCAGTCTCCAGGTGGCTATGGGAGCTCCTCTGTATGTGTTTGCCCAAGTTGCTACAATCGGGGCGTGGTCAGATAGCACTCTTGCCTTAATATGTATCCCTGTGAATTCCCCGAGGGTTTACTTACCCATAAATAAGTAGTCTATGCGGGTGTGTGCCGTGTGAAGCTATTATCACCTGGTGTTAACATGTACCTTCCTCCAGACGTCTTCCAATTCCAACTGATCCAGAGTCTTCTGTAGGGTCCTGGCCTGTGGAGCTGGTTTCTTCTGCTTGGAGTCGGATCTATCCACCTGCGGGTTCAGCGTGCAATTGAAGTCTCCTCCTGCCCATATGAAAGACACTCCTCTGTAAGGCGCTATCCGGGGCATAGTCATCCTGAAGAACGCTGACACATCGTGGTTGGGGGCATAAGTATTTATCAGACACACTTCTCTACTCTCCAACATTCTGTGCACAATCACCATTCTGCCTTCCATTTCCCTCTCCTGTCTTATTAGTCGGAAGGGAACTCCGGAGCCATCCATGTTAGAACTCCCCTGGCGTAGTTCGAATACGGTGAGCTGTACATTTGTCCTCCCCATTTCTTAGCTATCTTGCTCTGCTTCTCCGCCGTTAAGTGCGTTTCCTGTAGCATAGCAATTTGCACTTTTGTTCTATTCAGCCAGGCATAGATCCTTAGTCTCTTAACATAGGCGTTTAGCCCCCTGACATTCCAGGTGGCTATGACTTTTATCTTGGCCCATTTGGTTGCATTGCCCCGTGGCGCGTCCGTTCCCATAGGCCTGCCTGCCGGCTTGTGACCGCTGGTGACCATTTTTGTCTTATCATCTGCTGGTGTATATGTATGTTTGCCTGCCGTTTGTGCTTCTTCCTGTTACTTTCTCCCTCACTCGTGCCTTCACACCCCCTAACTAACCCCACCCTAACCATAACTATTAAACAAACGCCCAGCCTCCCTCCCCCTACTCCGGCTTCGCTGCTTTTCTTTCTTCCCCCACTAAGGTGGGGCCGGCCTGCGGTAGCGTGATGCCTTAAAACTGGCATCCTAACTAACAAAAGTCTTGGGGTTACGTGTCCTGATGCCATCTGCAGCTACATCTTCACTTGTTGCTCCTTTAATTATATTTCTTCTGGCTTGCTTAGTGTTCATGGCGTCAGAACCAACTTTCCATGGCAGTCTCACTCTTTGTCCCCTGGGTAGATTCACATCATTATTAGTGTTCCTGGGTCCCCCTTGCAGGATTCCCTGTTGGTCCAGCCATTCTGTTTTGAAGAAATACCATCTGCCCGCTCGTATTACCTTTGGTTTTGCTGGGTATAGCAGCATGTAGCATATCCCCGCTGCTTCGAACGATCCTTAGTGGGGGCATAGCGTGCTCGCTATCTCTGCACCAGGATAGTGCCATCCGGATAGTTATCCTGGAGGAGTTCCCGGTTATTATCCCCTTTGCTCTAGAAAACGTCAATATTTTCTGAGTCTTTGAAGTTCATAATCCTTGCAATCATTGATCACGGGGGGGGGGGGGCATACAGGGCTCCTGTTTGTGGCCTTCTGGTCTGAGCCCTGTGGGCTCTCTCCACTACAAAGCCTTGGGATAGTACCTCTGCCCCAATATCCCAGAGCAGGAGGTTCTCGACGTAGTTCGTCGGGTCCTGGCCCTCTTCTCCCTCCGGTAGGCCGACGATCCGGATGTTATTCCTTCGAGCCCTTCCTTCTGGGTCCTCTGCCCTTTGTTCCAGGATCTCGACCCTTCTGAGCATGTCCGACATTTGGGTCGGAGTGGCTGCGACATCGGTTGTGTTTTGCTGCACCTGTTGCTCCGTCGTGCCCACGCGGTCTGCCATGGACCGTACATCCTGCCGGAGGAAGCCCACGTCCACCATCACGGTGTCCATTTTGATTTCTAGGGACGTCTTGTAGGCCCCTATGGCTGTGTCTACCTTGCACTCCATGGACACCTTCAAAGCCATTATTGCCTCCAGTATCAGGCCCTCACCTTCCTCCTGGTGTACTGTGTTGGATGAGGTAGCACAAAAAAAAAAAAAAAAAAAAAGGTTTTATAGGGGGGCAGTGGTTCAAAAAATACACAGGTCTAGGAAATGGGTCCCGTGTTTGTCTTTGTCCAGGGTGAATTTCAAGTGTGGGTTCATTGAGTTCAACCAAGCATGGAAGGAGACTAGTTTGTCTGACCCTTTCAAAATCACAAAGATGTCATCTATGTAGCGGCGCCAGAGGGTTAGTTGGGCAAGGTAGGGGTTGGTGTCAGAGTAAATATGCTGGTGTTCGAATTGGTCAACAAAGTTTGGCGAGGCTAGGGGCAAAGATGGCCCCCCCATCGCCGTTCCTGAGATCTGTTGATAAAATGTATCTTTAAACAAAAAATAGTTTCTGATCAGGGCTATTTCAGCTAGTTGTGAGAGGAAGCTAGGTGGTACTCCATGAAGGTCAATGCCAGAATGTAACAGACCACTAAGCATGTCTAGTGTCTCTTGCTGGGGTATTCGAGTATATAGCGACTCTCTATCAATTGTCACAAGCCATTCGTCTTCCGGATTCCTTTTATGTAACTGGCCATTTTAGGAATCTGATCTTTGATGAAAAAATATACAAACTGTGACAATGGTTCCAAAACACAGCTGATGCCAGAGACGATCGGGCGCAAAGGTGGGGGGGACAATGCCTTTGTGGATCTTAGGTAATGCATACATGGCTGAAATACGGGGGTGAGACAGGGACAAGAAAGATGCCTCCCGGGCATGATATATCCCTCAGACTCGTCAATGATTGGGGCTATGAGAGCCTGTAGAGACGGTGTGGGGTCTCTGGGTAAGGTGCGGTAGCTGTCTTTGTCACTCAGAGGGGTATTGACCATAGTGATGTAATTGGTGGTGTCCATGATGACAATGGCACCGCCTTTGTCAGCTGGTTTTATTGTAATGGCTGTGTTGTTGGCTAGATCGGTCAAGGCCAATAGTTGGGTTTTGGTACAGTTACTGATGAATGGAATGCTGATTTCAAATTCAGTGATCTTTTTGAGAAGTGCTTACTCCAACGTGACTGACTCAGCAGTGTTAGAGCAGTGCGGTGGAAAGAACTGCGATGGAGGGCGTAAGCCTGTGACATCTTTGTCTTCATATATCTGGTCGGCAAAATATTGCTCCAGTTTGATTTTGCGCATGAGTTGTGTGCATTCGACCCGTGTTTGAAAGGGGTCGTACCGAGCCGTGGGGATGAATGATAGACCTCTTGTTCGGGTATGGTCAGGGCGTGCTCCGATTGGTTAACAATCAGTGAGGGAGGAGCGATGGTATTGCTCCTTGTCCTCTGCTGCGTGTGACCACCGTTGATTGTAGGTGGTTCTGCCAATGGATCGGTTCTGTCCTCTGCCGCGCTGGCCTAAAAAAGGAACCGCAGGAGGGTTACCTTGATTAGTGCCGCTGAACTGCACTTGTCTATTTTGCCAGTGATTATTGCCTGAGCTATTACTGTAATTGCTGCTTGAACTGTTCGAAGATCTGTTGGAGCCGCCCCTTTGGAGGTTCTGTAAGCGTAATTGGGTGGCGTTGCGGAAATACCCTGAATATCTGACATTTAACAACCAGACACATGCCACAAGCATAGGTTAGGGACAGCTCTCTGCTCTATCACTCTTAGATAGGCGTTGCACCACAGGCCACCTAGGGCAAGGCACCCCCGATAGGGACAGGGTGTTCTTCCCCAGGGCGAGTTCTGCTAGCTGGGTGGCCCTCCTTTCCTTCTTCAGGCTGAGCGTTCATATCATTTTCTAATTTGTGTATTTTTTTTAACCACTACCCTCCTAGAAAACCGTTTTTTTTTTTGCTACCACATTGTATCCTGTTAAGGGTTTAAAGGACGACAACAGCCTGTCTGTGTCCCCTAGCTTCTACTAGCTTACCCTGTTTGTTTGAACACTGTGCTGGATGAGGCCATGCTTGCCTCCGATGGAGTAGGTTGGCCCTTGTCTGAATTCCTTGCGAAGGGCTCTATGCTGGTTTGCTTGCCCTTGCTCATTTTAGATTTGCCTGGCATTCCTTGTCTTGAGCAGGTTATGCTTCTCCCCGCCTGGCAGTCTTCTCCGGCCTTATTTCCGCCTTAAGCAGCTTCCTGTGGTGTACTGCCTCTCTGCTCTCTGGGCGTGGCTCCTCGAATGGGTTGTGTTCTTCCAAGTCTACTAATCACTGCCAGTCTCGTTCGTCTTTGCTGCACTGGCTGTGCCAAGTGGTTCCGGCCAGGGCTCATGTTATTTTATTGTCTAACTTCTGCAGGGAGCGTTCACATGTCTTCTTGTTCATGAGCCGCCCCACTTTTAGGTTGCCTTATATAATTGCAGCTGTTGCAGCCTTCCTTGTGCTGTAGTGGCCAGGTCTCAATTGTGGGTCTTGCCCGTTTGTAGTGGGCAGAGGCAGCGTGCTGCTCCCGATCACCTCATGCATGTCCTCCTTCCTGGCTATGTTCCTCTCTCTGCCACAAACCTCAAATGCACGGCATTGGCACCTGAGATCGGACTTTAGGCTATGATCTAAGTCTGCCTGTATTGTTATTCTGTCCAGCAAGTGGGTTGTGCACTCCGTCTCCTGGACTCTGCCAATCTTACTGTGTCCTATGCTGTGAGTCTTCTCGTTTCTAGCCGTTTATTGAGACAATCTCAGTAGGGGCGCAAACTGCTCTCTGTGCTGGTTCTTGTGTCCTCACGGTCCCTATGCTAGGTCTTTCAACACACGTTGGCCTCTTGTGCCTGAGCGGACCGCATTGGAAGCTGAATGTCAATTATAAAAGGTGGTGTAGCTGTCTATTACTTCCTGCAGCTATTCCCTTCACCTGAAAGAAGCTGCCCTGTCTTGCAGACAAGGGGCTCTCTGTGTAGTTTCAGGTTCCGTTATATGCCGTAAATTCCCGCAGGCGGTCCGCAAAGTGACCAGGCAGACCCCCTTCCTCTGCATGTATTCCCTTCACGGGCCGGACCTCTGTGCTAGCCGAGCCCGCACCGACTGGACATTCCTGAGGTGTATCAGGGCACAGTCCGATCCGCTCTTAGCTTCTCAGTCCTGTTCTGCAGTACAAGTGTGCCGTGGTGCGAAGTCTGTGCGTCCTATGTAAATCCACGTCTTCAGAGGCGCTTCCTGTTGTGTGGTGCACAGCAGTCTGCTCCGTCACGTCGTCTCTTCCTCCTTGGTCAGCGCACTTTGAAAGTTGCACCCACCGTTTAGATTTATGGCGTGTTGTGCTCGATACTTGGCTGTGCCTCACGCCAGTCTTACATAGGGCGAACCCTAGAGGAAACAGGCATCTTTTCAGTTTCCCAAGTTGCAGCTTGTACGTGTACGGCTACGCAGCCCGTTTCCTTTGTCCGAGTCTATTCATTTATCATTGTATTGGGGGCAGACTCTGGAGGGAACCCTCCCTGCACTGATTCAGCTTCTTCTGTGCCAGTTCCGTGCCTGTAGTGCTGCAGTGATCGTTCCCGCAGTCGGAATCCCTCATGGCGGGCGGACCTCGAGTGGTCCCGCTCGGTTCCTTTGTCTTGTTGTGCTGCTCCAGCTCCATGCTTGCACTGCCGCAATGTGCCGGTGCCACTCGCCTTTCCTGTCCGGGCCAGGTCTCTCTCGGAGTTGGACTGTGCGCTCTACAGTCCACGGTGGGATGACCGTCACCTCTCCCCCAGCGGTCCGTTACTGTTCTTTGTGATCAGTTGCGGCTGCCATTTTTATTTCCCTGCCGCAGCGGGGTCCTGCAACTTCACTGACTCATACTCCACTCCAGCACCAGCAATCCACTCTAAATGTGCACACGTTCTGTGCCCGTTCGCCTCCGACAGCCGATTCTTTGCATTTCATGGACCCTTGCCAGCTGGGTCTGTGATTTCAAACCTAGATACTGTAGGATCCTTGGGAGCCCTCTATGGAGACGCCCTCACAGCATGGCTACCAAGCCACGCCCCCCAGTGTGATACGACCTTGGCTTCTTGGGGCTGATCCAGCCTCGCCTTTCTGAGTTTCACTCCTGTTAATTCAATTTCTTTCATAACTGCGACACACTGGAAAGGCCTTCCTTTCTTGTCCAGCACTGCTATAATACGTAGTGGAAACATCCATTCTTTACTCATTCCTATATATGAATACTTTGTCTGCTTGCGTTTCTTTGCATATTTACTCGTAGAAAATGACTTGATATCTTCATTGTTTCTGTAGCATACGTTTCTTCATCTTGAGCCCAAGATGTCACTTATCTTTGATACTTTCTTGATGCTCTATAGAATATCTGCATTCTCTTGTCTCTGCATCTTTTCTATGTACGGTTTCTTCTAGAATTTCATTCAAATGGCCATCATATTGTCTCGTATGCAGGTATGGCTTTCTTAATGGGAACCTTGCTTCCAGGATTCTCCTTGGTATCTGTAGTTTCAATGGTACTGCACGTGTCTCACACTCTGGTTCCCAACATATAGGTAATATGGGCGAGGTGGTTTAGGTGGGGGTACTTGATTCCTTCTCTACAGGTGGTTGGTTGTAGTCATTCAGTATCCTGGACCCACCGAATCAGGGGGAGAGGGCATCATTCTGGGTCTCATCTAGGTACAAGAAATAACAATATTCAAAATCGCAAGGCAGAACTTCACCATCAGAAGGGGTCTTGAAATGCTGCTGGTTCCAGGTGAGCTTCCTCATGTCCAATATTTGGGCGAGGGCGTTTTATTTCAGAGAATGGATCCACATGTTTCTACAAGTTACCAAGAATAAATGAAGGGTAGATGTCCCATGTACCGAATGACAATGGGGTCCAAATTGGTGTTGAAAGAGGAAAGGCTGTGTCAAAGGAAAACATGTTTTTAGTATAATTCAATGAGATTCAACAAATTGTTTGGTTTTGCAGTTATATTTGTTTTTGTTCAGTCAATCGTTTCATATTTAAAGGTGTTGATTTCTATTGAAAAGGCTACATCATGAATTTAGGCTTGCATAATTTAGAGGACTTGAAAATCTTTTTCAAAATGTTTTACTAATAGGAGAAAATAAAATATACTAAAACAATGTGTAATTTTGAATCAAGTTTATCATGTGAAAAGTGTCCAATATTACTATACATAGTCATTAATTGAACACTACAAATCTCATTGAATGCCACCATCCAGTTTGTCGTCCCCTCCCACCATCTAGCTAGCTGGGGGGAATTGCAGGGGAGTAGGGGGGGGGAATAGTGTGTACTCTGTCTCTGCAGGACTTAGGGACTCTCACAGGGGACATGATTTAATCATGTCACTGAGGAGTCCTTGGATTAGGGTTCCATATGGGAAAAAGACAGTAAACCACTGAGTAAGGGAAAATAAAAGTGAGAAACATAGTGACCATAGTAATCCATGACTTTCAACATCACCAGCCGTCACCTTCTGAGGGAGCACCCTTGAGCTCGGCCAACCTATCAAAATGGAGTACAACATTTTTCCGCAGATGAGTCAGATTCCACAGCATTAGACCTTCCTGGGCCTTAATCACTTAAATGTTGCAGTTTCTGAGCCCCCTTGCCCCACTGTTCACCCTCTCCCTTCCCTGATCACTAGATATCCCTTCTGCATCCTGTTCCACTCCCTCCCGCCTCCCAGCCCGCCCACCATCCCCGATTGGCCATCCCTCCTGCTATTACTGACCCTCCCTGGGCAGCCCTCTGCTCGTGCAGCCCCTGAGGATAAGGGCCCCAAGGCAAAGGGCGGCTCTTATAGTGGCAGCTCCAGGTTGTGTCGGCAGGGGAAGCCAGTGGCCAGCCATCAACCAGCAGCTACTAAGTAAGGGAGGAGTGGCCCGGGTGAGGAATAGAGGCTTACTCTACCCTTGATAACCCTGCCACATAGCAGACTCTCAGACTTGGGTGTGTTTTTTCTCCAGTATTTAAATTGCAATGTGAAATTATTTAAACTGCATTGTGAAACCTAGGCCTTTTCCTACTATACAGGACTCTCAGACTTGGGTGCGTTTTCCTCCGGTATTTAAACTACATTGTGAAAGTAGTGCCGTTCTGTGGTTTTGCCTTCTTAGCTAAGCATGCATCTAGCAAACTTTTCTACCACTGTCTGAGCTCCTGTCGTCTTGTCCAATTGTCTATTGTCTCGTCTCTCTCCGTCTCAACTGCTTGCGCCCCTCCCCGTGTCCTTCCCTAGTGTTCACCCAGCCCACCTACCCTAGGCCCTCTGACCCCCTTCCCCTTCTCTCCTCTCCTCTCCCTACCTACTCTATGGTGCTCTGTTTCTACTACCTTTTTTAAATGCTTCTCTATCGACTATCCTGCTCTCCTCTCTAAATCTTTTAGGAAGAAGTTTAAAAAGGACATCCTGGTCTCCAACCCAGGCCTCCCTTTCGCTGACACTTATACCAGTGCTTCCTCCAGGCAAACCCTCACCAACATCCTCTTTGTCGTTCCTTCGCCAGACCTATGGACTCTCCATATGGTCTCTGTGCTTTCTCCTTTCTCTTCTCCTCCCATTGATGGTGGCACCCGGTGGGAGGCCCTCCTGGCCTCATTCCACTCCTTTTCATTCATCATTAATGTTTACTTGAATGGTACCGTCTTGGTCCATGGCCCCCAGGCCAACCTCCTCTTTGATAGACGCTTCCCACACCTCAATTTCCTTTCTTCTCCTGCTGTCCCCCCTCTTCCCTCCTCAGCTTTCTCGCCTTCCCCTGCTGTCTCCTCCTTGGCCACCTTGCCCTCTCCTCCTTCCTCTTCTGTAACCCCCACCTCCCCTCTGGCTTTTTCTACACCTCCCCAGGGCATACCTCTTATTTGTACCCCTCTCCGGAAGTCTCTAGGACAGCAACCTTCTCCATATTGCCACTCTCACACAGCTGTCAAACACTCCTCTGACATTTGCCACCTCCTCGAAGAACTTGACCTTGATGTCCTTGGTCACACAGACATGGTACATTGCGGCTCTGTCACAAGCTTTGACACTCTCCTCCCAGACAGCTACAAGATCCTCTCCGCACCCAGGTCCAATCGTTCCGGAGGGGGTGTAGCCCTGATCTTCCCCGAGTGAATTCCTGCCTCTGTCATTCCTACACAGGCCTACTCCTCTTTCGAATACCTCGTCTGCAGTCTCTCTCTCAGTCTCTCCATTCCCTTACTGTGGCTACCATCAATCGGCAACCTGGTCAGATCGCCTTCTTCTCTCCTGGTCTCAACCACTCAACTCCTCCTTCTTGGAGACTAACATCCACCTGGATGTTTCATGTCCTTCCTCCCTACTCTTTTGTGACATCTGCAACTCTCTCTGTCCTCCGCTCTGGCCAGCCACTCTGTAGGGCACACTCTGGATGTTCTGATCTCTACAGACCTTCCCCTTTCTATCCCTCTCACCACTGCTCTTTCCTGGAGTAATCACTTTTTCCTTTCCTCCCAGCTCACTCTCTCCACTCCTCAGCCATAACAACTCCAGCACTGCCACCGACCTTCTAGGTTATGCGACCCATCTAGTGTGTGTCAGGTGAGGCTTTCACCGCCACTTTTTCACCCCCCCCCCATCCCTCTTCGGCTGACTCCCACGCTGACAGAGCCCTTTCTATGCCTCACTCTGCCATTTCTGATACTCTTGATGTTCTTGCCCCCGTCATGAGGATCTGCTTGAAGCCCAAAGCCAAGTGCAATTCCTGGTACAACTCGGACCTCGTCACCCTTAAACACAAGTGCAGGGTGTCCGAGTGGAAATGGCATGCTTCCTGTATATTCTCTGACAAACTGGCCTGCTGCCTTGCTCTCTGTACGCACCAAGAAGAGAGCCCTCATCCAAGCGTGCATCTCTGCCGCATCCAACAACTCGGCTAAACTCTTTAAAATCTGCAAGGTGCTGGCCAACATGCTGCATTCGCTACCTCGCCTCTCCCCTCCCAGGCCCTCTGCATGGCCCTAGCTTCTAATTTCATCTCTAAAACTCAGGACATCCTGTCCTCTCTCTCTCTCTCTTTCTCCTCCTACCTCTACTCCCCTCTTCCTCTGGCCCCTCTGTGGCCACCTCTCCTCCCTTCTTCCTTATTTCTCTACTTCTCCCCAGCCAAGGTTTCTAGACAAGTCTGATCTATGAAAGTCTTGTCAAAACAGGTTCTCCCCTGTGTGCCTAAAACCATCAAGGACCACATTGACACCCTAGACTTCTGCAACCATTCCTTCGCCAGTGGAGTCTTCCCTCCCCCCCCCTGAAGCACTCCCTTGTGCACAAGAAACCCTCAGACGACCCCTCCTGCCCTGCTAACTACCACCCAATCACCATCACTCCTTTCCTGGGCAAACTCCTGAAAATGCTGGCCATCTCCCAGCTTAATAATCACACTGAATTGGTTGGTTGTCTCCATGACCATCAGTCTGGCTTCAGAGATGCCAGAAGCACGGAACCTGCTCTCCAGAACATCCGTGAAGACCTGCTCACCAACCTTGACTCCAATACCCCCTGTGTCCTCATCTTACTTGATCTCTCTTCTGCCTTTGACACGGTCAACCATTCAATCCTGCTCAACTGTCTCTGTGATCACCTGGGTATCACCTGTGATCACCTGGGTATCACCGATCAGGCCCTGGATTGGCTGACTTCTTTCCTCTCAGATCGATCCTCCCAGGCCCAACTTGGTGCCTTCCTCTATCTCTACCTGTGGTGTTGCCCCGGGGTATAACCTCCCTCCCTGGCTGTTGAACCAATAGCTGGCACGTCTTTCCCACCGCATTGCCGCTCCCTGCCCCAACTTTCAGTGCTATGTGGACAAAAACTCATTTTCAGACTCCCTTGCGCCACCTCTTCTTCTCTCATCTCGGTCTGTCCGCTATCCAGGAGTGGTGTGCCGCCAATGATCTCTGCCTTAATTCCAGTAAGACTGATATTCTCCTCATCTGCACAGCTGCTCCGTCCTTTCCTGATGCTCTCTGGCTGGCCTCTCTTGGCTCTCTTCCTTCTCCCACCTGTGAGGATTAAAACCTTGGGGTCATCGTAGACTCCACTCTCTCCTTCTCTCCTCACATCTCTGACGTCTCCAAGAAGTCACACTACCAGCTGCACCTCCTCAGAGGTATTCTTCCTTTCCTCTTCTTCCCCCAGAAGCTCACCGTCTCCAGAGCTCCGGTTCTCTCTCTTCCTAAATATCTTCCTTTTCGAGCTCTTCGCTCATCCGCCTCCAACCCCCTCAGAGTCAGTCGCTTCTCCAAGCAACGAGTTGAGGGTAGATCTCTTTCTTCGGCTGGGGCCTCCCTCTGGAACAGCCTCCCTGAACTTGAGGTGTACCATCTGCGGTTCCGGAAGCACCTCAAGACCTTCCTCTTTGCTTTTGCTTTCTCTCCTCCTCTACCCTGCTGAACTCCTGACTGAAACTTTACTGGTCACCTGGCTACCATCTGATCTCTGGCCCAGGTCCCCTCCCCCGCCAGCTGCACTCCTGCACTGCCTCCCGGCCACCCCCTGCACTTGGGGACTATTTCTGTATCCCTACAGTCCCACCAGCTCTTGATACTTGATGTCTGCACTTACCCCTGCACTTGCCACTAGCTGGCCGCACTTCTACCTACTGTTTTTATTTATTTTATTTCTTTTTTACTGTTGATTCTATGTATTGCACTGCCCCCACTCACTTTCCCCCTCCCCTGCACAATCTCAATGTCACCTGACCTAGTAAGATCGTTGTCTCTGCCTTACCTCTGTTTCCCCTCCCTTGCCTCGTAGCGCTTTGAAACACTTGTGTATAGGCGCGTTATAAATGCCATATCATATCATGGAGGGCGGTGTGATGTAATTCAGTGTTGGGGTCTCCAACCATGGTTTACATAGGACTGGCTTAGCCCAGGTATAGCTGTTTCAGTTTGGATCTCATCGCTAACCTCGAACAGTAGGGCAAAAATCGATAAAGGATTTATCCAAATACATCAGGAATCTTGCAGAAGGCGCTTTAGAAGGATTCTAAAGAGCCTTCTGCAAGATTTATGACGTATTTGTACAAATACTTATTTAACAATATTCAGTGGGTGAAATCAAAAGCTTAAAATACTTTTTAGTTAACTACACAAGCCAATACAAAACTATGGTATAAACACTGATCAGACAATCATAGGTTAACTTTGGACCAACTGGCCCAGTTGTGCATTATCACAAAATGTGCCATAACACCTACTAACGGCTTGCAGAAGCCAATGCCACGGTTTACATCCACAAGGAATGTTGCATGGCAATACTAGTACTTTCTACAGTGTACAGGCTGCATCCTGAACAATACACACATTCACCTGAGAAGTATCACCATGCAAATGAATAATTCACATGTGCAAGTCAATGCAACTTGAGTGGGGTTCTACAACAGTGCTTCTATAACAACCTTGTTCTGGCTGCACAATCACATCTCTACAGGGGATGCCAGACAATGTTAGGTCAATGAAGGCCCAGATAGTGACTCCATAAATGGACTCGGCATACTGTATATGAATACAATTTCTAAACATAATCCAGGTGCCAGCTCTGATTTAGCAACACAGGCAACGGGCAAAAGCCCCAAATATTGGTAGATTGCCGCACCATCAAACTGCATTAGCAGACTCTAGAGATTGTCACCGGATGTTACATTATTTTGTATTAATCATTCAAATTACAAAAATCGTAGTGCTTTGCAGTAACCACTCAGCAAGTGACGTGTGCATGAGTGAGTGAGAAGGTGAAAAATAGGGTGAATTACAATTGGAACTGTCACTTCTGAGATTCCAATATACGTTAGAAAAAAATCAAATCCACTAGACTTACAATGGTTGAAGGGAAATGCAGACCTACCCGAATAACCTTCCGGCAGCCATCCAGTATCTGATTTAATGGCCCCAAAATATCTTCGACTGGAATGTTGCATTCGCCATCTGCCACCAAGGTGGAAGGCTTCCCATCCTCCATTTTAGCAGGAGAGTATGCCTGTCTCATTGGAGGCATGCCCAGAGGGGGTGTGGAAGAGGCTGGGGGCATCTTTGGAGGTGTTGGAGACACAAATGACTGAGGAGGTGGGACTAAAGGAACAAATGAAGCAATTAGTTGCTATAAAAGAAAGGTTCCTGGTTAGTTCAAGATAACAACAACTCCACATTACCAGCAGTACACTGCAAGGTCTGTAGCTTATCAAAAACTTGTATTTTCTCCCACTACTTTGACAGTGGTCTGACCAGGATTTCCAGCAGGCAGGGCATTTTTCAGTAGCAAGCATACCCAGCTAATATAGGAGTCTGGGACTATTTGGGGCAAAGGGGACTGATGAAAAACAGGCTTTACTTTAGAAGGGAGGGATAATGTGCCTTATAGAAGAATGATTTGCAGATCACTGCTCAAAAGAAATGCATTGAAAGACAAGAATGTTTCTGAATACTATGATCAAGCCCAGCAGCACAATTTTGGATACTCTCAAGCACCTCCATCAGACCCACACCACACCCAATGAGAATCTGTCATACAGCATGTTCATGCTACTTTAAGAACAGCTTTCAGAATATGAACAAAACACAGTGGACAAAATGGATATAATTGTGCATGTTGAATGCACATTCCGGTTATTGGTATTTCACCGTGTGTGATGCATATAGATTGCAGGAGAAACTCAACATTAAAAAGTAATACAGGCAAGCTCTGATATGTATGCTATACAAGTAAATAAAGTAAACATTGGATTCTGCCCCATAAAAACAAGGCTTTCTTTGCTATATGAGCTACACTCTTATGATGGTATACGATACATTTCACACATTGAACTCAGGCTAACTATATGGAGGACCCGCATACAGAACGACATGTTTCAGAATAAACAGTGCTTATGTACAGAAGGCCATTAATATTACAAAATCTCACTACATTTCACTTCAATTTGAGCAGATATTTTCAGTTGCGTTTTCCAAACCTCCCTACAGTACCGTCCCAATGTTCCCGATAGTCCCTTCAAATGTCTGTTGTGCTAAATGACCAAGATGGCCCTCTTCATGTTCTCGGTTTGTGCCTTCCCACCTGCTAACAAGGAATATTTCAAGGAAGGAAACAAAGTGTGCAAAAAAGGAAAGTTTGTGCACCTTCATCATGCAACTGTGTTTTGGCATTATGCAATGCTTTTTAGCATCAGAAGGGCATTTCATTACTGTTTTTTATTTTTTTATAGAAATGTTCAGATGTTAGCCAGACATAATAAAGGCTAAGTTGTGACGGGAAGTTTGAATCTTTTACCAAGCGATATTAGGATTTCACCCAAGTAACTCCTTTACAGAAATGTACATGTCAAGGCAATACAATACTTATGGGTTCAAACAACAAAAACAGCGAAAGTATTGCAAGGCAGAAGTCTTTTTCGCAATTCAGTAGGTTGTGACCCAATGTGGGATAGAGAACTCATTGAAAGGTATTGGGCATTGCGATCAATCTCAGATGAGCCAATTAATCAGATTGAGATCCGCTTGGGAGGAGCTATTGCAAGAGGAATAGAGATTACACTTTCATAATCATTACAATAGGTAAAATAATGGTGTCAGATTAGTTTCACACTGGGAGGAGAAAGTGGAAGCATGGAGATGAGGATCATAGAGAGACATTACAAAGTGTGCGAGGATGATAAAAATGAGAGTTGTCACTAAGTGGGAGATCACCTCTGAGAAGCCAAGGCATGCAGGACGAACATGCTCGGGAGTTACTGATGGGGTTTGTAGTTTTTAATTTTGTTTGTCAAAGTTTTGGTGGCATTTCTCCAGCGCTTTCAAAAAGGTCTGACTGAATCTGTATCAGTGTTTTCACATTTTTCTCAGAAAAAAAAAAAAAAGAAACCGCAGACAACTGTGCTTTTCCAAACTATTAAAAAAAAAAAGCCTTCTTGCCAAGGAAAAACACGAGGGGCAGCATTTCCTACAGATAAGCAGATTCCGACAAATATGGACATAGCTGTGTGTGGCAAACATCATTCCATGCCATTCTATCACCAATGCTACTCCAGGATTCAAGCAAATGCAAAGAAAATACAAACTATACACATTTGCAATGAAAGGTTTTTGTTCAGGGTTTCTCTGAAAAGCAAACTTTCTGAAAGTCTGGGCATGCATTAAAAGGTCATACTTCTATCAGTTTCTCCTTTTCATGCAACTTGTCGAACAACCCACATAGCTTTATATAAAAACAACATGCCAAATCAACTTGCTCCAGTTTAACAGATTACCCGTAGGGTAGGAGGATACGTATTTAGAGCCTCTATGAATAGTGCTTGGTAGGCCTACGTCAGGGTTGTGGGGTTTGAAACCGGACATTCTGCTGGACTAGTAAACAAGTAGGATGAATAGAGATTCAGATACGGGAGATCGCCAAAGGAACAGTTTTAGGGTAGGAGTTTGTTGATATTTTAGTTTGCGTTCTAAAAACAAATGCCTATTGTGTGGTCAGCTGTTTCGCACCATACATGGTGTCTTCTCAAAGCTTAGGCAAGAAACAGTGAGGAGGCATTTAAGCCCCTATGAGGAGGTCATGAATGAATATTCCCAATTGGCTTTCACCTCAATTCGTAAATACAGCAGACAGAATACAGTGGCTTGGCTGAAGGCGCTATGGAGGTGCGCCAGATTTAAATTACATCCAAAAGGGACTGATGATAAACCAGTCAAAAGGATTTACAATTGATGTCTTATCAGGTTTCAATACTCTGAAAAAAATGTTGCAACAATGTTTAATTTGTACTGCTGATGGATGACCAACAGATACAATCTGATGTCAGTAAGTAGAAGCTGAATTCAATGAACATTTACATTTCCTGTAACACTAGCAAACCATGAAACGAGTTTATCTCTAAGGGTGAATGGAGCCAAAGCATTCTGAAATGAAACAAAACATGTATATAAACGTAATATAAAAACTTTTGTACTTTGGACAAACCTGCTGTTACACGAGCAGGTGCAGTGCAAGAGGAACCAGTGGGGTTTACAAAGTCACTTTGACCCGGACCTCAGCTTGAACAGTAGTGCACGTTTACAGAACCTTCGTAATTCGTTATAGGATTTAACCTTGCACTCAATGCATTGTGGTCCATGAAGTCTCAAACCATGCTTTGACTATGCCAATGTTGTAGAGTCCTGTTGAAAAGCACCACGCTCACTAAAAGTCTGGCATGGGATGTAAAAGCATGCACCTATTTGGGAAGCAACGGTGCATTCTGGGGTGGGGGGAGTATTGTTCTACCTTTGAGTCTACCAGGAGTTGCCATTTAAACCTAGTAAACCAGCGGCTCTCATGTGGTTTCCTAAAGAAACATTAGAAGCTGTGGTCCCGGCTTTCCATACAGTTAGTTCCTTGCACTGCTGTACATCCGGTTGTGCGCCGCTCTTAAGCAACCCCTTCAGTTCCTGTCCTTTACCACTTAATTGTGTGTGTGTGTGTGTGTGTGTGTGTGTGTGTGTGTGTGTGTGTGTCTTTGCCCCAAGAGTCTAGATAAACAACAAATGAATGGCCTGTAACTACTGGCTATGATTACAGATTAAACTATCATGCACTCAATGGTGGGTTGCCTATCGTGCTCCGCCTTAGATTGATTCATTACCTCCCATTATCTATTTTGTAGTTATACTGTTCCTTCCAGCTTTATTCATTTCTAATCTTGCTGGTCTCAGTTTATTTTTTACTCCTGCCCACCGCTTACCTCAACCCATCCTGCAATTCTGGTCACACCCTTGTACTCGCACAGTCCCAGCTCTGCTCAGCAGCAATCTCGGACCTAGCTTCATGAAGGGGGCTTCTGAAACCAGACAGTCATAGAAGCACTCATGAAACCACTAAACAAGAGAGGATGCTATTTTATAAGATGCTAAAGGAGTGCAGAACCAGATAATCGCACAGTCAACTGAAGATCTGTAGGTCTGCTGGTTTCACTCAGGGTATTAATCGTGGTCCCAAACCCTTAAACAGTTTGGATCATACAATAAAGGTGCACACAAGGCCACATTGCAGCTCCTCAAAGACTAGGTTCCTGGCTGTGGTATGCGCTAGCATGGGTGCCTATTAGGCATTGTGGCGGGTCAGGAGGTTTGCGACACGATGGACATTTTACAGGTTTATAATAAAATTATATAGATTAGGCCTAACTTTCCCCATATCTAAAGGGCTCACCCTACCGATCTAAAAGAACTAAGGATAGTCATCAGGAAGTCCTTAAATTAATATTTCTCGGCCCAAACCCAACTACCTGACCCTAACACCAAGATAAACAACTTAGACTGAGATCCTTATAAGATCCTTATTCTCTTGGGTTTGTGGCTTCTTCAATAGTCTCTGCAAGAAATGTCGGTTTCATCCGTTTCCAAATTTTACAATCTTCAATAAAGTCTGGATAATTCCTCCGTGATCTCTTTTAATTCTTGGACAACACTCTTTGGTTGTGTGCTTTCTTTAAGGATATGTTATGGCCAATGAGTCTTTACATACTTTTGCACACTCTGGTTTTATAATCTCTCAATTCACCCTTGATTGAATTATGAGGGACTTGATCCCCGCGTAGAATGTCTCTCTCCTGGGATCTTTGTTTAGGGATTTCTCTTCTCATACTATCTTGGTACTATCGAAAGAGACAAGGAGATGTTGACGCCCAAGTCTTTGACAACAGGCACCGGCTTGGGGAAAGGGCCCAGAGCAGAGTGCAGAACGGAGTCCACAAAGAGGTGGCAGCGTGGGACCAACCACCAGGAGCCCCGTCTCATCCCCATTCAACTTGAGCCAATTGCTGCTCAGCCAACAACCCACAGCCTCCAAGCAACGCCTAAGCTGAGACAAGGCGGTCAGGCTGAGTCTATGTAATAGTTTGTAGTATATGTGTGGGCCCAACTGTACCTTGATACCAGTGCACTCCTAGCCAGACTGCTCTGCTATGTTGCAATTGGGAGTGTTTTGGACTAACTTAGTGGATGCCTGGTGAACATACTATTTATTCGAATTTTTATATATAGCGCCACACGCCCAAAGGCCTCATGGCGCACACAAAAACAGGACAGAGGAACAGGGTTAGGAGAACAAAAAGAGTAGGCAGTTTGCAGGAGTCAATGGCATCATGGAACTACTGGGTTGATCTTCTAAACCACTGGCCAGAAGGATTCTTAAAATATCTACCCAACACGGGGATCATACTGTTAAAATGCAGATGGGCCCCAGGGTAACATCTCATCCTCCTCCTGGCTGGGCTAGGTCGCCCATGTAATTATTTAATTAGTGAGGCTATCTTTCAGTTTCTCAAAGTTGCCTTTAAACTGGCACTCGTGGTGCCCTTTGCTGTGTAGACTCTCGAGCACCAATTTGGCCCAGCTCTCTGGGATCCAATAACTTTCATCTTCCAACACGCTCTCTTTACCAAGTGTTGTTCCTCCTTAGCTCTCCTTGCCCCTCATTCCCTCTCCAGTGTTTGTGTAATAAGCAGCACTGGGTATTCCTTGGTTTTCCTGCGATTGTATATGCTTGCAGTTTCTTCGGCCGACTGCAATGTTATTACTGTATGCAGATCGGTGGTCAATACCCGACCCTACTTTCCCTGAACTACATGGGGAAAGTAGGTCCTGATTCTGGGGTGATCCTGGAACTTATGCTCTGCCAGGGAGTGCCACACATGAGACTAGGGATAGGATGGAAGCCCTATGGGATACCCTTTGTACTGCCTCCAGGACCAGCATCTCCGAGTTGGGAGATGAGGGGGTGGGTGCAACCCAGCCACCTGGCACCAAAAGGGCCATTCTTGGCATCCCTTGAGTGACTCTGTGACAGGCCTGATTGAGGGGCAATTAACAGAATGGCAGAAATAAAAATTTAGTAATTTTGAATCCACATTCGGTCTTTCAAAAATGTAAGCACTATTTTCTATAGCAGTCCGCCTCAAGTACCTGCCAAAGCGAGAGAAAATAAAAGTCAAATAGGGAGCTGAGGTCATCCAGTATTTCAGTCGATCCATCGCAAAGAAAAATGCTGAAGCAGCAGAAGAGACATTGTGTCATCACTCCTCAGGCGCAGTGGCACAAACAGTGGCTGTCCTCAGTTAACATTAAAACCTAACCACTCCTAGAAACCATGCAGCTCCCCCGAGGACTTCTGCCAAACAGCAAGGGCAGATATATAGTCATGACCCGGCGAAATTGCCCCTTCTGGACCTCATGGTCATTGTCACGAAGGGCTTGTACTCCTTCCTCCCAACATGGCCGTACCAAGCTCCGTGCTACGCACTAGCTTTCACGTTGTGGCACGTACTATAAATTGGTCACGCCCCTGCGGGTCCGCGTGTCTCAATGCCATCTTCGGTAGTGACCCGACGTGTGCTTACTCTCTACATTGATTTCCTTTGATCCTCTTGCTTCCTTCCTTGCCTTTATCCTGTTCCCGGATTCCCCCCCCCCCCACTTACTCGTTCTTCGCTAATCCTGGATACCCTGGAACCACGAACTTCCCGGAACTCTGAATGCATCCTGCAACCTGACGAGGCTCGGGCGAGCCTATTCAAGACCCGAACCATCCACAGGAAGAGTCCTGCGGCCGAACAAGGGAGATCTCGATCACAGGTGAGACGGGGGGAGATTTACGACAGTTTGAGACGCCAAACGATCAATACGGATTCTACCATGGAGAATGCTATTTAGGACCTAATGCGCGGAATGCAAGAACTTTCCAAGGAGATGCAGAATTTAAAAGCCGAGAATGCGGCGCTAAGACAGCTTGTCTTGTCACGTGACTCCGCGAACAAGGACAGCGTATTATTGGGAGGAGTGGTTGATAAATACGACGGTTCAACAAAGACCTTACGTGGATTCCTGGATTCTTGTTTGGTACATTTTACCTTCAAGCCCTACTATTTCTCAACACTCCTAGGGCTAAGGTGGGCTTCATAATATCGCATTTTTCCGGTAATGCCCTTACATGGGCCACTCCTTTACTCAATTCAGGGGATGCTCTCCTGGATGATTATGAAGGCTTCATCGCGGAACTCAAGACCATGTTCGAACGTCCAGAGCTGGTCCACGGTGCTCAAGAGAAGTTACTCGACTTCCAACAAGGATCCCAAGACATGTTGACCTATGTTACCAGATTCAAACAGCTAGCCAAAGAGGCGGACTGGCCCCTGGAAGCCAGTTTTACCTTATTTCGCAGAGGTCTAAATGAAGAGATTAAGGACGAATTACCCAGAGTGGCACGTCCTAGTTCATTCCAGGCCCTCCTGGACTTGTCTATGCAAATAGACTTCAGAATCCAAGAAAGAAAGGCCGAAAAGAAAAAGAATAAAGTCTCAATTCAAAGAAACTCCCCAGAGAATACTACAAGGACCGAATCTGCCAAGAATCCGAGCACCGATTCTGAACCCATGCAACTTGGAGCCTTTCGTGGACCAATTTCCCCGCAGGAAAGGTTAAGAAGGATACACACAGGCTTATGTATGTATTGTGCTTCAGATAAACATCTAGTTAAAGAGTGTCCTCTGGCTCCTCCCCGACGCTCAGGAAACGCCAGCTCCCGATCCTAAATGGGGCAAGGTTTCGGGAGAGCGATGTTTGCTCCACATCAATTCCATCCTTGAACTCTCCTGGACAAAACAAATTGGTGATATTACAGGCCTTTTTATCGCCATCCAAGGACAAGGTCTACCCCATACTGGCCTTGGTGGATTGCGGAGCAATGGGAGTCTTCATTAATCAAGATTGGGTAAGAAGTCATAACATTCCATATGAAGCAAGAAGTTTTTCACAGCCAGTGGAAGCAATTGACGGAAGACCTCTTTCCTCAGGACCCATAAGTCTGCAAACAAGGGAGATCCATCTTTCCATAAATCATCATCAAGAAAGGATTGCGTTTGACATTATAAAATCAGCCCATTACCCCTTGGTTCTGGGCATGCCCTGGTTACAAAGGCACAATCCATATATTAACTGGACGGCCGGATCCTTATTCCTGGGCTCGGAGTTCAGTATGAACCATTGTTTAAACCTGGATACCTCAGTCACAGCTCCTATAAGTCTACTAAGGTGTCCAGAGACACCACTCATGGTTTCCAATATTGTACAAGTTCCAGAGATCTATCAAGGGTATGCTGATGTATTCTCTACTGCCATTGTTTAAGCCTTACCTCCACATAGACCCGAAGATTGTGCCATAGATACTGAACCCTCAGCAGTGATTCCCTTTGGCAGGATGTTTATCCTTTCAGAACCCGAAAAGAGAGCCCTCCGGGAATACCTAGACACTAATCTTGAGAACGGCACCATAAGACCTTCAAAATCACCAGCTGCTGCTTCATTGTTCTTTGTTCCGAAAAAGGATACTAAAGAGCTCAGACCTTGCCTGGACTATCGGGGCCTAAATCAATACACCCTGAAAGACAGATACCCTCTACCCCTGATCTCGGATATCCTTGAAGCTGTGAGAGGTGCAGTGATATTCACGAAACTGGATCTCCAAGGTGCTTACCATTTGATCCGTATCCGGGAAGGAGACGAATGGAAAACAGCCTTTAGAACACCCTTTGGACACTTTGAATACCTAGTCATGCCCTTTGGCCTGACCAATGCTCCCGCAGTCTTCCAGCGTTTTATGGATAGGGTGTTCTCTGACATGTTATTTCTCAATGTTATCGTCTACTTGGATGACATATTGATCTTCTCCAAGGACTCCTTGAAAATTGAAGAACATGTAAAAGCAGTACTTCAACGTCTCCGTGAAAATCAACTCTTAGCCAAACCAGAAAAATATTTGTTTCATGTCACATCAGTTCACTATCTGGGATTTGTCCTCAGTTCAGAAGGAATTAGTATGGACCCTTCAAAGGTGAAGGCCATACTGGCTTGGCCCGCCCCAACATAAGCAAATACAATCCTTCCTGGGGCTTGCCAACTTCTACCGGAAATGTATTCCCACCTTTTCCGAGATTGTTCAACCCATTGTTAATCTCCTGAAGAAAGACGTTCCATTTAACTGGTCTATACCACAAGACAAGGCATTCCAATGCTTGAAAGAAGAATTCACCCAGGCCCCCATCCTGGTCCAACCTGACATAAATCGTCCTTTTCTAGTGGAAACTGATGCCTCCAATTACGCCATAGGAGCAGTTTTAAAACAAGAATCCGATGATAAGTTGGAACATCCCATTGCTTATCTCTCATGGACCCGGACCACCAGCGAGACTCACTACTCAGTTCTGGAGAAGGAGTTATTGGCTATTCGTCATGCCTTCACTGAATGGAGACATTTACTCCTGGGTGCTAAATATCCAGTTCAAGTCCGTACTGATCACCGAAATCTTCAGGTCCTACAATCCATGGAGTGCAGGAACAGTAGACAAGCTCGATGGGCCTACTTCTTTGCTCAATATCAATTTCAAATTTCACATGTTCCTGGATCGCAAAACTTGATTGCCGATGCCCTTTCTCGGCGTCCCGACTACGTTCCCTTGGAGGATAAGATCTATCCAAAAATGTTTCCACCCACAATCTTTGTAGCTCAAGCGATCAATCTCCTGGAAGAAATCAGAGCACAGACTCAATTATCTGAACTTTGGAAGGACATATCGAAGAAAAATCCCTGGCGTCTGACAATCAAGGAAGGATATTTATTCAAGAACAATTCAGTGGTCATTCCGACAAAAGAACTTCAACAGAAGGTAATGAATCTATGCCATGATACTCTTCACTCCGGCCATCGAGGAGTAACCAACACCTTCCGTCTTATACAAAGACAGTTCTGGTGGCCAGGGATGAAGTTCAGTGTAGTTCAATACATCAAGACATGTGCCATTTTTAGTCAGAACAAGTACGATAATCAGAGGCCGGCGGGTCTGCTTCTACAACCTACGTTGCCAACCCGACCCTGGGAAGTTATTGCCACTGTCTTGATTGTTGAATTACCACCTTCCCGAGGATATACAACCATCATGGTAACCATTGACTTGTTCACTCATCTAGCTCATTTTAGACCATTGTATAAACTACCATCTTCCTCAGAACTTGCTGGAATTTTCCTGGAACATATTTTTCGTCTTCATGGCCTTCCTTCCAAGATTATTTCGGATTGGGGACCTCAGTATATTTCACAATTCTGGAAACATTTCTATTGTGTTCTAGGAATCCAACGTGCTCTTTCTTCAGGCTATCATCCACAAATCAATGGGGCAACGGAACGAGTAAATCAAACCCTGGAACAATATCTTCGTTGTTTTGCCACCAAGGTTCAAGACGATTGGTCTCTCCTTATACCCTTAGCCGAATTCTCCTACAATAACTCTGATCATTCAGCTCTGAAGATCAGCCCTTTCTATTGCAGCCAAGGTTATCAACTGTCTGTTTTACCATCAGTTCTTCCCGAATCTACTCCGGTACCTACCCTTGACTCTTGGATTCAGATGCTGATCGACTTACAAAGAGAGGCAAAGGATCAGTTGGAACAGGCCCAGACTCGAACCAAAAGATATGCAGACTCCAAGAGAAGACCATCACCTTCCTATTCAGTTGGCGATCAAGTCTGGTTAGCCTCGAAAATGTTACCTCGACATCTACGACCAAATAAATTAGCTCCTCGCTATTATGGTCCATTTTCTATAAAGGAGATCATCAATCCTGTCTCCTTTCGACTTAAGCTCCCCGATTCCTGGAAAGAGATTTTTTTTTTTTTAAATATATTTTTATTTTGTTTTAAGTGAAAACAGTATAAACAAACTTGTGACATTATATACAGTAAGACAATAAACACTTAAAACACAACACTACACTCCCCCCCTCCCCCCCAAGAGCTCATCCACAGGGTAGTTCTGTATCGACCTGGTGTGGCCGGGTGACTTCCTCCTCCGAGGCAGTAGGTTCTCCTCGTACCCCAAACAGACCAGTGACTAATGACCTCCAGGCTACTAGGTTGCCCACATCCTCCTCCCCGCATTTACTGCATGCCTCTTGCCAGACCATGGTTTCGGCTTCCGCCCATTTTTGGAGATCCCTCCACCACATCTCTATCCTAGGTTTGTAGCATTGCTTCCAGTTCATAGCTATCCTCCTCTTAGCGAGTATATACGCTAGGTCTCTCAGTTTCCCCAGATGTCTGGTGTTCTTCGGTCTGGGGAACCCCCCTAGAAGGCAAGCCCAGGTCGTGTCAATGCTTATCGGGACCCCTTTGTCAGCCAACTTCTGCGACACTTCTCTCCAGAAGACTTCGATTACTGGGCAGGACCAGAACATATGCGTCATGTCCGCGTCCTCCTCGTTACATTTCGGGCATGCCTGCCTGCCCGAGTTCGCAAACTTAGCTATTCTCTTGGGGGTCATATACGCTCTGTGTGTGATATATAGTTGGATTTGCTGTAATCTAGCATTTCTGGACACTTTTTTTAATGATATCCCAGAGCCCGTTCCCACATCCCATCAGTCATCTGAACCCCCACCTCCATTTCCCATTCTAGTCTCAAGTCTGTCAAGTCCTTTCCCACTCGGGACATCACCACCTCATACAATCTAGAGATCTCGTGTCCGCCCTCTGATATGTCATATATTGTATCAATCAGGGCATCCGGATCCTCCGCTAACACCGTCTCAGGCCAAGATTTTCGGATAATCCGTACCAACCTGAGGTATGTAACGTATTGGCCCCCATGTAACCCAGCTTCTTCTTCTAGGTCTGCAAAATCCTTGATGGCCCCATCTTGCCATATATCTCCCAACGTGGCCAACCCAACAGATTCCCCGTACATTCTGATCGTTTTTCTAAGTTGACCATCCCCCGCAGTTAAGGCAACCAGTGGCACCTGCGGCGAACACGGATCCGGGCTTTCCAGTAGCCGGCATGCTCTACGCCACATTTTCCACCCAAGTAACAGCATACCAGGGCGAAGATTTAAGTCTTGTCTAGGGACCCAGATGATCTCCTTCAAATAAAACGGGGTGCAATCTGTCCCAACCAACCTGGACTCGGGAGATTCCTCATCAGAGAGCCACTGTGTAACATATTGCAATTGGCTCGCTACATAATAGGCCTCAAAATGTGGTAATTTAATCCCTCCTTTATCGTAGAAGTTTTGTAGCTTCCACAGCGCCACTCGGTTGCGAGTGCCGTGCCATAGGAAGTCCCTGCACATACTGTCGAGTTTGGTAAAGAACTTCCTAGCTATTAAGTATGGTATGTTGTTGAAGAAATGCAGCAGTCTAGGCAAGACAACCATTTTAAGCAACGCCCCTCGCCCTATCATCGCTAGCGGCAGCTTTTCCCAAAATCGCATAGACGCACGGATTTTATCCACAGCAACCTGGGTGTTATACAGATGTTCGTTTCCCACAGTGTGATATATGTCTATTCCGAGGTATCGGAAGGACTCGGCTGCCCAAGGCACGGGCAATACCGGTAAGCGTTCCGTGGGGACCCTCGAATAGTACCCTAGGGGGAACATGCTCGACTTGCCGGGATTAACCGCTATGCCGGACAATTCGGCATACTTCTGCATGACCTCCAAAACATACTGGAGGTTCTCTTCCGGATACTTTAGGTATAGCAGCAAGTCATCGGCATATAAGGATATCAAATGGCTCTTTCCTCCCACCTCGATGCCCACCAGGTCATATTGCTGTCTAAGATATACCGCTAAGGGTTCCAAGGCCAATATGTATAACATCGGGAACCAAGGACATCCCTGCCTAGTACCCCTACTTAGGTGCCACTTATCGGATATCACTGATCCCGTACGCACCCTAGCCGTTGGCTGGCTATACAGTAGTCACGCCCATCTGATATAGCCTGGCCCAAACCCATATTCCCTCAGGACCGCAAACAGCCACGGCCACCTCACCGAATCAAACGCCTTAACTGCGTCTAGGGAGATCACTGCCATTTCCTCATCTCTTCTGTTCCCTTCTTCTATCACTCGGTGGAGCCGCCTGTGATTATGAGTTATATTCCTGCCAGGGACATAACCTGTCTGATCCGAGTGTATCAGTCTGCCGATGACCTTGCGCAGCCTGTCCGCCAAGACCGCTGTCAGGATCTTACTGTCTTGGTTCAACATCGACAGCGGTCTGTACGATCCACAGTGTTGTCTCGGCTTGTTAGGCTTGGGTAGTGGTACGATCAGCGCTTCTCTGAGCGTGTCTGGCAAGCGGCCTCCCTCGAATGATTCGTTATACATCTCCAGCATAGGGGGGAGTATCTCTGCGCTATACGTTTTGTAGAACTCACTCGGGAGTCCATCAGTGCCCGGGGTCTTGCAAGTAGGCAGCTGTTTCACCACCTCTTCCAGTTCATCTAGCGTAATGGGGCCATCTAATTCCTCCCTTTCCTCTGCACTAATCCTGGGCAGTTCTATATCTTCCAGTGTGTCCCTGATTTTATCCAGATTGTCTTCCCCTTTGTCCTCATACAGCGCTTTATAATAATCTAAGAAAGCAGCGTTAACCTCTTCCTGAGTGTGAGCCTCCTCTCCGTCTTCCCTTTCTATCATCATGACCGGGGCCCTGGGGGTTTCCCTCTTATAAAGCCATGCCAGTAGGCGACCAGTCTTGTCACCTCCTGCATGTTGCCTCTCCACGTATTTCCTGTAATTGAGGTCACAAAGCCGCTCCCAAAGCTCTGAGCATCGTTGTTGTAATTCGAGTACTAGGTCTGTGTCCCCTCCCCCTCTGGTACATTCACGCTCCAATTCTTTCTCCACTTTCTCCAGTTCAGCTAAAACCCCCCCCTGAAGGCCCTTTGATTTAGAAATAGCGTCGCCCCTCACTACCACCTTGAAGGCCTCCCAAAGTGTACCAGCCGAATCCACACTGCCCGTGTTCTCCTCAAAATACCTTGTAATGGTCTCTCTAATATCTTCTCTAAAGACCGGGTCTCTGAGCGCCTCCGCCCGAAGGCGCCATGTTGGAATCCGCCCTCTGGGGCGGCCATATTGCCAGGCCATCACCAAGGGCGAATGGTCCGACAGGACCCTCGCTCTGTATTCAACCTGTGTAGTTGTTATCGCCACTTCTGGCGTAGCAAAGAAGTAATCTAGTCTCGTGTGCAACTGTTGAGGGGCCGAATAATGAGAGTACTGCAAGGCCGTGGGGTGTTTCAATCTCCAGACATCTTCTAGTCCATAGTCGTCTAATAGTACCCGTAGAGCCCTGGCCGCTGGGGTGGGCCTGTCTACTTTACTGTCGGACCTATCTATCTTGGGGTCAAAAACACAGTTAAAGTCCCCCCCCCAGATGATCGGTTCCCCTGCGCACGGGCCCAGGCGTGTACATAGAGTCCTGAAGTATACAGCAGTATTCTGATTGGGGGCATATGTATTAATAATACTCAGTCCTCTGTTCTCAATCAGTACCCTCAGTATTACCAGCCTACCCTCCGGGTCTACCTCCTCTCGTACAATTCTGAGTGGGACATGCGGGGCCACCCAGATCAGCACACCTCTGGCATAGGCCGAGTACGGGGAGCCCACCACTGTACCACCCCATTTTTTCTTTACAAGGTCTAGTTTATGTTGGGCCAGGTGCGTTTCTTGTAGTAGGGCAATGTCGATCTTCTGTCGTTTAAGATACAACATGACTATTTCTTTTCAGGTAATTATTGAGGCCTCGGACGTTCCAGGTGGCAATCTTGAGGTCACCCATGGCAGCTATGTGTCTTCCCACCCCACTTACGGGAACCTCCAGCGGTTCTCATGACACAGAAGGCGTCCCACTGCAGCCACTCCGCGAATAAGCTCATTCCCAAACTAACCACACACACAACCAAACTCCAACTCCCTTTCCCCTCCCACTCCCACCCTCCCCCCAACACCACACACCCCAACTGTTGCCCAGCTTCAACAAAAGAGCTCAGGCACCCCCACATCTGGTTCCGCAAACACTGGTCCGTGCACGGAGCCCAGTAGGGTGAGGTCGCCCTAATGGCCACCTAAGCTATTGTGGGGAGAGAGTATCGCTCCATGGGGCTCCCGCTCAATGATAATCTCAATGTTTGTGACCAACAGTACAACCAACTGACCTTCCATACCGAAGGTTCCGAACCGACTATAATCAAGTCTCAGGGTCCATGAGTCGCGCCATCTTGCGATGCCATTTTACGTCTTCCGCAGCTCCTCCGAGTCCTTCTGGGGCCGGTCCGCCGATTCTTGAGGGCACCCCTGTGCGTCGAGCCACTCCATGGCGTCCTCTGGGGTCTCGGAAAATAAAGTTTTATGCGCCTGTATGACCTTCAGTTTTGCAGGGTAAAGCAACATATATTTGTAACCTGCCTCCCTCAGCCTCCGTTTCACAGTCCCAAAGTTCATGCGGCTCCGCTGCACAGCTAGGGTGTAATCCGGATACGCCGTGATGTTTGCTGCTCCTCTCTTGATCGTGCCTCCTTTTCGAAAATGTTCTAATATTCTTTCCCGATCACGATAGTTAAGAATTTTGGCAATGATGGGTCTGGGCGGGTTTCCGGGAGGCGGCCTCCTCGTTAGGGCTCTATGTGCTCTCTCCACTGCGAAGCCTTGGGATAAGGCCCCTCCGGGTATCTCTTGCAGCAACATGGTCTCAACAAAGTCAGTAGGGTCACGGCCCTCCGTCCCCTCCGGTAGGCCCACAATGCGGATATTGTTGCGACGGGCCCGTCCTTCCGCCTCCTCCACTCTATTTTCCAAGTTGCCCACCTTTTGGATTAGGGCGTGCAGTTTTGCCTTGTGGGTGGCACAGTCCGCCGTATTCGGGCCAACTTCTTTTTCCAGGGACTCTGTGCGCTCCGCCAGAACCCTAACGTCTTGTCTCAGTAGATTGACGTCCTCCTGGACCTCCCCAACTTTGAGGTCCAATGCCGTTTTTAATTCAGAGACAGCCAGTTCTAATTTCGACTCCCAGGCCGCTCTCAGGTCCGCAATCGCTGCCAGGATTTCTTGGTTAGAGCTCGAAGTCGTTGCGCCACCCACGGCTGGTGCATCCTTATTCTTGGTGGCGTCCGGGCCCAGGGACGTTTTGGTGAAGTCGTCCAGCGTGGGCTGTTTCGCCTTAGGTCGCACTGCCTTACTGGACATGGTTCTGAGGATGTGCAGGTCTACCGAATGATGAGTGGGCGCACTACACGCTGACCTGGTTAGGTCTTCCCGCAACTCTTTTCAATCCCGTCTCGGGCCTATGTCGGCCATTTTGAGTCGCCCTTTGTTCTCAGCGTCTCTCGACTTTTCTTCTCCGATCTTAGCCGGCGTAGCTGCTATGACCTCCAAAAGTTCACAGTACTTCGGTAGCACCTTCACACGCTGGCATGCATATCATCGGTATTCAATAAGCAGTCGTACTGCACTGATTTGCCCGGATCTGTTCAGGATCTCGGGAGCTCCGCTGGAACGCGTCCTCCTACATGGCTCTCGTAGCCACGCCCCCCGATTCCTGGAACAAGATACATCCAGTCTTCCATACTTCCCTGTTGAAACCCTACGTTAGTTCTACTCGAAAACCCTTCAAACCCACACCTGTGGTTGTGGACGACCAGTTGGAATATGAGGTGTCCAGGATATGTGATTCCAGGTATAGGAGGGGTCGACTACAATATCTGGTCGAGTGGAAAGGCTACCCCCCTAGCGAGAGAACATGGGAACCAGTTTCTAATTTAAAGACCCCTCGTTTGCTCAGAAGATTCCATTTTATTCACCCAGGCAAGCCTGGAGGAACCAGTCTTCGGAGGGGGCATGCTGTCATGACCCGGCGAAATTGCCCCTTCTGGACCTCATGGTCATTGTCACGAAGGGCTTGTACTCCTTCCTCCCAACATGGCCGTACCAAGCTCCGTGCTACGCACTAGCTTTCACGTCGTGGCACGTACTATAAATTGGTCACGTCCCTGCGGGTCCGCGCGTCTCAACGCTATATTCGGTAGTGACCCGACGTGTGCTTACTCTCTACATGGATTTCCTTTGATCCTCTTGCTTCCTTCCTTGCCTTTATCATGTTCCCGGATTTCCCCCCCACTTACTCGTTCTTCGCTAATCCTGGATACCCTGGAACCATGAACTTCCCGGAACTCTGAACGCGTCCTGCAACATGACGAGGCTCGGGCGAGCCTATTCAAAACCCGAACCATCCACAGGAAGAGTCCTGCGGCCGAACAAGGGAGATCCCGATATAGATATATATATATATATATATATAAAAAAACATCTTTAAAAACACAATTTGTGCACGGTTCATGCCATCACCAGCTCTTTGATATCCCCATTTCCTCGGATTGCTCTCTGCCAGAGCTAGGAGGGGGGGGGGCGGGGGCGGAAGACGAGACACCACCTGCTTTGTGTCCCTTACCAGAGAAAAGGGGTCCAACATCTTTTAGCCTGGAACCCAGCCATTTATTTACTTTTGCCAAACGGACGTAGAACAATTGCACAAAACTGATACAGAAAGGACAGAAGGCAATCCATCATGAGGAGCAAGATTCATTCAAGAAGAACTGAGATTGTGAGTTTTGATAGTGTAAAGAAAACCTGTTAACATTGAAGAACGTTGTTAGATAAGATTTTCATATTTGTGATAAATCTTCCTGACCTGTGTCAAACCCAGAACGTTCTTCTTGGACTTGCTGATTATTTTCCACTTGTCCCAAAGTGAAGGGGAACCTACTTCCCCCTCTCACCCAGTCTTTTACTCTTTTTATGGGTGACTTTTGTAGGTCTCTCCATAGTGTATGGTTGGAGTTATAGTTTCCTATAACCTTTTGGGCTTCCCTGTTAATTTCTCTTTAATGCACTTGGGTGAACTACTGTTCCCAAGGGGTAAAGAGGAATTTTCGTTGCCATTACATTTTATATAGTGAGCCAGCACACCCCACCTTATGTGGAGTGCTGGGGTGATTCAATGTATCCCTGTCCTTACTTACCTGGTAACTTTTTGTTACAATTTGTTACAATTGTAAGTTTACTTGAATGGCTGGTGGCAGTGGTTTTACTGTAATTACTTTTTAGTCTAATTACTCACAGGCTGTTAAAATCAGCCTAGTTAATGCACAGAAGGGCCACTATTCTACTAGAATGGTGGGCTCCTTGTTTTTTCACCATTTCTAGTGTGCATGTTGTTTCTGAGGTCTTCCCCTGCCATTCTAGGCAGGAACAACCTCAGTGGAAGTTTGGTCTTCGGTGGGAATGCTCCAAAGTGTTTGAGAAGGCAGGGAGCGAGGGAAGAGTCCACAACTCGGCAGCCCTTTGTCTTTCACCTTGCCTGAAAGGAACCAAGTGTCAATGGGGGCTGGTTGCCCAGATTGGACAGCCAGACCACCCCTTTCTGTAAACTGCAGGGAGACATTGCAGAGGTTGTGCTCTAGGTTCTGATAAATACCCTGAACTTGGAAGCTGCTGACAAGTTGACCACAGGAGCTGAAACCGAAGAGGAAGAAAAGACATCTGTAGCGATTTCCAGCGATCAGAGAGTCTGCTGTGCAACCGAAGCATGATGCAACCCTGCCTTGCAATCGTGCTGGGGGTCCCAAATGCGAAGACTCCTACCCAGAGGCTGGTGAGATCGACTACTCTCCAAACAAAAAGACCTGCATTTTAAGCACTCCCACAACATGCTGAGTGCAGTGCATGGTCTTTCGAAGTCCGAATCCAGCTGAAACTTGGTGGACTCCTCCTGATCTCCAGAGACAATTTGAATCCCTGAAGACCCCTCCCCAGAATGCAGATATCCGTTCTTTATCTGGTTGCTGTATATAAAAAAAAACAAAAAAAAAACAAACACAAATTCACAGAGCCGCAAGAATCCATGAAGAAACCTTTGCTGAAAGCCTCCTCTGCTGGCTGCTACTGCAATTCCCATCCAGTGTCCAATTCTTTCGTCTCCAGACCAAGAATCCAGGGACCGGGTCCTGTGCTACTGCATCATGAAGGAATCCACTCTGAAGCTCTTCTTTTCTCCTAAGGTACAGGGTGGGCTGCGTTAATACTTACCTTAAGTCTGGCGTGCATCCTGTGTGCCCAAGTAGATGATTTGTGTGGTTTGCCCATACCACTTGCCCAGGCCTAATGCTGGAACACATATAGGAAGCCTTCTGTGACATCCGTGAACACCAACTAACTCTGAAAGTGAATACTTTATTTTTTTATGTTTTATAGTTTGTACACAAACTTAACATTTCATCTTTTCTATTAAAATCATTATTTACAAAGAGAAAAAAAAAGCGCCCAACTGATCCACGGATTTGTCATCCCCACAAATCTTGTCCTGAATATAAGTGGGTAGCGATTTCCACTTATAATCTGTTCCCATCTTTCGGCGCAATCATGTTGAATTGATTCTTGGGGGAATATCTGTCCGAAGATTTTTCTTACTTCTGATAGGGAAAGAATCGATAAAGAGATGTTGGAGAGATTCAACCGAGTCCGCCCGTTTGCAAAATATTTCCTCCTTGGAGATTTGCCTGGTGATTGCTAGGTATTCTCTAGTCGGTAGAATATTGAGACGAAATCTAAGAAAGGTGTCCGTTATTCGCTTACAAGGGAATTTTATTAAATATTTTGGTGGTTCATTTAGGGCTCTTGTCTCGTATAGAGTGATAAACTGTATTTGCTTTTCTCTTCGATGGTGTGCATCCAGTCGAGTTGGTGGATAAGTTTCTTTGCTTACATTGGTCTGTTGATTAGTGTTTCACTAGTTATTTCATAGTTTTTGAGAATTTGGCTGCAAAATTCTTTCAGTCTGTCCATGGTAGGAGTTTTCAGCTCTAGGTTGGTGTTTTTGAGAAACCCGATTGCCGGGATGTCTTCGTCTATTATGATCTTTCTGTCGAAGGCTATATGTTTCCAGGGATTTAAAAGACTAATGACTGGATTGCCAGTTGGAAGCAGATTCTGCTGTTGGATACGATTTCAGAAGGGAGAATATTTTGCGCCAGAAGATTCCCTCCACGGTCTTCCATGTCTGCCGAGGGGAGTACATTTTTTTGTGAATGATTGATCCTTGTCGTGCAAGTGAACGACTTTTGATTTTTAGATGGTCCATCCATTGCGCTTCAATTTGTGACTGGTTCAGCCAGACACAGATATTTTGTAGTTTTAACTGTTTCAAATAGTTTCCCATCCAAAACTAGGTGAAATGTTTTTGCCTTGTTGTTTCTCTTCGAGGTCAATGACATTATTTGCATCTTTGAGGTGTTGATTGACATGTCGTTATCCTCAATTTATTTTTCGAGGACTCAAAGCCCTTCTTTGTAAGCCGATTTGAGTCTTGTCAAGGAGCACAAGATCATCGGCATAGAGTATGTAAGGTATGTGTGTTCCATACATTTTTGGCGGGTACGCTGTGTTACCGATTTGGCTGGCCATAATATCAAAAAGGTAGAAATTAAAAAAGAGTGGTTGCGAAGGGGCATCCTTGTTTGAGCCCCATGGCTGTTGGGATGGGCACCAGTTTATGTTAAACGGACTTTGACAGTTGTATTGCTATAAAGAGCCTTAATTGGCTCTAGAATTTCTGGTGCGCATTCCCAAGTATGTAGCTTGTTCCAGAGTTTGTTTCTATTAACACTGTCAAAGGCCATTTGGAGGTCGATGCGGACAGCGTAAACATAGGTTCCAGTTCTGTATGCTAGTTGTGTATGCTTCTTGTTTGGAGTGTATTGAGGATTATCACATTTATGTTAGTTCCTGCCTTCTTAACAAATCCAGTCTGGCGGGTGTCACATATGCGGTTTTTGGTTGCCTATTCGTTTAGTCTTTTTAGTAGAATTGATACAAATATCTTGCCAAGGGGGTCGAGCATGGCCAATGGTCTATAATTAGTGGGCAGGGTTTTCTTTTCTTTTTTCTCCTTGCTTATATACTGGAATTAGTGTGGCGGTTTTCCAAGTTTGCGGGATACATTTATGTTCGGAGATTAGTTTAAATAGTTCGAGACACAGCTCTGTCCAGTCTTCTGGTTGCTGCTCGATGTTGTTGTTGCTTAGCCCATCTGGCCCAAGAGCTCTCGAAGAATTTAAATGTGGAACATCTTGTAGAATTTCTTCTTGGTCCCATTTGTTAAGCCATTTCTTATTGTGCTCTGGCTTCCCCTCAGTGTTGTCTTTAGTTTTTATCAGATCGCTGTAAAGTTTAGTGAAATGTTCCACCCACACTCTTTCGGCACTTCTGATAATAATCAGGCTTGATTCGCATCATTCCTGTTTAGTAGTTTCCAGAGGTCTCTGGTGTTATTTCCTAAAATGTTGAGTATGCGTTTGTTAGGCAGAACTGCATGCAGTACCCTCTGGGACCACCACATAAAATTAGGACTACAGGTGTAAGCAAAACCAACCTTTGGTATAAGTCTGGACTACACAGTTTTGTGGTAGCGAGCTGAGCAGCCAGGCTTAACTCAATAGGGAATGTGAGCAGTACAAACGGTTACACAGAGGTCTTACAATCACAGTGGTTCAAGTAGACACTCAAGGTTTCTTGGTAAAACTCTTATTAATTTATTACACAATCATTTTTGAAAACATTCACTAGAAGGAGGCAACTTATTATACACAAACACGCTTCAATAGCAAACCAATACGTTTCTGAACAAATTAGGCTCCCCTGAAATAGGAGTAAAATGGCATTTCAGTTACTTTCAATGGGAGTAAAAAGGCACAAGTTAACAGAATAGATCACAAATACTTTCTTAGACAGTGCAAATAGTTATAGTTCACTAGAGGACTCGATTCAGTTCAATAGGCCTAGGCCAAAGTCAATGGGCTAGTGTCTTGGATAGGAAAGAGCAGTTCTTGAAGTACACGGTAAAGTCTTTGTCAAAGTTCTCAGAAGTAGTTTGTGCAAAAAAGAATCATATGTTGGGTCACAAGCTGATTAGGCCTGCAAGTTGGGAAAGTTGCACAAACTTTCACCGCGAGAGAAGTGTTCTCTCAATCGGGTTGGCACAGTACCTTAGTATGAAGCAAAAGATGCAGCTGAAGACGTTGGTTCCTGGCAGTTCCTGCAGATCTCACTGTTCCTGAGCCTCAGTCGTGGGGACAAGAGGGAGGACGTCAGGGTACTCCTGCACTGCACGGGATCATCAGAAAATGCTGACAAAATGGAGTGACTTCAGTTCGAGTAGCTGTTCCATCAAGCACACAGGCTGGTGTCTTCCCCCCTGGTTAATCCTAACCAGCTTCAAGAATGGTATCCAGGTGGCTTACGAGTTGATTGATCCCACCAACTCAAAAGGAAGAAGTCCTTGAAGGGGCTTCCCTTTCGAGGTGAACTTGGAAATTCAGACCTGCAGCAGGGCTTCACCGGGCAAACCAATGGTCCAGGAGTTGCAGCAGCCGTCCTCTTCCAGCTCGTCTTCGGTTCTTTCGTTCCAGTGGTCGACTCTGCTTTCCAGTCCAAGAGACTCGCCTTTTTAACAGTTTTCTCCCATTCATTCCAGCCTAGCTGCCACTTACCCAGCAGGGTGGCTGCCCTTGCCGGACAGTCAGCCAGCCTATCACGCCAGAGTGCATTTGGGTCTCCTAGAAGACTAAGCACAGGGAGTTTTGGGCACCTCCCTCACTTCCTGCCCACCCCAGACACTCAGGCGCCACAGGCAGTCTTCAGTCCTGAAGCCCGCCAAAGGCATAGAAATAAAGGGACCAAACCTGGTTTGGCGCGCAGAGACAAACACTAGAAGGACCTTTCCAACAAGAAATGGCAAAAAAAGAAGACCGGGACCTGTTTAAACAAAGGGGCTTAAGGCGCCATCTAGAAAAACATGGCTCCCACGATTTTTAGCTACCGGTGTTCGCGGTCGGGAAAACTCATGGTAGTTCTTGTAAAACCACTGCCACCAGCCATTCGATAGAAAAGGGTAGCATTTGACTGCTACATGAGTATTTTAGACACGGGGGATATAAGGTAACCCCTACAGCACTCTATAGGAAGATAGTGTGTGCTGGGTCTAGGAATTTAAAAAGACTAGTAAAGTCAATTTAACCTTACATTATCTGGAAACGGTAGCTTATCCCAGACAAGGTATTTAAACCTTTGGAAGTCTAAAAGACATTCCTGTGTCACTGCACTGAGGGTGCTGTGTAACACATGAAAAGATGCCTATGCAGTTATCTTAAAAACTCCATAATCAAAGAACACAAGAGTAAAACACACATCAAAATACATGAAAGAGTGGGAAAAAAGGCTCACACTCTTTCCAGGTAAAGAAATCAAGTCCTCAAAATCCAGCAAAGTTGCTGGGGGCATCTAAGGTGAAGAGAATTAGCACATTTGTGAGAATTCTCCCCAACACTGTTCGGCGTCGTTCTGTGCAAGAACGGATTTCAGCCAATTGCGATATTGTCGTTTAAGAGCGTGAATCGTTTTGAAAGCCCTTTTTGGTTCCATTTTGCGAGCTGCAAGTAGATTTTTGCGCAGGGTTTTTTTCTTAGCAGCAATCAACTCGCAGTATGAGTGAGTGTGTTCTGGATTGGTATTCCGACAGTCTCTTCAATGTATTTGGAAGTGAATCAGGAGCCAGCCACTCGTAGTTGATTTTGCATTTAGCTGGTTTGATGGAATGATGAAATATTTCTTTCAGCGCTTGTACCTGGTAGCCAGATATTCGCAATCGATTTAGCGCCGGGTTTATTTCGATGTTGCCGGTATTTTCCTTGGATAGGAGTTGGTAGTTAGAAGACCAAGTCAGAGCAACTTTAAAGTGGTCGCTTTGATTCGTTGGAATAATTGATAAGCATTTGGAGGCTTCAACCATTTTACTAGAAGCATATATGTAATCAAGGTAAGCCGTCTATTCTCCTCTGGGCCAGGTGTGGTGCGGAGGATGTTCGCCCTCGATTTTCCCATTCAATAAGGTTACATTCCGCATGTCTATCTCTTTTGACCATGTTTTTGTTCCAATTTCGAGAGAGGTATTTTTGCTCCAGAGGTATCAAACAGGTGTATATTCATATCTCCGCATAGAATCAGGTCTACTTTGGTTTACTTTATTTGAAGATCATCTATGCTAGCTGTAAACTGGTCTATGAATGTAAAGTCTGTCATTGTTCTGGAGTTCCAATATATGTTCACCAAGGCAATTCAATTGGTGTCTATGGGGCACGATTTTCCTGGCTTGTTGGTATGAACATGTTCAAGTATGGTAATTTGGGTCCAGTTGTTAGGATTATAGGTTTCTATTAAGTGGAGATTAGCGTCTATTTTCCAGAGCATCATGAGGCCAGCATATGGTTGCCCCCCCCCCGCTCCCCAAGAGTGCTGGATTGATACAGTTCAGGTAACCGTCACATGTTGGTTTATTGATTAACCAAGTTTTCATAGTTCGTGTTGATTTCCTATTTTGTAGAGGTGCGAAAATCCTCTGGTGTTCCATGAACACAGGTTGATCTCATGTGTCGGTTATGATCGTGTTTGTATTTTTGTATGATCGTCTGTTTTCAATGTGAGCTCGTAAATTGGTGTATAGGAGCAACAAATTGCTTTATCATGTTTTAAAGGACTTCTAGAGCTTCAACGATACCAAGTGTTCTTCAGTGGGAAGTCATGTGGCTCTCTTTTGTTGTATTGTGTCTCTTTTGTTAATTTTGAATCTTCATAATGATGTTTTGTTAATCGTGGCTTTTTATCCCATGCTTGTGTAATGGGTCGCTCTCCATTGATGTCGAAATATTTGAAGTTCATTTTATTTATAGCTGAGCAGGAAAACCCTAGTTATCTAAATGAAGCTTTGCAGGTAGCTATCCTATCTCTACATTTGACTGTTTATGGAGGCACATCTCAATAGAGTCGAATCTTTTCTTGTTAGGAAATTTAATTACTTTTATGTCTTCAGAGATGAAGGATTCAAGAGTAGGAATTACATGGAAAAGACGCAGCAGATTTGTCCTATTCAATATTAGACCATCTTCTGAATCTTTTTCACCTTTGTCGTGTGACTGAAGGATCCTGTTGATGGCGTTGTGGATCTAGGAATATCGGAAGTTTTAGATGTTTGGTAGGTACTTGGGCGGATGGTTCTAGATCTTGTGAGTTGCTTTTGTTGGTTGGTTTAGACTCAATATTATTAAGAGTAGAAGAGTCATCCTCCCATTTGTCTTCATTTTCAGATATTTCCTCGCAGGAGAGAAGGTCACTTACACTTGAGGTGGTCTGCCCTTCCTTTCCTTATATTCATCTATTATGTAAACAGATTAACTTTCTTCTGGCGAGTCAATTTTTCTTTCGTCAGAAGTCAAAGATTTCATCATCATGGGTTGTGAGGTCCATCATCCTCTGCAGCTTGTTCTTCGTTTGTTTTAGGTTTAGCTATCTTATTTCTCTGGTTCAGCACTGGAACTGTTTTTTTTATAGCCTTAGAATCTTCTTTATGATTCAGGTTTGGAGCCTCAAGAAAGCCCGGGATACTCTAGTATTTCTGTTGAGATTCTTTTTTTGTTGCTACTTCAAGTTTTTTTTGGTTATCTGTGGTTTTCCTAGAGGTATCGAATATAGAAAAAGATTTGACTTCATTAGTTGGAGGCAGTGTCAACGACGGATGGGTTCGGTCGTTAGGCCTTAATGTTTGTGATTGAACGGCTTTTTGGTGATAATGAAGTTTTGGGTGTAGGAGTCGTTTTTTTAGTTTCTTTTTTTTCCATTTAGGATGCAAAGTTTTCCTGAAAATTGGTCAAGGGAAGGGTATTTTTCAATGTTTCTTCAGTTCAAACCTGTGAGTGGTCTGTGTGTTTGTTGCACAAATAGCTTCCTAAATTAGGTTGGGAGGTTTCCTGTTGGGACTGTTTAGTTGTCATCTGGTTTATCTCTTAATTATTCATTTTCTCTTGTTGCTTGGCGGCAATAGCTTAAGCAGAGTTGTGGTGATTTGTTCTTTCTCTGCACGATCCGATCTCGCAATATCGAATAGCCTGGCTTGCCATTGGGCAGAGATTTCCGCTTCTTGTTCAAGACGGGATTGGATTTTTGGAATTAATGTTTCAATATGCATTTGCTTCATGTGGATTGAGGCGATCAGGGTTGCCTGGTTGCGCATAGTTTCTTTTAGAGATTCGTACAGTTTTATAAAGGGGATCAATGCTTGGCTGGTAGCTGCAATCAACGAGCTCTGAAGTTCAGCCATTGTTGTAGGTATTGGTGTACCAATGCCTTCTCTTGCTGGTTTGCATTTGCATTTCTGGCCGTCGTGTAAATTGGGAGATGCTGGCTTAGGCGCGTTTGCATTCAAGGGGGTGTAGTTGGTATTTTTCAACTGATGAGGCTTTTCAGAATGATCAAATACTGGGAGAGCACTTGATTTGGCGAATATGGAAGGGGGTCTTTCTTGGGTTGGTGTAGACATTCCGTCCTGTTCTGCTAGGTCCAGCCTAGAAGGTAGCAAGTTCTCAAAGATCATATCACGTTTTTCTTGGTTTGACATAATTGATTCAATTTCGGTAAATGTCGAGGGAAAGTCTCGCTTGTCTTCGCTTCTATGGGGTGTTGACGACCTTATGGTTCAAAGATTCAGGACAAGAGAGGACGCAATTCTGTCGCCATATTCTTTTTGCATGGATTGCTTTAGTTTTCTGTCGTCAGAGGGCCAATTTCTCTTTGACTTTAGATTTTTGATCAGGGCCGTTTGGGAAAGGTGTTTTGGCGGGTATAGGAGAACAATATTCAAGTGCTCTCTCTGTTTTGAGTTTAACAACTTGAAAGTTTGAAATGGGTTCACAAGAGAAGTTTTGCTCCGCTACTGTGTAGATCGCATCATTGGCTGGAAGATTGTTTCTTGTTTTCAACTCAGGAGTGTCTCTTGTCTGGCGATTTTTCTGGCTCGAGTGAAAATGCATGTCGGTCCAGTGGGTCGGCGTGGTGTTCTAGGCTTTCATTTTTAGCTGCAAAATTAGGAGTGTCAATACTTGCTAGTTGAAGCTCGCTTGTAAGTAGGTAGGTAGGTCTGCTATGGAAAGGCTTTTGTCTGAGCTTTCGGCTTTAATTGCATTGCAAGCAATGTTGACTGGTTTATGGTCACTAGCATACAAGGTCTGGTTGAGTATTGGTTTCAGTGCAGACTTGGAGAGGCAGATGTATCGTTATCAATGTGATCGAGAGGACGTTTTTCTATTTCAGCAGCAGGTTGTAATCTGGCCCGGTGCCTCGTGAGCGGGCCAGTTGAAGCAACGGTAGAGTCTAGGGTAAATCTGGTTTTGTCTCCTTAAGACACAGAAAGCGAGAAGTGTTCTTGAGTTTTGACATAGTGGTGCAAGTTAATGAACTTGACAGGATACGGGTCAAAGGCAAGTTGCCTGCAGTCCCCGATTTTGAGTGTTGGGTCAAGTTGTGAAAATCAGTTCATAAAGTCCAGAGAGATTGTCTGCTTCAGTCTCATTCGAGTAATAGGTGCTAAAGTGGACTTTGTCAGTTTAGAGTGAACTTGACAGGATACGGGTCAAAGGCATGTTGCCCACAGTCACCGATTTTGAGTTTTGGTGTCAAGTTGTAAAGCTAAATTTCTTGAGGTCCGGAGATATTGCCTGCTTCAGTCACACTCGCGTAGTGATTACTAGGATGGACTTTATCAGCTTAGAAGTAGTTCAGAAAGGCAAGGGTTAATAGAGAGTCGCCGCGACCAGTCTAAATGAGGACAGCAAAAAGCAATAGGAGCTCAATTGGAAGCACCGGACAGCTGAATAAGTAGATATCAATGCTGTAATATGATAGTTAGTAATGACGTTTTATTCTCGCAGTGAACTTTGTGTTAGTTATCTATAGCATTGGTAGGTGGAATGTAGCTTCAAATGCAGAGTTGCGCGGTCAGGGTTGTGAAAGAAATCAGAGAATATTATCGAAAGTTTAGCGTGCGGAAATAGTATCTGACGGATGTACTCAGAGTCACTTAGATGGCCTTTGATACTGGTATGGTATCTTTGCAGCACCGATCAGCTCTCTTCTCGAGGCGGCCAGCGACCAGCAAAACAGCTGAAAACAGGAAATTGCAGACGCCCTTCACTTGCAACAGGCTTAGTGAATACTTACTTATTTAAGATCATCTCCTATGGAACTTTGATTTTCCTGCAACCTCTACTAACTTGGAATGCCCCCCCCCTCTAAAAAGTAATTAGAGTTGGTACTGTTTTATCATTGCTTAACTGAATTAATATAAAAGATTACGGATAGGGTTTGCCTGCCTTGAATAACATTGTGTCAATCTTAAAGTGTAACAGTGTTTTGCTTTTTCTGGTCTGCTTTATACATATCTAAAACAGTCTTAGGGTTTATACCTACCTGTAAGTAACTGGGGGTTCCTTTAAAAAGTATATAGGTCTTACCTTGATTAGCTGCTGCTCATCTAAACTTGTAACCCTGGTTTTGCTTCCCTGAATTGCTTTGGTGCTATTCTAAAATAGTTTCATAAGGTTCTTACCTTGGAAACTGTATTATACACTTCTTAAAAGTATACTGGGTATAATTAGCCATTAGGTAGGGCATGGTTATGTAATAACGGGTAAATTACTTACCTTGAAATGCATTGTGTCTTTCTTAAAGGGTAACTGGGTTTTGCTTGCCCTGATTTGCTTAGTACATGGAGTACTCATACTTTGGTTTTATGAAGCCCTTAGCTGGACTTCATAAAAACGGTCCTAAAAAAACATACAAAAAGATGCTGATAGAGCAAGAGAACGAAAGCGAGTGTGCATATGGGGCGAGAAACAGACAGAAGAAGAGAGAAGTGACTGAAACTGAGGTCAATCTGGAAAAGAAAGTCAATGAGGTGTGGCCAAGGAAGACACAGTATCAGAGCAAAGAACGAGTACACTAATAGCAGCATTAAAAACAGATTGGACGAGTGAACAATAGGCAGGCAACCCAGCAAGAGGAGAAGAACCATAGTCAAGACAAGGGAATACAGAAGTCAGAATAAAAATCTTGGCAGCAGAGAAAGTATAAAAAGACCACATTTTGTGAATACTATAAAACTAGTGATAACAGGACTGAGCAAACGCCTCTACTACATTGCTTGCCGCCTCCTCCTCCTCCTCCTCCTCCTCCTCTTCCTCCTCTTCCTCCTCTTCCTCCTCTTCCTCCTCTTCCTCCTCTTCCTCTGACCTCACTCAAACAACTCACAAGCGTCCTGCTTCCTGGGGTTGCTTCCAACACTCCGCTCAGCTCCCACCCTGTAAGGAATTAAGAGCATCTGCATTGTGGGTGTGCGCTCGCCTGAGCTTTTTTGAACTTTTAAGACAAATTGAATGATGATAGATGAACCTCCGGAAAATGTGTCGGGCTAATCTGCACACATTTTCCTATGCTCAGCACACACATACACATAGACCTGTGTTCTCTGGGTGGACACAGCTTACAGGTGCTGCCCCCCGGTAATTTAGTTGGGATATGACAGCCAAGAGTACATCAAGGCATCTCAGAAGGTGCGGGCAAAAACCTTCCCCCTGCCATGGACAGCCTAATTAACTAACAAAGGCTCCATGGATCTGCCCTTTCCCCTTCGTTTAAGCTCTGCTGCTGGTGGCAGCTTTGCATACTAATCAAACAGGCCCACACAAGGCCAGGCTGTAGAGGATAAACAAATGAGATAAGAAGCCCCAACACCCCTTTTTTATGCTCTGTGTCAACCTGAAGCCAGCTCCGGCCCTAAAGTATCAATGACAGTGAGCTCTCATGTCTGGGACTATGTGTTTACAGTAGACAACCCCCGCAGTGGGACCCAATTCAGAAGGTACGAGAATGTGGTTTGCAGGAGACAGAAAGTCTGTTCTTGCTGCAGCTTCAAGGGAGACCTGCCACTTTAATCAGGAACCACAGAGAGCTCAATTAACCAGATACCCTTTCATCCACAACAGACCGGAAGATGGGTGGGACTTTGTATTGCATGTTTCCACCCCTTTACCTTTTCTGTTGCAAAGCACTCTGGTTATGACCTCAGGCGTACAGGAGATTGGTTCATTAATGTAGGCTTAACCTAAACAAATCACTGTGGCCCATTTGGCTTTAAAAGAGGGTCGGGCCCAAGATCCCTCCCCTAAACATCTCCCAGTGAACAGAGGGAGATACTGATTCCAGAGGACCCTCCAGCAGCTCCAGAACCAGTACCCAGCCAGCACACAGCGTGCCCTGCCGCAAGCTTCCTAGGTGGCAAGTGACAGTCGCTGAATCAAGCCAGCTTCCTACAACACTCCTCAGCTTTGGGCCATCCACCTTAAAGGAGGACAAACAGTGAAAAAGCTAGGGGGAGTGCACCGACAAGCATCTACCAGCATCTGCCTTAAAGGAAATTTACGAGCCAGTCAAGCCTCTCGAGCTGCAACTGACTGCACCGCTGACTGTAATGGCGCAGTCGCTAAATTTGTCCGAGATGCCTTCTTCAGTGCTTTAGAACCGCCGATCAGCACTGAGACAACAATTCCTGACCCCGAGCCGCGATGTAGGTTAGCCTGCAGCCGTCTGACCACCCTCACTGAACTGCCTGCCGCCTGATACCCGCAGCGGGCTTCCGTCTTGAACTCTGTCGCAGAAGCTGCAAAGCGCCCTGAAACTGACTCGCCACCGTAGAGCACCAAGAACTAATATAGGTTATTTATAACGTGCTTAATACCCATAGGTTTCTAAGCGCGGACCAAGGGATCGAACTTGTGTTGCTCCGTGTCGTTTTGTTTCCAAGTTGAGCACGCTGCCGCTGAGCTATCCTCCTGGGATAAGCACAATGTACATTGCGGTTCTGTCCCCTTGATCCTACTCTGAAGGCCCCTAGTGACATTTTACGACCAATTGCTCCATTCTGTTGAAACCAAGTATCCTTGAACTATTGCGATTAATTACTTTACCGACTACTGGATACTTGTCAGTATCCAGAGTGCTATCCTTTTCCTTCTTTGAAACGGTTGGTTCTCTGCATACTTTTCAGGGTGGGTTGTATTTTGTTGTGTGCTAAAACTGTCTGTTGTGATAATAATAAAGTCGATATTTGTATCCAACCTTGAATGGACAGTCCCTTTTATCATTGAGTAATCATGCATTTCCGCTGTGTTGCAACTAACCAACGATCCACGACCTTTGCAGAGATAAGCCTGCTGTTCCTTCCACGTTAGCAAAATTGGACAAGGAGGTTTATAATTTGCTTGTGTTTCCAATCTGTTTGGATTCTTTCTGGTGTACTAGAGGTGTGGGGCTGATTGATGGTTTAGAAACAGATATTCATCCCTGGACCACTGGCGCCCCGGAAGTTGATTCATCACACCCCACCCCATCTGCTGGTCTGCTTTCCCTGGCAAAGTCTTCCCCCGTCTGGTAGGTGTTACGGTAAAAACATGAAACGGTCTGTTAATACACGACCCATTTCTAGGAGTATGGTTTCCGTGGATCATCATTGCCGTCTGAATAGTTTCTCAGTTTGTGTTGGCGGGGAGATGGGGTCTGGCCTGGCATTGAATTCCTGTGTGGTTCCCATCCCCTCCTTACAAGGTGAAGGTGACAAATATTTTCTTTTGGAATCTAAAACGTTATTGCTATCCCTTACTCCCCAAACATGTTTTCTGCCAAGATCATTTTGCCTCCTGATGGCACTGCCCTTTTCACAAGAGACGAAAGAAGGATTTGGTGCATTTCTTGCTTGTGGATTTACGTCCTCCAATGAGAACTTTTACAAAAATGGCCGAGCATCACAATGTATAATCCACAAATACTTGAAACATCAAAAACAAGTGAAACTGAAGAGTTTTCACATCGTTTACTGGATCCAAGTGATTTTCAGCTACATTCTCGTACCACACCACCCACCCACCCACTTACCTATTGGCAGCACAACTTGTTGTGTGCCGCTGACTCCCCTTCCCATCTCCCTGTGACGCCGGTTCCCTTCACTTACATGGTTGGGAACTGGTGGCGCAAGGTTATTTTTTTTAACAACTTTATATTCATGTACATGAAGCTGGGGACTCCCCCACAACCCCCAGTACCATTGTAGCCAACAAAGGTGCAGGGGACAACCCTGCTGCCCTTGTTCACTACAATGGTACCGTTTTGGGTAATACCGTTTTTCTGAAGAATTCTCTAGCAAAAGCTTTATCTTATGATGTATACATGCAAGCTATCCCCTAGATTATATATGTCTCCCTTTAAATATACCATACGTATATATGAGAAAACAAGTCATGCATAACACATTATACAAAACATGTTCATAAAGTACATGTTCATAAAGTAGCAAACCAACGCAGATTTGTGAAATAACAGTGAAGATCTTAGCATCATACCAATGTATGATTCATTTTGCTCACTTTTCACACTGATACAACTGCCGGAGGTTGCTGGAGGGGCTGGGTAGTAGAGAGACGTTATCGTGTTTGGTAGTGCTTTTTGCATTTCAGCATTCTGGCCAGAGGTCTTGTGGAATAGAAGTTCTCACCTGACCAACGTCTGGCCCTTCTTACGCTATCCATGGACAAACAGACACAAAGGAGACTAAGGACTGTGGTCCCTTTTGCTATCAACTGGATCATATGGAGCAGGCGTTTGCAAGAGGAAATACATGCCATCATAAATGGACTAACTAAGGGGTGGATAATGAAGGAGATGCAGGAGTTGATTAGTGGGATTGACGAGAGAGAATAGAATTCCAGGCAGTGTGACTCCAGTTTATGCATAGTTAGAGCTCTCAAACAGTATGCTGGATAAAAGGTTAAATGCAGACGAAGTGGGATCAGAAAGTGCAGAGTCAGAGGAAGAAGACTGACCGAGGGTGAGGAAGCAAGTGGAAGGAAGTTTTGAGAAGCTGGTTTGTCAGCTATCTTAAATGGTCACACAAGGCCATTGGATCCCAGACACACATGTTTGCCACTTAATTGCGGGGATAAATCATTGGCGTAAAGGGGAACTAGTAAATGGAGAGAACAGCTGTGTGACAAAATATCCAATATGTCAGGAAGTCCATATCTTTGTCAGTGCCATCTGTGATGAATACTATGGAGTCAACACAAAAACCCTACTCTCCTCCAAGGTGGCCAAGGAAAGGAAGACTCTTCCTGATCCTAGCCCTGGTGGTGATGTTAGCTGGGAGGATCACCTGGGAGGAGAAGGTCCCCAAGGAAACAGGAGGACTTTGTGGGATGAGACATGGTATTTGTGTTCCTCAAGGAAGGGAATATCCTTAATACCGGAATATATAATGGCTTGCTGTCGGAAATAGCTTTTATTTTCTCAAACTGACTGTCGGAAAACAGATTAAGATAATCACAAGCAGTTATGTTTGGATAGTCAGAAAACCCCTTTTAAAGTCATTCTCATGAACATGAAAGCCGAGTCAAAGAGGTGTCTAAATGTAACCAATTTAATTCTGGAGAAAACCTTCTCTTCTGCAAAGTCAAATGTGTTCTTGAATCCTTATAGCATAGTATAGTAGGGGAATATGTAGAGTATTGGACTTGATGATAATTTCACTAAAAAGGCTGAATTTTCAAGTGCCATAAATACTGGGACGAAGAAGACTGCAGAGGCACAAGACAGCAGATTGCAGTCAATTAGGAATAAAGACCCACACATGAGGAGGACTGGGAGACATAAAAAGCCACCTCAGGTGCAGGCCAACGCAATGAGCAGTAGTATAAGGTGGAGTAGTTGTCTCCTACCACCATGTAGCAGCAGAGGTCAGGTGTGAGCAGAGATGCTGGTACCAAAGTAGCGTGTAAATTAGATGCCCGTCCTGAGACTGTCCTTTATGCACAAGACTGTAATTGCTGAGCTGGTGCAGAGGGAAGCGTTGGGAGTGACGACTCTCCTTCCGAGGAAGGCAGCTGCAGAGGTTGCACAGTGGAAAGCGCACCTTTTGATAATGTCCCCCTTATCTAACAAGCACCGGTGGCAGGCGAGCACCAGGGTGCTTTAGGAATCAGGAGAGCCCTGCTGGTGACAGACAAGTCGTGGAAGGCTGTGAAGGAGAGATTCCCCGGCTGCATGGGGAAACAGAAGCAGAGGACCTGGTGGCAGCGAGGTGGGTGGACGCCAAGCCCGGTCAGGATCACTGTTCACTCATTAACCATAGAAACGTGCTAAAAAGAGTAAAATAAGTGAAGAAGAAGCATTTGGAACACCAAACCAATATAAAGCAGGTTACTATTCTGTTGTGAACCAAGATGATTTAAAAGGGCGCAGATGGCAAAATAAGAACCTATTTAACCTATCAGAAGAGTGCAATTGTGACATTGTGTGCATAATAAGAGCCAACACGAAGGGGCAATACCTATTAGAGAAAAGATAAACCATAAATGCCAAAGCCAAAAGAGAAACATATCCATGCAATCAAGAAAGGACCAGAATTGCCAAAGCCAAAATAAGGCAGTTAATACATGTGTTGGTAAAAGAATATTGCCTATATTAAGTACTAAGAGAGAAAAGCTTAAACACACATTGCCAAAGCTAAAGAAGTGTGACATTAAAACAGAAACCTTATCAGCAGTTGGTTAGTGGAAACAGGGATAAACAAGAGTGGCAGGGAAATGTAGAAATCTTTGTTAACCACATATGAACTGTTGGTTAAATACAAGTTGGAACCAAAAAGAGAACTGAAGTGGAAATTTGTTACGATACAGGATTTCCTTAACCATTTTTTTTTAAGTGTTCAATAAAATCCTGCTTGAATCTGGGGAAGGGGAATTCGCCCAGATAGGAAGGAGAATCAGTTGTTATGATGTGAATATAAGAGTTTGATTTGTTGCTGTTGAACTGACATATATTGCCTTGTTCTGGTGAATGTTTAAGTGTGACAGACAGAATCCTTTTGTTAGAGTGTTCCCTTTAGTTTATTTTAGGCAGGGGAGAGATGATGAGGAGTTTATCCAGCCTTTTGAGTTAATAAAATGACATCTTTTGAAAAACCATCACAAAGTTGTCTGCCTCACATTTCTCACCCCTCACATCTGTAAAGAGACATTTGTTCCCCACACCAGAGAGACTCGCAAGTCTTCAAGCAGAGGTTCTGATGTACAGATCAGGCTCCCATTAGTGTAGGTGACAAGAAGGTATATACCACCTACTGTACTGAAGACGGACAACCTTTATGGGAAAGGCCCAGCCCTACACACATGCTGTGTATTGGTCATCGTTGCTCCCTAAAAAATACAAATCCTACCAAAAAACAAAAAGTAAAAGTACTCCCAACAAAAATAGGAAACTGACATAGGAAGGAGTCTGTCCCCCTGCTTTCAATCACAGCTCTATCAATGTGTTTGGACTAGTATTGCACATCTGAAAACAGTACAATTGTATATATATTTTAAAGAGCATGAATAACTTGGTGCAAAAATATTTATTGTGAAACATTTCTAGTTTCACAGTCAAAACATATTTGAACTCACTTATTAAATTAACCCATTGGGAACGGGACTTCCTTTTTACTCCCTAAAAAAATAATTTTACCCCCAACTTTAAAAAAATAGGAAGCAAAATACTCCCACTTCAAAATATTATCGGGAGCAGTTGGAAGGCCACGTGGTGGAGTTTAGGGTGGCACAGTGTTACTGCTGAAGAGGGTATGACTGGAATAAAGGCTGCATTTTAGTGTACTTCCTTTCCTACCACTCAGTGTGCCTGTTGTACCAAAAAGGCCAACACATTCAAAGTTAGACTTTCTGCAAAGAACCAACATTGCTGTGCAAACAGCAAATGCTCTTATATAAAACACACATCTTTTCTCCCGCAGCTTTCACTGGAACGAGAATGAGGGAAGAGTAGAAGAACAATGCTAAGTGAATTAATGTTGCATTTGTTCTGCATGTACTACCCATACCAAAAATACTTACTCCCCGTATTTGCACCTGAAGAACTACCATTTTGACTTTTGTGTTATGACTGAGGGGCCTCCAAGGTTAACAAGTCTTGCTTCTGACTTCTGTCTGCACAAGTTATCTGGCCAAGCTGCTCTGAGCTTTCATTGTTTGGCGAGCGCAGACCCAAGCCTAGCCTGGAAAATACACTGGTAAATACTTAGAATGTCTACCTAGGTTGAGTCAGAGAGCAGGATCTACCTGCTACAATTCTGTATTTGTCGACTCTCTAGCTTCAGTGTTTCTGTATATTATTTTACTATTCTTATGGCCCCTTGTTGTTGAGCAGTGGTCTGTAACCCTTGGCTCACCAGATGTTTTGGATTACAACTCCCTTCAGCCCCAGCCTGCATAACCCACAGTGAAAGATCACGAGAGAGCAGCAGGTGAGTCATCGAAAACCTCTGGAGATCTGCAGATCCCAGTTGTAGAGCCTTCACCTCATTAGACTACCTCCTTTTGATTCTCTCATTAGAGGGGCCGGCACAACTAGTTTCGTAAGATTCTTCCATCATGCCTAAAAGACCAACTCTGTACCTGACACAATCTTCCTAGACGATGGGTAGTGTTGAAAAAGAAAAGGATCTGATCTAGGTGACTGGACCTCACACTAAGGTTATATTCAATGCAGGCGTTATGTGGAATTGTGTGGGCAGTTTGGGAGTGGGATGGTTAGGAGGAGAAGGTGGGCAAATAGTTGCACATTCAGTGATACTTGGTTTATAAAGAATAGTTCAAGACTAAAGGCAGTGATTTGTCGATTTCCTGACTTTTTGTTGGGCATAATACAACAGATAATATGGTATAGTAAAATACAACGGTGGGACCTTTGTGGATCACATTGGCCTCTGAAGCACCACAAGGTCAAACCCATCTGGCTGATCCCTGTAATTCTTGTATTCCTGCATGACGTTTAAAAATTCATGTGGAAGACTACATATCCCAATTACTAAAGGTAAATGATATTAAACAAAATTGCAATACGGAACTGTCAAATCCTTATTTTCAAATTAAATGTATTATGAACAGCCTGTTAGCTCGCAACCCTCAAATAAGTAATTTTGTTGCTTGCTTTAAAAATTGCAAATTGCCAACAAAACAGTGAATATTGGTTGGGTTGGGTTGGGTTGGGTTGAATAAGCAGTTACCATCCTTGCGTCAAAGTCTTTATTCTGTATTTCTCCTGTGTTTTTTTTAAGCAGGGCATGAGGTATCAAAAAAGCAAATGTAACAAATCATCAAGCACATGCAATGTGCACATTCGGCAGGGAGTCCTGGGCAATTTATTACTTGTCTGGAATGTTTCAGAGTAAACTTTACAACATCACTTCAACTGTTGGTAACTAGCACTCACTTTCCAATTCCATCTTTGGTTTTGAGCTTATGGTATAGAAAAGGTATGAAGAGTCAATAGCTCTCAATCATGGTTACATCTCACACATGTATATTTCTATTTTACTCTGGGCTGTGACTCACCTAGATCCTCTTCCACAAAGGGACTAAACGCTTCCAAGATTACCTTTAAGCCAGGCTAGCAATTCAATGGAGTGAGCAGACAATAGATTTCTGATACCATATAAGGGTCCTGAGCCCAGACTTCAGTTTAAAGGACAGTTTCAGGATAGGATAGAAAGATTAGGATAGACAAGTGATAGAGGAAATGAAGAGGCAGTGCTATGTGTGGGGAAACGGATATGTTTTGATGTTTGTTTACTGAAATGTTATTGCTGCTACCATGTTTTGAGGCTTTTAAAAGTGGCGATGGAGGGTGCAGTGCGGATGTGAAGCGGTAGGGTTTTTTATGCCCCGGGTCCCCAGTGGGTAAATGCTTGCTTTTGTGTGCATGTAAGTTTGTAGAGTGGAATGTGTAGGAGATGCTGGCTTGCTTGTCTGGTGTTTGTGTGGTGATGGGTTGGAGTTTGTTGTAAGGGTAAATTGGGGTTTTGTAGTGGATGGCCTTGAAAACAATGCAGCATCCGTTGATGGCAATTTGTTGAGGGACGGGGATCCAGTGGAGCTGGAGTGAGGTATGAATGTTTTGGTAGGAGGAGGAGTCTGGCTGCTGCATTTGGTATGGTTTGCAGAGTGAAAAGGGTGCTGCTGGGAAGCATTGCTGTAGTCCAGCTTGGACAGAACCAGTGCTTGGACCTTGGTGAGGAAGGATGTGTCTGATCTTTCGTAAAAAGGTGTAGTTGTAGATTGCATGTTTTGGTGACAGCAGCTATGTGGTGTGTGAAGGACGGCGGATGGTTGATGGTGGATGCAAAGGGATTTAACGGGTGTGAAGAGGGATTTGTGGGTTGTCTGTGGTGAGTTATTTGATCCATGGTTTGAATTTGGGGTTGTGTCTGTGGAAGGAGTTCAGGGGTGGCAGTTGAGGAGGTATTTCGCTTTGGCAGGGTTTTGAGCTTCAGGAAGTGGGTGGCCATCCAGGTGGTGATGGTGGAGAGACAGCTTTTGAGCATGTCGAGTTATGAGGAGGAGATTTGTAAGTATATTTGCAGGTCATCTGTGCACTGGAGGAAATTGAAGTGTTTGCTAAGGGTCCATCTAAGGGATTCAACGTAGGTTGAAGAAGAGTGGAGACAGGAAGGAGACTTGCGGGACCCCGTGCTTGACTGGGGTAGGGTCGGATCGAAAAGTGGGCATGGTGACTAAGTTGTTTTCCATCAGTAAAGAAGGTGAACCAGTCGAGGATGGTGCCTGAGAGTTTCATCCTGTGGGACAGATGTTGCGTAGAATGGTGTGGATGATATTGTGTGCTGCCTAGAGGGCGGGGAGTACAAGTAGTGCAGTGAGTCCTTGGTCAGCGATGTGGTGGAGGTCATCGAGGATATGAAGTGCAGTGTCTAGGACAAAAGCCAAATTGGAAGGAGTTGAATAGGCCGTTTGTGGTGATGTATTGTTGCAGTTGGATAGTGACTAAGCATTCCAGTATTCCAGGAGGGGTAAGATTTGTCCAGTTTTGAGAGCAGAGGGTATAGTATCATTTGAGACAGGAGTTTATGATATTGATATTGAGACAGTGGAGAGCAAGGGTGGTGATTCAATAGAATACAGCTTCAAGTGGGCATACATCATCATCCATAAGTATGCACTTTTTCTTTTTGGTAGTAAGGGTGATGATGGTGTCTGCGTCGATGGCAGTGAAATGTGCCCCGTATGTTGGAAGGTTTCAGAGCAAGGGCTGTGTGTGGTAGAGCAGAGAGCATGGCTTGCCTAATTTGTATTTTGGAGTTGCATACTGCAGTGGATGGGGGTGTGGAAGATGCGGATGGTGGTTTGGAGAGGGATTTGACAATGCTGAATAGATTCTGTGTACAATTGGTGGCAGGTTGGAGTTCTTGGAGATAATAGGTGGCTTTGACATTGTGTATGGCGGTTTTGTATTTGTTGCAGCAAGGTTTGAGTGGTGTTCTGGTGGCAGGACTTATTTTTTGATAGACTCTTTCTAGGCCTCTGGCCTCCTGCGGGATAAGGAGGAGGGAGCTGTTGAACCATGGTTAATGGTAGTTAATGGTAGTGGCAGCAGAGTGTTCTTGAACCGAGTGGGGCAATTTGGTTGAGTGCCTGTGTGATGATGGTGTTGTAATTGTGAAGGAGCGTAAAGGGATGTTCATGTCTGGACAAGGAGGTGGTGGTATGATTGATGCCAAGGCTGTGTCTGCACTAGGTAAGATTTTCATATTTGTAATATATCTTCCAGACCTGTGTCAACCCCAGAACATTTTGCTTGGACTTGGCATTATTTCTCCGTGTCCTTAGGCGAGTGGAAATCTTTTTCCCCCTCTCACCTAGTCTTTTTATGGGTGACCACCTTATGTCGCTCCATAGTGTATGGTTGGAGTTACAGTTTCCTATCACTTTTGGGCTTACACTGGGTTTCCCCTTTGGGCTTCCCTCCCAATTTGGGCTTTCCTCTCTAGGCTCGACTACTGCAACAGCCTCTTTCGAAATCTTCCTGCCTCTACTATTCGACCTTTACAACTTATCCAGAACAGGACTGCAAGACGTGTCCTTGGCATCAAGCCCAGGGATTGTATCTCTCCAGCTCTGAAATCTCTTCACTGGCTCCCCATGGCTGCAAGGATCAAGTTCAACGCCATCTGCATCGTCCACAAGGCTTTCTGGGGCTTGGGACCGCTCTACCTTCAACTTTCTCTTCCAAAACATCTTCCTTCTCGAGCCCTCCTTTCATCTATCTCCAACTCTCTAAGGGTCAGACGCTTCTCCAAGCAGAGCGCTAGGGGAAGATCTATCCCCTTGGCTGGGACCTCCCTCTGGAACAACCTTCCTGCCCATCTCAAAATTGATCAGAAGCACCTTCAGTTCCGGAAGCAACTCAATACCTTTCTTTTTGCTTACGCTTTTGCTTTTGCTCTTCCTCACCCATGCTGATGCACCCGACTGCTCCATGCACTGGTCACCCTCTGTAACCGGGCCCAGGTTCCTGCATGTCCAGTTGCCCTCACACTGCCTCCGGGCTCCCCAGCCCTTCAGGATCTGTATCTGCAACCCTTACAGTCCCTTCTCTCAGTACTTATGAGCCACCCGCTGGCTGCACTTGTGAGTTAATTGCACTCCCCCCTGACATTTCTCCCCATCCCCGCACTTGCGCGATCTGAATGACACAAGGCCTAGTAAGATCATTATTTTGTCCTCCCTTTGTTTTCCCCCCCCCACCCCCCCTTTGTCTTGTTGCGCCTAGAAACACTTGCATACAGGCATGTTATAAATGCCATATCATATCATTCCCTGTTCATTTCTCTTTAATGTACTTGGATGAACTACTGTTCCCAAGGGGTAAAGAGGGATTTTCATCCCCTTTACATTTTATATAGTGAGCCAGCAAACCCCAACCTATGTGGAGTGCTGGAGGGATACCTGGTAACATGTTTGTTACAATTGCAAGTTTACTTGAATGGCTAGTGGCAGTGGTTTTACCTTAGTGACTTTTTAGCCTCATTACTCGCAGACTGTTAAATCAACCTCGGTAATGCACAGAAAGGCCACCATTCTGCTAGAATGGTGGTCTCCATTGTCGCCATTTCTCATGTGCTTGTTGTTTCTGAAGTCGGCCCCTGCTTTTCTAGGCAAGAACCACCTCAGTGGTAGTTTTGTCTTCGGCGGGAATCCTTCGTATTCCATGCTCAGGCTCCAGAGTGTCTGATAAGGCAGAAGCGAGGGAGGAGTACAAAACTCTAGCTCTTTTGTCTTTCACCTTGCCTGAAAGGAACCAAGTGTCAATGGGGGGCTGGCTGGCCTGACAGGACAGCCAGACCGCCCTTTCTGTAAACTGCAAGGAGCGATTGCAGAGGTTGCGCTGTAGTTCCTGATAAATTCTCAGAACTTGGAAGCTGCTGACAAGTCGACGACTGGATCTGAATCCGAAGATAAAGAAAAGGCGTCTGTAGCAATTTCCAGCGCCCAGAGAGCCTGCTGTGTAACCAGATTTTGATGCAACCCTTCCATCCAATCTACCTGGGGGTCCCAAATGCGACGACTCCTACCCAGAGGCTGGTGAGATCCACTAGTCTCAAGAAGACTTGCATTGTGAGCCATCCCACGATGTGCGGTGACCTTGCTGGGCTGCAAATCACCAATACGCTGGGACCTCGAGCCGGAGTGCAGTGCATGGTCTTCCGAAGTCCGACTCAATCTGAAACTTGGTAGAATACTGCTGGATCTCCAAAGACATGATTTGAATCCTTAAAGTCCCCTCAACAGAGTGCAGGACCAGATTAGTGAAGAGAATACGACCAGCAGTATTTGTACGTCGTCTGGCTGCTGCAAAAAGGTGCCAAATGCACAGCGCCGTGAGAATCCGTGAACAAACCTTTGCTGGAAGCCTCCTCAGACGACTGCTGCTGCAAGCTCCCATCCAGTGTGCAGTTCTTTCGTCTCCAGACCAGGAATCCAAGGACTGTGTCATGTTCTGTTGCATCCAGGAGGCATTCACCCAGAAGCTCTTTGTTTCTAGTAAGGTACTGCGTGGGCTTGGGTAATACTTACTTGAAGTCTGGTGTGAATCCTGTGAGGCTGAGTGGGTGATTCGTGCGGTTGGGAATTTGGCCATGCCACCTCCCCAGGCCTAATGATGGAACACATAGGGAGCCTTCTGTGACGTCCCGAACTCTAAAAGTGAATACTTGTTTAAGAAGATCTATGAAACGTTGGCTTTCCTGCAACTGAACCCTTTCCCAACCTGCATGCAGCTGGCACGTAGACCACTAGAGTCCCTCTTCTGCATCTGAGGGAATTCATGCAATAGACTAGGGAAGGACTTGAAAAGAAAAGGACTGCCTTGAAAGTATAACAAGTACAAAAGTGGTAACTGTATCTCTGTGAAAGAAGAGGTTACAAAATGTCTTACCTTTGAGTTGCATTCTGCCCATCTAAAAAGTGTATACGTTGTTTTACTAACTTTGGTTGGTGTGTGTCCCCTTCTAAAAAGTAATAAGTGTTGGTACTGTTATCATTGCTTAACTGAATGAGTGTAAAAGCTTACCAATAGGGTTTACCTGCCTTGAAATACATTGGGTCTTAAGTGTAACATTGGGTCTTGCTTTCCCTGGTCTTCAGTCTTAGGGTGTATACATACCTTTAAGTAGCTGGAGGTTCCTTTAAAAAAAAAAGTACATAGGTCTTACCTTGATTAGCTGCTGCTCATCTAAACTTGTAAAGCTGGGTTGTGCTTCCCTGAATTGCTGTGGTGCTATTCTAAAAAAAAGTTTCATAAAGTTCTTACCTTAGAAACTGTATTATACACTTCTTAAATGTATACTCGGTATAACTAGCTAGATAGTTATATAACAGTAGATATAACTTACCTTGAAATACATTGCGTCTTTCTTGAAGCGCAATTGGGTTTTGCTTTCCCTTATTTGCTTAGTGCGTTCTAAAATAGTTATTGAGTGATCATACCTATGAATGAGTAGCTTGAGGCCCCTCCAGAAAGTATAGGAGTTGTTTTACCAGCTCTGAACGGAGTTCTAAAAAGTAATGTTGCAATGTTATAACAGGGTTGGTTTATTATGCGGTTTCATAACGGAGTGTCACTGCATGACTGACAGGGTCAACTACCCTTGAAATACTGATTGTATTCTAAAAGTAAATCTAACCAGGTTTTATTCCCCAGGAATATTATTTTACTATCCTGAATGTATAACCTTAGGTTTGTCTCACCTAGACTTGCGTCTGGCTCTGCTTCTGGCTCTTCTAAATAAGGCTGTACCTTAGTTTGCATACCATAGGTATTGAGTCTGTTTTTATGATTGTGTTTTTATGAAGTTATAGTACTTACTTACCCAAGAATTATCTTGGTCTACTTGTATTTAAATAAACCCTTTATTTTTACAATACATAGTGTTTCTTTGCAGCATATGTATGCTATAATTTCAAAGTACCAAGCTAAAGCCCTCTCTCCCTCCTAAAATAAGCCTGGCTGCTCTGTCCGTGCTAAGAAAGAATCTAGACTAAGGGGACACCTTTCTCTGCGAGAATAGGTTATGATACATTACTCACTGTAATAGTATTTCTGATGCTTGTATCTGCTTAGATTCACATGCTATGCATAGGCCGACATCTAGTGGAAGCCGCTGAGTATTACAGTTGTTGTTTTTGAAAATGGACGTCGACAGGGCGTGCCAGTAATACTATCCCTAGTGTAGTGTCCACTGTACCCATGGCCCTTCATGCGTCGAGGGCCCTCAGATTGTTTTGTTTCTGACATGAGGTAGCATGAAGTGTAGCGCGAATACAGGTGTATCAAAGCAGATATGTATCAGATAAAGCTCATATAAAACATCCATGTGCCTTTTCTCCAAAGGGGAGGAAGGGTGGGCGCATGTGAATCTAAGCAGAAAGAAGCATCAGAAATAAGATTATGATGAGCAATGTATCCCTTCTGAGGCTTGTGGAATCTGCTTAGATCACATGCTATGCATAGATTAGCAAGCAGTGTTAGGAGAAGGTGGTGGGTTGTGAGAAGGTCTAAGGGCAAATCGATGTTTTAGAACCGCTTGTCCCACCTGTGTATCTGCTTTGGAATGAGCGTCAATGCAGTAATGCTGTGTGTATTGAGCTCCATGTAGCTGCTTTGCAAATGGTGTCTAACGGGACATTTGCGATAAAGGCCAAAGTAGCTGCTGTACCTCTGGTGGAGTGAGCTCCTGGTGTAAAAGGCAGTGTCTTGCTTGATAATGAATAACAGTGCTGTATGCATCCAACTATCCATCTGGAGGTGGCATTTTTGGAAATGCAATCCCTTCTCTGCCTGTTGCTATAGTGACAAACAGTTGGTCTGTTTTTCTTAGCGGTCTTGGCTTGTTTACATAGTAAAGGACCGTCCTCCTTACATACAGTATATGTAGTTTTTCCTCAGCTGAGCCGGTTGGGTTCTGAAAGAAGGCCGGTAGCTCAATGGATTGGTTTACGTGGTTTCCGTGAAATTTAGGATGAACTTAGGAGAAAACCTAGGGTGTGTGCGTAAACCAATTTGCCTTTGTGGATGACAAAGAAAGGGTCCTGCACCGACAATGCTTGAAGCTCACTCTTCTTATGGAAGAAATAGCCACTAAGAAGGCAGTTTCATATGTAAGGTATTTCAGACTCGCCTTGTGCATAGGCTCAAGGGCGGTCCCATGAGCTTTGCAAGAACTACATGATCCCAGCCTGGCAGAGAGTTAGAGATCGGAGGGTGAAGTCTCTTTACTCCCTTCATGAATGCTTTGATGACGGGAACCTTCCACCACAATACTTTACTCTGAGAGGTGGTGTAAGCTGAAAAAGCCTCCAGGTGAAACTTTATAGAGTTGAATACTAACCCTGAGTCTAACAAGCGGAGCATATAATGGAGAATGTGGGATGGAGTACATTCTACAGGGTTTATCTGTTTGGACTAGCACCAAATTTCAAATCTCCTCTTGTCGAAGTAACAGTGTCTGGCGTTTGGTTTGCGAGCCACCTTGAGGATATCCATACACCTTTGTGGCAGGTTTAGATGGCCAAACTGTGACTTCAGGAGCCATGCTGCCAAGTTCATTGAGTGAGGTTAAGGGTGCACTGTTAATCCCCAGTGTTGGGTGAGTAAGTTGGACTGGCACAGTAGTTTGATCGGATCGCACATCGCCAGTATGCGCAGATGCGGATACCATGGTTGTCTCGCCCATATAGCAGCAACTAGGATGAGTGTCATTTGTTCTTTGTGAATCTTGTTCACCACCTTGTTCGAGAGGTGATGAGGGGGGGGGGGGGCGTAAGAAAATCAAATTTCCCTGACCATTTCATTCATAGGGCATTCCCCTTGGAGTCTGGTTGGGGGAACATGGACACAAAATCTGGTCATTGCTCGTTTTCTTTTGTAGCAAACAAGTCTAGTGTGGGGTAACCCCACTGAGAGAAGATGTGGTCTATGACCTCTGTGTCTAGTTGCCACTCGTGATCCTGTGGTAGGGGGCCTCTGCTCAGCAAGTCGGCTAGAGTGTCGAGTTCCCCTGGAACGTGTTGTGAGGATAGGTACATCTTCCGTCTGAGTGCCCATTTCCGAATTCTGTGTGCTTGCTTGGACAGATTTGGGGAATGTGTGCCCCCCTGTTTATTGATGTTTGTTTGTGTATTTATTTGGTAATGCGCACCAAACCCTTAGGTAGCTGGGCGCAACAGATACAAGGATACTTGAAGCTCAGTTACAACAATGTAGTTACAACAAAGATATAAAACATTGCTGTAGTGCGGTCGGTGAGGATCTTTTATAGAAGAAGCCAAGTACCCCCACCTCAACCATCTCGCCTACAGCACCTATATGTTGGATGCCAGTGTGTGTGATACGTGCAGTACCAATTAAAATACTGATACCTAGGAGAATCTGGGAAGCAAGATTCTCACTGAGGAAACCATACTTGCATACGAGACAGTATGATGGTCGTTTGAATGAAATCCCTGAAGAAACAGAGCGAATGAATGATGAAGAATGGTGACGACATCACCATCATACAGAGCAAAGTTGACAGGCAGAGATTAGAGAATGCAGATAATTCTATAAGGCATTAAGAAAGTATTGAGATAAATGACATCTTGGGATCAAGATGAAGAAACTTATGCTGCAGAAATAATAAAGATCAAGCTATTTCACATGTATATACTGTCATGACCACTGTGAAGGGGCACAAGTTGTGCTCCCACCAGAACCCCGAGGGCCTTAAAACCACTGGAAATAGGCTCCTGGAGCCAGTCCTGGTGCCTTTGGCACCGGCTCATATGTATGAAGGAAGGGCTGTTCAAACTAGGTCCCATTTATGTACATGGGACTTTAAATCCAACATGGAAGCACCCACACAGTCTAGTTCTAAGAACCAAGCCATGCGGTCTAGTGTTTTGGATGTGGCAGGCCTTGAACTACTTTCCCTGGTACTAATTTACCTGGGCTATATAAACCACACCCTGACTGCAGAACACGCTTCGTGTTATTCTGCAACCAGCAGCGTGACGCTCACCGTGTCCAGCTCCTGCTCTTCAGCATCTTCCTGTAATCCTGCAACAACAAGATTATTCTGTTTTACCCGAGAAAACACCATCCAGCACTCAGCATCTCAACTTTGCTGCAATCTGTGGAAACCGAGAGAAGAAGAAACATCACTCACCTGTGAGTACTAGGACTTCCGGCGAACCGCTACCACAGCTGCTGTTCCAACATTGCGACCTGCAATAACGAGAAAGGGAAAAATATTAGAACGCCTGCTTCCAAAACATTGAATTCCATCAGTCTTACCTGAATTCCATCACGCTACGCCACGCTTCCATCGGAGCACCACAGCAACATCTGCAAAGGAAAAGAGACATATTCAGGTTCGCTTTCAATATTAAACCGCACAGCGCTGTACTAACTTTAACGGATTCCGGGGGCCTGTTTTTCATCGCGCTCTCATCCACTCACAGCACCACAGCGGCCTGTGAGGAGAAGAAGAAAATGCAGGTTAGCTTTAAAAGACAAAGGTGCGGCGATTCGCGCTTTCTCTAACCTAGAAACGTGCCTCTCCATCCAGCACGCCAGCATCAAGACCTTCGCACCTGAAAAGGAGATAAAGACATTAACGAATTCCAACCATAAACAGAACAAAGACTTACAATTAACAAACCTACCTGCCTACCAGCAGATTCGGGGGTAACAGCAGGCCTCGGCCCAAGGAAGGCGTACTGCACCAGTGAAGCAACTCGAAGCACAAGAAACACAGGATGGAAAGCTCACCCTACAAATAACTAAGATTCATTATTCAGCACTGGGCAACTACGCATCCAGGGTTCCAGATCTCGGAGCCTTCCAGGCGCCCCCACTGATATCAGGTGAGCGTAACATATACATGCAAAGAAACGCAAGCAGATTAAGTATTCTTAAAGGCTAGCTTCATAGTGAATAGATTGCGGCATGTGCCAACGTGTACATTCATATAAGAGTATATATTGGAGTCAGTAATGGATGGATTTTCCCACCACGTACAATAGCAGAGCTGAGCAAAAGAAGGAAGGCCGCTTTGCCCATTTTTCCAAGTGTGGCGCAGTTAGAAAACATGTGAATTACAGGCAAAAACTCAGAAATGCGAAATCGTGTGAAAGAACGAAGCTCCTGTTCAGAAGGCATGGACAAAAACAAGAAGACGTCAGAGGTCTATAAAAGAATAGCATTTTAATACACTGAAAGCTCTATTTCGTGGTCTTTAGTCACGTGGTGAGAAGAAGTTGGACGAGCATGATGGTCACACCTACGCACGAAGGCAGAGCGTGCCTTCACTCCCCTGAATTCCCCAGAGCAAAGAACATGTTCAAGGCCGAGTTCAAAGACGTAATTGACAGTGGACCACTGAGGTGATGATGGATGGATATGCTAATTGGTGGGAAGCTATAGTTAAGCTCATCTGCACCTGGACTCTCAGCCTGCGTGCTGCAACGTAGGTAGTGAAGGTACTGACAGAGGTAAGAAAGTAACCAATGATAGAGGACCGCATGATCAAGGGTCCTATAGTTGTGTAGCCAATTAGACGACGTATATTTAGGGATGTTCATAGTGACATATTTTAGGGAAGGGCTTAGTTGCCCCACCTGAAGTTAAGAAACAAATCATTTTCTTCCACTGCCCTAAACTAGTATGGATCGTGTACCTAGATGATCCCTGTAGAACCTATCATACTCACCATTAGGTTTTTGTAGTTTGCCACGTAGGAGGACATTAGTGATACGTAGGTTAAATGTCACCTATGATGATTTTTTACTTTAAGAATGTAATTTTTTATGAAATGCTTTGATACTATTGATGTTGGAGTAAACTCTGCATCCACTGTCCATCTCAAAGGTATTGCTAACCCATCTTAAAGGGCTGTGAGAACCCCCAGTTCAATCTATACCGACTGATTTGTTAGGTGTTCTTTGAATGCTTGAAGAGCCTTGAATACTTCCAGAGGTTCCCGCAGATTGAGGTGGTTTTGTGCCGGGGCACGAGTCCACAGACCATGAGCTGTGTGATGAAGGTGATGAGCCCCCCTCCCGGAGAGTGACGCATCTGTCGTCACTATGTCTTGCACTTCTGGGTCGTGGAAGGGTTTCCTCTTCAACAAGTTCTCCCTTGTCCACAAGCAAAGGTTTTGTACCAGTATTGGCATAACGACCACTAGATTGTCCCACTGACCGCTTGCCTGAGACCACTCTTTAGCCAACCACTACTGCATGGGGCGCATGCGCAGAAGTGCGTGCGGTACCAGGTAAATGCGACGCCATCATGCCTAGCAAACGCATAGCTTTTCGTACACTTGCCTGGTGGCCGGCCTGATAATGAGGTATTTGCAGTAACATGTTTTGGCTCTTTCATTTGAATGAAAGACTAACCCCCCCTTTTATGTCCATCACAGCTCACAGGAACTGTGTGGTTGTGCTTGGCGCTAGGCTTGATTTTTTTCTCATTAATTTATAAACCCAATTGAAAGAGAAGGTTGATAGTTCTTTGAATGTTTAGCCTGCAAATCTGGGGTGTCTCCCCTGTAATCAGCCAGTCATCCAGGTAAGGGTACACTGGGGTTGCCTCCCTCGCAGGTGCGCTGCCACCACCGCCATTACCTTTGTCAATACCCTTGGAGCGGATGCTATTCCGAAGGGTAGGTCTTTGAATTGGTAGTGCTGGTTTGCCATCTTGAAATGCACGAATCTGCTGTGCGCTGGGAACATTGAAATACGAAAATAAGCATTTTTCATATCCAGTGTTGCCATGTAGTCCCCACGCTTTAGCAGAGGGATTACTTCTTGTAACGTTGTCATGCGCAACTTTTGTGGCTTGACATAGGTGTTTGCAGGGCATAGGTTTAATACTGGGCAAATGGTTAGATTTTTTTTGGCACAAGGAAGTAGGTTGAATAAATACCCTTGTTTATCTGGTCCGCCTGGAAGATTTCTATGGCGTCCTTTAGAAGCAGCGTTGGGATCTCCTCTAGAAGGATGCATTGTTTTTCCTTCAAGTGCGTCTTGACGTGGGGATGGTAAACGGATGTCCAAGGCCGGGGACATCATCTCCAATCGTCCTGGAGTTCTGGCTGGCCTGGCAGATCGAGGAGGAGAAAGGGTGGAGACTCACCTTTCATTTTCACTGCGGCAGCCGAAAATGGCTGCCGCAGTGAAAATTACTTTCAGTTTCATGTCGGCATGAATTATGCACGCTGACGTGAAACTGAAAGAAATCCAACCCCCGGGGCATGAGGAGGAACCTCCCCCTCACATAGCCCGGGGGTTTTAATTTCTTTTTTGTGCGATTCCTGCTTTGCAGGGATCGCACAACACGAAGTGCCAAAAAGGTCGAGCCATCTCGTCCTTGGCAACACAAACGTAATGTGAAGGACGAAATAGCACGTCCTTGGTAGGGGTGTCACGGTATTAGTTTTATGACGGTACAATAACCTTCTTGCCAAATGACGGTAGATCATGGTTATCGCGTTATAGCAGGTGGAGTTAACTAATCTTAACAAATATTTTCTAAAAGGTCATAAATTGTCAGATCACAAACAAACATCACAAACAAAACCATGCACCCAGGGCCAGAATTGGGCTTTTCAACCTACTTTCCACGGAAATGCCACCCCTTGCTTGCACCAAACACAAACGCACGTGTGGAGAGGAGGGGGAGGTGGGGCCCTGCTGCGACTGGCAAAGCAAACTGAATAGCTTTTCTTAAGTGGTCATTTAGGCTTTTAGCTCCCCCACTGGCTACTGGTGAAGATGAACATGTTGCCATATTGATAATCTGCATGCCACAGATCAATGGAGTCTGATGGTAGTATACGCTTGTGCGCATACACACGCACACGCACTCTCTCTTTACGTTACAGCCTTTAGTTTACTTCTGGGCCAAAAGGTGTTCAGTAATCACGGACATGTTACCCTTTGGTATGGCAGCAGGGAATACCCACAGAGATGATTAAATTTCGCAGTGTGACTTGTTATATGTAAATTCAATGATAGAACCAGGGAAATCCGCCATTGTCATATGTTTAGAAAACATTATCCATTATAAATATATAAACCCCAAAGCCGCCACCCCAAAGTCCCGGGAGGATAGCTCAGCGGCAACGTGTGTGCCTTGGAAGCAAGACGACACAAAGCAACACAGGTTCGATCCCTGGGTCCGCGCTTAGAAACCTCTGGGTGTTTAAGCACGTTATAAATACGCAACTAAGACAAAAACAATTACGCAACAAAATAAACAAAACCAATTTCTTTAACAGCGCCTCGATGCCCTGGGGCTGTGTGAGCACTTTTAAAAAAAAAAATGTAAATAAAAAAAAGTAAACCCCTTTCCTTCCTGGCACTGTATTCATTCTTCCTATTGCTAACATGTTGATTTTGTGTCAGGCACGTGTGGTTTATGGAATGGCATTAAAAACTGCTCAAACTGAAACTACTTGGCAGACGGCACATCCAACAGTGCAAGACCAAGACTGTGCAGAACTTGCTTACTGCAGCCTTTCCAAATCAGACTGAAAAGCACACTTAACGGTATGAACGGTATACCGGTATAAACAATGTGACGGTTATTATTGTTTAATTAAGTGGTTCACGGTATCTTTTTAACGGTATACCGTAATACCGTTACAACCCTAGTCCTTGGCAACACAAACGTAATGTCAAGGACGAAATAGCACGTCCTTGGCACTTAAGAGGTTAAAGGCCGAACACAAACAACGCAGATCTAGTTCAGTCAATTGTGTGGTCTTCAAAATGTCAAAATAGGACACTCAACTACCCTCTCCCCTCCCCTTTTGACAACAAACACAGCTAAATGATTGGTTCTTTAGGAAGGTACCCACTCAAGAGTCAGCCGCCACACTAGTTGCATTCGTTCTCCCAGAGGGGCGCCTAGGACTCATTTTTGATCGTTTCAAGGGCCTTATGTAGACATCCTAAGTTTCCCAGGGTCATCCAGCAGTGGACCCCTTGCTCACTGTGCTCAGGGAGGCACAGCCCCACCTCACTGATGAGGCCAAACAAGGCTAAAACACGTGTCTGAGGTTGCTGTTGGTACTCTTGTTCAGAAGGGAATTGCCATATCATTTTGGTGCTGGACTACCCATGTGGGCGGGACAAAGACTGATCTGCAAATGGATCTTTCCCCATCTGTGAAAGGTACAGTGACCTAAAGTGTGGCTGCGGACTCTCGAGTGGGTACCTTCCCAAAGAACAGGTCAATGGGCCGTGTTCATTCTTGCAGAGGGGCGCCTATGACTAATTTTTAAGTGATGAGCTATGTGAGGTCATAGGGAGTGGGTGGAGTGATGATACTTTTTAGTATGGGGTTGCTGATGCCAACTACCAGGGTTGAGGTTGCCAAGGTATAGATTGTTGCAGGGGAGCCGTGGTTGTGAAGTCAGTTGGCGTGGAAGTTGGGATTATGTGTTGGGGTGGTAAATGAGAAGGAGAAAGGTGTGATGGAAGAGAGCAAGCAAAAGAGTGCTTCCGGACGTTTATGGGGCTACAAAACGTGAGCGACTCTTTGTATATGATGCCAATGCCATGTTTTTGTGGTGGATGAGATATTGCGGGGGAAAGCATTCAGGTATAATAGGTGTGCGGTGGGTTTTGTGCCGTGTTTTCAAAAGGAAGAATATATTTGGGGAGTGTTAATGAGTTCATGTGTTTGAGCAGGAGCAGAGTGGCAGTTCAGAAGAATGCAAATATATGTAATTAAATGTTTTTGTGGATTGTTGTGTTTGAGTTTATTTTGAAGGTTTGCGTGCTTTGTATGAGGCATGTTTTGTAGAAGCCAGTGGCAAACAGGGCCAACAGGGACCAAACGAAAAATGAGGGAAAAGAAAATAGCAAGAACCCGTAGCTCTGCCAGCCCTTTGCTTTGGACACCAGAGCGAGTGGACATCCCAAGGAAATCACTTAAACTCCCAAAGTAACCGAGAAGCACTTCAGCTGGAAAGAGATATCAACAGGAAACGGGTCCTCTTTTGAGAGTGAAAGCAGCATCTGCAGGATGCTGGGAGCTGGACGGAAAATGGCAAGGGGAGCGTAATTCTGCAAAATGGCACCACTGTGGGAGGGGAGATCTTAGGAGAGAATCTACGCTAGCTCAGGCTTTGCAAATTCTTAAAAATCCCACTAGACCTGCAGGGTGTATTCCTTGGTCAACATACTTGACCTATGAGAACTGCACTTGCCCCATGGTGATGGGTGACAAAATACTAACCAGTGCTTTCTGTAAAATGGAGCAAATCAACATACGTACACTTCATATTTGGTGCAATTTTGCCAACCAAAGGCCAGCCATGCACAGTGAATCAAACAAAGCTTGCTTGCAGTAAATGTCAAATAAAGGTTTCAAACATCTCATACTCACCAACAAGGTCGAGTACCATGTAAATGGTAACCGCCCTTCATAAAATCTGCTCGCCAATGCGAGTGGGCTAGTAGATTTGGTGTGCCCTTCTATCGGTCCTTAACTGGATGCTCTGTGATAGGATTCTGGCAGGGAACTTTCTCGATACAGCTAGTCATGAGTCGCATGGATCAGCCCTTCGTTCGACCCAAGATGGTTCTTGTAGGTTCCCTAATCTCTGCAGGCAGCTGGAATGAGTGCATGTGGTGATATTGTGCTGAGGTCGGTGTATCTCTCAGCCCAGTTGAAGACCCTTTTGTGGATGAAGTCCCCTCTATTCCAAGTACATCAGTAATTAATAGGGGTACACCAGCAGCTAATGTGAACTGTGGGACTATCTTTACTCCATATACTTTAAGGACATAGCTATTTGAAGAAAAGAGGCATCATAACCAGTTTATGCATTACAGCCCCGTTCTGATATGACACCAGCGAGAAAGAAGAAGTGTAAGTAAGCCTTGGGTATAAATCCCTCAAGCAATCCAATTTGGAAACAGTCCAAACACAAGAAAGACTGCATTTAGCGAACATTAGAAATCTGACACAAGCCAATCAGTGATCTTGTAAGATGGTCTGTTTTGAATGGTATAAGCATGCCTTTCATGCTGGCACCTCCTACGCTGAAAGATTTTTTAGCTTCTCCTTACTTTTAATGTAATGAAGATGAAAATAGTATGACCATTTCCCTAAAGGAAAATAGGGACATGTACATTTACTTCCTTTTATTGGTTTTTTTTTTATTTTATTTTTATTGTAATTTTCGTACATCAAGAACCAACAACTTCGGACTAAGACATTCAAAGGAACAATCAACCCTTGTCTCCCCCTCCCCCACATGACACACCATTGTTAACTAGATACATTCCTCCCTTCCCATATTACCGCCCCCCTCCCTTAACGGTGTCTTCTTTAACACAATATAAACCAACTTGCAAACCTTTGGTTGTCTCCAGGTAGTGAGTTTTACCACCTACGTCTAGCTAATGTCTTTGGCCTCCTCTGGAGAGCGGTTCCCCTTCTTGTGATATTGTCCGACTGGGGGTAGTCACTTCGGGGGAGGGATTCATCTCGTTCACAATTTAAGACTCTCGGTACTGTGGTTCCTATACCAACTGGTTACGCTCAACACCTCTTTCCCTAGCTTTTCAGGTATCTTTACATAAATTCACACCAAATCCTCTCATGTGGCACTGCCCTCCCATGAAGCGCTGCAGTTATTTTTTCCATGATGCATATGTTCAGAGCAACATTGATCCACTCTTTCTTACTGAGAGTTCTGTCACATTTCCATTTCATTACTAGGCAGGCCTGTGCTGCCAGCAGCAGGAGCGCTGTCAACCACAACAACCTTCTCAGTTCTCCCTCTACTTCCTCCATCCCGAATAGTATCAGGAAAGACGTTTTGATATGATGTATCCCATCTAGGTCTTTAACCCACCCCAGTACTTCATCCCAGAACACATGTATTCGCGGGCATCCCCACCACATATGCCAACAGTCAGGCCTCTCGCCACTTAAGCGCCAGCATATGGGACTCGCCGACAAACATCTTTGAGAGCCGGACATGGTCATAATGCCATCTATGAAGGAGCTTTATGGCATGTCATTTTTACTGAATCGAAATCGAGGTATAAGAGACCCCCTTACATATTTTCAACCAAGGCCTTGGGTCAATTTCCAAATCCATCTCTTTCCCATCTCCGACTCGGGTTCTCTGTGGACCCCTTCCCTGCGAACACCAGCACTTTGTTTCAATTCTCTTATCTAGTAGGCTCTCAAAGGGAGTAAGGTCTCTGTATCCACTCTCTCCATTTTCCGCTCATGAGCACACCCTTTAGCTGAAGGTATGAGAAGACTGAAAGAGCACCTATGCCCAGTTACTCCTCCAGGTCCATGAGCGTTATTAAGGTGCTTTCCTTCCATAGTTGGCCCACCCTCTCCAGACTTGCCTCAAACCATGCTTGGAATCTCAGGGTTTGGGATCGCGCCTCCGACCTCCGGCGCCCCGAAGTGACTCAGGGAAGATGGCCATGTCGTTTCTCCTTGCATATCCGCATTCCCACGCCAAATCTCCCATATAGTCCCCAAGATTGATGGTCCCTGATTCTGCGAGGAAGCTTGCCTCTTAGTACCCACAACCACTCCCCTACCGTGGCGGGGGCTAAGTTAAGATTGTCCAATACAACCCACTAAAATTCCTTCTGCATTCCAAGATGGGGTATGGAGGACCCTTAGCTGTACAGCTTTATAGTACAATTTCAAATTCGGAAGTCCAACCAGTTCCCCCTTTCTTTCGGCAAGGTAAGAACTTTGTACGCAACTCTTGCTTTCATCCCCTGCCACCGGAACTTAAGCATCTCCCTTTTTGGCTCACAGAAAAAGGGCTTAGGGACCTGGATCGGAAGAATCTGAAATGCGTACAAGAACCTTGGTAGGCACACCATCTTCCGGGCATTAAGGCGTCCGAGCCAAGATATGGTCAGTTTTCCCCATCTTTCCAGGTCGTCACGAAATCTGGAAATGTGCGAGGGGAAGTTGGCTTCACATAAATCTCCCACCTCCCTCGTGAGATTAATCCCCAGATATTGCAGTGTGTCCCACTTAACGATTAGCCCCAGTCGGGTAGATATATTCATGTCTTCATCCCCGTCACGCCTCAGAGGAAACAGGACTGACTTAACCCTGTTGATTTTAAAACTCGATAGCTATCCATATTGTTCAATCAGGTGGATTACCCTTGGAATAGAGGTTGGGGGGGTTCCTTATATGTAAGAGCATTTGATCTGCGTATAAAGCAACTTTGTAATCTACCCCTCCTACTGCAGGTCCTTCTACTCGAGGGTCCCCTCTGATTCTTTGAGCCAGAGGTTACAGGGAAAGCGCAAATAAGATTGGGGAGAGGGGACAGACCTGTCTAGTACCCCTACTTAGGGCGAACCAGAGGAGTAGCCGCCATTAACTGCCACAGATGCACTAGGGGATGTATACACCACCATTATGCATCTCCTGAATCTAGACCCCCAAACCCACCTACCCCAGAACTTCCTCAAGAAAGCCCCACTCCACCCGATGGAAAGCGTTCTCAGCATCCACCGATAGATGTGCGGGGTCCCCCGCCATCGCCTGCGTCTCATGAATCAGATGCAAGGTTTTCCTCATTGTGTCCGCCCCCTGTCGACCCTTTATAAAACCCACTTGGTCCGAATATATCAGTTGGGGCATGTATGTTTCTAATCCTGCCGCCAGTACCCGTGTGTAAATCTTGGCGTAGATATTCAGGAGAAATGGGGCGGTCAGACCCACAACTTCTGGGGTCCCGACCTTCCTTATGAATCGTCATTAAAGTGCAGGGAAAAAGAATCCAGGGCTTCCCCCGTCTCCAGAATATCATTAAAGAGTTCAACCATAAAGGGGGGGTGGCAGATAAATGATTTATAGAAGCCTGCTGTGAACCCAACTTCCCCTGGGGCCTTACCCAACAGTAGTCCTACCACCACCCAACTTCTTCTGCCATAATTGGGTCTTTGCATGCCTCAGCCTCCTCCTGGAAAAGCAGATATGGCTCCCCTCCCCGAGTTAGCCTCCGACTTGAATGATTTTTCATAAAATGTTGCAAATGCTTCTTGAATCCCTCCTGTGTCCCATCCACCCATTCTATGGCCGCCACCCACCTCTCACAGCTGTCCCCTCAGCCTGGCAGCCAGTAGTGAGTCAGCCTTGTCTCCCTTCTCATAAAACTTTTGTTTCAGGAACTGTAATTTCCTGACTATTCAACCTTCTTCCAGGAGCCAGAGCTCTTCCCTTTTCCTCCTTGCCTCCAACACTCTGTCCTCCCTCTCCTCAGTGGTGTCCTGTGCCCTCCCATCTCCCCTCTCAACCTGTTCTCAATTAACGTCCGCTCCCTTTTCTTCCACACCCCTTCCCTGACCAGGATCCCCCTGCGCGTCACCTTCCCCGTCTCCCACAGCATCCTCCTCGACACCTCTCCTGTATTATTTATTTTGAAGTATTCCCCGATTTCCACATAAAACGCAGGGTCCTTCCACAGTAACTCATTTACATCTCCATTTGGACTCCCCCACCCCCCTCCTCCGCCTCCCATGTACAAGGACGAGCCTATTCAACTCCACTGTAACCATATCGTGGTCGGACCATGTGATCGGGGAGATCTCAGAGCCCAGCATCTCCTCCCACAGCCCCCTTCAGATGTACATATAATCTATTCTGGTGAAGGTGCCATGAGGGGCAGAGTAGAAAGTATACCCCTTTTCTTTCGGGTGAAGATGTCGCCATACATCCCGGAGCTCGTAAACCCCCAACATTTCCAGGACCTTCCCACCCCCTTCCAGGCGGATCCTGTGTCCTTGTAACTTCGGTATTACCCAAATTGTTCGAATGAACAATTGACCGAATTTAAAGGGTCACAATTGACCTTTTCACAATTGACATACATATGCATACATACATAGGGGTTTTGGGGGGGGTTTGTTATATATATATATGTTACAATTGACCTTCACAATTCGGTCAATTGTGAAAATGTCAATTGTAACTCGAACAGTTGTAAAACAAACAATTCATATACAAACGTAACTTCCACCTGTCTATCCAGTTTAACATCAGCCCACATGTTAAATCGCCTCCCAATATTATATGGTCTGAGGCCTCCAGCATCAGTTTTCAGCAAAAACCTCAGTTGACCCTGGTTGGGGCAGTAGACAGTGGCAAACGTAAAACACACCTTTTGTGTAGTACCAACAACCAAAAGAGCCCTGCCTTCTTCATCTGCCCATACCTTAGTCACCTCAATTTTTAGCCCTTTCCCAATCAGAATTCGCACCCCCGCTTTCCTCAAGGGCCCAGAGCCCCAGTATTCCTGTCCCAAGATGCCACCCAGGACCTCCGTTCCTCCCCTCTAGTATATTTAGTCTCCTGGAGGATCATTACATCAAAGCCCGCTCTAAGGAACTCCCTAGCCACCTTTTTGTGGGCTAGTTCCTCCCCTTGGCATTCAACATTCCCACCTTAAGGTGATGACCCCCCCTGCCTTCCTATATTTACTGCCATACTGCTATCCCACTGCCCTTACCTCTTCTCTCCCCGGGCGGCCAGGTCCAGAGCTCCACCTCCCAACAACCGAAAAACACAACTTCGAGAAGACCTGTATCCTATTCCCATTACTGCATTTCCATTGTAGATCATCAGTCCACCACTCCCAGACTATACGGCTGTTTGTGGAGGAGCCTTGGTTCTTCTTCCATACTGCATTTGAGACAGGGAGACCTTGGTTAGGTAAGCAAGCCTTAAAATGGTGTTTCCCCTCTGCGTGCAAGGTAGTGCAAGGTAATGTATGTGAAAGTTTGCCCTTGGGAAATAGAGGGTTCAGACCATGGACGATGCACCCCCCCCTACAACCGCGGCAGAGCTGCCAACGCAAACAAGGATGTCTCCAACAGAGAGAACGTTTGGGGTACAGGAGACAAGCTCAATTTGTTTGAGCTTTAAGTTTTGTAGGGCGGAAAGCTCATCCTCCAGCAAGCTCTCGAACGTTATCCCTGTGTATTGCAGTAGAATTCCTCGAGCCCCAGCTGATGGCTCGCGATTCTCCACCTCTCCTCGGGGCAGTCCCTGTCGCCTACGTGGTTGGGGTGGCCACTTCGCCGTGGGAGGACACCCTGTGTGTTCCCGGGCATCCTCCGGCTACACCTCTGGGGCTTTAGCGTATCCCTGCCACTGCCACGTCTCCCCAGCCCTGAGGATCCCCCACCAGGCTGACTGCCGGGTGGGGGTCGGAGGGAGGGGGAACCCCTCACCCCAGTGGAACACAGCAACCACTGGGATCTGGGTGGGGGGCACGCACTCACCTCCCCGCACTCTCAAGAGGGATCTTCCGTGCGCCTTGCCTGTTCCCATCACGCAGGAGAGACACCAGCCGCAGCACGATGCCTTCCCAGGACACACGCAGAAGGGAATACAACTTTTGTTTTCACAGAAAGTTTGGTTGGCTCGTTCGTCCTTATGTGCCACAGCCTCTCGCTAGGAGAAGATCGCGTCAGTTTACATCCATGAGCGCGCCCCCTGGTGGCCATCTTCCTTTTATGTTTTAACCAATCGAATTGGAACCCACATTCTGCATCAGCACCATTTCATCCTAAAAATCTGTGCACCATAGCATGCAGCTGAATCCCACAAAAAAAATTCAGTCTAGCCGACAGTCTCGACCATATCAATATACTCTGCCCCGCATCTCTACACTCGTCATTTCTAATATTATGATCAGATCCTTACACTAAAGGACTGCTGTATGCCATGCAATGCTCCTTTTCTCTCATAGTTTCAGAAGATGGTCTGCTGAAGGGACAAACTTGCCACAGCGGTAAAAGGCCATTACAAAATGGCAGGAGGAGACATACGAGATAACAGAACATAACTTGAGGGTGCTAATAGGCTTGTGCTATCACAATTGTACAATACCACATCAGAATGCTCAGGCTTGGTTTTAGGTAACAAGGCTGGACTTATGCCTAGTACACACAGTGCCCTATGTCTTAAATAGTACAATTGGCTTAGTTTAACCTCTTGAATGGGTGAAGATTCAAATGATTTGCATGCTTGTACTGCAACACAGATTAAAGGCAGCTCAAAGGTCCTGTGCGAACTTACATTTATGTCACATATACATGACATTAGGGTTGTGTTTATTGACCTTTGGAAGAGTAATGTCCATGGGGATTTTCAGAACGAACAAGGTCAACCCACTGAAATAATAATAATTTGGCATTTATATAGCGCTACAAACCCTCAGGTATCTGAGAGCTGCTTATTATTACCCACGGTGTGTGGTGCTCATTTATCGAACTCTGAAGGATGAAAGGCTGAGTTTGGCCCTGCCGGGATTCGAACCTGCGTTAGTAGGCTCTGCACGGATGTCAAAGTGAGCGCTCTACTCGCTGTGCCAATTGACCGGCTTGTGCAAGACATTACAATTGATATTCATTGTGGGTGTCCCAAATACTAAACCAAATTTACTATTAGGTGGATAGACAAGCCCAGGTCCATCATTTCAGAAGAAATTACGAGGACACAGAATGAAACCCAGGGAAACTTGAGGGACACAATGGGAAAATACTTGTAATAAGGAACTGAAAAAATATGCACTTTCAAACCTTGTGGTGATCCTTCCAGAGGAGCTGGGACCCTCTTGGTCAGAGGTGGCCGTTTACTGCCACTTCCCTGGCTCTGTAGTCCATAGGAAAACTGAGGAGGATCATTCCAGCCCTTCTCCTGATTACCTAGCACAGAGGGGAGGAGAAAAGGCATCTTCAATGTTAACACGGTCCAAACTATGCATGTTTATGTCCAGAAACGAGACATTGTCATTTGTCTGCATCTTGCTTAGTTATGCAAACTCATTTTAAAAACACAATTGCATAGCAGTCTAATCGAAACAGTAATTTACACAATACTGTGCACATTTAAGCACAAACGTATTTTCCTGTAGTTGTATATTCTCCCATAATATGCGATATTAGCCCCATGTGTCAAATGTTTACCAACTCAAAAAACGGTGTTGTGGAAAATGTGGCAACTCCTAAAGTAAAGACATATGCTTATTTATATATAGGTAAAATTATACCAAACAGATAATCAGTAGAGCTTTACAAAATATTGCAAATGATAGTCGAGTATTATCGAACAACACTTCACATAGAGGCTCCTTTGGGATTAAAACATTTCTAATATGCATAAAATTGATGGTGAAAAAACTCCAATGATTGTACATACTTATGATCCAACATATCTGAAACATTTGTTCAAAAACAAAAAAATATACCATCAAAAATGTATTGATGCACAATCTAAATTCGAAGGTCACCATACATAGTGTCCCAACAAATGTTTATATTGAAAGCCACAGACTGGCAGAAAAATGACATAAAAGAAAAAATGAAGTTAGTAATAGCAACAACTACTAACTTGATACATGTATTTGTTAAGAATATTTTGCTAAAGAGAGCTATTTGTATGAATACAAGTACGATCAGTGGGGATACCATCATCGAAGCAGCCAGGCATGTGTACTACGGACCAAATTGTGAATCCCCCCAAAAAAGGTCCCCATGATCAATATATTTATGGATACATGTATCCATTCACATAATTACTTCAATTGCCAACTATTTCTTTGTTTGTGTATTTTCCTGACTGTTATTTGGAATAATGTAACTGTTGACAATCTATTATTGGTATAATTTTCCATTATATAAACATTCAAATGTCTTTATTTTTGTAGTTGTGCATATTCTACAATACAGTTGTTAAGGTAGATTATTATAACAGTATTTATACTGCGACAGTCTTGTTATTCCAACAATAACCCTCATTTACTTTAAACTGGATTACCGTTAGTTATCCCTTTTTGCGGTCAAAGGACAGTGGTTGGTTGTAATAAAGCCAAGGCAGCAGTGCTATAGCACTGGTGGAATGTTAACAAAATTAGTTTGCTATAAAAGAACACATTGCTGGGCCTTCTCAAAACAGCCAGCTTGTAATAGATCTGGTTCAGTGCTGCTGGCAATTGTAATGTTTGAAAATGCAGAAGTAAGCACAGAGGAAAGTGCGTTTCCTATAACATTCAATTACAAAAGTGTTATTAATAACATTCACCAACAGAAAGCTTTAGTAATATTTTAATCACAGGAATTTAAGTCACGGGCACTATTTCACTGTTCCTCTCTGCTCATTTCTTTTTATCTATTGCAAAATACATTTGCCAACTAATTATTTTAGCCGCAATGTTTGGATAATATTAGGAATGATTCATAAGCGTTTTGTTTAGGGCTATTTTACTATTTTCTAAGATTGAGCGAGTCAAGTATTCTGAAGTAGGCCATTGGTATTTGGCAGGGAACTTGATCAAAATAATCTGTCAATTTCTTAAATTAAAGTAGCAATAATTAGTCATATTTACAAAACCTTAAAAACACTTAATGTTCTGATTTTGTCATTAAACAGGGGCAAAAATTAAAGTTGCAAGCTACTAGCCAGCCATGAAAAAGTCATCATTGCCAACATACACACAGCACACCATTTGTTGTTTGTGAAGAGTCAAATATCACTAGCTAATGGCTAGATGCTAGTGCACTTTTTGAACCTTGAATTATAACGCTTGACACAAGTTTGACATGGAACAAGACAATGGTCAAGTAAACATGCAAAGTGGAGAAACAAACCCTTCATTTAAGAGACTTACAAAACATGTATACTCCAAAATTAATAGTTTTTTTCAGGCAGGAGTACAATACCCCTCTGACCCCAACTTTGAACTTCTAAGACTGCATTACTTGGCATTTCCTTTTACATACAAGTGATCTGATAGTTCCAGGACGGGTGGTTGCATTCTTTTTTACCTGCAACAAGTAGCACATTGCGCATCTTTGACCCACAATATAAACTTGGCTCTTATGTTTATGAGGAAGGCGGCAATTACAGCTAGTAAGTAGGAGTCACTCTAGTAGAGCTTTGTGACGCTTTCCTTTAGAAAATGGTCACCTGGTCTCCCTAGGAAGGGAGTATATATGCCCTCCAGAGATTATGCAAAGAAAAACACTTGTTAAGGGAACACCAAAGGTCTATGCCCTTACCTTACTAGACTGCCCCTCGCACAAAGTTAGTTTTCAGTTGGCTATAAGAAACATCTGATATTTATGTGCAACAAAGCTATAGCACTAGGCCAGGGAAAAGAAGCTACGCTAATACTGTTTCAGTGGAGTGTTAGATCAGTGCTGGTAAAGAGGCATTCTAATTGACACTTCTTAATCAATTGTAAAGAGTAAATACTTGCTACAGTTAAGATTGATGTAAAATGTGTAACCCTAAACATGGACTGGTCCTTGACCAGGAATCCAATGCAGCATAACAGCATTTACTATATCTTTTTTTTTATATTTGGGACCCCTACAAACATTTGTGTGCGTAACAAAGGACCCAACATTATCTTGGTGGTCTCTGTCAAACACAATCTGACCATTGTAGAGCCGCTTTTATTAAAAAGTTGCTACCTTAAGGGAAATTTTAAATACTTTAAATGCTATACCAACACCTTCCTAGCAGATTATCATATCGTCGAAAAATCAAAACCGTTACATCCCTATGAACACTTTGTTTGGCTTTATGTTTTGAAAGGTCTTAAGCTTTCATTATTTCATGTAAATTACATATAGTTGAATAGATTATGCCCGACATCTACACATTCAATAGCACATACCAAAACGACAGCTGCAAATTGAATTGATTCTTTAACTTGTCATGGGCAGTAGAGTAGTCTAATTTTTCATGGGTCGCGGCAACAAAAATTGAAAGAAATACAACAAGTGCTGAACTAAAGTCATCAGCATATTGACCTGTAATTCTCAATCATGTAATAAAATTGCATTTTAAACTTTTTACATTCATGATTAACATATAGATTAATGTCAAACTGAATTGTGTACACAAATAATCTTTACAACTCAGGACTTTTAGGAAATGCTACTTACATTAAAAAACATGCAAACTGTATATTTTCAAATATGTACTTGAGCTCTGCATTCAGAACTTTACATTTACTTCATTTTATCTTGTGTAACATTGCACCGCAGTCACGCATGTCTCAAACTTTCTCTCTGAGGTTCACCGCTCTGCAGCCTTCAACATTGTCACTCTCGAGGACCATGACCATCAGAATCTGCTCTAGCTACAAATGCCAGCTACCAGGAAGGGCTCACCTTTAACATCTCCTGGAACTCCCAAACCTCTGAAAGAAAGTGTTTTGTAGCGATCCAATTCCTTTTACTGTCATTCCCCAATGTTCTAATCTCGGGTCCGATTTCCCTCTACTGAGTGCCACACTTAGAAAGACCATTCCATTTTCATATAGTGTTTAATACCAGCAGATAGACTTTTCCAAGTGCATCCAGCTGTTGCAGATCAGAGTACTTAGTCACAGTATCCTCTCCCCCTCCCAAGCCTTCAAGGTAACCATTTGAAAGGGTGGAGTCTATCAGGTCAGAGCAGCCTTCATAGATCGCTCCTTATGGCTCCTGACAAGAAAGCCATTGTCTGATTGGATCCTCTGCCTATAGCTATTGCCCAACCTTCTATCTTTACAATGTGGCTGTAAAACTAGCCAGCATCATTTAGAAAAATACCTAGGAATTGACTGGCATTAATACATGGTTATATTCTGCATAAAGCATGCTACAAAAAGCTAAACCTCAGCAGTGCAACAGCTACAAAAAAAGTGAAATGATCCAGTGTCTAAGGCACATCTTTCAGGGACCTGTAAAAGAGGTTGCAAGAAGTGGCAGATGCTACTCTTTGCAGTCTTTTTTATACTTGACATCATCTGTGACTCCTGGTCGCTCATCCATTAGTAGGACAGGAGCCACAGGGGTAGCAGCCAGGAGCATCAAGGGTTATTTTGAGTGCCATGATAGAGCAAAAACTATGTTATCAAGTGCCATATTAAAAGAGAAAAAATACACTTTTATTTGTAGATTTCTATAAAGGTGTATTTCACACTGCAAGGTTGCCTGAAAATATAAAAACTCTTGATCAGGATTAAGCATGCCATCTGGCACTTTGCAAGTCACAGACTAGGTAAACACACGCCGATTCTTCTACTGGAAGACAATAATTCAGAACTACAGAGTTAATGCAAGATGAGCGGGCACCGCTTGCTTTGAAAGTTGTGTTAATTCTAAATTGTCATAAGCTTCAAGTAAAGTAGAATTCATGAGGTGCAGCCCACTGTTGTGTGACACCGTGTAGGGCCCAAACTGAAACTGGAAACGAAGACCTAGGCTAAACAGCATTCGGTGTGGGCCACACACCCTTAATTCCCATTCAGGGTTATTCAAATTGCTTAAAGTTCGTTGAGTACATCAAAAAAGCTTTAATGCTGTTTTCAAATCATAACATTTTAATCTTTGAATTTGGTTATTTTCACCTAAATTCTAATTAGCACCAATGTTTTTTAAGCAAACATGTGATTAATTGGCCAATGAATTTCGGATAGTTATCTTTCATCAGGACCTTGTCTAATATCTGTGTTCCACTGTACATATAACATGGTTACAATTGGCACTTCGTTGGTCAAAATCAAACATACTCTGTTGCTTAGGTAGGTGGCATGATCCCTCAAGAGTCCAATAGGGGCCTAGCCTTTCTGCCCAATCGCCCCCAGCACTGCCCTCTGGGCCCTCACCCGCCCATCGGGTGGTTGGCTTGCACCCTGCACTTTCCTGTTGGGCAGTAGACCTCCCTCTTCATCAGGGATGTCTCTTGAATTTACCTGTTGCCTCCCTGACAGGCACCTCTGGCACTTCTTCCCCTAGGAGTTCCTAACAGCACTTACCCCAACCCACACCCCTTTATCCCCTTTTCTTTTCACTCACACCCCTTTTTTCCCCCCTTTTCACTGCACTTGATCGCTCCAAACGTCATAAGGCCTAGGAGGACCGCTGTTCTTTTTGCGATTTATTCATTGTCAATTTCATTGTTTATTTGCTCCCTTGTGGCGCTTTGAAACACTGTCTTGTTGTATAAGCGCCTTATACATATATCCAATAAATAAAAGATATATCTACCAGTCCTAACTTGGGCTACATTATTTGCTCCCTCGTTTCTTACAGAACTCTACTCCATGGCGTTCCTCTGGAAATATAGCTATACCATAACCTGCTGTTTCTGACTTGAGCTACACTGTACTTTTACTACCTGGCCACCAAGCATACTATACTGGAATTCTGCTCTCTAGTGTCCCAAAGTAATTTCTCCTTACTTGGGGCTTTTCCTCCCTGGGGTCTCTCTCAGGTATTCAAACTTGTCACTGCCCTAAAGAGCTTGCTCCCTGGTATTTAACATTAGTAATTTGTACTAAAATGTAATTCTGCTACCTAGTGTCCATCAGCAATTTTGCGACTTGGGGTGGCGGATGCTGCAATTTGTGGTATAAAGTGAATATCCATCCTTGTATCCCACTGTTGACCAAGGTGCCCTACCACTCACCTCCCCCAGTGGTCTCATTGTGTCCATCACTTCCGGTGAGCTGTCCCCTAGCCTCTCTGTGTATACCAGTACAACTACGATCGCACTGGCAGACTACACCAGTGCAGTCGACCACATATGGTCAGTTCGAGAAGTGACCTGCCAAAGCAAAGAATCGGAGAACGGAAACATCAAGCATGAACTAAATTACTGCAAGAAACAACATCCAACAGAGTAATGATCTCTACACCTACTCAACTAACAAACCCGGCCAAGGAATACCTGGGAATAGCAGACCTTAAACATTGGCATCAAGAACTACACATTGCCCCATCGTTCAACGTACCAACATGCCCCACATAAAGCGCAATGATGGCATAAGGAGAACAGGAAAGAAAATATTGTGAATCGTAGCAGATGGAGGCAACAAAAGGAACACCACACATGCAGGATCCCGATTGCTGCATGCAAGCGCAACACATCAATGCCTATACTACTAGGCAGAAATACAGATCTATTTCTACAATCAAGAGAGTATATATGATGCAGTCATTCAAAGCAACAAAACACACCCTTCGTCACAAAGGACTGGCAGCAATGAAGATATCCTCAGGGAACCACTTGGTAGAATACATTTTCCCAGTAGGTAATCTACAACAGTTCAACGAGGAACCAGATACAGCGAAAAACAGTCCTCATCACCCCTGTTACAATCAAATATATGAACAGAGAGGACAAGGGACACCTTGATTGTATAAGAAACGCAGAGACACAAACTGCATCACAATGGAACTCACCAATGGAAAACAGGATACCGGGATCGAAATTACAATTGAATAAGAAGGAGCTAAAAGTTTCTCCTGCGTATCCAAAGTTAGCCAGTGTCCAAGACCTACCGCTGGGGAACAAGGAGCTACAACATAGCATACCGTGAATCTAAAGTCCACCTAAGATGCAAACATATAATTTAATCCATTATTTATGATCCCTTAGGCTTTAAATGTTGTATAGACGTGTCCTAATGTTTATTTATAGATTGGCCCAAATGCACAGGGTAAAATTCACATAGGTGTGTTTTGCAGAAGTAGGTGCGTTTGGCATCAGTTGGCCTGGGAAACCAAAAGGAGTTCCTTGTAGATGTTGGTATCAAGCTAACTAGGCGACAAGCAGGAGCTAAATAGCTCCCAGCACTGCTCATTTTCTAACCCTGTGATACACTACGCTACAACATGATCAATACCACCATGTCCAATCAGAGCCAAATGCACAATCTCCTCACTGAAAGGGGCACAGACATACTGTACATTAAGAAAACGTGTCTGTCAAACAATAAAAGGTGGCTGTACTCAAAGCTATCCCATCCAATTTCAAACTCCTCAAAGTGAACACTGTAGGTAAGAGGAGGAATTCCTATGGTACATAAGGATAACCTGAGAACATTAGCACCACTACGGACATCCAGGGTGTGAGTTGCATCTCACAGAGTTCGAAAATGCCAGGAGCAAGGAGCCATTTAGCTCCTGCGTATAGCCTAGCATGGTAGGTTTGGCACCAACACCTACTCGAGTTACATTTGGCTCCCCAGGCCAACTCGTACTATGCAAAAGTACCTATGTGACATTAACTTGATGTGTTGGGGAATGTTTATAAACGAGCAATAGGGCACATCTAAAAGACAATTAAAATGTAATTGGTCATATAAAAAATTGGAAGTTAGTTTTACATTTGCAAAAGGCTATTAAAGCTCCTGTTTTCCCCAGAGGTGGCTCTTGCTTATTTTGTGATGCCGAATACCCAAGAGCTAGTATCAGCTCCTTCAAGTATAAGCCTTATTTTGATCGCCAACTTCATCCTCCTAAATCTCTACCACCAAACCTATCCATCCTGCTAACATACAGACATCCTTCATACAACTCCACCTTTGCAGAAAGAATTGCTAACCTTACGGTGGATACTTGAGGATTTCAATATTCAGATGGAAGAAGAAAATGAAACTTCTAAGTCACTGCCCTCGTACATGACCAGTCTTCACTTTAAGCAAATGGTTTAAGGGGAAAGCACACAGTCAGACACAGCCAGGATATCATTTTCTGGGAAGAGTGCCAACGACTGCAGCAACACCTAGCCATGTACTGTGGAGAGATCAACTCAGTATCTTTCGTGATCGGCATGCACACTCCCTACGCACAAAGGAACAGCAACCACCACCATGATTATTTGGAAAACACTGGATTTAGAGGAACTTAATAAATTAATGGAGACAGCAGGCCAGGTTTGTCCACGCCAAAGCATAATCTCTCTAAGGAACGAGCAGAAAAGCTCCACAACTGGATCATAGTAAGGCCTCGACATCCGGAAACCTATGAAACAATTCACCCCAGCAGATACAAAAAAACAAGCAGCAAAGTGATTCTCCCCCAAACCGTGAATACTAAAGAAAACAAACCAAAAACGGGAACAAGCAATCGGGAAACATTACAATAGCAAGACACTGCAGCATATCAGTGGCAGACCCTATGCTACAAACCAAAAACAATGGCACTGCGTGGAATGCATCAGATGAGAAACTGGATTTGTGCAAATGACTGCCAGATAAAGCACAATGTCCTTATAGCATTACAGGTTGTTCGTACAGACCCCACATGAACTCTGCCCTCTCTTGAACCCCAACTGTAAATTCTCTTCAGGAATTGTTCCCAAACACTAAGTGGCACCCACTGATGCATGCTCCCCAAGTTTCCCCAGTCCCTATGTTCTCCACTCTCAGCCTGAACCAGTTACATTACCATCTTAATTCCATAAATACCAGCCCACACTGCGATGCTTCAAAACATATCCTCACAAGCCAGAAGAGCGGCACTACTGAGACATTGTGCAAAGGAACACACACCCCGCCACCCGAGATGTTGCGAAGGATACTCCCATCTATGCTTTAAATTGACCATTGGGGCTTTACTAATCTTCCTGCACCAACACTCAACTTATCTGGTCGCACAAATTAGAAGACCATCACCCAACTAATCCAATTTCACACAGAAATGTGATATTCTCCTTAAATTAAAATCAAACAGCACATCACTGGACCTCTACAAGCAACCGACATACCACAGCCAATTCATTCTAGCACTTCAGGCACCCAAGGGTCCCATCTAGAAACCGACCGAGAAACAGAACTCAACATACTTCCGGGATGCACACACCAACACAACAGAAAAGCCATCTTGCTGTTTCCTCTCTCTACCACTAATTTCCCATTAGGTTTTAAGTGTGTTACTGTAATACATTACAAAAAACGCAGGCAATCAATGAAACAGCACATCAACAATAAAGATCACGCCAACCTAATTCGCCTAGTAAGAAAAAGCAAAAAAAGCAGAGAGCATGCATCAACTAGTTAGTTAAACGTAGTAGGCCGATCTGGGTGGCAGCTTTATGAGAATAACATATAAAAAGTTCAGGTAGATGATTCTAAGAGTGGACCCCAGATAGCATTGAATGTGCCCAAGTCTTCCCTATTTTTGTATATGACCCTTTCAAAAGTTGACAAAAAGTCAGTAGGTATTGGATCAAATGCTCAGGCATTTGGTTGATTGCCAGGCATGCAGATTTTTTTTTCACCAGCATGCATCCTCTGAACAACCAGTCTTTGTCTGCCATTGGTAAACCATGTATTGATTTGTTTTCACCGAGAACAAATAAGGAGGCTTTCATCAGAACCTCAGTTTCAAGTATCAGTTAATTTTCTCAGACATCCCTTTCAAGAGCTCATTGGTCTTTGGACAAAACCAGAGTAAGTGGGTTAGCATTACGTGAACCACGCTACACTTCCAGCAATTATTATTTCTGAGGTGCCTTTATGCAGCCGGTCAGGCATCCAATATACCCGATACAGTAATTTGATCTGGCAGGCCCTCCGGCTTCAATCCAATGATGAGAGTTGAATGTTACTGAAACATCTCGTCCAGCTTTCGGGTTTCCCATTTTCATGAATCTCTTGCAATTGTTCTACCTGCCCCGCCAGGGGTCTATAGAAGTCTGCTGTCAAATAGGCATTAGTCACACAAAGTTTAATTCTGGGAAAGCAAGCTAGGTGCCATGTCTAGGTTCTCATTCAGGATCCCTCTCAGTTGCTGGTATTCCAAATAGGTACAATCATGCAAATCATGTCATCGTCATAGCTGGTAATAGGTATTCCATTTTCTGTCTTCAAAGAGTTCTTTGATAACTGATTCCACCTAGACACTAGCTAGGCCAGAATGTGCTACTACCTTGGAATTTAATTTTCAGATTTTGCCAAATCGAGGTTTTAAGGAAGACCTAGCAGTCAGCACTGAGTGTAGTAGTTAATAACACACTGGGTGCTAACAGTGAAGTTCGGCTTGATTCAACCTGTGCCCATGCATCAATATCTGGTCTTGTCAGCATCTCTCCCAATAACACAACCAATCCTCATCTCTTAGATCCATAGAGTGCCTGGAGACCATGCAAATTGCAGTAGTGCCCTGTACAAATCACAGTAATCAAACACACAAATTCCAGACAGTCCTTGCCCTACAACCCGCCCATCAACTTAAACACGAGCTATAGGTACACATACACCCAATGCCATCTTTTCTTTCCATCCACCTCTCTTGTTAGTTTGGGCTATTAGGTGGCGCTGAAAGCGCTGCCTTTTAAGCCAAAACTATTGTCAATAACATAAGAGCTTCAAATATGGGCTTTGAATGTGGGAATGATATTTGAGGAGGGATACAAAGTTGTAATCCTTCCCATTCCCTGCCCCTAGCCAATGTAATTCCTATGGCTAATCCAACCCATTCCTGCTCATATCGGAACGCTTTGATTTTGTGTGAGCTCTTCCATGGAGGCAGCCATCTTGGATGACTGTCTCTAAGGAAGCATTCTGGAAACAAGCCGAAACTAGCAGGCATCTTTGAATAAGAAAGATATCATGTGCATCATCCAAATAAAATGATCATTTTCAGGCAATTACCACATTTTTTCCATTTATATGTAGAGCGAATTTCAAATATATGTAAGATAGGATTTCACAAGAACACTAATTAATGTTAAAAAATTGATTAACCCTCTTTTTAAACTTATACAAGTAATATTAACCCTCTTTTTAACTTATACAAGTATTTCTTGTTTTTCTTTCCCATTTACATGCATACATTCTGATTTAAAAGTGCACATTTGTTTTCCAATGGCACGGCATTAAGTGGTGCATGGAAGGAGCCCACAGCTTTGTCTCCTTCTGCAGGGTTCATAGAGGGATGCCTTCCTGTTTTCAGTGTCTCCTCTCCCGGGTTGCTCCTGTGTGAGCGTCGGGAAAGCAGCTCCCTTTAATTGAGCCTTTGGTGCAGTGTGCTCACGTGATGATTCTTTTTTAGAGCAGTGAAGAACGTGGGGAGGACCTTAAGGGTTGAAGAGGTTGCCACGGATTGAAACCGTTTGGATTTGGTGCCATGGTAGCATCTCAATATGGCAGCAACTATTTGAACTCAGCATAGTGAGTCATCGGCTGAGGTTAACAGTGGTTTGGGAGCGGGGGGTAGTCTGGCAGGATGTCGGAATGAGTGACAAACATGTCAGCGCCCTTTGGGTTTGTGCAGGAGGCTTACTGGAGCTATTTTTGGAAACGCCCCGAGCTGCTTGCGCTATACAAGCCCTACCCAGACAAGCACAATTTACTTTCCTTTGTCTCCCCGGAGCTGCCCCGGTGGATCCGCTGGTAAGCATTTGTGCATTCATGTAAACAAGCTGCAGAGCCGTGCTTGTTTCAGCACAACCACCCCTCAGGTTTGCTTGTGATGCACCTGGAAGCACATTTCAGTGCATGGGGCACCCCGGGTAGGTAAGCAAATAGACCCTTTCTGCAGCAAGGAAAGGGCAATGGTGCAGATACGTATACGCTGCAAAATGGCCCTCCACTGCTGTGGAAAGTGGACCCCTTGTGTGAGAAACTTGAAGGTATCTCAATAGCTAGTCCCTAGGGGTCTGCCATCCAGGTGGCCAGGAAACGGCCATCGCTATTGGATCCAGTTCCTGGGGGTGGACCAGTGAGGGAGGATCACCTGGATGTGTGGTCCTCGGGGAGTGGGTGACGACAGGTAAGAAGCAGTATCCCCTTTCCTTCAACACCTTTTCCCCCATCCTACCACGTAGGACATTCAAAAACACTGCCCCTCCCTTTTCCGACATGAACACCTTCATGTGACAGATCAGAGAACGGACAAACACCAGAGCCATTTACGCGACATGTCCCAATCCAAGGGTCACACACACACACAAACACCTGACAGCCCTTTCACCTCCCCACAGGGATAAAAGGTGGAGCAAGAGAGCACAGTACGAGCAAGGCAGACCACACAACGAGACAGCTATCCAGGTCCAGCAGTTCAAGGAGGAGGAGAAAGGTAGCAAATATTCAGAGGCTCACAAGGAGACACACAACCTTGCCCTTTCCGACACAGACCAGTGAAACCTCCGCAGAGGGAATCGCATGACTGACGACAATAGTCGAAGTATGCTGCAACAGATGTCGATGGTACACGGAGCGTGTAGACGCTGATAAGTGGGAGCAGGGTAGACTCCTGCTACCGTGGTACCAGCCTTGACTCCAGCAAAGAAGTAAGCCCAGCATTTCATCACAGCCAGTGAGTCGAGGGGAGAGCCGATAAGAGCCGGGCTGTGGTGGATGAAAAATGCAAAAGTGGCAAAATGAACTAAGTCCAAAAGAACTGTAAAAGTGTTGAGGGGAGACCAGCTGTAGGGGGAACCAGCATCACATGGGTGCTAACTCAAGAGACTCTGGTTGATCCCCGTGTGAATGAAACTACAGAAATCAGAAGGCTGTAGGAGAGCCGCCAACTTAGGTCAAAGTGGTCATACAGGAGGTCAAGCAAAATCCCTGTACAGTCAAAAGTCTTTGAAAACAGTGTGTTGACAAATGTGAGCCCGGCCGAGGGATTTCCACTACGAACTGTTTGAAAAGACATTAGGAAGACAAGGAGAAGTGAACTGTCCTGCTTGTCATTTGGGGTCCGAGGCCGGCCGAGGGAGACCCAAGGGTGGTTGGAAAGTTACCACCCATAATTCATGGAAAAAACTGCTATACAATGTGTGAAAGGGTCAGTGCCCAGATGATGGGGACCCAAAGGGTGAATCTATCACCCGAGAAATATGTAGAGTAGAACGTGTTTGTTTGTTGTCTTAAGAATCCTATCAGGCCCACGGGATCAGGAAATCACAACCCCCCAAGGCCTTGATATTGATAAAAACTGTTATAGGATCTAAAACCGGAAAAAGGATATCCAAGGGGTGAAAACTGATCACCCAAGACACCAAGGAACAAGAGTCGGCCCAGAATAGGGGGACCAAGGGGTGAAGAATCCTCACTCAAAGCAAAAGCAGAAAACAATTTTGTTGAAGGATCTTCCGTTTTGTTATTTGACACCTCAGGCCGTCAAAGACAAGAGACTTTCAAGGAAACAAGACTTGGCCACCGACGGTCGCGATAGCTTCAAGGGATACTGTCGACTCATGCTGGCAAAGCTTGAGTGTGTGCTGTGCTCCAAGATCCCACCTTACCCTGTGCTCAAAACGTGGGGGAAGGAAGAACCAAGCTACCGCATCCTGACATATTATTTGAGAACACTTCTTTTGAAAACCATCCCTCACCCTTTTTGTATTAGCTGCAATAGGTTTCTTAGAATAGGCCCTTTTATTTTGACAGGACACCACTAGGACTGCCTTATTGTCATTTGATGGTCGACGCTTGCTCCCATCTTAGATTTAGATTTAGTTTAGGTGTTTTCCACCCTGCAAACATTGTTCAATAAACACCCTTGAACTGTGATCAAGTGTGTCTGTCTTTACGGTTGCCACCACGAGTTCCTCACACTTGCCACAACGGCCTCTTCGCTGCTTGAATTGAAAAGCAGTAGAGCAGCAGCCCCACGCACTAGACTAAAACACGATATTAGCGGCCGAGTCTGGTACGTGCAACTGTTTACATTTGTTTTTTTCTAACAGTGCACTAACAACTTCTCACATTGCCACTGCTTATTATTCTAATGCAACTTTGTGCGTCATCAGTCGCTGCATTCCTAACAGGAACCTATCACATTCACAATTCTTTTTAAGTGTGACAATTTAGAAGTGCAGCTTTCGCTGAAATACAATCTTTTCATTTCTGCACGTTGTGCCTTGGATAACATTCACACCAACTAGGATCGTGGGCACACTTACATAGTTATGACAATTACTGACGTCACATACACACAGAAGTACATTTATTTGTATATATAACATTCTCTCCAACATGTACGCCGTGCTATTGGAAAGGGGGTTTCCGGGTGCTGCTGGAAACTGCAACTATAGGTATGTTGTACAGCAGCCATATAGCGCTGTTCCGATGTAAGACACTCGACTTTTATATACATCTTCCCTAGGGATTTCCCAGGTCGACAATGGTTATTTGTCTTAATGAATGGAATTTTGTATAAGCAACACAAGCCCAGAACATAAGAGGGGGAGGGGGACTACATAGACTGCTGATGCAGTCAACTATAGTGTTGCGTTATCAGTCGGTCTAATTTATAGCACAGGGCATCATGGCCATAAGTGCAATGTATTTTCATATCCACATAGATATGTCACTTCTTACAATATGACTTATTTCTTTCAGGGACTTCCCGCGTGAACGTTGTTGTTCACCAAATTGAAAGAATATTTCACACATGGCCAATGGGCGTGTCTATTTCGTATAGCTCAGTGTTTGAGGCGTGGTGCTCCGGCTTGCCTATACAGTTAACAGTATATCTTTAAAGTTAGCGCATTAGCACACGGCATTCTAAACAAGGATGCTGATGTTTTTTGCATTTCTCTGGCAAGTTGTCAGGACAGATCAGTGTAATTCGGGAACGAGTGTCTCAATTTTGTGCATCAGCACACGCTTGCATATTGGAGGATACGATTATAGGATCTAGGTGAATATTGATCAGGGTATATTTCTAAGTGTCTTCTGTAACAATAACCTGTTACACACCTAATGTGTTGTATTTTTCCTTTTAATCTTTGGGACTAGTAGGCAGAAATACAGTTAACACTATAGCACACAATGCATTAGGTGCAACTTTATTTGTATGAGGTCTTTGCTTCCCCTCTCCGCCCGACTTCCCTCTCTAGTGCAAATGCATGCAATGAGATTATAATTCTGCAATACATTAACCTATTTTATATACATCTTATCTTTCTTTGTCATGTCTTATGTTTTTGTATTTCCATTTGTGGATGTATGCTCTATTGAACACAAGCAATGATGTTTTTTAAGGTCTGGGTTCAGTGACGTGTCTCCAATGCATTTGGCTCGTCTTACGCATTTGAAATTTCTACGGTCTTTTGATCTGGGGTGCACAACTCAGGTGCTTTTATGTTGCTCACATAGTTTGAAATACGGTTGTTCTATACAGAATCTAGTGTGAATCACGTTTGTTGGCCTAGTAAAAGGGCCAGAAGGTCGAAACACGCGTGTAGGTTGGATACCATGTGCAATACTTGCATAAACTTGGTTGGCCGCCTTAGGAAACAAATTGTCTAACTTGTGGAATTGTCCAACTCATGATTAAATAATATATCATGTGTCACTCATGACTTGTTTGGAAATACTTTAATCAAAAATAGTCTACATTCAGATTGCTACCAAGCGCAGTGCATCAGGATATATACCTGAAGTATATGCTTTGGAAATTTTGAGCACAAGGCGGTTCGGGCGGGGGGTGCAGCCACTGCTGCTCCCCACTAAACTGACCAATCTAATCATATCATATTCCCTGTTAGCAGGTTGTCTGATGCGTCCTGCCCACAGTTTGTCTAGTAATCCTATCTCACATTTAGCCTGAATAGTCAGCCATATCAGTCATTACTGTACTCCATTAACTACCCCACATATCTCATTACCCAATATCCTACTGCCCAGGCGCTCAGCCTCCATGTTGCTTATCAGCCACAGTCCACATTTACCCCACTTGTATAAAGTAGCCTTTCTGATTCTAGCCTCAATCTGTAAGGTTACCATACCATCAAGCGGATTGGGTTAGACAGTTTACATTTTGGGCAATTATGGATGGGGTAGAATTGTGAATATTAGCTTGCATCACATCTAAACAAAATTGTGAATATTAGCTTGCATCACATCCAAACAAAGTTGCGAATATTAGCTTGCATCAAATCTAGACAGAATTGTGAATATTAGCCTGGAGTCACTTCTAGGTGAAATTGTAGATATCCGCATGTGTCCCATCTAGATAGTGATGCCACTAACCAACCCTAACAACAAAAAACTCCTCCCCTTGCGTACAACTGTCAAATTCTGAACTAAACACAATCATACCTCTAAAACACAACAACCTGCCAACAACAAAACAATGCATAGTATCGAACAAAAGCACATGAAGGCTACCAACCGAAACACACCTAAGCTCAGCGAGCGGTGTAAATCGAACTGAAACTGCCAATAGCACATCACAGCTCTCTTGCGCTTTCTCCCACTCAGTCCTACTAACTTACCCTACCGTCTTGCTTTTCAGATCTGCCAGGGGACCACTACGGTGGGGACAGTGCACAGTATAAATTTTAACATAACCTAACATTATCCGGGACGCAATCCAGTGCAGTGTTCAGACGAGGCTTGTTTCATGGCATCAAGATGGGCCTGGTTTAGAAATGTGTTTTTCAATGGGATGAGCACAGAAAGTCAAATTAGTTAAAAACAGTAAAAAAAAATTTAAAAAACACTAAACTGAGAAACCTTTGTTTATCCACCTAAGGTCGGGGACTTTTGATGTCAGGATAAAACCAAAGCTAATCTTGTGACGTTGGGCGATTTTAATTAGACAAATGATGATTTTTTCCCCGGGCCCAGCAGTTCCACGCGTAATCGAATTTTAAGGTATTTCAAGGTTATTTTCAGAAAAAGTAAGCCTGATCTCTTACTGTCCTGCCAAAAATATGCATATTTATGTCACATGGAAGCAGCTGAACATGGAGGCAGAGCTTAGATGTTTATATGTCTGCCATACACGCACAATTGACTTTTCCCATTAAGCAATGCTTTGTTAATCAGGCCCTGCAATCTTTTTTCTGTGGCGTGACATTGTACAGCCTTCTCAGTGCGGGCTGATGCAATGTTGACGTCACACCAAATTATAAGCCCATTTATGAGGGCACCTAATGTTGGCACGTGAAAGCCAGACATTTTTTCTGGGAAGCGAGATAAAGTGGGCGACGTCATGATAAAGTATTGGAGCATTTTTCCAAAGTGAGGCAGATGGGATGATAAATTAGAAACTGTTTCGCCTTGGACAAACCGCGAATCCCCCTCCCCTTTGTTTTTTACTGAGCAGTAAATTTTCGATAGCCTAGCGACACATCTGCCTATTTGTTTGTGGTGGGGACACAGTGGCCACTTGACACATTTCAATATATTTGTGCGACTGATGCAGCGCTGACTGATGGCAGCGAACTGATGACGCGATGTCTGGCACCAGTGCCAGGAAGTAACCTATATAATCGTCTGGGCTGGTTATGAAAGCGCATATATACCTTATGTTTGACGGGAGGTCAGTTTGGCTGTAGCTATGCGCATTTGCTTTCTATGTGAAATAAGAACTGCAAAGAGGGCGATGAACTAGAAAGACCTCTGCGTGGGTATACACACCATCACCCCCACTCCCCATCCCAAATTCAAACCACCAACCTGGTTCCTTCCTTTCCTCCCCTCGACCACACACCATGCTGTTCTCTTAAACCAGTTCTCGCAAGACTGAAGAAAACAAACAGTGAAAGAATATGTATTTAAAATAACCACTAATAGTGTGTCATTGTCCCCCCTTAGCATGCACCTTTATGCAGCTCTCCTTCCAATGACCAACCATTTGCACCTCTCAAATGACATACCCAGGTCTATGGCCACTGACACACACCTCCCATTATCAGGCACGCACCCCAGTGCCTACAGCAATTCCTAGATTGCTACCCAACTGCTTGGGAATGGACTTCATGCGCGAGCAGTCCACTGAAATAAAAAAATAAAAAAGCATACAACACTTGTGAGATAACGCAATGAGATTTGATGCAGGATTGTTACCACACAGAGCGTAGTTTCAAATCCCCAGCCGGGGGAACACCATTTATTTTTTAAAGCACCCCTTTCCTACTGTCCTGGAAAAGTATTCCAGGTCCCATAAAGTAAGTGAACTATGACAGATTTCCCTTAGAAGTAAGGGAAAGTCCTGCCCTTTTGTTCCCTCCAACTTTGACCTGTTTGGAGTCCGCTTGTCACCTATGCGACTGCACTAGGACACAGTCAAGGACCGAAGAATGAGGAGTGTCCTGATCCCCACACCAAGGTATATCCTCAGAACTGTGTGCACTGACGGGACTACCGTGCTTTCCCAGGAAGTGTTGCAGACAGAACCCCTCAGTGGAGTTCAACGAACACTGATCAGATCTGGACAATTTAAGTCCGATTAGCCAGAAATTTGTGATAATCGCTGCAAAAGGGAAATGGACCTCCCAGATAAATAGGCGCTATCACACTACAGGGCAATTCATATATTGTGCTTCACAGATTGTTTGTGTCTTGCTTTACTCGTGGCAGTATGTTTTAATGTAACTTCCCATGATACTTAGTGTATTAAAGACTCACTTGATTATCTAATTTTCTAAAATATCACTGATGTTGCGATTTATGCAAATAATATGGGATACACATCTTTTGACGCCCAGGGCTCCGTAGATCCTAGGGCCAACCCTGGTGGAAGGCCCTCCTGGTGATGGTGTATAACATCATCGTCTTCTCCTTGTTTGGGATCATGCTGGTCTGCCACGTAGTAACCAAGAACAAACACATGCACTCGGCGACCAGCCTCTAGCTAAAACTATTGCATTGGAGTACAGAAAGGGAGGGATGACATGTGCGGAGAGGAACACAGGGTTTGCACGGGAGTACAGATGGACACAAAAGCACAACTGTTGGCATTGCCAATGCTTATTTTTCCTATGTACCTACTCTCACTCACCAGGCTTCACATAACCGCCTAGGCGCTCTAGCATGGACTTTGGCCAATGTGGAAAGACACTGGTTTCACACACAGTATCCCCTCTTCGCTGTAGCCTTTTCTTGTTCACATCCTCGTCTGCGGTCCCATAAAAGTCATCACACTTTCAATCTACCACTGGGCCGCACCTTGACCTGGCAGACTCCATATTCAGCTCAGCACCTCCGTGCTTAGTTCGCTTTATTTGTCACCTACCAGGGTTCCACATGGAGCCTTCTTTCCGACCAACTCATCAACTTTAAATTAAAAAAAAGCCCCCCTGCACTCAGACCCTTTCACTTATCAAAACGCGGCCCGGTTTGTCTTTCCCGGCCCCCACCCTCTTTTCACACAGATCACCTTTTCCATCTCAACTTTTGTCTGCCCTCGCTATGTGGTTTCACAAATATTTCAGCTCACCTTAACGTCGTAATTCCCAAACAACTCACTTTTATCACCCCCTTCCTGCTTAAAACACATACCACAAGTGAGACCAGCCTCACCTGGTTTTACATAGAGTTCCGCCATAGCCCCACCCCTTCTGATAGCGCCGGCAGCCTCAGCTAAAACAGTGCATTCTCTCCCCGAGCAGCCAGCATCAGCACAGGCACCGAGAGGGCAGGACCTAGATCCCACTAGAGGAGCGGCCACGGCAACGCTTCCCCGTCACGTGTCTTCCACGTTACACTTCGGCGCAAGTACTTCCTGGATTTAACAGCTTCACGTTATATCAACGTAGACAAGTCCGTGCGAACTTTCCAGGTAGATTTACATTAATGTTTTTGTAATGAGATTATTTTGATACTAGAGTGTGCAGAGTGGTCAGAGTTCGGGTGATTTTTCTGTATACAGTTAGAGTTTTGTAACCTTGGTTGATACATTAGAGCAAGGAGGGCATAGCTCTCAACTCACACGCTTTTGGCGGGTGTCACCCGCCTTGTAAAGGGCTGCATCATCCGCCAAGCCTCCTGCACGCCCATTCATTCCAATGGGCGTCTCACCCGCCAAAAACAAAATCGGGTGATTTCACCCGCCTTTGCAGCACAAATGGTTGAGAGCTAGGAAGGAGGGAGAGATTTGGTTTACGGAATAGTGCAAAAATGGTACAGTAAAATGCATTATGCGTACAATGATTATGACAATGACATAACATTGTTTAAGGCTGGAGACAAAATAACAAGAATAGGTGTCAGAACATGTTGCCGTCCTTTAGGTGTCAGAACATGTTGCCGTAGGTGTCAGAACATGTTGCCGTCCTTTGAGAATGTTAGTGTTGTTAAGTTAAGTTCATAGCTCTTAACCATTTATGTCGGAAAGGCGGGTGAAAACACACAATTTTATTTTTGGCGGGTGAGGGGCCCATTGAAACGAATGAGCGTGCGGGTGGCTTGGTGGGTGAGTTTGCTGTTTACAAGGCGGGTGACACCTGCCAAAAGCGTGTGAGTTGAGAGCTATGTAAGTTTGTAGAATGATGTCTTTTGAATGCATTTGAAAATCATGTTTATTGTAGCGTTTGAGTGAGGCAGAGGGGTGAGTATCCAGAATAAGTTCCCCAGAAGTGTGGATAGTCATTGGTGCTTGAGCGGTGGGTTCGGTGGCGTTCTAGGACTTTTTCTGCCGGTATGTTATGTTATTTGGCATTTATATAGCGCTCTATATATCATTGGTATGACCTCAAAGCGCTGGTAATGATAATGATGTGTTATTTATATAGCGTCTTAATCCAAAGCGCTTTACAGAGCACATATATTCATACAATATCACCCAACCGAAATTGGTACTAATTTATGGAACTCGGAAGGATGAAAGGCTGAGTTGGCCTTGCCGGGATTTGAACCTGCGACCTGCAGATCACACTCAAATCACAGCCACGAGCGCTCGACCCGCTGAGCTATTTTACCGGCTAGCAGATTGAACGCCCTCGGGGAATGCAGTCCAGGTCAGTTGAGAGAGTAGGGTGTCGAAGTGCTTGGGTAAACCAGATAAGTATGCAGCTGATGTAATTGTATACATGCCAACCCTCCCGATTTAGGCGGGAGACTCCTGATTTTTCAGTGAAAAATCGCGCTAGTTTTCACTGTCTCCTGCCTGAAATAGCTGTTGCCCCAATGCAAGCCTATGGGGAAATGTTGGTCTCCTGATTTCATTGTGGAAATCTCCCTCCCAGCTGTGTCTGAATGTTGGCATGTATGTAATTGGTAGCTGCATCCTAGCATTAGGTGTGGTGGTATTGATATTGGTTCAATGTGTGCAGTCTGGCGGGTGGACACCAAGACTGGTTTCTGGCTGCATTAGGCCTGTGTGACGCTTATGTGTGCAGTTAGGCCGGTTTGTCATGGGGTACAGCTGCGTTTTATTAGAATGATGAGGTGTTCATGGGATAGTGTTCGTATGTGAGCAGCTAGGCCGAATTATTCGAGGGGTATAGCTGCACCCTAGTTGTGTGATGGTGTAGAGTAGAGAGTAAGCATAGTGATATGAAATGATAGCTCATCTATATGGTGCCCATACACAATGCGCTTCAAAGCGTCCTACGACAGGGGAGGGGACAAGGGAAACACAAAAACCAGGCCTACCGGCTAATATTCCCTCTTCAATCTGAATGTGGCACTTGCAGACATGTGTGGGGGTGTTAATGTATAACTCCAGAGGACACCATAGATTACTTTTTCTGGTAGGAAGGGGAAATGAGTGGTTAATAAAGATCCGGTTCTGGGCTTTTTAAGGGTGGTGCTGGAAAGGACAATGCACCGTTTAGGTTTGTTTTGTAGTAGTGGTCTGGGTGGTGCTTATGGTCAGGTTGGGGCTTTTGTCGAACGTCTAAATGAGGACAGTGCATACCTACACAACCTCAAATTTAATTTATATAAGGTTACTGTGTTTTAGCTGGCAAACATAGGACATCCTCTCTGTGCCAATACATAATGAGTGACAAGAGCATGTAGGCCTTTTATCTTCATTTTGTGCAAAAGGGTGCAATTGAATATATATTTCACAGGTATCTAGGTAATTTATATAATTGTAATTATATTTTAGCCTGAGATTAATATCAGTATTCACTAACTTGACAAGTGCCACATTTTTTTAATAGACCTCTTCCCTAGTTTCAGAATCATGGCATGTTCACAGATTTTCATTATCATGGCATGTCCACCCTCTTCAAGAGCAAGGCATGCCAGTTATAGTTATAGCATGTCCAAGAGTTTGTGGATGTTACATGACCCCCCCCCATCTCTTAAGCATGACATTGTTATGGGGCCCCCGTTGTTAGAGGTGATTTGGGAGGCAGAATGACAGCTCCATGATCATTGTGCGTGCTGTGCAAGCAGCGTCGCAACAATGCTACTGGAGCCATAGTTGGGAGGCCATCCACCATTATTGCACAGGCCCTTTGCATGGGCTCAGGTAACAACATCCCTTGAGAAGGGTATAAAATAAAACAACATAATGCAAAGTGAAGATGTTGTCGAGAACGTGCAATACAATTTCTCTATTACTGACATACATGTAGGGCGGCACACATAAGGGAACCTTTAGTACACAGGGGAGGGGGTAAACTCCCACAAGCAACAAAGTGCCCGGCCATTTAAGTACATTACTAACCTGTGGGCTCCCAGCATCACGTGTACATTATTACTGAGTCCTCTTTAAGCAGTTAGGTCAGTGCAGGATCGCAGCTTAAAACTTGCATATACCATTGTCTGTGGGGATTAGGGGTCATGATCGGCTCCTGACGCACGCTGGGACTGTGTGGCCGCAAGGACTGACACAGTCATGGGATGATACACAAACTGGGACTGGGTCCATTTGGGGCAGATGTGCATATGGGCAAAATGTATTAGTCCAGAACTGGGGAGGCAGGGTCAACAGCAGCAGTTCCACTGGGTCTGCGTTAAACATAATGAACTATGCAGGATGACACTTTTAAATACTCCTTGTTGTTCTGCTGCATTTTTGGGCAACCTACTGTGAGGAACCTGAGGGGGTCTTAAATTCTTTTCCCCCTGAATCCTCCTCTTGGGTGGCCAGAGAAAGGCAATTACTCTTGGATCTGACCTTGGGGGTGGATATGTGAGCAAGGATCACCTGGGTGGAGGAGACTTGGGGAGTGGGGAGATATTGTCCTTAGGTGAGATATGGCACCTGCATTTAATTTTCACAACAAACCTTCTATCCCTCAAGACTTTATAGGCTATTGCCAGCCCTTTCCCTGCTATTACCCTAAAACATTACCCAAGAAACACCAGTACACTACTGGGATGAGGAAGAGAACTAGAGCAACACATCCTCCTTTTATTAATGTACACACATACATACGCCCTCATCTAAGCACTGAGACGAGGAGGACAGCAAGGGTAAGGTAGGACTACCCTTGCAGCAGTGAGTGGTCTAGTCCTTTTTGGACCAGTTATGGTGGCAGGAACTTTACTAGATGAAAATCATTTTGGAAAAGGAGGCAGCCTGGCCTGGCTACGGACGGCTGGGTGCAGGCAGTCCACTCGGGATCAACGGTGTGTCAAGCAGAGTTTATGCAGTGGGAAGCAGTTGTGAGAGGAAGCTGCACGAAGAGCATTGCATAGTGAGCAGTGCCACAGAGAGCTGCTGGGAGAGCAGGCAGGGTACTGCACGGGAAGGAGAGAACTAGTGGCAGCAGAGAACCTCGCAGAATAGCCGTAAACTCTGACCAGTAAGTGTACCTAGAAGGGCAAACACCAGGCTGGCAGGCGATTATATAAAGCAGACGATGAGCATTGATTTGAACAGATATAAGTACTTTTGAATACCGAACGAAGTGAAAGCAAGTTTTGAGCACTCTTGAATATTGAGCGGAGAGAAAGAAAGTTTGTAAATATAGCTCATACCAGGAAGTGCATTATATGAGAAAGTGACATTGACCAAGAGAATTCAAAAGAACTGCACTATATAAGAAAACAAGCATTTGCAATAGCCAAGGAACTGTATGTTATAAGGAGATATGTTTTATATTTAGGGTGCCTGGTATGGTCTTGGTCCCCCAGGAAATGAGCAAATATAGACAAAGTAATGGACAGAGATGAAAAGGTGGTGAACAAAAAATGGAGACTCCTAGTTGAAGGTAATACAAAATATATATATACATTTATTTTCACACATAGTTCATACTCAATAGCAGTATTCCACATTCTAAAAACCTAGACATCTAATACATCTCTAATGGCTCCAACTCCATTTAATTGGTCTAATCAGGTGTACTCACTCATACATTCACTCTCAATTCTCATTCAATACATATTTCCTACAACAACCTCTTTACATATATGGCCTACTTGCAATAATTCAACAGTTTTCGTACACCCCGTGTGTCTATTGGTGTGTCTTTTTATTACACAACAAATGTCAAATGTTGTCGACACGTGTTGCAGTTGGAATTTGCAGGCTGTTATACTGTGGCCCTTAATTCTCTCCAACCTTCTTCAGGAGAGAGATAGGTGGCTTGCTGTACCCCACTCTATTGCCTTATGGTGTTGGTGCCTCATCCCCAGAGAATTCTGGATGCAAGCTCAAGACCCTGGGATCCCTCCAAAAAGCACACGCGACTAGATCACTTCTGGCGGAGCTCTGAACTATAGAGCAAATTTATCTGGGCCAGCAATACACCCAATCGTTTCCTCTCTGCTAGTAGTGGCTGCCACTCAAGGTACTTGTCATGAACTTCAGATCACGCCCCTTTTGGACCTCGTGGTCCTAGTCTCAACGGGGCTTAAATTCCGTACTACTTCCAACATGGCCGTCCAGAGCTGAAGCCCTTGCTCGCTCCATGCGCTGAATGCGGCGTGATCTATTTATAGACCACGCCTGCCGCGGCTCCGCGCGTCTCAATACTATTGCTGAGTAGCCTCACACGTGTGCTCGTAGCTCGCGGTATTGTTTCCTTTGTCCCAGTGCTATTACCCGCTCCTGACCCTTTCCCCCTTCCTGATTCCGAGCATTACTAGCCTTTCCCAGACTCCCGGATTCCTGGACTCCGCGCTCCCGGAACTAAACGCAACCTGGAACCAGACAAGACTCGAGCAGCGCTGTTCAAGACCAGGAGCATTCGCAAGAAGGCAGCGATCGAAGACACTGGTAAACACCGGACCCAGATGAGAAGGGGGGAACTCCTTGACAATTTGAGACGCCACCCAATCGCACCTAAAAACGAGATGGAAGCCGCCGTGCAGTACTTAATGCAACGCATGCAAGAATTATCAACCGAGGTTCAAAATCTTAAGGCGGAAAACGCAGCGCTCAAACAATTGGTCTTATCCCGGGATTCTGCTACAAAGGAGGGTGTCCTGTTGGGCGGTATTGTTGACAAGTATGATGGTTTGGCAAAAACACTTCGCGGATTCCTGGATTCATGCCTGGTCCACTTTACCTTTAAGCCCTATTATTTCTCGACTTCTAGGGCTAAGGTGGGTTTCATCATATCCCACCTTTCCGGCAACGCCTTAACCTGGGCAACACCCCTTGTTAACTCCGGCGATGCCCTCCTACATGACTATGATGGGTTCATACAGGCCCTTACAGGCATGTTTGACTGTCCAGAACACGTCTATACTGCCCAAGAACGCTTGCTGGACTTTCAAAAGGGCTCCCAAGCAATGTTCCCTCTAATTATTTTTCTCTATGTGCAGAACTGGGTGGCTGTTGTGCGCACATTATTTTCCATGTGCGCAACTGACTGAGGTAAGCCACTTTGTAAGCATGTGTATTTAGTGATCTACCGTCGCGAAGAGCGGTTGAAAAGAAATTTCCTCTTCCCAGCAACTGCAATTCTTGACAAATCTTGCAATACTTTTTCCAAACACACAGGCTAAAATAAAATATGGCATATGTGATTATAAAGAGAACTCAACCAGTCCAAGACTTCTACATCTGCCACAGTACCTTGCAAATGTTTTATGCCACTGGATAATCACTCATGTGCACTACAAAACACACATATCTCTTGTCATAACTGATGTGGCCGTCAAGAAATTCAGACAGAATACAACATTTGCAGATCAATTAATGGTAATTAAAAGAAATGTGCCAAACATGCTGATAGGAGTTCAAGTGCCACTTTAAGTAATTCAAGGGCCAGGAGAACATGCTTCTAATATTTTGTGAAAGGATGAAAATTACATCAGAATAACTGCACCTCGAAATATGATCATAAATTCCTGTGCCTGTGCTTACTATCCACATTACGTTCACCTGCGGGGAAGTTATAACACCAGCCTACAGCTAAGGGACATGTGGACCATCAAGATTTACCCTCTAAAAAATGAAAAAGTGCCTAACAAAAAATGAGAAACAATGAACATATTGTTGATTCAACGCACAAAGCTCCACTGATATTTTTTCAATTAGTGACCAGTAAAGCACTAGCATAGGAACGAACTAATATTAATGCCCGATTTCAAGAGGAATTTTAAGGTGAAGAACATCTTTTGATAAACAGAAAGTATCCCTATCGGCAAAGCTAATAACTTCTTTACTCCCAGAAAAATCATTGGACTCCAAGTAGGGAGCAAAATCTGATTTGACCCCTGACATAGGAAGTGAAATGACAGGGCACATAATGAAGTCTAAAGTTTTGCCAACCGTTCCACAGCACAGCCTAGACAAAATTAAACAAGCGCTTTACTGAGGTCTATTATGGAGCCCTGCTGAAGAAAATAACATATATATGCCTTTGAAGTTAATAGCATCAATTCATCAGAGATACAACTGAATGAATGCCTTCTTCAGTAACTATGGATCCCTCTTCTGTAATTCTTTGTTATCGGTTAAATAAGATGGAAAGGGATACTAGAGACGATACACACAGAGCACATGGTTATATTGGAAAAGCCCTCAGCAGCTGAGCATAGAAAGAAAAAAGGTGCTGTTGTCTAGACGGGTACTAGACTTTTCTATCCTTTAGCAAACAAGCAACACATTTTCTTCAGTGTACTGCCGAAACGTAGGACTTGGTTTTTAAAATGTGCTGCTTTGTTCATCACCCACAAGGAGTGATGACCTATGCTCTTCCAGTCATACCCTTCACCGGCCCCTGTGCTAGCCACCAATACTAGTTGCTAGAGCATTGTAAAAAGTGAGGGATTGCAGCAGTAAACACTTGCTGGGATATTTGCAGGCCCACAATACTTTGTATGCAAGGCATCTTTAATGCCTCAACATATTACGTGCATTTCTAAGAATGTCATGACTGCATATACACAATTGTTTTGCAGTGCATACAAGGTTGTTTGCAGCATACCCCACCCATATATCAGTGTGTAGGATTATGCAGTGCTCAGTGAAACAATTTTTGTATAGCAGCGAGTTACCATATAATGCGTGAAGGTCTATTCCCAAAGGAACTCTGAACACTTGGAAACGATGTAGATTGTGTGGAAAGCATTCTCATGTATGAATATCCTGTGCCATGATACCATGGACGAGTAATCCCAGGCATAGTCCATACCCATTATCCATTGTAGGCAAAGTAAATGATATTGCAATGTTGCTCTCCACTTATAGGGTAATGTTAGTGATGCTAAAGTAGGAGAGGCTGAGCATCACATTTGTCTTCTCAAAATCCTTAGAGGGCAAATTAATATTAGATTTTTATAATGCGTTAAGTTGCAAGGGAACCATTTCGAAGCATTTGTGTGACATATGCACAAAGAAGAGGAAGTATGGGATAATGTCACACATCCAAGTAGCCTTCTTACTTAGTCATTATTCGTTATTTGAGCTAGTAGTTCGATTGTATAGTGTGGGTGCCGCTTTTGTTAAGACACAATGTGTAACAGAAATTCTGGCGTGTGAACGTTATTCATATTACAACATAAACCAGGTGGATGTAGGTTCGCAGAGCCAAGTGAGGAAGAGTCAAGGTTGTCTCGTAGTATCTTAATGTGTTACGCCCTGTGGAGTGAAGGGCTGTGGACTTTCCTGGCTGTAAGGCTGTGGCGAGTGCCTGTTGGAGAAAGACCAGTTTTTCCACGATTGGAGTCTATCATTCCTACTTCTTCCATCTGAGGTGTGTGTGCCTTTAACAGCTGAGGGTCAGCTGACTACTTAAGGCTGCCTCAAGCGCCCTTGTGGCGTTAAGCCCTGTGGAGTGAAGGGCTGTGGACTTTCCTGGCTGTTAGGCTGTGGTGAGTGGTGAGCTGGTGGGGCTCGAATTTAAAGTGGACACACGTGCCAGATTTTAATTCAACATCCTCTGCTTTAAGGACTCGCGCCCAAAAAAAGCGAGAAGGGGCAGCTACCGACTTACCTACCAAGCGGGACTCAAGCATCAAAGTAAGTCGTTATTACTCATGTGTGTTAACTGCAGAAGATTACACGCCCCTCCCCCTCCCCACGGTACTCTCGAGCCCAGGAAAACTTGTAGTCCAAGCACCGTAATGGCTGTGGCAGAGTCGTTCGAAGCGGTAGGTCTGCTATCTACTGACTGTTTTTCCAACGAAGGAACGGAGATGGGGCGGAGACTGCCGCCCTGATTCCGTGTACATTGCACAACGAGATGCAAACTGTTTCAAATGATCTCAATCCACAAGACAATGCCCCTGGCTTCGACAAAGCTGTTGCAGTCATGGCCGTGGTGGACTTACCATGCCCTGCCTCCTCCACGGTTCTCGAGAGGGGGCTGGTCCTGGCGGCTTATGGCTGTGAGCCTTGTGGAGGCTCTATTGCTGCTGGGGCTGGATGCGTCTTGTCTGGCGCGGTCGTGGACTGGCCCGGGGAGGTTGGGTGGAGGGAGGCTTCGGAGGGGTGGGAGACGGTGCTAGTGGAGGCACGTTTCCCCTCTGGGGGTGGGGGGTTAAGGAGGAGGGAGACGCCGGCGTGTTCCCGTCGAGATCTCTGGGTGCCGGTGAGGAGGTTGGCGTGTGCGTTCCTCTGCGCGAGGCTCACTGGCCGCAACGCTCAGCAGCCCCCAGCGTGAGGCACTATTGGATGATGTGTAGTTAGTAGCGATCAAACATCTTCAACAGTCTCACAAGAAACTGCGTTTTCTAAGGTTGACGTTATACAAAAAGAAAATAGAAGAAACTCTCTGGGTATTGCAAATAAAGTATTGGTAAATTTGACTACAATGAACAAAATCTGTAATGAGCATTCCCACAGGGGGTGCCGTATTCATCAACTAAAATGGTCAGACACCCAGTGAAAAGACTAAATTCACAATTAACTCGTGCAAATGAGGATATTGGGCACAAAGTGTGCTATAAACGCACAAAAGTAGATGGTAATATTGATAGTAATTTCAACTCAGATGATGGATTTCCTCATGTGCTATCCTCTCAAAAGAGATTATTATCACTACAACGAAAAGCCACTGATTACACCGTATCTCGACACCTCGATTGTACTAATGACTCAGGGTTCAACTTTCGCGTGTCAGCCAACCCAGTGTCCTGGAAGAAAAAAGGAGACCAAAAAAGTCCTCCTGAGGAGTGTGAAATTGGTAGCCGCACAGGCCGATTACAAGATCCAAAAGGCCCGTCTAAGCAAGTGCAATTCGCCAAAGGTTTGTCTCCCAGAAGACAAACTGGTCAACTTTGGCTCAAAAACTGATAATTGAGAGGTTAGAACCCTCTGACAAACTCATACTGAATCAAGGTAACATCATCAGATTGCTTCACTTGGTGCCAGCATTGCGAGCAATAAGCTCAAATGATGTGGAATTCCCTGACGTAAAAAGAAATGATAAAGTTGTCCTCCATGTTCTATCGCCCTTGATTGTGTCAACCATTATGGACGCCAATGTAGCGCTGTTTTCCTTAGGATTTAACGTTTATAAGTTTGATGACACGCCCCAGGCAGTGGTCCCTAGAGTGGACGATTCTGCATATTGCATGCCTCACGCAGAAGCCTCTCCCTTTAAAACACTGGAAGCTAAGAATCTGACTGACTGTAAAGAAAAATCAGGCTGCTGCCTTGAAACCAACAAAGTTCAAATGGTCGTCAAAAACTATCAATCATCAAAGCACTCAGTTCTAGATCTATCCACGTCACGCACGGAAACAGCTTTCCATAAAGACATGATAAGAATAACAATTAATGGGAACACACGTCTGGTTTCAAATGAGGGGTTGAGAGCCCATTCTGTGAAACCCACTATGGAAACTCACGAGTGGCTCTGGCTGTCCGAAGCATTGAGCTTTAAATCTCAACAATAATGCCAAAAACATACACTGCAGGACACGTGTAGTTTGGCATCTTGGAACACTCGTGGTTTCTCACACTTATTTACTTGAAACTGGCTTGAGCAACTACAAATTGTTTGCTTACAGGAAACATGGTTATAGGAAGCCCCGATCACCAGTGATTTTGAGGTTGCGTTAAACCCCACAATTATACCTTTAAAAGGTCGTCCAATGGCCGGTTTACTCACTATTATTAGAAGATCTTCAGGCTGGAGGATTGTAAATTCAATCAACAACTCCCCATTTATCCAGATAACCTCCAAAGAATTTCTTGGCCCCTCAGGAACGTGTACTGATCTAATAACGCTGGTAAACACGTACTGGAACCATGAAAGGGCCGGAAAACAAGCATTCATAGATAAAATAATGGATATATTGGATGCTTTGTTGGATAATTCTGGATGGCCAAACAATCATCTGTGGCGATTTGAACATTGACCTGCTTAAACCGTTGGATGCGGGGAAAAAATGACTAGCACAACTATGGACGGATGAGATGGCGCCTCGTAACTTCCAGATGTTAAATGGGAATATCCAGAACGATATACCACCAGCCTATACTTGGCATCAAGCAAGTCTGGCCTCAACAATCGACTACATGTTTGTTTCAGAACCCCTACATCCACGTACAAGCTCAATGAAGGCTATAAAGAAAAACGTCAGCGATCACGATATGTTGGTAGCAGAATTGTCATCAAAACTAAAAGGCCCAACTCTTAGGTGGCAGCATAAAATCCAGGCTGCCTCAAATAGAGTTCGACTAAGACTAGACACGCACAAGCTTGAACATCTTAAAAGCGAGTATTGCAACGCCAGTCAAACTCTGGAATACAATCAGCTACTGATGCAATTTAAACCTAAAAAAGGCCGGCTTTAAAAACAAGTCTTATGTTCGCTCTCATAGTTTTGACTTGGAGCTACTGAAACACAAGCGATTGTTACGCAGTGAATTAAGACGCACTAAGACGCTAGACAAACAGATCCGTCGACAAACAGTAAAGACCGCAAAGCAACGGTACAAGAATTGGGTAAAATCGCATAAGCATGTTATGTTGCAAAACCATGCAGAAGGAATGCTGAGGACCTTGCAAAATAAAAACACAAAAAACTTTTGGTACCTTATTAACAATCTGCATGTACCACAAAATGCTATTCAAACATGTATGGTGTCGGAAGCTGACTGGATGTCCCACTTTGGTGCCTTATATCATTCAATTGAGTCTGTGGAAACTCCAACAACGAAGCCGTCTAAACCTTGGGCCTTAGTCTTTTCAAAAGATGATATAGTGGACACAATCAAAAAAACTAAAAATTCTCGAGCACCAGGCCCCGATGGGCTCACAAACTTTACCATCAAACAGTTCCCAGAGATATGGGCAGACTTTTGTGAGACACTTTTCAAAAGGATAGTCCAAGCACAGCAGACGCCTACATCTTGGAAGTGTGCGATTATTGTACCCATCTTTAAAAAGGGTGACAGATCTAACCCAAAGAACTATCAGCCTGTCGCTTTGTTGGATGTGTTGGGCAAAATTTACGCCACATTGCTACAGCAAAAACTAGTAGCCTGGTCGATTTCATCATGCCACGTGGATAAACGTCAGTCAGGTTTTGTAAAGCATGTGGGCTGTTCGTTAAACCTATTATTGCTAAATATAATCAAAATGGAGGACATCAAATCAAACACAAAGGTCTATTTAGCATTTATGGATTTTTCTTACGCATTTGATACCATCGACAGAGTGCTTTTGTGGTCGAAATTGAAGAGTTGGGGGTGTCCGTGGGACTTAATAGCAGCCATCAGAGAACTCCAAACAAAGACCTCTATTCGAGTTCGCCTCGATCAATCTGGCCTCTTATCTGCCTCCATTGACACCTTTTAAGTGGTAAAACAGGGGTGTCCTTTGGCCGCAGCTATATTTAGTCTTTTTATTTCTGATATAGGCGACTCAATCAACGAGGTTAAATCTTTTTTGCCGAAAGTTGCTAACACACATTTAAGCTGGCTGCTTTATGCAGATGACTTAATCGTTATGGATGTGACGCCTATTGGGTTGCAAAGAAAACTAAATGCTGTCCAACGATGCGTCACATCCAACAACTTGGCAATCAATATCAAGAAATGTGAACTATTGGTACTGCGGAGCTTGAACGGCGGAGGAGTATCCAATAGAAAACGCATAAAATGGTCCCTAGGACAAGAAACCCTCCAGCTCTCTCAAGACGTCCAATATCTTGGCATGACAATAAGTTCTGCTATGAACGGCGGGCCGTGGCTTGCGAAAACCAAAAAGAAATGTAACCAACTAGCAAGCCAGGCACTGATAATCCATAAGAAATGTGGTAAATATTCATTACGACCTGTCTTGTCTTTCTATCAGCAGAAGGTTATCCTTGTTGGGATATATGGGGCAGAAAATGCGCTTGGTTGCCCTTACGAGACATGGGCTTCTCTAGTAAACTGCTTCTGGACCAAGGTACTAACACTTCCGAGGGGTGTGAAGACTTTGTGTATAAGATACAAGCTTGCTCTAATATCGATGCATGCAAGAATATGTTGGAGCTTGTTGAACCTGTACCGAAAGACCTGCACTCGTGCGCAGATTCCACAATTTGACATCTTTTACAATGCCTCACCTGATAATTCAAAAGTGGTTCACATGTGGACAAATAGATGCGAATCAATCCTAAAGAAATATAACATCAAAATTGATATGCTTCATGAAAACCCAGACGCGGCCAAACTTAAAATCTGGCGTGCAGATTGGGATGAAACTTGCGTGGAGAGATCAGCCACCAGCCGAATCTCTGACGTGCCATTAGAATCACGTGCCTTCAACACTCTTCAGAACTATGTGGCACTATTCCCCAACCCGCAGGCGCGTAGACTGTTCATACTGTTTTGATTAAATATGTTTAAACCCGTTGACCGGCTTCACCTATGGAAAGGCTACGATCATCTGTCACCTGAATGTAGGTTGTGTGCGAGGGAAAATGAATCACTTAAACATTTAGTGCTATTTTGTACTAAATTAAGATCTGAGAGGACAATTCATTTGGGACCCTGGAGCTTAAACCATCCCTCCCTATGTGCAGATGATTGGTGGAATCTGATGTTTCAGGGATATGACTTAAAGTTAATACTCCCTTTAACACGATTGTTGGAAATAATCGAAACTTGCTTCACATCAACAGAAGGAATATCTTCCGTAAACAGTAATATTGGGTGAAACAGTGTCCATAGACATTAGAAATGGAAATTATGGAAAATGGACGGATTGATGGTGATTGTCATAGAATATATGTTAATATGTGTGTGTATGTGTTGTATTCATTTTAAAGGTTTGTAAAAACCAATAAAATAAAAAAATAAAAATGTGTTCTGGGGCAGAAGTTAGAGTCCTGAGATAAAAGTGTGGTATAGTCAAGTTTAGGAGTCATGTGTGGTGAGGGAACATTATTTGGTTAACGTGTGCAGGCATATCTTGGTTAGATTCTTCTGTTGATGGAGCCAGTTTTTCATATAGTTTTTTACCTCTTGTTTGTGTATTTTGCTGTTCGGGATTTTAGGTGTTTAGGGTCACCCTTGCATAGTAGTGTAATGCAAATGAGCAGAATTTCAAGACTAGTTGCTTATTTTAAGAGAAAGAACATTTCAGGTAATTACTGTGGCTTGTGCCTTATTAAATCTTTTTGAATAGGTGAGAATAGTCTGTGTGCGCTGCAAAAAATCTTCTGAGCGGCACCCAGAAGGAAGCTGGGCAAGCGCACATGCGCACAGCTTAGAGGGAACATTGCTCCCAAGATATGCTCACTTATGTGACCAGATTTAAACAATTGGCTAAGGAAGCAGACTGGTCCTCTGAGGCTAGTTTTAGCCTGTTCAGGACAGGCCTGAACGATGAGATCAAGGATGAACTGGCCAGGGTGGCCAGACCAAATTCATTCCAAGCACTAATGGACCTGGCCTTGCAAATAGACTTTCGCATCCAGGAAAGGAAGGCAGAAAGGAAGAAATCCAAGGGAAACCCACCCACGACGTCCTCTGAGAGCACAGCCAGAACGGACGCAAACCCAAGTCCAGCCCCAGAACCTGGAACCATGCAAATTGGAGCCTTTCGTGGACCCATATCACCTCAAGAAAGATTGAGAAGGATCCATGCGGGTTTGTGTATGTATTGTGCTTCAGACAAACATTTGGTCAGGGAACGTCCTCTGGCACCTCCTCAGCGTTTGGGAAACGCCAGCTCCCGATCTTAAATGGAGCAGAGATTCGGGAGAGAGATGTTTGCTCCACATCAATTCCATCCTTGAACTCTCCTGGACAAAACAGTTTGGTGATACTACAGGCCTTCCTGTCGCCCTCCAAAAACAAGACCTATCCCATTCTGGCCGTGGTGGACTGCGGAGCTATGGGAATTTTCATTGATCAAGACTGGGTTGTTAGTCAACATATTCCGTATGAGACACGAAACACCATGCAGCCGGTGGAAGCAATTGACGGACCCATAAGCCTGCAGACTAAAGAGATCTAACTTTCCATAAACCATCATCAAGAGCGGATTACATTCGACATCATTAAGTCAGCCCATTACCCCATGGTTTTGGGAATGCCCTGGTTACAAAAGCACAATCCGTATATCAATTGGACAGCAGGATCATTATTCCTGGGCTCAGAGTTCTGTATGTCCCACTGTCTATCCCTGGACCCCTCCTCGATAACTTCCAAAGAACCACCAAGAGACCAAGAAACACCACTCATGGTTTCCAATATCATACAAGTTCCAGAGGCCTATCAGGGATATGCTGATGTATTTTCTACTGCCATAGTACAAGCCTTACCCCCTCACAGGCCCGAAGACTGTGCCATACATACGGATCCCTCAGCTGTATTTCCCTTCGGCAGAATGTTAATTCTTTCTGAACCTGAGAAAAAGGCCCTTCGGGAATACCTAGACACTAATCTTGAAAACGGCACCATAAGACCAACGAAATCTCCAGCGGGTGCTCCGTTGTTCTTCATTCCCAAGAAGGATACCAAGGGACTCAGACCTTGCCTCGACTATCAAGGCTTAAATCAATGCACCTTCAAAGATCGTTACCCACTGCCCCTGATCTCGGATATCCTGGAAGCTGTGAGAGGAGCCGTAATATTCACCAAATTGGATCTCAGGGGTGCCTACCATTTGATCCATATCCAGGAAGGAGATGAGTGGAAGACCGCCTTTAGAACACCCTTTGGCCACTACGAGTACCTGGTCATGCCCTTTGAACTAGCCAATGCCCCAGCAGTATTCCAACGTTTTATGGATAGGGTGTTCTCTGATATGTTGTTTCTCTTCGTCATTGTCTATCTGGACGACATATTGATTTTTTCCAAGGACCCTTTAAAGCATGAAGGACATGTTAAGGCAGTTCTACAAAGACTCCGGGAACATCACCTCTTAGCCAAGCCTGAAAAATGTTTGTTTCACGTTACCTCTGTGCACTATCTGGGATTTATCCTTAGTCCAGAGGGGATTGGCATGGACCCTTCAAAAGTAAAGGCCATTCTCGCCTGGCCTACTCCCACATCCGTGAAACAAATCCAATCCTTCCTAGGACTAGCCAATTTCTACCGAAAGTTCATAGCCACCTTTTCCGAGATTGTACAACCTATAGTGGCTCTGCTAAAGAAGGATACCCCATTTATCTGGTCAACATTACAAGAAACTTCATTCCAGCATTTGAAGACCGAGTTCACACAAGCTCCCATTTTGGCTCAACCCGATACAAGTCGACCCTTTTTAGTGGAAACGGATGCCTCTAATTACGCTATAGGAGCAGTGTTGAGGCAGAAAATGGAGGGCGATTTGGAACACCCCGTTGCTTATCTTTCAAGAACCTTAACTCCGAGTGAAACACACTACTCCGTCCTGGAAAAGGAACTCTTAGCCATTCGCCAAGCCTTCACTGAATGGCGACACCTACTTCTGGGAGCCAGACATCCTGTCCAAGTCCGTAGTGATCATCGAAACCTTCAGATTCTACAGTCACTGGAGTGCAGGAACAGTCGTCAGGCACGTTGGGCCTACTTTTTTGCCCAGCATCAGTTCCACATTACTCATGTCCCTGGATCACAGAACCTGATTGCTGAAGCCTTGTCTCGCCGTCCTGACTACGTGACCACTGAAGATAAGGCATTTCCTAAAATGTTTTCTCCCACGATCTTCGTAGCCCAAGCAGTTGATCTCCTGGAAGAAGTACGATCGCAAACCCAATCCTCGGAAATATGGAAGGACATTTCAACAAGAAATCACTGGAAATTAAAAACCAAGGAAGGCTACTTATTCAAGGACAATGCACTACTCATTCCTACACGGAAGTTACAGCAAAAAATAATAAACCTTTATCATGACACACACCATTCCGGGCACCGAGGTATCACCAACACCCTCCGTCTTATACAGAGACAGTTCTGGTGGCCTAAAATGAAGTCTGACGTACAGCAATACATCCAGGCTTGTATAACCTGTGCCCAAAATAAACATGATAACAAAAGACTGCGGGTCTTCTTCTGCAGCCCACTCTACCCTCTAAACCATGGGAAATCATCGCTACAGACTTCATAGTGGAGTTACCACCTTCCCGAGGATATACTACCATCATGGTCACCATAGATTTGTTTACCCATATGGCCCATTTTACGCCACTGATGAAACTACCCTCCTCTTCAGAGCTAGCTGGAATATTTCTGGAACACATATTCCGATTACATGGGCTTCCTTCCAAGATCATATCTGACCGGGGTCCCCAATAAATTTCACAATTCTGGAAACACCTCTGTCGGGTACTAGGAATCCAACGTGCTCTCTCTTCAGGATATCACCCCCAAACCAACGGAGCCACAGAACGTGCAAATCAGACCCTGGAACAATATCTCTGATGTTTCGCCACCAAGGTCCATGATGACTGGTCTCTCCTGATACCCGTTGCGGAATTCGCTTACAACAACTCCGAACACTCAGCGCTACAGACCAGCCCTTTTTATTGTAGTCAGGGGTTCCATCCATCGGTTTTACCCTTGGTTCTTCCTTACCCTACACCAGTACCTACTGTTGACTCCTGGATCAAAATTCTTATCAACATTCACCGGGAGGCTAATGAACACTTAGAGAAAGCCAGATTACAGACCAAGAGGTATGCGGATTCCAAGAGAAGACCAGGTCCTTCTTATACGGTCGGTGACCAAGTGTGGTTGTCATCAAAACTACTCCCCCGACACTTGTGACCAAACAAGCTGGCTCCCCGCTACTATGGTCCATTTCCCATCTCATATCGAATCAAGCTACCTGACTCCTGGAAAAGAATTCATCCAGTTTTTCACACATCCCTATTGAAGCCCTACATCCAATCCTCTCGAAAATCCAGTAGACCTCCTCCTCTACTGGTTGACAACCAACTGGAATATGAGGTATCCCGGATTTGTGACTCCAGGTATAAGCGGGACCATCTTCCATACCTAGTGGAGTGGAAAGGATATCCTCCCAGGGAAAGGACCTGGGAACCTGTTTCAAATATCAAGGCTCCTCGGTTGCTCAGAAGATTTCACCTAATACACCCGGGCAAACCTGGAGGAAAAGGCCTTTGGAGGAGGCATGCTGTCATGAACTTCAGATCACGCCCCTTTTGGACCTCCTGGTCCTTGTCTCAACGGGGCTTACATTGCGTACTACTTCCAACATGGCCGTCCAGAGCTGAAGCCCTTGCTCGCTCCATGCGCTGAACGCGGCTTGATCTATTTATAGACCACGCCTTCCGCGGCTCCGCGCATCTCAATGCTATTGCAGAGTAGCCTCAGACGTGTGTTCGTAGCTCGCGGTATTGTTTCCTTTGTCCCAGTGTTATTACCCGCTCCTGACCCTTTCCCCCTTCCTGATTCCGAGCATTACTAGCCTTTCACAGACTCCCAGATTCCTGGACTCCGCGCTCCCGGAAGTAAATGCAACCTGGAACCAGACGAGACTCGAGCAGCGCTGTTCAAGACCAGGAGCGTTCGCAAGAAGGCAGCGATCGAAGACACCGGAAAACACCAGACCCAGGTGAGAAGGGGGGAACTCCTTGACAGTACTTGTCTTAGTTGTTCTCTCAGCCAATGTATACTGTATACTCTTTGGCTCTGATGTCTGGCAAAGTCCTTATATCTAGTGCTCCGGAACTAATTCCTCGTGTGTCTCGAAGTAACATTAGTATTAGTGTGATGGAAGTACGGTCCTGGAAGTATTTGCACAACCTCAATTTTTTGGTTATATACGATACGAGCTAATAATGTGTTATATGAGCAACATGTACTCAAGGGGATCGATCTGTAATATTGGATACATAGAACAGGCAGATGTTGACAGTACGGGCAACAACTTGTGAGAACTACGTAACCCAGTCTCGACAGATTAGATTACGTTGCTACCATACAGAAGCATAGTCCCCTTTCAATTCCCATTGCACCGTTAAACGCGGATGGAGGTGTGTGTATTTACAGAACAGGAGCAAGCGAGAGGCAAGAGCTTTTTTCACTGCGCTGAGCACTTATGAAAAAGGAACCATGCAGAGTACATAGACGGTAAGAGAGATCAGAGTGGATTAGCATGCTAGATAATAAAGCGGCTACTGCTGCCACCCTCGAGTAATTCATGCTCATGCAATGGAGAAAGGGGGCGTGCAAGGTCAGCTGCAAGTAACTGCCTCACCGAGTTGCGGACCGATGAACAGCATTTACGTTAAGTACACAGACGGCAGTAGAGTGCTCAATGTGAGGGTATGTTTGACTAAGACAGCGGCTATTGCTGCCGCTCTTTAGCAATTACGCTCATGTTACAGAGTGAGAGCATCAAGTGACCGAGTGCTAATAGGTGTAGATCAAACCCCTTATATTTTAATTTCACTTTCGAATTAGATTAGATTCGATTTGAAATATATGGCCCTGATGGGGTTGACCTCTGATAGTAGTTTCTGCCACCACGCAGATACAAGTAGAGGAAATTATAAAACGTCGGAATCAGTCACACATATATAATGAGGAAACGGCATACTAAATAATGTTGTGCTTTCGCCCGGCAGGCCTAGCTCACACGTGATCATATGCACCAATGCCGCAGTATATCCAGGTATATCAACTCTCCGTATAGGAGACTGGTACGCTGTCAGAGAAAATTAAACAGATGACCACAGCGTCCAGAAGACTGAGGTACACTCTGCTATATGTCATCATTCGCAGAAATGGTTATCTTTTTAAAGATGTATATATATATATCTATATATATATATCTATATATGTGCTGGGAAATAAGTCCTGTAGTAATTATTCCCTTGTGATGTGATTATATCCACAGGGAGGAACAGCTGTGTGATTAAGCAGCTACTAAATGAGAAGTCTGTCCCTGCTTTGCCTACTGAACAAGGTCAGTTGAATAATGCCCTATAGCTGGTACAAGTATAGTGAATATGAATGAACATAAATGTAGGTCCTAAAACCTGTGATGTTTTATTTTATTTTTTAGATCGTCCGAATGGATTGGGGTTAGAAGATTGAGGATAATTGAAAACACGACTTTCTGTCCTGATGAAGGCCTTTGTGGAAGTGATGAGGGAAACCTACTCGGGATGGGGTTTACCTTCTGATTTATAGGCCGAAATGCAGTGCGTCGACATAACAATTTTTCAAACATCCTTTGGCAAAAAGGTATTGGGATAACGGACATTAGGTATCCCACAGAGATCAAGATAGGCAGGGAAGAGATTTAAACAAAGGACAGTGTTAGACTTTGTTGCATATAAGAACACACAGAAGTTGAATGTCTTGCACTTAAATACACTGTCCATGATTGTAAAAACTTAGAAGGAAAAGATACTGAAAGTGCTTCTCTTAGCTGCCATTGAAGCTCTGATTGAAGATGTTCGGAAATTGACCTGGCTGCAACAACAGTCCAATACCATCGAATAAACTATGCAATGACCTTGCAGACCCTTTCAAAAACAAAATCATGACCATCCAATAGAACATACAAAGCATAACATGCAACCGCAGTATGCAACTCACCCACCCCTACGAGGAACACCCAAACAAACTCCGAAGCTTCCCCCAAATATAAATATCAGTGGAGACATTCATCAAACTGGTAAACAAAAGCAACAAAACAGGTTCCCCCATGGATCGCTGACCCCAGACATATACAAATCAATCCTCTCACAAGGAACACCCATGGACTACTACAGAAACGTCTTCAACCAATCAATCTCAACAGGGAAAGTGCCACAATCATTCAAATCAGCATACATCAAGCCGCTCCTCAAGGATACAGCAGGAAACGTGAAGGACCTCTCCAATTACAGACCAATATCGCGTACACAGCTAAACTGCTGGAAACATACATATATAGAACAACCCAAGAATTCATAGAAGAGCACCGCCTATTGGACCAGGCACAAGTAGGCTTTAGACAAATGAGAGGAGGAAACAGCACTTCTCTCAATCTGGGATGATCTAAAGGGAAAAGCAAACTCAGAAAATATTACTGCTTTGATACTTCTAGACCTCTCTGCGGCATTCGACACAGTTAACCACGATATCCTCATCATGAGATTGGAATTAATTGCAATCACCGACCGCGCCTTACTATGGATCAAATCCTTCCTATAAAACAGAACAAAAGCCATATGGATCAATCCTTTCAAATCCAACCCAAGAGAATCCGCATGCAGAGTACTACACGGATCATCCTTCTCCCTGCTATTATTCAAAGTCTACCTGTCTCAACTAATCAAGATCGTTGAAAGACACAGCCTTACTTGTTACAACTACGCTGGAGACACACAAATAGTCTACAAAATACAAGACACACAAGAAGAAAACACAACATTAGAGAGCTGCCTTTGTGAAATCTACAACTGGATGAACTCGAACATCCTCAAACTCAACCCAGGCAAAACAGAAATAATGATCATCACAAAAACAGAGAAGACAACCACTACATCCCCTGGGCAACAGAACGTGGTACAACCCCAGCCCCATCGTCGATTGTAAAAAAACCTGGGAGTTCTGATGCACAACAAACTTACTCTAGAGCCAAAAGTAAACGCTCTAATCAAGAAATGCTTCTTTCTCCTGCGAGCAGTAAAAAAGATCTCTATATCTGGGCATGCCAGAACGACTTCTAAAAAAAACTACAACGCATACAAAATGCGGCGGTCAGACTGCTCCTCAAACTACCGCAAAGAGAACAAACACACCAGCGCTGAAAACGCTACACTGGCTACCAATAAAACAGCAAATCAAGTTCAAATCAATGCGCATAACGCACAGAGCAATCCACGGTCAAGGCACAGAGTTCCTAAGAGAAAAAAAAAACATACACCGCCCAACAAGGCCAGATCCAACAGCGACATCCGTTTAGAACCAAAAAAAGAAGATTTGGGGTGGGGGGTGCTCAAGAGCCCGAGCAAGATGGCGGTGAGCTAGAAGATACGTACTCATGAACCCTATAAACCCGGAAGCAGCTACTGTGGTGCTGCTTCTGATCTTCATTTGTGGACTCTGTGAAACTCGTTTGTGTTCTCTGTTACGCCCCTTGGCTGTTCCTGTACTTTTGGATCACTTGTTGCCGACCCTGCATACTCTCATTGGACTTGCTTTTGGTTTTCGTCTCTACTGCTGCTTTTGTGTCCTGACACCTCTTGCATTGTTTCCGACCTCGGTCCGCCTGCTGGTATCCCTCTTGCTAATTGATTTTGCTATTGTTACTGCCCGCACTGTTACTGACCTTGGTCCGCCTGCTCTACTATCCCTGGGGACATACACCACCCTCTTTGCCCAGCCCTTACCTCCTCTTCCTGGTCCACTCCTTGGGTTCCTCCGCCACTTGGACTGAGGACGCTATGCAGATATAGATGTGCCACAACCCGACACTAGCGCGTCCCTCGTTCTGCCCGGGTTAGTCCCCATACTAACTTACCCTCCTTTGTTTTGTTCTTTTCTCTTGACCTCCCGCCACAGGACTGCAGACCTCTTGACCATATTACCATTGTCCCCACAGTAACACCTGATCCTACTTATTGCTCCGAGTAGGGGGGTGTCGTAGATACATTGTCCAGTTTGATTTAGAAGTGGAATTTTCTTTACTTTTCAGGGGCCGCTGCTAGACAGGGACCTTCCTCGTCACACATCCAAGGCATACAGACTCTTCCATTCACTACTGTTGTTCCTTCCTGCTGCTATTGTCAAATATTGGAGCGCATCTCTGATTTCGTTCTTTTATTGTTTCAGCTTGGTGTCCTTCGGGCGTTTCTATGTACTCGCTCTTTCAAGTGATTTACTCGTATGTCCCTTACAATTATTAGGGCAGTAGGGTGTATCATTGGGAAGGACTTAATCTGGTTGAGAAGGGCGGAGCTGATCCAAAATCGGGGTGAAGTCAATTGTCACTGTTTTCTGAAGGGCCTTCTGAGTGAGTAATCGGGTTATTCCTATCCCTGTGTCAACTCGATTGTGAAATCCGGGCCCCCGGGGTGGGCGAGAAGCACCACGTAGATTACAGGCACAGGCCATGTGGGAAGTGGAGTGGCCGGTCAGAGAAGGGGTAAAGCACGACCATTAGGTCGCTGCAACCCCCCTAGCAAGTGAGACGGACGGCTCGGCAATGAACACCCGGTAAACCAGGCTGGGTGGAGGATCCCCAGCGCATTACTTCATATTGAGGCGCATGGCCCCACGGGGGCACTGCACGCATGCCGGCAGCTGTTGTAGACACAGCGGGCACCACAGGGAATATTATCCAGGCATAGCCTCCTCCCATTTTAGCCCACGGTTGCTCCCAGGAGAGGGGGGAACTCCCCAAGATGGCGCACTGATTGATTTAGAGCAGCAGGCTCACCCTGCTATTAATGGGAGGAAGGAAGCATACCTTATAGCCTGTGCTGGACAATAACTGTCACCTGAGGGAGGGGGAACCAGCCGATCGTCGTGCTTGGGAACCTGTTAGGCGTCTCATATCCAGCTCCTCAACCCAGACCACACAGGACTTGCACCACTGCCTGCTGCCAGCGGTGCCCTACATAATAACTGCCACCACAGGTAGACAGCCCTGTGGGATCCCATACCTGCCAACCATTCCCCTTCATCTACTTTACACTGCCAAGCGGGGAGCGCCCGTACTGAACAGGTGAAGCACGAGCTGCGCAGCATCAGTCGTGACTAGCCACCCGGCTCAGCCAAGCCTTGCAACACCAGCGGAGCGGGTGGTTGGAACCCCTCTTTCCACAGGCCCCGCTCTCCGGGCAGCTTCCACACGCCCCTCTGCTGCCTCCCAGGGTGGGCATACTATACTCTGTGACAGACGACACTGATCAGATTCCCAAGGGAGAGATAACAGCCATGTCGCTGCAGCGTTCTACATGTAAACCACCCACAATGGAGGCGCAAATTCAAAGCCAGCTCCAGGCGATCCTGCAAGATATGAAAACTATTGACCAAATGACTCAGGGGACTAATAAAACTGTCCAAGTCATTAAGCAGATCTGCAAGACGTGCAAACAAGGGTCGACGCACAAGCGGACCGGGCGGCGGTTAATGAGCAGCGAATTAGCTCGCTTGAGGACAATCGCACATTTATGGCAGCGGATGTGGACGGGCTAATCAGGGAGGCGCAGCGCCTCGCAGCAAAAGTCGAGGCCCAAGAAAAAAGGTCCCGGCACAATAATATGCACCTGGTGGGCCTGCTAGAAAACACGGGGGGTTCGAACCTTGTATCCTTTACGTATGATCGGTTCCGGGACAAGCTGATGTTACCGGACCCCAGGAGCCTGACGATCGAGCATGTGGATCTACGTCCAATTCCCAAACCTGCACCGGGGGACTTCCCGCTGCCCATCACCATAACAAGATAATCGCACGTTGTTGTGACCGATTTCCCTGATCAACCCATGATTCCATGGTCCTGCGGAACTCAACCATACCACGCTACATGGAGCGACAAGCCGGACAATGTTTGTGGCTACTTGGTGAGTAGCAGGGCAAGCACATGGCAGTGTGATTGGGGGGGGGAGATACATACTCCAACTGGGTGTAGCATGTCGTCCGTAGGACAAATGGACATACAGATGTACGCCAATGTCCATCAGGGAAGGCCGCCATGTACTTGAGAAGAACCCGCATGCAATTATAAGCTACACAACATAGAGAACAATCCAGGTCTATGAATATTACACATCCATCCACATCCACATTGCACATCATGCCACACCACATAATACACAAATCAGCAACATGGCGTCAAGTTGGTAATACAGTATTAGCGCAGCACAACATCAATACAGAAATGTGCCCTTGAATGCATGCAAAGGGATCACCCCTAGCCATAGCATTGAACCACACACCTATAGCACCAGTGAAGTGATGCTACACAGCATGGCAACATCAATGTCGGAATGGTAGTACACTAGCAGTGTGGTACCAAATATGCCTGGGCACAGGGACACCTAAGACCTGGCCTCACCCAGGACATGTCAATTGCTGTCGGAGGCATGAATCGGGCATGTCCACTTGCAGGGTCAAGCACACCTTTGCACATTGCAATCACACAGATCATCTGCATGCATGCTGGTAGTCGTGGATCTCAATCAGAATGCAAAGTTGATTTGTGTGACATGTACATGCTGCTCCAGAGGTGAACAGTAACAGGTCCCCATTCTTCCCCCCCATACAGGCGATGCCGGCTATCCCCTGAAGAGGTGGCTCCTTACCCTTGTACGGAACCCACAGAACTGGCACGAAGAGGACTACAATCGTGCACATACCCGTACCCGTGTCGTGATTGAGCAGACATTTGGTCTTTTGAAGACACGGTTTAGGTGCATAAGCAGTTCGGGTGGCGCTCTCCTCTACGGCAATGAGAAGGTGGCCAAGATCACCTTGGCAGGTGTCATGCTGCACAATATGTGTATCAGACGGAATGTGCCACTGCCCCCTGACGTTCAAATGCAACCACCTGATGAGGATGATGATTGTGATGAGGACGGAGGTAATGGGGATGCAGGTCATGCAAGAGGCGATGGCCAGGAGGGATGTGATGTGAGACAGCATCTGATCAACCAAATTTTCTGAGTAACATGTTTTCACTCTGTACGATGGATATGGGTAGTAATGCACTGGTGTCTGTGTTGACGCGCACAATGGACCCTGTCACCAATAAAGTACACATACACAATGAAGAAGTCCAAGCCTGTGTTTTTTTAATCACCAGTGTTTTAAGGAATTTCAAGATGTATAAGTGCATGTCCCCAACCATCCCACCACCCTTCTCCCCCTCCCCCCACAACAGTCCCGAAACACCCTTCCCCCCTCCCCCCACAACAGTCCCGAAACACCCTTCCCCCCTCCCCCCACAATAGTCCCTTATGTGTCTGGCACAATGTTGTCCATCTGCACACGTGGAAGGTTGACCCTGCAGTCCCTATTCCCCATTGCCACCACCAGCATTAGGAGGCTGGGTTGACATGCGCCTGGTTGTTGTGCGTGGAGCGGCGGAGGGAGCTTGTCTGCCTCGAACTAGCGGATGATGATGTGGCTGTCTGTCCCGGTGGTGGTGGTGGGAACTTGCGGTCCATCGTGTCCGCTATTCGCGTGAGGACCTGCCTAAATTGGCCAATCTCCCCACACAGCCTGTTTGTACAGGCTTCAATCGCCTCCCTTGAGTGCCTGGCAGTCTCTGTTATCTCCCCCCTGAGACGGGCAGCCTCTTCAACATGCTGCCCAACCAGCACAGTTATGTCCTCTTGGCACTGCCTGATGCTGACCAGGTCAAGGGTACTGTGGCGTTCTCGTGGTGTGGCTGCTGCGCCTTCCTCTGCAACCAGGACATCTGGTGAAGCCACGATGGGCTACTGGACCCTCCCATGTTGTTCTCGCCAGACTGGCCATGGACACTGGACCCAGGTGTTTGCTGTGGAGTTGCCTCTGGGGTTCCTGGGGGGGTAGGGGTGTGCATTTCCATTGGGAACTCTATCGGGTCCTCCACATCTGAGAGCGGCGCTGTGGCTACCGCCTCACCTGTGGAACTTGTGGCAGCAGGGGGTGGGCCCTCTGTGGCTGGAATCTGTGGTGGGGGGTTCACTTCTGAAGGTGGGCCAGTTGTTGCTGGTGTGGACAGTGGTATGGTAGCAGTGGCGCTCCGCCAATGTTTGGCACTCTGCATGGGAACTCTTCTCCCTTTGCCCCTTGAGGTAGTCGGGGTGTCCCCTGTGTCCAGTGGCCTTGGTTTTTTCGTGGCAGGGGGTGCCTCAATTGCAGTGCCAGGTTCTTCACTGTCTGTAGGTGAGCCTGTCGGGGACAAAGAGGTCGATGGCATTGGTGACGGTTCAATGTACTTCATGCAGAATACGTTAATCATGCTGTTGTGAGCATTGGGACTTCATTGGTAGGGATGCAGGTGATGTATCTGTTGAGTGGGTCATCCATGAACGGTTGTGTGTGGCACTTGTCTCTGTTGATGCGTGCATGTTTGTGTGTTTGGGTTTGACACTGACATGGCCAGGGTTGTATGCATGTATGGATGTTTGCGCATCCATGAGGTGAATCTGGGCTCACATTTGGTGGGGACCTCAACATTCACAGTGCATACTTTCATGTGTACACTCACCTCCATCTGATGTAGTTGCCACACCATGCTCCCGACTCCCTCAATCGATTCAACACCAATCGTGTTGGCGCAGGAACCCCTGCCACTCTTTTCATTTTGTCGGCGAATCGGCTCCACCTCCTGTGGCCATGTTGCAGTTTGCAGACAGGATGCTTCGGAGGCGGAGCTCATCCCACCGCTTTCTATACTCCCGGACAGTGCGGGTGGTGGTGCCCACTGCACTCACTTTCAGGGCAACCTCTGCCCAGATTGCCTTCTTGCGGATCAGGGTCTCCCGCCGCATGTCGTTCGCAAATACCACATCGGCATTCGCTGCAAGGGTCTCAGTGAGCATTGCTAGCTCCTCGTTGGTGAACTTCTCCTTGCGCTGGCGGTCGGTTGTTTTTTTAATAGCCTTAGGCATGGTGAGGGTGTTCTTGTGGCTTTCGAATAGCAAAGTTCTCAAAACAGGTCCAGGGGGCAGAGGATGGCAATGGATTGTGTTTTCAAAGATGGCTGCCTTGCTCCTTCCCGTTCCTGTGCGATGACGCTATTTCCGGTTCTGCTATTTAACAGTGACCGCTAATTGCGGTGACCGCTAATTTCGATGGCCACTATTAGCGGTGACCGCTGTTTGCATGTTGCGGGAGGTCGGAAGTGCTATCAGCGCTTTCATCGGTGCCGCTAAGGGTCTTTTTGGGGTCTTTAGCATCATGGTGGTAGGGTCATTACCTGCATGGTTTTAGCAGCCTCTTGCCAAGGCGGACACGTTAAAGGATAGTTCCGGGACTTTTTTTTTATTGTCCCTACGGGTCGGCCATGTGTTTGTAAGCATAAATCGGTAGATCGTAGGAAACTTTCCTATGGACCTTACCCGACTTTTCGCCCATTATCGCACTCGAAATCAGCCGCCATTTTGTGATAATCCTATCATTCCGCCGCATCGCCCTGGCTCACCTGCCTTTGCGGCACTAAATCAAATCCCCCGCCCCTGAGCCTGACATCAGGAGACGCGTACTGCCCATTTCAAGCACGTCTCGTGTCAACAATCGCTGCGCCTCAGCTATTGACGTGTTGCCATGGAAATGGCAGGACGCCTCTTTCCCCAATAAGTATAAACAGACCGTTTCACAACACACAGCAGCAGATTTTCGATTCCATTCCTCTCTCTGTGTTACTTTGAGTATTCTGTGACTCGTTTCAGTGCTCTGGTCAGCTACCTTCGCCGCTTGTAGCCCGTGTGAACACCTGTACCATCTCTGTAAATTATTTTACTATCTTTACCGCACAATGGCCACAATAATGCCGTATATGTACGAGCCCGAGTACACCGAGGAGGAACTACTGGAAAGGCAAGCACGCGAAAACGATGGGGATTCGGACGGCAGTTGGGAGGACCAGTCAACGGATGAAGAGCCTGGACCATGTCGCATGGACGGCGTCTCCACCTGGTGCACGTGCAATCGGTGCGAGCTAATGCCAACTGAGGAGGAGAACTGCTGCTGCCGTGAAAATTCCGGGTGCTTGGCCTACATTTCGGAAAGCGAGCAAAGTCTGCAGGAAGGCGAGCAAAGTCCGCAATGCATCACCGAGCTGCCAGAGTTCAGGGAAGCTTGCCTCTCACGGACAGTGTTGAGGATGATGATGGTGCTTATGCACGAACTTCGTGGCACTGTTCGTCCGCGTAATCCGAGTAACGAGTAAGTATACTCTGTTTGTGATGTCAGTGATGCCACCACTATTTCATGGTCGTCTCCCACATATAAAATTACATTTACATATCATTCGAACGCATGTAAATTGGTTCCATATAGTGCATTTTCTAGATATAATTTTTTTCTAAGAAAAATGACATGTGTTACCTGAATCGACATTGATAAGAAAGTTTGGTCAGTTTAATACAGTTTGCATCTTTTTTTTTCACAGGTGGTACAGGCTGGTGGCCTATCGTTGCTTCACTTGGTGGCTTCACGGGAGGCTCGGACACCGCGTTCGGAGAGTAATACCTGCCTGTGCGGTACTTGCCATTAGACAACATTTCCCCAGTGACAGTGGACAATACCGCGGATTTTCCCTCGATGTGCTGCAACCTCAACTTTACAATGTGTAATGTTTATTATTTATGTTTAACTAAAATCTAAAATAAAGCCCAACATATATTTTAACAATGGTTGTTTTGATTTTTTAAATGAATCTAGTGTATATTCTCCTGGGAGGGTGAGGTATTTATAAACTCACCCCCCTGCCTTCCATGTAGTAGATCCTGCAGCCATCCTCTTACATTCAGTTAGATGGCCTCTCCTTGGTGAGGCCCTGCGGCAAACGGGTCTTGTCTGCACGACCACCGCCCCGATCCACCCCCCCCCGCCCTATCAAAGGCAGTTCGCACCAGGGTACTTGCGCTGCTGGCAAGTGGAGCTGTCAGGGAGCGATAAAGGCCAAGAGGTGCCAAAGACCATGTACACTTCAAAGTGGTCTATAGAGCATGGGTTGTTGTTCTCATGTCTACCTCCAGACCCCGTGTCTCCTGCCAAGCATCCCCCCTCACGCTGGACGCCCCCCTGCAATCCACATAAGTGTGTCTCCATTCACGAGTCTTCCTGTGTCTTGTCTGCACGACCACCGCCCCGATCCACCCCTCCCCGCCCTATCAAAGGCAGTTCGCACCAGGGTACTTGCGCTGCTGGCAAGTGGAGCTGTCAGGGAGCGATAAAGGCCAAGAGGTGCCAAAGACCATGTACACTTCAAAGTGGTCTATAGAGCATGGGTTGTTGTTCCCATGTCTACCTCCAGACCCCGTGTCTCCTGCCAAGCATCCCCCCTCACGCTGGACGCCCCCCTGCAATCCACATAAGTGTGTCTCCATTCACGAGTCTTCCTGTGTCTTGTCTGCACGACCACCGCCCCGATCCACCCCCCCCCCGCCCTATCAAAGGCAGTTCGCACCAGGGTACTTGCGCTGCTGGCAAGTGGAGCTGTCAGGGAGCGATAAAGGCCAAGAGGTGCCAAAGACCATGTACACTTCAAAGTGGTCTATAGAGCATGGGTTGTTGTTCCCATGTCTACCTCCAGACCCCGTGTCTCCTGCCAAGCATCCCCCCTCACGCAGGACGCCCCCCTGCAATCCGCATAATGCCACGACATATACACGTCATTCATTCACAAACACACCCCTGTTTCGAATTCTTTATAACCCACTTCATATTTCTAATGAGAACTTCTTTGCGCTTTGCTAGTCAACCCGTGAAGGTGCTGGTTATCTGCTCTTCGTCTCTGTGAACTTCCGTGACCACTTTGAGCAAACTCGTCAGTTTGCAACCTGTGAACTGCTCCCTGTTCTACGACAAGAAACTACTCTGATCCCTGCATCTAACTGTTTGTTCGTCAAAGTAAGTCCATGTACCATAATCATTTTGCGTCCAATTTTTTAATTTATATCTATTTGCTAGTAGTCATCAAATTGCATCCATGTTTTCTTTTCGTTCACGACAGTACATGCAAGGAACTAGTCACATGTTCTGAGTTTAGTCAAATTACTTTTTCTATTTTTTGAAAGTTATTGAAATACTTATCCGCATGTGAATAACGTGTATAGTTCCAAGAACCAAAACGGACCTAGCATTGAACCTTTTATGTGTCATTTAATGTTTTAACACATTGGTATTCATAGAGAATTGTTGATCTTTACTTTTCAGAACTTTCCATAATGCCTGCCTGTTCCATTGGCGGTTGCCCTTCGAAGACTCATAACAAATCTGAAGGTACTATAATGCATGTTTTCCCTAAGACAATAGATCAGATAAGAGAATGGGTCCGATATTGCGGATATCCAGCCTCTGAGATAGAAAGTAGAGTCCTAGAAGTCTTTGCGGACAAGAGGGGTGATCGATACCGCATCTGCAGCAGGCACTTTAGCCCAGACATGTACTCCACATCATTGCTAATAAAGAAGAAAACACCGCGAGCGAGGCGAAAATTGCTCTCAACCGCTATTCCCACTCTATTCGTCCACATCCCTCCACTGGTGAGTCAAGTTTACGTATTTGTCTCTCGGCCTTGCGGTAGTGTGTAGCATTAGCTAACAATAATTTCCCCATTTATGTATCCACTCAATATGAAGGCGGAAGATTCTCCATCCGTGTCGTTATTGCAGTCATCAGCCACTTCAAGCGCCTATCGGGTAATCTTACTTAGCTATTCTGACACTGACTTGTTTTAGGCATGTAAATCAATAGTTTTAATTGATCGTGTAATTATTTTACCTAATGGTACACCACAGTACTCGTCCTCTAGTCTTTGTTTTCAGTTATAATTATTGTTATCCAAAATAATGCAAGTACTGTCTTTCAGGGAGATGCTGAGGAGTCCAACGCATTGACGACAACCGTAGATGTCACTCAGATGCTCGAGGTACGTTTCCGGACAGTTCCATCGATGGAGATCATCAGATCTTGCATTCTTGTAGCGTGATTGTTACACACAATGTTTCTTTCGTTTTTAGCCATTGGTATGTCCTTCTGTCGTCGCCCTCCTATGTGTCTTCTTTTTTCAATATTGTGTTCATTACTAATGAAAGTCCTATGTTTCAGGGAGTCGATGGAGCATTAGTCCAAGAAGAAGGGGGAGCATGCAGTTACGGGTCGGCGCAACAGCTTGCAGAAGTGTGCACCGCAGTTACAGCGTCCCTTGATGTTCTTATGCATTTCGAGGTATGGATACTGACAGATAAATCATGCGAGATCAAATGACGTGATTACATCCGCTATACTTCCTTCTTTATTAACGCAAGTACTATGTTTCAGGGAGCTGACGGAGCTTCTTCAACAAGAACATCACCCCTAATAGTTGATGCAGATCTCTGGGTGGTGACACTTCCAACGATGGAGCAAATCGAATCATATTTAGATATCCATTATTTATTTTAGACAACTGATCATTTGTGCAGGTCTATTTAGATGAGCCGTTGACGCCTGCAGAAAGTTTATGTTCTTTTAAACAAAATAGAAAACCATACTAATGCAATTACTGTGTTTCAGGCAGTTGCTGAAGCGTCATCTTCAATAATATCATCAATGGAAGTCTATGCGGAGCCCGAGGTATGGATCTTGACAGTTCAATCTAACTAGATCAACAATGCGTGAACTATTGTCGTTTGAATGTTCTACACAATGCGTTCATTCGTGTTTTGCTATTGAGATGTACGTATGGGTATTGGTCCCCAAGTACATTTTGTGTTTTCAATATTATTATACATACTAATGAAAGTTCTATGTTTCAGGGAGTCGATGGAGCCTCAGTGAGTGATGGATGTGCTTATCATGAAAATGTAGTCGTTGCAGCGCAAGAGGAAGTGGAGACATGCACACACGAGTCGGGGCAACAGCGTCCTGATGTTGAAGTTCGAGGCAAGAAAGTTTCAAAGAAAAGAAAGCAAAAGAAGGTTAGTGTCCTGTTCACTATATTATGTTGTCTTTCACTGTCAATAGTTCTATACTGTAAGTTGTGTTTAAACTGAACATCCCTTTTCTAATCTGTCCTCTAGTTGCGAGTGGGTGTAAGAACTAGATCTACACAGACAGTGAAGCGAACGAGAGATGTTGCTTGTCAAACCTTTTGGCAGGGACTTGAGACTGGAGATGCATCGTGCCAATGGGAAGAATATGAAGTGATTGACAACGGAGCTATACCACCACCAGCCATTGATAGTGAATGTCCTCCTGGTAGTTTGGATGCAGTCGGAGATCAATTCACAGAATCCACACCCGCAAAAAATAAGAGCGCGCGAAAGTTGAAGACATTGTTTTTTTCTCCCATCTCCGGACAAGGAACAGATGTTGCAATGGAAGCGAATGAAGTGGACGACAATGAAACACCATCAATATCACTCAGCATAGCGGAAGACGATATCAGAGATTGTACCTTTCATGCGAGTGACATGTCCTCAACGTTACAGGCCGAACCAGCTGGGATGCAGAGTGACAGTATAAGGAAAGAGGCCAAATTCATTGTATTCGATAGCTGTTTGATGGATATTATTATGATGATGAAATGTGGGCATTGGGTTGGTGGGGAAGTATGTGGGGAGCCATTGATTAATGTGACTCGTGCAATTCGAGGCACTAACCTTAAAATACATGCCACCTGTACACAATATCATCCGTTCGCATGGTCTGCACAACCCATGCTGGGGCAACTGCCAGCAGGCAATCTACTTTGTGCAGCGGCTGCACTTTTTAGTGGTTCAAGTTTTAAAAAGTTAGAGTCTTTCTTTCAGTTTGTGGGAATCCATTTCATTGCGAAAACTCAGTTCTACAAATACCAAACCGATTATCTATTTCCAGCCATTAGCGAAGCTTGGAGAATGGAAAAAATGTCTATTGATAGTACATTCGCGGGCAAACGGTTCAGGCTAGCCGGTGATGGACAGTGCGACAGCCCAGGATTTTCAGCCAAGTACTGCACCTACCACTTTCAGGACATGGAAAGTAAGAAAATTGTGAGTTCGGTGGTCGTGCAGGTGTCACAAAGTACATCCTCAGTGGCCATGGAGAAAGTTGGCTTTGTAGCATCATTGCAAGAACTACAATCGCGGGGAATGGTGAAAGACCTGATAGCCACGGACAGACACGTTTCAATTGCCAAGACAATGAGAGAAGAGTACAAAAATATAAATCACCAATTTGACGTATGGCATCTTGCAAAAACAATCAATAAAAAATTGTCGGCTGCAGGAAAAAAAAAAAATATGCAAGGTATTTCACAGTGGTCCAAGTCAATCAGCAACCATCTTTGGTGGAGCTCAAAAACATGTGAAGGGTCGTTGGAAATTCTACTGGAAAAATGGCGGTCAGTAATGTTGCACTGTAGCAACGTACATCGATGGTCGACAAATGAGCATTTCCACAAATGTGAACATGGCCATTTGTCCACAGAGGAGGCACGGAAGAAGAAGTGGTTGATTCCTTCATCACCCACTCACAAGGCCATTGAAAAGATTGTATTTGATAAAACTATAACAAGAGATTTGAGGGGACTCACGGAATTCTGCCACACAGGAGATTTGGAGGTGTTCCACAATATGTGCCTAAAGTACAGGCCCAAAAGATTGCATTTTGGCATGGAAGGCATGATAAATCGGACTCTTCTAGCGGTCTTGGCACATAACCATAATGTTGGCCGTCAACAAAGTAGGACGACCGGAACTTTAGGGACGCTTCGCTACAATAAGGCCTTCACTAAAAGAAGTAAACAATGGGTGATCAAACCAGTGTTTGAGGATATGCAATATGAGTTTATTGAGAGACTTATCGTAGATGTCCTCGATAGGCACATACATGGAGTGGTGAACGAACCTATGCAGGGGCCAACTGCATTGCCACCCAACATTGCCTCTGTTCCATGTCCACCTAAAGCAGAGCTCATTGAGAAATACACATCACGGTTTAAATGATTGTAATTTGATTGTCTGTTCTCTCGAGTCTCCTCATGTTGCAGGCCCATTGCAATTAAACCAAACAGTAATATAAATCATTTTTACAAAAATTATAGAATGTTTCCGTATTACAAACACATGGCCGACCCATAGGGACAATAAAAAAAAAGGCACGCATACAAGATGCCCTTACACTAACTGTAGCGAACTAGAAATGTGTGCTCGCTCAAAGTGAAGGTCAGCTGCTTTGATGTTTTGCTCGGGTGGCGGAACGGCCCACGACCCAGTATAAGGTTCTATTGTGATTTGACCTTGACAGGCCGGGACCATCCTGAAAAAAAAAGATAATGAATAAAATTTCAGAAACGAAACGATGAGCCACGTTCATTAGAAGAAGTAACGTCGGCAAAGAAGGAGTGGTGTTTCGGGTCTGCCCTACACAGAGACACAATGGAAAATGCAAATATAATGTAAGTAACTTTTGATGAGTTTATACCGCAATTTCATTACTATACAGTGGCTTTAAAGACGGGTTCAGTTGTACTTGTTCGTTCTATGTGGCATATTGTTTTCTACCGCGCACTAACTTGAGGAGAAACATCTGCTTTTACTGAAGCACCTCAAAACCTTCCTCTTTGCTTCTGCTTTCTCTCTCCCTCTCCCCTGCTACAACTGGTCCACTGTCTGCGACCTCGGTCCTGGGCCCTTCCACTCTCCACCTGCACTGCCTCCCTGTCAACCCCTGCACTGGGGGACTGTCTCAGTATCCTACAGCCCCCCCTTCCCAGCACTTGTTCTGCACTTACCTTGCACTTGCCACCAGCTGGCCCTATTTATTTATTATTTTATGCTACTTACCTTGTACTCCACTCCCCCCCCTCCCTGCCTCGCCACGCCTTTAAACACTTGTGTACACCCAGTAGCGCTGTCCTCGCTATGATTTTAATAAGGATCTGATGGTGAGACTAATTTCATTTTTTATGTTTTTAGGTACATCGTTCACTACTGTCTGTGTCACGAGTACCGGACACCGGCGGACGGCTTCTACAGCCGCCAGTTGCTTCTCCGCGTGAACAACGTTACCACCCTGACCATTTTATGGGACGATCGCCAAGTACAAGTATGCCCTTACGCGGTACTAACGGTTAGATGCAACATACCTACCGTTGTGGTGGCCTAGTGCCTCGTTGTTGGAACAGCCATGCGATTATCAGTGCGACCGAAGAGCTTATTTTTATCGTAAAACAACACCCTGTGTACTGCACACGAACATCGCTTCCCTCAAGACGAACTAATTTGGATCGAGAACAAAGAAAAATGCAAATCGCTGAATATTCTCTAAACATTTGATGTCCAATAAACGTACTTTGCCAAATGTACAATCTTGCCGTTTGCTTTTAAACCACGGTTTCACATTCCGAATTGTGGCGCTGTATTGTGAGATGCTCTAAGACCCTGTGTACAGCAAAGGACCATCGCGTTCCTCAATACGAACTTTTTGGAACATGAGCAAATAAAAATGCAAATCGCTGAATATTCTCTAAACATTTGATGTCAAATAAATGTACTTTACCACATTTACAATCTTGCGGTTTGATTTCAAAGTACAGTTTCATATTCCGAATTGTGGCGCGCTGTGTTGTGAGCTGATCTGTGTTGATTTCCGGGGTCTGTGTGGAGTCGCGTAGAAGACGCCTGGGCGCGTTTGCCTACGCAGCACAGTAACGTCACGGAGAGAGGCGGGGAATATGAATGTTTTGATAATGTCTGTTTCAGGGGCGGGGGATTTGATTTAGTGCCGCAAAGGCAGGTGAGCCAGGGCGATGCGGCGGAATGATAGGATTATCACAAAATGGCGGCTGATTTCGAGTGCGATAATGGGTGAAAAGTCGGGTAAGGTCCATAGGAAAGTTTCCTACGATCTACCGATTTATGCTTACAAACACATGGCCGACCCGTAGGGACAATAAAAAAAAAGTCCCGGAACTATCCTTTAATAGCGCCATGCCGGTAAATTACGATTTTTAGCGCACAACGTGTAATGAGGGCCTATGTGGAGGCATAGGTGTGCTGGGCTAAACGATGGCTAGATCGGATGACCAGGCCAGCTGGAGAGCTGCAGAGTTGGGACGGGATGTTCCTGATCACTCGTTTAGCCTTATTGCACTAGGTGTGGCGCTACGTTGATTCTATACTGTATGCATGCCTAGGTCTTATTTGACAATGTATCCCTATGCTGGTTATTACGATGGTGGTGATCTGTGTATATTATCTGTTAAAAATCTAATAAAAAGAGTGTGTATAAAAAATAAAAATAAAAGATTCAGAGGATCCTCTTTCTCTCACCACGCCCCAAAAACCTGGAACGAGCTACCAAAGAACATACGTAACACAAGAGATCACTTGCTATTCAGAAAACTCATCAAATCTTGGCTCTTCACACCATAACTAGAAAGAGTGGCTATGGGGGTACATACACAGCTGAAACAATGCTGAGAGAGGAAACCGATCATGCCTATCTCCATAAGCTACCGCCCATCAACTGAAGTAAGGGAAGTACAGTCTACGGCATATCAACTTACTAATTGAAAGATAGATAAGCTAGAAACATACCAAAGAACGATCATAGAGAGATCGGGATGGAAGGGTAAGGGTGATATGTCAAAAACACCTTGTCCTACAAAGTAAACACAGGCAGCAATGGATCACTGACAGGAAACAGATAGAAAGGGAGCGGGTGATTGTAAAAAATAAAATACAGCTCCAATACCAGAGTGGGGGACAATGCACGCCTCAATCTGGTACACAAAGGTCGGAAATAACACAACTGGGAACTTGCCACCCCATCACTCCTAACAATTAGACGGACAGGAAAGAAAAAAAAAGGAATATGCCTACTCCATAGGACAACTGGATACATAGAATTATAAGGACTGAGACATATAACCCACTAACCCAAAAGCAAACATTTCTGCATACTTAACTCACACAAAAATCCACACAATCACCTTCTCGCACGGAAAACTGCACGCACTTCACCACACTGCAACAACAAACAAACAACACATAACTCGCACCAACAGCACACGCGGACTCACATCGATCCTATATTCACACCCAAGCTCAGAGCACAGTGAAAACCGAACTTAAGCTGCCAAAAGGACATCACCTTTCTCACTTTCCTACTCCCTCTTCACCCGATTAACTGCCCCCCTCTGCCTTCTTGTTTGCAGATCCACCTGAGCGCCTGGCGACCAGTTCAGTTGGTGACAGTGCATGGTACAAATACCTTTAACATTAACATGTAGGGAGGGAATTCCAGAGTGTAATTGAGAGATGTAATCCACAAAGAAACCAGCAGGAGCACACGGTCCCCATTTGCCTTGCGATGCTAATGTGGAAATTTGGCTCACAGGGCTCATGCACATGCTGCAAAACTGAGTGTAACCTCACCATTGTCACAATTGTCACATGTCTTTCCCACTCTGCCATTAGCAGAACAGTTGTTCTCTTTGCTGGCTTTGCTGCATGGGTCTTTACTGCCCCAGAACTGTTGGCTTTGCCTTAATGCCAGTAAAGAAAAAAAGGCATGCAACAGTAAGAAAACATATCTTTGCTGGCTACACAAATCCCCCAGCCCCCATAAAAGAACTCTCATCATGTTGTATTTGCTCCCTAACAGCAGTAAAAAAATGTCATGCCACAGTAAAAAAAAACATTGCCTTGCAGGCTGCACGAATTCCCCCACCCCAATCGAAGAATACTTATGTTGCCTTTGGCCTTAACACTAGCAGGAAACTGCAATGCCAGAGTAAGAAAACATGCTCTTGCTGGCTAGCCGGTAAGATAGCTCAGCGGGCTGAGCGCATGCAGTTGTAAGCTGAGTTTGGTTCGCAGGTTCAAATCTCGGCAAGGACAACTCATCCTTTCATAATTCAAAGTTACCTCCCTGATATCTACCCTTCTCTACGGACCGTGTACTATTATGTTGCTTTTGTACCTTGTTACCTCTCTCTTAATCTGTACTGTATAGTGTTTTCCCTGGTCAACAAGTTTTACTAGTGCCGTCAATAAATGCAATAAATAAATGAAAGCTCATTAAATGAGTGCAAACTTCAGTTGGGTGATCATTACACAAATCCTCCAATATAAGAACACTTATGTTGCACTCATCATGTTATATTCCCCCTCATATAAGAATATTTATGTTGCCTTTGACCTTAACCAGTAAAATAAAAAGCCAAGTCAAAATAAGGAAACATGCCCTCCCCATGTAAGCACACTCATCATGTTGGCTTTGCCCTTAATGTGAGTACAACTTTCCATGCCACCTTAAGACCCAGCCAGGTCAGTCCCACTGTAGTATACCCTGCAAGCCCCACTCCAACACCACCATCACATAAAAACACTCAAGTTGGCTTTCCTTTGCCCAAAAACGGCAATAAACGTGTCATGCTCTTGTCAAAAAATGTTCATGCTCTAATGCCTCTCCTCAGGCCCCAGCTTGCATACAAACAGATACACACAGAGATATAGACACATTCATCCACCTGTCACCCACCCACACAGCTGATCTGTCATTCACACGAGCACACAGAACATTTAGACTGAGCGTTCATTAACACACGTAGTCAAACCAATGTACACCATTCACACTGCATTTATTCATAGGTGTGCACTTGCAGACCCCTCCTAGCATACAAACATACACCCACTTACACACTCCCTTGCATGCATGTATGCATACATTCATACATGCATGCATACATACAATCCCTGCATGCACACAAATACACTTTTTTTAGTTAATGGTAATTATTGATAGGATGAGCCATGCAAAAGCTGAGCCAGCAGTTAAGCCTTTAGCAGCAACATGGAGGTGTGGGAGGGGTTGCCCTATTGATATCCACCCCTCCCGACAGGATTTTGTCCTCTGGCTCTACCTTCACTTCAATGCCTGTTTTCTCACCTGAGAGAGCTGTATTTGCTTAAGTAAATACACTGCTCTCTGAAGCGAGAAATGTGACATGTTCTAGTGGTTTGAGCCCTCAGAAGGGGTGGGGGGGGGTGGCCGTTAGCTGCGTGGTGGACTGGGCATAACAGCAGAGTGAAGCCTGCTGTGTCAAAGTGGGCGAGGATTTAGCTCTCCCTAGGCCATGCCTGGCGCCGCCCCTGGATGACGCCAAAGGCTTAACCACTGGGCTCAGCTTTTAGGTGCCCCAAACATCCAATGATTAGTATCTTTCTGAAGCTAAATAGCCTCTGATTTGGGGTGAAAGATGCATTTCAAAGGAAGTTGAAATGACCATTTAGCCTCCCGTAGCCTTGCTCTGTATTCCCTGGGCCCTGTCATTTTCCCTGTTTGTGCTGTGCACGTTCCGACGAGGGAAGCTCACCCAGGGCTATAAGTGGGGTAAGAAATCGAGGGGGGCCCTCATTTGGGGGCGTGGATTGTGTGATGGGCGTGGCCTAAAAAAGTACGCAAACCATATGGTATGCACACAAATATATATAAATGTTATCAATCTTTTATAAAGCTTTGACAAGGGACAAAGCCCGAGGCGTCTTTGTCTGTTAGCAAAGCTTTATGAAAGATGGCTTGAATTGTGTACTTTTCAAGCCCTCTTTTATAAACCTTGAAACACGTCAAGGAGTCCCCAGGTTCACCGAGGGTTAAAGACGCCTTGGCGACCTGGGGAACAAAGGGACAGTAACTGCCTTTGGTGACCCCTCGCGCAAGGGGTCACCAGAGGAAGTCACAGTGACTGACAGACGTGCCAATCAGCCACAGTGTCTCTGTGGTTGGCTGGCACTTCTGTCAGCTTGCCTGACTCAATGACAGGTGCATCTCCCGTCGTGGCTTCGGCCGCGGGGGGATAATGTGTCCTGGCAATGTAGTGGTGGGACCGGGGGCCCTGGCAGGGCCCCGGCTCAGCCCCACTTTTCGGAGACTGCCATGGCCTGGTCCCTGCTGGCCCGGCCCACTTAAAACACTGAGTTCACCCATGCACAATCAAGTGACAGAGGCTGCCATAGCCTGCCCGACTTATCTGCCCTATGCGTGCTCACTGTATACTGTATGCTCGCCCGGTCCCCATTGACAGTACGTGTCCATGTGTCCAGGCTCATCCTGTCTGAAATCTCCCCTCCTCCCCCACTCCATAAACCTCGAAGTTTCATAATGCGTGGCTATGTAAAACTCACCTAAAACCTACTCATGTTAACCGTAATCTACAGAAAAACCCATGGTGACATATTTGTTTGTAATAACCACACAGTGATATATGTGGGGAAAACATAAGGCTGTAGGCTTTATTATACAACATAAAAACCCAAAATTGGCATAACTCAGGGTGTACTTTTGGGCATCATGGGATCAGGTGAGCAGGGCCCCAAAACCGCTGCTAACTCCTGTGAAGGGCCAACTCGAAGCTGATCCATGCTGCCGTCAGCCTACGACTGCTGTGCAGTGTTGTGCTGCTTTTTCTTCTATTCTCCATTGTAAGGAACTCATGGTGGCAACAGTAAAGACAGACAAAAGTGAAACATTAATCAGCTAAACTGAAATAATAATATAGATAAAAACTCACTCCGAGGCGCAGGGCACTCACTGCTTCGTTCGTGCCTGTTCAGCCACATGTGCTCTTTGACCAGGGAGTCATGAAAAATAATGCTGGACACTTGTTCCTGCTGAAGCATTCTGAGCAAAAAGAGGAAACTGCCATTTGCTGATGTCCTGCTAGGCATGCCAGGCAGCTGAAATGAGGGAGGAGATGGTTCCGTGTGTGCCCTCAGGACTACTACTACAGCGTCAGTGGTCCTACTCTGCCCCATATAGGAAAAGCAGACTGTGCTTTAACGTGGACTTTACAGCTGCCATAGAGTGTTGTGTGCTATGCCGGAAGAGAAACGTATTCTCCACGACCTTGCCCCTACCTGCATATAAATAGGCGAACAGATCTAGCAACCAAAGAGAACACAAATAAATAGATCATACATTGACCCTGCTGGCTGGTGTGGCGCTCTCGAGTCCTTGATAACCACATGTGGATGCAGATCAGTTGTTGCATTTTCTATGATAAACACATAGAGGTGGTGCTGCACGAGGCCATATTGAAAGGTGAATCCCTTTGCTCCTCTGCTTACTGCTCTAGCAGGTATTTTATTTATGCTTGATTCAATTGAATAAAGAAAAAACAATGATTACAAGTGTGAAGAGCTGAAGAAGAAACCTCTCCCTTTCCCTTATTCTTTTCTCTACAGTTACTTATTCCTAAACAAAGATGGACCATTTTGGCTTTGCTGCTTAAGTCTTTTGTGATATACCACCGTTTATCGCTGAAGAGGTGCCTATAATGTACCAGCATTAACCTCCAGATAACATCATGTGGTTTTCCTGTGTGGTTAAGTCTTAAAAGGTAGTTGCTGTTTTAGCAGGTCTGTTTAGGTCCAGTTTTTTTTAAAAAACAACGACCGTTATAACCCGCCGCTTTTTCTCACCACTCATCAACCTGTTCCACCATTCTTCTTCGTCGTAATGGTTGCGAGCTGATATTGTCCCTGGACCAGGGCTTTAAGTGGGGTAAGAAATCGAGGGGGGGGCCCTCGTTTGGGGGCGTGGCTTGTGGGAGGGGCGTGGCCTAAAAAGTACGCAAATCGTAGGGTATACACACAAATATATATAAATGTTATATATTTGTGTGCGTACCTTACTATGGTTTGTGTACTATGCAAGCCATCTTTTCTAAACATAGAGATATGTAACATATTTCTACGTTTATAAAAGATGGCTTGCAAAGTACACAAACCATAGTAAGGTACGCACACAAATATATAACATTTATATATATTTGTGTGCATACCCTACGGTTTGCCTAGTTTTCAGGCCATCTTTTTTTTTAAAGATTTCGGGTTTATAAAAGGTGGCTTTGAAAGTACACAATTCAAGCCATCTTTTATAAAGCTTTGACTACGGACAAAATTGTCCGTCGACAAAGCTTTATAAAAGATGGCTTGAAATGTGTACTTTCAAAGCCATCTTTTATAAACGTCGAGGAATCCCCAGGTTCGCCGAGGGTTAAAGACGCCTCGGCGACCTGGGGAAACAAAGGGACAGCAACTGCCTCTGGTGACCTCTCGCGCGAGGGGTCACCAAAGGCAGTTACTGTGACTGACAGAAGTGGCAGCCAGTCACAGCGTCGCTGTGGCTGGCTGCCACTTCTGTCGGCTCGCCTGACTTCATGGCAGGCGCAGCCGCGACGGGATAATGCATTCCGCCAATGTTGCGTTGGACGGGGCCCCGGCAGGGCCCTGGCTCAGTCCCACTTTTTGGAGACTGCCGGGGCCCGGCCCCGGCAGGCCCCGGCCCACTTTAGGCACTGCCCTGGACAATGTAGGAGATGTCTTATAGTTTCTATCTCCTCAGGATGTCTACAAAAACGGTATGTGTTTGTTTCTGATTAATGTATTTTTGCTAAAACGACTTTGGTGTAAAGCAGGTTTGAACAAGTCTGCAGGAAGTTTTGACTTCGTTTTTTGTCCGGACATTTAGCCTGGTATGCTCTGATTTGATTTACTTTCGTCGTGTTTGGCGGCAATTGTTCTGTCAGTTTTGAAGTTCCCGCTTCCTCCAGCGTTCTGATCCAGTCTCTTTCTAGGATGCGTTTTTTTACTTTGTTCGGGTTGCTTTTTAGTTCCTCTTCCGAGCTTTACCGCCCAGTCTAAGAGAGATTTGTTTTTAGTAGACCATTTCTGCAGCATCTTGCAAGTTCCCGCTTCTAATTCCTTTTTAATGGCCGTGAGGATCAGTGGTGGAGCAGGAAGCATTATTTTTCTATAAAGCATTGCTTCGTTCCTTGCTACAATGGCTCTTAATGATTGTAAACTCAGCTCTCTTCTGATTAAAGATACTGGTAGCGACTGTGGCAGATTTAATACGTCCGCCAGAACATCCCTTCTAGTTTCTGCCAGATGGTGTCCGTAAGATATGGCATTGCTTCTGTGCAATAGGTAAGACTTGGGACAACCTTTGTTCTGTAAAAGGTTATAGTCGTAGTAAGCCAGAAGCGTCCATATTTTCTATTGATAGCTTTCGTCTGGGCTATTAGTATTTTTACTTTTAGAAGTAAACTGTCTTGCATTGGTGTCTACAAGATTATTGTTTAGAATGATTCCCAGGTATCTAAAGCTTTTCACCTTTTCCAAAGGCTTCCCATCAATACTCCAATTCAGGGGCTCCGATTTTCTAGCTGTTTTCTCGAAAGACATTATTTTGATTTTTCCTTGTTCATCTGGAGATGGTTTTCTTTCAGGTAAATTGACAAGTTATTTAATTGTCTTTGAAGGCCAACGGCCGTTTGGTCCATTAAAATAATGTCATCCGCATATAACAGTCTGGATAATTTCACGTTACCAGAGTGGGTGGAAAAGATCGTACTGTTTTCGGAATCCTTGAAGTCCGCTATGTAAGCGTTGTATAACGTGGGAGCCAGAGGGCATCCCTGTTTTACTCTGCATTCTGTGTTTATTGATTTGGATAGGAGGCCCGCTCGATTGAGACGAACACACATCGAGGTTCCCGAATAGAGAGCCTTTATTGGGTCCAAGATCTGTGCAGGGCAAGTATTGTCTTCTAGTTTTCTCCACAGAGTGACTCAGTCGACCTGGTCAAAAGCCTGGACCAGGTCGACGAATGCCATGAAGATACGAGGGCGTCCTTCCATAACCTTTGCTTTCAGTGAACTCAAAGTCAGTATGTTTGCGGCCGTTCCCAAATTTTTTACGAAACCCGCTTGTAATGGATCCATTTTGCAGGTTGTCCACAGCCACCGATCCGAAGATCTTCCCTATTGTGTCCAAGAGAGCTATGGGACGATAGTGGGTGGGGTTCTCTCTGCCTCCTTTTTAAAAAATCGGGACCACTATGGCCTTTTTCCACGAGGATGGTATGGTGGATGTTCGTATACAATTCCTGAAGATTTCTTTTATGAAAGATGACCATGCTTCTGGATGTCTCTTTAGGTCAAAGTTTGTGATTCCGTCCAGGCCGGGGGCCCGTGAGCTGTTTAGTTTTTTAATTTGGCTAAGATGGAACCTTGGTTGTTTGATATAGACCATATGCTTTTTGTTTGCATAATGTTAGATTTCTCTGTTCGTTGCGGTTTACTGTATAGTGCTGTGAAGTGTTCTACCCACTTTTGTTCTCCTACTGAGTTTTGTAAGGTTAGGTTTTCTACATTGGCACTCCCCTTTATTAATGACCAGAACTCTTGGGTCATTTTCCTGCATATTGCTCGGAGCATTGCCTCCGAGTCATCCTGATAGAGGCGGTGTTGATTGTTTCTTAGCCATAATCGGTAACCTTTGACAGCTTCCTCTACTTCCTCTAAATTTGTTTTTGACTGAGATCTTTTGGCTGTTCGTCGAAGTTTCCTGATGATCTTTCTTCTCTCAACCACTTGTTGGTTATACACATGTGTGGTAGGTTTTACTGAGTTGCCGTTGGTAGCCTTTTTCACTTTCATAACTGATATAAGTGTCAAGTAGTCACCTCCGTTTGTGTTCGTTGCTGATTATACAGTGTTTTGTGCCACATATTGCTTTGTTAATCGGTCTATTGCCTTTACTGATAGTCTTAGCCTGTTGCCGCTTTCGCAGGTTTCTATCTCAGAATTCATTTGGCAGTTTGGGGGCCTCTCTATTCTCCAAGTTGAAATCAAGATGTTATGATCACGGTGTTTTGTTCTTCTAACTGTAAAGGACTCCATTAGGGCCAAAAGGCCTCGAGAAACATACGTGTGATCTATGGTGGCTCCACGACCCTCCCTTTCCCATGTCGGGACTTTTGGATGTTTTTCCTCAGATAACTAATGGAGATTATGTAGATTTCTAGCGTCTGTGAAATTAGACCATAAACGCCCTATCACTCTTGGTTTATCCAAACCTGTATCACTGTTTTTCTTTTCGTTTGTATCCATGCATACATCGTTGAGATCTCCGTTTATGATAATGTGGTTGACCTCGTAGTTGTCTTGGGTCTCGTCAGTAAGGGTTTCCATCTGTCCGAGGTAGTTCTCGTTACTTACGAGTTTAGGGTTCCAATATGTATTAATCATAAGGATTTCCTCTCGTTGGGGGTGCCTTTGCGATTTTCTGGGGAAGTCCATGTGAGTAAAGTGGCAAGTATGAATTCGGTCCCTTTTGAGGACGTTTCTCAGGTGCAGTCCACTGCCGGCTCTGATTGCAGTGAGCAGACTTGACCTCCGCCTACCCTTTGTGCCCTTCGTTGCTGGTGAAAAGGCTAATTCAAAGTCATCCATAACTGGTTTGGACCTTAGCCATGTTTCTTGTAAACATAAAGCATCAAAGGTGGCCAAATCGATGTCACTCTGTGCGGTTAAGTGACCAAAGCCCCTAGTATTCCAGGAGCCCATTGCCATCTTGGTCTTTTCAAGGATAGTCATCTCTTGAGTCCCCAGGCTCCCTCTTCTCTTCTTGATGTGTAATGGCTAATCTTTCTGTTCCGGGACTAGCGCTGACGCACCCCATTCCCATTTTCTTGGAATCGAGTTAGATTTCCAAGTCTCACTGCTTCTGCAGTTCTTGGTCCTTTTTAAATCCTCTGTGTCTTGGGAGAAGGTGATTTTCAGGAGGTGAAGGGGGCCCTTTGGTATTCTATCCTGGTCCAGTATCTGCAGGGAGGGAGTTCCCGCCTGGCCTGACTCCGCTCCATTCTTTTTCATGTCTATTTCCTTCTCGCGTTTCTCATACGTTCTCGGGTCTCATGCTTTGTTGGAGTACCTGGGGCTGTGGTACTGTTTTGGTGGAGGGGATCGATGTTTGACCTCTTGTTCTACTTGACGATCTTTCCCAAGAACTTTTATAGCCTCTTCTGAAAAGAGGTTGTTTTAGGATGAGATCTGTAAGTCTTTCTGATTGCCTTATGTTCATTGACTCGACTTGATTCATGTCGCATAAGTCGAATCCCAGACTCCAAAATGTCTCTCTTGCTTCCCACAGAAGTGTTTGGACCTTCAGAGAGTCGATGTGTAGATAGGAGCTGCCTTTTCCTCCGTTAGGGTTTGGGTCTACTATTTTTATGTCTCTCGAGCATCTTTTCAAGGATTGTACTTGCTCAAATAGACTTGTGAGAGCTCTCCGGTTTAAAGTCCAGTTGTCCCCCATATCATGAGTTATTTCCAGCCTAAACGTTCTCATTGACTTAGGCTTTGATGATATTTGAGGTAGATCGGATTGAGCTTCTCTGAGGTTGGACTCTTTTGATTCACTATGGAATTTATCGTGCACTCGGGACTTGAAGTGCGTTCTCTCTTGAGAAAGGTTTTTGTCCAAGTTCTGCTTATTTTTAATTAAATTGTCTGAGGCATTTCCATGCCCTAACCTCTCTCTCGCCGTTGTTGTCTCCTTTCTCTTATCTGGTTCTCTTCTGTACATATCCTGTAGATATCCCTAGATGTTGCCGAAGGGCTTCTCAGACTTTGGGCTATTTTCCGCGGTATGTGAAGTCTTGGCTTGATTTCTTTGTGTATTTGTTTTCGTTTGTCCACCATGGTTTAACATTTTGGAGACAGCGTGTCGATAATCATGATTTTATTCTTCGGCTCCTCATCCTCTGGCTCGTCCTGACGGTCCTGTATTTTTATTTTTGGTGAGAAATGTCTAATAATTCTGATTCAGAGTCTTCACTTCTACTGATCTCTTAAATTTGTCTTGCGGGCACTTCTAGTCTGAGGGTTGTTTATCTGAGCTCAGTTTCTTCACCGGTTTTCTCCCCTGATCCCCATTAAGCTGCTTTGGTTTTTGCGTAAAAATTTCAAAGGACGCTGGATAGATCCCTTCCAGTCTTCGTCCGCGTGGAGGTGAGTTTATTTTTGGTATCTCCTCCATCAAGGTCCATCAAGGTCTTATTGAGCTATTGAGCCGTTCCTGTGTTTGTCCTTGCCTTCAGACTCTGTTGTGAGGTTGGTGCTGGGGTCATTCGTTGCCCCAAAGATTGCGGTAAGGTGACTGGCAGAGGGCATGTCGCTGTTGGAGCTATTTCTGAGGCTCCTCGCAGGACAAGGGCTGAGTCCTTTTGTCTTGTTTCTTCCCTCCGTTGGATGACGTTAGTTTCCCCTGTCTGTGTACTTTAAGATCTTGTACTGTGTTTTGGAGCTAACCAGTCACTGTCTTTTGGTCTCAAAGATGGTAAGTCCCCCGACAATATTTCGGTGGCTTGTGATGTCATTATTGGCCTATCTCTGTTTTTCGCGACCACAAACCCTTCTAGGTAAGATAGTTTTGCGTGCATGTAAGCTAACATGGTGGTTTGATCCTTTAAGCTGTCGTTTAAAGATTCGTACAGCTTCCCAAATGGGGCCAGGGCTATTGTCACTGTTGACAGGGTGGTCATGGGGTCCAGTTTTTTGGACGGGGATTCCTTTAGTGTCTTGGATGAAATTTCACTAAGACGCCTGTTCAAAGGAGGTGTTCTAGGACGAGAGTCTACTTTTAGAGTGTGTTCCAAAGTTGAAGCAGTTCTTATCAATCGCGTCACTGAATTTTTGAAGGAGGTCTTTTCTGCCGTTCCAGGCCCTGTCCTAAAGGCCTGCTGAGTCTGGAATGTTTCTGGAACTGCATTGGAGGCAGATTCTTTAAGTTCTAAACTATGAGATCTCGCTTCTTTCTCTCTAAGTTCTGGCCCCACGCCATTTGGTGTTCCAGGCTGCTCAATGTCAAAGGCCGGAGGAATCACTTTTTCAACACCCGGGGAGTGAACTGGTGTCCCCTGGTGTGGTTCCTTTAGGTTCACCTCTTTCTGTTTTTTTTTTATTCCTTCCAGGTTCCAAGCCATCTGGTGGCTTGCCAAAAGGCCACCTTTGCGGGGTTGGATTCAGTGTTGATGCTTTACGGTTCTGCAAAGCCTCTTCCAGTTCCACACTCTGAGGGGCGATGGGTTTGGTCGAGGGAGTTGGGCCTTTGTTCTTCTACTGCAGCCAAAATGTCTGCGTCAGATGGATCCTGCAAGGTTAGTCCTATGTGAGGGATTTATGTTCCAAAGAACTCCTCCAGTGCATTCGCGGAAAGGGGTTGGAGCCAAGCTTGGTGCCGCACTTGTGGCGCTGTGCCTCTCCCGTAAGGGCCTTTTGTTCTCGATGTTCTGCGTGTAACCATTTTGTGGTTTTTTGCTGACGTTCTTGTTTGGCTCTGAAGCTTCTTTCTGAGGTTGGGGCCTTCTTTTGATTTTTTACAGTCATAGATAGATGGATTCCGAGTACCATCTATTTTCAGATTTGGGCTCTGTGCTTGCTGAGGGAAAGCGAGTTCTTTCATCGCTGGTATAGTAGGAGAATCGTTGTTCACTGAGTCTTTGAGAGCGTGAGTGAGCGCTCCCTCCTCTGGTTGATTCGTACTTTCCGCTGCACTCTCAAAATGGGGAGCTCTTTTCTCTGTGGGGGAATTCACCAAGTCTTCCCTATTAGGCTGAGAGTGAATCGTGATTACGGCCATCACAAGGTTTGTTTCTCGTGCCTCAGCAATACTTTGAGGGGGGAATAGCTCCAGTTCTGTCCCCCTGCTGTTTTTCAAGGTTTCCATGATCTTCGTTATCCGTGTGGGGTTTGTAAGGTCTCAATTTTCAGAGGCTGGGGCTATCACGTCGGTCTGGGCTGTTGAATCTGTCTCTAACAGGGGGTCCCCTCCCCCAAGGCCCTCCAGGAGACCATCCTTAGGTTCTGTCTGTTGGGTCGTTTTAGGGGAAGAAACAGCCATCAAGTCGACCACTGTTTCGACTAGATGGTCTGAAGCACACAGGCTTTGGTCCGCTGGTGTCTCCATGCTGGAGTCTTTAGAGGTACCGTGGGGGGGTGGAGGCAATGTTGATGAAGGAGCCGGGCGGGCACTTTTATTTAATTAATTCTTACCCAGTGGAGTCGCCGGGTGTTGAAGAACACTCCGCAGGCGTTCTGCCTTAGGGGTCCCTTCCTTCGGCTCCAGGCCCTTTTCTCCGGTCTTTTTCTTGAAGTCGGCTTCGTGCACTCCGTAGCAGTCTTCCTTCATCTTCCTCGCCCGTCGAACACAGTCTCGCTGCCGTCACTGCCATAGACTGCAGAGACTGCAATCACCTCTGCTTCCACCTCCGTGTTCTGCGTCGGGAAATAGGTTTTTGAAAAAGGCTCCTCCCGCTGCTGGGCTGTAGAGAGAGTGAACAGACTTGTGCCCTCCCCACAATAATTGATTGCAGAGACTGCAATCACCTCTGCTTCCACCTCTGCGTTCCGCTCTGCATCGGGAAATGGGTTTTTGAATAAGGCTCCTCCCGCTGCTGGGCTGTAGAGAGAGTGAACAGACTTGTGCACTCCCCACAATAATTGACTGCAGAGACTACATTCACCTCTGCTTCCACCTCCACATTCCGCGACAGGAAATGGGTTTTTGAATAAAGCTCCTCCTGCTGCTGGGCTGTAGAGAGAGTGAACATACTAGCGCACTCCCAACTGTTGACATCTTACTAAACAGGACCGCATGCAGAGTTTACCAATACATCAATGCAGTCAGGCGTATGCAATGAAATAAGAGGCCGAGGCAAAAGTACGTCTGCTATCTTTCTTTATTCAATATCGACTGCCTTCCCAGGCGGTAACCCCTCCCCTCATACCACGTGGGACACGGCCCACTTTCCACCCTCACAGAAAGAGGACTATTCCTCTGAACACGTAACGGCCATAGAGGTAGGACATTACATCTTCCCCCTCCTTGAACAAACACTTCGCTGGTGTTCAGTTGGATTCTTCAATCCATCTTATGGGTCTGCGGATGACCCTCTTGGATGGGCTACGCGCCGGTGGGGCTGATGTTGCCAGTGTGCTGTCACTTTCACTGCCGCTGTCATCCGCGTCCCTTTCCTCCTCCAGGTAGCTAGAGTCAGTGTCCGAGGAGTCACTTTCCGATGTTGTTGATGCAGTGGCGGTAGTGTCGGTGCTGTTGAAGGCCTTGAAGAAAGATGAATTTCTAGTGATCGTGCCATTGGGGCTAGAGGGCTCCTTGAATGTGAGTTACTCTCATGGGATCTGGTTTGAAAGCAGGCATGTCCTTCGTGACTTGTTTTTGTCGTACTAGTACTTGGTCGCCAATGCAGATGGTGTTGGGTCTGGCATTTCTTCGTACATCGGTGTATCTCTTCATCTTATCCTTGCTTTCTTGGTCTTTGCTTCTGGCTTTCTTTGTGTGTGAGGACTCGTCCTTCTTTTGCGCATGATGAGGAAGTCGTGTCTTGATAACACGTCCGAACATTAGCATTGATGGGCATTCACCCGTCGAGCTGTGCGGTGTGTTCCGATACCTTCGCCGCAAAGTGCAGATGGCTTGCATGAACGATCCATTTGTGATGGCGCAGATTTGTAGGGTGCGCTTAAGGTTTCCCATGAAACGTTCTACCATTCCATTCGCCTGGGGCCACAGTGGCGTGACCTTGTGGTGTTGGAAACCGAGATGTTCTGCGAACATTGCAAAGTCGTGGCTCGTGAAGGGAGGACCATTGTCCGACTTGACTCTGGATGGTATGCCATAGTCGGCAAATGTTTTGTCCAGCGCGGGTATGATGGACTGTGCACTGGTCGAGTGAACCAAATGTACTTTGGGGAATCGCGACATTTCATCAATGATTACCATGACGTATTTGCCGTTTGCCAGCGGGCCAAACATATCTACAGCTACTTCATCCCACACTTGCAGCGGCATCTCCGAGGTTTTGAGTGGTTCTGCAAACGTGCGCGGTGCCACCGCCTGACATGCTAGGCATTTCCGTAGTAGCTGTTCTACTCGCTCGTCTATGGATGGGAACCATACCTTGGTTCTAAGCTGCCTCTTGGTTGACACGATTCCTCTGTGTCTAGTATCTGGTCTTGCAAGGTTTTTGGGATGACTATTTTGTTTTCTTTCAGTAGTAGTCCTTCCGGTGATGTAGATAGCATGTGACGAACTAGTTTGAATGTGCGGAAGTGTTGTTCCTCTTCCGTAGACAAAGAGGATGCTCCTTTCGCGTTGACCTGCCACTGGTTCGATTTGAGGCAGGTTTGTACCTTCTGGAGTAGTCCGTCCTTTTGTGTCTCTTCAAGCAGTTGTGCTGTGGTGATGTATTTCGGTAGCGCACTGCTGATCAGGTATCTTAGATATTGATTTGCTTTGTGTGATTGGCGCTCGTCATGGGCCGGGAGTGGATAACGTGATAGGAAGTCGGCGAGATTGTTGTCTTTGCCTGGTCGATGTATTATCTTGAAGGAGTATTCTTGTAGTCTTAGACCCCATCTGGCGATTCGGGGTGGCATTCTCGCGTTCGGCTTCCCATAAATGGTGGTGAGGGCCTGGTGATCTGTGATTATGGTGAATGGGCGTCCATACAGAAATAGGTGATAGTGCTCGCATGCCCACACTACCGCTAAGCTCTCCTTTTCTGGTTGAGAGTATGCGCACTCTGTCTTGGAGAGGCTGCGGCTGGCATAGGCTACAATTCTTCTTGGTGAGTCAGGGGGTGCACCAGGCCTGGATTGTGCTAATATTGCTCCTAGTCCAACTGGGCTCGCATCTACTGTGAGTTCGGTGTCGAGGTCGGGGTCGTAATAAGCCATGCAGGAGGCTGTTGCAATTCTTTTTTTGATTTCTTGGAATGCTTCTTCGCAGGCATTTGACCACTGGAATTCCTGATGTTTTCCGGTTAAAAGTCGAAGAGGCGTGCTTACTGAGGCGAAATCCTGTATGTATCGGGTGCAATAACTCGCCATTCCCAGGAAAGAGCGTACTGCTGAAACGGTCGTAGGTGTGGATGTCTCAACCAGTGCTTGCACCTTTTCCGGGTCTGGTTTTAGACCATCCTTTGAGAAGATGTGTCCGAAGAATTTGAGAGTGGATTTGCTTATTTCGCATTTGTCCGGGTTGAGTGTGAGGTGGGCATTTTCCAGTGCCATGCAGACTTTCCTCAGCGTGTCATCATGACTCTCTTGTGTGATGCCGAATATCAAAATGTCATCCGAAAAATTTAGGCAGTTGTGAATGTGTTTTATCACTTGATGTATTTCATTTTGGAATATTCCGGCGGCCGCCGACACTCCAAAGCTGAGTCTTTTGTATCTGAACAGACCTATGTGCGTTGAGAAGGTGGTGATGTACCTCGAGGTCGGGTGTAGTTCTAACTGATGGTATCCCTTGTTCAGGTCTAGCTTAGAGAACACTTTGGATCCATGCAGTAAATGCATCATATCAGTCATTCTTGGGGCCAGGTGTCGTTCCCGCTCTATGGCTACGTTGGGGGCCCTCATGTCCACACAGATGCGAATGCTGTCTTTGCTGTCTTTCTTCGGTACAGGTACAATGGGAGATACCCAGGGGGTTGTACCGATGCTGGTTCTATGATGTCCTGCTGCAATAAGGATTGGATCTCGTTCTCCACATGCCTTTGTATGTTTAGTGGTATGCCTCTGTAGTGCTGTGCTGTCGGGGTTATTTGGGGGTTGATATGTAGCTTTATTTGCTTGTCCTTTAACTTGCCCAAACCTTTGAACAGAGAGGGAAACATTTGTTTTATCAGGTCTTTGTGGCTGGTAGTGTAGGCCGACATTATTTGATACATGATTTGGATGAGTCCCATTTGAATCGCAGATTTGAAACTCAAGATGCTGCCGCCTGGTACGTCTCCTTTTATGACGTATATTTTGATCGTCTGACTCTTATCTTTGTATTGACAGTGTGCCATGAACATCCCTTGGCAGTTGAGAGGCGTGTTTGAACCATAAGAGTATATTAATGTGTCTGATTCTTTTAGTGACTTCTTGTGGTTGAGTCTTGTGTAGGTCTCATCATTTATGACATTTACTGTTGCCCCTGTGTCAATCAGGAATTCTCTGTTTTGTCCGTTTATTTGTAGTAGCAGCGTGGGACTGTATTCTGTGGCTATGCTGTTTCCAATTGCATGCACGTATCCCCTTTTCCTGTCCCCACTGGATGAGGATGAATGAGAGTCTCGCCCTCTGAGAGGCGAACTTTCTAGGTGTCTAATCTTTTGTCTGGAGTGTCTCCTGCTCGCATATTCTCTTCTTTCTTCCCGCCTTCTCCCCTCTCGTGGCGTATCACGGGATGAGCTTTGAGATTGACGTCTGGATACTGTGGGTGACTGCCTCCTGCGAGATCTCGGGCTTTCTTTTGTTGCAAATCGGTCTGACCTCCTCGTGTCCCGGTGTACTTCAGTGGATGGAAAGAACTTGAAGTTTCTGCATACCGATTGGAAATGGTTTTCACCTCCGCACTTGTCGCAGTTGTGTCCTATGGCTGGACATGGACCAACATGAGGATATTTAAAACCGCACCTATAGCATTTTTTTTGTTCAGTGGGACGTGGTGCTTCTTTGGACGTACTGATGGGGCATATTGAAGCTGTGGAGGCAGACTGAGTGATTTTGATGTTGTCCAGTGATTCAGTCTGTTGCGTGAGGGCGGCGTCTGCTCAGGCGTATGCAATGAAATAAGAGGCCGAGGCAAAAGTACGTCTGCTATCTTTCTTTATTCAATATCGACTGCCTTCCCAGGCGGTAACCCCTCCCCTCATACCACGTGGGACACGGCCCACTTTCCACCCTCACAGAAAGAGGACTATTCCTCTGAACACGTAACGGCCATAGAGGTAGGACATTACACCAACAATAATTGATTGCAGAGATTGCAATCACCTCTGCTTCCACCTCTGCGTTCCGCTCCGCGTCGGGAAATGGGTTTTTGCAGGTAGTATTAATGAAGGAAAGACAGCTGCACTGCACATCCAGACGCGCATGTGTGAACTTTATACTAGAGGAAACTAAAAAAGTGAATTTGGAATGTCAGACCATCCTAGCAATCCCAGTTCGGGAACGTGTATTGCGGGAGACCCGAGGTCATGTGCTGGGGGCGGGACCGGTGAAAATAAAGGAATCACCGGAACTGCGTGACACACGGCAGTCCAGGTTTATGCATCACACATACTGGTCGTGTATTGATTTGCTGTGTCTATGCTGAAGGCCCGGGCGGGCCTGTGTACATTTATAGAGTCTCCTCCACCCCCGGAGACTTGGAACGCAACACTGGCAACGAGGACGGCGCATCGTGCCCAATCACCTAGCGCCCACTCTCACCTCAAGCTCTCCTGTGTTCGCAACGCCAGCCAGCTGTGACCACGCGCACGGCCACACCACGCGGGTGGACTTTTCGATCACGAACAATTCTTTTCACTCCGTAAATTCACCCGCCTTGTGGACACAAATGGTTGAGAGCTATGGGGATGTTCCAAACTCACAGACGTTCCGCTCGCAAGCGTTGCGAGCGCGGACGCTGCAAGACTTCTACCCCAACATTCCAACAGCTTGCTGAGCATTCCACCTCAAACGTGAGGCAGCGTGGGAAAGTCCAGAGCTCGTATTTACTTATAACCAGCACCCTGAAACGTTTACCACGTCTGACAGCTCACAGCCAAGAAAAAAAAGAAAAAAAGAAAATCACTGCACATCAACACGTGTACACACACATGCTGGCAAGACCCAGAGCACCAAGATTTCCCCACAAGTGGCTTATCAACACTTGTGCACGCATGCTGGCAATGCCCAGAGCACCGGATCTTCCCCACGAGTGCGCAGGTGCCCACGCCCTGTAAGAACTCTCAAATTAACGCATGCTTAACCATTCTACAGGCATTTTAACACGAGAAAGCGCGTTTACACCAGACCAACACCATGTCCAGCACAAATGCGAGCCCAAAAAGAGCAGGCACGAGCCCCTCTGACAGGAGAACCATCAACCTCAACCCAGTCCGCCAAGACCCGACACAAACCACCCTCATGGGGCCATTTGCCACGGGAGCTGCAATCCGCTGGGGCATTTGGCTGCAACAATTTGAAGTGCATCTTGAAGCCAGAGAGATCACCGAAGACAGGAGAAGGCACACGCTCCTCCTGCTCAACATTGGGTGGCCGCTTTCGCCTTTTCAACACGCTCCCCAAAAATGCCGCCGCTGACGACTACGCCACAACCAAAGCAGTATTGACCAACAAGTTTAAACCAAACCTCAACCTGGACTATGAGAGGTTCCACTTCTGTATGGCCAGACAACGTGAAGGTGAGACCATAGACAATTTCCATGCAAGATTAAGGGAAATGGCAGTCGGATGCAAATTCCCCGATGAAGAATTTGCGATCCGCCTCCGAATCATAAATGGAATATCGTCCGAAAAGCTGAGAAGAGCCATACTATCCGAAAAGAACATAGCATTATCCTGCATCCTTGAAATGGGTCGACTTCGAAAACGCACAGACGACCAGGTGGCCATTGTAGAAGCTGCGATCCGGGGCGGGACCAGGGAAAATAAAGGAATCACAGGAACTTTGTGACACACGGCAGTCCGCGTTTATGCATCACACATACTGGTCTTGTATTGATTTGCTGGGTCCATGCTGACGGCCCGGGCGGGCCTGTGTACATTTATCGAGTGTCCTCCACCACCGGAGACTTGGAACGCAACACTCTGGTAGAGGGAGAGTGTGGCTTCACCAGAGGGCAGACCCACTCCAGGGGAAAACTTCAGATGGAGGGAAAAATAATCAATGTTTTTAGAAGTGCAGACATGCACGGATGACTTGGATGGCAGCAGAGATGAAGGCTGAGGGAGATGAATTGAGGGAATTGTAATGGTCTGGTTCAAGGATGAGGCACAGAAGTAGTAAAGAGAAGGGAAACAAGTAGTGGAACCAAGAATGAGGTACAGTATGAAAGAAGAGGGAAACGAGGGCTGTGTCAACAGGGGACAGGTGTGACACACCGCTTACCATTCTCAAGTGGTCTTTAGATAGTTAAATGGCTGTCTGAATGCTTCCAGCATTTTGTGTGATGTTTCTGGTGCCATTATGTGGCGGCCACCATCTTGGTGTAGGTCTAGTCGGCTCGTTGCTGCTGCCATTTTGGAATGGGCGCCGTCGCTTCTATCATGCCCATAAGGACCAATATGGCTGGAACCTTACAGTGAATGCACTGACACACAGAAACGCAATCCGAGATGGCAGAGCAGCTTCTTAAAGCCGTGTCCAGACACTACCTGAATTATATGATGAGACATACGCTACACCTGTGGGGAGATCACAAAGCGGTATCAATGAGGAAACAGATGTGCAGACCCTAACACCCAGTCCGGCCTAATGGGTGGTCCTGCTGGATTTTAAAAGGGACATCCCATGGAGGGGAGTTGTGGGTGTGGAGAAGATTGTGGTCAGAGTTGGGATTGAGTTAGAGATTCAGTAAGGAAGTGTGAGAAGGAGTTTGGAAAGAGAAAAGAATGGTGAGCGCAGGCTAGGAACAAGACGAACATAATGTTTAGAGGCTTTTCTCTCAAAACATTGCCCTTGTGCCAAAATATATAGAAAACAAATTGAGCACCAATTTTGTTACTTAGATAATGCAGAATGGAGAAAATAGATTTAGCCCCAAACTATTATCTAAACATGTTTTTTCTAGGGCAGAAATGAAGCGGACTGTTTTATTAACTCTTCCTGCTTCATAACATAAATGAAATGCATTACAGCATATTTTATTTGCCATGCAGCAAAGATAGTATGCAAAAAGTCTGATTTATTTTGCCCTAGTGCAAATGTTTTTCAATAAAATGGATTGTGACAAAACCTCCATTCAGTGTTATCTAAGCATTTGCTCAATTTCTAGCACTGGCGCAAATGTTAGGAATAAAACATCAGAAGGTGGTTGGAGGGAGACAAAAGGGGATGGTAGACAATTGGATTTGATTTCAGAGAGATAGCAGGAGTTTGTAGTAGAAGATGACAGGAGGTGGTAGGGGTAAGCCAAAATGGGGTGGCAAGAGGGAAGCAGGAGAAGGGTGGGAAACAAGAAAAAGTACTCAGTGCTAGTGAAGTGGTAGCTAGTGAGAGGAAAAAGGAAGAAGAAAGCACACATTGCCCAAGGTAGGACCTACGGGTGAGACCCGGAACTGAAAGGGGTTGGACAGATGGTGGAGGGATGAACGAGCACACGGCATAAAAGTAGGAAAGAGGTGCAGAAGGTAGAAATCAGGGGCCTATAGAAGAGAGTTAACAAGGCCCTCTCAAGCTTGGATTAAAAAGAAATGTCTGTCTCGGTCTCCAGCTGTTTTTACGACGCATGGCAGAGACACAGCAACATCTACAGAATCTGGATTGAGACAATCTGAAGGACTTTTGGAGAACGGACCATAGAGACTGCGAGTGAAAGGGAGGTACCTCAAAATCTTGTGAACCTTAGAGTGAGGCCCTAGAGTTTGTGGTACTTTGACAAAATAGTATCTGACACTTTATGTTTGAGTTTGTGGCCAAGGAGGAGTTATTTTGTGTTAAATCAAAATCAGTGTTTTGACTGATGTTTGGTATTTGGACTCTTTTTGGATCCCACTTGGCTATATGACAGATGTTGTCAGAAGTTGGATCCACACATTCTATTTCAGATGACTACCCAGAACATCCAGTGACCATAAATGGGTTGGTCCCTATGACTAGTAAGGCCCAAGTATCTTTGAGAGCAATCCCTGTGTCAACAGGGAGCGACTTGAATAGTGCGGCAAAGTGGGCCTTGCCTCGAGGATATAGGTGCTACCTGCCACACAGCTTAGAGCTGAACTATCAGAGGGGATATATGGTATCATCACTCCCAAGCCAGGGCTGGAAATGAAATATGTAATAGGTGTTAAGGCTGGTGTGAATGATCGGGATTACTGAGATGGTGTAGGCACTCCTCTTTACCTATATGTATGAGACATTCATAGTTCAGAAACAGTATGAGATGATCTGTGAGATGTACCTACCCACCCAGTTGGAGGGAAGTTGAAGAGGTGGGTGAGACAGAAAGAGGTGAGGCCTGTTCTGGGTCCTCATATTTGCTGCAAAGATCCCCCAGACCCTGGGACAGTAGTCAGAGTATACCACAGGAGATTGGCCAAGACTAGACAGTGATGTTGGGGGGTAGGTACCAGACCCTGGTGGGACAAAGAAACCCCCTTTAGAGCCACAATCCACTTCATTCCAGGGGAGTGATCCCTCCCTGAGAGCCGCTATTGATGCCACCATATCTGCTGATGAGGATAGACCAGTGAATTAGCCCTATTTTGTAGCGAAAACCTCCCTCCTACACCGAGTGATGAATAATGCAAATGGAGATGGGAAGACCAGATATATGTTGTTCTTAACCCCAACTTTCTGGAAAGCAGTTAGTGATCTGGAACACTCCCATCATTTTGTAGGAAACCAAGGAGTGACCGAGACTTTGGAGTATGTCGTTTGTCAATCCTTTTAGCTCAGGATTCACCATTGAATCCAGCAATATTATCTGGAATGGCCAGTGTCTTAAAAGGCATCTAGGAATGATATGGGAAAGGCTTCCCTACAATCCTTAGCTGTCTTAGTTTTCTCCCACCTGCTCATTTTCATTCCTTCAGCAAAATGAAGTCTGTATATCCCTCAGAGGGGAACAGTATGCCACTCCACTGTACAGTGGCGCAGGCAGCTTTTGGTGCCAGGCGAGGTAGGTAGCTCCTGAAGGGGCACCAAGATTTCTAAACGATATATGGGTAAGCAAGCCCTCGTGGTGTGGTTAATGTTTTCAATGGAGGGTTCTAAATTGTTCCTCAAATTAGCACAAGCGACTGAGCATAGAGAGGGAGCCCCCAACAACTAAGGGTGGTTCAGGAGGGTCCCCTCACACACCCCCAAGAATGTCTTGTAAAATAATCTGCTAAAATGATGCATTTTGCAGCACAATGTTGGCAAACATTAGGTAAAAAGTAATACGCTTTCCAGCTGGTTCTTTGGTGTAACACATGAAAAAAATAAGTACAAGCCCCATCACCAACAGTACAATACATATGTGCACTTTATACCATTTTCATAAGGCTGCAGCTGCAACCCATCTATCCCAGTAACAGTCACTTTACATTACAGGCAAGAAGTGTTTCAGCCTTCATGCATATGATTTAAAGTTACCATTACTGGCATGGATAGGATGTGACAGCAGCTTCATGCATGTGATAGGATAGCCTATCTATGTCAGCAGTGGTCACTTTAAATCCAGTGGCAGCTGGTGAATTGTTGGAGTGATGTAAATATTTCCATCAAATATGCCTGAGCGACAAAACGTAGAGATGGAGCCCAAAGCAACCTAGGACTTTGGGGGTGTTTCCCTTCCTCAGAGATTTATTGTTAAATATTGGTTTAAAATGGTGCACTATAAAGCACATTTTCTGTGTAAAACTGCGTAAAAAATGCAGACAGTTTGCAAGTCACCAACAGTACACACAAGCATTCACCAATGCATTTTCATGATGCCTCCGGCCCACAGTATATGCCAGTATTAAAACATTTTCAACATTTTCACACTGGCTGTGTCAATACATAACAGTATTGCCATTTAGAATTGTACGGGGGAAGAAGTAGATGCAGGATACTATGGTGGCATGGTTGTTGGCACAAACCTTTATTGAACAGAAAATAAGGAAAAACCCTAACTGTCCCTATATCTAAGAGGGGTTTCCCTGCCTCAACCAAAACTAAGGATAACGTCAGAATGTCCGTCAAAAACAAATAGTCCACTGTCATATGTGCCAAATCTATTTCCGTCCCTTACACTTAAGTTTACTACACCCTGCTTATAGCAGGATGACTCCCTCCTTAGGGATGTTTTAGGCAGTTCATAAATGATGGGGGAATTTCCTTCTAGCCGTGACTAGCCCTGTCCATATTGTTCCAGACAGGCGGGGAGGAGGTCTCCCTCTTCCTAGACCTTCTCAGGTGGTTTGTTAAAGTTCCAAAACAAGATTGGGAAGGTTTCTCCCTTCCACAAGACGTTCTCTCAGGCCCTCTTTCAACAGCCTTATTATTGTTCAACTTTCTGCCAAAGGATATCTCTTCCTTCCTCTGCTGTTCTCATAACTTGTGTCAAAGGATCTGTTTCTCTTCCCCTGGACTTCTTGTGACTTGTGCCAAAAGAATCTCTTTCTCTTCCCCTGGTCTTCTCTTCGCGTTATGTGGGTCCCAGACCCCTTCTCAGCTCTATAATGTGTATTCCTTAAGTCTGGTTCACTAACCTGCCATGCGTTACGTCATATGTACAACTCTCTTGGTTTCACAGTGTTCGGGTCCAGACCCCTCTTTCAGCTTTGTAATGCCTCTTGCTTAAGCCTGGTTCACTATCGTGCGAGGCGTTATCTCGCATGTGCAACTCTCTCAGTTTCTCAGTGTTCAGGTCCCAGACCCCTCCATCAGCTTTTTGTTGTGTCTCTTAACTAGGCCTGGTTCACTATCCTGCAAGGCCTCTCTTCGAATCCTTGTTGGGTGCTCTGTCACTCACAGGATTCTCAACTGGTCTCTCCGTTTTGTCCCACGGGGACAAGGAAAATGGCTCTTCCCCTCTTTCTCGTTCCCCGCCTTCCTACTCCAGGTATTCAGATCTGCAGCGTGTCCTCTATGCGCAGCTTCGCTTCCCAGTGCGCTTCTCCTCTGTGGCAGGACTGACATCAAGGACAGTCCTTCATTAGTTTTTATGGCGGATTGACTTTCTAGCTTTGAATAGCTAGTATGTTTGTATCGGTTCCAAGTAGGGATCTTATCGCCATGCTCTTCCTCGTGTCAGTACTTTTGGAGTCATCCATACTCACTCCTCCCTCCCTCTTCCTCGTTATAGTATCATACATAGCAGCTGTTATACATAGCTGCTATGTATGAGGAAATTAGTAGAAGAAAGAGGAGACAGAGGGAGTGGGGGGGTTTGAGCCCTATTCATATGGTTGGGTGAATCATGTATGGCAGCATAATGGTGTACATACTGTGTTCTCCCTTGATAGTCCTTACTTTTCCCACAGAGGGGGTCCCCTCCGATGGGATCTTCCCACTGAGAATCACCCTCAGGGGGACTATCGGGTAGCAGGCTCACCTCCCGGGCCCCATGTGAAGGGTGCCCCTCCTGGGGAGAAGCGTCGAGAAGCAACGATATTGCGGGATTCGTCAAAGAACATACTCCTATTGACTTTACTTTTAAAAATGCCATTCCGCAATAAGAAAACACATCCAGACTGGCTGCACAATGTAGTCCAGTCTAGACACTTAAAAACACTTACCATGCTTACTCTATCATAGATGCCCAGCAAAGAAACGTTATGCCAAAGTAAGAAAGGGCTAGATGTGCTGCCCACAAAATGGCAGTCTAGCCAAGTAGTACCATGCTTGCCTTATCATAGATTTCCAGTAAAAATTAAATCATGCCACATTAAGGAAGGGCTAAACTGGCTACCCCAAAAGTCTAGCCAAGTAATAACACATATCATGCTTGGCATAAATAGGCCTTGGCAGCAGATTCAAGCATGTGATTTAAAGTGACCATTTCTGGCATAGATATGCCAGTAATGGTCACTTTAAGTCACATGCATGAGGATGCTGACACAACATATCCATAGCAGCAGTCTCTGTATGGTTGGTCACTGTAAACCCCTTGCAGAAATGCTACAAACACAAGCACACACACATGCCCAGACACACAGTGATACCAATGTACGCATGCATACATACATACATAGACACACACAGGTAATCACTCAATTAGTCCTGCGCGCACACACACACACACACACACACACACAAAATGCATTACATTCAGACACACATGCATAGATTCAAACATACACATACATACATTTCAAATTGAAATGTATGTATGTGTATGTTCAAATACATATATTTGAGATGGATACATTTAAATACATAAATTTAAACATATACATAAACATGCATTCATATATACATAAATACATATGCACAATATTTACCTTAGTAAGGTCTTTTTCTGGCCGGGGCAGGCAGAGACACGAGAAGCAGCATGCTGTGTCGCCCTGGAAGGACTTGAGTCACGCAGGCTGCAACACCGACATAGTTGGCGTGTTTTTTAATATCAGCGCCGGCTGGCGCACACTAGCTAGCCAGCGCTGATATTAAATATATGGGAAAAAAACCTATGAGTGGCATGCCATCCTGTGTGGCACAGCGCACTGCTGACAGGTTTTTAAAACATTATTTAATCAGGGCTGGTGCTAATTCAGAGCACCAGCCCTGTGGGAGGCCGGGGGATGCATCAGGCACCAGGAGGGAGCCAGGGAGGGTCGGTTGACATCCCCCTGGCTCCCCTTGGCTCTGCCACTGAGTCCACAGGCTAGCCTAGCTGCTCCTAAACTACTACAGTGGAGATGTGATGATGTATGAAAACAAATTGTCATAACATAACATTGGAATGGATATGGTAGGTCCCCTGAGCACATCAAAGGCTGTGAATGACTTTCTCTTATTTCTTTTGAATTATGCCATCTGCCATCCCAAGGCATTCCCTATGAAACTGAACACCACACAACATATTTTGAAGTATTAAGCACCATACTTTAAACAGGTGGGGTTCTCGTAGTAAGCCCTCATGGACCACGGTAATCCATTTATGTCCAAACTCTTCAGTGATATAAAGAAACTATTGCCTTAGGATTGTAGAGGAGGAGCCAAAAGCCTCTACCGGAAGTCCCACCCCTAACCTGCCTATATGTTGGGAACCAGAGATTGTGATAAATATGACACCTGTAATGATGCCAATGACACGAGCAGCCTTTGAAGCAAAGTACCCATTAAGAAACCCATTCTTTATGTATCCACGAAGAGCTGACAGTCTCTTGGGGAAGATCCCCGAAGAGCGGGAGAAGATGAATGGAAGAGCAGACTGGTGATGTCACATGTTGTACCGTGACGCGCTGAGAAGAGATAATGGTGAAGCACTTAAAAAGAACATATCCAATCCGATGGTAAAGTAAAGAAACGAGTAACCTGTTACGTGTAAAATGAAGATTACACGTGTGAAGAGCACGGAAGAAAATGCAAATCGTTTTTATAAATGTACAGAGCCAGTAACGCAGGTAGAGTAAGTTATCATAGAAGCTAGCTATACGTAGTATAACAGACTGCAGGCGGTGCCGCCAAGGTATATATAAGTATGCTAAGGTATATATAAGCATAAGAAATCTGGATATTCCACATCGTGTTTTAGCAAACTGGGATCTCATCAGCAGGAAGCCTGAAGTGTGTCGCAGTTAACAAACATTAGCTGACGAGCAAGAAAGAATCAAGGAGACTTGTCTGGCCCAGTGTCAAGAAGGCCAGGGCAGCCAAGAACTGGATGTCTATTCAAAGGATACAATTAATACAAGAGACGAGCCAAGCTACTGCCAAGGTAAAGCTGAGAGACAATCAGTGCCAAGTTTTATTCGTTTTAATACAATTTAATATTGAATTGAAGTTAAAATTGTGTTCTTTAGACATGTGACCTAGATGGAAACAGACTCGAGCAGATGACGTTGAGGCAAGAAGATGCCAGTATACCCATACTCCCTTTTTATTCCCAGGAGTTTGTGAAGCCTGCAAGGCCATATTTAAAGGCTAATTTTATTTCAGACAGCTTGAGTGATGATAGATGTTGGGCTAATTGGGTGGGGAGGTCTGGTCAAGACCAACCCACCCGCACCTGGAGTACCAGCTTGTGCGCTGCTAGCGAGTGGAATATTCCAGAAGTCTACAAGCGTGCCAACCAATGATAGAGGGCCACTTAGCAAAGAGACCAATAGTTTGTGAACCAATAGATCTTCGTGTATTTTGTGATGATGAAGATGACTTGCACTAGAGGAGGGCGTAGTTGCCCACCTGATAGTAGAGACCCAATCACAACATAAAACTCCATAAAAAAGTATATGTAGATGTTTCCCATTACCCAACCACAGACCCACGTATGTTTTTACAATTTGCCACGTAGTATGACGTCAATGATGATGAGTTTTTAGTAAAAAATTGTGTTTTTATGAACATCTTTGAGCTTGTTACTGTTGACATCTGTAGATGTCTTTGTACTCCCTGTTTTAGATAATTGTTTATAAAACAGCGTACCTTTTGCAAATTTACTGAGTCAACCTTATTATTGATCTTTTGAGTAATTCCTGCATCCCCATCCTTCCCATAAGAGCGCCACCTCGTCTTAAAGAGCCCCTCGGGTTCAAGTGGTAGCGGGTCAGATGTTTTTGAATAAAAGGTCCATCGATTTAGTAGGCTTGATATTCTCGGATAATCTGACACGCTCCGACATCTAGCTGGAAGGACGCAAAGTTTCCTGTGGAGAACGGCCAATATAGTCAAGCTTGCAAGTAAAGAAGATACAGGTGGGATGGATCTCTCTTTGACGAAATCCCTCCTGGTTTCCACAGGAGCAGAGCGGACTGAAGGCAACAGTGGCCGGATTGAAGGAGGGGAGATGATACCGAGGGCCTACAGCTGAAAAGCGAATGGTGAGTACACTAAGAGACTGGCAAATTGTGGGGAAAGGGGTTATGATAAAATAAAGTAACAGGGGGTTGTATTAGTGTGACGGGGAAACATCAAAGATGTATGATAGAGTGTTAAGGAGAGACATCTATCGTCTCAAAGCCTGGCAGTCCTCGTTCAAGAAGAATAGAAGAAGTAATTTCAAAATCCAAGTGGATAAAAATAGGCTACACACAGATAGATCTGCGAAAAGGAATTGAAATAAACTCCCATTTGGGGGTATTTTAGGGGCAAGGGAAAAGAGGTGTCATGATGTGCATGTGAGAGTCGACTAACTTTGTCTGTTTGTGGATTTTATGTTTTAAAGAATTGTTTAAAAAAACGGCAAAGGTAGGCTGTGTTGAAAAGAGACAAAGGTTATTATCTACTCTAAGTTAATATCGAAGAGATAGAGAAGATTGAAATTATTGTGAAGTAAAGGTTTTTAGCGGCACGCTCATATTTATTATTTTTCTGAAAGTGTATTCTTGTGTAAACACTGGTAAGTATACACAGTCAATTGAGACTTGTCAAAATGGGAGAAGACACACAACTGATGGACATGTGCAAAACGTTGCCCAAACATATGCCCAAGATCAAACAGTACAGTGCAGAATGGGTAAAAGGCATGGCAAATAAGATGTTTATGACGTGGCCACAAGGGGGATCACTGTCAAAAGCAGTTTTGCAGCACATGACCACATACCTGCACGTAGCATTCACGGGAAAGAAATTAGAGAAAATGTTAGCTATTCTAAAGCAGTGGAATATGTACCAGGAGGAGCGAGAGGATCCACCCCTGATAAATGGATGCTTGACCAGAGGAACAAGAAGGGTGTTGAGCCTTCTGCTCTCCCTACTCAGTTTGAAATAAACAGCGATAGTACAGATGATATAGGGCTGTATCCGTAAAAGGAACTGAAAGCAGCGACAGGATATAGCAATCCAATATACGATCCACCTGCGTATAGCAGTGGCGATAGTTCAGAAGAGAGTAAGATAAAGGGAGAAATCTTTAAGGCCTTGCAGAACATTGAGGAGAAAGTGAATGACCGAATGTAGAAGAAGAACAGAAACTGCGAGACAAAAGAATGCAAAGACGAAGAGATGAGGAAGTGCGTAAAGCAAACAAGAGAAAGGAAGAGAAAAGGAAGGAGGAGGAAAGAGTTAGATGGGAAGCGAAGAAACAAAGAGAATTAGATGAAGAAATTGAACAAAAAAGGAGACAAAGAGAACGCGGCATTGAGCATATTTGAAAGGGGTTATTGGAACCATGTCCAGAGAGATCATGGAGCCCTATAGAGAAGTTCCTCCCACGACAGGGAGCAGCGATAGAGCCACTTGGAATAAACCTCAGTTAAAGGAGGCGAAGCAAGGACCGTCTAGGGTAAACTTTGAAGAGAGTTTTGAGACAGGAAGCATCAGAGATAGGATCGATAAAGTTTATCGAGAGATGAGGACAAAGGGTGAATCAGGAAGCAAGGCAAAAGAAGATCGTTCTACAATTGCCCACTCGCGAGGCAAAGAAGGAAGCCTGTTTAATCTCGAGGATAGAGCTTTGTCGTTAGACAGGCTGACTTTGAACAGAGGTGAGAGGGAAGAAAGCCATACTTGTTAGGGACTAGATAGGTCAGACGAGGACAGGGAAGCCTTCCAAGGGGAAGAAGGAGAAAGCACATGTGGTCCGGAAGGATGCATGCTGTCGGACAAGGAAGTAAGATGGTCAGATCAAGAAAAATTCGAAGATAGGACGCCCGAGCCTATAGTATATTCTAAGTGCTCTAAAGAAGGAGCGTATAGTGAGAGAGGAGAATCGCCGCCATATGTGAGCTGACTAAGGTTATTGTCAGGAAGAAAGCCGTGCAGAACCATTGTCCATACTATGGATAGACAGACAAAGGGAGCTGATGGCGGAGCTGGGTATACGCAGTTCCCCTAGTTAGCGAAAGGAGGAGCTAGGCCACAGCATATCCCATGGCCACAGATGGATAAGGATAATTTAAGATGTAAACTTCCCAGCTTAACGATGGGTACGGGAAAATGGATTTATGAACTGGATAAAATGACGGGAGGGAATACTCTAGCAATAGGGGACATTAAAGGTCTCCTAGCAGCCATTTTTTGTGGAAAGGGCTGACGACATTTGGGCACAAGCAGGCTATTCTAGTATCACAGCACAGAATACCGCTCACGATGGAGTGCCATTTAACAATTGTAGGGCAGATATTTGGAGAGCGCTGAGAGTACAGCATCCTGATACCTCAGATATGGGTGCAATTATGGCACGTAAAATGCAAGAAGGGGACGATCCGCTTGCTTACATTCAGACTATTCAGGAACGGTGGTCTTTGGAAACGAGGGAGCCTTGGAAGAAATCAGTGGCAGTATTTTACCACATTTTATGTCGAGGACTACCGGAGCAAGCGCAGAGGCAGCTCAAGAAGTTAGTGGGTATGGAAGCAAAACCGTGGGCATAAATCCAGTTGACTATAGTGTATCACTGTCGACTGTGGCAAGAGAAGAATAAGAAAAAAGAGGAAACCAGAAAGCTTGAAGAAGCCAAGCTAGTACAGAACTAATTGTAAAAATACACGTTAGAAGGGGCGGTTTTCACAAGCAGAGAAGGGCTAGGAATGCAGCAACCTATGGGTGGATCATAGGGAAATAATCATCGTCAAATGGACCAAGGAGGAAGTGGGTTCATTCAGAGAGGCCAAGGTATGGGTTTCCGAGGAAGGGGTGGTTTTCAGAATAACCAAAATAGTTTTCAGAACATGCAGAATGATAATCAGAATATGGAAGTAGGGCAAATTAGAAGAGCGCCTCCCGTATGTTGGGCATGTGGCATGGCAGGCCACATTACATGCATCTGTGGAAGTCAAGGGTATGTACAGAATGGGCAATTTTCAAGAGGGGGGACAGCTTACCCTCCGGCATATAGTCCACAAGTTAGAACTAGATTTGCTCAAGATCAGACAGTGTGTCAGCATCAAGCGCTGCAAATGCAGCAAGCACCATTGAGTCCGCCACAAGGGAAGTCACAACACGTACCCATGCAAATACAGCAGAATGCAAACGCGGGACAACTAATGACACCTAGAGTGGGAGGTGCTACTGTGATGAATGGGAATCCTTTCACGGGTACTGGGATAAGCATATATTGACAATAGGACAGCCCACAGGGTGACTTGATGTGCTCAATACTGTCAGTAACACCAGATCCCCAAGAGGAACCGAGGGTTGATGTATTGATAGGAGGCAAATCTTTTTCTTTTTTGGTAGACGCAAGTGCAACTCGCTCATATATACGGGATGGAAAACTTCCGTTATCGGGAACTGTGCTGAATACTCAAGGCTTCTCAAGAGCTACAACTAGAGTTCCTTTTACTGATGAATTGCCAATTTCTGTGGGAGAATGTGATATGTCTGCACCTTTATTGTATTCACGGCAGACGCCAGTTAATATTCTGGGGTGAGATTTAATGACAAAGGTTAACATGACGATTTCATTTACTGATGATGGCATAGTGTGTTCCACTCCTCGGATACACTATTTAAATGTGGGCAAATTTATAATGGCATCTACAGGGCATGTGGCTCTGTGAGGAGTACCACTCGAACCTGAGATTTTTCTGTATGGGACACACATTTTGTTAACATGGTTGCCTGGCTTAGTAGGAAAGACTATGAGAATACCTGATGAGTTTCTGTTTAGACCACAGATACCGATGAACAAAGAGGGGGGACGAGTTATCCCTCTAGAATTATTAGCAGATGTAGTACAAGGGGAATTAGCCAGGCTTGAAGAATGGGATGAAGGAAAGCCATGGAGAACAGTCATTGCTATTGGAGAAGGGTATAGGCTGACTGATGTCACAGATGAGGATTTTTTTAAAGAAGATCCAGCAGACGATGAGTTGATATTTGAAATGAATATTACATATTGAATTATGATAGAAAAAAGAGAAGTCCTGCCGCAAATGATGATAGTATGGCAGTGTCCAGAATATGTTGACGAGGATTTAGACAAAGTGCCAACCTCATTATGGGCTACAGGCCCCTGTGATGTAGGCCTTTCAAAGGGGGTAGGAGAATTTCAGATTAAGCTAAAACCAGGAGCAATTTTAACTCGAGCAAGGCAGTATCCCATGTCTCGAGAGGCAGGTGATGGAATTTTTAAAACCATTTCAGCATTAATGGAACACATTATTGTAGTGATGTCAGAGTCACCATGCAATACCACAGTGTATCCGATTATAAATCTAAGGGAGTGTCATGGTGTTTAATTCAAGACATGAGACCAATTAACCAGATTGTAGAGGCCGAGTTTCCTCTAGTTCCAAATCCTGTAACGATATTGTGTAATATTCCTGTTGAAGCACGATATTTCACAGTGATTGATTTAAAAAAATGCATTTTTCTCAATCCTGTTGCATAAAGACTCTCAGGATCTGACGTAATTTAGGTTCTGTCAGACAAAACTGAAAAGCACAAAATTACCTCAGGTGTACTGTGAGTCTCCATCGATCTTTAATAGGGTCCTTCAGATGGACCTAGGCAATGTTGAATTGAAAGGGAAAAGTGTTGTACGTTAATACATAGACGATATTTTAGTTTGCAGCACGACAGAAGACGAGTACAGGGAAGACTCGATTCAGTTTATGATTATTCTGGCAGAAAAGGGATATAAAGTAGATGAGGAAAAGCTACAGTATTGCCAAAAGGAGGTGTTCTATATAGGCCAGTTGATTTCACATGAGGGAAAAAAGGTTACACCTGAAAGAACAGAGGCAATTATGAAAACAGCAAAACCGCACACGATAAAACAGATGCAACCGTTTCTGGAATTGTGCAACTATGTTAGAACCTAGATATTTGATTATAGTTCATACACAAGACCACATTTGCAAGCTCTTAGAAAAGGAACAAGTGAACCAAAATAAAATAGAACGGACTGAGGAGATGAAGGAAGGATTTTATGAATTAAATAAAGCAATTTGTACAGCTTCAGTTTTAGCAATTCCCAATTATTCTGAAGAGTTTTACTTGCTTTCACATACAAATGGGACAGTTATGACAGCAGTCTAGGGTATAAACCTCTGGCATATTACAGTGGGATTTTAGAGCTAGTTATGAGAGGACACTTTCCTTGTGAACAATCACTGGCTGCAGCCACGTTCGCCATTGAGAAGGCTACAAATATAGTCATGGGATGTTCTATGACATTATTTGTGGAGCATGCCTTATTTGCAATTTTGGAAAAACCTAAGGGTACATTGACGAACCAGAGAGCTTCTGTATATGACGTAGTTATATCGAATCCTGCTATTAAGATAGTCAAATGCAGGATAGTGAACCCTGCCACATTTGTAGCTGAGCCTGTGGCAGAGGGTGAGCAGGTACATGATTGTGCCAGCTATGAAGAGTTGTATGAGGACATACCGCGTGTAAATGAAAACGCATTGTCAGGAGGGGAGATTCTCTTTATTGATGGGACTTTGAAGATTGATCAAAATAATGGAGAAAGATGGACTGGTTCAGCTGTAGTGAGATACAGGGAAAATGGGGAATTTGAAACGGTGACAAGTGTAATGCTGCCATCTCATTTTTCGGCACAGGCAGAAGAATTGGTGCCGCTTATTATAGCGCTTGAGAAATATGAAGGAGAGGAAGTGATGGTGTACAGTGACTCCGCCTATGTGATGTCAACCATGCATGCAGGGTTAGTACTTTGGAAAAAGAGGGGCTACCTCCAAGCGGACGGCACTCCAGTGCAACACACAGTATTATTGGACAGTCCTATTAAGGTACTACAGCTCCCAGCAGCCATTGAAATAGTTAAATGTGCTGCACATACTAAGAGAACTGATTTTATTTCACGTGGAAACGAAGCAGCAGACCAAGAGGCCAGATTCTTCAGATATTTCAGGTTTTGACACTCCTAATATAAAGAGGGGGTGACTATGGCTATGGTAATGCAAGAAGGATTTAATCATTTACCAAAAACACAGTTGGTGGAAGTTCAAGGAAGTGCCCCACAGGATGAGAAGGAGCTATGGGAAAGGAGCCTCCACTGAAGCCTTACAGCAGTAAGACAGCACTGGAGAGCCAGTGATGCCAGTAGCATTACTAAAGGTAGTGCTTAAACAGCTGCACTACCCTGCGCATGTAACTAGGGAAAGCCTTGCGGTAGCTATTACAGAGGACTGGTTTGTATCAAACCTGTTAGAACACGTTGCATTTTATGTAGTAAATTGCATCGTATGTCAAAAGTTTACTTCTGGGCACACGCTGCGAACAATTGCGGGAGTAATTCCTTGACCGAACGGTCCATTTCAACATTTACATATTGACTATGTTGACATGCTACATGTATGTAATGGTTATGGGTATATGATAGTGGTAGTGTGCCTGTTTTTGAGATGGGTTGAAGCCGGACCATGCACACATCCTGATGCCACTTGCGCAGTGAAGGTTTTGGTACAAGAGGTATTTCCTAGATTTATTAATTAATAAATCCAAGTCTGAAATTTCCCCACTGACTCCAGCAACCGTATGCCCAACCAACACACACACGGGCTAAAATGGTCACCTATCAAAATTAGATACCTGGGAATTCTAGTATCCAAAGAAAGAACCTCTTTGTACTCAGATAATTATGAACAATTCTTACAATCTATTACAGCCAAACTCCAGTTGTGGGCCAGACTTCCTATATCATTTGCAGGCCGGATAGCTATTCTAAAGATGGTGGTCTTGCCAAAATTACTGTACATATTCGGTAATGTCCCGATCTGGCCAGGCAGACAGTTTTTTGATAGCCTATGATCCATGGTGGTAGAGTTCATCTGGTATGGGGGTTCGGCCAGAATGAAATGGGAGAAACTGGTTGAACCGTATAACACAGGGGGCATAGCGGCACCAGATTTTGAGTTATACTACTTGGTCGCACAAGCCCAAAATGCCAAACACTAGTACGACCCACTAGACACTGCACCCCACCTTTCCATAGAGCGATATGCTGCATCTGCAACTGAGCTATGCTCCATTTTGTTTAAAACACAACATAAGGATGAATGCGAATTTGACCCAGTCAGTGCAACAGTCCTTGCCTGGACCAAGATTTATAAAAGATTAAAATTTGAGACACCCTATAATCCAGACGCACCTCTCTGTAACTTTCCCGGCATTTTACCATCATACGACGTAGAAATACAAAAGTTGTGGGACCCCGATAGGGAAATCAAAATGCGGTATATGTTCCCCAATGGGAAATTTGTCACGCAGGAGTGCTTCGTGGCCACTGTGGACAGCTTAGATTACTGCAATACCACCGTATGAAGGCGACATTCAAAAGTAGATGGCCTCTATTCACGGATGAACCTCTCTCGCATGAATGCCTTGTATCACTATCCTCAAGCTCCGGACCCAGTGTTTCCAAACTATATACGATTATACAAACACATACACCTATGATAAACACGGTCAAGGAGCTATGGGAAGCAGACATGGAAACTACAATCGAAGATAAGAAATGGTCAAGATACTGTGCGTTATCCAAGACAGTATCACTTAATGCCAGATTCCGGCTAATCCAGTTTAAAGTACTGAATAGGCTACACTATACACCAGCCAAAATGGCCAAATTTATGGATAACTGTACCAGGGTCTGCCAAAAATGAGGGAACCCATCTGTGGACTTGTTTCATATATACTGGAGCTGTCCGCTCATCCTTAGGTTTTGGAGGGAGGTGGCTGAGTTATTAGAAGAGATAACGCAGATACCAGCAGACCTCGCTCCCCAAAAACATCTGTTCGGGGACATAGGGAAGATAGCGGAAGTGACCAGAAGATTATTTAATGTAACTTTCGCAGTGGCCAAAAAGTGCATACTTCAAAGCTGGAAAAGCCCACACGTGCCACGCAAGGACAACTTACTTAAAGAACTCACGTATGTAAACGAGTGTGAGGACCAATATGCAATGCCATTGCCTAGAACAAACAGGCCCAAAGATATATGGCCTCTGTTTAGGACATATTTGTGTGAGATGCCAGCCGATGATGAAAGCCCCCAGAGGCCCTGATATCTATCTGATTGTGTTAAATTTGTGATGTAAGATTGGACTACGATACCCATCTCTGTTGAACTGTATTGTCTGCTTTCATAAGTGTTGCTGCAATGTCGTAACTACAACTAATAAACAAAGTTTTTTAAAAAAAAGACTACTACCCACTTGCCCAATTAGTACATCATCTCTCATCGGTCAGGCCCCAAGCCGAGGCTTCTTCTTTATAGTTGACCTTGCAACCTGTTCTCTGTTTTGGGGCTTTCAAGGGAGTGTAGGTACACCATTATCTTCGCCTGGAGCTTAACGAATAACCCTTGTTTTTGACTTCTGAGTCACGTGTGAGGAGACCACGATTTGTCAATTTCGTCCTTTTATTTACTGCTATTTGATTTAATTAGGCTAGGTGTCATTACTCCTCTTGGCCTCTGGAGACTTGCTCACTCCACCTTGCATATGCTTTTGTTAACTTTGATTGCCCAATACTTGACGCTTGCATATGTTTTCTTCTTTGTTTAATCTAAGAGAAATATTTCTTACGTACATGGCCTATCCAATGACCTCTGCCTTAATGCCAGTAAGACTGAGATTCTACTCATCGGTACTCCCACCCCTTCCTTCCCTGCAGCTCTCTGGCCTGCCTCCCTTGGCCCCCTCCCTGCTCCTACCTGCAGGGCAAAAAACCTTGGGGTCATCTTCGACTCCACACTCTCCTTCTCTCCTCATATTTCTGACGTCGCCAAGAGGTCACACTACCAGCTACACCTCCTCAGAGGTATTCTTCCCTTCCTCTCCTTCCCCCAGAAGCTCACTGTCTCCCGAGCCCTGGTTCTCTCGAAGCTGGACTACTGTAACAGCCTCTATCTTAATCTGCCTGCCTCCACTCTCCGCCCTCTGCAACTCATCCAGAACAGAACTGCGAGACTTGTCCTTGGCCTCAAGCCCAGGGACCGTATCTCTCCAGGACTGAAATCTCTACACTGGCTCCCAGTGGCTGCGAGGATAAAGTTCAAAACCCTCTGCATTGTCCACAAGGCCTTCTGGGTCCTGGGTCCTAAATACCTTCAACTCTCTCTTCCCAAATATCTTCCTTCCCGAGCCCTTCGCTCATCCGCCTCCAACTCCCTCAGGGTTATCCGCTTCTCGAAGCAACAAGCTGGGGGTAGATCTCTCTCCGCGGCAGGGGCCTCCCTCTGGAACAGCCTTCCTGCCTCCCTGAAACTTGAGGAGAACCATCTCCGGTTCCGGAAGCACCTCAAAACCTTCCTCTTTGCTTCTGCTTTCTCTCTCCCTCTCCCCTGCTGAACAGCAAATTAATTCTTCACTGAAACTGCACTGATCCTGCTACTGGACCACTCTAAACGGCCTCGGTCCTGGGCCCAGCCACTCTCCACTTGCACTGATGCCCTTGAACCCCTCTGCACTGCGGGACTGTCTCTGTATCCCTACAGCCCCCCCTTCCCCAGCACTTGTTCTGCACTTATCTTGCACTTGCCACCAGCTGGCCCTATTTATTTATTACTTTACGCCACTTACCGTGTACTGCACTTCCCCCCCTCCCCTTCCCCTTGCACTTTTTCCCCCTCCCCCACCCCTGCACTTGCGCGATCTGAATGACACCTGGCCTAGTAGGATCGTTGTCTGTCTCCCCTTGTTCCTCCCCTCCCTGCCTCGTCGTGCCTTGAAACACCTGTGTATAGGCGCGTTACAAATACCATATCATATCATATCATATCCTCTTGACTCCCTTTGTATCTTTAAATTATTCCTTGATTTGGCATCCTTGATCACAGGCTAATAGACTCCTCTGTGTTCCTCAGACAAAGCTGTTTTTCCAGCATCTTCTGCAGCCCTGGTCTGTCTCTGAGTTAGCTTGATTAATTTCAGCACAAGTCTGACGTCCATCTTTTTCTGATGCCACGTTATGTTTTCTTCTTCAACAAGCTTCTATATGTCTCAGCTACTATACATTTCTGCGTATTATACATTCACTTCATCTCTTCTCACTTATTTCTTTGGTGCATAGGATTTCTTCGTATTCGATTGCATATTTCTCTTATTACTCCAGTTACATATTTATCCTTTAACTATTTGCATATCGTTTCAGTGCGTCTTTGTGTCTTTCTTTCATGATACCTCTCTGCCCTTGACCGATTTAACTTATAGCTCGTCGATGTCCAATGGTATGTGCAGACATCCTTCCACTCTTTCAGTGCAGGGGCACATTTATACGCTTTTCTGAGTGAATATCGTCTCTCATATACCCAAAGCGGTATTAGGACAATACCTGGTGTCCCACATAGGGCTCTTCTACTGTTTCAATATGATGGAGATGAGGGGGCGGGAGCTAGGGATGACATGTCTACCTGCTCCTCTAGATAAGTAGGTTCCTCTACATAAGTAGGTTAAGGTCACTGCCAGGACGAAGACAAACAAGTGGCACAGATTTTACCTCAGACCATGCCTGACTACTTCAACCGTACTCAATTAACACTTTCTCTCTCAATGCATCCTGGTCTTCGCAGTTCCTACTTTGTCATTAATTCAATTTCATATGCAGTTCTCACACTTCGTCCTTTTGGAGTCCCTCAGTTGAGTTCCAGCCTTTGTGACACGTTTACAGTTCTTTCTGGCTCGCCTCTCTCGGGCGCAAGCCTTCCATATAACACTTTCAACACTTTCAAACAACCAGACCTTTGTTTACCGGCTGTATCTTTCAAGAATTTCTCTTCTGTTTTAGCAAACCTCCTCAACTCAGTCATTCACCAAGAGGGAAACAAATAGTGTGTTGAGGACTTGAGTAAGGAAAAGTCCTTCTTAGTACTTCCAGCTGCTCCTGCAAAGTGTAACCTTTTCAACTTGGTCTCTGGTAAGCGCTCTGCCACTCGCATAACCTCCTGGCTCCACTTCTGAGTCTGCTGCAGCCTTGGAAGAACTGTTCCTTCTTGTCCACAGTCTTGCTTTCTGAGAGCTTGGGATTTTGGAAGGGATCCTCTGCCGGACTCAGCCTTGCAGCCTCCCTCCTAGCTTCCCATGAGCAACCTTTCTCTCTCTGTCAGCAGCCTCCCTTTATACACCTGGGAATGGTTAATTGGCTGCAGGTGCATGGTTAGGGTTGGGTCTGTCTGACTTTGCCTGCCCTCATTAGTGGGACAATATGGAGGAATCCCATAGGAAGTCATGGCCCTGTTATTTCTATGGGAGATCTTCCTCAGCTCAGTAGAGTGAGTAGCGTCAGAAGGGCGATAATTATGGGAGTTGTAGTGTTATCAATTTGGTGGGTATAGAGTTTTGGGACGTGTCAGGAAAAGGAGGTCATTTTCTTAAAGGTTTAGAGGAGAGGTGGTATTTTCCATTATTTGCAATATGACCATAAAAGGGGAAAGGAGAATTGTGCGACTGGTAGTTTAACATGCCATGTGTGGGAGTAAGGCAACACATCAGACATGGGTAGGATTATGACAAGGAAAATGGGAGAGGACGAAGGTCCTGTTGCTATTACTCAGGAGATTTAAGAACGTTGGTGTCTTGAGACGATGGAACCATGGGATAAAACCATAGCATTATTTTATCATATTTTACATCCGGGACTGCCCAAGCCAGTGCCACGGCAGATGAAAAATAAGTAGGGATGAAAGCAAAGCCATAGCCAGAAAAACAGTTTACTATTTTACAACATTGCCGATTGTTACAAGAGAAGAATAAGAAAAAAGCTGAGAATAGAAAGGAAGAAGCCATGTTAGTTCAGAAAAAGTTGTTGAAATTAGCCATAGAAGGAGCAATATTGACGGGTGGTGAAGGCGTGGCCACACAAGAGGTACAGTTTACACAGCCAAGCAATGTAGGGTACCAGGTAGATCAAGGCGGGTACAATTTCTTGCCACAAGGTAGAGGAAATGGACCTAGAGGACGAGGAGGTGGATTTCAAAACCCTCGAGGGGGGAGGATTTAATGCAGGACAGACACAGCAATGCTGGAATTGTGGGAGGACAGGACATATGCCCTGCATGTGTATAACTAGAGGGGCATGCAGCATAACTGGAAGATTCGAATAGGGGGATGGGCTATTCTCTGAAGTATAGTACAGAGCCACTGGAGTATTATGCCCAAGATCACACGCAGTATCAGACATGTGCATGTCAAATACAGCAAACACAGCAGATTCCGCTGCAACCACAATTGCCACAAGGGCAACCACAGCAAGTGCCCATGCAAACACAAGTGCAGGCGCAACGACAGACAGTGCCATAATGGATTGCAAATATAGGAGCCCCACAAGCTCCCACACACAGGATAGGAAGTGTGACAGTATTGGGAGGGAATCCTTTCACAAGTACAGGGATGAATGTACACCCACAATAGGGAAGCCCTAAGAGCAGCCCGATGTGTTCAGTACTATCTGTGACTCCAGACCCACAAGAGGAATCAATGGTGAGGGTAACGATAGGAGGCAAGACATTTTCATTCCTTGTAGACACGGGAGCAACCTGTTCCTGTGTTTGAGAGGGAAAGTACCCAATGCCTGGTATTTCCATGAATGTGCAAGGATTCTCTGGGGTTATGAGTTTTGTTCCTTTTACTGAAGATTTACCAATTTCAATAGGAGAACATGTTGTGTCAATGCCATTATTGTATTCACAACAGACACCAGTTAATATATTATGACTTTATTTGATGACAATCCTTAACATGACTATATCTTTCACTGACAAAGGGATGGTGTGTTCCACTCCAGGGATACACTACATAAACGCAAGAGAATACATATTTGCATTTACAGACCAAAAAGCATCACAAGGGGTCCCGTTAGACCCAGATGTATTTTTGTATGGAGTAACTATTGTGTTAATGTGGCTTCCTAGACTGGTAGGTACATTATTGAGAAGACCCGACACATTTTTGTTTAGGCCAGAAATACCAATGGATGATGAAAAAGAACAGGTTATCCCCTAGAACTAGAGACATCAGTGGGAAGAGAGGAAATGGTGGTTGTCCATGGGACAAATGATGAGGGGAGGGGATGGAGAGCAGTAATAGTACTTGGTGAAGGATACAGGCTAACAGACTTGACAGATGAAGAACTGTTCAGAGATGATTATTCAGATGATGAATTCTTATTTTTCATATGTCTCACTTATTGGATTAAAGTTGAGATTAGGGAAATACCATGGCATTGGTGAAAAAGAAACTGTCATTTTTCCAGGAAGATTTAGACCATCGGAATCTGCATGTAACACGGCTGTGTACCCAGTGAAGAAATCAACAGGGGAGTCATGGAGATTTATTCAGGATCTATACACTCTAAACAATAATGTTGAAGCAGAGTTTCAGCTGGTTCTTAATACAGCTATGATATTATGTATTATCCCAGCTAAAGCTAAATATTTTACAGTTGTAGATTTATAAAACGTCTTCTTGTCAATTACCCTTCATAAGGACTCACAAGATTTGACTTTGTTTTTGTATAGAAACCAACGCTGGAAACATACAAAATTAGGGGTACTGTGAGTTGCCATCTATCTTTAATAGGGTTATTCAGATGGACCTAGGTAATGTACAGCTCGAGAGCACACTCATTTAGTACTAGATGATATATTAGTATGCAGTGCGACAGAAGAAAGATGCAGAGAAGATTCAGTTTGACTAATAACAATATTAGCAGAGAAAGGATACAAAGTGGACAAAAAAAACACTACAATATTGTCAGGAAGAGATCCTGTACATAGGACAGTTAATGTCTCAAGAGGGGAGAAAAGTGACACCTGACAGAGCAGAAGCAATCATGAAAACTCCAAAACCTGAGACAGCGAGGGAAATGCAACAGTTATCAGGCTTATGTAATTATTGCAGGGCCTGGATTTTTGATTACAGTACATATATTCAACCACTTTTAAAAGGACTCAAGGAAGCACAGATAGGTAAAAGTAAAAAATCATGGACAGATGAGATGACTGAAGTTTTCGAAGAATGTAAAAGGGCTATTTGTACAGCCCCCGTGTTAGGGATTCCGGACTATAATGCAGAGTTTTACTTATTCTCACATTCAAATGGAGAAGTGATGACAGCAGTCCTCACACAGAAGACAACATTAGGACATGGACATAAACCATTATCTTAGTATAGTGGGATTTTAGACCCAGCAATGAAAGGGCATTACCGTTGCGAACAGGCCTAAGCTGCTGCTGCTTTTGCGATTGAAAAAGCTGCAAGTATTACAATGGGGTGTTTAATAACGTTATTTGTCGAGCCTTCCTTATTCACCATTTTGGAGGAACCCAAAAGCACATTGACCACACAAAAAGCATCAGGGTATGAAGTAATTATTTCAAACCCAGCAATCAAGTTTGTTAGATGTAGAGTAATGAATCCAGCGACATTTATAGCAGAACCAATAGGGAAAGAGGACTATGTACAGGACTTCACAGCGTATTGTGAGAAACCAGAAGGTGTCCCTGGGGATCTATCATCCAGGTGGCCAAGACAGAGCCATTGCTTTTTGATTCAGTTCCTGGGGGTGGACTAGTGCGGGAGGATTACCTGGGTGAGGGATCTTCGGGCAGTGGGAGTGGGACACCGGATGGTGAGACGCAGTATCCCCTTCCCAGTAACACCTTTACCCCATTCTACCCATTAGGATATTTAGGACCGCTACCCCCACCCCCTTTTACAACACAAACACTTTCTCACGAACAGCCCGCTATAAGGGAAAACAGACTAATATCTGAGCCGTGTACCTGACATGTCCCAATACTATGGTCAGACGAGGTTGGGCAATTATCGCCAATCACTCACACCTGACTTCCATTACACTTCCCCACACAGATAAAAGGCATAGCACGAAGCATACTCTGAGCGAGGCAAAGCACACGAGGAAACAGCAGTTTCGAGACGGCAGCTGAGCAAGAGGGGAAAGACGGCAAAGCCGAAGGGGATCGCAAGGAGGGAAAATCCTTTGACATTTTCGACATTCTTTCCAGAGACCTCAAGAATAGAAAGAGTAAGACCAGGAAGCCAGGCTGAAGAATCCTGCATTGTGTGTCAGAGATACCCGGGCCCTCCCACATCAGTAATCAAGGAGGGGAGAATCAGCAGCCGCCGTGGTTCCGTCCTTGGCTCCAAGAACAAAGCACCATCAGTGAAGTCAACACAGCCGGTGAGTTGGGGAGACCGATTCAAGACCGGTCTGTGTTGAAGACAAGGTTGCAAGCAGTAAAAAGGTATGGCGCTGGAACGAACATTTTTAAAATGTGTGTGATAAGAGACGCAAGTAAAGTTAAAATGCTGATGAGTGATTGAACTTTAAAGCAAGCTACAATACCTTTGATGGAGTGGTTCGGCACCTCGTGGGTGCTCAATCGAAAGTCTCTGCAAGGTATCCAGCTGAGAAGTAATAACAGTAGATACATTTGGTCCGAACCCGGCAGAGGGAGATCAATTAAAAGAGAACTAATAAATGTGAATCGAAGTGGTCCTGTGACAGGTGAAGCAAAATCCCACGCACAGTCGAAAGTCTTCGATTTGGATGAAATAGAGAAAGTTTTGAAAAGTATGTGAATTTGGTCCGAGCCCAGCAGAGGGGACCAATTGGAGGTTTTGTGATGAAGTGGGTCTGAGCCTGGCGGAGGGGGACCCGTGGTGAACAGAAAATCACCTGAGAATACATGTGAAATCCTAAGAAGAAAGGAACTTTGATGTTTGTCGTGTTGCATCAGGCCCTCTAAAATAAGAGACTTTGAATGGCAAAGAGATTTTGGCACAGAAGGCTCTGATGTTTAAGTCTTGGATTGCATCCTCATGCTAGAGAAGCCAGAGAGTGTGCTGCGCTTGAGTGTTCAGCCTTGTCCCGTGCTGAAAATATGGGAAAGGGAAGCCAACGGCTTGAATATCCTGACATATCATTTCTTGAACACTTTTCTTTTGCATAACATTGTTTCCCACACTATTCATATTTAGAAGTAAGGATTGGCAATAGGTTTATTAGTATAGGCCCTTTTATGTTGACAAGACACCACTAGGACTGCATTATTATTATTTGATGGGCCTAGCTCGCTCCCATCTTTAGATTTAATATTAGATAGGTGTTTTCAAACCCAATTGAAGTTCTATAAACACCCTTGAACTGTGATCACTTGTGTATGTGTTACTGTTTGATACAATGCCTTCCTTACCGTATACTGAGTTGTATGATGATATTCCTCATGTTAGAGAAAATGCTCTCAGAGGGGGGGATTCTCTTTATTGATGATTCTTCAATAATTGACCAAATGACAGGAAAAAGACATGCGGGATCGGAAGTGGTAAAGTTAAAACATGATGGTGAATTTGAAGTAGTGACAAGTGAAGGATTGCCTTCACATTGCTCAGCACATGCTGCAGAACTAGTGGCCCTTATCGCTGCACTCCAGAGATATGGGGATGAGGAAGTGACAGTGTACTCTAACTCCTCCTACGTGACGTCAACCGTACACGCAGGATTGTCATCTTGGAAAAGAAGGGGTTTCCTCCACGCAGACGGCACTCCACTGCACTCCAGTGCAACATGCGCCGTCATTGGACAAACTCATTAAGGTGTTAAAGCTCCCTTTGGCGATCACCGTGGTGAAGTGCGCAGCCCATACTAACAGGGAAGTCATGATTTCTTATGGTAACAAAGCCGCAGATGTTGAGGCCAAAAAAGCAAGATATTTCCCAAATATTTCTGATTTTGAAGTAGAAGATGTTAACCAAATGTCAGAATGATGCATGCTGATGAAAGAAAGCTTTAACATGTTATCCATTGTACAGTCAATAGAGTAGCAAGGTCGAGATCCACAGAAAGGGCAGGATTTATGGAAGAGGCAGGGGTGTCCTTTATCCCCCACAGAGGTTATATGGAGACAAGATAGCATGCAAAGCCAGTCATACCTGTAATATTATTGAGCATTGTGCTGGATCAGCTTCACTATCCTGCGCATATAACCAAAGAGAATCTTGCTGCCATGATTGCAGAAGACTGATTTTCATCAAATTTGTTAGAACACGTTGCACAGTTTATTTTGAACTGTATTGTTTGCCAAATGTTCACAGAAGGGCATACTTTGCTAACAGTGGGAGGAGCAATACCCAGACCCAATGGTCCCTTTCAGCATCTACATATAGATTATGTGGACATGTTGCAAACATGCAATGTCCACAGATACATGTTAGTGGTAGTCTGTCCCTTTTCCAGATGGATTGAGGCAGGTCCACATATGCACCCCGATGCCACATGTGCTGCCAGGTTTCTTGTATATGAGTTGTTCCCTAGATGGGGTGTGTGCAAAGTCCTGTGGTCTGATAATGGGGCACATTTTGTAAATGAATTGTTCAAACAGATAGCTCTTCTATTAGGCATAAAGCACACACTTACGTCTGCTTATCACCCACAGGCAAATGATATCTGTTAGCGTTTAAATGGACTCCTCAAAGAAAGCATAGCGAAGATCAAGATGACTGTGAAGAAGGGGTGGCTACTGTGAGGAACGCGTGGTGGCAATAGTAAGACAGACACAAGCGACCACAGTTCAAGGGTGTTTTTTGAACTTTTGCAAGGGTGTGACAAACGCATATCTAAACATGAATCTACAGATGGGAGTAAGCAAAGACCATCAAATAAAAATAATGCAGTCCTAGTGGAGTCTTGTCAAATTAAAAGGGCCTACACTAAAAAAAACTATTGCCAATCTTTACTACTAAGTAACAAAATCATGCAGGATAATGTTCATGAAAAATAAAGAAGTGTTCATGATATAATATGTGAGGGTGCTCGGGCCATTGACCTCCATTCCCCACGTTTTCAGCACACGGCAAGGCGGGTCACTTGATCAAAAAACACACTCTGGCTTCTGCGGCACAAGGATACAGTTCCATTTTCCCAGTTCAGGACCTTCTGTGTCCAAGTGTCTTTACTTCTCGCAAGTCTCTTGACACAGAGGGCCTGCTGCACTAGAAACAACACATACATGTTCTCTTCAATATTCAACTTGGGTCTTCACCCTGGATCCCCCTCAGATCCTTTTCATAAGCAAAAATAAAAGTTCAAAGTTGGATCCTCCTCTGCCGGGGTCAAATCCTTTTCATAAACAAAAAAAGTTCAACTTTGGATACTCCTCAGCCGGGCTCAGATCCTTTTTAAACAAGGTTCAATTAGTCTCCCTTAGCCGGGCTCGGACCAATTTGGATTTACTTTAAACTATCGAAGACTTTTGAATGTGACCTTAAAATCCATTTTGACGGGATCCGCGATGCTGGCCAACCAGCCATCCTCCTCCTCGACCTCTCTGCAGCCTTCAGTCTTGTTGACCACGACATTCTCTGTCAACACCTCACCAGCAAATGTAACTTCTCTAGAGAAGCTACCAGCTGGATCAAAGCTTTTCTCTGCCAGCGAACCTCAAGGGTCTTGGCAGGCTTGGAAGCTCCCGACCCATTACCTTTACCCTATGGTGTCACTCAGGGTTCCTGCATTTCACCCACCCTGTACAACATGTACACTAAGCCCCTCTTTTACCACCTCAACAACCTTTGGGATCCTCTCTACAAACTTTGGAGACAACACCCAAATTCTGCCAACACTAACTGGTAACCACGTCACTGACTCTGCAAACATCAATCAAGTCTACAGCATCATTCAGGCCTGGATGGCAGAACACCATATCTGCATGAATGAAGACAAAACTGAACTCCTCATAGTAGGCTCCCGTACCATCTTAAATGGCTGGACCCCGCCTTTGCATCCTTCTGCATTAACGGAAACCCCACCAGCGTCTCAAGCCATGTGAAAATACTGGGTGTTCACTTAGATGCAGAATTATCTATGCACAACCACGTCAAGGCCCTCCCCTCCTCAGCGGCCTACACCACTAGACTCATCAACCTCAGCAGAAAATTCCTATCCACTGACAATTGCCTCACCCTTGCCAGAGCCATTATAGGCAGCAAATTGGACTACTGCAACAACATTCTTGCAGACACCTCCTCAAAAAAAGTGGTTAAACTTCAACTGATCCAAATCAATGCCCTCTGGGCTGTCTGGGGCTTCAAGCGTTCGGACCACATCTCTCATGCCAGACATGACGCTCACTGGTTGCCAATCAAAGCACGTATTGATTTCAAGATTCTCTCCCTAACACACAGATGCATCCACAATACACCACACTCCTTCCTCATCCCAACGCATCTCCAAAAGAACCAAACTTCCCTGCGTATGGTCCTCATCCACTCTATCACTAGTGTCGGAGGAAAGCTCAGCGGCAACATGCTCGCCTTGGAAGCAAGACGACACAGAGCAACACAGGTTCGATCCCCGGTTCCACACTTAGAAACCTCTGGGTATTAAGCACGTTATAAATAACCTATCATATCATATCATATCATATCCCCAGATTCTCAAGAAAAAGAGCTATGTCACTTGCTTCACGGTCATTGCCCCCACCCTGTGGAATGCCCTTTTCTCCACATCCAAGAGCAGGCATCCTCCTCATCTTGAGAAAACTGCTAGAAACATGGATGTTTGACAAATAAGACTAACCTGAAATTGGGGTATCCCCCCTAACTGACTCTCTGCAGCATTCACTATCATGCTTATGTACCTTATTTCTGGTTTTTCTTGTTTACTAAGTGTATCAGCGCTGTGATTCTCATGGGTTTGGGTGCTGCCAATAAATGCAATAAATAAATAAACACTGGGTTTGGCTTAACCCGTTGCATGACTACTTCGATCTCAATATTTCTCTCCCACTCAGCATCAGTTGGATACCTAACAGAGACTTTCGAATGAGCACCCACGTGGTGCCGGACCACTCTGTGTATGGTAATATCTTGGTTTCCCAAAGGTCAGTTACAAAGCTCATCTATTTCTTTTAGCTTTCAATTGTATTTGCATTGCTTATCCCTAATGCTTCACACACTGTTCTCTTTATACAATGTTGCAGCTTGGAACCTTGGTTCAAAACACAAGCGGATTTGGTATCAGTCTCTCAGACTCATCGCCTGTTTTTTCTTTTTGGATGCCACTTTGTTGTAGGAGCCAAGGACAGTACCACAGCGGCAATCACTCCTCCCCATCTTGGTTATCGATGCTAGAGCGCCCTGGGTACCTCTGACACACTGTGTAGGTTTGATCAACCTTAGTTTGTGGTCTTTAACGGTCTTTACAGGTCAAGGGTACTTCCCTCCTTGCAACCCTCTATGGTCTCGCCGCCTTTCTCCTTGTATTAAACTGCCATATTGGGACTGCTGTTTCCTCATGTGTTTTACCTTGCTCCTTTAAGGTCTCCCTCTGCCAGGCTTGAGCCTCCTCTCAAAATACACCGTTTTTCAAAATATGTTTTTGCACTCCCAGTCGTAGAATGCACTGTCATACTGTCGCTCCCACTTCACAGCTCTCCAAACCGGCATTCTTGATTTTGGGAGCAACAGGGGCCAAAAGGGGATGTTCAAATGAGGTCAGGGTCTCTTCGCCTGCCCCTCAGAGAACTGGGTTCGCCTGCCTACCCCAGGGGACGAGTTCTGCTGTGGGTACCGCCAGGCAACCCTAACTGCTCCTGGTCTTGCCTTCTGGAGGTACAGGTCCCTTTCCATACTGCAGTCTCCTCTCAAGTAACAGGGCCAGTGTTTGAGTGGTTTTCTCCTCCTCCAGGTCTCCCATGGTCTCTGCAGCTCGCTTGGTCTTTCTCATGCTTCTCGGCACCTTCCGGCATCCCCAACTTGCTCAAAGTGTTCTGTTCTGCTCCGCCTTTTATACTTCCTGGGAATGGTGATTAGGTTCAGGTGTGCATAGTTGTAAAGGGAGGCCTGACCTTTCCCGGTCTCATTACTGGGACAGTCTGCTGTCAAAAGGAAAGAGTCTGTCTTCTGTCTCTGAGCATGTTTCTTGTCAATAATCTTCATCTTCCTAATCCCTCTCCTCCTCGTCTCAGTGTTTGAGGAAAAAGGGGGGGTTGGGAAGTCAGTAAAGCCTGTAAAGTAAGATGCGGAAGAGGTCAAGAAGGGAAGGGGTTACTGTGGTTCACCATTGGGTGTCCTTACCCTGCTCCCAGAGGTTCTGTACAGTGAACATCCCTTGGGGTTTTCACACTAAATTGCGAAACCAGCCAGGCTCAGATCACCATCTAATTCTTCATGAGTTGGTGACTGGATGCCGCTTGAGAGTGCCCCTTGCTCCTCCTACAGAAAAAAAAATGATGCCCATAGTGTAGCAAAATGTTTTAAATGTAAGGGTACCTCGGAAACTCCCGGTCCTCCATAGTGTAGCAAAAACATTAGGGGATGAGGTGCATGATTATTTGGCAAATATGACTGCTAGTGATTTTATTTCACAACAGATCAAAAATCAGAGGGAACGGTCAAAGAAGATTGAAGAAGACAGCCAAACAATTGATCCTATAGACATGCTGAAGCCACCTAGTCTGGGTACGGCGTCCTTTCAATGCGGGATGTTTTTTCGCTGGGTTTTTTACCGTGATTTATTTTTCAAAAAAACCCATTGAATTTTTTAGAAAATCATGGGATTGGGGGGAGAGGGGGAACCCCCCCTCGAATAAAAAAAAATTTGATGGGTTTTTTCAAAAAAAACATTGCGGTAAAAAACCGAGCGAAAAAATATCCCACGATGAAATGACATGGAACCCTAGTCTGTACCCTGGAGACCAAGTGCTTGGTAGGAGTTTTACCAACACTTGGAATAAGCCCCGTTTTGAAGGACCGTACCTAGTAGTATGACGTAAAGCCTTACAAAGGATAGACCCTGACCGCTCCATCACCCGCTGACAGTGAAGCAAGAGAAGAAGTTCCAAGGTTGATGATGAGAGCTAGCAAAGAACATATGAAGTAAAAACTATTTGAACAATTAATTATTCCCAAGTTTGAAGGAAATTTAATACAACTTTGCAATGTTCAATAAGGCAATTCCTATTTTTTCATCAGACTCAGGTGAGCCTTGACCCTTGCTGAGACCCCCCTGGGCCTCCATCTTACCAATTTGGGTTGTTCTTGCGCCCCTAGGCCTACTGTGCACTGAGTTCCCTCCCGGCACCCATTCCCTCTTCTGCGTCTCCCACCTTCCCTGACTGACCATTTCCTTGGTGTGCGCTCAGTGTAGCGACCAACACAACACCGTTCGGGTCTGTTTTTCATCAGACTCAGGTGAGCCTTGACTCTTGCTGAGACCCTCCTGGGCCTCCATCTTACCAATGTGGGTTGTTCTTGAGCCCCCAGGCTCTCTGTGCACCGCGTACCCTCCCGGCACCCATTTCCTCTTCAGCGCCTCCCTCCTGCCTCCCAGCCTACCCACCTTCCCTGATTGGGCATGTCCTTTGTGTGCGCTCGGTGTAGCGACCAGCAGAACACCCTTTGGTTCTGTTTTTCATCAGACTCATGTAGCCTTGACCCTTGCTGAGATCCTCCTGGGCCTCCATCGTACCAATTTGGGTTATTCTTGAGCTCCCAGGCCCTCTGTGTGCTGCGTTCCCTTCCGGCACCCATTTCCTCTTCTGCGCCCCCCTCCCGCCTCCCAGCCCGCACACCTTCCCTGATTGGCCATTTCCTTGCTCTGTGCTAAATCCATCTAACCCCAGATTGCAATGCTTGATGGCCATAAGTGACCCTCCCTGGGCATCCCTCTGCGGCTAAGGGCCCCAAGGCAAAGGGCGGCTCCAACAGAGGCAGCTCCACATCGTGTCTGCAGGGGAAGCCAGTGCCCAGCCATCAACCAGAAGCGACTAGTACGGTAGGATTGGTCTGGGTGCGGAGTAGAGTAATCACTCTACCCTGGAAGCCCGGACAGTTAGCAAATTTTACTATGCCTGTACAATACTGCGATTACTTTCCTCTGCCTCCCTCTCTCCCATTATACAGGACTCTCAAATCTAGCTGTGTTTAGTCTTGCACTCAAATCGCATTGTTAGGCCTAGGCCTCTCTCCCACCATGCAGGACTCTCAAATCTAACTGTGTTTAGTCTTGTACTCAAACTGCATTGTTAGATGCAATCCTTTCTCCCACTATAGAGGACTCTCAGATCTAGTTGTGTTTAGTCTTGTACTCAAATTGCATTGTTAGGCCTGTGCCTCTCTCCCACTATACAGGACTCTCAAATCTAACTGTGTTTAGTCTTGTACTCAAACTGCATTGTCAGGTGTAGGTCTTTCTCCTACTATACAGGACTCAGATTTAGCTGTGTTTGGTCTTGTACTCAAATTGCAGGTGTAGGCCTTTCCTCCACTATACAGGACTCTCAAATCTGGCTGTGTAGGACCACACTGTGATAATAGTGTCATTACCGGCCTGCTCCGCACTGTGATAGTATTGTGATTGCTGGGCTGCTCCACAATGTGATAGTATTGTGGTTACTAGGCTGCTCCACAATTTAATAGTATTGTGATTGCTGGGCTGCTCCACACTGTGGTAGTATTGTGGTTGCTAGGCTGCTCCACACTTTGATAGTATTGTGATCGCTAGGTTGCTCCACACTGTGATAATATCGTCATTACTGGCACGCTCCGCACCGTGATAGTATTCGACTGCTAGCCCGCACCACACTGTGATAGCACGGTAACTGCTAGCCTGCATCGCACCCCAGAGAATTTGTTGAGACTGACCTGATTGACATCCACAGGGGCCGACACTGTGCTACCACCGTGATTGCTAGTCTGCTCCACACTTTGAACATATATGATTGCTAGTCCACTCCATAAAGTTATAGTGTTGTGATGCTGGCCTGTTCCACGCTGTGATAGTATTTGACTGCCAGCCCGCTCCACACTGTGATAGTATTTGAATTATAGCTTGCTCCACATCGTGATGGCACTGTGATTACTGGCCTGCTTCACATTGTGATGGCATTGTGATGGCCCCACACTGTGATAGTATCTGACTGCTCCACACTGTGATAGTATTGTGATTGCTAGCCTGCCCCACACTGTGATAGTGTTGCGATTGCTTGGCTGCTTCACACTGTGATAGTATTGTGATTACTAGCCTAGAAAATATTAGATCGCTAATCCACCCCTTAAAGTGTTAGTATTGTGATTGCTAGTCGACTCCACTCTGTGATAGTAATGTCACCGGTAGCCTACCCCACACTGATAATATTGTCATTACTGGCCCGCTCCATATTGTGATAGTATTGTTACTAATAGCCTGCTCCACATTGTGATAGCATTGTGATTGCTAGGCTGCCCCACACTATGATAATATTGTCATTGCTGGCCTGCTCCACACTGTGATAGCTCTGACTGCTAGCCTAGCACCCCATTGATACCCACCCTACTGAGTCCTATACCACCCAACAACCAAATGCCCAACCCCACCAATATCCCCCAGAGAGTGCGTAGGTTAAGGAAACACCTAAATGACCGACAGGAAAGACGGCACCCGAAAGCACCCTATTATAATAATTAAAGGAAACACCAATACTGAAACACCAATACTCTCCTAGCACAAGACACTATTGACGACCACTTGCCCTTTTAATTCTGCACCGAGAACCAAAATGCCACACCGCAGAAATGGACGCTGTCAAAGAGAGCTGGATCATGCAACAATAAACACGGACAAACAAACCCAACAGTCCCCAGTAGAAGCAACATCGAATACAGGCAACACCCCAACAAACAACATTACCATCAGAACAAACACCGTAAGAGAAAAATCCTTACATCTTACACCTTACCTAGTGACAACCACATAGTCTCGATACCTCAACGACATTGCTACCTCGAGACAAATAATTAACCACCCCAAAATGACTGGAAAAAAGACATGAGTGCCCTAGAAGAGAGTGGGAAGACTCCAACCCCCTCACTCCATTCATCACAAGAACAGAAGAGCACTATCGATATCCACAGCAGACCACACAAGACGACAACGCTCTAGTAAACAACAACCCAACCATTAACCTAATGAACCGATTCAATGAAGAAGAAGTTTTAGCTTATCTTCAACCAATCAGCATCACTAGAGAAGCACCGCGATTGAACAGCCAAGCTACCAATCTAGCAGACTGCTTCAATGAAGAAGCAGCCTTCGCTGATCTTCATCGACATCCAATCATCGTCAATACAGAAACACCCAACTGAACAATTATAAATCAAAACAAGGAACAACTAATAAACAAAACCACACCCAAAAGATCCACTGCAATTATAATCAGCACAGGGTCGATGTCCAAACATGCCACCAAAATCTACGACCTCCTATGTGACGTCCTATCGAAATCCTGAAACATGGCTAGACGACAATTACAAGATCACCCTCAACAATTGCCTGCCTGATAACTTAAAATGCGTCCAAGCAAACAGAAAAAACAAAAGAGGGGGTGGGACTGGCAATCGTACACAGGGAACACCTGGCTATCTAACTGCAAGATCCATTAAACATAGATAAATGCAAATCTGTAATCCTACGCCTATCACTAAACCCCAAAACAAACCTGAAATTCATAATGATATACAGACCGCCAACATATGATGAAATCTTCATGGATGCCTTCACAGAAGCAATCACAACCCTAGCCATCAAGCACAATCATCTGATCGTCCTTGGAGATTTCAATATCTGGTTTGATGAAGAAACCACAACCACACAAAAATCTCTAACCAGTCAACTAGCAGCAATGAATCTACAACAACTAGTCAAAGGAGCAACCCACTCGGCTGGGCACACACTTGACTTAATTTTCGCCAATAAAAAACTCATTACCACAGCACCCCCAATCCAAATACTCTGGCGCGACCACCTCATCATTCCTGCCGTAATCACACTAACCATCCCAACAAACAAGCGACAAGACAAACCACTGATCACCATTGAAAGGAATTGGAGAACCATAAAAAACTCCAACCTTACTGAACTTCTGGAACTCAGCAAACCACAAGCAACAATTATGGAAGAAGCCGACCTAGACAAAAAAGTATCTCTACTCCACAACTGGATCACATCAACGATCGACGAAATCACCAAAGAAAAACCTTTCACCCCTTCACGTAAAAGTGCGACGGCAAAATGGTTCACCCCACTACTCAGCGCCATGAAAAAATATCCGTTCCTACAAAAAGGAAATACAAAAAGCAAAAAGGAAATATTACGTAGACTGAATCCTCACAGCACCAAAAACCCCAAAAGAACTCTTCAAAATCATAAATGAAATAAAAAATACACCAGGCTGCAACAACACGCCAATACCATCGATGAAACTGTGCAATGACCTAGCAGATCACTTCAAAAACAAAATCACCACCATCCAACAAGCCATACAAAACAGACCATGTGATCGGACTTTGGAATCCGCCGACCCTTTTGAGGAACGCCTGAACAAACTACAAAACGTTCCCGAAATATCAGTTGAGACTTTCGTCAAACTGGTAAATCAAAACAACAAAACAGGTGCTCCTGAGGATCCTCGCCCACCGGACATGTACAAATGAATCCTGAAACAAGGAAGTCCCATGGAATACCACAGGAATGTCCTCAACCTTTCAATCTCAACAAGGAAAGTGCCGCAATCCTTCAAATCAGCGTACATCAGACTGCTACTCAAAGACACAGCTGGAAATAGAGGACCTTTCCAACTACAGACCCAACTCCAACATCCCGTATACAGCTAAATTGCCCAAAACTTACATATACAAAACAACCCAAGATTTCATAGAAGAGCACTGCCTACTAGACCAGGCACAAATTGGTTTCAGACCAATGAGAGGAACGGAATCAGCTCTCCTCTCAATATGTGATGACCTAAAAGCAATCGCAGATTCAGACAACAGTACTGCCTTGATACTTCTAGACCTCTCGGCGGCATTCGACACAGTTAACCACGACATCCTCATCACGAGACCAAAAGGATTGGCAATAACAAACACTGCCCTACTGTGGATCAAATCCTTCCTAACAAACAGAACAGAAACTATATGGATGAAACCTTTCAAATCCAATACAAGAGAATCCACATGCAGCATGCCACAAGGATCATCCTTCTCCCCGCTATTATTCAACATCTACCTTTCTCTACTGATCAAAATCATCAATAGTCACAGCCTCACCTGCTGCAACTACACTGATGACACACACATAGTATTCAAAATACAAGACCTTCAAGAAGGAAACACAACACTTGAGAACTGCATTGAGAACAGGCTAAACAGAAATAATGATCATCACAAAAAACAGAGGAGACAACCACTACATCCCCTGGCCAAGGGTACTCGTTACAACCCCACCCCCATCGTCGACTGTAAAAACCCTGGGAGTCCTAATGCACAACAAACTTACCCTAGAGCCACAAGTAACGCAATACTCAAGAAATGCTTCTTTATACTGCGAGCAGCAAAAAGGATCCTACCGTTCCTATCATTTGCCAACAAAACACATCATCGCTCTTGTCATGTCCAGAGTAGATGTTGAACGACTTACCGAAGAATATACGCAACACAAGAAACCACCTACTATTCAGGAAACTGCGCAAATCCTGGCTCTTCACTGCATAACTAGAAGAACGCCCACAGGGGCACACACATACCTGGTAACAATGATAAGCGAAGACACCGATACCGGTTCCCAACAATCTATCAACTACAAACAAAATCTAAGGAAGCCATTCTACGAACTGAGAGATAACCATAACAGGAAGACACTAATGACCAAATACATAGTTAGACCAAGACGGAAGGTCAAGGACGATTCATCAATAATAATAACAATAATAATTTAGCATTTATATAGCACTACGAACCCTCAGGTATCTGAGCGCTGCTTATTATTACCCACGCTGTGTGGTGGTCAGTTATCGACCTCGGAAGGATGAAAGGCTGAGTTTGGCCCTGCCGGGATTCAAACCTGTGTTGGCAAGCTCTGCACAGATGTCAAAGCGAGTACTCTACTCACTGTGCTATCGGACGGCTATATATCAATAGTACCCTGGCCCCGAATCACACCCAAGTCCAGCAGACCAGCATAAATATAGACAGTGAGGGAATAGGGGCGGCCAATCCACAGCACCAACACCAGTGCGGGGACTAGACATAACTGGCCCCACCAACCTAATATCCTTACAACACAACCGGGAACGCGCTGTGCCATCTAACCTAACAGATAGATGGGCAAGAAATGTAACCAGCTACTAAGCATACCCACAGAAATGCTATTTAACTAGAACAAGATTGGCTAAAATCAGGACATAAAACCCACTAACCCAACTTCAAATCTCTGCATACCTAATTCACCCGAAAACTCACACAACCATTTCTCGCCCAGCAACTCGCACACACTTCACCACACCACAACAACAACAAGCAACACATAAACTGCATCAACAGCACACAAGGTTTAGCTCAGATCAGATACACCAAAGCTCAGCACACAGTGGAAAGTGAACTGAAGCCGCCAACAGCACACCACTTCTCTCACTGTCCTACTCCCTCTTCACCCGACTAAATCTTGTTACAGATCCGCCTGAGCGCCTGGGCACCATCTCCGTTGGTGACGGTGTGCGATATAAATACCTTTAACATTAACATAGGCTAAAGAGGCAATGATTTGATGCAAAAACACAAAGGACGCACACAACACTTTAAGCTGCCTGGCATGTTAAACACATTCCCGCCTGCTGTTTTTGTATACATACTTTGATCTTACCCAGCTCTGGTATTGTCAAATTCTTTGGAAACCCTAAAACAGTCCTATTATTTTCAGGATCATCATTGCAATCATCTTGCAATTTCTATTATAAAAGAGTGTGGTTTATAGAAGTGAGAGAAACTGAACGATTGAATTAAGGAAAATGGGAATTTCCGTTGTGTATATACACATTCCTAGCATGTACGAGATACAACTCGACACAAGAATTCTTTTGCAATGCTTCTTGTAGCTACATTTTGTACAATGTGGTCTCTTTATTTCCTTATCCTTATTTTGTGAAATGATGTTTTATAATTTAAATGAAGTATCCAACAATGAGACATCTATTTCTATCCCTAATAAAAGCATGAGTGATATTTTCCCTGAGATTTCCAAACAAATTAACCGAGAAAAAAGGGATACTGATGAAGATCATCAGGATATAAATACATATCTTGATAATTCGGCCCATTTAAAGACTAACGTGGTATTAACACATGAGTGAGGTGGGGAGGAGAACATCATATGAGAGCTGCCATGTGTGTTCTCTCCTCGCTTATGCCATGAGCACAGCTAGAACATTTTTTGCAAGAGAAATTCCGAACATGAAGCGAAGTGTCTCATCCATCTAGCAGCATGCATGACAAGAGGACAATTTGAAGGAAAACGGGTAACCCTACGATGGATGTCAAAGAGAACATTTCCGTATGAAAATGCTTACATAAAGACACAGCAGATGGAAAAGGGCCCAAATTGGAAGAGCAGAATGCCCCTGTACTCATTTGGTGGATTGACTGGAGGAGAGATAACGATTGTTGAACAGAAGAGACTGAATTGTGCAGACAACTGGGAAAGACCTGGATTGCCAGGAGGCTGGGTGAGACCTCAGCTATTGGTACATGGACAAATATCCCCCAGTACAGGATGGGAAGCAGGAATGTTGGCATGCAGTGCACACTTATTGATGACAGCACCAGTGAAGGTAGTGCAAATAGTGAATGTCGACTGTTTTAAGGACGTTATGCACTCAGACAACCATTTCAAGTGTACCCTCAAACTGATGTGGTTGAAGGAAGTCTGCAGACACTACTGGACACAGAAGAGCTCTAAGTAAAAGTCTGACAGGTGTTAAGAGACGCCATGAAGAGAAGAGGCGAGGGAGTACTGAAACAAAATACAAGTTCTTAAAGAATGAAGATGTAACTGAAGTAGATATCTACTGAAGTAGATACAATATAGTAGATGTCCATACACAGAAATGCAAGGTAGATGAGACATATAGAAGCTTGCTAAACGTAAGGACTATAATGCCAGTAAAGCAGCCATTTTAAGAAAATCAACGTTGGTTTCCCATAATAGTAAGTCAACGAAGGCACTGGAATACAGAATTGTGCAAGAGCAAAGGATATATGTTTGGCTCAGGATCAATGATGGCGCAGCAAGAAGCAACGCCAAGGCACGAGGGGAGTCGAAGAGGATAAGCCAGGCATGTAGGACATATTTCTCTTAGATTAAGTAAATGAGTGAACATTGGTCAGTTCTCAGGAGGATAGCTCAGGGGCAACGTGCTCGCCTTGGAAGCAAGAGGACACGGAGCACCACTGGTTCTTTCCACAGGTTCGCGCTTAGAAACCTCTGGGTATTAAGCGCGTTATAAATAACCTATCATATCATAGACAGCTAAAGATGCTGAAAGCATATGCAAGACGGAGCAACAAAGTCTCCAAAGTCCGAAGAGAGTAATAACACGGAATATAATTGAATCAAGTAGCACTAAATAGAAGAATAGAAAGACAAAATCATGGTCTCCGCACACCTGGTGCAAGACCAGAAAACAAGGCCTATACATTAAGCTACAGACGAAGATAGCAATGCACCTTCACTCCCTTAAAAGTTCTTAAGAAGAGAAGAGCCAGCAAAGTCAACTACAAACACATAGCTTTGGCTAAGGGCCTAACTGAGGAGAGATGGTAGGCTAATTAGCCAAGTGGGCAGCGGTCTGATGTTGTTCCCCGCACCTGGGTTTCATTTTGCTTATATGCTGCTAACGAGCTGAATGTCCAGGGTTGGAGGAGAGTGCCAACCCATCAGGATGGCTGATGTGATGATGGACAATATATTGTTGCAGAAGCCAATCGCTGTTATTATTCTACTATTATCTGTATTAAACGAAGTTAGAGGTAGTTCAAGGTGTGCCTACTAGATAAGGGGCAGCCAATGAGGATACTAACACCTAAATATGCTATAGATATATATGTTCCCTTAACCAATCCCTCCGCCCGATGTACATCGAGGTATAAAGTCTTTTGTGTAACAGAAATGCTTTGAGAGTGAGTAAACTGCGACTTGTTATGCTTGCCAGATTTCCCTACTTTTTTTTAGCTGATTATAAAGTAGTATTTTGGCATATTCTTTGAGTCTGTCTGGTTATTTGGGCCTGAAATCAGTTATTGTGGTAATCCCGTCCAGCACTTGATAGGCTCCAGGTGCTACTGCACAGCGTCTACTGCAAAGTCGGTGGTCAAGAAGTGCCCCACGAACATGGCGGTCTGCTTCCCCACCATGGGAAAGGTGAGTGAGTGCAACAGGAGCAGCCGCGGGGCACATGCAAAGCGCTGGTGAGTGTCAGATGACACAGGGAGACCGGAGTGCTCCTGGGACCACAGCCAAGTGACGGTCCAAGTAAATGTGAACCATATTGAATACAGAACTGAGTTGAAACTACTAATTGATTACATTGAACACCAAACTGAGGTTAACACATGCTATTGAATAAGATCGCAGCATATTAAACACATGACCAAACATTTGAAGTCACACAGACTTATTGAATGTCAGACTGTATGCAAGCAGCACTGTGGGCAAAACAAAAAGCATATGGAATTTTTTTAACAATCCTTTAAAGGGGAAGTGCGCTCAAAAATGTTATTGTCCCGATCGTTCGGGCATGTATTGTTAAGCAACTGTAATCGATCGTAAACATTTTTCCCATGCATCTTACCTTAGTTTTCCTCACTTTTACAGATGCGAAAACAGGTTGGGCATGGCCATTTTATGCTATTCTTATCTGTTGATGCATCGCCCTAAGTTCAAGTGCGCCCGCGGCAAGAATACAGATCGCCCGCCCCTGAAGCTGACATCACTAGATGTGTACGGCCCTTTTCACAACACCAATGCACGTCTCGTGTCAACATTCTCTGTGCCCAAACTATTGACGTGTCTCCATGGAAATGTCGGGACGCCTCTTTCATCAACAAGTGTAAATAGACCCTTTCTGATCAGACAACATTGGAGTTGCTTTGTCAATCGTTTCACTGTATTTAGTTAAGATCGCGCGTCATTCGTTTCTGCTCTGTTCAGCTATCCTCCTAGTACGAAACCCCTACGAACAGGTACTTACAGTAGCAGAACTGATTTCACTTGTCACTTTCATTTTATTTAAATATTTGTCGCAAAATGGCAACAGTATAGCCCTACCAGTACAAGCCTGAGTATTCCGAGAAGGAACTAATGGAAAGAAAAAGATGCGGAAACGATGGGGAATCGGACGATAGTTGGGAAGATGAATCACCAGAGCAAGAGCCTGAGCCTAGTCCCATGGGAGACGTTTGAAACTGGTGTACCTGCAATCATTGCAAAGTCATGGCAACCGAGGTAGAGAACTGTTGCTGCCAAGAAAACTCTGGATCCTCGGCCTACATAGCCAAAGAAGGCACACCACTGCTATGCGTTACTGAGCTGCATGACTTCAGGGCAACCTGCCTCACAAGGTCCGTTTTGAGGATTATGATGGGGCTTATGCACGAACTTCACGCAACCATTCGCCCTCTCAACCCAAGTAACGAGTAAGTATACTCTAGATGTAATGTCATTTTGACCAATGCTTTCTCCTACTTTGTCCTAACTTTGATTGATCACTGACGAATGAATTTAGTCTGTAAATTGAATACATTTTTCTCACTTCCAGCTGAAAAACAATATTTCTCTATGGCCCAAACCGTTTTGGCTTGAATCTCTGTTTAATTTTTGTTATGTGTTCGAGACTTCAAAGCACAAGTTCATTTTTCCAGAAAGTTACTTTTATAAGGGCAACTATGCCATAGAATTTAGGATGCATTTTCAAGTAATGTGGTACACTTATCAGGTTCATTCCATTAAAATATGTATGTATCGCTTTCACAGGTGGTACAGTCTGGTGGCCTATCGTTCGTTTACATGGTGGCTTCAAGGGAGGCTTGGATACCATGTTCGATGAGTAATACCCACCTGTGTCGGAGTCATTCGCGCCAAATTCCCAAGTGAGAGCGGACAGTACAGGGGATTTTCACAAACTGTGCTGCAACCTCAAGTATACAATTTGTAGTTTGTTTGTGCTATCAACATCACCAAATTAAATAAAATACAAATTAGCATATACGAATAGTTGTTTGAATTTTTCAGTGAGTCAAGAGCATGCTCAATTGTCTTTGAGGGCAATGAAAGAATGGTTGCTGCCCTTTTGCGCTCACCTCATCCCCATCCATAAGCCCGCAAGTATCCCCTCTCCGGTACTGGGTGGGTATCAACTCTCATGTTGCCAAACACCATGTACACTTCAAAGGGATCTTCAGCACAGGGACCATTTTTCACATGACCTCCCAAGACCCAGTGTCTCCAGACTCCCCTCTTCATGCCCATCCATCCCCCTCACTCCCTCCCTCCCTCCGTTCCCAATATCGATGGCAGTTCGCACCTAAGACCATGTGCAAATCAACAGGTGTGCATCGTTATCATAGTTCTGTACTTTGTGGGCACTTTTACCGTGAAACAGGAACTGGCACTCCTTAGCTTACCAACTGCCCCCATTGTGGGCTCAGAGGTCCATGTGTTGGGGACCTAAATCTTCTCTGGTGAGCTCTCTTGCAATTGCTGTAAGCTTCCTTCCAGGCCCATGATATCCGTTGTCCACATGGCCAGGCCAAACCCAGTTTCTCCAGACTCTAATCTTCAATACCCTGTCCCTGCAATCAACATATGTTTTTGTCCGTTGAGCAGTGTTCCGGGCCTTTTGCGCTCACCTCGTCCCCATCTATCCTCCTCCCTAGTATCAATGGCAGTTGGCACCTGTGTACAGGGTCGTACTCGGCCATAAGATTTGATCGGGCATCAATGAAAGCGTGGCACACAGTTCGAAGTGGCTATTCATTTCTTTTCGGGCACTGGTTGAATATTACCCAAAGTGGGTTATTTTTATGAAAACGTGATGCAAATTGTGCATGTAATATTCAGCAACAGTGTGCAATACTACTACCCGCATATTAGAGTAACTCATCAAACTGGCACACATGGCCCAAAAAAGTAAGCCACTTTCAGTAAATAAAAAAAAAAACACACAAGCATTTTACGTTTGTGTTTCAACCGTGGCCCTATTCACCTATATGCTGTATGAGCAGGCCTATGCCGGTGTGCTCGCAAGGGGGCCACGTGGGTGGGTATGGCAGATGTGAAACATTGGTATCGAGGCTCAGTGGGTGTCAACGAACACGTCACACATTCACATACACACCCACTTTTCTAAACCTTTATAAACACCTTGAGATTGAACCTGGAGAACATGTTTGAGATCTACAAGGTATATCGTCATTGAGCTACCTGTTCCCTGCATACCTGTTCCACGGCTACTTGTTCCCCTGCTTGCTGAATCGGCTCATTCGTTCGTCCAAGTAAGGGTAGGTCACCTATTTACTTCTCTATGTTCATCCATCGCTGCTCTGAAAGTTTCTATCGATTTCCACCTAATGTACCCATGTTCATTTATCTCAAAGACTTCACCATTATTGAATGTTTGATGTATTTTTATCTTGGTAAATAGCACATTGCATCACTGAATTATAATAGAATGTAATGTTTTGTGGTCCATGTTTGCGAGCATGTTTTCTCTTGATGCTTGAAAGTTTGTTGAACGGACGAGTAACACGTTACAATTTGCGGTTTAACAATCAATTCTTTAAGAAAGTTATAGCTGAGTTCATTCAACTAGGTTACACAGGTTTTCTTTCTTTCTTTAAAACAAACTTTTCAGACAAAGCTGTGTTATAATTCCTTTATTCACATTCATACAGTATTATTTGTTAGAATTAATTATATTTTTTTATACAGATCTTACAGACTTTTCAATAATGCCTTCATGTATCGTTATCGGTTGCCCTTCTGTGAGCCAGCCAAAACCCAGGACACAGTCCTGCATACATTCCCAAAGGATATTGATTTATTAAGAGGATGGATTGCAAATTGCGGTTTTTCCAGTGGACGAGATTGAAAGTAGAGCCCAGGCTTTCTTGGACGAAGTGAGGGCCGATCGATTCCGCCTCTGCAGCCTGCACTTTACCGACGATATGTACGAACAATCAAAGTACACAAAAAAGCGTTGACCCATAATTCTTCGCAAATTGCTTCCAAATGCAATTCTGACTCAATTTCGGCACCTGCTGTGTCAGGTGAGTAGTGAACTCTGGTTTTGTTATGTTTCTTAGTATGCAGGATGATGGTCTGCATAAATAAGTATTCTCTATGATCTCTCAATTTATTTAAAGTAGTGTATTGAAAAGGGAACTTAACGGTTTAGAGCTTTCGGTGTTTATTTACATCAAAGTTGTATTACTCAAGTTTCCATAGTCACCAGATTCAACAGATTTTTCAAATCTTTCACTTAGTATACTTCTATCCCCGCTTTCGGGAGCCTCTAATAAATCAGTGAAATGTGACCCTTTGTAAAACCTTCCATACTGCCCTTTAAAAATTATGTTTTTGAAATGTGTTGGTTTACATATCCATCTTTACATAGAGCACATTGATGGAAGCACAGACCCTCACCAGTGACGAGACCACCAACACATTTAGTATCCCAATGGTGACCTCTACCGACTTGCACAAAGTGAAATTTTAGAGCGTTGGATGTGGCCAATTTTCAAATACTAATTTACCTTTTCCATTGTACTATTTTCTGACAATGTGCTGAAAATAAAGGAGCAAGATTCTGCATCAGTTACTTTTTCAGAGTCAACATCAACCTCACGCGCCTACCAAGTAATGATATTGTACAAGTGATATGCTTGGAATTTCAAATATTGAAAATGATTACATATAGTATTGGCTATTTACACAAAGTGGCATGTGTGGGTGTCTCTCTGTATGTATCATCGTATGCATCTAATCTTTTTCTGTTTCATTTCGCTTTTTAATTCGTATTAAAACAAGTGTTGTAGGGGGATGCAGGAACTTCAACTACAATCACTTCTTCCTTTGCAACAGGTCCAGAGTATGAGGTATTTGTACATACAGTTCACTTGCTTGAATGAAAGAAAATCCTGCAAAGGATATACTTTGAGACTGAAATGCATGTAACCTTGCACTGTTTCAAACCTTTATGATTTTGGTTCTAACATTCCACTTCCTCCCTAATGCAGAAAAGATTACAAAGGAAACATTACAAAGCAAACTACTTTTTTCTTATTCTATTCAAGGAATGTACTCAAGATGTGGAACTAGGAGAGGCACATGGACCAGAGGTGTACATAACCTTATATGAAATACTATTGGGAATCAGATTGCATTATGAATACATTTTTAGTATGTAATCTTTTCAAGTCCGTCAAGTTGTTTCTGTTTGTAGATATGTACATATGTTTGTTTACGTGGCAATGAGATTTGCTGGATTTAAACCATATAAAAACACAGTTTGCAAATTAAAAAAACAAGGGTAAAGAACAAATCTGTTTGTTTTGAAGATGTTTTTAAGCTGATGTTTTATTCATATTATGTTTTTAGTTGGAAAATCGTATCTTCTGTATGCGTGCTGTACATTGTGCATGTTTTTCTATAGATCTGTTAGAAGCCCAGAAGGAAGAGGAGTATAAAGCCACAGACATTAACTGAAACAAAAGATGTCACTTGCCAAACGGAATTCACAATGGAGCAACTACTATTTGAGGCGCAGCGTGGTCCAGTCACTATTCAGACTTGGCATGTATACGTCCAGTGTCTGGAAAATGAATGGAATATCACCTGCGAGCAATACAAAGTCACCATGGACCATTGCTACTTGTACAAACTCGACCAGATGAACCTGAAGAAATGAAGATGCATTGCTATTGCTCGCAAACCCTTTTACACAATCAACATCCACTAAAAATGTTCCACCCAACAAACATTCAATGTTACCTGCTTCTTCAATTCATGATTAAATATCACAGCCTGAACTAACAGAAGCTGAGGCTTCAACGCAATTGACCGATGACTTTGCTCAAGATCTCAACTTCAGTTTGCCTAGTTTGGGGGAATTGCCCACCACTGTCTAGTCACAAAACACAGTACTGCCGGACAATTCGATATTAAAGGAGAAAAAATACATTGTATTCGTCAGCTGCCTGCTAGAGATTGTAGAAATGCTGAAATTCATTACATACATTAAGAGGCAACATAAGCAGGGAGCCTTTGGTGAATGTGTCTTGTACATTACAAGGCACCAACCTGAAAATTCAGGCCAGCTGTGTCCACCTCCATAATACATTTTCATGGTCTGCTCAAGCGCTGCTCAGCAAAGTGACTGCTGGAAATCTACTTTGTTCAGTAGCATTACTCTTCAGCGCATCGACTTTCAGTAAGATTTCCAGTTTTTGTCAATGTGTGGGTCATGAGTTCCTTGCTAAAGCCCCGTAGTACAAATATCAAAGGGAATTCTTATTCCGCGCTATTAGTCATGCCTGGAAAGTGGAACAGATGTCAATGGACAGTAGATTCTCTGGCAAACGTTTCAGGCTAGCTGGTGATGGACAGTGTGACAGTTCAGGATTTTCCGCTGAGTACTACACATACCAATTTCAAGACATGGAAAGTAAAAAAATTGTGAGCTCGGTGATCGTGCAGGTGTCTGAATGTACATCATCTGTGGCCATGGAGAAACATGGTTTCATTAAGTCCATCGAACATCTGGAATCCGGGGGAATGCAAATAGACCTGATAGCCACTGACAGGCATGCTACAATAGCCAAGGCCATGCAAGAGCAGTTTCCACACATTCGGCATCAATTTGATGTATGGCACATTGCCAAATCAATCAATAAAGAAATTACAGCTGCTGGTAAAAAAAAGGGTTCTGAAAATATTTGAAAGTGGTGTCAGTCGATCAGCAACCATCTTTGGTGGATCTCCGAAACTTATGATCGATCTTTAGAAATTCTACTTGAAAAATGGTGTTTGTTGATGCACCATTGTTCCAACGTACACTCGTGGACAGAAAACCAACATTTCCACAAATGTGCACACAGACCTTTATTGAAGGAGCAGGAACGCAAGAAGAAGTGGTTGGTGCCATGTTCCTCTCCACACAAAGCACTTGAGAAGACGGTGTACGATAAAACGCTTTCAAGAGACCTGAAGGGACTCACAGAATTCTGTCATGCTGGAGATTTGGAGGTGTTCCATAATATGTGCCTAAAACACAGGCCCATAAGGTTGCATTTCGGCATAGACTGTATGGAGGCCAGAACAAGACTAGCTGTACTTGCGCACAACGTGAACATCAGGATGGAAGAAGCAAAAACTGCAGGAACTTTCGGGATGCTTCGTTACCTCATGGCCTTTTGTTCCCAGGACACATACAATGCCACAAAACATTGCAAACAAGCCTTGTCCTCCAAAATCAGAACTTGTTGAAAGGTTGACTTCCAGATTCAAATGATTTGTAGCCGTCTTCAAAATCCGCTCACAATAACATTTTTTTTTTTAAAACTTTTATTTATTCAGCTTGGTAACACAGGTACAGGTGAGTAACAATTAGGCATATGAAATCAAAGCAGTTCAATCGGTACAAATACACATAGTTCGTATAAACGAAGCACATAAAGGAAAAAAGAATCAACATATGCACATGGGGGGACACATAGGAAGTCGGAACATAAACAGATGGAAAAAAAAATAAATTCAAGGACCGCCTAGGGATGAACTAGGTGAGGGGGCTGGGGATACGGGATCCGAGTCGGAGTCAGTGGGAGACATAAATGAGCGAAACTTCAGCCAGATATCTCTAGGTCTGGAGTGGGCGGGCTGCTGTATCGCCCAGGACTCTTCTATGTCGGAGGCCCACGTCACTGCCCTGAGCCACTGTGCATGAGTAAGGGTGGTAGGCCTAAGCCAGCAAAGCAGAATTGTGCGCACAGCAAGTAACATACAGAGGACAGCAAGTTTTCTGGAGTCACAGCGGAGCTCGGTGAAATCATGAAACAGGCATTTCATTGGGGATAGGGGGATGGGGGATTCAAGGATAGACGACATAGTAGAGCATACTGAGGTCCAGAATTGAACAAGTCGGGGACAAGACCATATCATGTGGATATAATCAGCATCATCAAATCCACACCTAGAGCACCTAGGGGAGGAGTCGCCAGAGATGCGATGTAGCCTGATCGGGGTGTAGTGGTACCTGTGAAGCACCTTAAATTGAATTAATTTGAATCGGGAGTTGAAGGAGACACCCTGGATACGTGAACACATATGGGCCCAGCGTTCATCGGCCACCTCAAGGCCGAGATCAGTCTCCCAGGAGCGCCGTAGTTTGGGAAATGTAGGGGGCGATCTGGTTTGAAGCAGAGTGTATAGTCTCGAGATTTTGCCCCTCAAGGGGATGGGTGAGGTTAGTTCGGTGATTGCCGGTTCATCGTGAGGCAGTGCTGGGAAGCATGTGCACTTGTGCTTGAGTACTCTACGGAGGGACGAATATTGAAGCCAAATGGAGGGTCTCCGTCTGAGGGAAGCTGGGAGGTCAGGCCACTCAATGAAGTTACCCTGTTCGAATATGTCACGCAGCAATTCATAACACGCCTCGGTCCAAGAACGAACTACAGAGGGTGGGACTCGTGGGACTTCTGGGAGGAAATTCCAGATTGGGAGGTTACCGTGGAAGGGATGGGTGGTGCCCAGTATTTGCCAAGATTTGGACAAGGCCAGGGATGTGCATGCCGCTGGGTCCAGTGAGTCTGATATCACTGGCATAGGTGTGATCACAAGAGATCGAATGTCACGGTCACTGACTGATAGTCTCTCTAGCCTGACGTGGGGAGGGGGGTCCAGAGTATTAAACCAGTGTGCAGTATGTTGGAGTTCTGCCGCCAGCTAGTACCTAAGGAAGTCTGGTGCCCCAAAGCCGCCAGCTTCCATGGGGGCGGAGAGGGTCTTGAGCTTAAGGCGGACTGCGCCCGAGTGCCAGAGGAAGGTGTTTAGGGTGCGTGTCAGCGCCTGAAAAAAGTCAGCTCCCGGCCATTGCGGAATATTGGCAAACCTATACAGTAGTTGCGGAAGTACCACCATCTTCAGTACCCCTATCCTGCCCGCCAGTGAGATTGGAAGTTTGTTCCAGTCCTGTATTTTTATTGTAAGATTTGCAAGGTATGACTGATAGTTTTCCTCCAGGACCCGTTCGGTGTGCCTGGACACCACTACGCCTAAATAAGTGAATTTAGATTGGGCCCATGCGAATCCCATGGTATCGGGAGGTGGGAGTGTACTGGGAGTGAGCGGAAAGAGGGTTGATTTGGAACAGTTCACCGTGAGACCAGAGATACGTCCAAATAGAGCAACATCCTCCAGTATTGGGGCCAGGTTAACTTCAGGGGAACGAATATAGAGGAGAGCATCGTCAGCATATAGAGAGACTATATCTGAGGAGCCAGCTGTGCGCAGACCCCTATGCGAATGGTTCTGGCGAAGCATGTCAGCAAACGGCTCCACTGCCACCGCGAAGATTAGGGGTGAGAAGGGACAACCCTGTCTAGTGCCCCTGGCAATGTGAAAAAGGGGGGGAACAACGGCCCTCGGTACGGACTCTGGCCATGGGGTTGGAGTACAGTAGCCTGACCCAGGAGACAAAGGTGGGGCCAAATTTGCATTTGTCAAGTACCCGCCAGAGATAGCTCCACGAGACCGAATCAAAGGCCTTTTGCATATCAAGAGTCGCAGCCACTGCGTGTACACCTGGGCTTACTCTACTTATAATGTTGAAAAGGCGTCTCAAATTCAAGGAGGTGGAGCGGCTCGGGATGAATCCCGACTGGTCCGGATGAATGATATGTGGCATGAAGGGGATAAGACGTAGAGCGAGTGACTTGGCATAAATCTTGACATCACAGTTGATCAATGAAAGCAGACGGTAAGAGCCGCATTGAGTGGAGGATTTATTAGGTTTTAGCAGGACTGTAATGGTGGCTTCGCGGAGTGAGGGGGGGAACTGACCTGCCTCCACCGACTCCTCCCAGAGTGCTGCCAGACAAGGGAGTAGGAGTGATTTGAAGTGTTTATAAAACTCGATTGGTATACCATCCGAGCCTGGGGATTTGTCCGAAGATAGGGAGTCTATGGCCTCCGAGAACTCCTCAGGGGTGAGTGGGTTCTCAAGGGACCCGATGGTATCGGGGGAGAGGGCCGAGAGGGGGAGTTTATCAAGGTAAGCATCTATTTCCGCCGTAGTGGCGTTGTCTGAGTGTGCATATAGGGATTGATAAAAGGAAAGGAATTCGGTATTGACATCTCCAGGGGAGGTGGCCAGGGACCCGTCAGGTCTCTCAATTCCGGGAATAGGTGGGGCACCGAACTCACGGCGGAGAAGTCTGGCTAGGAGACGGCCAGGACGTTCACCCTCACTATATCTCCTTGCCCGACCGGGGTTATCAAGAAACCTCAGCTCGCGGTCTGCGAGCGAGCGAAAGGTGTCCAATTCCGTGCCAATTAACGCAAGGATTTCCGGGGTTGGGTCTAGAGCGTACTGGGCCTCCAGCGCAGATAATGTGGCCTCGCTTCCGGCGATTTCCTTACGGATAGTTTTGAGGATACCATTTTCCTTGGAAAGGGCAACGCCTCTGATATAGACCTTAAAGGACTCCCATAGGGTGGCCTGTGAAGACACGGTGTTGGTGTTGATCTCGAAGAACTCCTCGATCGCCGACCCCACCTCCGAGCTAAAGACCGGATCCAGGAGAGAAAGTGGTTTCATTCTCCAGTGTCTGGTTTGGTCCCGGTCTAGACCCCAACATAGGGTGACAGTCACCGGGGAGTGATCCGATAGAGTCCTAGGAAGGATTGCCATACCAGACACGGTCTTCATCAGATCGTCGGATAACAACCATCTATCAATCCGGGAAAAGGAGTCGTGAACCGAGGAATAAAAGGAATAAGAGCGGGAGTTGGGGTAGAGGAACCTCCAAGCGTCAAACAGGGCTAAGCGAGGAAGGGAGGAAAGTGTGGTGTATGCAGTTGACTGGGTCTGGAGCCAGATCTATCAAGGTCCACGTCGAATATCGAATTGAAATCGCCTCCCCAGAGAATCAGTATCAGAGGGAAGCCATCCAGGAGGGTTATAAGATGTGTGTAAAAGTCGGGGTCGTCAATATTGGGACCATATATATTTAGCAGGATAACTTCCCTATTTTGTAAGGTGCCATGGAGAAGCACGTACCTGCCCAGGGTGTCAATTATCGTAGCAGTGGAGACAAATCTAAGGCTCCTGTGGATAAGGGTCATGACCCCGCGGCTCTGGGTAGAGTAGGTGGTGAAATACCTTTGTGGGCCCCATGTTTTAGCGAATTTGTCACAATACTCTGTGCATGAAGGAACAGGATTTTAGCCCCGTGACGCTCGGCCTGAAGTTGTAATAGCCTCATTTTCGTGTAATTACCCAGCCCCCGTACGTTCCAGCTCATAAATGTCAAGGTTTCCTCACTCAACCCTCCAGGGGCAGCCATCGAGGAATACGGGTGGATGGAAATGTGCCCCCCATGGTCGGCGCCCAGCGCGGGCAGATCTGTATCGCCGACGGGACCGTAGTGCTTCGGACTCAACCTTCTCTGCGAATACCAAGCTTTTTTTAACATATAACCCCATTCCCCCCTCCCACCTTCCACATCCCTCCCCCAAACAGAGGGATGATCACCCTATAGCCAAACAACCAAAAACAGAACAGTGGCATCAACGCCTGGGGGGCCTGCGAGGTGGCCTGGCGGCGATGCTCCGAACCATGAGGCAATATTAGGATAACCATAATGCCCGATACTAATATCGATTCCCGCCCAAGGAAGGTCCCGTGGGTGAAGGGGCAGGCATGGTAAACATATAATGAACCAATTTAACGGGGTTAACCCGGTCACGTAGCATTAGGACAATGAGCAGGGAGCAATAACAATAGTGAAAAACATCAAAGATAACAACATTATTTGTTACAGGTGCGAACAGGTGGTCTGATGGGAACCACATTAGGTAATGTCAGAATGCCAGAGGAACAGGTAAGTACTGAGGTAGGATATAAGGGCATCCATTGAACAAATGTCTTAAGCTGGGGTGAGCCAGTAGTGGCGTCTGCTGCAAGAGCATTTCAGCCAGGAAAGCGTTCATCTATGAACCTGGAGGCCTCATCGGGCAACGTGAAGAAGTAAACGCGGTTTGCATGTTCGATGCGCAGTTTAGCGGGGTATAACATGGAATATTTCACCTGGAGGTCGTGTAGTCTCCTCTTCACCGCCAGGAAGGTCTTGCGTTCCCGCTTAACAGCCACCGAAAAGTCCAGATATAGATGGATCCTGCCGCGCCTAAGAGAAGGTCCCCTTTGGCCCTCGCCGCCCTGAGGAGGGCATCACGGTCTCGAAAGTTTAAGACCCTGACTATGATCGGGTGTCGGGGTGCACCAGGTTTGATTTTCGCCGTGAGTGAACGGTGGGCTCTCTCGATCGCAGACTGCGGGGAGAGTTTTGGGGAATCAAGGAGCTGGAGCAACATACCCTCCACATAGTCTTCCATGGGTTCCTGTATACCGTCTTCTGGCACCCCAACAATGCAAAGGTTGTTGCGCCTCGAGCGAGATTCAAGGTCCTCGTTCTTCTTCTCCACCTCGGTGACACGGGTAGATAGTATGGAGACCTCTGCACAGAGGGAACCTAGACCGTCTTCGGCGGTGCTCACACGTTCCTCAATCTCGGTCACACGACCATCAGTTCTCTCCATATGCGCTTTAATGGAGGATATCGTGCAATTCATATCATCCAGCTTGCTATGAATTGTGGTGAACCCCTCACGAATAAACTCCATCATCTTCTGGGAATCGGATGGTTCCGGCGCGGGTGAGGAGGAAGAGTCCTGAGTAGATGCCTCCGCCCCGGGGCCCACCGAGGGTTTAGTGAAAATATTGATGGAGGATTGCTTCTTGCCGGTTCGTGTCGACATGTCGCCGGAGGGGGGATAAACTTAAGCCCCGGAGACCAAACAGGAGAGTGGATATGGTGGCCAGAGCAGGTTCCAGGATCAAGCAGGCAGCGTTTGAGCGGAGGCCGAGCCAAGCGCCAGGACGGAAGAGATAAGGCGTCTCCGACGGAGGCACGCCGGGGTAGTCAAACCATGCAGGAGCAAGCTAACCGGAGGAGGGCCCAGGAAGTTTTTCAAGAAATTCCGCAGGGGGTCCGGATCCAAGAAACAATGGGCAGCCGGAGAGATACAAGGAGCCGGTGTCGCAGGTGTTGAAGTAGTGTAGGGGAGCAACCCTGTATGAGGCAGTTGGACGGGTGGCGCTCGGTGCAGGTCGTTGGAAGCAAGTGGAGGGGGCCGGGGCCCTGGACCAGTCACAGTAGTAGGCCCAACAGCCGGGTGTATCGGTTATCTCCGTGACCGTAACGGAGGTGGTCAGACCGACTGCCAACCCCAGATGGCTGAAGGAGCAAGCTTCCAAAATCTGGGAGGGCAGGGTCCGCTGCTGTGTAGTGGGCGCGGAGGATATCGGGCCAGGGCCACTCACCATCCGGGGTAGGATCGATGCACACTCGGGTCTCGGACAGCACACCGCCCAGGACGGGGCTGCGGGGCGGGTCGCTCTGGATTCCAGTGTGGTGAGGAGGAAGAGGCCGCTGTGCAGTACGGACCCAGCCGGAGCGAGCCGCGCAAGGCTAGTGGGGCGCCCCTCTCCCACACAGTAGGCCGCAGGCTGCGGAGCTCGGGCGGGAACTCCTGGAGCCGAGCACGGAGGCCGGAGGGCAACCGCCTCCGCTCTTCCCGCGGCGGGCTGTAACTCCGCAGCAGAGGCGGCTGGGCGAGCAAAACTCGCGTGGTAGGCTCCCAGTCCGGTCAGTGACCCACGCCGGGGGTCGGCTATACGCTGTATCGGGGTAAACCGGAGATTTTACAAATAGAGAGTGCCACACGGGTCGGAGCAGTGAATCAGGCGGCCATCTTCGTCGAGCGCAACAGCGCCCCCCCGCTCACAATAACATTTGAACTGAAAAGAAACTGTCATTGAATATTGCACCCTAAGGTCCAACTCCCCTAAAATAAATGTGTTATCCTAAATCAGAGTTATTGGTTTATACTGTGCCTAGTATCTCAGTTTCACTAGATCAGAGAAATATATTGTCCAGCTCATTGCAGTATGTGATTTCTTGCTGAGCGTCACGTTACAACTGATAGGGTCTACTACCCTGGTATTACTGAAAGTAATGTAAATGTAACTATTGGTTTTGAGTTCCCAAGAACTCCTGTTAGGTGTTAAAAAAAAGGTTATATGCTTTGGTCTGTGTACCTTCAAGCATAGTATTTTTATAAATGTGGTTATATACAATCTGCTAGTATTTATTTGGCACAAAATGTATCTAGGCCTACTCGTATTTAAATAAACCATTCATTTTTTCAATAGTGTTTCAATGTTTCTTTGGACCGTTTATATTCCAATTTCACTTTTACTATTTCTACAGCCCCCTATCCCTCCTAAGCCAAGCCTGGCTGCTCTATCTACGCTACCCTGATTTCAGGGGATACAGCATTATACTAAGATTTGAGTATTGCGCTGCTTCAGTTGAATGCTTGTACTTTAGAAAAACTGTCCTAACAGCCTCCCCATAGAAGACGCAATAAGTCTTTACAATAAGGTATATGGTTTATATATGTACGAAGTGGAGGTGTGTCCCGTCGAAAATAAGTTCGATGGAAGGGTAATGGAAAGGGGTAAAAAGGATGTAATTGCGGACATAAAATGTATCCCATGTCTCCAGTTGGCTACATGGATCAAGCCCTTGCATCATTTGACTGTTTCCAACTGGCACAACCTATAACTTTTACGCACAAATATTCCATAAAGATATTCAATGTTGGCTGGGTTAGCCTGCGCTCCCCAGCTATTCTCACCTTTTGAAAACTGATCTGATGCCAAGGGCACATCCTACTCGAATAGTGGGAACCCATTCAGGCCCCTTCCTTACTTGCCACAGCCTTCCCAAGAAGAACAACCTCTTGCTTCACCGGCGCGATCATGCGCTTTAATGCACTACTGCAATGTTGAGAACAAGGATACCCACTTCTCAGGGCTGGACTCAAAAGTTAGGGAACGACTTCTTTAAAATTGTCTAATGCTCTTAGCGTGTTAGCCAACCCTTCACTTAACAGGTTGTGGCTGTGTTTTCCTTATTTTTTGCATTACTAGTATTTATTGGTCCGGTCGACAATAAATGTATAGATATCAATCATATACTTGTCTAAGAGTAATTTGTGGGTCATTGCAGTGTGTGCTCATTGGGGCATTCCGATCACGATCAGCCCTCCTGAGACTTAGTCTTGACCACATGCCAAGCCACCTAGATTGGTCTGGCTTGTCCATAAAGTCCCCCATCAATGTAACTTATTTAGTAGGGGCACACAATGTCACCTGTCTCGCATTAAGGGAGAGAGGACTGCCTCAGGTGCGCAAGGGAGTATGAACAGACATGCATGACTTATAGTAAGCGCCCTGCAATTGAAAGCTGTCCCCTGTTACGCTCACACCAGAATGAATATAACCCTCAAGGGAAAGAAGGAAAGCTATAGCTTGCAAGGATAACACGGTTTAATTGTACATAATACAAACAATATCAGCAATGGTCTCTGCTGATGTAGAATGTTCGGGCTACAGAATGAACGTCGGTGCCTTTTGAGAGGCCACATCGTCAGTATTTACTTCACATATAGTGTCTGAACCTGCACTGTTGATTGGTAAAACAGTATACATGATCCTGCTCCATAGCGGATGCCAGGCTACAATTGGTTTGTTTCTCAGCCGTCTCCATGGAGTAAAGTTCAGGTCTCTCAATAGTTACATTGTGAAAAGTACAATAATATGCTAAGCCTAGTACTATATAACTATGGAATGCACCAGGAATGCTTGTGGTATGGTGCCAGGGCGAAGGGTGGAAGAAATACAGTCACACTGACGCACACATTCTGCACGTTTTGCTATGAAACAGTGCTGGACATGGGAGAGGTGGGGTTTCTATTGAAATTTCTTCCAGAGATGATGATATCCACGGAGGTAGCAGCAACACATACCTTTCTGCAATATTCCTACGTTACTGTCGCGAAACATATTTTACATAGCTGATTGTCACTGTCCTTGGTTTTCTGAACCACTCGCACGCAGCATCTGGTTGTCTGGTTCATTTTTTTGTGGCATTCTTTCACAAAATTGAAACCTACCCGTCTCTGTCTTCAATCACTGAAAATAAGCTGCTACTATTACTTGGCCTTGAGCGAAAGTCAGCAACTGTTCAAAGGACACAATGTGTCGAATAGCCAAAAAAAATGATAACATTTACTATATTGAAAGTGGGCATACGAAAGGTTTGTTTCCATTTCTGCGCTCTCTTGTTCGGAGCGGTTACTCAGCCTGAGAACTAGACAATAGAATATCTCGAAATTAGGTAAGTTCAGCTTTACATAATATTTTTGCAATTAAAAATGGCTTGGGAGCTGTATGCATAATAAATAATTCAGCGACGTCCGAATGTTCGATTTTACCAAAACAATAGACACGAGACGTTATGTTATGTGGATTTATATTCATACTGTGCGCTAAAAAAAACGAGTGCGTAGCTTGCGGTTTGTTATCTGTCTACTAATGATTGTTATTTGTGTATAGTTTAAAGAGGAGTGAATAGAGGTAGAAGCCATAGGATTACTTGATTATCATACAGTATGTTCCATAACACAACTGACCCTACAAGGTCGCCAATTCAGGATTCTAGGGCCCCCCGCTGTTTGGCTTCGTCCTTATTTGCTGTTAGCACAATGGGAAATATATGAAATATGAAACATGAGACATGATGGAAAGTATTGAGTTGTATTGTATTGTATTGTATCTGAATATTACTTTAACTTACTTTACTTTTACTTTACTTTGTAATATACAACACTCATGACTCATGCGATATGTTTTATATGTTTTATGTGTACAGTCCTAATTATGGACTAAATCACAAAATTATTATTATAATCGAGGTTTGATTCTTTTGGCAGGATTCTACATACCATTGGGAGATGTACCTCTTTCACAGCGCTAACCTTTCATGCACGTTGTGGTCTCAAACACTCCCCCATGTTGTCATGTGTTTGTTCAATATGTGTATTTTGTGTTTATGATTAGGTTTCATCCGTTTATGAATTATACAGCAGCTTGTTATATTCGATTACAGAACGGCTACTGAAATATATTCTTTTCTTCTGTTATCTACACAGATATATTGTACCGTTCTGTGTATGCCATAGTTTCCAGCTACCGTCGGATGGATTCTTCAATCAACATTGGCAGATAACCATAAACAGTGCTTATTGTATAATCGTTATGTGGGACGACCGGCAGGGAACAATCTGCCATTTGGCGGTACCAGCAATAAGGAGCAACCTGCCAGTGTTCACAAAGAAACAACAATGTTTGAAAGTGCAAAGAATTCATATCTTCTCCAGAAAGGAGCACAATGTGCGTCATTACAAAGTTTTGCTGGTGTAACATAAGGACACACAAGAATTGGAGTACTGGGCTTAATTGATTGTTGATCGCAATCGGCGTATCATGAGGAAGTTATAAACAACATTCCAATCTTGCCATGTTAACTAACTATAACTTATATGTCTAAAAAAATATCGTTCATTTCGTGGACTTAATATTCTCTTGTGAGTGTTCTTTGATAAATAAAAGCACTTGTTACATTGCAGACTATTGATGTTTTCTTAAAAAATAATGTTTTCCAATCCTATTTGGGACAAGAAAGAAAGGATACGCTCTGTGAGAGAATGTCTGTGTTTATCTTCCTGGTTCTGTGTTAAGTAATGTTATGGCATGGGTGATGACGGGGCACGTTTGGCTACGCTGGCCATGAATGTCATGAAAATAGGTGGAGTATATGATTCGGACTAGTGATGTCAGCTTCAGGGACGGGTGATCTGTATTCTTGCCGCGAACGCACTTGAACTTAGGGCGATGTATCAACAGATAAGAATAACACAAGATGGCTGTGCTCAACCTGTTGTTATTGCATGTGTAAAAGTGAGGAAAACTAAGGTTAGATGCATAGGAAAAAACTTTAAGATCGATTATGTCAGGAAATGGAATTGGGGCAAGCCTCGGCGACCGTACCATAGGAATTAGCTGTGAAAGCAGAAGAAACTACATTTCCCAGTAGGCTGAGGAGGCTGGAGTAGTTCTTCCCTCCTCGTGCCGTTCGCCAGTTGGGGATAATTGAGACAGCAGCTGGGGGTAATTGAGACAGCTATTAAACCGTTGGCCGCAGCAGGAGAAAATACGGCATGCTGATCTTCAAGTGTACTCATTGAATAGGGAGAAAGCTGCAATGCCGTTTGAACACTCGGTTATGAGTAACGACAACATTTCATTCTGTTTCATGCCGCGGCGGTGAGAGCTTCCAGTGCACGGCAGCTGACTGCAGCATTTCAAGAGGTCCGGGTGCGCTTGTGAGCCGCCCGGTCACACAGATAAGTGTTTTTCTTCTTATGGTTAAATGACACTGGAGTATTTGTGATTTATTTAGCGGCTGGCTGGATTGAAGCTGGTCTGTTTTGTCCACGAGCAACGCTATTGTTTTCCCTGGACATTTTTTGTTAATATGTATTCCGCTATGTGTTCCGCAGTCCTTTATTAGGAACTGAAACTCCCTGAAGTACAAGAGCACACTTTTCATTTACGTTCATTCAGTGTGGGCAGAGTTTTGTCACACTCTCTGTAATGTTCATGTTGCCTGCATACAGAGGGCAGAGTCTTGTCACAGTCTCTGTGAAGTTCATGTGCCTGCTTAACTAAGGGCAGGGTTAGTTTCACGTTTGTCACTGCTTTGCTAGCCCATTGGGCCATGTGTTCATGTTTATTCATCATGGAAGCAGCTTTCTTGTTTGTGTCATTCCGCTTGCTATTACTGAGGAGTCATGTCATTGTTATTTGTGGCCATCCTTTATGTTTGGTGTACTATACAAAATCAGGTTTCAGGAGGAGGTTTAAGTATACTATGCATAATTCTGAAATAGGTGTAGGATCAGGGGTAGGTAATTAGAATTCATGATATTAGTAGGTTGTTATGTGGAACAATTGTGAATTGTATGTCATGTCCCCTTCTTTCCTTTGTCTATCCACCCCCTTTCCCTAATTCCTTCTCCCCCCCCCATTGGCTGCCACGTGGTTCGCTGTGATATTATATTCAGACGCCCGTGCCAACCACGGTGGGAGGGTCGATTCATTCGGCTTCTGTGGTTTGGGAGAGGGGGTCGATCCCCTATTATCCCTTACGGTTTTTGACAGATTACAGTATGCTTAACAATACATGGCCGAACGATAGGGACAATAACATTTTTGAGTACACTTCCCTTTAAGTATTCTAACAAACGATGTGAGAAAGGCCCATAACTCTATGGTAAAACAAAAGACAGAAGTAGAAGAGTGTTTCATTAACAGAAGAGTGTTACCATAACCAAAGTGCATACAAGTGTGAGAAGTCAGAAGTCTGAGGCAGAAGAGCCTGAGAAGGGGCCAAACAAGATTAAGGCAAGGCATGGTTGCGTGACCTGTGATGGGTGGATTGTGTAGACTGACAACTACGCCTAGATCAGAGAGTTCACCACTGTGAAGATTACAGACATCACAAATCAAGCCAAGCAGAAGAGTAGAGTTCCTGGTTGCGTGACCTGTGATGGGTGGATTGAATGGTCTCACAACTGCGCCTAGACCAGAGAGCCCGAAATGATGACAATCTTGTATTGAACGTTAAGTGAATGAAATCAGTATCCAGCAGATGAAGAAGCAGAAACATTATTCTCCATCCATCCCACACCTTCCTCCCTCATCTGGAGCAGCATTGCAGGAAGGTAAGCCCAATGGGGCATTGAAATTTGCCAGGGACTTTCCTTTTTTCCTAATCAATTAGATCTTTATTTTTTACATTATTTGCCGCCAAGCGCGCGACACGCCCCAAATAAGAGCATGTATTGCTAATTTTAAAATCCAGCAAAGTGTTTTCTTTTTAGACATCCGGTTGTTTAAGACCAGCGAAGGGGCACATTGTAATGTTTCTGCATTTACTTGGCTGCTTGCGTGCACCTTCGAAGATGGCTGCCCCCGCTTAGGGCAGAGGAGCCATCCACTGTTTGAAGCCTGCCCCCTCTACGATTGGCTGCCTCACTCCAACTTTAACCAATCAGGGGCACCGGCAGGCGGAAGCAGGCCCACCTCTAAGGCCCTGCCTGTGCCTGTCTGGGCAGAGAAGGGCCTGGCCGTCATTCTCGGCCCCCTCTCAGAGCATTAATCTACCTACTGTCTCAGTGACTGGTATGCCATGACCTCGGACCTATGGATTATTACACCCCATGCAGACCTACTGTGAGTGATGGCTGTAATATCACTGTGCCTCCTCCACTAACTGTAGTCATGTGACTATGTTCTCTGTCTCCCTGCCTCCCTACCCACATCTAATCCTACTTCATCTCTCACTGCATTTGCATTAAGCCCTACATTTGATTTTCAAATTTAGCTGTCCCCTTTCAACTGTGCACCTCTTTGCATTGCATTAGGCCCTAATTTTGAATTTCAAACTTAGCTGTGTCCTTTCAACTGTGCACCTGTTTGATTTGCATTAAGCAGTAATTTTGAATTTCGAATTTAGCTGTGCACTTTCAACTGTGCATCTCCTTGCTTTGCATTAAACCCTATTATAGAAATTCAAATTTAGCTGTGCCCTTTCAACTGTGCACCTCTTTGCTTTGCACTAAGCCCTATTTTTGAAAATATTGCTTTGCTTTTGCCTTTTGCTTTTTGTGTGTACTAGGCCACCTGATGAGTTTAGCTAGAACCACGCAGTGCAGCCACTCTTCCTCATTCCTCTACTATCCTCTTCTGCCCCTATGGCTCTCACCATCTCACCCATCTTCTCTAACTGCTACACTATCACCTATCCCCCCTCTCTCAGCAATTCCAAAAGGAAAAAGCACAAAAAAGACATCTTGAGTGCAAAGCCTGGCCTTCCCATTGCAGACACCTATGTCAGCGCCTCTTCCAGAGAGGTCTTCACGGTTATCCTGTTCTCTGTCCCCTCTCCAGATCTATGGACTGATCATCTCATCTCTACTGTCTCTCCTTCTACATACTCTTCCTTTAACAGTGGTTCCAAGTGGGAAGTGCTTACTCTTGGCCCGCATATCATCTTTTTTTTTTTAAACAACTTTTTTTTTTAACACACAACCCCAACAATGTACACTTTATTAGTTACGCGGCTACAAGTGAATAATTAACATCTTCCCTCCCCAACTCCTAACTCCAGTCCTCCCCCCACCACCCCCGGGCCTACCCTAGACTTCTAATACCGGTCACTCTTTTATAAGCGCCGCTTAATCGGTGGCACCGGATTCGCCTACAGGGATCTCCCCCACATCCTGACTATCGTGTACAGGGACGGCCAAATCTGTTTCCACATATCAACTCCTCTTACTCCTAGTTCCTCCTCACTGCTGGACGCTTCTAACCACACCACAGTTTCCACATTAGCCCATTTGAACAGATCCCCCACCATACTCGTGATACTGGTCTTGCTGATGCTTTCCATCCCTTTGCTATTTTCTGTTTCACCAGAATATACGCCAAATCCTTTAGCATACTTACATGTTTAGCGTGCTTGGGTCTCGGGAAGCACCCAAGCAGGCAGGCTTTTTGGAGAGTCTACGTCTAACGTGATCCCAGCATTCGCCAACAGCTGTGCCGCCTCCCTCCAGAATCTACTAATTTTCATTTTCTTGCATGCATGCCAAAACATATGCACCAAGTTCGCATTTCTTTCTCCACATTTCAGGCACGCCTGGTTACCTGTCTGATTAAACTTGGCTATTTTGTACAGAGTCAAGTATGCCCCATGTGTCAATTACAGCTGGATCTCCTGGATCCTTGCGTTTCGCGATACCGTTTTATGATACATTTTCTCTCTGTTCCCTCCCCCAACTGACAGTGGTGCTCCCAGGTCCGCTTCCCACTTTCTCATGACTTGCTCTATTTCCCCACCTACTGCGGACATTAAATACTTGTACATACGAGAGACTTCATGTACCCCTTCTGATGCATCATAAAAGGAATCAATCACCCTATTCGGCTGCATGTGCGTGTCGGGATCTGGCCATCTCAGTTTCAAGCCTTTTAGAAGTCTAGTGTGTGTGATGTACTGCCCACTATGTATTCCAGTATCTACTACCAGATCTTCGAATCTCTAGGGTTTTCCTTCTTTGAGCACGTCTCCTACTGTGGCTACTCCCATGGGTTCCCAACTCTTCCGTACATTCTTCCTGGTCTGTTCATCTGCCCCCGCGAGTGCCGCCAGCAGCACCTGCGGGGAATACGGTGCTGCGGAACCTAGCAGCTGCATTGCCCTGAGCCACATATTGCAGCCCAGACGCAACAGGAGGTGCTCACTGGTTTTGTGCAAATTAGGTAGCCATATCACTTCCTTCAAGAATGGTCTGCCCACCGTCCTCAGCAGTCTCAATTCAGTAGTTGGTTCATCTGACAGCCATCTGGCCACGTATTGCAATTGACTGGCTATGGAGTACATAAAGTTTGGCAATTTAATACCCCCTTGTTCGTATGAGCTCTGGAGCTTCCATAACGCCACCCTGTTTCTTGACTTATGCCAAATGAAGCTCAGGCATACGCCATGTAATTTACCCAAAAACATTTTCGGGATCGCAAAGGGGACATTGGTGAAATAATGCAGAAGTCTCGGCAGCACCACCATCTTCAGTAGCGCCGCCCGTCCCATCATGGTTAGTGGCAACCTCCCCCAGAATGCTATACTCTTCTCTATCTTCTCCACCGCTTCCTCCGTGTTGTGCTTATGTTCCTCTTTGTGATAGTGATATATGTCTATTCCCAGGTACCTGAATGTAACCAGCTCCCATTTGATAGGCAGCACCAGCAGACTGTGTATGGGCCTCCCTTTGTACTCCCCTAGAGGGTACAAACTAGATTTCAGGGGATTCACTTATATACCAGACACTAAGGCGTACCGTGCCAGAACCTCCAGGACATGTTGTAAATTCTCTTCTGGATAACTCAGATACAGCAACATATCGTCTGCATAAAGCAAGATCAAATGTCTACTGTCCTGTGTGCTTACTCCCACCTCTCCAAATTCCACCTTCAAGTAAACCGCCGGTGGCTCTAGCGCTAGTATGAAGAGCATCGGGGACCATGGACACCCCTGTCGCGTTCCCTTACTTAATTGCCATTGCTCCGAGATCACAAAGCCCGTCTTGACTCTGGCCATCGGGGCATTCTACAGTAATTGCACCCATTTTATATACATGGGTCCCATGGCGAAGGCCCTCAGAACAGCCAGCAACCAGTGACATTTAACTGAGTCAAATGCTTTCACAACATCGAGCGAAACCACCGCCACCTTGTGTGTCTTCCCATGTGGAACATAACCCGTCTGGCCCGGGTGGATAATCTTGCCTATCATCGATCTCAGCCTCATTGCCATGACCGCCGTGAGGATCTTCCCATCCTGGTTCAGTAGGGACAGGAGTCTATATGACCCACAGTCAGTGTCTGGTTTGTTAGGTTTGAGGAGGGGGGCAATTACCGACTCCCGTAATGACTCGGGCAGCTTGCCTTGTTCTAATGCTTCATTTAACATTGCCAACAATGGGGGGGGGGGGTATCTGCCCTATATTCCTTGTAAAACTCGGTGGGGAGGAGCCCATCCGCCCCTGGAGCCTTGTTGGTGGGCAGACCTTTAAATCACATTTTCTAGTTCATCAATCGTTATAGAGACTTCTAATCTGTCTCTATCCTCTTCAGTAAGTCGGGGGAGATTTATCTCCGATAGTGCCCCTTGTATGTCCACTACTTCTTCTCCTGTGGGTACACTGTACAGGTCCCTGTAAAAGTCATAAAAGCACTAATTTACCTCCTCTTGGGTTTCTCGCAGGCGACCATCTGTCCCTCGCACCGCCCGTATTGGTTGTGGTGCAACCTCACTCTTATACAACCACGCCAGTAGGCGGCCAGGCTTATCCCCTACTGCGTGTTGGCGCTCAATGTATTTTTTATAGCTCAGGTTTCGCAACCTCTCCCACTGCACTGTTCATTCCTTCTGGAGGCGTATCGATTCTTCCGTTTTCTCTTGTGTCCCACTGCCAGTCCTCATCATAGCCTCCAAATGATTCTCTGTTTTTTGTAATTCCTACACTATTTCCTCTTGTAACCCTCTGGATATGGCCATTGCCGCTCCCCGCACCACCACTTTGAATGCTTCCCACAGCCCACAGGCCGAATTTACACTGGCAGTGTTATGTATGAAATACTCCTGCACCACCAATCGTACATGGTCCCGGAACCCCACATCTTTTAGGGCTTCCACTCTGAGTCGCCAGATAGGGCACCTTACACGGGGAGGCCGTACTTGCCAGGTAATGACCAGGGGCGCGTTGATCAGACAGGACTCTAGCTTTATATTCAGCATGTGTGAACTCGTGCAGCACCTCTTCACCTGCAAACACATAGTCCAGTCTCGTATACATGTTTTGTGGGGCTTTTCAGGTCCTGTATCAACACCTTCAATGCTTTGGCCGCTGGAGTTGGGTTAGAAAACCTATCATCCGACCTATCTTTTGTCAGGTCCATCATGCAGTTAAAGTCTCCCCCACATATGAACCAACAGTCGGAGCATATGTATTTATAACACATATTTCTTTTTTCTCCACCATGTCTCTGACAATAGCCATCCTGCCGTCATTATCCACTGCAGTTTGGAGGACCTTAAACGGGAGCACCGGGGCTACCCAGATCAAGACCCCTCCTGCATACATTCAGTAAGCCGAACCATCCGTAATACCCCTCTATTTTCCTGTCAGTGTATCTAATTTATCTCTGGCGAGGTGAGTCTCTTGTAAGAGCGCTATATCAACTTTCTGTCGCTTGAGATATGTCGTAATTCTATTTCTCTTTATATAGCTGTTTAACCCTCTGACATTCCATGATACTATTCTAAGATCACCCATATTCGCAGACCGCTTTGGATTCCTCATCCCTTCTCCCTTCTCTCCTTTGCATCCTATGTGTATATATGTAGGCCCCCCTCCATCTGATTACCCCCGTTCCCCGTCTCCCATTTCCCCAACCAACCCCAACTGTTGCCCAGCTCCATCCCTGGATCTCAGGTTTCCAGTCAAACGGTACTCAAAGCTCTGCAGGCGGATACTTCGCTACCAGTATCCAAACTAAACTAACTATCGGGGGTGATAGCGTGTCTCCTAGTACTGCGTAGAACAAAGCAGCACCGCTGTCTCCTGCACTTACCTGTCAATATTCTGCACAATAGTTCAATGTCTACAATCACTGCCTCAACATTTTGCATCCATTTTAATTCTATCTGGATTGTACTCCATGTCAGTGTTCCAACCGCTATCTATCAGCATCCATTCTAATCAATAGTACATTACAGGAGGAATGCAGGTTCACTTATCCTGTCCGCTCTGCGTCTGGCTCTCTGCTTCTGTCAGGCAGCCCATCGTGTCCAGCCAGCCAGTCACGTCATCGGGAGTCTCGAAGAAAAACGCCCTGTTCTTGTGTATAACCTTCAACTTTGCCAGGTACAGCAACATGTATTTGAAGCCAGCTTCACGCAGCTGTCTCTTGACCGCCACGTAATTCAAACATTGTTTCTTTATCAGGAAGGTGTAGTCTGGGTGTGCTGTGATGGTCGCTGATGCTCTACTTTTCGTCCCGCCTTTGCGAAAGTGTTCCAAAATATTTTCCCTGTCTTTGTAGTTTAATATATTGGCGATGATCGCCCGAGGAGGGGCACCAGGTGGAGGCCTCCTGGCTAGAGCTCTATGCCCTCTCTCCACTGTGAACCCCTGGGTGAGCACTCCTGCGCCTATCTCTTGGCCGGCTTATCATCTTCATGTTGCTTCGTTAATTTCTATCACACAGGCATTATCTTGGTTCAGACTCCTCAACCCAACCTCCAGCTCTTTGACAGGATCCTGCCGTCTATCATTAACTTCCTACCTTCTCCTGCCTCTCCTCCCACCACTCTCTCTACCCCTCCCCTTCCTACTAGTATACCACATCCTTGTACTTCTCCTCAGAAAATGTTCAAAGGCAGAGACCTCCTTCACCTGGTAACTCTCAATGCCCGCTCAGCCAACAAACACTCTGCTGACATCTGCCTCCTCCTTGAAGACATTGACCTTGACATTCTCGCTCTTACAGACACATGGTTCAATGCCAGCTCAGTCACTGCTTTTGACTCCCTCCTCCATGATGGCTACAAGATAATTTCCAAGCTTCAACCTCTCCCTGCTGGCAGTGGGGTGCCTTACCTTCCCTGAGTGGGATCCTTCCTCCATCTTACCCACCCAGCTCTACTCTTCCTTTGAGAGCCTGGTGTGCAAGTTGGCCATCTCGCGCTCCTCCACTCTGACCATTGCCACCATTTACCGGCCTCCAAGCGCTACCAACCTGTTCCTCTCTGAATGGGCTGATGTCTGTTCTTCCTTACTTTCATCCACCTCCAATCTCCTCCTCTCGGGGGATGTCAACATCCAATTAGGCTCCCCTGTCACAGCATCTACTCTTTTCATTGACCTCTGCACCTCTTTTCCCCTCTCCATTCTCCCTTATGGTCCAACCCACTCAGCTGGACACACTCTTGACACCCTCATTCACTCTGATCTCTCGCTCTCTCCTTCCAACTTGTAACCCCTCTCTCCTGGTCAGACTATTCTCGCCTCTCCTCCCTCCTGGGTCGCTTTGGCCCTCTGACTGCACTCTGACAGCCCTGCGAACTTCATTCACTAATATCCACCCAATGAAACGTGTGTCTCCTGCTGCCTCTGCCTCCACCTTCATCCCACCTTGCTGCCACCTCTGACTCTACCACTGGCTCTGCTCACAGCAACCTCCACTGGTCCATTACCAATACTCTTGACACTCTAGCCCAGTCATGAGGATCTGCCTGACACCCGCCTCGAAGCATAACACCTGGTACGACTCTGAACTTGCAGCCCTGAAACGAAAGTGCAGAGTGGCCGAACATAAGTGGCCAACCTCAGGCTCATCCTCTGACAAACACGCCTGCCGCCTGCTCCAAAGGCAATACAGATTCCATCCGTGCCAAGAAAAAAGCCCACATACAGGCACAGATTTCCGGTGCATCCAACAACACGGCTGAACTTTTCCAAAAATGCAGGGAACTAGCCAACCCTTCCGCAGTCTCCTCCTCCCCTTCCCAGGCTCTCTGCAATGCACTGGCCACTCACTTCTCCACAAAAACTCAGGACATCCTGAACACCCTTGCTACTCACCCTCCCAACCCCGCCCACAACCCCTTGCCTCCCTCGGCCCCTCACCCTCCTCCGTCCCCCCTCTCCTCCTTCTCCCCTGTCACACCTGAAGAAGTTACCAGAGTTGTCCACTCCATGAAGGTCTCCTCTAAACAGGTTCCCCTTGCTCATCCAGAACCATCAAGGACAGCACTGGCTCTCTTGCCCCCGCTGATTTCTGGAATCATTCTTTTGCCACTGGATCTTTCCCCTCCTCCCTCAAGCACACCCTTGTGCGCCCCCTCCTGAAGAAACCGTCAGCAGACCCTACCTGTCCAGCCAACTACCGCCCTATTTCCATAACCCCCTTCCAGGGGAAACTGCTGGAGAAGCTGGCCTTACCCCAACTCAACTTGCACACCAAACTTGTTGGTGGTCTGCACGACCATCTATCTGGTTTCCGAGCATCCAGAGGCACGGAAACTGCTCTTCTGAACACCCGTGAAGAACTGCTTGCATCTCTTGACTCCAACTCCCCAGCTGTACTCATCCTACTCGATCTCTCCTCTGTCTTTGACATGGTCAACCATTCCATCCTCATACAAAGGGTACCTGGGTATCTCGTATCGGGCACTGGAATGACTGTCATCCTTCCCAACTGACCATTCATCCCAAGTTGTCCTGGGCACCTTCTCCTCTCCTACTTCCTTCTCCACCTGTGGTGTACATCTCTCCCCTTGGCTGCCTATCTGCCATCCAGTCCTGGTGCACCGCCAATGATCTCTGCCTCAACGCCTGTAAAACTGAGATAATTCCCATTGGGACCCCTGCGCCAGCCTTCTTCCCCTCACTCTGACCTTCCTCCATGGACTCCCCCTCTGCTCCTTCCTCTGAAACCAGAAACGTTGAAGTCATCTTTGACTCCTCTCTCACCTTCCTCCCTCACACTCAGGACATTGCCAAGAAGTCCCACTTTCAGCTCTTCCTTCTCAAAGGAATTCTCTCTTTTCTCACTTTTCCCCAGAGGTTCAATGTTACCTAAGCCCTGGTTCTCTCTAGGCTTGACTATTGCAATAGCCTCCTCCTAAATCTACCTTCTTCCACTCTGCGACCCTCCAGCTAATCCAGAATAGGGCAGTGAGACGTATCCTTAGCCTTAAGCCCAGGGACCGCATCTCTCCTGCCCTTAAAAGTATTCAGTGGCTCCCGGTTGCTGCGCGGATTAATTTAAAATCCCTCTGCATCATCCACAAGGCTGTCTGGGCCCAGGGACCACACTATCTTCAACGTTAATTAAATATTCTCCCTCTAAACCTCTATGTTCCTCTGGAACCCAACTCTCTGTGTGTAAAATGTTTCACTAAAGAGAGGCAAGGTGGTTGATTGCTCTCCTCAGCTGGCTCCCTCCTAAGAACATCCTCCCCCTGCCTCTGCACCTTGAGAAGAACTTTCTTAAATTTAGGAAGCTCAAGACTTTCCTCTTTACCTCCTCCCTCCCTTCTTCTCTCATCTACTAATTTGCACAGTTGCTGTGATTGGTGTCCTGGGCCCTTCTTGCATCCTCGGGCCCCTGACCTCCCACACCCAATCATCCAAACTCCTGTCTACCGCAGCACTTGCCCTGGCACTCCCTCCTCCTTGGAGGCTCGCATTTATACCCCTCACGGCCCCTGGCCGTGTAGCACTCTCATCAATGGTATTACCCAAATTGACCTTTTACAATTGACTTTTTGCACAATTGACCTAATTATAGTGGTCTTAATTGACCTTCTGCACAATTGACCTTTATATTATTTTAGTTATTTTATATATGTATTGGGTTGGTTTTGGATTATAAATAATATAAGGGGATTGGGTGGGGTGTTGCAGGGGGTTTCGGATTGGGTGGGGGGCTTGCAGGGTGTTTCCCCCCGCATATATGTCCTAATTGACCTTCTAAATTAGGTCAATTCTCTCCCGAGGTCAATTGTGAAAAGGTCAATTAGTATACAACCCTCTCAAAATCATCCACTTCCACCATACACTTATCTGTGGCTCCCCCATGGGCACGGATAATCCAGCACTTCCCCCTTTCCCTCTTCCATGCTGCACTTGCACATTCTGAATACTTGCAAGGCATAGTAGGCTTGTCCCCCCCCCATTGTTTTGAATATTTTGTGTTTTTGTCAATGTGTTTCACTCACTTGTTCCCCTCCCTTTGCCCTGTGGGCGCTTTGAAACAGTATTTACTTGCTGTATATTCGCCTAACAAGTGAAGAATAAATAAATATAAGTGCTGCAGTGAAATCCTGGGGAAGGGTACCCTGAGAGTTGAAAGAACAAAGAACTGCTGTCTTGGGGAAGGGAATCTCAAGACCTCCCTGTTGTGTGAACTATACTGTATTGAACTTGGGGAAGGGAACCTCAAGATTTGACGGAACATGGTGGAGACAAAAATCCATCAGAACTGTGTTGAACTTGGGATAAGGAACCCAAGAAATAACTTTGAGCTAAGAACAGTTGCGACTTTTTCTTTAGATGTGAGGATAAGCATAGGTTTTTGACACAGACAGACTTTTTGATTCGGATTTACCGACTTCCCTTAGATTTATTTAGGCAGGAGAACTCCCTACCTTCGTTATAGAACATGTTAGGCCTTACACCATCCTGATATCTGAAATAAAACATTCTTTAAAACTTGGAATCTGTTGTCTGTGTCATCTCTTGATAGCATGCCTATCTCACACTGATGAGAGGGAGCCAGATCTGCCCACCAGGGTCAAGGACCCACCAGAACTCTAGGCCATTTTACTTTGTCGCAGAACCTGGTGAGAGGGAACCAGGGCTGCCAATCAGGATCTGGGACCCCAGTGAACTCCCCTGTAAGCCTGAGAAGGGGGAAGGCAGACATTCCCCCCACCAATTGTGGGACTGGATCAGAAGCATGAGAAGGGCTGGGGGAAGGGAGACATTCCGCCACCAATTGTGGAGCTGAAGCAGAAGCCCGGGGAATGCTGTGGAAGGGAGACATTCCCCCTACAGCTGAAGTGTAGTTGAGACCACACTGGGAAAACTATAAAGCTAAGAGCTGCCTTGTGTCCAGGGGAAGGGAGTCATTCATCTGGACCAAGAGAAAACCGCTTTGATTTAGTTAGCTTAGAGTGTAAGCGACAGATTTAGGATTTTAACACTGGACATTGGGCCTTTTTACTTTGGACATTCTGACACTAGTTATTTCAGTTGAGGCAAGCAGACCCTTCCTAGAGTTAGGGCAAGATAGGGTTTTCCTTTCATTTTTCTCTAAAAATAAGAGTATAGCCAAAACTATGACCCCTCCATGTCAGACTCTTACTTCTGCACCCTTACAGTTTTAAAAATAGCTCTTTTTGTTGACCTTTTCACAGGCAACATGTTCATAGTTTATACTTCTTGAATGGATTGACTACATTTCGAAAACTACTTTTTGCTGATTACTTTTTCACATGACTACATTTTCCTGGAGACATTTTCACATTATACCACCAGCACATCATTTGGGCTGCATACTTGCCAACATTCTGTGACCAAAAAGATATAGGATTTTTCAAGTTTAAAAAATAATAATTCCCATAACAATGACATCACAGGAAAATACGAAACATATATTGTTGACACCATTGAAGCATTCTAAAATAGACAACCCATCAAACAGCACAACATGGAAAGATGTTCAAATGTTAAAAATGTATAATTCTAAATGGTAACTTGACACCAAATTCAATTACCTAACTTCACAGAAGGTAATCACACAGAGCTGGTAGGCAACGTTTGCCACTGCTCTGTAGCAGCAGCCAGGCAGTACATATTTATTGCAAGTTGAACACTGAATGACATGGAGACTGATACACCCCTCAGTCTGATAGGGAAATGCTGTGTGATGGTGTTACACTCTGCCACTTGCCTTCGCTGGTGGTTCACCTAAGGGTTGTCCCGGCAAGAGTGCAGGACAGAGTCGAGTAGCTGTCAGGTCAGTGGATTGGTCTGAGCCCAAATGTAATCACCTACTAGCCCACTGTACAGACAGACTAATTAATGTGTTGCATGCTTTGTCCTGGACCCTGCCTTAGAGTCACATAAATTACTTGCCACTGTAAAAAGCAGTAGGATCTGTCACCAAAATCTGTAGGCGGTAGGACTGCTTAAAAAGCAGTAGCCTACTGCCTAAAATCTGTAGGGTTGACAAGTATGGGGCTGCAGCACAGCATTCTGGAAATTCGACAGTAACCTTTGTGAATAAGATGGCTGTTACATCTAGATTGAGATGGGTATGTGGAATGTGGAGTGTTGCAGAGCTACTCTGATGTAAAGGGTGTTCCAGGAAAAGATGGTTGTCGGGATTGTTGTCGGACTGAGCTGAAGGAGGCTGGATGGCTGGGGCTCCACAGATCTAAGTTACCTAAATAAACAGCCCATGTTTGCAGGCATACAGAGTTCAACTGCTTCATTTTATTGGTGACAAACTGAACCCTGGATGGCAGCTGCTGGCACTGTGTGAAATATCCAGCATGTGGTTCAGGTCTTGGCGAGCTGAATATGTCTGAGGTGAGGGCAGCGTCCTGCTGAGCCCCACTGCAAGCAGGTTTGCGTGGAACAGGTGTACGATCCTCCCACACCTTGCAGGGTGCCGTATGGGGTTTGGGCATAGCGAGCGACATAGGACTACTCTGGTAGCCAGGTAGCCATGTCAAGAGAGCCAGAAGGAGTGCATGCCTGCCAGTGGGGGAAGCAACGCGAGAGTGCTCTCGACGGCATGGGCATGGCAACGCAGGATGCATTGTGCTGAATGGAGGAGGAGCAGCTACTCTTCCCCAGGTAATACGGAGAGCTTTCATTTGGATTCCGATTAGCGCAGATAAATTAAAGGGAGGAAGAAAAGGACGAGGAATTGTTGTACAATGCCCATGGAAGTGGCAACATCTGAGAAGGGTGTTGGCTCCTTGTGATTTCAACTATACAGTGCAAAGGGGGCAAGATGCCTAGGAGGTATGCTTGCATCAGCAATTTTTGATAAGAGGTATACAGGATGGCAATGGAACGTGTTCCAGGCCCACTAGTATTCATGGGGTCGCCGGGCCCTATGAAATAAAGTGGTCCCAGTGGAAAAAGGAATTACTTCACCACGTGAGGGCGGCCTTTGAAGAGGTTTTGCCGATAGGATAAAATATGGACAAAATAGAGTTGTTGTGATATTTCATGGCAAGATTGGAGTTTAAGGGGAGGAAAGCAGAAGGAAAGGTGTATGTTACCAGGAGAGGTGTGACGTTGTTGGGATGGCGTGAGCAAAATGATGTGTTCATAAGGTTGGACCCCAACACAGATGATCAAGTTCTTCATGTGTGACTGAATGGTGGGATGAGGGATGTGAATTGTTATGAGTCTGTTTTTGTGAATGGTGTGCGGACGATTATAGGAGGGTAGTGTGCCTGTGGCAGCAAAGTTGTGTCCTGTTACTTTGGTCCTGCTCCTTTGGTCCCACGTAACGGGGTGAAGAAGGGGTTGGGTAAGTAATGTGCTATGGAAATCATAGAAGAATTGCAAACCGTAGAATGGGTGTAGCCTTCAGTGGTGGTCAAGAAAGAGAGTGGAGAGTTGTGTCTCTGTGTGGACCTTAATGAGCTTAACCATTGTTTGGTGGTTGAGAGGCATCCTTTGGCCAATATGTCAGAAATGATGGCCATGATTGGAAACGGTTGGATATTTACAAAAAAGAGAATTGTCCTCTGCGCATCACAAGGTAGAATTGGAGCAGGAGTCGTGGAAATTAACAGCATTTGTGACGCATTAAGATATTTTTCAGTTTCGCAGAATGCCTTTCAGATTGGTTACGGCATCATCGATGTTCCAGAAAGTGATGTACAAGTTGTTCAATGGCATAAAAGGGGTTGACTGTTTCCAGGACGATATATTGTTTTGCGGGGAGACGATGGAGGAACATAAACAAATACCAGGAAAGGTATTGGATATTTTGGAGGACAGAGGGATGGCTTTGAAAAAGGATTAGTGGATTTTTTTAAAAGGAATCGGTGGAGTATTTGGGGCATGAGATTGCTGCGTGAGGAGTGAAACTGAAAAAGGAAATGATTGATAGTATAAGATAAATTGATGTGCCAGTATGGAAAGGAGAGTTGCGGTCAATTTTAGGGATGTTAGAGATTTAGCAAAAATGTGTGGAGAACTTTGCGGGGAAAGTTGGTGAGATGAGGAAGTTGTTGAGGAAGTGTGAGGAGTTTGTATGGAACAGCAAATGTGAAAGAGAGTTTATCAATATAAGGAAGGAGATCGACATGGCGTAAGTATTAAAACACTTTGGCACAGGAAGGAAATCCGTGATAACAGTTGATGCCAGTGATGTGAGGGTTGGTGCAGTGTTGTCTTAATTGGATAGTGAAGGTGAGGAAGAAGTCATTGTACAGGCTTTACGAGTGTTGCAGTGTCTGGAGATAAGATACTATGTGTTGGAAAAGGATGCTTTGGCTTGACATTGGACGGTGGAGAAGTTAAGGAATTTTGTATGGGGGCATAATTTGTTTTAAGAACAGATGACACGGCCTTGAAGGACATTTTTGACTAAAATAGGTTTGATAAGGTGTGATGGAGAGTTGCAGTTGGGTGGCTAGGATACAGAGTCATGCTTTTTCGATGGAAGTGATTACAGGGAGAAGGGACATTTTGGCAATCATTTGTCTTGTCTGTAAAAGAAGAGTGTGTGAAAGAGGAGGTAACAGAACAAGTGTTTATTACACACAAAGTTGTTTTTGGAAGAGCTGAGTGGGTAGAAGGAATGATGGCCGATAAGGACATCTCAGGTGGGATACGAGGGGTAGAGTTTCGATGGTTGCACAAATGGATGTTGGAAGGAGAAGGGAGAGCATATTGGGAGGTGAGAGAGGAATTAAGTGTTGAAGGAGGATTATTGTATTGGTGTGGAAGAGTGGTTGTTCCTAAATCGTTAAAGGAGAGTTTGATCGATATTGCCCATGTGGGCCATATTGGAGTTTCGAGGACGAAGGCAGTGTTGATGGAAGATTATTGATGGCCGGGTTTTGATAGGGCAATAGAGAAGAGGTTGGGGTTGTGACAGCCACTGATTAAGGCAGATGTACCAAAAGGGGTGTGGGATGAGATTGCTATGTGCGTGTTAGGCCCGGTGGATGTTGGATATGGGCAAGGGAAGTTTATTGTGGTAATCGTGAACCTATTGTCAAGATGGATTGAATTTAAAATCATGAGGGAGGCTAGTGAGGTGGTGGTGATTAATTACTTGGAGAAAATATTTGGTAGGGAAGGATATCCAAGGAGTGTTCTTACAATAATGGAACACAATTTGTAGGAAGGGTGATGAATGGGTATCTGAGTAAGTGTTGGATTGTACATAAGAAGACAGCTTTATATCATCCAGAGTGTGATGGCATGGTAGAAACGGTAAACAGGGGAATAATGGATGCAATATGGTTACAAGGGGTGTGTGGCAAGAGTGTAACGGAGAGCGTCGGAGAGCGATTATATGCCGTAAGGATGTTACTGCATGCCTCAATACGGTTGAGTCCTTTCAAGATGAAGAGAGGGAAGAAGGGAAATACCAGGATATGCCGACCCTGGTTAGGAAGGAGGAGCGCATTGTAAACAAGTGTTGAAGATGTGAGGAGGAAGGATGACCGGAAGGAGGAGTGTCTAATGTGTGCAAATTAAAATAGAGGAAGGTAGGTTACTGAAGTACGTGCTGGTGATTGGATATGGATAAAGAAGGGGGTCGTGAAGAAGAAGGGGGAACTATTGTATAGTCATCCCGTGCAGATTGAACAAGCGATGAGTGGAGCTGTGAGAATTAGAGGTGGTCAGGTATGGTATCTAGGAAGGGTGGCGAAGGTGAGAGGTAGTAGAGGTGTGATTGGGGAGAATGAAGAAGGAAGAAGATGTGTTACATCTTGGGCTGGAAGGCTGAGATGGGTATGTGGAATGTGGGGTGTTGCAGAGCTACTGTGATGTAAATGGTGTTCTAGGAACGAACGGTTGAAGAAAAAAGGAGGCAATCATGGCTGGGGGCTGCACTGTTGTAAGTTACCTAAATCAAAAGCCCATGCTGCAGGCATACGGAGTCTGGCTGTTATTCTTCAAGCCGTGCACGTTTTTCCATGCAATGCAAATAAAAAATGAATCCTCTGTTTGTGAATCTGGCATTGCGTTTATTTTAAAGATTACAATATTTGGTCAATTGCAAAATTTTGTTGGTTTGTATATTAAAGAACCAGCCAGCGGCACAGCATTCGCAATTTAGATACTTAGTTTTCTTTGAGCATCCCTGGTAGGAAACGTTCTGACCTTCTGAGCTTATTTCATTAACGTTATGCTTCGTTTGCTTTGAAAATGTGCTGACAGGGAAAGGCCTAGCTCTTCAACACAATTTTTACAGCAACATTTCATCAGTGGCAATTCATGTTATGTATTGTCATGAGCTAAACCTGAATCGGTCTCCCAAATATCATAAAGGTTTGACCAAACCCAAATCACCTAAATATAGACCCTCAGTGTACAGTTGGGAGTGATGGCAGGGAATGGGAAAGGTGGCTTCCATTACTCGCTCCAAATGAAAATAATGTAGTTTACTAATGAAGTGGTAAATACACTCCCTTTCTCTTCCACCTCCAACAGGCTGTTTTGCTTATCTATTGTAATCTATGTGTGAGTGCTTTTCTTGGGTCTGCTCTCTATCCAGTTTGTTTCATTCTATTCTTTGATAACTTCTTCTCTTTGGTTTTAGTCTTGTTTCTTCCATGCTTTCTCATCTGTTGTTTTCAGTCCTTCATAACTTCAGCTTATTGTGAACGCTTCTCTGCCCCAGCCTCTTGCTGCTGTGGCTTTGCCTGTTGCCTGGCTCTCTACCTTGCTCTAATCCTCTGCAGATACCTGTCCGCCTCTTTCTTTGCTTCTTTCTGCTTCACGGCTTCTATTGCATACCAGTTGTCTGTCTTTCTGTCCTGCCTAATGGACCCTTTTTTTGTGATGGTTCATTTTGTGCTTTGGTTATTAGGGCTAATTCAGGGGCCTGCTCGTCTTTGGCTCCACTCTCCATACGAGTTTCTTGGGATGCCCACCTCCAAATCACAATAGGGCATAATCACAACTAGATTTTTTTTTTATAAAGACAATGCAAATTCTATTATACATAGTAGCCAAAAAGGAGTGTGATTGCTATTTTTGTCCTTTTTACGACAACTAAAACATAAAGTTTAATGTCAATCGTGTTGTACTTTAATTAACAATGCATGATTACTATTAAAACAATTGAAACATGAATAGACAATACACAGATACCAGAATAAGTTTATTCATTTGAAAAAAATGTAATAGGCTCCTTTTGAAGTTGTTTTTATGAATGAAATTATATTGATGTGTGAGCATGTTTCCCTTGTTTTATTTTACTTAACCAATGTGGATCTGCAATTGGTAACAACTTCTTGCCTACCTCACATCTTGACCCTTCTGGGTCAGAAATGAATCTACTGCTTCAAGGTCTTGCTCATACTTCTTATGTTCGTTGCACGTTTTACTTACAGAACAAAGCTGGTGGATGTGGGTCCAGCTGCTGCACACATGGTATTCCCAACCTTAAACACACACTGTATACTGAATGTGATTTTGTTGCAATGAACAAACCTGTGTTTTTCTTTCTGACCTTCACATGTGACTCTCACTGCCTTGTTTCATGTTTCCTCACCCAGATAAATCTATCTTCATTGCATGTAACAGCAGATACTTGTACGGTTTGGGGATGTCCTATTAACTTGCCTGGAAGTCATTCAGGGATGGAGCAGAAGGCGGCGTTTTTAAGTCCTGGAATAATCAGACGTTGCATAAATGTACTAGAAGCTCAGTCCTAGCGTGATGATGGTCTCTGTGATGACTTCTCATATGTTTCACAGGGCTAAGTTATATCCATGTACGGTTAGTAGATCCTTTAAAAACTGCAATAAAAAAGTACAAAAAAGTCACATCTTTGCCCACGCCCTACGAAAGATGACCCACAACTTCATTCTGAAGCTGTGACATAAGGCTGAAAAGTACATACAGTTACTCGGGTGTTTTGGGTTTTTATCTGAATGTTGGCTCCTCAGGGGGACGCAAAGAGCATAGCAGTCCCACATCGCCCATAAATCTATTAGAATGTATTGAAAACAGATGGGCATGTCTAAAAATGCAAATTCAGTGGTTCTCTACTTCACTGCTTACAATAAACCTTGACCCACTGACCCGGTCAGGAACTTTGGGACCATATAGATAAAACCTATTTGCATTGACTTTTCCCAAAAATCTGTTGTTGATATCTTGTGACTCTCTGAAGTGTTCCATAGCAACTGTGTGGCATGGGCTCCTCCAAGCTGGAAATGTCATTGAACGGTTCAAAGGTCATTAAGAGAACCAAAAAAGTTGTTTTTCACCTACTGTCATTCATTTTCCCGTAGAGAAAATGGCATTACTATTGAACACCAGTAGCACAAAAAAGACTCGACAGATTTGCACCAAATAAGAAATAAGTTGGGTACAAAGCATTGCAAATATTCTTTTTTTTGGGGTGTAAATCGGTCCCGTAGTTTTTCCAAAATTTGACCAAGAATTGGCCGCCCCCTGTCCAAATAAACTTGTATATATATCCAAGGGTGCATTGTAGCAGTGAGGCTTTTCAGAAATTCAGAAATTAATAATCGGCATTAACTTTTTTTTACTAGATTCAAGTGATTTACGCTGGAAGGCCGTGGGAAACCGAAAGAGCAAAGTACTCACATGTGATTTTGAGGAGGTAAATTAGTGGTTTCACATTAGGGGAGAGGTAGGGCGGTGGAAAAAAGGACCACATGTGTGGTGGGAGAGTTTGGGGTGGGCGGGAGAGCCCATTTTGGGACAGATTGTTATCGTCTTGCCACAGGAATCTTGCAGGATTCCCATGGGATTGCTGAGGACACGTTGCAAGACGTGATCAGGGGAAACAAATGTGTCCCAGGAAACGTCGAGTGAAAGGTGATAATAGGAGTGGGTTAGGGGGGATTTATAGAGAGTGGGGCAGATGAGGGGACCTTGAAAGGAGGTGTGGGCACATGAAAAATGGCAGTGGGGATGGGGAGTTAAAAAACAATTGTTGAGCATTTTCCCATTACAACAATCGGCAAAGGATCCATTGCCATGGGCTGATTACCGGGAATGATTTGCGTGGTTATAGAAGACAACACCAATGTCATTGCGGTTTGTTAACCTGGGAATGTACTGGGTAAAACCACCAGCGAAATGAAGGAAGGGAGAAGAAAGGTAGCATAAGCCAATGATCAGTGGAACTTATTGTTGCAAAGTGGGCATGGCGGAAGTCCGTGGTCCCGGGCCATGGCTGCTAGAATCTGATTAGTTACGAGGCAGGGGAATATTGGCCATGGCCATGGAGCAGTGGGACTCTGTGTTTTATGATAATTGGTTCAATATGGACACTCGTCATGACCAAAGAATGTGGCCCTGAAGATGGTGGGCGGCCATGACCTGTGGGGCCCGGAGAAGATCTAGTATAACAAAACCCTTGAAATTCAGTGGAAACACTTCAGCTAAGACAGTGAATGTGGGAAGTGGCGATGCTCTTAGCTTGGAGCCCCGTTCCGCAGCTCAGCCCATGAGCACATACAGGAGATCACAGCAGGGATGAACAATTAGATGAGAAAATTACACCACGTGGGACATCTAAAGTGGGGGAATCTGAGCTAGGGTTGTCTCCAGTTTCCTGCTGAATTTCATGGATTTGATTACGATGAGTCAGATCGTCTTAACTCTGTCATAACTAAGGTTTTTGTTTTCACTGAATATGTATATAGATATTTATTGGGGCAGTGCTCTCACCTGCAGAGGAGTGAAGTGAGGTCAGCAAAGTCATTTTATGTACATAACCTGACAGCCCCCATATGGCTTTGTATTACCTGAGCAGTTAAAATGGAGACCAGGAGGATTGTGAAAGCCATGGTGAGCATGCTTACAATTAACTCTTTCAATATTCATTTTCCTTTATCGAAATACATAGGGCCTCAAGCCCATGGAACAAAAATAAAGGTGTAAACATCTGTCGCGTAAGTGACACGCCAGTGTAGGACCATATATCGCCACTGTCTACGTCACAAGCAGAGAGTTATGATTACCGCTTAAAGGTGCCTAAGCCTCATCGCCCAGTAAAACTTTGATTACAATTCATTATGTATGCTCTCTACCTGCTGTAAATATCCCTATCCCAGTAGCTCGAATGAGCTTCTTCCATTTACACTGCTTTCATTGCAAGGTGTACACAAAAACACGACAAGGCGATTTCACTAGTTTTAACAATTTGTTTGCACTTTCTAGTGAAAATGAAGAAAAGTGCATGTTTTGTACGAAAGGGCAAATGTAGGCGGTTCTCTCTATGCAATGTACTTTCTTCTTTAAGAATGAGATCCATAATGTTTACATTCATGGGCTAGTCTCTCCTTCGTAGGCAATTCAGGTCATACGCTATCCCAATGTTCTTATTCCACCTCATCAAGCATTAAGGCTCTGCCTTTTTCTTCCCCCTCTTTTCTGTATCTGATTGTAATCATTGCCATGAGAGGTGAGTGGGCCCCCGCTATAGTTAAGAGATAGGACAGACAGGCCTAGATTTCAAGGGTTAGCGGCACAGTAACCCAAAGCAAGAGCTGCACTGCAAGAACCTCCGATGGCTTTCAAATTCACCACCTCGGGTCACAGTTAGGAAAAAAAAATATTTTACGGCCAGACCCACATATTGTCACGATGAGTCCTCGTGAAAGGTCCGCCCCCATTGGCAGATCCCTTTCTATGTCTATCGCTACCACGCTGCACTAATCTGGAGCAACGCGTCAGGGCCACGTGGACCAAGGCTCGCGACTGTGGAGGGGACCTGCCCTTGCACCACAACTCCCTCAGGTATTCGTGTATTACATGAAAAGATCAGAATAAAAATGGTGGGTGTCTTTCTTTTCCCCCGCCCCCCTTCCTTATTCTCAGCCAGACCTTTGAAGAACATGTTCTCATGCAACCCCTTGTAGAGGTGAGCCCCAAGTCCTTGAAAGCCTGGGTACTGCTGCCCATGTTTGCACCATTGAGTCCCTACGGAGAGCACCCAAGAAGTGTAGGAAGGACCACAGCACCGTCATCTAGATTACAAGTAGAGCGCTAGCACTATGGCTTAAAGCTATCTATGATCTTACCCCCCAGCAAAACTACTGACTTTAATTACACTTAATTATTTAGGCTGTTTGCCCCCCACACACACACATCCCTAGGTGAAGGGTTTTCCTTTGGGATAGGAACACATGAACACTCAGTTCTGTCCTCCTGAGTGAAAGCGCTAATGAACTCGCCGCAAACCGTCCACAAATGAACCTTCCGAGGAACCTGCACTTAGCATGTGCCGGGTGTTCACCTAAGGGGTGTGCATCACCGAATGCTTCTGTTTGAAGGCTTCAAAGATGGCCATCATTCCCCGCTTGCGGCTTGTGCCTTTCTGTAAGCTGTGGCCGGCCGAGCTGAAGGGGGATATTGGGGAGTCCACTGAGGCGGTACGCTTCATCTTCAAGAAGGACCTGGCGTGGGAGCTGGCTTTCGCTCGAGAGGTTGTGGCAACCAGACATTTCTGGTACTGGACCTGAAAGGTAATGGGAGGTATGTTAGGGGCTTTATTGGTTCATTCCACTCTCACCTGCGCAATCAATATCACTGCTTGTTTCGGGGACCCTACATAACCCAAGCGCATCCTGTTCAGCTTTAGTGGGGCACCGTGAGCAACTGAATGAATGGGAGACTTATTTAATGCTCAACTATTGAATGGCTGGATTCATGGGGCCTGGCCCAGTAGCTCCTCAATGAGTAGGGAAATGGGCAGCCGATGAACTATCCGGTAAAGATGGAGACTTGCCAACGAACACCATGGGGGCGGGGGTTCATTTCCTTACAGGTGCAAATTGCATGCAAGTGACCATCAACAGTAACATTTTTGCAAAACAGAGCTTAAAAGCAAAGAGTAGCAAAAAGCAAAACCACATGAACTCTTCGGTTTTACATCCTATCTATCTATATGTATAAAAGTGGAAATGTGTGGTTTGGTGGCAAAACGTATGTTCCCTATACAATTCCACACCGTTTCACCAATCTGCACCACATTTTGCACAGTCAACTCTTAGGACCCTCCGGACATTACTGGTTACGTGACAGCTGGACACCCCAACCCTTTCCCCCAGATTTCAGCAAAAGTGAAACATTGGGTGTGGGTTTTTGGGTTTGTGGTTTTTCGTATGTTCCCTACACAATTCCACACTGTTTCACCAATCTGCACCTCATTTTGCAGTGTTACCTGTCCCTATGAGCGAATGAAAACCTGGGCAACCCCGGGTATATCAGCTAGTTTTGTATAAAATGTAAATACTGTCTACAAGTTACACTATTCTGCTTGTGCCCCCCTCTGTCGTCACATGAATCAGATTGCCCCGGAGTTGTAAACATAATTCAGGACTAAATATGAGCCTGAAAGTCTGTACTCCTCTGGGATGTTTTTCTCAGTCAGTGGCCCAGAGGAGGAGTTCCACAACAGTCTCGGTCTGCCAGGTGTCATCCTCAGAATCGCAAGCAGCAGACTCCTACTGAGAAACTAAATGCATTTACTCTTTGATTTGATGTTTATAAAGTGCTATACGGTTTCCGAATGTTTCTATTTGGACTACTCTGTGTTATGAACACACATATTATGTACACTACATGAGTGACATAAAGGGCTTTTTACATTTGGGGCAACGTGGTCTAATTCACGAGCAATCTGCCTTGTTGCTGACAATACTGGAAAAATTAAACTGGAGCCCTGACAAAGCAGACAAGCTGGCCAGTGTGTTCTCGACAATAACTGTAGTGTCCTGACATAGAATCCTGACATCAACTTCAATGTTTTTTCATCATACTGTCTCTATGTATTTAAATAGAAATATGATTTTCTTCCAGAGCCTTTCGCTGCAGGATGGCTACAGTCAAATCCAAGCAAGAGCGTCCAGGAGAGGAGTGACAGAAGCTGGGAGTCGGTGAAGTGTCAGGGGATGAGTGGTCAACGAGGTGTTAATGTTAATGTTTAAGGATATTTATACCACGCACTATCACCACCATAGGGTTCCCCTGGCGCTCTGGTGGATCTGAAAGAAAGGGGGGTCGGTTAGGGGATGTTAGTAGGGCAAAGTTTGGATAAAGAGCAAGGGAGCTGTGATATGCTGTTGGCAGCTTTAGTTTGGTTAACACTGTTCTCTGAGCTTTGTGGTGTGGTATCCAGTCGGTGTCCGTCGTGTGCTGTTGTGCAAAGCTCTGTGTGGTGTGTTTTTTGTTGCAGTGTAGTGAAGTGCTGCGGGTTGCTGTTGTTTAAGAGGTATGGTTGTGTTTGGTCAGGGTTTGAGAGGTGTATGAAGAGCAGTGAGGTGTTAGTAGGGTAGCTGTTCTTAGAAGAGAAGACCCTTCCATACTTTCCAAACATCCTATCTTATCCTATCCTACGCCTAAGGGTGTCTGTTCAATCTCTGCCACCTTTGTACATCGTGGCTCTTCCAGAAAATCCAAAGCTCCTCTCCCTAATGGCCCCCAAGAGGCCACTTGCTGCTGGATTAGCATATGCAAGGACACAATTAGGTGGTGAATACAAATCCTGGGTGCCAAATGGTCAAGGTTTTCAAAAGGCTTTACACCATTGCCGGCAGGTTGCAAATCAGTTCGAAATTTAGGGTGGAGAAAGGTGAAGTCATCCCTCCGAGATTCAAATGGGGGCGGCCACCAAACCTCTATCATCACGTTTTAGCTCCCATTAACCTCAAGAAACCTGAGTTTTTATCTGCACATTCCGCTACTAATGCAGATGCTTTCTTTACCTTTATATCTTGCAGTTATACTGAGCACTGAGTCATACTAGTGTATTGTGTCCATCGACTCATGCGATAGGGACATGGAGCCGAGTTAGTGCACTGGGCTCAGTTTACTGAAACATCTGCAAACAAAATTAAATTAGTTACTTATCATGACTAAAGGCAGCAGGAAAGATGCTTCAATGGCTGCAATTGGCATCCACCTCTCACTGTTATCGGAGCAAATAGAGCTGGGATCTCTTGCAAATCAATTGACCCTCAGCCCATTGGACCTAAGCAATGACAACTGCATTGTTTACATTAAAGATGTCCAATCGCGCTGGCTTTAAATGTCCATGTTTTTGGTTATTTCTAAGATCCTTTTATTTGGGGATATCAATTGATGCACAGAAGATATTTGTTACTTACAAGTACCTTGTCAATTTCCTTGTGTGATCATAAACATGTACAATAGGAAAATCACTCACTGAAAAGTACACGTCTTCACGTGTCTACACGTTTGTCAAATGTCAAACCTTCATAACTATAACATGAAAAAATGCCTTTTAAGCCCTTTTTCTTCTGGGATCTGGAGCTAAATCCGGGGGCCGTATAATGTAAGGTAAAGTAACGTTAAGTGGTCTTAAAAAGCGCTCATCTGCCACTCATATTGACCTTGGTCCACGTGCTTCCATAAGAAAATAGGGGTGAGTTTTGTTAGCGGAATTGAGGGAAGGTAGAGACAGAAAAACCCCTGTGGAGTTGCAGATCGGAAGTAGCCGTTACCTGTGTGCCGACATAGTGACCTTGTACTCATGGGAGGGCTAATGTACCTTGCTAGGTTAGCTGTAAGAGCATCCTGCTATGCGTGTAGTGCTTATTTTGTTTTCGTTGATGGAAGAACAATAGGGTACGCTATGCTTGGTACACTAAACCGAAGGCGGTCACCCAATGGGAAGTGGGTGAAATGTAAGCTTGCAAGATCTTAGAAGTAAAAAGTCATTTGCAGGAAGATAGGCACGAAAGGCAGAGTAATGGTTGTGCATATGAAATTATTCAGCTGGCTGATGACCAAGCATTACCCCGCCGCCACAGCCTCTATCAGAAACTTGAATGGCAAAGCAAAATGCATGACTCAGAAGATAGGGTGGCCACGCAGGAAAACTACTAAGAGTCAGATTGCCAATTATGTGCTTGAAAACTAAAATATCCTTCTATCCGCTTTAGTACTATTTGTTATTTTACTATTCGGACACCTTTTGCTATCCTTGTGACATCACTTCCTGTGATGTCACCAGGGTCAACGTTCAAATGATGTAACTTCCTGTGATGTCATCAGGTACGTGATGTCACGCCTGCTTCTCCTGGCATTTTGGCGAATTCAGATTCCTGCTTCTAACCAGGAGCGGTATGCCTTAGAACACGCAAGGATGGCAGAGGAGGTTCTTGCGGATAGACATAGGCAAGTGTAAATGAAGGGGTGCTAATTTGTGCTGGGTGGGTATGTTAATATCCCACGGTGCCTTCTCCTCTCTTTTACCCCTTCCTTCCCTTCTTCCTCCCTGTTCTTCTGTCCCCATGTTTGCTCTATGCGCGTGCATGTGACACATTATTAAACCCCAGTAAATAAAGTAATAGCAATAGATCAACATCATACCAAAAATATAATTTATAATACAAATAGACATTTTTAAACAGAATTTTCTTTTTTATTGAAAGCATCTTGAATAGTACAATTAATATTTTTTTTTATTTCCTTTTTACTGCTTACATTCCTTTCAATGTAAAATGTGTTATTTTAATTCTTCATGTGTACTGCTTCAACCAGTGAAGCACATGACCTGTAAGAACTGACCTGAAACCTCATGGCCATGGGCTGCCAGCAAAGGACAGAAGAAGGAAGAAGCCCCCTTGGGCCCATTCACTGGCATGCTTTCCTGCCGTTACAACCTTACACCAAACAAGGGCTTTCTGGTAGATAAAGACAACACGTGATACTGAGCAACATGCTGCGAGGGGTTCATATCAGGCTGAACATACATTACAGGAATGGGACAAATTCACTAGTGTGCATGTGAATTTCCTATCTGATGTGCGGATAGTGTCCTCCTTCGGGATCTCTACTCTAAGACAGTCTTCGAGGTGTATGGCCCAGAGTGCTTTTTGTCTCAAACACGTTTACAAGAATAAAACTCATAGCAATCTTCTTCGTTTGCAAAACACTGTCATAGAGATGGAGCTGTCTATCTTCATCACCGGAAAGGCTTGCAAACGGCTCTGGGGCCGGGGTCACCTGCAGGCGCTCTCAAAGGTGTCATGGGACCGGGCGTGTGCACCTTGAAACCTGCTCATAAGCGTCACTGGAGGCTCAGCGCCATGCCAAGCGCCTGCCCCGTGGCCTCTCGGTGGCCGCTCCTGACATATGCTGATTCCTCCTCATCCCACCAGGTCCGCTCCTGTCCTCCTTTCCTTGGTCTGTAATTTTGGCAGCCGCCCCTGGCAGTTGCGGCTGCCAAGACTGAACAGTGCTTCTCCTCCACCTTGCTCTTCACATTGCAGCCAGCTGTCCCGGGCATACACCGCTACCACGTTCAGGGTTACTTAGCCTCTCTCCTTCATTTCCTTCCTTGTCAGCGTCTGCTTCTGACATTCACAGCCACTGGTTTTATTCCCTCTTTCCCCTTCTCTGCTCGACTTTTCGTGGCCCTATGCTTGTAGAGGTTTCAAAGTGAGGGGTCGTCTGAGCTATCCTCCCAAGAGGTTCAATTTTCGAGTCTGTGTGTAAACCAATGAATGTCCGATTGTGACTACCTGTCAGTTCTACTACACTTCTAGCCCTGACCTGGCTTCAGTCGCTAAGTATCAGTATTGATCCCAGGAAGTTTAGGACCTCAGCCGTTTCCTACCCATGGAAGATCTCCGGTGTCTCTTTGCTGTTCCCTCTCTTTCTTGTCTTTCTAGCACTCTGCTTCTTAATCCTGGAAATATCCGGTTCCAGAGGACTGCCAGAGAAAACCCAACTCTGCTCCCAGTAAATGGTGCTGCCCAGCATACTCGCCCATCTAGTGGGTGGTAAGGCATTGGGATTAATCCGGGTCCTGGGTTGTTTGCACTGCAGGACCCGATCGAAATAGTGTTCCCTTGTCTCCATAACCCCACTAACTTGCTGATGGACTGTCTATTCCTCCAACTACCTCCATCTGTTTCTAGCTGCCTGCCTCCTGTTCCAAGGACGTTCCTGTTGGCTGCTCTGGCTGGTGGGTAGGCTTCAACTCCTTGGTTTATGTGCTGCAGTTCTGCCGGAGGGCCTGGATTCCCTTGTATTGATTCCTATGCGACTTCTGGTCAGTCCTTTTGCAACAATATCAGCTAACTCACTATTAGCAGTTCAATCAGGTCAAAGTGCCTGGTTCGCTTCTTTGGTGCACAAAACCCAATCTCAGGGATACAGTGCCCTAGCCTGTTCTCTGGGTAGATTAATTGTCCCACACAACCCCCTAGATATATCATCTTGCTCACCATTGATGATCAACTCAAGGTTTGGTTTTTCCTAAAGTCTTAAGGATATAACAGACAGATCACTCATTGTAATTCTACCACGGTATAGAGCCTGCTCCACTTCTTTACTATTTCATCACAGCCTCAGGAAAATAGGCTTGAAATATACCCAGGGTATGTTGCATGGTCCACTACTTTATTGTTTCACTACATCCTCAGGGATATAGTACCCGGCTCACTGTCATAGGGAAATTATGCCTCTCACAATGTAGAAAGGATATAGTGCTCCTCTTGATGTAGTAGGGATATAGTGTCTAGTTCACTGTTACAGCAGTCTCAGGAGATCTGGTCCTCCACCCTTGTAGCAGCTCTCGGGTTCCTAAAATCCAGTGCGTAGACCAGATGTTGTGGTAGGCTCCAGGTAGTCTCCATCTCTGGAGTAGTCTCCTGGTCTGTTTGCAAGCCATCCTGCTCTCCCCATCTGCTCTGGGTTTCTGCCACCCTTTATCTGAATACTCTTTAACCTCTCCTAGTTCTGCTCCCCAGTCTTGAGATTGAGAAGCCTCTCTTTCAGGCTGTTGTTGGGAAGGGGACATCCCCATCCCCCCAAGCTCTTTAGAGTGAGGCGAGATGCATTAGAAGCACTATGATGGGGCAGGGGTAGGGGGGCGGGCAAAAGGACCACCTTCCAATATAGAGGACCCCACTTCAATATAATCAACCCACATAGTGTAGCGCAGGGCGCGAGCAACATTGCTATTTTTGCATAGATTTTATTTTATTTTACAATGTTTTTATTTGCATTTGTGAAATCACAATCAATAGCTTGCATATTGCCATTTTCAAAATATACAATTCAGATTTAGCAACTAATAACAAACAAAACAATAACCAACATTAACTGTCTTCATTCGTGTTTCCATTATCACAGTTAATCACAATCTTGTGGAGATGTGGTTTACAATGAGCAACTTTCTATTGTGGGGTAGCTATTCAACAATGTTACTATAATTGTGCTAGGTGAAACTTATATATTGAAGGGGGTTTGTTGTCAGAGGGATGAAATATGTCCCAGACCAACGTGTTCCATGCTTCAAACGTTACGCTCACCTCCTCCTCCGCCCTGGAGACTCCCGCACCCCATGTCCTGGTCTCTGCCTCTGCCCAGCGTTCCAATTCCCTATACCACATTGCATATTGTGGGCCCCCTGACGATTTCCATGCCATTGCGATAGATCTTTTATCCAGTATGCATACCATATCCATAAATTTCACTACGTTTTTTAAGGTACTTATTCTGGGGGATGCACCTAAGAGGCATTCCTTTGATGACCAGTCATATCGTACTACTCCGGTTTTCCTGCAAGCCTGCTCTATCTTGGCCCAGAAACGCTGCACCCTTACACATCCCCAGAACATGTGTATCATTCCCGCCTCCCCCATGCCACACCAAGGGCACTGAGGCTGTGCCTGTCTGTTGAATCCGACCACCCTGTGTGGGGTCATGTAGGTGCAGTATAAGACATTTAGTTGTATTAGTCGGAATCTAGCGTTCCTGGACACCTCCTGGGGATATGCTAGTACTTTCTCCCACTCTTTTTGCGTGATGTCTATTCCCAGATCTGCCTCCCATCTCGCTTTTAATGATGCGCTCCGGGGGTTGGGTTTGTCCGTCAACTATCCATACAGTCTAGACCAGGGGTCGGCAACCTTCAGCTCTCCAGAGGTTTTGGACTACAACTCCCACGATCTTTCACTATTGATTATTCTGGCTAGGTTTGATGGGAGATGTAGTCAAAAACATCTGGAGAGCCAAAGGTTGCAGACCCCAGGTCTAGACACTGGATTACAGCCGTCACTCAAGTTGTGCATTAGTGTCAACAGGGGATTTGCTGTCAGCTCTTCTGGCAATTTTTCCCACTTTCCTTTAGCCACGTGTCTAGCCCTCTGATACCACAAGAACTGCCCTTTTGGCAACCCCTCCTTTTCCTGCAGTGAGTCAAACTCCCTGAAGACTCCCTCTCAATGTAGGTCCCCCCATGTGTATATGCCCCATCTTTCCCAATATTTTACCATTGCTGGATCGGTTCTTACTTTGCATACATCAGCAGCAATTGGGATTTCAGGTGAGTAAGGGTGTTCAAGGTGGAGCAGTGCCCTGACTCTGCTCCATACCTGTCTTCCCAGTGTTACGATCATGGGGGTGCTCCCCGAGCAGCTCAGAGGGATCCACAATATTTCTTTTAAATATACTGGGGGCCACTAGGTGCTGTAGTAGCCCCGTCTCAGTTGTGGCCTCATCCGAGAGCCATTGAGCAACAAAGCTAAATTGTGCAGCTAAGTAGTACTTTTCCAGGTCTGGGAGTTGTATGCCCCCTTCCCTGTAGGGTAGGGTCAGACTGGCTAGAGACAGTTTATGCCGGGCTGTACCCCATAGTAACTCCCAGAGTAGTGCTTCTAGTGTGCGAAAGAAGGAGGCCTTGATATAGTAATGTATGTTTTGGAAGTGATATAGAAATCTCGGAAGGATGATCATTTTATCAATTGACGCTCTTCCTATCATTGATAGAAGAAGTTTGGACCAGAACTTCATCGATGTCCATTGTCCTTTCACCACTGCTACGGTGTTGCTTTCATGCATCAACTCTGGTGTGGGCCGTATGTTTACCCCTAAGTACCTGGACGAGTCCAATTGCCATTGGATGCCCACGTCTGGTGTGTCCTCAGTGCCCTTTCCCCTCAGACCTGCCAGTGGGAATATACAGGACTTCTGTCTGCTGAAGCATACCCCTGAGACTCTTGCATAATTGTTCAGTACGTACAGCATCAGTGGCGCGTTAAGGTGTGGGTCCCTCAAACATTGTCCGCATATAGTGAGATTATGTGGTTCGTGCCACCCACCTGAATCCCTGCTTCAATTTTTTTTTTCTAAAGTAGATTGCAATTGGTTCAAGCCCTAGTACATACAGCATGGGTGATAATGGGCATCCCTGCCTGGAGCATCTTCGAATGTCCCAGGCCGATGACACAGTTCTCCCAGATTTCACCCTCGCTACTGGTGTGGTGTACAGTACCTTTATCCATCTAACAAATCTTTCCCCAAACCCAAATTCTCTTAGAACTGCAAATAGCCACTCGCAGTATAAGGAATCAAACACTTTGATAGTGCCCAGCGATAGTATCGCAAAGTGGCCCCTCACCTCTGCTGTTTGTGCCATTACATGTTGCAGTCTGCGCAGGTTTGCCATTGTGTTGCAGCCCGGTACAAAGCCATTCTGGTCGCCATGCACCAGTCCTCCCACCACCCTGGATAGCCGTTTGGCCAGTATAGTAGTCAATATCTTGACATCATTATTTAGCATTGCCAGTGGGCGATATGAGTCACAATCGTCCATGGGTTTATCCGGTTTGGGTATTGGAACCACCATTGTCTCCCTCATACTTTTCGGCAGTGCCCCCACTTCGTACGGTTCCTTGAACACCTCATGGAGCAGTGGGGTCAGGGTCGACCCATATGCTTTGTAGAACTCCGGGGGAGCCCGTCGCTTCCAGGTGTCTTGCTGGTGGTTAGGGATCTGATTGCCTCACTCACGTCTTCAGCAGAGATGCCCCTAGTGCCTCGCATTGTGTTTTGCCTAGTTTGGGCAACCCTATCTCTTTCAATGTGCCCTGTATGTCTTCCTGTGGCACTGAAGTGTCATGGGCATATAAGCGGGAGTAAAATGTTGCAAAGGTGTCATTAATCGACTGCTGTGTCCTGTAGGTAGTGCCCTTGTCATCCTTGAGTGCTGTTGTTAAGTGTCTCGGATCTTCCCTCCTACACAGCCATGATAGTAGCCTGCCCAGTTTGTCCACCTCCATATGTGCTTTGGTGGTTCTCGCCATGTAGTCCAACTTGGAAAGCCTCCCCCAGGCATCCTGGCAGTTGCGCCTTGCTTCACCCAATTTCGCCTCCTCCTCCCTGGTCCCCTGGGTTTTAACCTCCATCTGCTTGATTTCCTCCTCCCGTTTCCCCAATTCCTCCCTTAGTGTTTTCCTGATACCCTCTGCACCAGGTATGACCTCTCCTCACACTACTACTTTCAGTGCTGCCCATACCGTGCCCCAGTGCTCCACACTGCCCACGTTATTTCCTATATATCCTTTTAACTTATTCCAGAGGTCCACTCTAAAGGCCTGGTCTGTCAGCACTTCTGTGGGCATGCGCCATAATGGAATGGGGCGCCTAGCACCGTCCAGTTCATAATCAACGGCGAGTGTTCAGAAATCGACCTTCCCGGATATTGCATGGACTCTATCTGCGGCACATGGACTCTGCCCGTGAATATATAGTCTATTCTGGTATACAGACCATGCAGTGGGGAGAAATAGGAGTATCCTCTGTCTGTGGGGTGTAGCTCTCTCCAAACATCAACCAGGTCAAGGAGGGCTAGTGCTGTGTTTAGTGCCAAAGGGGCTGCTGCTGCCCGATTCCCCAGCCCCAGATGAAGAAGCTGCCCCTGTGTTGGGGTATTCTGGCACATAGCGCATTGAGGTGCGCAGGGATATCGTGGTTGGTAAAGTAGGAGTTAATTATGCATATTTCTGTTTGTTCAATAGAGCCCCACAATATCAAATATCTGCCTGCTGTGTCCGCCTCCACCCCCAGTAACCGGAAGGGTATCTCGGGGTTTATCCACATAAATACGCCCCGTGCATACTTAGAGTATGCCACTCCATACCCTTGCCCACCCCAACATTCCTTCAGCTTGGATGTAGCATCCTCAGTGAGGTGAGTTTCCTGCAGCAGGGCTATGGATACCTTTTTCCTGTTCAGGAAGGATTTGACCCGGTTCCTGCGTAAGTAAGTAGCCATTCCCCTTATGTTCCATGTCAACACCCTAATTTGAGCTGCCATGGCTGCTTGGTGTAGTTTCCCTCAGCCCCCACCTGTCCCCTTGTTGTGTCCCCTGCATAATCTCAGGCCAGGTTCCTCTCCATCTCAATACACCCATCCCCGTTTCACATCCCATTGCTGCATATGACCATTTCCTCACCACCATCACTTCGTATGAAGATCTTGTAACAAACAGAACAGCAAACAAAACCAAATAACTACGCCCAGCTGCTGCTTTCCTCCTGCAGCACTCAGGCGCCCCGCACCTTTCAGACCCATCCGGTCCATTGAGTTTGAGTATCGTCGTGCTAGCAACAGACCTGCACTAATCGTTCCATGGGTTAGACCTATAAGCTCAGGTCAAGTGGCCAAGCAGCCCTCCCGTCTGATTTTGATTAGGTAACAATGCTACAATGGACACAAGACAATATTTGGTTGACTTGCCACAGTCCTTGGTGGGCGGATTTCTTCCCTGATGCCCGCCCTCTCCCCCGTTCTGGCATTGCTCATGTAACTGCCTCCTCCCCTCCTGCCAGGTTATCGTGCTCCAGCCACATATTGGCCACTGCTGGAGTTTCCAGGAATACGGCACGCACTTTGTAGATTACTTTCAATCTGGATGGATACATTAGCATGTATTTTAGGTTCAGTTGTCTGAGCCTGGCCTTGATCGGGACAAAGGAGTTTCAGGCACGTTGTACTGTGGGTGTGTAGTCCGGGTATATAGCTATTTTGGAATTGTCTCTCTTTATCTCCCCTTCTTCCCATGAGTATTTAAGTATGATCTCTCTCTATCTTGGAAATTCAGGATCCTTGCGATCATCGGGTGGGGGTGCAATCCTGGTGGTGGTTTCTTTTGTAGGGATCTTCATGCCCTCTCCACCGCAAAACCCTGTGAAAGTCGGCCGGTGCCTAGCTCCTACTGTAGCAAAGTTTCCACGAATCCAGTCGGGATCAGGCCTTCTATTCCCTCAGGGGTTCCCAGTAAGCGAACATTATTGCATCAGGCACGCCCTTCTGCGTCTTCAGATCTTGCCTAGAGCGTTGCAACTCTTTTTTCTAGCTCTTGCACTCTTGCTTTTAGGTCTACCGTGGTCTCTGCTGTTTCCTGGAGCCCGGCCTCCGCAGTGGTTACCCTCTCTGCCAGGTTACGTGCATCCTGTCACATCAGTTGCATGTCCGTCTTAACCTCTTCGATTTTAGTGTCTATGAACGACCTTCGTGCAGCTATAGCCTCCAGTACCTGTCCATCCCTGTTGTCCAGGGCCTTTTGTTCACTGCATGCAGCCGTGCCATCCTGCACTGGGACTCGTGGCCTGGTCGTGGCGAAGGAATCCATGGTTGTCATTTTTGCTTTCCTTTTAGTAGGGGACATGGCTACTTGAGTAGTGCGCAAGTTGGTCTCCAGTCTTGCACTTTGTTCCTTTAACCTTGACTTGATGTCACCCATTAGAGTGCTGAAGGTGTGTGTGTGAGCAGTCTAGGGGACAATATATGAGCTGGTTGTGGTGGCTAGGGTTCCATGCGCCCACGCGGCATCCGTTTGGCAGGCGATAGTTCTGTTTCCAGGATTGTTTTGGGTATTCCAGTGAGTGCAGATGGGTCTGTCTGCCCCGCATGTGGTGTGCTTCTTCTGGTGCGATTCAAGCCCAGCCTCCAGGCTATGCAGTCCCCACTGCTCTGTCCTTACTTCCTCCTTGTCCACTTTAGATAGTGGGGTATCTATGGTAGCTGCTGAACACCGTGGCACCCCTGCAGCCTATTTGTTGTTTTGGGTCGAGTTCAGCGGCTGGGATTGTCAGCACCTTCAGTGTCTCTTATTCTCAGTGTGCATTATCTGGCTCTTACCAGGGGGCGCAACAGTGTTGGCGGCTGTGTCCTGTGCGTTGTTACTCTTTGGTTTGGTGCTGCAGTCCCACCAACGTTGTCCCTAGGTTTCTCAGTGCCTCTTATCCAGAAATAGCGTAATCCAGCATTCACGCGGCAGAGATTTGCTAATTGCCGCTAGCTCTATAGTGATTGTCCGCTGCACTGTCTTCCTGGGTACTAGCAGACCCCCGGGACCGCAACATGCAAGGTAGGGGTAAGCACAGTGACCTACTCGTTGCCGCTTTATTGGTGTGCCGAGGCGTTAGTTGATCATATACCAGCGGCTGAGGGGTAGGATTGGGTCACAGTCAGCAATCTGCTGTGTTCACGCAATAAGAGGTCTACGATGCATGGACGATCCCCGATCGTCTTGTTGCAGGCTTGCGCAGTGGTCCAGGTACCCTGAATGTTTGTGGTAATGGCCATCCAAGCTACAGAAATTAGATGTGTTTCTCTCAGCCATGCCAGGGCAGTTCCCCGCCCTGCTGTGTATCACCTCCAAGACCCCGTAATATGGGCCATGCACTAGTGGCCCCTTAGTCCGCTTTTGTCGGCTGGGGACGTTGCGGGCCGCTTACCGTGTGGAGTGGCACCTGTGACTGTGATCTACCCCCAGTTCTGATCAGGGATAATAGTTCACAATTTCCTGCTGGGAGTGCTGTGCCACGGTGTGGCTTACCTTGCAAATGGCTGCTGTCGCCAGCCTCCAGAGGGGATTCCGGGCCACCTTCCTTGTCATCTGATGCTACTCTTCGTGGGAAGAGTAGCACATGCGACCCACCGCCGCTGCACTCGAAGTGCGTTCCGGTAGGTGAAGTTGGTCCTCTGTGGAGTGGCACAGCTTTCCCCGTCATCCCCCAAAAGCCGAATCAATGCCTCCTCACTTTGTGACTGATTCCGCCTTTTCTTCTTAGTTTCCTGGGTGTGCTATCAAGTCTGTGTGTCCAGTGTTCGGTGACTCACTTCTCCATCTCCCAGTCCGTTTTCAGGCACAAGGTTGTGTGGAGCCTCTGTGCTGTCTCGGTGCTTGCCCCTTCCAAAGGTATGTGCCAGCTTCTCTGCCTCGCGGTCTGCCTGGGCGACAGCCGTGCACGCCCTTAGTAGAGGGAACAATCCGGTTCATCACTCACAGTCCTTGATCTTGGAGAGCCTGTTGGCAGTTCCTGCCCCTCCTACTCACCGCCGCAGGGCCACGGCAGTGGCCACCATCTTGCGTGCCTCAGGGGTTCTGTTTCCGAGGCTCGGATTTACAGTAATCCGACTGTTTTTCGTCGGACTTTATTTGGGGATCTAGGAAAACGATTTGCCTTCCCGTGGAAGTGTCTATTATTTAATTTCTCTTCATATATCCGTAGCATCAGGATCAACTTAAGGATCTCGGCGGAAGCTCTGCCCAGCAACCTCCTCACGCCATGAGCTCAGGCCACGCCCCTCCCTATTTTTGCATAGATGTTAGCAATCATTGTTAAGAGACAAGGCCTGCACGGTGAATGCGACATTGCATGCACTATGCCCAAATTATGAGACGAGGGAAATCTCCAACCATGTCCTGGCTCCCATGACAACAGCCCACACCCCCAACTGCCACAACGCCTATTCATTGTTCTAACAGTGTTGTAAAGATGTGTTTTTTACTAAAGAGGAATGTGCACTACAAGGCCGCGATCAGAGATTAGCGCCTGGTGTGCATGTTATCTCACACTGGCCAAAGCATGACCCGGCCTATCCCCAGGCGACCACAAGTTATAGCCCATATAACTGACTGAGCCCTAAGCCCTTTGAATTCCATGGCACCAGGTGACCTTCAACCATCAACCCTAAAGTAACAAGTCCTGAATGTTCAAAGAGTACGGACATCGCACGTCTTTAAACCATAATCGCATGATTTGTATTGCGAGGTACGTTACAGTTCAAAACGTGGGTGGAGACCTTGGAGCCAGATGGCGCGAGAGGGAGGGAGGGAGTGAGTGAAATGTGTGTGTGGAGGTGAGAGTGTTCCAGAACCTACCTTTAGCTCGCCTTAAAATCTGTCAGCTGTACAGTATAATGACAAAGTAGCATTGTGTTAGGATTGTAGGTAATTTGTTCTTTGATCTTCGTCAAGAGAAGAGGATAATCACTGCTGCACCAACGTGATGGAAGGCAGATGGACTGGGCTGGAACCAATGACCTGGCATCTCTTATGGAGCAGGCGGATTATGTGTAGGCTCACACCAACCAGCCATGTGGGTTCCTACTGTATATGTTGCAATGCTTTCCTTTATAAGATTCTGCTTGTAATACTTTTTTCGGCAGAACGTTCTTAGCAGCAGAGTTCTTTGCTACTGCTCTCATCTGTGTGTGAGATTAAAACTTGTTATCCTTACAAGATCGTCTTGGGCCTTTCTTCCCTAGCGAGTTGTATTCTCTCTGGTATGAGCGTTCAGGGACTTGTCTTCAATTGGTGACCCTGATGTGATCCCAGCACCCCCGTACCTGAAGAGGCTTCTAGGCCCCTTCTACTGAAGGAGCCGTGCTCACCTACAGGACCGTTCCCGAAAAAACCTGTGTTCCAAATGGTTTAGCCGGAGCAATTTTAAGAGAAGTCCTATCTGCCGTTTGAAGCGGGTGTGGCTCCGAGGAGAGTGCGGGCGGTGTTGGAACACTGTGACGGAGGAGTTCGGGTGAGCACCACATGTGAGTAGACTCTTGTTAGTGATAACAAGTAGGGGACAGATGCATGAGGAAGTGTGAGAGGTGTGAGCACATGGAGATCGAGGTCGTTGATGTGATGTGGGTGTGGCTTGTGTTATTTCTTATTGGTGTTTATGCTGGTAAAACATTATAAGGTAAGGCAAAGGTAAGGTAGGGCGCCCCTCCTGGGAAGGCGAGGGAAGGTGGTATCATGATAAACTATATTATTTAAGGGAGGAATACAGAAATAAAAGTAGTGGTCTCATATAACTAGTAGGCCTGGAACAAGTAGTGGATCTTATTTTAGTTTGTTATTTCAGTCTATTGTATTGGTGATTTTTTGGATGAAGAACAGGCCATAGGAGGGGCATTAATTGTGTGTGTCGCGGTGTAGTGTATCATTGAATGGTTGTGTGAAGTTGTGTGCGTGAGGGAGGGGAACGGAAAAAGGTGGGGGTTGATTTTCCTTTTTCTTGTTACAAGCAGCAGCAGCGTGCATGTTAGCGGGGCTTTGCAGGGTTAGTAAGACATAAACAGCACTAGTATGGGGGGAGGAACAGCAGTAGATTATATGTATAAGGCCCTGCCACTGTTTTGTGACAGGCTGGAGAAATACCATAGGGAGTGGATAGCGGAGACGGGAGGATGGGGGATGCCCTGCCCGTGGCCAGGGCAGGGCTCCCACAATAAGAGCGTCTTGGAACATATGTCTACGTTTTTAGTAGTTAAGTATAAGGGGAAACAGCTACAGAAGAGAAAAGACATTTTAGACCTCTGGCGTATGTTTGAGGACACAGAGGACCAAGGGGACAGGGCAGGGGCACGGATACAGAAAGATGGAAGGTGCCGGAGGGGAGAAGGAGAGGGTGGGGCACCAGCGGAAAGCGGGGGATTCTATACCTTGGCATTGTGTCCCGCAGATGGGTACACAAATCCAACTTATGGCCCACTGTGGTAGGGACCCCTTCAGCATCAGTAACACCACAGACTACCGTTCCCCTTACCCCATATGCACACCCGCCTAAAGTATTGGCATCCGCGGGTGTTAGGAAGTTCAAAGATAGGTTCAAAGATAGGTTGGTAGAGTTGCTAACAGATCTTAACAGGATACAGGCATCCTCAAGAGAAGTGAGGAATCCACAGGTGTTGGAAAACGGATCGGGAGAATAGAGATCAGGGGAGGTGCTGCTCAGGATGGATTCTGAAGGAATAAAACATGTATGTGTTGAGAAGGTGGGAAACAAGGGTGAGTGGACAATCCTTGGACAGGAGAACACAGTGTTGGGAAACAATGAGATGGAGGATGTCAATGATACGTTTGATGAGGGTCAGGGTGAAGAAGAAGAAAGGGGTGAAGAGGCAGTCGAGAGTGCCCCCCAAGTAGCAGGTTCATGGGGGGCAGGTTGAGGATTAGGGCCAGCAAGATGGTGTTAGTAAAAGGAAGGGGAGTTATGAAGATGGTCACAAGAAGTAGGGCGATGAAGCAGTTGCCCCTTTTACATAAAGGGGCAGGGAGGACACAGTATGTGCCCTGGCCCCAGATGGACAAGAACAACTTGATCAAGGCTCTTCCACAGATCACATCAGGAGCAAGTAAGTGGATATATGAGTTTGAAAAACAAACAGCAGGGGTGCCCCTGGCAATAGGAGACATCAAGAGCTTGATGGTTGCTATGATTGGGGACCACGCTGGGGATGTGTGGGTTAAGGTTGGGTATCTAGGAATAACCCTGGGGGACAATGCATATGATGGAGCATTGTTCCATGGAATTAGAGCACAAGTGTGGGATGCGCAGCGAAGGGCTTTCCCAGATACCCCTGATTTACAGTCCCTGATGCAGTGTACAATGGGTGATGATGAGTAACCTGCTAAACGTATTCTTAAAGTACAAAAGTTGTGGAGAGCTGAAATGGGAGGACCGTCGGATCATTCGATACCATTGTTCTATTTTATAGTGAAACGGTTCTTTCCAAAGGAAGTGCAGAAGGCGCCAGATAAGATTATGGGTATCGAAGCAAAGGGGTGGCCAGAGATACAGAGCATAATAGTGCACCATTGCAAAAGGATTAAGGAGTGGAAGTGGAAGTGAAATTGGTTAAAAAGAAATTGCCAAAAGTTGTTGTTCAGGCACATGTGTCGATGCCCGTACAGGTGGAGGGGACAGAGAGCACCCAACAAGTTGTGAGCGCCACCATCGCTCTACTCTGGGCTGAAGGAGGACAAGGACAGTGGGGTGGGGGGCAACAGTGTCCTGGCCCACAGTGGCAGCAGGAAGCACCGCATCGAGGAAGAGGGGGCTTCTGAGGAGCAAGAGGAGGAGGATTTGGATGCAGAGGGGGTGGGTCTGGACTATCACAATGTTGGAATTGTTTAAGCTTGGGGTATTTCGCAACCGAGTGCAGGAGTAGACCTGCAATGGTGTCCAATTACAGGTCAGAGAAGGAGGGCCCAGGGCCCCAAGGGGTAGGGTGTTCACAACAGGGTCAAGGGTATCAGAACCAAGGTTATCCACAGGGGCAACACCAAACATATAATCAGCAGCCTTAAGCAGCTGACATGCAAGTGCAGCACCCGCCACAGCACCCTTGGTGGGGGCAGAGATAGGAAACAAGCAGTTCATATTTATGGTGCAACAAAATCATGTATCATGGAGGGAACTTTTCCATTATCAGGCAAATATCTTGATATGCAGGGATTTTCTGGGGCTATTTCCAGGGTTTCTTATACTGGGGAGCTGAATGTGAAGGCGGTAGGGAAGGTGGTGCGGGCCCCCTTACTATATTCTGAAAGTTCCTTTGTTAAATTACTGGGCAGGGATCTGCTCAGCAAACTAAACATGACCATATCATTCACAGATCACAGTATAATTTGTTCTACAACTGGGATGTGCGCAATAAGAGTAATGCTGATAATACACACAATGACAAGGGAAGTGGTGGTTTGCGGGATTCCCGTGGAGCCCGACATGTTAATTTATGGTATTATTGTACTTGTGGAGGTGGTGCCTCAGATTGCCAAGCAGTGTTGGAAAGTGCCCACAGATTTAATCTTTCGCCAAGTTGTGTCCCCTTAGGTGGCGGCGGGAACAATATTGTCGCTGGATTTACAGGGATTGTTGGTCACTAACAAGCGGGTTGTCATGCTAGGAATTGACAGGGATGGGTGTGAGTGGCTCACAGGGCTCTGTATATATCCAACAGTACAATTAAAGGTAGTGACGGATGATGAGCTGTTTGAGAACAATGATAAAAATGGGGAAATAATAGAGATTTGTATCCCCTGTGACATAATGATACAGTATCGAAGGGTGCATTACCCCCTGATGGCAGTAGCAACTCCACCTTTGTTTCTCGATGAAGACTTACAACACGTGCCTTCGCAGTTGTGGATTACAAATCCACACGATGTAGGACTACTGAAAGACGTGACCCCTGTGCGTATAACATTGAAGCCAGGTGCGGTGCTACCTAGGGTAAAACAATATCCATTATCAAGGGAGGCAGAGGAGGGTATTAGAAAGACAATACAGGCCCTACTGGACATGGGGATTATTGTGCCATCAACGTCTCTGTGTAACACTGCGATACACCCTGTCAAAAAATCAACAGTGCGCAATTGATTCAGGACTTGTGCCCCCTAAATGACGTGGTACAGAAAGAATTTCCATTCATCCCTAATCCTGCGACAATTTTGTGCAGTAGCCATAAAGAAGCTATATACTTCGCTGTAGTGGACTTAATGCATTCTTCTCGATTCCACTCCATCCTGAGTCGATGTTCCTCATGGCCTTTACACAAGGCCAAATGAGTTTAGAACATACTAGGTTACCTGAGGGGTACTGTGAGAGCCCAAACATTTTTAACAGGATACTGAATGCTGATTTAGGGAATATTCAGGTGCCCAGTAAGATTATCCATTACGTGGATGATCGGTTAGTGTGTAGTGACAGTGAGCAGCACTGCCAAAGGGATTCCATTATGCTACTACAATTGCTGGCCTATAAGGGGTACAAGTTTGACAAGGCTACATTGCAATACTGCCAACAGGAGGTGCTCTATCTAGGGCATTGAATGGTGAAAGGATACTACCAGATAGGGGAGCGTCAGTACTCGCCACCCCAGACCTGCCTCAGTTAAAGAAATGCAGAGGTTTTTGGGGCTGTGCAACTACTGTAGGGAATTGATCCTGGATTAGGCAGCATACACAAGACCACTTATGCAAGCCCTTAGGGTAGCACAAACAAAGGATCATAGGTTACAGTGGACTGCAGACATGATTAAACAGTTCAACGATTTAAAACAAGTCATTAGTTCAGCACCCGTACTGGCAACCCCAGACTACATGCAGTAATTTTATTTGTTCTCACATTCAGATGGCCAGCTCATGACAGCAGTATTGATACAGAAGAGCACTATGGGCCATAAGCCATTGGCCTATTACAGCGGCACTCTGGATTCAGTGATGAAAGGGCAGTTCACATGCAAACAAGCTTTAGCAGCTGCTGCATTTGCAATAGCAAAAAGTTCTACTATTGTAATAGGGTGCTCTTTTTTTTATTTTTTTTTTTATTTGTTATAGCTGGTAAACCAACTTTTCAAATATTTACACTCATTGTCATCATTTTTTTTTTTTTCTTAAACTTACACATCCACACTTGTAGCAATAAAAGATAAGTAAATAATTATTTGTGTCTCATTAAAAATAATTATGAAACAAAAATAAAACAGAGTGAAATGAGTAATGTTGGAACTATCAGACTACCACTCACTTCGAATTGATACAGACAGTCTTCGTATCAGGAAATATTAGATTAAGAAATTGTACAATTGCAAGCTGTATAGTTAATCTTGGATTAGAAAACAAAAGATTCCATATTTGCCTAGAACTAGTACCGCTCTGAACCAGCAATTTACTTCGAAAGCATTTCACTCTGATGTCATGTAGAGCGGGGCAATCAATTATGAGGTGTTGTAATGTTTCACATTGTTCTTTGTAATTACAATGCCGACAGAAGTTCTGGTCTTTTGGTATTACTTTCCTTCTATGCAGGATCTCATTAGTTTCGTATTGATTTAGTCTGAATCTTAAATATTTCTGACGGCATGCAGGTGATGGGTATTTTAGGAGATACTCTGCTATTACCCCATACCTTTTGACACCAAAAGCCTCGGAGTTAAAGTCCTTAAGTTTTGAGCAGATTTTCATGTTGGATATCCAGTCTGCTTGGAAAATTTTATTTTTAGCACGGTCAGGGTTTGTCAAAAGAAGCTCGATCGTTACTGAAGCATCAGAAACCGCATTTAGCGTATGATTTCTCCACCTCAATGACATACCAATTTTTGTGGTTAATAGGTTTCGGCTACGTTTCCCCATGCCATCCAACATTTTTCGTAGCAGAGCACATTGCTTCCATAATACATGGGAGTATAGGGAGACCAGACCCAATTCATGTCACAGTATGGCTAATGGTGTTCCTGGGGAAAGTGTTAAAACTTTTTTTCCAGAATCTGGCTTCTATGCTATCCCAAAATTTACGATTTTGCGGTGTCAAGGCCTCGACACCATATAGTAGAATTGGGATTACTTTGACCTTATAAAAGTGCACAATATGTTTCACTGTGAATTTCCCATATCTTCTAAGAATGATTTTCGATTGTGAAATCAAGGAGCTTAGTTTTACCCTTGCTTCAGTTGTCGTAGTACTTAGGGTTTTTTTGTGTTCAATGTAAACTCCGAGATATTTATATTTGACAACTTTAGTTAATACACAGTTTTGAAGGGACCATTCAAAGTGATATTTTTTTGAAAAATTGTTATTACATACTAATATTTGGGATTTAGCTGTATTGATCACGAGGTTATTCAATGTTGAATATGAGCCTAATTGATTTAGCATGTTTTGTAAGCCTATAGGTGTGCAGGATAATAGTACCAAATCATCTGCGTATAGTAAATAGGGAACCTTTTGGGATCCTATGCGAGGCGCATCTGTTACGCAGTTAATTAGTACAGGGCCTATATCCAGAATGAAAAAATTAAATAGAAAAGAGGCAAGAGCACAACCCTGCTTTACTCCTCTGTAGGTGTGGCTATCAGGTGATAATCTTCCGCCCATATTTAATTTGACTCGCATGGATGTAGAGGTGTGTAACAATGCCACTAGGTTTATGAGAGAAGTTGGACACCGATGTTGTCTAAGCTTAGTTATTAACATGTCTCTATCAATGTAGTCAAAGGCGGATTTGAAGGCGATGAACCCCAGATACAAGGGGAGTCCACCATCAACTTGCTCCGATTGAATCATCGAAAGGGCTAAAATGTTCGGTATTGTGCCCATGCCTTTAACAAAGCCTGACTGAAATAAATCTCTTAGGCTGTTTTGATCTACCCAATCATTAAGCTCTTTTAGTATTAATCTACAAAATATTTTCGCCGGAGCATCCAATAAAGAAATTGGACGGTAACTCGTTGGTAACTGGCGGTCACCTTTTTTATAAATCGGAATTGTGACGGCTTCCGTCCATGTTTTAGGTAATTTCTGATGTTTATTTATTGTAGTGAATATCTTGTAGAGAATTGAGCTCCACACTTCAGGGTGTTTTTTCATCAGGGCGTTTGAAATCCCATCAGGGCCTACTGCGCACGAGTTGCTAGAGGTCATGATTAGGTGTTTTATTTCCTTCTGATCAGTATGCAACCAAAACCTCATCACTTCTTGTGCATTTAGTATCGAGACCGTGTTTATGGGTAAGGCATATAGGGATTGGAAATGATCTACCCACTTATGTACCTCAACTATTGAGGTTTGAAGATCCAACTGGCGGGCATTATTAGTTTGATTTAGTATTGCCCACATTTTTGAGATGTTTTTGTCAGCTAGAGTCGACAGCATAATGGCTCCATCTTTTTGATACAGATTTGCTCGATGTCCTTTGACCCAGTTATTATAGCTCAGGCGTGCTTTTTTAGTGCGAGCCAATCTAATGGAGAGAGGAAGCTTCGCTAAGCTTCTCACCTCAGCACGGTAAGCTCTCTTCCTAGTAAATATGGAGCTATCAAAAACATGGATATGACTTTCTTTTTTGGAATTCACCGCCTTCTGCTGACTGTATAATTGCATTGCGTTGCTATATGTTAATCCTATGTCTGAGGTTTGCCAGTTAATGGAGTTAGTTGAATCATGTAAGATTTGATTAAAGTGCCACAAGGCGTCCTCTGACCATCAGAGTCGATTCTTACCACCATTTACCACAATGCAACCACCTCCTATTGGATTGGGTTTGTTAACATTCATTTCGGCCGTTGCTTGCCAACTAGCGCACAGCATATTATGGTCACTTAGCACCGATGAGGACACATAAAAGGAGCACATAGCTGACCATAAGGCACAATTTACATATACGTAATCAATTGTTGATGTAGAATTTCCTCTCTTCCAAGTTGGGGCAGGTGGCATATCTGTGTTAAATGCTCCATTCAGCATTTGCAGGTTTCTGTGAGTAACCATTGTAACAGTTTTTCACTCTTGTTTAGGGTGCTCAGTTACGTTGTATGTGGAAAATTCTCTATTTGCCATGCTAGAAAGATCAAAGTACACCTTGATTACACAGAGATCTTCGGCATATGAGATTATTATTTCAAAGTCCCACATCCATGTGGTTAGATGCGAAACTGAAACCTGCCACCTTCCTAAAAGTTAGGCCCACTGCTGCAGATCTGGTGTTGCACGGCCGCGCCATATACGAGGGGGAGGAGGATGACATCCCCGAAGCGAAAGATTGTGCATTGCCAGAGGGTGAGGTGCTCTTCGTTGATGGGTCGTCCACAATTGACCAGGAGGATGGACAAAGACATACAGTGTCAGTGGTGGTATGACTTGAGGAAGGGGAGTACGAGACGATTGATGAAAAGATTGCCCATGCATTTTTCTGCACAGGCGGCGGAACTCATAGCGCTCATTGAAGCATTAAGAGCATCCCGAGAGTGCCATGTCACAATATATTCTGACTCGCCGTATGTCACAACAACTGTGCCTGCCGGTCTATCCCGCTGGAAGAGGAGGGGGTTTCGGAGGGTGAATAGGTCATTAGTGCAGCATGCAGCTTTGTTAGAAATACTGAAAGAAGCCCTATCCCTGCCTTCTGTTGTGGCAGTTGTCAAGTGCGCCGCCCATACTAACAGGACAGACAAAATATCAATGAGGAACGCAGCTGCCGACACGGCAGCCAAAATGGTGGCGTATCTGCCAAACAAAATGCCTACTGGGTATGTTATGATCACCGCATGAGCAAGCGAACATCCAGACCCTTACACTGCATTGCCCATCTCCCAGATTAACGAGTTACAAGGAAGGGCACCAGAAAGGGAGAAAGAATTGTGGTTACAGAGGGGTTGCAAGCAATCCCCAACAGATCTGTTATGGAGACAAGAGAGCTCTGGGAATAAAGTAATGCCCCGGGAGCTCCTCACAGTAGCCTTTGAACAGTTACATTACCCATCCCACAATTTGAAGCAGCAGATATACAGGAAGACTGGTTTATACGAAATATTCCGGAGAGTATCACAGAAATGGTCATACACTGCACCACATTCAGTACAGGGATGACACTACAGATGTTATGGGGCACATTGCCCCGCCAAACTGAGCCTTTCCGTGAATTACACATAGATAATGCTAATATGGGTGAGCGTTGCAATGGTCTTATGTACCTCATAGTAGTGGTTTTCCCTTTCTCAAGGTGGGTGTAAGCAGGGCATTACGCACATCCAGATGGCAGATGTTCTGCTAGATTTTGGTGCACGAGGTGCTCCCTCAATGGGGTGTGTGCGAAGTGTTTAGGTCAGACAACGACACACACTTTTTCAATGCACTGTTTCAGCATGTCACAGCACTACTTGACATTAAGCACCGGATATGTTCCATTTACCACCCACAGGCAAACAGTGTTATGGAGAGGATCGACAGGCTCCTCAAGAGCAAAGTGTCCAAATTGTATACCACATTGAAGAAGAACTGGGTGTACTGTTTGCCCCTGGCCCTCTTTAGTTTACGCACACAGCCTAGCAAAGACCACCATTTGTCACCTCACGAGGTAGCAAAAGGGCATAAACATGTCAATAACAACTGGCAGGACACCACACTACCTTTCTTGGCAGAAGGACTGGTAACATATAGCAAGGAAATGATAGGACAGGTGAACAATTTCTGTGCACATATATGGACAGAGCATATCACAAAGTTGACGTGGATTGCAACAATGGAAAAGCCGGTGCAAGTGCACAAGGAAGAAGAAAACAAACTTTGTTTCTGCAGCAAGGGTACAGTCTTTGTCGGCTCGAATGAACGTTGCAATAAGACTCTCCTGATTGCAGACATGAAGAAGGGAATGGCAGCCATGATGGATTACTACTGGGTTTGTCGCCAACAAGCTTACTTGCACCTCCCATCATCATGGAGGGGCTGGTGATTGCTGGCCACGTTGCAGTCAGCGCTACTAGTAATCCCAGAAGAACACCTGAAGGGGGAGCACTGCCTGTCGAGGAGCCAACTAGTCTCCCTGTATTCAAAAGTGAAAAAAATAACCCGTTGCCCACACAAGAGCTCTGCATCCTGCCAGGGAAAGGTCAATTCCAACAACTAGAGAGGAAGAAAAGATTTAATTATATATCCAAAGATTTGCCCGCATTGCTTGCTGAAATACCCGAAGAATACAGGCTCTTCAGCTCAGCAGAATCCTTTTTCACATCTCTACTGTTGCCGTGAGTGCAGGCCGCAGCAAACACCAAATGGTTGTAGGTCATGAGATGGGAGCTGGTCCAGCTCGTGAACGATACAGAGAATAGGTTCAACCGGATCAAGGTTGAGTTGCGTGCATTCAGACTTATGACGTTGTAAAACCGATATGTGTTGGACATGTTAACAGCAATGGAAGAGGGATTTACAAAACATTTGTTGATTCCTGTTGCACATTTGTGCCTACAGAGGATGCAGAGAATGCATCGTTATCCCACTTCATTGCAGTTGTCCATGGCATGGGTGTTCACATGAAGAAGGAGGGAGGCGTACAGGACAGTGACTGGTTTACCCTGGCTTTCAATTGGGCGCCGTCCAGGCTCAGAGTGATCCTGAAAATGTTGATGCCCATTATCGTGTTCGTCCTAGTTATCTTATGCACATGCCAACTGGGTCTCCGTTGTTGTGCCAATGTGGCACCCAATAGCGCAAGAATGATGGTATCAATTGGGGTTCCAAAAGCACCTTGCAAGACAAAATATAGTGAAGCACAGACTGATATTCCGCAGAATGGCTCGAAGTATGAAATGTTCCCCCTCCTGTATGGAGATGAAGTTGACCACCTATACCACACTATCATTACTCCACTCTCTGATCTAGAGAATTACACAGAGGTTTGGGTAGACCTGGCAGTGGTTGGTGATGCATTCATATAACTTGTTCACCTGAGGAGTATGCACACAGGGGGGAGAGTCTGGGGTCAGTATGCAGGGCTTGGGTGCCAATAAAGGGAACCCAACCATATGTGGAAGCAGAGGGGAGGGAGTGGGAGAGCAGAGGTATTAAGGAGTATGTTACTGTAGAAATAATGAAATGGGGGGAATGTTGGGAAGGGGACATCCCTGCCCCCCCCAAGTGCTTTAGAGTGGGGTGAGATGCATTCAAAGCACTATGATGGGTGAGGGGGAAGGGGGATGGTGAAAGGACCACCTCCCAATATAAAGGATCCCTCTTCATTATAATCAAATATAATCAACCCACGTAGTGTAGTGCAGGGCATGAGCAACATTGCTATTTTTGCATAAATGTTACCAATCATAGTTAAGAGACAAGGCCTGTGCAGCGAATGCAGCATTGCATGCATTATGTCAAAATTTGCGAGACAAGCGAAATCTCCAGTCATGCATGAGCTCCCATGATCCCATGAGGACAGCCCACACCCCTAACCGTCACAACGCCTATTCATTTTTCTAAAAGTGTTGTAAAGATGTGTTTTTTACTCAAGAGGAATGTGCCCTACAAGGTCATGTTCAGAGACTGGCGCCTGGTGCGCATGTTATCTCAAACTTGCTAAAGCATGACACAGCCCAGCCCCAGGTGACCATGAGTTATAGCCCATATAACTGACTGAGCCCTAAGACCCTTGAATTCCATGGCACCAGGTGACCTTCGACCATCAACCCTAAAGTAACAAGTCCTAAATATTCAAAGAGTACGGATATTGAACGTCTTTAAACCATAATCATATGATTTGTATTGCGAGGTGATAGGAGGGATACATTATAGTTCAAAACGAGGGTGGAGACATCGGAGCCAGATGGCACGAGAGGGAGTGAGTGAAATGTGTGTGTGGAGGTCAGAGTGCCCCAGAACCTCTTTTTAGCCAGCCTTAAAATCTGTCAGGTGCACAGTATAATGACAAAGTAGAATTGCGTTAGGAGTGTAGTTAATTTGTTCTTTAAACATCGTCGAGAGAAGAGGCACTGCAGCACCCATGTGATGGAAGACGGACGGCCTGGGCTGGAACCAACGACCTGGCATCTGTTATGGAGCAGGCGGATTATGTATAGGTGTACACCAAGCAGCCGCGTGGGTTTCTACTGTATATGCTGCATCATCAATGACGATGTTTTCCTTTATAAGATTCTGCTTGTACTACTTTTCAGCAGAACGTTCTTAGCAGCAGAGTTCTTTGCTGTTGCTCTCATCTGTTTGTGAGATTAAAACTTGTTATTCTTACAAGATCGACTTGGGCCTTTCTTCCCTAGCGGGTAATATTCTCTCTGGTGTGAGCATTCAGGGACTTGCCTTCACTGTCTCTGGCTTCTGATAAGCTGTTTCTCCTTTTCACACTTCCCGCAGCTCCCTGACCCGGCACAAGAATTCAAAAGGCTGATCCACCAGTTTCAGGCCAGGTGAAAGTCCTGGCTCATTCTCTGGGCACCAAGGTGCATCCAAAGTTTCCTACTTCTCTAACCGCCTTTGGCTCCATGGCTGCTTTAGCTCCCTCAAACTTTAATTCATACTGGCATGTCGCAGTGGGGGTCCCCTTTAGCGCACAAGATCCCACGGCGAGGGTCAACCAGATTTGCTATGTCCGGTAGCTCTGCCTTCTCCTCCAATCCCCCAGTAAGCACATACAAGGGTCCCACATGATTTATGTAAAGGGGCCTGTCTGCTTTGTTCATGAGGTTTGTGGCTACAATGATGCTGTTTGCGAAGGACCCTCCTAGTATACAGGGCTTCATGGACTAGGTACAATGCATCAATCTTTATCTGACATTATTCCTCCACTGCCTGGGTGACTGGTTGCATGCCTGTGTCCCTGCTTGCATGCAGGACCCGGCAGTAAAAGGGTACTCTAGGAGCCGATCGATATCTGCCATTATTCTACCACTTTTAGAGTTATAGGCTCAGTATGAGGATCCCTGTTGGCATATGGAATCCCACGACAGGACATAGCTGTGAGGGTTCCTTCCCTGTGGTGACTTTAGGGTGGGCTAGTTTCCTGCTCCTAGCTCCACATACAACTGTGAAACTTGACTACGGTACTCGAGTCAGGGCTACTAAGCTGGCTCTGATGATCTGGCCTTTTCTGGAGGGGTCCACTCTGAATTTGTATCTCTTTAAAATGTCCCTGCACCTACCAAAAATTAAACATAACGCTACAAATAATTTTCCAAATCGAGAATAAGCAACTTTATGTGCTCCAAATACAGTTTTTTTCAAAATGTGCTGGCTTCCACTTTATAAAGCAATAATCAAACACCAGCCGCTTCCAGCGTGCTTGCAGGTACGCGTTAGCTAGAGGGAGCTGGTATTTGTTCACTACCTCAAGGCATTGAATTCTAAAGACACGCTAGTGTTATAACTTCCATAACCACTGGCATATTTTTTTTTAATATTATTTAGAATCGAACTCTGTCTTTCACTGACTCCAGTCTTGTTAAAGCAATTACACAGCTTTTTGGCTAGGGGCTCATGTGGTTCTGTGGTAAGAATTTCACCTCTCAACCATGCAACCTCAAGATCAGAATGCAGCCTTTGGGTCCATCTTCCAGTGCCACTGATGGCCCACTCCCTCTAGCCAGGGCTTTAAGTGGGTCAGGGCTGGCCAAGAACTGCTCACCCTCTCTGTTGCTTATGAGTAGGTACACAACACACCAAAAGCCTGGAAGCATGCACAGGAGACTTGCGCAATAGCAGAACAAGCTGTGCACGGATACCTGAAAGGAAACCAGAAGCCGTTTTCCACTTGGGAAAGGCCGCCAATGGCTCATACTGAAAGGCCGAGGCTTTCCAAATGGTAGTGGATTGCAAACATGTTACTGTTAGGATGTTATCACACATGAAATGAGAAGCACGGCAGACTGCAATATGGGCTTAGAAGGGTTGCAGGCTTGAATCACTGTTCCAGAAATACTTGTTAAATATAAACATTTGTGATCATTCTTATGTTCCCAAAATATTTTATTTTATGTGAAGCAGAAAGTAGCTTATATTTTTCATAGTTAATGTCAGGGCTGGCTGAAGATGCTTATGGGTTGTAATGCTTATGCGAAATACGAGCTAAAACAACGTAGCGCCGGTTCCCAGCCATCTTGGACACTCATCTCCCATCACCGTAATGAAAGCCTACGTTTCTCGTGGGCTCAGCAGAGTAAACGTGCATCTCGGCAGCAAAGGCAAGGCAAGGTCACATAAATATTGCTGCTGTGTGTACTTAGTGTGGAAGATAGTTGTATTGTCCACTGAAGGACGAGCCTGAGAGGGAGTCGGAGCGCTCTGCAGGTGCAGGGATAAGGGGTTCTGGGACTGAATGCGAGGAGAGGGAAGCTGGGTTTTTCCACTTCTGGCTGTTTTTTTCCACTCTTTGTCCCTTCTACTTGTGATCTTCGCTTTGGCCAAGGGCAGTCATAACTGAGAAGGGCGGGTTCATGCTCCCATAAAGAGAAGAGGTTTTTTCCTCTGTGGTCAGAAGTTAGAATCTGGACCCCCGGGTGATGCAGTCTCGCTGAGAGGGAGGACGCTCCGCTCCAGACCCCGTTATCTCTTTTCCTACCTGCTCTGGGACTAAGCAGTGTCGTAGTGGCCAAAATGAAGGTGTCTTCTGCAAAGAGAGCGCCAGAGGACCACTCCGGTGGCGATAGTGCGCGGTACAAATATCCTTTAACATTAACAGTAACATTAACATTGATAACGATGATGCTCTCTTTTTCTATGTTTCTGTATAATTTACTATATGTTTATTTTGTGTGTGATGTGTCCATATATCAGGAGTGAATAAAGGGCCTATAATGAGCCATTTACATTTCTTACCATAACCAATGGTCTAAGTGTGATTTCTTTTTGCCTGAGTCCAGTAACTTGTTTTTTCAGGGGAAGGGGAAAAGTAAGTCTAAGGTTCTCCCCACGTGGCCAAGCAAAAGCAAAACAGGGACCCAATTCAAAATGATGGCCTCCCCGCCCCACTTACCAACTCTTGAGTCAGTTGTTGTGTGATGCATGGATTGTAAAGGAGATGTTTCCCAATGCAAACTCAATGGTTGATTTGCTTGTCTTTCTTTTTGACGGTACCCCACCTTGAACTTCATCACTTCTCAAACATATTCTGTGCCCCACACAAAAAAATAGCTGAATGCAGGGTAAAATATGTCAGTGATAAGTTAACACTTTTGAGGAGGTATGTCGTTGGCCAGCAAAAGCAAATTTAAAGTGATACAACTTTTAGATTCTGTGACAAGATCCTAGACAAAGCAGTGGAGAGGTGGGGCAAGTGGCTACAGATTATCACAAGACAGGGGCATTGGCCTCTGCACAGCATAACAAAGGAGAGCATCCACCAGGGAGCTGAAACTATAAATGACCACTTAAGAAGGGTTATTAAGATGGCCATGGTGCCAGGCTTGGGTAATATATTTACAAGACAAGGATGATTTACTCACTGATTGAATTGTTTATATACTGAGTGAGAACAATATTTTTGTACAGATAATGATTTAATTACAAACTGGGCCGGAGAGAGATGTATTCACAGTATGCAGATTGGATGTAAACAGGACCACTTGAGACAATGCTGAGTAACCCAAAGTACATATTTGTGGGGTCTCATGATTTATTTTTTGGGACAAGCAGCCCTTGCTTAAGCCTCCTGTCCCTGCACTGTGGGCACATCTCGCTGTTCCTTGATTTTGCATCCCACTTACAGCACAGTCTCTACCTTCAGCCCTCTCTTTCACCTTGTACTTCCTCTGCTTTGTATCAGGAAAGACGATTCCGGCTCAGCTGAGAAAATCCCTACCACCCTCACTGCAGCCACTTTACTGTCTCTGTTTCTCTTGCTAGCCTCTTCCATCTTTTCCTCGCTTACCGTGCACTGACCCCCACTTGTTTGCAAGCATAATAATTGGAATATTAGTGTGCAGAGCCTTCAACATTCATATTAAATCCTTTGTATTTCCTAACAAAACTTTAGAAAACAATGCCATACATCTACTACCTCTATCGTTTTTAGTAATACTCTAGCGTCAGTGGTAATTACCTACTTATTATTCACTGAAGGAGCTTGTTGTGGGTGTCACATTGGATACCTATGTAGTGGGGCACGAGTAGGCAGAGTAGGCAGAGCTAGTGTTTACGGGATCACATCCGTCTTCATATTTGATAATGCAATAGACATGGCAATTGTGTACTTGAAGCTTCTTAGACCTCTGTAATTAAATAATGCTTAGGGTTGTTACCAAATAGTTTTTCTTTGGAGAGGACCTTTTGGTTTTGTAACATTGTTCATCAATAAATAGGATATGTGTAAATGAAATATTGAATACAGTTTTGGTATCAAGATTAAGATGTTTTAGTGTAAATGATTGATGTGCCTGTGTGGAAAGCCCTTTTTTAATATTTGCACGAGGACATCACTAAAGCGATTAAAGTAGCATCCACTAACTGAGGTTGGAGCAATATAAAACAAACAGGATCAAGCTAATGCTATGTTGGTCTAGATTAAGCAGAGCTACAGATAAGATTTTAAATTAAGTGTTTTACTCACTGTTTTTACAGTTTAAGATTTAAACACACAAATATAGGGAAACAGAAATAGATTGTCATTGTAAAATGTGCTTTTTCCCCCACTAGACTCCATACTTACTTTTAAGGTAGGGAGCAGAAATCGTGGAGCTCCCCCTGGTGGTGATGTTGCACGCCTACAGCCACTGATCTGAACATGCAGGTGGAGCAGTGCTGATGGCAACAGGTGGAGGAGCCATACAAATCACGTACTCGATTCCTCGCTACTTATTTTTAGTTTTGGCTTATATGTGGTGCTGCAAGCTCTGCCTATAAGCCACGTTTATTGGCAAAGGATATGACACAGCCTCTGGCGGTTTGGCTTTTACCCATCCATTGACTGCCCATGGGCCTATGGCTTTTCTCACCCTCTGCATTTCTCTCCGTGCCTAAAAACACTGCCTCCCTCCCCTGGGAACTCATTGAGCTAATTATGTACTTTTAAGTGGATCCCAATATTATTTATAGGTAGCCTCCAGAAACGTGAGGGCTTAGTTGCAGCTATAAACCAGCTTCTTGTGTAATACAGGTGACTTAACCAAGTGGCCATTCAACCAATTGATTTATAAGCAATAAGTGTGTCCTTGGCATTTGTTCCTTTCACTGGATCCCTCTTACAAACAAGCATTGTCAAATCTAACACGTTTGACTCTTGTATAGGTATTAAATAGGAATTTTCCAGGCACTCTTATATTATGACCAGGTACTAACACAGTTTACCAGCTATTACCATTTTATGATCAGGAAGTGAAAAATTCCTGATGCCTATTCAAAAGTCAAAACTGTTGGCTTTGCCAATGCGTGTTGGTTAATCCTTATTGACCCATTTCAGTGAGTAAATTGTCCTCGTTCTGCCAGTAGGCTGTTTTTATTACGAGGCTATCAAACCTCAGCTGCCGCGCACTAAATAAAACAAACTTACCATGCAAGCTGCCTGGACAGCTTCTGAGATGTTACCGGCATCAGGCTCACACCAGAAGACGGCGCAGTGGAACCGCTGGTTCCCCACGTCTACAATCAAGGCAAACGTGCGTGGGTCCTTCCCAACACCAATAAAGGTCACGTAACGAACTTGGCAATCCCAGACGAGGTCATCATCGGCGCTCCCCTGAATAGAAAGAACAGATAATCATTCAGCGATTGCCACAGATAACCATTGAATGGGTGCCCATGCAATACTCCTCTACGGCAAGGGCCTGCAACTTGCGTCTTTCCCAGTGTTTTGGACTATGACTCCCATGATCCCTTACCATTCACTATGTCAGTTAGGGCTGATGGGAGATGGAGGCCACAACACCTGGAGAGCCATGGGTTGCAGACTCCTGCTCTACAGACAGCACTTTCGGTTCGAGGTAATTAAAGTATTTTGGGATCGAAAGGCACCCTTTCAAGATTTACAGCTCAAAGGTGTTTCCAAATTTGAAAATGTACAGTTCTAGAGCAAGAAGTAAAACATGGACTTATTTTTACAAACAGTTTTCTTTATAATGCTACATTTCACATGAATGCTCTGTCCACTGATGATGTCAATTGAGATCGCAGTGAGGATATTTATAGTGACTTAACCCATGTTCTCTGGGGCAAAGCTGTTGATTGGCTTCAATGATAGTGTAATGACGTTGATACAGGACACTATTAGAGCACCCAGGGGTGCAGCCTCTGCCATAATCATTCACCATTCCAGGTTACATAGGTGTCCTGTGTATTGTTGTTAATGCCTGTAGGCAGGTGGTTCCTTTATTCCAATCTGGGCTTGATTATTAACCCCCATCATATATATTAACCTTGACGTAGTGTGCCAGTACAACCGCGGCAGCCTTCTACGAATGCTTACAGATTTCATCTGTGAGAGGAATGCGATTGTGTGGGGAATTGGGAGAAATGTATACAGTCAGGTTAAAGAATGGTATCAACATTTAAAGTCTAGTTGTGTTTGGGAGAGAATTAGGCCATTTCTCCCTACCTGTACTCTAATGCAATAGTTTCGGCTTATAGGAGGCGCAAGAGCCACCTAATAGCTCAAAGGAAAAAGAAGTAAAATAGTCCTGATTGTGGCTGTTGTTTATACATGTGCAAAAGCCAGGCACAATCGGTCACAATCCATAATGGTGTCCGTTGTTGGAATAGTAGCCATTACTGCTGATCTCAGAGTATGCACTTGCACACAGCACATATGACTCACCATTCACCATAGTACTAGTGTTATGTGGCCTGCTGTCAAAATCCCATTCTTTTTCCACCATTAGGTGCTTGCAAGGTCCATCAGCTTGTCATGCTCCTGCACTGTTCGTGTCCTGGAACTAATCTGCAAACCCCCAGGGTACTTTTTAGAATCACCTCCATTCCAGTACACAGATCTTTCAGAGAAGCAAGGTGCATTTTGGTCCTTGAAGTCCTTGCCTTTCTGAAATCATGCAACATCTGCAACTGGGGGGAGGAATATGGTTGGTGTGGCTTCAACCTATTATGCTGCTGCACTGCATAAGTACGGCACTTGTCAACACACAACCCTGTTGAATTACACAGCCAAACATCAATCCCTATCCATTTCAGCCTTTGAAGCCTTGCTTTTCCTCAAGCCATGTGAAGTAGACATTCAGAAGGTGAGTCCTAACAACTTGCAGTGCCGTCAACAGTGAGCGGCTTTCTAGCAACTGCCAGATGATTTTCATTCTCACCAAGACCTGTTTTGGAGAGCCTAGCCTAGTGGCTGCTGGTTTGCTTGTTCTACTTTGCCCATGATTAGGAGTGCGGATGCAATCACACTTCAGAACACGAACCTTGGCTTGTAGATTCTCCATTCCCCGCTTGCAGACCGCCTGCTTCCAGCCTGAAGCTCGGCTTGCAGACTCACTTATTTAGAGCAGGTGCGGGTGGTCTGGCGCGTGCCCCCACTGGAAGCTTTGCCGACATTTCTTGACTGAACTTTGCTTGAATGATCCCTGCCCTCTGCTCCCTGCTCCTTGACACTATTTCCAGGAGGAAGCTGTCGTTCGCCGATTGCGTGTTTTAGTTGCTACTCTAATGTAGGGCACCCAGCTCATTAGTGTTCGTTTTTGGGAGTGTGAAGGCCACATGTTATGTTATGTTAAAGGTACTTATATAGCGCACTGTCACCAACGGAATTGGTCCCCAGGCGCTCTGGCGGATCTGTAAACAGGAAGGGCGGGTAGGGTTAGTCGGGAGGAGAGGAGCAGGAGAGTGGGAGAAGTGATGTTCTGTTAGCAGCTTCAGCTCGGTATGCACCGAGTACTGGGCCTTGGTGCTAGTATCGGGTCGAGCAAGACCTCGAGTTCTGTAGGTGATGTTTATGTGTTGTTGATGCAGTGTGGTAAAGTGCGTGCGGATTGCTGGGAGAGAGATGGTTGTTTGGCTTTGTGTGGTTTAAGTATGCACAAGATTGAGGGTTGGGTTAGTGGGGTCTGTATCCTGATTCAGGTCCTCCTGATTCCGTTAGAGTTGTATACCTGTGGGTTTGGTTGATGCAGGTTCCTCGTGGGCCGACTCGCTTTGTTGGTGCTGCGCTGGCCCAATTGTATCATAGTGAGTATTGTTTGGGTTGGTAGGTGCGTCTGAACCTTTTTTACGGTTGTGGGACTGGGTAGGTAATATCTATTCTCTTGTTATCTAGTGTGACACTGGTCAGTTGAGGTTTTGAATGGTTCAGGGTCGGAGTGGTGTTGATGTGGTGTTCTAGTGCTTCCGTCTTGGTGAGCCTGTGTATTCAGTCATTTGTTTCCTCCTGTCATGACTGTCTTTCTGTTGGTTCTTTGGTTTCTGTTGGGTGAACATCCTTGGGGCTGTCTTTTGGTAGTAGTTTTTGTGTGGTTGGGCATTGGGCTTCCTGCTGTGTAGTTGGAGGACACTGTGTAGTGATGGAACATTCTGTTTCTCACCCACTGGATTGGGGCTCGTGGTGTAGTGCTTCCTTTCCCTCTCTATCTGTTGTCCTTAGGTCTGTTGGGAATGGCTACAGTTTAAGGTCATGGTCCTCTTGATGATTCGTCCTGGTGTTTCTGTCTTTGGGCCTCATTACGAGGTTGGGGGTAAGGGGTTAACAGTGCCGGTAAGGGTGCCGGTGCCGTTAACCCCTTACCGCCGCATTATGAGGTCCTTTAGCGGGTCCCGCTAGGGGCGGCTGGTTTTACCAGGCACCCTTAGTGGGACCCGCTAAAGGACCAGGGAGCTAATAACGGGCCCTTTATTAACAGGTCCGTTGTTAGCTCCCTCCCCATTCCCATTGAGCCCTATGGGAATGGGGTGGGTTCCCTGAATGGGGAAATACCAGGACCTCCAAGGTTGGAATGGCATGGTATTTCCCCATTCAGGGAACCCGGACCCGGTGTGCGGTATAGGGGTAGCCATGGCGCTAATAGCACCATGGCTACCTCCATACTCGTAATGACCCCCTTTGTCTTGCTATGTATACGGTCTTTGGTCCTATTGCGGCTGTCTCCCGGTTAGTCATTTAGTATGTTGTGGGATATTTTCCTGAGGGTTTTTCCCATTGATTTTTTGGTGTGGATCCAGGTCTCTCTCTACGTTCATCGTTGATTTAGTTGTGTGCGTGCCCCTGTGGCTGGTCTTTCTAGCTATGACATGAAGAGCCAGGTTTTCAGTAGTTTCCTGAATAGTACATGTCTATACTTGTCTCCTACGTGTTGTCTCTTTCCCAGCTCCTCCTCTCATTTGGCGTTCCAATGACCTGTATTTCCGGACTCTGATTCTGTGTCCCTTGCCCTGGTCCCTGATGCCAGGATCCAGTTCAGCTTCTCCTCGGGACACCTTGAAAGTTTCCCCTGCTTTCTGAGATTTTCCCAATCCATCCTCTCTGGCGGTTTGTAGCTTGCTGCCTACCTGTCCTCAGGGTGGCAGTCACAGCACCTCGTTCACAAGGTGTCAACGTCAGCTCTCTTTCCCGATAAAGCTGCAGGGCCACTCTCTGGGATGGTTTACCCATCTCTCTGCACGTGTCAAGGTCTGGCCGCCCTCACACAGCATAACCAGCAACACACGTTTCCAATGGGGATTTATCTGGCGTCGCCTGTCCTATAGGCTTTTGCTTATGCGCTTGCCTTCTACTTTTGATCTTTCAAGGCTTAATCCTTAAACCTTTGCATTATGCTCCTATTTACATTAAGCTATAGTAATTGTATCTCTCAACTTTTTGTGATAGAAAGGTTCAGAAATTATATGTGTACGTTTTTATTATTGATGTGTGAATGAATTGATTAATGAATACATCCATCTATTCATTAATGAATGTGCTTCCTGTATCCCTTTTTTAGCTTGCGCTATATAAGCCGAAACTATTGCATTCGAGTACAGATAGGGGGAAATGGCATATGAGGAGGGATGCAAAGCTTGTAGGTGTTGTCGGGTTGTTTACCCACCCATCGACTGCCCATGACCATGCTAATCTTTTAGGCCATTGCCACCCAGTTCCTAACCCTCCCTCGCAAAAAACACATCCTCATGGGAACTCTATGAGCTCCCTTTAATCAATTCTTACCATCAAACGTTGCACTAAAACTGCCTGCCAGTGTTTTTTCAAAGCAGTCTGTTGGGAGTTAATGACTTAATTGGAGCTGTAAACATGCTACGGGTGTAATAACAATGTCTTACCCAAGTTTGACTCCAGTCACTCGATATATAATCACTATTCGTGCCCTTCACTGACGTCCTGTTAAAAACAACCATTGGCAAAGCCAGCAGTTTTGTCTTGTGTATAAGTATTAGGCATTTGCCAGGCACTGCTGTAAAACGCCCAGGTACTCGCACCATTTTGCAGCTGCTACCATCAAGGGCCAGTTAATACCACTATGGTAGTGCCTGGCAAGTGTCTTTCCCATACCAACACAAAGGCCCAAACAGTTGGCGCTGCCAATGCTGCTTTATAAATGTTGACAAAACAGACTGTAGTTGGGGGCTGAAAGGAAACTGGATTTATAGTTTAAGCCCAAGATATGAAAAAGTCCTTGTACTGTTTTTACTAATGCACATTAAACTCGCAATCTCCTCGTGACCCACTTACCCACTGTTAGTGGAAGAGGGAGCAATGAGAGTCACCACGTTCAATCAACAGGAGTGCGAAGGCCTGGTTTGGTGGAGAGGCAGACTCTCCTGCAGGGAGATGATGTCTCAACCGGCCAGTCCCTCTGAAGGAGAGCCGTTCACTTGCCAGACATGACTGCCATGCGACTGACTCTTGCCCAAACCTGCCAGCCTTGCAGAGAAATTGGCATGCTGGTAAATCTCCAGATTTAACTGCAAGGCAGACTGCTTCCGTGTGTGTCCACAACTCAGCTCTCACACACGTCGCACCCTGTTGCTTCTAGACTGGCTTTTCGCTTCAATGCTCTGGGAAAGACACTGAGCGCCATTTCAGAGTATTTCCATGTCTGTGTTAGCTATTTTCAATAAACACAACTATACTATACAAGTTGATGCCGTTCTTTAACTTGAGTGTATACATGTCTCCCAATTCCCCCACAATGCCATTCCTCTAACAGATGCACTCTGTACACATGCATAGAAGGCTACCGCTGTAGCATTGGAACACCACCTTATGGTTACTATACATGATGCCCAGGTACTCACACCATTTTCCTGCTGCTACCATCGATGGTCAGATACCACTGCGGCAGTGCCAGGCAAGTGCCTTTCCCATGTCTACACAAAAGCCCAAACTGTTGGCATTGCCAATGCTTGCTTTCTCTTCTTGCTGGGTAAGTGGGTCACGAGGAGATTGCGAGTTTAATAAAGCCCCTATATCATAATGAGGACGGACAAGCAAATAAAATACTATTCTTACGTCTCATTTTGTAAATAGCCTTTGCATCACAACAAAACGTTCTGTACACAATGGCTTCAGACGCTCCCTTCTTTTATAACACACAGTTCATTTAATTCAGTTAAGATCAGAGCACAACTAAACCAAAAGAAGGCTGTTACTATTTTTAATATTTTCCAAAAACATTTATTTTCACATAAACGATGCAATACAGGCACACATCCCACATCAAACATATGTTCGCAGGCAGACTAGTTTCTATAATGACACGGCAACGCTCAGCTTGGCATAAATTGCCAAGATGGTAACACTCACACGATGTCACCAGCTAACTGTTTAAAATGGCTACCACCAGCAGGATTTTGGACACCATGGGCCTCATTACGAGGTTGGCGGTAAGGGGTTAACGGCAACGGTAAGGGTGCCGCTGCCGTTAACCCCTTACCGCCCTATTACGAGGTCCTTTAGCGGGTCCCGATAAGGGCGCCTGGTTTGACAGGCACCCTTAGAGGGAACCACTAAGGGACCAGGGAGCTAATAACAGGCCCGCTATTTGCGGGCCCGTTATTAGCTCCTTCCCCATTCCCATTGAGCCCTATGGGGGCTCGAATGGGAATGGGGAATGGTTTTCAGAATGGGGACTTACCGGGTCCTCCAAGGTGGGAATGACCCGGTAAGTCCCTATTTCTCGAGAACCCGGACCCGGAATGCAGTATTGGGGTAGCCATGGTGCTAACAGCTCCATGGCTACCTCCTACCTCGTAATGAGGCCCCATGTATTGTAAGCAACCTTCACACCAGAAGAGCTTTAGATCGTATAGCAGCTAATGCGTTACATTTTCTGTAGAAAGAAGCAAACCTCAATTCAATCAAGGTCCACGGTAGGGAAATCAAACATCAGTCATTTCATTAATTATACAAATTGCAATGGGCCCTTCAATCTCCCACAATAACATTGACCCCTTTACCGTCTACAATTTCTAGTTCTCACACTGGTGCGATCACTTAGTCAAATTGGAAAAAGGTTCATTCTTACCTGCCTGGACGGGTTACCGAGAAATGAACGGATCCAAGGGAGAAAAAAACGAGTTATTTTACCGAAAATAACTTTTGGTTTTCTCTTCTCTTATCCCCTTATCCCCCCTCACCCACTTACTTACCTGTGGGCGGCACACCTCCTTGTGTGGCACCGTGTCCTGCCTCGCTTTGCAACGCCGTTCCCTTTACTTCCATGGATGGGAACCGGCACCACAGGGTCCTCTTATCTTTTTTTTTTAAATGTATTCCAACAGGTGCTGGAGACACCCCTCCAACCGCTGCTCACATTACAGTGAAGAAGGGACAAAATTCAATTCAGTCAAATCTCCCATTCGTGTTCTTTTTTCGTTTTTGTATACGGATTCTGGCTGTGGGTTGGACAGCACAACACACAGCCAAATTACTCAGTGGGAAACATCCCATGTAAACCCAGAATGCTGCCTTTTTCTTTTTAGGGTGGGTCAGTAATCTAGGGTTTGTCCTTTTACACAGAGAATATAAAGAATTTAGAAAGTAAATGAATAAACATTTATTTGCGGATTGAAATGCCCAGACAACTCTAATCGCTTCATTAGCATTTCTCCATGTCACCAATTCTTGATTATTTTGTTGTCTTAACTCCCGCCCCCATACTTACATTGGAGTTTGTTGGATTAGATCCTAGTTTCCATGGTCACGAGTGCACATTATTTGCTGCCCTTGGAGTGGTCATCTCAGAGCCTGCCAATCTGGACACCATGTCCTCCCTCTAGATCAACCGGATCTCAGTAGTGACCCAACTAACCAAGACCTTGCAGCGACCCATCCATTCACAAAACTGGCATGTCCCTTTATTTGGAATGATTTCAGCTGCCAATAATCCTACGCAACCTGCAGCGCTTATAATTTACCATCGAGGTGCTAGAGCTGGGGGAGCCAGGGGCTTCCTGGGTAGGGCCGAGCCAGGTCCTAGACTGGGGGTCAGGCCTGACTCTAGGATCCCACCACGGGCCAATCCCAGGAAATCCCTCTTTCCCCTAGAAAATGTTTAAAAAATAAACGCGTGGCCCTGGTGCCCTCGCGGAACCCGAGCCGGCATCAGGGCCAGATTTTTGTTTTTTTCATATTTGGCCATTTCTTTCCATTTTGCCTGCGCAGCGCTGGCAAAATGGAAATAAATACCCAAAAAAGGAAGATAGGGCGGGGAGTGGGGCCTACCTTAATGCGCAGTTGCTGGACTTCTGCATGCCACTCTCCTGCACCGAGTGACTCCCTGTTCTCTCCCCAGCCAATCGTGTTGTCTGGGGGCAGGACAGGAAGTCATGGACTGGAGGGTGTTATGTGGGTGGGCCTGCAGCACGCAGCGCAGGCTGAGCTGCTTTTTTGTTTGTTTTATCAATGATCGTGTGGATACTGGGCAGCCATCGTGGGGCCCGTGACAGGCTTGTGGCGTCCGGGAGTACCGGCCCGGGCCTCTCCCGGCTCGCCCACCTCTACTGAGGTGCTAGAGTTCTGTCTGTCAAATTCAATTCCAAGATTTATCGGTTAGAAACGAGGTCATGGTTGAATAATTAGGAATTAACCTCTTGTAATACCTGGTAAGACCTAGAAAAGCCCTTAGGACCCTTTTGTTTTTTGGAGCTGGTGTTTCCTGGATGGCACAGACCTTTTCTAACTGGGGTTGAACCAATCCATTTCCCACAAAAAATCTCAAATATTTCACTGCTGATTGGGCTAAATGGTATTTCTTGGGCTGGCGGTTAGGCCAGTGCATCTTCAGGGCTCTGGTGATCTTATAAAGATGGAACATATGTTCTTACCAGGACCTACTATGAATGACTATATCATCCAGATATGTGCCACAAAAGTTTGAATATGGGTGCATTAGTCGCTGGAAAGTAGCAGGAGCGTCATGAAGCCCAAATGGAAGAACTTTAAAGTGAAAAGTCCTCTAAGGGTAGAGAATGCCGTTTATTCTTTATCTGCTGGATACCTGCCAATAGCCCTTGGTGAGATCAATTGCTGAGAGATATACAGCCAATCCCATTTGATCAGTAAGTTTGTCAATCCAGGGCATTGGATAATTATCAAACTGGGATATGGCATTTAACTTTCTAAAGTCAATATAAAACCTCCATGATTTATCCGGTTATGCCACCAGGACTATTGGTGAGGACCATGGACATTCGAGTGAGATGAATCCTATGGTATTGTCAATGCTCCCATGGGGGGACACCCTTTCCATGAGGCCAGAAAGGTGAGGCCGCTAACCAATAGTCACCCTGGAGTGGTACACAGTGGGAGGATTTCATGGGGTGGAACTCCTCCTCTGGGGACAAGAACGAACATCTAGGGTACAGCCATTATAAGAAAGTCTCACACCCCCACACTCTGGCCCCTCTTTCTTCTACTAACCGTGTTCTAGACAGCATCTCAATGTATTGTTGCAAGGTAGAAGACCTGAGTGTCCTTGAAAGCACTATGACAAAGACGTTCTACGGGAAACCAGGTAATCCAGGTACTGGGACGAGTTGGCTCCACAGAGTTATGAACATGGATCCCATGAAAGAGAAGGAGTTATACAATGGACCCAGACCAGGCTGGCAACATTGTATAAAAATCAACAACGGACCTCCATTGTTGTCAAGCCGGCCCCGGAGTAGTAGCAGGCGTGGAAGGTGTCAGATGCGGGAGCAGTTGCATGGCGAAGACCGGAGAGCAGAGAACACCAGCAGGAAGCGGAAGGTGACGCTCCAGGATCAAAAGTCGACGGGTCCAGCAACATACAGGCGAGGCAGTGGCACAAAAACTGTGGGAAGAGGGACCGCACAGTTCCACCCTAGTACCGATATTGCAGGGAGCCAAACCACGCGGAGCAGACAGTCGTCAAAGCCCGAAGCAGATGACCGGAGAGAAAAGGCGGAAGACCAGCTCCAGTCCCGGGAAGTGCTGTTGCCATACGCAAAGGTCCCTGAAGGTAGCGGAAGGTATGAGCGTGCCGGCAGGGACACAGGGAGTGCAGGAAGGTCTCCGGAACATGCCACAAAGGTCGCTAGGCTGAGAAAAAGACAAAGAAGGGTCTGGGGCCCTGAGAAACGGACAACAGAACTAAGAGGAAAGTTTCCTCATTGGGGTGGCCAAGTAAAACCCACTGGACAACATGGAAGGGTCAGAAACACCACACGAAGTAGCATTTCATGTCATCATCCTTGTGGCAGTCCTTGGCAGGAGAGTCAACTAAGGGGGCCGGGTGAAAGAAGAGAACAGGGTTCGGGGACCCCAAAGAGAAGTAGCAGTTTGAGTCATCTACCTTGTGGCACTCCTTGGCAGGAGAGTGAACCAAGGGGTCTGGCTAAAAGAAGAGATCCAAGGGTCATGGACCCAACACTAAATAATCTTCACTGTGTGAAGTCCTCTTCCTTGTGACAGTACTGGGCAGAGGAATGAGCCTGGTAGCTCAACTGCACAGAAGAGAAGAAAAGAAAGATCCAGGGGACAGGAGTCATTCACGCTGGATTTTATGGTTGTAGCAAGTCATACCAGGAGAAGGAAGTCATTCTCCTGGTACTGGCCAACCAGGTACCATTGTTAAGAAACCATGGGAAGGGAATCATTCCCCTTGGTTACAATGGTGGACCATAAAATGGCCTTTGAGCCTGGGGAAGGGAGGCATTCCCCCTGGCTAGTTTTGTGAACTATATTGAACTTTAATTGTGGGACTTTCAACTAGGAGAAGGGAGTCATTCCCCCTGGTTTTTGGCTGGGAGAATAAAACCGTTGTTTCATTTGTGACTTGGGAATGGAACTCTGAGTTGCTAAGACTTTAGTTTGAAGTGTTATAATTCTAGAGATAGTATTAGACACACGACAGGGGACTCTTTTAGTTACGGACATTCTGACAGATTGATTAGTATTCTAGTTGAGGCAGGGAAACTCCTCTTAGAGTTAGGCAAAGTTAGGTTTTCTCTTGCTTTTCATTTGGCTGTTAAATGTCTACAGCCCCAAACATGCCACCTGGGTGTCAGTCTCCTCCTTCTGCACCATTACATTCGGAACAGTGACCTTATATCCCACCCTATCCTTTAGCTCCAGTATCAGAGGCTAATATTACATAGTACTTGTTGAAGTTCTTATTTTGGGATGGGAATGATAGAGTTGGTAAGTGAGGTTCCACAGTGCTAAAAGCCTTTCTCATTGGTAGTTTGGAAGACATTGGGCCTCATCAGAAGGTTGGCGCTAAAAATCTGGCTGAACCGGCATGGCGGTAATAACATGTCCGGCTTGGCACCAACCCGCAAATAGCGGACGATCAAGAGTGCGCGGGCGCGCACCTCCCTGCATGCCGGTTACGGCCGTACCGGCATGCCGGTAACGACCCCCAAACCCCCACACAACGGCATCGACCAATACGCACAGAACGGCTCCGCCAACGGCAACCCCTAAATACCGTTACCGTTATTAACATAGTGCAAATAACGGGTGCGTCAATATCGGACCCCGAAGTAACGTCATCGCCCCGGAACGGGAAATGCCATGGCGGCCATCTTTAAAAACACAATCCATTGCCATCCTCCACCTACAGGACCCTCTACACCCCAACTCTCAGGCCACCACTGACAACATGTCGAAGACCACCCGGAGAGGCACGGCCCGCCTGCGCAAACCACGTTTTACAGACGATGAGCTGAACATGTTGGCCAACACCCTTGTGGCAAATGCAGAAGTGGTGTTCTGCAACGACCTCAGGCGTCCAGCCCAGCCCAGCTCAAGAAAAAGGCCATCTGGGAAGAAGTTGCCCAGAAAGTAAGTGCAGTCGGCACCACCGCACGCACAGTGCGTGATTGCAAAAAACGTTGGGACGACCTCAGGCTGAGAGTCCGGCACATATTGTCAGCTAATCGGAGCCAGGGGCTGGCAACAGGAGGAGGACCACACTCCCCACTGAAATTGGCCAGATGGGAGGAGACCTGCAGCTCTATCATAGACGTGGAGTCCATCGAAGGAGTCGGTGAAGCAGAGTTTGGCGTGCCAACATCGGCAGATGAAGGTGAGTGTCCCTACTGAAACAGTAAAAATAATCATAATCACCCTCCCCCAAATGTGGCTGCTACACCAGCCAACAAATGGGCCATCATGCACACCTACACATATCCATGTACACATTCTGGGTCTACCACCATCCCATCCCAATGCATGTTGCGGTCATACACAAATACACCCACAAGACACATATCATGGGCATGTGCCACCCAGGACGACCCTCCCAAAACACATCAATGTCCAACTGCACCCAACAATGCGTGCATGTGGACACGACTACGCTATCAAAATCCACTCTTCAACATTGCATGTACACAGTCCCATACAAAGACACAAATGCAACTGATCAGATGGCGCCACATGTCCAATGACTACTGCATGCACAATGCAAGCGGAACAATCACTGATATACTGCCACTCTCTGTCCCCCACAGGTACGGATGCTGACAGTGATGAAGCGCAAGGGAGTGCACAATGCACAACACCAGCCAAAAGGCCTAGGAGGCAATCTGATGGCACAGGTCCATCAACCTCAAGTGGACCAAGGATGGGCCATGCGGGAAGCGGGCCAAGAACCGGTGCAAAAACAGCACCCCAGACAAGTACACAGGACGAGCTGACACCTGCACCTGCATCCATGGACACACCATCCACACTGGCTGAGGACACAGCAGGCATGGAGGATGGCACACATTCTGCTGCTGCCAGCACAATTGGGGAGATGGCTGCATCGGCAGATCATAGTGTTGATGAGGTAGCTGGGCCGGACAATGAGGGTGATGCAGGACTTGTCCACTCAGAGTCTGTAGTGCACACACCAAGCCCGCAGGCCACCCCACAGGACACACCTCAGCGGGACTCATCCGACCAGGGCAGCCATGGACAGTGGTCTCCGGCCATGCACAGCCCCATGATCCATGCTGTGCAACCACATCACCCACCAACCACAACCCACACTGCCATACGGGACCTTGAGGGACGTCTCTCCAGGATGGAGGCCCGGCAGGAGGTGATGCAAGGCTATGTGCAGCAGTGCCTTGCTGAAGGGGAGACAACACGCCGACAACACTACAGACTATTATCCAGGACAGCACCGGGTCCGTTATCCAGGTCATTAACTCAAGTGCACAGCAAGTGCGTGATGGCTTCAATGCCTTGGGTCAGATCCTCACCAGGATTGCTGACCGCATGGACCAACGGCAAACCCTGCCCCTTGGATCACAACCATCTGGGTCATCCACATCATCCAGGCCATCGGGCTCGAGGCAGACCAGCCCCGTGCGCATGTCCCTGAGGAGTTTGCGCCGCACAGAGATCCAACCCCCACCTCCTAAGGGGGCTCAACAGTAGCAGGGCCACCCTGCATAATCCCTTTGGGCATACATCCAGACACATGTCGTGCCATAGTTGACTTTGGGTGTTAGGGGGTGGGTGGAGGGTGGCGGTGGGTGTAGTGTGTAGTACTGGGGTGTTTGGGGGCATGGGAGTAGGTTGGGGGAGGTGGAGTGTGGTGGTGGGTGTAGTGTGTAGTACTGGGGTGTTTGGGGGCATGGGAGTAGGTTGGGGGAGGTGGAGGGGTGGTGGGGGCGTGGATTGTTGAATCATGTTGTACTTAATTTCTCACGAATACACCAGTTGTGTAACAAACATCACATGAGTGGACATTGCTGATTTTTTGTATGTCAATTTATTGCTTCATGGTGATTCGTGCACATGTGCCCACACAACCAGTGCCCACAGTACACAACACATGGCATCCTCTGCATTCAAGTACATCAGAATGATTGGGACCATTTTGCACACTGCGTGACCCTCATGAGTTTCGCATCCTGGCCTATGTCCTACTTCTACTCCTTCCCCTCCTTCTACTTCACCAGGTGGTGGTAGCTCCACGTCAGGTGGCAGGGGTATGTTCCGCCAGATGCACATGTTATGTAGCATTACACATGCCGTGATGATCTTGCCCACCTTCTCAGGCCCGTATATGAGTGCCCCTCCCGACCTGCTGATGCAGCGAAACCGTGCCTTCAAAAGGCCAAACGTCTGCTCAATGACCACACGTGTACGTGTATGTGCACGATTGAAGTCCTCATCGTGTCTGTTCTGCGGGTTCCTGACAGGGGTGAGTAACCACGGCTTCAGGGGATATCCAGCATCACCTACATGGGAGCAGAAGGAGGTATGTGTGAGGATGAGGCTCAGTTGATAGGTGTGCTCAGCCTGTACATCATTCAAGTTCATATGCACTATATCGTCATTGGCAGCCACATCCACATGACTGTCAGCCCTGTACAGTGCATGCCAATCCATAGAGGGAGCCTTGTGTGACATACACAACCTAGGGTCCTAGGATTTCAAAGCACCAGGCAATGTATGTCTTGGCTAGGGGCATTTTGCATGCAAATGTGAGGGCTGTGTGTCGGCGGATGACTTAAGAAACTACCATTCCCCCCAATCCATCTGCCCCAATCCATCTGCCCCCATGGCCCAGAGGGCATTCCCCTAGCATATGCATGTACATCACCCCAATCCATCTGCCCCCATGGCCCAGAGGGCATTCCCCTAGCATATGCATGTACCTCCCCCCAATCCATCTGCCCCCATGGCCCAGAGGGCATTCCCCTAGCATATGCATGTACCTGCCCCCCAATCCATCTGCCCCCATGGCCCAGAGGGCATTCCCCTAGCATATGCATGTACCTCCCCCCCAATCCATCTGCCCCCATGGCCCAGAGGGCATTCCCCTAGCATATGCATGTACCTCCCCCCCAATCCATCTGCCCCCATGGCCCAGAGGGCAGACTCACCCAACAGCCAGCCACTTCGTACAACGTCTCCTTCCATGTAGCGGGGTAGTGAGGAGTTCCGCAGGACCATGGCATCATGCGTGTATCCTGGGTATCTGGCACAGCAGTGTGTTATTATCTGGCTGGCATCACACACCATCTGCACATTGATGGAATGGTATAGCTTCCGATTGCGGTACACCGCCTCCACGGCATGTGGGACTACCAACTCTACATGGGTACAGTCGAGGGCACCAATTACATTGGGCATGCCTGCCAGTGCATGGAATGCTATTTTGGTGGCATTTGCCTCCTGCGGTGTCCTTGGTAAGGATATGTAGGCATTTGCGTGCTTCAGTAGTGCATCCAGCACTTGGTTTAACACAACAGAGAAGCATGATTGGGACATGCCATGCATTTGGCCCACTGTGTGTTGATAAGTGCCTGTGGCCAGGAAGTGGAGCACAGATGCCACCTTCAGCAAAGGGGGGATGGCTGTGAGGATGTTGATCAGGCTGACCAAGTCATCCTGTATTAATTCCACTATGTTGGTGATGGTGTCTCTGTCCAGGCGGTACAGGGTGTGGATCTGTGCTTGGCTTAAGTCAAATGGATTGGCCCTTATACGTTGGATTGTTGGCTGTCTGCGGGGAGCTACTGCCTGCACTGGTGGGATTTGCTGGGCATGTCTCACCCTCCTTCTCCTCCGGTGTTTCCTCTGTGTTTCCTGTTGTACTGCCTGCTCAAGGAGTAGCAGTGCAGGCATGTCCTCCAGGCCCACTATGGCAAGTACAAGTGGTAGCATTTTGCCTTGGAGGGGGGTGTGGGGTGTGGGTGTGCTCCTTTTGTGCTGACCCTGACTCCATTGCCTCCACCTGTGCTGATTGAGTGCACCTGTGGCACTTGGTTACACAGCAGTTTGCTGTTTACAGGTGGTCCGCGATGCCGGTATTGCCGGCATCATGGTGGTCCTTCTTACCGGCATCTCGATGCCGGTATGTACTTGTACGTGTGACTCGTGGTGTCCCCTTCTTTGCGGCATGCCAGCATTAAGGCCTCCCCATATGCGCGCGTGCCCGCATGCCGGTACGCTGGTTCACGGCCACAGCGCGTCCTTGACGATGCCGGTAGCAACGGCATCTAGGATCATGATACACCGGCCCGATAATGGATGCCGGTATTGCCTTACCGGTGCCGTTCTTACCGGAGCGCCAACCTTGTGATGAGGCCCATTATCCAGCTGACTTGGGAGGATAATTGATGTGTGACAAGGGAGTGTGGTGTTGGTCAGTGCTCTTCATGGCAGGCTAGCAAAACAATTGCAGCAGTGTGTCAAGATTCTATTGCAAGGGGTTGCAATCACTTTTTTGAAAAAGGTGCAGATGTATTAAAATCAAAGTATTATTTTAAAATTGTATGTGCATTAAAGCACTGGCTTTGTATTTAGTATCTACAGTGCTAACAGTGAAACGTTACATCACCCATTTATGGTCTGTGACTTTTAAAAGGATGTGTTACTTATATAGCACGGGTAGTTAAACAAAATAAAATTCACAGTTTAAGGTAAAATACATATTGAATGCAGGCATCGCGTTAAGTTTTGAATGTTGAAACATACTCTCAGCTACAGCACCCACAGAACAGCTAAGAGCCTAGCACCCCTAGTCCATGCTAACAGAGAACTGACAGAGAACTATGCCCAACTCATGCTGCTGTTGGAGGCTGCTTAACAGAACAGTAAACCACATGTAAGTCAGGTCAAACAGACACACATGCACACGCCCACATACTCTCTCTACATGGAGCCTTTTCCACTGGATGTATGTATGTTTGCAGTGGACAATTTCCTTAGCACACTAGTATAGAAATCGTTGTCCCACTCTGGGGTGGACTGGCCTGTAGGGAACTCTGGAGATTTCCTAGTAGGCCTCGCACCCTGCGCCTCTTCTGTGTGGTTACCAGGGCTGGACTGGCCTAAAGGGAACTCTGGAGATTTCCTGGTAGGCCTCTGCACCCTGGGCCTCTTCTGTGTGGTTACCAGGGCTGGACTGGCCTGAGATTTCCTAGTAGGCCTCTGCACCCTGGGCCTCTTCTGTGTGGTTACCAGGGCTGGACTGGCCTATAGGGAACTCTGGAGATTTCCTGGTAGGCCTCTGCACCCTGGGCCTCCTGTGTGTGGTAACTTCCACATTTTCTCTTAGGAAAAGGGTTGGGCTTGCTCAAAATGTGTAATATGGAGCCAGTTTGAAAAGTATTTCCAGGGCCTCTTTTGGTTCCCAGTCCACCCCTGGTCCCACGGTCATTAAATTGCTATCCTTAAAAGCCATACCAGAGTTCACGATTCAGCTGATATCGACTCTGATATGTACACATCCTTGTCGAAGTTAATGACAGTTCTGCTTGGGGCGGGGTGATTTGGTGGCACTGCAGTCTACTCATTGGTGCCTGTGGACAGACTGCAGTGAGCCTCGCGGGCCAGCTGCCTGCGCCATCTGCTGTGAGCTGGAGAAGCCGCTCGACAATACCTTCACCAGATGCAGCCCACCTGCAACTGGTGATGCTCAGGATGGTTGTGAAAGAGTCTGCTGAATATTGATCCTAAATTCCATAAATAACACTCCAGCGCGAACTAGACACGCTGCTGAGTCATCGGTTCTCTCTACCAGTGGGGCCGACTGCACTGCAGGGCTCGACCAGCCCAGGCCCCGGCCAGACGCAGGGCCGGCCTGTCCTCTATGCCACGTCCCCTATTTTATTTATTTGGCTCTTGCATGGCTCATTTTGAAAGAGCAAGTGAGTTTCTCGAATTAACCTTGAGCTGTAGACTATGTTTAAGCTCTTCAGTGTGTGTGTGCAAGAGAGAGATAGTTAGGTTTGCGGGCGCAGCAACCTATTTGTGCATTTTACTGCACGGCTAGTGTTTGCTTAAATATATTGTCAACGAAAGCACTGCATTTTTCCGTGCTTTGGTTGACAATATATTTAAGCGAAACATAAACATCTCAGAGCGCAGGTGCTTGCGCCCTGCTGGCGGCGGCCTAGAGGGCGAGCCTAAAAGGGTCCTGCACCCAAGGCCCCATGCCGAAATGGCCGGCGCCGAAAGCGCTGTAGCGGAATGTCCGGTTTCGCCCTGGCACTGAAGAAGGCTTATGAGCCTGACAGCCGCTTAGTGTTTTGCACAAAAGGATAAGATGGAGCACTCTCAGACTAGTATAGCAGTGATTTGACACAGTATAAAAACGTTGTAACATAAAATAAACAGAACAAAAACAGAACCTTTTGCCAAAATAAAAATGTAACATGTTGACTGTTTTTCAGCGCACGGCAAAAAGAATGGCAAGTTTGCATTTTTGACATACAATCTTTCCTGACTTATGTTGCCAGATGTACAAGCTGCCCAGATCACCATTTCGCTTGTCTGAGAGCCCCTTCTGAAGGGCCTTCACTGCTGTTTCATGACCATTCACTCCACCTTGGTTTGCCGGCTGATGAGCCTTTAGGAGGCATGTTGTCACGTTGTTGGCTTGCAGCATAAAAGATTCCCTCCCTGCTCCTCGGTTTTGTGAGGTGACCTTAGTGCCGAATGAAGCACTGTACACACAATAAAAACTGTCAGAGTCTTATGGTAACAGTTATGTAACATATGCAACTCCCTGCACCTGTGAGCTCCCTGTGAGCCCTACAATGAATACGCTTTCAGACTATGGGCCTCATTACACGGTAGGCGGTAAACCATGGTGCTATTAGCACCATGGTTGACGCCGGTACCACCCCATTCCAAGGTTGGCGGGGCGGTAATTCCCCCTTTCTCCATGGCCCTTCCCCATTCCCATTTTTGCCCCATAGGGCATAATGGGAATGGGGAAGGGGCTAATTACGGTACCGCAAATTGCGGTACTGTAATTAGCACCAAGGTCCCTTTGCGGGTCCCAACTTTAACGGCTGGTCTACACCAGCCGTTAAGGTTGGGTCCCACAAAGGGACCTCGTAGTAAGGCGGTAAGGGTTAACGGTCAACGGTACCCTTACCGGTGACCGTTAACCCTTACCGCCTTCCGTGTAATGAGGCCCTATATGTTATGAGAACGTGAAACGATTACTCCCTCCATCTGAGTGCCAGGTTTGCAACACATCCTAGAATGTGTCCACAGATTCATAACAGCCCTTCCTACCCTTTTCTTCTCCAACTTCATTCAACTTTCACACAGACTATCCTAAACTGAGCCACATCTGGCCTCCTGACTAAGCAGTCCCTCATTGCTATTTGGGAGTTTGCCTCCAGAGGTAATCCCGGGTCAAAAAGACTCCACAGCTTGACAGGGCGGCTGCAACACATCTCAAACTGATCACGCTGCCAAGTGCTGCTATGAACTAGCTATTGCCCCTTTAGACAATCACCTCATTGCAGGTGTAATCTCTTAGAATTCAGACCTTCCCTTTAACGCGCATACAAGAAGTGTCTGATTCTCATATCTATCAGCACTTCAGCTAGTTAATCAGGAAGGGACTGTAAGGCACTTACTGCCCATTTTAAAGACTTGCTGCCTCATCACGAATTTGGCGATAACCCTTAAATGCGGCGGTAACGCTATTACCGCTGCATTTAAGGGTCTGTCAAATTACAGGTTTGGCAGGATTTACCCCCAGCTCTGAGCTGGGGCAAATTCGCTGCAAGTTTGCTGATTTTCAGCGCTATTACTGCCGCGCTAATACCGCCGGTGGTAATAGCGCCGAAAATTCCCCATTGGGCCCAATGAGGAATGAGGAATTCTCGAATGGGCCCAATGGGGAATGGGAATTTACTGTTCCGCCAAACCCGTGATCCGGTGCTAATAGCGCTGGGGGGTTGGCGGTAACGCTATTAGCCCCGGTGGTATCCCAGTGGTAATACTGCCGAGATACCACCCAACTCGTGATGAGGCCCGTGGACCAAGGAATTACTTTGTTTAGGACACTTTATAAAAATAAACGTTTCCTATTAGCCACCTAGCACTGGAAGAGCACCCTATGCAGACCATAATGTAAATCATTTTAATTTATTTTTTCCATCTGGGCTGGCAACATCTTGCTGCTCAAGCCCTGCAGACCGCAAGGAGGCCCTTTGTGCTCCATTTCGGAGAGGCTTCTGAAACAATGCCTCCGAGTTTGCTGATGCAGCTTGAAAACAACTCAGTGCCCGGAAGAACATCCAATTGGCTGCCACTCACCATAAGGAAGCTGGGCCCGGGAGCCATCAGGCGAACGCTGGCCCCCATCTAAGGGCCACCATTTAAGGGTAGTGGTCTACCCTATCTGGCCCTGTCTGGGGCTGGAGGGGGCCCATCTCCCTGCCTGCCGCCAGCATCAACAGATCACATGCTTCATCAGGATCCCATCTTCTCTCTGACCCGGTAATTCTCCGCTTCTCACCCAATGCGCACGCCACATATACTCTGTGGCCCCATGTCTCTGGGACTTTGCCCACACTAATGCTTCCATCTGACGCCCACAAAGTCCCCCTTCTGGGTGTTCATCTTCGGCCACTGCCTGCTGCCTGCTATACCTCCTTCCCTGATACCTCATCAATGACCCATTTCGCACTGGTCTGCACATAATTTACAGTCTTGCCTTCTCACGTAGCCTCCATTCTACCTGGCTGCATTGACTTGTTGCCCTTTTCCACAACTCCTCAAACCTGCATTTTGGCTGTATTCCTAATATTCGAACCTTGATGTGTTTCTAAATTCCGCGTTTGACTATCTCACTTTAATGCATTCTTCACCTGACTAACTTCTAGGCTGCCTGGTGAGTTCCTTGTGCATTGTGCAGTCCCTTCTTCTACTCTGCACCCTCCCTGTAACTATGGGGCTCTCTATTTATCCTATCTATTCTAAAGTTACTCTATCACCTTTCCTACCCCTCTCTCGAAGTCTGGAAGGAAAACATTTAAGAAAGCACTTGTCTGCAACCGAGGATTGCCCATTGCTGACACCTACGTCAATGTTTCTTCCAGGCAGACTATTACTGACATTGGGCCTCATTACACGTTGTCCGGTAAAAATCATAATTTTACGGCATGGCGCTATTAGCGTGACCGCCCTCGCAAGAGGCCGCTAATAGCGTCCCATTACGAGTTCGCGGACACGAGCATAGCGCCATGCCGTAAAAGTCCGTACCTCCATGCCGCAAAAGTCCCCAAAATGCCCCTTACTGGCTTCGACCTAAGTGCTGATAGCACCTCCGCCCCCACGCTACATGCAAATAGCGGTCCCCGCTATTAGCGGTCACCGTAAAAAAGCGGAACCGGAAATAGCGTCATCGCACAGGAACGGGAAAGAGCACGGCGGCCATCTTTAAAAACACAATCCATTGCCATCTTCTGCATCCAGGACCTCTTTCCGGAGAACTCCTACAACAAATCATCCAGGAAAGCCCGAAGATGCCCAAGGCGCTAATAAAATCTTCAGATCGTCAGCGGAAAGAAAAATTCTCAAATGAGGAGCTGATCATGTTGACCGGGACACTTGCAGCTAATGCTGAAGTTGTTTTCGCCAATGATATGCGGCGGGAGGCCATCAATAAGAAAAAGGCCATCTGGGCCGAAGTTGCCCGCAAAGTCAGTGCGGTGGTCACTACCACCCGCAGTATCAAGGACTGCCGCAAGAGGTGGGACGACCTCCGGGTCCGTGTGCGGAACATACTAACGGCCAACCGTAACCTGGCAATGGCCACAGGAGGAGGCAGCAGCCACCGCACTGCTCACTGACGAGGAGGACGCAATTGACATTCTAGAACAATGCCATTCCCCCAGCCCGACACATTCCATTGCAGAAAGTCCAAGGGCAACGTCCAGATCAGGTAGCCATGGAGCACATGACACCCACACCGTTGAAGGGGCATGGATCCCTCAGGTGTCCTCACCTGACGCCGGAGGCATGGACCAGGACGCATCAGCCAGCCCAACATCACATACCACCCAACCTGACCTTGCAACCATCAGCCGGAGGCAGGCAGATTACTGCGCTGGTCGCCCAGCATGTGGCCGAGACAGGCCGTCTGAGGGATGACCTCAGCAAATATGCAGGAAAAACAAGGGAGGCCATTGAGGCCTGCACTGACAGGATCTGCCAGGAAATGGGCCAACTCCGCCAGGCCATTAACCGTATTGGGGACATCATGGAGCGGCAATACCAACCCCCAACACGGGATCAACCGGGCACCTCCTCCTCCTCGGGTTCCCAGCAGACAAGCCCCCTGCGCCGCTCTCTGCGCAACCTGAGGCGCCCCACGTCACAACCACCCAATGGTGGAGGAGGCCCTGTGGCTTAGGTCCAGCAAGGACTAGGTGGCAGATGTTGAGCAGGACACATAGACACTATAAGGCTCACATGGGGGTGTTGTGGGGGGAGGGGGGAGAGGGTGTTTTTGGGGGTGTTGTGGGGTGAGGGGGGAGAGGGTGTTTTTGGGGGTGTTGTGGGGGGAGGGGGGAGAGGGTGTTCTTGGGGGTGTTGTGGGGGGAGGGGGGAAGGGGCATTTGGAAAGTTGGGGTCATGCACATTTTTATCACATTATGTTCACAATACACTGTTCTGAAGTTGAAAACCAGGCGTCGTCTCCATCATTGTGTATGTGTCATTTATTGTGGACAGGGTCCTTTGTGGGCCTCATAACATGCACCAGGGCAACAATACCCATCTCCATCCATGTAATTCCACCTTTGTACCTGATGAAATTCCTGATTCAGATGCTGGCGCACATCGTGTGCCTCCTTGACATCGCCTCTTGCATGTCCTGCCGGAGCATTTCACCCCCATCCACATCATCCTCATCTGGTGGTTGCATGCCAATGTCAAGTGGCATAGGCACATTCCATCAGATGCACATTTTGTGATGCTCTACACATGCCATGGTTGTCTTTGCCACTTTGTCACGGCCGTACAGGAGAGCCTCACCCAGGCCGCTTAGGCAAGAGCGCACTGTCATTGGAAGGCCGAATGACGGCTCTATCACGACGCGGGTACGGGTATGTGCAATATTGTAGTCCTCTTCCTGTTGGTTCTGTGGGTTCCGTACCGGGGTTAGGAGCCACCTCTTCAGTGGATAGCTGGCATCACCTGTATGGTGTGAGGAATGGGTACCTGTTACGGGTCGCCTCTGGTGCGGCCTGTTGTTGTTGGTGCTGCACTGCAATCATGTACTGAAGCCCATGTCATGATGGTGGTATTGGGACCATCTTGGTGTGGGAAGGGGTGTGGGAAGGGGTGTGGTGTGCTCTTTTGTGCTGCGTGTCTCCATTGCCTCCACCTGTGCTGATTGTGTCCATCTGTGACAGATGGGAACACTGCTCAGGTCTCTTAATGGGTGCTTTTAGATGCCGTTATTTGCGCCATGCCGGTAAGGGGTTTTGGGGTCTTTTCCATGCCGCTAATGCCATGTCCGCATGGCTTGTAATGGCGTGATATTAGCGCCATGGCGCTATTTCCGGTATGGGGGTCGCATGCCCACGGCCTTGCCGCTATTAGTGGCACCGTACTTACCGAGTCCTCTAATAGCGGTGGGTCAGGGTCGTGATTAGCTTGGGAAATTACCGGTACCGGTATTCCCTTACCTGACAACGTGTAATGAGGCCCACTGTCTTTACTGTACCCTCCCCTGACCTATGGATTCCCCATATGGTTGCTATCCTCTCCCCTTTTTCTTCCTCTCCCATTAATGGTGGCACCAGATGGGAAGTTCTCGTGGCACACTTCCTATCTTCCAGGTGCATCATTAATGTCTACCAGAATGGCACTATCATGGCCCAGTGCTCTCAACCCAACCTCCTCCTTCTTGTCAGGCATCTCTCATCACCTTCCTCCCTTCTCCTTCCATTTCTCTGGTTGCCACCCCTCCGGCCTCTTCGTCCCCACTGACCGGTGTACCTCGCCCTTGTACCCCACCTCAAAAGACCTTTAAAGGTGGCAACCAGTTTCACTTAGCTACTCTCAATTCTCGCTCTGCTGTCACTCCTCTCCTCTGACATCTGTCACCTCCATGAAGACTTTGATCTTGATGTTCTCACTCTCACGAGACGTGGTTCAACGCCAGCTCTGCCACTGCTTTTGACACTCTCCTTCCTGAGGGTTATAAGATCCTCTCCAAGCCCATGCCTAACCGGACTGGAGGCGCAGTGACCCTTGTCTTTCCTGAATGGTTTCCTGCTACCATCATACCCACTCAATCCTATTCCTCCTTTGAAAGTCTTGTCTGCAAGCTTTGCATCTCTCCTACCCTGTCACTCACCCTCGCCACCATCTACAGGACTCCAGAGCGATCCCCCCCTTCCTTTCAGAGTGGGCTGACCTCACCTCCCCTCTCCAGACCTCCCCCTCTAAGCTTCTCTTCCTCTGAGACTTCAACATTCATCTGGATTCACCTGATGTGGCCACTCTACTTTTCCGCAACCTCTGCGATTGTCTCTCCCTCACCATTCTTTCCTCTGGCCCAACCCACTCAGCAGGGGACATTTTGGATGCGCTCATCTCAGCCGATATCTCCTTCTCGAACCCTCTTACTTCTCCGCTCTCCTGATCTGACCACGCTCTCCTCTCCTCCCATCTTGAGCTCCTGGGCCCCCGGCTAAGCCTCCACCCGCACTGCCAATCTCTTTCTCCGTCATTCGACCGATGAAGCGAGTGTCAGTAGCTGCACTTGTCACCTCCTTCACTCCCCCTCCCACTCCTACTATTCACTCTCACACTGACTCAGCTCTTACTAAGCTTCACCTCTCCATCTCCCATACCCTTAACCTCCCTGCCCCTGCCATGAGGATCTGTATGAAGCCTGCTGCCAAGTGCAATAGCTGGTATGAATCCGATCTAGCCATGCTGAAACGCAAGTGCAAAGCTGTGGAACAGAAGTGGCTGGCTTCTAGCACATCCTCCGACAAACTGGCCTGCCTCCTGCTCCAAAGGCAATACGACTCTCACTCATTCCAAGAAACAGGCCGATATCCAATCCCGTATTTCTGGGGCCTCAAACATCACGGCTGAACTTTTCAAAATCAGCAAGGCACTTGCCAATCCTACTACAGTGTCCACTTCTCCGCTTCCCTCCCAGGCCCTCTCCATAGCATTGGTCTCCCATTTCACAATCAAAACTCAGGACAGCCTGTCCTCTCTCTAATCTTCTCCTCTCTCTCCCCTGAATGAATGCAGACCTCCCCTGACCCCCCCCCCGCTTCTCTATTATCTCCTCCTTCTCACCTATAGCACCTGATTGGGTTACCAAGACAGTCTGCTCTATGAAGGTCTCCTCCAAACAGGTGCTACCCTGCTCCTCTAGAACTATCAAGGACAATATTGCCTCTATCGCTCCCTCCTTGGCTGAGTTCTGTAACCACTCTTTTACCACTGGCTCCTTCCCTACTCCCCTCAAGCAATCCCTTGTGCAACCCCTCCTAAAAAAGTCACCAGCGGACCCTTCCTGCCTGGCTAACTAGTGCCCTATTTCCACTACACTCTTCTCGGGTAAACTCCTGGAGAAGTTGGTCATCTCCCAACTAATCCATTACACGGAATCTGCTCTCCTGAACACCCGTGATGACTTACTCTCAAACCTCAATTCCAAAACTCCTTCTGCCCTCATCCTCCTTGATCTGTCCTCTGCCTTTGACACTGTCAATCATTCCATCCTCATAAATTGACTCTGTGATTCCCTGGGTATCACGGACCGGGCACTGGACTGTTGACCTCTTTCCTCTCGAATCGGCCTTCTCAAGTGGAACTGTGCCCTTTTCTCTCCTTGACCTCACTCTCGACTTGTGGTGTCCCTCATGGCCCTATCCTCTCGCCGTGGCTTTTCAACATTTACCTTGTCCCTCTGGCCCATTTGCTCTCCATCTTCTCTCCTTAATCCCAGTGTTTTTTTTTATTTTTGTTTTTAAAAAAAAAATATTTTGAAAAAACACCAACTATCAACAAAACAGTTCCAACAGTGCATACCACAGTTTTCTAGCATCTCTTCCCCTCTGGACCACTCTGGTATAGGTGGATGCAGTCCTGTTTCATCCACCAACTCGTCAAATTTCATTACTTCTCCCTCTTTCCATATATTCCCCAATGTTGCTACACCCACGGGTTCCCAGTGCTTGCGGATTGTCTTCCTTAGTTGCTCGTCCACCCCCCCAGTGCCACTAGCGGCATCTGTGGGGAACATGGGGTTGGGTTTTACATGGCCCTGCAGGCCTTACACCATACCCCCCATCCTAGTTCCAACATCCTCGATAGCCCCCTCATTTCTGGCTTTGGCACCCATATCATTTCTTTCAGGACGAATGGGGCGCATTCAGGCATTAACAATCTGGATTCCGCTGTGGGGTCTTCTGTCAGCCATTTCGCCACATATTGTAGTTGGCTAGCCAAGTAATAGACCTCGAAGTTGGACAGCTTTATGCCCCCCTATCGTACGTGTTTTGCAATTTCCATAAGGCTTTCCTATTCCTGGTGTTGTGCCAGATAAAGCCTCTACATAGGCTTTGTAATTTACTAAAGAAATGCATGGGTATCATAAAGGGGATGTTCACAAAAAAGTGTAGTAGCCTGGGCAGTGCGACCATCTTCAACAGCGCCACCCTCCCTACCATCGCCAGGGGGCGCTTTGCTCACAATCTCATTCTATTCTCCAGGTTTGTTACTGCCTTCTCCGTGTTGTGTGCATGTTTGTCTTCCACTTTGTGATAAATGTCAACCACCAAGTATCTAAAAGTTCTGGTCTCCCAGGGTATCTGCAACACCGGTAGGTTCTCCTGCGGGATCCCAGTATAACTTCCCAGGGGGAACAGGCTCCATTTCGTGGGATTAACTGCAATCCCAGAGAGCGACGCAAATCGCTCCATTACTTCCAGAATGTATTGCAGGTTTTCTTCTGGATACCTAAGGTATAGCAGTATGTCGTCGGCATACAATGATATGAGATGTGGTCCCCCCTTCGTGTAGATTCCTACTGTTCTGTATTGTTGTCTCAAATATATTGCTAGGGGTTCCAGTGCAAGGATGTACCACATCGGGGACCAGGGACATCCCTGTCTGGTGCCCCTACTGAGTTGCCATTTATCCGAGATAGTTGCCCCCGTCTTGACCCTGGCCAATGGGGAGCTACACAGCAATTTAACCCATTTTAGGTACCCGGGCCCTATTCCATATTCTTTCAGGGCAGCCATCAGCCAAGGCCACCTGACTGAGTCAAAGGCCTTCACCGCGTCTAGTGAGACAATTGCCATTTCTTGCGTGTCCCTGTCTGTTTGTTCTATGATGCGGTGAAGCCATCTAAGATTGTCAGATATGCTTCTATGCGGTACATATCCCGTCTGTTCTGGGTGTGTAAGTTTACTTATGACCTGTTTCAGTCTGTTTGCTAGCACTGCCGTAAGGATCTTGCTATCCTGGTTTAGCATGGATAGCGGTCTATATGATCCGCAATCCATGGTAGGTTTGTTGGGCTTGAGGGGCGGGATAATGATTGCTTCTCTAAGGGATTCTGGCAATCTCCCTGTCTCCCATGCCTCGTTCAACATATCCAATAATGGGGAGAGTATCCCTGCCCCATACATACATTTTCTAAAACTCGCTAGGGAGTCCGTCGGCTCCCGGGGCATTACACGCAGGTAGCTGCTTGACTACAGCTTCCAGTTCCTCCAGTGTGAATGAGGAGTCTAGATTCTCTCTCTTCCGCATTCAGCTTTGGTAGGCCTATATCTTCTAGTGTTCCCACTATTTCGCTCCATTCTCCCCCTTCCGTATCTGCATACAGTTGTTGGTAGAACTCGAGGAACCCATTGTTCACTTCTTCCTGGGTATCCAGTATTTGGGCTAGTCTGGGCATCTCCTTTTTATATAGCCATCCCAGCAGCCTCCCTGGCTTGTCTCCACCTGCATGTTGCCTTTCCGTGTATTTTTTGTAGTTTAAGTTACAAAGCCTCTCCCAGTGTCGCTCACACGCCTGCTATAATTTACTTATAGCGTTGGTGGTCTCTGAGGAGCTATCCCACTTATTCATAGTTACTTCTAGTTCCTCTTTGGCCTTTTGTAGTTCCCGGGTTATTCCCCCTTGGAGCCCTTTAGATTTCGATATGGCTGATCCCCTTACCACCTCCTTGAACGCCTCCCACAGGGTGCCCGCCGAGTCTATGCTACCAGTGTTCTTTTCGAAATATTCTATGATATCCTCTCTCAGGTCTTCTCTGAACACTGTATTCTTTAATGCCTTAGCTCTGAGCCGCCATGTTGGGATCTTCCCTCTGGGGGGCAAATATTGCCATGCTAAGATCAGTGGGGAATGGTCCGAGAGGACCCTTGCCTTGTATTCCGCCGACACTATCTCCTCAGTGATCCCTGCAGAGACAAACATATAATCCAACCTCGTATGCAAGTTTTGTGGAGCCGCATAGTGTGAGTAATGCCTATCTTGTGGGTGGCGCAGCCTCTATATATCTTCTAGTTATAATTCTCCCACCAGATATATCAGAGCTTTGGCGGCGGGGGTGGGTTTGCTTTGTTTCCCATCCGATCTGTCTATACCTGGATCCAGCGTACAGTTAAAGTCACCCCCCCCACACGACTACTCCTCCCAGGTACGGGCTGACTTTGTTGTATAGGGTTTTAAAATAGGCAACAGTGTTTTGGTTGGGGGCATATGTGTTAATAATGCTCACCTCTTTGTTTTCAATTAATCCCCTTATAGCCACCATCCTCCCGTCTGAATCGTCTGTGGACTGTAATAGCTGAAAAGGTACATGCGGGGCAATCCAGGTGGTCACCCCCCTAGCATATGCCAAGTATGATGCCCCTATGGTGGTCCCTTTCCATTTCCCCCATATCACCTCCTGTTTTTCCTTCGTGAGTTGGGTTCTTGTAATAGGGCTATGTCTATCTTCTGCCTCCTCAAATACATCATAACCTTGTTCCTTTTTAAGTAACTGTTGAGCAGTCTAACATTCCAGGTCACTATCTTAAGGTCTCCCATTTTCAGCTGTATCCTGTCCCCCCTCTAACTCTTCTCTTCCATCGTGTCACACACGGTGTTGCGCAGGTGTAAGCTCTTTCCCCAGCTAAATCTACTACAAACTACCCAACTCCCTTCCCTCCCACCTCCGATCCATGCCCCAACTGATGTCCAGCTCCATCCCTGGATCTCAGGTGTCCCTGCATTTGGTCCTATCCTGGCTAGGCCGGTGCTAGGAGCCCAGCAGAGGGTTACCGTACTACCAGCAACCCAACTAACCTATCTAAGGGGGTTTAAGTTTGGGTTCTCTTTCCCTCCCACTCTAATGCCTCATCACCTCAGCCTGTCGTTACGTTACATCCTTGTCTATAATCAAGTCCCAATGTCACAGTTTATACAGCACCTCGGGGTCTGGAGCCATTTTCTCATCACTCTGTGCCGCTCTCCGTCTGCTCATCTGCTCCCGTCGGGCAGTTCTGTGCATCCAGCCACTCTGTCGCATACTCCGGGGTCTCAAAAAATATTGCTCGATTTCTATGAAACACCTTCAACTTTGCCGGATACATTAGCATGTATTTGTAGCTAGACTCGCGCTGTCTCCACTTAACCGTTCCAAAATGTAGTCGCCGTCTTTGCACCTGGAGTGTGTAGTCCGGCTATGCAGTAATAGACGCGGATGCCCTTTGTATTGTACCTCCTTTGCGGAAATGTTTCAGGATCCTTTCTCTGTCGCGATAGTTCAAAATCGTGGCGATGATCGGTCTCGGGGGAGCTCTGGGGGGGGGGTCTTTTTGTCAGAGTCCTGTGCGCTCTCTCTCCACCGCAAATCCTTGAGTGAGTGCCCCTCCGTCTATCTCTTGTAACAGCATGGTCTCAATATACTCAGTGGGGTTCGATCCTTCCTGCCCCTCTGGGAGTCCCACAATGCATATATTGTTGCTGCGTGCGCGTCCTTCGGCTTCCTCAGCCCTGTTTTCCAGGTTGCTTACTTGTTGTCTCAATGCGTGGATCTCCGAGGCATGCAATGCAAAGGCAGCTGTGTTTGATTTCACATCTCTGTCCAGCTTGCTTGTTCTGTCCGCAATTGATCTTACATCCTGTCTTAGTAAGTTAACGTCCACTTGTACTGCGTCAATTTTCACCTCTAGGGATTCCTTAAGTGTAGCCATGGCGGCCTCCAGTTTCGTTTCCCATGTTATTTTCAAGTCTGCTATGGCCTCTAAGATTTGCTGATCGCCACGTGCTGGAGGTGTTTCCATTTGTGCACTGTTCTCTTTATTCCTGGCCCCCTCCGTTATTTGCGGTGTCCTTGTGAAGTCCTCCATGGTGGCCTGCTTCTCCTTTGTCTTGGGTGCCTTAGCAACCATTATACTGTATCCCAGTGCTGCAGTTTGAGGCAGTTGGAGTTAGGGTATGTTGTGCTTCCCCTCCTCTGCCCAGTGCTCAATTCCGTTTGGGGGGGCTACCCCCAGTGTTGCTGGGGTCAAGGTGCCTCTCCCCAGGCGTAGGATTCCTGTGCGCCCAGTACGGCTTCCAGGGACTTCCACCTTCTCTAGCTTCGCCCTGGTTACTCAGCGACACCTACACTTCCTGTTGTTTGTTGCACCAGGGGGAATGTCAATCTTTATTTTTTTTATTTTTTTTTTTAAAATAATTTTATTGGTTTGTAAATTAAACCTTTAAAATACATAAATGTTACAAAACAGACAAACAACATTCATCCATTTCCCTTTCCCTCATTGTTCTACAGAAGTATCATTTCCCACTGTCCCAGGAGAGATGTAACACATCCTCAGCCGTTATTTATGGCTACATTAGGGGTCAGCAATCGATCTTCAATTATTGCTAAAAGATGTGTTACAGGCAAGACTAGTTTCATATCCCTTCCATTAAACATTTGTTGCCACCAATCTTCAGCGTCCATTGACGGATGGGAGTCACTCCAAGGGCCCAAGAGACGAGTTCTTTCCGTTTCGCAGCCCAACGCAGAAGAGCATCAAATGTTTCAAAGTTTCAGGTGCTTGAAGACAACAGCGACAGGTTGGATCTAAATTTGCATATGTTGACCAGGCCCGTAGCCGCTCTTTTGTTTTAAACCCATTTAGCCTGAACCACATGAACAGTCTTCGGGTGTGTGGGTCTGGAAACAGTTCAACGTATTTTTGTGGGTTGTTATATGCCCGAGCTTCAGTAGGAACCTCACACATTATTTTAGAGGACGTTCTTTTTGAACATGTTAGTTCCCAATCCTCTCGCCATATTTTTATTTTTGCTGCATTCGGGTTTCCTTGGAGAGTATCTATCTTAATGTCATATTCAGACATAAGAGCTTCACAGCGTTTCATCCATAATGCCAGGATCCCAGGTCCGGAGGAGGTCGCACCATGGAGTATGCCAAATTGCGGAATCTGTTCACTAGTTCTTCTTTATTCTTCCCAGTAAGTATCCGCCTGTGCTTTTTAGGGGGTCGGTGCGAAGTGCGACTATCGCACACGTCTGCACAATTCCGGTCCATTCCTTTACATCCCAGTTCCACAACTGCCACCTCCGTGGTTCCTCCTCCCCTGTGGGATTCTAGCTGTGAGTGTCTGAGTGCTTCTGTATTTGGGCCCCCAGTGAGTTGCACTACTTGATACGATGAGCATGTGCCCTTGTCTGGTTTGGTTACTGCTTTTGAGTTATGGGGTGAGGCCCCCTCTGTCAGTCTTTGGAGTGGCTCACCAGTGTCTCCTTTAACACTGCACTCAGTGGGGCTACCGGCTGTTCTGCAGCGTCTTCCTTTCCACATTGCCTTGCGTGTGTGTTCTGTGATGCCTGCGACTTTGCAGGTCCTGCCCCCTGTGGTGTGCAGTTTATGGCCCTGTTTGTTAGCTCATGAGGCCGTGTTACAGATAACGGTCTATCCGTTGTCACTGGGTTGTGGGAATTCCAGCTGCCTCCCGTTTTGTTCTTCAGCCTCCACTCATGCACAGTGCAATGGGGGCGAAACTGTCATGCCTTGCGTTGCTTTTAACGTGTGTGGCTAGTCTGGTAGCATTATTGTTCCAGGCACTGTGGCAAGCTGATCCCTTCTGCCTGCCAGTGTCCTTTGTTAGTCAGCGTGTGCCAGGCAAGCCACCTCCACTATGTGGCTTCCTCGCTATGTGAGGCTGTATGCAGCCTTGTTCATTCCACTGCGTTCAAGTCAAGAGCTCGCTCTGCCGTTTCCCGAGCCCTCCCCAGCGCGACGGCCTTGATTGTGTGATGGATCTCTGGATGCAAGTGAATCTAAAATGTAGCAGTGTCCTCGTACGGTGGCCGCTGCCTGAGCGTCTTGAGGCCAGCCTGTCTACCTGGCCCTATGAAGTCCTTGAAACACTGTATCTCCGGCGCGGCCCAGCTCCAGCAGTGTTCCGGCCGTACTCACGATCACTAATGGCAGGGACGCGTCTTTTCTGTGATCATTCAGCGAATCCTTTCACGGTCCATGCAATGACCGTCTCCTGCAATGGATGGTGGTCTCCGACTATGCCCTGTAGCATGTTCGGGCCGCACCTCACACCTTATGTAACGCACCTTCAGGAGGGGGCACCTCCGCCGTGGGTCATTGCGGTCCGTTAAAGCCGGGATTGCTGTCCTCTCGAGTCAGCAGTTTAACCCTTTGTTCCACGCGTCCACCATTTTCTTTTTTTCCCACAGCCGTCTGTTCCCAGCAAGTTCTTTCGATATTTATCCAAGTCAGCTGTTGTAATCCTTAACGACAATTAACCTTCTAGTGCACTGCACCTTCACGCTCACAGTCCTTCGCAAGCCGGAGAGTTCCTGTCTATTTTCTTGCTGTTTGATGTCGGATGATGTCCGGATCCACGGAAGCTCCAGTGAACCCACGTCCTTCTACGTGGCTTGCTGGCCACACCCCCTCCTTACTCCCAGTGTTATGCTGATGACACACAGCTCTCCTTTAAGCTTCCCTCCTCTTACTCCTCTCCTTCCTCACTCATTCCCGTCTATCCGAATGCTATTCAGGCATGGTGCTAATGATCTCTGCCTTAAAGTTTGTAACTTCTCATGGGACTCCTACCCCCTTCCCTCCTACACTCTGGCGGCCCTCCTTGGGCCCCCTCACCTAACCAATTTGTGAGGCTAAAAACATGGGTGTCATCTTCAACTCCTATCTCTTCTTCTCTCCTCTATCCCACGGCCTAGTAGGGCCCTTATTGTATTCTCCTCTGCCCCCCTCTTTTGTCTTGTGGCGCCTGGAAACACTTTCTTGTATAGGCACCATACAAATGTTCAATAAATACACATTTTTTAAAAAGGGATCATGGTTATCATTAGGTACCTTTACAATGGGTTCCCTTAAGTCACTGGTAAATATTCCTTTCACTGGCTCATAAGCAGAATGCATGGCAGAGCCTGCACCCCTTTCCCGAATCCCACCCACATTTGGCCCTCTGCATCTATTAATTAACTGATGTCAACTAAGAACAACGAACACGCAAACATTGTTTACCTTTATATCTAGGGTTATGGGGAAATCACATTTTAATTTATAAATTTGACTATCACACCCCCTGCCCTTTGTTTGTACTATTGTACTATGACCCCTCCTGGAGTCAGTTTGGCAGTCCCAGAATGACTATTCGGGAACTTACCCGCGGTACCATTAATAGACACTACAAGTATTTTAAGCTACATATCTGCCAGGATTTCCTGAGCACACTCTCAATCCCTTCACAAACCCGACACTATTTAATGTCTACCTTATAATTGTTCTAAAACTGCCTTGGAATCCCAATGCGTGTATTAATCCAAAACATACTTTTCGGTGTCTAATGTGAGCGGTCAGAAATGCGAGACGGACACAAAGCCATAGTTTTTTCTATGTTTACCATTTATTAAAATAAAAAGGGGTGAGATAAATGCCTGTCGTTTCCTATCCTAACGAGAATATCTCTATGTATCAGACTAAAACTAAAGAAAGATGACCTTGTGCCAAAAATGTCTCTGACCCTCACACTTATACTTAAAACAAAAGTGTAAAAGGAATATTTGGCTGTTGTCAGTTCAACAAAACACTACAAAAATGCAAAACCTATAGTTGTTAGAAAGTACTCCTTGTGACTAGGTTTGGGCTCCCTCCCCCTGGATCAATTCAGGAATACCCTTGGTAAGAGTTATGTTCAGTTCAACACAAAGTGTCTTTTCCATCCACTGTGTCCTTCCACTTTGTAAAGTAAACGTCTCTTACACAAAAACTTGTTCCCAAAGCAATTGTTTTCATCCACACAATGTCTTTCTCAGGATGCAAAGCAAATATTAGTATATCACAATTATTGTTCCAATGAAATACCTTAGTCAGGATAGCACAATGATAAAGTTATCAAAGTCTTTCCACAACAGCTTTTTACAACAACCACATCTCTTCAAATCAACTGTTTCTTTCCTGGTCTACTCGCCTGCCAGGACTAACTACGAATGGTCCCTTTCCTGGTTCACTTTCCTGCCAGGGAGAAAGCTCCTACTTCTACAGTTGGTCTCTTCTGTTAGTGGCAATATGGGTTACAGATGTTGTCTAAGGAAAGGTGAATTGTTGCCTTGTTACGGTTTTATCTCCTTGTTATAGTCTCTATGTTGGTCGCAATGTGGGTTACAGTTTTCCCCAAGTTGACTCTTTATAAATGGAGAAGTGGGCCCTTTTTGCACTCTAACTTCTTCTGGATAGGGTCTTGGCTGTTGGCAATGTAGGTTACAGGTTTCTACAAATTGACATTTCATAAATGGAGAGTTGCACTTTTTTTGCCTTCTTATTCCGCTTGCTCGGTGTTCAGAATAGTCTGCATTTTGTAAACATTGCACTCGGAGCAGCCTGGGGGTTACCTTCTATTACAGGCCAATTCACCAACTCTGTTTGGCGTCTCCGTGTTGCTCCCTGCTGCTGCAGCAGAACCTCGGCAGAACAGTAATTTTTTGACAGCTCTGCCGTACCTGCCACCATCTGCACAGCCTCTCTCCCGAGCCCTGCCAGCTCGGCTGGTTCTCTGCATCCTCCAGCACATCCAGGAAACTCATGTCAGGGCGGGAGCACATACCCCATACAGCTGGGCTTCACTCTCTGCTGCATTCTGCTGGGCACACTCTGCAAAACTGCATGCCTTCTCTTCCCAAGTTGGCTTCTGTTGGCGTTTGCACTCCTGCTGCAGCTCCAAGCACTTCACTCTCATTCCTGATGGGTTCTGCCTCTGCTGCTCCTTTCCTGCTCCTTCTTCCACTCAGCTATGGTCCATTTTCAAGTTGAAATATCCCGCTCAGGTGCCTTGCCTTCAAACAACTAGACTGCATATTCCCTTCAAAGGCATCTTTGATCCTATTGACTCTTGGTCCTTCTTCCTGGTCCCAGTATCACAGGCATTATGGATCTTGAAGTCCATAATGGGTTTCATTCTCTCACGTCTATTCCCTCCTATTTGATTGTTGAACTGGATGTTATTAGAATTAGATGTTATAGGAGTGATGGGTAACTTAACATTAGGGCCAAGATATCTACACAAGACAAAGTCACGGATATTAGAGGATGTCACATCTTATTCAGTAACTCCCAAGGTATACAAATTATTCTGTCTAGGTAACCTTTCATAGACGGTTCCTTGGGCTTCCTCATGAAAGCGACTTGTGCCATGACAGCATGCCAACAAACATTTGCGAATTACATGACTCTCATCCAGTCAATAAGATTAATACTGCGTCTTTCCCAAAGAAGTCATCCCTACCCCTTGACAGCCATCTCCTCCAGTGTGATCCTCCCTCATGATACCACCCCCAGGGTTAGGATCAGGTAACGTCTGCCTTCCCCTGAGCACATGGGAGTAGATCTTAGGCTGGGGTTCTGTGATGACTCTGCAGGATTCATCACACTAATCTCCCTAGAAGATAGTTCTGTAATAGTGGATTAACATGCATCCACACTAATACAAAGCCTTTCCCTCCTACCTGTCGCCTATCCTCAGTTTGAAATGTTTCCCATTTTGCCTCTCTCTTACTTCACTCTTGCTCTCTTTCCCAGTAGACTAAGGTCTACCTTCCCCAGGCAGGGCATAACATTGCACGGACAAGGGTCAAGGCTACACACTTTAAAATTACTACGGGTGTGATTTGGCACAAAACAAAAGCATAATAACATAACATAGTAACACAACATAAAATAACCAAATGCAGCCAGTGTGGTAGACAGGGGGTGACAGCTGCTCATGCCCCCCGTCAGCGTTGGCCCTGTCCCTGGCAGATGTACCAATCTGTCCTTACATCACCCCTTTCTGGGGTTCCCTCAACCCCAGACGCAGCCTCGCAGTTCAGTTCATAAAAGCTCTATTCGACTCAAAGGTCTTTAGCACACAACAAATGACAACACATTCAATAAAAATACACACAAAAGATTGCAATTAAGATCACTCAAAAGCCATAAAATTCATTAATCGCAATATAAAGATTAATAAAAATCCAGAGTTACTAACATCGTAAAAAAAGAATGCAACTGTCAATTGGCATCGGGTGAAAGTTCAATCAGGTGGTTCCTGCAGGCCCCAGCTCGATAAATAAACTTAGCTACAAAGTAGACAACATTTCGATCAGTGGTCATCTGGCATAACAATAATGCTTCTGCAGCTCTTCCTACTCCGGCCATCTTGAATGATGGAAAGAAATACAGCAGCCTCAAATCTTTAGGTGAATCACAGAAACTAAAGAAATGCAGGATAGTTTCCACATCGATGCCACACAATGGAAAAATATCAGAATTAGTATCCTTCAAGCTGCTAGTGAATTTAGCAACCTTCAGGATGTGTGTCCTAATTTCCATGTACAGTACTCGTGCATAGGCCCAGGAAATAAAATCAAGATAATCTTTGAATCCAGTGGCTACGAGAGCCATGTGAGTAGTTGAGCTCTGGGAGAGCTCCTGAGATCCGGCATCCGATCCTGATTATAAGTGCACACACGCACGCACTTGTACCCTGAAAATTCGTGTGCCCGTCCATGAATGTGGCGCACGGGTATCCTGCAAGTCTGGAGCCTGGGCTAAAGAAGAGGACGGCCCGGCGGGCATCGCCAGACCCACGCACTCCGGGGCTGAGACCCCAGAATGGCGGACGTGAGGAGCTCACAAAGGAGTCAGCTAGCAGAGCGGAGACAGTGTCGGCACTGCGGCAGTTAAAGACAGAAGCAAGCTACGGCACATTAGAGCCCCTCCAACACCTGCTGGGACACTGATGCGCGGCTCCCGAAGGTCAGAAGCGGATGCAACCGCATAGATTCCCAGCTCGTAACGCCCCCGAGGCTGGATGCAGCGAGGCACGGCTGCCCCTGGCACTGAGGTGGGTGCGGGACCAGCCACGTGAAACGAGGGGGACCCATCGTTAGACCGCGCCTGTGCTAACGCTTCCAGGGGCAGAGAAAACAGGCGAAAGTGAACGCAGAAGCGCCCGGGACTCCTGGGAGCCTCGCGCGATTGCACAATGGATCACTAAAGGGAGCGACAAAACGGAGACGGCTGGAGCACTCCATTATAGGCAGGAGCCGCGGCGGGCACAACAGATGTGTGCCCGTGGCGAAATTACACGGCCGGGGGCAGGAGCGCCGAGTAGAGTGCAAAGAGGTCAGCCTGGCAATCAGGCCTGGTGCCGTGGACTGTACAAAACAAGTGTTACGCTCACCTGGCTTCCACAGGGGCGTCGATCCGAACTGGACAGCTGCGGTCTCCACCAATATGACGCGTAGTGCCAAGATGACGGACTGGACTGGCCCACCTAGCTTCCTTTGCTTGGCCCGTAGGAATATTCTTCTGCAAATGGAGAAAGGGAATTAACCACCCATGGAGTTGAGCGTTAACCACCACCCCCCCACTCCCGCTGTTCTCCCCACTGATCACCTTTGATGCCTCTTCTTTTATTCGCACCTGATGGTTTGGAAAGATGAGCTCTCCATCCTGCATTGAGCGCAGGGGCGCGTAGATAACCAGTTCCTTCACTGGCTCGAAGGAAGTGGTGAGTTCCAGAACAATATTGACTCTGAGATTCCCGGCAAGACGCCGTAAGTATGCAGTTCGTAAGAGTTCAAATGTCTGACTTTCACTCTTGTCCGATTCCTTGCAGGTTGCAGCTTGACCCTAGCGAAGAGTTCATTGTGGCAACCGGTAATGTTCAGGTAAGGATTACTATTATCCAACACAGTTCGATAAAATTATGTCAATTTGTAACCTGTTGCTTTCTCCCTTATTCAGGCGCTGAGATAAAAGATAAAGAGATAAAGATATAAGAGATAAAGTATGAAGTCTCGGGGAATAATGCCTCCGGCGGTAAAATCAGGTAAGTCTATTGTGGTGAGGAGGTTTCCCCTTGTTTGTCCCTTTGTTTCACCTTGCTGTCCTTTTATGTCCCCTTAGGGGCCAGTGTTCGGCGAAGATACAGTGGAAGCTGTGCCGACCCATGAAGAGGATTAGTACCCCCAGTGGTAAAATCAGGTAAGTCTATGGGGGGTAACTAATATTGCCTCTGTGTATTCCCTTGGCTCACCTTGCTGTTCTTGTCTTCCCCTTAGTGCGCCAGGAACATGCAGGAGGATGCGGTGGAATGTGAAGATGCTGCGAAGGCCAGTGAGTTCAGCGCGGCGCTGCAGCAGGCAAGGCGACGCGCATAAAATAACTTCTTTCTTCCAGCTCGAAGGCGCGATGGATCGGGAATTCAGGTAAGGATAAAAGGTATTGCTCTTGTTCTAACCTTTTTTCCTTCTTTCTCCCTTTTTCTAGGAGCTCCAGACTCGAGGCGGGCGTGGCTGAAGACTGGATGCAGACTTGCAGGCACGGTGAGCGTTACGCTGCTGGATGCAGAATAATGCGAAGCGTGTGCTGCTCTTCGGGCGTGGTTTAAACAGCCCCCAAAGTAGTCCCAGGTGAGTATTCCTCCCCCAGCCCCACCCGAGTAAAAAATAGTCCCTAGATAAAGTAGTCCCTTCCAAGCCTCTTTTGGCTTGGAGCTCTTGCAGCATGGTCTGCATCAGGTAAGTTTTAATCTATGAGCCTGGCGCCTATAGCGCCAGGACTGACTCTCCATATAAGCCTGGCGCCATAGACAACAGGACTGCACCCAAATAGCCCCTAGCAAGGGTTGTTGGGCTTGCTTGGGATAACTTGATGCCTGCTTCCGGGGTTGCTGGACTTGGTCTGGGTCCCTGGGGGTAGGCATCATGACAACAAGTATTGCGCCCTCATAAAATGGATGGTCATAAAAGGCAGTAAGAAAATAGCAATGTGCCCACCTTGAGTCAGAGCCACGAACAGTAATACCATAGACAGGTGGGAAGAGGCACCCCCCCCCAGACTATGCAGGAAATGAACATGGGGGTACAGTGAAGTGTGTCTGGTGGAGGCTCCACAATCACCACCCTTGTGGAGGAAGTGACGGCAACTCTGCGTGGTTCACATTGGACGCGCGCTGGGCCGGCGCATGCACCCGGGGAGCCCCATAAGCACTGGGGTGTGCGCCCACGGACCCAGACCAACAAGGGCTGGGGCTTGAGTCTTGAGAGGATTGCATAGCTCAATAACGATTACGTGGGAGGACACAGCCCACTCCAGGAGCAGAACCAGCAGTCTGGGGGAACTCTTGACACGGCCTGACCGGGCCCTGACACAAGCAGCAATCTAACCTACCGAAGACCAGAGGCCAAACGTGGTGGGGCCTGAACACACAGCTCCGACACATCACGATGACTAATAAACTCCCTATAGCAAAGGGCAAGCAACCCACACTCGAAGAATACACCAGAGCATCACCGGGGGCGGAAGGGGCCAGAAGCAAAGACAAAACCCTTGCTGGCGGCACGGACACCATGGGCAAAGACCAGTAGATCCTAACCTGAAAGTGGCTTGGGAAACCAAACTAGGATTGGCCATGGACGAGCTGAAAGCGGCACTAGAGCTCAAAGTCGGGGCAGTACAAGAGGAGGTGAATCTTCTCCGGCAAGATGTCAGGTCGCTGGCAGAACGCAAAGGTAACCTAGAAAAAGAGGTGGCCCCGAATACAGCGGCGTGTGCAGCCCACAAATCCGAACCTCATGCCCTAGTACAACGAGTGGGCAACCTGGAAAGTAGGGCGGAGGAGGCGGAAGGACGCGCCCTCAGGATTAACATATGGATCGTTGGATTGCCTGAAGGAGCCGAGGGACCCAAGCCTACGGAGTACATTGAATCAATGCTGCTGCAGGAGATAACCGGGGGAGTGCTAACTCAAGGGTTTGCTGTAGAAAGGGCGCATAGGGCCCTGATGAGGAGGCCACCACCGGGAGCCCCCCCCAGGCCGGTGATAGCTAAGATCCTCAACTATCGTGACCGGGAGAAAATCCTTGAACACTTTCGGAAGGGCGGAACGATACAAAGGGCGTCGGCAAACATAACCGCATACCCGGATTACACCCTGCAGGTGCAACGCCGACGCATGAACTTTGGGGTCGTGAAAAGAAGACTGCGTGAAACGGGCCAAAAGTATATGCTGATCTACCCTGCAAAACTGAAAGTGTTCCACAAGAGCAGAACATTGTTTTTTGAAACCCTGGAGGACGCCATTGGGTGGCTGGACGTGCAGAGCTGCCCCCAAGAATCGGGTATCCAGACAGGAGAAGGCGCAGATAAGTAACATGTAACTGTGGCACCCGCGATGTCACAGTCCAAGACATTGAGACTTGAATATAGTACAGGACATAGCCTTCGGGAGTGTGCAATTAGGGCTATACATATTTGCATGATCCGTGAGCACGAGAAACTTATATAACAGCAGGGGAGCCTTACGGAATCAGCCCTCATACCCCCATAACGAGTAGATTAGTTAGGTCACCGGTAGTCCGGTGACACCCTGCCGAGTTCCTGACCTCGGCATTCTGAGGCAGGACTAAACGCAGGTGAGCCTGAGATCCAGAGATGGAGCTGGGCACTTGTTGGGGTGGGTAGGGTGGGTGGAGGGAAGGGGCTGTGTGCTGTGGTTTATAATTGTGCAGGAAGGGGAGGGAGGGTTAGTTGGGGAGTTATTGTTGGAAGTGGGAGGAGAACGAGCCCAATCTTGTGTCTAACAAGGCAGGATGGGGAAATGGGGAGGGGAGGCGGGACAACTTACAGATGGCGTCGGGTAGTCTCAGAGTGGTGACCTGGAATGTGAGGGGCCTCAACAGCTATCTGAAGAGAAATAAAGTAATGATTTATCTGAGAAGGCTGAAGATTGAAATAGCATTATTACAGGAAACCCACCTTACTAGGGAAAAGTTGGAAGTGGTCAAGAGAAAGTGGAGAGGGATTACTACGGGAGCCACATATTCAGTTTACGCGAGGGGGGGTCATCACGTGGGTGGCGCCGCATGCACCTTTTCAACTGCTCCAGGCCACAACAGATCCAGAAGGTAGGATGACAGTGGTGCGGGGGATGCTGGAAAACAGGGAAGTGAGCATCATAAACTTGTACGCCCCTAACCAAGATACAGCGGCCTACTTCAGGACCAGATTTGGCAAAATTGGCCCCCTATTGGGTGGCGCGATTGTATGGGGGGGACTTTAACTGTACCTTAAATCCCAAAATGGACAGATCAGATAGTAAACTAGATAGACCTACTCCGGCCGCAAAGGCATTACAGACCCTGTTGGGAGACTTAGGACTTTTGGAGACAGCTACACCCATCAGATAGGCAGTATTCACATTATGCGGCCCCACATAATCTGCACACGAGGTTGGACTATTTGTTCACCTCTTCGGAGCTGGCAGGAGAAATGATGGGTGCGAAATACAAGGTCAGAGTGCTCTCGGACCACTCCCCCTTGGTCCTGGAGTGGCGACATCAGCCCCCAGAGCGAGATTCCCGACGTGGAAGCTCAGAGCCGAGGCCTTGCAGGGAAGCGATCATCGAATACTTCGACACTAAAACAGGAATTGTACAATCGGTAGGAACCTTATGGGAGGCATTCAAAGTAGTAGTACGGGGCAGGTCCATATCCAAATCCAAAGGGCTCCAAAGGGGCATAGAACGGGAGTTACAGGAAACAGAGAAGGAGCTAGAAAGCCTGATGCATAAAGGGGGCACCACACGGGAAGATGGAGAAAGGATGAAGCTGCTGCAGCAAGCCAGCAGTGAACACTGGGACAGATTATGCAAGCTGAGCTATGAGAAATATGTAGAAAGGCAACATGCGGGAGGAGACAAGCCAGACAGGTTGCTGGCCTGCTTATACAAAAATGAAACCCCACGACAAGTGATCATGGAAATCATAGGGGATGAAGGCCAGATCTGGGATACTCAGGAGGGAGTGAATGAAGGGTTCCTTAGATAATACAGACACCTTTATGGGGACGCAGGGGAAGGGACAGACCAAGAGATACAGGGAATATTAGAAGATACAGGCCTACCCAAATTAGATGCTCAGGAGCGAGAGGACCTGGACGCCCCAATCACATTAGAGGAATTAGAGATAGTGGTCCAACACCTGACCACATGTAAAGCCCCAGGGTTGGACGGTCTCCCTAGCAAGTTTTATAAAACATACAAACAGGAGGTGCTCCCCCCATTGCTGGCAATGCTCAATGAGGCGTTTGAGTGTGGTAGGCTGCCAGAGTAAAACCGGGTAAGCCAAGCACAGACTGTGGGTTGTACAGACCCCTATCTATGCTTAACCAAGACAGTAAAATCCTTACAGCGGCGCTGACCAACAGGCTCAAGCGAGTTATCGGTAAATTGATACACCCCGATCAAACAGGCTACGTTCCTGCCAGAAGCATAACAGACAATCATAGGAGACTTAACCACATTATTGATCAAACAGAAAAGGACCCCGGTGAACTGGCAATAATTTTGTTGGATGCTATTAAGGCTTTCGACTCGGTGAGATGGCCCTGGTTGCTAGCGGCTCTGAGAGAATACAGGATGGGGCCGGGGTATCTAAGATGGGTCAAAATGTTATATAGCTCCCCAATCGCTAGGGTCAAAATGGGCGCAACAATCTCAGACAAATGGCAACTCAGCAGAGGCACCAGACAGGGCTGCCCCTGGTTGCCCAAGCTGTATATTCTTGCGGTGGAGCCACTGGCAGTATTCCTTAGACAACAGTACGGGGAGATAGAGATCCATACTGCAGGGGGTTCACATCTCATATCATTGTATGCCAATGATATACTCTTAAATTTGCGCTTCCCAGAAGAAAATCTACAATATGTCCTGGAGGTGATGGAACGTTACACCACTCTCTCGGGCATAGCAGTAAACACTAAGAAGACACGCATGTTCCCCCTGGGGAGATATGGAAGCACCCTGCGAGAAATCTACCGGCCTTGCAGATACCCTGGCAGAACGAAACGTTCTGATACTTAGGAATTGATATATATCACACGACAGAAGAGGAACACAAATACAATACGGAAAAAGCAGTTGAAGGTATTAAAAATAGCATGGGGTTCTGATCCAGGCTACCCCTGGCCATGATGGGTAGAGCGGCTTTGATCAAGATGGTAGTCCTGCCCAGAATGTTACATTTCTTTGTAAACATCTCGTATGTGATCCCCAAACGGTTTTTTGTCAAACCCCACAGCCTGGGTTCATATGGCACAATACCAGGAACAGGGTGGCCCTCTGGAAACTACAAAACACGTGTACAAGGGGGATATAAACTTGCCGAACTTCGAGCTATACTATTTGGCGGGACAGCTGCAGTATGTGGCCAGGTGGTTGTCTGAAGAGGAAACGGCTGAATCCAGGCTACTGTATAAGGACCCAGCCCCCTTTTTTCTCAGAGAAACAGTGTGGTTGCCCAAACTAATGGTACTAGGAATGGCGAGACTGTTGGTGCTAGGCTGGGAGACCTGGCGCAATGCATGGCAACTAGTGGGAAACCCGGCTCCATTCTCTCTGCAGGTGCCTTTGGTAGCGCTTTGTGGGGAGGACTCCCAAATGATAAAAGGGATCCGCAGATACTGGGAACCGATGGGCCTGGCGACACTGGGTGATATATGGCAAGAGGGGGTGGCACTAGACTTTCAGAGATTGATGGAAGATACTGGGGTGGGTGCATAAAGGCCAACACATTACCTATACTAGAATTATTAAACGAGTGCGAGAAAGATGGCCTGAGGCAGTGTTGGCGGAACAACCTGATGCAACCATTGAGACGATATATGATGTTTCGGAGGGTGGGCACGAGATATCCCGTCTATATGAGTTGCTGGGAAATAGGATGGGCAAGGAGCTAATCCAACTGAGGCGAGATTGTGAGGAGGAGGTGGGAGAACCCATGACGGATGGGCAATGGGTTAGAGCTCAAAGGTATCATAAGAAAGTGGCCCAAAACGCAAGGTTTCAGCAGATCCAGCTGTACGTTACTCATAGGGCATATATGACCCCACGGAAAATCACCAGGTTCGGAGGCCCGGTGACACAGAAATGCTAACGGTGTGGGGAGGTGGAAGCTGGGATGCTGCACATGTTCTGGGCTTGCCCGGATGTGGGCAGGTTTTGGACAGAGCTGAAAATGCACCTAGCGGAGAAAGGGATCACTTTGGAGGTAGTATCAGCTTGGGCATGCATGCTGGGGGGCTTTACCAGACCTCACAACCTGAAGCACGTCAGCAAGATGAAAGATCTGGCCTGCATCCAGGCCAAGCGGACAATTGGAATGTACTGGAAAGCCGCCCAACGGCCAAGAATTGAGATGTGGTGGGCAGACGTCATGAAGTGGGCAGAGGCAGAAACGACTGCTTGGTATGAAGCAGTCAGTAGGGGAGGGGAGGAGGAGGTGGGGCCTCTGATGGCATGGAGACAACTAGTGGCGTCGATGGTGGTACCATCCCAGGCCGACCATAGTGAGGATGATATGGGTGAGTTAAATGAAGTTGATACACCTGGAGACAAATAAGACAATGACATGGAAGCAGGGGATCGAGTCCGGGGGGCAGGACTGAAATGTTTAATTTGTAATATAACGATGAGAAGCCTATACATGGATGTCTGCAACATTTGTATTGTTTGGAGTGTTGTTAATAAAAACATTTTTTAAAAAAATAATCTTTGAATCCAAATGTGTTTTTCGTGGCCAAAAAATAAGCCCCTGATTTCAAGGATAGGGATGTATTTTTCAATTGATTGCACATAACTCGCTGAGCTGCAAGCTTCACAGATGCTTACTGCCCTCAGTTATCATCCCTGGATTTAGCTACAAACCACTAAGGCTGAGGGTAATTAACTGCTGTTTTATGTGATGCAAGGGAGTTCCCTCCTGGTAACTCCAGTATATTAGTCAAAGCCTCTCTGTACTTTGATAATTCAGGGGACGCCCAGAGCCTGACCCAAAATGTGAGCGATCTTAGGGATATCTCTTTCGTCTTGTTAACTATGTTGTATTCTTACCACATCTAGATTGACCAGCTGTGAGCGGATAGAGAGGATGAATCTCTGCTGGGATTTTAGCCAGTGTCACCCTCCTTGTGAAATCTTGCAGGAACAGAGCCATAATCACAACTTTTTTTTGCGTTTGTTCAGTTCTCGGGATTCCCTTACTCAAGATTGCACTGTAGTACTCGTACATGTTGCACTTGCTTAATGTTCAGCGTAGGAAAACGATAGGCCCACTTTGCCCTCCTTCTAGCTTGCCTTAGCATTCGGTTAATCTTCTCAGTGGTTCATTCACAATGTCTTTTTGCTCATCACCATTTAGGGTTCCCTGGTATAGGCACAGTTGTCAGATCACACAGTCCACCCATCATAGGTCAGGCAACCAGGAGCCCTGTGCTTTTCCTTGACTCAATTTGCAATGTCTGTGATCTTTACAGTGAGGACCTTCCTGGTCTAGGTGCAGTTGTCAGACCACACAGTCTACCCATTAAAGGTCGTGCAAACATAAGTTCCTGTTTGCCTTGTTAAACTTCTTTTTAGCCTCTTCTGCTTCAGGCCTTTTGACTTCTCACACTTGTATTCTCTTTAGTTAAGGCCACACTCTTGTGCATCAGTCTTTTGCTTTTCTATAAACTTACAAGTCTTTTTCATATTGGTTTATTAACCTTTTCGTGGTTGTCCAATTGTCAATATGCTTTTGTTCTGCTCCCACACAGTCTGGCCTTCCTTATTTATTTATTTGCATTTTTAAAGCGCTCACACAGCCCGCAGGCATCGAGGTGCTGTTACAGGAATAGTTTGATTTTTTAGTTGCTTCATTGTTTTTTTTTTCTTCTTAGTTGCGTATTTATAGCGCGCTTAAATACCCAGAGTTTTCTAAGCACGGACCTGGGGATCGAACCTGTGTTGCTTCATGTCGTCTTGCTTCCAAGGCGAACACGTTGCTGCTGAGCTATCCTCCCGGGACATGGCAGTTTCACTTCAAATGTTCATTCAGTATTTCATATACCTTGTTTATATTCAAACAGTACTTTCCATTCAGTTCGGTATTCAATATTGCGTAATTTCATTCAAACAGTAACTTCCATTCAGCTCGATATTCAATATAGTTCATGTGTATTCAGTTTCGTGAACCGTTACATGGCTGCAGTTACCTGGGAGCGCTCCAGTGTTTCTGTGCGCTCTGATCCTCAACGGCTCTTCGTTTTGTTGACTTAAGAAGAACCCCACACCATGTTTAGTATTAGATGCCAGGGCAAGCATAGGTTTTGACACAGACAGACATTTGATTTATAATTACAGCCTTAGTTTCAATTAGGTAGGGAAATTCCCACCATAGTTATAGGGCAAGTTAGGCGTTACACCATCCTGATTCTTAATAAAGATTCTAACATTGAATTTAAAATCTGTTGTCTGTGTCATCTCTTGATACCATGCCTGTCTCACAGTTGTCACAGAGAAGTTAATTGTCAGAGAGTGAGTGAAGACAACCATAACCAGGCATGTATTATGTAAGGAAGGCATGATATCGAAGTAAAGATAGACATATACGATCACAGTTCAAAGGTGTTTATTAAACGGTATAATGGGGGAGAAAAACGCCTAATCTAAACCTAAATGTAAGATGGGAGCAAGATACGACCATTAAATAATAATAATACTGTCCAAGTGGAGTCTAGGCAAATGAAAAGGGCCTATACTAAAAAACATATTGCCAATCCTTAAAGTTATGCTACAAAATAGTATGGGATAATGTTCACAAGAAAAGAAAGAAGTGTTCTCAAATTGATAAGTCAGGATGGTATAGCTGCGGTCTCCCTTCCCTACATTTTTAGAACGGGACACAGTGGGACTCTTGAGCACAGCACACTCCTAGTTTTATCTGGCAAGAGGATACAGTTGGTTTCCAAAATATCAGGGCCTTCTGTGGCCAAGTCTCTTTCACACAAAGTCTCTTGCCTCAGAGGACCTGATGTGCAATAAACAACAAACAAAAAGTTCCTTTGAGTAATCTTCACGTTGGGTAAGTTCTCCTCACCTCGGATCCCCCTTAACCGGGCTCTGATCCCTCTTACAATGCTGGCCTCCCTCAGTCGGGTTCACTACGGCCTTTCAATCAAAATATCAGCAACTTGCAACATTCAAGAGTCTCAATGTCTTTTTAAACAATCATTCACTGTGAACATTCCTTGGTCGGGTTAACTGTTGTCGACAAAATGTTCATGGATGTATCTTGGTTCACCCCAGTTTGCAGGCATCCCTCAGTCGTGTTTACATTTGCCAAATACACAGTTTACTTTTCTTTATCACACTGCGGAATTCACTTCCCTTTGCTTTCCTCTTGTCAACGTGTCAGAGACTTTCAATTGTACAAAGGTTTTGACATGACCCTTGTATGACCAATCTGACACCTCACGCTGGCCTCTCCTAGGGCCTGCTGGTATTTGTAGTTTCAACAAAGGGGACCAGCCAGAGTCCTTTGAGTGAGTGCCCAAGTGGCACCTAACCACTCTGCAGCTGGTCCTTCACTGTGCTTGTTTCAAAGTTGAAACACACACACACAGTCTTTGTTCACAGGTCCTTTGTTCAGACTATGTTGCTGTTTGCAACCTTGGTCTTAACACAGTCTGGCTAACTATCAGCTTTCTCTGCCTCACCAACTGTGCTGAACCTGTCTGTGTTTCTTGTCTCTGGAGTAAAGGACGGTACCACGGTAGCAAGCGTGTTTCCCTGCCTTGTCTATCAGAGCGGGCGGGGGGGGGGCCCGTGCACTGTTTACATTTGACAAACCACATGCAAGCTGTAGTTCCTGGTGTTATGATTACTTTCATGGAGGCTTCGCAGGTCTGGGTTGGAAAGGGCAAGGGCAGTTCCCTCCTTGTCATCCTTTCGATCTTGCTGCCTTTCTCCTCTATTTGAACTGCCATCCTGGAATAGCTGCTTCCTTGTGCGGTTGGCCTTGCTCAAAGTGTGCTCTCGGGCTCCACCTTTTAACTCCATTGGGGAAGGGAAAGGCCCATCAGCTGTGTGTAGTTATTGTCAATTGCTTGACTTTGCCTGACCCTTATGTTGGCACATGTCAGGTAAACAGCTCAGGTGTTCGTCTGTTTTCTTTCACGGTGTAAGAAAGTGCTCATGTTGGAAAAGGGGGTGGGGAAAAGGTGTTATAATGAAGGGGGTACCGCATCTCACCCTTCAGTGTCCCACTTCCACTAGACGAAGACCCCTCATCCAGGTGATCCTCCACGACTGGTCCACCCCCAGGAACTGGATCCAATAGCGATGGATGTGTCCTAGCCACCTGGATGACAGATCTCTGGGGACTAGCGGGTGAGACACCTTAAAGTTTCTCACAATTAAGAGTGAGAAAAACTCTTGAAAAATGTATAACATTCCCAGAAATAGGAAACCCTATGAGTCTTAGGAAAAGCATGCAGAGAAGTCTTTAAAGGGTACCAATTTAAATCTTGAAAAACCTCATTCCTCTGTAAAACCAAATATATAAGGAGAGAAAATAACTTGGTGAGGAAAATACCATGAGAAAACTAATTTAAGTGTTATGGGGCCTCATTAGGACTCTGCTGGTCTGGAAACAAGGGTGCCGGTACCGTTGTTTCTGGACCGGCAGCTGTGCCCGACAGGTCTGACCCTGCCCGGCAGACCAGTCATGGAAGCACCGGCACCGTTAGCAACAGTGCTGATGCTTCCGTGTCCCCACTCCCACAGAGTCCTATGGCACTCTATGGGAATGGGGACTTACATTTTACCAGTGCTGGACTTTCTGGGCCGCCAGAGTTGTAATCTCCTGGTGGCACCGGGAAGTCAGGTGCTGGTAAATTTGTATGGGTCCGGCAGCAACCCGCCGGTAGCACCAGCAGGGTTACCGCCGGGCCTCTAGTGAGGCCCATGGACTTCGAGTCCCAGAATTCCCAGAGTACTGGGAAGAAGAAGAGGGATGCAGAGGCACATGGTTGCAAAGTACAAACTTTAATGTTGATGACCCACACGTGAGGGTGTCTGAGTGGCATAAAAGGCCCCCTCAGGTGCAGGCCATTAGACCAAGGTGGAAGAAGGTGACACAGCCACAGCGGGAGGGCAGTAGTAATAGTGTGTGGAGGAGTTTTTAACTCTCCACATAGCAGCAGAGGAAGATATTGTGGATGAGCCAGGACGCCAGGACCAGAGTGGCGAGAGAAATTGGTGGAAGTCCAGAGAGGGTCATATGGGCTTGAGATTTCAGCTGCAGAGCTTGTGCTGCAGAAAGCGCCCCTTTTTGTAACTTTCCCCACTGTAAAGCATTCAGCAGTGGCAGGTGAGTACCAGATCGGTTGGGGAGCCGCAAGGGGTCTGAAAGTAGCAGACACGGGAAGCCATGCAGGAGAGGTTGCCGAGCCACGCAGGATAACTGAAGCAGATGAGATGGAGGCAGCGAGGCAAGGCTTGGTGAGTTCACCGTTACATGTGAATCCGGAGTGCTCTTTGACTGCCTGCTGACCGAATCAAGACTCCTTTTTGAATAATGAACTGATGTAGAACAAGTTAATGATTGTGACGCATACTAAGCTGATTTAAACCAAAGCAGTTGGCATAAGACTTTAAAGATCCAACCTGAAGGCAGTGATTGTTATATATTGCCAAACACATGAAGGGGCAATACCTTGAGTAGGGAACACAAACCACTATTACCAAAAGGGACTCATATTAAGGCAAATGACAACAAAAAGAAACAGTGTTGCCTAAGCTAAAAGAAGATAACTGATCATAACAGCGTGCGTGAAGAATATTGCTCAGGTGTAGAGAATGTCTTAAACCCACATTGCCAAAACCAAAAAAGTATGAAGGAGAGAAAGAGTTATTATCAGCATTTGGTTAATAATACAAAGGTGGAACAAGATTGGCAGGAGGGTTGCCCTTCTGTTAAAAGAAGTTCAGGAAGAAGAAAGCATTGCCTGTCTTTCGTGTGGCAAACACTCAGGTGTAGTAAATAGCACAAGTGGGATTCTTGGTTCCCTTGAAGAAATTCTTAAACCTAATTGTGTGAATCAGAAGACATTGCTAACACCTTTGAAGTTGACCCTTACCACAGAAGTACTTAGAGTTAGTAGTTTGGACTGACAAGGGAACATACCAGGTCATAAGCCTTTGTACCAATAGGTTCTGTTTGGGCAGGAGTACACCAGAGTAGAGAGTTGTAGTAGTAGTAAACCTGGCATGAGAGTAAACCAGGTGGAAGTTCATGAAGGACTGTAGTGGGGTAAAGCTTATGAAGAAGCTGTTGAATAATCACTGAAGTGTTTTGGTGATGTAGTACTGAAACAAAAGTGGGGCCAAAATATCCTGATAAAGACATTTGTTTTGAAACTAATGAAGTTCTGAAATATTCTTTGTTGATGACAAGAAACTCTTTCAAGATCTGTATTGAAATATACATTGTTGATGACAAGAAGCTGTCTGAAGACCTTGGCTGCAAGTAGAAAGAGGAAAGCTGTGTTAAATAATTGTGACTCAGCCTTGGAATCCAAGTTGGAACTTTGTGCTGTCAAGTTGGATTAAAAAGAGAACTGACACAGGATTTCCCTATCCTTTTTTAACAGTTGAAGGAAAGCCTGCTTGAATCTGGGCAATGGGATTTCGCCCAGGTTAACAGAAGAAGCAGCTATTTTGGTGTGAGTGACACTGTTATATTTCTTGTTGTTGAACTGCAATATATTTCATTGTTGATTTGGTGTGTATACACGTGTGAGGGACAGAAAACATTTGTTTGAGTGTTTCTTTTGTTTATTTTAGGCAGGGAAATCCTCATCGAGGTAGGGATAGTGAGGTGTGTATCCAACCTTTTGAGTTAATGAAATAGCCTCTCTTTAAAAACCATCACAAAGTTGTCCGCCTCACATGTTTGACCCCTCACACTATACACCAAAGAGACCGGCTAATGAAAGCTGCAGAGTTAGCTGACCCAAAGTCAAAAGCAGGGTGATGAGGAAGACCTACAAATAGCGTTCTATGCATACTCTGCAGCACTAATACACACATGCTTTGTACTCCAGAAATGTGTGCTGACACTGAGAAAAACAGTGATGTCTGCTTGGACAGAAGCCCTTGCCAAATGATGACTATTGAAACAAATCAGTAGCAAACAAATATTCATCAGATGCACCCCAGCACACCACCATGCACCGGAAAGGGCTGCTTGACACCATTCATTGGCCTAAAAGAGTGTTTCTCAAAACAATAAACATCCATGGAAAATGGGGATATTAACAAACATTGACCCAGATAGTAACATACACTTGAGAGTAGCTCAAGCAAAGGGTCAAAACCATGATATGATATGACATGGCATTTATAACACGCTTATACACAAGTGCTTCAACAGGAACACCATGCAACAGGAAAGGGTTGCCTGACAAAATCAGAAACTAGGCTGCTCAGTCCCACTGCCCATGTATGCACCCCAGGTGACAGTGTCTGCTGCAGCACACATCTCTGCCCTCAGAGAGTCTGGGAATGTTAGTCACAAAAGAGTAACAAAATAAATAAGAAGGCGCAGTATTATTATAAAAACTATAACCAATGACTAGCACGTTCTACAGTTCAAGTCTTTGTCCTAGAAACTCAACGGCCCTAGTGGGGACCAGGAAAACATGTCTCTGTTCAAATATCTTAGTAAGTTATATGAATGAGTTGAAAGAGCTTCCCAAAGTTCTCCCACAAGAATCAATAGGGCCAAATCTCGTAGGCCTTTTGGGCTAATTCGGAAAGTAAGGCAAGTTCTCTTTTTACCATACATGTGCAGCAGAAGGGGCAAGCAGTCAGATGGGATACCAGCAGCGACCGCCCACCTTACCCCCCATGATGTTTCCGAACCAGCAGGCAAGGAAGGGAGCCGATTGAAGAGGGAGCACAACGTTCTTTCCATACAACAGGACACAAGAGTAGATGGGGCGGGGGTTGATCAAAACCCCACTACTCGCAGAAGCCAGGGACCACAGCAGGAAAAGTCAACTACAGGAGCAGGACTTCTGGCCCTGGGGACAAGTAGTCATGATGCTGGATCTGAAGAAATCGACAAAGGAATGGTAGGTGCACATAAGGGCTGGGTGTATGGTTTAGGGCTGGTTAGCCATGGTTGGGGCCTCCCATTAGTACGAACTCAAACCCATAACCTAACAAGGATCCAGATGACCAAAAGGAGCAACAAATAGGACACCTTTGAGGATAGCCCACAAGGCAAAAGCACCAGCATTTATGAGGGTGCTGACAGGAGCACAGAAGAACCTAGTAGTTCCAGAACAGATAGAGGGACATGAAGGAACATGCAGCCAGCCAGCAAGAAACATCCCCATAACAGCAGATAAGGCAGGAGGTGAGTCAGCATTTCTAAATAATGGAGCTGAGGCAGTGCAGCAGCAAGCTAATGGTTGCTCAGGCAAGTTAGACTCCGTACTTAAGGCACTTTGTCCAGAAGGATTTATCAGAGAGGCAGAAATACAGACAGAGGAAAACTGTCCACCAAAGGATCAACCACCTTAGTCAGCAAGGAAGACAACACGATGCCAAGAAAGAGCATGGAATGGGATTCCACTAGCCGAGAAGGCGCAGGGTGCAAGGACAAGGAAACCAGGGTTCAACCAGTATGGCAAAACTAAAGTCCTTCATAGCAGCAAACCAACTGCAGTAAAAATTAAGTTCAGATCTGAGGAATGCAAAGGGTCACCCACTGATGATACATTATTTCAGGGACAGGCCAAAACCAGCCCAACAATCACATCAAATTGCAGCACATAAAGGTTTTGCTGGCCTGACTATCAGTCTGGTCCTAAAACCTGCAAACACACAGGCTGACCCAAACTGGATGTAGATTGGGAAGCGTGAAGGACTTTTTAATAAACGTTCTTTATTAAAGCACTTGGTAACACGTATCACACAAACAAGACAGAGATGACATAGAAGCTTAATATTCTCAATAGGAGGTGGCTCAAGCAGGAACAACCAAGCATGGAGTTCAGCCAATGTGACAAAGAAACAAATAATAGACATTTATTGGGTTGGTAGGGAGTCCTGCTGTGTACTCAACAGGAAAGCTTTGAAGGGCTGTCCTATATCCTTTGGGTGATTACCTGCAGGCTACAAGGATAACCATTAGTCTTCCATATCACTGGCCCAGGTAACGGCCTGCAGCCACTGTTCAGTTGTAGGTGTAGTAAACATCTCACCGCAAGCAACAAACATAGATTAACAAGTTTATGTAGAAGGCCTGCTCTGTTCTCAAATACATGAAAAGGGCATTGCATAGGAGTAGTCTCCAGGCTGCTAGTCATATCAACGAGTACACCACATACATCCTTCCAGTACCCATCAAGTCTAGGGTAACTCCACACCTTATGCAAATAACCAGCGTTATCCACCATGCATCTGGGGCAGCGACCCGTATTTGTTTGGGAACAAAGCTTCTATCGAGCCGGGTGTAGTGACATCTGTGAAGCATGTTGACCTGTATTACGCAGAAGCAGGAATTGTAAGAGACCTTGCGGGTTTGCATGCACATATCATCCCAGACATAAGCAGTAATATCTAGATTCATGTCAAACACCCACTTGGATAGTTGCGCGGTTAGGGGCCCCGGATCACGGCTTTGAACCAGGCTTTATGTATAAAGTATAAACAACTACATGGGTGCTGTGTGCCCCCATTATATACCCAAGTATGGAGTCATTGACAGGCTCTACAGGGAATTCGACCGACAATCATTTAAATGCCCTACGCAGACCAATATATCTAAGCCACTGCAGCGATCTATGCTGTACAAGCCCAGGATTACATCAGCAGTTATAAAGTTCCCATCCTAATACATGTTCCTCAGTGTGCTAAATCCTTTGTGCACCCACTGCTGCTCCATAGCAGCATCTACCCTGGGAAGGGACGACATACAATACCATAAAGGAAAGCTACTTTGGTAGGGGCAAGCCACCCTTAGAGTTTGCATAATTTTCACCAGGCCAGGGCAGTCACATTCGCTGGATCAAATGGGCAGGGGTAGCACCAGAGACCTGATTTCACGTCCATGTGCGGAATAGCTTTCGAGCTTAACATGCGGGTTAAGTGTGTTTTGCACAAACCATCGCAAACTGCGCCTGCGCCACTAATCAGTATAACCGGAAACCGGTAGCGCCACCCCCTGTGTGCATAGGGTATAATCAGAGTATCCCACTTAAGACACACTGCCCCTAAATGCCATATGAAGGTGTTGATGCTAACTTCCAATTCCTCAAAGAATTTCGCACCCAGCCATAACGGTATGTTCTGGAAAAGATAAAGGAGCTTTGGAAGGGCTATCATTTTAAGCAAAGCTATTTTACCAACAATGGTCAGCGGCAATCATGACCATTTCTGAAGTTTAAGTGTGACATGTGGCATGTATTCCCATGTTTTTTCCTCCTACACGCAGTAAAAAGGATCTTACCATTCCTCTCTTTCACCCACAAAACACTCACCATCATCGCACTCATCATGTATATAATAGACTATAACTAGGAATGCCAGAACGACCATTAAAAAAACTCCAGCGCACCCAAAGCGCTGCGGCCAGACTGCTGCTCAAACTACTGCGAAGAGAACATTACCCCAAAGTTGAAACTGCTACGCTGGCTACCAAAAAAACAGCAAATAATGTTCAAAAACGATGTGCATAACACACATAGCAATCCACGGCCAAGGAGCAGAGATCCTAAATGTGAGAATAACCAGCTACCATCCACAACAACACTCAGATCAAGTAACAACATTAGCTTAGGACTAAAAACATACAATAAAAGATAATTTGGAGGATCATCGTTCTCTCCCCTGGCAGCAAAACCCTGGAATCACCCACCAAAAAAACATTTGAAACACAAAGGATTACCTGCAATTCAGAAAACGACTTAAAGCTTGGCTCTTTGCCACAGAAACATGAGGCAATGATTACGAAACATAGACTCATGGGGAAATAAGATTCCCAGGGAGAAAAGCATAACCCCCTAAATCAATTCCTCACCGAAGCATAAGGTGGAGGGGACGCCCGGACCATCCATGCCCCATAACCCTAACCCACAGAAGAAACCTAGGAAGGTAAGATCCACACACGGGACGGGTAGGGAGGGACCAGAGTCGTCTAACCTAAACATCACTGACTCAGGATGAGGGAGCGCAGAAAATCAAAGACAAAGAGGTAAGAGGTAAAAGAGGTAAAAGAGGAAGAGAAACAGAAAAATAAACTAAAACATATAATAACAATAAAAAATAGCGCTATCCCAACTCTCAACTTTTCTCATACAACTCTCATACAGAAACCCAGACAACCACCTCTCTGCACAGCAATCCACAAGCACTTAACCACATTGCAACAACAGACTAGCAACACATAAGCCAGCACAACAGCACATGGGAGCTTGCACAGACCCGTTAAACGCCCTTAAACTCAGGGAATCGTGCAAACCGAAATGAATCTGCCAACACAACATCACAACTCTCACTTTCCTATTCCCGAGTACACCTTACTAACCCTCGACAACCCCTTTTTTTTCCACAATCTCCTTTTCAGATCTGCCAGAGCACCTGGGGACCACTTCAGTGGTGAAGGTGCGCGGTACAAAAATACCTTTAACATTAACGTGTATTCAGTGTAGTTGCGAGAAGATAAGGTGACATGGTGTCTGGTTCCTACAATCCCTAAGTATCTAATCTCTGTTGGGGCCCATGAGAAGCCAATTAAGTTGTGCGGTTTGGCCACAGCATCAGTGAGGGGAACGATTTCTGACTTAATATAGATTACCCGTAGACCAGACAGCTCTCATTTCAGGCTCGCCAGTCATCAAAATGACTCTATGCTTATGTTTATGCCAAATGAGATCTGACAATGGTTTTATAGTTATGGCAAATAGCAAGGGTGATAGAGGTCAACCCTTGAGTGTGCCCCTAATTTTTTTTTAAAATAATTTTTATTCATTTTTTTACACCAAACAAAACATAACCATCACACCCCACATTTTCGTCTCAAGTTTCTCGGCATACGTTACATGTTCCTTTTCAATGTCTTCCCCCCTCCCCGCCCTTAAACTCGAGCTCCCCCCGCTGTTCCTCTAGCACCCTCCTCCTGAGGTTGACTTCTTTCGTCGTTCTCGGGCGTGTCCTCATCGCTGGAATTGGCATGGGCCTGCTCAGGCAGTGCTGCCACCATTTGTCTCCATGCCATCAGAGGTCCTACTCCCTCATCCTCCCCTCTGTTGGCCACCTCGTACCATACCATTTTAAGAGATCTTTCCACCATACCTCTAGTCTAGGTCTATGAGCGGATTTCCAGCCCATGGCAATTCTCCTTTTGGCCAGAATGTAGGCTAGGTCCTTGAGTTTACATACGTGTTTCAGGTTCCATGGTCTAGTGAATCCCCCCAGCATGCATGCCCACACGGAATCTACCTCTAGTTCAATCCCTTTTTCGTATAACCTCAGCCTGATCTCCTCCCAGAATTTCCCAACCTCCGGGCACGCCCAGAACATATGGGTCATTCCTGCCTCTACTTCTCCACACTTGGGGCATTTTTGTGCTCTTGTATTCCCGAATTTAGCGATCATTCGGGGGGTCATATATGCTCTGTGGGTAACATATAGCTGGATCTGTTGCAGCCTCGCATTCCTAGACACCTTCTTATGGTATCTCTGGGCTCTTTCCCATTGCCCATTCTGCATGGTCTCTCCCACTTCCTCCTCCCAATCTTGTCTCAGTTGGTGCAACTCCTTTCCCACTCAAGACATCACCAGTTCATAAATTCGGGATATTTCATGCCCGCCCTCCGAGATGTCATACATCATTTCTATGGTTGCGTCCGGTTGCTCTGCTAGAGTTATTTCAGACCACGTTTCCTTCACCAGTTTGACTATTCTATTGTAAGTGATATGTTGCCCCACGTTTATCCCGGTTTCATTCACTAGCGTTTGGAAGTCCAGTGCCTCCCCTTCTTGCCAGACATCACCTAGGGTCGCTAGGCCCACCGGCTCCCAGTATTTGCGGATTCATTTCCTTAGTTTCTCATCTGTCCCGCATAGCACCACTAGCGGCACTTGTGGGGAGCATGGGGCCGAGTATTCTATAGGTTGGCATGCTTTGTGCCAGGTCTTCCAGCCGAGTGCCAGTAGTCTCGGTCTCCCATGCATGTCAAATTTGGGTAGCCACATCAGTTCTTTTAGGAAATATGGCTTGCTTTCTTCCCTCAGCAACCTAGATTCTGCTGTCTCATCTTCTGATAGCCACCCAGCGACATATTGTAGCTGTGCGGCCAGGTGGTACATCTCAAAGTTCAGCAAGTTTATCCCCCCTCTGTCATACATGTTCTGGAGTTTCCACAGGGCCACCCTGTTTCTAGAGTTGTGCCACAGGAAACCTCTACATAGGCTCTGAAGGTTAGTAAAAAAGTGCTTGGGCACCATATGTGGTATATTAACAAACAGGTGTAATAGCCTAGGCAGGACCACCATCTTGAGCAAGGCCGCCCTTCCTACCATGGCTAAGGGGAGCTTTGCCCAGAACCCCATACTGCGCTTGCTACCTTTCAATGCGCTCTACGTGTTATACTTGTGCTCATCTACAACAGCGTGGTATATATTGCTTCCCAGGTATCTAAATGTTCTGGTCTGCCAGGCTATCTGCAAGGTGGGTACGTTTTCTAGTGTTATACCTTTGTACCCACCTAGGGGGAACATGCACGATTTCCTGGGGTTCACTGCTATTCCCGAGAGGATCGCATAGCGGTCCATCACTTCCAGGATGCATTGCAGGTTTTCTTCTGGGTATCGTAGGACAATAGCATATCATCTGCGTATAATGATAACAAATGCGATTCCCCCGTTAGTGTTGACCCCTATTTCTCCATATTGCTGTCTCAGCTAGATTGCCAGTGGTTCTAATGCAAGGATATACAGCATCGGGGACCATGGGCAGCCTGGCTATTGGGGAGCTATACAGCATTTTCACCCACCTCAGGTACCCAGGTCCCATCCCATCTTCTTTTAGGGCTGCCATCAACCCTGGCCACCTGACCGAAATGAAGGCTTTAACTGCGTCTAACGAGGCTACTGTTATTTCGTTTGGTCGTCCTCCGACTGATCTTTGATATGGTGGAGCCTCCTGTGGTTGTCGGATATACTTCTTCCTGGGACATATCCGGTTTGATCAGGGTGTATAAGTTTATTTATCACCCGCTTAAGTCTATTTGCAAGCACATATGTGAGGATCTTACTGTCTTGGTTTAACATAGATAATGGTCTGTACGATCCACAATCTATGCTAGGCTTGTCAGGTTTAAGGAGCGGGATGATTACCGCCTCTCTCAAGGATTTCGGCAGCCTCCCTCTCTCAAAGGCCTCGTTTAGCATAGCCAGTAGTGGGGGGAACACTTCTTGCCTTTACGCTTTATAGAACTCGCTGGGGAGCCCGTCTGTGCCAGGGGCTTTGCATGTGGGGAGATGCATTTCTACTGTTTCTAGTTCCTCTATCGTGATTGGGGCTTCTAAGTTCTCCCTGTCTTCCACACTTAATTTGGGTAATTCTATGTCCTCTAGCGTCTCATGGATTTCTTGCTCTGCTGTCTCTCCCACATCTGCATATAGATGTTCATAAAATCTGAGGAATCTCTCATTCGCCGCCTCCTGGGTGTTCCAAACTTGTCCCGCTTCTCCCCTTATCTCTCTAATGGCTGACCGTGGTGTCTTGTTCTTATATAGCCACGCCAGCAGCCTCCCTGGTTTGTCCCCTCCTGCATGTTGTCTTTCAATGTATATTTTGTAATTTAGGTTGCATAACCTATCCCAGAGCCTGCCGCAGGCCTGTTGTAGTTGGCTCGCGCGTCTGGCATCCTCCTGTGAGGTGCCTTCTCTTACCATTATTTCTTCTAGTTTCTTTTCTGTCTTCTGCATCTCTCTCTCTATGCCCTCTTGGAGCCCTCTAGATTTGGATATGGCCGCCCCCCTTATTACCACTTTAAACGCCTCCTACAAAGTTCCCGCTGACTCCACGTTTCCAGTATTATTCTCAAAGTACCCAGTTATCTCCTCCCGTAGGTCCTCTCGAAATGTGGTGTCCTTTAGTGCCTCGGCCCTCATCCTCCATGTTGGAATCCTAGCCCTGGGGGGCTGGTGTCGCCACACCAGAACCAGGGGGGAATGTTCCGATAGTGTTCTCGCTTTATATTCGCAGCCCACCACTTCCACAGCTACTTCCGGGGTGGCGAACATGTAACCTAATCTCGTGTACAAGTTATGGGGGGCCACGTAATGTGAATAGTGCCTCTCGTCTGGGTGCTGTCACCTCCAGATGTCCTCCAGCCCGAAGTCCCTTAGCAGGGCCTGTACCGTTTTTGCTGCCAGGGTGGGCTTATCTAATTTCATATCTGATCTATCCATTTTGGGGTATAGCGAACAGTTGAAGTCCCCCCACATATGACCGCACCTCCCATATGGGGGCTGATTTTGCCATATAGCGTCATGTAGTAGGCCACTGTGTCTTGGTTAGGGGCATATGTATTTATGATGCTTAGTTCTCTGTTCTCTAGCAACCCCTGGATCACCGCCATCCTCCCATCCGCCTCCACCCTGGTCTGTAGTATCTGGAAAGGAACATGTGGTGCTACCCAAATAATTACGCCTCTGGCATATGCAGAATACGTTGCTCCTATGGTGGTCCCTCTCCATTTTTTTTTAACTATCTCTTGTTTTTCCTTTGTGAGGTGAGTTTCTTGTAGTAAGGCTATGTCTACCTTCTGTCTTCTCAAGTACATCATTACCTTGTTTCTTTTCAGATAGCTGTTGAGGCCCCTGACGTTCCAGGTAACTATTTTGAGGTCACCCATTATCCATTATTTTCTGTCCTCCCTCCCTCATTCCATATCCTTCAGCCCGAGAATACGTGGCGTAGATCATGCGCAGAAGCGCGTAGGTGCAAGCTCGTTTCCTAACAACTACCACTGAAAACCCCCCAAATCCCCCCCCTCCCCCTCCCGTTCCAACCCCAACTGTTGCCCAGCTCCATCCCTGGATCTCAGGTGATCACGCATTTGGTCCTGTCCGGCTAAGCCTGCTCTAGGAACCCAGCAGGGCACTACTGGCAACTCAACTAACCTATGGGGTGTGAGTTTGGGTGCTCTGTTCTCCCTGTTGTATGCCACATTTTACCCGCCCTCCTTTACATGACACGGCTATATTCAAGTCCCAAGTTCACAGGTTATACAGCACCTCGGCCTCTAAGAGCTCTGCATCATTTCTTCGTGCCACTCTCCCTCTGGCTGCTCTTCTCCTCCGGACAATTTTGTGCGTCCAGCCATTCCGTTGCCTCCTCCGGGCTGTCAAAAAAAATGCTCTGTTCTTGTGGAGCACCTTCAGCATAGCCAGGTACATTAACATGTATCTATGATCTGCCTCGCGCTGCCTCCTCTTTACCGTTCCAAAGTTAAGTTGCTGTCGTTGCACCTGGAGTGTATAGTCCGGGTGTGCAGTGATTGATGCAGATGCCCTTTGGATCGTGCCTCCTTTTCAAAAGTATTCTAGGATCCTTTCCCTGTCACGGTAATTCAATATTTTGGCTATGATCGGCCTTGGGGGAGCCCCCGGAGGGGGCCTCCTTGATAGGGCCCTATGCGCTCTTTCCACTGCGAATCCCTGGGATAGCATCCCCCCTTCTATTTCCTGCAGCAGCATGGATTCAATGTACTCCGTGGGGTTTGTGCCCTCTTCTCCCTCTGGGAGCCCCACGACACGTATATCATTTCTAAGTACCTGTCCTTCGCCTTCCTCGGCTCTGTTTTCCAGATTGCTGACCTGTTGACGTAGAGCGTGGATCTCTGAGGTGTGCGATCCGCAGGCTGCCGAGTTGGTCTTCACTTCTTTTTCCAATTCGCTTGTGCGCTCCGCTATTGCTCTTACATCCTGTCTCAGGAGGTTCAGGTCTATTTGCACTGCGTCAATTTTGGACTCCAGCGCCACTTTTAGGTTGGTCATGGCGGCTTCCAGTTTCGTTTCCCATGCCCCTTTTAAGTCTGCAATGGCTTCCCGGATCTGCTGGTCCCCCCGAGCTGGGGAAGTGTCCCCTTGAGCACGAGTGTGCCCCTAGTTATGTGAAATAGGGTTGAGATCATTCCATTAGAACTAACTCTTGCGAACAGCAAAGTGTACAGCAATCGGATGCCCGATGTGAAGCTGGGGCCAAATTTTATGTTTTCAAAACGACATTCATGACTTGCCACAAGACCGAATCAAAGACTTTCTGTACATCGAATGTGGCTGCCACTGCCTGGGCCTCCGGGTTTATCTGTGAGATGATATTGAACAGATGTCATAAATAGAGCGCTGTAGAACGCCGAGGTTTGAAACCTGACTGGTCGGGGTGAATTATGTAAGACATGTATGGCATTAAACGAGCAGCTAAAATCTTAGCGAAAATCTTGACATCAGAGTTCATTAATGAGAGAGAGCCACAATCTTCGGCAGGCTTATTGGGCTTCAGTAGCACTGTGATGACCACTTCTCTCATAGTGGTAGGAAGCATTTGTAACTCTAGGGCCTCAACTGACACCTTTTGACGATAGGAAACAAGAGAGTACTTAAAATGTTTATAAAATTCAGCGGAGAGGCTGTCTGGGCCAGGGGCTTTCCCAGCAGGTCAATCACTGATTGCTCTCACACCAGGGAGAGGGGGAGCTACTGCTGCGCCGTAGCTTCAGGCGATAATTGCGTGAGTGGGAGACAGTCAAGAAATCTATGTCAGCCTCGAACATGCATCCTTATTTGTATATAAATCAGTATAGAAGGCCTCAAAGACTCCATTGACCGTAGTCAGCTTGTGTACTAAGTCACCCGATCCGTCTTTAATGAGCGGGATGCAGCAATACCCATTCGCTTGACGGACTGTGCGAGCCAGAAACCTGCCTGGTCGGTCACCCTCCCTATAGTGTCTAGCTGTTAACAGGGTGTCTGGGAATTTCAGTTCTCTCACTGCGTGGTCCCGAAATGTGTCCAATGCTTCCCTAACCTGTGAAAGTGTGGTGGAGGGGGGATGAGTTGACTGTTGCTGCTCTAAGCAACAAAGGCTGTCCTCACTACTCTTGATGTCTTGCTGAATAGTTTTGAGGATCCCAAACTCAGTAGCCATCACAATTCCATAAATGGAGGCTTTGATAGCCTCCCACAGTGTACCTACCAAGGATACTGACCCCTCATTTGTCTCGAAGTATAACTTTACATGGTCCCCGATATTAGCTTCAAAGGTGATATCTAATAGTGCCTGAGACTTAAAGCACCAGTTGGTGAGGGGTCTAGGGAGCCCAGCCATCTGAACAATCATTAGGGCAGGGGAATGGTCAGATAATGTTCTCGGCAACATACTCGTAGTAGTGACACCACTAAGAAGGATATCGGAAATAAGCTATAGGTCTATACGGGAAAAGGCGTTGTGCACTGAGGAGTACACACTCAGCTCAGCTATCCCACCCCATATTACCCAGGCAGCGTTTGCAAGTGCTCTAGAGCTTCGGCCAGATCGGTCCAGAGCTACACCCAGAATGGTGTTAAAATCACCACCCCACAATATGGGTATCAAGGGATACAGAACTAACATATACAGGATTTTGGTATAGAACATCTACATTAGGGCCATACACATTTTAAAAAATCATCTCTCTAACAGCCAGCACCCCATAAACCATAACGTATCAACCCAGAGTATCTGTGACAACTTTCTTGTGTTTGAACGGAAGAGAACTATGGGCCAAGATCATTACTCCCCTGGATGGCGTGGAATATGTGGTGTAAAACCTATTTTTGCCCCATTGCTTGACAAACCCCTCACATCCTGCAGCTATGGCGTGGGTTTCTTGTATAAATAAAAGCTTTGCTTTGTAACGTTGAGCGTAAAGCGTAAGCTTCTGCTTTTTAACAGGATTCCCAAGATCACAGACATTCTGTGGGGATGCTCTAGGTACTCTTGTTAAGAGTCTAGTTCTAGCTCCTGTAACAATTGTCCTATGCCTGGTGATGTCATACCCAGAATGCTTTGTCTGCAGGAAGGGGGAGGGGGCAGGACCTTTGGGGAGCCCTAGAAAAATCCAAGGTGGTGGAACTTCTCTCTGGATGAAACCTCTCCCCTGGGCTTCTGTAAATCCACCCTCTTCATCTGTCTAGCTACTTAAAAAGGACTCCAGTAACCAGCACCCTTGTGTAAAATGGTCATATCAGGACTGTCCTTGAAGCACAGGTTCTCAGGGGATCTCTACTGGGGAGAGTTCCTGTCACCTGGAGGAGATTGTCAACCTTCCTCAAGGGAATCAAAGAGAACCTTCCTGTAAGTGACCCACGCAGTTGCTGTGGGTACACCCAGGCCAGATACCTAAAACACACCCGGCCCTGTTTTGAACGAGTCACCTCAACAAGCTGACAATAATATGACATCAAAATGCTTGGCTTGTATTTATTTGCCAATGTATTGCCACCAGAGTGACTAGGGACACACAATTATTACATTTTGAATCAGAGGTGCTTGTAGTTACGAAGCCAATTCTACCGGTACTTTGGGTTCCAGCAGCCGAGATCAGGAATGCACATATGACCTTTAAACCTGCCCTGTTTCCACTTAGGCTAGCGGCTGGAGATGTCAGTAGACTTTTATTTTTATTTATTTTATTTAATTGTTTATTTGCATAGCGCCTATACACAAAGTGTTTCAAAGCGCTTCAAGGAGGGAGGGAACATGGGAGAATACAATTACATTCTTACAAGTCCTTGAAACAGTAAAGAATGAGAAAAATAACTATCAAATCATAAACAGATTGTAAAGTGCATGGAACAAAAAAAAGGGAGAGTATAGGGAGGAAAGAAGGAGAACAAAACTAGCAGTAACATTACTATGTCTGATGACAATTGTAGCAGTGCAATAGTGACAAGAGGAAGGGGAAGGAGGGGAGGTAGTGGAGAGGAGAGAAAGGGGAAGGTGAGGAACAAAACAAGAGACTATCCAAAGAGTCAATGGCTACTTAAGATAGTACTGGGGTGGGAGGGAAGGAGAAAAACAGCCCTGGGGCGATAAACTGAACTGCTAGGGATCCAACCCTACCACCGCGGACCCACCGCCCTTGGGGCCTACCCTGATTACATTGGGCCGTCCATACGAGGTGCCGGAGTTGCGGCCTACGTCTGGGCCTCCGTCTGAGCCTTCTCTGCCGCTGCAACTACCGAGACCTGTGATCCTGCTCTGGAACGGTGTCGCCCGGTGAGCAATTCAGCACTACCCGTACACCGAATTTAGACTCCTACTGGCGGAGGGGTGGGACTCCCCTGCCTGTCCCGATACTACTGCACCCAAGGGGCCCAAAGATTACGGTCCTAATAATTGGCAGTAGCGGTCCCGTGGTGCTTCGTTGCACTCCCGTGGCATGCCAAGTAAATCACGCGGAACCGACAAGGCGGGAGCAATGGACAAATACACTAAGTCGCTCCCCAGACAGGAGTGGGGGAGGTCACCTCCGAGCCGGGACGACTCTGACCCACCATCCGGATCCCCACAGCCTGACCTCACCACCCTGATGGAAACTATGGCGAAAAACTTCGCCTCATTTCACGAAAAATTGGACGACATAAATGCAAGTGTTGCTTCAATGCGAGCCAAATTGGACCAGCATGGCACCAGACGGGCGGAGGCCGAGACACGTATTGGGGCCACCGAGGATGGCGTGCACACTCTTCAAGACACTGTTTCTGAACTGGTGCGGGATATGAGGCAAGTCAAGGCAAAGTGCGATGACTTGGAATCCAGGTCCCGCCGGATAATCTCCGTATCGTGGGGGTCCCGGAGTCTGCACTAAAGGGTAAGATGGAGCAGGCAGTTGAGAATCTACTGAGAGAACTCCTGGGCAACCCCCAACTCTCCCCGTTCTTCACGATTGAACGCGCCCATCGGGCGCTTGCCCCACGTCCCAAACCGGGAGACTTCCCCAGGCCGATCATTGCCAAGGTTCTGAGCTTTCGGGACAGAGACCACATACTACGCTTGGCCCGGGAGAAAGGGGAACTGAAACTTGAATCCCAAACCATCAGAGTTTTCCCAGACTTTTCCACGGGTGTGTAAATGGAGCGTAGGCAGTTCAACGACGTGAAAAAACTGCTCAGAGAGAGGAAAATTGAGTACGCCATGCTATTTCCAGCACGCCTGAACCTTACTCATCGCAACAAGTTGTACTTCTTCACGGTACCCGAGGAGGCAGTGAAATTCATCGAAGCCCACATTCCTCTCCCCGACCCGCTCGAGGAGCCAGCAGCGGGTGACTGAAGAGGTGAACATTGACCCATACACGTGGACCGCCATGGGCGCTACTTAAGCGCGCCGTTTGCGCTTCCTTTGTGGTACTTATGAATCTCGCATCATCCATATCCTTTGCTAAGTGTAACCTATTGTTAAAGCTCCCTGTAATGTACTAATTGTTACCAATGCATAATACACGGTGCGCTGCACCAATCTCACATTCAAGTTGGGTTACGGCAACAGCAACCCTCGTTGCAGCTGCAATGCCGAGTTTGGCATGTTACGGCCGTTGTACGCGCCCCAGTTGGGCGCGCAGCCGGGTGCGCCCTTGTTCCGTAGGGCGTGCCCCACTGGGTATTGGGGTGGGGTCTTATACACTGCTTGGTTGAGAAGGGCAGTGAGGGTGGGGGGTGGTAATGTTGAGGGATGTTATTGTGAAAAGGGCAAGGAGCGTGTGGCTTGGAGGGTGGAAGATGGTGGCCCTGCATCAAAGATTACTACATGGTCAACAATCAATGCTACGCGACGCTGGGATGTTCCTTAAGCTTGTAACATGGCTATTAGGCTAATGTCATGGAATGTGCGGGGGCTCAGTAATTTCACCAAGGCTCGTAGGATAACTGCATACGCCCAGAGACATGGGGTCAATATTCTTCTGTTGCAGGAAACCCATGCACTTGCGCACCTTTCCGCCTCCCTGGTGCCGGCATGGGGAGCCAATAAATTCTACACAGTGTACTCCTCTCAATCCAGGGGAGTGCTAACCTTAATTCACAAATCAGTGGAGTTTTCCTTACGTACTAGCCACATAGATCGAGAGGGTAGATATGTGATCTTCCACTGCCTGTTGGCTAACACGGAATGCCTATTGGTCAACACTTATGCCCCGAGTACAGACACCCCCGACTTCTTCGATGATATCAATATCCTACTTTCGAGATACATAGGGATCCCGATTATCTGGGGGGGGACATGAACCTCATACTGAACACTGAGCTAGACAGATCGGGCACTGCACACAGGACACTGTCTAGAGCCGCTCGTCGGCTCCAGGTACACATGGGTCAAGCTGGCCTAGTAGATGTTTGGCGAGCACTCAACCCAATAGCTAGGGAATAGACGTTTTATTCCTCTGCACACGACAGCCACTCCAGAATCGATCTCTTTCTCCTGTCAGCTGGGCTGATGGGGAGGAACCTCAGCATGCAGATCTTACCACGCACACTCTCAGATCACTCCCCAGTGACACTCGATATTACCCTGCAACACACACTACCGCGCCACTCCGGCTGGCGTTTCAAATCTGAGGCACTACATGACATAGTTTTCAAGGCCGACATCCTTGCGGACATCAACACCTTTTTTGACACCAATAAACGACATGACACAACAGACGGGGTCCGATGGGAGGCTTTCAAGGTGTACATCAGAGGGATGTGTATCTCTAGGGAAGCAGGGGTCTTGAAAGACATCAGGAACTCTCTACAAAGATCCGAATCAAAGCTCAAGGAACTAGAGCGTGAATACGCCTCTGCTCCCTCCCCGCCCAAGTTGGCACAGATACGGGAGGAATTGGAGAGCTTCAAGGCGCATGCCCTCAGGGAAATAAGATATTATGCATGACCCATTGCGGCTCGCAAATATGGCGAGGGGGAAAGACCCGGTCGAACTCTGGCCAGGCTGGCCCGGATGGAGGGGGGCAGAACCCGTATTGATAGCATTAGGGGCGAGGATGGCGTACGTCACTGGGCTGACCAACCCATTCTGGAGACCTTTTCCGACTTTTATGCAACCCTTTACGCCCTGCAGAGTGAGCACAGTCCTTAGGATCTAGATCGTCTCCTCGATAATAGCCCCATGTCCTATATATCTCCCGCCACCAGGGAGCAGCTTGATGCTCCCATCTCCCTAGATGAAATCACTGAGGCTATCTCCGCCCTCCCAAAAGGCAAGGCCCCCGGACCGGACGGCCTGACCGCTGAATTTTATCAAGAGCATGTCGCTCTACTGGCCCCGCGCTTGCATGAAGTATGGGACGAGTCCCTTCGCCTTGCCACTCTCCCCCAGTCCCTGCGCGAGGCTATATTCACTGTACTCCCAAAGCCAGGCAAGCCCCCAGAGGAATGTGGCTCCTACAGACCTCTTTCCCTTATGAACACAGACACAAACATTTTCGCCAAGATAATTGCAAACAGATTCCTTCCCATCATGTCGTACCTTATTCACCCAGACCAAAGCGGCTTTGTCCCTGACCGCTCTACCTCCTTAAATATCCGACGCCTCTTCAACGTCATGTCTAGAATTGACCCTAATGCTAATGCGGTCGTGGTGACACTGGATGCCCAAAAGGCGTTCGACATGGTGTCATGGCAATACCTGTGGGCCGTGCTGGAAAAGATGGGAATTGGCCCACGCATCCTCTCCGATATCAAGCTACTGTACACGAACCCAATGGCCAGAGTCGTGGTTAATTCCCATATCTCGGGTCCCTTTGCCCTCCACAGAGGGATGCGCCAGGGGTGCCCATTCTCCCCCCTACTATTTGCGATGGCTATCGAGCCAATTGCGGACAGTGCCAGAGACAAACACACCCGTAAGGGGATTCGTCTTCGTGACACACCTGAAATTATATCTTTGTATGCGGATGACGTGCTTCTGTATGTCAGGGACCCCTCGGTCCACTTAGACCCAATCATCCGCGAGATCATCAAAATTGGCACATTTTCGGGCTTCACTATAAACTACACCAAATCACACATCTTCCCTCTCACACTGGCAACCCCCCAACCATCATGCAAATTCCCACTCTGGTGGGCCCCAGAGGGCATCAAATATCTCGGGGTCCAGGTCTCACTGGCTAGGGCTTCCCTCTTGGCAGACAACTACAGTGCCGCAGCGAAGTACGCGGAGGCAAAAATGGAGAGGTGGAGTAATCTCCCCCTGTCCTTTGCGGGAAGACTGCCGCCAATCAAAATGATTATAGTTCCAAAGCTCCTATACATATTCGCCAACGTCCCACTCTGGCCCGGGAAGCACTATTTCACAAACTTGCACGCAGGGTTCGCCCGGTTCCTGTGGCACCCTGGGGCCGTTCGCAGTAAGTGGCAGCATATCACCTTACCATACGAGAAAGGGGGACTCAATGCGCCGGAGATAGCACAATACTGGATAGCCGCACAGGCCCAACACGCGACTCATTGGTACAAACACCAAGACCCACCTCCGCATGTCAAACTCGAGATCCTGCCAACTGAGGAGATAAATGTTATGTCATTGATCCTCTTCCACTCGTACCAGTCTGACGCCCTGGCGGATCCAGTGTCCACCACTATCAGGGCATGGAGACATATGCTGCAACCCCATTCTAACCTCCGTCCGTACTATAATTGGTTTCCCATATAGTCATTCCCTGGCCTTGCCCCCACGCAGGATAGGCTCCTCATGCAACACTGGCAGGACTTGGGGTATCGGGTGCTCTCTGACCTGTTCCCCGAGGGGAAATTCATCACCCCGCAGATATGGAGGCCAGGACACTCAGGCTCACCACTGGAGTTGCTGCAATACTTTAGGCTCAGAGCGGCTGTGCAGGACATGTGGCCCTCATACCCGCACGAACCCCCAGAGTCCACCGAAATTTGCTACATTGCTAATTCAGCGGGGGGTAGGGGCGTGATATCCGCACTTTATAAAATGTTGGCTGAGCGCTCTGCAGAACCATCTTGCAAGGTTTGCGATGCTTGGAGCCAGGAACTGGGGTTGGTAATCACTGACGAGATGTGGGTGAGGATGTGTGCACACATGCGTAAGGTTTCCCTCAACTCTAGATTTAGATGCATACAATTCAAACTCCTGAATCGTCTGTACTACACTCCTCAAGCGGTTGGGAGGTTTGCACAGGATCAACCCCATGTTTGTCAGAGATGCAAATCCAGCGAGGCGGATTACGCACACATGTTTTGGGCCTGCAGGGCGTTGGCCTCGTTCTGGGAAGCTGTGCTAGAGGCCCTCTCAGAGATGGTGGGATTCAGGATAGATCCTGACCCCTTGGCGGTGTTGTTTGGGAGGTGGGAGGGTGAGGGGGCTAGACGGGTAGTAAAATTCTTGAACATGGGAGCCATAGTGGCCAAGAGATGCATACTGCAGTGCTGGAAGCGGCGATCCCCCCCTACACTAGAAATGTGGCTTAAGGCTCGCACTTGGACACAGGTGTGCGAGGAGGACTATATCAACACACTGCCTGTGAATGCTTGCCCTAAAAACATATGGACTGAGTTTTGTAGTTACCTGAACGCTAAAGCTGATCTGGAACTTTTATCCTCGTCTCCAACGCTGGATCGGGCAGAGGTGGAGGCTGTACTGTGACTCTCCCCACGAGACTCGATCTGCTTTCTATGAATGTGCCCGCTCTGTCGCTAATGTATTGATTGTCTGTCCATACCCTTGTATATGCAGTATGCTTTTGTTGATGTAATATGTGATCCACCTGCTACTGCTTCTTGCCAATAAAGAGAAGTTTAAAAAAAAAAAAGAAGAGAGGGAGGGGGATGGGCAGGACGAAAGACAAGACAGCCGGCTAAGGATTTCAATGCCAGAAGGCAATTGGGGTACACAGAGACACTGGAAGGGGGCAGGGGGACACAGAGACACTGGCAGGGGGCAGGGGGAACACAGACAGACTGGCAGGGGGGACACAGACACACTGGCGGGGGCAAGGGGAACACAGACAGACTGGCAGGGGGCAGGGGAGACACAGACACACTGGCAGGGTGCTGGGGGGACACAGAGACACTGGCGGGGGGCAGGGTGGACACAGAGACACTGGCGGGGGGCAGGTGGGACACAGAGACACTGGCGGGGGCTGGGGGGACACAGACAGACTGGCAGGGGGCAGGGACGACACAGACAGACTGGCAGGGGACAGGGGGGCACAGAGACACTGGCGGGGCAGCTGGGATGCAGAGACACTGGCGGGGGGCATGGGGGACACAGAGACACTGGCGGGGGTTCACTAAGGGATAAAATAAGGGGAGGGCTAGTGGCGTACCGTGGTGGACAGGGGTAGACAGGGCCCCATTGTGGGCCTTAGGTGGTGTGGCCGGCTCCCGCCTCCCGGCGTCAGCCACTGGCTAAAGGGGCCATGGCAGCCAATGGGAGGGGGGCAGGGGCTGGCCCACAACAGGACAACAGAATGCAGGCAGTGCAAGAAAAACGACAGCCATCTTAGAGGGCCTCAAAGCATGGAGGCAGCATACGGCACACAAAGCAGATTGTAAATGTACCCAAGTGGGTTCCACGCAAATTGCGCCATGCAGGGCACGCCAGACCAAGAGGAGGCAAGCACAATGATAAGGTGCAATTAAGAGGCAGTTTGAATATTATTTGCCATGATTAATGAAAAGTCCACAAAAAAGTCAATCCTTACCCCCAATCCTTACCCCTAGACTGTCACAGTAAGGTACATGGGTGAATTATGCTTTTGGCATTGAGCACCATGAAAGTAGGCTTTGATTAGCATATTTCACTTCCAGAAATAGAATTACCTGCATTATTGTGTTGCTAAAAATCAAAACAAATCAAGCTTCTACATCTTAGTAGATGGCATCCCATCACAGACAGGATGAATGAGACCACAATGAAAAGACAGCCGCTTACATGGCATTTGAGATGCTTAGCCTTTAGACCAACCTGCCTCTTTATGCGATATTACATCTCTTGCAGCCACTGATATAAACTGAAGGCCTAGTTCCATTCCCATTTTTGTTAATTGGTTCGACCTTTTAATGAAATGTACTCACCTTTGATCCATTTGTAAGCCTTTACTGTACAATGCATTTATTATTTCCACACTCCAGAGATGTACTACAGTGTTTTTTGTCATGTAATCTTCCAGTAGGGAAGGAGTCTGCTGGCCTTTTTTGGGTTGTGAGTGGTAATAGGACAACTTAAAAGTGTGTTCTGATTGATCACACGATGCCCTTAATATCCCACAATGTCTCTGATGTCTGTTGGGAAGGAGAGAGGGTCCCCCTCATCCCTTGTCTCAGAGGCTGTAGGCCTTCACGCCTCGGTAAGGATGTGCCTTTATATCTTAAATGTAGAATAGCACATAGGGCTGTTTACAGCAATCTAAAATTGTCTGGTGGGAAACAATCAGCTAGTCCTCAATTGCATACTCTCTTCATGTTAAACTGCAATTACTGCAAAACGATGTGATTAAAGAAGCTAGGAATGCAGAATAAAATGTAATCTTTTCTGTTTCATCACCATCTGAATCTCTCTAGTGATGTTAGGTGAGAAAAGTGGACAGTGGTTTGTCAGCATTATTAGCTTTCGTGGACCCTTTGATAATGCATATTACAACTGTGTGACAAAACATAGACATGTTCAGGTGTACCTGGCAATGTGGATATGAAGGCACGCCCCTGCACGCTAACACCAGAAGAAATACAACCTGCTAGGGGAAAAAGGCCCAAGTCACCGTTTGCAAGGATAACAAGTATTTATTTCTACAAAATATAAATACATCAGCAAAGAAATCTGCTGCCGCCGAACGTTCTGGCAAATTGGAGATGTGTAGCAAGCTAAAAGGACGTCTGGCGTCATCACTGTCGTCATTACATACAGTAGAAACCTGCGAGACTGGTTGGATTGACACTATACATGGCCGAGGGGGAGAGCCAAAGTCATACCAACTCGCATACTTCACTCACTCCCAGATGCGCCAGCAGCTTCCAAGGTGCTCCACCCTCGTTTTGAGCTATAATTACATCCCTAACTGGCACCTCACAGCACAAATCACGTGACCCAAATGTGAAGGCAAGATAGCCTTGCTTTCTGATTTTTCTGATCAATCGGGGGTCTTACAACTTAATGGTCAGTGGTCTGGGCCTGGCTGGTCCTGTGGTGTGTGGGGGTCTTGCGATCAAAGCTCAGGAGGGCTGTAACTATAACATGTGGGGTGTTGCGCTGAGGGATCATGCTATTTGTAGCGTGGAATGGTAACTGCCAAGTGGTGCTATGCACCCTTCTCGTGCCTTACAGAGCTAACCTTTTCAGGTGGGGAAGCCACCACGTAAAAAGAAAAGAAAAAAATGGGAATGCCGTGTCTTGTCTTAGTCGCCAGCAGCTTTCCATGGGTGGCCCAATGACCTAGAACCGATTTATTAGATCAACAACTAACTGCCTGTGATATCCAGAAAATAAAGAGCTTTCAATTTTAGCGACCAGATATTTCATAATGTATTCTTGATAAATAGAAATGGCGCTGGTCGCAGGGTCACCAGAGGCGACCCCTAAGGTGGCGAAATATTTAACGTGGGCCGAGGCTCAAGGGCTGTAGATGGCGCTGCTTCCAGCAGGGCAAGCGGCGGGTTGAGAACAAAGGCAGGAATGACCTGCTGACTGCAGCCGGGCTCATTGATTGGCCAAGTGAATACCTATCACGGATGGGATAGGCCGCCTTTAAATAAGAGGGACCGCAAGAGGAAACTCTCTTTTTCGTGGCACTCTGCCAGGAATTTACCCACCTGCCATCCCTGAGCCATAATGGGTACCCATCACATGCGGCATGCAAGGATTATGATGTATGACAATTGTGTTATGTTTTTTCTCTTTTGTCACGGGAGCAGTGGGCGGATACACAAGCGACCAAGCTCATCAGAGAATAACAAGTTGAAGGAATAAAGTAGGGTGGTGTACTCCCCCCCCCCCTCCAGTTAACCTTTTTATGCCAAATAGTAGGCGAACATTACAGACAAGAATAAAGTCCGGGGGTGTACGCCCCCCTCCAGTTACCCTTTTTATGCCAAATGGCAGGGGTACATTAAAGACAAGAAATTACACACCCCCGGGGCAAAGAGTAAGAGAGGCACATCTTGCAGCCCAAGCCAGGGGTCACCCGCACAGTTGTGTGAAATCCTGCGGCAAACACAATGGTTGGGAAGTTGAAGCCTAATAACTATGGAGAAAAGAGGGAGGCAGAGCAATCAGAGCAACGATGAGCAGGTAACACATGCCATGGCAGGTCGCTTGTGGCAAAATATGTGAAATCTTATGAATGTTTTCCCAAATTGAACACTGTTGAAAAAAATATTTGAAATAAACCTGTGGCCTTTTAATTCTCCATAGAACACTAGTGGCCTCTTATTTCTGGCAAGAGTGTTTTTTGTCTGTAATCAGAACTGGGGTAGCAACACTGAAGGGGTGCAGTGCCAATGTTATGTCAGTTTCCGTAAAGAAAACCCCACACGGTGGTTGCGTCACACACTTTTAGCATCTAAAACCATTGAGATATTTCATTTTATGTAGTGAACAATAGCAGGACTTGAGTGGTTCGCCCAATCTTTTGATGTTCTCATGAATAGTTTGATATGGGGAGCTGTTAGGTGCATAATTCATAATTCATAAATCAATAAAGTGTATAATGAAATTGATATGTTACATAATAGTATCTGTATATCACATATTGAAATATGGATTAATGAATTCACCTTTTATAACGCACTTACCTAAACGCAGTGCCGGGATTTAAACCTGTGTTGCTCTGCATTGTCTTGCTTCCAAGACAAACAAATCGCCCCTGAGCTATCCTCCCATTTCCCCATATGCTTATGGATTTAAAATTACGTGACTATTGCCCTCGCTATGCTGTTGGAACTTTCTGTGCTAATGCAGTCTCTTGGTCGGACGCCATGATGTGGTCGCTTTATTTGTGTATAGTCACGCAGTTGAGAGAGAGAGAACGGAAAGAGCGAGTCAGATAGAGAGAGAGAGAGAGAGAGAGAGAGAGAGAGAGAGAGAGAAGAAGAAGTGAATAATATTGAAAGTGCAAGTCCGTGTTCGTTGAATGGTATATTGCTCCCCCGCCCCCCGCGGAAGACAGAGTTTACTAGGCTGCAAGATAGGTTGAGTAATGGGTGAGGTGATCGTTTGGGAATAGCGTACATAGAGCCTGCAGACGGAGGGCGGGGATGCCGCAGGGGAGGGTGTGTATTGGCAGGATGGCTGCCTTATGTGTTATCAATTATCGGGAGAGTTTGGTTAATGAAGTAGGTCTTGTGATAATCTAGGGATTGTGTTGCCAGAGCGGCTTTGGAGTATGGTGTAGCGCTGTGTGTGTGAGGGGCTGGACAGCATGCTCGCGCAATCCTGGAAGGTACGTAGGCTAAATTGCCTAAGCACGTTAGTAAGGATTTAGTGCAATCGATTCTTTGAGAGAATGAACGTCACCAGCCCGTCATTCACTGAGCAGTTCATTGATCTGCCTCCAGCAAGGATGCATGGGTGGGAATCATCTGCTGCAGGCTCCGGCCCAAGCTCTGGCGGTGGCGCCTCAGCGGGGTCATCTCCTCGGCTTCGCTCTGACCTCCAGACCAGGGACAGGCGTCGCTCGTGGCCTCAGAGTGAAGAACCCAAAACTAGGACAAAATGGAGGGCAAACAGATACCTGTCTTGTACTGTCCCCATGTGACGCCTCGTCAAGAGAAACGTCTATGGAATGATTACATACACATAGCAGAATTAGACCATCTCGCAGGCCAATGCCCAAAGAGCCAGCCTGAAAGATCCCTGTCGGCAGTCTGAAGGGTCACTGCACTCTGCAGCTGGTAGTTGCGATCGGTGTTACTGGGCCAATGTGCTTAAGGTGCCCACACATGTGGCCCTATGTACTACCACAGTTTTGAGACTAACACATTTCAGCCACTTTCATTCTGGGGTTCAGGGCTATTTAAGGCCCCCGTAAATAGAAAATTATACAAGAGTACATAACACCTCAGGGTTTAACTTTTAATACAACCCATGCATGTCGTGTGTTTATGCTTGTGCTTTGAAATTCATACATCTCGTTTTCACCACCTTTTAAACATGTTCTCCATTAAATTTTGGATAGTAACGTTAATGCGACCCTTGAGGACACGTGTGATGCTTGCGTTGATCTTTCTGTGCATTGCCACACTCCCACTCCCTGCAGGACCAGTTATCTCACCTTCCAGTCCCCAGAAAAAGCTGCAAACCCCAACAATAAGCATGCAGGCAGGGGGCAACCACATGACGCAGGTCTGGGGAATCATGGACTTCTGGTTGCAAGCAGCCTATTGCTGGAATAGTTCCCTAGGCCGCAAATATGAGAACACCTTGGGGATCATTTGCAACAATTCATAAATATCATCCAGCGGACCATTGACCTTCACACTTGCGCGTAAGCAGTCCTCTCCATGCCGTTTTGATTGTTTCCATGCACGAGTGAAAATGCAGCATGGGCATGTCAGCAGGCCCAGGTTTACATGCTATTCACACCCAATCATGGAACCAATGAGAGATGCCACCCGCCATGCCCATGCATGGTGGACAGCGTTCACGCTATTCCGAATGGATTCCACCCGGTTTTTGCATGCGGGATTCCATGTAGGTTGGAACCCCCTGAAAATTCAAAGCAGGCAGCAATGCTGCTGTGTTGTCTGAACAGAGTGTATGTGGGAGGCAGATGCATGCAGTCCTTAAGTTCTGCCACTCATCTCTGTGTAGACAATGCAGGAAAATCGTACAGATACAATCCACGTGACAATCAAAGTACACCCATTATGCCTGCCCAACAAAATGCTAATGGAGGCTCTGATGAAAAGGTGTAAAGCAGACATGTAGCGGTCAGGGTGTTCTCTGGCCTAAAGTTCCGAAGTAAAGTGTAGCGTCTTATGACCCTTAGACCAGAGGTCCAGCTATGGTTTGCCATCACCACTTTAGCCCAAATCCTGTGATCAAAGCTACAGGTTGCTCAAGATCCCGTGGAAATGTGATCTCATCACATTTTTCAATCCACTCCATAGGGTCAAACGCAGTGACTGAGTAGCCCCTCCCGGGCTGAAAGCAGATTGAGGCTCGCCAATGAGCCGCCGATGCCAGCCTGAAAGGCCCGACTAGCCACGGTAGCAAAGCCCTCCTATGGCAGTAGAGGCTGAAACAACCTGTTAAATAACTGGCCACTGATGTGAGGCCCAATCCCACTCTTAAGACTTTGGGCCTCATTCCAAGTATGGCGGTCCGGAAATAAGGGTGCAGGGTAGCAACATACTGGCACCCTAACCGGCCCGTCATTCTACGAGAAGGCCGGTAGAGGCACGGATCCCCCGGCAGGCCTGACCTGCCAGGTTTTCGGGCCCCTACTGGAATGTCTCTCACTGAAGCACCGGCACCGTTACCGCCATGGGAATGAGGATTTACCTTTCCGCCGCCACTTGTGATATCCCAGTGCCACCGGGATATCAGGCGGCGGAAACGATATTATGGGGGTGGCGGCAACCAGCCGGCAGCACCGGCAGGTTACCGCCAACCTCGTAATAAGGTCCTTTAACTGTTGTGTTTGGAGATAAGGAGACCATCCCAAAATGTGCCCAACCCTTTGCCCCAAACAGCACTGTGGATAGCATGTAGTCCGCTCAATGCAACCTCACCCAAAGGTTTCGTCAACTAGTTTCCAGATGAACCATCCCAGTGCTAATGCCCCCTTCCGTTGCAGCTCAAAATATCTGTGCCATCCAAGCTTCAGTGTAAAAACAAAATGCAAGAGACGTTGGTCGTGATTTACAAATTTGTTTTTCCATGGGGAAGCTTTGGAGACTGCATCCTTGGTGTGAAACAAAAGGCCATTCACACACATTAATCCTGGCCAGGGGTTGGCTCCTATCTTTGATCCCGACTGATTTTAGAAACTTGCTCTGGAAGACCTGAAGTAAACAGATTGCATGGAAGGGGTATAAGAATGCACCCCTATCTCAACCCATTTCCCATTCATGCATTTTCATGCCAGTTCCACCCCCCCTTAAACCACTGCCCACATGTTCTAATCTGATTCAATACGATTTGTGTGGGATTGTACTCAGCAAAGGCTTTGTAATGTTCAGGGTAGGAGGCCTGTGTGTACTTTGTTTCTAGGCAAGACAAAACCCACCCAAGTAGTCCATTTATACCGCCCTTTTGGCCCACTAGTATTATTCCCCACCATACACATATGCTTTTCAATTAAGTGCAGTACTCTTATGAAAGTTATCAGATGTCTGATGTTCCTTAATAAACCCTCATTGGTTGGCATCAACAAGGTGTGGCATACATTTGTACATTCTGTTTGCTAAAATCTTTGTGTTGATCTTAGTCTATATTCCTCAATGCTATCGCAAAGAAAAAGAGAAGCTCTCTGTTAGGTTCTTCCCCAGTTTTGGGAAGATTACTAGCTTAGATTCAGCCATTGTCTGGGTGATGGAAACTGCTCTAACAGGTTGAAAAGCTTTAACAGCACTGGAATTAAGAGTGGGCGTTCATTCTTATAAAAAGCTACAGGTAAGCCATCTGGCCTTGGAGTCTTATGGTGTTTGAGTGCTTGTATAGCTGCATTTAGATACATGGTCAGCTTCCAATTCTTAAGTTTGGTCATCTGTTAGAGAGATTGGAGGCTTGTCTGCGTGGTAATTCAGAAGGTTGTTCTGTCTAGAGGGTTTGGCTGGGATCTAAAGACATCAAGCTTGCTCCTCTTTTAAATACATGCTTGACCTGGCTGGTGTCTTATCTCTTCAATGTATTGTGAAGTTTTGTGCTGATCTCATTATAGATGGCAACATTTTACCAATTTTATTACACTGCGTGTAATGTTTCTATTTTGCTTCCAGGAGGGATTGTCCCACCTACTTGGCATAAAACAAGTTTAGTTGTCATCTCACTGCTCTCATCTTGTCCGTGCTTGCCGATGTATGCCAGGACTCCTCTCTGCCGTGTCCACTTCCAGGGTGAGTTTTCCATTTAGGCCTTCAGCACGCTCATTTTCCTTGGCACCTCTGCTAACCAGAGCACTCCCACGCTCAGGCCTTCTTTCAGGCTTCAAAGCCTGCCTTGTCTCCTCCCTCTGTCCGCCCCCACGAGTGGATTGGTGCCTCCACAGGATCAACTGACCCAGCTGTATACCTGCTCATTTTCCTTGGCCCCCCTGTTGACCGAAACGCTCTCACGCTGTGGCCGGCCTCACGCTGCGGCCTGCCTTGTCCCCTCCCTCTGCCCGCTGCCGGACTTCTGATTGGTGCCTCCACGGGATCAGCTGACCCAGCTGTATACCTCCTTAAGCATCTTCCTCAGGGCAGCCTTTCTTGGGCAGCCAGCTAAGGGCTCAGGAAAAGGGCATCTTCTTTGAGCACCTTCAATCCTGGTCTGCCTGTTTGCCCTGTGCTCCCCAGCCCTGCCAGGTCTCGCCCTCACAGTCTGCAGCTGTGAGCAGGTAGGAGACTACGCCATTGCTGTACTGCTGCTTTTTTGATTCTCGCCGTTTTGTTTCACCAAATTCCATTTTCTTTCCACGGTGCTTCTTGGTTGGGTTTGCATTTTTTTTTTGTTTAATCTGTTTGTATTTTTCATATACAATAGAATGACGAAAAAAAAACGTGTAGCAACAGTCAATCACAGTCAGTACAGTACCATGTCCACATTAGAGGGACACATCTTGTTCTCATTGATAGTATATCCAGACCGTAGAATGTGTAACCTTTTGAAACCCCCAACAACCGTGGCCAATGTGGTCCCATACCCTGCCCCGTCCAACCCCCTCCTTCCCCGTGTATGCTTGCTACGGTCAACATGCCGTACAATATATGAACACTCAATATGGGATGGGCCAATGGGCTGCTGGGCTATAAGTGGTCCAACCATCTTGATTGTCTCTCGTGTTTAATTTCCCAGGTTCTGCCAGACAGAGTCCGGTCTTCCTTGTGCTGAATAGGGGGAACTTATTAGATGCACATCCTCAGGTCAGAAGTCTCTCCTGTGAGAAAGGTGCACTAAGGCCACCCTCTGCCGCCATTTGGCTACTACCCCAGCCTACATCTAGTGATACATAGTATTTACTTAAGGGGGCATGGCCTGGGCTCATGCAGTGAGGCTATGACTGACTCGAGCTCCCACTAAGACCTTGGTCTGATCCTGATAGCGACTGTTAAATTAACTTGCCCTTTCCTCCAATCTTTATCTTTTTTCTGACAAAAATCGGCGTTGATACGTTGGAGAAAACCGGGCCGAGACCCGCAGCGTTCTGCGACCCAAGATGGCAGCTGATGCAGAGCTGTTCAACTAAAGGTCCTACTCTCTGACACAGGTGAGAGCATCCACACGCTGGGGGCTGGACTCTTCCCCCAGCAACCTGCTGGTTACTATGCTGCCCTAATCTAGTTGCTGACTACCGGCCACATTGTGTTGGCGCCAGCGACTTGCATGCGTGTGCTGTGGGGTGAGCGAACTGGAGGACATGGCCTGGCCCTGGCAGAATCAAACAGGAGTAGGGACTCGGAGTGGTCCGGCTGTACCCCCCACCATCTGCTGGGATGTCACCTGCCCAGAACCCGGCGTCAGTATGGGAACGTGGAGCGACCTGCGGCTGAAGCCTGGGACAGGTCCGGGCTGAGCATAAGCAGGGACCGCGTTGTGACCCGCGTCTACATCACAGCGACACGCCTGCATGCACCCCCATTAAAGGTACGCCAGCTGGGTCACCCTGCATTCCCATAGCATAGGCCCCAAACTTTGTTAACAGCAGCCCACACACAGCCCCAATATGGCGACCCAGCAGGCAGACGCATTATAATTACGATGTGCCCTCATCTTCCTTGTACTGCTGCACCAGCCTTATGTCCACATTGCTGGTTCTGCCTACCCGGGCTCAGAAAACCCCCTCGCCGGTGGTGGGTCACGCTGCTGGAACCTGGGGGCATAGCAGGTACTGAACACTGTGACATGGTGCCCCCTGAACTTGGTCACTTGATTGAGCCATGTGGAGGAGAGTACCCTACACTTCCCCCACAACTAATTCTTCAAAATGTCACCTACGAAACAAAAAGGGAAGACCACCATTATGGAATAATTTGTCCATTGAGCCAAACACATAGATGCACGCCAGGCTTCAAACACAGAACAGCCACCACTACAGGCTCCTGCTTATGTCCCACAAGAGAGTCAAGTACTAGCCACAATTGCTGCTCTGCGGGCCTTCGTGGAGGCCAAGATAGACAAGATGCAGGTCAATGTACAATTGCTCCGACAAGATGTGAGACAGCTGTCAGAAAGGGATACGACTCCTGAATCTCTACTGAATCACATTGTGATTAACACTATGACATTCCAGAGAGGGGGCGAGACATTGCGTGATGGCTCAAAAATCACTATCTATCCGGATTACACCCCGGCAGAGCAAAGGTCCAGAAACACAATTGTGCCTATCAAGGCGAGGCTCAGACAGCTCGGGCTTAAGTACATGTTCATGTAATCTGCTAGGTTGAAAATTCTCCATAACGGCAAATCACACTTCTTGGAAAGTTCAGAGGCTGCTAATATGTGGATGAAACACAACAACCTGACCAGCGAAGCCGGCTTGGACACTTGACGTCATGATTGACTTGCTATACTTTACTAAGTCCTTCCCTTGCTTCAAAACAGTCAAGTCCCCTTGTTGGGGTGAGATACCCTTGTGTGCATAATGGGGCTGGCACCAAACCTGCTTACTGACCAGGATCGCTCCTCAGAACAGGACTGCCACACTTGACCCACTTGGTTGTTTCCCCTCTCTACCTACTGTTCCCCAGTTGTTTACCCGGACGCCGCTACCAATGTCCTTTTTGATTAGTTACCCACTGTTGGTCTTATAACAGGTCACAGGTTAACACTAGTACCAGCCTGTTGCTGGTCCTGTTAGCTGGTACAAAACGGCCACCCCAGGTCTAGATACCGGAATGCCCAAACAGAGAGGCTTTGTTGGGCACTGTTATACTGTTTTGTTGTTAAAGTTGTACACATGTTTATTCCATACATCACGACTCACTGGAGCAGAAGCCAAGTATAGCTGGTGGGAAACATGGGTGCAATTTGGGGATGTCTGGGTCAGTGGTTTATGTACCACTTGTCAACATGCCAATCTGTCTATCCTGGGGGAGTTGAGACTCGGTGGAAACAGATCCTGCACTGCGTTGGGGCCCACTGGGTTCCGATAGAGCTTTCTAATACGTGATAGCAATATGGCCACAATTAGTATTTTGACCTGGAACATGCAGGGTTTACACTCCTATCTTCGCAGGAATTGGGTAAAATCTTACCTACAGCAGAAGAAAATCTCGATTGCATCACTTCAAGAGGCCCATTTAACTTCTGTGGGACAGGAGGTGCTCCTTAACCGCTGGGGCGGTACCGTTTATGGCGCCACATACTCCAAGTTTTCTAGGGGAGTGCTGACTTGGATTGACAGGTCATTGCCCTTCCAACTGTTGGTAGAGGCGAGGGATAGGGGAGGGAGGTATTTAATCATAAGGGGTTATCTTAACCATAGGGAAATCTGCATTGTTAATTCATATTTCCTGAACCACACAATCCAGTCCCATCCACAACTGCTCAGCACCCTTATCGTGCCCAGGAGGGAAGACTTCACACTATGGGGTGGGGACTTCAACTGTGTCTGAGCCGCAACACTTGATAGGTCAATTGCCCCCCAAGGAGGCCCATCCCCAGCTATCATGGCCCTGAAAACCACTCTGACAGAGCTGGACTTGGTCGATATTTGGAGGACACTGCACCCAACTGCCAGAGGGTATTCCTATTATTCTTCACCCCACAAACTACATACTAGAATTTGTTGGGTCAGGGCAACTACATGAACCCCTTAGCGCGGAATATATGGGCCGCACTATATCAGACCACTCCCCCCTATTGGTTGACTGGAACCTTGCTAGTCCCAGATCGCCTATCCTGACATGGCACATGACCACCAATGCACTGACAGATGAGGACTTTAGGAGAACGTTGTCGGAACACTTGACTGTTTTTTTTAATGCAATATCAGAAGCGTGGAAAGCTGTGCTACTGTCTGGGAAGCAATGAAGGTGGTAACCAGGGGCAAGGTCATAGCTAGGGCTGGGGCATTCGCCGGATGCTGCGAGAGGAATTAGAAGCCACCGAAGAGGAGATTAAAACACTTGAGGCCAGGCACCCATATGGTTGGGCGACAGAAGGTCAACTGATGGAGATCCATTCCCGGTGCAATGAGGTGTGGGGGAGACTATCCAAATTTGATTATGCTACGCAGAGGGGCCGAGCATATGTTAAAGGAGACAAACCTGGGAGATCACTGGCATGGCTGTGCAAATGTGAACATCCCAGACCCCCAACCACCCTACTGGTTGGTGAGTGTGGGGCCCTGTGAAGATCCCAACTGGCGATTAATGACACCTTCACTAGATACTATGCACAATTATGCATCCATAGCGACCTGGTTCCACAAGAAGACAAATCGGAACCCCTATCATTGATCCAGCTCCAGTAGCTGGCTGCCACTGCGCAGTCCTCCCTAGGCCAACCCATCACTGTGGAAGAGATAGGTGCAGCAATCATCTCGCTATCTACTTGCAAGGCTCTGGGAAGTGATGGGCCCCTCCAGAGTTCTACAGGGTATATTGCCACACCCTCGCTCCGACACTCCTAAAGTTCGTCAATGAAGCCTGCAAAAAGGGCATACTACCTACTAGCAGGGGGTCACTGGTAATGCCCATACCCAAATCTGGCAAGCCAATGGACAGGTGTGACTCCTACCACCCTTTGGCCATGCTAAATTACGATGTTAAGATACCCAATACTGTTATGGCAGCATGCCTGCGCAGGGTCATACCCTCCTTGATCCACATTCACCAAACCGGGTTTGTGCTAGGTTGTAGCACTACCCTGAACCTCTGTAGGCTTCTACACCTTACTGACCAGATGAGTTCCGAGGTAGAACACTATACTGTGGCATCACTGGAAGCCACCAAAGACCTTGATTCAATGTATTTGAAGTGGCTTATTGCCTCACTGTGGTGCTTTGGGCTGGGGGAATGCTTCATCTGATGGGTGGTGTTGCTGTACACCGCACCAACAGCATGTGTGAAATCCGTTCGACAGATATCTGGAGTATGGAATATATGTTGGGGGACCCAACAGGGATGCCCGTTTTCACCCATGCTGTCCCACTTAGCAATGGAGCACTTGGCTGCATTCTAGCGCCAGGAATTGTGGACTCGGGCATCATAATTGGAAGGTCTAGGCACCCAATATCTCTCTATGCTGACGAAGTCCTGCTCTATTTATGTGAACCACACTACAACCTCCCCATGATTCTAGATGTACTGGACAGATTCGCTGAACTATCAGGGATCTCCTTTAGCAGGCATAATTCCTGACTCTTCCCCCTGTGTGGTCTATGCGGGGAAAAAACGACTGACTTGACGGATCTGGGTCTTCCCTGGGAACCACAGTCCTTTTGTTATCTAGGAATCCAAGTCACACAAACACACCAGAGGATACCCATAAACGCAACACGCTTTGGGTGGTGGGTGGCCTTAGGAAAATCATGTCCTTCTGGTCTCGGTTGCCGTTGTCACTCATGGGCAGGATTGCTATTGTAAAAATGATTGTTCTCCATAGGTTCCTCTACAATTTCATTAATGCCTATTACTATATAGGGGTGGGCTTCATCCACCAACTGGACTCATTGATTAGGGACTTCCTATGGGGTTCACGTCGCCACAGACTGTTCCTTGCAGCGCTAGGTCTACCCTATGAAGATAGGGGTGCGCAGCTGCGGAAGTTCGAGCTTTACTGTTTGGCTGACCAACAGAGTTTCGACTTACAATGGCTGTCTGACGGTCCAACTTCTGAATTAACACTGCTTCAACACTTAGTAACACCGGCCAAGCTTAAAGAGGTACTGTGGCTACTGAGCTGTTGTATGAATTCTCTACCCTTGCTTGTCAGATTAGGCAGGTAAATATGGGCCATGATGAACCCACAAGACCCTCCTATTGTGCTTGGCTGGTCTAAGTATGGGAAGTTTGAATTATGATTTTCATGTTTTGTTTCTGTTTATGGAAAATCGCTTTGACTGACTAATACCATATTGATAATCATTGTACCTTACACTGACGCATTGCCATTCTCTGCTCAATATATTTAAAAATAAAGTAGTATGTATTCAAGGTATCCTCCCCATTAATCCCCCAACCCCATCAGCGGCCTGAGGACTGCCTCAACTCCGGTTCAATAGCGCCAGCTCTTGGAGGCCCTCCCTCTGTCTAGGAATAGGTCCATCGCCCTCTACCTGCCGAGGTCCGATCAAATATAAGGGTCTACTAATTCCCAAAACCACTCCACTTGAGTGTAGTTAGTGTCAGATTAAATGCTGAATTTCCACTCACCAACCAGTTGTGATAGCAGGAATGAGATGAGGGAGGGTACAGAGTGCTTTGTATTACTCCCCTGACTCCAGATCTGAACTGTGAAGTCAGTAGAGGAACCCAGACGCAGAGTCCCAGAGGGAGAAAGGCAAGCCTGAAAATACCCTCTGAAGAGTGGCCCGTGGCGCTATCACAGAAGGCAGTTTCCCAAGGAGGCTGGCGAGGATGTTGATGGATGGAAGGCAGACACAACGGTGGTCGCTGGGGAACAGCTCACGGATGAAGCAAACCAAGGGAAGTTCTCAGAGAACGCAGCCTTCGATAATAGGACAGGAGGCCGCCACAGAGTGAGTAATGTGGAGCAGGTAAATGGAAAGACAGGAGAAGGAGCACAGGAAGGAAGGAAGGAAGGAAGGAAGGAAGGAAGGAAGGAAGGAAGGAAGGAAGGAAGGAAGGAAGGAAGGAAGGAAGGAAGGAAGGAAGGAAGGAAGGAAGGAAGGAAGGAAGGAAGGAAGGAAGGAAGGAAGGAAGGAAGGAAGGAAGGAAGGAAGGAAGGAAGGAAGGAAGGAAGGAAGGAAGGAAGGAAGGAAGGAAGGAAGGGCTGAGGGCGCGCTAAGGTAGCCAGAGAGGAGCTACGAGAAAAAGCGTCAGAACAGGGAGATTACCTGCTTTGAGACGTAACTGGCCTTGCGTCCCATTCACAAGGAGAATCCATGACGTGTTCTATTGTGGGCTCCATCTTGCTGCAAGACTAGACCGACAAAAGAGTAATGGTCTATGTCATAATAGAACAGCGCTATGTAGGAGACACCACAGCTTCCAAAGCAACCACGGAGTGGAGGTTCTGACACTTAGATTGGCACTTGTAGGCACTACGTTCCAAGGCAGACACCTTGGCAAGTTGGCATGTCCATTTCCAGCTCGCACATTGAGGGCATGGCCTGGCAAGTGGCCGGTGAGGTATGTGTGGTGATCACTTCTTTTAGTGGTCCATAGCGGATCAGATCCGCTCTTCTAGGGCTAGCACTTGACGTGCTGAATGAAAGGTCATTAGGTCCTCCCCTTCGTCTATGTCCATAATCCCTATCTGTGGCCAACCCGGGTCCTGTTTGGGGTGTAGTTTGTGGTTGAGCCCATAGGAAAGTATTGCTCGTATACTTATCCATGACAGTGCCACCTGCAGTGTCCTTAACTTATGCCATTGGGTGAGCGTTAGTCCAAGTGTTGAATGTGCCTTGACCTGAGGTGATAGTTTGGCTGGCGGGATGGCCATGGACTCCACCGGAGGAAAAGGAGCCAGCGAGGCGAGTTCCATTGCCTTCCAGTTTGTCGAGTCTTGAGGGTTAAGCCAGCGCTCCACCCAACAGACTTGCGTCACCTGGAAGTATTCTCTCCAGGATTGTAGCACTAGTGCCCCACCTGTCTTTGCAGCTTGTACTGTTTTGAACTGCAGGTGTGCTTTTTTCCCCCGCCAAATAAATTTGGTGATAGAAATGTCTAGGTCTATGAACATTTTAGGCATAGGAGGGACGGGTATCATCATGGCGAGATATATTTATTTTGGTAGTGAATTCATCCTAACAGTGTTTATTCTGCCTGTTAAGGAAAGAGCCAGAGAATCCCACCAAGCTAAATCCTGCTGGATCCCAGTGAGAATTGGAGGATAGTTTAAATCCAGGACCTCGCCAATGGAAACACTAATGTTCACCCCAGGTACTTGATGTGATGTAGTTGGAGCTTAAAAAAGGCTACCCCACCTGGGTCTCAAGAGATGTCCACCCTCAGTGGCAGGATCTCGGATTCACCCCAGTTGAGTTTATGACCTGCCATTGGACCAAAGTCCTCTATTAAAGATTGGATGTAGGGCAAGGTGGCTGTACAATCACTGACCTATAGGAGTAGATCGTCGGCATAAAGGGAGACCCGATGTTCTTCATCCCCTGCTTTAAGCCCACCCACCCCGGGTTGGCGCAAAGTTTGATTGCAAAGGGTTCTATAGATAGAGCATACAGAGAAGGGGCAAAAGTAGACTTCCCTGCCATGTGCCGGCATGGAGAGTGAACAGAGCAGAGGTAATACCATTATTGAACACCAATGCTTCCAGATTAGTATATAGCAGTTTGACCATTTTTATAAGCAGAAGTGAAAAGCCGGACTCCGCCAAGACAAAGAACATGAAATACCACTGAACTTTATCGAAAGCCTTTTCGGCATCTCCCATCTTTGGGTCGTCTGTAAGGATATGTAGTAACCTCTGCACATTGTCGGTCAAGTGTCTGTTACTTATGAAGCCAATTGGATCTTTATGGAACAGAGATGGAAGAATCCCCTCTATCCATTGTGCCAGAGTTTTGGAGTCCGAATTGATTCATGAAATAGAGCGATATGAACTACAGTCCTCAGGGTCTCTCTCGTCCCTTCTTATGGAACACCACTATATTGGCAGCAAGCATCGTGCATGGTAGCTGGCCGCGTTCGACCACTTCCAAGAACACAGATTCTAATCTGGGTGCCAGGGTGTTGCCCATCACCTTATAAAAGTCGATGGGAAGGCCATCCAGGAGCGAGAGATGTGATTGCGCAGATTATCTTGGACGCTGCGATAGGGCTATTAAGACCACCCTCCTGCGCAGTGGTGATCTTGGGTAGAGTGATAGAGGAAAGGAATTTGTTTATACGACGTTCCGTGCTGGGCTCAGACATAGCATAAAGTCCCTGATAGGAATTGACACGGTCCTCTCATGTTAAGAGGACCATAGCAATTGTGACGTTGCTACAGTGCGAGTGCCATCATGTGTAGTTGCCTGTCACCTTCTAGATAGTATGTTTGGGTCCAGCTCGTAAAGGACTTCTGAGCTCGAGTGGAGGACACCCGTTTAATCTCTGCCCGTAGTTTGCATAGGCGGGCATCGGTCTGGGGATCTCGCATGCATTAATTTTGTTTTTCAGCGTCGAAGATGGCAACTCTCAGTTGCTCCTCCAGTTCCCCCCAGCTTCTAAGTTCATGTAACCAGCACAAAATACATTGTCCGTGCATAAATGTTTTAAAAGCGTCCCGACAGGTGTGTGTGGTGTATTCGGGGGATAGGTTGGTTTGCCATAACATATCTGTATCCTCCATCAAGTATATAAGGAGATCTTGATACCTCAGCGCCCATAGGATTAGCCTCCACATCGGGGTGCATCGTGGTGCGTTGGGAAGTGTTATGCATAGATAAACCGGAGCATGATCTGATAACGTTGCGGGAGTATATCACACTCGTCTGCCATAAAGATGGCATTGGATGGGATCAATCAATAATCGATCCGAAAATAGTTGTGGTGCTGGTTAGGAAAAAAAGGTGTAATCCCTCTGCCTCCCATGCGTTTATCTCCATACATCCATCAGGCCAACGCCGGTCATCAGGTTGGTAAGGGCTGCACACTTCCTCGGGCCAGTGGGTGCGCTGATGGCCGTGCTCTGGCCTTTTAGCGTGGGGTCTAGGGCTACATTGAAGGCCCCTCCTATGATTGTCAAGCTCCTCATATATCGTGCGCATTCCTTACATGTGTGGGTAAAGAAGGACGGCGTGTCAGTGGGGGGTGCATACACGTTTAGTAGGGTAACAGGATGTTGATAAATATGCCCCTGGAGTAGGGCATATCTGCCTTCTTTGTGACGGTAGTCTGGATGTAAATGGGCACGCATTCATGGATCAAAATTGAGACCCCCGCTTACCCTGATGGGGCAATGCGCTGCTGCTCCGACCCACCCGGGTACTAATCACAATGATTCGGTTTCATTTAGGTGGGTTTCTTGCAGAAATACAATGGGCCTCATTCCGAGTATGGCGGTAAGGGATAGCGGCCACCGGTAACGAGACCGGTGGCGGTAATCCCTTACCACCATACTCCGAGTTCCCTCTGCGCCCTCGCCCTTAACGCCTGCTTTGAGCAGGTGTTAAAGTCGAGGGCGCAAAGGGGCCTCCAAGCCAATAACGGTGACCGTAATGAACGGTCACCGTTATTTGCATCTTCCCCATTCCCATTGAGCCCTATGGGGCTCATTCGGGAATGGGGAAGAGCCTTGGTGAATGGGGAATTACCGCCCCGCCAACCTTAGAATGGGGCGGTGATTCCGCCATCCACCAAGGCGCTGCCGGTCCGGGTACGGCGTCAACCAAGGCGTTAATAGCGCCATTGGTTAGCGCCGTACTCGGAATGAGGCCCAATGTCTCCCTGCAAATCCCTCAAATGGTTAAGCACCCGTCTTCTCATGATAGGATGTCCCAGCCCCTTCATAATAAGTGTTATCAATGTAAGTGCTGCCATCCTATCCCTACCCAAGTGTTCCCCACATCTTGCACCAGTAGACTCGCGCTTTAGCAGTCCCAGGCATTTCAGCATATGCACAGAAGTAACCCCAACAAAAACAATCCCCAAATGAAAATTAGAACATGGAAACATTGGGATCGATCAACCGACTCCCAATACATGGCTAACAGAGCCCATATTTGAAGGTGTTTGGGAGGTATCTTGCAGAATGACTCCCTTACCCACGTATTCCATCGACCCCACCTGGCGGCCCATGGGAATTTTACCACAATGACACATCGCAAAAATAGTTGGGGGGCCAAAGTAGGCCATGGATGATGAGCAATGCGACATTGCTCCTCCTAGCCAATGCACGTAGTTAAGGTTTGATGCTTGTGCAGCATTACAATGTTTTCAATGGGGTCCTGGCTCTGCGGCAGTATGTTAGACGCCAGCAACTCCGGGCTGTGTGCTCCTACCATAGGCGTGGCAAAGAAACTTTCCATGTTGAACGGGTGTCCAGACCGGCGTGGAGATGTAAGTCTTGATCTGATATGATCTGGGGCCCGCAGTTTAATCACTTGACTGTTCCATTGTGACCGTGTTCTGGGCCCCGAGAATCTTGCCCCGCTTTTTGCCACCTTACCTTCGGCCAGGATCAATGCTGCGGAAGCGATGATGGCTGATTCGCCTGTGTGGTTTCAGCTCCTCCATGGGCATAGTCTGTGGTCACTAGGCCATGTTGTTGCAGGACCTGACAGGACTCTTTGGGGTCCTCGAAGGAGTGCCACTGGAGCTCGAGCTGCAAGCACCACACTGCTGGGAATTTGAGGTAATATTTATGCTCTGTACCTTTGAGTGCATCAAACAGGTGGTTGAACACCTTCCGGCGCCACGACTTGTGTTGGAAGTTTAACAGCCTCATGGTGCTTATGCACGGGTGGTCTCCAGCAGCTGGCTTTGGGATAGGGGCTTGGTGCACTCTTTCAATAATGAAATTACGTGGGTTGTCCATGTGCAGTTTGTCTTGCAAAAAGCTGTATATGTAAGCCTCCACATTTGCACCCTTAGTGTTCTCTGAGATGCCCACCAGGCGGAGGGTGTTTTGCAGAGACCCGTTGCAGTTCCCTGATGACCCTGTTGAAATCAGCCACAACTGTATCTTGGTTGTCTTCCAAAGTGCTGATGCGTTGCTCATTGTCGGTGGTTCTCTCAGCTTGTGTGTTCAGATGGGGTTGGACATCCTGCAGGTCTTATTTGATGTCCTGGGTGGTAGTATTTGTTTCCTGGGTTTGTTGCTTGATGACTTTCATCTTGGCCAGGATTGCTTGGAGTTGCACCTGAATTTCCATCTTGGGGCACTGTCTGGTGGAGCGGCGGTGTGGGGCGTTAAGAGGTTGCGCGTCTCTAGTATGGTCGGATTCCAGGTTAGGTTCAGGTTGTGGCATGCCACTGGTGCATCCATGGCATGTTAGAGGGCAGGAAAAATGTGGGCCCCCAGCTTCCATTCAATCAATCTGCAGTCTGTTGGCCCCGGGGCCACAGAGCAGCACCCCACGGGAAGAAAGGAACCGTAGCGTGGCCCCCATCTCAGCATTTTCACTTTGCAGCCTCTGTTAGGCCAGCAGAGCCAAGTAGCCTTTTGCAGATGCCAGTGGAATGTGGCCCGAGTTGGAACACCTCACATCCTTATAGCAGATCAATCCCTGGGGTAATCCCCTGAAGGTGCCCAACATGGGTTACTGCCATTAAGGCTATCACTACCCACTGCCCGGTGCTCGAATTGTGCTCTGTTTCAGGGCATGCCTCATGCCTCTAGGATCAGGCCGATTTCGCCTAGTCAGGGTGATGAGGGCTGCTCCCCACCAGTGATCCAGCATGATGCGCACCCCAAAGTCTTCCTGTTTTGGGCACATCACAGGAGTCTGTTGTAAATGCAATATGACCACCTTTTATGTCCATTGGCTTTCTTTGTCCATTTACCCGCACCCTCCTTGTGTGATCTTACGCCAGCATTGGCTGAATCCCCGCCGGCCCCAAGCCACGCACCCCGCGTGAAGCACCTCTCTAACTTGTGGGGCCTCCGAAGCCCAGTGACTGTTTCCAGACTCGGGGGGCTTGTGGGTTGCTGCCACTGCCACTCAGGAGCCAGCAGCAACCTCCTCTAGGTCTGTGTGCACCTCACACTGACCAGGGCAGCCCGACCACACCGCTGATCTTCCTGTGGTTGAGGGCCAAGTGTGAGCTTGCAGCATGCTCTGTGCCGGCATCTGGGGTTGTGCGGGGGGTGATGTCCCTGCTCCCTGAAGTTCGCCCACATGCGGTCTCTTGGTGCGGGGACCGGACACACTCTGGCGGCTCCCAAAACTTCGCTTCAGGGAAACGATCACACGGGTAGCTTCATTACGGAGGTGGCCGGAAGGTGCACAGCCACCCTAGGCCCAAGTTACCCAGGCCTTCACATAACCAGTTCTGGAGCATCTCGGCTGACCAAAGTAGGGTTTCTTGCTCTTTGCCACTTCATTCGGCAGCACAGGTCGTTGAGCTTACATTTAAAGAATCGTGGAGTGAGTTATCTGAGCTGCATAGCTTGTTATCTTCGACGCCTCATGAGGCCGCAGCCATCTTGCTCTGGTCTTGAGAGCCCTCCCCCCTTCTAAGCTCGGGTTTGCATTTTTTAATGTTGCTGTTGTTGTATTCCACCACATTGCATTTGCTTCCCACAGTGCTTCTTGGTTGGGTTTGCATTTTTGACTCTGGCTGCTGTTTTGTTCAATTACACTGCATTTTCTTCCCACAGTACTTCCCAACTGTATTTTTGTACTGTTTTCCACAGCCATACTTGCTCTACAGCCCTTAGGTTTCAGGGTGTGGATTTCCCAACTGTATTTGGATGCTATTTCCCATGGCCACACGTGCCTTTCTTCCCTTATGGTCCAGGACGTGGGTTTCCCAACTGTATTTTGCTACTGCTTTTCCAAGTTCTTTTCCAACCAGGTTTCAGTTTCGCTTCATTGGAACGTCAAGCACACCTGCACAACGAAACATAACCACATCCGCACAGCTCACTCACCTGCATACCACAATCAGTTTACGCTACTCGATTACACACACCCAAAAGACGCATCATCTCATTCAATAGAATACAGCTAAGACCCACACCAAAATTCGGACTCCACTCCATGCTGATCTTTAGGGAAGAAGGAGCCATTTCTCCAGGGTAAACAGCCCTAGGTGTATTGCAATTTACTATAGCTCGATGTCACATTCTTTTCCTGTGCTGAATGTTAAACTTGCATTTTATCGTGAACTTAGCCCTAAAATGGTTATTTAAAAATCTTACTCAACCTTTATTGTAAGCAATAAGAACTTCTTGACTCTTTGCTATTAGTAGGATTATTGTGGATGGCATCCTGGATCTCTGATCAGTAACCCTTCATAAGGTGCTTTTTTGCAGCCTCAGCTTCTTGTAGCCACTTTTCAATCTTCTTTACACGTCACAGTACTTGCAGCACTATTATGCATCAGGTATTTCTGCCGGTGCTCATCTCACATCTCTGCTCACAGTTCTTTTTTGTGGAAAGAAGATATAGCAGGCTTGGGAAACATCAGAATGCTAGATGTGTCCTAGCAGAATGGCTGCAGCAGGATTTCACGTGTAAACCACTGCGCACCTGTACACATATTCCAGTGGCGCAATAAGTGGCGCAACACAGGGACATTACCCAAGGTGAATGGAATACAAGACCTCTGGGCAAAGGCTTTCTCAAGGTCCCACAAAATGAGACTTACAACTTGGGCAATCCAATAGCGTCTGTATTATATATGCCACTGTATTGCATTCGAGTATGTGTGCACTGCATGTGTGCATACGTACGTGTCTGTGACAGTTTCAATTGCATATGCCTTATGAAATAATTGCAATATGTATTAAGTCCTTCCACATCAGTTTGGTACAGTACTACCTTTTTCTGGGGTGTGAACACTGTTCTTCTCCCTCCTTCCTCTAATTCCATCTTGAGGTTGTTAAAAAGAACATGGGGGGCCTGTTTTCGTTTGTAAAGTGTATTAATATATGTCGTATTTTGGGCGTTGACCGTGCCCGAGTTTTAATCTTGGATTCACCACCTCAGTAGGTGACCCAGGGCAAATGAGCCCTTGCAGCAACTTCACACAGTTAAGATATTACAAATGGCACCCCTGTGCTTACCAGAGGCGGATGCACGGCCACCACGGTGTCAGACACTTCCATGATCCCCTGCTGCCACCGCTCTCGTTCTATGGTACTTGTCAATTTCTCAATGGTTTCATTTAACACCTCGATCCCTGAAAAACAAAAGAAAATGGGGCCGCTCTGTTAGTTCCAAGTTCCGTCTGGGTTACAGGGTATTTGCAGGGCTTTAAGTGGTGTAAGAAATCGAGGGGAGGTCCTCATTTGGGGGCGTGGCTTGGAGGATGGGCATGGCCTAAAAAAGTACGCAAACCGTAAGGTATGTACACAAATATATATAAATGTTATATATTTATGTGCGTACCTTACTATGGTTTGTGCACTATGCAAGCCATCTTTTATAAACATAGAAATATGTAACATATACCATGTACCACAAGAAGCTGATGGGCCATGGCTGCTGTTGTCCTCTGATAAACAAAAACATTTTGAAGCACAAGTGGAAGCTTATGGGTTAAGATAATTATGTAGTGATGGACATGCTGCTTATAGGGAACAAAATATTAACACGCCCAAAGGAAAAAGAACAGGTTAATGGTCAGCTTATCTCTTTTAATCTGATGTACAAAATGCCAACATGTGCTTATAATTGCTGATGTTGGACTTGCTTCTTCTGATGTACTATATGTCCTCAAGCTTTGATGGATGTCAATGAAAAAATGGAATGCAAAAAGTCAGCGGGAGAAAAAAACGAAGTTTATTTACACAAAAAACTCCACTGACTTTTTACTTTAGTTTTTGTTCACGGACATCCCCTTTGGCGGCACACTTTTCTGTGTGCCGCTGACTCCCTGTCTCCCTGCCACTCAAGTTCCCTTCACATACGTGGTCGGAAACCGGCACTGCAGGGTCCTTTTTGTTGTTACTTTATTGTATAGGGAGCGGGGGACAGCCCTGCAACTCCCGGAGCCATTATAGCGAACAAGGGTGCGGGTGTCAATCCTGCAACCCCCCCCTCCCTTTTTTCGCTATAATGGCACCTTAAGGCATATTTGTTCGGAATGTTCAGATGTTCGAAATTGAAACAAATATGCCATATGTTTTTATTCGAACATTTCAACGGATACCGTAAGGAAGTAGATGCAGCGGGGAGTCTCTTTTTTGAGATTAAAAGTTTCTTAGATGTTTTAAGTGGGCCCAGTTGGACTTTTTTATTATGGAGTTCACGAAATTATGATAAGACTGTTGTGAATAAATGAGTTTAATTGGGCTGATGGATGCATATCTTGGTTACACTATTCTCCATTTCCTCAGCTGATTGTTATTTACGATAAACATATAATTGACTGCAAAAATGGCTGTGAACACAAAATATCGAAGCAAAAATGCAGTGGTTTTGCTGCACACAATCATGTAAAGGATGCGGGGGACACCCCCAGAACCCCCAGAACCATTTTACCATTTGAGGGGAGCGGGTGACACCCCCGCAACCCCCGCTCCCCTTAAATGGTATAATGGGGTACACCTTTACCGGGACAAACCACAGAATTTTACCTGCAATTTTTTTTACGGGCAACATTTTTGCCACTATTTTATTATCTGATACCCTCTTTCCAAGACCATGAGCCTCATTACGAGGATGGCGGTAGCCCACCGGTGCTACCGGTGGGTTGCTGCCGTCCTCATAACACTGAATCCCTGCCTGATATCGCCGTGCCACCGGGACATTACTAGTGCCGGCGGCCCAGGATATCAGGTGGCAGAATCGGGAAGTCCCCATTTCCATGGAGTCCACATGAATAGGTTCACAGAAGCACCGGCACCGTTGTGCCCAGCAGGTCAAATCATTGAAAACTTGTTTTGTCGAAAATGTACAGAGTACCGAAAAAGCTGAGATTCAGGGAACCTCGCTTGTAGGTTATCAAGTGCACAATGCTCTTGCACAATGCACAAAACAGTTAGCTGGCAGACATGTCTCCTTGTACGGGAATATGTTTTAGAGACTGGGCAGTGATCTATCATTTTGAATAGGGGTGTTATCGTAGAGTCGTGGGGCCTCATTACAAGTGTGGTGGTCTGGAAATAATGGTGCCGGTCGCACCGTACCGGCACCCTTTCCAGACTGCAACACTACAACTCTGCAGGCGGAGGCCGTTGCGCCCGACAGGTTTGACCTGCTGGGCGTAATGGCGCCCGGCCGCAGAGTTTTCACTGAAGCACTGGCACCGTTAGCAACAGTGCCAGTGCTTTCATGTCCCCATTCCCATGGAGTTTGTACTCCATGGGAATGGGGACTTACACTTTCCACCGCCTGATATCCCGGGCCGCTAGGACTTGTAATGTCCTGGTGGCACTGGGATCTCAGGTGGCAGAAACAGTGTTACGGGTCCAGCGGCAAACCAATGGTAGCACTGGTGGGTTCCCACCAGACCTTTAATGAGGCCCGTTTGTCTACAAAATGGCTGTTGGTTCACACTCAACAATGAACACTGTATTGCATCATATCAAAAAACTGACACAAATGACGCGAAAATAAATATGTTATACAATAAACTACGGATTCAATCTTGTTTAATTAAGAATATATAGAGTTTAACGTTGGAATACATGCTACCAACTCGGTTTTTGTTAGTAATCACATGCATTGTATTGCCACATATCCACAAATGACAACAAAGGCTTGCACGAAAAAAGTTACATGTAGGAAAAAAAGTATTAAATGTTGATTCAGTATGTATAACGTTGTTGATGTGAGAACGATTGCCACCTGCAACGTTTTTGCAGTAGAAAAGTACGATATTGCAACATATCAAAAAAAGGCAATGATATACAATTAGAAAAAGAAATGGCACATATTGAAAAATAATGAAGCAAACAATCAAATAAAGTAATTTATCATATGGGTTACATTCGTCTGAGGACTCTTCAATGTGCAAATCAGCAGGGAGTTATTCCGCATGCTCGTCTTCTGTGCCTGCGTGGGCGTAATCCCAAGAGTATGTGCACAGAGCTGAGTAAAGCACGCCATGTCATTTGCACCTGCAAGTTATGGCATGGCTGTCTGACGGCCTTTGCGGCAGCAGTGGCTTATGTGCAGTCATTTCTTGGGAGCGGGATCAATAGCTCTAGTAATCAGCTTAAGTGCTCTGTCTGCACGTCTCCCGCCACACTGTGCTGCTGGGTCTGGAGTAATCAGGGCCAGATTCTTCATTACTATGCAGTGGAATGCACATCAAGGTGCCGTGCTCTGGTGCATTTTCCATAGGAGGAGGCAAACGAGAAATAGCACATTAAGAAGATTGGTGTTCTTGGGATGGATGATAGATGGCTGACAGCGAATGAGATGAGAGAAAAATGGGATTCTGGGAGTCTGTCGGATTCGGCCTATGGGCGTTTGAAGAAGGCGGTCGGTGAAGTGGATTGGTCTGATAGTCTGGATTTGGACGTATTTATTGCAAAACCAGGAGAGGGTGAAGGTGGTCTTGCTAGATGGATTTATAAACACATTGGGCCTCATTACGACCCTGGCGTTAACCAATGGCGCTATTAGCGCCATGGTTAACGCTGGTAATTTACTGAATCCGCCATGGTGAAATGGGGAATTACCACCCCAATCCAAGGTTGGCGGGGCGGTAATTCCCCATTTACCATTGGCCCTTCCCCATTCCCATTCTCAATGCGAATGGGGAAGGCGGTAATTACGGTACCGCAAAATGCGGTACTGTAATCACCTTCAAGGTCCCTTTGCGGGTCCCCACCTTAACGGCTGGTACAGACCAGCTGCTAAGGTCGGGACCCGCAAAGGGACCTCGTAATCAGGCATTAAGGGATTACCGTACTGGTACCCTTACCGGTACCGGTAATCCTTTAACGCCAGGGTGGTAATGAGGGCCGTTGTGACAAATTTTGAAAAAAATGATAAATTACGAGTGGAATGGGGTAGGCGTATTGATTTTGATATTTCTCCGGATATTTGGTGTAATATGTGCAGAAATGTTGCACTTTGTTCAGTGAATTTAGGAGAAAGATCACGACATATCAAAAGTTTGAACCGGGCATATTGGTGCCCTGAGAATCTGAAAAAGAGAGGTTTGTCGAGTAATGATGAGTGCTGGGGCTGTGTACAAAATATTGGCTCCTTGGAGAATATGTTATGGAGTTGCGTACTTGTCTCGAACTTTTGGTCAGAGATATGTGAGACATGTGTGAAGATTACTGGTCCGAATTTGAACTTAGATTTCAAAACAGTGATTTTGGGGGATGATTCCGGACTGGATGAACTTAGTTCTGTACATAAAAAATTGCTTTTCAGGTGCATGATCACCGGCAAACGCTTGGTCCTTTGTGGATGGAAAACTAGGATTGCTCCTTTATTTGATGACTGGGTTGAGGAGATGCACGAACTTTCTAAAACTGAGAAGATGATTTACAAATTATCAAACAGATTGTCGGTGTATGATAAATTGTGGGGAAAGTTTAATGATTCAATGTAGTATTTATTATAATTTTTTTTTCTTCTTGAGGATTCTGTTTTTGATGATGTATTTATTATATGTTATAGTTCCTTTTGTACATGTTACTATATTGCATGTCATCCTGTCTTCTATATAATGGGCCTCATTACACGGATGGCGGTGGCCCAATGTGCTATTAGCACCTTGGTCCATGCCGGTAAAATACCGGCACTGCCTTGGTGGAAAGGGGAATTACCACCCTATTCCAAGATTGGTGGGGCGGTAATTACCCCTTCCCCCATTGCCCTTCCCCATTCCCATTTTCGCCCCATAGGGCATAATGGGAATGGGGAAGGTGCTAATTACGGCACCGCAAATTGCGGTACCATAATTAGCTCCCTGGTCCCTTTGCGGGTTGGTTTTTAACGCCTGCAAAAAGCAGGCGTTAAATTCCCCAACCCGCAAAGGGATCTCATAGTAAGGCGGTAAGGATTTACCGGTACCGGTAAAATACCGGTACCGGTAAACCCTTACCGCCTACCGTGTAATGAGGCCCAATATGTTTAGTTTGAAGTACCTTTTCAGGTTTTTGATGTAAATTTGTAAATAAATAAATAAATAAATATTTATTTTAAAAAAAGAGAAATAGCACATTCATGTTCACCAGTGGCTATTGTGCTCAAAGACTGTTTATAGCCCATCAAATTGCGGTGCTCTGTCTCTATATTTCTACCCGGGACAACATATTTCTGCTGCCAGAACTCATCAGGTCAAGTACAACAACTTCTGATGGTTCAAAGAGTAGACTAAGCGGTACATGTAGAACTGCGAGGCTCGTGGCCTGTAAGTGAAGAATATTGCAGCTTTGTTGACTGTCCATGTGCTTTCAAAGAGCTGCATGTCACATTGTCCGTCGTTTCATAACGTTGAAGCTGCATCGCTGATTATGTTGACCGTCTGTATAGGGCAGAACAATCATTCACTGTAAGCATGCTTACACATCTGCTGACTATGAATTATTCCTCTCTTTACACAGATGCGATACTGTGTCCCAAAACTGCACAGTTTCCACCATGGGTACTTCTGATTAGCTTTCTTTTCAGTAGCAGTTTTTTTAGTTGCAAACGCAAAACGAAACCACTGCTTGTTCTTGTTAGTTTGGGCTATTAGGTGTTGCATGCGACACCTATAAGCCAAAACTATTGCATTAGAGTACAGATAGGGAGGAATGGCATATGAGGAGGGACACACAGCCTGTAGGTGTTCTTTAGTTATTTTACCACCGATTGACTGCCCACGGCCATGCTAACTCCTGTGGCCATTTCCACCCAGTTCCTGCTCCTCCCCACCCAAAACACCTCCTCATGTGAACACATTGAGCTTGTTTTATGCAAGCCTTACTATCAAAATTTGCACTTGAAGTGCCTGCCAGTGTTTTTTCAAAGTAGTCCTCTGAGAGGCCTCATTAAAATGTTGCCAGTATCCTGGCGTGACATCTGCCTTTTCCATATGAGCATAGACTAGATTTTGAACAAGTCTCATATGCTCTTGCAATCTGGTAGCAGTTTGCAAAAGGGGAATGGGTGCCTCTTCTCTTCCTTCCCAGGTCTCCTGGAGCATGTCCAGATTCTCTACCATAAAGTAGTTCAAAAGGAGAGAATGCAGGGGATGCCTGAGCGGATTTCCTTACTGCAAATAGTGCCAAGGGGATCATACGGTCCCATTCTTTCCCGTCCTTATCTACCAATTTTTTTATGATCATTTTGAGTGTTTTGTTGAATGTTTCTACCAATCTGTCTGGGGATGGTAAACTGAAGTTTGTAAAATGGTAATATGGAGCAGCTCCTTGACCTCAGCCATGAGCTTGTTTATGAAATTGGATCCTTGTTCCGTCAAGATTTCCTTAGGGAAGCCAACCCTGGACAAATATGGTAGGAGGTATTTTAGAATCTGCTGGGTGGTGTTGTTCCGCATAGGGAATACCTCAGGGTATCGGTTCGCATAGTCGACAATCACGAGGACATTTTTGTTACCCAGTCTAGACGTTTCTAAAGGACCAATGATGTCCTTCCCAATTCTTGAGAAAGGGACTTCTATTATTGGTAAAGGATTCAGAGGGGCAGGCAACGGGATGTGAGTTCTGGTGTTCTGACATATTTCACATGTCTGAATAAAGGTTTTTATATCGGCATGGATACCTGGCCAGTAAAACTTCCCAATGATGTGTGTCTTGGATTGTCCTAAGTGTCACCCTGTCATATGGGAATGTGCAATCTCTAGTACGATCTTCCAGTGGGTTTTGGGGATTACTAACTGAGTTTACTTAGGCCTTCTGTGGATGTTTCTTTTCTATACAGCAATCCTTGATTAAAGTAGAAAAAAGGACTTCCCTTCGCTACACCCTCCCCTTCAGGAATTGCTTGTAACAAAGCCTCAGCAAAGGCTTGGTCATTTCACTGGGCGAAGACCAGGTCGGGAAAGATGATAAGCTCTTCTTCCCTTTTCTCTTCAGTGGTAGATGATTCATCAGTTTCCTCAAAGCCCAAGATACCATTCTCCATTTCTTCTGGTTCACTCTCTTTAAAACAAGGAAATAGAGCCCTTTCAGGAATTCCTTGTGCAATTTTGTCCCCACGATGTATTTCAAATAATGGGATTTCACCACGGTTCTATAAGAGAACCTTTATGTCTCCCCAAAAGTCGGGATCGATGATGCCTGCTAGAACGTCTTCACCGAACTTCCAGGCCAGGCCAGATTTTGGGACCAATCATATTTAACACCCAGGAGGGGGTATCAAAACCAAGTCTGTGGAAATCATTCCCCTTTTTCCAGAAGGGATAGTAGCCTCTCTACTGCTACAGATATCAAAGCCTATTGATCCTTTCATGGCAATAGGGGGTCTGAGGCTCTATGACTAAGCTTCTGGATTTGTAGGGTTCCCCAATTTGTTTCAATTGAGTCACATCCCATTTCTAACACAACGTGTAAGGAAGGCATGGTATCAACAGTAAGACAGACCCAAGTCACCACAGTTCAAAGGTGTTTATTGAACTTCAACAAGGGTATGATAAACGCCTATATAAACCTAAATCTACTGATGAGAGCAAGCTACAAAATGTCAAAATAAAAGGGCCTGTACTAAAAAACCTATTGCCAATCCTTACCTCTAAATACAAATAGTGTGGGGTAGTGTTTATGAAAAAAGAAGGGTTAACAAAAATGATTAGTCAGGATGTTCAGGCCGCTGGCCTCCCTTCCCCATGTTTTCAGCATGGGATTAGGTAGTTCACTCGAGCGTAGCACAATTTCTGGCTTCTTTGGCATGAGGATACAGTTCAATCACTAGCATCAGGGCCTGCTGTGCCCAAATATCTTTGCCCATCAAAGTCTCTTGATTCAGAGGGCCTGATGCAACAAAACAAACTGTACTCAATTCTGGTGATTCACTATTCACCCTGGATCCCCCTCAGAGGGGTTCAGATCCCTTTAATAAAACAATCGTCACTTTGGATCCCCCTCTTAGGGGCGCAGATCCTCTTTCACAATGTTCATAGAACATTCTTTCTCGGGTGACTCACGGTTCACCCCGGATCCTCCTCACGGGGGCTCAGATCCTTCCTCTTACACAATTAGTCTCCCTCAGCCGGGTTTGGACCAATTTCAGTTAGCATCAACTATCAAAGACTTTCGAGTGTGCACAGGGTTTGGCTTGACCGTTTGCAGGGCCACTTCAATTTCACAATTCTTTTTTACATTTGCCACCTTTCAGTTGGATACCTAACAGAGATTTTCAAATGAGCACCTACATGGCGTCGGACCACTCGGTTTACGGTATCTGTCTTGGCTTCAAATGTTCAGTCACGCATCTGCTGTTCAATTATATTAACGTCACTTGTCACATACGCTTCAGACACTGTTCTCTTCAGTTTTCTCTATACAATGTTGCTGCTTGCAACCTTGGCTTTAACACAGACCGGTCTGGTATCAGTCTCCCTAACTCACTGGCTGTGCTGACTTTACTGGCGCTGCTTTGTTGTAGGAGCCAAGTACAGTACCACAGCAGCAAACAATCCTCTGCGCCTTGGCTATCGACGTGGGAGAGCCCCAGGTAACTCCGACACACAATGCAGTTTCTTCAGCTTTGATTCTGGGTCTTATGTTTCTTATTCTGGAAGGCTCATGAAAGTAATGGTCTTTCTCTGAAAAGGTCAAGGGCCCTTCCCTCCTTGCAACCCTCTCTAGTCATGCCGTCTTTCACCTTGTATTAAACTGCCATCTTGGAACTGCTGCTTCCTCGTGTGCTTTGCCTTGCTCAGAGTGTGCTCTTGTGCTCTGCCTTTTTTTCGTGTGGGGAAGTGTGTTGGAAGTCAGGTGTGTGTAATGATGAGTAATTACCTGACCCTGCCTGACCATTGTATTGGGACACGGCTAAGGTGTTAGTCCGTTTTCATCACAATGTGCTTTCGGTGAGAAAGTGTTTGTGTTGGAAAAGGGTGGGGGCTGAGATCCTAAGTATCCTACCTGGTAGGATGGGGTAAAGGTGTTACAGGGAAGGGGATACCGTGTCTCGCCATCTGGTGTTCCCCTTCCACTCTCCGAAGACCCCTCATCCAGGTGATCCTCCCGCACTGGTTCACCCCCTGGAGCTGGATCCAAAATCAATGGCCGTGTCCTGGCCACCTGGATGACAGATCCCCGGGGACTAGCAGGTGAGACACCTTCAGGTTTCTCACATCCCTTTGATGAAATTCCTGTCCGGTCCCCGCAGGCGCCCCGCAGAATGAAGGCAAACTGGTCAATTGTGGGTGAGTGGATGCCGAGGGATTGTATTGTGGTGTGTTGTGTATATATATATATATATATATATATATAAAGAGTAACTGTATTTTTGGGGATTATATAGAAAAGAAAAGATACCTCAATTTCACATGCCCGGGAGGGACAGAAAGAATACATGCCGTAACTCCATATATGGGTGTTAAGGAATCCTGAGGCAGAGAGTCAATAATAGTCAATAATAATGGCGTGTATTACACTCTGAGACAGAGTAATTAATAGGAGATGGGATACATTTACTAAGAATAGTAAAGGAAGACGTATGTAGGGGAACAAATTGAAAGTGCACATGTATAGAGGTGTAATATATTTCTATAAAGCTTTCTGCATGTTCAAACTGATAGATATAAAATGACAGCAAAAATAAATAAAAGTGATTTTAATACAATTTGTAAACAAAGGATTGACGTCAATCAGAAGGATAAAATTAGATGAAGTTAGTATACAGATAAAGAAGAGAACCTTAAGATACTAAAACACAAAGAATGATTTAAAAATAATTGATAGAAAGTGTAAAGGAAGGAGCAAGAAGAACATTGTTATAAAAAAGAATTCTTAAAAATAGGCAACATTTTCATTTACGGATTATGGGCCTCATTACGACCCTGACGCTAAGTGAAAAACGATGGCGGTAAATGATTACCGCCATCGTTTTCCGCCAGGTCCGATTCTGACCCGTGACCGTTAACTACGATGCCATTAGCAGCATCGTAGTTAACGCTGCGGCTAACTGCTCCAAGGACGCGCGCACGCGACCTCCCACACCGTAATTACCGGCATGGCAGAAAGGCACGCGAATGCTGACACAAGCGGCATTGCACCTAACGCCATCACCCAGCCCGTTAAGTTCCTTACCGCCATGGTGCTAATTACGCCATCGCGAACCAACCGTTAATGGCCATGTAAAGTGAATCCAGCTGCCCTTAGGTGCACAGGAACAGCACAGGTGGAGGCAATACAGACTCAGGAAGTACAAAAAGAGCACACCCCACCCCTTCCCACACCCAGTCACACTCCACAATGATACCAATAGGACTAGCAATGTTGGGGCTGGAGGACCTGATAGCAATGCAAGTGCTACTACAACAACAACAACAACAGGCAGCACAGAGGAGACGCAGGAGGAGAAGGAGGGCAAGGCAGGGCCAGCAAGCCCCACAAGCACAGCCAGTGCCACCACGCAGGCAGCCCCCAATCCCACGCATCAGAGCCAGTCCATTCAACCTCACTGCTGAGCAGATCCACACCCTGTACCGTTTGGACCGGGACACCATCACCGCCATAGTAGACATGACACACAACGACATCGTCAGCATGATAGAAACACCAACCGCCATCCCACCCCTACTGAAGGTAGTGTCTGTACTCCACTTCCTGGCCACAGGCACCTACCAGCACACATTGGGGCACTTGCATGGCATTTCACAACCATTATTCTCACGTACGCTTATCCAAGTGCTCAATGCCCTCCTCAAGCACACAGACGACCACATCTCATTACCACGGACTGCCCAGGAGATTGCAAACACCAAAGTGGGTTTCCATGCACTAGCCGGCATACCTGGTTGCATTGGTGCCATCGACTGCACCCATGTTGAATTGGTGGTTCCACGTGCCATGGAGGTACCGTACCGCAACCGGAAACAATTCCACTCAATCAACGTGCAAATGGTCTGTGACTCCAACAAGATCATCACACATTGTTGTGCCCGATTCCCCGGATCAACCCATGATTCAATGGTCCTGAGGAACTCCACAATACCACGCTACATGGAGCAACATGCAGGCCCACGATCCTGGCTACTTGGTGAGTCTAATGTCATGACCATGGAAATGTGAAGTGGGTAGGTGAACGACGTACCAATGCATACTCCACCTGGCTGAAAGGGGGGGGGGTAATGATGCATATTCCACCTGGCTGAAAGGGGGGGAATGATGCATACTCCACCTGGCTGTGAGTAGCAGAGACAACTGAGCCAGATCATACCCTAAAGCAACCCAAACTACACCCAACACCAGTAAACCCAATACCTGATGTATGCAGCCCTACCATGTTAATGAGGTTGTGTCCCAACCATGACACAACCATGTGCAAGTGCATTGTACCAATTCAGACAACATTGACTTCAACGAAATGCACCTACATGCACGTCAACAAACACCATCAACCGAAAGGCCTGTCACCCATAACTGCGCACGAAGGAGGCACATGACGGACAGAAACATCAACACACCATTACACAGACAGCAGGGCGCCCAAAATGTCCCTATCAACATCAGTATTGCTCACTGGGGTCATGATGAGGCCGACAGCAATGTTGCAATGATGTGAGCATTGACATCACAGGACACGTGCCAGGCCACCAAAACAAACGGCATGAACGAACACAGTGGATGGGCACTCACAAGGCACTCGAGCCCTCTGCATACATTGGTTGATGGCATGCAAAACAGGCCATGAGAGCCATGAGCATATACGGGTCGCATAGTGTGAATCAATTAGTGCATTTAGAAGTGGTTCAAAGTAATATTTGGATGCAAGCCATGGTGGCACATCATGTTCTGAATTAGACGTCATGACTGACACATACATTCTCGCCCACATACAGGTGATGCAGGCTATCCCCTGAAGAGGTGGCTCCTTACACCAGTCTGGAACCCACAGAACCAGCAGGAGGAGGACTTCAACCGTGCACATACACGTACCCGTGTGGTCATTGAGCAGGCATTCGGCCTATTGAAGGCACGGTTTCGCTGCCTCAGCAGGTCTGGTGGTGCACTCCTGTACCGCCATGAGAAGGTGGCAAAGATGGTCATGGAATGTGTCATGCTACACAATATGTGCGTCAGACGAAATGTGCCCCTGCCCCCTGACGCAGAAATGCAACCACCTGACGATGAGGATGAGGAGGGTGCAGATGGGGCCGCACCTCATGGAGGAGGCGATGCACAGGAGGGGCGTGAAATGCGTCAAGATATCATCAACCAATGCTTCTAGCACACACGGCTGGTGTGTATCACATGGAGACGGCACTTGGGGCACTGTGTGTCTCTGGGACATGCACACTGTGGACTGTACACCAATAAAGCACACATACGCAATGAAAATGTCCACACATTTGATTTGGGAAAAAGGAAAATGTGTGTTTCAATTGTAAATTGTTGTGCAACACCCCCTCCCCCATCCCCCCTCCACCCTGAACACCCCAACACACCCCACCCCCCTCCCCCCTCCCCCCTGCCCCCTTCCCCCTGAACACCCCAACACACCCTCTCCCCCTCCCCCTCCCCACTCCCCCCTGAACACCCCAACACACCCCCTCCACCCTGAACACCCCAACACACACCCTGTGAGTGGCTAAAGATGCCGGTGACAGTGGGCACACGCTATTGCATGCCCCCTCTCCCGGCCCCCGGGGCACCGCTGCCTGTGGAGCACAGGTTCCGTCCTGATCGTCAGACAGGGCTGCTGTGGGCAGAATTTGCAGCGGAGGATGTCCCTGACTGCTCACGGGCACACATGTCCTGAAGGGTGTGGGACAGCTCTGTGAGTACACGGCGCATGGCGGCAAGTTCCCCGCAAATGTCCCTTGAGGTGGACTCCATTGCAGCCCTCAGGGTCTCCGTACTCCGCTCTATTTCGGCCCTTAGGGTCTCCGTAGATTGTTCTATGGCTGCCCTAGCCCCCCCACATTCTGCAGCATGCTCATTGAGGAGCGTGGACAGTTGTTGCTGACGTAAAACAATCTCCTCAAGGGAAACTTCACTCTGCTGGGCATTGCCCATTCCAGATGGTGTCGCGAAGGGGCTGCTCAACTCCTGCAGAGTTTCTGCAGGGCATGGGGTGGGAGGCCAGTCCTCTTCTCCTGGATGCCCCTGTGTGGGATCCTCATGGGGGCTGCCCCGGGACAGAAGGGGGAATGAAGCTGCTCAGTGGGGCGTCCTACATCAGGCTCATCAGTGTCAGTGTCTGAGCATGCTGCTATGGCAGCAGTTTCCCCTATGCTGCTGCTCCCTGCAGAAACGGTGCCTTCAGTGGCCAAGATTGTGGGGACGTGTGGTGCTGCAGGTGCTGGCATGCTGCCTGCTGGGGTGCCTGTCGGTGGCCCGTCCTGTGTGCTGGCAGATGATTCTGCCTGCTGCAATGTCTTCCTCACTGCAGCTGAGGTGGAGGGTCTATGCATGGTGGTCCTGGCCCTCTTGGCTGCTTTTGTGGCAGGGGTGTCCTCATCCTCGTGGTTGGATTCGGAGCCTGTGGTGGGGCAAAGGAGGGATAGCGTTATTGATGGGTCTGCGGACATTGGAATGGCAATGATTCACCAGATTTTGGTTACTAGATGAAGCACATTTGAGGCAGGGGCATGCAGGTTGTCTCCTTTCTGTGTGGATGACGGATGGAGGTATGTGGGTGTCTGCAGTTAGGGTGTGCATGCTACATGTGTACAGGGTGGAGGTCGCATGTGGCTGTGGGCAGTGTCCAGCTGATGTGTTGCATTTACACTCTAGGGCAACATTGTGCTACACATTAATGTACGTCAGTGACTATAGCATGTCTTGATTTGGGGCACCTACCTTCATCGCCTGATGTCGGCGCTCCTCTTTCCATCCCTCCTACACCTTCGATGCTTTCCATGCCTATTGTGCTGGCACATATTTCCTCCCATGGTTGGAGTTTTATTGGGGAGTCAGATCCTCCCCCAGTAGCCTGGGCCAGGTTGCGATTGGCGGAGATGATGCTTCGGACGCGGAGCCTCAGGTCATCCCACCGCTTCCTGCACTGCTGTGGGTTGCGGGGTACGGTCCCCACCGCGCTGACCCGCTGTGCCACCAGGGCCCATATGGCTTTCTTTTTTGCAATCGCCGCCCTGGTCATTTCGGTGGAGAACACCACTGCCGCATTGTCCTGGAGTGTCTCCGCCAGCATGCTTAGTTCCTCACGGGAGAAGCGTTCCTGGCGCTGCCGATCGCATGCCCTCTTCACGACTTTGGGCATTTTTAGGTAGGTATTTGGGTGTGTGATGGGTCTCAGGGTCAGATGTGGTATGGTTGGGGAGGATGGCAATGGATTGTGTTTTTAAAGATGGCCGCCGTGCTCTTTCCCGTTCCGCCGCGATGACGCTACTTCCGCTTCCGCTTATTTCCGGTCACCGCTAATTGCGGTGACCGCTAAGATGGGTGGCGGTAGTGCACTATGCGCAGCGTACGATGCCGGTAGGGGCCGTTTTGGGGTCTTTTACGCCATCGCGTTCTTGACATTACCGCCATGGCATAATGCTCGTGTGCGATGGGTCAGAATGAGCCGCATTTTACGGCATCCGGCCATGGCGTAAACGTTAATTACGCCATGGCGGTAATGATCGGTACTTACCGCCAGGGTCGTAATGAGGCATTATGTGTGACGATTGATGGTGCTTGCTCACAGAGATTAAAACGATATACTAAATAAACATAGAAAGAAGAATAACAGACTGGGTAACTATTGGCAGTCTAAATTGACTTGTTACTATGGAGGACACACCTCTTTTACAACTATGCAGAAAATTATAATTATAATTATAACATTGCCAAGATATACAGCCAAAATTAGGAAGTATAATTCCAAGTGCGTCAAGGGCACGACTAATAAAACTCTTATGTCATGGTCTCCAGAGGGTTAATGATCAAAACCGATATTGTGCCACTTGATGACATGCCTACATGCTACTCATAAAGGAAAGATGTTAGACAAAAGGTTGGCAGTTTTAGAACTCTGGAAAATGTACAATGGTGAGAAAGAAGAGCCAGCAGAAAGTGAGTGGATGCTTAATCGGCATAAAGGAGACGATGTATCACATTTTCGGCTCTTATGTCCCCCCAGAAAAGCAAGATGTAAATATTGAAGAGAAGGGATTTTATCTTTTAGAGGAATTAAAGGCAGCAACAGGGTATGTTAATCCAATGTATGAGCTTCCTGCTTATAGCTTTGAAGACACCACCGAAGAAGCGGGAATCGAGAACGCAAATACATATTAACACACGAAGATAAACAGCAAGATGAGAGAAAGGATAGACAGGACAGACAGATATAGAGGAAAAGGAAGAGAGACAGACAGGAACACAGGATACAGCTAAAGGCATGACAATAGTGAAGAACAAATGGAGGAGATTACAAATATTGCTCAAACTAGACGATAAAGGCATTGATGGAGTTCCAGAAAGAGAGGAAAGAGAAAAGCGAGAGAAGAGAGAGAAAGAGAAAGAGGAAGAGAGGTTATATACAGAAGAAAGGGAAAAAGAGTGTAAGCGAAGGGAGGAATAGAAAAAATGTGAGATGAGTAAAGAGAAGTAGAGATTAGAAGAAAAGAAACAAAAAGAGGCAGAAGCCCAAAGATTGAAAGTACGTAGGTTGCAAAGAAGGCGAGAGGAAGAAGAGTTAACGGAAATAAGGAGAAGAGAGGAAGAAATGAACTGAAGTAGGGGATTAAAAGATGACAGGATTTAATATGTATGCCACAGGAGCACAGTGCCAACAGAAGCACAAGTATGATCAGAAGATGAAAGAGGGTCTCAAAAGCCCTGAAGGGAGCTGCAAGGAATGCTGCGATCAGCATGGGTTGGTGGATAGGATATAGAAGACATAGAGCAGAGGCTTGGGAAACTATCAAGGCAAATGAGGGATAGAGTAAGGTATGAAACACAAGAAACTACTGAAAAATCCTGATTAAAGGGAACTGAAGGTATATCAGGGGACGTCATATGAGATGATCATAGAACAATGTCTTTACCCAGGTTAAATCTTGATGATATAGAAGAAGCTAACAGTCATACGAGTTGGGGCATAATAATGTCAGATGAAGAAAGGAAGGAAAACGAGAAAGCACGAAGAAAAGGCATGTATGGATTTTCAAGAGGATAGAGTGTAGATAAAGGGGTAAAATGGTGAGATTTAGAAGAACCCATACAATTCCCACTATTAGAGAAAGGGGGGGGGTCAACCACAATATATTCCATGGCCCCAAATGGATAAGCAGAATTTGAAGTGCACACTACCAAGTTTAACTTCGGTGCGGGAATGTGGGTTTCTGAATTAGAGAAAAGAACGTCAGGAGCGACTTTAGCCATAGGTGACATTAAATGCCTATTATCAGCTATTCTGGGGAAGAGCGCTGACGACATTTGGAAAAGAGTTGGATATCTGAAAGTCACAGCACAAAACACAATGCACAATGGAGCGCCATTTAAAAATTGTAGAGCAGATATATGGCGATCACTCAGAGAACAATATCCTGATACATCGGATATTGTGGCAATAATGACTAGGAAAATGAGAGAGACTGAAGACCCCATTGCTTTTATTCAGGAGATTCAGGATAGATGGAATTTAGAGATGGATGAATCTTGGGATGAAACAGTAGCATTATCTTATTACATTTTATGTCAAGGGCTCCCACAGCCGGTGTAACGTCAGCTAAAGAAACAGGTGGGAACGGAAGCAAAACCATGGCCAGAGATACAATTGGCAATTGTGCATTACTGTAGAATATTGAGGGAGAAAGATAAAAAAAAGCTGAGAATAGGAAACAGGAAGAGGCAAAGTTGGTGCAGAAAATTGATCAAAGTACGTCATAGAAGGAGTGGCATTGAAAAGTAAAGAGGCAGCAATGACACAAATAGTGCAGTTACCGCAGCAGAATAATGCAGCATACGCCATGGATCAGAACGGGTATCATTTTATGCCGAGAGACAGAGAGAATGGGCCTCGAGGAGAGGACGAGGTGGATTTCAAAACCCTCAAGGAAGAGGAGGATTTAATAGCGGACGGCCAGAACACTGTTGGAATTGCAGTAAATTAGGACATTTAGCTAGAGTATTCGGAAGCAGCGGAGGCATGCAACAACAGAATTGGCAATCTCCATGAAAAGGGATGGGATATGCTCTGCAGTATAATTCAGATTCACAAGGATATTATGCCCAAGATCACATGCAAACTCAGACATGTGCACCGCAATCATAACAAATACAACAAGGCCCAATGCAGATGCAATCACCACAAGGGCAACAACAGCAAGCACCTATGCAGACTCAACAGGCACCAACATAACAAGTACAATATATTCCAATGCAACAGGCAGTTGCCTCACAATGGCACATGGATACGGGATCTACGCAAGTAGCCGCACCCAAATTGTGGAGTGTGACTGTGGTAGGAGGGAATGCTTTCACAGGTATGGGGATGATTTATATCCACAATAGGACAGCCCACAGAAGGACCTGATGTGTTCAGTACTACCTGTAACACCAGACCCCTATGAGGAACCAAGGGTCAAGTTGACCATAGGAGGCAAGGCGCTTTCATTTGTTGTGGACACTGGAGCAACTCGTTCCTGTGTCCATGAGGGAAAATATCCAGTGTCAGGCAATGCTATGAATGCACAGGGATTTTCTGGGACGATGAATTTAGTTCTATTTACAGACAAATTACTAATTTCTATAGGTGAACACAACATGTCTATGTCATTATTATTCTCTAGACAAATGGTAGTAGACATACTTGGGCGTGACTTAATGATGAAACTTAACATGACGATATCTTTTACTGATGAACAAATAGTGTGTTCAACTCTAGGGATGCCTTATGTAAATGTGAGGGAGCTCATATTAACATGTAGAGTAAAGAAAGCTTTACGAGGAGGACCTCTAGACGAAGAAGTGTTTTTGTATGGAGTGACTGTCTTATTATTATGGTTGCCTAAATTGATTGGCAAATTACTAAGAATACCTGATAAGTTTTATTTCAGGCCAGAGATTCCCATGGATGATGAGGAAGCGCAAACTATCCCTTTAGAACTAGAAACAGCAATAGTTAGAGAAGAGAGGGTGACGCTTTATGGGAAAGATGATGCGGGAAGGGTATGGAAAACAGACATAGCTCCTAATGAAGGATATAGTTGACAGATTCAACAAACAAGGAGCTATTTTGGGATGACGATTGAAATGATGAGTTAGTATTTTTCATAAATCTCACTTATTGGACCAAAGTAGAGAATGAAGAAATAAATCAGAGAATGGCATTGGTAGAAAAGTAGCAACCATTTTTTCAGGAAGATTTGGAAAAAGGACCAAGTATCTTATAGACTACAAGTCCATATGACATGGGCCTATTTAAAGGAGTAGGAGCAGTTAAAATTAAGATCAAACCAGGAGCAATCCTGCCATGAGCAAAACAGTATCCAATGTCTAGAGAAGTGGATGAAGGTATATTCGAAACAATATCCGCTTTAATGAAGCATCGCATTTTGGTACCATCTGAGTCCCTGTGAAACACGGGCGTGTACCCTGTCAAAAGATTGACGAGGGGGTCATGGAGATTTATTCAGGACCTTCACCCTCTGAACAATATAGTCAAAGCAGAGTTTCCCTTAGTTACAAATCCTGTGACAATATTGTGCTAAATCCCATCGAAAGCAAAGTATTTCACTGTTGTAGATTTAATATGTTGATGACATTTTAGTGTGCAGTGAGACAGAAGAAATGTGCATAGAAGACTTTGTGAAACCTATGACTATACTGGCAGAGAAAGGGTACATAGTAGATAAGGAGAAATTGCAATATTGTCAAGGAGAAATACTGTATATAGGAAAGTTGATATCACACAAAGAAAGAAAAGTGACACCTGAAAGGGCAGAGGCTATTATGAGAACTGAACAGCCAAGAACAGTGAGATACATGCAACCATTTTTAGGCCTATACAATTATTGCAGGGCCTGGGTCTTTGATTACAGTACAAATATTTGTCCACTTTTAAAAGGAACTTAAAGAGGCACAGATGGCTAAAAATAAATTAATATGGACAAAAGAGATGAATAAAGGATTTTATTAATTAAAAAACGGGATTAGCACAGCTCCTGTGTTAGGGATTCCAAACTACAGTGAACAATTTTACTTATTCTCTCATTCAAATGGAGAAGTCATGACAGCAGTGCTTACACAGGAAACAACACTAGGACATGGACATAAACCATTGGCTTACTGTAGTGGGATCTTAGATCCAGTGATGAAAGGACATTTGGCCTCATTCCGAGTGTGGCAGTCTGGTAAAAAGGTGGCGGTAATACAGGATACTGCCATTTTTACCGGACCATCAAACTGGCACTGATGGCCACCCTCCGGCCACCTAATACTTGGCGGGAACACCGCCACCATGGCAACACTGTCATATCATGAGCCTTGCGTCTCCAAGAATATGGGCAATAAAATGGCGGTAACACAGGCAAACGCTAGGCAGAGAAACCCCCGCCTGAAAACAGGCAGTAAACAGCAGTAAATGGATGCAGGTGTAGGGAATGAGGCCACAGGTGCACCTAAGACAATGAGGGACAACAATGAGGATCCGCATATATTCACCGCCGTAGGCCCGGATTGGCCTGAACAGCTCCCTACCTGCCTGCAGCCGTGCTATAAAAGTGCCGTCCCACATCCGGCAGACAAAGCCATGCTGGGAAGGCCTGCAGTAAAGGCCTAGGCTGCTCTCTGCAGCACTGCTGCAGCCTGGCCTTATCTCCAACCTCATCCCTCAAGCAGAGCAACACGAGGGCCACTGGAGTGTTCCACCACCTCGCCCATGCTTCTTGGGCTAAGAAATGAAAATCGGCCTCCTAAAATGGCTGCCGCTGCCGTCCCCATGACAACGAGGGACAACAATGAGGATCCTAATATATTCACTGCCGCAGGCTCGGATTGGCCTGAACAGCACCCTTCCTGCAGCCATGCTATAAAAGGGCCGTCCCACAGCCGGCAGGTTAAGCTGTGCTGGGAAGGCCTGAAGGAAAGCCTAGGCTGCTCTTTGCAGCTCTCCGCTGCTCACAGCTGCAACGCCTTTCTGAGTTCAGCAGGCTACAACAGATGCATCCCAAAAGTAAGCCACCAGCAGTCCCATGAGGCTCCGGCACTTGCCGTGACTCCCCGCCTGCTGTGGCCACATGCACACACCTCCTGGGCCAAGGAGACCTAGCTACACCCTGTCTCACAATAGTCACCAGGTGCGCTCACCTCTGCACATGCATAAACCCTAAGGCCTTTTTATCAACACCCATAGATGCCATCACCCGTAATGACCGTCTAGGTCAGAGAACCATTACCTTCTCGCCTTACCCCCAATCCTCAACCACTGGCAGGAGCCCACCAGCCTCTCCTAACCTACAATCACCCAGATCCACAGCTTCAGCGCAACGGTGCTCCATGCGACCACCAGCACTGCCACAAAGTTCTACACAGATTGGCCTGCAGGCACCCCAATGACATTTGTCACTGACTCTATCTGGCGACCCAAACTGGTGACCAATCCCCCTCATGACATGCACCCCTCTAGGTCTGTTGATGTTAGCACCATGCTCTGTCCCTACGTAACCTGTATCCTGTCGGATATACCCAATGCTTATGCCTACCCGCAATTGTTGCCTATTGTTGTTGACGCTCCCAATTCTGATGCCAGCCCGCATGTTTTGCCCATTATTGCTGATGCCCCCAATTCTGATGCCAGTCGCATGTGTTGCCTATTGTTGCTGATGCTCCCAATTCTGATGCCAGCCTGCATCTGTTGCCTATTGTGGCTGTTCTCAATTCTGATGCCAGCCCGCATGTGTTGGCTACTGTTGCTGATGCTCCCAATTCTGCTGCCAGGCCGCTTGTGTTGCCTATTGTTGCTGATGCTCCCAATTCTGTCACCAGCCCGCATGTGTTGCCTACTGTTGCTGATGCTCCCAATTCTGTTGCCAGCCAGTTTGTGTTGCCTATTGTTGCTGATGCTCCCAACTCTGATGCCAGCCCACATGTGTTGCCTATTGTTGCTGATGCCCCCAATTCCGATGCCAGCCCACATTTGTTGCCTACTGCTGTGGCTGCTCCAAATTCTGATGCCAGTCTGCATTTGTTGCCTATTGTGGCTGCTCTCAATTCTGATGCCAGCCCACATTTGCTGCCTATTATGGCTTTTCCCAATTCTGATGCCAACCCACAGTTGTTGCCTACTGGTGTTGATGCTCCCGATTCTGATGCCAGCCCGCATTGCATGCCTTTTGTTATGGATGTACCCAATACTGATGCTTGCCTATATCTGATGCCCTTAGTTGAGAATGCACCTCTTAACACTTGCCATCTGCCGACCAGCAATGTACCCCTGAGTAATGCTGCCAATAACCTGCTGATGCCGATAGCCACTAACCCTCTCATGACGCATGTTTACGCCTGCATCCCTTCCACTCCCACTGCAGCTAGCCTTCCCTTGAAGACCAGTCTGTCACTGGACACCTCCCTCAGCTGCGCTCTCGCGAACACACGCTCCGTCCTCGCACATGTCCTAGACATTCAGGACCTCATCACTACTCACAACCTTGATCTCCTTATGATCACCGAAACCTGGCTCCACAAAGCCTCTGGCCCAGCCCTCTTCCCGAGCCTTTGCCCCAGGCTACACTATTTTCAGACAGGACCGCCTGTACTCGAAAGGAGGGGGCGTAGCCCTGATAGCGAAAGAATTTATCTCTATTAGAAATTCCGAAAAGGTCATTGGAGAGCAATAGCGACTACCTACTCCTCAAACTTAACTCCTCTCCAAACTGCACCATTACCCTCTATATTGTCTATCGACCCTCTGGCCCCTCAGCCGACTTCCAAGCAGCCTTGAGACACCTCCTCTCAGACAACCTAAAAAAGTCTACTTAGGCCATCCTTTTAGGTGATGTCAACCTTGGCCTCAATGACCCCAAAGACTCCCATGCCAAATCACTTGACATGGCGCTTGATACCCTAGGCTTTAAACACACCATCTCAGACACAACCCACATCAAGGGTTGCACCCTAGATTGGATAGCTCACCACAATTGCCCACTCACCATCAAGGCGAATGCCCCCTCCCCCTGGACTGACCACCACGTTATCCTATTCGACATCGCCACCCCCAAAAAAGCCCAGCAGCCTACTTTGCCCCTCCCTCGCACCCTCACTAGGAGCTCTCGCCAACTCACCAAAGATAGGCTCCTACTCTACGTACTAATGCCGGCCTTCAGACCCCCCTTGTCTAATGAGCTGAAATACTGTCTGAAACGTACAACACTTCTATTAAACTAGCAGTGGAAGCCACTGCCCCTGTACCTCATGGAAAGCCAAACAGACAAAACACACTAACGCCTGGTTACCCCCTCAACTGCAAGAACTTCGCTCCAAAAGCGGACAGCACTATCCACATGGCAAGAAAACCAGCTCGACTCTGCCAAACTAGATTTTCGTAAAGTTGCTAAAGAATATAAAAAAGCTATCATCCTAGCCAAAGCCTCCTCTTTCAACACAAGAATTGCAAATGCAAAATCCAATTCCAAAGAGATCTTCGCAATTTTTAGGGAATTAGAAACACCTAACCCCCCCTCCTCAGGCTATCACCAAGGATGAATCCTGTTGTAATAAAATACAATCAACCATGCTAAGTAAGCTAGTCACCTTGCACATCAGAATCAAAGCCAACCAACAGTCTCTAGTCCATCCCACGCCCCTTCTCCCAATGCATGAAACTAGCAATGCTTCCCCGCTCTTCTCCTTCAAGGAGCTAAATGAGCAGGACATCATCAACATCATGAACACCATCAAACCGTCCAATTGCAAAGGTGACATATGCCCTGCCTCTCTCATCAAAGGATGTGCTAGCAGACTCGCACCCTTCCTTACGGCCTTCCTAAATGCCTCCTTTGCGGCAGGATCTGTCCCAACTTGCCTCAAAGAAACTTGGGTTCGCCCCCTTCTAAAGAAACCATCACTCGACCCCACCTCCTCCGGTAACTACAGACCCAAAACCACTGTGCCATTCTTGCTAAACATTCTGGACAAAGCAGCGTATCCACAAGTCCAACAGTTCCTCGAAGCTAACAGCCTCCTCGGAGTCCGTCATTCTGGCTTTTGCCTGGGCCACGGAACCGAAACAGCCTTACTTGATTTAAAAAATCAAATGGATGACATTCGTGATTCCGGGAAACCCTCCCTACTCCTCCTCCTGGACCTGTCAGCTGCTTTTTTTTTTAATTCGATTTTATTGAGTTTTGTTCAATGCCAGTCATAGTAAAAACAAAATTGCACATTCAAAAATACAGAACAAAGTCGGAGCCTTTCAAAAGTATTATCTAATCATACATTATTTAGGTAGATCCGGCTTAGAGCTATGAATCTTCAGCATGACTTTCCCTTCTCCCTCGCTCCACCCCCCATGGGACAAGCAAGCATCTTTATTGACATGTGTGTGTGTGTCTATGAGTGGTCACAATGTGTAGGCGAGGGGACTGCCTCGTTCGGAGAGTCTTTTGGTGCCTTCATTCGGAGCTTCTTCGATCACATGTGTTACATTACAGCCCAGTGTTTTAGTCAGTTTTCATCTGCCCAAAGAGGGGGAGACCTCCATCTTCCACTCCCCTCTTCATCACTGTGGAGCTCCTGGCAAGTGTTTACTCGTAAAGTCCATCCATAGGGCCTCGCATTGTGAGGCTCTTCCATGAAGGGATGCTGTTATCTTTTCCATTATACATATATTGGAGCCACATTAATCCATTCACTTTCACTTGGAATCATTCTAGACTTGCGTTTTATCATCCTTCTCCATTCGTCTTTGCTTTTTTCAAGGCCAAACAATACAAGATGGGGATCTGCAGATCTGTGGATGCCGTCTATATCTCTATTCCAACCCAGGACCTCGTCCCAATATACCTTTATTCGGGGGCATCCCCACCACATATGCCAATAGTCGGCGACCTCACCACATTCACGCCAACATTGCGGATTGGCTGTTTGGAACATCCTAGAGAGCCTGAGAGGGATGTATTGCCACCTGTGTAATAATTTGATAGCGTGTAATTTGTATTGACTCGATATGGATGTTTGCGAGGTTGCTTTGCACATTCTTCCCCAAATGTCCGAGCTTATATCTTCGCCTATGTCCCTCTCCCATCGGCCTTTCAATGGTTCTGTAGGCCCATCCCCTACCCCCACCAGTTCTTCATACACGGCAGATTTCAAGACCTTCATCTCTGTTCTGGTGTCCAATAGCACTTCAAAGGGGGTAAGGTCCCTCTTCAGCTTGTCCCTCCATTCTGCTTTCATCAGAATGCCTTTTATCTGTAAATATTTAAAGATGGACAATGTGCCTATCCCCAGGGCTTCTGTCAGTTCCGGGGGCCTCATTACGAGTTTGGAGGTAGCCATGGAGCTATTAGCCTCCAAACTGGGCTTCTTTTCCGGGTTCCTGCAATGGGGACTTACCGGGTCATTCCGACATAGGAGGACCCGGTAAGTCCTCCTTGCAGGAACCATTCCAAATTCCCATTTGAGCCCCCATAGGGCTCAGTAGGAATGGGGATGGAGGTATCAACGGGCACATTATAAGTGTCCCGTTGTTAACTCCCTCTTCCCCTCGCGGGACCCGGGCCGATCCAGGTCCTGCGATGGGAAGCTTGTAATCAGCCCTGACGGAATGAAGGGGGCCGGTCCCATACCGGCCCCCTTCATTCTGTCATCGCAAGCCTCGTAATGAGGCCCCGGGAGTGTTATAAAAGAGTCCTTTTTCAGCAGTTGTCCCACCCTTTCTAGACCGGCCTCATACCACGTTTGGAACCTCTCCACATTGGGAATGTGTTTGTTAATTCCATGGGACCATAAGTGGCTCAGTGGGGATGGCCATGTGGAGACCTTTTGCATCCTCGTACCCTTTCTCCAGATCCCCCATATAGTGCTTAGGAACGGGTGGTTTTTGATTCTATTATAAAGCTTTTTCCTAGGGGCCCATAGCCACTCTGAAACTGTGGCCGGTGATAGGTAGTGGTTGTCCATGGTGATCCATTGGGGTTCTTTGTGGTTGGGTAGATGGGGGATTAGGACTCGTAGTTGGGCCGCTTCATAATATTTTCTTAGGTCCGGAGACCCACCCCGCCTTTGCCCTTGGGAAGCGGTAGGGTTTCGTATGAGATTCTAGCCTTTTTCCCCTGCCAGAGGAATCCCACAATGGCTCTCTTGACCTCCACGAAGAAGTCCCTTAGCATCTTGATGGGGAGCATTTGGAAGGGGTACAAGAACAGGGGGGGACACACCATTTAATGGCGTTGAGTCACCCCAACCATGAGATCGTCAGTTTGCTCCATTTACAAAGGTCTGCATGGAACCTTTGGAGAAGGGGAGGGAAATTGGCTTTGTATAGGCCGCCTAGATCTCTAGTGATTTGTATGCCTAGGTATTTCAGTTTAAAGTGCTCGATCTTGAGACCTAATAAGGAGAATCTGTCCTCCTTTGTATCCATTGAACCTTGCAGGGGAAAATAATCAACTTGGCTTTGTTCACTTTAAACCCAGAGAGTCGACCATAGTCTTCTAGTAGATGAAGAGCCTGGGGGATGGATGTCATGGGGTTGGTCATATGTAGAAGTATGTCATCGGCATAGAGGGCCACCTTGTATTCAACTCCTCCCAGTTGCATTCCCTCTACCCGGGGGTCAGCCCTCATCTTTTGTGCAAAGGGTTCCAGAGAGAGAGCAAAGAGGATTGCTGAGAGGGGGCATGCCTGCCGAGTGCTTTGTTCTAGCTCGAACCATCTGCAGTATTCTCCATTCACAAATATAGATGCTTTAGGAGATGTGTACACCGCCTGTATTCCCTTTCTGAACCTGGGCCTATCCCAACCTTACGTAGAACTGCTCTAAAAAATTCCCACTCTACCCTGTCAAAGATCTTCTCTGCATCGATTGAGAGGAGGACGGGTTCACTGGGCATATTCTGGGATGCATGAATAAGATGGAGTGTTTTTTGGGGTCTCTTCCCTCTTTGGGGATTACCGTAATCAGTGCTTGGGTGAAGGAGTCTGGGGCTTTCCCTGATTCTAAAACATTGTTGAAAAGTTCTGCCATGAATGACGTGAGTTGTGCACTAAAGGTTTTATAGAATCCAGCTGTGTAACTGTCTTCCCCTGGAGATTTGCCCAAGGTTAACCTCTTTATTGCATTTTGGACTTCTTGTTCAGTTATAGGGGATTCTAACAGCTCTGAGTCAGGACCGACCTGATATCTTGGGCGTAATGATAGAAGACAGATAGGTTTCGGTATCTGATTGGTCAGGGTTTGTTTCTGAGGTGTATAGGGTCTCGTAGAAAGTGGCATAAGATTCCGTGATGGTGGGAGTGGTATCGTCTGGAGCAGGGTTATCCTCAATTATTTCTAGCACTTTTCGCTCAGCTCTTTGTTCTCTAAGTCTGGTGGCTAACAATGCGTCAGCTTTGTCTCCTTTCTCATAACATTTCTGTTTCAGGAGTCAGAGTTTGTGCACTATCTGCTCGTGTTCTAATAGTCTCAGTTCCTCCCTTTTCTTTTTTGCCTCATTAATTTGGTTGGGGTCATTTTCACCTTCCCTCCTAATTTCCCCTTCTAGCTGACGGATCTCAGTTCTGAGCCTGTTTTTGATAATCTGTCTCTCCCTTTTCTTGCGGGACCCCTCCTTTCTTAGGATGCCTCTCCAGCTAGCTTTCCCCGCTTCCCAGACTACCTGTTTGGATACCTCGCCAGTGTTGTTCAGTTTAAAATATTCACTAATCTCTGTCTCCAATTCTGTCTTAAAGACAGGGTCCTTCCAAAGACTCTCATTACATCTCCATTTCGCTCCTGTGACAGGCAAATTATCCCACCGGGTGTCAGCTACCACCATGTCATGATCAGACCATGTGACTGGGACTATCTCTGATTGTGTTGTGATGTCTGAAAGATCTTTGGATAAATATATGTAGTCGATCCGGGTAAGTGTGTTATGAGGGGTGGAGTAAAAAGTGTAACCCTGTTCGTTTGGGTGCATATCTCTCCACACGTCTCTCATACCATATACATCCATCACCTCAGCAAACTCTGTGTGGTCAGCCCTATTCTGGTCTCTCGCCTCGGGGTTGCCAGGCTTCCAATCCATATTTGGGTCTGCCCATTGGTTGATGTCCCCTCCTAGAATGATATGGCCTGAGGCTTCTAGCATTATTTTTGTGATCGTTTTAGCCAGGAAGCAGGCCTGTCCTGAATTGGGGGAGTAGATTGTGGTGATCATAACCTTCACTTTTCCAATGGACCCTGTCACCAATAGGGCACGCCCTTCTACATCGGACCAGGTATTTGCAAACTCGAACTATATTCCTTTTCTAATGAGCATCCCCACTCCTCCCTTCTTAAGTGGACTTGATCCCCAGAACTCTGTACCCATACGCCTCCCGAGGATTTGCCGCTCCTCCCCCTTGGCATATTTAGTCTCTTGTAATAGGAGAATATCTATCTTGGCCCTACGGAATTCTCTGGATACCAATGACCTCTTAGTTGGTGAGTTGAGACCTTTCACATTGAGTGTCCTTACCCTTAGGGAGTCTCTTCCCCTTGCATCAGATGTCGGTGCCATTGAATACTTTTGTGGGGAATTGACTTACATTCTGTGACCAATAATTTGTCTGCTGGTCAAACATCACACTGTATCCCGCTTTTTGAACCAGTGGAGATGCTGCTTCGGCCCTGTCCCTTTGTCTACCCCCCTTCCCTACCCTCTTACTTCCCCCTCCCTCCCATTTCCCGGTTGGTGGCGTCCGATCGAGCCAGATTGATAGCATCGGCCCTGCATTAAACCGCCAGTGGGGGCCTTTACTTCACAGCCCATGACCTGATAAAAAACCTCAATGTTAATTGAGCCCTTGTTGTGCCCCCCCCAATTCAAATGTCTTGGCCGTACTGGAGTGCTTGAGTCGGCCGCTTAAGCAAGTTACATTCTTTACAGTATAGTGTTTCTATCTTACCAAGTTCAACAATACTTAGTTTTCCCCTTCAGGGGAGCCATTGCCCCTCTGATATTTTCTCAAGCCTTTCACCCACTTTGTTCTGGGACCTTGGATGCGCCATCCGCATTCCTCCCGCCTCGGTTCTTCTCGATCGTCTCCTTCTTCCCAAGGTCTGATTAGGTCAGAGATGCATGCCTTGATTTCTTTTTCCGATCTTACTCGTATCTTTGTCCCTCCGTGTTCAAAGGAAAGGGAGAAGGGGTAGCCCCACCTGTACCAAATGTTCAGTTCCTTCAACCATTTTGTGTCCGCAAATCCGAATGAGGGCGAGTGTCAGGGAGGATAGGTCCTGGTATATTGATATTTGAGCGCTTCTTAGAGTAATCGCCTCGCTACTTCTTACCTTCTCAAGCACTCTTGCCTCGGGCGAGAACTGATCTTGGTCCTCTCAGGGGGACCCCCATCTCTGTGGATTCATTCTATTTTGGGTTCATCTATTGCATTCATCGGCGACCAGGAGCTTGATGATGTCGTGGAGCGTTTCCCTGAGATCGCTTTCAGTTTCACCTTCTTGTTCCGGAATCCCAAAAATGCGCAGATTATTCTGTCTTTCCCGATTTTCCAATTCGTCCATTTTGAGCTTAGAGTCCTCTTCTTGTTGCTCCAAATCTGTTATCCTATGCTCGAGCTGTGCTTCAAAGGGGTCTATTGACGACTGATTGTTTTCCACCCCTTCCAGTCTTTTTTCCATATTATCTAAGCACTGCGTGAATTTGTCTCTTTTGCCTCCTATGCTGACCCCCATGCTCTTGATTTCACCCAACAGGGTTGCAATGTCTCCTTTCGTGGCTGCCAATTCATTTCCTGTGACATCCATCGCTGCCACAGTGGAGCTGTTAAAGCAAGGAGGTGGCGGGGTGTAGGCAAAAGGGGCTAATTTTTGTCTCACGCTCATGTAGACTAATGTAGGTGTTTTGACGCTGGGTAGTGATTACGTTAGGAGCAAGTCAGTCCAAATGCTTGATGGAGGTTTTGAGTGAATGTGAAGCAGTCTCACAGGGCACTGAGGAGTTGGGCGCTTGGTTATGCCTCTTTCAAGATCTCGCCAGTGTTGCTGTCGCTAGGGTTTCAGTTGTGTGTGCCGGTCATTAGGCCGGCGGCGGTTCACTAACGTCCTCTTGGCGTGTGGGGTAGTGCCCAATTTTCCTGCACTACTCTTTGATTGTTTATATGGTGTGTTGGATTGGTCCCCGTACCACTTTCCTAGAGAGAGGTTGGGCCGTATGTATGTGGTACTCCTGACGTATATGAGGATGTCTTCAGATTGATTCCAGGAGCGGGCAGCGATGTTAGGGCTTTTGTCAAGTCTGCCTCAGATGTGTCTATCCCTGGGTGTGATTGTCCTCCATTCGCTGTTCACCTTGAGGAAGAAGTGGGGTGTTAGTGCTTTTTGCCCCTTATGCTGGACTCTATCCTTTTTCTCCTTTCAGAATTGCATCCGATGGGGGTCGCTGTGCGGTTCCCCCTTTTACCCAATTGTGGAAGGGTATATGGCTCGCTGAGGTACAAGTGTTGGGTGCGCTGGGGTAAAATGGAGCCCACTAGTGACATGTTGTCGGGGTTCGCAAGTTCACTTCTCTCATTGCTGTGAGATTGGGAGCTGCAATTGTTCATTTCAGTGCATTCTGCTTCTGCACATACGTTGTGTCATTTGGTTTTGAATTGGTTTCACGTGGTTGGGCAGTTAGCCCTTTGGTGCGCTCCCTACTCCCTGTTCCGTTCCCTGCCCAGTCATGTGGCGTTGTGCAGTGGGTCAGAGCTTGGTGCTCACATATGCGGTCCTTGCCATTAGGGGTGCCCAATTATGTTTGTGCCGCTTCAGTAGTTGGTATGGGAGTACACAGGGTTGTTTAGCCCTGGCCGCCACACGGCCGTGGGGGCGCAGGGGTGAGCAAGTTCTATTATTTATTACTCACCGCACAAATGTCCGCTGCGCCTGCAGGATTCCCCTCGCAGATGCCCGTTGTCCTGGACGTCCGCCCGTCCCCAAGGCTCCCGGCACACTTCAGGGCAATGTACTCAGGATCTTCGGGGCCGCGGCGTGAGCAGGAAGGTGCTTGGGGTGCTGAACGCATCCAGTGTGCCTCCACTTCTGGTCCTCCACAGGTGGGGGGCTCCAGCCACTCCTGCCGTGCAGCCCAATCTCGTACTTTGTGCCGCAGGCTCCGGGACACAGGACAAGGACGTGCACCGTTGAGGAGGGTTTTGTTGTGCTCTGTCGGTATGGGTATAGGGAGGAGCGGGTCGCGGGCTCTGGAAGGTCGCTCTCCTCTACACTGGGTTCGTCCTCGTCTGTTCGCTTGGTCGCCGGCCTGTGTTCTACAAGCCGTGTACCGTTCGGTACTGGAGTGGGCGGCACACCCCGGCGAGCTGTCCACGGCGCAGCAGGCTGACCATTCAGCAGCGCAGAGTCAGTCAGTTCACGTGCGCCTGCCTACTTTCATTTTCATCGGTCCGGGTCCGGCAGGCCGTATTCTTTGGCTGGTGATTTCTAGGGGAATTTCACACTGATTTTGCCCGGGATTTCTGCTGCTGGGGTGGGGAGATATTCATACTGCAGTCGCTCATTGTTTATCCACGGGGGGGGTCCAAAAGTGGGGGCATTAGTCCACTTTTTGGGACTTAGTAGCAGAGCTCACATAGAGAGCATGATTGCCTGTGCGCCCCCTGGTGGCCAGTTCCTGTCAGCGGCTTTTGACTTGGTGGACCATATCCACTGCCACCACCTCTCTTCCACAGCGCACTTCTCCCCCATCGCCACACCCTGGATCACATTGTACCTGCAAGGTAGAGCCATGAGAGTTTTCTCTGGCCAAGCCTCTGCTAAACTAGACATCATCCAATGCGGAGTTCCACAGGGCTCATGCATATCCCCTACTCTATATAACATCTTCTCAAGACCACTCTTCAACATTCTGGATTCGCTAGGTATCACATACACAAACTACACGCATGACTAACAAGTCCTCCTCCCCTGGTGATTATGATTCTGACACCAAGGGCCTCATTATGAGGTTGGGGGGATGGGTTTACCGGCACCGGTAATGGTGCCGGTAAACCCATTCCGCCCTATCTCGAGGTTCCCTTGCGGGACCCACACAGAACGTCTGGTCAGACCAGACGTCCTTAGCGGGTCCCGCAAGGGGACCAAGGAGCTAATAACGGGCCTGTTATTAACAGGCCCGCTATTAGCTCCATCCCCATTCCCATTGAGCCCTATTGGGGCTCAAATGGGAATGGGGATTGGTTTTGTGAATGAGGAATTACCGGGTCCTCCAAGGTTGGAATGTCACGGTAATTCCTCATTCACAGAACCCGGAGCTGGAACCCGGTATGCAGGCAGCCATGCCCTTATTAAGGGCATGGCTACCTCCATACTCGTAATGAGGCCCCAAGTCTCTTAATGCTGCCTACTCTACCATCCAAGCCAGGATGGCAGAAAATGGTTTTTGCCTAAATGGGGACAAAACTGAACTGCTCCTGATTGGCTCCACTGAAACACTAAAGAAATTGGGCAGTCAATACCTTGACTTCACGATCGACAACACTCTAATCACAGTATCCCAGGCAGTTAAAACCCTTGGAGTCTACTTAGACTCCAACCTCTCCATGTCTAGGCAAGTCAACACCATTGCATCTTCTGCAGCTTACCACTACAAGCTGCTGAACGCAGCCAGACCATTCCTGTCGAAGGAAAACTGCCTCACCATTGCCAGAGCCATAATAGGGTCCCGTCTTGACTACTGCAGCGTTCCCTTTGCTGGCACATTAGTACAAAATGTTGAGAAACTCCAATCTATCCAAAACAATGTGCTCTGTGCAGCCATAGGCATTCCCAGAAGAGACCACATCTCTGCTGCCAGGAGACATGCCCATTGGCTTCCCATCAAAGAACGTGTCCTCTTCAAAACATTGGCCATCCCCCATAAATGCATCAATCACTCATCCCCTAGCTACCTAACACAGAGAATAAACAGACTAGCATCAGGTAGACCAATAAGAACACCTTATTCCTATCTCCTCACAGTGCCCAAAGTCAATCGAACCAGAGCCGGGGGCTCCAGCTTCCCTTTCATCGCTGCCACTCAATGGTACTCCCTTCCACCCCACCTCAGATCGGAAACCTCCCACCTAGTTTTCTGTAAAGCTATCAAAACAATGCTATTTGTCTGAAATGTACAACTGTTAGCTACGCATACTATACCTTGTAAAAATGCCATTTGATCTAATACCCAACTTAATGTAATCTGCATATGGAACACCTCTGTATGTGCAATGTAACTAAGTTGCCTTCTTGTTACAGCGCCACGATGCCCCAGGGCTGTTGTGCGCTTTATACATTAGTGACATGCATGATCCAGAGAGACATTGAAAGTGGGATTGGCATCCGCACAGCCATAACACCGCTGGTGAAGCTAATGTCTGTCCTGCACTTCCTCGCAACAGGCACCTTCCAGCATACTGTGAGTTAGCTGCACGGATTAGCGCAACCAACATTTTACAAAGTAATGGTGGAGGTGCTAGATGCACTCATGCTGCATGTGGGACAGCACATTGCACTCCCAACTACCGTGGTACAGGTGAATGCCACTAAGGCAAGATTCTATGCCATGGCAGGCATGCCCAATGTTCTGGCAGCACTGGACTGTACGCATGTCGAGCTGGTTGCACCCCATGCCCAGGAGGAAGTACACAGGAAACGGAACAGTACCACTCACTGAACGTCCAGGTCACCTGTAATGCTGACCTCACAATCACCGACTGCTGTGCCCTTTTCCCAGGATCAACACATGAGGCCATGGTATTGCGTAACAGCACACTGCCAGCATACATGGAGAGGCACAGAAGACAACATACCTGGGCATTGGGTGAGTAGGAATCACAGTACACTGAGACAGGATTTATTTTGGGGGGTAGACACAACGGTAATGAGTGATGCTTGTAATTCCCCTCCCTTCCATCCCCCCCATCAGTGGCTGTTGCCCTCTATCATGTGACCCTAAAAAAAGAGCAGCACTGAATGGCGGAACTGTGCTACCCAATCAGCATATAGACACACAGGACCACCTGCACCACAATGCACCAGTGAGAGAGACAAAAAGACCATGATCCATCATCATGGCCAGGCATTGGTGCATAGGGGAGCCAGGTACATGTGCATGGGAGCGACAAAGTCCCATGACAAGCTCAACATCAACTTGCCACAACACACCCCTGTACCAATGGCAACTTACACATACAGCAGGGGCACCCATCACATGATGAAAAAAGTGAATCAGGGGTAATGCATGTTGCTGTGCTTCAGTATGAGATGCAGAGTCATAGACACACACAGTGTGTGGACAATGACACATGCAAGATAGAGCACCACAGCATGGAACAGCAGGCACAACAAATGGGGCACACACTGTGTCACTCAGTGCAGTACATATACATTTTACAAAAGTGCACCAGATGGCAAGCAACAGGGTGACACCTTAGCAGGCAAAGACATGGCATGTTAGTCAGATCGGTCCTTTGCGCCCACAACCATGCCCCATACTAATGTGTCGTATGCACATCATAGATGATGCACCCCTCCCCCACCCATCCCCGTAGGCGGGTCCTCTCACTGGAATGGTCCCTTGCCCATAACAGACAGCACCATTAGGTGAGGTGTGGATGACCCAATAGCCATCAATACCTCCTCACTACTCACCCTCCCCTGACAATCACCCATCTGCCACTGACACATATGCCCTCCATCTGCCACTGACACATATGCCCTGTGGCCACATGGCACTCACAGGCCACCAGGCCCCTGTCTACTCCACACCACCCTCCCACACCTTCACACCGATGCTCCAGTATGCACCATACAAGTGCACACCACTCTTGTGTCCACCCCGGCCTACTACCCAGCCAGTGTCCCCCACCGTGGCCCACATCAGCAACCATGTCCGGGCACACAAGAGCACTTGCACATCCCATCTGCCCTCCTCCCCTGTGACATGCACGTCCCATTGCAACCCCTTGAGCTACGAATGCCACAAGGCACAGTGGGCCCACATAAGTACATGAACCAAACCATGGTGTAAGTACTTTGCCCCTCCTGTCCATGTCTCATTTGTTGGTGGCGGATATGTAAACACCATCCTGTAGTATCATGTGAACATGGTATCAATGTAGTACCGACATGACATGTCTGTCAGGAATGTACACCACTCATTCAATGACCCACATTGCTTAAGGTGTAACGTGGTTTCACATATGGGCACTGTACTTACCCTGACCATTGGCACAGTGCTTGAAAGGTACACTCATCCACTGTATCCACTGACATGCCCTATTTCTGTCCCCCTTGCAGGTGACTCTGGATATCCACGGATCCAATGGATGAAGACCCCTGTGAGGAATACACAGGAGTTGGCATACAATCGTGCACACATTCGGACCAGGGAGGCAATTGGGCGCACATTTGGCGCATGGAAGGCACGCTTCCGATGTCTACATCGTACTGGGGGGGGGTCCTCATGTACAAGCCAGATAAGGTGGGCAAGATCGTGTTGGCATACACCATGTTGCACAACATATGCATTTGGAGCAACATACACCTGCCACCAGATGTGGACATGCCCTGCTCTGAGGATGATGATGGCGTGCATGCGGATGGCACACATGTGGATACTGTGCATACAGAGGCCAGGCACAGTCACATCACCCGCCACGCGCTTATTGAGCTTTTTTTTATGCTGCCTGCCATTTACCTGGGCAATGCACACTTCACTATTCATCTCACACAAGAAATGCATGCACACAAAGTTTGATGTCCATTCAAGGTTGCAAGTGTGAATTTTCTTTTTATTATTAGGCGGGCCATTCTGGACATACATGCATTGTACATCCTATCCCAACACTTACCCCAAAACACTCTACTCAGTCAAAACCACCCAAAAAACCCTACCGACTCAAAATCACCCAAAAAACCCTACCCACTCTAAATACACAACAGTATGCATCAGCGTGACCGCCATGTAAATGCATTACATGTTTGGACTTGGGATCTGAGTCTTGGCACCTTGTGCTGAGGAGTCGGATGGACCTTCACCTTGATGTGCATTCTAGTGACCCCTCAGTGGATGTGTTGGTGGATGAGGGCTCAGAACCCTGGGCATGGATGAACTGCAATGTCAACTGCATGGCCTGTGATAGCGACTCCGCTGCAGCAGATGAGGCATCTTTGTGCTCATGCACCCTCTGCCCAAGTGTCACCATGGCAGATGTTGCCTGTCCGAGTGTGCGTGCAAGTGGCGGGTGCTACTCTGGGTGGTATTGCGGATTTCATGACTCTGTCAGTTGCTCACCAGCCACTGTGTGTATTTCCACCTGCTGTCGCTCGATCTGGTCCAGCTGTGCCCTTATAGCACATTGGTTACCATCTGGCAGTGGTTGCGGGCTATGTGGGCTTGGGGGTGTGGCTGAACCAAATCTAGGTGTGGTGTCCCCCTCATATTGTTCATAGGAGTCCATGGCCACTTCCTGTTCCCCGTTTGAGTCTTACTCCTCAGAAATATCCACATGCGACATCTGTCTGCAGCCATGTGGCAGGTGGCCTCGTGTGTGCACGGGCACTGTCCTGTGGTGTCGAAGGGCATGACACCAGTGTGTGCAGGTTACATAGGGGGGTACTGGGCTGGCACTGCCACAGGTGGTGGTGGTGGCTTTGCTGGCACTGCCACAGGTGTGGTGGGTGCTGGGATGGCATTGCCACAGCTGGTGGTGGTGGCTGGGCTGGCACTGCCTGGTGTGGTGGTGGCTGGGCTGCCACTGCCTGGGGTGGAGGTGTTGGCTGGGCTTGCACTGCCTTGGGTGGTGGTGGCTGGGCTGGCACTGCAACAGGTGGTGGTGGCGGTGCTGGTGTCACCCCACTGCCATGCTGCCTGCTGCATCTGGCAGTGTGTCTGGCCTGCACAGGGGTGGTGCCTCTCCTGGTGGGTGCATGCGATGGCCCTGCCTCGTCGCTGTCCGTGGAGTAGGTACCTGTTGGGGAGACGAGATGTGCTGTCAGCTGTTTGCCACATATGTTCTCAGTCATGCATTATACATATCACATGCCGTGTGGGCAACTGTTTTGTTGGTGAAATGTGTCTCATGTGGGTCTTGTTGCTTAGGTGGGTGACCTTGCAGGGGTGGGGTTCATGAAGGGGGTAAATACAGGATTTATGCAATGTGCATGCCTGTGTGTATATCGGGTTGGTACAGCCATCGAAGGATGGACAGTGCGTTCCATGCCATGGGTCAGGCCAATTGGCTTGGCCATTGTTCGGCATTCTGATGGTGGGGATATGCAAAAGGGGGGGGGGGGGCGTACATGTAAATTCATTTGTACTTACTGCCTTCTTTTTATGTCCCTTCGCCGGCCTTAAAGTCTCCGATGCCCTCAATACCCTCCATGTGCAGGATGTTGCTCAGGTGCTCCTCCAATGGCATGAGTCGTAGGGGCTCAATGATGCCCCCACCTGTGGCTGTGCACTCCCTCCTGTGCTCTGCAATGGCTGAGCACACGTCGGCCTTCAGGTCGTCCCACCTCTTGTGGCAATCCTTTCACATCCGGGGACGTTCCCAACAGCTGTGATGTTGGCCACCACCTCACCCCATATGGTGCTCTTCCTCTGGCAGCTTGTCTCTTGCTGCCTTGCTCCAATCAGCTCTTCAGCATACTGCAGCACAGTCATGTCATTTGAGCGTCTGCAAACTTGGGTTTGCATTGGTGTAGGTCCTTGTCTGGGTTTCTGTGTTCCTGGGACATGTTTTTCAGGTGTTTTTGTGGCTGGATGGCTGTAGATTGCAGTGGTGGATTGAGGTTTTTTGTGGCATTTCGGGTTCCGGCACCAGTATTACCGGCAATCTGGGGTTAGTGATGTTTTTTTGGGCAGAAGCGGTAGGGAAGCCATTTCCTGTCCACAAATGCCAGATGTCTTCTCTATTCATCAGTTGATACCAGCAACCCGATATTAACGCTTCCGGCATGGGTTTGTGCCCGCACCCGTGTACTCGTAGTACAGCAGGGATTCTGCTGCATGTGCGGCCGGAAACACTAATACCGGATTGCTGGTATTAATGGATTTTTAATGAGTAACTCAGTATGAGGCCCATTATCTTTAGCAATCTTTAGCAGCAGCTGCGTTTGTGATTGAAAGGGCCTCAAGTATAACCATGTGGTGTTCAGTAGCATTGTTCGTAGAGCATGCATTATTTGCAATTTTGGAGAAACCTAAAAGTACATTGGCCACACAAAAAGCATCAAGGCATGAGGTAATTATAGCAAACCCTGCAATCAAAATTGTTAGGTGTAGCACAGTGAATCCAGCAATGTTTATAGCTGAACTAGTGGGAGAGGAGGATGATGTGCATGACTGTATACCGTATACTGAATGTTATGATGATATTCCCTGAGTTAGAGAAAATGCTCTAGGAAGGGGGGGAAGTGGCTTTCATCAAGAATTGATCAAAAAAAGGGGGTGAGAAATACGGGAACAGCAGGGTACATTTTAGGTAATGATTTGCAGAAGAGTGTGCCCAAATTACTCAGCAGAGGCAGCAGAATTAGCTCCGCTTAGTGATGCGCTACAAAGCTTTGAGGATTAGGAAGTGACGGTGTACTCTGACTTCACCTATGTGGCCTCAACTGTGCATGCAGGCTTATCATGTTGGAAAAGGAGGGGTTTCCGCCTTACAGGCAGCACTCCAGTGCAACATGCAGAATTAATGGAAAAATGAATTGAAGCATGAGTTCCCCTGAGAAAATAGCAATTGTATTAATTAATCCCTTGCGGAAATGAAGCTGCAGACTTAGAGGCCAAAAAAGCAGCCTATTAACCAACCACATTTGAAAGCAAAGTAAAAACTGTAAGCAGGCAACAGGGCGATGCATGCTGGTTAAGGAAGGATTTAATATGACGTCCATTGTACAGTTAATTAAAATACAAGGACGAGCAGTACAGGAAGAAACAGAGTTATGGAACAAAAGGGAATGTTCTCTATACCCTACTGAGGCAGTTTGGAGATAGCACTGGAAAGTCAGTTATGCATCTAGCATTATTGAGGGTAGCGTTGGAGCAACTTCACTACCCAGCACATGTGACCCCAGAGAATCTAGCTGCTACTATTGCAGAAGAATGGTTTGTACCAAACCTATTTGAACCTGTGGCACAGTGCATTATAAACTGTATTCTGTGCCAGAAATGTACTGCAGGACACACTTTGCGAACAGTGAGAGGAGTAATCTCCAGACCGAATGGACCATTTCAGCATCTACATATAGATTATGTAGATATGCTGCAGATTTGCAATGGCTATAGATACATACTATTTGTAGTATGTCCCTTTTCTAGATGGATCGAGGTGGGCCCATGCACGCACCCTTATGCTGCATGTGCCGCCAAGTTCCTTGTGTGCTAAGTATTTCCAAGATAGAGTGTGTGCAAAGATTTGCATCTGATAATGGACCGCACTTCGTAAATGAGCTATCTGAAAATATAGTTGTGCTATTAGGCATAAGACACAGGTTTTCATCAGCCTATCACCCACAAGCAAATAGTCTTTGTGAGAAATTAAATGGTCTGTTGAAGGAAAACATAGTAATATTTAAAATCACTTTAAATACAGGATGGCTCCACTGTCTACCACTTGCGCTACATGCTCTGTGGAACCAGCTTGGATCAGATCACCAGCTGACTACTCATGAGTTGTTGCTGTATGAGAACTCCTATCACTCCCCTAACAAGGGCAAATACAGATGCCAATATTGTAGCAAGGGCTTTAGGTGATGAAATGCATGATTATTTGAAAACAATGACTGCAAGTGTTTCCTTTATGTCTCAACAGCTTCAGAAATGACTGCAGGGGTCAAGTGGAAGAAAAACAGACAATCAGCCCATTGATTTAGAAAAAAAAAAACACCCAGCCACTAAGCCTGTATCAAGGGGACCAGGTGCTGGTGCGCAAATTCATACGCACCTGGAGTACCCCCTGTTTCGAGGGCCCCCATGAAGTGGAGGAAGTAAGCCCTACTGGTTTGAAACTACAAGGAAGGCGAGGGTGGATACATTTACATGACATCAAACCCTACAAAGGAGAAACCTTGACCTCTCCTGAAACTACCCCTACCGAAGGAAGTGAAGAATTTCAGCGTGTGCAGACAAGATCTATAGCCAAAAGCCAAGGCAAGGGAAGAAGTAAAACTTTTAGATTAGGGTTTCTTAAAGGACTGATGGAATTGCAGTGATCATGGAACACCTTCCTTAGACTAGGATAAAAGAGACAATGTGACAGAAGCAGCAAAAACAAGAAGAAAAGAAGAGTACTTTATTTGTTATGCTACCTTTTGCACACACATTCTTACTTGTCATTTTCTCCTCTATACTGCAGTCTTATAAGAAAACACACAGACAGTGTGACATTTCTCAGAAACCGGAAAACAACACTTGTCTTTTAAGAATTATATTGGCAATTATTTTGCAGTATTGTTATAAATGTATGAGTTATCAATAATGGATAAACTTGGTATATTAAAAATAGTGGGAGGAATAAAAATATTTCAAGAATAAGACATGCAGCTCCACAAAAGAAATGTACTGTATGAAGGATAATTATTGGAGCTTTTTGTGATATTTTGATTTTAACTGCTATCCTCATTATGGTGGTATTCCTACATATTATAGGCAGTGAAAAACAAAAAAATAAGACATCTATCATTGTCCCCATTAAGAGTCCAAAACACCCACTGATCTCTGATATTAAAATAAATTTTCCTTGAATAAAGAGAGATGCTGTAGAAAACAATAAAAGTATAAATACATATTTAGACACAACAGTTCATCTAACTAACAACCTATGGTACCAGCACATGGAAGAGTTGGGAGAAAAAACATCAGAAGAAAGTTGTTATGTCTGTTCCTTAATACCGTATGCCATCAATGTGGAAAGGACATTTATAGCAAGGGAAATGCCTTCACATGATGCTAAATGTCTCAGTCACATGGCAACATGCACCACCAGAGGACAATTCGAAGGAAAATGGACAACTCTAAGATGGCGATCAAGACAGACCTTCCCATACAAAGATATATGTGAAAGCAAAGAGAATGGAGACTGGAATTGGTTGGACAAGCAAAAAAACGTATGCATCCGTCCCAGTATAGAGAACAAATAAAAACTGTGGAAATGAAAATAATTAAGTTCTCAGACATGACTGAAAAATCAGGAGAGCCAGGATGCTGGGAAAGAACACAGCTGTGAGTGTATGGGCATGTAGAAACCAGTACTGGATTGGAAGATGGACTAATATCATGCCCTGCACACTTATTGAAAAAGGAAACAATTTGCAAGGTGCAAAAGGTGAATGATGAATGCCTGGAATTATGGGCAATCTCGTAGAAAGTGTCCAGAGTTCCCACAGAGTTCAAGACATAATTTTAACTGCCGCCTCCTTTCACGTTCCTTTTGAGTTAAGGGTTCTTTAACCCCTCCAATTTGCATAGCCTCAGAGACATCAACTCCCTTGGGGTTAGCGTGGGTCTTGACCAACACCTGGGTCTCAAACCTGGACTGATCTGTTTTTCTGTTTTGAAGTCTGTGATCCAATTGGACCACTAAGTCTATATATTCTGTGCATTCTTGGGGCGGATTTACAACTTGGGCCAAGACATCTTTAAGTTCTCCGCGTAGACCTCGATAAAATAACGTGACTCTTTTATCCTCTGGCCATCCCGTTTCCACAATTAGTCTATTAAAGGTTGCAATATAGGATAGGAGGTCCTGATTGCCCTGTTGCAGGGATAGAAGTTCGTCATCCAGAGCCTGCCCCTGAGAGTGTCGAGCAAATAACCTTTCCATGCTTGTTTGAAATCCTTGAAAATCACAGAGAATCGGGTCATCTTGAGTAACCAGTGGAACTGACCAATCGGCAGCGCAGCCGCTGGGATATGACAATACAAAGGCTACTTTGGTCTGATCATTAGGGAAGGCCCCAGGTCTGCATAGGAAGTGCAAACGACACAGATTCATGAATACGGCGAATCGTTTGGGGTCCCCAGCAAAGCGTTCAGGTGGGGCCAGCGGCATGTTTCCAGGTAGATTAATCTGCACAGGGTTACTGGGTACCACAGGAGCGGGGTTCCCTCCGGAACAGGGTAGAGGAGTTTGTCCAGCTTGACCTTGCAAAAGCTGTCTGGCCAGGTCATCAGTTCTTTCCTTTGATATTATTAATTCCCTCTTGAGGGCATTAGTCTCTTGACGAGCGGCATGTACTTCCGCCCGTAATGCCCCAAGTAATAGGGCCAACTGATCAGTCTCAGAAGTTTCCATAGCGCCTGGGTGGGAATTTGTAGGAAGGCTTCGCGTTCTGTAACGCTCACCTGACTCCCACGGGGGGCGCTGGCCTGGTTCGCGCTGCTGTGACCTCGTCTAAGGCGATGCGCAGGGTTCGGAAGACGGACTGGACCGGGCCCCAGATCTGGCTTGTCTGACTCGCAGAAGTATCCTTCTGTAGGTGAGAATAGGGGGTTAACTGTCTGCAGGGTAATGCAATCGGCCTCCCACTTCCCCCTCTCACCCTCCTCAAACCCTTCTGTGCTTCCCCGTAGCGTCTCACCTTAGGGTCTGGAAGGACGAGCTCTCCATCCTGCTTCTGATGCAGGGGCGCGTTGGTATCCAGTTACGTCACTGGATTTTCGGATGGGTGAGAACCAAACTTGCTTGGCTTCCAGGTAAGTTTTTCTATAAGTGGTTCCCCTTGTGTCCATGCATTAATGTTCTAATGCTAGTGTCTTTTCCCCCATAGGGGCCGGGGTACGGAATGCCGGGGAACAGGCACCGACCCGAGGTGAGCGGTGAAATCCTAGAGGAAATCAGGTAAGTCTTTCTTTAATGAGTGTTTTGGTAATGTCTTTTCATTCACTCATTAACGCTGATGTCTTTTTCCCCTTAGGGGCCGGGGTCCGAAAATGCCTGGATGCGGCGCGGACCCGAAATGAAAAGGGAATGACCCAACAGGTAAGTCTTGACATGGAGTTTTAGCTTCCCTTTTCCCTTCTTTCTCTCACCTTTGTTCTTGTCTTTTTCTCCCTAGGCGCGGGGGCGCGACTGCGAATCCGGATGGTCGCTGCTGAACATGGAGGCGCCCTGTAAAGGTGAGTAGAATGCAGTGCTGCAGCGATCGATGCGATGTTTTTTTTAAAAATAAATGTCTTCCTTTTCAGGATTGTCGGCGAAATGTCTCTGGGATGCAGATTTAGCAGGTGAGGCCTTTTCCTTCTTCTGTTCTCTTGTTCCCTTCCTTTGCAGGTGATTCAGGATGCTGGCAGGTGAGGCAGAAGTCAAGATGTAGGAGCAGACACGGTGAGTGTCCAGTTGCTAGATGCAGAACAACGCGAAGCACGTGTGGCTGATCGGGTGTGGTTTAAATAGCCTTGGAAGAAGTTCCTAGAATGTGTCCTTCCTCCAATCAGGCATATATCCTTCCCTGACCATGCCCGGGTGGTAAATGAGTCCCACAGGTAAAGTAGTTCCTTTCAGGCCTCAAGGAGGCCGGGGTTCTGCAGCATGGTCTGCATCAGGTAAGTGCACCCAAACACTTTCATAATGAGCCTGGCGCCTATGGCGCCAGGCTGACGTTTTCTATGAGCCTGGCGCCGTAGGTGCCAGGACGCTGTCCAAAGGGCCCCTGTAAGGGGTTGCTGGGACCTTCCCCGGGGACTTGATGTCCGCTTTCAGGGACACAGGGCCTGAGCCGGGTCCCCGGGAGCGGGCATCGTGACACCTGGAGGAGGTTTGTTGTATGGGGCCTGGGTGGACTTCTCTAGAGCGTTCGATCAGGTAGATAGGTGCAGGCTATGGGCAAAGTTAAGAGCGTGGGGCATCCTCGAGGGGTTGCTCGCCATGCTGATCGAGTTCCATAAAGATAACACCATAAGAATTCGACTTGATGGGGAAGGAAATCTGTCCGAGTCTATCAAAGTAGAAAAGGGGGTTCGGCAGGGTTGCTTGGGTGCTCCGCTGTTCTTCAATTTATATTTGTCTGATGCGGGAGACTGCTTGTAGCCATGTGCGTTGGCCAGTCCAGTGATTGGTAGAACAAGGGTCCACTGGCTGGCATACACGGATGACGTGATTCTTCTAGATTGTTCCCCTGTAGGACTCCAGAGATTACTTCATGGACTGGATAGTTATGCTAGGGAAAATGGCTTAGCACTCAACCCAAAAAAAATCAAAAATGATGGTATTCAGACAAAATCATAAACAAATCCCTTACAGTTCATGGGAGATAGGAGGGCAGCAAATTGAGAGAGTTGAAGAGTTGTTATATCCGGGCTTCAAAATATATGCGTCTCCTGCGATTTGCAAGGTGGAAAAGGATCTGTAAAACAAAACTTTGTCATTATTGGCCCAGATGAAAACGATCTTAGCAAAATATTGTAAATTTTCCATACCTCATCTGATTCGTTTCTATAAAGCAAAAGTCATACCAGTTATACTTTATGGGCTCAAAACTAAACCCCTCCTGTGGCACACAGATTGCCAGAAATGGGAGAGTATGGTGTGGAAGAAAGTCCACAATATTCCCATGTGTGTCTCAACGAGCCTTCTCAGATTCGAACTGGGGTTAAGCTCCTTAAAAACCATTGCAGAATGGAAGCTGATGTCACTCTTTAGGCTTATTTCCGCTGCACAGGAGAATTCCCTATACAGAGACATTAGAGAGCACTCCGAGAGGGGCGGTTCGGAGAGACTGAGAAAATTGGAAAAATGGGCCACTGAGGAACTATCAAAGGCAAGCACAGATTTCGTTACTTTGCCACATAATCCCTGCAAGGCCAAAATAAAACTGGCAGAAATGGATTAGATCACTACAATTGACTTGATGCAGGTTAAAACGAAATCCAATCAATTTATAGTCGAAGAAAAGAATCTGGGCTATGTTCCAAGCTATTTGGTTAAATTTCTGGACTGAAAAATAAGAAACAATTTCCTCAGAATCCGTTTAAATGTTGTAAGAACTGGTGAAGTGCTAGCTCAAAGAGGCCAAGGGGATTCGGGACTAAAGCTATGTGAAAATTGTTCGAATCCGAAAGCCCAAACTTTGAAACATCTCTTAATGGACTGCCAAGGAACTGGTGAAGTCAGAGCCCGACTGTTCACTAGATTTGGTTTTTTGAGTGCTCACTTCATACCAGAAATGTTTTGGGACCGTTTAATAGCCGGTGTCCATAATCCTTTAACAGTCGCTGTTGTCCAGGTGCTTGCCAGCTGCAACATTGTTGATTAACTCCTCTCTAGGCTGTGTAGGTCTTTCCCATTTTCCTTAGTTTCTTTAAAGGATCATAATAGTGCTTAGAATGAAAATTTCATAGGAAAGGTTCCTCCATTTTAAGCTTTTTGTTGTATAATTTTAAAAATATAGTTTTATAATGAATGGTTTTATATGTGGTAACGAGTAGTATGCAAGATATTCGTGGGTGGTAACATTAATCTTTTTTTGTCTGCTTTTTGGGTACTGTTGCTTTCTTAAATTGTCCTTTCATTTCTTTTTCTGTTTAAAGAATGTATTCAGTTGTGACTCGTTTTTGTAAAAGGTTGTCTCAACCAAACACAATAAAAAAAAAAATAAACAATAAATATATATATATATATATATATATATATATATATATATATATATATATATATATATATATATGCACTGGTCCTGCTTTGTTTCCAATCCTGGTTAGTAGTTTCACATGCTTGTCCCGGCAATCTCGTAGAAAGTGTCCGGCAAAACCGCCCCGAAAAGCGGTAGGAGCGCTGATAAAAACCATGAAGACTCTGTTTCGGGAAACGACTTAGCCCGACAAGCGTAGGGGTCCGCTTGCCGAGCTTGAAAACTAACTCTCAGACCTCGCATTTCATTGTGCCAATGGTTCTCGTAAATCCAGAAAAGCCTAGGCGGTTGCATGCAATAAAGGCATACATCGATAGTGGGGCTATTGGAAACTATGTGGATCGTGAATTGGCCTCTAGGATTAACCTCCCTCTCCATCCTAAAACCAGCAAAGATGTCATCACCACAGTCGATGGAACTGAAATTGCCTCTGGACCGGTAACACATTCCACTACTGGGGTGACTGTTATTGGTCCTGACGGCCATCGGGAGGCAGTTGTGTTTGATGTAATCAAGGCTCCACAGTTTCAGGTTATTCTTGTAATTCCTTGGTTAGAGACACATAATCCTCGAATTGATTGGCGAGCTAAGAGAATAACCTTCCCGGATTGTGCACAAACATGCTACCCAGAAAACCTGAAGATTAATCTAGCTTCTGTGACCTCTGCCTCCATGCAATTACCTCCGGAATACCAAGACTTTCAGGACGTCTTCCAAAAGGAACAGGCTAACACGTTACCTCCTCACCGATCGTACGATTGCCAAATCGATCTGGTGCCCGGTGCACAACCCCCTTGTAGCAGGATTTATGCCCTTGCCGAACCTGAGAACCTGCATTTGAGACAATATTTGGATCAATACCTCGCCAATGGTTTTATTCGCCCGTCAAAGTCCCCGGCATCCTCGGCTTTGTTCTTCGTGCCTAAAAAAGAAGGCGACCTTAGAACTTGTATCGATTACCGCGTATTGAACCAGATAACGGTTAAAAACCGTTATCCTCTGCCTCTGATTCCTGAACTCCTTGACCAGGTGAAGGACGCTTGCATATACACCAAGTTAGATCACCGGGGGGCATATCATCTGGTGCGAGTAAAAGAAGGCGACAAATGGAAAACAGCCTTCCGTACAAAATATGGATTATTTGAATACCTGGTAATGCTTTTCCGGTTGTGCAATGCGCCTGCTGCCTTCCAATTCTTCATGAATGATGTCCTTTGGGAACTCATCGATGTTTGTGTTGTCGTCTATATCAATGACATTCTAGTGTACTCCTCTTCGGAGTCTGATCACAGAAAACACTTTAGGGCAGTTCTGGAAAAACTGCGCCAACACAAACTATTTGCTAAACTGGAGAAATGTGTTTTCCATACCACAGAAGTTGAGTTTCTCGGTTTCATCCTGACACCCAAAGGAGTCCGAATGGACTCAAGAAAAGTGGATGCCATCCTCAAATGGCCATCACCTAGCTCTGTAAAAGGGGTTCAAAGCATGCTCGGCTTTGCCAATTTCTATCGCAGGTTTATCCCGGGATTTTCACGCATAGTACAACCCATTACTGCACTCTGCACTACACACTGGAAAAATAAACGTTTTGAATGGTCTGAAGAAGCCGAGCAGGCCTTCCAGGATTTAAAAGCTAAGTTTACCTCCGCACCTATATTGAAACACCCACGTCCAGATCTCCCGTATGTCGTCGAAACTGACGCATCCAACCTAGCCATGGGAGCAGTTCTGTCTCAAAGAGATCCTGAAACCAACCAACTGCATCCCGTAGCATTTTGGTCCAGAAAATTCTCGGCACCAGAGATTAATTACGCAATCACTGACAAAGAACTGTTAGCCATAAAGTCCGCTTTTAAAGCCTGGCGGCATTACCTGCTTGGCGCTCGACATACCATCACGGTGATCACTGATCACCGGAATTTACAGTATTTGAAAACCGCCAAGGCTCAGTCATCACGGCAGCTCCGATGGGCTTTGTTTTTCGCTGAATTTGATTTCGTGATTACCTATCGACCTGGCTGCAAGAACAGCAAAGCAGACGCCTTATCCCGAATTGGAATGGGAGAATCCGATACAAACTCAGAACCAGTACCAATAATTCCCGAACAGAGAATTCTAGGCATGACTTCGTTACAGACGCTTGAAGACATTCAAGACAGAGTGAAACAACTCCTGGACCCTACAGTCCTACAGGATTGGATACAAAAGGGATCAGACTTTACCATAGATAATGGTTTACCTTATTACCAAGGACGCTTATTCCTGCTGCACAAGGATTTACACGAACTAGTTATTTCAGGTTATCATGATACATTAATAGAGGGACACCCCGGTATTGCCAAGACAATGGAAAAGGTGAAACGACAATTCTGGTGGCCCTCTTGGCGAAAAGATGTTAAATCTTTTGTGATGTCCTGTGGTGTTTGCGCCCAAAATAAAGGTCAAAAGAAAAGACCAGCCAGTCTCCTTCAACCTCTAGACATACCGCCAGCACCCTGGCACACCCTATCAATGGATTTTATTACGGACTTGCCTCCTAGTTCGGGATACAATACCATTCTGGTAATTGTGGATTTGTTTTCCAAAATGGCCCACTTCATTCCTTTGAAAGGTTTACCTTCAGCTTCTGTCCTAGCCAAAGAATTCCTCGAAAATATTGTTCGGCTACATGGATTCCCATCTACACTAATCTCTGACCGGGGAAGCCAATTAATTTCCCACTTCTGGCGCAAATGTTGTCAAATGGCACAAATCGACGTAAGATTATAGACCAGTCACCACCCTCAGACCGATGGTCAGACCGAGAGGACAAATCAGACCCTTGAGCAGTACTTACGGTGTATGTTACAGCAATCTGAAAGCAACTGGAAAGACATTCTTTGGATAGCCGAATACGCATATAATAATTCGGTACACTCTGGAACTGGCCATAGTCCTTTTTATACCTTGTTTGGACATCACCCTCGAACCTCAAACCTCGACTGACCTCAGAACCTCGGAGTGCCCGCAGTAGAACATCTGCATTCTACCATTACCCGAGCCTTCAAAGAGGCAACCACGCATTTACAACAAGCCAAGAGAAAATACAAGGAGAATGCTGACCTACATCGGAGTGAAGCACCTCCGTATCAGATTGGGGATCAAGTGTGGTTAGCTACCAGACATTTACCGCTCAAAGGGCCTCGAACCTTTAACCCAAAATATCTGGGACCTTATTCTATTACGGCAATAATTAACCCAGTAGCGGTTAAACTTGATTTACCAGCTAATATGCGAATTCACCCTGTTTTTCATGTGTCACTTCTGAAACCAGTGGTCCCCGGAACCCGACTACTCAAACCTCCAGAACCTATTCAAATAGATGGGGAACCCGAATTCGAAGTGAAGAACATTTTAGATTCAAAAATGTTTAGGTCAAAGCTTTTCTACCTAATTGATTGGAAGGGGTACGGACCTCAGGAGAGGTCGTGGGAACCCAGTGACCATGTGCATCCACCTCGATTAGTCAGGAAATTCCACCGACTCTTCCCAAACAAACCAAACCCCCCGGAGGGAACAACCTTGGGAGGGGCCTTGGGGGGGAGTGCTGTCACGATGCCCGCTCCCGGGGAGCCGGCTCAGGCCCTGCGTCCCCGAAAGCGGACATCAAGTCCCCGGGGAAGGTCCAAGCAACCCCTTATAGGGGCCCTTTGGACAGCGTCCTGGCGCCTATGGCGCCAGGCTCTTAGAAAACGTCAGTCCTGGCGCCATAGGCGCCAGGCTCATTATGAAAGTGTTTGGGTGCACTTACCTGATGCAGACCATGCTGCAGAACCCCGGCCTCCTTGAGGCCTGAAAGGAACTACTTTACCTGTGGGACTCATTTACCACCCGGGCGTGGTCGGGGAAGGATACATGCCTGATTGGAGGAAGGACACATTCTAGGAACTTTTTCCAAGGCTATTTAAACCACACCCGATCAGCCACACGTGCTTCGCGTTGTTCTGCATCTAGCAGCTGGACGCTCACCGCGTCTGCTCCTGCATCTTGACTTCTGCCACACCTGCCATCATCCTGAATCACCTGCAAAGGAAGGGAACAAGAGAACAGAAGAAGGAAAAGGCCTCACCTGCTAAATCTGCATCCCAGAGACATTTCGCCGACAATCCTGAAAAGGAAGACATTTATTTTTAAAAGCACATCGCATCGATCGCTGCAGCGCCGCATTCTACTCACCTTTACAGGGCGCCTCCATGTTCAGCAGCGACCATCCGGATTCGCAGTCGCGCCCCCGCGCCTAGGGAGAAAAAGACAAGAACAAAGGTGAGAGAAAGAAGGGAAAAGGGAAGCTAAAACCCCATGTCAAGACTTACCTGTTGGGTCATTCCCTTTTCATTTCGGGTCCGAGCTGCATCCAGGCATTTTCGGACCCCGGCCCCTAAGGGGAAAAAGACATCAGCGTTAATGAGTGAATGAAAAGACATTACCAAAACACTCATTAAAGACTTACCTGATTTCCTCTAGGATTTCACCGCTCACCTCGGGTCGGTGCCTGTTCCCCGGCATTCCGTACCCCGGCCCCTATGGGGAAAAAGACAATAGCATTAGAACATTAATGCATGGACACAAGGGGAACCACTTATAGAAAAAACTTACCTGGAAGCCAAGCAAGTTTGGTTCTCACCCATCCGAAAATCCAGTGACGTAACTGGATACCAACGCGCCCCTGCATCAGAAGCAGGATGGAGAGCTCGTCCTTCCAGACCCTAAGGTGAGACGCTACGGGGAAGCACAGAAGGGTTTCAGGAGGGTGAGAGGGGGAAGTGGGAGGCCGATTGCATTACCCCGCAGACAGTTAACCCCCTATTCTCACCTACAGAAAGATACTTCTGCGAGTCAGACAAGCCAGATCTGGGGCCCGGTCCAGTCCGTCTTCCGAACCCTGCGCATCGCCTTAGATGAGGTCACAGCAGCGCGAACCAGGCCAGCGCCCCCGTGGGAGTCAGGTGAGCGTTACACCAGGCTTACCCGACTTCTCTGACATGACATTGAGAGCGACCCCGTTTAAAGCTGTTGAGAGGCCCTTACGAAAACCGGTCTGGTACTTAGAAAGGATCTTATGTTCTTTTACCCATTTCTCCACCTCGCCTAAGAGGATTTTCATAAAAAGTTTTCCCTCTATATCTAAAAGGGCGATTGGGCGATAACTGATTGGTGACATACGATCCCCCCCTTTAAAAAGTGGAATTATTATGGCCGACTTCCAAGTCGGAGGAAGTGCTTTCTTTAACAGATATCTCCTTATAACCACACTAACAGTTTGGCCCCATTTAGTTGAATTCTCTTGTAACACTGCATAAGACAGCCCGTTTGGACCCACTGCTTTGGAGGACGAGCTCTTCTTGATCATTTCCTCCAAACTCTGTGTGTCTAGCGGGAGTTCCCATTTCACACCCTCCGAAACTACAGAAGTGGGACTTTTGCATGTTCCAAATGCAAGAGCTAGGTAGTCCACCCAGACCTTTTCAGGGACCAGGTTGCAGAGCGAGCTTTTTGAATGACCCTCCAATGAATTTATCACCTTCCAAAAGTGACCAGAGTCCCTGTTTGCCACCAACCTTAGCATGAGTTCACTGTCCTGCTGGAGACGCATGGCCTTCCTTCCCACTGACCATTGTTTGTACGACTGACGGAGCGCTTTAGATTTTTTTCTCTGTTCATTCGAGCTCAAATTCAGCTTTTTTAGATCCCTTATTTCTTGATACAATTGTTTTTTCATCAACATCGTGGCTTCATCGAAAGCGTGACAATGCACTTGGGTTTGCCCACCTCCTCCCATACTCGGCGGGCAGGTGGACCAGATAAATTTAGTGAAAATGACCGCAGTGCAATTACGCCTTAGTATGAAGTCAGGAATTACACTGAGACACTTATTCAGACTCACCCCATCCCTCTTGTATTTTTGGAGATGTAACCTCCCTTTCCTACATTCAACCATCTGTCCTTGCCTACATTGCTCTTCAAAGACAGTTTCTAAAAACGTCAAGGCCGCCTGGAGTGGTCTCCCCCTCCCCCTTTTATCTACGGTCATTGAAACATTCTGGGAAAAAAGGTCAAAAGACAAAAAGAAATAGTCAATGATTGAACTAAATTTTCCTTGTGATCTTGTCGAGTTGGCTGGGATGCCCCCCGGAAGGGAGCCATTCCCCATTTTCAGTCCCCAACCATCCAGAAATTCCACCCAAGATCTACCTCTCCCTGGGGGTGATCTTGTCGAGTTGGCTGGGATGCCCCCCGGAAGGGAGCCATTCCCCATTTTCAGTCCCCAGCCATGCAGAAACTCCACCCAAGATCTACCTCTCCCTGAGGGTTTCTTTCCCATTGAAACCTCCCCCCTCCTTTGTCGGGCGCAAACAATGCAAATTTAAATCACCCCCCAATATGATTTGCGCGCCCCCATATAGGAGCTTGATTTTCTCCAATGAGGCAGCCAGCTCCCTAAGAAAAACATCTTGACTTGAACTCGCAGGATACCAATACACATTCACAAAAATCAAATCAGACATGATGACCTGACATTTCAATGAAACCTTACAAATTTGAATCGAGCCTTCAATTTTTAAAATTGAAACAGGTTCTTTCAATAAAGAGTTTCTGATTGCCACCAGCTGCCCTCCTGATGGTATCCCTTTCAGTTTGTGGGTTGCACCCTGGGAAATAACTCTTAAATCTTCAATTTCAATGGGGTTCACTAACCAAGTTTCTTGTAAAATTATGATATCCCCCAGATTGAATAGGAGTTCCCTCATTTTTAATGATGTGAAGGTGTTGGGACCCAGCGCGTTCCAACAAATAACTTTAAACTCCTTTTGGCTAAAGCTGCTGGATCCCCACCCCCATCTTGAGGAGAACCAGTGACACAATTTCTGGAAGTAATGATATAGGTAAATTGTCTCTATTTAGATAATTAGCCGGATCCCCTGTCACCTTGGGGTGGGCTTCTTGAAGTGCTCCAGACCATTCTGTTGCTTTAGAAGTCCATTTTGGCGAATTCTGTTTGGTGTTCTCTGAAACCGTTGGGCAGACATTTAGCACTTGTATTCCCAAACCCTCTTGCTCCTTTGCTGCTCCTTTTATGGCGTCTCTACATTCTCTTGAGGTCAAACCGACTTCTACCAGATATGCATTTCGAATTTCAGGAAAGCAAACGTATTCGATATCTTCAGATTTTATCAAATATAGACTTCGCACTTTCTTGAGAAAAGACACAATGGTGCTTCTGCATAGTGACTTAGTTTCTTTTTTATTCGATACCAGAGAAAGCCAGAGCTTTGGAATCACAAATGAGGTTTCTGCCTCGCTAGTTGCCCCCTGCACAAGTTGGTGCAGAACCTCTTCCTCGGCCTTCTCCGTGGCATCAATTCTTTTGATCTCTTCTCGAGCTTTGCCCGATCCATCGTGAGCCATATTCAGGGCGCAATGTTTCCCTGGCCCCATTTTCACTTCTTCAACCATTACACTTTTGCCAGTGCTAAATATTTTTGGTTCCCCTAACTGTGAAATGGGAGCTACCCTTTCATCAGGGATAGCCACTGCCTGTGCTTTGCCATTTACATCAAGGGTTTTCGAAGCTGCAAGATGTCTATTTGATAAGAAGATGGGGCCACTGGGATTATCTTGTTGTTACTGTCCCGACAGAACTTGGGGCCCAGTGGTTCCTCCCCCGCTTCCTTCCAATCTGTTTGGAGCCCCACGGTTAGATTGATCACCCAAACTTCTTCCTGGGTGATGACTGCCAATTGTCAGGTTTCTTATCTTTGCTAGAGGTTTTTTTTTCCTTGTGTCTGTCCAATGAAACAGCTCTATTGGGAGCCAAGACGGGATCGACAGCTTCATTCTCATCTATTGGTTGGACTGCCTTTGTTTTGGGAAGTGATTTCAGGAAGGAAATTGTTTTTGTTTTCATTATTTTTGTTCTTCCTAGATTTTTAGTTTTCCTCGCTCCTTCCTGAACACAGACCACACCTTTACTTCTTCTCTTCCTTCTTGCCTCTCTTTTCCTTTGCCTCTTTTTATTTTTAGATAAACACTCCCCTCTCTCTTTACTGGGCTGGTTTTTCCCCTCTTGGGTTATTTGAGCACTATCATCTTCCTGGCTTGGAGCTTGATCCGAAGTCTGTAGGGACGCATCAACTGCATTAGCCATTCACAGAAATTCTTGTAGGACAGGTTCGGACAGGGGAGTGTCGTTGAGAAAAGAGGAATTGCTCTCCTCTTGTTCTTCTCTAATTTCCTCTCGTATCCCACTCGTGATGGGATTGATTTTTGTCAACAAATCTTTGACCAAAGTGTAAGATTCCCTTCCTGGTCTTTTTTTGACGCCAATGAACGTTGGATTGCAGAGATATCCAATCCCTGTTTTACCAATTCCAACCTCATGTCATTTACCAATGGTACCAACGAGGAATTGATGATGTTGTTGCACCCTACTAAATTTAAATCTAAATTTGCCACCTCCTTTGTCAATTCTAGTAGGATCCCTGCTTGCCCCTGGACCTCTGCCCTTAAAAGTTCGAAGACAGAGACCAATGAATTAAGGACAAAATTAAGGGCTGTAAAGGTGTTATTATCTCTCTCTTGTGTGATGTTCAGTGGCGATTAGGTCTCTGGAACTACTGAACACTCCTCGAATCCATCTCTGGAGTTGTCACCAGAAGATAGGGTGCATATAACATCTTTGATCTGGAGTCCCTCGTCAACCTGGCCGGACTCTTTATCTTCTTCGAACACAGACTCAAAAGTGTAAGAGGAATCATGTGTGTCACCCTTTCCATTTCCACTCACATTTGGCTGCGATATAAGGACATGGTTGATTGCCAGTGTGTCCACATCATTTAGACTTATACTTCTTTTTTTTCCCAAAGTGGCTATCAATTTTTTTTTAAACTTTTTTAGTTGTCAGTATGTATTCCAGACCGCGTTTCCATGCGTGGGCTATACTTTCCATTTCTTCAATTTGGCCTGTTCTTGACCCCGGCGTATGAAACTCCAGTCCAGCCTGAATAGGAGCCTTTGAGTGCACTGAGTTGTGGGGTATACTACTAAGCCTCCACTATTTTCCTCCAGGCCCTTTCCAGGACCGTTGTTTAGGGCTACCGAGTTAATTGCTCCAGTTACTGGAATGGTTCCATCCTGCTCCGGGGCTCTAAGGTCGTCCAACAGTGGGTTGCTATGGTGTTTCATCACTGTCATTGACTAATACACACTCCGCTATATAGTGCAAATTAGTGTATTTTAGAATTTTATTTTAACTTCACTTGTGGTATCTTCTCGAGCCTGTGATGCAGCCCCCAGTCCCTGGCTCTGGGTATTTCCACTACCTAGTGGTTGGCTGCTGTTTTAGAGGGTACACAATGTGAAAGGAAGAGCTGTCATCTGGAATGGAGCGTGACCCAACTTTGAATAACCACTCAGCTCACAGCCTCACACAGCTCTTCCAGAGCGAAGCAGAGCCTAAATAGCGGGATCAAAGAAACAATGTCTCCACAGTCTCCCACTTTTAACCACTTTCAACCCTTGCAACGCTTTCAACCCTCTTTTTTCAGGCACCAGCACAATGCATGATGCTATAAGAAAGCCACAGCTCTTCACATATATTGATCGATCAATGGGATCAAAGAGGCCCGGTCTCCACAGTCTCCCACACCGATCGAGCGCCCGGCACACAACTCACGACCCACACGGATCAAAAGCCAGACATATTAACAGTGCCTAGTCATCAGTGCCAGAAATATTAACAATGCTTAGGCAGCAGATGAGCGGGTCAATGGATCAGCTGTTGAATTACTGTGGCCTCTTTTGCTGATCAACTCACTTACTTATGCCCCCACACTCCTGGGCTCCATCGGGGGTTCTCAGGGCTTCAAGGCACACCTCCGGATCACCTTCGGATCACCTAGCAAGGATGGCCACCACCACCACCTGCCCAGGCCACGTAACACACAGGCAGTCTCCAGGCTCAGCCAGGACCACCACAACGGCCACGACCACAACGACCACAGCCTCAGCCTCGGCCTCAGCCTGGGCCCGAGCCTCCAAACCGCAAGACGCTCACCCGTATAAGCTCGCCTGCTTCGTCTCTTCCTCTCTTCCTGCTCTTCCTGCTAGAGGAAATAACCTTCCCTGCATCACAGAACCGTCAAGCCGCACTGAATGCAATCACTGATTCAGCTGCTTCCGACAGTCTCCTAATCTGTTTCTGTTTAATTTATCTTCTTTTTTTCTCGTGATTCATATATGCTGTTCTGTGTGCAGCGGAGCATTAATGCTTTGCTTTGGGGAGTTTTGTGAACCAGTGCATATATTGCAATTGAAGAATGTGACAACCTGTTTCAAGAATGCTGGCAAGGTCTATGTTGGAAAGAATAAAGGTTGTGGAGAAATAATCAAAGTGGCAGGAATGAATGGAGGAACTGCAGTGTTCATCAAAATCAATAAAGGCTTATGAAGACATTCCTGATGAATACAAATTATTCAGCAAGACTGCCATGATAATAACATCTGTATTTATACCAGAACTCCAAGCAGCAGTGAATGCTAAGTGGTTGCAGATCACTAGGTGGGAATTGCTGCAGACTATCAATACAACAATAAAATGATTTAATGCAATCACAGAAGAATTAAAAGCCATCACCCCAATTGCCCTCCATGACAGATATGTTCTGGATCTAATAGCAGCAATGGAAAGAGGTGTTTATGCAAAAGTCAGGCCATCGTGCTGTACATTTATACCATCTCATGGTGGGGAAAATGGAACCCTGACAGAAGCAATAATGATGTTATCAACCTTTCATACAAAGATGGAAGAGGAAGCTGATGAGACAGCAGGAGACAATTGGTTCTCATCTCTGTTTTCATGGATTCCCTCTTGGTTGGAAAATGCTTTTAAATTACTTGGAGCTATGTTAGTGTTAGTGATGCTAGGATTCGGTCTCATAAGGATCATCTTGGGACAATGCCAGAAGACAGCCTAGAAATCTATTGGAATGAAGATAATGATTGAAATTAACAGAAGCACTGGAGAAAAAATGCAGACGGAAGAAAATACTCGAGAAAACATCAAGAAGAGTTCTCTTGCACCTCCAGGAACAATGTTTTACTATCCCCAAGATCAGAAGAGGTATGTGGGATGATGGATATTCTGTTCACCAGCTGGGAATTGTTGATATAGGACCTGGAGTGTGGATGAACATATCGAAAATTGAACCCGTAGGCCCTTTAAGTGAGGTAACAATTTATTAGATGGATGCGGATGCAGAATTTACTCTGACACCAATAATAAGACCGACTCAGGAAGTTGGAAAAATGTAGCTGTTTTAATTGTAATTATCTAAAATAGGGAGTACAACAGACACCAATGGACGTCGCACAAGCATTCTCAATGTTTCACATGAGAAAACACATATTTCTAACAAAAATATGTCATCAATGACGTCATACTACATGGCAAAATAAGAAAACCTACTTGGAGTTGTGATAGGCTTACGGGGAACATCTAGGTATACTTTCTATGGGGTATAGGATCATGATTGGATTGCAGTACACCCCAGCTGGTACCCAGGTGCTTGTGGGTGGACTTGAACATGCCTTCCCACCTAATAAGCCCATCATCCATCATCACTCCTGCTGTTTATCATTCAAATTGCATTTGAACTCGGCCTTGCAAGTATCACTGCACCTGAGAATAAAAGGGAGTGTGAGCACAGCTGTATCTTCAGTCTCGATGTGGTTTCCCCAAAGTCTATTTTCATCTGGACCATGTGACAGGAGACTGTGTTTGAGCTTCTTTCTTCGTATTTAATACTATTAAATGAATAAAACCTGGCACTCATAGTGTTTTTCCATTGCACCTCAACAGGAGCTCGCCTGGCTTCTCACGTTCATTGTATCTTCTCGAATAGATTACCCGTTTCCTGGCTGCCTCAACCCCTGACACTGGGCCAGACAAGCCTTCTTGTATCTTCCTTCATCGTCAGATTTTTTTTCTACTGCGCCACACTTTCAGCCCTTTCGCTCTTGGGGTCCTAGTTTGCTTAAACACAACGTGGAACATCCAGATTCTAGACACACACATATATGTATATATATATTGGCTGCACCGCCTGCAGTCTATTCACTACGTATAGCCAGCCTTATGATTACTTAGTCTACTTGCATTACAGCACCTGTACAGTTATAACGCAATTTGCATTTTCTTCAGTGCTCTTGTACATGCGATCTTCATTCCTGCACATGAAATGTTATACGACTCTTCACTTGGTCAGCAAATTCTATGAGGTCTATATACTTTCTTCTTCGCATCTCTTCTTGTTGCGTCATTTCTAATTCATGTGATGTGACCACTTTCTTGCATTTGTCACTTGACCCTTCTTCAAGAACCTCTTTTAAGAGGCTGTAATTTCTCTGCGGGTACATCATATAGGGCTTTCTCAATTGATACCTTGTTTTGAGGATCCTTCGTGGGATAGATAACATTATTGGCGTCGTGCATGTCGCAATTTCCGGCTTCCAACATATAGGAAGAATTGGGGCGGGACTTCTGGTAGAGGCATTTGACTCCTCTACAAAATGCAGGTCACTTGAGGGGGGTGATTAAGATATGGGTCCCGAAGAAAAGAAAATATGATGAGATGATAGAAGAAGATGAAGCAGGAATTGCGTAAGAAGAGGAGAAGAAGGGTATGGCCAAACCTTCGACCAGAGGGGGGAATATAGAGGAGCAGGTGGTTGCCTCGCCTCTGGTCCCGCCCCCACCAACATCCTATTGAGTAGCAGGCAAACAGCTACAATTGGGAACCCATGCATGTATCCATGCAACATTCCTATACCACGTCGAGTGTATGAAAGACGATATGCACTCAGGCAGCCATTCAGAATATACCCTTATGTAGAGGCAGAAGAAGGATGCTACCAGGAAGGATGTCCACTGCCAAGATGCCAGAATGCAGCTATGAGTAATATGGATGAACTTTAAGTAAAGTCTGATGACAACAGAATGATGTCATAAAGAAGATGTATGAACCTATGCCGAAACAATATGAAAATACTTAACACTGACAATATAACTGAAGCACTAAGAGAAATATGTACCTAAAGACAAAGTAATCGTGAATATAAGAAAATGAAGTAACGTGCTGACCAATAACTGTAAATATGCTGTAATTCAAGGTAGAAAAGGTACATAGAAGCTTGATAGAAAGAGGTATATACATAACGTTTAGGACGGCCACTGGAAGAAAATGGACGACGGCCTTTGTTAAGAATCCACCCTGTTACCTCAAACTACGTGCCTAGGATTGCAAATTGAAGAACTGATGAAGAAGCTGTATTTGTGTGCAGAATGAGGGAGTACCTTGGCCTAGGATCGAGGAGGCTATTTCAAGAGATGGGTGCAAGGCATCAAGGGAGTCAAATGAACAGACAATATGCCTAAAACATATTTCTGCTAAGATTGGGAGAGACAAGGACATCTGCAAGTGCCAAGTGTTGAAAAACCACGAAGGCAATAGCCTATGTGAAGTGGAGTGAGCAAGTCTCTAACGGCCAGAAAGGGTAACAGCACCCTGTTTAATAAAATCAAATAGTAGTAAATGAGAGGATGAAATGGACTAAATCGTGGTCTCTTAACACGTGACTCAGAAGTCGAAAACAAGGGCTATTCATTAAAAGCCCAGATGGAGATAGCTGTCTGCTCATACTCCCTTAAATGTTACAGTACAGTGAGCAGACTATGAGGTCAACTACAAACAGAAGACCATGGCTAACGATCAGGTCAATGACATACGATGGGCTCATTGGGAAAATAAGGAATTAATTGACGCATCTCGAGCACCTAGTTTTTGTTTTCACTCACGTGCTGCTAAACAAGCCGAAAGTCCAAGATTGCATGGGGTTGCCAAACAATCATAAAGCCTGCCACACACTTTGACATACAATGTTGCATTTACCAATGCGCTGCCATATTCTCTGCTATAATCAGTATATTACGTATGTAGAAGTAGCTCAGGGTGTGTCCTACAGACAAGGGGCAGCCAATGATATATTAACTCATATATGATTCTATAAGTAGACATGTTCCCCTAATCCAATCCCTCCCATTAATAGGTTTTGCAAATGCCACGTAGGATGATGTCATAAATGATGTATGTACAAGTATATAAACTTGGTACAAACAAGATAAAGTGTGAATTCACATGCATCTGTTATGATATCTGTTATATCTCCCTGCTTTCTTTCTTTTCAGATTAAAGCAGTATTTTACCATCTTCCTTGGTTCTGTCCAGTTATTTGGTCTAAGATGTTTACTGGTAATTCCATCTATCACATAGAAGACGCTTTAAAGTGCCAGAGCACATTTAATCTCTCCCCCTTCGTTCATGTAATCCTGTCCTTGCCTCCTTGTTGCTACATCATTGTTAAACGGGATATGATATTGTGCCTCCTTTATTGTTTATAATTGGCCTAAACCCAGTCGCTCTGCGTAGAAATGCGCGTTGCAAAGTTCCGATCTTAGATCGACTTAACCGCCATTTTAGGTTCATCCGCCATTTTGATTTCCACTCCAAAGTAATTCTGTGTTCTAAAATGGTGGACAGTGTTTCCCGCTCGTAACTGAGCCATCCCGACCTTTGTACAGAAGTTAATATCTAAACTGTCTGTTGGCTGAATGTTTGGGTCGAGTAAAGAGACCTTGTCCTACGCCTGACTTGTAGACAGAGGATTATGTGTGCCAACAAGTCCGATCTGCGGACATACATCAAATACAATGCTGTCTAAATACTGAATGTGGACACTTGCTGAACTACATTGTATAGGACATGTACTAAGGCTTAATGTTAAATCCGAAGATACACTGTTTTCATTGTGACTTGTTGATGTACAAACTGAAAATAATCCACATGCATATAGTTGAACAAACTAGAAGTGAACTCGGCACGAACCCTAGACCGAGTATTATTAACTCATAGAGGGGCTGGACATTACGATTGGAAAATGTATAAAAAGTGTAAATGTTTAGACGTCCAGTACCTCTCACTTCTCACACCGAAAGGGCTGGTATTCGCTGTGATGTGCTGAGGGCCAGATAGCTATCTGATACTTTGTTTCTTTGTAAAACTGTACAGTTATAGAATAAAGATCTGTGAATCTTTATAAGCCCGTGTTTGGTGTATTTCCTTTTGGGGTACTCAGCCTCGATATTTCCTTTTGCTTTTACAGATGGTGCCCAAATAGGGACCCTCAAGATTGATGCCAGCTCGTTGAAGGTTGGTGCGGCTATCGGACCGGGATCGGACAGTGTAAAAGGGGGCCCCTTTCTTGGATGAGAAGCGACACCTCAGCAGCGCTGCACAACCCTATCCCTGGACGGTGAGCATGTGGTCCGAGTCTGCATCTTGACGAGGGTCCATATATCAAGGCGGGAAGATTTTCCGAAATCACCAACCACGTGGGACCTTAGTTAGAACTTTGTAATCCGATCGGACCTCCTTAGGATTTGATCAGGTGAGTGGTGACCGGATTCTTAAGTATCCTGATAATTTGTTTTGGCGCATTACACTTGCAAGGGCAAATATTGACCAGGTAACACCAGTATTCTGATATGCCTGGGAAATTGTCTGCCTGTTTCAGGGCATTATTCCGCAGTGATAGACAATCTTTGGAATTTGGCCAACCGGCACCAGTGGAGGGGTCGCCGGCGGGTACTATGTACTGTAAGCACGGCATTGGTAGTATAGTATTTAATGATATTTGGCACAGACAAACTAGACATGCTTCCAAACTTCAGTGGCCAATCAATGGTAGTTTTGAAATTCCTCGTATTGAATACTTAGAATCCATATTATTGAAGAAAAAGGCTAGACCTGCAGCATTCGATGTATTACAGAATTGGAAGAAAGAAGCTATGCAGCAGTTTAAGAGTAGAGAAAAGCATGTGCGCCGCCATATGACAAACGCAGAAAAAGCATTCATGACCAGAATAAACAGTCTGAGTCAGTTAGGAATATGGATAGGGCTTTTTCACTTGGTATCCAGAAAATGTACCCTTCTAAAGACTTTCATGTATCTGATGAGCTCATTGACAAACTTTTAAATGAACGAAGGCCTAGTGCCACTGTGCCACCTCTGTATGTTCCTCTTCCTGCTGTTTTGCTGTTTTGCCTCTTCCTGCTGTTATTCCTCCTCCCGTAGTTCTTCCTGCACCTCTTATTGCTCCTCTTAATGTTCCTCTTACTCCAGCTATTGTTCCTCCTCTTGTTGTCGGTCCTCCACCTGTTCCTCCACCTTTGCCTGCTGTTCCGAATGTTCAAAATGTGCCTACTCTCCCTCTTCAAAGTGGTTCTACATCGAGGGTCGTAACTCGTAATAATGTGTCTTCAGAGAGAAAGCATGAATTGACTGCATGGGCTAAGCATTGCATGAAGAGGGGTGAACAAGCTGATGTTCTTGCCACACTCTGTAATTTGGACAATTTTCCTGAGAAAAACTTTTTTATTGAAGGATTAGGAATTCATTTATGTGTAATGTGGAACAGGCTAAATGATATAGATCTCCCACAAGGGTTAAGGGATCTGAATACTTTAGCATTTTCTAGAGATACTGCGGAGAAAGTACAAGAGCATGTCGAGAGGGTTTTTGGGTATGGAAGGGAGTTGGAAAGGTGAAGGAACGAAGATCTAGATGGTGATAGTTTGGACGCTTTGTTAGTACAGAAACAGTTCTTTCATTGTTGTAAATCGATAAATGAGGAAACACGAATTTGTACGAAAGATGAGATTAGGTGGATCTCAGACACGTCGATAACTCCTGTTGAAGTATATGACACGTATAGTCAGTATACCAAAGAAATGCAGAGGAAAGTGATACAGGTAATGGTAGAGTACCTACAGGATGAATGCGTAAAAAGAAAGATTTGTTGTCCTGCAGAGTTATTGAGTATTTATAAGAGGGATTTTTCTTTTGACACTTCTTCGGCTGCTTTAGCGCTCGATCTAGCTCTGTTGCTTAGTAAGCGTTCGGAGTTGCCTACTTCTCAGTTGCCTATGAGAGAGGTTCCTCTGACATTTGTCCCAAAAGTAGAGATTCCCGCTAATGTTGCAACGGGTGCCCCTGCCCAAGATATCCCGGCACATTATGTGTCACAGTTTGTTCACATCCTGTTCTCGAGACAGGAAGTGAACGCCATCAATCTATTCCTGGTATTAGGAAGAATCCGACATGGTTCTACAAAGAAATAGAGTCTGTCTTGCAGTCATCAGTATTTACCTTAAGTGATATTGATTTGTTATTTCCCGTACTCCTGCCTATTGATTTGTGGAAGCAGATTAGGACTGTAGGCGATGTACCAGGTTTAGGAGATGGATGGGATAATATGGCTAGACTCGATAGAGAAAGGCCAGCTGGTGAGAGACCACCACAGGTAATACTAACTTTGCCTGATAGAATAGTTACAAAATTGAAAGCTATACCTGAAAGAAGGATTTTTTGGAACAAGTTTACGGCCTATGTCCAAGGAAAATCTGAGGGTGCTAGCGAGTTCTTTAATCGAACAAGTATTTTCAGATTGCAGTGGGCAAGACTTAAGCACAGAAACAACTATTTGTGGCCAAATTTGTGAGTGGATTGCTGCCTGACATCCAGTCAGAAATGATGTTCTTCGAGAGCGCTTGGCAAGCAAAGTCTCAGTCAGAAGTACTGCATATGGCTCAGTATTATGAGAATCGTGTCAATAACGAAAAAGAAAGAGTTGAAAAGAGAAAAGGTGACTTAAAGACAAAAGTATTATTGCAGCAGATTGTTAGAGGCCCTAGAGGGGGACATTCTCAATTTAGAGATCAGTATGTTCCACAGGGAAATGCGCCATTGGGTCCTGTAAACATAATCCAGTGTGCTTATTGTAGACAGGAGGGTCATTGGCGTGCACAATGCCCGATCTTCCAGCAGAGGTTGAATAACGCATTCGGGAATATGGGTAGATGATCCAGAGGCCACCCAGGGCCAGGGGTTCCTGGTAGAAGTCAGTTTTCACAGGATTCACAGAAACCTTTTTCACAGGACAATCAGGCACCAAGTGTGGACAATAGAAACATTTTTGATCATCCTTCTCCCGCTTACCTCTCTGAAGAACTTCCTTTCGACGACATTCTGTTTCGCTAGGATTGCCCGAAGCAGGGTTTAGAACAACGCCTATTCCCGTTAATCAGAAAGGTCCCTACATTGAGATGATAGTGGGAAATAGGAAACATATATTCTTGATAGATACAGGGGCACAGAAGTGTTCCATTGACCATTCACGGGTTCCAAACATTCCACTGTCAGGGCAAACCAATGTTTCTGTAGGGTTTTCTGGCACACCAGTTGTCTGTCCAGTTTCTTCACTGGTACCTATTTCTTTGGGTCCATTTACGGACCACTGTCCATTCCTTTTGACCACGAATTGTGGTGAGAATTTGTTGGGGTTGAATCTGTTGAAGGAATTAAATGCAGTAATTCATTGTTCTTCTGATGGAGTGCGTTTGACGTTTGACGATTTCACCACAGCAACTTTCTGTCTCTCAATTCTTGACCAGACCTTTGCCGCCGGAATTCAGTGATGTTCCGGAGTGTTTGTGGGCAATTGACGACAATGATGTTGGTGTTTTGCAAATTGAGCCAGTTAAGATTATTTTGAAACATGGAGTGAAGTTGCCGTGTATTCCCCAGTATAAGATCTCGGTCGATGGTGAGCAAGCTTTGAAATGCATAGTCTCCGATTTTGTGCACCGTGGGTGATTGGGGAAATTGCAGGTAGTTTGTGCAATAGTCCGATTTTGCCCGTGTACAAAAAAGGCGATAATGCGATTCCCTTCCATTTCATTATTGATTTACGTGCCATCAATAAGATTGTTGCTCCACAATTTCCCATTGTGCCTGACGTAACGACAATATTAACCATGATCCCAGCTTCAGCTTCTCACTTTAGTGTTGTGGATCTAAAGAATGCCTTCTTTAGTATCCCTATACATAAGGACAGTAGATACTTGTTCGCGTTCACCTTAGGGGGATGCTCGTTTACCTTTACCCGTGCACCGCAAGGTTACATGGAAAGTCCTAGCATCTACAGTAGGCCTTTGAAAGAGCAGCTCGACACACTCGAGTTGCCCACTACTTGTACACTGCTTCAGTATGTAGACGATCTTCTCTTAGCTGCTAACTCAGAGAGCGCTTGTAAGGAGGGCACCGTGTTGTTGCTTATCCACCTAGCACATCATGGACACAAAGATTTGCTTACAAAATTTCAATATTGTCGACAGGAGGTCGCCTATTTAAGCTATCTCCTGTCAAAGGAGGGAAGAAGGTTGACGCCTGAACGGATACAAATCTTTCTAGCATGTCTGTCCCAAATAGACAGAAGGAAGCTAGAGCCTTGATAGGAATGGCTTCTTACTGCAGGAAGTGGATCCCGAATTTCTCCCTAGTGATTTAAACCAATGTTGGCTTTGACGAAGAAGGGCCTTTCTTCGCCATTGCCGTGGAACTTGGAACACCAGCGAGCATTTGATCTGCTCAAGACTGCATTGTGCTCAGCACCAGTTTTTTTGGGCACACCAAACTATGAAAAGGCCTTTGTGTTGTATGTGCATGAATGTGATGGATGTGCTTTGGCTGTATTAACGCAGGAACACGGAGGGAAGAATAGGCCCTGTGGCTACTTTTCTTCCGCCCTTGATCCTGTTGCATGCGCTTTGCCAAGAGGTTTGAGAGCTGTCGCTGCTGCGTCCGTAAAACACAGCGAGGGAATGTTCCTAGGCCATGCTTTAACCCTGATGGTCCCTCACTCTGTAGATGTTCTATTAAACACAACACAAACGCACCACCTCACCTCCGCACAATTAACTAGATATGAATTGATCTTGTTTGCACCGCACATCCAAATAAAGAGGTGTTGTGTCCTTTATCCGGCTGAACTTTTACCTTTCCCGCAAGGTACTGCTTGCAGTGACGAAGATTCACATGACTGCCTTTACACTACAGAACAAGAGACGGAAGGCAGAATCGATCTAAGAGACATTCCTTTGAACAACCCACAAGGGGAGCTGTTTTGTGATGGCTCCTGTTTCAAACTCCCGGATGGTACATCCACAGCTGCTTATGCAATCACCACATTGAGCACGGTCGTGGAGTCCAAAAGAGCCATGCATAACTCTGCGCAGGCTGCAGAGATTAGAGCATTGACCCGAGCTTGTGAACTTTCCGAAGGGCTTATCGTAAACATATATACTGACAGCCAGTATGCCTTTGGGGTGGTTCACAACTTCGGTAGACTTTGGGCAGAAAGAGGTTTCTTAACCTCACATGGCACTAAAATCCAGCATGGCTCCTTGAAGTACGGTTACTCTCAGCGCTTGCACTCCCTACTCAGCTAGCGATTATAAAATGCACAGCACATCAGAAGATTGTAGATAATGTAGGAAAGGGGAACGCTTTCGCTGACCAGATAGCCAAACAGACTGCCACTGATCTCTCTTCAGAAATGTATACTTCAAGGGAAGCCACAAATGCCTGTACTTTGGATGAGGGTATTGAATCTGTAAGGAATATTCAAGCCGATGCCACATTAGAGGAATCTAAGAAATGAGCTGAGGGTTTGGCAAAATTGGATGATGACGGTTGTTGGGTGGACAAAGTTGAAGGGAAATGGTTACTGCCTGACGCATATATTATGATGATGGTTGTTATGGCTCATGGTCCCACCCATATTTGTGCTCGTAAGGTCACCAAAAGGTTGCAAAATGTGTGGGTAAATGATAAATTCCCTAAGGTAGCTGAGTGCTTCGTTCAAGGGTGTATGATTTGTCTGCAACATAATGTGGGAAAGGGCACATCGACTCCTAGGGGTAGTTTTGGCCCACCTTCTGTCACCTTTGAAGTAATCCATTTTGACTTCATTGAAATGGAGCGTTGTAATAACTTTAAATACGTACTAGTTGTTATCTGTGCCTTTAGCAAATGGGTCAAAGCTTTTCCCGTCAAAGACACCACCACTATGACCACGGCAAAGACCATGCCGAAGCAATATTTTCCTAGATTTGGTCTGCCAAGAGTCATCTGGTCGGACAATGGTCCACATTTTATTGCTGCTGTGATTCTGCAGATATGGCGGGATTACAGATCGATAAACGGTTCCATTCGGCCAGACACGCACAGAGTGCTGGATTAGTAGAAAGACACAACGGCAACATCAAGAACAAGTTCGCTAAGACATGTGCCGGCACTAAATTGAAATGGCCGGACGCCTTACCGATCGTGTTATTGTCCATGAGGACAACCCCTCAAACTAAGACTGGGCTCTCTCCCTTTGAGGTGGTCATGGGTAGGTCAGCTAACATTTGGAATATACCAAAGCCCCGTTCTTTACGAGAGGTCAAAAATGCACTCTTCTGATTACTGTGGCCAGTTAACTAAATATCTGTATTTGATTCATCACCAGGTGCGAGAGGCTTTATCTGTAAAGTACGAGTGCCCCGGTCGCAGCATACGGCCGGGATACTGGGTCCTCACAAAGTAATTTGACCGATCCTCTTGCCTTGCACCTCGTTGGTGGGGCCCCCATCAGGTCCTCCTGGTCATACAGACGGTGGTGCAGGTGGCAGGCAAGAAACATTGGATCCACGCGTCTCACATCAAGAGAATTCCATACCCTTTGCCACACGCTACAGAAGATACAGAACCCCTCACTAATGCTGTAACCAACGATCACGAAGCAGCAACCAGCATCGAGAGTGCGTGGGAGACTCTCCCTGAGCCTGTGGGGCCTGGGGAAACAGCAACTTCATCTCCACACTCAACAACAGTTCCATTTTCAAACATTGCTCCGAATCTTGTATCCGATCTCACTTTGCATTCGCCGCTTCCATCGGGAAGTGACGACACGTTGTTCACAGATCATTCAGTACCAGGAATCACAAGGTACGATCTGCGTCCGAGGAAGCAAACTTACTGTACGGTTCAGCTGTGCTATCAAAGGAGAATCATCAAAGGGCTTGCCTTTTTGGCCCGATCATTTGTATATAAGGGGATTCTGTTGGCTAGGGTTTGTGAAAGGACTAAGAAGACGCTTGGTCTGGAGATCGCCAGCAGATAAACTTTGGTGTAGTCGTTTGAAGAACACAATGCCTGCAACTGCTCCCGCTTGTATGGAACAGATAGGAGACTGTGTGACCAGCCACGAAAATGAACAATCGAATGTGTGGGCCCCGAAAACGTATTGTTTTCTTGTGATAATGTTAACAGGTTTTGCAATAGTCACTGCCTTAGGATTCTGGTATCTGGAAGAAGTACATCCGCTTGAGAATGTGTTACCCACTGAAAATGTACCCACTGTTTCTACCCCTTTCGTGCATCTGCACACTTTATCTCCTAGTGACTCTCAGCACAGACAGAGTTACCACAACAACACTCTATTACTCATTATGAATGCTACATATGCCATTTTTGATAGGTCCAATTGTTGGGTCTGTTCGCATTTACCTCAACACGGGGATAAGGGGCTGGGTTGGTATATTCATCCTTTACCGTTGACAACTGCTTGCTATGCTTCTTTAAGAGCAGTATTCTTTGGCCGATGGAACGATAGCATCTCGGGAAAATTTGATGGAACTAACTTAAATGATTTTGAGAAACGTGTTTTAACGCCCCTGGGATGTTCACTCTTTGCAAATAGGAGCAAGCCTAATGTTGCTTCTATTAGGCCTTCTGACAGAATGTCCTGTCCTTTTCAATCTTTGGTCTCTTTCAAGATGGCTCCGATAGGCAATAGGGATGCCACGCCTCCTCCTTATACTGTCAACCACAGCTCCGATTCAGTTTCTTTCCGCATACAGAGGAATGGTACTCAGTCAATAGGTGATTTTAAGAGTTGTGCCAACGTTGCAAATTTGACTCGGGAGGACAGACCTTTGTATGTAGGCGAACATGTCTACTTTGTTTGCGGTAATGTAGCATTTCCTTGGTTACCCATGGATTGGCAGGGAACCTGTTATTTAGGGATTCTGTTAGCCGGGGTATTCATTACTAGCACTGGACAGCGGGACGAGAATGGCGATACTTCAGCACAAGTTCTGGGCGATGTAGCTAAATCCTTTGTGCCATTCTGGGGACAAATATTGAACTCAGAAGATATCAGGAGACTAGCGAGAGTACTGGAGAAGACTATCAACCGGAACACTGACATACTCGATAACATGACGTTAGAACAGAAAGCAATAAGGTTAGTGGCACTTCAGAACCGGGTTGAATTGGATGTCATCCTGGCTGAATGTGGTGGGGTATGTAAATTAGTGGGGTCCGCTTGCTGTGTTTTCATGCCAGATTCCTCCCCAACTATCTTTAGGGCGATTCAAAATCTGCATGTTCTCAGTTCAGACGTGCATGTTCCTGAGGGAAACAGGGATCTTAGTGCTTGGTTCTGGGACTTCCTACGATCTTGGGGATGGAAGCTACTTTCGATCTTGCTGATCATTTTGGGTATTCTGTTGTTTCTTTGTTGTTGTATACAATGTCTTTCTGGTATGTGTTCGATGTTAGGAGGATGTTGTGCACAAGCGATAGGTACATTAGGGCACAAGGTATACGCCCCAGAGAAAATATCTAATGAATTTGTGCTAAAGGAAATCTCAGTATCCGACCTCATGGCAATTGATATCTCCGATAGTGATTCACGATGTATGGACATTGAGACGTGGAGTTACTCGTAAAGCGACTAGAAGTAGTTTAGCGCTTGGCTTAGGCCAAAAGGAGGGTTTGTTAAACGGGATATGATATTGTGCCTCCGTTATTGTATATATTGGCCTAAGCCCAGTCGCTCTGCGAAGAAATCCGCGTTGCAAAGTTCTGATCTTAGATCGACTTAGCCGCCATTTTAGGTCCATGCGCCATTTTGATTTTCACTCCAAAGTAATTCTGTGTTCTAAAATGGTGGACAGTGTTTCCCGCTCGTAACTGAGCCGTCCCGACCTTTGTACAGAAGTTAATATCTAAACTGTCCGTTGGCTGAATATTTGGGTCGAGTAAAGAGACCTTGTCCTACGCCTGACTTGTAGACAGAGGATTATGTGCGCGATCTGCGGACATACATCAAATACAATGCTGTCTAAATACTGAACGTGGACACTTGCTGAACTACATTGTATAGGACATGTACTAAGGCTTAATGTTAAATCCGAAGATACACTGTTGCCATTGTGACTTGTTGATGTACAAACTGAAAATAATCCACATGCATATAGTTGAACAAACTAGAAGTGAACTCGGCATGAACCCTAGACCGAGTATTATTAACCCATAGAGGGGCTGGACATTACGATTGGAAAATGTATAAAAAGTGTAAATGTTTTGACGTCCAGTACCTCTCACTTCTCACACCGAAAGGGCTGGTATTCGCTGTGATGCACTGAGGGCCAGATAGCTATCTGATACTCTGTTTCTTTGTTAAACTGTACAGTTATAGAATAAAGATCTGTGAATCTTTATAAGCCCGTGTTTGGTGTATTTCCTTTTGGGGTACTCAGCCTCGATATTTCCTTTTGCTTTTACATCATGGTCGAGGCTTCTCAACCTCCTGTGCCTTCTCATTCTCTGTCTTTTCTTTCTCACTTCTTAACACTTCCCTTTGCTCCTGCAGTCTCACTTCTCCCTCATTCACCACTGCATTAATCTCCCCCTCCTCTACTTTTACTCTCAATTGTACCTCCTCTACCTGTTTTCACTTCCTCCTCCGCTCTTCTTTCTGCACGCATTGTTCTCACTACTCTCTCCTCTTCCTCTGCTCCCACTTCTACTTCTTCTGCCCCCACTTTTCTATCTCTCTCTGCTTGTCCTTCTTGCTGCGCAAACCTCACACTATCCTCCTATTCTCCCATTGTACTTCAGATTCCCACTCGGTCTCCTTCTCCCACATTGTCTCCTGCTCCCCACCCATTTTCATTATTTTCCAGTTGGGGTATGGGGTGTAAAGTTCATTACAGGGTCACATGTGTGTTAAACGTGCGAATGAAGGCTGAGATCGGGAAAGGGGCTCTGTGCCATACCTTCAACATCTGAAAGTAATAGGATGGCCCTTTGTGATGTGTTTTGCCATCTGAAGCTATTATTGTTTGGCAGCCATTTCTTTCCACTGCCCCAACTGCAGCAATCACTGAATTGTGTGGGTGGCAAAGTGACTTTCATCTGGTGTTGAGGTAATGTGCAGGTTTTTGGGACAGGTTCAGCCCAGGAAATTGGGTGTTTGAGTCCTGCTAACATAATCACTGCCTCATGGTGAACTGTTAAAAAATGGAGGTAATCTTTCCCCTGTTGTCCAATGCCATACCCACCATCCCCACTCCAATTTCTTTCCTGCCTGACCTTGTTCCTTCACCCAAGGCTTGCAATATTGGGACCCTCTTTGATAGCGACCGCTGACTGCAACAGTTCATCTCTACCACTGCCACTTCTCCTATTAACCTCCTCACCATTTGGAGAATTAATACTGTTCTCACTAACCACCATACACAAACTCTAATCTTCACCCTTGTGCTCAGCAAACTTGACTACTGCTCAAGCCTACTCCTTGGCCTTCCTCTCTGCTCTTTCCTCCCTCTGGACAAAGTCTTCAACTATGGTATCCATACTCTCTGCAACCTACCCATATACTCCCCCACTTCTACCTAACAACAAAATGCTGATTGGCTTTCCATGCACAACCACTCTCATTTCAAGTTATTTCTCCTAGTCTACAAAGCTATTAATGGTCCTCATTACTTGTCTGATTCTCTCAGTTTACTTATCATCTAGTTTCTCCTGCTACTCCTCTGTGCTCAGCCTCACCATCCCCATACCCTCCCTGTGCCTCCTATCGCTTCTGCTTTTTCTACCTACTCCCCCCACTCCACTGGAACCCACTGCCCACCACGTTGTCTGTAAGTCCCTGGACCACTATCCATGGCCTGCATCCATGACCAGTGATCACTGTTCCTGGTGCATGTCCTTAGGCTAGTGCCAGACCCACTCCAGCCCCTCTTCCCACCTGACTCCACACCTCTGATTAGCGGCTCCTCTGAAATTCCCTCTCACACACACCCTCTAATCCTCCATACCGGACCCGCCCCTTAAGGAACCACACATCACAAGCACTCTTCTCAGACAATGCCCATAACCACCCCCCACAACAGAAACTCCCCACCTTCCCCTAACAGCCCCACCCCTCCTATCATCCCCCTCACTCCGCCCCTTACCGCTCCCCCTAACCTCCCCCTGAGTCACACGGATCCCTCCTGTGGGGCCTCTGCTAGGAGATACCCACCCTCACTAACCCCCACCCCAGCCGTCCCTCTGTTGCTCCCCACCCTGCGGGTTAACAACCTCCGTCCATCTAACCAAATCTCATGCATCCTTATTAGCGCCAGATCTGTCACCAAAAACCGACACAACATGCACAACTTTATTTCCTCTGAATGCCCTGACAACCTTTTCATCACAGAAACATGGTTTACCAATGACTTCTGACCCATCGCACATGAGGCATTTCCCTCAGGCTGCACACTAATCAGTCACGTGGCTCATGTCATTGCCAGAGACCCATTCAGTGGATCGGTGTTCTACTGATAACGCAGCACATATACTGCGTTACGTGTGCAGGCTGCTCCAGTCATTTACAGCCGCCCATGCCGCCCACGGTCTGACTGTAATTATATCATGCTATCCTCCGCTGACACGACTTACTCTGCTGCACCTACCTGTGGCGCCGCCCGATGACGGGCGCGCACGCGGCGGCGTGACGTTGCACGCCGTCGCGTGCAGTACAAATAAACGGGGCGTTTCCCGGCCGCGTTAGAGCGACCGGGAAGCCAGAACCAAGACGGGCGTGTGCGTCTCAGTCATTGGTGCCGGGGCTTGCGGCGAGGCGCGCGGGGGGCACCAGTCACCCCCAACAGTGGCGAAGAGTGGGGGAAACGATGCCCGGGCCCGGCGGTGATCATCGGAACAATTTTTCACCGAAACGAGGTCAGAGTACAGACTTCGTTTCACGCCGCGGGTAGTGCGTTGCCCATGCGGCTGGCGGCCATTTTGCGCAACAGGCTGTGGGACTTCAGGAGGCTCCGGTTTGAGCCCTGAAGCGACCCCTGGCCTAATTTTTGGATATCCTGGTAGCTGACAGCTACATCTACACAGAGTTATGCCCGAATAGTGCATCGACTCAATTTTGGGTTTTCTACGTCGAGTGGAAGCTAGGAGAAGGCCTATTTTGGCTGGGCCTGCTGAATCTATTTGTCTTTTGCCACAATTTTTGGAGCAGCTAAAGGCAGAGTGCCTTTTTCATCCCCTTCATCATCATCCTGGTGGCCCCACCAGCCTTCATCCTCTTCATCATCACAGAGGTGTGTTGTGAGTGACTGTATCCAGAGGTGGTCCATGCTGTGGGTCATTTTGGACTGGATGTTTGAGTTGCGGCCCCTGGTCAACATTCTGGGGGTGCCTGTGCGCTCAAATGCATGAGTGACACCGAGGATCAGGACGGAGTACACAGTGTGGCGGCGCAGCTCCATCCTCGTGCTCCAGTGGCCCCGCAGGGTCGACAGCCTCCAATGCAGCAACCGGCAGCTCCAGCAGATGGTCAGGCAGCAGTTCCGGCTCTCCAACCCCCAGTACAACCAGCTGCAGCACCTGGTGTTCAACAAGCAGCACCTGCCATGGCCCAGGTACGTGCACATGCTGCTCTGCAGCCCATCCCCGAATTCGATGTGTCGGGCCCGCCCTCCAGCTTGGGGCCCAGATGGAGAAGGTGGGTGGACCGCCTGGACATGTATTTCAGGGCTGCACAGGTGGTTGATGACGACACCAGGCTGGCCACGATGTTATACTCGGCAGGGCCCTCTGCCAGGAGACTTTTGAATCCCTGCCACAAGGGAATGGAACTTATGATCATGCAAAGGCCGCCCTACAAGCATACTTTCTGCCCCTTGCCAACGCGGACTATGAGCGGTTCGTGATGCTCTCTGCCAAACAAAAAGATGACGAGACTTTGGACACTTTCTATGGGCGCCTGAGGAGTCTGTCGCTCGCCTGTGCCTGGGGCGATGCAGAGGATATGATCAGGACTATGCTTATTCAGGCGTGCTCGTCAGGCAAGCTCAGGCGCCAAGTGCTGAGGGAGCCTGGGATAACGCTCCAGCGCATCCTTGAGCTAGGAAGGTGCCACGAGGTGTCAGAGGCAAGAGCCGCAAGAATGGAGGCCGGGTCGCGCCCTATTAAAACTGAAGAGATCTGCGTGATGTGGCGAGGGGGAAGGGGTGCCAGGACGTCTGGCGGCGGCACCCGAGACAGAGCCGGGAGGGCAGGCGAAATTTGCCAAAAATGCGGATACGACCTGCCCCACCCATCGGAATGCCCTGCAGCTGGAAAGACCTGTGGACGGTGCGGGTTGCCAAGGGTGTGTAGGGCGACTTTGCCCGTATTGGTGCCAAGGGGCCAAGGCCGAACTGTTTCCACTCGCCAAGGTCAGCTGTCCAAAGTCGCTCAAGTGGACCGGAGCGAGGAGGAGGCCCAGGTGGAAGAAGCGGAGGAAGAAGACAAAGAGAACATATTCTTTGTCTCAAGTGTGGAGCTTCTACGAAGTAGGAACCGACGACAACCAAGGTGCGTGGTTGAAGTGAACTAGTCTCCAGTCCCTGTCCTCGTGGACACAGGGGCGTCGGTAAACGTCATGGCCCGAGAACATTACAACGCCATGGATCAGCCGCCCAGGCTGGTCACACCCAAGGCCCGCATCTTTGCATTTGGTGGTGTGGAACTCATCCCTCTGGACGGGGCATTTGTAGCGAAAGTAGAACACGATGGCTCTCACATCACAGCACGCTTCTACGTGACCCCAGTGAGTACGAACACTTTGTTAAGTTGTGCAGTGGCAGAAGCTCTCGGCATCGTCAGCTTCGCATACTCTGTCTACCTGAAAGACATTAATGACTTATTGGAGAAGCATCGTGCTCTGTTCAAGGGGATCGGGCAGATGGCCGGGGAGCCGGTGCGGCTGCACATTGATGAGTCGGTACAGCCGGTGGCCCTGAAACATCGGAGGGTACCTTTCCACCTCCGTGAGCAGGTCGACAAAGAACTGGACAGCCTCGTCGATCTAGATAGCATAGAAAAGGTGGAGGGCCCGACTCCCTGGGTGTCCCCAATAGTGGTGGCAAGGAAACAACCGGGCGCAGTCAGGATCTGCATGGACATGAGGATCCCCAACAAAGCCATCAAGAGGGAGAGGCACCTCACCCCGACGCTGGATGACATCATTGCGGAGGTGCAGGGCGCTCGTTTCTTCTCGAAACTCGACCTCCGGGCCGGCTATCACCAGGTCATCCTCCACCCCGCGTCAAGGTACATTACCACCTTCACCACACACCGGGGACTATACCGCTACAAGAGGCTGAGTTTGGGGTGTCCTCGGCGGCAGAAGTATTTCAGAACATCATTCGGGGTGCCCTAGCTGACCTCGAGGGCGTCCTAAACATAAGCGATGACATTCTGGTGTTCGCAAGGACGGAGGTGGACCACCTGAGGCGTTTGGCAAAAGCATTCGAGAGGCTGCAGTCGTTGGGACTCACCCTCCATAAGGAGAAGTGCGAGTTTCTGCGCCCCTCCCTGGAGTTCTTCGGGTTTGTGTTCAAGGAGGGGGGGTGTCTCCTGAACCTAAGAAGGTACTGGACATACAGAAGGCACAACCACCGGAATCTGTCTCGGAAGTGCAAAGCTTTTTGGGCATGGTCACGTACTGTGGGCGGTTCATCAAGAACCTGGCCTCCAGGTCTGAGCCTCTCTGCCCCCTGACAAGAAAAGACACCATCTGCAATTGGGGCCCACTGGAGCAGGCGGCTTTTGATGACATTAGAAGTGCCCTCACGGCCGAGGACACTATGTCGTTCTTTGATCCTGCATTACCATCGGAGATCATCGTCGACGCCAGCCCATTTGGCCTGGGTGCTGTGTTGACACAGATTGACCATGACGGCGGCGTCCGGCCAGTCGCGTATGCCAGCAAAGCGCTGTCGGACGCCGAACAACTTTACTCGCAGATTGAGTGCGAGGCGCTGGTGGTGCTGTGGGGATGCCGCCACTTCCGGCTCTATGTACTCGGACGCCCGGTGACTGTGGTTACGGACCATAAACCACTGCTGCCCATCCTAGCAGGGTCGTCATCCAAGCCGCCAGCACACATTGAGAGGTGGATGCTGGCTCTTTTGGAGTATGGGGTGACTCTGGTTTACCGGCCAGGGGCAAATAACGCAGCTGACTACCTCTCCAGACACCCCGGAGCGCCTGGAGGAGGAGACCGTGACACCTGTGAGCAAGAAGCTGAGGAGCATGTCCGTCGTGGTGGAAGCAGCCATGCCGAATGCCATGCCTCTTCAGGAGTTGGAGGCTGCGGCGGCACAGGATGAGTGTTTCAAGGTGCTGAGGCAGTCCATGCAGCAGGGCTCCTGGAAGTCAGCGCTCGAGGCCCTGGCGGGGCGCACTCAGGAGGCCCGGACTGGGTTAGAGCAACTATGGAAGGTCCACGAAGAACTGTCTTTCTCAACATCGGGCCTGTTACTTCGGGGTGATCGGATTGTAGTCCCCCAGTCAAAGGTGGGTGAGGTGATCGCACTGGCACACCGGGGTCATCAAGGGGCCGCCAAGACCAAGGCCCGCCTCCGGATGAAGGTGTGGTTCCCCAAGCTGGAACGCAAGGTGGATGACTTTGTGGCGGCTTGTGTCTGGTGCCAGGCAGCATCGCCTGTACAGCGGGAGCCAGTCATCGAGGCAATGCCGAGGGGGACCCATCCGTGGGAGGTGGTTCATGCCGACTTCGGGTCCACCACCATGGGCACCCACTTCCTGGTCCTGGTGGACGAGTATTCCAGGTACCCCGAGGTTGAGTTTGTGGCGTCCGTGGCGTTTGAGCACGTGGTGGTGGCTGTGGAAAAGTTGTTTGCAGCTCACGGGTTTCCACACACGCTGTGCTCGGACAACGGTGCGCCGTTCCAGGGTGAACGGTTTGCAGAACTGATGGTCAGCTGCGGGGTGGTGCACCGGAAGATCATGCCTCTCTGGCCTCGAGCGAATGGAGAGGCAGAACGTCTGATGAGGACTCTCAATAAGACATTTAGGATTGCCCAAGGACAGGGGCAGTCCCTACAGAGAGGCCTTTACCAACTCTTGAGGGTATATCGCACGACGCCCCATGCGTCCACGGGGGTGGCCCCGGCGGAGGCAATGTTCAGAAGGTGTCCGCGAGGATTGTTGCCAGAGGTCGGAGAATGAGAGCCTGCGGTGATCGATGACCAATGAGTCGAAATGGACCGGCGAGTGAGAATTGAGCAAGAGAACGTGCGGAGGGGGCTTCGCCCACAACAGCTGGAGCCGGGCGATGAGGTCCTCATTTGCAATCGACATCCGAATGGGAAGCTCTCCCTGCCGTATGAGCCTGAGCCACTGGACGTCGTGGCGGTCCGGGGCTCCATGGTAACGGCGTCAGATGGCCGGTCGGAAGTAACTCGCAATGTAAGCTTCTTCAAAAAGCTCAGGGATCCCAGAACCGACCCACCTCCTGATCCGGACCTGGGAGGAGTCCCGGAGGACGAGGGAGACCCACCCTGCATGCCGGAGTCCCCAGCCCGGGGCCCGTCGGTGGACAGATCACCCATGCCGGAGGCGAGCCAGAGGTACCCCCAGAGGGCTGGGCGAGGGAAACCTGCTCGCCTCGCCGATTACGTGCTGGGACAATTGGCTGATGATCCGGAGGGTGAGAAATGCTAGCTAAGGGGACCCGGGTGGATGCCAATAAAGGGGTGTTCATGGCATAGGGGTTTGTGACTTGTTCTCGCTGCAGTGTTGTTTGGTTTGCAGTGCATAGTTGAATGGTAATTGTTGGTTCTCCCCGAAAAAGGAGGAGTGTGGCGCCGCCCAATGACGAACGCGCACGCGGCGGCGTGACGTTGCACGCCGTCGCGTGCAGTACAAATAAACGGGGCGTTTCCCGGCCACGTTAGAGCGACCGGGAAGCCCGAACAAAGACGGACGTGTGCGTCTCAGTCATTGGTGCCGGGGCTTGCGGCGAGGCGCGCGGGGGGCGCCAGTCACCCCCAACACTACCTACCAACCAAGAGGCTACCCCATTACAATTATCACTGTAAGGGACAGCCAAGAGCAGCGTTCCTTTAATTGCAGCTGCAGATCCCTTTGTGGTCAGATTCCAGCTCATTGACCCTCCTTTTCCATCCGGCATGCGACTGGCAATACATATGAGCCTTTTGTTTTGTACCTCCTGATGAAGACGTTGTTCAATATACATTCTACGTCGAAACCGGTCGAGCTTACTCTTCAGGGATGTGATCTACACAACATTCTTCCTCTTAGATCCACCCTTGCGATAGATTGTTTTTCAATTGGCTCTATTGTTGTTTGTTAATTAATTTTTAAACATAAAAATAACTAGATGGGACGTGAGGAATGTTTACCCCACCCCCGATTGCCAATTAATTTTGTCATTTTTAGCTATTCTTGTTTGGTTGAATGCCACTGTGTGTGATGTATGGTTTGAATGTTGCACTATGAATGGTTGTTGTGATGGACTAATTTTAGCCATGTTTTATGTCTACCCATGTTGTCGTGTTATGTGATATAATAATGCTTTCTAAAGTAGTGTGTCATTAATTGACTTTCTTTGAATATTTTCTGTATCTTGGTGAATAAAATTTGATACACTTTTGTAAGTAATACAGTTTTGCCCTCTGGACATTTTTTCAGATTTTTGCACCCTAATCATGCACAACAGAACCAGCAAGGCTGTCGTGATTGCCATCCTCCACAAATAACATTTCACCATCTCTCATTGCGAGGAATTAGCCTGCACCGCTGACTGCAAATCCCTCCTAGTGAAATATCACATCACCCTCTCCCTTACCCAAAGCTTCTTACTCATATACAGACCTCCCGGCTACAACAGAAACTTGGTTCTATGTGATTTCATGGAGGAGATTTGGTTGAATCTAAATCCATCAAATTTCTTTTTCTCTTTAAGCCATTTAACTGCAAATATACACAGGGAAGAGACCCCGCAGTCCCTCCTTGTGCTACCCAACTCAATTTTTACCCTTACCCAACCTACATACAAATTTGGGGCCAAATTCAGGCCAATAAAATCAATGTATTTGGCTTTGACCAAATCTACTGCGATAAAACCTCCCTACCCCCAGAAACTTCAATGATGCCCTAAACAACTTCCTAGTGGCTACCCTGGTTGTACACCCCTCCCTCACCATGCTAGGAAATCTCAACATATGGTTTGATGCCCTGCATAACTCCATGACACAACCACTCCTGGACAACTTGGAAGCCCCCAACATGACTCAGCTGATAGCAGGTGCAACGCACATCGCAAGACATACTGTGAGGGCTCAGTAATGCGAGGCGGACAACTGTTTGATGATTTATCAAAATATGTCATTTTATTCTCAAAAGAAATATGATCAAAAATGCCTCACTATCCCTTCTCTGCTGAGGATTTCTCTGCCTATCCAAAGCTGAGGGTAAAAACTCTAAGAAAGGATAACTGTCCCTGACACTAAGCAACAAATACATAAAGAAAGTGTACGGCAATACAGCATGACATGAACATCATTCACAGTTTCAATAACCTTCTAATGTCCGGCGTAATTTCCCTTCCCCAGGATTCAAAGTCAACTCTGTTAATGTTCAACCAAAGAAAGAAATATCTCAAACCAGTTATTGATGTTTCAAAGTCAGAGAACAGATTTGCTCGAATGATTGCAAATCTCTTCTCCTTAGTGAAATATCCACTTTACACCTCCACCAAATAGCACCAATGGCAATCTCAGCCACAAGGCCTTGTCACCTCTTCAAGAACATTTGTCACAGTTCAACCGAAATGCAATATCCACAACCGTCAGTGATACATAGTTTTTTTTTTTAATCACTTCTAACTTATCACGCGTGAGGTGTGTTTCCTGGATCAAAGCTATATCTATTTTTTGTCTGCGCAGGTACATCATAACCTTGTTCCTTTTCAGGTAACTATTGAGCCCTCTTACGTTCCACGTAGCAATTCTAAGTTCTCCCATTATTTATCAATCTGTCTCTCATCCACCTACCGGTGCAGATTCTATTCAAAGCATTTATCCCCGCGTGTAGACTCATATAGGCTTGGTCCCCAACTTCAAACAACACACTCAACTCCCCAACACCCGCCCTACTCTCCCTTTTACCATCCCCTTCCCCAACTTGCCCAAACACAATATCTACCCATCCACTACTTCCCAACCCCCCCAACTGTTGCCCAGCTCCATCCCTGGATCTCAGGCACCCCCGCATCTAGCCCTCGGGGCTCAACGGGGTGATTCAGCCCTAGTGGCTTTTCTCCTCACTCTATTTACCAGGGGGTAGGTCACGTCCCGTTAGTGCCTCCTGCATTAGTAATCACATTGGAATATCAATATCAATATTTGACAGTGCCATCTATATTCCAGTCCAGTATGTCCAGCATCACTCATCTTGAGCAATCAATGTCATGCCCCTAGGAAGCCCCCATTATATCTCTTTCGCGGCAACCCATAGCATTGCCACACATCACTTATCTTGTGCCTCTCGTCTCTGATCCTCTTCAACGTCCAAGCATCCTTGGGCATCCAGCCAGTTTGTCGCTTCTTCCGGGGTGTCGAAGAAATATGTTTTGCTCTTGTATATTATCTTGAGTCTTGCAGGATACAGAAGAATGTATTTAAGGCCAGCCGTGCGTAGTCTCCTCTTCACGGCCACAAATCCGTAGCGTTGCCTTTGTACTTGCATGGTATAGCCGGGGTATGCAGTTATGGTCGCTGCCGCTCTTTTTATCATCCCTCCTTTCCTGAAGAACTCCAGGATCTTCTCACAGTCTCTATAGTTAAGGATTTTTGCTATGATCGCTCGGTCCGGGGTCCCTGGTTACGGCCTCCACATCAGGGCTCTATGTGCACGTTCAATTGCGAATCCATGAGAAAGCTTGCCGGCCCCAATCTCCTGCATTATCATGCTCTCCACGTAGTCCGTTGGATCTTGGCCTTCCTCTCCTTCTGGAAGGCCCACCACACGTATGTTATTACGTATTGCTCTTCCTTCGGCTTCCTCTGCTCGGTTCTCTAAGTTCGATACTTGCTGCTTTAGTGCGTGGACCTCTTTAGCATTGGTGGTGCTGGTTTCTGCGTTGGTTTTCACCGCGCTTTCCAGAGTGGTCATTCTCTCCGCTACCGCCTTCATGTCTTGCCGCAATAGATTGACCTCCAAGCCCACTGCGTCTATTTTAGTCTCCAGCGCCACTTTCAAGTCTGCCATTGTTGTCCCCGACAAAGTTTTCAGTTCCGTGATAGCAGCCAGAATCGCCTGGTCATTTCTCAAGGGGGTGACTTCCGCTGACCCGCTGGTGGGGGTCTGTGCTGGGGTGGTCGGGGTCTTAGAGAATATATCTATTGTTGATTGTTTGGCCTTCACTTTACCTCCTCTCACCGACATTATCCCACTTTTGGTTGAGTAATTGCAAGTCGCCACCACCTGGGCCTTCCCCTGGAACCAAAGTCAGTACCACTTTATGTGGTGTGCTGACCAGTGTTGGTCTCTGCACCTCTGATTGCTCCTCCGTCACATACGTGCATTTGATACATATTTAGGTCCTGTTCTATAAGCGCGTTTCTGATTGTTGCAACTTTGTTTCCTGCTGGCGGTTTGTTTCCGTGCGGACCGCGTTCTTCAGCTATACGCTTCTTAAAGCGTTCCTGTTTCCATTCCTGGATTCGGGATCAATTTCCATGATATTCCCTGAGACCTGAGCATCAAAGCCGATTTCTGCACCTCGTGGTGGCTTCCCGAATCCGTTTGCTGTTTCCCACGGAGGTGTCTTCGCCTTACCTGCCGTAAGGTATAATTCTAGAACATGTCCATTGCTGTGTGTTAACATTTTGTTTATAAACTTCAATACTACTCTCGCAGCTACGGGAGTATCTCCAGCATCTTTCTTGGTCCCGTGTCTATGAACATTCAGTTACTGAGATTTAAGTACTGTGTTCCCGGTTGGGATTACTTTATTTTCCAATTTGGCATCAAGGGTGAATAACGCACTACTGAATAGAGATTTCTCTTTTGAACTTCTGGAGATGCCAGGACAATTTACTTTCCAACATTAATCAAGGTGATCTACGTTCCGCCAAGCAAAGACTCTTCCATTTACATCCTGTTGGAAATACCAGGTTTATTTGTGTTATGTTTAGTGCACCGAATTAAGGACGCTATCCAGAGTGCACCTACCCGACTCTAGTTCGGCCCTCGTTCCATTCGGGATTAGTTTCCTACTAACTTCCCCTCTTCCTTTCTGTTGTGTTGATGTTTTGGATTCATTTCGAACATTGAAGCTCATCTCAACTTGACAAACCACTCCTACAGGTTAGTGTAGCATTAGTGGGATTTTAAGGAGTACAGCTAATATTCTTATTACTTACCTTATGCTTCTTTGTACACAGCTTGGAGAACGGGCATAGTTATTCATCCTTTCAATTGATTCCTGGCTCTGACCGTGTTTTATATATCGGACAGTGGGTGTAATCAAGGGAAAGGATTCTTCCTTGAGTATTCTTCAGTGAAGGTTAAGAAGAAAGAATTCGGCTCCATTTTGTATCCTTTAATGTTAACTCCATCTGTATCCTTTATACTGTATACCTTGTCCTAGTTGAATTGAGGGTCGCATGACAGAATCAGAAGCCATATCAATGCAGGTCGTAGACCCCTTGGAAGCCCTTACACGGTTAGTAGCCGATCTACGTAATGAGATGATTACTGCCCAGGATACTTTACGTCAGTTCATGGATGTTCTACAAGACGCAATGCGTTCTTCCCCTAATCAGGGAGGTGATATTCCGGCAGCCATAGCTTCGGGGTCAGGGTCGTCACAACCTCCACGGGAATCAGTACAGGGGCTGATGCCCACACAATTTCCCCTTGCCCCTCCTGAGAGATTCACTGGTAAACCTAAAGCATATCGTACATTCGTTAACCAGTGCAGGTTACATTTTTTGTGTCGGCCTAGCTCATTTCCAGATTTAACTACCAAAGCAGCATTTGTTCTGTCATATTTGGGTGGCACAGCTGCGGCGTGGGCTAATCCGCTGTTAGAAAACAAAAGTCCTTTATTATACGACTGTGATGCTTTATTGGAAGCAATGAGCAAGGTTTTCGACATGTGATATGCTACACAAGCCAATGATCTGGAATTGTTGAGTCTTCAGCAAGGAACTCAACCCCTGTTGGCCTATTTGGCCACATTCAATCAGTTAACCGCTGAAACCAGTTGGCCTGAGGAGAAGAAAGCGGCAGTCTTTTACAAAGGTTTGTCCGAGGATCTTAAAGATGTCATTTCCACTGTTCCGGTGGTACCTGCAGGGTTTACAGAACTCCTGGATCTTATTTTACAAATTGATGCTCGCAGAAATGCCCGTAAAGGAGAAAATAAACCTTTTCTACCACCTATGGTGCATTCCGATCCTCCAGTGGCGGCTCAAAGCGATCCTGAACATATGCAGATTGGGACCATCCGAGGTCGTCTTTCAAATGCAGAACGGGAAAACAGACGAAAGAATAACCTCTGCATGTATTGTGGTTCGGCAGACCATTTATTGGTTTCTTGCCCAAAAAAGCCAAATAGGCGTCCGGGAAATGCCAAGACTCGGCCGAAGAGTCCCTGTGTCGAATTTCAAAATGGGTTCCAGTAAAAATACTCCTTTTGCTCCCATCGCTATCTCAGTGGAATTACGCTTCCACAGTTCTACAATTCAGACTCAGGCAATAATTGATTCAGGGGCTACTAACAACTATATTGATCTTTCATTTCTGCAAACAGCTGCTATACCTCTGGTGACTAAGAAAGTTCCAGAAACAGTCAATACTGTCGACGGTTCTTCTATTCTCATGTCCGGGTTGGTCACTAAAGGAACCATTCCGATTTCCGTGGTTCAATGGAACGGACATACGGAGGAAGTGGTTTTTATGTTATTGCAGCACCCCAGTACAAATTAATCCTGGGTATTTCTTGGCTAACCCTACACAATCCCTTAATTGATTGGACAAAAAGACAAATTCAATATCCTTCATCATATTGCAATGAAAATCGCTTTAAAGAAGTGGAACTGATTAGGGATTCATCTGTTGCTTCTTTGCTTGACACGGGTTTAACTATAGGAGCAGTGTCTTCACCTGACATCCAAATACCTCAGGAATACAACACTTTTGCTGATGTATTTTTTCAAAGGTATGGCTGAACATCTACCACCTCATCGTCCTTACGATTGTCCGATAGAACTGCTATCTGGATCTAAGGTACCAACAGGAAGGGTTTATTCCTTAACTCAACAGGAAGATGCAGTCCTCAAAGAATACATTGATAAGGCGCTTAAGATGGGGTTCATTCGTCCTTCACAGTCACCAGCGACCTCTCCTTTGTTTTTTGTCCCTAAAAAGGAGGGAGATCTTAGACGTTGTATTGACTACAGAGCCATCAACGAGATAACGGTAAAAAAACAATATCCTTTACCACTAATCAGTGTATTGTTAGATCAATTGGATTCATCAGTCATTTATACAAAATTAGATCTCCGAGGGGAATACAATTTGGTGCACATTCGCGAAGGAGACGAATGGAAGACGGCTTTCAAGACCCGATATGGACTCTATGAGTATCTTGTCATGCCGTTCGGCTTATGTAATGCCCCTGCTACCTTTCAGTTTTTTATGAATGACATATTTCGGGACATCCTGGACCAGTTTATTGTCATATACCTGGATGATATCCTCATTTACTCCTCTTCATACCAGGATCATATACGTCATGTCACTCAAGTGCTACAAAGACTACGGGAGCACAAGTTGTTTGTGAAAGCTGAAAAGTGTGTTTTTCACACTCAAGAAGTTGAGTTTCTCGGTTATGACATCACAAGCACAGGAGTACGTATGAGTAGCTCCAAAGTCAAGGCTATTCTGGACTGGCCAACTCCCAACAATACCAAGGCTTTGCAATCCTTTTTAGGATTTCCTAATTTCTACCGTCGCTTTGTTAAGTCTTTCTCTCAGACGGTAGCTCCATTAACAGCTCTCACCAGTTCCAAACAGCCCTTCTCCTGAAACAAAGAAACACAAAGTTCATTTGATGCATTAAAGGAGGCTTTCACTACCGCCCCAGTTTTACAACACCCGGACATAAATCTTCCATTTTACGTAGAGGCAGATGCTTCTAACGTTGCAGTTGGGGGCATTCTTTCACAAATTTGTCCAGACAGTAATGAGGAGCACCCTGTTGCTTTTTTTTCTTGTAAACTGAACCCATACGAACGCAACTATACAGTCATGGAACAAGAACTCTTAGCGATCAAAGACGCACTGCAGGAGTGGCGTCCCCACCTTTTGGGAGCTAAACATCCTGCGACGATATATTCTGATCATCGTAATCTACATGCCTTCAAAACTATGAAATGTCTAACCGCACGCCAAGCTAGATGGCATGCATTCTTTACTCAGTTTGACTTCCGGATTACTTATCGCCCTTCACGTGAAGTATTTAAGGCTGACGCCTTATCACGTCTCGGTAAGGACAAATCCAAGCCAGAAGCACATCATTTGGTGGCAAAGCATGTAGTTTGCAGTTGTTCTGCTCAGCCGTCATTAAAACATGAACTACAGGAGTGGGTATCCCAGCATCCGCAGGATGTAATTACATTGAACTTGGATGTCCAGAAAGGTCTACCCTGTATGCAAGTGGTTCTGTATTTACCTACTGAGAGTACCCGCTCCAGAGCCATGTGTTGGGGACATGATTCAATAATGGCAGCTCATCCAGGTCAAAAGAAGTCTGTCGAACTATTACAACGATGGTGTTGGTGGCCTTCCATGTCTAGAGACGTGATTGATTATGTCAACTCATGTTCTGTATGCGCCCAGTGCAAGAATCAACCCGGTAAGCCCATGGGATTAATGAAAAAACTACTGATACCACATAAACCTTGGTACATGATTTCCATGGATTTTGTGGTTGAGTTGCCGTTAGAACAAGGCTTTAACACAATATGGGTTGTGGTGGACTACTTTCCCAAATTTGAACTTTTCATACCCTGTAAGGGTTTGCCCACTGCTGCTGTACTAGCAGATCTGTTTCTGCGACATGTGTTTCGTTTCTTTGGTCCACCGACTATCATTATTATTGATAAAGGATCCCAGTTTTCCTCTCATTTTTGGAAGGCACTTACTTCTGCTCTGTTAATTGATGACAGAATGTCCAGCTCGTTCGATCCTCAAACGGATGGACAAACGGAAAGAACAAACAGTACCATGGAACAGTATTTACGGTGCCTATGCTTGCAGTATCAGTCTAACTCATTGTCCATGTTACCATCAGCGGAGTTTGCTTATAATAATTTGCTTCATTCTTCTATTGGTACTGCTCCGCTTTTTTCCTTGTATGGTCAACATCCTAGATCCATTCCATTAGATCCTGAGCTGTCTACAGACAATCCAGCATCCACTTGTAAATTACGGGACTTGTCGGTATTGCATACTAGAATCTGACAACAACTGCATCGTGCCCAACAGAATACCAAACGATACGCAGATGCCAAGAGAACCTCTGCACCAGTATACCAGGTTGGGATGAAAGTATGGTTATCAGCTAAGAATCCAAAGATACCAGGCAAAAAGAAACTTCTTCCACGTTTTATCAGTCCTTTTGCCATTACCAGGCTTATGAGTAGATCCTGTGTTCCATGTCTCCTTGATCAAGCCATGTCATTTGAGTACTCGCCTGCCTGTTAGGCCTTTGGCAATAAAAGTCCAGGGTTCTGATGAATACGAGGTAAAGACAATCTTGGACATGAAGATGCGTGCTGGCAAACCTTACTATTTGATTGACTGGAAGGGCTACGGCCCTGAAGATCGAACATGGGAACCGCTTGCCACCATACACGCTCTAGGACTGCTTCACATGTTCCACGCAAGGAGGGGTGTGCAGATGCCTTTGGGGGATGGTACTGTCATGCCTCACTCACCTGTTGCATATGGTAGCAGGAGTCCATATGCTTTCCGAATGGCAGCAAGACCGTTCTATAACAGTTGGAGGCTATTTTCCAAATGCCCCGCAAAACGGCATTGCATTACTGCTCTTAAAGTCACGTGATTGTGCCTTCGGCTCACCAGTCACATGCTTTTGGTACGTATTTAGGTCCTGTTCTCTAAGCGCCCCGCGCTTCTGATTGTTGCAACTGTGTTTCCTGCTGGCGTTTTGTTTCCGTGCGGACCGCATTCTTCAGCTATACGCTTCTTAAAGCATTCCCGTTTCCATTCCTGGATTCCGGATCAATTTCCACAATATTTCCTGAGACCTGAGCATCAAAGCCGATTGCTGCACCTCGTGGCGGCTCCCTGAAGCCATTTGCTGTTTCCCACGGAGGTGTCTTCGCCTTATCTGCTGTAAGGTATGATTCTAGAACATGTCCATTGCTGTGTGTTAACATTTTGTTTATAAACTTCAATACTACTCTCGCAGCTACGGGAGTATCTCCAGCATCTTTCTTAGTCCCGTGTCTACGAACATTCAGTTACTGAGATTTAAGTGCTGTGTTCCCGGTTGGGATTACTTTATTTTCCAATTTGGCATCAAGGGTGAATAACGCACTACTGAATAGAGATTTCTGTTTTGAACTTCTGGAGATGCCAGGACAATTTACTTTCCAACATTAATCAAGGTGATCTACGTTCCGCCAAGCAAAGACTCTTCCATTTACATCCTGCTAGAAATACCAGGTTTATTTGAGTTATGTTTAGTGCACCGAACTAAGGACGCTATCCAGAGGGCACCTACCTGACTCTAGTTCGGCCCTCGTTCCGTTCGGGATTAGTTTCCTACTAACTTCCCCTCTTCCTTTCCGTTGTGTTGCTGTTTTGGATCACCTGGGAGGAGACAAGGCACAAGGTGGTGAGGAGATTCCGTGGAATGAGACACAGGGCCTCATTACAAGAAGGGAACTCCACAAGAACATCTCAGAATTCAAGGCCCCTCACTGCACTTCCTCCCCCTCTGCCACCATTCAGTAACTGAATGACTTACTCCCAGCTTTGCCTCTTCACTGAATCCATCCTCCTCCTCGACCCCACCCAGCTTTCAGACCCCTTCAAGGAACAGAATTGTCCCAGGTCTCCATCTGGGATGACCTCAAAAGGACCACAGACTCAGAAGGCTGTGCCGTGCTTATCCTCCTTGACCTTTTGATGGGCTTTGACACTATCAATCACTGCATCCTCACCAATAGACTCCACTCGCTAAGTATTAGGGACACAGCATTAAGGTGGATTTCCGCCTTCCCTGCTAACCGATCACAGATCACCCTCATTCCTCCATTCTCCTCAACCCCCCGCCCTATCACCAATGGGGTACCACAGAGTGCCTCTCTATCCCCCCTGCTCTTCAACCTCTACCTGAGCCCCCCTGCTCTTATTACCTCAAATGACCTAACCTGCTACAACTGTGCAGATGACAACAAGATCATCTTCAAGATCCCTAAGACCTCTGCCATCTCTCATCCCAACCTCGCCTCATGCCTCACAGAAATCGACCACTGGATGATGGCTAACCTTCTTCTTCCTAACTCTGGAAAAAATTATGATCTGTGGGAACACTGTCCTCTTCCCCCACCCCATGACCATCCTCCCTTGGCCCTCCTGCCGTGACATCCAACTCAGTAAAGAACCTGTGATGTACCACAGACATAAATCTGACACTTTCACACCACATCAACACTGATCATGCTATCTACACCCTTGCATTCTCCGACTGATCCTACAGTCACAAAGTCACTTACTACACTGACTTCCTATACCTGTGTGCCCCCGCTTCTCAACTCAGAAAACTCCAAAGGGTCCCAACCACTGCTGTCCGGCTACTCCTAGCCCTGAGCCCCAGAGAGCACACCATGCCCGCCCTTTGTGTTCTCTACTGGCTCCCTTTCGGGCGATGGTCCTCTTTCAAAGCGGTGTGCTTCACCCACTGTATTCTGCACAAGACAGGCTCAGAGTACCTACAACACAAGCTCACCCTATACATACCCATTAGAAACCTGAGATCAGGCACTGCACTCCTCCTTATCACCCCCCCATAAAATTACCCAGAGTAGGGGGGTCCTCCTTTTCTATCCAGGCTTCCACAATATGGAATACAATTTTCCTCAGCATCTGCTGCTTAGAGGATCACCGGGCCTACTGGAAGGCCCTCAAGACCTTGCTCTCCCCCTCACTCCCAACGTCCTGATGACTCCTTTCTGCCTCCTGTGCAAATTACCTCCTGTCATCTAAGCTAGGGCAGCAATGAGACCCTCAAACAAAGTACTGCGCAATGCAGCAAAAGGACTCCAGCAGAACGTAGGACAGGAACAAACAAAGCAAGAATCCTTCCAGGGCACTTGGATATGTATCACGCCGCATGTCAATGGAAGAGGTGGAAGAGGGCCATAGGCACGGCCACCCACCCGCACTCATCTGCAATCACACTCTACTTAAAGACACATCACACAACATCTCTCCCATTAGAATGCAGATACGTCCCATGGCAAAAGTTGGTCCTGCTGGACAAATAACCAGCCTCCTGGACTTGCATACTCTCCCTATAACCTAACAGCACCCATCCACAAGCCTGCTCGATATTTTGGTCGCAAGCAGGGACTTGGCCACCCCGATCTTCCTTTGTATGGGCTCAAATGCACACACACATTCTATACTCCTTTGAAGAATATCCCATTGCACGGCCTTCGGTCCCCCGAGGGCGTTCACCTACAGCATTTGTAGTGATATGCATGGCCACCCAGTGTGAGGGGTCAGTAATTTGAGGTGGACAACTGCTTGTGTTTTTTTAAAAATTAGTATTTTATTAAAGTAAAAAGGTGCAAATAAATTCTAACTAAACCTACTCTAACAGGGAGTTCCCTACTTCACGAGTTGGGCCGTAACCCTTAAATCCGGCAGAAACAGTATTAGCGCGGCCGTTACTGCTCTGCCGGATCACGACTGTAAATCCTGCTGTGCTATTACAGCTGGTGCCGAAACAGCCGGCTGTAATAGCGCGGGCTGTAATGACGCCGGCAACTAAACACGCAATTAGAGAGCTATCACAAGTACAGCGTGGGTGCACATAGGAAAACCGGCGCTAATACCACTGAAAATACCCCAGGCCAAATGCTGGAGGTAAAAGAACACATGAGACAGAAATAAGGGCCCAGGTGGAAACAATGCACACAAGAGGCCTACAAAAGACCCGCACATGACCCACACACCCTCCCCAACACCATGTAGCCATTAGGAGCAGGAATGAGACAGCAACAAGGGCCCAGGTGGGAACAATGTACACAAGAGGCCTACAAAAGACCCACCCATGGCCACATACCCTCCCGAACACCATGCAGCCATTAGGAGCAGGGAGGAGACAGCAACAAGGGCCCAGGTGGAAACAATACACACAAGAGGCCTACAAAAGATCCGACGATGGACCACACACCCTCCCCAACACCATGTATCCGGAGCCGGGTGCCTTGATGTGGACGTGTACATGCTGCTCCTGGAGCTACAGAGGCCTGACAACCAGCCCAGGGCCCTGGGAGCACAGGGGGTGGTGGGGAGGAGGAGGATGAGGAGACCAGCACCAGCAAGGCGGCCAGCCATCCCAAGGGTCAGGCCAACACCCTGGGCCCTGACTGATGGGCAGTTGGTGTCTGAGTACAGGCTGGACAGGGCAACCATCACCCAGTTGCTGGACACAATCCATGCTGACATAGGCAGCCGTATAGCCATCAGCACCGCTGTGCCTCCACTTGTGAAGCTTGTGTCCGTCCTACAGTACCTCGGGACTGGCAATTTCCAACACACCGTTGCCATGATGCATTGTATGACCCAGACCACATTCAGTGCTGTGTTGGGACAGGTACTGGATGCACTGCTGCTCCATGTCAATGAGCACATTGCATTGCCAGCCACACAGGCACAGATCAATCAAGTCAAGGCACAGTTGCATGCCATTGCCCAAGTCCCGAACGTGATAGCAGCCCTAGACTGCACACATGCTGCACTTGTAGCACCCCGGGACCATGAGTCAGCCTACAGGAACCGGAAGAGTTTCCATTCCCTCAAGGTGCAGATGACCTGTAGCCCCAACCTAACTTTCAGCACTGCTGCGCCCGCTACCTAGGATCTACCCAGTGCAACAGTACCCTGCCAGCATACATGGAGAGGCACTGAGGCCAACACTCATGGATATTGGGTGATTAGAATTCCTGTATGAAATGCATGCCAATGTTCAGCTGATGTGCGGGGGGCAGACACACAGGAATCCCTGCATGCCACCAGGAGACACATCCAGCACTAGCACAGCACCATTTCCATGCATGTGTGTCGCACAAGAACCCCTGAACACATTCCCCACAGCAGCACCCACAGAAGTTGAATGCCACACACTTGTGAAAGCACAATCACATATTGAAACAGAACATCCACAATGCATCATGTTTGTGTTGCAGTGCTGCTCCTCACCCAGACACCCAAGAGCAATCTCACCCTGGGCCCCACAGAGGAATGCCAAATGAGTCCAATCGTGTGAACATCCACAAAACCACTGTAGATGAACAGGTGGAGTCACGACCATGAACATCCCTGAGATATTGATCCCTGAATGGCCATTCACACGCCTGCCCAGATGTAGAAAAATGTGCTTACTAGCAAACGTGACACCAGCCATAGAGACAGCCACAAGATATTACCTAACAATATATTACATAAACAGGCAGATATGATGGAAGCCTCATCCTGAAGTAAGGAAAGCACCACTGTGGCAATGAGATACAGGGGTGGTGCATGAAGTAAGTTCCCCATTAAGTCAATGGCGCACATTGAAAAGCGCACACGGTGCAAATGAAGACACCCTAATCAAAGGAGAAATGTAAAATTACTGCACCTGTTCAGCATGAGTGTCACACACATAAACATAGTTTCAGACCCACTGCTGCATGCACATTGACACCAAGTGCATGCTAATTGAACCTGCAACATAACACCATACTAATTTACACAGGCTGCATGTATAGGTCAGCCCATCCATGTCCCTAAAGATGACGGATATATACCAACATTGCAATGAGATAGTATGTGCCTTTTGCATACCTACATATATGACCATACTGCCTAGTTAAATGATGTGTATCCCTTGCACATACACTGAACCTACCTAGGTCTCAAATATATGGTTTGTCCCCTGCAGGTGATTCCGGATACCCGCAGTACACATGACCTGGGCGTAATTCACAAACTCCAGCAGAGCGGGCATATAACTTTGCCCATAGGCGTACACGCATTGTTGTGGAAATGGCATTTGGATTGATGAAGGCACGTGTCAGGTGCCTGGACCGTATGGGAGGCACACTGATGTTTACACCTGATAAAGTGGGGAAAATTGTACACACCTGTGGCATGCTGCACAACATCTGCCGCCGCAGGCATGTGCCACTGCCCCCGGATGCTGATGGCCAACCACCTGGGGAGTGACGATAAGCATGTGCCCGTAGCCGGGGCAAATGCACACAGGGATGGGGTGAGGGAAGGGAGGTTGACCAGACAGGCGTTGAGTGACAATTTCTTCGGATCTGGTGGATGGGTACATGTCACATACATCACTTGTCAAACACTTAAAACACAATCATGAATGTCCAAGCTTTCTATACAGTTTGAACGGGATTTATGTTTTGTGGAACAATCCCGCTTCCCCCACCAACACACCAACACAGTTTCCCCCCTCCCCACTCCAACACCCCAACACACATTCCCTCCTCCCCCCCTCCAACACCCCAACACACATTCCCCCCTTCCCCTCCAACACCCCAAAACAGTGCATGTGGGTTCATGTGAGTTCATGTGCCCGGGCCTCAGGCCAACTCTGCATTGTCCATTTATGACGGGCATTGATGCTTCCCATGTCCGGGTCCCTCTGGTGAGCAGCGTTGGGGATGGCACAAGGAACGTCACCTGAATGAACCCTGCAGGGATCCCTCTGTGGGTGTCGTGGAGGTTGATGGTATGGATCACACCAACTGCACCTGCTGGAAGAGTAGATGGTTGGCCTCCCGCATCTGCGCGGCATGAGCAGATTGCACCTCACAGAGCTCACGTACTCTCTGACCAGAACTAGTGAGGGCCGCAGTACACCCCTCTACCACTCTACAGGTGCGTGCATTGTCCCGCTTCATAGTCTTGGCTGCCCCCCGAATAGCACGGCTAAACACCTTTATGTGGCGGAGGAGAACGCCCCATTACTGCAGGTCCTGTGAGCATGGGTCTGTCAGGTGTGGTGTTCAATGGCCTGCAAGGTCTACGCGGGGTGGTAGGGCTGCTGTTGTTGGACATGGCGGTCTGTCTGGTGGGGCTTTGGCGGGTGGAGGGGCTGCCTTCAGGTGTCCCATATGAGGGGGTGTCCACATCGGGCAATGGTGTGTGGGCACAAAGTCGACATGCAGGCACATTGGGGTGTGTATTTTCACTGCCACTTGCACCGGGGTACCTTGGGGTGTGGCCATTTCCTGAGTGCCACTCTGGCTAGGTGAGAACACTGGTGCACCATGTTCCTCATCTGTTGATGTGTGGCCGTCCTCTGTGTTGGTGCCACTGTTGGCTACCTCCACATCCTGCAATCCCCTGGTGGCTTTGGGTGTTAGTGGCAGTGAAACCCTGGTGGCTTGTGGACGTTGAGCCAGTCTGACTGGGCTGCGGTGGGGGGAGTTGGTGTGTGTCCTACGCCTTGCTTTCTCAGGCCGGTCCTTTCTCTGTTGGGGGTGATGGTCGATGCGCGTCTAGGAGTGCGTGTGGATGGGCATGCTTCCTCTCCGGCAACATTGCCCTGCATTGATTGCTGCATGCCTGTAGTGTGCAAAGGGTCTGGTATGAGGAGATGGCAACTTACATTTGTGGCATGCATTTCATTCTTTACAGAGGGTGAGGGCACATTTTGTACCATGCTTTTGCATTACATGTTTGTCATTCAATATGTTGGGATTGCTGGAACTTGCTACAGGGGAGGGACACTCCTTGGACATGTTGGAGTGGCATCTTCAGATATCTGATGTGAATGCACAGCTACCTTGGCACTGTAAATGGGGGGGGGCTGTCATACGCATGCACACATCACATTGCTGCTAGGGTATGATGGTAGAAGGGACCACTCATGGGTGGCTGCGGTGCATCACACGCATTGCAACAACTAACATTCACATAGGGGTGGGCCACACACAATGATGCGTTTTCAAGGGGGGTGTTTCTCACCTGCATCCTCCTGGCTGCCAGTGCCTGCCTCTGCTGCTCCAACTCCCTCAATTGTACCCATGTCAATGAGGGTGGTCATCTGCTCCTCCCATGGTGTGAGCTCCTGTGTTGGTGGTGGTTGCCCTCCTCCAGTCCCCATGGTCTCACTCCTGTGCTGGGCCAAGAGCCCACGGTCATGGACCCGCAAGCCGTTGACCCGCTTCCGGCAGTCCTCCAAATCCCTGGGCACATGGCCCACCGCTGTCACCTACTGGCTGACTGCTCGCCAGATCTCTGTGTGCCGCTGTGTGCTTGTCTTACGCTGATGTGGCCCATACAGCTCATCTTGATGGGCCATTACTTCCTCCACAAGTATGCTTAGTTCTTGGTCAGAGAACTTGGGTTTTCTGACCTTGCCCAAGGCAGACTTGCCCCTGGTACGTTCCTGGGACATTTTGCAGGATTTGCAGTAGTGGATGGCTTGCAGGGGCTGCGATTTTCAGTGGCTTGTGATTTCCAAAATGACCACCGTTTTATTTCCCGTTTCGGTGGTGACACATTTCCCACAGCGCTATTAGCGTGTGCTAATAGAGCACGCTAATAGCGCGGTAGCCTGCCGGTAGCGCAATGCATGCTGGATTTTTGGGTACCCCGCCACTGTTTCCTCCGGGCTCTATTTGCGTTAACGACAAGGCCGCGTGCGCGCGCACGCCAACTCTTGATCTGGCATTGTTTACGCCACACATTGCGTCGTTAAAGCAAATAGCACTTGGCAGATACTAAACTGGGATACCGCCAAACTTGTGATGACCCCCATGGTCTAAAAGCTAAAGAGATCACTCTTAGCATAAACACAACTGGCCCTCACACTAAACAAATAGAAACATTAAAGTTAATCATAAACAGCAAAAATATAGAAATACCAACAACCAGTAATTTGTATGACCTTCAACTGTCCTGGGTAAATCCCTTCCCAGGATTGGCTAAAGTCAGTTTTCCAAATGTTCAGAAAGAAAAGTAAAGTCTTGAACCAATTCTTGTAAGTTCCAATGAAACAAAAGTTCACCTAAACATAAAATCCACTGGTAACAGTTATTCGGATTTTTGTTGATAAGTTCACCTTTCAATTCCAGCCAAGAAAACAGCACCAATGGTAATCCTGGATATTCTCTTTCCAAGATTGTTTCACCAATGTTCAAAGAATAAATGAACAACTTCTGCTACAGTAACTCTCCGTGTATTTCTGACCGCTGCAGTGTCTTTAGTATAATTGTCAGGATGCTTCTTCTTAGGGTGTTGCTTTCCTCTTGACAACCACAGTTGTACTACTGATACCATGGGAACAGGTTCCTTTGTTCCACAGTATGCCACTACTTCAGCCACTTTAGTATATCATTCACTGACAGTATTATACACAACCACTGTTTTGGTAATTCTGATTCAACTTTGCATTTTATAATTGTGCAGGCAATTCAAAGACACGACTCCTCTTAGGCCTCCTCAGGTAGGCAAAGCACTAGTCTTTCCTATACTGCAAGAAAGGGCAGCCTCTTTGCCTCTTCTGCCTGTCTTATTGCCACTGCTATAACCTGCTTCTGCATCCAGACTGCCTCTCTTTCAATTTCACCATTCTCAGCATTACAGAGTGTTGACTTCAGTGTCTTGCAAGCACCCAGCTCCCTTCCCCAGCTTCATTCACACCTTCTTGGTTGCTACTGAAGCTGTATTGCCACTCTTCCAGCTTTGGTAAACAATGTCACGCTTGTATCAGGGGACACTGGACCTTCAACAACTTTAGCAACCTCAGAATGTAGGTGGATAGATTTCTATAAGGCTGGTTTTCAATATAGAAAGGATTAGCCTACTGGCTTGGGACATGCTTGTTCTTTTCAATCCGAAAACATCTACATTTATAGAATACTTGCTCTGAATTTTACAAGGTTCACTCTTCAAAAGGAAATCAAGTTTAGGTACACTTTCCCACTCTTTAAGGAAGATCTCTAACTTTAAAGAGTTGTAAGAAATTGTATTTGCTTTCAATAACACAGTGTTATACTTTGTCTAGTCGGGAACTACAGTTGTTCACACGCAACCTCTCTTTGATGTAATACATTTTGTAACAGTTTGTGAAAGTCAGCTTTAGGGTTTCCGAGTGGTTTACAAAGCGTTCCCCATCCTAATTGGAGACATATGACCACTTTATAGTTCACAATGGAAAAGGAAAAGCTTTTCTTTATACGTGAGCACTCCGGCTTGTGTTAGAAGTGCATGTGATACATTTCCATTGTCAGCAGGACTTTCCTCATCAACAAACAACTTCTACTCACTCCCACTCTTACACAAGATAGTTTAGAGCTGGTAACAGTTACCGGCAAGGTTTTTAAAGTGAACCTGAAAACGGAGCTTCACTCGCCGGCTCCAGGAACACTGCAGTTGCGGGCTGATTCCACTTCATGATGACTTCTCTTTCTACTACTACGTTAGGCACTCTTGGGACTCACACCCCTCTGCAGCACAGGCATTTCCAATCTGGCCTTCACCACAGGGAGTCTCCTTCACTCCTCTGTCCCTTGGCTTGCTTCTGCACACAGGTCTCGTGTTGCAGTATGATCACGGCTCTGCAATTACAGCCACTAGGCGCACCTGGGAAGACCTTCACTCTCGGCACATCTCTCGCAGTGCAGCCACGGCAAGGCAGGGTTTGTGAACAAAGGACCCTCTCAGAACCTGTAGGTGAAATCTGCTCTCCTCGTGTCCCGGCCTCCTTTAGTGATCATACTTCCTCATGAACTGCCAGTCTCATGCTTTTCTTCTGCTACTACTTCCAGTCTTCCAGCTCCTGCTCCAGCTTCATCCATCTTCTCTTACGCACTGAAGCATTTTATGCCACTTAGGTGGGGCAATTGAGTTCAGGTGCAGGACTTTAATGTTAATTGCCTGACCTTGACAAATGCTGTTAGGCCTATTTGGATTCTACATACCTCTTCAACCTTCTTCTTTGTCTCAGTCCCAAAGGGGTCCTGGAACATGTAGTTCATTTTTTTTAAGTTCATTTTTTCTACTTCTGGTATACTTATATGGGTAGATTTAATTCCCTTAGTATTTTTAAAAGGGGAATGTAGGTGTCAGAGGAAGAAGGTTAGAGAAGTCACGATTTTGTTATTCGTTGTAGTGTACCTTTGATATTGAGGAGGGTGTGTGTTTTTAGGGATACAACAGATGTGTTCATTTGGTGTAATATGTTGGGGAATTACAGCCTTAGAATTTACCATCTCAGTTTTACTAGGAGGTTGAGAGATCTTAAAATGACAATAAGTCATAACCTTTTCTGGCATGGGGGTAAGAGTATCCCTTAAAGAGGAAAATACAATGTCTAATTCCACAGAATCTCCTCACTACCCTGTCTCCAGACAGGTGATCCTCCCGCAGTACACAACGGACAGGGTTGGGATCATGAAGTGTTAGCTCTCCCCTGGCAACCTGGGAGGAGACTTTATGCAGGGTTTTAGTGAGGGATCTGCAGGATTCTTCACACCATGTGCACTCATCTGCAATCAAATGCTACTTGAAGACACATCAGACAACACCTCTGCCATTAGAATGACATAAATGTGGTCTAGCTGGACACATAACCTGTCTCTTGGACGTGCATGCTCTCCCTATAACATAACAGTACCCATCCACAAGCCTGATCGATAGAGGTTGCAAACAGGGACTTGACCACCCCTACCTTCCTTCGCATTGGCTAAAATACCCACATGCATTCTATATTCCTCAGATGAATCTCCCATTCTGCAGACCTCGGTCCCCGATGGCATTCCCCTACAGCACTTTGAGGCCATACCAATGGGAATAGGTGCTATAAAAAGCCCATATTACATTACATTACAATCCATTACAATCAAAGCCAGCCCAACTGTCGATCTCTTTAAAGCTCTGCCTAAACATAACTTGCTTGCTAAAAAGAGAGTAGTTCCCTCACCCCTCTCCCCCATCTCCCTAACCTTGCCCCAGCACTTCCTCAGTGATGCATAATAATAACATTTTGTATATTTATAACGTACTCCTCTTGAGTTTAAAGCATTTGCCCTTCTAGGTTAATGTTACCTTTGTAAGTCATCTGTTTTCTTACATATATATATATATCTTTGTTTTGTTTTATCCGTGGTGTATGTCCCACTTTCTTACAACCTGATAAACTAGCACACCACTTTTTCTCGCCATCTGTAAATGTGTTATTGTAAGTCATTTCTGATAGAAATTAACATCTCTGCTCTTCAAGTAAATACAATATTAAATCTGCATGAGCGACAGCTAAAAACATACTTCTCTCAAGAAACCAATTCTCTACATAGTTACAGTGTGTCTGCTGGCTGTCCATAGTCGCGGCTCCACAGACAGCTAGAGCTCTACGTGTCATTCTATTACCCGGCCTAGATGGGGACATAACCTTATCTCGCCAGGATTGATTATGAGTAGCTCTAGGGGATAGACCTGGGGCTAAGGGTGGACTGGCCAGCCCAGGAGATCATGCATGGATCCTCTCTGGTGGTTGCATCATGAAGCTGTGGCAGTGCCAGCCCCCCAGGGTCACTCCAGGTCCACCCACTAGCCTCCAGCTGCTACTTACCATTCGGCAGATTGACTATAAAATCTTATGAGCCAGAGTTTCGTTGAGGATTAGAGACTATATACCGCAATGGATTCTACTATTGGGATTGTGCTTGGATACATTATCAGGCCGATAGACATTCATCTCACCTTGTCCCACATGAGGATTGTATTCCCAGGAAAGGATAGGGAGAGGCCGTTGATATATTCCCTTTCTTTAAAAGCAGCATGGGCATAAAACCCTGATGGGAGACACTATCCCCACTGACCTATTTTAGGCCAATGCCAATCTTTGGGCTCCAGTGATCTGCAGGTTTTAGATTCTATATGAGCTACAGTTGTAATCCCTAACAGCTGGTGTGACGGGGCAGCAGCAGGGACATGACCCTGTCAGTGGGGGAAACAGGGGCCTCCTCCTGACCGGGGGTTAGCGACCTACCAGGGCGAATGTCTGAGCCATTCCTATGTGGCTCTTCCTATGTGCTGCCACTTTTCTAGTATATGGAAACTGAGTAAAACCCACTGCCTACATAATTACATTGAATCCTCTTTTTTATTGGGAATACATCCCTGCATCTGATGGGCAAATGGCTTAAAAATCCCATCTTGGAGAGGTTACAGCCTTTGAGGGAGTGGGTAATCATGCTTGGTATGGGTATGCATGGAACTGGATGGTAGAAATGGGGCTTTACAATATGTGGCACCACCCAGATAAGATAACTCAACCCAGTGGCACCCCCAGAATTTTTTTTATAGGGGTGGCCTGATGAGACCACAGGAAATCTTGGGGTGGCACACCAAAACAAACACATAACTGAATTTCAGGAAATCTATTATGCCGATGTAGTATATAGTCCAGTTGAAAACTATGCATATATGAGAGTTAAGGAACTGCATATTGATATAGTTCCATGTATTATTTAGCTGTTAACTAATTAATTTATCTGATGCACATAGACTAATACCAGTGCGGTTAACATTTTGAGTTCCACAATTCTGTTTGTGCGAGACATGTCCTTGGCCTCAAGCACTGGGATCGTATCGCTCTGGCCCTGAAATCTCTTCATTGGCTCCCAGTGGCTGCAAGGATTAAATTCAAGACCCTTTGCAATGTCCACAGGGCTTTCTGGGGCCTGGGTCCAAAATACCTTCACCTTTCCCTCTGTAAATTCCTTCTCACTCGAGCACTTCGTTCCTCCACATCCAACTCCTTCAGGGTCTGTCGCTTCTCCAAGCAACGAGTTGGTGGTAGATCTCTTTCCTCAGCATGGGCCTCCCTCTGGAACAGCCTCCCTGCCACTCTGAAGCTTGAGGAGAACCATCTCTGGTTCCGGAAGCACCTCAAGATCTTCCTTTTTGCTTCTCCCTTCTCTCACACTCTCCCCTGCTGATCGGTCTGCTTTGGTACAATGCACTTCGTTTTTCCACTGCTTCCGGGGCCAGGTCCATGCCCACCCAGCCACTCACCCGCACTGATCCTGGCAACACCTGCACTTGGGTCTGTATCTGTTACCCTACAGTCCCCTTACCTGCACTTACCGGACACCCCTCGTCTGCGCTCAAAACCTGCACTTGCCACCTTGCTGGCTGCACTACCTTTTGTATTGTTGTACCCCTTGCTCAGCACTTAACACTTTTCCTCTCTCCCTTGCACTTTTCCCCCTTTCTTCCCCCCTGCACTTGCACGTACTCAATGTCACTGGGCCTAGTAAGATCGTTGTTTTGTCTTCCCTTGTTGCCCTCCCTTGCCTCGTCGCGCACTGATACACTTGTGTATGAGCGCGATATAAATAAAATATATCATATCATAGCGAGCGATTCCTCTAAATTCTCACTCACAAGTTTTTAATTGCCAACATGTCTATCGAATATGGTGCACTCAGCAGGGATTGACCTATGTAGAAATAGAAAACTAGATGTATCTTGCTGAAATAGCAGCTCTTATGCTATCCCCAATTTAGTTTTCAGAATGTTACTTGTAGGTTTGAGCAACACATCTTTCCTTTACAAGTTTATGTTTCACTGAGAACACAACCCAGGTAAAGTCACCACCTGCCAGTGTGCATAACAAAACCCAGGCAGTTCAAAAGTTAGACTTTCTTAGGAATACTCTTACTCTTCAGGTAGTGGGTGGGATTGGCCATAGGAATTAGCATGGCCATGGGCAGTCAATGGGCTGGTAAATAAAACACCCTCAAGTGTCCCTCCTCACAAGTCCTGTTCTTCCTAATTGTACTCAAGTTCAATAGTTTCAGCTTACAGCAAACATTAAAAATAGAATGAAGTAAAACTAAGGTAAAAGTGAAACTCTCTGGTCAGTTGCCCCTCTGGTCCTTGGCTGCTCTGGTGAACTCTTCTCTGGTTCTTGCCTTGGCTCCCTTGCAGGTGAACCTTTGGTCCATCCCTCCTTTGGTATTTGGCTCTCTGCTGAGTTGGTGGCAAATACAAGATGCAAAACGCTTGAATTCTTTGTCAATCATGCAAACAGGTACCTAAGCTACTTGAAACGCACATAACCAGTGCTCCACACAGCTGACAAAATATCTAAAACGTTCAAGGTACAGAGCCATATTATTTAAGAGCTGCAAACATCAATGTTGTAACAAAGCAATCTTGGCCTGATCCCTCTGCTACTGCATTAGCCCCCTGCCCTATTACTTGCAGATTCTGAAGCTCCCAGAAAGTGTGAAAATGGCAGATGGTGTGCAATGAAACACTCAATATCATAGCATAACAGGACATTGCAGAGTGTGGGGCAGTACTCTGGACGGCACAAGCAACTTCAGTGGCTGGGAGCAACAGGGAGAAAATGTAATGTTGGTTCAACCACAGTTAGTCCGCTATACTAGAAACTCTGTTGCACTGACTGGCTGGTGAGACTGTCTGCCTGTCAAATCAAGTGATTGGAGACTGGGGGAGGGCCAGTGCAGCAATCATGCAATGATATGTGACAGTATTGGAGCCACTAGCAGAGGAGCACCAGGGTACACAATTTGTCCCTGTTAGGGAAAATTCTCTTATAAGGATAATTTCCCAAACCTAGTGAGTCCCCCAGCAGCTTTGCTGGATTTTTGGGGTTTGTTGTTTTCTCCTGCTAAGAGTGAGACTCTTTTCTCCCACTCTTAGGCATGATTTGAGGTATGTCTTTGACTTATTGTGTGCTTATGGGCTATGGGGTCTTTTTACTCCATAGGGTATCATCTGTTTTAGTGTATGTGTTACACAGCACCCTCAGTGCAGTAACACAGGGGTGGCATAGTGACCCCCAAACCTAGACTCCATACCCTGGGACTGACTACTGTCTCCCAGGGCGTGTAAAGTCACCATTGGCTTTACTAGTCCAAAAATTGTGATCAGAAACAGTACAAACCATCATATTGTGGAAGTACTGGAAGGGGTTAATTAGATTGCCCCGGGTCTGTTTCCAAGGGGGCACTGTCCAGTCCCCCCTTGTCGAGTTTCTGGCTGGTGGCAGTGGTTACCATGCAAAATATTCCACCAGAATATTTCCTATGGGATGTTCCCATTGATTTTAAACGCACCACTTTTTTGGTGCAATGTTAAAGATACCACCGGTTTATTTATTTAATATAAAATCACCGGTTGGGTCTTTTCGCCAGAACACTTTTCCAAAATGGCGTTTGTGTCCATCTCCAACCAAGGTCGGGCCCTTTGTTCCACTTTTTGGCGGGCTTCTGCACAGAAGCCCCCCAACTGGTGCCACTCTGTCTGGGTTCCACAGGATGTGTGGGTGGGGGAATTGGCACCCTGGACTGCGTTGCCTTAGCAACCCAAGTCGCACTCTGTTCTGATTGGCCCAGTGGTGAGCCGCCCGGCTCACCACTTAGCAAGTATGAGTGACAGCTAGGCTGTTGAATGGGGGTTTTTCTGCATAAAAGCAGGGCTTTTGGGACTGGAACTTCAGAAGTCGCCACAGGACCTGAGAAATCCGAAGAGGGGAGAAGCTGAATCATCTGCAACGACAACACCACCGGTGGAGCCCTGCTGCAACGAGCTCACCACTTTCCCGACGACAAGAGAAGATCTTCTGCTGAAAGAGTCTTCTTCCTCTGAGCTGGTGGGATCAACCAGTTTGCCATTCGCCTTCCAGGACGTCTCTGGGTCGAATAGCCAGTGCCAAGCACCCCGGCGGCCGGATAGCCAAGCTTGACCACTGTAACTGCGAATAACAGGAACGCACCTTTTTACCGAACGAACTCCGCGGCTGGTCTCTTCCCTGGGCAGTGCAATGACTCCAAGTTTCCTCCTCGCCGAGATCTTCTCTTCCCCTGGTCGAATCAATGAACTGCACCGCTGCCAGGAACAACTGCCACCACTGGAGCTTTCTCAACTTTAAAGGTACTGTGTTCCACCTGGCCTCCCTTTCTACGGTTTGCTAAAGGTGACCCTTAAATCCTTGGCTTTCCAACTGGGTTAGCCCCCAGACCTTCTAACTTTACCTTTTGAATCAACCCAACTTCTTTTCAACATTTTTACAAAGACTTGAATGCATTTCGAAACTGTGTGATCTTGGGCACATTTCACCTTGCTCCATTTAAAGTGGGCATGGCCTATGAACTTTGGCTCTACAGTAGATTCTGCCTTCACTAACTTGTTTTGGTCTTAGAAAAGTGTTGGGAACTGTTTTATTTTTATGACCTGCCTTTTTCTCTCCCTTTTACTTAATTATTGGAGTGCCATCTAAGTTACGCGCTCGCATCTGTTTTTACAAATAGTGATGTTTTGACTTAGACTTGTCTAATAATTCTTAAGGGAGGTGTATATACTTTTCTGATTGTGTTTGAACTTGCTTTTGATTTATAGTGCTAGAGTATTTCCTTAAGTGTGTGTTAAATAAATAATTATATAGTTTTGATACCAAGCTTTGGTCAGTGTTTGCTTGCTCTACTGTGTTTTTGGCCCTACTGTGTATCCTCTGTATACTGCCCTACTCTTCTTGAGAGAAGTCTGACTGCTCAGCCATAGCTACCAGGTAAATCTGGGAGGTACAGACTGCTATCAATTGGGTTTTCTGCTTACTCCTGTAGTCTTAATCTTCTTGCAGTGGTCCCCAAAGGAACTGCACAGGATTCTGCCTAACAGTCCCTACACTTATTAAAACAACTATTGCAAGGGTGAAACATAATCACTGATAAGCACTCCAATTTGTGCAGTTGAAGTCACGGTGAGATTACATTATTGGCCCAGGATCACACGCTTATGCTAAAAGCGAAGCAGGGATTTGAACCCACTCTCCAATTTAGGCACGACCACATTCTTCCACGCTTTACTTGGAAGAAATAATAAAGTTTTGGGAGTCGAGGCATACAATAATACTGTCTTATAGATTTTACTTGCAAAATACACAAATTGCATAATAAAGCATCATGACAACATGTAAATCCTTATAGCAGCATGTTGAGATAAAATAATATCAGAGTACCTTTATTGTCCACATCCTGAATGGAAAACTATAAGATGCAAAAGGCAAACTATCTATTTACCCACTTTATTTTCAGGACTTTAAGACGCACAATAAAAGAAGTTGTGTAGTAAACTCACTTAGGTTTGGAGATTCGTCAGAAACCTCCAGCATGTTATGTATGATTTTAAGAACATTCAACTAAGGACATCAATGCACACTTTACTTTTTTTTAACCCTTTACACCACATCTATATGCGGGGGAGACCCCCGCTGCACCTCCATATTAATATTACATTCTATACCCCCCCACATATATATGTGGTGTAAAGAGGGGTCAACACAAACAAAATCTGCATTTTTGGCAGTCGCAATTGTCAGGTGGACATTTTGGTACGATTCCGACATTATGGGTATGAACAAATGTTTCAAAGGGTGCTTTATTGTGTTGCTTGCTTTAACTGTCACAGATTTGCAAGGTGACTGGTGGTCTTTCAGTTGGAAATTCATCATCCTGCATAAGAAAGGCTATGCTGCTGAATGACAAAAGAAACTTGTCCAGTTTATTTCGGCGCTGGCTGCAGAGACACGGCCGCAGCCTGTGTGTCTCAGGGGGGCTGTTATTCGGGGAAATGGCGGTGCTTGATCAGCCGAGCAGATTGTAGATTTGCCTCGGAAAAAACAAAATGCGCCCAGGTCTATGTTCCTGATACTTTGAACTGTTCCCTGACGGCGCCCTTCAGCTCACATTTCAGAGGGGGAGGGCTGGTGCCTGATTAGGTCAATGACGTTGTGCGAGTGGTGCCTTATCATTTCAGACTGTATCTCAGACACACTCTGCTTACCTCTCAGGTCTGAGGTGCTTGCTGTATGCTGCCTTCCTGGTGGTATCTCTCAGCGCTGCAGCCCAGGTCTCCTTTGCATGCAGTGCTGTTGCCTAGGGATCTAGGCCCAATGAAGGACGCACACACGGAGAGATAGGAGGAACTTCTTTATTCTCTTACAACCAAGCAGTAACTGGCGCTTGCTGCGCACGTGCCCCATAACTCCCTTGCCCAGTCAAAACTCCGCCTTTCCAACGGAGGGGGCTCATGAGAGTTAACCCCTTGAGCCCCGGGTAACACTACCCCCGGACAATATGTCCAAACATCAACTTGACACTCTGTGTCCAAACAATAACTCAGCACTCTTCAACAAGTCTCACCGGCTTCTTTATGAGTCGTCTCGGCCTCTCACCTCGAGTCCCAAGATCTGGCTCCTCTTCAGTCGCTCCACTCTGGCCCATGTCCCCGGGATCTCCTTCCGGGGGAAACCACTTATCATCCCTCTGCATCCTTGGTTCTGGTGAGAGTGTCCTCTGAGGTCCTTCTGTGTTTTCTCTTCTTGCGTATTTCCTGAACTGCTGACAGTTTCTGGTGACGGTCCTATTCTGGTCTTCAGCCGTCACCATCGTACCTTTCACTGCAACAATCCTCATGGGGCTTGGAGCAAACCGCGGGTCTGTCTTTCTATTTATCGGCTGTTGCACCAGAACTTCCTCTCCTACCTGGAACTCCGGTGGCACCGCTCCTCTCCGTGCATCGGTACGGAGCCTTGCGTTTTCCTTTGCCGCCGCGTCTCTCTGGAGCAGATCATGGTCAGCCGGTTCTGCCTGCGCCGTACTTCTCGGGATGCGGGTTCGCACCTCATATCGGAACATGAGCTCGGCGGGCGTCTTATTTGTGACCTCATGAGGAGTGTTCCTGTAGTCTCTTAACAGGCGGCATAGCGCTTGGTGTGTATCGACTGCGTCAAGCCGTGCCCTCTGTATAGTCTTCTTGATCGACGCCATGAAACGCTCCGCCATTCCATTTGCCTGGGGGTGGCGCGGTGTGATCTTCATGTGCCTGAACCCCAGGTGCTCTGCCAGTGTCCCAAACTCGTGTCCACAGAATGGTGGTCCGTTGTCGGACTTGACCCACTTGGGGATCCCCCACTCGCTAAAGACCTCTTCTATCGTCGCCGCCACTTGAGTGAACGCCGTGGAATTGACCACCTTGGCAATCGGGAACCTTGAGTGCTCATCTATGAAGAGTAAGATGTAGTCACCCGCTTCGGTCGGCCCGTAGAAATCCATGGCTACTCGTTCCCATGGGTGATCAGGTATTTGAAGAGCCCATCGTGTGTCGCAAACGTGGTTATGGGCCGGGAATCAGGGTGGAGCTCCAACTGATGGTATCCCTGATTTAGGTCCAGTTTGGAGAACATTTGGGCACTGTTCAGCAGCACAATCATGTCCTCGATACATGGTCCCGGGTGTCTCTCCCGTTGAATCGCCGTGTTGGCTACCCTCATGTCCACACACAACCGGATCTTTCCCCCTTCCTTGGGTACCACCACAAGGGGGGACACCCACGGCGTCGGCCCCGTCGCCGGTTCGATGATGCCGTCGCGGAGCAGTTGCTGGAGTGCCTCCGAAACCGTCTCCTGAAGATGGAAACCAACCCTTCTGGGATGTTGCGGCACTGGTCGTACGTCGGGGTCGATGTGGAGCCTGATGGGGGGTCCCCGGAGCTTTCCTAGCCCCTCGCATAGCTTGGGGAAGGCACCCACGATGTCTTCTTGTGAGACGAGCGATTGAGTCTGATGAGAAGCTATCGATCCTACAGCGTTCCACGGGCTGGGGTTGGCCGCTGCGGCGGTGATTACGTCTCCCACATTCACGTGGATCTCGATCAGCCCCAGATGCGACGCCGTGTGGTAGCTGAGGAGGCATCGACTCCTGGCGAGAGACCGTATCACGTGAATGGTCGTGTCCACTTGCCGCCCATTCAGGAGAAGGCATTGGGTGAATTGGCCCACCGTCTGTAACGGGGTGGCAGCTCCCCACTGGAAAATTCTGGAACGGGACGGATTAAGCTGTGGTGGGCACGGTATACGGTCATAGTCTTGTTCACCCATGATGTTCACTGTGGCCCCGGAGTCAATCATAAATTGAAATTGGCAGTTCCCCATCTTGAGCGGGATTTGCGGGGCCTCCCTGGCCTCTTTGTTATCGAGTATAAGGTTCACAAACTCGTCGTGGTCGTATTGGTCCTGCGGTGCGTAGTAGGCCATCGCCTGGTCTTCTTGGTAGAGGGTCTCCGGCCTGTAGTCTGCAGGAGGGTTGTCATATTCGTCCGTGAAGTGTCTAGGCTGTTCAGCCTGGTCATACGGTGGGGCATATCCTGCCGCTTGGTATTCATCCATCGCTCGAACGTAGCGCCTCTGCCCGAGGCCCTGTTGGTATGGTCTTGGCTGACTGTACTGCAGGGGCTGCGGCCGGAAGAGCATTCTGGGGGCCGCGTGGGGTCGCATCGGGGGAAAAGGTACGCCCTCCCTGCAGACGGAGTGAAAGTGTCCTTCTCTCCCGCAGTTGGTACATCGCTGGGACAGGGCTGGGCAGGACCCCGAATGGGGGAAGGACATCCCGCAGCGGTAGCACTGTCTTTGTAGACGCGGGGTGGACGTCGAAGAGGTTGTCGGCGGTCTGTATGGCTGAGGGCCCCTGTCGCCTTGACGGGGGGGCAGTATGGCGGCCACAAGTTCCCCCGTGTCTGCTTTAGGGTTGTTGGAGTGTCCCATGGCTGAGGCCTGTGCGTCCACTCTCTCATGGATGCGGGCAAGTTCGCTGACCTCGGGCATGGTGAGCGGTTTTTTGAGTAGCTGTTTCTTGAGTGCAGGGGAGAGGCACCCTTCGATCACTCTCAGCCGAACGGCTTCCTCTAGCGAGAACGCATCAAATTGGCAGTTCGCCCCCTTCACTCGTAGACGTGTGATGAATTCGTCGACAGTCTCTTGCGGGAGTTGGGTGCACTGGTTGAACAAATATCTTTCATTGTCCCGGTTGACCTCGATGATCAGCAGTTTGTCCAAAGCACCAATCAACTTGGGAAACGTATCTTGATCTGCGGCCGGAATAGCCTTGACAACCGTTTTGATTTCCCCCCCTACCAAGTTGAGGAATATGTCTCTCATGTTGGGGGAGTCCCCGTCGCCGGATCCTCTCACGAAATGACGAAAATCATCCATCCAGTCGGTCCACCTGGGGCCTTTGGTGGCTTGAGGAGTCATGGTGAACGGCGGGGGCAGACGTAGTTGTATCGACTTCGCCACCCGCGGCAGTTGAGGAGAGCCCTGGCTGGACCCAGGGTTGGAGGTGCTCATGGCGACGTGGGGCGAGGTAGTCGGGCCTAGGACGAGCCTACGTGCACCCGGCGCCCTCTTCTACGGCCAGGCGTCGACGGGCAGACTACAGGATGGAGGCGCGGGCGGGATCGCTTCCGCGGAGCTTCAGTGGAGGAGGTCCGGCGAGGCGGATCCGGCGGAGTGCCGTGTTGCGCGGAGGTGGAGCAGGAGGAGGAGGTTCGCTGGGTTGCCCACCACGAGCGGACTGCTGCAGGAGGAGGACTCCAGTGTGCGGGAGAAATCCTCGTCGCCAAATGTTGCCTAGGGATCTAGGCCCAATGAAGGACGCACACACGGAGAGATAGGAGGAACTTCTTTATTCTCTTACAACCAAGCAGTAACTGGCGCTTGCTGCGCACGCGCCCCATAACTCCCTTGCCCAGTCAAAACTCTGCCTTTCCAACGGAGGGGGCTCATGAGCGTTAACCCCTTGAGCCCCGGGTAACAAGTGCCAGTGCCACTGCCAATCCAATCATATTGGCAGTGTGTGCCGTGTGTAACCACAGATGTGCTGCGCATGGGCCGGCACAACCTACATGCACCCTGAGGAGGAAACTCGTAAAAAACACATCCTGGAATTGCACGCCAAAGCAGAAATGCATGCGTCCAGGCTCAGGCTGTGTTTATTTCGGGGTCCCTCCTCCAGCCCTGACTCCAGGCCATCGCAGGCGGTGTGGCAAAAAAGAAACAAAAAAATACTTTTTTTCGCACTGAACTGGGCATTTTATTGCACATATGTCCATACACAGATCAGTGCAAAAAAAAAGAAATGTTATTGTTGCTTGCTTTTTCGTTTTTCACGGCGTGGCCGATGGTGGGGGGGGGCAGCATTTTTATAAGGGTGGCCGTGTACCCCCCTGGCAATCCTCTGGTGGCGCCCCTGACTCAACCCCTCCAAGACAAAATTAATACTCCTCACCAACAACACCGAACACCCATAGAGACATGACTATCAACCATGCACTCTGAGGGCATCACACCCAAGCTCACCTCCTCCGCCAAGTCCCTCGGGTTCCACATCAACAAACCCTTCTCCTTCAAGACACACATAGATAAGAAACCTCAGACAGCTTGGTATCAGCTCTCTCCCCTGAGGAAAGTCAAACCCTTCTTCCCTTTGCACAGCTGTAGAACCATTGTTCAAGCACTGGTCCTATCCTATCTGGATGGGGTAATGCACTCCTCAAAGGCTGCCTGTCGTCCTCCCTTGTGCCCCTGAGAAGTGCCCTACAAGTGGATGCATGCCTCATCAAGTGTCTACGCTGATATGGCCACATCATCCAGCCCTTTTCGACCTTCACTGGCTCCCACTGCACCCACAAATCACCTTCAAGTCTTGCTGCATCAGCTATAAGGCAGTCGCTGTCAAGTCACCCAGCTACTTAGCAGAGAAACTCTGCATCTCTGGTGAACAGCGCACCAGTAGAAGCCAGCTCACGTACAGACCTAAAACCGCCACTGCAAAAAGGAAAGGACCAGAAAACAAGCCTTCTGTGCCTACGCCTCATGACTATGGAACCTCCTCCCCATCAGCATCAGGCTCGCTCCCACGCTCCTGCAATTCAAGGGAGTCTCTAACTCAACCCCTGGGCCACCACGTTGCTCCTCGTGCCACCTGACTCGCTAAACACCACCCGCCCCCAACTTTCCCGCCACCTGGGACAGCTGTACCCCTCCTCTGTGCCCCTCTGTATCCTACCTCCCGCTGTATATCTGTTCTGTTGTTAGCTCTGAAAAATGCTCTGTTATGTATCTGTATTGTTGCATACATCTGTATAGCGCTCTGTTGCTTCTTGTAGCTAGGTCCGCGCTCAATAAATACAATAATAATAATAATAATAATAATAGTAATAATAATAGCAATAACTAGGTCAGACTCACCCAGAATAGAGGAAGCCTTCTGGGAACTTCAGGCATAGGCCATGCTAATTAAGACCCTGGTGATCTGTATTCCTCCCTGATGCAACTGACAGTTGTGAATGGCACCTGAAGCAAATATTTCATTCTAGTATGTGTTCACTTTTCATGCACTCTTGCATGAACCTCCTCCCTCTTACGTTAACAGTAGTTACCAAAGTTCAACATTATTTAATATTTAGCACATGGTTGGTTTGGGAGAGGCAATATTTTGTGGAGAGAGGCAGGGGGAATGGGGAGGGTGGGAGCAGCAGGGGGATCTCCTCCTGCTCTTTGTGGGATAAAAGTGGTAAACGTGAAGTAAAAATCTCTCTGTTGAAAAAATTGAAAAACGCATGTAACCATAAGAAGATGTTAGCACTCAATCTCTGGGAATGTACGCGCCCTTGTGATGGAGGGTCAGTGGAAACACCAACTTATTTTTTGTTTCTCTGCCACTTCTATGCCACCCTTAGGTGGTTCTTGCTTAAGCAGCTTCTGATAAAAGCTGACATTCAAGTCCTCTGCCTAGCACACTCAATCTCAGCTCTCCTGTTCCTCTTATCTACTCCATCATACCCCTACCTTGAATCTTCTATCCCTCTGATGTTTCCTACTCTGTCTAGATCTTGCCTACACCCTTTGATGTCACTCCTCCTTCCACTACTCTAATGCTCCCACCTTCACACTACTAGGCCCCTGCACACTACTACTCCCTTAAACACACTACAACTCCCTCCTACACACTACTCCACCCCATCCCAAACACCCTCCTTTCACTTGGTGCCATCCACTTTACAATCACTCCCTACACTAATCTTCCTAACCACACTTGCCACACAAAGTCACCCAGCAGTACCACTTTCACTCACTAGCGAATACCTCACCTTCTTCACAAATTGCCTCCACACTCTGTCACTCCTCATTCCCTCTTGCCGGTCTCTTTGTTGTTCACCTCCTCCAACTCTGACCGCACCCAGATAACCCACACTTCCTGCTTTCTTTGCACCCTTCTATGCCTCCTGGGATTGGTCATCTTTCCCTGGCAAATCTGGCCCTGTATTCCCCACCTGGGGCAGTTATGTGTCATGTGAAGTTAGAAATAGCAGGCTAAGCGCTGCACACTTCTGCTGCGTGGGCCCACCATGGATCGGCCATGGCGGCCTAGGAAGGCAAGTCTTCGTACTCGTGTTCCAAGGACCTGTTCCGGGCATCCCTGAGGTACGTTCAATGGGGGAGGGAGGAACTGCACCCCCCCTTAGTCTCTGATGGTCTGGTGGGTTTCAGGCTCATTGTGGGGGCATGCTGGCGTCCCTTGGCAGCCCTGCAATGATCTTCTGTTGGCCATGTAAAGAGGCGCCCTCTCTGCGCTACCCTCTCCTTCCCTGGTGTAAGTCCATGAAGCTGGCGGGGAACGTCCTCAGGGGTGTCGTGGCTTCTCTTTGTGGTTCTCTTTCTTTGTGTGACTGTCTAGTGAGTCTGGTGGGTAGCGATCAGGCATCAGCTCACTCATTTGGAATGTGTGGCGCTACATGTGATCTCTCCATTTTACGTTCTTTCTTGGCTTCTGGACTAGACGCGTTATCTCTAAAAGAAACAGGGAGACAGTGGCAAGTATCTGGAATTGGTAGCAAGGCTTGAGTAGAACTGGGGTTTTCACAGACGTATGCTGGCACTGGGGGAAGGGACAGGAACTGAAGCCCTCTCAATTGTCACCAGCCACCACAGGGGTTGCACTGGCTCTGAATATCTCCCTGGTAGGCCTCCCATTTCCCGGCTGAGTGAGGTTCCCATCCCTTCTTGACAAGGCCAGGCTACTCGCCTAGTCACCCAATGCTGTCTTTGTTTTCACTGAATGCCTTTCCACCGTCCACCTCCCACAACTCTTCACTTCTCTCCTCATCACTTGCTTCTGTCCCAACCAAAGCCACATCTACATAATAAGGTGAAATGGGTTAGAACATGACAATAACCTTGCATAATTCATATACTGACTAGTTATATTATACATGCAAAGTACATGGGCCTCGTCTCACCCTCAGACACCACTAAACCAGAGTTGATAAAAGCAAGAATCATCAGGTCGTCATAACCAAGTATACAAAGTAAGGTAAACAACAGGAACAGGGTAGGACTAGCAAATCACCAGATTGCCGGTAGGATCTATGAGCAATTAGATGCAGATAACAGTACTAGTTTAGCGGTAAGCACATTTTCAAAAAGATGTCTGAACTCTCCACGTGGCAATGCACAGTAGGCTGGCCGCATGGTTCTGATCCACAAGATGGGAGCTGATGCTCTCTGACTTTTCCTGGGTAAACAAAAAGAACGCCTTGCCCTAATCTTTCAGATTTAGCAGCAGGTAATCAGTACATCTAATTAAGTTTAAAGAATAGCTGGCAGTTTGCTTATGTCGTGCTTTGATCAATTCTTCCTTATCGCGTTGTCCGTCTTTTAAAGCAAGAAAGTATTTGGTTTACCAGGTGTCTGGTGTTTCTTTGGCAGTCCTCAGCTGTACTGTCTTTTAATGGGGGTGTTTCCTCTTTCCCTCCTCTCCTTTGAGGCTTCTTTGGTGGTCTGTACTTCTTCGGGTTCAGTGTCTGTTGCAGTGTGTTAACCACAGTAGAGAGGTCCTGATGCTGTGTCAAGTAACGTAGGTGCCTGGGTCAAGGTGAGGCCAACTCCCAGAGTCCAGGGGTGTAGACCAGGGGAGTTTGGCAGGATAAAAGGGCAGGCAACTGCTCTGCGAGCTTCACCCTTTCTTGTGACACAAGACTGTATCCGCAGTGCCCTGGCCTCCCTTTTCTTGCCTCCAACCACTCCAACCTCTACTTCTCCTCCTCACATTCTTCATTCAAGACCTGCACAAACCTCCAGTCTTTCTTGTCCAAGGCTCTGTGTAGCATCTCTGATCTCCCCACTCCCAGTCTCGTGTCTCTTCCCTGCCTTCTTCACTACTGCTATTCTTCTCACTTTCTTCACCCTTTTGCACCCCTTTGGGCACTGCTACCACTGCCCTCACCTTAACTCTTCTAAGCATCATCCTCATCTGCGCCAGTGTCACCCACAACACCTTCACCCCGGTGCATCTTCTTTGCCCTCTGAGAATCTCTCTCCTCTGTTCTAGTATCACTCTCAAGGTCTTCACACCTCTGGAAGCCTTCTTCACCCGTCTGAGCACCACTCTCCTCTGTATTGCTTTTCCCCTCACTTCTTCACCCCTCTTGGTACCTTCTTTGCTCCCCTGAGCACTAACCGCCTCCTATTACTGTCACCCTCAAATTGTTCACACCTTTGCACCTGTTTCACACCTCTGCGGGCAGCCTACCGCCTTATTAGTGCCCCCGCTCTTTAGCCACCACACTCTCTGCCTCTTGCTCCAGCTCTTTGGACTCGTAAACCCGGTGCCCTGGGTCTCTCCTCCAGCTTCCCAGCTTTCAGCTGCATCCTTGGACAGATGCATAACACAACAGAATATAAACAATCTCTGCTAACACAGATTATTACTATTTTTTGTTTTTATGGTGACACAGCAAACTACACAATTGTGTGGGGCACTTTTAAAGCAGTTATAATTGCAAGTGAAACACAAGGGAGAAGAAAAACCTCTTAAATCTTTAATAAGAGCTCGAAAAGCAACAGGTACGTTTGAGTAATTCGTTTTGAGTGGACCAAAGTATAAAATACTTTTAAAGAAGAAACTGGGAACCGGTATCTGTAGGAGTAATTGCAAAATGAGCACAGTCTTAAACAAATATCTTGAGTGGAAAAAGAAGTGGCATATTAGCTTGGCGACAACATGCTTAGTGGTAAATAAATTAAAAAAATGCTGAGGGCAATTGAAGGATGGCTCATTATTTTAAATTCTATTCACTAATATGCCCATAAGAAGTACCATGAGAATGTTCCCAAATCTGTGAGTGTACCAAGTTTATCGGACAGAAAGGGTAAAGTCTTTGGTAAACACCTTGTGGGGAGGGTCTCACAGCCATATTTTATAAAGCATTCAGTGATCTCTTAACACCAAAGATCGTGACTCCGCTTGAGAAAATGCTTATACAAATTTCTTAAAAGAGAACATAAATGTAAATAGTTATGGATCACTTAGCCAATAACATTATTTAACTATCATTACAAGGTTTTGGTTCGCATTTCTGTAAATAAGCGCTCCTGTTTTGGTGGTCTCAGGTAAATCAGGTTTCACCATGTAGGGAAAATTGCCTCTGAAAACTAATTTCATGATTTAAACAATTGACTTCACAACTAAGAATTGCATTCCATCGTTCATAGGAATGTTGTACCTGAGATTTCTTTGGAAAGTACTAGAGAGCATTTGATGTCCTCTTTCCTCCATCAAAGATGTCTGAAAGTTCCACTGCAAAACTACAAATGAGCGATTGGTTCCTAGGTCTGCTCTTCTGCGGCTCACCGGATGGCATGCCCTCTTTTTGAGATCTATTGATCACTTTTCTTAGCATATTGTGTTGAGGCTTTAAACATATATGTAAAAAGTAGATGGTTCCATTTTGTTTAGTTCTCCTATACCCTTTTCTGTTAAGGATAGTGCCCAAATATCCTTTGGTGAATCTGCACCGCTGAAATATCCTAGCCATGAATACCTTACCAATAACACTAGCCACCTTTCTCAGCAGAAATTGGTGACTTTCAAAACAGGTGTTACTTGAACATTTAAATTGTATTAAAGGTTTAGGGGCCGAATAACTGAATGAAACAGCTTGGCATTTCTCTAAACTGCACTAAACCTGCACTAAACACTCTCCTCTTGGTCACGTTCTAGGAGGGAGGGTGGTTTGCGAGACCACAGTCAGCATATACATCTGTTTTATAGTCTCATGCTGGTATACATTGGGCACAGCCATTGTAGATATATTTGTATAGTAACATTTTGGCACAAGTAGCATGAAAACAAAACTGGTATACTTTGGGCAAAGCCAGGATGACAATGGGCCTCATCAGGGTTTGGGCGGGACCGCAAAAATGCGGTGGTAACGCTATTACCGCTGCTTTACCACCCAACCAATATCGAGTTTGGGCAGAAAGAAGGAGGTTTACTGGAGGTAAAACTCTCCAGGTTCCCCCATTTGCAGTGCTATTACTGCGGTGCAAATACTGCCGGTGATAATAGGGTTGTTACTGCACCTTAGATTCCTATGGACTCTTCAAAAAATGGAGAGTAACAGCCTTACCACAACTCGGGATCCAGCAGTAATAGCGCCCGCCTGAGTTGTGGTAATGCTATTTGTGTTGGCGGTATCCCAGAGGATTCACCGCTGGGATACCGCCAAGGTTGTGATGAGGCCCAATGTGTTTTTACAGTGGCATTCTAACATTTATTGGGCACAGGCAGGAAAACACTGTGAATACAGTAGTAAATGGGACACCGCCAGTATGAAAATATGTTTTTACAGTGACTTGCTGGCATGTATTGGATGCAACCAGTATGAACATGTTTTTACAGTGGCATGCAGCCATATACTGTGCACAGGCAGTGTTAAAATGTTTTACGGGGCAATGCTGTCATATATACGGCACAGCCAGCATGGAAATCTTTTTTAAAAGTGATAATACTTGCATATATTGGGCAAAGACCACATTAAAATGTGTTTTTACAATTGCATGGGGCATATATTGGGCACAAGCAGCATGAAAATATCTTTGCATATGTTGGGAACAACCATCACCAAAATATTTTTGTACAGTAGCAGAACTGGGATATATTGGGCAGAGCCAACATGAAAATGTTGCAATATATTATGCACAGATGGCATGAACATGTTTTTACAGTTGCATCATAGCATACAGTGGGCACACACAGCATGCAAATGCTTTTAAATTTGCAATATTAGTATATGTTGGGCGCAGTCAGCATAGCAATGTATTTTTACCGTTGCAAAACTGGCTTTTATTGTGCACAGCAAGCATGAACATACCTGTGTTTTAGAAGGGCATGCTGATATATATTGGGCACAGGCAGCATGGACATGTTTTGCAGTGGCAACACTAGCATATATTGAGCATGGCTAGCATGAACATTTGTGTTTACAGTGATGTGCTGTCATGCGTTGGACACAGGCAGCCCACAAGCTTTTTTTTTTATAATTGCATGATAGCATAAATTGGGCACCGGCAGCATGAACATGATTTTGAGTTGCAATATTGTCATATGATGGGCACAGCCAGAATAAAAATGTATTTTAACTGTGGCAGTACTGGCATATATTGGTCACAGTCAGCATGAAAATATGTTCTTACAAAGGCAATAGTAGCATATTTTGTGCATAGCCAGCATAAACATGTGCTTTACATTTGTGTGCTGGCACATATTGGGCACAGACAACATGAAAATATTTTTGGCAGTGATAATGAGCACATACAGCATGAACATTTGTTTTTACAGTGCCATGCTGGCATTTATTGGACAGAGCTGCATGAATATGTATTTTTAGAGTGGCTATACTGGACTATATATGGCACATCCAGCATAAAAATGTGATTTACATTGGCATATTTGCATATATTGGGGACATGCAGCATGAACACATGTTTACAGTGACATGCTGGTATATATTTGACAAAGCATGCATTAAAATGTTGTAGCATTTTCATTAGAGACATATATTGGGCACGTGCAGCATGACCATGTTTACATTGGAAATTGAGGCATATATTGGGCACAACCAGCATGAAAACGTGTTCTTACAGTGGCATGCTGGCATATGGTGGACACAGCCAATGTGAACATGTGCTTTTACAGTGGCATGGTAATATATGTGGCAGAGGGAGCATGAACATGTTTTCACATGGCACAACTGGCATATATTGGGCACAGGCCGCATGTGCATGTGCTTTTTTCAGGTCATTGCCAGCATGAAAATGAGCTTGACAGTGCAATGCTGTGTCAGGAGGCCCACACGATATACACACAAGAACAGACTCCGAAACTCTTCTTCACAAGGTTTATTTACAGAGAAGTCAGAAACATGGAATAACAATAACAGAAAAATGATAATCTCAAAACCAAGTGTCGCACATTGAGTGTGATGCTGTTCTCAACTCTTAGTGTTTCTGCGGGTTCCTGAACCATCGGATGTCCTTGGGGTAATTGTTACAGATTTCCCAGGGTTCCTGAATTCTATTGCCAGTCCGGTTCCATAGTAATCCCTAGGTAAGCATCTACATCCCCTCTACCCACCGCAGGAATAGGTGGAACCCATATGTCAGGCTGAGGAGGAGTCATGAATGGCCACCTCCCACTCCTAACACACCACTTGTCCTCAAGTCTGGTTCCCCTCCATCCACAGACCTGAGGGCATCCCACCTTTGGTCACTCTATCTGTTCCTCCTCTTCATTGTCTTACCTGGATCTAGTTCCTCCTCTCACCTACTCAGCCTGCCATGGGTCTACCAGGCCTTTGTGTGTCTTTCTGTCTGTTCTGTGTGGCTAGGGGATGCCCTCCTCATTTTCTCAAGTTAGTTATAACCACCTGTTACTTTCTCCTCTGCCTCCTCCTCATCTATACCACCTTCCCCTCTTCCGTTTTCCACCTCCTTTTCCTCTGTTGTTGTAACCACCTACTTCTCTGCTGTTACCACATCCTCTGCTCCTACCATCTCCTCCATTCCCTTCTCCCACTTGCGCAAACAAAGGACCCCCTTAATGCTCTTTGCATCCCTCTCCAACTAACTGTTTTAAGCTTCTGCAACAATCCACACAAGCTGACTGGGACGCCTGGGGGTCATTGTGCTCTCCCTGTGTTGGGGACTTGGCAGTGGCTGTACCTGTTTCTGGTAATTTTGGCAAGGTGGAGGTTGGCTGCCGCTACAGGGCACACCTGGCCTCACTTTGGGCATAGGAGGCAGACCAAGCCTTCAACTGGCTTGTCTGCCATCTGGATTCTAGCCCTGTCTGTCCTGTCAATCTCTAGGGCTGTCTTTGCAGGCCCAGGTCTCCTGTTCCCTCATCTTGCGATTTACAGGTTGGGAACCCTCTTGGTATGTTAAACTCCCTTGAATATGAAGACATTTTTAGCTTGTTGTAGATCTGTAGCAGCATATCCTCAGTGAAGGGAAGTCCTGCTAGGAGACAATGGGCCTCATTACACGGTAGGAGGTAACCATGGCGCAATTAGAGCCATGGCTACCCCCTACCGCCTTCTGGGTGCGGGTAGGCGGTATGGGGACTTACCGGGTCATTCAGACCCTTGAGGACCCGGTAAGTCCCCATGCCAGTTGCCATTGCCCATTCCCATTCGAGCCCCCATAGGCTCTAACCACACGTTAAAGACGGGACCCGCTGAGGGACCTCGTAGTAGGGCGGTAGGGGATTACCGGCACCGGTGCCGGTAATCCCCTACCGCCTACCGTGTAATGAGGCCCAATGAATTGGTAATTTACCTCACGTACTCAGAAATATGATGTCGGGAATCCTGAAGCTTGTGACATTGTATCAAGCACAGATCTCCAGTGCCCACAAACAGAGACACGTGTGGTTCGAGACCTCATACTTGCAACACGGTATCCAGTGTGGGTAGGACTGTATGAGTATGAGGATATAGGCTACTACTGATGCGTGAATGAAATTGACTCTGGACAAAACGAGAGGTTTATTTTTCTTTTCCATTGTTTTGTTTGGGTCTGCTTAGCGAGAGCTTCCAGCGGCCAACAGAAAGAGCGTTTTGACTGTCCCCTGCCACAGTAGGAGGGCCAAGGAAGGTGACTGGAAGATCCTAACCCTATCCCCCACTGGCCCGTCATGCACTAGTTCAGGAAGCCACCAGGCCTCAAGAGAGACTCCATTGGTCCCCAGAGCCAGACACAGGATGGCATACATTTGTGGCTCTTGGCAGCATGCACATTAGTTTGATGGTCAGATATTGTTAGCCACGGGCAGTATACAAATGCTTTTTACAGGGCATTGTGGGCATATATTGTTGAAACCAAGCTCATGCTTTTTTTGGACACAGAAATAATAAAAATGTGTTGCCAAATGACCCTGTATATTGTTGGTGACCTAACATATACTGGAGGTTTTCATCTGTTCCTCCACAGAACCGATTTTCTTGCCCACTTTTTTGTTAAATTCTTCCTGAGAAATGCACCATTTCAATTCATTATTTTAAAAAAGAATTCTTGGTGGGATAACCACCCACCCTCCCTAAAACGTCCTGGGTGATTTACTCTCCACCACTTGGAAATATGCTCCAGCTGACACTCCATCTTCACAGTTTTCTGCCAATCCTTTTGAAATGACCTGTCCCACCCTAATTAGAAGTGGAACCAGCTTGTCATCTTAGGAGTGTAATGGCCCAACAGTCCCCACAAGACAGCAAGAAGCTCTTTTCCCTCGGTGATGCCGTTTTTCAGGATTTACAAAAAAAAGTAGAATAGTTGCCCTGCGATAAGAAATGTTTTTCTTCGGCAGCCCAAGTACGTTCCAGCAGAAATAACACATTGCATTTTACATAACAATGAAACATACAGAATGGGTACACAGGGATCCCTCGATGTCCAGCTGCAAGGAATGTCTGCAGTAAACCTTCTGAATTATTAACTGCACTCTTGAAAGAAAGTGAGCCCTGGAAGCATTGGAAAAGCGGAGCCCTGCTTAGCATGCACTATATGATACCGAGGTAAGTGCATCGTAATGTGCTCAGAAAGGGCAGGCGGAGTGCACTGTCAGGGCATATCACTTACCCATGGGCTTGGATACTGGGCGGCTGCCAACGTAGAGCGTGTCATACTTCTGGATGGACTGCCGCACCGCATCCAGAATGTCAACTAGGAGAAAGAACGTGCGTGAAATCTTTTATGTTCATTGGGAAAGGGCTTTAAAAAAAATATATGTATCCAATGTTTTAAACAAAATTTACACACCCACAACCACAATGTGGGTCACTTTTCATTAAGTGGCAATTGCATGCAGGGAACTGCCAATGTTTGGATGTATGTGCACTTGCGACCCCAACATTCATTTGCCAACTTCTGCAAAAGCTTGCGCGAAGCTAAAGAGTAAAAGCAAGCAAAGTAACATTCACTCCTTGCTTTTAGGCTCCATTTTCTAAAAAATGTAAACGCTGCCTGCAAATTATGCTTTGACAGCATTCACATTGAATTCTTATGCAATCCACCTGCTTTTAGCCGATGGATTCAATCGAAATGCTGGAGGATGGCATCATGCACTAGAGTAGCGGAGGCTCCCACAGCCCCTGCGGTAGTGGGGACCACCACCAAATGTCCCGTATGAAGTGTCTACAAAAAGAAACTATTTCCTTTTGAAGTCCGAGGTCTGACCACACCCCACGACATGGAAGCCTCCAGGCTGGTGGCCTCTATTTTATGGAGTGGGGGAGCCCTACGACTTCAAAAAGAAAGAGTTTCTTTTATGCCTTCATAAATAAAGTATGTCTGTTACGGTTCGGCCCTTTAACGGAAATAATTCTTTCTTTCCACCCATGACATTGAGGCCTCCAGATCCTCTGCAGAAGATGGTAACAAGCGGTCCTGGCTGCTGCAGAGAGCTTCAGGCCTTGTTCCCTGGACCAACGGATTACAGGTAAGAACATTTATTTTCTTTAAATGTGTATACAGTGCATGCCTGTGTGAGTGTATAGTGAAAGGGTGCACACTCAAATGTATGGGTGGCTGCTTAGGTGTGCCTGTATGGTGAAAGGGTGCACACTTAAATGTATGGGTACCTGGATGTGCTTTGGTTTGTATAGTGGGTGTGCTTGTGTTCAGGGGTGCAACAAAACCTATATTTCGTGGGGAGAGCCAACGCTTCAAATGTTGGGAGAGGCGCTAACTTCACAGGCGGTGGGGGAGGGGAAAACCTATTTGTTTGGGGGCATCTAACTTCTTTATACATTCTAATGAGAATATTCAATTGCAGCTTCCATGTTACAAGCAGGTAACTCTCTCCTTTAAGTCTGAAAGCACCCACTTATGGATTGCTGTCAGAATGAGCGGTCTCCTGTCCCCTCTCTACCCTTACAGTCCCTCCCCTGGCATGCAAGTACAAAACCCACATCATGATATCAATTGCCTAAAAAATTATGCATTTGAATGCAGGTACTGACAGTGAAATACTTTATATTAGTAATTGCTGGGTCTTTGTTAACGGCGAAACCCAGGCACCGTTCTACATCTGTGTCCTGATCTGCCCAGCAATGGCTCTGTAGGTCAGCCAGCTCAAGTCAACATAGCCCAACATTTTGAGGGTTGGGGGAGGGCTAAAGCCCAGTCGGATCCATGGTGTTGCGTCACTGCTTGTGCTTAATGCCATGATTACTTATTGTACTCTTCATTACTCCTAGCCCTATTCTTCTTCGTCCCAGGACTTGTGTATGGCACACTTTGCCTCATACACAAGGTGCCTCATATGTGAGCCCTGGGAAAAGGAAGAGGGATGTGGAGGTGATTCTGAGTCTGAGGAGCTAATTTTGGGGGTTGGGGCAGGGGGTGAGAGGGAGAGGGGATGTGTGGGGGAGGGGGTGTGGGGAGCGGCATTGTGGGATAAATTGTAATGGTCATCCATGTCCAGGCTAAGCAGGCATGATATGTGGTATTGGTGGCTAGAGAGGCATTTTGGTACAACCAGTCTAGTCATTTCTTGGTTTGGTTTGACTTTTTTTTAACTGGGCATCTCTGGCAAAGCAGTCCTGCTAAGTGTAATAATAACCTGGCTAGACTGGCATTTGGGTGCTGCCAGTCTAGCTGCTTCTTACTGTGGCATTGTATATTTTTCTGGGCATCTGTGATAAAACAACCATGATAAGTGTGATGCAACCAGCTAGGTATGTCTAAATGTGGCCTGGCATGTTATTACGTGTCTAGACTGGTCTATATTGTGCAGCCAGTTGAACATGTTTGCATTGTGACATGGCATTTTTATTAGCAAAGGATTACATTAATTAAAGCATTAATGTTCTTGTGCACTGTTGGTGACTTGCATGTATTGGTTTTTGGATTAGGGTTTCTCTATAAAACAATTGCAAACATTCTGGCGTTTTAGCTAATTTTCTTTCAGAAAGTGTGCTGCATAATGGATCAAAACACACATATATATATATATATATATATATATATATATATATATATATATATATCCTAGTGCAGTGTGCAGCGTACCCCTGCAGCAGCTTGTTCGTGCATATTGCGTGGCCAGAGTGTGGCGCGACCCATGATTTGTTGCCGAGCCGGGGCGGTGGCCCCCTCAGCATGGTCCATAGGTGGCCCCCAAATATTGTACAACGCCACTGGCATCTTGAAAATACATTCTGGCTTTAAACCATGGGTCTTGAGAGGTGGAGGTGGAATGCACCCTGGCAACACTATTTCCACTTCATGTACCTACTCTGTCTTCAAATAGAAAATCACCCTGAGTGGTAAAGCAAGGCGTAAATCAATTTCTGCCTTGTTTGACAAATTGGGGGCCATTTTCTATGCAGAGTGCAAACGTGATGCGCAAAAACAAGACAAAGGCCCCTTACGCCTCACTTGTGCTCTTTAGGGGCTTTTCTGCACATTTGGAAGTGGAGAGGAACACAAAGCAGAAACATTTTCAGCATGCCTTCCTAGAAGAGTGTGATGTAACCTTAACTGTACAGCTGCTATTTGAACAGTACACTATATATTGTAGTGTAACAGTAGAAACATTGTCATGACAGTAAGAGGTCAATCAATTTAAGAAAATGAAAACATTGTCCTCTGTAACTTTTGACCTTGTCCAAACACTCAATATGATGAGGTTTCATGAACTTTTACACCCACATTGATGCAGCCTTTACTTGCAGCAGCCTCAGCTCTCGCTGCTGGCAGTCTCCAATGCAGACTACTCATCCATCATATTTGCTCAACAGAAGAGCCTCATGCTACACAGTCAGACTGGTGGCTTTGGTCAAAGCCCTATTGGCCACCTATGCTGACTTTTCCTCATCCACATGTTTTCAACAAGAGAGCCAGTGCCCCAGCACCAAATAGGCAGCAATGGTTAGAGCGCTGCCAGCTTTCTTCCTCACTCTGCCTATTGAGTCTACCCTACAACTTCAATAACTATCCTGGGTGTGGGCTCACTCTGGTGCAAACAAGTAAAAACGTCTGAGTCGCCTAATTCTAAAACATAAAATGCCTGAGCTGAAAGCCACTTCTTAATGCTTCAGAAACTGTTGATGGCACAAAGTTGCTGCAGCCACTGTGGATCTACACATGTATGCATGCCCCCAGACATGCTAAATATAGCATGGTGGCCCTGCGCACCAGTTCACTGCTTATAGGGAAGAGAATCGTAGAGCCTTTCTATGACCTAGCTCCTGATTGGCACACAGTTAGGAAAGGAACCTATCGTTGGTTCATATGGCTAAAAACACAAAAACTATCAACAGATTGTAATGAAGTCACTCGGGCCCCACCAGAAAAGAGAGACTAAGTACCTGTTCAGGGTACAGGGGGAGTTACCCGTTCTGGGATGGGTTTCCTGGAGACAGTAATTGGTGGATCCCCAGAGGATCCCCCAAACTCTGAATACTGGCGAGACAGACATATATGCTGCGCATATCCCGCAGGTCTGTGTGGGAGTGTGGAGTCCCAACGCAAAATACAACCCGGGGAAAAAGCTCAACATGAATTGCAGACCAAACTCTAAAACAAAACATATGGGGGAAACAGGAAGCAGGATTTCAGTTAAAAGGCATGATTAGAGAAGAGACAGACAGTTCCCCACAAATTTCCCAGGTGGTGTGTCAGAATATGAGAGACAGTTGTCTCCCCAAAACTTCCCGTTCCGATCAATGGTTCAGGAAGCAGCCATGACACTTCTGCCTGACCCTAACATGGTGGATATATGGTCCAATTCAGTATAAACATCTCCTGATGTAAAGTTAAGGAGGGTGCAGTTAGCCAAAGGGAAAGAGGTGATCACATGGTCTAAGGCTAACCAGGGCTGGGAAAACTTGAAAGAAACAGGGGAGCCAATCAGAACCTTTTTTACACCAATCGCCCAGCCAGACAGTAATAGGACAGTTATTTAAGCAAGTGTTGGGTGCTAAATACTTATTAGGTTGCTGTACCGACTCATGGGTGCAATAGCCCCTTGATTAGCAATTGCAGAAAGACAGGGTGGGAGTACAGAGTAGGGTGGCAGAAAAAGGTGATCAGCCAGGCCCCAAGAACCCCTAGTAACAAAGCAAAGCTGTTGATTGCTAAACAGAAAATGTACAGGCACCCTTATTAAGCACTATCTCAAAGGTACCCATCTACAGGGAAGCTGTCACTGGTTGTAAGTTATACCTTCATCATAATGATGGGAGCCACATAAACACGACCTTCCAACCTTGGTTGTTCTCCTCTGATGCCTACTCTAGATATACAGGAGACCCAAAGTTAGCCGGGGGGGGGGGGAGAGGACTAGGAAGAGGGTGTGGATAGGAATAGAGGATTTAGGAACAACAGAAAGAGGAATATGGAGCAGAACTGGATAGACAGGGGCTTCTCCCGGAAAAGCCACTTTGGCCATTCAGACATTGCATAACAAGACAAGTTACACTTAAACACAGATAGGATTCAGGAATCCACTAAACATCACAAAGTCTCTGACCAATGCCCCTCTCTCCGTCAGAACTGAGAATTAAGTAACAAATACAGGATTTGTGGCATACACATCTGGCATTGCCCTAGATTTCTTGTTGGAGGAATGGACCAAGCATGAGCTAGAAGTGAACAAACAAACAAGTATATACAAAGACATTTTACAATCACACACCCGTGCTATTGGTGCCTGTTCATCACTCCCTCCCCGAAACTCTCTACCATATGGCCAGGGGAAGGCAGCCTCTACCTGATCCGGATCCTGTGGATGACTGCCTGAGGGAGGCCCATATATGTGGAGACAACCCTTATGAGAGGGAAGGAAACTTACTAGCAGGAACATGGTATCCCCCTTCCCACTCAGGCTATGACATCAACCCCTATAATTCCCAATCCCTTATGGCCTATTGCAAAGTAGAACCAGACCATTCAATTTGGACTGACAATAAGACTCTTTCCTATACCTTTAGTAAAAGGACTGGGACGAGGAAGAGCCAGAGAGAAATGCTGAGTGCTGAAGCCACAGAACCAGAGATGCGCTCTAGTTCTCGAATGGATCTGATAGGTGCCAGGACATTTTAAAACCCTGCACAGCGTGGAGGATGGAGTTCCACTACTCCCAATGTGGGTCGGGAAGTGAGGGAGAAGCCAGCTGCAGCAGGGAGCAGGAGAGCTCCAGCCAGCATCATCATGAGAGGCTCTGAGGTCAGAGGTATGCCGCACGGAGGCTGGCAGCTGGAGAAGCTGTGGAGAGAAGGCTGAGGCATAGCGGGTACCGGAGAGCAGACGGATCGCCAGCAGAAGGAGGAGGCACCCAGCTGGAGGAACCACAGACCCCAGAGATCGTTGAAGCAGCAACGAGAGACCGGTGAGCCCAGAGAGGGGTATTCGGATGCCAGGGCACTTCGCAACATATACTGCACATCGATATGAGACAGAACGTTCTGGGAGGAGAGTATGCCAGGCAACCTGTCGAATGAAAGCACCTCCTGGGAAATGTGAACCATAAAGCATCTGAGAAACTCTGGGGAATGGAAGCACCTCCTGAGATTTATGATTGTGAACTGTAAAGTACTGGAGAAGCTCAGGGGAAGCTCCCCTCCACTCACTCCTGATAATTGTGGAACTTTGATTATTCATTTATTTTTGCACTTTTGGAACTTTTTGTTGGACTTGTTGAAAAAGCTACAAATGACCAGGTGAGAGACTTTATCCCTTTTCACTTTATTTTGAGTTTAGCATTCAAGGGTCAGGTTAGGAGTTCAGACACAGGACAGAGACCTCTTTATTTTTTAGACACATGACACCCTTTAGTTTTGTTGAGGCTGGGAAGCACCCCATAGTGATAGGGCGAGGTAGGTCGTTTTCCAACCCTCTTTTTACTTTAATAAAAGTCTATAACAACCATCAAAATAATCCAGTGTTTGAGTCTTACTCCTGATTCCATACAGGAGTAAGACTCAAACACTGGATTATTTTGAACTACATTACGAACTACAGGACCTTGTCCAGAAGTTGACACAAGACTATCTGAAGAAATCTTACTAACGAGAACTACGAAGCAGATAGAGACATTGTTATAAGAAAAACATCCAATGGAAGAGACAGTTTTATTATTTAATTTAAGTTAGTCAAATAATGGTACGGTCAGTCAGAATTAGTGTTGGATGGAGGACATCTTCATTTAGGAATTCTGATAACTGATGAGCACCTTAAGTAATTTAAGTAGGCAGGGAAACCCCGATAGCGATAGGGAAAGATAGGCTTTATTCTTATTGTTTGAAAAACCTCACTCAAAATGTCCTTCAAGTGTCCGCCTGCTTATTCCGACCTGCCACTGCCTGGTACGATTAATATCAGTGATGCTATTCTGATGTTTTCCGAAACAAACGTGGAACACCTGGAAAGACTCAAGAACATCTTTGAGAGAATACAGACGGTAGAAGTGAGAGAAGTGTGTATTTCTGCAGAAAAGAGCTATTTGGATGGGTCTTTCAGCAAAGTGACATCTCTGTTGATCCAAAGAAAGTGCAGGACATTCATGAAGCACAGGTTCCCACAAATGTGTCAGAGGTACGAAGCTTTATGGAAATGGTCACATAGTGTGGCAGGTTCAACAAAAACGTAGCCACCCTCTCTGAACCACTGCAGAAGTTTCCAAAGAAAGATTCCCCATGGCCGTGAACTCCACTTCAGGATAGGACGTTTTTAGAAATCAAAGCTAATCTCACATCAGAAATTACCATCGCTTTATCCAACGCAAGGAGATGCTCTGGACTGGTAGTCGACTTGAGTACGGCCTAGAAAGGGGATATGTTACAGATGGCCTATGCCAGCAAGACACTGTCCAACACAAAACACTAGTACTTGCAAATCGAAATGTAAGCACTGGCGGTGTTCTGGGTTTGTTGGCATTACCATCTCTTCATATATGGGAAGCCCATTGCAATTATAACTGACCAGTAATCACTGTTCTCAATTATGTCAGGATCGTCATTGTGCTCCCAGGCAAGAATCGAGAAGTCGCTACTTGCTCTTCAGATCTATGATGTTACACTTTCCTACTGACCCGGGGTTGATAACTGAGCCATCTTTTGAGACACTGGAATACTCACAAAGTGGAAACATCAGAGCACGAAACTGATACAGAAAACCGCTTATATTTTGTTACGAGCGTGCATTGCTGAAGTCTATGCCTGTTGAGGAGATTGCTGCAGCCTCCAGGGAAGATTAATATTTTCAAATTATTGGGAACCCCCTCCTGAGTGGAGAATGAAATCAGGCACTACAACAATTGAAAAAGACGAACCAGGAAGCTAAAAAGCGGTTCCATTTCATTCCATCGCACGTTTTTTTTCGCAGCATTTTTTGCTGCAAAAACTCATCAAATTTTTTTTTCCTTTTTGGGTGGGCTACCCTCCCAAACCCTCTTACCACTGATTTGAAATCTAGTCCCGAAACACCCAGAAACCTTTTATCCCTCTACCCACCCTACATATTTTTCGATGGGTTGTTTTGTGGTAAAATATCTGCGGAAAAAAATGCGCAAAAAAAAAACGATGAATGGACGTCGTACCCTAAAAAGCATGCTGGAGACATCATGGAAGGTAAAGCATAATTGATGCTTTCCCCAGATGGGCTACTTCTCCAAGATCCCCGTATAGGTAGGTATTCCTGAAAAATTGGTGTCGAAGGTTGTGGAGCCTGCTCATCACAGACACCAAGCTAAGGCCAAAATCAAGGCTGGCCTTAAGGTAAAGCTTGGTTCCCAAGAGTTAAAGAAATAGTGGACACGCATGTTAAGAACTGTGTAAAGTGTCAAGAGACTTTGCCCGAATTGCAGGCCACTCCGATTCAGTCGATGCCCAAGAGCTGTAATCCATGGGAAAAGATAAACGTAGACTTTGGGTCACTAAATGCTCAAGAATACTTCCTGGTAATGGTAGATCAGTGGACACAATACCCGGAGGCGGAATTTGCGAAATCCACAATGGCAGCACATTTGTTAACAATATTAGAAAACATATATGCGGCGCAGGGATAACCCAATGAGCTTTGTTCTTATAATGGGCAACCTTTTAAAGCAGTGAGTGTTTGACGCTTCCTAAGGGAAAGAAAATTACTCCACTATCGCCAAGGGCTAATCGGGACATAGCACGCTTTATGTGCACATTCAACAAAGTCTTCTGGATTATGCACAGTCAGGGGACCAGCAAAGATAGGGCTTTGCATCAGTTCCTGTTTGAATACTGTTTGACATCTCATTCAGCCGCTAACGTGGCCCCAGCTGAAGCACTTTTTTGACGGTGCCTTGGTATGAGCGCATCGTCAAAAAAGTGCTTCAGCTGGGGCAATGTTACACCATTCTTCTATTGTACCAAGGCTGATTAATAATGATATCTTGAGCCATGATAGGTTAAAAGCCAATGAACTGGAAAATGCTTGTCGGGGTTTACGTGATTACTATATGAGGATTGGCGATTCTGTACTTGTGAGAACTCGTAGACTTGCAGGGAAGGTGAATCTCCCATATGAACCCCATCCCTTCCATGTGGTGGATATAAAAGGATCAATGGTGGCAGTTTTAAATGGCTGTGAAGTTGTGACAAGGAATTTCAGTTTCTTTAACAAACTCAGTTCATGTCCCACGACAATCAATGCTGGTGGTGTACCTATCAGGGATAGTGAGGCGCCTCTGTTGTACAGGTATGAGGTTGCAGACCGCGTGACCGCTATGCAAAAATGCGCAATTGTACATGAAGCTGAGGAACCCTTTGCACCTTCCGGCTCACTGGAAGAGGTGGGTATCCTTCAAGGTCGTCAAGATGTTGTCCAATACATTTAGACATTTAGAGGACTATGTTCTAGATGCATAAGTAAAACTGGACTCGGACACTGTTATGGAGGAAGGCCGATGGTTGCCCCATTGACAGCGTGTGTGAATTGTGAGGGTGTTGGAGTAGGACACAGACACAAGGGAAAATATGTTGACTGGAAAATACTTTTATTCTTGTATTAATAATAAAAATAGGGGTCAGGGGGAGGTGGAGGAAATACTAACTAATCCTACCTTGAAGAGGGGTTTCACTGCCTCAACAAAACTAGCTAATGAAACTGTCTGTGCCAGGATGTCCAAAGTAAAGTTCACTGTCCTGTGTCTAAATCCTTACCTATCCCTCACACGCTAAACTCAACATAAGGTGAAAAGGGAAATGTCTCTTGGCTGTCTGCCTGCAGCCCAGCTTTGAAGTTAAAAACCAAAAGTTCCAAAATGGTGTAGAAAAGTTAACAAAAGTTCCACAAGACTCAAGTGTTTGATTCCCTTTCCCCAGAGACTTTCCAACTTTATCCAAAAGCGTCTCTGTATTTTCAATGGTCAAGCTAGATCCTTATCTTTGCTTGGAAACCTGACTTCCAGGCCCTGTGATAAGGAGGGATGCCCTAGATACCTTTCCAAGCTGGCTCGTGGGTCCCAGGCCCTTTGTAAGCAGAAATCCAGGTACTGCGATGAAGAAGAATAGCCTGGTTCTCTCAAGCTGTGTTGAGGGATCCTGGCCCTTTTTGAGCATCACGGCTTACAGGTATTGCGATGAAGAATAGCCCGGTTCTTTCTCCTAAACTGTGCTGAGGATCCCTGACCATTTCTGAGCAGAACCAGCTTCTAGGTACTGTGATGAGGAAAAAGAGCCTGGTTCAATCTCCCAAGCTGTGGTGAGGGTCCCTGACCCTTTCTTAGTAACCCCTCCTTGGTTCATTCTCCTTCCAAGTAGGGTACTGAATGATCTTGTTCTCACCATCTTCTCTCTCTGACTTCACTTCCAGCCACAGCCTTGGTTTACTCTCCTGCAAATGTCTATACGTGTCACTTGTATACAATAGCTTTGTATTCCCCTAAATTACTGTTCAGGGTATACGCCTCCAGCATGGCTCCCAGAACCCCTTCACTTGCTTAATTTCACAGTTCTCTTTATCTAATTTCTTTGCAATCCCCAACCTTGGATTACCCCTGTCAAGGTCTGTGAGTATCACTTGTGTGTTCAAAGTTTGTCTCTTTATCTGGGTTCTCTTTCAACTGCAGCCTTGGTTTACTCCCCTGCTAAGGCCTGTGAATAACACTTGCATATGCAAAGTTGATATTTCTTCTTATTACTGCTCGGGAAATACTTTCCCATTATGGATCGCAGGCCCCCATCACTTGGTTACTCTGCCCCGGTGAAGATTCCTTATTTACTTTGCTTCGGGTCCCTTGACCCTCCTGGGTCTACCCAACGCTTGGATTAGACAATCTAGTACCTGCAGGGTTTTAGTCATCACCCTCCGGTTGGTAGTGGGTTTCCCGGGATCTTTGGTGGCTTTTCTGGCTCAGCGGGACATTTCTGGTCTTATGCGTGTCTCCTCTGCAGTTCGGCAGTCGTTTCTTTGCACTCCAGCAGCCTCAATCACTGATGTGCACGTGTCCTCTTTCCCGGTCTGCTGTCTGTGTTGCAGGACTTCTACAAGTGCTTCTCTCCTTTGGACACTGTCTGATTCTCCATCTTGCTGATCTATGCACACCTGATTACGTTCTCAGCCTGTGCCGTGCCGAAAACGAAGATACCATCATTCTCTTCCTTCTCTGTCTTTGAATGACAGCTGACTAATAGGATCAATCTAAAGGCTAGAGCATACGTGTTCGTTCTTGTCGGTGATCTTCCATGACTCATGGCCTCTTCCTTGTCCCAGTAGTTCTTACTTGGGATGTGTTACAAAAACACAAAGGGACATTAGGAAATGAGGAATTGGAGGGGTTTGGAGGGAAGAGGCAGGGTCAAAGGGATACCGCATTCTCCCAAAATGGACACTACTGTCAATGGGGTCCTCCCTCCCCATGGGATCCTCCTGCGGAGCACCATCCCCAGGGGGACTGTTGGACTGTTGGGTTGTGGTCGCATCTCCCTTGCCTCATGGAAAGGGGCTTCCCCATCTAAAGCAGTGCCGACACCTCGGTATTCGACACAGTATGTCCAATGCAATGTTGTTTTTGTTTATTGTTGGAGTAGTGTTACGTGATCACGTATTGCAAATAAATAGCACGTCACGCTGCATGTCGAATAAGGCACAAGCCGTCAGCCGACTACAAGCATGACCGGCTGCTGTGGACTGTGCAGTTTGTAATTACTGGTTACGCCATGAATGGTGTGAGAACGTCAGCTGTATACATATGAGTAGCAGGTAACACCTGTGAGCCCAATTGTTATGGTTAAAGGGGAGGCAGAGGCAAGATGCTTAAAGGAGATCACCTATTAGCGCAGCCCTGAATTGTTTTCTCAGTTTAGCAGTACACAGAGGAGCGGTGGACATCAGGCATGTGTCACGTCGGCAGCCAGCCAGCCTGTCATCCTCGTTATGTTAGAGGCAAGGATGGGGGCAGTATGCAGAAAGAGGAAGTGACATCGGAGGAGGCGAGCTGCTCAGTCTGTTTAATACAAGTGAAGTGATTAGATAGGTGTCTTGTGCAGCATCTCCCTGATGAAGGGGGACCTTCACAATGGCGACGATGGGTACGATCTACCCCAGAGTAGCACAGTGATGGCTGCTGCATCACGCAAACTGGTGGGGTGCAGATGATGTACCCAGGTGGCATGCAGCAGTGTGAGTGTCCACCGGCTGGGGCCCACATGCGACAGGAGGCAGTCAGCCCCTGCAGAAGGAGAGAAACTGGCCAAGAGTGCTATTGGAGCAGCCAGGAGGGTGCGTGTGCTCTCGCACGGACTGCGAGAATGGCCTGAGGCAGCAGAGTGGCTGACGGAGGATAAGAAGCAGTGAAATGCCCTCTTGCTGTACCACAATGCCCAGAACAGCACCTGTGTTCCTGGAGGTACGGCAGAGTGGCCCTGAGAAAAAAGGGTGCATCATGTTTTCTTGTCGGCTGAGCATGTCCAGGCCCAGCAGGAAGGGTGTGCCAGTGGCCTAACTGCAGCAGTAAAGTGAAGCCAAGGGCCTTGAGGGCAGCACAGCTGCTTCAGGCCGTAGTGGCCGACAGTGCTAAGGCAGTGAGGAATATTTGCATATCCCAAAAGAGGCTATGGCCACATCAAGATGTCTGAAGAGGACATTGCAGTGTTGGTGTCTGTGTGCTCCTCAGGGGCATTCCAAATAACGCAAGGGGAAGCTTTGCCGTTGGCAGTTACCCACAGCATTTGATCTCAGGGAGACCAGTAATCTGGGTCCAAGATGGTCTTGATAGATCAAGGACTCCAAGGTATATGTGGCGGCAATGGGCCTAATAGGTGACGACTAAGAAAAATAATATGTTAACACTAGTGGTAGACGCGGCAGTGCGTGACATTTAATATGAGCTGGTGGATGAATAAAAGGCACAGTTCAGAGAGATATAGGAAGTGCTCCCGATATATTTTGCCACTCAGATGACAGATAACAGTCCAAGAGAGAACACCACTTCCTAGAAAGGAAGAACACCTGGCAAATGAGAACAAATGATAGGTACATAGAGGTAAGATCACACTCGGGGGAGTGAGTCATCATCATACCGGGATGACTACAGAAAAAGAGGTTATGTGTGGGCACTGGGCAATGAGATGGCAAAATAACATATCCCTATGCTGATGATGCAGGTTAACGACACGCCAACCAAATTCCCGATTGACACACTTACTTCACAGGCGGTGGGGGAGGGGGAAACCTATTTGTGTGGGGGCATCTAACTTCTTTATACATTCTAATGAGAATATTCAATTGCAGCTTCCATGTTACAAGCAGGTAACTGCATCCACCAAGACTCAAACCGTCCAACTTAGACATGTATCCTTATGGTTCGAGCATGCCATTACGCAGAAAAGATGTGTTTTCGATGGTGTGCACACACAAGGTGTGCACACACAAATCACACTCAGCATGGATGCAGATGCACGTTCTCTCCACGCAGACGAACAGTGGGTGCATTTTAAGCTTCAAGGCGGTGGTCAACATGGGGCTAGTACACATCCATCACAACATCATGGCACACAAATATGAGGTGCGAGATGGCAATGTAGAACAGGCTTTCCCAAGACTATTCAAAGGCCTGGGCAAAGTGCGAAATTGCAAAGTGCATTTGTACATAGATCAGTTGGTCAAACCTGTGGCCCAGCACTACAATGGGATACTGATCAACATATGGAGTTAGAGCTGCACAATCATGAAACACACTCCCACCTGACCGCAGACGCCCATTACCCTACACTAGATTTAGATGCAACGCTCTCAAATGGCTGCACAACAATGATATGTAACAATATTCACCCGTATCACTTGTATCATTTGTTGTAAGTTACATCTGTTTTGTAATAGCCTGTGTCAGGCACTGTAACTAAGTTTCGAGTCTACTTGTATTGTTGCGCCCAGCTGTCCAAGGGCTTGGAGCGCATTATCAAATAAACAAACAAACAAACAAACAAACAAACAAACGGAAGCAAGCTGTGGACGAAATCCTACGCCTTTTAGATCTCAACATCATCAAGCCCACTCCATGGGTTTCCCCAATAGTACCATACCAATAAAATCTGCGGATTGGGCCATATGATTGTGTGTGTACATGCACAGGCCAAACCAAGCTGTACAAAGAGAGAGACACCAAGCACACAGGATAATGGACATGATCCATCTATTGAATGGGGCAACCGTATTCTAGAAGCTTGACCTCAGCAACTGGAACTGGCCCCTGAATCACGAGACATCACCACTTTTGTAACCCATGTGTGACGTTATCAATATAAACGCTTCCATTTTGGAATATCTTCTGTGGCAGAGATATTTCAGGACAAGATTCATCAAGTTATCAAACACATACCAAATTGCTTAAAGTATAGTGATGATATTTTGGTGGTTAATTAATTGAGGATCATGATGACACGTTATATCGTGTCTGCCTAGCGTTGGAGGAAGAGAGATTGACTTTAAACAAGCGTCCCACTGCAAGATCTCACCAAGGATATCAGGTATTTCAGTGGTCGCCTGAATGTCAGAAATGTTTTGAAACCACCCGAGACAACATCGCTTCTGCGGAAGACATGGGATATTGCAGTTCCTCAAGAGAAACGGACGTGACAGTAGACACCAGCAGAGTGGGGCTGGGCAGCAACCTGTCTCAATATGAAAATGAGAATCCACATAACATGCTAACAGTGTCACACGCTAGGCGCAGCTTATTGACAATGGAGCAGACGCACTCGCAAGCAGAGAAGGAGAGCTTGGTGGTGGTCTAGGCCTGCAAGTACTTCCACCTGTTCCTCTATGGGAAGGCATTCACTGTCATCACAGACCAACAGGCCCTTCTCACGATATACAGTAACCAGAAAGCATGGATGCCACTGAGGATCGCGCATTGGTGGGTTGCGGCTTCAAATGTTTACCATTTGCCACGGACCAATAAAAGGCAAGAATCCAATGACTATTCGTCACGTCACCCGATGGGTCCTGTGAAATCAGAACATTTTGTTGCAGATGTGTACATGAATTACGTGGTGCATAAAATGAAGCCATTTCCAATTGCATGGGCCCAGCTTCAACAAGAATCATCGGCAGATTCAGCGCTTAGCATCAACGCAAAGTCGCTGCGACATGGGCAGATGAGACCTGCAAAGGACATGGTGAAAACCCAAGATCAAGGCACGCAGGACTATGTAAAGGCCATGTTCCTGGTACAAGAGTGGCGAGTGGTCACGGAAGACAACATTATCATGAAAGGATGTAAAATCATGCAGCCCATGTCACTACAACAGCAGGTGATAGATTTAGCCAGTATAGATTTAGCCAGTGAAGGGCATTGAGGGATAACCTCCACTAAGAGACTGCTGAGACAGAAAATCTGGTTTCCCAAATTGGACAGCCGAATCAAATAGACACTGGAGAAGTGCGCTATACATGCTGTAGTGGCTCTGACTCGAGTCCTCACTGTATACAAATGTTGCACTTGCCAGAAGGGGTGTGGGAAGAGCTGGCAATTGATTTTTATGGTCCAGTAAGGGATGGGTTGTATGTATTGGTAGTGGTAGACGAATAGTCAAGGTTTCCCAAGATCCAGATAGTGCCTTCCACAGTGGCCACGTTTGTCATTCCAGCACTGGACCACATCCTCACAGCATATGGCATTCCAAAGATTATTAAGCCACACAATGGCTCCCCATTTACGAGTCAGGACTCTGCCGATTTCGTCCAATGCATGGGTTTTAAATATCAGAAGATCATGCCTCTCGGGCCCCAGGCTAATGGCATAGTGGAAAGGTTCATAGGGAACATCAAGAGGGCTTTGCAAGTGGCAACTGTCTTGGGTATACCATTTGAACAAGTCCTATACCATCTGCTAAGGGACTACTGTCACACTCCACAAAGCACCACGGGACTGTGTCTAGCAGAGCTAATGTTCAGAAGGCAAGTTGGCAGAGACCAGAGGGCAGGAGTGACAGTGATCAGCAGATCCAGGAGAATGACCGGCAAGTCAAGAAAAGGATTAAAGCAACTGCGGATGCCCAGAGAGGGGCCTGTGAGGGATCTTTTGAAGTAGGTGACTCTGTAGTTGTCAAACAATCAAAACAACAGAAACAAGAGTGCAGTTTTGTGCCATAAGTGTTAACAGTCACCCAGAGAAAGGGTACCATGGTTATGGCAGGATATGAGGAAGGAAAGACAATTACCAGAAATATATTACACTTCAAAGGGTGCAGCAGGATGGACGCTGGGTCATGGAGGCAGTTGAGAAGAAGCAGGTGCGAGTGGGAGTCGGAAGACTCATATCAAGGAGGCAGTAAAGCATCAGATGAAGAGTGGGAAGCGCCATGGTACACGTGCCCGAAAGAAGGCCAGAATGGCATAGAGAAGGGTGACCCGTCAGAGCAAGATAAAACCACTAGGATTGATTGAGGAGTTTGGGCTAGTAAGACCTCAATAATTGAGAGGCGGGGCAGGGGTGTCACGTCGGCAGGCAGCCAGCCAGCCTGTCAGCTTCGTTTTGTTAGAGGCAGGGATGGGAGGGGTATGCAGAAAGAGGAAGTGACGTTGAAGCAAGTGAGCTCCTCAGACCGTTTAATAAAAGGGAACCGATCATACGTGTGCCTGTGTCCACATCCTTATTTGAGTAGCTGGCAGACCCCTCACACTCATGCAGCCTCGCCCTGATGAAGGGAGACCTTCACAGCATGGTTGAGCGTAGGTCTTACATTCGTAGGCATTGGGAGCCGTGAGCGCTGCTCGCACCATTGTAGTGCAAGGGCAATTGCCTCCTCATGCAGATGGCTGCTCTGAATGCCTTTATGCTTCAGTCACTGGACCCATGCTCTGGGTGATATGATATGATATGATAGGTTATTTATAACGCGCTTAATACCCAGAGGTTTCTAAGTGCGGACCCGGGGATCGAACCTGTGTTGCTCCGTGTCGTCTTGCTTCCAAGGTAAGCACGTTGCCTCTGAGCTATCCTCCAGGATATTTCCTGAGTTCATAGACAGATGACCGCCAGTCCGGAAGTCTGGGGTATGTAGTCCATTTCCTCTTTGTCGATACATGGGCCATTTCTATGGCTTCCTGGCCCTAGTATTACGGCTAAATCCACACACACAGTGTTTTAGCCTGTGTAGTATGCACAACTCCTGCCACCTTGGTATTGCTACCTATGACAGAAGCAACCAAAGGCAGATGTGATGCTTCCGAGAGCTGTTAGATGACACTGTGAAGCGAATGTGCCCTACTTATGCAGAACATTCACTTGAAACAGATTCATTGAATGTCACAATTAAAAAAGAGTGAGATAAGAGAACTTAAACCGCAGCGACACAGATAGCACTCACATAGAAGAAGCACACACTTTAAGGAACCATTACAAGTCATAATCATAAAACAAGTACACATTAACAGCAAAAAGCACAAGGCCAAAACAAGCATTGTTTGGTCAAGCCTTGGAGATCTGGGACTCTTTCCCATGCATTGCCAGCGCAGGCAACCGATTACAAATATACACACACCGAATGTTCACCTTTACACAAAACAAAAGGCCATAAAAATCAAAATGGAGGGAATAATTACACATTGTGGGCCAACCTTGACCGCTTTTTTGGTCACTATTTACAAGCCAGAATGAAACTGCTGTTGGAATACCACACGGTCACCGATGTGTGAAATACAGAGCTGCCTGACATGCATGAACTATATAGCAGTCCGCAATATGTGTTAGAAATAATGTATCATGTTGGTGACTGGCAAACTCTTTTAACATCACATCACATGGCATAACATATTTATTTTCCTTCCCAGCCTTTAGGAATCAAAGCAATCCCTAGAGTAATGACAAAGTCACCAAATATAACCCCATGTGTCTGCCTAAGACTGCGTAGTACTTTGCTTTCATAGTTATTACTAATCACACACTGGTTTGTGTTTTGCTTCAAAGTCCTCTTCCCGCTCTTTTGCCAGACAGTGTTTCTGTGAAGGGAAGAGCCCTGCCTAACCCTCCCGTGTCTTCCTTATTACATAGCCCTACGAGGCTAGTCCACAGAAAAGAAGAAAAACTAAACTCTGGAAAAAGTGGGAGAGGGGCGGGGGTAAACGAAGACAGAGAACTGCATTCCAAGGGGCACGCACGGAGTGACAAGGTGTTTCATTAATCTTTGCGGTGATGCTGGGGAGGCTGCAGAGGTTTAAGTCCATACATCCTGGAGGTTTGGGCCACAGGCTCCTGCAGCTCACTCGTTGAGCTTGCTCACAGGGCATCTTTGACAATAACCATTCAAAGCCATTGCCTGGGTGTGTATCATGTTGTGGCTGGCGCCAGGGGGTGGAATGTGTTGTCCAAGCATAGGATCCGGTCTGTAACTGACCTGGGATTGCACCCCACCTCAGGATCTTTGTCCTTCACTCCCCCTGACACAGCAGCCCAGGAGAGGCTGCTCCAAAAGGACCCGGGTGTCTTAATAAATACTAGCAGAGCCAATGTAGACGAGCAGCTAAAACTGAAGTGCTGACAGTACCCATCTGAAGGATATTAAATTGTGCTTAGGATATCTGATTCGCCAAACACAAGAAGATATTCGGAAAGCATACTTACATAATTATTACGTGTGAAAATGTGTGTGGCTTTTGGAAAGAAATGGCAGAAAGCTCTCATTAATTCATAAGATTTTCTCTGAATTTAATCATGAGAGACATGGTGAAATATGGGCAGAACATATATCAAATAAATTAAGAAAATATACTTGAAGAAACTTGACTACGTACTTTTATTCGTTTACATCAGAAATTTGGCGCAAAGAGGTGTAGGCACAAACAAACTACTGCTTACTTTACAAACGGAGCTGAGGGACTCTATGTCTCCGTGTTGACCTACATCCTTGCGACACAAGAATAAAATAATAAAATAAGAAAACCATTGCCAACTTTAATAGCACTAACATACGGGTCGCGAGAGTACACCTTATGAGATCCCCACTTAAGAAGTTCCTCACTCAGTAGATGGTGAAATATTACTCTGCAAGCGATACATTTATTGATTAGCAGAAAAAAGAATTCACAGAGTTTGGAAAGCTACTAACAGGCTTCCAGTGGGAGACAGGAGCAATGAAATCACAAAGACAGTGGGTCAACTTTATGAGTGAAAACCAGTACCTAGTGCAGTAGACATGCAAGCTTTCCTACATGGAATATGGCAATGGAAGTCCAACTCTTAAAACCTTCTGTAATCATATATTATTAAGATACAAAAAAGGTAGCAGGGGCCCCTTTCTAGAAAGTGCATGGCATGATAACCTGTTCTGTGGTTTCTTACCCACTTTGAGTCCGCAGCCGTTGCTTTTTGCTCACTGTACTTTTCACAAAGGAGGAATATCCATTTGCATGTCAGTCTTTGTCCCGCCCACAAGGGCAATCCAGCACCGAAATGCCTGGCAAACATCCGTTGAACAAGAGTGCCAACAACAACCCTAGACACGGGCCTCATCAGTGAGGTGGATCTGTGCCTCTCTTAGCACAGTGAGCAAGGGGTTCACGTCTGGGTTCCTCCATGCAATCTAGGGTGACCAAACCCAAGTTCTTTGAAAAAATACAAAAAAGGTAGCAGGCGCCCATCTCTAGAAAGAGCTAAGACTAATATGCAAATGGATATTCCTCCTTTGTGAAAAGTACAGTGAGCAGAAAGCAATGGCTGCAGACTAAGTGGGTAAAAACCATAGAATAGTTTATCATATCATGTTCTTTCTAGAGAGGGGCGCCTGCTACATAATTGGTATTTTTGCAAGGAACTTGGGGTTGGTCACCCTGAGTTACCTGAGGGAACCCAGACGTGGACCTTTTGCTCACTGTGCTCAGAGAGGCACAGCTCCACCTCACTGATGAGGCCCAACAAGGCTGAAACACGTGTCTGGGGTTGCTGTTGGCACTCTTTTTCAAAGGAGGTTTGCCAGGAATTTCGGTGCTGGATTGCCTTTGTGGGCGGGACAAAGACTGACATGCAAATGGATATTCCTCCTTTGTGAAAAGTACAGTGAGCAAAAAGCAACGGCTGCGGACTGAAAGTGGGTAAGAAAGCACCGAACAGGTTATCATGCCATGCTCTTTCTAGAGAGGGGCGCCCCCAACCTTTTATGTATTATTAACAACCTAATTGTTACCAACATCTACTTGCGGTGGGCTGCACTCATCAAGTGTGCAGCTTTAAGCTCTCTCACACCTGCTGCTGGTATCCCGCTTCTTCTCTATGTGTGCATGTGCGCCAGTCTCTAACGCTACTCATTGATGGTATGATGGCGGGAGCGGGACATAAGCCTCGGGGGCTCAGAATGTGACCTACGCTTGGGGCACTAAAGTGAGGTTGGGGACTTGCTTTCGTGGAAGCATTTGTGTTTTATAGCTGGACATTTTGGATATGTCTAGCTTAATGTTAGCACAACCATTTTAATAAGCGTAGCACTGACTAACCGTTACAGTTCAAGTAATCAATAAATACTATGGGTTTAGAGTCATTTGAGTTTTTAAACAGTAAATTCTGTACAATTGGATTTAAAAACGTGTCCTATGTCAAGATTAAGCAGCCATGCTCAGTGTGTTTTTCTATCAAAAGCGAAACAGTCTTACTGACAAATGCTGATTCCCTGCCACTAATGCTTTCATCCTCTGCTTGGTGAATTTTTGGACCCGATTTCCGCATGAGGAAATTACTATTAGTCCATGTAAATATCTATGAAATACAGTGCTTCACGACTTTAAGGCCCTGCTAGTTGTAAAACGTGTAGATGTTCAGAAATACAACATGAAAAGCCGCACAAAAGTGCCGGTATTTGTGGATACCGGCACTTTACCGGACCGCTCGACTACGCACCTGAGTTACTTCCAGCTAAAAGCTGGAGGTTAGCCAGGCGCCCTACCGGCAATAAAAGCCAAGATTACTGCCACTGGCATTGCCTATGGAACTCCATGAATGGGGTTGAACACGGTCCCACCGACACTTGTAATCCGGCGGCAACGCCACCAGAGCGAGTGCCGGTAAAGGTAATTACCAGATTGCTTGTATCCTGGTGGGATACCGGCAGAGTCAGAATGAGGCCCATTGACGTTTCCTACCCCCCAAAAATCCATGTCCGCCGCTGTTAGGTGAGTGGCAGGTCATTAGGTGCAGATCATACGGTTAGTGTGCCACACACAGGAATGAGCAGAAGGGTCAATATTTCAAAGTGGGAGGGAAGGCCTGCATCTGAGATGCTATCATTTAAACACCACCTGCGACTCTCCCTGCCTAATTCTTGTGTGCAGGGATGTGTTATCACACCCCATTGTGAATGCAATCAAGTTTTCAAAGTTTGGGGCTTTTACAATGTTTAGTTCCACCATTTTTTTGGGGCGAGCTAAACACGGTCAGATCTTTGGGTCAAATCCGACCTCCAAATCATGCTATATTTACTACATATGGTATTTCAGAGGATCATTGTATGGGGAAGATCCCTCTCTGCCCATAGTCAGGTAGGCAGTGCAAACAGGCGGCATTCCAAATACCTTCTGTTTCTACTGTTACTTCCTGTGTCATAATGACGCCCAAACATATTGTGGCCCATCTGAGTAGAGTTGATGCCATTTGACTAAATGTCTAGCAGCCTGCTATAGTGACAGACCCTGCACCAGTGAACTTTATTTTTTTTGCACTTTGTTTACAGCAGGTGGTAAGTTTGGGTAAGGTATATAGTAAAAAGGATTGGGAATGGAAGAGGAGGCTCAAGGGGTCTTTGTGGTAAACAAAAGGCCCATTTGGAGAAAAGAAATTAGATGAAAATGCCATAAAAAAATAGATGACATTTTTTCTTTTTAAAACAGCAAACATTCATAGATCCACCTGCTGCGGACCTTAGGAAAAGAGGGATTGCCAGGGCACCGGTGTGTCACTGTCCTGGATGACAGGAGGGGTAAGAGGCGGATAAGGGGACATTAAGCTCCTTTATGTCCTGCAGACTCTTACCTCGCGCTGTTGGAAATGCTTTTTAAATGGTGGTTCTTTCCAATCTAGGTACCTTTTCTATTAGTATGTAGAAACACACAGGTTTCCGTACAAAGTACTGCATTGCAATAGTGTTACTGTATACCAAGATGGCGCTGAACCCACAGGTCTTTCATCTTATGCAACTCTACAGAAAGACACTTGTATCAGGAGAGTCATTCATAAGGCCTGGAGCCCACTGTCAATGGTTCTCTACGCATTCTATGAAGGGGTCAATGCTCTGGAGCTTTGTAGTGATAATGATGAATGTAAACATAGGAATTGGCGCCACTTGGTTACCTTGCAGTGGTAAATCTTCCGGCGAGATGGTTTCCAGGGTAACCGATCGAGTGATGCTGTTATTCAACACAGCCTTTTCTGAAATAATCTGAACAAAAAAAACACATTTGTAATTCTCAGGTCTCAGTCCATTTTGCAATCACACATCCCATCACAGATCCCATTTGACAGTTTATGCACCTGTTCAATGTAGGGAACACATTTTAATGGGATACGTCTCGATAAGAAACCCACAGCTTAGGGTTTACGATGCCATGATGGGATCTAATTTATGGTTTACCCTCCTATTCCTAATGCGTCTCACGCACATTTGTCTTGTTGCACCTACAAACAGTGACAACTCATGCCTTCATGAACTGTTACAGCCTCTATGACTTGCAAGAGTCATCTTGACCTCTGCTACTTTTCTAAAACCTCTTGACACCAAAAAGTGATAAGCGGGAAGATTTCAATTAATCACAACCACTTGCATTGCTCTTAACAGCTTCCATCTCATCATGTTTCATCTTTTGTGCACCATTAGAGAAGGGACCCAGCCATATGCTAACCAGTCAGAGTTCTGAAACCAATGGGAGCAGTGCAGTCTGAATGCCTAGCCCACATCACCCATCTGCATGGGAATTAAAGCAACCCCAACTATGTTTCAGCCTGGCTGTGCATCATTAATTCTCTAAGCACAGCGAGCAATGAAGCCGTGCCTTGGTCTTCTAAAACGTACTGAGTGAAACTGAAAGTGCTTGTAGTTTTTTATTTAAATTAATACAAGCCCAGTCTCCTGCTTTACCTTAGAGTGAGCTAGTGGGTATCCAGAGACATCTTTTACAGCCAAGGAGAGGGCCAGCAGCGTATCCTTCTTTGTCAATTACCCAATCACTATTGCAGGCCAGGGACGCCCTGCAGGAATCAGAAATTCCTTCTGGGGGAAATTCTGTAAATGAAATGGCATTAAACCCTCAATAGTTGTGTACTCTTCAAATCCATGCACCAACTTGATCTCTCTCGATAACGTTAGTAATGTAGTTGCTGTGCCCTTCTTGTCCGAGAAGAAATATCATAAGGTGGACTCAATCACTCTCTTGAATGTACTTTAAGCACAAACTCCATCCTGTGTTTGTTTCAGCACCTGGTGTTGCACCCACCCCATGCACAAGTTTGTAGAACTATTGATACTTAACTTAAACATGACTATCATCACATAGCCAGGCTATAAAAGTACAAAAGCAGGTTCCAACCAATTATTCACCATGCCTCATTGCACTACTTCTGCAGAACCTGCTCCCCCCACAAAACCTCAAGTAGCATAGGCTAATTTGAATCTTTAAAAAAAAATATTGGTGATTTTGGTTGTTCAGAAGCATTTACACCATAAGAAAAGAAAAGACTAAAATTAACAATGTAATATATAAAAGAGCAATACACAAAATGTTAACAATGTATGTAAAATATAATTCGCTTTAAGCCTATCCAATAAAGGTACATAAAATCAGACATCTAAATCTTTATCAAAATGTCTCTTCTCCAGTATCGACCAAATGTGATAAACTGCAGCATTAAGAATAGCCACTTCGCCCAAAAATATAAAACCCCAAAAATGGTTAGTTTGAATGCCTGCAAGGCTGGTTTTCAACTTGCCATATCCTTTTTCATATTCTACTTCGATTGCTTGACAAGAGATGAAAAGATGGCAAGTTTTTTCCACTTCTAGTCCACAAATCCTACAAACTCTGAAATGCCCTCACATCTGTTTCCATGCCCCCCATCTATTAGTTGGGAGTTGTTAAAAACGTAGTCACATAATAAAGCGCCTTATTTTCGAGATTTTCGCTTTGATGATGTCACTAAAAGGACGACTCTATGGAATACCATGCAGAACATATTCCTTATAGGTCGACTGATAAGACAATTTACAAATATTATGGCTTCTATCCCAATCGAAGGCCTTTCTTTTCAGCACTTTACAGTTCAGGCGTAAGTTTATTGGAAGACTTAGTTCAAAGCCAATTTAGTCATACAAATTATTTACCTCATTAACCCATTCACCAAAGACTCCTTCCTTCATGTCTCCTTTAAGAATTTTACTAGAATTGGAATAGAGTGATGTTAAATCATGTTCCTCAGATATAATTTTTTTAAAACAGTAGACCACAAGCAGTTTTCCATCTGGTAAATGGGGAGGTAAAATCCAGTTTGATACCTACAGTCTCAATTCGGGTAGTCCTTGAAAGTTCGAAGGCTGAACGCCATAATTTGCCTTCCAAGACATTCAACCAATAAACCTTTTTACTCCTAAAAACTTCTAAAGCATAAAGCGCAGTTAGGACAATACTAGACTTATAGATTTTTCACAATCCTTCTATCCTTCTATTGAATATCGACCATCTTTGTAGACGAAAGACCTAATCATCCTAAATGTATTATATATTTTTGTGCTTATGTCATTTGATAATGAAGTTGCACTCAGTGAATCGTATATTGGTATTCCCAAATAGATATATTTCAGAACGACTTCCAACCGAGTATTTTCCACACAAATGCTGGATTTTTTTGTTACAACCACCATTATCTTAATTTTATTAAGATTTATTTTCAAATTATTTTTTACTGAGAATTGTTGCAATGCCAAAATACTACGCTGTAATCCAATCAGAGTACAATCTAAAATCAATGTGTCATCCGGATATGAAAACCAATTTACCAGTTGTTGGCCAATTCTAGGAGGAAAATTGTGGCATTGTTGTAGTACTTCGTCTAGGCCTGACACATAGAGATTATACGCTGCAGGGGCGAGGACAAAACCATGTTTTAATCCAAGGTTCGTAGGGATGGGGGAAGATAAAAGACCTTCTTGAGTCAGTCTAATGAAAGTAGTATCAGAATATTATTCCTTAATTAAATATAACATTGATTCATCTCATCCCCATCTGTCGAGTTTGTCCCATAATATTGATCTATCCACAGTGTGAAACGCACCCACATAATCCACGTCACAGATATACAGAGATCTGCTCTTAGACAGTGATCGTAGTGGGCGGGAGCGGTGCTCCTCTACTTCTTTTAATTAAGTTTTACCGTTCCTATATTTTTATTTTAAAAAGAAACCATTCCGGAACAGTTTCGTTTTAAAATAAAAGTCTAGGAAGAGGTTGGAACTTGCACTTTCATTGCACTGCACAACACGTTTCCTTGTAGAACAGGCACATGTGTTTTAGGGTTTGTAGAGTGCGTCGGAGGGGGATGGGGGGTGATGGGTTTGTGGGGAGTGGTGCAGGCCAGTACTACTTCTTTTCGTACACTTCGATCACTGCTCTTAGAATACAGTGTTTTCCAGAAAAAGTAAAACAAACACCATAGATTTGTCATAGTGTTGACTCCCTTACGGTTGTTTATTGATGATTTTTTTTATTCTTTAGTTCAGGTGTTCAATTTATCCAATAATATATAGGTAAATATTTTAGAGAGGGAGTCAGCCATGACTAATAGACGATAGTTTCCTGGTAAATGCAAAGGTCATTTTTTATGTGTCGGAATTAAAATAGATTTCTTCCAGGACTCATGATGAAGATCTGATATATCACATCCGCCCATAAAAAAGGGGCCTTTTTAATGATCGCGCTAGCAAGCCTGTCAGTGCCTGGTGCCCATGAAGGTTCCAGCTCATTTATACATTAGTGCAATGACTGCAGTGTACTGCAGTGTACTGAAATAGAGAATTAGAACATTGATTGGGAAATGTTATCTGCAAGCCTGGCCACTGTACGATCCGAGCATAGCTCTGTTTTTCCATGGATCAATATACTGGGATCTATAATTGGATTCTGACTTCAGACACTATCCTATATGTTCAAAGAGGTGGTATAATTCCTCTTGTGCTTAAACAAAGACCCAGTGAATAAGCCTGAATCTGATCACGTTGGTACTTCTGAAATGAAGATGTATTCTGCACTAATTTCAAGGGTATACAAAGCTTACAACTAGCATCAATGTTTAGAAGGAATGAGTTGGGGCCACCTCGTAACTACTGACCAATACATTTATGCAATTGTGCAACTATTCTGTGCAGTGTATACATTTCCACCTGCATTACCCTTTTACAGAGGGATTTCAAGATGGCGGACTGAAGTATACACTAACAAACTACTGACCATGCATCTTTTGAATCTTTAACTCATATTGATCAAATAGGAAAAATGAAGAAGGGGGGACCTTGCCAAATTTGATCGAGGGAGTGTCCAAGGATGGCTAGATGATCTATGGCTCAAGTCATGAGAACCACATGCTACATGATGGCCTTTCAATGTTCATTAGGTGGTAGTTGTCTAGTTATCCTGAAGCAGCAGCTGTCGTTCAGTAACAATATATACATATATGCAATTTCCTCTTGGCCAGGTACCTGATGTTAATACATTTTGAATAGCCACCCCTATTTGGTGAAAGAAAAATTAATTTGAGACCACTTTGAAATACAACACAATATACGTGCCCCTGCTGTTGTGGTTTGCACTGGTGGGTACCTGTGAGCACATCCCATGCAGCGCGCTGGCGATGGCTTTGGCGGGCACGTCACAGCGGAACACGTGGCACTTAAGCATGCAGGTGTCTTTGTCGTTAGCCACGAAGGCAAAGTCCCTGCAATGAAAAGGAAAGATTACTGTCTTCTTTCTGTTAATGTTAATATTAAAGGATGTTTGTACCGCACACTATCATCACCAGAGTGGTCCCCTGGCTGGGAGTTTACTCCTAGCAATGTCTAATGGGTGGCCCCCTAGACTGTTTCTGTATATTTTGATTCAAGCTTCGCATATCCGTACCATAGCTCCTGTAGACATCTATGGGCACTCACATGGTACCCAACTGAACTATAGCTAGACCAAAAGTGGCAGTCTCATAGCAGATGCTTCAGACTCTAACATACCTCGTAACTCAACTTCACATAACCTTCCAAGAGAGAATAATAACACTCTCAACGGGTGCTTCCATACATCCCACCAGACCTAAAAAATCCCCCAATTAACGCTTGTGTGGCACCCAATAGACTAATACTTAGCACCCTGAAGAACCTCTTATATAGCTCATACTACATCCTGAAACACGTTGGTTCTCCCTTAATCACGCCTGTAACATAAACACAGCAACATCACAAAACAACAAAGAGCACAGTGAAAGGCAGTACAACGGGTATCATTCATTTTGCTCAGTTGTTGTAGGTAAAATTAGGACAATTTTGACATTTAGAGCAAACATATTAAAGAGACAATGCTATCAGTGGACAGAGAATGGAGTAGGTATGTGGAAGTGGGGTGCAGGGGAAGTGCGATGTTCAGAAATGGCATGTTAGAAGGAGGAGGTGGAACTAAGACTGGTTACTTATGTGGCCCTGCAGATCTTTTGGACTTCAACTCCCATCAGCCCCTGCCAGCATAGTCAGTGGTGAAGAATTATGGGAGGTGTAGTCCAAAAACATCTGCATTGCTGCATAATAAGTAACCATGCATTACAAGGTAATGGGCCTCATTACGACCCTGGAGGCCGCGGTATGAATGGTGCCGGTAACGTACCGGCACCCTTCATACCAGGCCGCCACATTACGAGTTTGCTTGGGAGTGGCGGTATGCATGTCTGGTCTGGCCAGACGTGCATACCGGCACCCGCGAGCAGACCAGTATTCTAACAATGGACCCGTCATTAACAGATCCGTTGTTAGCATCCTCCCCATTCTCATTTGAGCCCTATAATGACGGCATGGCTACCTCCAAACTCGTAATGAGGCCCAATGTCTTTTAGTAAATGAGTTAATTTAAGGGAGAAAATGTGGACTGGCCTCTATGTATTGATTTGCGATTTACGTTCAAACGCTACATATCGCACAGCAACCATTTCAAATCACTTGCCCAGTAGATGGACGGCTTACAAGTGGAAACTGAAAATTAATTTAGGTAATTCTTTGTGAATGCTGGCTCTGTGGGGGGCCTACTTCATCTATAGTTTGAAGAAGTGAGAGCAGAACAATGATCATTGATGTTATCTAGTGCCTCAACTGAGAGGAGGGGGAAGAGGCAGCCAATTCAGGTAACACCAAAGTTTGTGGTTCAATTACCACATGTGCATAAATTAGGATAACTTTTAACTCCTTTATATTTGTATACACCCACACAGTCTGAGAGCATGAGACCAAAGTAAGGCTCAGTTGGGTTCTTTTGCATTATTTTGATGATATTGTGGTACTATTTTTGCAGAGCATGCATTTCTTTTCTGATTCAATTCAATACATTCAATACAAGGACTCACTATTTATTGTTAGCCGAGGTTCAGATATGTACAAATTATATAATGTCCAAAAGTTTAGATCCCTCTGTCAGCATTATTTTCAATGTGCTGTTGGTGTTGCCTAAAGTGAGGTATTGGGGGAATTAAACGTATCTGGATGATGTCTCTATGGTGAAGAAAGTCATGTTGCCGACACGGTCCAGTAGATGGCAATTTGGCGCAGCAAACGTCCCTGCTGGTGTTGCAGTCTGCCAATAAGCTCCTTTTGTGCACCAGAATTCCATAAGGCTAAGGATATGCAACGTTCCCCATTTAACTTGAATTATTAGGTTCTACAACTTGACATTGTGTGTCCCAAGGAGACTGTTGCAGGTACAATCTCTCTTTTGTGTAAATTAATTTGAATACATTGAATAATGTTTTGCACTTCAGTGCAATATACTGCCTTATATATATCAGACATAGCAGCCGATCTCAACTCAGCAGGCCTGATTCCTCTTAAGTTGGGGCTGTAAAAACAGCATGGCTATCATATGCTGACAACTTCCTTCTCTTCGATCGTTCTCAAGTTGGAATGAGGAGGTTGTTGAGTGCCTTTATCAAATACGCTAAAGCCAATGGTCTTAAAATAAATCCAACAAAAAATAAAAATCTGTAACTCTCGCAAGGAGGGAAACGTTTGAGCAAATGGAAGCTCAAGAATCAGCTAGTGGGAGGAGTGACAAGCTTAACTTTTTTGGGCTTTCATTTCTCCTCAAAACCACAAATGAAGGAAGAACAAGCCCTTCTTGGTATGAAGGCGAAGACACTGACCAATCAACTATTACAAGTGGATAAACGATTCGGAAGATTGCTGATTCAAGCGCAAATCCAATTTTATGAAGGGAAGGTGGTTCCAAAGCTTATATATGAGTTAGTGCTATGGAACGACATGCTAGAAACATGTCTGGACACAATTGAAGAGATGATGTCGAGACGGGTTTTGAGCGTCCCCAATTGTGTCCTGGTAGCCGCCATACAATATGAGCTGGGCCACCTCTCCTTAAAGACTCTGGTGCAATGGCAAAGCCTCTCCCTTTACCAGAAAATCATATCCTCTAATTCTGTCAACATGTTTATGGTCATGCGCCTCGCCTTAAAACTAAGAACGGATGAACTACATAATGGGGATACGTTTCTGGGAAAGTTGGGAGAAAATTATGAATCCATGCTAAGTGACTAATCCTCGACAGTGGTGTGCTGAGGGAGAACCCCAAGAAGGTTAAGAAAGGGCTGTACAAGTGGGATTGGACTAATTCCATTAATTTGTTCCATGGTTATTCTTTCTTGTGTCATTTGTCCCACGAGCATAAGCTCAGAGGTGCGACAGCACCATATTTGATGCAATTCCTTTCGTTCACTTATCACGAGGCTTCGCTGGAATTTGTTCCCTACGAGGGAGATTTCCATACGGCGTGGATTAACAGATTCAACATAAACCCTTTATAGACTCTGAGAAGTTAAAGGGTCGATAGAATCAATTCTGCATTTTATTATGGTATGCGCTGCCTTACAGCGGGAAAGAAATGGATATTTTAAGAAGGAAATTGAGTCCCATCGAGTGCTTGGTGTGAAAGATTTGTGGAAAGGATTGTTGTATGCAGTGAGAACCCCAGAAGCTGCGAGGGTGGCCGTATTCTTAAACTCTTGGAAATTATTTAACATAGAGGATGAAAGTCAACCAAACGATGGTAATGCACTTAACCACGTGCAAAGGGAATACTATAATAATACATTCATTGTCAATGTTTTATATTTTTTATGTCATTCCAATTGTGAACTCGGTAGACGTTTTATTTAGTAATGTTTTAAAAACCTGCTTTTGTCTGTGCTTTTTTCACTTTCTTTATTGTTTTGTTTTGTAAAGGTTTGTAATAAACCAAATACAATAAAAAAAATGTTAAAAAATATGTTGCACTTCAAAGCCTCCAAGACAAGGAACATCTGTTTGTTCCATTGACTGTTTTAGCGTGTAGACCCATGCCTCCTGAACTTTGACCTCAATCAGTCATGGTGCAGTAACAAGCTGACTCGCTGTAAGAGCACCCACCACGGAGCCAGGACTCCCGCGAGGATTCCTACTCTCCATTTTACCTAGAGAATAGTGAAAGAGTATCACTGCCTGGAGTCATCAGGAGAAAAACGATCACATCCACTTTCACTTGAGCAGAATGGAGGCGATACTCACAACATTTGTCTCCTAAACATATTTTTGCAAACGTTCTTTAAATGTGCAGCTTTTTCATTTCAGTGTCTTTTTTTATTCTAGATTTTGGTTAAGTATAATAGTGTGATATTTTTCTGAATAAAAAGTTATACAGACGTTTTTATAGCAAACAGTTAAAACAGTATACATTTACTGAGAGTGGCTGTCTTTGCTACCTGCAATTTGAGACCCCGCATTCCCACTCCGCATAGTACGCCGCGTTCAGCCAGTCAAGCAGGCGCTCTTGTAAACTTGTGATCTTGGGCCATCAGGGAGAGCAATGATCTCCCAGAGCAGCTCTGGAATTTCTAGACCTGCCACAGAGGGAGAAGATATCAGGCTTCTCCTCCCTACTGTCCAGGCATTACTATGGCCTTGAGTTAAGACCGTGTGATTGAGATGATCGTGCATTCGCATGAACCTCACATCTACTCTAGTGGGGGAGGGGTCTGTGATCAGCTCCGCCGCTGCCCAGCAGATGAACGCCTGAAGCTTCCTCACCAACGCACTCATTTGTTCTGCTGACTGGTGACCGCCCTGGGTTGCGCCCCTAAGACCTGCCTGGTCGAGCTTTTGGTCCAGACTGTGCAGTTCATCGTGCCATGCATTGCTTTACCCTTAATCTTGCTCTGATGATGAAACCCGCCAGTGTTTAGTGTTGCCAATGATTATGAGAGTGTAGTGTAGAATAGCTCATACATTTTTTTTATTGTATCTTTAGTTTATAAAACGTTAACACATTAGAAAAACATTATTCAACAATACAATCAAACGAACACCATCACAAAATCATACATAAACATATTCTTCCTATGATTTTCCAAAATTCAATGATATGAAATTATAAATACACATTTTCCCCTAACGCAACATGACTGTTTAAAAAAAAAAGCATGAGAGCAAGAATTAGTGAAGCATTACCCACCACGCCCCCCAAACAGTTAATTCCAAAACCATTCAGAGCTCCAGTTAGTCAGCTGAGTCACAAATCGTCCGTAATAATGAACCCTGTCACGGGAGAGTGCAGGACAGAATGGCACCCAATGTTGAGGGACTCCAAGGTCTTTTCACCTCAACATCTACTGGACCTCAGCCTCAGGCGATTTCTCATAATTTCTTACTCACTTTGCTCTGAATGAACGCGCTCAATAGATAGGCAAGTGTGATGTAATGAAGAGCTCTTCCAACTGATCTTACACTTAAGATATGACATTTCTAGAGAAAGGGGTGCGGATAAGCGGTTTTGCCCAAATGAAGGAGAAAAACTGCAAAACAACAACCCTTACTCCAGTTGCCCCTTCCCCAAACAGTTGAGAGTAGACAGACAAGTGCATATTTAAGAGCAACTTGTCCCTTCCCTTCCTCAAGTGTGGGGAGAGGAAAACAGAAACACAATTCCACATGCCCTGTACCCTTGTTATAAGGAAAACTAACCTCTCCTATTATTCCAGAACTGAATAGTGGCCCTAGTAAGATATTGAGCCAGGAAGTGGGGAGGGGTGGTTGGAGGAAGCAGAAGGATGCTTGGGATACCAATTACAAATATACATGACCTTATAGGCCCAGAATTAGGTACTTTCCACTGTGGGAGACTATGGGTGCGAGGAGATTATTCCTGATTATGCTACAAGAGTGGGGAGTCTGTCCCGCATTTAGGAGGTGATTACACTGAGCGTGGTGACAGGATTGTGCCAGATTACCCTGTATGGGCGAGGGGCCTCTTCTGTCTTCCACAGTGGGAGGCAAGGGGTCTTTCTCTGATAGCCATGTGTGGGGAGGGGCTTGTCCCGCATTGGAATGTGAGGGATTTGTCCCCCACTGGAATGTAGGAGGTGGCGGTGCATGCCAGATATTGGGTGTTCCCTGCACATAGTCTTTCGGGCACTTCAGATGCTTGCCTGCCAGGCATGCATGTCCAACAGGTTGTAAGATATTGTTCGGAAGAGGGTTCTGCGGTTGATGATGAGGGTGGTGTGGGGGGAGAGGGATTGGGTAGATTTCTAGACAGACCCATGCCTTTGAGAGACAGGAAGGTAATGTGACTGGCTCCGCCTGAACCCTAGCAACCTTTCAGAGGCACGTCTAGCGGTGACAGATTGGGATCAAGGGTAGGGGTTTGCAGAACCATCTGAGGTGAGGGGACAAGGAGGCAAATGGGCAGTGCCAACAGAGCAGATAAGAAAGAAGAGCAGGCGAAAGAGGAAGACTATGAACTGGGACTGCGGAGTGAAGGCTAAGAGCAGTAGAAACTGGTGTATACACAGGGTTGCTTAGCTGTGTAGACGTTATTTTGTATTTCTGAGGTGATGAAAAAAGATCAAATCTGCCTGGGGCACTAGAATAAAATGTGGGAAATATTTACAATAATATTTCCCAATGTAATTCTAAAAATAACAAAACAAGCACATTTTCCCTGGCTTCATTTATTTAGATTACATATTCCTGTGTTGCTGGACTGTCTCCAGAGCTTCTGCTGCATCCGTTCCTCCTGCCTTTCTCACTCCTTTGGTATCCTCTCTGCCCGGAAGTGAAGTCAGAGCTGACAATTCCATCAGCACCGAGAGAAAATCTCTTGAAAATTTCAAAAACATCCAGAATCCACAGGCAATTTAGAAAATCTCTGCTCATAAGAAATCTGTTTTTTCTTTGCAAAATGGCTTGTGCCACTGATTTGGGCCACCTCTGCCTGAAGCCTTCCACAGACTCTAAGGTGACATTTACTCACTAGCAGATGGGAGCTGAGGGTGAGCGAAGGAATAACCCGTGGTGTGGGAAACATTCACCAAGGCAGTCATGTGGCCACCATTTCAGTGCCATTGCCACCAATTGAGAATAAGCTCTTACCTGTCTCTTTGGAGCAAGAAAGCATGTAGAGGGAAAGAGAAGCAAGAAGAAAACGTGTGATTAAACAGAAATCAGAAATGACATCCTTTTCAAAGTTGCAGGACACGTCTGAACTAGGTTGTCAGCATTATCCTGGTCTGACATTGTATCCCCCGGCTTCCTGGCAGAATGAGACACAGTACCTCATCGTCTGTCTTTCTCTTTCGCAGTTCTCACTCTATGAGGCAAGTCCTCACCCAGGAGACAGGCGTTTCACAAGACCCCTAACACATGCTTTTGCTCTTCCCATTTTTTCTTCTTCACCCCTAAACTGGTTATAAAAGCACCTCTGACTCACACAGACTTCCTGTTTAGTCTCCACTGGAGGTAGGTTCACGTGGGAAACTCCCCAGCATGACGTAGGTAAATATGATTGCACTATTTCAACATGATTGTGGATATATTATATTGTAAATATGTTGCTCTTGCTCTTTGCATATTCCCTGGCTCATTGGGTGCAACATGCACTTGGCCATAGGCGACTCTATATATTAAGGGTTTATATCTGGATGTCAGAAATTATTTTCTTTCTAATATGCCGTTGTTGTCTGCTTTGCGGAACCTATGACTAAGATCTGGCGTATACTTACCCCTGGTTAGTTCTATTTTCTGTAAGTGTGTTGGAATAAGGGAATAGATGGGCAAACCTTACTTTTGCTTAAATGTTAGGGGTCTAGGTGGGTGCTAGGTGAAATAGATTTACTCTGTGATAGGCACTGCTGGGAACACTTGTCTTTTTGCGCCTCTGTTGGACCATGTGAGCCCTTCACCTTTGCTTAGAAGCAGGTACTGCTGAAAATACCTTTTTTTTCTAACAACGTTATGATGGGTTTAAAAAGGCTTGAACAAAAGGCTTGAAAAACCCTTTCACCTGAAATGTGAAAGGAGAATAATCCATTTGACCAAGTCACATATTCCACAGTGCCACAACCATGACTGGAAGTTTACCTCTAGTTCAGAGCCAAGGCATTGTAGGTATGCAAATTAGTCCAGATGCAAGCCTTTTGCTCCAGAAATATATATTTGTCTTACAGGCAAGTGCTATTTTATACATCGCTAAATCAACCCAAGTCTGGCATTTTGCAAGGTTGCAGACAGCAGCATATATATATGTATACATTTGATTATGTCCAGACACGGATTGACTTCTTCCATTACATACATAAAATCAGGCTTAAAAGCTTTTTTCTTGCTAATCGATATGTGAAAAAGAAAATACGAAAACAGACAGGCCAAACGGACATTCTGATTGAAGAATTGAACACCTTGTTGGATCTTATTATATCGGAAAACCAACTGAACCCTGATGACACACAGAGTTAAATAGACTGGGAAGAGTTGGGCATCAACACCGATTGGTGGAAATTTTCAAAACTCAAGTATAAGTCCAAATTAAACCATGCGGCTCCTTCAGGATGATACATTGAAGCTTTCCAAAATCTTGTGATTAAAGATCTTAAAAGAATGAGGAAGTACAATTTCAGTAACATTCATAATCTAAGTTTGAAATCTAAGAAGGCCCTGAAGGAATTGCAAGATTTACTAAATTGAATTATAAAAGCATCGGATAAGGTCAGGAATGTTGGCTTAATGAATACCACTGATTACATCAAAGAAGCCAAGAGACAGCTACAAGATAGACTTTGCTATGAGAATTTGAGTGAGAACCCTTTAGAGACAATGCAGATCAATTTAGAGATTTTTCTGGCTCTGTGGAAAATATTAGGACTTGTAGATGAAGATTCATACAAATTCCTATTAAAAAACACTTGGTGACACCGAATACATATTTTCTCCCGAAAATTAATAAGAATGCAAAAAAAAAACTCCTGGGAGACCCTTCGTCACCTTAGTGGGTTCCTTGTACAAAAACATGTCTAAGTTGATCGATGAAGTATTACTCCCGTTTGTCTCCACTATTGCTTCCTTTCCGAGAGACACTAAAGAGTTTTATTTAGGAAGGATGAATGACATTCCATGGGAAAGTGAATATTTGTTTGCCACCATGAACGTTGTCTCACTCTACACCTCGATTCAGCATGGCACAGGCCTGAAAGCATGCCAGTACTATCTCAATACAAGGTCATTGAATTTCCTGAGGCATACAGAGATAATTTTAGGCATGATTCAATGCTGTCTCACAAATAATGTCTTCCTATTTGATGGTCAGTTTTACCGTAAAGTGCAGGGCACTGCCATGGGATCCACATTTGCGCTATTCTATGCCAATCTGACAACGGGATGGTTTGAGAAGTTCATTGTGTTGTCGGAGGGCAATGTGCAATATACTGATAAGCTAGTGCTATGGCTCAGATTCATAGACGGTCTGTTTATAATATGGAATGTGACAGAAAAAGATTGTCTGAGTTTTGTGAAGGTCTTGAATCAGAAAACGCTCAATTTAAGATTCACTGAATCCCATAGTTGTAAAGAAATTGTGTTTTTGGATGTACTTGTGGAACAGAAATTGGGGAAAATCGAAACCAATTCATATAGAAAACCCACTGGTTCACAAACTCCCTTGCATGCTACCAGTAATCACTGGAAGAATTTAATTTGGAGTATACCCAATGGGGAATTCCTCAGGTTGAGGAGGAATTGTTCGATCTTGTCATATTTGAACGAACAAAGCAAAGTTACTTGACAGGGCTTTAAAAATCAGTGTTAACCTAAACGGATGATTGAGTGTGCATTTGCGAAGGTTAGAGACATGCCCAGAGATAGCCTATCGACTAATGCAGAATCTCAATTGAAAAATTAGATTGATCTGGATGATTCCATGGTGATCATTACCTTTGACATGGCATCTAGTAACATCAGAACTTAAATCAATTGCCATTGGCATGTGTTACGTCTAGAATTTGGGTCCCACTTTGGCCATCAAACCAAGATCTATTTTTAGAAGATCCACTTCAGTTAAAGATCTGTTAGTACACAATTATATGACAAAGGAGCCCAAAGAATCTGAGGGGCAGTGACTTGTGGGCAATGCCAATGGCTTTCGCAAATGCACAAAATGCAAGATATGCAAGTTTGCACAAAAATGTACTTCTTTTGAGCATCTGATTTCAAGACAGTCCATTGAAATCAGAAACAAGATCTCATGCACTACAGAATCTGTCATCTATGTGCTCATGCGTCCTTGTCAAAAGTGGCATGTAGGGAGCACAGTCTGCAAATTAAAACTGCACATTTTTCAGTATGTACGTGCCATAAAAAACAATGACCCATCATACCCGATGGCGAAACATTTTAAGGACACACACCAAACCGATTTGACAGGTTTTAGGTTTTTTGCTGTTGTATCTATTCTGGTGCCTCCGAGAGGTGGAAATCGAGAATGGAGTCTGCGCCAGCTAGAAACAAAGACCATACTTGATTTTGAAACACAATTCCCCAGTGGCCACAACATAGATGAAGAGTTGTATACCTTTTTATAACATCTTTCAAAACTAAATATTTTTTCACACATGGCAGTTGACTATTGGTAACTTGTCTGTAATTTTCCTGTAACATGTATTTTTAGATGCATTTTCAGATGCATTTTTAGATGCATGCTTGATGAATTTAGAGGTTTGTATGATGCTTTAATTTTTTCCTTGGGATTTTCTTTGGTTTCCCTATTGGTTTGAGATTCATTGGGAATATAGTTTTTTGATTTGCCTGTTTTTTTTGCTATTTGCACATATGAACTTACAAGCATCGAATGATGAGTGACCGAACCTTGTTAGTTAGAAACATGTTTGTCTCATGTCACAACATGAGTTGTTAAAATTTCAGTGCGGTAACACTGACATTGAAGACTTAGGGCCTCATTACACGGAAGGCGGTAATGGTTAACGGCCACCGTTAATGGTAACGGTGACCGTTAACCATTACCGCCTTACTACGAGGTCCCTTAGCGGGTTGGTGCTTTAACGCCTGCTTTTTGCAGGCGTTAAAAACCAACCCGCTAAGGGACCTCGGAGCTAATTACGGCACCGCAAAATTGCGGTGCCGTAATTAGCGCCTTCCCCATTCCCATAGAGCCCTATGGGGCAGAAATGGGAATGGGGAAGGGCAATGGCGGAAGGGGGATTTACCGCCCCACCAACCTTGGAATGGGGCGGTAAATCCCCTTTCCGCCAAGGCGGTGCCAGTAATTTACCGGCATGGTCCAGGGTGCTAATAGCACCCTGGATCACCGCCTTCCGTGTAATGAGGCCCTTAGAGGCCATTTAAATGTATGTCCCCAGCATCACCAAGGGGAACGATCGATGATGAATATGTTATGTTGCACTAGTTGCTTTTATATCACTGTTTAAGCATCTGACGCAGGGTTTGTAGTGTTTTATTGATGAACGTTTTTTTCTGAGCATGTCTATTTGATATTTCTGGTCTCCCGGATACACTCGTCACTTTATGCACTATGCACTTTTATACTTAATTCACGGAAGATCAAATGCACTTTATGAAACTTTGTTGGCGAGCACTATGCACTTTACATAGCGACATGACCGAAAGGCCTAATACCAAGCACTTTATATGTTTCAGAAATGTTAGATTCCGACATAATTTTTAGCTATAGAAGCACCCTGGGCAGCTTTTTCTTGTGCAACATGAGACATAATTGTAGTTCTTGGCTGATACTACATTATTATGCAAGTATTTATCAAAACATTATTGGCTTCACAATGTGATTATGTATGGATACCCACAAATTGGCATACATGATGATTGCAATTTTATTCCATCTTCATCATTTTTTACCATCTAAGACATTTAAAGCACTAAGCTCTTTATTTCTGTCTGTTAGTTTGGTGAAATTGCAAATCTATTTTTAAATATGTGTGTGCACTAAGCAATTTATTCCATCATCTAAGCACTATGCACTTTACTACAATATGTTATACATTGAACCCCTATAACATGGCCGACAGCTTTTACGTGTCTTCAATGTTATCCCGTCTTGTAATCAACACAAAGAAAGGATTGCCCCTTTCTAGCCAGTAGATTAAGCATATGCTTTAAGAGTGATTCCACACTGTGTTTGAATATTAAAGTGAACAAGCAACAAGACGTTGCGAAACGCGTCAATTGTTGGCTTCAATGTTTCTGCTGAGGGATCCTTAAATAAAGAATCAATTTGTGTGCCACAAAGATCGCCTTCCTGAACGTTTTTGCTATTATATGGTGGAGGATTGCATTTGCAATGTGCTCTGCATGTTTTCTTTTCTTTTCCATATATATATATATATATATATATATATATATATATATATATATATATATATATGTATATATATATATATATGAAGAAAAACACAAACCCCTTCGTGGTTGTAGCACTTCAAAAAACCACCCAGTGGGTATGTACAAGAGTATTCCAGCCCGTGGCAATGGCAGACCAGGTCGAAGCCAGGAGACGAGCAGCGGCAAGCATTTTATTTAATCAAGAATCAATAACAACAGAAATTGAGGTGGACAACAGTTTACCAGCAAGTCTAACTGTACAGCAGAAATTGGACAAGCTTGAAAAGATTAAAAAAAGGAGATATCAAAATGGTGGGAAGCAATGACATTACAGACATATCTTGAAGTTCAAAGAATCCCGAGAGGATTGAGAATCCTCACAATCCCTACGTTTGAAGATATGAATCCTGAACTAATCAAAGAATGGACAGATCACACTAACACATGTTCCTTCAAGATGATCGACAAAGTCTAGTTAAATATGCAGAAATAGACAGAATTAAACTTCTCAAAGACATTGAAGTAATGGAGGAACAGCTTTTCTCTTCAGAAGATGGCAATGAATGCAAAAGGAGAATGTCACGTCTGGAAGAAAATCGTGAGAGATATGATGGTGAGATCAGAATGAGGAAACAGCATAAGTTCAAACGAGATCGTATAGATTACGAACAAGGGAGGATCTACACCTTTTCTAAGAGATTTGACAATCCCATCAAAATTAGATTGCAACAAATAGAAATCAATAATGGCCAAGCGATAATGGCCAAGTGACAGCTCCAGCAAGTGAAGAACCGAGCAGCTCAGAGATGAGCTCATCAGAAACAGAAGGAATGGGTTCAAAAATGTTTTCTTTTTTAGAGGAGTTCAAACTACTGCAACTAGACAGCAAGTCAGACAGAAGAGGACAAGGCCAATACAAGGGACCAGGAAGAGGGGCAGCAACAAGAGGCGGCAGAGGAAAACGAGGTGGGGCAACAAACACAGACAACCAATCACCCTTGGCAATGAGATCTGGAGTCAAACAGAAGGGGAAAACCCGAGGCATCAAGACCTCCAATTAAAAATCTTAAATATTTCTAAAAGAAGTCTGACTGATCATGAATTATCAGTACTTTCCCTGGGTCTCTCCTTTAGCCCTTCCCATTTCTTCGATTATACATCCACCAGATTAGATTTATTCAAATTTACCAAAAAGCTTAAACTTACTAAGTTTCATGCCACAAAAATTGAAGAAAATCAAGGCCTGAAGAAAAAACATGCAGTGAGAGATGTTTCCATACTATCGGAAAAAGATCTGACTAGTCTTTTATGTTTAGCTAATATGGAAGAATCTATGGAATCTAATATGGATAAAAGTACTAGAATGGATGATGCCATGTTAGAAGCAACGTTAGGGATCTCTACAGATTTGAACTGCAACACCAAATTTAGACCTCAATCCATCTTCTGTCCTAATATAGCATGTGGATCGATTGACATTTTTGAAGAGTTAGTGATGAAAGATCTTAAAAAACTATCAAGTAAAATCTTACCGGCTGATTGTAATCTCAACTACTCACAATTCCAGGCATTACAAATGTTGAAAAGTGACCACTCTATAGTCATAAGTCCATCAGACAAAGGCGGAGGAATTGTTTTTATGGCTAGCGATAAATACGAACTGGAAGCCAAGAGACAATTGAGCGATAGCACCAACTATATTCCGATAGAAATGGAGATACTATTGGAAACTAAAATGGTATATCATGAAAAGCTAAAAGAGTGGTGTGATTTGGAGCTCATAGATCGTGATGAATACTTTTTTCTTAAGAATGCCCATCCAGTGACTCATTTGATTTATTTCAATCCCAAGATCCATAAAAGTTTAATAGACCCTCCTGGTCATCCTATTGTTTCTTCGATGGGCAGTTTGCTTGAAAATACTTCCAAATATTTGGACTTTTTCTTCCAGCCGTTTGTTGTGAGCGTGAGCGCGTACATACGAGACACTGCTGATTTACTTTCGAAATTGGAGAATATTAACTGGGAACCTGGATATTTTCTTGTTTCATTAGATGTGGTATCTTTGTACACTTCTATCCAGCATGCAGCTGGCATCAAGGCATGCCAATCCTTCTTGGAAAGTAGATCTATCAGTTATCGACAACATAACACGATGCTATTGAATATGTTGCAATTCTGTCTGGAGCACAATTATTTTCTTCATGCAAATCAGCTTTACAAGCAAATACGAGGGACAGCTATGGGGTAGTTTATGGCTCCCACATATGCCAATTTATACATGGGATGGTGGGAGACACATTAGGCGTGGACAGAAGAATTGGAACATTGGACCCAACACATAAAAATCTGGTATCGTTTTATAGACGATTTGTTTATAATTTGGGATGGGACAGAATTGGAGCTCATGGAATATGTGAGCATACTAAATGAGAACACATTTAATCTAGAGCTAACAACAGTTATCAGTAAATGCAATTTGGTATTTTTAGATGTCGAATTACAGGTGGAAAATGAAAAGCTAACATCTAAACTATACAGGAAACCCACGAGTTACAATTCAACTCTCCACGCCAAGAGTCACCACCCTAGAGCCCTAATAAACTCCATTCCCTATGGAGAGTTTTTGCGAGCGAAAAGAGCAAGTAGCAACAGCAATGATTACACAAATGAAGCTAAAAACATCAGTCAGAGATTTACCAGACGTGGTTATGGGAAAAATGTCATCTCTAGAAGCTACATGAAAGCAGAAATACTCACTAGAGAATCGCTACTGTCTAATAAAAATAGAGTAAATGACAACAAAATCAGACTTATCACAGGATGTAACCATCAAGCCAAAGAAATTAAAACAATCATGAACAAACATTGGAAGGTCCTGCTTACTGACCCTCATCTCAAGTTAGTTTTTGATGACGTCCCCCCACATCACTTACCGTAAGGCTCCAACTCTTAAAACTATGTTATCTCCTAGTATGGTCATCACCAAACCAGCAGAGAATATGAAGATGACTCAGATGAGTAGAACTGACTTCTACAAATGTGCTCATTGTAAATTGTGCAATCATGTGTCCAAGGTTCCTTTTCGAAGTGTGAATGGCCAATGTTGGAAATACAAACATAGAATTTCCTGCATTACGAAATATGTAGTATATGTGATTACATGTGCCTGTGGCCTTCATTATATAGGCTTGACGATAGGCCCTTTAAAGATGCGGATTCTCCAACATTACAGAGCCATCAAAAATGGAGATTTGACCTACCCTCTCACTAGCCACTTCCAAGAGAAACATAATGGGGATGTGACATTTCTATCCTTTACGGGGTTGGCTCATATACCACAGAACAAAAGATTAGGTAACCGCGAATTGAGATTGAGGCAATTAGAAGCCACATTCATTGGCAAATTTGACACCTTGAAACCAAAAGGTTTGAACATAGATGCTGAACTATATGTGTTCTTACAGATATGAGTTTGCCCACTATGGGGCTAGTCATTTCCCCTTGTATTGTTTTATGAAGGGTATGGTTTTTAGCATGGTTCTACCTATATCTTGCCTTGTGTATTTCTGTGAAATAGTTAGATACTTTGGGTAATCAGTATAATATACTCTGTATTCATGAGTTATAAGTTGCTATTTGCACATATCTGAGGAGTAGTCTCAGTCATTTGATGATCCTCTGGCTACATTTTCTTGAACTGTTCCAAAAAGGTATAGTGTTTAGTATTGATCTATCTATACCATGCACATTGCACTTTTGTGAAAGAGTTAGTTATTGTTGTACTGTAATTCACCCAACTGCTCATTCTTTGGATAATGCTGCTATCCATTGGTATTGTATTTTTAAATTGCGATTTGCACGTTAGTGAGAATCATACTCTGACAGAATTTGTCCCGTTAATATTCCTGTTCCAATTACATATGTTGATTAGATGAATGATTTTATGTGACTTTGATTCACACATGCCATTGGAAGATCAATCTAAATATAGGGCATTCGCCCTCTGACACTTTATATACCATAAGGAAATTTTGCAGCAGTAGGGCACTTGCCCATTTACATATTGGCTGCTGCTGTTTGCTCGTTGCTCCAGGCTTGGAAGCACTTGCCCTTAGAGGGGGTGTATGGCTAATAGCAGCCATTTGTGCTGCATTTAGCCATTGTATGTTAAACAGGCACATTTGTGTATTTGTTACACATCGATTGTGATTTAATGACAATTTTTATATAAGGGCAGTTTCGAGCGTCTCTACGATCGTGCTATCATCAAAGTGAAGTTTTTGCACGATATGTTCAAGCACTTTTCCTTCTTACCTACCTCATTCATAGGGTTTTGACCACTCCAATATGGAGGTCATTATATTTGACAGGTTTTACCATCCTTCACGAAGCGGTCACATGACTGTTTTGCACGTGATGAGGAAACGAGAGGAGACACTCTGTAATTGCTTTTCTTTTTTAAACTCTTTGATGTGAATGCCGCATTTGGATTTTAAAGGTATGAGGAAGCCTGAGCATTCAGGCGGAACGCGTGACTTTCTTCCACCCGTGGGGTGAGTGCTTTGTGCAACCTTACGTCTGTCACAGGGATGAATGACTTTACCCCTGTTTTTGTAATGTGCTGTATTATGCAATAATAAATATGACATTTTAAAATAGCTAGGTCTTGTGTGCTGAAATACTCTTGTACATACCCACTGGGTGGTTTTTTGAAGTGCTACAACCACGTAGGGGTTTGTGTCTTTCTTCATGTTTTATGAATTTGGCTAAATTCGTTTTTCCAGCACCAGCCGCATTATGACGTAGAGCGCCATTTTTTAGCTAAACTGGTTTGTTCTCATATATATATATATATATATATATATATATATATATATATATATATATATATATATTTATATTTGCAAAACAATTTTTTTTGTACAGGTACAAAAACTGAAGTCGGAATGCACTCCCAAAAGCAGCACAGAAACACTGTGTTGACTTCCAGCAAAGAGGCAGGGACACCTGAAGATTTCCTGACAAGCAAAATCCTTTAATTATAATTTGTCACATAACAAAGAAAGTATCAGAAAAACGATGCGTTTTGCGGTGCACACACCTCTTGATCACGTTGGAAAATTAGACATAGAAAAGGCAACTTTAAATGAACACAGCACAACTTTAAATGAACACAGCTGTCTCTTTGGTTACACCCTGTGATAGAGTGTCTCATTTTAAAACGTAATGTTGTTCTGAACAAGAGTGGCAGACATCTTTCAGTATCTGATTGCTAGCATTGTTCCAACTGTTGAACCAATATGTAAAGTTCACACAAGCAATACATTAAAGGCAGTTTGGTGGAAAATTGTGTTTAGCCTTGTCACAGTGTACTCTTAGCTAAGAGTATATTTTGTGCGCGATATTAGAGCAAAACTATCCTGCATATGCGCATAAAAACTAATAATGCTCCAAAAACAATATTAACATAAGCTTATATGGGTACAGATATCATAGCACGTTATTGTAAATAAATAACCGTTCTTTTCTTAATTTCCAAAAGCTATTGTTGTTTCTGTCACAAGATGCTGTTGCAACATACTAGGTAGATTAGTTTATTATGAATCTCCGCCACCTACTGCCTAGTGGACACAATGCTAAACGCTGCATTAACCCATTATACAATCCAATCATGCCTATCATGCAACCTTATATCATGTGCAATAATGCAAAGTTGCTAAAAAGCTAAAATATGCGGAATCTGACAAAGACCACCATAGTTGCAAGTAAATAAAGTGCATAGTGCTTGTAAACGTATTTACTGTAAACATTTTGACTTGTGCAAAAAAGCAAAGCAGCATTTGGATAGCATATGTCGAATCCAACATACACAGCCATCAACAAAGATAAAGTGCATAGTGCTTGGGACTTATGTGAAACCGCCTATATGCTAAAGTGTCTAATGCATACGAATATTACACATGTAAGGTGCTATGTGCAAGGACCTATTCGGGAATGTATGTTGTATGGTGTACTATGCAGCGACCTCTAAAGCTGCAATGGAATACCTAAAAGCAGACCACCAGTCTTGTTACATAATCAAAAGATTAAAAAGAGACATGCTGTGAATGTCTAAATACGTTCGTACATGGAATGCTCCTATTGGAACATATAGAAAAAATAAAGAGAAAAGACTCAAATCTAAAAAGTTGTTAGGTCTATGAAACCAAAAATGTCAGGACTGCCACAGGGACTCTAGTGTATGGTTAAAATGTTTAAACTGCCCTGATGTGTAAATCAAATGCTGCCCAATAGACATAATAGAAAAGCAAACAAACCGAGTCAGAGAGCATATGTTCCTGATATGGACAAAGCTAGGAGGTATTAGAAACTAAACTATATTCTCTCAATAGAGGTAATGTAAATAAAGAAAGAAAATGCTCAAAAGAATAAGAAAAGTAAAAAGAAACAGGGCTCAAAATCCCCAAACAGTTCATACTGGAAACTTCATATATTGGGAACAAAACTAGAAGATTCAGAAGCTTTACCTACAAAATTAGACAATTGGAAAAATTAGGAACTCAGATTCTAACACTAGAGAAGATAGATGTAAAGATGTTCAACCATTTCTAGGTACCCAAAAAAGTGTAAAGTTCTTCATCTAAATTGTGTCCTTTGGATTTTTTGGTTTCCAATTGTCTAAGCAAAAGTTCTCGATTACCTCCCCTGGGTTGCTTTAAGACTGTATCTATGCCAAAATATGTAAAACCATCAACCTTTCCATCATGCACTAATTTAAAATGAAGAGCCATGGGATACGTTGGATCTGCATGTTTGATAGCGCGGATATGTTGGAGCACACGAAGCTTCAATTTGCCTATTGTGCTCCCAACATACCACTTATCACAGGGACAGACGAGCACGTAAACCACAAACTCGGTGTCACATGTGATGTGTGATGCTATCAGAATGTTTTTGGCCAGAATGGGATGTACACAATTCAAGGTGTCAGTGGCATATTGACAGGCTTTACATTTCCTGCACTTATAAAAGCCTGAAGTTTGTGTTTTAAGCCAGGTTTGACCTGTAGACATTATCAGCGGGTTCATAAAACTGGAGACCAGATTATCTTTGAATTAAGTAGAACACCGGAACGTGATGTTCATTCTGTCACCCAGTACTCCTCTCAAATGTTCATCAAGCTGTAGAACATGCCAGTGCTTTCGCATGATCTGCTGTATGTGCTGTGATGCTTTGCCATAGGTGAGAATAAGGCGTGTCTCACTACAAGATGTTTCTGGGCATGGCACTACATTAGATGTTAGGAGTGAAGAGCGATCTGGGTCCCTTACCTTGTGATACGCTCTTTCAAGTATTTTCTTTGGGTACCCTTGTTGTTTAAACTTAAAGGCCATGCGTGTACATTCTGCATCAAAAGTTTCTATTTTGGAACAGTTTCTCCTTATGCGGATAAATTCCCCATATGGTATGCTCTACTTTAAGGCGGTGGGATGGTTACTCTTGGCGTGTAGAGGTATGCTGGAACTTGTGGGTATATATATATATTCATTGAAAAAACCCTTAGCTAAAGAGACGTTAAGGTGAACATTAAAGTAGTAAAATGCTTGAAATTAGGCAGACAATTCAGGCAAAGTCACCTTAACGATTTGCCCCCTGTTACACAGCGTACGACCACAATGATGACATCAAAGATTACAGCACTGATGACATCATTGGTAACATCACTAATTAAAACATATATGACATCACTGATGACATCAATGCTGACATCAGAAATACCATCGTATGTGACTTGACAGATAAAAGCACTGATTACATTAATTCAATGTTCAACTTTTATGGCTATTTTCAGTGACATAAAATATATATAATATATATACATATTTTCAAAGTACAATTTATTCTGCTGTAATTTCTTTAAATTTAGTGTATGGTCCACAATTTGAAGTACATACAAAAATGAGTACAACAAAAAAGTAGCATAGTGTGTAAAGATTAATTTCCTTTGGCATGTCATCTGTTAGAGTGGAATAAAAAGTCATAATTAATTTAGCAAACAAATACCTGAAAGTAATATAAATCCAATTATATGTCTTCCATTTCTAAGCTTCATTACTTTTGTATATATGTAATTATGTAGCATTAATAATTCATTTAGACTACCCATGTTTCGAATTATTATAATATATCAGAATACAAAAGTGCATGTACTTCGATTTACATTTTTTTTGGTGCGATGTCCTTTTGCCAACATCAGTTTTTTCGATAGAATTTTTACCCAAGAAATTCCATCAAAAACTCATCAAAATATAGGTGGGTAAGGGGTCAGGTGGGGTTAATAACACACAGAAATAGGGGTTTTGGAGGAACCCCAAATGAAACAAATTAAAATGTTGCAAAGGATATTTCGAAAAAACAAATGTGGGTAAAACAACATAGAACCACTTTTTAATCTTTTTTATTTATTGTGATTTAGTTCGAAAGATCTTTAGACAACACATCCTATTTAAAACGACAACAAAAAAGAAAATTAAATCATAAAATACAATTGTTATAAAAAATGTAAAACATACAGGTTAAAAGACTAATCACAAATACTCAAACCTTCAATATTCTATTCATAAATTGGAAGTGATTGATCCCACATGTATACTAATACACTTCCAAACTCTAAAAAGAGCAAAATGTAGAGTTCCACAGTTTGTGTTTAAACAATAGGTCCAAAAATCCCCACTTTTTATTGCATCATATCAGAGCACAAAATCCCTCAAATTGTTCATATATACCTCACCTAGCTTGGGACTTTCTGTTAAAAAACTTTGAGAATGAGCTCAGTATCAATCTCAGTAAAACTAAGGTGATGCAATTCAGTGGGAGGAAGAATCTTAGACCATCTTTTTTTCTTTATGGGCAAACATGTGATTATGTTGAAGAGTATACCTATTTCATCGTTATCCATTGCTGATTGCAAAACGGATTGAATGCTTCCATGCTGTTATTCTTAATTGACAAATGTGCACAACATTCCGCAGGTTACTCCTGGGATGGTATTCTACCTCTCTATAAAGAGTGGTATGTCCTGTCAATTCTATATGGTCTTGAAGCCTTAACTATCAACAGTTGGAATACTCGAGGGCAATTTCTAGCGCACAATCTCATCTGCCTCAAAAAATGTACCTCTTGATATCCTACATCTTGAATTGGGATTGCTCTAATTGAAAGGTTGATGTTTTCAAAAAAAGGGCTCCTTGTATATTAAAACTGCAAAAGAACCAATTTGTTCCATATTAAATCTTATTGGGACTCTCATTGAGGATACTGAGATTGTTGAGAGCAGAGTTTTGCCTTTGGAAACTGTTTGTATTAGTCTGTTAGAATGCTCCAGGAACCCAATAGTGAAGAAGCAACTATGGGCCATAAGGAATCAGTAGCAGAGGCAGCTTCTGGTGGCAGGCGAATAATAGGGCACCAGAAGGAGGCTGGGGTATAGAGGGGAGGCAGGAAGGCACCCTCGCCCCCCTATACCCTGGCTCTGCCACTGTAAGGAGTGTTGATATTTGATCTGGAACTTTACCTTTTTAGTTGAATTGAGAATTGTACTGCTGTTTTGCATTACAACTTGGAACTTTGTTTTGTGCCTTGGAAAGGGTTTGAGAAGTGAGGAAGGGAATCATTTCTTCAGGTAAAGATCCCACCTAACAACTGGACCTGTGATCTGCTGTGCAGAAGAAGGGAGCCATTCTTCTGGACCAAGAATATTGACTACCTCTTTAGTTACAGGTCTGAGGGATAGAAGTAGGTTTTTGACACAGAATGGTTGACTATTGATTTACACAGACATCCTGCCTGAAACCTTAGCACTTTTAGTTGAGGCAGTGAAACCCCTCATACACATGGGGATAGGTAGGTTTTCTCTTTATTTTTATCTTAATAAAGGTCTACACCAATCACTATGCCACCTGTGTGTCAGCCTCCTCCTTCTGCACCCTCACAATACACACACACACACACACACATACATATATACCGTTCCTATTTTGCTTAAAGTTATGCTGCTGGCAACCATATTGGAAGTCTTGACCTCTGCCCCACCCCGGCTCTAATGTTTGTTGTACCTGTGTGCCTTTACAGCTGGTTCCAGGTAGATCTGGATTATATGTTGGAACTGGTTGTATGATCTGTTTGGAGCTCCATACATGAGGAATGGAGTTCTAAGCAAAAGGCAACGTCTGTGCTTTCTATGTGAGCTGTCTGGATTGCCTGGTCTTCTGGAGGAACTCACTCTCTGGTTACTATGGTAACCTTGCAAATGCAACAGTTGAAGTGAATCCATTAATTTGGCTATCCCCAGGCAGCTATCTAGATTGGAATATCATTCAGGCGTGTGGTGCTTTTCTCTTTACCTTTCTTAAAGAAATCTGCTTGACCACAAAAAATGTGTGTCCGCTTCAAGCTGTGATTGTTTACTAAAGGAAAATATAATGTAAGGCATGCATATTCAACACATGTTTTGTTCTCAAAGAAAAACATGTTTAAAGTTGCATTTGAATTGGACAGAATTCTCCATGTAAGTCATTAAATGGGTGCCGTTCAGGGAAACCTATCTAGCACAGTTTATAGTGCATTGGACTTTGAGCCTCCCTGTTGGAAGTTCAAAACCACACAGGGGGCTGATCTTTGAAATTGTGTATGCTACTACTCTGGATTCAATTAGCAGTGGGAAACACAGCTACGATTGTTAATGACTATAAGGACTAGAATAGATTAGAATATTTTTAAGAGTTCAAGTTATCTTGCGGAATAGCAAATTGATGTTTGATTCATTCCCGGTAAAGGACTCAATTGTACAGGACAGAGTTTCAGGGGATTGGACACTTGTTACTAAGTCTGTACTCAACATGCAGGCTGCATGTTTGAATCTTGGAAGTGCTAATTCTGCCTTTCGACCTTCCTGAAACATAAAGGTGTGTGTGAGATTAATGCTTTTTTTGTAAGAGTACTGTTTCAGACCTACAGAGCAACCACACTTGTGGAACCCAAGGAGGGTGCCACACAAGTTATATCAGTGGTGAAAGCTCATGACTGTTAAGCAGGTATTGCTGTATGTATTAATTAATATGTTTTTTAATGTTAAAAGACCTTATGTTTTTCCCTGTGCCTTGGTTTGTATTGGCTACCAAATACTGCAATTGCTTAAGAAGAATCAGGGAAGCAGGTTCATGTACATTGAATATAAAACACAAATCATATCATAGCTTCTTCTGAGATTATTTTTCAGTTCATGGACACCATTAAGAAGATCAATGTTACTCTGCCATTTGTGAGAACCCTGAGGGTATCCTCACTCCTACTCCCTCCACCCCCCCACCAACCTGGATCCTCTGCTCAGGTGGCATGAGAAAGGTCATAGCTTATGGATCCCGACCCTGGGGGTGGAGAAGCGAGGGAGGATCGCCTGGGTTGAGGGTCTTTGGGGATGGAAGAGGGGACCCACAGGCGGGACATGGTATCCCCTTTTCCCTTAGGGCAACCAACCTAACCCACCCACTGCCTTTATGGGCTACTGTAAAACAGGTCCCTTCAATTTTCCCCATTCAACCTATTACAGTACTGGGATGAGGAAGAGCGGCTAGGAATAGTGAACACCAGTAGGTCATTTGTCCACTCTAATACTGAGACGAGGAAGATGCCTGGAAAGTACTGTAAAGGTCAGGCATGTCCCTGTAATTGCAGCCAGGCAATGCCAATTGGGAATCACACCTGCAACCTGTCAAGTGGTTACAGGTGTATTGCGCCTTGAAAAACTTATAAATGCCAAATCATATCATATCATAAGAAGGGAAGAAACCAGCGACAGGGAGATCGACAGGGAGAACAGCAGGGAATCCTGTTTGTGAGGGGGTAGCCGTGGTGAGTCCTGCAAGGAAGCCAGAACGCTGACTGACGATCCTGAGGAACTGTCCCGAATGACCAAAATAACAGATTGCAACAAACCCGAAGCTACAAGTCTAATGAAAATTATGCAGTGAAGTAGAAAGTTACTAATATTGAATACTGAACTGAATGAAAACTTTATGGGCATTGCTACGATCTGATGAGAGATAAATGTGAAACTACCCACTTGAAAGAAACACACGAAATAAGAGAGCAAGTGTGGAAGTTTGTGAAAGAGCATGCCAGAAAGCTGCCAAGAAATAAAACTACCACAAAGTGAACTTTATGCATCAATACAGTGTGGCAAGGTCAAAGACGTGCAAATGGAAATGTGACACATTGTGGCGAAGCCAAGAGACCAATCAAGAGCGGCCACTTGAGTGTGAATCATCATATAGAGCCAAGAGGGCGAAAAGGAGACGTTAAGTGAGTGTGAACCATGACACAGGGCCAGATACAGAACAGCCTGTGTGGACTGAAGAGCATATGGTTCCTGATTGCGTGACCTGTGATGGGTGGACCGTGTGGTCCGACGACTGCGCCTAGACCAGAGAACCCTGAATTATGAAAGCTAAAGACATTGTTGAAGTAAACCAAGAATATACTATTTAAATGAACTGTTAATTCAAGCCAGAAGGAGTGTCAAAATGATCTGGAGTTTTGTTGAACATTGAAAGACTGAATTCAAGTATAATTTGGCAAGTTGAAATCTTGGGGAAGGGAACCCTGTGACTTGATGAACTTTAATACTATCTTGAGGAAGAAGCCTGCAAGACCCTTTTCTTTGGAACTGTGTTGCCTTGACCTTGGGGAAGTGAACCCTGAGGTTTTATGGAACTGTGTTGCCTTGAACTTGGCGAAGGGAACCCCAAAGATTTGTGGACTATTAGGAACTTGGGAAAGGTGATCCCGAGACTCTTGTGGAACTTTCTTGAACTTGGGGAAGGGAAGCTGAAAAGGAAGCTAGGAGCTGGAGAAAGCTCAGAATTTGTGTAGATCACCATTTCGTTTATTGTTGACATTCCTACCCATTGTTTAGCTTTAGTTGTGAGGGCAAGGATCGGTTTTGGACACAGACAGACTTTTAAGTTGAACTTTCTGACTCAGACTTTCCTTAGTTTCATTCAGGTAGGGAAATCCCACCTTAGCGTATGGCAAGTTAAACCTTCAACCATCCTGACATTTGCGTTAATAAACCATTTTATTTTGAACTTTGAATCTGTCGTCTGTCTTGCTTCATGATGCTTCACACATTCCAAAGAAAAGGTGTATGATGAGTGATGTAAACCACTGTGTGATTATAAGATCATTTACAAGGGTTTCGGATAGGCACAATGCTCATTGGAAGTCTGGTTTATAGGTTATTGAGTTAATCCAATTATATTTCTGCGATACGACAGCTCATATGTTTAGTTTCCACTGATGAAACTCAACGGAGGGGGGAGATCTTTTTGAATTGGCCATATGTTTTGCTTCTCTTTCCAACAAAATGAATAGTGGAACTTTATGCATGCATTTTATGAACATAGCTTTCGGTTGCACTGCTCTTTACAATAAGCTACTTGCAAAGTGTCCGTGATAAGGGGTTAAGAGGTTAAGTTGGCTCATTTTTCACTTTTTATAATCACGCCCAAGTCTTTCCCCTGGATGGATTAAATATGTTGTAAATGAACCAATCATGTGGTGGAGGTTTGTTCACAAGTAGGAGCAAGCATACTATAGATAGTGTGTTTTAATAAGACCCCTGTCTTTTTTGGTCTTGCCTGGGGTCAAACCTCCCTTTGATCCATTATTTTAAATTGTGCACACAAGGGTGTCTATATGAGGTTAGGCCTGTACTCACCACATAATTTGGGCTTATACTTCTGACTTTTGTCTTAGTAGTATACTTGCTGTTTTGATAGATTTAGAGCCATTAATCCCAGGTTGATATTAAGATTCAGACCTTTTGGGTCTCAATTTGGGGTCTCAATTTTGCAGTCCTTTCATGTGTGAATGATACATTTATTTAATGTGTATAAGGCTACTCTTTTGAGTTCCAACTTGTGCGGGGGAGGCTCTCTCTCTGTCAACACTTGGGTTCTCCACTTAGGTGTCAACACGATAAATGGCTTGATAGAGGATGTGGACGCCTTGGGGAAGTCCTAAGTGGAAATAGAATATGGGAGTATAGCTAGTGAACGTAAAAAAGGTCCTGTTCAATTTCATACATGGAAATAGAAAAGGCCATCCCGTCTCAATGAGGTGGGAAAGCCACTGGCCACGATTTCATTCCAGTAGATCTCATTAAGGATAACTGATTTTCTTGACTGCAGTCTTATGGATGTTGTTCAATGTGATTCTCAGGATCAACAAGGTGCCTTCCTCTTGGCAAAACGCTACCATCATTCTCATCTATATAAAGTGGGGGGAGAGATGATCCGGGGAATTACAGGCTGATATCCCTGTGTGACAGCGTGGGGAAAGTCTTGCCAGAGTGATATACGAACAACGCCAGAACTAGTTAGCACAGGAGGGCATTATCAACCATTAACAAGAAGGCTTTCAGCCAAAAATAAGTAGTGTGGACCAAGTGTTATGTCTGTATCTCACCATACAGAAGTACACAGTTTTGACAAACATGAAGCTTTACATGGTATTCATTGACCTCAGCACTGCTTTAGATGACATAACACATAATCAATTGTGGTCTGTGTTGGCCAGAAGGGGTGTTCCAGTAATTCTTTGCAAATGATTGAACAACTTTACTCGAACAATAGAGCTTCTGTACGCTAGGGGTTGGGTGGCAAGATTACTGATTCCTTTCTAGTGACCAGAGGGGTGAGGCAGCATTGTGTCCTCGCCCCTCTGTTGTTTCTAATCTACATAGATGAAGTCATAAGTCATGTTAGATCAAAATGTTTGAATCAGCCAAAGCTGGGCCATGAATCTATCCCAGTGTTGCTTTTTGCCGATGACGCTGTGCTCTTGTCGACATCGGTAGGTAAAGGGCTTGGAGACCACCTTGGAAGCATTTGTTCGGGAATGTTCAGAGCTCCAGTTCGAGGTTAATACTGGAATACTAAATCTCAAGTTTTTCAGCCCAAGTTTACCAAAATTACATTTTTTGAACAGGTACTCTGTTATGATTACCTGGGTGTCAGATATAATGACCAAGGTCTATGAACATCGCAAATGGTCAAATCTTGCTCTGCCCTGGTAAAATATGGTGGGGCAATTTGTAAATGTTTCCTCAGCTATGGACGAGGAGCTATTACCCCTGTCCTCAATGTGCATGCTGCCCAGGTACAATCTTCAGCCCTGTATGGAGCGGAAACATGGGGGCATGCTGCTAACAATAAATTGGGGCTGGCTTAAAGAGCCTTTCTCAAACAGCTGTTGGGCATGCCTGCTGCATGCGCGAGCCCTCCTCTTTAATTAGAGTTGGTCCTGAGGCCGATCAAAGGGAATGTAAGTCTCCGGCCAGTCCTGTATTGGCTCAGAATATGGACAGTGCCTGAACTCGCAATTTATCGTGAGTTAGTTGCACATATCCTGAGCCATGAGGGTGGCAGGTCTCTGCCATGGTTTGTGCACGTGAAGAAACGTTTGATTGATCTGAACCTAGGTGATCTATGTTATAACCCTTTGCGCATCACAAAAGGAAGCATTGAATTGGTAAAGAGGGCTCCAGGTGAGGCAGCTGAATTTGAACTTCTCATCGCTGCCTGCAGTGGCCAAGTAATGGGTGAGTCATATTTTACTGGGAAGCATTCTCTGGGACTATTTGGATGTGGTAAAACCACCCCTGGCACATACCCTGTATAGGAAATTCAGGTTAAAATGATTGAACCTGGCGTATCGCTCAAGTAAATGGTCTTCAACTGGAAGTGACTTATGCTTAGTGTGTGGCTCAGCCAGGGAGTCAATTAGCCACTTCTTGTTTTTTGCCAGGGTTACCAATTGGCCCGATGTAGGTATTTAAAAACGGTTTGTAATTCACACAGCGCACGACGTGTAAAACAAGCAGTGTTACTGTTCAAGCGATCTAATAACCTGGATATCATATATTGTGTACCTAGTTACATCCATCAGGCATAGTGCATAAGATCAAAATGTCTGATGAGTATGGAAGTAGTGGATTCATTTTCCTAAATCCCTCATGAAACATCATGTCTATTTGCTTACATCTTTCTTCTCTGTCTACAAGGGTAGATCGAAATTCGCAGAGGGTTTCTCAATTTAGTATGATTTGTATTATCAATTCGATCTTACTCGTATCTGTATTAATAAAGGCCCTGCATAGATCTTGCGGCCTAGATTGCCTTGTATATTAAATAAATTATAAAGTCTGACTAACGGAGCCTGTATATATTGCCAGGCTCGGATAGCGCCCGCTCTCTTAGCACATTGTACAAATATGCACATGGCTACCACGTCTTTGGATGCACATATTGTGTTTCTTTAATCCAGTACAAATCTTTGGCCAGCTTGTTTGTTATTTGCACATTTTTTACACACCAAGGACTAATCACTGGGGTCTGCTTACTTTCTGATTATATAACGTCACTAGCAGCCCGTGCATAGAATAAAGCTGATTTTTTGAATTTTAAAAAAAAACCATTTTGGAACATTTGTAAAGACCAGATCCTCTTAATATATTATGTTTTAAATTATTGCCACACTGATAGTATTGTTTATTTTGTGAATCATGGCACATTTTATATCATCAAATCTTTTATGAGTATTATGTATTTATTGCAAATGATGAAAGTCGAATAAAAGCTTTATGATGATGATGATGATAAATGAAAATACCTGGAAAGGGACCTGCCTTGTCCATTATATAGTAAGTCAAAGTTGACCTATTGTGCACGCGATTTTCTGCAAAGGTACTTCTCTTGTTGATGTCGGTCAGCCCCTTTGCCTGGTTAGCGATCGGGTTTGCTTTGGAATTATACAAGTATTTCTTGGTTTAAGATGGGTTTAGCTTGCATGGTTCACTCATGCTGCTTTCTTTTTCTTTTCCTCAGAGGAGGAACTTTGAGGATGGTACAGCTATTACCAAAATGGGTGCATGTTTTGTGTTAAGCAGGATCCACTGTGTTCTGCCTCGGTATGGGTGGTCTTATTCTGCTGCTATTTGACCCTTGATATTGACATTCCTGCTCATCGATAGGTTGCTCTGGCACCCCTTCAGAGAAGGCCACTGAGCATAGCACCTGAGCAAGTTAGATTGAGGTTTGAAGCATTTCTCAGTCTGCTGACCAGCATACTAAGGAAGGTGAAATGGGTGATTGCAGTCCTCGAAATTCAAACTGCCCTTCAAGTGAATCTTAGGTTCTTTCTTCCATAACCCTTAGCAGGTAGTCATGGTAATATCTGAGTTTACACATCGCCCCTTTGCCTCATCTAGCAACTCGCAGATGTTTGGCTTCTTGCTCATGGGGTACAATGTATTTTTTTGAGAGGGCGTGAAAAGGAAGTGGCGTATGGTGACTAAGTGTCTTCTATAATGCCCCCTTGAAATCCCTAATCCTCTGGTTTCTTATTTCAATTTAGGACATCTTGGAGGTCTTTTCAAAATTCAGATGTCTATGTAATCGGCTAATTGTTTATGATATTTCACCTTCAGTCGAGACATTTTCCCCTATATCTAGAAAGGCATTTTGTTATTAGGGGCTGCATTTAACTGCAGGTTTGGAGGTAAGGTGGAGGATAAACCTCCAGCAAAATGCTGGAAGTAAATCCACCACCTTACCACCAAAGATGTAGAAAATCGGCAGAATTCGGAAATTCCGCTGAAAATCCCCATGGAGTCCTATGGACTCGGAAAATTGGGATTTACACTGCTCTACCCCCACTTGTAATCCTGCAGTAAATACGTGGAACCAAGTGGCACTAATCTCTGAGGATTTACCACTGAAACACAACAGCCAACTGTATTAGTTACATGCAATTGCCTGCACTCTGCTGTCCATAAGTGTACCCTATTGTGCAGTTTTAGTTGAGCCATTAATAATGGCTGGACTCTTGCTCTTACATGTCTTTCAGTTACAGAGGAGGCTGCCAGAGGCCGGTGGCTTCATTGGAGTTCAAGGCAGTGGCCTTAGGGCCTCTGCATCGCTCGGTTGCTTTCCACTCTACCCAAGACACAAATCATATTTTCAGAGGTATTAGTTCCCTGTCTCAGGGCTAATCTTTTATCTTGTGATAAGTTGGCTATCTACCACAGCAGGAATGCCATAGTAAGATCTGCAGGTCCTTCTTTTGATCTCTAGAAGGATTTTGGCTTGGTACATCCTCATAGGGAAAGGACTGTGACGAAGACGGGCAAGGAGGTAATTTACCTGATCACTTACCAGTAATTTGTATTGCTCCAAGTCCAGGCCTACCTCTTCACTATCATCGACATCCCTCCCTTCCGACACCAATAATGGTTTTAACCCGTTTTTCTTTTCTTTTCAATTTGGCTTTTTATTGAAATCTCGATGAGCGTACCAAGAAATCAACAGCAATATAGCATTCAAAATGGAGTCAGGGGTTTTATACCCAGATTAAGGGTGGAGTTAAACAAAAGAAAATTGGATGAGCAACATTTTTAGGGGGGATGTGAAGAGCCTGTCACCTGTGTGAAGACTCACCTCAAAAGTAAAGACTGTGACGAGGAAGAACTGGGCTTGGAGTAATGAAGATCACTGGTAAGCAATCTGGCCATATTATTAATAATATCTATGCTTCTGTGAACATTACGCAAATCATGGACGGATAGTGCCTTTGAATTATGTCATTGCAGTCACATGCGTGGGCCCAAATGAGAGGTGCGCTTTGACTTTATTTTGAATCCTTTCCAAGTAGAAAAAAACATTTTACAAAAAGCGAAGTCAACAAAAGGGGTGGACTGGCTGGTAAGGCAGCTCATTGTGCGTGTAAACTAGAATACTGGATCTTGGTGGTGCAGACTCTGCCACCTACCCTCTTGTCCTGTTTCCGCCAATGATGATAGGCCACGGTTAATATGGGAGGATATACAGCTAGTTATCAGCAGAAAGCTACCATCTAGTTTGTAATGTGTTAAAATAATTATTCCTTTAATGATTGATTGCACACTATTTGGGGAAAGCAATTTTCAAGAGGTGTCACTATATTTCAGCAATTCATTAGCAAATGGAATACTATGTCATTTATTATTAGGGTGCTTTATATGTGGATAAATACAAATTAACAAAATGAGTTTTGCATGCTGATAAAATGCACAGATCCCGAATTGAGGACACTTGTGTTATGCGAGCCTGCAGCTGGCTGGTCGCACCATCCCTGTCAGATGACAAGTTGATTATAAAAATCAAGCTCCTGTTTTCCACATCCTTGTCTGCCCTAGTCTCTCATTCTGGTCCTACTCCTAAACCCTCATTTAGAGCGAGGCGCAGGAGGGGACTGCATGTGGCACACTCTGCCTAATTGCAATATCCTGTGCATCCTCCCACTGCTCCTCACTTTGATTTGTGGCTGGGGCGAGCCTGGCTCCGCACAAGCAATGAGGACAGACTGTGAGAAAAGTGATGCTCTTGCTTATTGGAGGAGCACACTGTAGTTTCCATTGATTTGGATGATTATCTGAAACGTTAACATACAACATAACTATAACAACATTTATTATTAAAATTAAACACTTGTTTATCTTATGTCTGTCTGCACTGTTTACATAAAACAATCACCTGAATCAAACAAAACTGCAGTTTGACTAGAAAAGGACATTAAGCATTGGGAAGAGCAATCCATCTATATCCCGGCCCACGGGCTTCATTTCAGACCCCGCTAAATGGACCGCAAGATCATGAATCAGATCAGCAGTGCGCTACTTGAATGGCGGAGCACTGCCTTGTGGCAAAATCTGGAAAAGTTCGAGAGCAAGCCCTGCTCAATGTTGAGTGCCAAACTCGATTTTGCGTGCGAATGGCAGAAGTGCTCGTTGCTATGACACCCTGAATGCCAGGGCACAGCACGACCGGCATTTATTTTCCACGGCATGAACGGTGCCCTGTTGTAAGCAGCACCAGTCACGCTGCAACTCTAATTAGGGTGCTAATTTGGGCACCAGATTTGGTGTCTCTTATTCTACATCAGGTCCTTTGTCCTAGACCTCTGTCCTACTCTATGGGGGTCATTACGAGGTTGGAGATAACCATGGCACTATTAGCGCCTTGGCTGCCTCCAAATCCTTACCGACTCCGCCCTGGTGAATGGAGCCATTACCGCCCCATTCCAAGGTTGGCGGGGGTGGTAATTCCCCATGCCGCCATGGCCCTTCCGCATTCCCATTTGAGCCCCCATAGGGCTCAATGGGAATGAGGAAGGCGCTAATAACGGTACTGCAAATTGCGGTACCGTTATTAGCTCCAAAGTCCCTTTGCGGGTCCCGTCCTTAACGCCTGGAAAAACTAGGCGTTAAGGGAGGACCCGCAAAGGGAACTCGTAGTAGGGCGGGATATGAGTACAGAATTACGAAAAAGGTCATTGACATTTTTGGCGGGGTGGGAAAGGGCAGATAAGGGTTTTGGGGGGTTGGGAATAGTTAAAAATAGGTGGGGGACCTTTTTCGTAATTGTGTACTCGTAAAAAAAGCAGTCGTAAAAATGACTGTCGATGAAAGAACATAGAACCCATTCCACAAATCTAACTCCCACATAAGATGGAAACATGTCATTTTGTCCATTATTCATGGCCCCATAGGCTTTAAATGTCTTGTACATTTGTCTAGTGTCTAATTTTAGGCTACAAGCAGGAGCTAAATAGATCCCAGCGCCCCTCAGTTTTCGAGGGCCTGCTTCACCTTAGCCCTCTTTCATCCTAGTCCTTCTCGTTCATTTTCTTCCTTCTTCTTTACAGTGCTTCATCATAGTCATTCTGCTTCGTCCTGATCCTTATCCATCATCATTCATCCCAGTGCTTCACCTTCATCAGTAATCATCTGAGTCCTTAGTTATCGTCATTCTCCTCCATCCCAAGTCTTGCCCCAGTCCTAGTTCTTTGCCTAAGACCTTCTCCCTAGTCCTTCTTGATCCTACACCTAGTACTTTACTGTAGTCCTTCACCGAATACCTTTTCTTTCATCCTATATATTGTCCTTCGTGCCACATTCTAGTCCTTTAAAATATAATGTTTCCATCATCCTTATACATCATCTTAGTCCTCAGCGTTAGTCCTTCCCTTTCCTCCTTCATCCTAGCACTTTGTACGAGCTGATCATCCTAGTCCTTCCTCATAGTCATAGGGCCTCATTATAACCCAGGCGGGACGGGGTTAACGGCGCCGCTAAAGGTGCCGGCGCCATCAACCCCGTCCTGCCTGATTACGAGGTCCCCTCGCGGGACTCGGTCTGCACGTCTGGTTTCACCAGACGTGCAGACCGGGTCCCACGAGGGGAGGAGGGAGAAAACAACGGGCCGCTCGTAATCGGCCCGTTGTTTGCTCCCTCGCCCATTCCCATTCAGCCCTATGGGGGCTGAAAGGGGAATGGGGAAGGTCCGGGTCCGGGTTCCTAAAAGGAGGAATTACCGGGCCCTCTGAACTCGGAATGGCCCGGTAATTCCTCATTCTGGGAACCCGGACCCGGATGCGATTTCGGCGGCAGCCATGCCGCCAATAGCGGCATGGCTACCGCCGAGGTCGTAATAAGGCCCATAGACTTTCACCCTGCTCATTGACGTTCATGCTAGTGCTTGTCCTTCATACAAGTCCAGTGATTCATTCTTTTTCCTCCTCCTTCGGTAGTAAGTGAAAATAGTGATTTTTTTTCTTCATCCCCATTCATAATTGATAAGGAAGGACTGCTTAAAAGCGGTTATTCGGTCTTTCTAAACCTACCATGAGAAACACCCTTCACCCACCTTCACCCACCCCCAAATCCATAACCAGACTGTCACACCACCCCCTTTCACTTATCTTACTGTCCACAATTGAAAGTTGCTCTCTGTGATACACATGAACGCGCAGGGCCTGCCAAGCACCCCTGGCTGTGCTGTGCTGTGAATACGTGTGCACAGGGAAGGCGGAAGAAGGAAGTTGGGCTGCGTCAGGTAAGTTTTGTTTTTATGTTTGTGTTGAGGGGGGGTTGTGGTGTGGAAGGAAGGGGGCAGGGAGCAGGTAATGAGACTGTGCTTGCATGTCTGTGAGTGTGTATATGGGGAGGGTGAATACTATGGGCAGGGAACGGAGGCAGTGGCAGAGGTAAGGGAGACTGCACGGGGGAAATTCCCTGAATTCTAAGGAAACAAACAGCGTGGGAGAGGGTGGGAGTGTGGGGTGGTGTGGGATCACCTTCTTGGTGGGGGGGGAGTAGAATGTGATAATTCTGCATTTTAAAGACCACACACAATAGGCTGAAATAAATCAGTTTGTTTTGTATTTTGTCTTCAAAATGCAGAATTATCACATAGAACCTCATCCTTTTCCTTCATGCCAGTTCTTTTGCTTTGTCCTGGTCCTTATCCTTCATCCTTTGTACTAGTCCTTCATCCTAGTGTAGCCCTGGTGTTTCTGGCCCTGGCAATGTGGGTATTTCACACACTTTAACCCCCAGGGCCAGGGATGGACCACTTACCAGCTACAAGCAGAGGTGCTCTAAGCAACCTGAAAAATAAGTCTGTATTTCCCTTTCTGCAACAGGAGAAGGGGTACCCCTTGAGTTCCTACCTTTCATTGAGGTCAATGTGGGCCACAGACACCAAGTTGGATTTTTTTACAATCCCAACGCTGACTCCCCCTCCCCCTTTTCTTTTTATAAAACAAAACAATATTCATTGAACCTTATTAACTTTCAACAACATTTTCAACAACGTAACAGTCCAATTCCTTTCCCTTTCATACCCTTTCTACCTATCTGGCACCACCCACTATGGAGGAGGGGCCAGAATATGGACCCGGCTGGAGTTGTCCCTTCCCTTAGACAGGCCACCACTTCCACTTACTCCTTTGCACCACAGTATTACACCTTCTCTAACTTCACCTAAACCCCAAGCAATATAAATAAATGAATAAGTATTTCAAGAGGTTCGTACCTCTCCCCTAGAGGGAGCCACCCCCTTTCGGACTAGGGAAGTGAGCCTGCTTCACCTAACACCCCCTAGGGGACAGGGTAAGTGGGATCCCACTGGGGATGATCCCCTCAAGGGACAAGAAATCCCCAAAAAGGGAGAATAGTCATCCTCTCTTCCCCAAACTCTAATACCTTTGTTGGCTGTGTGGGAGTTAAGACATATAGCTTAAAACGTCCTGTTACAACGGCTGGTTTGGTTTCTGACACCCCCAATCTCTGCAGTCTTCCCTGGAGAAGATGGAACAGGGGAAGGCCCAGTCCCACTGCGAATGCACCACATAAAGAGCCAATCAGAAACAGCAGAAAAGAGGGAAGCCACAGAGCTCGATGGAGCGAAGACTCTCCTTGTGGGAGGTGTGACAAGGCCACCTGAGGGTACACCAGGTGTGGTGTCCAGGAGGGCAGACAGCAAAAAGGTTGCAGCACCGAAATGCGAGGACCCAGAAGGCCCCAGCCTTGGCAACCAAAGAGGAGTGTGAGAATGGGGTGCAGGAAAGGCACTGCGAGAGCTCTGCTAGAAGCCGGCGGGAAGCGAGGGTAAAATTGAACCCGGCGCAGAACCCAGTAGATATGTCGTATAGGAGGTAAGCACCCCACAGAAGCCCCAAGGTGAGGTGAACCCAGAGTGATGCAAAGGCCGGGTGGGACCCAAGAAGCCCCAAGGCAGGGTGAGCCAACAGAAGCCCCAAGGCCGGGTGAAGCCAGAGAAACCCCAAGGCGGCGTGAGAATCGAGAAGCCCCAATGTTGGGGGAGCCCAAAGAGACCTCAAGGCAGAGTGGGACCCGAGAAACCCCAAAGCGGGGCGAGCCAGCAGAGACCCGAAGACATGGTGAGCCAAGGGAAACCGCAAGGCGAGGTGAAAAGCATGAAGCACCAAGATGGTGAGAATCACAAGAAGCCTCAAACAGTTGTTTATAGGCGCATTATAAATGCCATATCATATCAAGGTGGGGTGAGAATAGAGAAAACCCAAGGTGTGGACTGCCAGGAGAAACCCCAGAGTGGGGAAAACCGTGGAAAGACCCAGGGCCTCATTACGAATCAGGCGTTAAGGGGTTAACGGCGCCGTAAAATGCACCGACCCTTAACGCCTGATTACAAGGTCCCTTAGCGCCATGGTGATTTTAACGCCTGCTTTTTGCAGGCGTTAAAATCCATGGCGCTAAGGGACCATGGTGCTAATTACGCCACCGTAATTTACGGTGGGTAATTAGCGCCTTCCCCACTCCCATTATGCCCTATGGGGCAAAAATGGGAATGGGGAAGGGTAAAATGGGAAATGGGGATTTACCGCCCCACTCACCTTGGAATGGGGCGGTAAATCCGCCATCCACCATGGTGTAAACGTAGTTTACACCATGATGGTAAGGGTACGACCCAGGAGGTAACTTACCGCCTGGGTCGTAATGAGGCACCCAGAGTGGGGAATGAGAGAAAGACAAACCCCAGAGTAAGGATATTATACAGAGGATCCCTTGTGGGAAAAGAAAAGGGGAAACAACCCTGGAGTTAGGGAACAAGAGGCTGAGCCAAACTATGCTGATAGAAAGGAGAGAAACTCGAAGAACACTCAGTGCATGTTTGGACTGTGCATCTAGGCAAGGTGTATATAGTCAAGAGACACCAGTGTGGAGGTAAGAAACCAGCTACCATCTGTGAAGAATCTTGCGGATCCCTCACTGAAACCCCGCCTGAAGCCTCCTCCCACAAGGCCAGGGGAAGGCAGACGCTTCCTAATCCCAACCCTGGGAGTGGTGTACTGCAGGAGGATCACCTGGGAGGAGACAGGGCCCAGGGTGGTGAGGGAATTCCGTAGAATGAGACACTGGGGGTCATTACGAGTTAGGAGGTAGCCATACCGCTATTAGCAGCATGGCTACCCCCTTACCAGATACCGGGCCTGGGTTCCTTGAATGAGGAATTACTGGGCGATTCTGACCTTGGAGGGCCTGTTAATTCCTCATTCAAGGAACACATCCCCGTTCCCATTCGAGCCAAGAACCAACTACATTTTTTTAGAAGTTGTTAACAGTTAAAAGGCCTAAGAAGCAAGTACACTATTGTTAACTGAAGCTGAGAGACTGGCACAAGAGCCTCTTGGTAATCACTTGGGCTGATATCTGGTGGAAAGGTGGGTGCAAAGCTGGGGAAGGGGAAACAAATGAGCTTGAAGTAGAAAACAACCTGCGGTGCAACAGACTGCTGAAGCTAGAAGAGAAGGAGTCCTGTGAGCAGAAGCATGTTGTTCTTCTGGTAATTGAACCGACTGAAGATGCAAATAGGCTGCCCCTTTTGAGAAAGCTATTAAAAGGAATAGTGCTTTGCCTACCTGAAGAGGTTGAGTGCCTGGCTAAAATCTACCTAATAATTCACAAATACTGAAGCAGTAGTAGTTACACTTGAACTGTGGTGGTGTATAAAATTTGGCAGCAGATGTTACATTAAAGTGGTTGAAGCAGTAACGTACTATGGGACAAAGATGACTGTCCACATAGTACCAACAGTAGAAGTGTGGTTGTTGGAAACAAAAGCAGCAGCATAGAGAAAACATCCTGACAAATATACCAAATGTAAAGCTGTAATACAAGTCATAAAGAAGTGTATATTATGGAAATGTGAGGAATATTACACTTTCTTTTGTAACTGTGGCAATTTATCTAGAAGCAGAGACAAGTAATCATCATAACCAGGATTACCATTGGTGCTATTTTTTCTTCCTGGAAGTTGGAAGGGGATCTTTTCTTCCAAGGATAAAGAGTGGCTACCAGTGGATTTTTGTTTGATGAACTTTATTTTGACTTTGAAATTTCAAGAACTGGTTTGAAACTTTTCTTTTCTTTGGTTGAACATGCTGAAGTGACTTTAAAGCCTGGGCAAGGGAGTTTTCCCAGGACAGGAGACGGCCATAAAGATATTGGGCCTCATTACACGGTATGCGGTAACCATGGCGCTATTAGCGCCATGGTTGCCGCCGGTATTTTACCGTGTCCGCCTTGGTGGATGGCAGAATTACCGCCCTACTCCAAGGTGAGCAGGGGCGGTAATTGCCCATTCACCAAGGCACTTCCCCATTCCCATTTTTGCCCCATAGGGCTCAATGGGAATGGGGAAGGAGCTAATTACGGTACCGCAAATTGCAGTACCGTAATTAGCACCAATGTCCCTTTGCGGCCCCGTTCCTTAACGGCTGGTAAAACCAGCCGTTGACGTCGGGTCCCGCAAAGGGACCTCGTAGTAAGGTGGTAAGGGTTTACTGGTACCGGTGCCCTTACCGGTACCGGTAAACCCTTACCGCATTCCCTGTAATGAGGCCCATTGTGTTCATATTGTTTATTATATTGTGCTGATATGTAATTTTCTTTGTATATTGGTTGTTTAGAGTGAGGTCCAGTGTACCTATGCTATAGAGTGTTCCCTTAGTTTTTATGCTAGGTAGGGAATTCCTCTGTAGAGTAGGGCAAGCAAGGTATTATTTTATTATACTTTCTTTAATAAAATTGCCTCTTTTGAGAAATCTACAAGCACTTGTCTGTCTCACAGTACTGACCCCTCACACATTCCCTTTATTCGTCAAATGGCCCAAAGTATGTTTTCGTTGACTTGTGTATTTTCTTTGTAGTGGTAGGGAAAGAATCCAGGTTAGACTAGATTTCTGGACAGAGGACTTCATTTACGTACGATGTCCTGACAAGCAACCTTTTACGCATTTCTTTTTAGAGTAGGGTGTAGAACCGTAGGAGTAGGGCAGTTTAGGCCTTCTATTTTAGTAAAAAGAATCAAGAAGTATTGAGACAACAAGCCTCTTTCTCTGTCTCTTGAGTCTGACCAACCACGATATATAAATAATAAACATATACACAAAGAAATACATAACCATACACATTTTAAAATATATACAGTCATAAATAATAATTCACATCATTTACAGGGGCATGGCCACTGCAGTACCTCTCTCGACTGGTGGAATGGGGGCAGGGCCTGCGCCACCTTGCTGTTTCCCAGGGGCTAGCCGCCCCCTGACACTGTTCTTTCCTAGGGGCTTCCAGTCCACAGTGTGGGGGTGCTGCAATCACCGCCTTGCAGCCCATGCTCCATTTAGCCTCTAATGGGCCCACCATGATACTGCCACTGGCCCGGCAGAGCAATGTCCATTCTTGCAGCGGCCCCATGCACCGTGGAGCCGCTACACTCACAACCGTGAACTATGCATCTGGTTCCACCTTTGGCAGTCTCCCGTTACCTTGGGGACACAGCTTTCACTGCCACGCTCCCGGTGCCCGAATGGAACTCCCTCAATGTTCAGAGGGTGGGGGAGCATCCTCCATTTGCTGCACCTGTGCAGCTCTCGTAGGCGGGATTGCCCATTTTTCACTGGCGTGGTTGCCTGAGATCTTCACCCAGGCCTTAAGGATGCAGCAGCCCAGGACTTATTTTCTATACTGCCCTGCCTACCTTACACTGGCCGGATACAGCGTTTTTCTCCAGGGCCCACCCCGCCTGGCCCCACAGCGGGCCGAAAAGGGCTGAGGCTGTGTGGCTCTGTCCAGGTCTGCCCCTCACACGTGGTCTGGTGCTGGATGGCCCTGATCTTCTCCTGAGCCATCCCACATGCAGCCCGGGGCTATTTTATCCTAGCCCCCGGGTGGGGCAACTTGTCGCCAGGCCCTGTGTGTGCCAGGGCAGCTACGGCCCACAGTTTAGCTGAGTCACTCCTGGCATATGCGACCTAGCAAATAAAGTTCATTTAGCCCTGGGAGGCCACTTAAGGCCACAGTTCCCCAGAAAGCCCAGTCTCCAGACACCTGACCCTCTTCTCGCAAACCAAAAATCCTTAATGCCAATGGCTTCTTTATCTTTCCTCAGCTTTCTCTCCCTTCCCTGGCCCATTCCTTGGGCAGGGGAGGACAGCCCCTTGCCCTTCTTATTCATGCCCATTCCATCATGCCATATGGTGGGCAGCATGGTTTAGTGCCCGATAAACCAGGTAAGTGCACCCAGTAAAACACATAAACAATAAATAAAATACTGCCTCACCCTGGCATTGCCTTTTCTTTTTTCAGCCACTTAGAGGAGAGAATGATGTGGAATTCCTGCTTGTTTAGCCGTAGCCTTCCACCATGGTTATGCAGTGGTCTCCTCCTTGTCTGGGGGGAGGTACTTCCTTCCAGGAGTGGCATGTCAGTGGTGGAAGAGTCTTTTCTTGTGGTGACTTTTTCACTGGATTAAAAGATATTTTAATTGGTGTAGGAATTCCACCTCACGGGAGCTCAGACGATGCAAAACTCAATGGTAACCAGGTACGATGGGCATGGGGAAATTGGGAAATGTGACCATGTGACAGTGAAAAGAGGGGTGCTCTTGGGGTCAAGCAAACTGAATGTCAGGCAACATATCAAAATACCTGCTTGTGATGGGTTCCTGCAACTACTAAACTGTTAGTGGGCGTGTTGTTCCAGAGTGTAGCAGTGTAACAGGAGAATGCTTGCTTTCTAGTCTTATACCTGGCCATGGTTGCAGCTCGAGTACTTGCAAGGTGGGCATTGCTGCTTTTCAGATGCTAGACTGCCAGGTCTTGAAGGATGGCTCTGGCTTGCAAGGTGGGCATTGCTGCTTTTCAGATGATAGACTGCCAGGTCTTGAAGGATGGCTCTGGCTTGCAAGGTGGGAATGAAGGTAGAGAGCCTTCTGGGACTCTCCTTATAGGTTGCAAGAACCTTTCCGCTGCCATTCAAACTATTGTATACACAGCAAGATGTGATCCAGTGACAAAGTTGTTGGCTGAGGTACCACATCATTTTAGTTTCAAGTTGGATTTCCACACTGCATGTAGTGGGAGATACTTGGCTAATAACTTTATCACCCTGTGCCTTTATCCCCTTCTTTACAAAGAGCTGCACGGAGGCACAGGCTAGCCCTACGGCCAATTGATATGTAAGAGCTATATTTTTATATTAGTATTCTATGTAATGTGTATTGAGGTTTTGAGTTCCAATTTTAATATATTAGCATCTATGGCAAGGTCCAATGCGTGAGGTTAGAAGATGATGCTGGAGAGTCCAATTGTGCTACGTGCCACCACACACTACAGGATGTAGGTCCTGGAGAAGGAATAGGGAAAGTCTTGCAGGTCCCCCAGCTTGTCTCTTACCTAGCATGTTTGGTCCAAAACCCTCCCAGTGAGGAACAGGAATCATCTTGCCTGTTGCCAGAAACACCAACACCTGCATTGCTCCATAGCTTGATTAATAGGGGAGATCAGTGTACTCAAACATCAAGAGATGGCTGGTGACAGCAGAAGGTGAGGGAAAGGCATCTGCCGTGGGTTATGGAATGGATTAATGTGAGCTAAACATTAAATCACTTATCTCTGATGTTAGAACGCAATGAGGAGGACTGTGTCCCTGAGACTGGCAAAGGCCTCATTAGCTCCCTGTGGTGCATGAAGAAGGGCACGTTTTTGTCCTGCTTGAACCTCATTGCAAAGAAATACTTCAGCATTTTGTATTATACTCATAACCACTTCTAGAAAATGTGTTTTTACAGAGCAGAATTCCCTTTGGGAAATAAGCACATTTATGCGGACATCACCTCAAAACATATCCCTTATCACCCAAACCACACACGTAGTAAAATCGACAGCATATGTAATGATCATCAAATTGATGCCATTGGCATACCGAGAGCAGACACAGACGCATCTGCACTCATACACCATTATATTCAAGAGCCGCTCACCTGCCATTGTTGCAGCCGACGCCCCACACCCGGATGTTGACAATTGGTTGGCTGTGTATCAGACTGTGGTCAAAGGGGTCCACCAGGCTCATTGTGTCCTTCTTCAAGATCATCACCATATTCTGGCCCTGAGGAGACAGCAGAACAACAACAACTCACTTTTTCCAGCACAACCAGATTTTCCGATTGAGTTAAGCTCAGCAAGACATGCTATCATACAATAAAAACTTAGGTTACGTTTTTGATGAAAATGGGGGCACCAAAAAAATAATATTGTCCACAGCATTCTCTTCCATATAAGCCTTTTCAGAAAATTCCAATCCATTCCCTCCAAAGGCTACCTCAAATCCATTGATCAGGCTGATTTAGGACTATGATGGAGCCTTCCAGGAACTCTTCAATAGCCTGCAGAATATACAGAACTCATCCCCAGGAATTGTGAAAGAGACCAGCATCTACTGTTCACACCACTGCCATCACAGGATAGTGGCACTAGCTACTGGTCAAAGCTAGTCCAGTTATATGATGTGTTTTTGTAAATATACGGAACTGTACAGTAAGACTGGACTCTCAACTCATCCTCATCTGGGTGGAGGGGTCCACCTGACTTCAATGGGAAAACCTGCCAAAAAGTCTTTATCACATGTTATAGCTAAATGGAATAGTGATTGAGTAGTACTACCCCTCCTGCTAAGTCTAGGTGAATTATAAAGTCTGGTACACATTGCAGTCTGTCATTTTCAATGCAGCGCTAGAGGAGAACAGTAGATGACCCTGTTCATAACTTTAATCCTGTGAAGGGAGAACAGCTGAGATTTGAGCTAGGACACACTTTGCTCTTCATCCTCGTTAAGGAGGAAGTCAATGATCCAACCAAGGAGCCTAAAGGTATAGCAAAAAAAGCACAGCACAGGAAACTGAACCAGACAAAAACCACACTAGACATTGGACTTGCCATTCAGAAGCCGCACCAATGCTACCTCCTTTTACAGCATACTGTACAACACACCACAGCACCCTGCTGCTCTTACTCATGCTTAAATATCTGCATGACACAAATCAGGAGAGCCATTGTTAGATGTCTGTATTGGAATGTCCAACGACAAAATGCTCCTTCAGCTTGGCATTTACCTCTGGGCCAATCACTGGAGACATTGAGCAGCACAAGAAAATGTGAGAGCGGGGTCTTTGAAATGAGGCAGGACGGGGCGAGTTAAACTGTTTCATAGAGTAACATATTGAGTACAGCCATAAATCCATGGCACATTAAACAGGGCCTATTAACCTTTTGCATCTGTGGCAGGTAGAAATCTCTCAGCTGTAAAGGTGTGAACATTTAGCAATGGCCAGGAGGTGGTATCGGGTGCTTTGCAAGAGAATAACTTTTCTTTACCAGTTGGGCACCCTAGTCCAAAGGCTTCTTCTCAGTATATGGGCAGCTTTTGCTGGAGCTAAATCTGCCACTTTAAGGTAAGAAATCAGCAAAATTACTGTGGCTGAATTACCACTCCTTGTGATCCATCATACACCCACAGGACTAAGTGGCAGTAATGGCAAACAAGTTTGACTGTAATTTGGCAGATTTACAGCTGAATTACCACCAAACTCACAATGATGCCCAATATATGACACGGGTGGCAGTTGATGCACATTTTATACATCTTCTTGCTCTTCCCTATTCTCCCTGTGCCTCTTCCCATTTGTTCTCCTTGGCTCTTCTGGCCTCCTTTCAACACAACTCACTCCCGCATTCAGGACACTCAGGTTTGTCTCAGAGCACGTTTTACCCTTTCTTTAAAGATAACCTGTTAGATGCTTATTATTACTTACTGAATTGTCTCATTTGGTCACATCTACATAGTTATTGCATCATTTTAAACCTTTCTGTACAGTGTTCTGAAAAAAGTGCTGCAGAACCCCAATATAATAAATGCAATAAATGATGTGAGTACCTGGGTTTTTAATTACAATAGCGGACAATGCTGTGAGTACCTCTAAACATCATGGCAGTACCTGTCATATGGCGCTTAGACTTGGGTGGATTTAAATTAATTGAATCTGCATTGGTCCTGGCAAAACAGGGTGTAAAGTTTAAGAAAGTGTTGTATGGCTGGCCAACAAAGGCCCTACATGGGCATATGATGCCAGTCCCTGGTATATGTTGGCAGTATCAGACCATATAATGGAAACATGCGGTATATCTGTACCCATACTGAAAGTACATGCATGTGATGTGAACACGGTGGCGGCATGAAATGAGGAGTCTGACCACACAGTGGTATAGTGATTGCTATGAACCTTTATTTCTTTAATGAACAAACCTATCTATCCCTAACTAGAGGTGGTTTCCAAATCTCAACAAACTAAAAGCTCAGACAATCAGGGTGTCCGTGTAGTCCAAATCAAAAGTTCACCATCCTAGTCCAAGCTCCTAATCTATCCCTACCACTTAAAAACAAATCCTAATCTAAGAAAAAGAGTTATTTCGAAAACCCAGGGGAATGGCTCCGATCTCCTGGGAATGTGTCTCCTCGGTGCAGCATTCTCAAGCTCAGGAAATGTTCCAGGGTTCACAAATAAAGGAAAAGTTCCAAAGTTAAAAAAGAAACAAGGTTCCATGATTTCCAGGTGGGACTAGGAGAATGGCTCCCTTCAGTGTGCTCCCCAGTTCTTTGTAAGCCTCTTCCAGGCATTCTTAACTTCAACTTCTTTAACAAATCTAGAAGTCCCCTCCAAGGGTTTCTTCAATCCTTGACTTGACTGATCACCAGTCCTGGGTTTAAAGTAAGTCTCTTTTTGATATGTTTTGACTTTCACCTGCATATCCTATGGCTCCCTCACAGGCTTTCTCCCGTTCCCGTTACCTGCTCTGGATGGGAAGCATTTCACTAGTTCTGCCTGGGGCTGTTCTGTGATGTTTTGTTTCTTCCTTCTTCTTTCATTGGGGTCCGCTTGGCCTCGCAGCCCTCGGCGATATGCACTTTGGTTATTTGGTGCAGATATGACCGGCCAGCCCTTCCAGGTAGCGAATAACTCACACTTCTGGCGGTTTCTCATGGAATCGCTTATGAGGCTCCGTGGTAGGCCAGTGCTAGAGGTTTCTGCATTGTTCCCACACTGTACGGTCCACCCACTACAGGTCATGCCACCACCACCCAGTCTCTTGGTTTCAGTTATTCCAGCTCTCACTCAACTATTAAGATACTCTCTGGTCGTCCCATGCTCAGTCTTTTCCACTTCACTTGACCTTTTATGATGGATTCACCTTCATATTACCGGGTCTCTCTCACTCGGGCTGGTAGGGCACTAGACCGGTTTTGCCTTTCTTCGCTCCCTCATTCGCCCTCTGGTTTCCACCTTATTCTTCTAACACTACTACTGTAGACATCCTGCCAACTTGCAAGATGCTCTGTATGCTTGCTACTGCTGCTATTGCCGACACCCTGCCAACATCCACAACGTGTTTGTGTGTTCCGAGGAACGACATCCTTCATGTCAGTCTCCTTCTGTGGACCCTCTCATCCTCTTGCTCAATTCCAAACAGACCCTAGTCCTTCTTTTGGATTCAGAACAAACCCAAGTCCTTATTTGCTGTTTGGTTTAAATAGCGGGGACTGCCCCAGTCTAACGTCACTTTGGTGGACAACAGCTCGTCAAGCACTCTTCCTACTTAATTGTAACATGCTTGGGAGTTAAAGGGGCTGTGTCCCGAACTCACATCCTTATCCCCAGGAGGGGACTTCCTCCCCATGAGGTCTGCCTGCATTTTACCACCCCTAGGGTAACTATTGGTTATCAGCCTCACCTCTCTAGCCTCATGGGAAGGGGATCCCCACTTGGGAGAAGTGACACCATCTGGAAGATCATCACAGCTGTGATGAATCCAATTGAGTGATTACGGATTCCCCAGCGGTGACCTCCTCCCATGTGGCCAGGGGATGGCAGCCACTACCTGATCCTGACCTTGGGGATGGTAATATGAGGGAGGGTCACATCGGGGGAGGCAACCACTGGGGAGACATTTTGACTTTATTGGACAAGATGCACTATTCCCACCTTTCCCATGAGGAAGACCCTCTAATACCAGAGTTCTTAATAGCCTATTGTCATTCTGGTCGAGCCCCCACCTTTGACCCAAACACCCACAACTCACACATAAAACCTTTTGTTTCTGATGTACCTTTATGTGACATCTCTAAGAAGAAACATCTAAGAGTTAAAAGTCAAATGACATAGATGGACTCCAACTCCAATAACGACCCAGCTACTGGGGTGAGGAGGTGGATGAGGGAGTGTATGCAAAGTGACAAGAGATTGAGGTACAACAAGCAGGCTAGTTGTTTTTCCAAGTCTTCAGTGCATGCAACATTTAAAGATGGCAATCACACTATTGGATCAAGCAGTGTAGGAGAAGATGTTAAACCCCATGCTGAGGCTCACGAACGCGAGGCACACAGACAGATTGGTGAAGGCCACCGGGACAGAAGGAGAAATGCTGTGTGTGAGCAAGAAGGGCCGTGGAGACGCTGGGTGCCGCGCAGGAGCGCCTGGATGTTGGGTCATACGAAGAGATAGTGTTCTCCAGTCCGGGCCAAAAAGGAAAGCGGACATGTGAATGCAGAGCAGCGCAGGATGCTGGAAGAAACTCTGCGCACTCCTAAGTGGATACTGGGTCAAGGAACCACACCGCAGAGGCGCGACCCTCACTTTCAAAGTTCAAGTTAAAGACATTTCCTTGCACCCCATTTGTTGTTTGTATGCATGGTGTGAGGGTCAGTGTAGGACGCTTTGGACACAAGGACAGCTTTTCATTCATTGACATCCTGAAACTTAGATCCTTAGTTTTAATTTTCTAGGTATGGAAGTTTTAGAATAGGGTCAGAGAGGAATTTTCCCAACCCGTTTTTATTTTAAAAAAATGTCTTATCTTGAGAACATGACAACTTTGTGTCTGGCTTTCATTTCTGACCCCTCACACAGCACCAGAGGATATGTGCATGTTATCCAAACATCTGCCATATAAACTGTAAATAGGTTCTTTGTCTGACTATGAGGGAAGATGTGGGCTGAGCAAGGGAGGCAGGACTGCCACAAGTTAAATGATTAGGGACTCAGGGAAGGTATGGAGAGGATCCCCTGGTCACCCTCACTTAGTCCCCGTCATTGGGCAGGGGTCATTCACGTGTGCTCTATGACGGGTACTGGCCTTTAAGAAGAGCTGGCATCCACATCAGAAAGCATATTATTAAAAGTGAAGATGCCTCAGACTCTGTACTGTGGGTAAACCATTGATTTCTAGACATTGTAAGGGTGCAGAAGTAGACGCAGGAAACATAGGTGGCATGCTTGTTGACATAAACATTTATTTAACAGAAAAATAAGTAACATCTCTATCTGTCCCTCTAAGTAAGAGGGGTTTCCCTGCCTCAAATAAAACTAAGAATGATGTCAGGATGTCCGTCAAAATCAAAATAGTCCACTGTCCTCTGTCCCAAACCTATTTCTGTCCCTTACACTTCCAAGGGAAACTAAAGAATGGGTTAGACCCTGATCCCAGAAGGATGGCTCCCTAGTTCTGGATGGTTTTTATTTTAGACAGTTTGCAAATTATGGGGAAATATCCTACTTCCCCTGGCCTTCACTAGGATTTTCTGTAAAGTCCACACAAGGGGGGAGGGAGTCTCCCTTCCCCACACCTTCTCAGACAATACTTTAGAGTTGCACAAAGGTGGGGGAAATATCTCCTTTCCCCAGACTTTTCTTAGGCTTTCCTTCAATAGTCTCAATGATGTGGAGATTTTTATCAAAGGATATATCTTTCCTCCTCTGTTACTCTCTTGACATTTGCCAAAGGATATTTCTCTCTTTCCCTGCTCTTCTCTTGACTTTTACCAAAGGATATTTCTCTTTTCCACTGGTCTGTTCTCGACTTTTGCCAAATGATATCTCTCTCCCTCCCTGGTCTTCTCATCTCATTATGTGAGTCTCAGACCCCCTTCTTGGGTTTATAATGTATCTTAATGAGGCCTGGCTCACTATCCTGCCAGGCACTGTCTTTTGGTATCTTTGGGGTGCTCTCTCACCAAATGTCTCTATTTCGTTTCTCTGCTCTGTCCCACTGGGACGAGGGAGATGGTCCTCCACTTCCTCCCAACCACAGCCTCTAGGGGTTTCCAACACCTTCCCAGTCCCCCTCTGCATACCGGATTCGGTCAAAATGACCGAATCCAAATGACCGAATCCAAATGACCGAAAAAAGATACATACTACTAAATGTCCTACTGACTAAATGTTCGTAGGACATTTTGTAGTATCTATTTGGTGGTGTAGGTCATTTATTTTTTTGAGGTCCGAACAGCTGTTTCCTGACCGGACCCAAAAAAAAAAAAAAGAGGCTGCAGGGGCTGCGGGGATGTCCCCCGCAACACCCCGCTCACTATACTTTGCAGTATAGTGAGCGGGGGGTTGCGGGGGACAACCCCGCAGCTGACCCAACCCAAAGAAAAAAGCTGCAGGGGTGTCCCCCGCAACCGCAACTCCCTGCACACGATACTATACAATATAGTGAGCGGGGGTTGCGGGAGACACCCCTGCAGCTGACCCGAAGAAAATTAAAAACACCCTGCAGTGCCGGGTTCCGATCACGGAAGTGAAAGGGAACTGGTGTCGCAGGAACCAGCAAGACTGAAGGAAAGGTAAGTAGGGAGGTGGGGGAGTGGGCGGGTGGGAGGGGGGTTAGGATTTCTTTAGATTTGGGGTTGTTTTACCTTGAATGACCGAATGGGAAATGCACAAAAATTTTGCATTACGTACATTTCTCATTCGGTGATTTCCGTCGCGGTTATTTCTGCTGTGGTAAAACAACCCCAATTCTGCATACCTTGTAGCTTCGTCTGCGAGCGTTCCGGTTTGAGTTTCTCTGGCTTCCCCTTGGCTCTCACGGTCTGCTCTCAACTTTCGGCAGCTCTGCCACATTTGTTTCTCTTTGCACGTCAGGTCTCGCCTGTACCACTCAGTGGGTTTCCTTCCTGCCTGGACTTCAGATAACCCAGCCTTCAGGTACGTTTAGGCTTCTTTCTGCCTTTTTGGACACTGGTTTCCTTCTCCAGGCATCCAGGTGTGCAGCACATCCTCTCTGCACGGCGTTGCTTCCCAGCTTGACGCTCCTCTGGGGCACGACTAGCCCTTGAGGTCCTTCAACCCTGAAGTCCTGCATCAGTTTTTATGGCTAAGCGGCTCTTGAATCACTGATAGCTGCTGCTCTTCTTTGTGCCAGAACTTGTGGAGCCATCTATTTCCATACGTTCCTCACTCTTCCTCACCACAGTACTGGCTACTATGCATGAAGTAACTAACGGAAGAAAGAGGAGACAAAGAATGGGGGTGCTTGGGCTCTAGCCATGCTGTGTGGTATATGATGTAGGGCAGAATGGTGGTTGACATACCAGGTTCTACCTTGATAGTCTTCCCTTTCCCTTTTTCCACAGAGGAAGGCCCCCTCCCATGGGATCCACCTGCTGAATACCACCCCTAGGGGGACTAAAGGGTAGCAGCTTCACCTCCCTGACCCCATGTGAAGGGTCCCCCTCTGGCAGAAATGTGATAGCATAAAGGAATTTGTCACAATATGTACATATTCAGGACAGAAAATGGCAGGTGCTAGCCATAGATGCCCTGAGAGAGACCAGCGTACAGCGCATTGTTGCAGGTGCGTAGAGATGAGATTCCCCATCCAAGATAGCATGCCATGCTTTTATTAATGTAGTGTTTTAGTCAATGCTACTGTTGTATGTGTTGACTAAAACTGGGTCTCTCGGCAATCACACCTTCTAGAGATGACAACGTTTCTTAGTGGTGGCGAGGTGATGGTAAATTGCCCCTTTCCTAAGGCCCTTAGGAGGTCCTCCATAGGTGTTGAGGAGGGACCAGTGTCACAGAGAATGAGATTCCATTTGGCTACTGGGGATTACACTATTGCTTCTTCATTGTCCAAGGAAGAGGGCCATCTCCACTGTGGAGTGCAAGGCTATTCCCAGAACTTTCCAATCTGCTTCCACTGGCGTGAGCTTGTCTTAGATGATGGGTATTCTCCCCTTTCCTCTTTTATTTGGTACAAGGGAGTTTCTTGGGTTCTGTGTCCAGGACTGTTTTTTTTGGGTGAATTGACCAGTGGTGGATGTTTGAATTGACCCATTCCACGTAGTCCCCTGGTCCTTCTAGTATTGGATTGCGGATTAGGAATTCCAACTCCACACCTATTTCCCAACCTTCTCTGTTCCAAGGCTTGGTACTATCCGTTACTCAAATGTTTCAGCTGTCTAGTCCATGTTTCCTTCTGTGTCTCTGTTCCAAGGCTTGGTAATATCCGTTACTCAAATGTTTCAGCTGTCTAGTCCATGTTTCCTTGGTGTAGGCTGACTTCTGTGTCAGGGTCTGTTGTATCCCACTTCTAACACAATATGTCACAGATAGCACAAGAATCACACCAAATCTCAGAAGCAGTTCAAGCGTTTTTAGTGAAATGTCAATGGGCCCTATAGCTGTCCCTCTCTCTCTGTCTCTCTCTCTCTTTCTCTCTCTCTCCCTCTCTCTCTCTGTCTCGGTCTTTCTCTCTGTCTCTTTCTCTGCTCTGTATGCACCTCCTGCCTAGACCAGGCGTCCTTATTCCCAGGTTGGTATATAGTTATGGTTTTGACCTCAGTTTGATAATCGCTAAATCAACTTAGATATTAGCCTAAAGCCCCTTGGCATTCTCTCACTAAACTCCCTCAGGGACTTCCTAAATGTCCCTACTCTAGCTAGTTGTTAGTGATCTAGAGGGATGAGGGATTCTTACCTTGCAGACTGCTTGCTTCATTTAGTCTTTTCCTCTCCTGCTCACTATCCCCTCTCACTCTATTTGTCTTTCTACTACACTCCTTCTCCCATTTCATCGGCCTCTATTCTCTTCCTCCTCTGTCCCTGCAATGTCCCTCCTACCTTCTAGGCCTAATCTCCACCCTTTGATATTGCAGCTCACTCCTTCTTACTACTACACCCACCTACCCGCTACTCCTCCCTCCGATCTACTCCTCCCTCCACACTACTACTCTCTCCTCCTCCACACTGCTCCTCCCTCAAAACTACTACTAATCCTTCTTTCTCACTACTTCTCCTCCCTTCAAACAACCACTTCTTGCTTCATACTACCATGCCCCCCTCCACACTACTATCACCACTTCACTACAACTCCCTCCTCCACTTTACTACTACCACTTCAGCCACGTCTAGCTCTGATACCGTCTTTCACTCACACACTCACTTAGGATTCATACCCTGTTCTCCTTCTCCTAATCACACTTGCCACACTTTCAGGCACACCCACAATGCAGTACCACTTCCACTCACTAGCTAATACCTCACCTTATCCAGAAATCTTCTCCTGCTGGTCTCTTGGTCTTTCACCTTCTCCTACTCTTCTGACCTCACCCAAATAACACATACTTCTTATGGCCTCTTTTTATCCCCTTCCCCAAACTCTCTGTATTTGTTCTCTATCCCTGGACAATCTGGTTATGTTTTCCCCAGGCAGGATGTTGTGATGAAAGTTACATGTAGCTTCCTTCCTCTGCGTGGGCCCACTGCGGAACAGCAGTGTCTGCTTGGGAAGTTGATTGTCCTTGTTCACGTTAGGGGGCCGGGTTCCTATCATATAGATATTTGCATTGTATGATTATGGAACATTTCTACACAGTATATTTTCCTTCTGTGTTACTGCATGAGCTGCAGCATGTAACACAATACACTACCTACAGGCAATCGTTTTTAACTAACAGATTAGTGCTTTTGCAATATAGTGCAATTATTTCAACCCACTAAGTTTTATAATGCTGTTACGGAAAAGGGAGGCACTGGGTCATGTACAGCTTTTGTAATAGCAGCGTATGATGTTTCACAAGCAGCAATCATTTTCACTTATAGATTAGTTACAGAGGTAGTACCAATCTAATATCTTCATTGTAATTGACAAGGCCAAAGGGTGCTCCATTCCCAAATTTAAAATTAAAATCACATCCAATTTATAGGATGTCTTCTTTCCTGTTGCAGTTATCCTCCTTGCTAAATTGGGAGGCAAGAGCAAGCTTATAATACTGGATAGGTAGTTGAAATAACGGATTGCTTTGAGATTTTATAACACTTCACAATAAATAACCAATGAGTGCCAATAACACATTACCTAATAGACTGAACAGAAAGTGAATCATAATAAAATGTTTCAACCACATGCTTATTGACACAAATGCAGAGACCACCAGAGTTTCTACATATTGTATTACTTATTGCAGTTTTCATCTATGTAGAAAACCCATACTGGGGGTCAATATGGCAGGTCTCTTGTAATAGTACTATACCACGTTTCTGTAAAAAATGTTGAGCTGGCCAGGCAGATCTAGTTTACAATCCATTCCTGCATTATTCCAGAGAACACTAAGACATTCACTGACATATCCCAAGAAAGTTCTTAGTGTTTCATCAATCATACAACCAGACAGTATGGTGTGATGAATCTGATGCTGCCATCACTCATTTCCCGGCAGTGACCACTCCCCATGTGGAATGGGGACGGCAGCCGCTACCTGACCCTGGGGGAAGATGTATGCGGGAGGATCACATGGCCGTCAAGGGAGACAGCCTCTTGGAGAATATCATGGCGCCATCAGACGAGACAGGGTATCCCTTTCTTTTCTTGAGGATACTCCATGCAGGCCTAATTGTTATACCTCCCCTCATCCACCTAGGAGGGGAATTGAAGACCTTTTCACAAGATCTGTATGTAAGCCGTCAAAATATGACTTACCTTTTAAGATTCATGAAAACACCTTCTCAGACTCTACGGGCAAGTCATCCAGAGCTGACTTGCCTTTAAAGATCACTGAGAACACTTAACCAGACTTTACATGCAAATCATCAAGAATGGACTTACTTTCCCATAACTACAAGAATACTGGGATGAGGAAGATGCGCCAAGAAATGCAGAGCAAAGAAGTCCCAGAGCACAAGCTGTGCTCTAGTTGTTGCGAGCGCATACCTATGACTGGCAAATCTAAACAGCAGAAGCAGCAGACTGAAGCGTGCCGCTGGAGGGAGAAAGCTGCTCCTCTCGGTACAGACCAAGAGTCCATAATGGTACAGAGAGTCCTGTGGAGCCAATCGGGCTGAGGGCTAGGAAGAGAATGGCTGACTGCGAGAGAGAGCACGCTCCAGGAACGCCAGAAGCGAATGGAGGGGTCATGGGCTTGTGTAGGTGTTGAGAGGCATTGTTTGCCTTATCGAAGCCTGAAGCAAAGCAGAAGAGCCCAGCAGGAACCACGAGAGATGGAGAAGCAGAGGAATGGAGGCACCAAGATGGAAGGAAACACCAAACAACTGCTGATGGCTTGCCGTGGGAGAAAAAGAGTATGCTAGCATGAGCTGGTGAGTCCACTCAAGGGAAGCAGGGACATCGGGGCATATTGGCAGCCACGCCAAACCCGAATAATTGTTAATGAAGTATATAATGTATGAAGAGGGAGAGCCAAACATGGCCCTAACTAAACCCATCCCACTCTCAGCCCGGCAACAGAGAAACGAGAGGTGTACATCGCTTCTGGGCCCTCCCTCCCCATCATTGATTTATCACAGCTGTGAAAAGCGCTACTCAGACAACTATTCAGACCATACCCAGATGACAGTATTGAAGAGATACAGTTGTCATCGATTGACCAACTCAACTGACTGCAACCTCGAAGAATGCCTATGATGTCATGACCGACATTATGAAATGGATACGTTAGACATGAAGCACATAGGCATCCCTGCACGAAGCTACACAAACACTTTAGTTTATTGCTGATAGACATGATGTAAAAGCTTCTGACTCACATAGTTAGAGGACTGACACACGTATAACTTTTGCTTTGCAGCAACTGCAAGACACCTAAGAATACATATGAATGGCTTGCCTATGCTTAATTGCAACTAACATGGACGTCCATGCAAATAAAGATGGAAGCCATAGGTACATTAGTGTGAATGGGAAAAGCAGGACAAGCTTCAGTATACAGGGAAAGGCTGACAGACTGATCCTGCTCAAGCATGCAGATAAGGCTTCCAACGCAGACACTGTGCGCAGCCTCGCCAAGGACAAGTAGGGAAGGAAAGTTTCAAACACAGTCAAAAATCCTCTTAATTGCAAGCAAAGGAGCTCCATTTCGTGGTCCCTACACATGTGACCTGAATCTACGAGACAGAGCCTATTCATCGAGGCAGACAGAGGAAAGCTGTTCCCAGGGCACTAAAGACAGAAAGATACAACTGTTATACAGGTTCAAAGCCGAATGTTCTGTCTCAGGGCCTAGGAGATCGGAGATGGTAACTTTTTGGGAACAACTACTTTGAATAGTTGCACCTGGCTTGGTAACTGTCCAAAGCCCCAAGGCTGAGAAGACCATTTCTGTCCAATCCCGAATCACCTTCCACGCTACGCGTACACTATGTTGCACCGGCCAAACACCTTTATACTAACCTGGAACTTTGTATTTGTAACACATAGAGGTGATCGCAAGAGGAGCCACCAGATATTGCTTACCCAATGATCATACCAATCCCTTATAGAATACATATATAGTTTGCCTAATTAAACAATCCTTTCTACTGTTAGGTTTTGTGATGTAACCTTGTTTTTGTGATGTCACTAGTCAACAAAATGGAACAACAGGCACCTGGAGAGTGAAATCACTTGAAGAATTTTGCGTTGTTCAAATTGCAATCCCTGTCATTTTAATTGTTAATAAAGACAAGGGTCTTTTTCCTATGGCTGGGTCTCCTGTTCTTGGGGCAGGGGTGTTCCAGGGCCCAATTCCTCTTGCATGTAGACAGGGAAACTGCTAATAGTTCCCCTGTCACCATATTACAACAACATGAAAGAGAAAGAGCAAGTGAATATTTCTTTAAAAGGGAAAACTGAACAAAAGAGACTTTCAAGTTTGCAAGTGTATGAGCTACACATATAAGAAAAGCCCTGGCAGGATAGTATACCGGGCAGATACAATATCAGATAACGTGAACGCAAGAGAAAGGTTTGGAAGTGTGCGCAGAGCCCACATAGGAAAAGTCCCGGCAGGAGAGTACACCAGGCAAATTGAAGGTGCATGAAAATACCTATATAAGAAATCCCTGGCAGTAGAGTATACCAGGCAGTTGCAAGTGTGTGCATGCAAGAAATCCATGGTAGGAAAGTATACCAGACAGTTGAAAGTGTGTTCATATAAGAAATACCTGGTATGGAGGCACATCAGGCAAGTACAAGCTGAACAGTGTATACAAAATACATCACCTAAAGAGGTCTTGAGAAAGATATATAAGGACTAGCACAAGATTGTGCTGTTCAAGAGAAGAGGAGTGAAAGCCTGGCAGGAGAGTACACCAGGTATCCTAACTAGATAAAGACAAAGGGACAAGTTGTTTTGTGCATCAGTTGTGTTGCTGATCAAGAGAAACTCAAGGAACCAATATCTTTGAATATGCAACAGAGTAAGAGAAATCCAGGGGAAGGAAACCACCCTCTGGAACATGGTTCTCTATCCTTCTGGAATTGTTGTGTTGGAGTTATGCATTTTTCCTTTTTGAACATTTACAAACCACTCAAGGCCAATGACATTACTCTTTTCACCTTAGAGTTAACTTTGTTAGAATGTGAGGGCCACAATATTACTCTGGACAAAAGGATGCTTTTGCCTTGGGCATTCTGACATTGACAGACCCTTAGTTTTGGTTAGGTAGGGAAACACATATTAGTAGAGGGGCAGAGAGGTATTTCTCCACCCCTTTTTATTTTATTAAAATACTTTGACCAAAACCATGACTCCAGTGTGTCAGAGTCTCATTCCTGGCTCCTCACAATGGATATATTGAACTTGCAATCCACAGATGTGGGATTGATTTGCTGGACCCCCAATGATGACTGGTGTCCTGAATAGCTCCCATTTGCCAGGATCATCACCCTCTCCTCAATATTTGACTCTCCCTAAGGTTGGCTACTAGGTCGACCATATTGAAATTTATAGAAAAAGCCGAGAGAGAGCTCTAATTAGTGACCCAGGCAAACCTGAATTGTCCAAAGGCTTTGAAACGTGCTCAGCAATGCAGAGACAATTACAGGTGAGTAAAAAACATTCCCTGCTCAAGAGTGTTGTGTCCTTTGCCACTCAACTCACTCACCTAGCCATGAGCATGTACAGGTTTCAATAATACACCAGTCCTAGTATTAATAAAAAACACATATTAATGATAAAGATGATGTTGACTCAACTTGATGAACTTTTAGCTCTGGAACCTGGGTTAATGTCACCACCAAAGGTGTTGCCTGTGAAGGCGAATAAAGAAAAGATCCACTAGGCACATGGTGTTTCCTGGCAACTCTATTGGGCAAGGCCAAGGTCTCTCCTGGAAAGGTACAATTACACTGAATGTGAATTGTAGAGCATATACAGTTCCAGTATCTCCAATTATCTGCATGAAGAAGCAAAGGCTCAGGATCCTTACTTCTAATCTCTTGGGGTTTGGACTAGCATGTTTCAAGATAACAAAGTATCTTACTTTGTGGCATATCTGATATAGCAGTACTTACAAAAGGATGATTCTGAGATTCTTACAACCTCTGGTGCAGTTACTTTGAATGTATATACCATATCACACATAAATCCCACACCAATGGTAATTTATGTCACTGCAGGGAATTTCAACATTAGGTTCATATTTCATCAATTCTTAATTTCATTAATTTTTAAAGTTTAAGTTCAATAAAACAAATTCCTTATACAAAATCAATACCAATTCATTTATCATCAATATACATTTTAAAAACAGCCATGCAATGAATATTTGTGTATAATTCAAATTTGTACAGCTGCAATTTATCATTGGAAATACCTCTTTACAATCTGTGATTTTCTCAAGATTTTATATAAATACTTCAGAGCAGTACGCAACTGTTCTTTACTTACAGCAGTACTGAAGTCTATGGATCAAACCATCTTGAAGTCATTACCACTTCAATTGTAAATTAATCATGGCCTATAGATATATGTCGTGTTAAATTCAACATGTTTCTGTTAATGTACATGATTATTATGGAGCATTCATCAGGAGTAATTCTCACAAGAAAAAACTTTGCAACAAAACAGGTGCCCCCTCATGCAGAGGAAAGTGTGACTGTCCCAAACCCATTTCATGCTCTAATGTTTAAAACATCTTTCCTTTTTTAGTTTATGAATCTTAATGCACTCACATCTTCTGAAAACGCCTGCAGGTGACACATCATTCAAAATATTTTAGAATCTAGATCAATTAGAGTCAACAAACTAAACTATATTTTATGGCGGGGATTAGTAAAGTCTTTAATACCTTTTAGTTAGGGTTCTTTTAAAGATTATCTTCCAATGATTTGGAAGTTGCAAACCACTCCAAACTGCAACAAATACAGATGGAGTAATGTTCATTTTGAGGAATATGTGTATTTTTTTCTCATACCGAGGTGCCACCACAAATACCCACAGTGGTTATTTATTTACCTACATGTTTCAGAATGTCATTCGTCCAGCCTGAAAGGTGTGCAGCCCATATACTCCTCGAGTTAAGACTACACCCTGCCAACACAAAGGGATGACACCTAGTTCTTCAACTGATTCAAATCCAACATCTATTCCAATCAAGATATTATCAACCTAATTATATTGTATTCTGATCAAACTCAATCATTCAGTTGAATAAGTCAGGCAAAATTGTCCTTACATTTCGTCTGTAGACTTAATCGTATGGATGTTTTTAAAATGTATATTGATGATAAATAAATGGATATTTATTTAGTATAAGGAAATTGTTTTGTTGAATTTAGGCTTTTAAAATTAAGGAAATGAAGAATTGATGATCCTGATTGTGAAATTACCTACAGTGACATAAATTACCCTTAGTGCAGTATTTATGTGTGTTGTGATATCTGATATAGCACATTGCCCACAATTCTTATCAGCCCTAAATTCTGCTACTACTGCTGTCATACCCAAAGTACCAGGTATTGTTAGTGTGGTGTGTGCAGTGACCTATGTTGCAGGAAGAGTAATAGAATGCCTGCTCTCCTAATCAGTTCACTGTGTGGCAAGTACAGTAATGCTGCTTGCAGAGAACTGATTATTAACTTAGCTGTGTCTGGAGATTCTTTAAGTAAATCAATCACAACTCTCGCAGTAGTGAGTTGGTTGGTTCAGTCTCTAACTCTCCATACAGAATGCAATCTAAAATAAAGGAAATAGCTTCTGGGGTCCTTTTGTCAGTGCACTGCGCCCTATGAAGTGCAAGGACGAATGCAATTGGTGCATCCCAAACTACCTTTGAAGCCTTACACAATTCCTTTGGGGTTACTTTGGAGGTGACTGGGTTAAGTGACGGTTCAGCTTCTAGCTCCTTCAACATGAAACCCTAGTATGAACCGCAGCTTGTAGTGGTGTGCTCCCTCAATCAGTCAGGTGTCAGGGGTGTGAGGGCTCCGAGCCTAAAAAACAGCCTGAAAACAGTAGGATCCAAGGCTGGGACAGCACAATGGTGTGCATGAGTTTCACTATCAGTAGAAGACTAGCCTCCTTCTGGCCAGAGGAGCACTATTTATGCATACATACAAATTAGGAATTCTTCCGGTAGGTAAGCTAGTCAGAGCTATGTCTAGAGAGACCTCCACAGCTACATTTTTGGAGTGTAAAACATTAGTTCCTACCATCAATTTACTAAGTACCTTTTCAGATCTCCAACCCAGAACCAAAACCAGAGTCAGCTCATAATAGTTACTTGTATCAGTACTAACAGTACTAGCTATGTCTGCAACAGTGACCTTAATCGTAGAAGTGCAAGGCATTCCAGCCATTGCACTTCGTGATAGTCACAGGGGGATTTTTCTTTTTTTTCCCACTGGCACTGAGGGAAACCACATTGTACCTTTACGCCTCACTATACCAGCTGTAGTGGCTAATGAGGCTTACCAGCGGGTAGAAGGCTAAAAGGAAAAAAAGACATGGATGGTTATAGGTGAGTACTGGTGGTAACAGCATCATGCTGCATGGGGTCAAGCCGTAGCCCTTACCATGTTATGTTATGATATCTTGCATTTGCATAGTGCCTCCTGTCATAGTATATTGCTTCAAAGTGCTTTGCCTGTCAGAGAGGCAAAGGTGGAGTATGATTGAACAGTCGATAGTGGTAGGGTGAACAAAAGTCGCATGGATAGTTGGGATGAAGGTGTGGGATAGATAGTATACACAGGAAGGCATGAGAGGGAAAAGGTAGGTGCTATTTGTACAATTGGATCCAATCTATTGTGGGACTCAACTGTGCAGCACCAGGAAGAGAGGCTGGAGAGGAGGTTTTCACTGTGCAAGAGGGGCATGTCTGGAGTGAGAAACCTGAGGGTATTCTCACTTCCAGTCCCTTGGAATCTTCTACACAGATGGCAAATTAAAGGCCATTGCTCTTGAATCCTGACCATGAGGTGGAGAAGTGAGGTAGGATCACCTGGGTGGAGGGTCCTTGGGAATTGGGACTGGGGTGTCTTTAGGCAAGACACAGTATTCCCCACATCCCTTCCAGGAGGAAACCTTTATTCCAGGGGCCGTTATGGGATATTGTTATCCATGTCCCATTGACCGAGAAAAGGGTATGGGATGCACTCAAGACGGGCCAGGAAGAAATCAAAAGGAGTTCAATATAAGATGGGTGGAAGATATTTGGAGACTAGGAGTGGGATACCTTTGGGAGAGACATGGTATCCCCCTTCCCTACTGATGACCAACCCAACCCTTCCCTAGCCTTCAGTATCCCTTGTAAATCACCTCCCCTAAACTTCCTCATATATGACCACTAACAATACTGGGATGAGGAAGAGGCAACTAGGCGTAATGAAGACTAGGTGCTTTTACCACTCTGGTACTGGGACGAGGAAGAGGCGTGCTGAAAGTTGTATACGTCAGGTATGTCCCCTTAATAAGGGTGAGGCAGGGCTTATTACACATTTGCACCTGCAGCCTGTAAAGGAACTGCAGATGTATAAAGTAAGACCCCGTCAAATGAGGTGGGAAGGAGAGGCAGTGGCGGTTATGGTGAAGCAGCAGCAGAGAGGACAAGAGGAGCAGCAAGGAGTGGTACATGTGAAGCACCCCAATAGTTCATGTGAGTGTGGCCCGAGAGCCGGGGCTCTGTGGAACTGAAAAAACACTGAAAAGGGAGCCGTGCTGCCCATTTCTCTGATGTTTGAAGTGCTCATTCTCCTGGGGATAGAATCCGACCCAGGAGAGCCAGAGGGGCAGGAGGTGTAGCCCTGAGACAGTGAACAGCAGGCCAAGAGATCTGCGCTGCGAGAACCACCACAGAAGCAACCAGTGAGTTTCTGTGCGAAAGGACACCCAGTATGCGAATGATTGAATTACGCAGAGGATTACTTTGTATTAGAGTGGTTGCGTCCATGATACAACATGTTTTCGAAGGTTTCCAATCTATATCCTCATTAACTATTGAACTATTGAAAATACATTATAGTGGAGCGGCCATGTGTAAATTAAAGCACGTTTTCGAAAGTCTCTGAGTGTTGCGTATGTTATAAAAGCCAATTTACAAAGATACAAGTGTTAATGAAATTAATGGAATGAAACCTTTAACAATTATTGAATTCAAAACTGAATGAAAAGCTTAACACACACGCATCTTCATACTTATTGAATACTGAAATGAAAGCAAACTTAATAAATAAACTGAACTATAACTTGTGAAGAAAACAAATGAATGAAGCGTTAAAATGTACATGTGCCAAGCTCAAAAGTGAAGGCAACTTTAAATGCAAGTAAAATTCACATCTGTTGAAACTCTTCCATCAAACTTTGAACTAAAGAAACAAATGCACATTGAACTGTAAAGTGAACAGAACCTTAACAATACAAGTGAATGCCATATATATGGGACTCCAAGGTGAATGGAACTTTGGAATTGAACTCTACCAAGTAACGCGAAGAAAGGTATGTCAAACAGAGTGGGAGAAACTATAATAATAACAAATACTTGGAACTCTAAATGAACTGCAACTCTCAGTCAATATATTTTGTACAGAGACCAACAATATACAGAGGGTACGAGTGTGCAGCAGATCTTCAAGAAAATTAACAAAATATCAAAAATGACATTGGCCTCATTACGAGGAAGGTGGTAGGGGGTTAACAGGGCCGGTAGAGCTGCCGGCCCCGTTAACCCCCTACTGCCTCATTACGAGGCCTGCTCGCGGGACCCGCTAAAGACGCCTGGTTTTACCAGACGTCCTTAGCGGGTCCCGCGAGTGGTCCAGCATGCTAACAACGGGCCCGTCATTAACGGGCCCGTTGTTAGCATGCTCCCCATTCCCATTGAGCCCTATGTGGGCTCAAATGGGAATGGGGATGGACCAGGTCCGGGTTCCCTGAATGGGGAAATACCGGGCCTTCCAAAATCAGAATGTCCCGGTATTTCCCCATTCAGGGAAACCCGGACCCGGTACCCGGAATGGGGGTAGCTATGCCGCAAGTTGTGGCATGGCTACCTCCAATGTCGTAATGAGCCCATTGAAAGTATATCTTGGGGAAGGGAACCCTGTGGTTTAACCTGCTTATTGACTTGAGGACAAAGTCTCAAGATATTTTGTGTTTGGAACTGTGTTTTGAACTTGGGGAAGGGAACCCTGAGTATTGGTTAACTTTAAATCATCCTGAACTTAAGGCAATCCTGAGACTTTTTATTGGAACTGTTTTGTAGTTGGGTTAGGGAGCTGAAAGAAAGCTGTGAGCTGAACAGAGCTCCAAACTTTTTGATGCACACTGTTTTGTTGGTTAGTGACATCCCTGCACTTTGTATAGATTTGTTCTGAGGGCAAGTATAGGTTTTGGACACAGACAGATTCCTAAGTTGAACTTTTTGACTTTTTACTTTCCATAGTTTTGTTTTGGTAGGGAAATCCTATCAAAGCATAGGGCAAGATAGGCTTTTCTCCATTCTGACTTTTAAGTCAATAAAGTATTTTTTGTTCAAGTTACACACTGGAAATTACTCCCTGTATGGAGAGCCCGGGCATGTTGAAGCAATGCCCAAGATAACACATTTAACTTAGGGAGGGATTTTGTGCAGGGCTTCCTTGGGAGTTGAAGCATCCTAGAGCTTTCTGAGTCCTTCTAGGGCCTTTAAGGTAATGGTTATTGTGTGAGTCAGGAATCTCCTTAAATTGAGGCGGGGCACTTATGGGAGTTAATTTGCATAACCCAGACTTTGACTAGCCTTCTTACCCTGGGCCGCCGTTCACGTCAATTTCCTTTTATACAAGCTGGTACTGTTAATAGAGGGCATCATGTGAATGTTAGGTCAAAACTGGTGTGTATGATCTAGTTAACAGATTAGATTTTCAGGTCTACCTTCTGTTCATTTTTGTGTGTCATTAGGCGATTGCTGCCTAGTGTCCTATGGCTGCTTCAAAAGCACTTTTAAATTAGACATCGAAAGGAAAACATCTAAAGTTCCTGTATGTGCTGCGGGCACACCAGAAGCGCGTCTTTTTTTTCTTCTTTTTTTAAAGCAAAGGACTGGGTGGGCACCCAGTGGGGCTTGAGGCTGCCCTGGCTTTGGGCAGGCACTGCCCCAAGAGAGGGGTCAGGCCAGAGCATCAGGCCAGAGTCCTAAATGGGGCTTGCATGCTCGCCCAGCTCTAACTGTTAATGGAGAGCAGTACATCTCCAAAGAAATGAGGGTTGTCTGGAAATTAATGAAACCACACACAAGCAGGGGTCTCCTTATAACACGGAATCATTTCTGCGTCACATGACTTTCATGCGCTACCAATTGCAGAGCTGGGGTTTGTTTACTTTGCTGGCTTTGCTGTGCGGGTATTAGCAGTGGCAGTGTGGACTCCAAAGTAAGACTGGTTTGGGAAGAGGTGGGTGAAGGCTAGTGAGGAGCCTGGGAAGGAGACAGAAGCAACAAGAAGGAAGGGGACGAGAAGTGGATAGCAGAAAAGAAGGTGAGGGGAGGGGATGCATCAGAGGAGTGTGAAAGGAGAGGCATCTTCGAAAGAAAAGAATGGCCTTTCAGCATAAGCAACGGTGCAGAGCATGAGCCCCATAAGAAACACGCATTGGCAATGCCAACAGTTTTGGATTTTGTGTAAATATGGGAAAGGTATTTTGCCAGTCATTACTGTAATATTACTAACTGGTCGCTAATGGCAGGAGCTTGAAAATGGTGCAGTCCCTGTGCATATGAGAGCAGTGCCTAACAAATGCCTATCTAATACCTATACCCAAGACAAAACGTTTGGCTTTGTTAATTCTTGTTTTAAACAGGAGGTCAATGAAGGACACGGATACTGCTTATACATTAAGTGGCTAAATGCATACCTAGTTAAGACATATTTATTAAATTTACTTCACCAATTAAACCGTTTGCTCTCAGAAGACTGCATTGAAAAAACCCTGGGGGGCACTTCCAGTGCAAAGTTCGATTTTAAGGCTTGATCCCAGGATAGTGTGTTTTGAGCGGGGAAGGGCAGGAAGTGTGTGGGAATGGTCATAGGGATTAGCATGGCCATGGGCAGTCAACGGGTGGGTAAATAGCCAAACATCTACAAGCATTGTGTCATTCCTCATATGCCATCTCTCCCGACCTGTACTCCATTCCATTAGTCTAAGCTTATAGGTTGCGCTAAAGCGCCACGTTATAGCCAAAACTAAAAAGGGACAGCTTAGCAAGCAGAGGCGTCGAGAAGACCTGTGTAATGAAAGCTGGGCAGGAAAGAGAAAGAAAAGAGAAAAGACATGGCACAACAGTTGTGAGAGTTCATTGTACTTTGTGCTTTGTTCGACGTAGTGTGCTTGGTGGTCGCTTTGGGAACAGTATACCATGTTTTTCACGACACTGTGCCACTATGGTGATCTGCTAAGAGAATGTGAATCGAATTCGTGTCTTTGTCCACCCTGGTTGCACAGCACGTGTGGACAATACTGGCCTGAGGGCCAAACATTGGCCAGGTTTTCCGGATATCCATCATGAATATTTATAAATTAAATTTGTATCAAATGAATTCAAATGGGAAATCATTGATATCTCCAGTGGTTATCCTGAAAATCCAATGGGATTGTAGGAGGGAGGGCTAGTGCACAGAGTAAGTGCTGCAAAATATGATGGAAGTGCATTGAGCACCATGGTGGAGGCGAAACAAAAATATGTGTAGCTCCGACTGACCTATTTAAGAACAACCATGGCGTGCACTGTTGATTAAAAGGGCAGACTTGATACAATTCGAAGAGCCAGGTGTGATTAGGCAAGAGCACTGCATCCATTCAAGTTGCAAGATGTTTTAAAAATGCTAAAACGACTGTGGATGGTGAAGTATGGAAAGAGGGTAGGCTTGCAGATGATTCTGGAGGGAAGAAGTCAAGCACACGCTTTAGTTGAGCATGTGATGAAGAAGGTGTGTAATATCCTGGAAGATGCAGTGGATGGGCTAGTGTATGTGACAATGAAGTGATCGGGACAGATAAGTGGTTTATTTCATTAATGTGGGGGCGCTTTCTCTGTAACCTAAAGAATCCTCTTTCTATTTATTGTAGTGATGTGTGCACTGCTGTTATTTAAAAGACTTTTTTGTGTTTGACGAAATATGACTGGGCAGCTGAACAAGAAGCAGGGAAGGGGGTTCTTATTTATATTCTGATATCATCCCCCCTTTCTTTAAGAGCGAGAAGTTGGAAAGAACCTCTTTTGTTACCCCATGCAATGCCTCTCCAAGCGGTAACTCTAGAAATTCTTCTCCACAGCAGTCCTACTCACTCTGCAGAAGAGCAGGTAAAAAGACACGTAAGCACATACTTATGGAGTGTAGTGGGACTTGGAGTACACGATTATTGCTTTTAAGTCGATTTGTGGAGGAGCCAGATAGTTTAACCTCTGAAATGTTCTGGGATCGACTGATCTCAGGTCAGGAAGTATTTCTGAGAACTCAGATAGTGACAGTATTGAAAGCTCATGGGTTCGAATAGTTTTCTTTTTACTCTTGATCGATTGTGATGATTTTATTCTGATGATGGTGTCCTAAAGTGTAAAAGCTGTGTTCTTAAATTGATTTGTAAGTATAAAATTGTGAAAAGTCGAATTATCGGCTAAAGCTACAATAAAAAAAGAGGTGGAGTTCTTCGATTCTGGTGAGACGTTGTGTAGCAAATACTTTTTCCAAGATTTTGCCAATAAACGTGAGGTTCATAAGGGGGCGGTAGTTGACCAGGTCGTCTGTATCTAGGGTTGGTTTTTTCAAAAGAAGTTTATGAGACCAGTCTTGAAGGTGTCTGGGAATTATCCTTCTTTGAGGGAGGCATTGATGAGGCTGAGGAATGAACTGAACACCGGATCATCAATTGTTTAATGATAGAGGCTGGATTATATGACTGTCTATATTAAACCGCTGGCTGAACTGATCGCACAAAGAGGCTTCTACTTCCTCCTTTATTCAGATTAAACCCAGGTCCTGCTCTAGTTGACCTGGGTCAAGGTTACATCTGTCTAAGTCTGGATGTACATGAACTTGCAATAAATGATCCTAACAAAACCGAGATCCTGTCAATCAACATGGTTGCAAACCAATAGGATTCTATGTTTTGGTGGGAGGGATCTGGCGGGCGAATGACCCCACACACCCAAGAATGTGATTAATCTGGGTCAGGTTATTGATTCTGACCTTTCGATGGTCACACAGATTTTGTCTGTGGTAAAAGCTAGCTTCTTTCACTTGAGAAAAATGAAAAATCTTTCCCCACTCCTCTGCTTCTCACACAAGGTCACAGCTGTGAATGCATGTCTGTCCTGATGGCTGGATTTTTGCAATAGTTCATACCTGGGCTTGCTAGCAATACAAATGAAATGTCTACGAAGAGTTCAAAATGCCATGTCTAAGTTAATTCTCAAAATCAAAACATTCAACCTCATAACACCGGTACTTACTGGCCTCATGCACTGGTTGTCAGGAAAGCAGAGGGTACTTAATTTCTAACCTAAGCCTTTATGCCTCGGCCACAAGGTGATGTTCGTCTCTTTTCTGTCATCAGTTATAGTTTCTGACTGACAAGACTTCACCTGTATTAAGAAGATTTAGTATGAACCTCAAAAAGTTCATTCTCACTCTAGAATCAGGGAAACAACACAAATATCTCATTAGGAATCCCCAGGGCTTATCATGAAGTAACAGGGATTTAGCAAGTTTCAGCTCTCATTACTTTGATTGTTCTAATCCAGTCGTGGCTATGCAATACTTTAACACTGACTAGATTGTTAAGGAGATGTTCCACTGTAGTAGCACATTCGCTCAGCAAGTTCGAGACTTTCGCTTCCAATGCCACCAGGAAGTTGCTGGACTTTCCCTTAAGAGATACCCCTAATTCCACATACAGGGATTGGTCCATGAGACAAATTATCAATCGATGTACAGAGATGACTCTCCACTCTGCATGCAACAATAGCGTGTGGAGACCCAGCTCGTATCTCAGACTTGTTATAGGAACAGATTGCGAGAGCACCAGAACCTTTTTCCAGATTAGCCCCTCAATGTTATTCCAATCTATTCTCAAGAATTGTGGGTTGGTTTCAATACCATACAACACCCATGGCAAGACTTTTCCAATGTAAAACTTAATCAGAGCGATGAGTGAACACTTACAATAAGTGGTATACAGTTTCTTCATTTGGCACGAGAGTTGGAGTGCTCTAGTTCTCAATTCCCCCACCAGTGACTCTGATGTTGGCCATGAATATATGGAGAAGCCAAGATATCTGACTGCTTTAACTGTGGTTAGAGCCTGATTTTCCAATAGCCATCTGAATCTTGTGCCCTTCTTCCCAGGTCTCTTAAAGGACATGATTCTGGTCTTAGATGGATTTATTATGAGTTCATTGTCATGCGCATGCAAACTCATTGGAGTTAATAATCTTTGCAGGCCCACAGCGATATAGTCCAAAGGGACTATGTTGCCGGCGTAGGCCATCCAAGTCAAGGAGCATGAGCCAATCCTGGGGCTGCTCAAGGCGTGGGGAGTCAGAGATTAACCAAGGTCGAGCATTTACAAGTTGAAAAGAGAGAGGCCATCATACAACCCTGCTTTACCCCTCTCTCCACTTTAATATAAGCTGATAAATGACCTTGGGTATTAACCTGTTTCACACGTCAGTGTCATCATGTAGGCTGATTATGATTGCCAATAAATCCCTTGAGATCCCCCAAGCCTGTAGTTTGGCCCAGAGGCGGTACCTGTTTATAGATTTGGATGCCCTTGACAGATCTATACAGGCACCATATAGAACTGGCCCGCAATTCTTCCCAGAGTTTTCACATGCCACTCACATTAACAGGCTGTTCAGACCCATCCAGATTCCTCGTTGGAATCCCCTTTGGAACTTTGGAACTTTGATAAAGAATGTAATTTGCACGACCCAACTGCCCAGGTCGTGGAGCACTGCCCCGGCGAAAATCTTGCTTTCCACATCAAGAAGGGCGATCGGGCGATAGTTAATTGGATCATCTCGATCGCCCCTCTTGTAAATTGGAAAAACAATAGAGGATTTTCACGAAGGAGGTACAGACCTATGCTGAAAGACCCCTTTGAAAAGTACCTATAAGGTGGATGTCCTTAGTGCCCCATTTCCTTTCAGGCATTGATTTGTCAGACCATTGGGGCCCGCCGCTCTTGAGGTAGAGATAGTTAAGAAACTATAAAGGCTGAAATTATTTCTTTAGATAAAGTCATATTCCAAGGGGATGCACTCTTTCGAAATGTAAAGGTCTCAGCTTGTTTGCCGGCTGATTTCTTAAAGTGTCCATGCCATACTTCTTCTGATATTGCATTATTACTATTATGAGGTTCTTGTTGGTGGTTTATTAAAGCCCCAAAACTACACATGGATTTATCTCTCAAGGCTTCCAACATATTTTTCCCGTTTCTCTGATGACGGAGAAATGTATGGTCTTGAAGCCAATTTCTATTCACTTGGTTCAAGATGTGAACGCAAGATATTCTACTCTCTCGGGACAGTGGGCCTCATTCCGACTTTGGAGGTAACCACGCCGCTATTTACGGCATGGCTGCCTCCAAAATCGTTCCGACTCCGCCCTGGTGAATGGAGTAATTCCCCATTCACCAGGGTCCTTCCCCATTCCCATTGAGCCCTTATAGGGCTCAATGGGAATGGGGAAGGCGCTAATAATGGTACCGTAAATTACGGTACCGTTATTAGCACTAAAGTCCCTTTGCGGGTCCTGTCCTTAACGCCTGCTAAAAGCAGGCATTAAGGAAAGGACCCGCAAAGGGAACTCGTAGTAGGGTGGTAAGGTTTTAACGGCACTGGTCTCGTTACCGGTGACCGTTAACCCTTACCGCCCTACTCGGAATGAGGCCCATTGTTTCTTGGCTAGTCTTAGTGCACTCCTCAGGTCCCGCTTTTTCTCACATACAGCAAAATTGAAGTAATGTTTATGCGTACCTCGCCAATTTGTAGCCAGGGGGAGGGGCCTATCTAGCTCCCATAGTAACTGGCAAAAATTGTTAGGCGTGCAACGCCTATCAAAGTCCTGCTATGACATGTTAGACCTCAGGTTCTGCAGGGCTTCATTCAATTTGTTTCCTCCTTTACTAAATTTGACCAATCGGTTCTTACCTGCATTAGCCAGCAGGCCAGTGCAAGAGTTCTGTGGGCTTCGAACAAAAGAGACGCTCCACCGGTAAATAGTCGCTTCCCCTCTTTTTGACTACTGAGAAATGGATACCACTTGTCAAAAGATCCTGGGATATACAAAGATTATCAATTGTTGAGGTGGAAGGGCCCCTCCCCAAGTTGCTGCTGGGGGAATATCACCTTGCATGTTACCGTTTGCCATAAACACATTCCAGTTTCTCATTAAAGAATGCCATTGAATGCCATTGATTCCCATTGTTGGTGGGTGAGCAACAATTCCACCTCTTAAATGACTATCAGTCAGGGTTTTGCCCCAAATGTGTCCTCGTCCCCCCTTGACCTCTTGGCTGCATTCAACACCGTCGAACACTGCATCCTTCTCACCCTCTTTGCTTACAGGATGGGATTCTCTGGGACTGTCCTGAATTAGTTTAACTCCTACCTCTCATGGAGACACTAGTCTATCCAGATGAACTTGTGAGTTCTATATGACCTCAGGTCTCCTGCGGAGTACCCCAAGGCTCGGTCCTCTCAATTATCCTTTTAAACCTATATCTGGAGCCTCGGGGTGCTCTCCTCAAAGTTCCCAATATGGCCATCCACCAATACACAGACAATAAGCCTGGTGCGACCAAATACAAACCGCCATGCAAGCCAAACTGAACCTCCTCCAAAAGAAAATATTAGCCACTAAACAAGCCATGCCTAACACACACATCCCTTTCCCCCCGCAGCCTCTGACCCCCCCAAACCCTTCTCTTTCAAACCCATACAGCAAAAAGACATCATCAACATAATGAGGAATATCAAACCCTCTAACTGTAAAGGTGATGCATGCCGACCTACCCTCATCAAGGACTGCACTGAAGCACTAGCTCCTTTCTTGACAGCCTTTGTCAATTGCCTCCTTTGCCACGGGGAAAGTCCCCACCTCCCTCAAGGAAGCCTGGGTCCGCCCTCTACTAAAAAAACCTACTCTTGATCCCACATCCCCTAACAACTATAGACCCATCACCACTGTCCCATTCCTCCTCAAAATACTGGACAAAGCAGCCTATCTGCAGGTTCAGCATTTCATTGAAGAGAATAAACTCTTAGGTCTCCGACAATCTGGGTTCTGCCCCAAACACGGGACTGAAACTGCGCTACTTGATCTGAAAAACCAGATGGACGATGCCAGAGACATGGGCAAACCAGCACTTCTCCTACTTCTTAACCTATCAGCGGCCTTCGACCTCGTAGACCATGACGTCCTTTGCCACCACCTCTCCACCACCGCGAAATTCTCCCCTGACGCCACAGCATGGATCACGTCCTTCCTTCAAGACAGAACCATGCAAGTATTCTCTGACTTAGCCTCCGCCTCACCCACCATCATCCTCTGTGGTGTGCCCCAAGGCTCCTGCCTCTCCCCCACTCTCTACAACATCTTCACACGACCTCTCTTCCTCATCCTTGACGCCATGGGTATCTCCTACACCAACTATGTTGACGCCATGGGTATCTCCTACACCAACTATGCTGATGATACCCAGATCCTCCTCACCCTCACTGGCAACTATGACACTGACTCACTGACCCTCAACAACCTCTACAACACCATCCAAGCCTGGATGGCTGACAATGGATTATGCCTCAACTCCGACAAGACCGAACTCCTCCTGGTAGGCTCCCCCGACACGCTAAAGAATCTAGACTCCCAATTCAGTCATTTGACCACTGACTCCATTAAAATACCTGTCTTAGACTCGGTCAAAACTCTTGGTGTCTACTTGGATTCCAACCTCTCCATGGACAGACAAGTCAACGCAATAGCCTCCTCAGCTGCATACCACGCCAAACTAATCAACACAGTCAGACCTTTCCTCTCCCAAGAGAACTGCACAAACATAGCCAGAGCAATCACCGGCTCCAGGCTAAATTACTGCAATGTACTCTTCCTAGGAACCTCCAACAAAAACCTAGAAAGGTTACAAATCATACAGAACAATGCCCCCCGCGCCGCCCAAGGTATTATGAAAAGAGAACACATCTCTGAGGCCAGAAAACTAGCCCACTGGCTACCAATAAGGGAAAGAATCATATTCAAATCTCTAACACTGACCCACAAGTGCATCCACCTCACCGCCCCGGTCTACGTCTCACAAAGAATCCACCCAGTCTCCTCCACAAGGCCAACCAGGTCACCATATACCAACATGCTCTTTGTACCAGTAGTAAAAAGAGCCAGAGCTGGAGGATCCAGCTTCCCTTATCTCGCACCATCACACTGGAATGCCCTACCTCCCACAATCCGAGGTGAGCCCTCCCTCATTGCCTTCTGGAAAGCTACGAAAACCATCCTCTTCACATAAGGTCTCTCGCAGCACCATGCTTGCCAACAAACTGATTATAATGTAATAACCAAAGAGGCATGAGCTGTAATGACTAAACTGTTTGTAGCAATAATAATGTGCTAACGACTGCTACAAATCTTGTGCCACCTGTAACTAAGTACCTGCAAGTAACAGCGCCACAATGCCCCTGGGCTGTCTGCGCGGTATATAAATATAAATAAATAAATAAAAGAAATAAATAAATAAATACTCATTTGAGATTTGACTCTGTGATTACCTAGCCATGATCCAGTCCTGGATATCGACTGCCTACCTCAAACTAAACCCATCCAAGTCCGAAATTTGTCCTCATTGGTCCACCCGCTAAAAGCAACTTGGACAACAATGGCTCAATGATATGCACCTAGAAGGATTTGATCGACAACTCTCAGACTCATCATTGAGCCACCATTGACAGCAGCCTGTCATTCCAGAAACACATAGCCAAGAGGGCCCAAATAGCCTGACTCAGAATCTTTACCCTTCAAAAAACCAAACCCTTCATCCCACCACAGGACTTGCAGACAGTAGTGCAGCCCCTTGTGGTCTCACACATCGATGGGGGAAATGATCTCCTGACAGTACTCCCAGCTGTTTATTTGTCTCCCCTAAAAGAAGTCCACCATGGTGCAGCACATCTTATTATAGGAGCACAGGAATTTGACTGATTTACCCCCATCCTACGTGAACTACATTGGCTTCCACTCCAAGCCAGGATACTATTCAAGACTGCATGTATCATCTACAAAGCAATCACGACTAGCACACCAGCACACCTGGCGGCTAAGCTCCACATATCTGCTGGGACGCAATCCTTGCGAAGGAAATCGACCAACTGGCTTACATCACAACTCTTGCATAAAGAGAGGACCCACAAACAATTGTTCTATTGTCATGCACCCACTTTCTGGAACTCGATCCCGTTGTTGGCTCAGAATGCACCCTTTAAGGGTGCAGAAGTAAGACTCTGACACAGATTGGTAATTGTGTTTGGCATACACCTTTTTTCAAGTGAAAAAATGAAAAGGAAACATAATTTTGCCCTAACTCTAAGAGGGGTTTCCCTGCCTCAACCAAAATTACTAATGTCATAGTCAGGATGTCAAAAGCAAGACCTAATAGTCCTATGCCAGAATCCTAGCTCTGTCCCTCACACTCTAAGCAGTAGTCGAAGTGTACGAAAATAAGTAGTGGAACTATGTTCCCTGCTGGTCTGCCCCGCTCCCCACAAACCTCATCCCTGAGTCCCCTCCCACACACAATCCAAACCCCCAAACAAACACACCTGCTTGTTATGGGAATGTGCAGTGCACTGAAGTGCAAGCTTTAACTTCTTCCTACACTATTATTTTAAAACTAAACCATTCGATTTCTTTTTCAAATAAAAGTATAGGAACAGTCAAACTTAAAAATAAAAAGTATGGGAGCACCTCTTCCGCCCACTTCGACCTCTGACCCTAAGTTAAACTAAATGAAAAGAAGCATGTCTTCCTAGTCTGGAGGAATGGCTCCCTTCCCCTGGAAAAAAAGGCAGTTCTTGGTTTTCAAAGTTCTTAAAGTTCTGATTCAAGTGTTGGGGGAGATCACTTTCTTCCTCAGGCTTCTGGTACAGTTGACCAACTGCTGGTGGAACATCAGCTTTCCCCAGCCCTTCTTAGGTTTATAACACAGTTCAACAATCAGTTCCACAATTGGTGGGGGAAATGCCTTTTTTCCCAACCAGCCTTTCTCAGGCTTCTCCAAGCGTTGGTGGGTCCCTGATCCCAGGTGCAGACCTGGTTCCCTTCTACCAGGCACTGCAATGAAGAAGAGGGGTTTCAATGTTTATCCAAATTGTGGTGTGCCCCAGACTCTGGTTGGCAGCCCTGGTTCCCTTCTCTCCCGGGTCTCAAACACAGACTTTGTTTACTCACCTGCCAAGTACTGTGTTCACATGCATTGGTCTCACAGTTCTCTTCACAGTTTCTTAATCCCACATACAGACTTGGTTTAATCTCCTGCCAAGTACTGTCTTCATGCATCTTATTCCCAGAGTTCTCTTCGTCTTCTCCCCTCTTGTTTGACAGTTTTGGGTCGTCTTCCCTCCAAGTACTGCCACGAGGAAGATTAGGTATCCTTGTTACATGATATGCTCTTCTCATATAAGTGTTCCAGATCCTATTATCTTTGTTACAGCGTCTTTGTAAAGCTTCTCTTTATGCCCCATAGGAGTTTATCCTCTGTACCCACCTTTGAATGCCCTGTTGGCTTTAGGGCTTCTTGTGCCCTCTGGGGAGTCCAACCATAGACTCAGCCACCCTAATACCTTTAGGGTATTGGCTGCAGCCCTCTGGTCAGTCGCTGGCTTTACTGTGTCTCTTTTCAGCTCGGCGGCCCTCTGGGGCTCTTCTCGGGTTGCTGCAGCGACTCTGCAGCTTGTGACACTGTTAGGCGTGTCCCTCACAGCTGGACAGAGTGGTTCTGCAATGCTGCGCTGCTGGTGCTCACCCCAGCCAGTCTTCTCGCTCTCTCACATCCTGGTCATCCTCTGCTGTTCTCTGTGTTGAGCATCCACCACACTAACAGGGGAGCCCCTTGTCAGTTTTTATGTCACCATTCAGTGCGATCTGTTGGTGGAGTCTAGACAGAGACTGGACCGTTCATGTAAGTTCCTCAGAGTGATCCTCGAAGATCCGCACTTCTTCTTCATCACAGTTGCTTGGTTTGGATCTTCATGACAGCTACTGCTACTCTTCCTCATCTCAGTACTTTTTACTTCTTGAGTTATTGAGAAGTATACCAGATAGGAGGGCAGGGGTGTAGGCAAAGGGGTGGAAAGAAGGTGTAGGTGTTGGGTGGATACTGCATTCTCCCACAATAGTCGTCACCGGTCCCATAGGGGCTTCCCCTCCCATGAGATCCACCGCCGGGGGGACATTTTCGGTTAGTGGCCTCACCTCCCTGGCCTCATGGGCAGGGGCTCCCCCTATGGAAGTAGTGATGACATACTGGGATTCCTCACAATTCTCCGGTTTCGCAAATCTCTCAAAACATGGCTCTTTCAAGAACACCTGACCAAGAACTAATTACAATGTACACACATACCGACATACAGACCTCACAGTACTGTGCTACTGTTAAAAGATGCCATCCAAATGTGGCAACCAACACTCTGTACAGTGCTTCACTGCTCTCAAGCTAGGTCTGTGCTTTAAACAATAAAAAAACAATTGAGGTTGAACAACAAGGTCAACAGGGACGAACCATGTGGAATGCAGCACAGTGTTTTCCGCACAGTAAGGTAGGAGGCCCCATGTTGGCCACCTGGGATGAGAGGGTAGGATAGGAAGTGAGGCAATTAAAACTGATCCAAATCTTTCTTCTTTAGCAGCCTGTTCCCCTTATGCCAAATACCTGTTGATTAGTTAACTGAATTGATTATTCATAAATGTTAGGATGTCTTGGGGGCATAAAGTCTAGTGGAGATCATGAGCAGCGCGCACAGGTTAGAAGATTCAGTATCTGTACATTTGACATAGGGTGAAAATCATTCTGAGTAAATCTTGTTAAAGGTGTGCCGGATGGGGTTTCTTTAGAGAGCATGGGGAAATCACAAGGGCAGCTCTGATCTTTTCTATTTTGTCACAGTAACGGGCAGATAGTCCATACACCTATTCTAAGTCTGGCAGGGAACTGGAGTATGTGAAAAAGCATGCAGGTCAGCCATAGCCATTTCTTTTAGAACAGTGAACAATTTTCTGTTGATATTAACTCTTGAAAAACCTGGGGTTTTCTCACTCCTCGACCCCTTGGATCCTCTTCGCAGGTGGCAAGAGAAAGGCCATCACTATTGGATCTTGACCCTGAGGGCGGAGAAGCAAGGGAGGATCACCTGGGTTGCGGGTCCTTTGGGAGTTAGAGTGGGGTACCCTTGGGTGAGACATGGTATCCCCCTTTTCCTACTGACAACCAACCCAACACTGCCCCAACCTTTATGGGCTATTCTAAGTCAGCTCCCCTCCACCAATGACAATTGCCGGTACTGGGGCTAAGAAGAGACAACTAAGAGCAATGAAGAATATGCTCTTTACCATTCTGGTACTGGGACGAGGAAGAGGCCTACTAAGAGTAGTGAAGGTCAGGCATGTCCCTTTAATTGTAGTCGGGCAAAGTTTGAACACTCATCCACACCTGCAGCCTGTTACAGGACTGCAGGTGTATAAATAGAGCCCAACCCAGTGGGGAAGGGGAACGACAGAAGAAGGACCAGGAGGCCAGTGCAGGAAGCAGAGGACCCTTCAACCTGGCGTGGGAGTGGGGACTCGCTGGAACAGAGCGGCAAAGGTGAAGGAAGACATGCTGGAAGGCTGCTCCTTTCCTTTCAATTCAAGATGCTTGTTCCCCTGTGGTGGAGGACCATCATAGGTGTGTCTGAGATGCAGGAACTGGAGCCCCGACACTGAAGAGAGAACAATGCATGATTTGCGCTGCAGAATAAACTTTCAAAGCGACCTGTGAGTTTCTGGATATAGAGAAACCCGGTGTGTGTAAACTTGAAGGTTTCTTTAAATACATTGTTTTGGAGTGATCGCGTGTAGAGAGATACATGTTTCCGAACGTCGAAGGGCATTGAATGGCTTGTTAAAGGGAAACAAACAAATATGCTGTCAATGACTTAACTAAAGGAGAAACGTTATATCAGAGTGGTCGCGTGGGGCAATGCATGCGTTTTTGAAAGTCTCTGAACGCTGAATAAGCTACTTAAAGTGAAACAAACACTTATATTTGTGAACTATTAAACAAAGGGAAATATTTTACACTGGAGTGACAGTGTGTGGCAAGAAACACATTTTCAACATTGTCTAAACATTGAACTATATAATCAAAGTCAAACAAACAATTGTTGACTCACAAAATGAAGGGGAAAAGTACCTTAATCTCAAGACTTCATTATTGAATACCGAATTGAATTAAAACTTTATTACTAACCAGACGAAAGTCAATAGGAGGAGAGGAAGTTTAAAATCCAGACAAACCACCATACTGTGAAGTGCTAAAATGAACATAATTCTAAAACAACCACAGTATGCTGAAATATAAGGTGATTTGTAAAGAACAGTGATTTCTTTATCACCATGTGTGAAAGCTACAAAATCATCCAAGATGTGGATTTGATAACAACATTTAACTGAACTTTGGAAGAAAAGAACATTTTGTGTTTTCTCATGAAGTGTTGAATTTGGAGTTTGGGGGTGGGAACCCTGAGTTTTGACAAAGAACATTTCACTTCAAGGCTGTTTAAATTATATGACTTGGAACTTTGGGAAGGGCACCCCAAGTCCTAACTTGGTAAAGGAGACCCAGAAATCTGAAAAGACTAATTGCTTTCTAACTCTAAAAGGGAACTTTGAGACTTTACTTTGTAGGACTGTTTTATACATGGGGAAGGGAGCTGAAGAAAGCTGTGAGGTGGCAGAAGCTCAAGACCTTGTGTTAAACACTGGTTTTCCTTTGGTTGCTGACATCCCTACACATTGTGTGGTTATAGTTGTGAGGGCAAACATAGGATTTGGACACAGACAGGTTCCTAAATTGAACTCGTTGACTCAGACTTTCCTTAGTTTTAGTTAGGTAGTGAAATCCCACCTTAGCATAGGGCAAGTTAGGCTTTTATCCATTCTGACATTTAAGTTAATAAAGTTGATTATTCTGAAGTTGGAATCTGTTGTCTGTTCCTCCTTCATGATGCTTTCACAGTTCCTAGATATGCCTTATAAGATGTTCATCTCTTGAGAGAACCTGCTATGCATGTAATCCAAGCAAAAACACATACTCACCTCCCGCAGATTAATGCTGTCACATTTACTATGAGTCAGCTGCTGGATGCAGTTGTTTACAGTAATGCCACTTTTTCCTGGAGCCAGGTCTTCCTCAGGAATCTCTACCCATCCCAGCGAGCGTACTGCAAAACACTGAAAAGAACAGGCACATGAGGATTGTAGCACTGTACAGCAGGTTGTATTAAATGTTCTATGCAAACGCTGTCAATAACCCTTGTCAGAGTAGCCTGGTACTCTGTAGAATTTAATTGAAAGTACTTCACATGAAGGCACAACACATGAATACAAATAAAAGGAAACCAAAATGGGCAGTTGGAGAGGTGGGAGGAACGGGAAAAAGCCTACAATTACCTGACAACTGGAGTCCTCACATAAGCCAAGTTCACATCTTTGATGGTCAACGGAGAAGACTTGTTTCCTTCATTTGAGGTAAAAGTCTATTTAAGCATCTATGTAAACCCCCAGTTCATAGGCCCAACAGCGGGCAGAGCCTCCTTGTGGGGTGATACATACTCATTTGTCCTGGGCATTTGGGAAGCCTTTTCTCAGAGTGATGGTTCCTCCCGCCTTATCACACTGCTACTCAATATGTTTCCTGAGGAATATGTGTTGTGTCTTTTCAGTTGGAACTCTACCAGTAGGGTCTGCCAATGGCAGCTAGCTCTCTGTGATATATGTGATATATATGGCTGATATGTGAACTTTCACTGCATTTGTGTAAAGTGAAAGCATACTGGGAATGCCAGACTGTAAGCTGGTAAGGGGATCAGCAGTTGAACTGACAGTGTGGAGTGAAAATCAGTTATCATTTTAACAAAAATGTAAAATATCGATTCAAAAAGACGGCTCTGAGACCACTGAGAGCAGTCTTTCTAAATCCAACTGTCATGCTCCTGTCACACATAAGTGCGCGCAGGAGCCTACAGGCACGGCCGGTCGGAAGACGCACTAAGGCAAGTTTCTGTGTGTGTGCGCGTGTGAGGCATGTTTTTAGTTGTAAGGGAGGGGGAGAGATTGGATGAGGAGGATGGGGAGGTGCTGGGTGAGAAGGGAAGTGTCAGTGGGTTTGTGTGGCGGTTGACTGTTCGCTGCAAGGAAGGGAGTGGGTGGGCGGATGGGTAAGTGTGTGTGTTGTGTTTGTATGTGTGCCTGTGAGAGTGAGGGGAGGAATAGAAATATTAACGGTAGGAATGGGGTGGGGGAAAATGGGGGTTAGGGTGGGAACAAATGTGAGGGCCGTTGGGGGATTGATAGATAGGAGAGGTTCAGGGGGATGAAACGCACCCAGAATAGTGAGAAGTAACAATATTGAAGGCTGCACCAAATTGGCCTAAAGAAAATTGTCTTATTTGCGTGCAGTCTTCAATATTTGGATAAATCACTTAGAGCCGAAAGGGAGGATGTTCAAAAGGCTCAAGGTTGGTCTCTTCTTGGGTTGGCAACCACATTGAAAGTTCAAAAAATGTTTGTAGAAAAGGGGTGTTAATTAACCGTAGTCACTCACAGGTCTAGGTGAGGATGACACAAAAAGGACAAGGCCATTCCAGTTCTTTGCGGTCAAACTCTGGATGGGATGAAAACACTCTCCTCGGATTCCAGGGCCTCGGTTCACTGGGTTAACTAAGCTAGAGTCAAATAGCTACATCTTCGTGTCTTGGTCTGTGATCAATGAACACCCTACAAGTCACTAGGCGAAGGCCGGCCTTCTTAGGGCATCCATAACCCCTAGCAGAGGCTGGGTGTTTCTTCCCTGTCTGTCTGGGTGGATTTTCAGGTCAGTTTCATTATAGTGCCCTGCCAAGGGCAATCTTTTGTCACACCTTTCAATATCATGGAAGCCTGCCACAGCTGGACTCTCCTTCTAGGTCTACCAAATCAGGACTCAACCTTTGGGACCTCCCTCCTGGTCCCAGGTGGCCAGGGGAGCCTGGTTAGTGGTCAGTGCCTCTGGATTGCTAGGCACATAGTTTTGTTGATGGACTTGTCAGTTCCACCAGATCCAGAGTCTTGCTCCTGGTTAGCCTGGTTAGCCTGTTATGTTCTGGATTTAGTCTCTTTTGTTTCAGAACGTATTCTTTAGTGTCATTAGTGGACCTGCCAATTCCACCAGATCTAGTTTATGGCCAGCCTCAGTCTTGTTGGCTCATTCAAGGGTGTCTTGGACTTGGCCCCACCAACTCTCGCTCCAAGTCAACCAGTATTTCAATCATCTCAGCCCAGCCACGTTGACCCTACTGGTTCCAATTTACACCTCCTTGGGGCAGTGAGGATAGCTCAGGGGCAACACGTTTGTCTTGGACGCACGACAACACATAGCAACACAGGTTCGAAACCCGAGCTTGCGCTTAGAAACTTGGGCCCGGTATTAAGCGCATTAGAAAAGAACAATTATAATTATAATCTCCTGGGTCTGCTGCCCCTCCTGGCTTAATAAATGCTATGTTGGTTTTTTGGACCTCACTGTCCACCACTTCCTCCTCCATACCTCGTTCTGCTGTTCTGCTGCCACTCTCTTTTGGTATAGCTCCTCCTCTCCCCTCTCTAGCTATTCTTTTTCCTTCCTCCTCTTGCTCTTTCCCTTGTACAAGCAATCCCTTTTTTTAAATTAAAAAAAAAAGTTTTACTTACTTGGTTTAATTGCATATGCAATTTTTACAAATTGACATAATTAAATACATGTGCATTTTTCCTGAGTTAGCATCAACAAGTCCTGGCAAGACAAGGAGAAAAAAGAGTAAAGGAAGAGAAGTAAGCAGTAAGGACGGTCCAAATTAACAACTTGTAGGAGAGTGAAATTTATGAAAATAAAATAGAATAAAATAGGAGGCCACTTTGGTGAGAAGAATGGTTTTTGACTTTAGCGTTGAGAAGAATGTTTTTTGACTTTAGCGGAAAGTCCATCCGATATCAAGGCTTCTGTCATCTGGACACAAAGTCTATGATGGTTTCTCTTTACCATTTTGCTCCTGTTTATGGAAATCCACCTTTTGTAAAAACGGTGCCACAGCTATCACATCACCGGTTCTTTCTCCTTATATTAGAGGATTCCACCAGTCTTCTTCATTGTAAATTGTCAGGTCTTTAAACAAATGACCCATATGTATATTTCTCTAATTTGACAGTCCCTTCCAAGATAAGAGCAGGTGTCTAACTGTTTCAATTTCTCTAGATTTGTCGCAAAAGCGACAGGTGTTGTTAAGTGAAATTCCCCTAAAAGCCCTGATTTCAATAGTCAAGAGAAGGTTCAAACAGTCTCTCATGAAAACATTTTGCAGCATTTTATTGGGAAATGTTTCCGTATATGCCCGAATGTCATGAATTCTTTTTGTTGACACTGGTAAGTGGGATGTCAGTTTGTACCCCACTGCTTAGTCTAATGTTTGTGTCCAATCCCATTTTTCAAGGTTGCTTTTCACCTTAGTTGGATTATTTTTTAATTCTTCTTCTGTTGAATTTATCTCTTCAAGTTTTGCCTGGTTTTTCCTTGCCCAATCGGTAAGAGTGTTATTTTTTTTCCCTGAAGTTCCGTGTTGATAATATTGAAAAATGTTGAGCGATCTGGTAAAATTACTTTCCTGTATAACATCAGACTGCTTCTGTCCACTATGGCCTGAAGTGAAAGTATAGACAGTTCTCTTCGTATCGGCGCCATTGGTGTCGACATTGGAAGTTTCAAAACCTGACGGCAAAATTAGCTTTCCATCTTTAGCCAAATTTCATCTGGAATTTTTGGCATGCCGTCTGATCCGTAACTCAAAGAGGGAACAAATTTAGCTTTCTAAAATTGCATGATCGGTGCCGTGGATAATCGGCAGTATTTTCTGTCTATGGCCCTGGGTTGGGTTGCTAGTTTCTTAACATTTTCAAAGAGGTTTGCCTGCATGTTTGTTTCTCTTATTTTTTATTTCTATTATTGCTCAATATAACCCCAGGTATTTAAATTCTCTCACGTGTTGAATTTTTGCCCCGTCCAGGTACCAATGCAGTTTTTTGTTTTTCTAGCTGTGTTTTCAAAAGTAATTACTTTAGTTTTATTGTTGCTGATTTCCAAGTTGTTCTTTCCAATGTATTTTGCCAGATTGTCTAACTGGCGCTGAAGACCTATCGCGGTCTGGTCCAGTAGGATCAGCTCGTCAGTGTAGAGAAGGAGAGATACTGTGATCCCACCCAATACCGGGGGAAAAGATCTGACATCGAATTTGGTGTCCTTGAAGTCCCATAGGTACGAGTTAAAGAGAATAGGTGCGAGGGGGCAACCTTGTTTCACCCCTCTGGCAGTTGGAATTGATTTTGCAGGGTACCTGATTGATTTAACCGAACTGTCATCGATGTGTTTTTGTGGAGGGCTTGTATGGGTTCTAAGATTTCCCTTGGGCAGTTTTTGGCCAAACGTTTCTCCCAGAGTGTTTCACGGTTGACCTGGTCAAACGCCTGGACCAGGTCAAAAAGAGACACGAAGATCCTGGGGCTGCCATCTTTTATCCTGCCTTTCAATATACTCAAGAGAAGAATATTCACAGAGGTGCCAGCGTTCTTCACGAAACCCAATTGAAAAGGGTCTACCACACCTGATGTCTTAACCCAGTCTTAAACGCGGTCCAGGATCAGCGAGCAAAAGAGTTTACCAAAAACATCCAATAATGCTATTGGACTTTAGTTTTTTGCGCTGTCTCTCGGTAGCCATCCCTTTACCTCTTCTTGTCTCCTGATATTTCTCTTGTTCTTGTCTTCCTCCTTCCTCCAGATGGTGTCCTTCTCCCCCTTCCTCCTAAAATATCCTCTTCAGCATCTTCCTACTCTTCTCACCCTTCGTGCACACATCTATATGCTTGCTTTCGGACCCTTCTGTCACCTCCTTTCATCACGCTGCCTTGCACTCTCTGGACATTAACAAACTCCCACAGTGACCACAGCGCTGTTCTCTCTTTTTTATGTGAGCAGTGGGTAATTGAGTTCCTTAAATGTTTGAGCCGATGCACCTGTGGTGTCTCATAAATCGGGCTTAGGGATTGGCTGGTGTCCTTTGGCCCAACCCAAACCCCAGTGGAATGAAGAAATCACAAAGTGGCACTGATTAACCTGTGGCTTTCGGCTGAATGCATAAATATCTGAGCTGCCATCTTGGAATCATGCAATCCTGTCATGGTTTATGTTTATGTTTATTGAGTTTATATAGCGCTTTACACCAAAGCGCTTTATATAACAACATTACATGAGAAGAAGCAAATTTACAAAATTGAAACAAACCAGTGGTACAGTATATGGAACAATTAACTCAGCAGGAGGTGGGGGAAGGGGGGAAAAGGGGGGGAGGAGGAAAGTTCACGGGAGAGAACAACACCCTTTGGTGGTTACAACTTCCTGTATGAGGTCATCGGGATGAGGAGGAAGGTGGGAGGGGAAGGGATGGGTAGAGGATAGGTGGGGAGCAGTAGGGAAGGAGTCAGGGGGGATTGATGAGGAAGGGCTTACATTCAGCGTTTGATATGAGGTCATCGTGGTGTATGGGAAGGAAGGAGGGGAAGGGATGGGTAGGGTTAGGGGGAGTGGTAGGGAAGGAGAGTCAGGGGGGAGTGGAGAAGAAGGGCTTTCAGGGAGGATCGGAAAGATGGGTAGGAGGGGGAGGAGTGGATAGAGAGGGGTAGGGAGTTCCAGTGGAGGGGGGCCTGGAGTTGGAAGGAGTGGAAACGTGAGGAGGCACAAGGGGCTGGGGGTACATTGAGAAGATGTAGGTCAGCTGAGCGGAGAAAGAGGGAGGTAGAGTAGAATGAGAGGAGGGAGGAGAGATAAGGGGGGGCTAGGTCATGGAGAGATTTATAGACAAGGCAGAGGAATTGAAATTTGAATTGTGAGAGGAATGGGAGCCAGCCGAGTTGGGAGAGTGAGGTAGAGACAGAGTCACGAGGGCCGAGAAGAGTGTGGATGGGTGAGTGGTAGATGAATTTTAGGTGAGTCAGGTGAGTAGTAGGTAGGCCAAAGAGAAGAGAAGAGCAGTAGAAAAGACGGGAGAAAATAAGGGAGGAGTTTAGAAGCATGAAAGATGAGGGAGGAGCGGATCTTGCAGATGTTGAAGAGGTGGTACCGACAGGCACGAGAGGTTAGAGAGATGTGGGTGGAGAAGGAGAGAGAGGTGTCGATGTGGAGGCCAAGGTTGCGGACATGGGTAGAGATGGGGAGATTGGAAGGGGGGAAGTGGATGAAAGGAGGAGGGGAGGGTGAGAGAGTGATAGGAGGGAAGAAAACCACTTCAGTCTTGTCAGAATGGAGGGAAAGAAAGTGGGATGACATCCAGTTTTTGATGGCCGTGAGGCAGGAAGAGAGAGTGTGGTGGAGGTCGGAGGTGAAGGAGGTGAAGGAAAGAAAGAGTTGGTTATCGTCGGTGTAGAAGTGGTGGGAGATGGCGAAAGAAGAGATGACGGGGCGAGAAGGGAGGTATAGAGAGAGAAGAGGAAAGGTCAGAGTACAGATCCCTGGAGAACGCCATAATGCAGGGGGAAATTGGAGAAGGTGCTGCCACCCCAGGAGAAAGTAAAAGAATGGTTGGAGAGGTAAGAGGAGAGCCAGGAGAGGACATAGCCTTTGAAGCCAAGTGAGGACAGAGTGCTAAGAAGTAAGGTGTGATCAACAGTGTCAAAGGCTGCAGAGAGGTCAAGGAGGATGAGGATAGAGGATTGCTTAGCGTGTCGGGCGGTGAGGAGAGAGTTGAGTACATATGTGAGAGCAGTTTCAGTGGAGTGTTGAGGGCGAAAGCCAGATTGAGAGGAGGGGAGGAGGGATTGAGAGGAGACGAAAGCAGAGAGCTGAGAGTATGCTAAGTGTTCGAGGAGCTTTGAGAGGAAGGGGAGAAGCGAGATTGGCCTGAAGTTGGAGGTAAGAAGAGGGCTAGCGGAAGGTTTTTCCAGGATAGGGATGATGGTGGCGTGCTTGAAAGCTGATGGAAAGGTTGCAGAGGAGAAACAGGTGTTAAAGAAAGTGGTAAGGTAGGGGATGAGGAGAGGATAGACTTTGGGGATGATGGAGGTGGGGATAGGATCAGAGGGGGCAGCGGTGGGGTGAATTTTGCCAGGAGGCGGGAGACACATGCTGGGGTGATGGGAGTGAAGTGGGAGAATGGAACAACAGGCTCCCGCCAATCCCCTCTCGCGCTTGGCCTAGAGGATCACGGCCTAGGCACCCACCACGAGAGGAGTTTGCCCATTTACCAGACGACCAAATACCCTGGTACAGGAACATATGGATGTGCCCACCCACCTGCCCAGCAGCCCGCCCTGCCCATGCCGACACCTGCGGCATGGATGAACTCGACTAAACCAACCCATCGTTAGAGATGCCATGACGACCTAGCCACCGGTCAACACACATGTACAAACATGCACACTGGTCACTCCCACAGCAATCCACACGAAGAACATACTCAGTGCTATGACGTAGGTGATGAACACACCCACGGACGTGCATCTTTATTATTTTTCACATAGGCTTTTCAAATGCAGAAACGCAAGACGCACAATGAACTCATCTAAAGAGCTTGCTCACGCTTCTCCTAAACCCTATAACCTAAAGCGCCTGTGCACTCAACGGCTCCATCTATGCACCAGACCCAAGTAGGCTGCAAGCAAGAGTTTCCCTGAACATGCACCAAACCCAAGTAGGCCGCAAGCAAAAGCTTCCATGAACATTAAATAAACAAGAGTCCGGTTGCTGACCCTGCAGAATGAGCCCGGCGAAAGCAGACAGCCAAGGGTGCAATGTTGCAAACTCGCATTCTAAAAGCAGACAACCAAGGGCACAATGTTGCAATCCCGCATGCCGCAAGCCGACGTCAAAGTCACACATGCAAATTAAACCAAGCACACAGTGGTAAAAAACAGTATTAATTGTGCAGAATTCTGCCTCAAACACGGTCCCAAATCACGTGACCAAGCCAAACCTGACAGGATGCCAAGGCCAGGAGAACGGAGGCGCCTGGATCCCTCGTTACAAGACACAGGCAGATACAATTAAAAGACTCAATGGACATCTGCGACAGTGGGAGTAGTCGGCCTTCCAGCATATGAATAAATCCTCACATTGTCTGCACATACCCATAGTGAAACATTATTGCAAATGACAGGTGCACCGCGAGCTGGGAACAGCGATGGTCCCAGGCTGGGAGGCTCGCGAGCGGACCAATCAGAACATGGGGCTCTTATCACTGACGCTATTAACACTGACCAATCCTCAGGGGTCTTCATGTAACAATTTTCATGTATCAAATTGAAGGGACAACCCAAGTATATCACCTGACTGACCCTCAACCACTAACACCGTTCTCTATACGCATGCTATACTAACCCTACCACTCGAGTAACCAATCCGGAGTGGAGATAGGTTTTTTGCTAACTGTTCAAGGTGATGCAAGTAGCGCGTCATACTAAGGTAAAAAGGGCCTGCGAGCCCCACGATTGTGTGTGTGTCAGGACGGACGCGTACGATCCTTGACCCATCCCTGCCGTTTTGTCTAATAAACAGCAGAATCACCTTGCTTCTTGCGTGCGTCTCATACTCTGTTGGTTTTGGGATATACGGGAGGAGTTGCGGCCTCCCTGCCCGGAGGTCCGCGGACGGCCCAGCCGACCCCGGCAGAATTTCCCCCCAACAAGTTGGAGGCACTGCTGAGATCTGTTTAAGATCTGCTTTTTATTTTATTTTTTCCAAGTACTCCCGTTGCGAGGAGGCCCGGCAGCGCGGCCCCCTCTGCCGCTGCCCCCTTCTGAGGACTACAGGACCATCGCGGAACTGCGAGAAGACCGGACAGCGCAATCCGGATATTGGCCTTCGGGAGCCGGTTGAGAAGTATCCCGCCCGCGGTTGGCGAGTGTCCAGACGTGGTCCAGACGAGGGGAGGTGGCGAGCCGCTTGGAGGGGTGCACGCAGTCGAGCGACAGCGCATCAAGAGAACTTGGTGAGTATGCCACATCCAACAAGCAATGTGAAATTGTGAGGGAGGGGGGAGGAATTAAATACGGGAGGTGGGAGGTGTTGCACAGGTGCGCGGCGAAGGTTTGACAATTTAGTGTTAGCTATGAAATGAATGGTAGCCGAACGAGTGCGAGAGCAGTCGGCTACGCTACGCGAGAGAGGGGGGCGGAGCACGAAAACATCACGTGCGGCCGCTCGTAGACACTGATTGGCCTAGGTCGCGACTACGTGTAAGGGTGTGTGTGCGCGGTTTCCTACGATTTGGTAATTATTGATCAATGAGTAGATGAGGATCCCTATTGATCGAGCAAGAAACTTGATAGGTAGATGACGTTTCCCTGTAGGCGGTAGCTAGCTGGTTGCCCAATACGGAAGATAATTGGCTGGTTAAGCCCTCCTGTCGAGGGGCGTATCACACGCGAGGCGACGCAGCATGCGCAGTCCGATTATATATTATTGATTACCTTGTTCCAGGCGTGACAGGAAGACAGCTGTGGGGTTAACGGGGGTAGATTGCAAGGGTATTAAGAACGTACTAGTAGTTTGAAGAGATCGGTGACGTCACCAGTAGGGCTTTCATAGGATATCTCGAGCACAAGGCATCTTTATTTCTGAGAGTGGTGGGGAAGAGAGTTGTGGTAAGGGAGTGGAAACGGAGATAAACGGTAATGAGTTGATCGGGGAAAAGGCGAAACGGGGGACGTGGCTGCGCGCGGAGAACGCCGGCCACGGCAAGTGTAGAAGAGGGAGGAGGAGCAAATGAAAATAGGACGACTGTATAAGAACGTCACAAGGGGTACGCAGCCGTAGGGGGCTACGTGCGCCTCGGCCGCAGGGGGCCGTAAGGGTGTTCTGTAAAGGAAGACAAGAAAGAAAAGAATATACAAATGTAAATACTATATTTTAATAATTTTCCTTAGCGGACTATCGCAAGTCCCCAAACTCACGGGGCCAGGTAAAGGTATAAGGCTGTGTATTGTAGGTGTTAGTAAGATAACAGCTACCAAATAGGGGAAGGATAGCAAGTGGAGCGCTACTATGTCATACGGGGCAGGATCGGGAGGGTGGGGGAACACCCTCACTACCCCACTACAACACATATGCAAAACACTGTCACCCCATAGGGAGAAACTGATCAAGTATAGCATAGAATGGACACAGGGGACGGACAACAAAATGATAACACCATGGCCGCCTAATGGTAGCTTCGATCCATATACCCAACATTCAGTATTAAACCATCTGCATAATACATACAAGGGGAAGAAGTTGACACACCACGTGGAGGCGTTTAATTTATGGAGGATGTTCCAAGGGTCCCGACCAGGACCAAATGGAATGTTCACTGTGGGGGAAACACCCGAAGAAAAAGAGATTAAGGAGGAAGGAGAGAATGGGGAGAAGGAGAGTGAAGGCCCAAAGAACACGGGGAACTGACAAGAGGGAGGAGAAAAGAATAACAACTCAAAAGAAAATGAAATAAAAAAGGAACGGAGCGACGATATACCCCTAGCGAAGGTAGTGAAAACAGAGGGAGGGGGGTTGTACCCTTTAAGAGAAGTAGGAGAAATAGGAAGAGAACAATTAAGGGCGGCTGAGGGGTACTCGAACCCGGCATACAGCCTGCCACCATATGCAGTGACAGGTGGCCACACGGGAGGGGAGCGGACTAGTATGACGGGATCAGCTCATAGGAAGATGCCAGAAGGGGAGGGGAGGACTGGAGAAGAGCAAACTGCGGAAATAGGACATGATGAGTGGGTAGCTGCGCAGATACTATTAAAATGACGAGGTAAATTAACAGGAGAAGAGAAGGAGGTAGTAAGGAAAATGGATGAGGATAATACCAGGGAGAGTGAAATGGAAGGGGAAGAGCTGTTACGACAAAAGGAAGAGATTTTGGAGGAACGACTAGCAGAGCTAAGGGATGAGCAGAATGAACTAATCAAACAGCTCGAGAGGGAGGAAAGAGAGAGAGCGAGGGAAAGGAAAGAAGGTAAGAATGAGTTGGAAAAAATAAGGGAACGAACTGAGGAGCAAAGGAGAGAAGCCGAAAGGGTAAAAGCAGCAGCAGAAAGGGTATCAAGAGCAGTACTACAAGAGAGGAAAAAGGAAGAAGAAGAGAAAGAAAAGGAAATGGCAATGTGGAAGAAGAGATTACTATCAGAAACGACCAGGAAATACGAAGAAGGGAGGGTGATAGAGAATATATTAGAACGGGAAAGGGTGAGATGGGAAAGGAAGAAAGAGGATGAAAGGATATTGGAAAAGATGAGTAGTGAAGTAATGGAGGAATTAAAAAGGAAAAGGGAGGAAATTGGTAGAGAGATGGAGGAGAGAAATGAAGGGGAAAGAGAAGATAGGAGAGGGGAGAGTGAAGTAAGGAGGTATGTATATAGAGATACAGAAGTAGCAACAACATCAGCACAAAGGGGAGCAGTTGGTAAAGGAGAAAAGGGAGAAACGGACCTAATAGACTTAAAAACAGTAACGATCAAGGGGAAAAAGACAGAGTGGGGGCTGCCACTTACAAATGACTTTTGTAGTGAGGAAGAAGAAGGAATGGAGAAGGAAGGAAGAAATAGTGAAAGGGAAAGCCTAGATAAACTATACACCACCCGGACCAATACAGACTCACCATGGATCTGTATGAGAAAGGATGAACTGGAGAGAAGTGAGGAGGAAGAGCGAGGAATAGCGGAAAGACAGACCCATGAAGCCACACCGTCACCATCCCACCCTACATGCTCAACCACCTCACGCTCACTACGTACAACCAAACTCGCGCCCTTCACAAACGAAATGACACCCTATGCAGGTAGGCTTAGAGACCTCCCTAGACGCAGGCAGGGAGGACGAATACACACGCCCACATTAAATACAGGAAATGATGAAAGAAGGGGAAAAGATGGAGAAGAAAGTGTTACGAGCAGGGGAAATACGGACGAAATTGACGATGTAGGAGAGACGGAAGAAGAGGAGGGGTGTGGGGACTCGATTTTATGGAACCCAAGGGGTAAAACGAGACACAACTTAATGCCACTTCTGGAGAGGGGAGGGGTCAGACCTCAATACGTCCCTTGGAAGCATGCAGACAAAGAAAATATAAAGTGCAGGCTCCCATCATTAAGTGGAGGTGCGGGTAAATGGATATATGAAATGGAAAAACACACCGCAGGACAGAAACTGGCAGTGGGAGATGTAGAGGGCCTTCTAATATCAATATTAGGGGATGCAGCGGATGACATTTGGAAGAGAGCGGGATTCACTGGGGTAACAATAACAAACACATCGCACGATGGGGCACCATTCGCAAACTGCAGACATGCATTATGGCAGGCACTGAGGGTACAGTACCCAGACACATCAGAGATAGGAGCAATTACCTCACGCAAGATGCGTGAGAACGAAGATCCTGTTGATTATATCCAGGAAATCCAAGAGAAGTGGCGCATGGAAACTAGAGAACAATGGGACAAAACACCAGCAATATTCTATCATATACTAGTACAAGGGCTCCCAGAGGCAGTTCAGAAACAACTGAAGAAAATAGTGGGAATGGAAGCAAAAGCATGGCCAGAAATACAACTGACAATAGTACATCATTGTAGGACATGGCAAGGAAAAATGAAACAAAAGGAAGAGGACAGGAAAACGGAAGAGGCTAAACTAGTACAGAAAAAACTTACTAAATACACAATGGAAGGGGCACTAATAACTACACCTGCAACAATGACCCAAAGCCCCACACAAGTAGTGGCTGCACAAGATCCCTCCCAAATACAACCCTCACAGACTGTAACACAACAGATGCCGCCACTCCAACAATACACGACCAACATGGGAGGAGGATACTCAACGCCAGGAGCTGGGTATTATAATTACAACAGGGGGAGAGGAGGAATAATGAGAGGGAGAGGATACGGATACAACACACAACAGCAGGTGGGAGGACTTAGAAATTCCTACCCCACCGGGCAACCAGTATACCAGGACAACACAGGAAGCTTTCCATGGCAGAACAGGGAACCACCGGTGTGTTGGATTTGTGGATTAGTAGGGCACATGTCACGCACGTGTAGAGTAAGACCAGGAACACCATCATGGAGCGAACAGGGACAACAAAGGCCCACACAGGAACAGCAGGGCATACAGCAACAGCAGACGTTGCAACAGGGAAATGAACAGCAACAACTAGTAACACAACAACAGCCACAGGCATATTCACTGCCACAACAACAGGTAGCGATAACACAACAACCCCAAGCACAACAAACACAACTGGGTAGGGTAACGGTCCTGGGACATAACCCTTACACAGGAAATGGTCAATCGTTGTACCCTCAATAGGACAGCCCACAGACGGCCTTGGTGTGTCCCATCCTGTCAGTAACCCCTAATAGTGCGGAGGAACCACGCAGAGAGGTAACGATAGGTGACAGAAAATTATCATTCCTTGTTGACACCGGGGCGACCCGGTCTTGCATAAGGGAAGGTAAATTTAAGATGTCAGGCGAAGCCATGAACACCCAAGGATTCACTGGGGCTAGGGGGTTGGTTCCCTTTACTGATAACATTCCCTTATCAATAGGGGATTATGACATGTCAGTCCCACTTTTATATTCTAGGGCCTCACCAGTAAATATACTGGGGAGAGACATCATGAACAGGTTGAATATGACGATCTCCTTTACGGAGGACGGCATAATTTGCTCTACTCCAGGAATTACCATGCTCACAGCACGACAAATCATGCAAGCATACTGCGGACAGACAGCGATTAGGGCTGAGCCAGTAGATGGTGAACTATTCCAGTACGGGACAGACATGGCATTTGCATAGATGCCAGGGATAGAAGGAAAGATCTGGAGGAGGCCAGCAGCCTATTTGTTCAGACCAGAAACACCAGCCAATGAACCAGAAGGAAAGGTGGTTTCAGTGAACATAGAGAGCATTATAGCAACAGCTGACTACATTGCAGTGCATGCCCAAGACAGAGAAGGAAGAGCATGGAGGGCAGTAATAGCACTAGCAGAGGGATGTAGACTCACCCAGGTGTCAGACGAGGAGCTCTTCTCAGAAGAAAAGGAGGACGGTGAAATGGTGTTTATGATGAGTGTGGAGATATGGCTAAGAGTGGCGTACAAACAAGTGGCACAGAAAATTGCAATGGCACTTGAGGCACCCGCATCCACCCCAGTTCCCTTCTTTGAGGAGGATATGACAAAAGTACCCACATCACTATGGACTACTAGCCCCTATGACGTGGGGTGCATAAAAAGTATAGGGGGAGTAAGGATAAAATTGAAAAAAGGTGCAATACTCCCCAGAGTGAAACAGTACCCACTATCAAAAGAGGCAGATGAGGGCATATATGAAACAATAACGGCCCTTATAAATAATGGCATATTGGTCCCCTCAGAATCACCATGTAACACGGCTGTATACCCAGTGCGCAAGGCTAAAGGGGGGTCTTGGCGCTTCATACAGGACCTCAGGCCCTTGAACAACATAGTGGAAGCAGAATACCCCATAGCCGCAATCCCGGCCACAATATTGTGCGGCATTCCAGCAGAAGCATCACGATTTACAGTGATCGACCTTAAAAATGCCTTTTTCTCAATACCATTGCACCTAGACTCACAAGATCTGACAAGCTTTACTTACAGAAACACAAAGTGGAAACACACCAGATTGCCACAAGGGTACTGTGAATCACCCTCAATTTTTAACAGAGTAATACAGATAGATTTGGGTAACATTGAAGTGGAAATCACAGTGTTACAGTATGTCGACGACATAATAATTTGCAGCACTAACGAAAAAAGATGCAGAGAGGACTCATTAAAGATGCTGACAATATTGGCTGAAAAAGGTTACAAGGTAGACATGGAAAAGTTACAGTACTGTCAGGAACAGGTACTTTACATTGGTCAGCTCATATCCCAACATGGAAGAAAGATTGCACCACAAAGAGCACAGGCCATTTCAAAAACGCCATTGCCACAAACGGTGAGGGAACTGCAGCAGTTCCTAGGTCTGTGCAACTACTGTAGAGCATGGGTATTTGATTACAGCTCATACATAGGACCCCTGCTTGAGGCGTTAAAAGAAGCTAACAAGGGGGAGAAAAAGTTGGGGTGGACAATGGAAATGAAAGAGGCTTTTGATGAACTGAAAGATGCGATATCAAGCTCCGGTACTGGCCACCCCAGATTATGAGCGACAATTTTTTATATTTTCACATTGCGACTCAGCAGTAATGAAAGCAGTGTTGGCTCAAAAAACAAGCATGGGCTACAAACCAGTAGCGTTTTACAGCGGCCACTTAGATCCTGTGATGTTAGGTCATTTCCCTTGCGTACAAGGTCTCGCCGCAGCTGCTTTTGCGGTATAAAAAGCGTCAGCAATCACCATGGGGGGCCCAACCACACTATTTGTGGAACATGCACTATTTGCAATATTGAATAAACCTAAGTCCACCCTAACCACGCAGAGGGCATCAGGTTATGAGATCATCTTATCTAGAGCTGAACTATCAATTGTTAGATGTAGCACGGTCAACCCTGCAAGGTTTTTAGCAGAAGTAATTGAGGAAGGAGATTATGCACACGATTGTACGCAAACCACTGAAATGTACTCATGTGCTAGAAAGGTTGAAGAGAACGCACTAGAGGGAGGTGAGCTCCTGTTCATTGATGGGTCATCAACAATTGACCAAAAGGATGGGATAAGGAGGACTGGGGCAGCGGTGGTAAAAATGATGGAGGTACCTGTGTGTGTGGCGATGAAATGTGTGCAACTACCACAGCATTACTCTGCTCAAGCGGCAGAACTAGTTGCACTGATCTTGGCATTGAAGGAAAGCTTTAACAAACGAGTGACCATATATTCTGACAGCGCATATGTTACGTCCACTGTCCACTCAGGGCTGTCAAAATGGAGAAGAAGAGGATTTAGGAGAGCCGACGGCACTCCAGTGCAACATGCTCTCTTATTGGCTGAACTAATTGAAGTAATAAATGACCCCCAAGAATTAGCTTTGGTCAAATGTACCGCACACACCCATGGAGAAGATCATGTCTCAAGAGGGAATGCAGCAGCAGATGCACATGCGAAGTATGCTGCATATTTTGGTGAGATATGGAACCCCCCAGAGTCAGAGAGAGGGAGAGGGAGGGGAATAGCTAAGGAGATGTTGATAAGAGAAGGGTACACCCATCTCCCAGCCACACAGATAATGGAGCTACAAGCGGCTGCACCAATGGCAGAAAAAGAAATATGGGTAAAAAGAGGATGCACAATGTCACCAACTGACGCACTATGGCGCCAGGGTAACACTGGAAAGATTGTAATACCACTGGCACTATTGAACACCGCCCTGAGCCAACTACACCACCCAGCCCATACAGGCAAGGAAGTAATTGCAGCACGAATTAGGGAAGACTGGTTCTGCCCCGAGTTAAATTCTCATGTGTCAAATTTTATCAGCAATTGTCTCACATGTCAACAGTTTACGGCCGGTCACACTTTGAAGGTGATAAAAGTACTATACCCCGGCCAGAGGGACCCTTCCGACATCTCCATATTGACTATGTTGATATGATCAACGTATGTCAAGGAGATAGGTATATGATTGTAGTAGTATGCCCATTCTCGAGGTGGATTGAAGCAGGGCCCTGTTCACACCCAGATGCATTCAGAGCAGCTAAATTCCTAGAGAGGGAGGTCTTCCCCAGATGGGGAGTGTGCGAGGTACTGCGGTCAGATAATGGCCCGCATTTTGCAAACGAAATGTTCCAGCACATCACATCCTTACTGAACATCAAGCATAAATTTGCATGCGCATACCACCCGCAGGCCAACGGTATATGCGAACGCCTGAATGGCTTACTAAAGGAGGCAATTGCAAAAATACAGCAAACAACAAAGAAGAGTTGGTTGTATTGCCTTCCGCTAGCCCTATTTGAGCTAAGGAATAGACCAGGTTCCGACCACCACCTCACCCCTCACGAGGGGGTTACCGGACATCAAATGCGCCTTCCTCTGACGCCAACATCAAGAGCATTCACCGACCACGAAAATACTGCCACTGTTCTTGGTGATGAAATGTACCAATATGTGTCTTCTTCGATTACTAGTGTAGTGTTTGTGTCTCAACTGCTCGAGCGCACGCGGGGCGGGTCTAACAGCGATCAACAAGAATACGCGGATAAAGAATTGGAAAAGGAAAGACTGTGCAAAGTTGCTAAAGGTGACCACGTACTACTCCGCAATTTCAACAGGAAGTGGAACAGCCCACGCTTCACTGGCCCCCACCTGGTAGAGGAGGTATCAACAAGAGCAGTAAAGCTACAGGACAAACGTGCCTGGAATCACCTACATGACTTAAAGATCTACAAACTCCAGACCCGCCCCAGCGCCACCGACAGGGCCACTGGAAGAACAACAACAGCGTCACCAATGGAGGAAGAGACTTCTACCACTACTAACGGCCTAAGTGTCTCCATACCCTGTCACCCCCCAGATTCCCCAGAGACAACTACTGAAAAAGAAAGGGGTGATCCCCATACCGCCCACCCCATGGTCACACGATCAAAGAGTAAAGAGACTTCCACCAGTTGAGCCCCAAACCCTCTGCCCATCAACCCCCTACCCACTGAAGTAATAACTGAACTGAAGGACATTGTCTTGCACATATACACATGTAAACACTTGGATGTTCTCTTTCTTTTCTCTCGCACATGCAGGTACAGCGTATTATTGTACTGCTAAGAAAATAGATAACTAACAAATTCACTGCCCAGGAGTAGATGGTACCCCCCGACGATAACTACCCAGAAGAATTGTCACACCAATTTGTATATGAAATAAAAAGGCCAATGTACCTGAAAAGAAGGAGGGTACGTGTCTACTACACAGCATTCCTCTTGGCTATAGAACATTCAATGCCTCACCTCCAACCATACTTGCCTGCCCTAAGAGATAGATCGCTTAGAGTGGCGTGGGAACAGCTCTTCGCCTGGGCACTGAACGACTATTTGATAGGGAGAGCTTAAAAACAACTAACACTAATAACAAGCATATTGAGAATTTTCAGGTGGGCAACTTTAACGTCGCAAGAATAAGCTGCCGGACTGCAGCAAGGTAAGAGCAAAATGCCGGTGAAATTAGCCTCTGTAATAAAACTGATAGGGATTTTGATGATCACCGGGTTCTTGGCTGCCTCTGTATGGCAGAACAGCTACGCTAATATTATTGCTGTACCCAAACCTAATACACCCCCACCCCCAGCTGCAACAGGTGTTACGTCAGGTGATACTAGTAAAATCCTACACAAGGAAAATAGAGTTAAACGCAGCACATACTCAGATAATAAAGGTATTGACAACTACATACAAGATTCCGCACAGATTTCAAACAACATGTGGTACCAACACATGACCCACATAGGTAAGCAGACAACAGAAGACAGCTGCTACGTTTGCTCATTAATCCCATACGCCATGAGCGCTTCTCGAACATTCGTTGCCACAGAAATAGATGAAAAAACAGCACGATGTATAATGTACCTGGCACTGTTCCAAACGAAAGGAAGATTTCAAGGGACAGTGGTGCAACTGGTGTGGAAAACACGAGACACATATCCATATGAAAACAACTTCCTCAAGACTTATTTGAGTTACCACAAGAGCAGTTTACATGCTGAAGCATTCAGATACATGACAAGTGGTCCTGAAAAAGGAGAAACGAAGAAAGTAACACTACAGTACCTACCATGTGATTGGTACGCCACTGAAGTTCCTGGTAAACAAGGATGTTGGGAAAGGCCACTGGTGACAATAACAGGGAAGGTGTACATGGACAACAGATGGGACACTGGAGTGGTTGGCAGCAACATGGTAACAAGAGAAACTGTTTCAACTATTGACGAACACAACCATAGATGTTGGATGACTTGGGTCAAGTACGTACCCATGCTCACGTGGATGGAGAAGGATGAAGACCCAATAACAATACTGCCGCTAACTGCGCCTAAGGTATGCTACCAACATAAAGGAGAGGTGGACGTAGGATACAACACCAACTGTGCAAGCGTGATGGAGTTACCTGAGGGGGGAGCAGGAACAGCTGTAGTAATGGACCATTACTGGGCCTGCGGAGAAAAGGCATACCACACACTGCCCCCTCTGTGGAATGGTATATGCACAATGGTGCACGTTAATGTACCATCACTAGTGGTACCCCAGAAACATGTGAATGTGGCGAACTTCCCCAAAATGGATGAAGGGAACGAGAGGAAGAAGAGATCTGTACAACCTCAGAAGGGGCCAGAGAACAAAATCAACGGCAATAATACTGTCCTGAATAGAAAGAAAAGACAAGGAGAACCTCTGACAGGAAATTACCTATGGGGAAGGTCGGAAACAGCACTCACTTCAATTCCGCCAGAACACAGACTATTTAGCAGAGCAGCAATGTTCTTCTCCTCAATAATACATCCGGGACTACAGGCTTACGCAAACGCAAAATGGCTCCAGATAACTAGATGGGAACTAATGATGACTATCAATTCTACAGTAAATGGATTCAACGCAATAAAAGAGGTACTGCGAGCTGTGAGGATGGTAGCACTTCAGAACAGATATATACTGGACCTCCTCACAGCAATGGAAGGAGGAGTTTGCGCAAAGATAGGGCAATCATGCTGCATATTCATCCCTGCCAACGATGCTGACAATGGTACACTGACAGAAGCAGTTTCACAATTGGCCCAGATGCACTCCAAAATGATGGATGAAAGTAAAGGTGTGAAAAAGGATGAGAGCTGGTTTTCAATATTATGGTCATGGATGCCATCTTGGCTGTCAGATGGACTGAAGATTATAGTTGGATGTACTATTTTGGCTGGAGCTGCACTGATCATAATAAAATTTTGGAAGGCCCGGAAGGCACGCACCACAGACGAGATGATCGAAATGGCCGGCATGCACCCCTTGATGCCAGCAGATGACGGCCAACACACAGGCACAATCATAAAAGAGAGAGAGAAGTTGCGCAATCAGATCACCACCAACCACCTGGACCCACCATCTGTGAAGCTCGAAAACCCAAGAAACCCGAGGAGCTACATAGGGAAATGGGTATACTGCACTCCTGGAGGAACCTGTGCATATATGTATTGGTCATTTGAAGACCATGTTAACCACTATGGACATTTGGGAGGAATAACTAAAATATGGAGAGTGAGAGGAGATAAAGAAAAGGATATGTTTGTGGTCGACAAGTCGACCAGAGGGGGGACTGAAGTAGGAGAATGGAACAACAGGTTCCCGCCAATCCCCTCTCGCGCTTGGCCTAGAGGATCACGGCCTAGGCACCCGCCACGAGAGGAGTTTGCCCATTTACCAGACGACCAAATACCCTGGTACAGGAACATACGGATGTGCCCGCCCACCTGCCCAGCAGCCCGCCCTGCCCATGCCGACACCTGCGGCATGGATGAACTCGACTAAACCAACCCATCGCTAGAGATGCCATGACGACCTAGCCACCGGTCAACACACATGTACAAACATGCACACTGGTCACTCCCACACCAATCCACACGAAGAACATACTCAGTGCTATGACGTAGGTGACGAACACACCCACGGACGTGCATCTTTATTATTTTTCACATAGGCTTTTCAAATGCAGAAACGCAAGACGCACAATGAACTCATCTAAAGAGCTTGCTCACGCTTCTCCTAAACCCTATAACCTAAAGCGCCTGTGCACTCAACGGCTCCATCTATGCACCAGACCCAAGTAGGCCGCAAGCAAGAGTTTCCCTGAACATGCACCAAACCCAAGTAGGCCGCAAGCAAAAGCTTCCATGAACATTAAATAAACAAGAGTCCGGTTGCTGACCCTGCAGAATGAGCCTGGCGAAAGCAGACAGCCAAGGGCGCAATGTTGCAATCCCGCATGCCGCAAGCCGACGTCAAAGTCACACCTGCAAATTAAACCAGGCACACAGTGGAAAAAACAATATTAATTGTGCAGAATTCTGACTCAAACACGGTCCCACCTCACGTGACCAAGCCAAACCTGACAGGATGCCAAGGCCAGGAGAACGGAGGCGCCTGGATCCCTCGTTACAAGACACAGGCAGGTACAATTAAAAGACTCAATGGACATCTGCGACAGTGGGAGTAGTCGGCCTTCCAGCATATGAATAAATCCTCACATTGTCTGCACATACCCATGGTGAAACATTGTTGCAAATGACAGGTGCACTGCGAGCTGGGAACGGCGATGGTCCCAGGCTGGGAGGCTCGCGAGCGGACCAATCAGAACATGGGGCTCTTATCACTGACGCTATTAACTGACGCTATTAACACTGACCAATCCTCAGGGGTCTTCATGTAACAATTTTCATGTATCAAATTGAAGGGACAACCCAAGTATATCACCTGACTGACCCTCAACCACTAACACCGTTCTCTATACGCATGCTATACTAACCCTACCACTCGAGTAACCAATCCGGAGTGGAGATAGGTTTTTTGCTAACTGTTCAAGGTGATGCAAGTAGCGCGTCATACTAAGGTAAAAAGGGCCTGCGAGCCCCACGATTGTGTGTGTGTCAGGACGGACGCGTACGATCCTTGACCCATCCCTGCTGTTTTGTCTAATAAACAGCAGAATCACCTTGCTTCTTGCGTGCGTCTCATACTCTGTTGGTTTTGGGATATACGGGAGGAGTTGGGGCCTCCCTGCCCGGAGGTCCGCGGACAGCCCAGCCGACCCCGGCAGAATTTCCCCCCGACAGGAGAGATGGTGGACATGTTAGCAGAGGTGGAGGGGGAAAGAGGGGAAGAGGAGGGGGAAGGAGGGGGTAAAGAAGGGGAGGAGAGGATGTTTCCAAAATGATCTGCCCACTTGCCATCTACTCTCTCCACATTCCACAGTGCTGGCTATTCACAAGAGAAATGCAGTTGCTATGTCCTCATGCTTGAGTTAATTGGCAGTTCACTGTTTGCTCTGTGGTCCGCTAGCCTGGGCCTGTTGGTCCCCTTTGCTTCAAGGTGCAATTGCAAGCTGTGTGCATGTGTCCACACTCCTGCAGCAAATACTGTTTTGTACATTCTTTAAACCTGGTAAATTCACACTTTTTGCCCTTATGGATTCTTTCTTTCTCTTCTTTGCTTAGCTCTTTCCTTGCTCATGGGTCTTCCTAAGAGTCGTTCTGTCCTCTGGTCTCTAGAACATCATGTACCCTTCTCTGAGTGTCTCCTATAGTGCCACATCCTCCACTCTCTCTCCTCCCCTTCACAGGCACCCCACCTCCAGTGTTCTCACTCCTCCCTCAGGGGTTTTAAACTTGCATTACTTTCATCTTCATTCTAGTGCTACCCCCCCTTTTTGGCTCTCTCGCCTCTGTTTGAACTTTGTTCCTCACTTTATCTCTGCTCTAGATCTGTGTAAGTTGCTTTGCTCTGCAGGTCTGTCGCATTTTGTTTACTGTCGCGTTTCCCCTCCAGAGCTATGCCATCTTCTTTGTCCTCCCATAGCACTCCTAAATCTCTTCGGCCTTCTCTTGTCTTACTTGTTGGGGGTCTCTCTGTGACCCATTAGGCAGTTCCCGTGAGCCTCCAACCCCACAGACTCAGGCAAACACGTCTGTCCAGCTCGGGCTCCCCGGTTGCAGTACTGAGGCCCGGAACGCCCCCTTTATTTATAATTCACGCGGCGGTGCAACATCACGCTGCCATGTGCGCGTCCCTTAGGGGGCAGCACCACACTCCTCCTTTTCCATGAGGACAAACAAATATGTGTCAATGGTTATACACAACAAGAATAACAACAAACAGTGCAAATACCAACAGTGCCCCACAACTCCCCTTTATTCACAACCTCCCTGGATCCCCGTTACGGTTACCCCTGGCCCACGGGCCGACTAAGAAACTTCCCAGCACGTAATCGTTGAGGTAAGCGGGTTTACCTCGCCCAGCCCTCTCGGGTACCTCCCCCTTACCTCGAGCACAGGCAGTCCATCCGGTGGCGGTCCCCGGGCTGGGGACGTGGGAATGGGGGCCGGACCTCCACCATCGTCAGGGACTTCCAGGCTGTCCGGTTCAGGAGGAAGTTCAGTCCTGGGGTCCCCTAGTTTCTTGAAGAAACTCAAATTCCTGGTGACGGCCGACCTCCCGTCCGAGGCCATCACCATGGACCCCTTGACAGACACCACATCCAGCGGTTCAGGTTCATATGGGAGAGACAGCTTTCCATGGGGATGTTGGTTCCTGGTGAGCACTTCATCTCCCGGTGCGAGGCGTTGCGGGCGGAGTCCTCTTCTCGCATTTTCTTGCTCCGTCCTCAGCCAGCGATCCAGCTCTACCTGCTGATCATTGATCACACCGGGCTCCTTCTCTCTCACATCTGGCAGCAGCCCTTGGGGGCACCTCTTAAACAGGGCCTCGGCTGGAGAGAGTCCGGTGGAAGCGTGGGGGGTGGTGCGGTAGACCCGGAGGAACTGGTATAGGGCCCTCTGCAGGCATTGCCCCTGGCCGTGCGCTATCCGGAAAGTCTTGTTGAGGGTTCTCATCAGCCTCTTGGCCTCACCGTTGGCCCTCTGCCAGAGCGTGATGATCTTGCGATGTTGAACCCCATACCCCTCCATCAGTTCTGAGAAGCGTTCGCTCTGAAACGGCGCCCCATTGTATGAGCACAGGGTATGGGGAAAACCATGGGAGGCAAAGACTTTCTCGATGGCAACCACTATGTGCTCAAAAGCCACTGAGTCAACAAACTCTACCTCCGGATAGCGGGAGTACTCTTCCACCAACCCCAGGAAGTGTGTGCCCAGTGTGGTGGACCCAAAGTCGCATGCACCACTTCCCATGGCTGCATCCCACTGGGCATGGCTTCAATCGCCGGTTCTCGTTGCAGCGGGGATGCCGCCTGGCACCAGACACATGCGGCAACAAAGTCATCCACCTTCCGCTCCAGCTCAGGGAACCACACTTCTAGGCGTAATCGAGCCTTGGTCTTGGCGGCTCCTTGGTGTCCATGGTGGGCCAGACTGATCACCTCGTTGATCTTGGCTTGGGAGACGACGATCCAATCACCCCTCAGTAGAAGGCCTGACGCCGAGAATGACAGTTCCTCCTTCACCTTCCACAATTGTTCTAGCCCTACCTTGGCTTCTTGCGTACGCCCGGCCAGGGACTCCAGCACAGTCTTCCATGACCCCTGTTGCATTGCGTGCTTCAGGATTTGAAAACACTCGTCCTGGGCTGCGGCTGCCTCCAGGTCTTCGAGGGGCATCGCGTTGGGGGTGGCCGCCTCACCCACCAGCCGGACGTGATCATCTGCTTCCTCGGCACAAGTGTCTTGCTCCTCCCTACCGCCCACACCGGGATGCCGGGACAGGTAGTCCGCCGTTTGTTCACCCAAGGCCTGTATACGAGGGTGACACCATACTCAAGGAGAGTAAGCATCCACCGTTCAATCCTCGCCGGTGGTTTGGACGAGGAACCCGCTAGTATGGGCAGCAGGGTTTTGTGGTCCATCACCGGCTGGCCCAGGACGTAGAGTCTGAAGTGCCTGCACCCCCACAGCACTGCAAGGGCCTCCCGCTCTATCTGGGAGTAGCGCTGCTTGGTGTCAGACAGCGCCTTGCTGGCGTAGGCTACACGGCGAACACCACCATTGTGACCAATTTGTGTCAGTAAAGCCCCCAGACCGAACGGGCTGGCATCAACGATGATCTCCGACGGGAGAGTGGCGTCGAAGAACGCCATGGTATCCTCGGCTGTGAGAGCACTCTTGATGTCTTCAAACGCCGCCTGTTCGAGAGGGCCCCAATGCCACATTGTTTCTTTCTTTGTCAGAGCCCTCAGGGGCTCCGACCTGGACGCTAGGTTCTGAATGAACCGACCGCAGTATGTCACCATGCCGAGAAAGCTCTGCACATCCGACACAGATTCAGGTGGTTGGGTCTTCTTGATGTATTGCACTTTCCTCGGATCTGGCGACACACCCCCTTCCTTGAATACAAATACAAAGAATTCAATGGTTGGACGCAAAAACTCACACTTCTCCCTGTGAAGTGTGAGGCCCAGCGACTGTAATCTCACAAAAGTCCTGGCCAGCTTAAGCAAGTGGTCCACCTCATTCTTGGCGAACACCAGGATGTCGTCACTAATATTTAGGACTCCATCCAGGTCTGCGAGGGCACCTCTGATGATGTTTTGAAACACCTCCGCTGCTGATGACACGCCAACACTGTGTCTCTTGTACCTATAGAGTCCACTGTGAATAGTAAAGGTGGTTATGGATTTTGACTCCGGGTGCAGGACGACTTGGTGGTAGCCGGCCCGAAGGTCCAATTTGGAAAAGAAGCGAGCCCCTTGTACTTCCGCAATTATGTCATCGATGGTAGGAGTCAGATGTCTCTCCCGTTTGATGGCCTTGTTGGGTAGCCTCATGTCGACGCATATTCGGACAGAGTCAGGTTGCTTCGGTTTCCTTGCCACCACGATTGGTGACACCCATGGTGTGGGACCCTCGACCTTCTCGATGATATCTAGATTTACTAGATTGTCCAATTCCTAGTCTACCTGCTCCCGGAGATGGAACGGCACCCTCCGATGTTTCAGGGCTATGGGCTGCACAGACTCATCAATGTGCAGCCTCACTGGGTCACCGGCCATCTGACCAATTCCCTGGAATAGTGTGGAGTATTTGTCCAGCAGGTCATTAATGTCCTCAAGATATACCGAGTAGGCAAAACTGACGATGCCTAAGGCCTCCGCCGCAGCACAACTCAGGAGGGTGTTTGTGCTCACCGGAGTGATGTCGAAGCGGGCCGTCATCTTTCGAACCGTCATGCTCCACCTTCGCCACAAAAGCGCCGTCCATGGGAATCGGTTCCAACCCACCGAAAGAGAAAATGCGAGCTTTCCGACTGACCAGCTTTGGTGGTGTGTCCATTGCATCATAGTGTCCACGGGCCATCACAGTAACCGACGCCCCCGTGTCTACGAGCACCGGGGCGGGAGACTTGTTCGCTGCTACCACACACCTCGGTTGGCGTCTGCTCTTTGATTTCAGAGCCCCCACGCTGGACACGAAAAAAATGTTCTCCTCCTCTTCCTCCTCCTCCTCTTCCGCGGGGGTACCATCTTCACCCTGGTCCACCTGAGCCACGTTTGGGGGGCGATTCTGGCACAGGGACCCCGGCCGAACTGGGCCCCTGGGCACCATCACCAGCAGGGCTGCCTTACACAAGCGGGAATAGTGATCTGCAAGTCTACACCTCCCGCAAGTTCTCCCCGCCGCTGGGCACTCAGCAGGGTGGGGCAGATCATATCCACATTTCTGGCACGACTCACCAGCTCTCCCGCCCCTGTCACAGAGACTGGTGCCTGGTCTTCTGACACCTTAGCCACACCGCCACATGGCACATACCTCTTCCGTTTTCACTGGGCACGTCCCAGCTTCCATCCTGGACGCCCGGGCCTCCGACACCTCATGGCAGCACCCGAGTTCAAGGATGCGGGCAAGTGTGGTGCCTGGTTCTCTCAGCACCTGTCGTCTCAGTTTTCCAGACGAACAGGCCTGTATTAACATAGTCCTAATCATGTCCTCCCTGTCAACCCAGGCACACGCCAAGGAGAGGCATCTGAGGCGGCCATAAAAAGTGTCCAGTGTCTCGTCTTCCTTCTGCCGGGCCGACAACATGACGAATCTCTCATAATCGGGATTGGCAAGTGTCAGGAAGTGGTTTTGAAGGGCAGTCTTGGCAGACCCGTAGGAAGCAAGAGTGGGCTGAAGGGACTCAAAGATTTCCTGCACTGCAGGGCCAGCCGCATACAGTAGGGTCGCCAGCTTGCTGTCTTCATTTGTCTCCATGGTGGCCCTGAAGTTCATGTCCAAACGGTCCACCCACCGTTTCAACCTTGTCCCAAGCTGGATGGGGGGCCTGAGACATCAAACTCTGGAATGGGCGTAGCGCTGCAGGGGCCCGCATCTGTGCCATGATTTGTGGGACAGGCTGCACTCCTTGTTGCGCCACAGGCTGGGGCAGGGCCTGAGGCAGCTGTTGGTCTGCGGGCTACCCACCATTCTGGGCGCCAGGCGCACTCATGGGCTAGAGTGCACAGGCACCCCCAAAATAAACTGGGGGCCGCAACTCACCCAACCAGCACAGGTCCACCAGGGCCATGAAGTGCACCAGTCCAGACACCTATTAGTCACTTGTCCAGATCTGATGATGATGATGATGGGTAGCAGAAAAACAGCAGACCACACAAGATTGCCAGTCCCAATGGTGCCTTTACACACAGCAGCTGGGCATGATGATGAAAGAGACAATGAAGATGGAGGTCCTCAGCTGCAGGATGCTGTGATCCAGCATGAATGTCCCAGAAATGGAACCATGGAGGTGTAAGGGTTAAGCAGGCCTTGACATCTTTCCCCCCTTTCCTTGCCTTCACTCGATGTAGCTCGCCCAAAAATCAAAAGAAATTCAAAATCTGGGCATGTGTCGGCAGGTACAGCTGCCCGCTATCAATTGTTCCAAAAATTAGGCATGGATTCCCTGCACGGGCCCTACCAGAGCCCCGTGAGTATCCCCTGCCTGGGATTCAAAATGGCCGCGTGCCGCGTGGCGTCTGCCTGGCCTACGGCGTGGAACGAATTTCTTGCAGTAATCCGATCCAGCTGAAAAATTGAAATTTACATCACCGCCGGGGCCCGGGCAACGCACCGACCTTGTCGCCACTGTTGGGGGTCTCTCCGTGACCCATTAGGCAGTTCCCGTGAGCCACCAACCCCACAGACTCAGGCACAAACATCTGTTCAGCTCGGGCTCCCCGGTCGCACTACTGCAGCCGGGAACGCCCCCTTTATTTATAATGCATGCAGCAGTGTGCAACGCCACGCGCCGCATGTAGCACCACATCACTCTTCCCTTCCAGAGCTACTTGTGCTGTTCCTCCTCCTCTCCCACCCCCTACATGGTTTGGTCTCCCTGCTCACGCAGTTCTCGCCCCCTTGCTCTGACTTCCTGCTCGCTCACTTTGTGATGACTGCGACCCGGAACTGAAAGGGCAGGCAGCCTTTCAATGAACGAACCTCAATCATTTGTGGAGCTTGGAGCACCAGACACGGGTATTGGCTATTCAAATTACAATTTGATATCCCGTCTATTACATGGAGGAACGTATGGCAGTGCAGGTCTGCAGAGAGAACTGTTAAGAGAGGCCTTTACCATCTTATCCTTCATAAACCCTCAGCAGCTTTCTGTCTTTCTCTGGCGCACTGCCGTTGACTGTGGGCCCACCCCACTTCTCAGATTGTCCACTCCTGCTCCTGCCTTCCACAACTGGAAAGTTACTTCTTGTTTGTCTAGCATTAAACTTCTGCAGAATGTTAGTTGCCTGCTCATTCCTAATCAATATTCCTTCCTTCCTTCCTTCCTTCCTTCCTTCCTTCCTTCCTTCCTTCCTTCCTTCCTTCCTTCCTTCCTTCCTTCCTTCCTTCCTTCCTTCCTTCCTTCCTTCCTTCCTTCCTTCCTTCCTTCCTTCCTTCCTTCCTTCCTTCCTTCCTTCCTTCCTTCCTTCCTTCCTTCCTTCCTTCCTTCCTTCCTTCCTTCCTTCCTTCCTTCCTTCCTTCCTTCCTTCCTTCCTTCCTTCCTTCCTTCCTTCCTTCCTTCCTTCCTTCCTTCCTTCCTTCCCTTCCTTCCCTTCCTTCCCTTCCTTCCCGTGATTCCATTGCCCCCGCTCTGGCCTCACTTCACTGGCTCCCTTTGAATCATGTCTAATGTTTATCTTTGTCTGGTTTTTAAAATGCCTTCACGGTCTTGCCCCTCCCTAACTCTCTTCTCTCATTTCTTTCTATGTTGCATTCCACTCTCTCTGCTCACAAGGTCTTTTTCTTCTCACCGCTACTCGTCCTTCTTGTGCTAATTCTTGCTTCTGTTCTTCCTCCCTTCTGGCCATGCCTCTCTCCCTTTGTACCCGCTCGTCTTTTACCTGTTTTCTGCTCTCGCTTGAAAACATACTTGTTTACCTGTCAATTTGTATACTCCATTTCATGTTACATTATTTGTAAAGTCTAATTTTTTTGTACAGCGCTTTAGCGCATAGCGTATATAAATAAAAATGAAATCACACATCAGGACACTGTGGCTGCTGTCTTTCTTGCATATTCTCTTACCACAAATCCAGCTGCCTGGGTACAAACCTGCTGATTATCACCACTGAACAAACTATGTAATATAACTGTCCTCAGTGCTTCATTTATATGAATTGGCAATGGCCAAATGATTCTTGCCAAATTTTTGGGGCCTTTAGCATATTCATTGCTATTTCATACATTCATTCATTACATATACATTCATTAACATTCCTCAGAAGTGAGAAGTTGCAAGGAGAGGATTCTGTTAGCGAATGAGGAAACACTCTCTAGTGCCTGGCCTTTTTAGATTAAACAGGAAGAATGCATCTGATCTGGGAGCCCATGAATCCTGGGTAAGCTAAATGGGGCAAAAGGGTGACATAAGGGTTGTTTCAGCTTTCCTTCTCCACAAGAGCATTTCCCTTGATCTCAAGCCCATAGATGGTTCCCCTTAAATCTAACCTGAATGTCCTTGTCCTTTTCTCCAAAGGGAAAGGGGCCAGGGCCTGGGCTGCTATCAGTTTTGTCTTGTGGTGCACTAGGCTTTGGTAGAAATATATTATTTCCTTGGCTGCTGATGGGCTGGGGAAACTGGGGGACTCAAACATGTTCTCCTCTGAGGCTTACATAATGGAGCTGGTGGGTGCATCTTGCCCCCAGGGGCTCTTCAGCCCCCTCAGTCAACCCAAATCATGTGACTTAGTTACATTCCTACTTTCCAACCTGATAAACGGGACTTGGTCAGAATACTGGAATAACAAGCTTAATGTGAGTTTACCGGGAACAGAAACTTCACAGGGAATGTCAAACAGGGAGCTTACTGGGAATATCAAACTTTGATAGGAGCGTCAAACCAAGAGCTGACTGTGAGTTTGTGCCTTGTGTGACGAATCTAGCAATGTTGTCAATCCTTTCCCAGTCCCAGAGAAAGTCTCTCTTCATGTGGCCAAGGAAATACAGAAGCTACCTCATCCTGACCCTGGGTGAGGCTATCTGAGGGAGGACCATGAGGGGAGATAACCCTCGTGGGAGTGGGATAGATTTGCTAGGCCAAACAAGGTATCCCCCTGTTTCATTAGGACCTAATAACACCCATTTCATTTTCCCCCCATACTTGTGTGGCATATTGTGGTGGGTGTAAAGAATCTCCACTATTTACTGAACACCGACCTTATGTATATCTCTCCCCCTTTAATAACACTGAACCAACCGGTACTGGTACTTCTCTACACCCCCACCCCCTTTATAACACTAAGATGAGGCAGTGGTTGGGGCACAGGAGGAAAGTGAGCTGCATACTAGAGCGAAGAAGCTGGCAAGGAATGCGTCCGATGAAGTCAGGAGGAAGAGTGTTTGCCGCGCTGCCATCCCGAGCAGCAGGAGCTGCCGAGTGAAGGACACAAGACAAGATGTGCTCCTAGGCAGCAGATGGAGAGCAGAGAAAACAGTGAGACCTGAGGGACGCCGACGCTGCCAGAGAAGACTGGTATGCCGAGAGAAGGAGATTGGGATAACGGGGAACTTCAGGGCAGATGCCATGTGCCACGTGCCGTTAGTAAAGAGGAAAACACCACACAAGGGAGCTGGGACATTTAACCCAGTTGGAGAAGGGTTGGAGGCCTGACATGAAAAATATAATTACCTGGATACAGAAATGAGGGAATGCTAATGAAGAGTGTGAACCTGGGATTTGCACTTCATTATTGAGAGCACTCAAGTAGCCGTGGCAGCAGAGTAAACCAGGCCTACAGCGAGTCTGGGACCGACATGCTAGAAGTGAAATAAAACCCCAGCAGGAGAGTAAATCAGGGATTAGACAAACGGGCAGAGACCACCAGGAAGTGCTAAGAAAACAGGGGAATATATCCCCCCTTTTTTATTGTGGGTCAAAAGGGAAAAACCATACCCCTTTCTGAAAAAGTTGTGCTGTAGCACTTTTTGGGCGTATCTATGCACAGAATGGGATTACCACAAAAAACAGTCTTGGACCCAAATGACTGAAATGAAATGATATTTTATTTATATTGCGCTCGTACACAAGTGTTTCAGAGCGCGACCAGGCAAAAAGGGAGGGGAACAAGGGAGAGAAAAATCAGAAAAAACAGCGATCTTACTAGGCCCAGAGACATGTAAGAAAGCGCAAGTGCATGGGAAAGGAAAATGGGGGGAAAGTGCAAGGAGGGGAGCAGGGGGAGTGGAAAGTGCGAAGCAGAGGAGAGAAAACATAAATAAATATTAAATAGAATAAATAATAAATATGGGCTTTAAACCATGGTAGTGCAGCCAGCAAGTGGCAGGTGAAAGTTAGTCAGAAAGGTATATCTGATAAGTGCAGATGAAATGTGGGAGGGGGACTGTATGGGTACAGATACAGAACCCTAGTGCAGGTGGTGGCCTGGAGGCAGTGCAGGAGGGTGGCAGGGTGAGCAGATATCTGGGCCCGAAATAACAGAGGGTGGCCATGTGCACAATGCCCTGAGAAGAAACAGATCAACAGGGGAGAAGGTGGCAATGGCAGAGGCAAAGAGGAAGGTCTTGAGAAGTTGGAACCGAATATGTTTTTCCTCAAGTTTCAAGGTGGCCGGGAGGCTGTTCCAAAGGGAGGCACCAGCCGAAGACAGGGATCTACCCCCAGCTAGTTTTTTTGCAAAACGACTAACCCGGAGGGAGATAGAAGTAGAGGAGCGAAGGGCTCGAGAGGGGAGGTATTTACGGAGGGATAGTTGAAGGTATATTGGACCCAGGCCCCAGAAAGCCTTGTGGACAATGCAGAAGGTTTTAAATGTAATCCTTGCATCCACTGGGAGCCAATGAAGGGATTTCAAGGCGGGAGAGATACGATCCCAGGGCTTGAGGCCAAGGACAAGTCGCCCAGTCCTGTTCTGGATTAGTTGTAGAGGGCGGAGAGTGGAGGCAGGTACAGTAATCCAGTCTGGAAAGAACCAGAGCTTGGGAGACAGTGAGCTTTTGAGGGAAGGAGAGGAAATGTAGAGTACCTCTAAGGAGGTAAAGTAAAAAGTTAGATTTTTTGGAGACATCAGAGATGTGTGCGGAGAAGGAAAGTGTAGAGTCAAAGATAACCCCAAGGTTCTTAGCCACGCAAGTGGGGGTGGGAGGAGGGCCAACGGAGGCCGGCCAGAGAGTGAGAGGAAAGGATGGAGATGGTGTACCAATAAGGAGGATCTCAGTCTTGTTGGCATTTAGACATAGATCATTGGTGGCACACCAATTTTGAATGGCGATTAGACAATCGGAGATGAGGGAAGGAGAGGAGGAGGCTGAAGGAAGCCTGAAAATGAGGTGGGTGTCGTCAGCATAGCACTGGAAAGTTGAGCAGAACATTGAGATGCAGTAAGCGAGAGTTGCCAGGTATTGGTTGAAAAGCCAAGGCGAGAGGAAAGACCCCTGGGGAACAGCACATGTGGAGAGGGAGATAGAAGATAGGAAGGACCCAAGTTGTACCTGGGAGGGTCGATCAGAGAGAAAAGAGGTCAGCCAGGCCAGAACCTGATCAGTGATACCGAGGTTGTCACGAAGACGATTGAGCAGGGTGGTATGGCTGACCGTGTCAAACGCAGAGGAGAGGTCAAGTAGTATGAGGACAGAGGCACTGTCTTGAGACTGGGCAGGCTCTAAGGATATGGCAAAGTAATACTTTATTATCAGTTCAATAAAGTAGGGCATCTGGTGAACAATGAAATACAGTCCACACACTCACACTGATAGTTTGGTTACACGACAGCTTTATACCTCAACGTGCGTCAGCTATGACGTCATCCTACATGGTAAATAATAAAACCTATCGGGTTCAGGGATTGATTAGGGTAACATATCTACTTATAGAGTCCATAGGTATTAGTACTTTTATTGGATGCTCCTCTTCTGGTAAGCAAGCCTCAAACTTCCCTCTAACTACATATAATACAGATTATAACAGTATAACAGTAGTGGATTGGCTCATGCAACATTGTATGCTCATCGTTGCATAGGCCCTCATGATAGGCTGGCATCCTCTCCCAACACCCGGCTCGTTAGCAGCAAGTAAGCCGAATGAAACGCAGGTGCAGAGAACAACGTCAGACTACTACCCACTTGCCCAATTAATCCACCATTTCTCATCGGTCAGGCTCCAAGCCAACACCTCTACTTTGTATTTGACCTTGCAGACTGTTCTCTGCTTTTGGACTTTCAAGGGAGCGTACGTACACCATTATCTCCGTCTTGAGCTTAATGAATAGGCCTTGTTTTCGAGTTCTGAATCACTTCTGAGGAGACCACGATTTTGTCAATTTAGACCTTTTATTTAGTGCTATTTAATTCAATTATCTTGGGGATCTTTGCCCTCTTTGGCCTCTGGCAAATTGGTTGCTTTACCTCACATAAGCTTTATTCATCTTTGATTGTCCAATACTTGGCACTTGCAGATGTTTTCTCCTTTGCTTATTCTAAAAGAAATATGTCATGCGTATGCAGCTTATTCTCTTGACTCCGTTTGTACCTTGCAATTATTCCTTGATGGGGTATCCTTGATCTCTGGCTAGCAGCTACTCTTGTTTGTGCATGGATTTGTATTTCCAGCCTCTTTCAGCTCTGCAGCTCTGGTCTCTCTTCTTCGAGTTCTTCGCTTACTATCATTGATAGCCGGCGTCCATTTTTTCAACATGTCTGCTTCACCCTTGTTATGTTTTCTACCGCAGCAAGCTTCTATATGGCTCATCTAGCTTCCATTTCTGCGTATATATATTCACTACTCATCTGGTTACTTATCTTCTTTGGATATATGGTTTCTTCTTACTTGTACAAATGTTTATTCTTGTTTCTTCAGTTACATCTTCTTTCTTAAGTATTCTTATATCGTTCCAGTGTGTCATTGTATATCTTCTCCTTATGACATCACTTTGCATCTGTCAGATATTCTTTACAACTCCTCAGTATTCAGTTGCACCTACAAATCTCCTGCTACCACCAAAGTACAAGGGTACATTCGATATGGTTGTCTGAGTGCATAACGTCTCTCATACACTCAATGCGGTATTGGGATGATACCTGGTGTCATGCACACTGTCTTCTTGTTATTCATCCAGTATGATGGAGGTGAGGGGGCGGACTCTATCAGTGATGTACACGTCTGCTCCGCTACATTGGCATCATGGGTCCCGAGGAAGAACTGTAATGTGTTATGTAAACGGAGGAAGCTCAAGGGAATATATGAGAAGTGACATTTGAATAAGCAGAAAGACTCTAGGTGAAGGGATGGCCCTGCTCTAGTGGAACTGTAGTCATGTTTTGTCTTTTCTGCACCTTAGAGACTTTATATTTGGAACTTTGAAAGGAAGCTGCAGGTGTTGAGCCAAGAGACATTCCCCATTTCACGTTTTATTGAGTTTAGCGTGTGAATGTCAGTTTAGGATTTTGGACACAGGACACAGAATGCTTTTTTTGCTTTAGACATCCTGGCACATATGTTACAAAACATGTTACTGTGCACAAGTCTTACTCTTTTTTTAATTTGTTTTACTTTATTTATCAATTTTTGAAAAGAATGAACAATCAGGAATAAAAAACAACTATAATGTCTAATCGTAACATACACAAAACCATGTCTTATACTAATTATATGAAGAACAATTCTTGAAACAATGAGCTTCAGCAAGAATATAAAGTAACATACTACAACACTACAAAACCCATCCACAAACACACAAAGCATGCCAAAACACACACAAAACTTAAACATGCACAATACAGCACAACACCACTCCTCAAACTATAAACATCCTATTACCCCTCCATAAACAATAAAGATCAGCCATATCAATCATTAAACAGTGTCCACAGTCTAAGATATGGACCTGCCAGACCTTTACTCAACCTCAATACCTTCTCAAAACTAGACAGAACTTGAAAATCTATCAGCCAGTCTTCCACACAAGGCTTATTTCTGGTCTTCCAAACTTTCAAAATCTGTTTCATCGCAACAATCAAAGTTTTATCAATCCTTTCCTCATAATCTCCTGCTACACCACACTACACACTACATGAGAGCAAAACTATTTGAGCGGGCAATCTATCTAAACATCATCCCAGAATCCACACACTCTCGAGCAATTCCAAAGCATGTGCAATAGGGTGCCTTTGTCCCCAACACAACTGCAGCAAACGTCATCCTGCATCAGGAGCTTAGATCCTTGGAGATTGGAAAAGTTGTGAGGTACTTACAGTTCCTGCGCCAGAAATATTATGAGAAAGGGAACAAAGCTGAAACTTCATTGACAGATGGATAGAAGGGGTATTGAATGCCCATACAACCCTGGTTAGAGACACAGTTGATATTGGGGACTGTTTTACAGCATTCAATGAGCACTTGTATAATCCCGAAAGTGAGCCAAGCGAGGAGGGTGTGCTATCTGGCAGAGACTTCTCTCCCGCGGCTGGAATCCGGTGTGGCTGAAGGATTGGATGTACTGATATCTGAGGGGGAGGTTCACCTTGCTATAAGGCAATTGCAGGCAGGGAAGGCCCAAAGGGAAAATTACTATTTCATTGACTTTTATAAGATGTTTGCAGAGTTATTAGCCCCCCACATGGCAAAGCTGTTCAATTTTGTTTTCGAGCGGGGGAGGGCACCCAGATCCTTTTGTCAGGCACTGATCTTGGTTCTTCCCAAGGAGGGGAAGGATCCCTGCTTGTGTGTATCATATCAGCCTACTTAATGTGGACGCCAAGATTTTTACTACAGTTCTGGTCTCCCAATTTGAGGGTTTGATTCTGCAGCTGGTACACTCGGAACAAGCAGGGTTTATCAAGGGTTGCCAGGTGTCTGACACTCTGTGGAAGATGCTGCATCTCATGGACAGGGCTTCGGGGAGGAGTAACCAGACCCTTCTGGCCTTGCATGCCAAAAAGGCCTCTGATAGGTTCAGTTGGGCCTTCATGTATGCTGTCCTTTGACAATACGGGGGGCCGAACCTTCTTAATGGCATTCGAGCAGTTTACTCAGACCCCAGGGCCAAGGTGGCGGTGAATGGGAAATGTTCATGGCAGTTTGGCCTTCGCGGGTGGGTCAGAAAGGATTGTCCCCTGTCACCTTTGTTGCTTGCTTTGTCCCTGGAGCTGTTGGCGGAGCAGCTGCAAAGGGCTTCCTGGGAGGAGGGGATAGTAGTGGGGAACAGGGAGTTAAAGTTGGGATTGTATGCTGATGATATTCTTCTACATTTGAGGCACCCACTGGTGTCAGTTCCAGCAGTGTTGTAAATGGTAGAGGAGTATGGCTTGTTTGAGGGATAGAAGGTGAATAAGGAAAAATCGATCCTGTTCCCGTTTGAGGTGGACTCAGAGCGGGACGTGGTGGGCCTTTCAAAATTAGGGATGATGGTGGAATCAGAGCAGATCTGTTAATTGGGCGTGTCTATCACAAGGTCCCTCGAAGTGCTGGGGGATGCTAACTATCCACCTCTTTTGAGGAGTTTTTATAAGGAAATGCAGAGGTGGGGAGGCTTAACACCCTGAAGATGAACTTTCTCCCCAGGATGTTATATCTGTTCCAGATGTTAGCAGTGGTGGGCCTGAAGAGCTTGTTCATCGAGTCAAGGAGTCATATGCTCTGCTACCTTTGGGAGGGGAAGAAGCCAAAGGTGGCTTATAATAAATTGGTGTTGCACAAAGATAAAGGGAGGGGGTGGGGTTCCCTGATCTCAAACTGTATTATAGGGCAGCCCATTTGAGGGTTTTGGTTCCCCATTTGCGTGAGGACACGGATAAGCAATTGGTTTACTTGGAGAACCTTCATTTGAAACCAGTAACAGTGGGGGGATGGTTATTGGTCCCAAGGAAATAAATACCACACAGGATACTGTATAATCCCATATTTGGGGTTATCTGGGGTATTTGGCAAAGGGGCCCTGGGGTTGCTAGGGCTCCCAACATGGCCCTCACTGTTGAGCCACCTGTGGGCACCGCTTATTAGGGATGAGATTCCAAATCCAGAGAGGTTCCAGCGTTGGTTTGAGGCTGGGTTGAATAGAGTGGGCCAACTGTGGGAGGCTGGGAAATTTGTCACAATCCAGGAGTTGGAGGAAGCATTGCAGATTGGGAGGCTCCAGGTGCTCCCATTCCTCCAGTTTAGGTTTTGACGGCATAGAAATGGAGGGGGCTCATTCAGAGGGAGCTTATATGGACTGAACTGATTCTGGATAGGCAGCAGAGTACCAAGAGGCTCATCTCCTTGCTTAATGGGTCCATGGTTGACACCACTGTGGGAGATACGGATGGGCTTAGGGCCAAATGGGAAAGGGACTGGAGGCTGGTGGTGAATGAACAGCTATGGCAGAGGATGGGCAGGGGAGCGTTTAAGATCTCAATAGCCTGCCAATATAAATGACACGGGGTGAAGCTAGTCCATCACTGGCAATATGATCTGGTTCGGCTCTCTAAAGTGGCCCCGGGGGTGAGCGCTTTGTGCTGGCATGGCTGTGGGGAAATGGCCTCATACTGGCACATGTGGTGGAATTTCATTAAGGTACAGGTGTATTGGTCAGAGGTTTTGGGGTGGATAAAAAGCATTGACGAAATAGAATGGTGCGGCCAACCTCATGCTGGTACTCTTTGGTTTGAAAGCAGTGGATGGGGGTTGGGAGGCCTTGCCATGTATGGTCCATTTCCTCCTTGTGGATGCACAAGCCTGCCGGGCTATACACTGGAGGCGAGAGAACCTGCCAGGGAGGTCAGAATGGCAGGCCAAAGTGGGGAAAATGTACTTGATGGAAAAGATCACGTCTGCCATTCACGGAGGGGCAGTGGGATTCGAAGGTGAGTGGGCTGGCCTTCAGGATGCATTCACGGAGTGATGAGAATGAAGGGAACACCACTGTGGGGTTCTGAGTCTGGATACATAAGTAATTGTATTGAGGGTTGCTGTTAGGTAGAATTCTCATAAATGTCTAATTTCCCTTACCTAATGAGTCCCTCACCAGCTTTGCTGGATTTCTAGGATTTATGTTTTTCACCTGGTAAGAGTGTGAGCCTTTTTCCCACTCTTACATGTGTTTTGCTGTGTGTGTTTTTACCATTTGTGTGATCTTGGGCTCTGGAGCCTCACCTACTCCATGAGCACCATTTTTTGTGTGTGTTACACAGCACCTTCAGTGCAGTAACACAGGGTTGTCTTTTAGACTTCCCTCTGACTCCATTTTTCTGGGACTGACTACTGTGTCCCAGAAACATGTAAAGTTGCCATTAACTTTATGTAGTCTCTTTAAACTACAGACCCAGTACACCCCATCTTACATGGAGTATTGGAAAGGGTTAATTCCTATCCCTTTTTGTCTGTGTCTCTTGGAGAACTGTTTCGCTCCCTTTACATCAAGACTTGGCTGGTGGCAGTGGTAACTACCCTAACTTTTCTACCGCTGTTATATTATATAACCATGGTATTGTTTTAGGCTATTATATTGGCCTCAAACCTAAACCCGCTACACCAAATACATTTTATTTTGGCTCCAGCTGGGTTTAGTAGCCATTTCTTTTTGTTAAAGTCTTTCTCGTGTTCTTCTCTGTGTGCCAAACCGGGGATGATTCCTTTGTTCGCTGTCTTTTCGCGGGCATCTGCACAGAAGCCCTCCTCATAGCGCCTGAAAGTCTGAGTCGGCAGGATGTGAGGGAGGGGTCTTCAGACCCCTGCCATGGGTTCCCTTGGTAACCCAAGTTGCAGTCCTGTCTGATTGGCTAAGGGGACTGTCCTGCCAGAACAGCTACTCTGCTGTGAGATTGACAGCCAGGCTGTATGAATGAGGGAAAACTGCATAAAAAGCAAGTCTCTGGGACTGGAAAGGCAGAGTCGCCACTGGAACGGAAGAAGCAACTACGAGCTGACAGAAGAGGACCCCTTCAATGACTGAACCGCCCGGTGAAGCCCTGCTGCAGGTCCGAATCATCAGAATCCACCGACAGAGAAGATCCTCCAGGAAACTTCTTCCCTTGAGCTGGTGGGACCAACTGCAAGCCAGGACTCCTCATCTGATCAAATTCGCTGTACAGAGCTACAGTGGGCCGGATAGCCAGGAAGGTCGGACCCTGCTTGGGTTTTAAGGAGCACACCTTTTATTCATTGCTTTGCTCTGCTACTGGTTTCTTCCCTGGGTAGTGCAGGACCCTCCAGTCTTCCTACTTCATGACAGTCCGACAGTCACTTCAGGGACCGTGAGCCTGCAGGAACTACTGGGAACGTTCGCCTCAACTACAGCTTCCTCTCTGTTTTAAGGTACTGTGCAAACCCGGTTGCTCGTTCGTTCAACAGCGGGGAAAGTATGTGAAATCTTTCTCCAATCCGAGGGCTTGTCCTTCTCTTCTTTTTGAACTAACTTTTCTACCACCCAACCTCATCCAAAATCCGTGACACGAACTTTACTGCGAACTACCCTGAACCGTGTGATCTTGAGCAAAAGACTTCTGGCATATTGACTTTGGCCCTAAGCCTTTTCTACCTGATTATATCACTGTAGTTCCTCTTGTTCTATTGCCCTGAGTACTTACCTGTTGGTGTGGTTCAATTTCTATTAACGTTGTCTTTCCTTCCCTTTTTAATTGCTGGAGTGCCATTTTGCTCCCACTTTATTTTGTGATCTTAACTTGTCTGGGATTTAAGGGAAGTGGTGTGGTGTATTAAGAGTGTGATTTTTAAACTGCTTATAATGGTGTAATGTTATACAACTGAAGAGTGATATAAATGTATATTCTTTTACTTGAAAATCTTGAGTCAGTGTTTGCCTGAATCATAGTAATGGCTGTCCTTTGTGTAACTATTTGATACTGCTCACTCTTTGGCCCCCCAGTTATTCTAGTTATTCCCTGGTTTCCGAGATCCTATTGTAACTTCATCTAAGGAAATGCACTATTCTTTTGTAAAGGTTTTTCTTTTAAAACCAAAAACAAATAAATAAAATAAATAAATAAATAAAGATACTGCTCACTTACTCTTGAGATAAGTCTGGCTGCTCCGCTCCTGCTACCATTTTAACTGTGTAGTACAGGCTTGTACCAAAGGTGAAATTGTACTGTCACGTGTAGTCTTAATTGTGTGTGGCGTTCCCAAAGGGTAATGCATATTATTCTGCCTAACAGTTGCATTCAGTGTTTCCCTTCCCCTCCTGGTGCCTGCATCATGCGGATTTGTGAGCATTTTGAGGGGATCCCCGGACTATGTTAGGTGTGGTTTTCTGCATTGGCAACCTTGTTCCACCGATGAGGTTATGGGGATTTGCTTTTTCCTTATTCGGATTTGGGGGGTGGGTAGTTGGGGTGAGGACAGGTGTTGTCATGTTCATGCACATGTGGTGACTTGTTCCTTTTTTGTGGGCAAAAATAACAAAAATTGAGTTTAAAAAAAAGTATTTATTCAATACAAAATGTGTTTCTGTGTCAGTGTTTTACTCTTGATCCCTCACACTTGCCTACTAGGAATGCTATACAGGGAGCTCACTGGGAATGCCAAACTGAGAGCTTGCTGGGAATGTCATACTAAACGCTTGCTTGGAATGGCAGTCTTACTGAGAACGTCAGACTGAGAATGTACAATACTTGTCACCAACATTTTTAATCTCAGCCCAATGTGCCCCTTTACTAGATGTCAATGGCTGTATACCATTTGCAGCATGCTCACTTTCTTTGTTGCCTCCCATGCTACTGTGCCAAAAGCAGAAGGGGAAAACAACTTCATCAACAGTAGAAGCCACTGTTTGTTCAGCCTATGCCAAAGTAACTACTGTATCCATTAATTCATTCCCAGACTGTCAGAACCCTGCATCTCTCTCTCCAGGGTGGTGCTGTCTGCAGATCAGCTGGGAGTTGACAACCATCACCAGATATGACCCTGAAACACAATTTGGCCACCTCTTGCGCCAGAAAAATGAACAAAGCATTTCATAACGCACCTGCAAATATCCATAAGGCCTAGCAACATAATTCAGAAACCCTCTCTGTCTCTCTTTTGCATGCGCACAAGTTTGTTCAAGAAGGAAAACATATATCAGAGGATGGCTATACTCAGAATGCCATGGCAATTGCTTTTTTAAATTCCATACAGAAACTCTCCTAAAGTCCATGGCAGTGTTTGGAACTAACCACACCACCTGTGACTACTTGTGTGCAGCCCAATTATAGGACTCCACCCTGGATTTCATCCCTTCTACTACTGCTTACAAGCTACCACACCCTGAGGCTCTCTGTTCCTGCATGAAATGTTGAACATCTTGTTGCTGGAACCCATTTCAAATTGCTCTGTGTCTTGCTGATCTTTTCGATGTGTTCCTTGCCAGTGATTGATTTCTGCTCCCATGTTGCCTTGCTCTTTTCTCTCCAACCCGGCCTTGGAGGCTCAGACCATCCCCTCTGTCTCCAGCCAGTCGACTTGCTCCCTTCCTTTGTGCTGTGTCATTGTAGATTGCAACGCCTGTTTCTTGTGCTGTTTCCCTGCAGCCTCCAACCCTTGCTCCTTGTGTTGTGCCCCAGCAGTCTCCAGTTTCTGCTTCTCACACTCCGTTCCCGCAGTCTCCAAGTTCTGTACATTTTACTGTATTCTCGCAGTCTACACCCCTAATCCCTGTTCCGTTCTTTTCCTACTTCATCAGGTCTATGTAGTTCTGTGTGTTATGCCCCTACTTTATATAGCTTGTGGGTTGTCAGTCCAGTTGTATAGCTTGCCTCACTTACTTAGATTCTGCCCCAACTTACAAATTGCAAGTTACCTATTTTCCAGTCCATTGCTATGGTTATCTCATTTAAATCTGTCGCTTTAGTTATCTAGTTCTTGTGCCTTGGTACAGTCATCCTTGTTACCAGCTCCTGCATTCCTGTTCTGAATTCTTGTTGCTTTGACCGTTAGCTATCTCTGTGGCTTGCCTTGTACCCCTCTTGGGCTTTTAGTGTCTGTTAAGTGTTTGATGGTGTCCTCATATGTGCCTTTGTGCATTCCTTTGTTCTGAAATTGGCACCTATACTCTACAAGGTAAATGCTCCTTTAAATGTCTAGTCTTACCTGTTGTCCATAGTGTTTTGAAATAACAGTGGCGATTGCTGTTTCTAGAGGAGGGATCATTGTAGTTTCCTGCTGGACCCACGTAGGCTTGTCCTGTGCATGTAAACTCCTTGTTTGCACATTTGTGACTCAAACAAAGAAGCAATTCTCGTTCATGGGGGTGGACCAGTGTGGGAGTATCACTTGGGTGAAGGGTCTTCGGGGAGTGGGACACCGGATGGTGAGACGCAGTATCCCCTTCCTTGCAACACCTTTACCCCATCCTACCAGGTAGGAGATTTAGGAACTCGACCCTCCCCCCTTTACAACAGAAACACTTTCTCACAGACAGCCCGCTATGAGAAAAAACAGGCTAACACCCGAGCAGTATACCTAACGTGTTTCAATACAATGGTCAGGCGAGGTCAGGCAATTACTGACCATCACACACACCTGACTTCCATTACACTTCCCCGCGCCGATAAAAGGCGGAGCATGAGAGCACACTCTGACTGAGGCAAAGCACACAAGGAAACATCAGTTTCAAAACAGTACCTGAGCAAGAGAGGAAAGATGGCAAAACCGAAGGGGATTGCAAGGAGGGAAATTCCCTTGACCTTTTTGACAAGGAACCGTTACTTTTCCGAGGCCGCGAGAATAAAAAGCGTAAAACCAGGAAACCAGGCTGAAGAATCCTGCACTGTGTGTCAGAGTTACCCGGGACCCTCCCGCGTCAATAATCACAGCGGGATGAATCACCAGCCATCGTGGTACCGTCCTTGGCTCCAAGGTTGTAAGCAGCAACATTGTATGGCAAGCGCTGGAACGAACATTGTTAAAACGTGTGTGATAAGAGACACAAGTGAAGTTGAACTGCTGATGAGTGATTGAACTTTAAAGCAAGCTACAATACCTTTGACAGAGTGGTCCGGCAACGCATGGGTGCTCAACCGAAGGTCTCTATAGTGTATTCAGCTGAGAAGTGACAAAAATAGATACATTTGGTCCGAGCCCAGCAGAGCAAGACCAATTGTAAGAGAACGAATAAATGTGAATTGAAGTGGTCCTGCGATGGGTCAAGCAAAATCCCACACACAATCGAAAAAAAGTCTTCGATTTTGATGAAGTAGAGAAAGTTTGGAAAAGTACATGAATTTGGTCCGAACCCGGCAGAGGGAGACCAATTGAAGGTTTTGTGTTAAAGTTGCTCTGAGCTGGCAGAGGGGGATCTAGGATGAACAGTAAATCACCCGAGAAGTTGTATAAGTGTAAGTTCTGAGAGGAAAGGAACTGTCATTTTTTGTTGTGTGCATCAGGCCCTCTGAAATAAGAGACTTTGAATGGCAAAGAGACTTTGGCACAGAAGGCCCAATGCTGAAGTCTTGAACTGCATCCTCGTGCTATTGAAGGCAGAGAGTGTGCTAAGCTCAAGTGTGCCTCCTTGTCCCATGCTGACAACGTGCGGAAGGGAAGCCAATGGCTTGAATATCTTGACATACCATTTTGGGAACACTTTTCTTTTGCACAACATTGTTTCCCACACTATTTGTATTTAGAAGTAAGGATTGGCAATAGGTGTATTAGTATAGAGCCTCTTATTTTGACAGACTCGACTAGGACTGCGTTAGTATTATTTGATGGTGGTAGCTTGTTCCCATCTTTAGATTTATGCTTAGATAGGCATTTTTCAAAACCAGTTAATGTTCAATAAACACTCTTGAACTGTGATCACTTGTGTCGGTTTTACTGTTAGATACCATGCCTTCCTTACACTCCGCACTCCTTAAGTCAGGTCCCTGCTCTACACACAGACAGTGGAAGTGGCCCTCTGTTGTGGTGAGGAGAATCAACATCTGAGCCCTCAAAATAAATACAATGACAATAGCAATGTTCAGCATGACATGCTGTCTGCCAGATCGGACCCTATTGATGACGCACCCAATTGACACAGGAATCAAGATGGATGCTGAGAGGGAATGCAGTTGTCTCTGAGTAAGTAAGAGCACTGGACGACGAAGGTAGTGAGGCATAGCAGTCTTTGCTGCAAGATGCTGTATGCAAATCAGGATTCTCACTGAAACATACAGGCATGAAGGGAAGACTAAGAGGGTTGGACCATAGGATCTAAAGGAGCAGGTGAAGCCGCAGAGAAACAGCAAGGAGCTGATGACGCAGGGCTGGTGCATAAGACATGACTTTTGCCTAAAACCAAGGTGGCTGCCAGGGCTATTAAAGCCACAGAAGACCACTGAGGAAACACAGATGATGTCAAGGAGACTGTGCAACTCTATGTGAGAAACCAGAAGGTGTCTACCCCGCTAGTCCCCAGGGATCTCTCTTTCAGGTGGCCTGGGCACAGCCATTGCCTTTGGATCAAGACCCTGGGGGTGGACCAGTGTGGGAGAATCACCTGGGTGAAGGGTCTTTGGGGAGTGGGAGTGGGACACCAGATGGCGAGATGCGGTATCCCTCCCCCTGTACCACCTTTACCCCATCCTACCAGGTAGGTTATGTGGGTACCACCTGCCCCCTTTCCCTACACAAACACTTCCACACTGACAGCCGGGTCTGGTAAAATACAGACTCACACCCCTGAGCAGTGTACCTGACATGTCCTGCTACTATGGTCGGGCGAAGTCAGGCAATTACTGACAATCACTAACACCTGACCTCCATTAAACTTCCCCACATGGATAAAAGGCATAGTATGAGATCACACTATGAGCGAGACAAAGCACATGGAGGAGCAGCAGTTTCGAGAAGGCAGCTGAACAAGGGGAGAAAGACGGCAAACCAAGAAGGGTTTGCAAGGAGGGAAATACCCTTGACCTCTCCAACGGGAAACCTTTACTTTCAAAAACCTTGTAGATCAGAAAACGTAAGCCCAGGAAACCAGGCTAAAGAATCCTGCATTGTATGTCAGAGATACCAAAGGCCGTCCTGTGTAGCCCACCAAGTCGGGGAGAAGCAGCAGCCGCTGTGGTAGTGTCCTTGGCTCCCAGAACAAAGTAGCGCCAGAGAGATTAACACAGCCAGTGAGTTGGGAAGGCCGATGCAAGACTGGTCTGTGTTGAAATCAAGGTTGCAAGTGGCACATTGTATAACGAGCACTGGAACAAACATTGTTAAACTCGTGTGAGGAAAGACGCGAGTAACGCTAACTTACTGATGAATGTTTGAACTTTGAGAAGGAAAGATACAATACCAGTGACAGAGTGAGCTGGTTCTGCGTGGGTATTAAATCGAAGGTCTCTGTAAAGGTATTTAGCCAAGAGGTGGCAGAAACGAAATTAAGAACATTGTGTGAAGTGAATCGAAGTGGTCCTGCGACGGTTAAGCAAACCCATTGCATATTCGAAAGTCTTTGGTTTTTGATATCAAGAGGAAAACTTAGAAAGTGAGATTGCATGGTCCGAGCCCGAACGAGGGAGACCAAATGTGAATATTGTGGTATAAAGTGGTCCAAGCCTGAAGTAGAGAGACCCATGATGAATATTGAAAACGAGAACTTGTACATGTAAAAGTCCTGATAAGAAAGGAACTTTGATGCTTATTTTTTGCGAAAGCAGTAAGAGACTGTTAATGGAAAGGAAGCTTTTGCAAAAGGCCCTGATACCTGTGCTTTGAACTGTATCCACATGGCAGAGAAGCCACAGTGTGTGCAAAGTTCGAACATCCTGCCTTGCCCTGTGCTGAAAACATGGGTAAGGGAAGCCAACTGCTCAACTATCCTGACATTATTTCTTGAACACTTTTCTTTTTGTATACACCATATCTCACACCATTTTGTATTTAGAAGAAAGGATTGGCAATAGGGTTATTAGTATAGGCCCTTTTATTTTGACAGACTTGACTAGGACTGCGTTATTTTTATTTGATGGTCATAGCTTGCTCCCATCTTTAGATTTAGGTTTAGATAGGCATTCAACCATCCCATTGAAATTCAATAAACACCCTTGAACTGTGATAATTTGTGTCTGTCTTCACTGTTTGATAACATGCCTTCCTTATATGTGGTGTCAGGAGTGGAATGTGACTGAATTGAGACGAATTGGGGGACGCTACAATTCCAGAAACATTGTCATAGAGCCTCAAATCTCTCTACCGTCATGAAGGAATCCATAGGCTTTGACATTTTTTAGTAGGAGAGACACTACTATCCCTCCAAAGAAGATCGGGATGGTTCCCACAGACTTAGCTCTAATACTTGCTTATGGTTGTCATACAAGACTGGGCCCAAATTCTGGCCTAGCCTGAAGTTTGGTCTGGATGTTTTAGCAGGCATCCTAGATCCTGACTTTCGGGAGACATAAAGGTTCTCCTACAGAATCATGGTGAAACTCCATTTGAAATACGTCGTGCGGACAAAATTGCACAGGGAATTCATGAGAAGGCTCTATTTGCCTGTTTTAAGGAAGAGAGTGAACCAGAAGAACCTCAGAGAGGTTGCTTAGACTTTGGAGAGTCTGGCAAACCATCCATTATTGAAGCAAAGAGGGAAGAAGAACCTACCATCCTTCCTGATTTAGCCTGTGCCCAGCAAAATGATCTGGCACTCACAGAGGCTTTTGTATAGGTGATCCCTGAGGGAGAAGGACGATAAAAGGGAAGCCTTTATTTCCTGAAACAGGGATTACTGTACAGAAAGGAAACCTCCAGAGAAGGCCTAAGTAAAGTTCAATTAGTAATCCCCAAAACTCATCGTAAGATTGTGTTACAGATCGCACATTCTCATTTGACAGGGGGACATTTAGGACAATCTAAAACAGCAAGACAAAATCAAGCTCACATCAGTGGGAGATTCTACTGGCCTGGTATCCGTGCAGACATAAAGAACTTCATCCAGACATGTGAAATATGCCAGAAAACGAGTGCACATATTCACTTATCTGCCCCTCTGAACCCCTTACCAATTATAGAAGTCCATTTGTCCCGAATTAGGATGGATATCATTGGTCCATTGGAAACCTCTAGACTGGGTAATAGATATGTCTTCGTAATCGTCGATTATGCTACCCAAAACCCATAGGCAGTCACCATGTGGAACAATACAGCCCAACAGAGCTTAAAACATCTTCTACCATTGTTTTCGAGGGTTGGTTTCCCCAAGGAAATTCTAACGGATCAGTGATCCAATTTAATGAGCAAGTTAATAGGGGAAGTCAAGGAATTGCTACATATCTCCACCTTAAGAACCTCAGTTTACCACCCCAAAACGGACGGATTGGTCGAGAGATTTATTAAAACCCTTAAGATGATTTTGAGAATATTGGTTGATCGGGATGGAAAGGACTGGGATAGCATTGTCCCTTGGGCCCTATTTGCAGTAAGAAAAACCCCTCAGGCATCCATCAGTTTTTCTCCTTTTGAACTACTTTACGGTAGAGAACCAAGAGATGTCTTAGACATGCTCTGGGAGACCTAGGATGAGAGGCAAGAGGCACCTTTTCCCCTTTTGCAAACCACTACCCGATTACGGGAGAATATCAACCTCATTCAAAATCTATCCTTCATTCACATGGAAAAAGCCCAAGTCCAACAGAGGTCCATCTTTGACAACAAAGTACATTTAAGATCCTTTTCAGTAGACCAAAACAAACGATATTATTAGTCCTCTTACCTACCTCTGAAAATAAACTTGTCTCTAAGTGGCATGGGCCATATGAGGTATTAGAGCAAACAGGGACCTGAACCTATAAATATCCCAACCTGATAAGAAGCAAAAAAAAACATCTTTACCATGTAAATCTCTTAAAGGATTGGAAAGAAAATCATTCCGCTGCCTCAACCTCGATATTGTCTTGTTTGATAACAGAGGAGATAGACAATTCAGAACGTATTCCCCAAGAACTAGGTAGACAGAAGCAAGAAAATGTAAACAACCTGGTCATGGCATTCCCTGATATATTCTGTGAAAAACCAGGAAGAGTACATGGTACTTATCATTATATCAGAACTATAAAGGGAAAAGTGGTCCATTTAAACCCCTATAGACTCCCAGAAGCCAGAAAACAGATAGTGGTAGAGGAAGTGAAAAAACAATGCTGAAGGCAAACATTATCAAACCTTCTACCAGCCTATGGTCCTCCCCTATTGTATTGGTAACAAAACCTGATCATTCTTGGAGGTTTTGCATAGACTTCCGGGAGGTTTATGCCATCTCCGCCTTCGACGCCTATCCTATGCCACGCATCAATGAGTTAAAAGACAAACTCGGAAGTGCCATCTTTCTATCAAGCCTAGACTTAAACAAAGGGTATTGGTGGGTGCCCGTACATGGACATGATACGGAAATGATTGCTTTCTCAATGCCGCCAGGACTATTCCAGTTTAAAGTCCTCCCTTTTGGCCTGCATGGGGCCCCAGCCACTTTCCAATGGCTTATGGACAGGATATGACAGCACTACTCCGATTTCTGTGGGGCTTATATTAATGACATTAGGCCTCATTAGAGGTGAATCCTCTGAAATACCACCAAACGGATTTACAATTATCACCACTTGGTCCTTTGGATTTACCACGGGATTACAAGTGGTGGTAGCGGTGCAAATGCCCATTGATTTTGGGTCCATTGGACCCAATGGGGCTTTTTTTGCGCCCCTTGTCTGGGCTTTTCCCAAAAGTTCAAACACACACGCAAGTTCTTTCTTCTCAAGTACATTGTGTTCATATAATGTTGCCACTTGCAACCTTGGGCTTAACAAAGTTTGGTTTGCTATCAGCTTCCTCCGACTCACCTGCTGTGTTGAGCCCGTTGGCTTGTCTTGCCTCTGGAGTCAAGGATGGTAACATGGTAGCCAGCATGCCTCCCCGCCTGTGTTATCAATGCGGGAGGCCCCCGTGCACAGTTGACATCTGTTCCTCCCCACGCCAGCTGTGACTCTTGGTTTTATGATTTCCCTTTCGGAGACTTTGCAGGTCTGAGTTGAAAAGGGCAACGGCAGTTCCCCCTTCGTCGTCCCTCCAGGTCTCGCTGCCTTTCTTCTCCGTTTGAACTGCCAGTTCGGTATAGCTGTCTCCTTGTGCGTTTGGGCTTGCTCGTAGTGTGCTCTCGTGCTCTGCCTTTTATCCCTGTGGGGAAGGTAAAGTGCCGTCAGGTGTGAGTGGTTATTGGCAGTTGCCTGACTCTGCCTGACCCATGTGTTGGGACAGGTCAGGTAAACGGCTCTGGTGTTAGTCCGTTGTCTGTTACGGTGTAAGCAGGTGTTCATGTCGGAAAAGGGGGAGCTAGAGATTTGAAATGTCCTGCAGGGTAGGATGGGGAAAAGGTGTGAACCTGTAGGCCCTTTAAGCGAGGTAGCGCTATCTGGGATGGATAGGGATGCAGATTTTACTCTTACACCAATAATAAGACCGACTCAGGAAGTTTGCAAAAACATAACTGTTTTATTTGCAATTGTCGAAAACAGGGAGTACAAAGGACATCAACGGACGTTCGCTCAGGTCTCTCTTGAGAACTATCAAACCATCACATAAAAAATGACATTTATATAGTAAAAATGTGTCATTATTGAGGTCATACTACGTGGCAAAATATGTAAACCTACTTGGGGTTGTCATAGGCTTAAGGGGAACATCTAGGTATACTTTCTATGGGGGACAGGATGGTGATTGGGTCTCTACAGTCAGGTGGACAGCTATTCCCACCCCTAGTGCAAGTCATCTTCGCCATCATGAAATACACAACATTTCATTGGCTTTCAAACTAGAGGGCTCTTTACTATTGTATTGTACCCTTCTGGAATATTCCACTCGCTAGCAGCACGCAAGCTGGTACCCCAGGTGCTCGAGGGTTGGACTTGACCATGCCTCCCCACTCATTTAGCCCAACATCCATCATTACTCCTACTGTCTGTCATTCGAATTAGTCTTTGAACTAGGCCTTGCAAAGTATCACTGCACCTGAGAATGGAAGGGAGTGTGAGCATGGTCTTATCGTCAAGTCTCAGTGTGCGAAACTGCATTTTAAAATGCATTTTATGTATGATGGTTTATCATGAGATTAATCAATTTCATTTGTTCATCCATGCATTTATACATGCATTCATTTTGAATTCATCTAGAATAGGCTATGTTTGAGCACTATAGTTTTGGTCTAAGCTATAGTTGTTCAATATATGCTGTGATTATGTATACTTGTCATTTTATAGCACAATGTAGAGTGCTTTTAGGCGCTAGAGAGGATCTGCCTTGTGTCTCTGTCCATCTATAAATTCAGCTTGTAGATGTGTACGGAGAATTGCTTTGCACAGTGTAAATGTTTTCATAACAAAAATGAGTCTTGGCCGACAATCAGCTATGTTAGAGACAACCTTGGTTGGCTGACTGCAACTGAGAATGCTTTTGCCCTGAATGAGGCTTTCTGTGTTGTGCGGAGAGAGGAGTGAAGAGAGACGATAGCTTGCTGTTCTTAGAATAACTTAGAGAGACATGTCACCATGACTAGTATGGTTCACGCCATAACAATGTATGCACGTAGATAGACACATGCTGTTTTCCCTGAAATGCTTACCGCGCATATATAGAAATGAGTGTGTCACAGCACTACAATGTTAATGTAGAACTGTGGGGTTTCTGTTGAGTAGATTCAGACAAGGGATTAGATCAGCATTATGAGAGTGCAGCAGGAGCAGTAGATGGAGAAGGAGAGGGGAGTGCTGGGGAGCTGCTGTTAGAGAGAGCTAGAGGGACAGAGAAATGCTGAGAGAGCTAGTAGGGGTTTTGCTATTAGCTAATGGTAGAAAGCATTGCTAGAGAAGCAGTAGGTTAGGCACAGCTGGTCTGAGAACTGGAGTTAGAGTGAAGCCGGAAGGGCTGGGGTAGTTGCACTCATGCTTAGAGAGTGCTGATTTTGCTTGCTTAAGTAGTGATTAGTGACATGCAATGCAAGAGATGAATAACGATGCAATCTTGCTTTGAAAGTAACTGAATTCCTGTGTCTTTATGATTCTGCCATTCTGTTTTTATTCACATAGTATCACAGTGCACCATTTCCAGTTTCACAGAATGGTGCCCGCACGGGGCGTTCACGGAGGCAGTCGAGGACGATGGCTGGAACAGAAAAGGACTCTGTCTGCCAAGTAGAAGGAAGTTCATTGCAGCAGCTGTTCTGATCCACTTGTTGACCAAGATTGTCTATGGCGAAGGTTTTGAACACCGCGTTGGTGTGCATCTTTGATACTGATGCTGTTTGCATCTTTGTTTGGAGTAGGAGAGATTGCTGGACACAGTAATCAGGGAATTCGTCTTTGATGGGAGATCATCGCATTGACTCTCTTTTGGCTTTTTTGGAATTTGATTTGGTGAGCAGGCTCCACAGGACCTAGTTGTCCAACTTTGAAATCCGGATTTATTGTTTGAAATCCAACTTTGTTTGGAATTGTTTTGAAATGTGTGCACATATTTGCCAGGTTGGAACTAGTTGTTTAGAGATGCCTGAAGTTTGTTTGGAAACTCGCATGTGCTGTGAGGCTTTGTTTGTTGAAAAACCCAGAGGGTTAAATACTGTAATAATGAGTCCATACCTTAGTGGCCTTAGAGCAATAAGGGATCGACTGAGAAACATGTTAGAGAATTGGGAAGTAGTCCCAGAATCAGTGCACCAGTCAGTGCATGAGAAAGGGGTGTCCCATGCGGAGAAGCAGTTACCTGGGGCAGACTCAAGTGTGTCACGAGAAAGTGTGTCACAGACATGTTCCATTGACAGTTTGAATGGTTCCAGATTTTGCCATGTCAGCAGGGCAACAGAATGTTTCTGTAGGAGTTACATGCATGCCAGAATAATGTCTTATGTTAGAAATAGAAATAGTACCCGTTATTGTGGGTCCCTTTGTAGAGAAATGCCACTTGCAGACATCCCATTGTGGAGAGAACCTAGTGGGAGAGAATGTATGCACAGTGATTCAGTGCAGTTCTGATGATGTATACTTGACAATGTTCCAGCGGAGAAAGTAGAGAAATGCTTCTACACAGCAGTGGTCGAAGTGTACGAAAAGAACTAGTGGAACTATGTTCCCTACTGGCCTGTTCTTCTCCCCACAAACCCCATCGCCACCCACACTCCCATGCACAATACAAACCCCAAAACACAGGTGCATGGTGTTTAAGGGAACGCCCAGTGCAGTGCACTGAAAGTGCAAGTTTCAACTTCTTCCTACACTTTTATTTTCAAACAGAACCATTCCGGAACTGTTTCTTTTTAAAATAAAAGTATAGGAACGGTAAAACTTAATTAAAAGAAGTAGAGGAGCACCACTCCCGACCGCTCCCGCCCTCTTCGACCACTGCTACACAGTATTTAGCACTGCATCCTGATTTGATGGGGAGAAGTGAACAGTGAAGCTATTTGACATCAATGGTAATGCCACAGTTTTGCCAGCTAATGGAGAAGATGACAATGTCTGCCCTACAGTTTTGAAATTTATTTAGAAGACAAATTGAATGAATTCTGCACAGGGAATATGCTTTGTTGTGCAGAATTAATTGGGCTATTCTGGAATGCCTCGAGAATACACTGACAGTACTTGCAGTTATAGTAGAATGTAGGTTGATAGATTAGAGTTGCCACAATATTGCACATTGTTGCTAGCAGCAGCAGACCATTCTTGTGAATTATGCCAGAATGGCAGTGTTAGCTTACTGAAGGAAATTGCAGATGCAGGAGAGAAAGTTCTTTGAATGAGAACCAGTCTTGTCAACATGAGGAAAGCCATGGAGGTTGCCTCTTGTTGAAGGAGGGTATGAGAATGGCCATAGAGATTGCTTTAGAGAGAATGCATGTTGCATCAACATTGCCATGGGATGCTTACTGTGAGAATGAGAATTCTTCTGTCACGTTGCAGCACCACACAGAGCTGTTTGCAATCTTGGAGATTTCACATTATATTAAGAGATTTGTTTTGTTTGCATACATGAATGATAGGAATGCTACAGCTGTTGCATTATGAAGTGAAGGAAAAATGCTTCACAGAGTTGACATCAGCTTGATTTGTTTGACAGACCTTTGCCACTTCCTGAAATGCTACACATTGAATGGGAATAGCCAGACACTGAGATTCTAGTATTGCCGTCTCTGAGAGACTAGAACAGGTTTACATCTTGTATGCATTGTGAAGAGCAGTGTAATGCAGAAATGAATAGGTTTGCTTTGCTTGAAGACAGCTTGATATATGCCAACAACTGATACTGTGCTTTTTCTTTTTGGCTTCGAGTTACATCTGATGCGTGGAAGACTGGTCTACGTGTACCAGACTGACCCAGACTGATCGGGATACAGGATGGCTATGACAACTGAACATCCGTGGCAAGCGATGTTGCCAAAAAGCAGCAAAATTCTGCGCAATGCCGCTGAGGCCTTGAGGTCGGAACAAGATATCTGTTCTGCCTCAAGAAGTACGTGGAGCTGAAGCTTGCTTGCTGGCTGATTTCCAGGTTGACCGAGATTTGCCTCGTAGAAATCCTTGCACATGAAGATGTGTTTCCTTGCTTTGTTTCCGAAATGGAAAACGTTTGCCACAAGTCTGATTTGCGAGCTATTTGCATTAACGGTGACGGAGAGAAGAGAAATATTTGCCTTGCCTTTGACCCTAATGAGTGGTTGAGTGGTTGTGGTTATGGGGAGAAGTTACGTACCAAAACATATCCCTGCGGTGCTTTGCTTTGTTTTCATCAAGAGAAGAAAAATATTTTTACCCTTGTTTGGTGCAACATGAGGGACTGTTGGAGATTTGCCATGTTCTGTATTGTTCAGAATCACTCTGTACGAGAGTGCCATGGTACATCGGTATGAAAGGATAGATTAGGGAGACTTTTGGGATTGAGAGTGAATAAGGAAAGTGCCACTACAGACTGCAGATTGCAGAATAAGAAGAGAATGTGTTTGCCACCCACATGAAACCAACGTATTGTTTGATCGATTTTGCTCGAAGATGCCCGCTTGCAATGCAGTGAGCAGTGAGCAATGTATGATCCCATGAGTGTGCCTATGTCAGTGAGGCTTCTTGATAGACAATGAATGTCCATACCACATGCTGGACACTGGAACTATGCCCATCTATGCTACACTGGAACTATGTTCTATACTATGATATGCCCATTTAAGGGATGTGCAGATGTGAGGACACACATACATTTTTTGCCACAGACTGAAATGATCAGGTCCATTCAGCTGGAGACTATGTTACACTTGGTCACTTGCTAATGACTGGAAACAATAAGAGAAAGAAATGAGAGAGAATGGAATGTACATCAGAGAAACCTGAAACTGATTGCCCATGTCCATGTAACACATGCTGCACTTTGCTATGCATTGATTTGCGAAGAATTGTTTTCTTTTTGAATAAACATGCTTGATAGATATGCATTATGAGAACTAGGTTGAGCTATATCTGCTATTTGCTGTTTGCCATTTACACAAATTGCTTTGCATCATTTAGAGAAATGTATTCAGGTTATTAGAATAAATGCACCACGTTTTTACACTATTGCAATGCTATTTGCTTGCGGTGATCATTAGGATGCTGCCAATGAATGAAATACTATAGCATGTCTAGTTTCCATGCCATGTGCATGATTCTAGAGATCTTACACACTTGATCTGACACATTTGCCATATATGTATTGCCTGATAGATTACTAGAAATGTTCCCTTTTGCACTATTGAAATATCCATGTTATTGGTTTAGTATGTTTGAGTATGCCTGAGAATTTAGCTACATTATTTGCTTTCATATCCATGTTATGACTGACACCTGACACCAATGTATATAGCTTGCCCAAAGTCTATTTTCATCTTGACCATGTGAAAGGAGACCGTGTTTTGAGCTCTTTCTTTTGTATTTAACAGTATTAAATGAATAAAACCTGGCACTTCTAGTTTTTTCCATTACACCTCAACAGGAGCTTGCCACGCTTCTCATGTTCATTGCTCAAATAGATAACCAGTTTCTTGGCTGCCACAACTCTTGACACTGGGCCAGGCAACCTTTCTCAAATCTTCCCTCATTGTCAGCTGTTTTCTTCTACTGCGCCACACTTTCAGCTCTTCTGTTCATGGGGTTCTAGTTTGCTAAAATGTGTCATGGAACATCCAGATTCTATATACATTTATATATATATACATATATATATATATATATATATATATATATATATATATATATATATATATATATATATTATATATATATAATGGCAGCACCACCTGCAGTCTCTTCATTATGTATAACCAGCCTCATGATTACTTAGTCTACTTGCATTACAGCATCTGTACAATAAAAAAGCTTGCATTTTCTTCAGTGCTCTCCGCACGTGCAATCTTCATTTCGCTCATGAGATGTTGCTCAATTCTTCACTTTGCCATCAGATTCTATAAGTTCTATATACTCTCTTCATTGGCATCTCTTCTGGGTACATCGTTTCTGCTTCATGTGACCAGTCTTCTCTATCGTTCATCTTCATGCTTCTTCCGGAACCTCCTTTAAAAGACTGTAATTTCTCTGCAGGTGCAGCATATAGGGCTTTCTCAATGCATACCTTGTTTCAAGGATTCTTCGCGGTATAGGGACCATTATTGGTGTTGTCCATGTTGCAATTTCGGGTTTCCATCATATAGTCAAAATGGGGGTGGGGCTTCTGGTAGAGGCACTTGGCTCCTCCTCTACACCCCCCCTCTGGTTGATTGTTCGACCACTTTCCCATCAGTCTTCACATCTAGACATCCTCATCTGAAAAAGTGTTTCTTCGGAGTTCATATCTTTATTACTCCTTTCAGAGATCCTGCTGATTTCACATGGTCATCAACACTCCAGGTCATGTGACTACATTGTCCATTCGGGCTGCAGTAGATCCATCTTCCCACATACTTCTTGTAGTTTCTTGGATACAGAAACTTTGTTCCCTCAGGTGCTAGAATACTTGCTTCTATATACTTTCTGGTTTCTTCATCTGTCAGCTCTTTGGGCCCAAACCCTGACTCGACATCAATCTTGATCTTCATTCCTACTGCTTTCTTTGCCATCTTTTTGCACTGTGTGATTATTATTCTGATCACACAGAATCCAAACATGATTATCACCAGCAATGCTCCGAGCAACTTGAAGATATTCGCCATACATTGTGGAACCCATGAAAAGATTGACGCAAACCAGGTGTCCTCTGCAATATCTTCTACTTCGGCTTGTATCTTGATGTGCAAGTTCATCAGCATTGTTGTGGCCTCGGTCAGGTCCCATTCTCGTCATCATGAGAAGGTATGAATGTGCAACATGATTCTCTGATTTTGGCGCAAACACCTCCATCCATATCTGTAATCATGTCCAGGACATATCTATTCTGCAGGGTCATCAGTCTTATGGCTCTCAATTCTTCCTTGAGAGCATTAAATCCCTTTATAGTAGTGTTGATCGTCTACACAAGCTCCCATCTGGTAATCTGTAATCATTTGGCAAGAGCCACCGTCTGGATCCCTGGCATGAAGATTGTCGCAAATACTGCCGAAGTCTGACTGAATAACCTGTGTTCATATGGAATAGAATCAAAGGTTTGTATGGATTTAGCTGAAAAGAAGTTCTTGCTCTTTTTTCGATTGAGAAATTCAACTGATATTTTCTTTCTCAGGTGAGCATCTGCTTTGGAAACTCTCCAATATTCAGGTCACTCTTCGGAATCACCTAAGCTGGAACATGAACAATCACTATACAACACAGCCCTCCCCAGTCCTTGGGCAACTTCATGTAAACTCTAGATCCACAGGCCCAGTAGTGGTCCATTATCACTACTGTTCTATCCTTCATTCCTGGTAAATAGAAAATTCGACGGCACTGCTGATTTATTCCAACCTTTCTTGTGCCATTGTTTCTGAAACATAGTTCTGCACAGGCTAGAGGCACTATCTGCAGCGGGCCTCCTTTATCATCAACCCATGTCAACAATTTTGCAATCTTCGGCCACTGATGTTTGCATTCTTTCTCTGCAGTATTTAGAACTGGCTCATAGTATTCTGTAAGTGCTGGTGCCTTACACACAATCAGGCCTTCCTCCCATCCATCTGGAGAAAGTACTGTTCCCTTGATTTGCAGCTGACCTCTCTCATTGCATCTTCATATTTCTTCAGAGTCCTTTTCTTGACAATTACATGTTTTGTTTATTTCTCATCTGATTCCTGCTCCCTTCATTCTGGGCTGTTCATATTTTATCACATGATGTCTGGTGTGTGCTCTCACGCTTGTCTTTAAATCTTGCACATAATCATCTTCTGGAGCTGTCCAATCAGTCACCCATACCAAGGAGGCTGTTCGACCCTAGAACTGACCTCTCCTACGGCAGAGTGCAAGGTGCGTCAGGCAGTGAGCTTTCTGGGCTGCTACTTCTATAGCTTGGAATTCCCCATAGCATAAGGTAGGAGAGCACAAACATAGCAACTCTCCTTAGATGTTCTTTCTCCCACCTCTTTCAAGTGCTTATACCACATGTTATTCCCCAAAAGTGGTGTACTGTCTAGATAATAATTTAACTCATATATTCTTTCCTTGTGCTTCTCCTGTGTCTCCCTCTTGCAAGCAGGGTGCATGCATAATGCTCATGAAGTACATCAATAAGGGGCCTCCGACAGGGGGAATTGTAGAACACTTGAAAATAAGCACGTAACTAATTTCATAACATTTCTGCAGTCTTATGGACATCACTTCTGCTACTCGATGGAGGAGACAAAGGCGTTCTCATCCACCTCCCTCAACTAGACCATTGAGTCTGTCACATAATCCGTTTGCTTGTGGGCGATAAGCAGAAGGAAACTTGTATTTTATACTAAGCAATAAGCTAATCTGTTCAAATACTTCATTAACAAAATGGAGCCCATTGTCCGATTTTAGCACCTCACATACTCCCCATCTGGGAAAGACTTCTCAGACTAAAAACTTCACTGCGCAAGTGGCATCAGGGTGTGCACAAGGACCTGCTTCGATCCAGCTAGAAAAGGGACACACCACCACTATCATATACCTGTATCCACTACATACTTGCAGCATAAGAACATAGTCAATATGTAAATGCTGAAAAGGACCGTTCGGTCGAGGACTCACTCCTCTGATCGTTCGCAGTGTATGCCCAGTGGTAAACCTTTGACATACCATGCAATTTACTACATAAAATGCAATGTGTTCTAACAGGTTTGCTACAAATCAGTCCTCCGCAATAGCTGCTCTGAGGCTTTCCCTAGTTACATGTGCAGGGTAGTGCAGCTGTTAAAGCGCTACCCTAAAAAGGCTACAGGCATCACCGGCTTTCCAGTGCTGTCCTGTCACCACAATGCTTGAGAGGGGGGTAAAGAATGCCCCCTTTGTTTCCACAATTCCCGCTCTTCTTGTGGTGCACTGCCTTGAACCTCCATCAACGGTGTTCTTGATAAATGATTAAACCCTTCATTTACAATCATAATTGTGACTACTTTTTCCTTTAGATCTACTGTGTTAAAACTTGAAATATCAGGTGAATAGGCAACGCTTTTGGCCTCTTTGTCTGCGGCTTAGTTCCCGTGAGAGATAAAGTCAGTTCGCTTAGTATGTGCTGCGCATTCAACTATTGCAATGGCTACTGGGAGTTGTAGTGCCTTGATAAGCCTGTCCAATAATGCTGCGTGTTGCACTGGAGTGCCGTCTGCTTGAGGTAGCCCCTCCTTTTCCAACGTGCTAGCCCTGTGTGCATGGTTGACATCACATAGGAGGAGTCACTGTACACCATCACTTCCTGCCCTGCATGTTTCTCGAGCGTGACAATAAACACCACTAATTCTGCTGCTTGCTCTGAAAAGTGGGACGTAGTCTTGCACTTGCTACCACCTCAAATTCACCATTGGCTATGTGTCTTACCACAGCTGAACCTGAACGTCTTTCCCCATCAGTTTTATACATTTTTGACGACCCATCAATGAAGAGGCTTGCGCCCCCTGCTAACACATTTTCCTTTACACGCGGGATATCGTCGTAGAACTCCTCGTAATTAGCGCAATATTGCACATGCTCACACTCATAGACTCAGCTACAAATGTGGCAGGGTTCATGACCTTTTCTTCTTTCATTTAACTTAGCAAACAGTTGGGGCATCTATTTAGTCCTTTAAAACTTACCTTTGGATACCAGTATTTAGATTTTGTCATTTAAAGCCAACTACTATCTTAAAAAATCAACTTTGATTTTCCCATAGACTAACTAGCGAGAACCCAACACGGGAGAGAGGAAAAAATATCCAGTTAAAAAATAACACTGAAAACTTACATTAGTAGTTATTGACTTTACTGAAAACTCATACCAGCAGTCATTGACTTCATTGCATGGAGTCTTTACACTTCAATTTTCGTTTTTTTTTTACTTATGAGCATAATTGATGGCAAGGCACAACTTGGGCTCGATAAAGGATGCCTGATGCTCCAAAATGGCCGCCAGGACGTTGGCGGGCGGCCCGGCATGATGACATCATCACGGCACGCATTTTTACATTACGCGCGGCGTGATGACGTCATCACGCCAGCCTGCATACTATAAATAGCGCATTCTAACTATGCAGCATCGTGAAAGCACCCGAGGAGGTTTATCAAGACCGCATCCAACGGATTTGAGAAAGAACCAACTTGAACTAGGATAAGCTCTATCTGAATCAACTTTTAGTTACCAATAGCCGCCTAAACTTTAGCTGTACCAAGCTGATTTTTCTCCTTCAAGCCAAAACTCCAAAAGAAAACATTTTTGAATACTTTTTTCTTTTCTTTTCCCCCTGTTTTTCCCTTTCCCTTTTTCTCTTCCCTGCAGCTTAATGTTAAGGACATAATATTGAAGCCTGATTTAACAGCAGGGATCAGCATACACACTTCTGATCTCAGATGTTTATTTAAGAGAACCACAAGCAAATGGTTACACATAATGGGTGAGTCGCCATCATTCTTAAACAACCTAAAATAACCAAGAAACTAGCACTTTGTTATTTTATGATATAATTGCAGATAAGGGAAACACTAATCTTAAACCTGTTTCCCTTTTTCTTTTTCTATTTTTCTTTTCACAGACTGAATACCACTTATTTTTCTCCTGATGAACCATTGCAACCAGCAATGGGGAAACACGTTTTGAGACTTTTGTAACTGTATGAACATTTATTTCTTGACCTGAGTGAATTTTTGAAAACAAGAGTTATAACTACAGATGTATTAGTGTGAAAATAACACTATGCCAATAAATTTGACTTGACTCATTGACTTTGACTCACTGAACAATTAACCATTCACTTGATGATCTAAGGAGCTGGCGCATTTGAGTGACTATTCTCATATACCTAGCATTTAAGAATTCATTATCTTACACCTAACTATTTTGATTTCTGGATTCGATATAACTTCCTCATATGCGGAAGCCCTCTGAGATGCCAATGTAGCCCTAGGTTTCTCCAAATTGTCAAACAAAGCATGCTCAACAAATAATGCCATAGAAAACCCCATCGCAATACTAGTAGACTTCTATATTGCGAACGCGGCTGCTGTCAGCGATTGTTCTCAAGGAACATGCCCTCTCATAACTGGATCTAAAATCCCACTGTAATATGCCAGGGTTTTGTACCCCAATGTAGTCTTCTGTGTAAGCACCGCTGTCATAACTGTCCAATTCGTATGCGAGAACAAAAAGAATTCCTCATCATAGTTGGGAATTCCTAAAACTGGAGCTGTACAAATTGCTTTCTTCAATTCTTAAAACCCTTCCTCCATTTCGTCAGTGCATTCTATTCTTTCCTTATTTACTTTTGCTTTCTTTAAAGGCTGCAAAAGGGGTCTGGTGTATAAACTATAATCAAATACCCACGCTCTAACATAGTTGCATAATCCCAAAAACTGCTGCATTTGTTTTATCGTGTGCAGTTTTGCTGTTTTCATAATCGCCTCAGCTCTTTCAAGTGTGACTTGCTTCCCCTCATGTGAGATCAAATGACCTATATACAACACCTCTTTTTGAAAATATTGCAACTTCTCCTTGTCCACTTTATATACCTTGTCTGCTAGAATAGTCATTAACTGAATCAAATCTTGCCTGCACTCATCTTCTGTCATGCTACAAACCAAAATGTCATCTACGTACTGCAGCTCAACACTTTTCAAATCAATTTTGCATAGGTTCATCCGCAGGACTCTATTATAGATTGATAGAGTGCTCGTCAGCTTAGTTTGGTGAAACATAAATGACGTAAGGTCTTGGGAGTCCTTATGCAACGCATTGAGAAAAATGAATTTTTCAAGTCAATCACTGAAATATCGTGCCTCTGCTGGGATACTACATAGTATTGTCACCGGATTTGAAACTAAATGAAACTCTGCCTCCACAATCTGGTTAATCAGTCTCATATCTTGTATGAATCTCCACGACCCTCCCTTCGATTTTTTTATTGGATACACTGCAGTATTACAAGGTGATTCTGATGTCACTAAAATACTTTGTTCCACCAGGGCTGATATCGTCTTAAAAATACCCTCATCTGCCTCTCAAGACATTGGGTACTGCCTTGCTTGAGGTAAAATTACTCCTGGCTTCAGCTTAATCGTGACCTCCCCTATCCTCTTCAATAGGCCTACATCATAGGGGCATGTAGTCTATAAAGAATATGGCACTTTTTCCAAATCTTCATCAGAAATTGCTGCCGCACTATCACCATTCTCTGTGGGATTTCTTTTTTCTCTATTCTGATCCAATATGTAATACTCATCTCGAATATTACTTCATCATCTGATGGATCATCTCTAAACAAATCTCTGTCAGTGACGTCAGTAAATATACCCTTCCCCAATGGCAATCACTGTTCTCCATTGCCTGCCCTCATCATCTGTTCCTTTGACCATGGCCAATTCTCCTCGCACTATGGCAGCATTTAACTCTAGGGGAATAGTCTGTCCCCCCTCTTCGTCCATAGGTATCTGTGGCCTGAACAAAAACTCATCAGGTATTCTCATAATCTTTCCCTAGTGGCATTCCTCGCAGAGCCCTTTGCCCTGTAAACGCCAATATAAATTCGGTAAAAGAAATCGTCATATTAAGCTTTGTCATTAAATCTCGTCCTAAAATGTTAACCAGTGTCTGTCTTGAATACAATAATGGAACAGACATGTCACACTCTCCTAAGGAGACTGGTTAATTTCTCAGGAACTTTTAGCTCCAGAGAAAACTTGCGCATTCATGGCATTTCCCGACATTGGATATTTTCCCTTTCGTATACATGAACGAGTAGTCCCTAAAAAAGAAAAAGATGTGCCTCCTATCGTCACATCAACCCTTGGTTCCTCTTGAGCGTCTGGTGTCACCGATAGTACTGAACAGATCAAGTCGCCCTCTGAGATGTCCTATTGTGGGTACATACTTATCCCTGTACCTGTAAAGGGACTTTCCCCTACCATAGTGACACCCCCTACTCTAGGTGTCAGTAGCTGTCCTGTGTTTGCATTCTGCTGTATCTGCATGGGTGCGTATTGTGACTGCACTTGCAGCAGATTCAATGGTGCTTGCTGTGGCTGCAATGCCTGTTGCATTTGCGGCGCTTGTGCTCGATACACTGTCTGATCTCTGCAAAGCCATCCCTAGTTTGTGAGCTTTTTGCTGGAGGATAAGCTCTCCCCGCTCTTGGGAATTGCCCATTCTGCACATACCCCTGGTTTCCACATGTTCGCGCAATGTGCCCTGTCATTCCACATGTCCAATATACAGGAAGAGCTCTTCTGTCTAGCCCCCCTTGATTAAATCCTCCTTGCACATTCTGATCATCATTCTGCATAGTCTGAAAACCTCCTTGATTATTCTGAAAACCACCCCTTCCTCTGTAGGCCATTCCTCTGTCTCGTGGCATAAACCCATTCCCTCCTTGATCCATTTGGCGTTGATTATTCGCCTGCGCTGCACCCACTGCTTGCTGCATTCCCAATCCTTCTCCGCTTGTCAGTAGCACCCCTTCTATGGTCTACTTTGTAAGTTTCTTCTGAACTAACTTGTCTTCCTTAAGTTTTCTAGCATCTTCCTTCTTCTTATTTTTCCCTTGTAACAGCTGGTAGTGATGCACTATAGTCAACTCTATTTCTGCCCATGGCTTCGCTTCTATTCCCACTAATTTCGTGAGCTGCCTCAGTAGTTGCTCCAGTAATCCCTGACATAGAATGTGGTAAAATACTGCCACTGATTTCCCCCACGGCTCCCTAATTTCAAGAGTCCACTGTTCCTGAATACTTTGAATGTAAGCAAGCAGATCTTCGTCATCTTTCATCTTACGTGCCATAATTGCACCCATGTCTGACTTGAGTGCTCTCCAGACATCGGCTCTACAATTATTAAATGGACCTCCATCGTGCCCTGTGTTCTGTGCTGTGACATTTGAGTAACCTGCTCTTGTCCAAATATCATCCGCCCTTTCCCCAAGAATGGCTGCTAGGAGACCCTTAATGTCCCCTATTGCTAGAGTATTTCCTCCTGTCATCTTTTCTAGCTCATAAATCCATTTCCCCACACCCGCCATTAAACTGGGAAGTTTGCATCTTAAATTATCCTTATTGTGGCCAGGGAATATACTGCGGTCTGGCCCCTCCTTTCTGAGTAAACCCAAATCTGCAATTGGCTCCCATTGTCTGCCTATCCATAGTGGGGACAATGGTTCCTGATCGTCTTCTGCCTGGAAATGACCTCAGTCTGCTCACATATGGCGGTGACTCTCCCTTCTCGCTATGCAATCGTCCTTTAGATAGCTCTGGTTATGCTATAGGATCTGGCTTCCTATCCTTAGGCTGCTCTAGATCAGACCATCTCACTTCCTTGTCTGTCTGCAGACATCCCTCCGGACTGCATGCACTTCCTCCCTCCTCCCCACGGAAGGTTTCTCTCTCTTCATCTGACATATCTAGTCTCCAACTAGTATGGCTTTTGTCCCATCATCCTTATTTAAAGTTAGCCTGTCTAAGGACAAGGCTCTGTGCTCGAGACTGAAGAGGTCTCTTACCTCAATTCTTGATTGGAGGACCAGGGATTATTATCCCTTCCCTCGGCTTCCCAATTTGCTACTTTCCCTTAAGTCTTGATAGGCTTTATCGATCCTCTACCCGATGCTCCCTATGTCAAAATTCTCCTCTATGGTTATCCTAGATGGTCCTGACCTTGCTCCCTGTGACAGGAGGAACTCCTCTATATTACCCCATGATATTACTGGACTCGGTTCCATTAACTCTTTCTGAATGCAATCAATATCACGTTCCCTTTGCATTCTTTTTTGCTCCGTTTCTCCATTTAATTCCCTTTGCTTTTTCGCTTCCCATCTAACCCTTTCCTTTTCTCTTCCCTTCTTTCAATCGCTCTGTGCTCTTCTTCTTCCCTTCTTCTTTGTATTCTTTTTTCCCATAATTTCTCTGCTTCTTCCTCTTCACTCGTCTTTTCTTGCTTATCTCATTCTTCTATTGCTCTCTGCCTGTTGTCATGCTTCCTTTGCATGTCTACCCTTTCTTCTTTTCTTTGCTCTTTTTCCCGATACATCTGTTCTCGTTTTTGTCTATTATGTCTCTTATGCTCATCTTCTTTCAATCTTTTTTCTCGTTCCCTATCTTTTCTATCCTGTTTGTATTGTCGCAATGGCATGAACATTTTGTCTGCTGCGCCCTTTACCCACTTTGCGCTATACTGTCTGAGTTTAGATGCATATTTTTGGCAGCGGCTTGCACAGATGCATCAGTGGAGTAAAATCCCCCATTGTGACGAGTCCTAATTGAATGTCAATATTTACCGTTAGCTGCACAGATACATTTCAGAAAAATAACAAATATGAGCACGATCCAACCGCTGCCGCTAAAAAGCCTCTACTTCTCAATTATCTCAATCTATCTGTTCAGTCGGCGCCGACAATGACCTTAAGTAGACAACAACTTTTTATCTCTTCTCTAGCCTCACTGTTTACCCGTGATGCTCTTCGAAACCTTATTTCAATTACAAAATACACAAACCGAAAAACTAGTCGACTTTTCACATAAACACCATGGTACTCCTTTTCTCCTAGCCCCTAAAATACCTCGATTGGAGTTTGAGTCATTCCTTATGTTTATGTGATGCCCATTTACCCCCTTTGGGTTTTGAAATCACTCTTTCTAGACCTGCCTTGAGGTAGGAAACCAGGCTCTATAAAACGCTCCTTGTTTAAATGCTCCTCGTTTATACTAGACAATCCCCCATTACTTTTCTTTGTCACCACAATCCCATACCCTTATTTTGTCAGGCCCCTCAATCTACTCCCCATTCACTCTTCAGCTCAAGGCCCTTGGTATCATCTCCCTGCCTCCAACCGACCACCGTCGCCTTCAGTCCGCTCAGCGCCTGTGGAAACCAGGAGGGATTTCGTCAAAGAGGGACTCTTCCCACCTGTATCGATCTTCTTGCAAGAATTCTATATCGCCCGCTCTCCACAGGAAACTTTGCGGTCATCCAGCTAGATGGCAGGGGATTTCCGATTATCCAAAAATGTTGAGACCTACTAATCGATGGGTCTTTTATAAAAGCATCCTCCCTCTGCTACCACGTGGACCCGTAGGGCCTTTAAGTGAGGTAGCTCTATCTGGGATGGATGGGGATGCAGATTTTACTCTTACACCAATAATAAGACCGACTCAGGAAGTTGGCAAAACATAACTGTTTTATTGGCAATTGTCTAAAACAGGGAGTACAGCAGACATCAATGGACGTTCGCTCAAGTCTCTCTTCAGAACTTTAAAAGCATTTCATAAAAGATTACATTTATATAGTAATAATTTGTCATTATTCACATCATACTACGTGGCAAAATAAAAAGGCCTACTTGGGGTTGTGATAGGCTTTAGGGGAACATCTAAGTATACTTTCTATGGGGGACAGGATTGTGATTGGGTCTCTACAGTCAGGTGGACAGTCAGGTGGACAGCTATGTCCACCCCTAGTGCAAGTCATCTTCGCCTTCATGAAATACACAATGCTTCATTGGCTTTCAAACTATAGGGCTCTTTACTATGTGGCCCTCTATGATTGGTTGGCACACGTGTACCCGTCTGGAATATTACACTCGCTAGCAGCATGCAAGCTGGTACCCAGGTGCTGGACGGTTGGACTTGACCATGACTCCCCACCTAATTAGCCCAACAACCATCATCACTCCTACTGTCTGCCATTCGAATTAGCCTTTGAACTTGGCCTTGCAAAGTATCACTGTGCCTGAGAATGGAAGGGAGTGTGAGCATCGTCTTATCTTAAGTCCGGATGTATCTTGCCCAAAGTCTATTTTCATCTCGACGATGTGACCGAAGACTGTGTTTTGAGCTCTTTCTTTTGTATTTTTTTAAAAACAATTTTATTGATTTATTCAAACAAAAAACATTACAAACCAAACACGCAGTGCATATATCAACAGCTCATTTGTTCATTGCTTTATTCCGGTCACTGCTCCCCTTATCCCACGCCCCCTTACAAGCCTATTTATTCCACCTTTCTTTTGTATTTAACACTATTAAATGAATAAAACCTAGCACTTCTAGTATTTTTCCATTACACCTCAACAGGAGCTTACCTCGCTTCTCAAGTTCATTCTATCTTCTCGAATAGATAACCAGTTTCCTGGCTGCCCCAACTCTTGACACTGGGCCAGGCAACCTTTCTCGAATCTTCCCTCATTGTCAGTGGTTTTCTTCTACTGCACCGCACTTCCAGCTCTTCTTTCATGGGGTCCTAGTTTGCTAAAACACGTCGTGGAACATCCAAATTATATATACATATATAGAATGGCGGCACCGCCTGAAGTCTATTCACGTATAGCCAGCCTTTATTTATTAATTTTATAGTAGCGCCGGTAAGCCGCAGGCACCAGGGTGCTTACATGGAGACATAGACATGTACAAATAGGACAATACGGCTACCTATCTAAAATTTACCTTCCTAGATGCTCAGTTCATCTGAAAAGGTTAGTTTTCAGTGCTTTTCAGAACACATTAAAGATCCTCTCCTGTCTCAGATGCTCTGGTAGCTTATTCCATCTTTGGGCTGCTTTCACCTGGAAAGCATGGCCTAGTCCATTTGTTCATTTGCCTTGTTGAACTTGGGACAGTTGATCAGGCCCTGGTTCTCTGAACTTAGGTGTCTTTCCGGTACATATGGTGTGATTTATTTCTTTAGGTACATTTGGTACTTTTACCAAAATCCACCTATGTGTCAATGTCAGTGCTTTGAATTGAATTTTATCCTCTATTTTTAACCAGTGCAGGTCTCTCCTGTCCTGACTTACGTGGTCTCTTTGGGTCTTTTTCTTTATGATTACCGCTCTATTTTGTAGTACTTGGCATCTGGCTATACAGCCTTTACTTGCACCATCATGAGCGCATTACCAGTCTCGATGATGGCTTTGGCTATGGTGGCACTATTGGTCTCACCTAGGACAGGCCTAATAGACCGGAGCAGTCTGAGATAATATTGACAGATTTTTTGTTTAGATAACAGAGACTTGAGCTTCGGAACACATTGAAGCTTCCAAATGTACTCCCAGTGTCTTCACCTTCTCAACTACTGTAATCGGGGAGCCTTTTGTGTTGATGGTTATATACTCCTTACTGAGTTTTTCTCGGGTTTGTGAGGAGCCAAATATCATCAGCTCTGTTGTATTCCCGTTGATTTGAGGATCTAAATGTTTTCTTGTGGAGTTGGCTAAATTTAAGATTTCACTATTATAGTAGTAATTTCTGTCTAGGTTTTTCCATTTATCTTGTTTGTCAATTGTGGGATTTTTCAGCCATCTACGTTCCATTTCTCTTTTTTATTTTTTCAACTGTCTGAGCTCGGTGTTAAAACACTTTTGATGGCCACCATTGGTTCTGACTGTTCTCAGCTTAATGGGTGCTAGTGTATCTATTAGTTTCTGGATTTGTGAATTGAACATCTTTACTATATTTTCACATGAGTCTTCATCCGTGATATTTGAAAGGATTTCCTCTATGCACTGACCTAGGTGTGCAGGAGTGATGTTTTAAAAGTTTCTACTCAGGGATTTTTTTTGTTCATTGTTTCTTTTTGGCTGTGATTCAGGCATTGTTATAGTGAAGTTTATTTTGAAGTGGTACGACCAAATATATGGTGTCGTGAGCCCCATTTTGGTCTCCAAATTGTGAGTGACCACCCAATCAACTTGATTGCCTTTTGGTGTTGTGGGTTCTGAGTTAATGACCTTGAAATCGATGTTATTCAACACTTTTTCTAAGAGTATGACTTCCTTATCCTTAGGGTTGCCTAGCCACCTATTAAAACCCCTATCAAAAGTGTTGCAGCATTAGGACTTTTTAGTGTGTTAAGCTGTTGGATCATTTCATCATTGAAATCTGATGTCAATGATGGGGGCCCATAAATTATGATTACATTGATGCAGCTATTGCTCGTAGGTGTGTGTTTTAAGTGTAGCACTTTGCAGCCCTCACATACAGTAGTAGCTAGAAATATATGCATGGTGTTTCTAACTATAGCTGCTACTGCACCTCCTTGTCCTTGTTCCCTGTTCTTATAAAAGAACAGCCTCATGATTACTTAGTCTACTTGCGTTACAGCATCAGTACAATTAAAAAATGGCTTGCATTTTCTTCAGTGCTCTCCGCACGTGCAATTTTCCTTTCGCTCATGAGATATTGCTCAATTCTTCACTTTGCCATCATGTTAAAGCCCTCCTTTACCAACATGAATTGTCCTGTCATTTGCTTAACACTTACTTCAAAGACTTACTTCAAAATCAGAAATACTTGGGAAGTACACTGCCTTTTTGGCTTCTAAATCTGCAAGCTTGATTTCCGCTAGAAACCACGTCTGTTCTATTAGTATGCGCTGCACATTTTATGACTGCAATAGTCAATGGGAGCCTCAATGCCTCAATAAGCTTATCCAATAGAGCCGCGTGTTGCACTGCAGTGCTGTCTGTGCGGAGGAAGCCCCTCCTTTTCCAGCGTGACAAACCTGGGTGCACAGTTGACGTTACATAGGCGGTGTGAGAGTACACTGTCACTTCCTCATCCTCATATCTTTTGAGTGCAGCGATAAGCACCACTAATTCTGAAGCCTGTGCTGTGCAATGTGAAGGCAATCGCGTGCTTATAACTACTTCAAATTCACCCTCATGGTTCAGGTTTACTACTACTGATCCAGTATGCCTTTTGCCAGTAGTTTGATCCATTTTTGAAGAACCATTAATAAAAAGCACCCCCCTCCGAGAGCATTTTCTCTACCACGGGAAATGTCATCATAAAATTCAGTATACGTTGCAATCATTTACATAATCACCCTGCCCTACTGATTCCGCTATGAACTTATTCTTTATTTTGTATTTATTTATTTTTATTTATATAGCGCACTTGCAGCCCGGGGGCATCGAGGCGCTGTTACATCAGGGTAGCTTGGTTACAATTGCACGGCATTGCTTGCTGGTTACATTAGGCCTAGTAATGTTGTAGAGGGTTACATGAGTAAGCGGCAAAGAGGGTACTCAAATTGTACAAGGTCTGGAAGAGGTTACAGGAATATGAGGAATAGTGAATACATGGCAGTTTGGAAACAGGTTACAGGAAAATGCGATAAAAGTACATGTATGGTACATTCCTGGTGGTAGTTCAGTGACAGATGGCAGAGATGTGTGAGTACTAGGGGCTTCAAATAAACAGGCATGTTTTAATTTCCTTGCAGACAGCTAGGTGGGATGAAATGTTTCTAAGGCTAGGAGGAAGGGTGTTCCATTGAGTTGCTGTGATAAATGGGAAGCTTGAGCCTCCTGCTCGCACTTTATTGACCTTGTGCACTACAAGAAGGTTGGTATATGGGGTTCTGATCAGTCTTTCAGTGGTTGGTCTAGTGATTCTCTGAGAGAGGTATTGGGTGCTGTGTGGTGGAAGCACTTATGAGTGAGGCATAGTGTTTTGAAGAGAACGCGTTCCTTTGCAGGTAGCCAGCATGCTTGTTTCCTGAAAGGTGAGATGTGGTCTCTTCTGGGGATATTGAAGGCAGCACGGAGTACATTATTTTGAACAGTTTGTAATTTGTCAATATTCTTTGTTGATGTACCAGCTAGGAGGGCGTTACAGTAATCTAGACGGGATCCTATTATGGCTCTGACTATCATCAGGCAGTTATCCTTTGCAAGGTAGGGCCTAGCTGCAGTGATAAGTTTAGAGTAATAGGCACAGGACGAGGTGATGGAGTTGACTTGTTTCGTCATGGAGAGGTTGGATTCTAAGAAGACGCCCAAGGTTTTTACAGCCTGGGAGACTGGGATTAGTATGTTGTCAATGGTAAACTTGGTGCATGTTGCTGGATTCACTGTTCTGCATCTAACAATTTTGAATGCAGGGTTCGAGATAATTACCTTGTACCCTGATGCTCTTTGTGTAGTAAATTTACTTTTGGGTTTCTCTAGATGGTAAACAATGCGTGCTGAATGAATAATGTACCTGAACACCCCATTCTAGTACTTGAAGCCTTTTCAATTGCAAATGTAGCAGCAGCTAAAGCTTGTTCGCAAGGGTAATTCCCTTTCATAACTGGATCTAAACCCCCACTGTAATAAGCCAATGGTTTGTGATCATGTCCTAATGTTGTTTTTTTGTGTGGGAACCGCTGTCATTACATCTCTATTCGAATGGGAAAATAAGTAACATTCTTCATAATAGTCTGGAACTGCTAGACAGGGCTGTACTAATTGCCTTTTTTAATTCCTCAAATCTATCAGTCATTTCATCTGTCCATGGTATCTTACTTTTGTCTACCTCTGCATCTTCAAGTCCTTTTAAAAGTGCTGTAATTGAAAACCCAGGCCTTGCAATAGTTACCTAAAGGCCTAAGAACTGTTGCATTTCTCTCACTGTTTTTGGTTCTGATGTCTTCATAATTGCTTCTGCTCTTTCAGGTTTCTTGTCATTTCTCCCCTCTTGAGAGATTAACTGTCCTATGTACAGGACCTCTTCCTGACAATATTGTAACTTGTCTTTGTCCACTTTGTAACCTTTCTCTACTAATATGGTCATTACTCACACTGAGTCTTCCCTGCACCTTTCCTATGTCTCACTGCACACCAATATGACATCTATCTACTGTATTATTGCACTCACGAGCTGTGCATTACTGTCATGATCTCTGCTTCCAAAAGGTCAGGGTTTTCCCAACTCCCTTGGAAGCAGATCCATAGCCCAGGTTCCGAGTGCCAACCAGTCCCAATTGGGACCTTTTGGACCCAGTCCTGGCGCCAGTGGCACCAGGCTCATAAATATGCCCAGTCCCAGCGCTGGAAGCGCCGGGCTCATAATGCTTGGGTGGACTTACCTGCAGCAGACCATGCTGCTTACTTGCCTGCCAGTTGAGCCTCTGATCCTTTTCTGTTTGGAACTACTTTTCCTGTTGGGTGGGGCAGGAGCCACTCCCTAGATTCAGAACACTGGAACTCTTCTAGAAAGCAGGAACTCTTTTCTTACCTAGGCGTGGCTGTGGAAGGAGACACCTAAGCACTACAGGAGGCTATTTAAACCACACCCGATGGATGAATCTTGCTTTGCGTTATTCTGCATCCTCTGCAGCAGAACGCTCATCGTGTCTTCTGCATCTGATCCTGGGCCTAAGGAAAAAGGCTTAGCATCCTGAATCCAATCTTCAGCAACACCTATAAAGACAAGAAAGAACAGGTTAGCATTACGGTCTTCAGTGACAGCTCTTCACTTACCTGGTCCATCGGCTGTCACCAACGCCTCGCGCTGCATTCCGGCATCTGAAAGACAAAAGCTTACCAACTCTTCGCGCGCTCCGGAGGCCTTCGGCACTGCATCCCGCATCTGAAAGACAAAACAAGGTGCGTTTAAAGACATTGGGGAACTTTAATACTCACGTGCCATTACTCCTTTCCACATCTAACCCAGTGGATATTCCGGCACCCTGCAGCCGCTCCGAACTTGTACCTGCAAAATAAAAAGACAGTTAGAGCGCATCGTGAAGCAGGCAACAAGCGCTTACTTACGTGCTTCCAGGCGCTTCTATTCATCACACGGGCTCCATCTTCAACTCACTTCAGCCCGTCATCCGCCATCGCCGGAACCCTGCAAAACAAGAAACATCATTACTAAAGACTTTAAAGACATTAGAATTACTCGAAACTTACCGTTCGTGCAGTAAACGACGGACAGCAGTCCTCTGAAGTCAAGAGGCCTGCTCCCCTTATCCAGTGAAGAAACTGGTTACAGCACCCTGCCCCGAGGCAGATGGAGAGCACGGCGTTCACTTACCTAAGGTGAGAGCGTTAACCTTTGGGGTTCTACAGGAGAAGAGAAAGGGAAGAAGAGAGAGACATTCAATAACCCAGTTCCTTAATCCCATATTTTCTATCTGCAGACATCTTACCCTTCGAGTCAGACATACAGTGCACAGAGGTCCAGCCCAAAGAGCCAGCCGTGTGTTACACATCACCTTTGAAGATACGGTATACGCCCAGTCAAGACAGGTGCCTCTACGGGAATCAGGTGAGCGTTACAATTACCCCGGTCCATCTGAAGAATTCTGTTAAATGGGGACTCACAGTACCCTTGGGGCAAACAAATATGTTTCAGGCAGATATTTCTATACAAAAAGGAAGTCAAATTTTGTGAGTCCTTATCAAGGAGAACTGAGAAGAACACATGTTTAGATCTATAACTGTAAGCTATTTAGCCTTAGATGGAATATTACATAATATCATGGTGGGATTTGTAACTGAAGGAAACTTTGCTTCAACAATATTGTTTAGGAGGTGAAGATCCTGAATAAATCTCTACTATACCCCAGTTGAGGTCTTCAGTGGGTACACAGCCGTGTTACATGGGGACTCAGATGGCACCAATATTCCTTGATTCAATAAAGCGGAAAGGGTCTCAAATATACCTTCATCCACTGCTCGGGACATGGGATATTGTTTTGCTCATGGCAATATTGCTTCTGGTTTAAGCTTGATTTGTACTACTCCTACTCCTTTCAATAGGCCTATGTCATATGGACTAGTGGTCCAAAAATATTTGGCACTTTCTCCAAATCTTCCTGGAGAAATGATGGTTTCTTTTTTTACCATCAAAATTCTCTGCAGTATTTCCATATCCTCCACTTTAATCCAATAAATTAGATTTATAAAAAAACACTAATTCATCATCAGAATAATCATCCCTTAACAACTCTTTGTCTGTTAAGTCTGTCAGTCTATATTCTTCACCAGGGCTATCACTGCTCTCCATCCTCTCCCTCATCATCTGTTCCATGGACAACCACTCTTTCCTCTGACCACTGCTGCGTCTAACTCTAAAGGCATAACCTGCCCTTCATCATTCATGGGTATTTCTGGTCTAAAAAAATGTTTCAGGTATTCTCAATATTTTACCTACCAACTTAGGTAACCACGATAATTAAACAGTCACTCCATACAAAAATAGTTCTGAGTGTAAAGGGACTCCTTGTAATGCTTTCTGGCCTGTGAAGGCTAATATAAATTAGTTCACATTCATATAATGTATCCCTGGATTGGAACACACTATTCCCTCATCAGTATATGTTTCGGGAGGATAGCTCTGGGCAACGCACCCGCCTTGGAAGCAAGACCACACAAAGCAACACAGGTTCGATCCCCGGATCCGCGCTTAGAAACCTACGGTTATTAAGCATGTTATAAATAACCAATCATCATCATAAAAGATATTGGGCCTCATTACACAGACGGCGGTAAGGGTTAACGGTCACCGTTAATGGCAACGGTGACCGTTAACCCTTACCGCCGTACTACGAGGTCCCTTTGCGGGTTTGAGGAATCAACGCCTGCTTCTTGCAGGCGTTAAGTACCAACCCGCTAAGGGACCTCGGAGCTAATTACGGCACCGCAATATTGCGGTGCCGTAATTAGCGCCTTCCCCATTCCCATAGAGCCCTATGGGGCAGAAATGGGAATGGGGAAGGGCAATGGCGGAAGGGGGATTTACCGCCCCTCCAACCTTGGAATGGGGCGGTAAATCCCCTTTCCGCCAAGGCGGTGCCGGTAATTTACCGGCATGGTCCAGGGTGCTAATAGCACCCTGGATTACCGCCTTCCGTGTAATGAGGCCCATTGTCATGTAAAGCTTTATCATCAAATCACGTCCTAGTATGTTAACTGGTATCTGCCCAGAATATAATAAGGGCATTGACATATTGTGTTCTCCTATAGAGACGATTAATTCATCTGCAAAAGGCACTAAGTGAATCACCCCAGAGAATCCCTATGCATTCATGGCAATGCCTTACATAGGGTAGTTTCCCTCCCGGATACAGGAAAGAGTTGCTCCAGTGTCTACAAAGAACGAAAATTTCTTGCCTTCTATCGTTACCTTGACCCTTGGTCTGGTGTCACTGATAGTACTGAGCACATAAGGTCACTGGGCCTCATTACGACCCTTGCGGTAATCCGCCGTCATTACCGCCATGGCGTAATGAACGTTAACGCCGTGGGACGATGGCGTAAAGTGCGCCACATTAGGACCCATCGCGCACGAGCATTACGCCATGGCGGTAATGTAAACAGCGCCATGGCGGTAATGCCCCCAAAACGGCACCTACCGGCATCGTATGCGGCGCAAGGTGCACCACCGCCACCGCCGTACATAGCGGTGACCGTAGTTAGCGGTCACCGCAATTAGCGGTGACCGTAGATAAGCGGAACCGGAAGTAGCGTCACCGCGGCGGAACGGGAAAGAGCACGGCGGCCATCTTTAAAAACACAATCCATTGCCATCCTCCGAAACCACTGGACATCCGAGCCTGAGACCCCGCCAATACCGTCTTCAACCTTCTACCTGCAGGAAGATGCCTAAAGTTTTGAAAAAAGCCTGTGACCGCCAGCGGCAAGACCGCTTCTCCAGAGAGGAGCTTACCATTCTAGCGGAGACCCTCCAGGAGAACGCTGCAGTGGTATTCTCCAACCAACTGACAAGACCGGCCATATCCAAGAAGAAGGCCATATGGGCACTGGTAGCTCAGCGGGTCAGTGCCGTGGGAACAACACCCCGCAATGTCAAACAGTGCCGCAAGCGGTGGGACGATCTCCGGCTCAGAGTCAGGAGCATACTATCAGCCAACATGAACCTGGCAATGGCAACTGGGGGAGGATCGGAGTCCCCTATAAAATTGCAGCCATGGGAGGAAATCTGTGCCTCCACAATCGGAATGCAGAGCATTGAAGGAGTAGGAGGAATGGAGAGAGGAGCCCCGACATCGGGCGATGCAGGTAGGTGGCTCAAATCAAGGCATGCAAATCTCACCTAAGTCCATTCATGTGAAGTACAATGTTGGCCCATAGTGTGAATGCAACACATCAGCAGGAGACTGCCCACAGATACATCCGATCTGCACCCTGTACACATGCAGCACGCACACCCTAACTGCAGGCACCCACATACCTCCATGCTACTTCCACACAAAAGGGAGACAACTTTTTTCCCCTGCATGAAATGTGCCACATGTACTAACTGATGAGATGCCAGTCGCCACAATGCCCGGCCAATGTCCGCAGACCCATCAATAACACTCTCCCTCCTCTGTCCCACCACAGGCTCAAATTCCGACCTTGAGGAAGAGGACACCACAGCCTCCACACCCACCAAGAGGGCCAGGCCAACTGTGCCAACGCCACAACCCTCCACCTCTGTCGTCCCGAGGAAAACACCACAGCAGGCAAAATCCCTGCAAGGGAAACAGGACAGGGCACAGACAGCCACCCCAGCAGGCAGTACAGCAGCAGCAGCAGCAGCAGACATCACACCAATCATGCCCACAGAAGCCACAGCCTCTGCTGCAAGCAGCACAATTGGGGAGAATGCTGCCATTGCTGCCTCCTCCGATAGCGAAGCAGGGATCTTTGAGGAGAGTGATGTCAGAAGCCCCACAGGCCACCCTCATTCCCCCTACCTGTCCCTAAGCAGCCCGCATGCGGATGCCACTCAGGGTCAGCCAGAGGATGACGATTGGCCAGCCACTCCATCCCCGCTGCAGGGGCAGATCAGCCCAATGGGAATACCACTGCCATTAGCCATGGGCCAGAATTCCAACCATTCTCTGGAGGCGATTGCCACCCGGCAGCAGCAACTTTCCTCGCTGCTCGAAGAACATGTTGCTGAATGTGGGGGGTCAAGTGCAGCAATGGATAAATGTGCTGAGACTGTGAAGGCAGCTATAGAGTCGTCCACAAAGGACATCTGCGCGGAACTAGCTGCTGTGCGGCACGCCATCACTGACCTTGTGCAGACAATACGGGCCATGCGTCCAAATGAGCAGGCAGGATCCTCCTCGGTTGCCAGCTCGACACCGAGCAGCCCCATCCGCCGATCGGGGAGGAACCTCCGCAGCACAGGCAGGGGTGCCCCGGGGGCCAGTGGAGGGGGCTGCCAATAGTGGCCGGACAGTGTAGGAATCCTACTACTGACACTGCTGCACAGACCAACTCACACCTTTGTTGGGATTCCAGGGGGGGGGGAGGTGGGAGGTGGGAGGGGGTGTGTTGGGGTGTGCAGGGGGGTGGCGGGGTGGTGTGTTGGGGAGTTAAGGGGGGAGTTTGGGGGGGTGTGTGTGCAGGGGGGAGGTGGGAGGTGGGAGGGGGTGTGTTGGGGTGTGCAGGGGGGAGGTGGGAGGTGGGAGGGGGTGTGACACGACAGTTCATAGTTCAAATACACTTTTTCGTTTCAAAAAAGGAAATGTGTGGACATTTTCATTGCGTATGTGTGCTTTATTGGTGTCCAGTCCTCAGTGTGCATGCCCCAGAGTCACACAGTGCCCCAAGTGCAGTCTCCATGCGATGAACACCAGCCGTGTGTGCTAGAAGCAGTGGTTGATGATACTTTGGCGCATGGCACGCCCCTCCTGTGCATCGCCTCCTCCATGTGGTGGCGCCCCTTCTGCACCCTCCTCATCCTCATCCTCATCGTCAGGTGGTTGCAGTTCTGCGTCAGGGGGCAGGGGCACATTCCGTCTGACGCACATATTGTGCAGCATGACACATGCCATGACGATCTTTGCCACCTTCTCATGGCCATACAGGAGTGCCCCACCAGACCTGCTGAGGCTTCGGAATCGTGCCTTCAGGAGGCCGAATGTCTGCTCTATGACCACACGAGTACGTGTATGTGCACGGTTGTAGTCCTCCTCGTGCTGGTTCTGCGGGTTCCGGACTGGCGTGAGGAGCCACCTCTTCAGGGGGTAGGCTGCATCACCTGTATGTAGGCGAGAATGTATGTGTCAGTCATGTTGTCTGATCAGGAACATGATGTCCCACCATGGCTGGCATGGAACTGTTACCTTGGCTCACTTCTACATGCACTAATTGATTCACACTATGCAACCAGTATATGCTCATTGCTGCCATGGCCTGTTTTGCATGCCATCAGCCTATGTATGCAGAGGGGTTTTGTGCATTGTGAGTGGCCTTCCTCTGTATCCGTTCTCTGTGTTACTCACAGCCAGGTGGAGTATGCATCATCCCCCCCCCCCCTTTCAGCCAGGTGGAGTATGCACTGGTACGTCATTCCCATGCCCACTTCCATGACATCGCACTCACCGAGTAGCCAGGATCTTGGGCCTGCATGTCGCTCCATGTAGCGTGGTATTGTGGAGTTCCTCAGGACCATGGAATCATGGGTTGATCCGGGGAATCGGGCACAACAATGTGTGATGATCTTGTTGGAGTCACAGACCATTTGCACGTTGACAGAGTGGAACTGTTTCCGGTTGCGGTACGGTACCTCCATGGCACGTGGAACCACCAATTCCACATGGGTGCAGTCGATGGCACCAATGCAACCGGGTATGCTGGCTAGTGCATGGAAACCCACTTTGGTGTTTGCAATCTCCTGGGCAGTCCGTGGTAATGAGATGTGGTCGTCTGTGTGCTTGAGGAGGGCATCGAGCACTTGGATGAGTGTTCGTGAGAATAATGGTTGTGAAATGCCATGCAGGTGCCCCACTGTGTGCTGGTAGGTGCCTGTGGCCAGGAAGTGGAGTACAGCCACTACCTTCAGTAGGGGGGGGATGGCGGTTGGACTTTCTATCATGCTGACGATGTCGTTGTGTGTCATGTCTACGATGGCGGTGATGGTGTCCCTGTCCAAACGGTACAGGGTGTGGATCTGCTCAGCAGTGAGGTTGTTTGGATTGGCTCTGATGCGTGGGATTGGGGGCTGCCTGCGTGGTGGCACTGGCTGTGCTGGTGGGGCTTGCTGGGCCTGCCTTGCCCTCCTTCTCCTCCTGCGTCTCCTCTGTGCTGCCTGTTGTTGTTGTTGTTGCTGTTGCTGTTGTAGTAGCACATGCATTGCTATCAGGTCCTCCAGCCCCAACATTGCTAGTCGTATTGGCATCATTGTGGAGTGTGACTGGGTGTGGGTAGGGGTGGGGTGTGCTCTTTTTATACTCCCCTGAGTCTGTATTGCCTTCACCTGTGCTGTTTCTGTGCACCTGTGGCAGCTGCATTCACTTGAATTGGCCCTTTACGGTTGGTTCGCGATGGCGTTATTTGCACCATGGCGGTAAGGTACTTAGCGGCCTCATTGATGGCGTTAGGTGCATGTCCGCTTGGGTCGGCATTTGCGTGCCTTTCCGCCATGGCGCTAAGTACGGTGTGGGCGGTCGCGTGCGCGCACCCTTAGCGCTGTTTGCGGCAGCGTTAACTACGATGCCGCTATTGGCATCGTAGTTAACGGTCACGGGTCATGATCGTACCTGGCGGAAAACGATGGCGGTAAGCATTTACCGCCATCGTTTTTCGCTTAGCGCCAGGGTCGTAATGAGGCCCACTGTGTGGGCTGTCCTGTTATGGATATAAATGGATCCCTGTACCTGTGAAAGGATTTCCTTTTACCACAGCCACACTCCAAAATTTAGGTGCAAGTGTTTGCAGTATTTCTACATTTTTGTTCCATTGTGGTACCATGGCATGTTGTGTATGTGCTTGCTGGGTCTGTATCTGTTGAGCTTGCATAGGCACTTGCTATGGTTGCCCTTGTGGTGATTGCATTTGTAATGGAGCTTGCTGTGTTCGCTGTGGTTGCGGCGCATGCGCCGATTCTGCGTGTAATCTTGGGGGTAATATTCCTGTGGTTCTGTAATATATTGTGGAACACAGCCCATCCCCCTCTTGGAGATTGCCAGTTTGGCGGCATGCTCCCTCTACTTCTACATGTTCTGACTACATGTTCCACTCTCCTGGAACTTCAACATTGCTGCGGCTGTCCGCCATTAAATCCTCCTCCTCCATGAGGGCTCTGAAATCCACATTGTCCTCCTCTCTTGGGTCCAATCCCTCTTCTTCTTGGCCAAGAATTGTACTCACTCTGAGCCATAGGGTATACTACATCACATTGCTGCACTGGTCGCATCTCTTGTGTCAACCCACCCTAATTACTCGTCAATACCACTCCCTCTACGGCTAGTTTTGACAATGTTTTCTGAACTAACTTTGCCTCCTCCTGCTTTCTACTTATTCTTCTCTTGTAACAATCGGCAATGGTGCATGATAGTCAATTGTATTTCTGGCCATGGCTTTGCTTCCATCCCTACCTTTTTCTTCATCTGCCTTTGCACTGACTCGGGCAGTCCTTCACATAAAAATGTGTAAAATAAAGCCACTGTTTTGTCCCACGGTTCCGTCGTCTCGAGATGCCATCTCTCTTGAATATTTTGAATAAAGGTAACAGGATTTTCATCCTCGCCCATCTTCCTAGTCATGATCGCACCCATATCTGATGTATCTACATATTGTACTCTGAACGCTCGCCATACATCTGCTCTGCAGTTATTAAATGGCGCTCCATTGTGTTTTGTTACATTCACACCTGCATATCCTGCTCGTTTCTAAATGTCGTCAGCCCTCATCCCTAGGATGGCTGCTTGCAGGGCTTTTATGTAACCTCTAGCTAACGTCATTCCTGATGTCATTCCTCCTAACTCATAAATCCATTTTCCCCACACCTGAAGTCAAACTAGGTAATTTACATTTCAAATGATCTTTGTCCATTTGTGGCCATGGAATATATTGTGGTCGTTCTCCCCCTTTCTCTAATAATGGGAATTGTGAAAACCCTGATCCATAATCATACCCACCTACACTTTGTGACTTCCAGATTGGGCTAGTCTGGCCCATTTGTCTCCGTCCTGGTAATGTCCCTAATCTGCTTGCATAATACATGGATACATCCCCTGCATTGTGCGACCATGCTTGTGGTTGCTTAGTGTATGGTGTTGGTTCTGGTGTATTTTCTGTAGGGCCTCTAAGTCTGACCATTTTACCCCTTTCTCTAGAATTGAATCTTTGAGAAACTGCCTGCACCATTTCTTTGTGCTTTCTCGTATTCCTCCCTTTCTTCATCTGACATCATTATGCCCCATCTTGTACCACTTTCATCCCTTTCCACATCATCAAGATCTAGTCTACTTAAAGACAGTGTTTTATGCTTAACTATTAATGCGTCACCCAACCCTCCTCCTGTTTCCCTCGATAAAGATCATTCAACATCCTGTTGGGTTTTATTCCCATCTTTATCTCTCATTTGCCTATATAAATCCCTAATCCTCTTCTATATGTTTTGTGCTTCATGTTCCTCAGCCCATGTCTGTATTCTCGGTATCGCTTGCAGCTCCCTGTGGGACTGTAGTGACCCTCTCTCTTCTGCAAATTGTTCTCGTGCTTCGATCAGCACTATACTTCTATGAAATAAATAATCTATCTCAACTTCTGTTCATCTCATCTTCCCTTCTTCTCATCTCTCTTTTCTCTTCTTCCTCTTGTCTTTTTTCAACCGGCGTACTTGCATTCTCTGTATTTCTATCTCCTTTTGCTTCTTCTCTTCTAGTCTCTCCTTTTCTTTCCTTGCCTCATACCTTCTTAGATCTTCCTTTCACTTCCTCTCTTTTTCCTTCCCTTCTCTGTATGCTCTCATTTTATCTTTCTTTTCCTGCTCTTCTCTTTCTTCCCTTTCTCAAAATCCAACAATGCCCTTATCATCTAGCTTGAGTAACATCTGTCCGCCCATCCATTCATTCTGCACTATTGTTACGCCCTTAGCCTTATCTTTCACTTCCCTTTGTCTCCTTGCCTCTTCCTCTATCTAGATCTGTCTGACCTCTCTGTCTTTTCTCTCATCGCATTGTTTACTTTCGTTGCATGTCAATATATATTTGCGCTCTCTACTTTTGCTCTCTTAAGCATTATCCTCAATGTTATAAGCGGGGGCTTGTATTTCGGATTAACATATCAAGCGACTGCTTTCAATTCCCTTAAAGGATCAAATCCCTGTACCTCAGTATTTGTGATCTTGTTTCCAGAAGGGGAAAGAGGAGTTTTTTCAGGAGTGGAAAGAGGAGACAAAGGCATTATATCCTCCTCCTTATGCTGATTAATCATCCACTCCTTCTCAGGAGGATCTTTTCTTTCTTGCTCTGATCCATTTTCCACAACTCTAAAATAGCCAATCTTTTCTGTAACTTCTTCCCCTTGTATGTAGCATGTACATATGTCATATGTTGCAATACAGTTTTGGACAACAAACCCTCTTGAGGACACAGCATGAGTGTTTTATTATCCGTGCCTCTGACCCACTGTGCGTGATACTGTCATATCTTGGGTGTGTATCTCAGCAGTGTCCTGCATAGGTGTAGAAGAGGAGTATCCCCCATGATAAGTCGATCTAGACTGTCAATACTTACCAGATCTTTTATTCTTGTATTGATTTTATCAAGTACACCACGCTGATTTATTTGAGCATGCACCATCAATCGGCGCTTATCAGCAAAAAGACAATTTTTTAACCACTTTAAAAATCTATACAATGATGTTCTTTTTGTTCCTTCATTTTGAATTTCTATCAATTTTAACCATTTTTTTTAATTGATGTTTTAAGAGTCTCTTCTTTATTTTATTATTATTTACCCTCCTGATTGACGTTAATCTCTTGATTAAAATCGGATGATCTCCTTCATTTTTTATTATTGTTTAATATCTCCTAATCTAGACACAATAAAAGTTTTATACTGTCTTATATAACCCCATGCACATGTGCACTTTTAAATGTTCTGCGTACGCCTTCCTTTACTATCTTAAGTAAATGTATCTTATCTCACTTTTTACCTAATTTTAGAGTTTGATACACACTCTTTCTCTTGGCTTTGCCTCAGGAATTCTTAAATAATACCCCTATATTTGGAGTTTTAGTGCATACCCGTCTGCCCCTCTTTGAACCAGGAATCGAGGTATCTATTTCTCTTCTTTCTTATCCCCAAAAATCCCATTACTTCTATACATATATTTGCAATATAGTTCCTCCCCCTATTTTTGCCACCTTTCGATGTTCTACTTACACCCGTGGCTCAGCTCGAGTCCCTCAGCATCGACTCTTCCCCAATCGACCAGTTTGCCTTCAGTCCGCGAGGCACATGCAGGGACTAGACAGAAATTTCGTGAAAGGGGCACCTGTCGACTGATTCTTCTCACACTTGTGTATTTGCGTGCCGATCTCCACAGGAAGCTCTACGATCTTCTGGCTAGTGGCGGAATCAATCAAGAGTCCAAGAGTCTAATTTAAGGGTTATTTTCATAGCTTTATAAGGCCCCAAGCTATCTACCTCCCTTTGTTTTTGCAGCCTACTAGTGCCAACCCATATAACGTAGCATTGGATTAGAGCAAAGGTGGACAGCGCAGTGGAATAAGAGCCGTTTTCTTTTTCCACATTTAAGGGTTGGCTTAATCATGAGTCGGGTGGTAAGTGGGAATTTACCCCCAGCTTTTTGCTGGAGGTACAAATGTCACCTTACTGCTCATTTTCAGAAGTTTACGTCCATTTTCAGCACTTTCACTGCTGGCGGTAATAGTGTCCCCCAACCCAATTGGGTCCAAGGACCAAATAGGGAATGGGAACTTACTGATGTACCGCTACTCGTGATCCAGCGCTAAAAGTGCCAGACTAAGTCGCTTTTTGCGCTGGCGGTATTACCGCTGGGATACCGCCAGACTCCTGATAAGGCCATAGATCTCGGCCTAGGTTGATCAGACCAGAACCATCTGCGCCACTACCAGAATGTGCTCTAGCACCTCGAAGCATCTCATGTGCTAGATGGAATTACCAATCTGTAAGTAACTTCAATTCAGCACTCCAACTAAGTCAATGTTTAGTAGGGGATGCCCAATGGAAGCCCTTATTTGTATATTTTTATGTCAAAAGTTCTTTAAATCTGGATGATGAACCCTTTTAAAACGCCCCTCTCTTTGGATCTCCCCGACCTCACTGAGCCAAGAAGTAGGTTTGTTTTGCAAATTAAAAGGTTTATTTGAATAATTAAACAATATATATAACACACTTTTATGAACAAATAATATCTGAATAGCACGCTTATGAATATGGACGGTAATCAACAGTGGTAATATTACAAAAGTAACAATCTCTTTAATCACTTAGGAGTATGGATATGCAGGATACTGTAGCAGAGAATACTTTATGTGATTCAAGTAAATGCAATAATGGGAAAGAATGCAACACAGAAATAGACTTGATATGATTTCCATCAAAAGATAATATGGTCCCTTTTCCCCTGTGACTGCTCACTCCCCCCTTTGCAATATGAAGAGATGGAAATGAGGCACACAGGTTTCAGGAATACAATCAAGAATGCAGTTCAATTCCAGTTCCCCCCCGCAAGCTTAGAGAAAACAGGTATGATTTTAAAACACAGGTCAAAACGCTTTGGAATGTGAGTGCAATGGATGGAAAAATATGCTAAAATGATTTTAATTCCCTAAAGGATATTCAGAATAAGTGATAGTTACTTTGGATTGGTTCAGGTCAACACTAGCAATGATTCATGAATGATTATCAAATTGAAAACGAATTTCAGCAATCAGGGCCGTCACGAGGGGGGTGCAGGGGGGGCAAACTGCCCCGGGCCTCGTACTTGCGGGGGGCCTTGCGGCCCCCTCCGCTAAGTGGAAGGCAGCATAGTCTCCTGTGTCCTTTATTCACACGGGGGACTGTGCTGTCTGCTGTCTGCCCCTGCAATTATTTTGCTGTTTGTTGCGAAGCCGTTTGGCTCTGCAACAAACAGCAAAATAATGGGAGACAGCAGGGCTCAGAAGTGGGCTCTGCTGCCTCCCGTCATTCTGCTGAAAACGTGGACATGTTGAATGACAAGCGAGGACTCCTCTCCTGTCAGTCAGTGTGTTCATGTTGCTCAGGATGACCACACTGACTGACAGGAGAGGAGTTCTCTCTTGTTAATCAGTGTGTGCATGTTGTCAGCGTGATCACGCTGACTGACAGGAGAGGAGTTCTCTCTTGTCAGTGTGTTCATGTTGTCAGTGTGATCATGCTGATGGGAGAGGAGTTCTCTCTTGTCAGTCAGTGTGTTCACGTTGCTCAGCATGACCACGCTGACTGACAGGAGAGGATTACTCTCCTGTCAGTCAGTGTGATCACGTTGCTCAGGATGACCACATTGACTGACAGGAGAGGAGTTCTCTCTTGTTAATCAGTGTGTTCATGTTGTCAGTGTGATCACGCTGACTGACAGGAGAGGTGTTATCTCTTGTCAGTGTGTTCATGTTGTCAGTGTGATCACGCTAACTGATGGGAGAGGAGTTCTCTCTTGTCAGTCAGTGTGTTCACGCTGCTCAGCATGACCACGCTGACTGACAGGAGAGGACTCCTCTCCTGTCAATCAGTGTTCACGTTGCTCAGGATGACCACACTGACTGACAGGAGAGGAGTTATCTCTTGTTAATCAGTGTGTTCATGTTGTCAGCGTGATCACGCTGACTGACAGGAGAGGAGTTCTCTCTTGTCAGTGTGTTCATGTTGTCAGTGTGATCATGCTAACTGATGGGAGAGGAGTTCTCTCTTGTCAGTCAGTGTGTTCATGTTGTCAGTGTGATCATGCTGACTGATGGGAGAGGAGTTCTCTCTTGTCAGTCAGTGTGTTCACGTGTTGCTCAGCATGACCACGCTGACTGATGGGAGAGGAGTTCTCTCTTGTCAGTCAGTGTGTTCACATTGTCAGTGTGATCACGCTGACTGATGGGAGAGGAGTTCTCTCTTGTCAGTCAGTGTGTTCACGTGTTGCTCAGCGTGACCATGCTGACTGATGGGAGAGGAGTTCTCTCTTGTCAGTCAGTGTGTTCACGTTGCTCAGCATGACCACACTGACTGATAGGAGAGGAGTTCTCTCTTGTCAGTCAGTGTGTTCACGTTGCTCAGGATGACCACACTGACTGACAGGAGAGGAGTTCTCTCTTGTCAGTCAGTGTGTTCACGTTGCTCAGGATGACCACACTGACTGACAGGAGAGAAGTTCTCTCTTGTTAATCAGTGTGTTCATGTTGTCAGCGTGATCACGCTGACTGACAGGAGAGGAGTTCCCTCTTGTCAGTGTGTTCATGTTGTCAGTGTGATCACGCTAACTGATGGAAGAGGAGTTCTCTCTTGTCAGTCAGTGTGTTCACGTTGCTCAGCATGACCACGCTGACTGACAGGAGAGGAGTTCTCTCTTGTCAGTCAGTGTGTTCATGTTGTCAGCGTGATCACGCTAACTGATGGGAGAGGAGTTCTCTCTTGTCAGTCAGTGTGTTCACGTTGCTCAGAATAACCACGCTGACTGATGGAAGAGGAGTTCTCTCTTGTCAGTCAGTGTGTTCACGTTGCTCAGCATGACCACGCTGACTGACAAGAGAGGAGTCCTCTCTTGTCAGTCAGTGTGTTCACGTGTTGCTCAGCGTGACCATGCTGACTGATGGGAGAGGAGTTCTCTCTTGTCAGTCAGTGTGTTCACGTTGCTCAGCATGACCACACTGACTGACAGGAGAGGAGTTCTCTCTTGTCAGTCAGTGTGTTCACGTTGCTCAGCATAACCACGCTGACTGATGGAAGAGGAGTTCTCTCTTGTCAGTCAGTGTGTTCAGGTTGCTCAGCATGACCACGCTGACTGACAAGAGAGGAGTCCTCTCTTGTCAGTCAGTGTGTTCACGTTTTGCTCAGCGTGACCATGCTGACTGATGGGAGAGGAGTTCTCTCTTGTCAGTCAGTGTGGTCCTGTTGCTCAGCATGACCATGCTGACTGACAGGAGAGGAGTTCTCTCTTGTCAGTCAGTGTGTTCATGTTGTCAGCGTGATCACGCTGACTGATGGGAGAGGAGCTCTCTCTTGTCAATCAGTGTGTTCACATTGCTCAGCCTGACCACGCTGATTGATAGGAGAGAACTCCTCTCCTGTAAGCCAGTTTGTTCATGTTGTCAGCGTGATCACGCTGACTGATGGGAGAGGAGTTCTCTCTTGTCAGGCAGCATGTCTATGTGTCGGCTGCGTGGATACTTTTTAAGGGTGCATGGAGGTAAGGTAAGTGTTTTTTATTTTAAATTAAAAGTGTATATGTGCATTTAAATTAAATTAGTATGTATATGTGTATGTATGAATGCATGCGTGCATGTTGGTGTTTGTGTCAATGCTGTATTTGGTTTTATGTATACATGCATGTATGGAGTTGTGTAACTGGTGGATGAATGCTTGGGTGCAAGTTTTTTTTGTGAGTGTGTGTTCAGCACCACCCCTAAATGTAGCCGCCCTGGGGGCCACTTCATTAACGGGTGGGTTCATGGCATCAGAGGTGCACCTTGGCTAAAATGTCAGGGTGGAAAGGGGACTAACACTTCAAATGTTGGGAGAGGTGCTAATGTCAGAGGCTGTGAGGAAGGGGCAAACTTCCTTGTGTGGGGGCACCTAACATCTTTCCACATTTTGAATGAGACTATTCTGGTGAAGCTTCAATGTTACAAGCAGCTACCTCTTGCCTTCATTTCTGAAACGTCACACTTAAGGACTGCTGTGAGAATGAGATGTCTCATGTCACCACTTCCCTTCTGATCACTACCTAGCATGCAAGTGCTAACCCCACATCCCGATTTCAATTACTTAAAAATGTATGGATATGAATGCAGGTGCTAACAGTGAAATGACTTCTCATGGCCATGCTAATCCCTATGGCAATTCTCACCCAGTTCATGCCCTCCCCACCCAAAACACCTCCTCACTGGGACTCTTTGAGCTAGCTTTAAACATGCCTTGCCATCAAAAGTTGCCCTCAATGTGCCTGGAAGTGTTTCCTCAAAAGAGTCTTCTGAGAGTTCATGACTTCATTGGAGTTGTAAACACGTAACTGGTGTAATAAAAATGTCTTAATCAGGTCTGCCTTTGGCCACTCAATTTTAAAACACCCTGCATGTCTTTCGCTGAAGTTCTTTTAAAAATAAGCATTGGCTCTTTTTGCTTTACCCTTGATGCACAGGACTATGCATCGAGGTTTAAGCAAACATACTACTTGGCTAAATTGGCCCACATTGAATGTAGGCGAACAAGAGGAAAAGGGTCACATGGAAGAGCACTATAATTATTTAAGTACTCATATCAAAGGATAGAGGTCCGAAAAGAAGGGGTTCAGTCAGGTATACAGTTATCACTACATATTTTAATATTATTCCAAAACATTATAAAAGCACACATTATACATTCACAAAAATATCAACATTTAAAAATCATTCAATTTAATCATAGTACAGAATATTTATATCAAAAACATTGATAAAAAAGTGTTTTGAGGTAGTAATTCCCTAGACTAATACGGAAATCATGTAAGTAAATCTCAATAATAGTTAATTTCATTCAATAATAGAGATACTATTGCAAAAAGTACTAAAGGCAAGTAAAGAGCCCAAGTGCCAAGTGCCCATTGAATGTAGGCCAATCTAGCCAGTAATAACACTTATGGTACACAGTCAGCCTGGATATACTTTCTGTGGCATGGCATTTTTACTGGGTGGGAGTCCATACATGGTAATAATGGCATATATTGATGCAGCCTGCATCGACATAATTAGAACAACCAGCATGAATATATTTTTATACTAGCATATCTCATGTGGAAAGGTGGCATGAAATGTATTGGCAAATGTTCCTATGCACAATTTATGATTTGCAACTATTGGGAATTTCCATGTGCTTCCATACAAAACCAATTGCAAACTGTATGGATTTCTACCCAATTTTGCAAAGAAAGTGCTGTAAAATGCATACTTTTAACCAAATGTTTCAAACATTTTCTTGGGAGTGAGAACCCCCCTCAAGCAACCCTTGTTTGGTTTGGGCTCCCTCATTGTGCTCTGTTGATCCTGCCTAATTGGCACAAACATTTAAGCCTCTTAAGTTCAGAAATGTACCAGCCTTCACTGTACATCATTTGTAGCTGTGTATGATGTGTTTTAATATGCACACAGTGGCAGGATGCTCCTTTATTATATAATATGGCATTTATAACGTGCTTGTACACAAGTTTTTCTAGGCGCGACAAGGCAATGAGGGAGAAACAAAAGAGTAGGACAAAACACAGATCTTACTAGGCCTTGTGTCATTCAGATCGTGCAAGAGCAGGGAAGGGGGGAGGGGAGAAGTTCCTAGGGTGAGTTAGGATGCAGAAGTGCAGTAACAAAGGAGAAACAAGAGTGCAGCCAACGGGTGGCTAGTGTGGGTACTCATAAGTGCAGCCAATGGGTGGAGAATAAGAGCAAGAGCGGGGACTGTAGGTTTACAGATACAGACCACAAGTGCAGGGGAGCCAAGAGGCAGTGTGGGATTGCAACAGGACAGGCAGGGACCTGGGCCCGAATTCAGAGCTTGACCAAGTGGCCAGTGCATGGATCAGGCAGGTGATCAGCAAGGGAGAGGAAGAGAGAAGGCAGAAGCAAAGAGACAAGTCTTGAGGTGCTTCCGGAACCGGATATGGTTCTCCTCAAGTTTCAGCGAGGCAGGGAGGCTGTTTCCAGAGGGAGGCCCCAGCCGAAGAAAAATCTGCCCTCAACTCTTTGCTTGGAAAAGTGACTGACCCTCAGAGAATTGGAGGTTGCGCAGTGGAGAGCTCATGCCATCTTATATATATTTATTCATATGATAAAAAAGTTAGTCTGGCATGAACCTTTCTTCAGTAGAGAAATCTAACTTTTCTGTAGTTGATTTAGAGTTGCATTAATGAACAATATTTGGGATCCTGCACACAAACTCAAGGGTAGATTTCTCTAGTCTCCTGTTTGTGGATGTGCCGGCGTTGGCCGAGTGCAAAACATTTTAAGGCGGCCTCACCAAATATTTTGCCCCAGGCCTCACCACATCTTTTCACAGCCCTGTCAGCAATTGAGAACAAGGAGCAGCTATTTTTACAAGTGGTGAAATGGAACTACATTGCAATTCGCGACAATTTTTCCGCGTGCGTATTTCGTGATTGCAGAAAAACTATAATGAATTGGAATGTCATTTTGGGTTTCTTGGAAAGCTTCTGATCTTAGCTTTAAAATTACAGTTACATTTCGCTTCTAGGACGTGCGGCTCAAAAGTTACGGATGTTTTTGTGAAGGTAGATTTTGCAGAAATAAAATCAAGATTTCAGAAATGACAGATTGCGCGTTACAGATTTGGAATCAACAGGATGGACACAAGATTCTATAATGCAGTTCTGGACAGGTTAAAATGGTTGGAAGAGGATTACTTTAAACTAAGAGATTGGTTATGGACAGTTCTAGACTAGATATTCACTCCTAGCTTTGGAATGGAATGCGCCTCGTCAAAGATCTGGTCAAGGGTTTGGCTTCACTCTCGCCACCGGACAGGTCACAGGCCCTCTGGGTTCTGCTCTCAGCACTGCACGGTGGTCTGGGTCTCTTGAATTTGATCTGATGGGTCTGGTTACAGCACTGCTCTCTCTGGGTATGGATCTGGGTTCTAGCACAGGGTTCTTAGCTAGAAGCAACACAGCTCAGCAAGGCTGTTGAATGGTTTGGTTAGACCCCGTGGAAGTTTAGGGGTTAGAATGAGGTTGCAAAAGATTCTGAAGGCCTGCTGAGAAGGATTCAGCTTGTGAATTAGGCCTTTGCTTCAGGGTTCTAGAGCTTGGTTCTAGAGTCTGTATTCTAAGTTCTGGTCTCTGGATCTAGATCTGGAATCTCTATCTGGATATTATCTGGATCTGGTCCGGCAGAGTGCTTCGCAGGAATCGGTGAGTAGTGGAAAAAATGAGTGTCTATCTGGGTCTCAGCAGTTCCTATTTATGTGTTTCCAAAGTGGGTGTGGAGGCTGATTCTACATGCCCAACCCCCTAAGGATTTGATAGGTCAGAGAATTTTCTGGGTTCTGACTGGAGAAAGGATCAGCGTGGCATGAGGTGTCATCATGATGCTATGTTTATAGTCCAAAAGAAATCCCTCCCTTTTGCTTTTACACAGAAAATCTCTTTTTCATAACAAACATATTTCCAAGGTGCACAACTTGTTCATAATACATATACACATCACAGATTACTTAAGGTACATTCTTGTCCAACTGTGATCTTCCTAAGAGCTTTAGTTCAGAAATGACAACTTATTCGCGATTTTGGTGGGTTTCTCAATATTGGTTCTGCACCAGATTTTACACATGCATGCAGAACCTCTCTGGGCATATTACTGTAAATTCTTATGTTCATGGCATAAACACCAAATCTACAATATTAATACATTCTGGGGTTTGGTCTCAGAACATCACCCGGCGTCCAGCTTAGTCTTAAATTGTGAGTGAATTTTTCATTGTAACCGTCTCAAAGTTTAACATTTTGGTTTGCTTGGTACCATTTGTTATAAGCATTTTTATAAAACATACATTTGCTTTCCATCCAATTCACATCTCAGTCTGGTCCGCCCCCAGAGCTGGGTGAGTCAGATGGTCACATGGCCTGCCTTCCTGCTAGAGCAGTTGTTGACCAGGCACACCAAAATAAGCATATTCTATTCAGCTGAAAGAATCCATTGTCTTGTTTCCAGGCAGCAGAGCACCAGTCCAGGGTGTCACTCCCCAGTTCCTGTTCACACCAGCTTTCAATCTCCTGGCTTGGGGCAGGGGAAGTCTCCTTTGTCTAGGGATAAGGTGTGAAGGGTTCCCATGCACCAAAGGCCTCTTGAAGTTTTAACTAATTCAGATTGCCTTCTAGTCAATTGCAACTTAGTTCCTTGTAAAAAAAAAAAAATACATTTATAAACTCACAATAAGCAACATATCTTTAAATCAAGTCTTTTTCAACAATGAAATCACTGTGTGGCACTCTATGTGGCATTTTGATAGAATTCTCTTCTTTGGCATAGTTTAGGTTCAGTTGTTCAGTTTTTCAAAGAATATGGTTTTAAAACGCCGGCTTCTGGTAGTGTTGAGTACCGGTATTGGACCCATTTTTGACAGCTGTCTTTTCATCAGTATCTTTAAAATAAGATTTTGCTTGATAGCATATGATTCTTGCTGACATTGTATTGATGTGGATTCTTGCAGCAGAGTAATGTGGAACACCCAACAAAGAGGTTGGATCTTTTAGGTAATTTTGTGAGCCATGATTTTAGCAATTTTTGACAATCAAGAAAAGATTTGTTTTTTTAAGCTAGCTCTATTTCTTTTGCAATCAGCATTGCTATTTCCAAGTGGTTTCAGACTTCTTTGTGGGTGCCCAATGGTGGTTTTAGGCATTGATCTCCTGTGCTCACTAATATAGGCAAAAGTGGATGGCCGCCTATTTTTCTGGTTTTCACTGCGCATTTTCTGGTGATTTTGAGCGAGCAGCATGCTTTCCAGTGGCCATTCTGATGTTTCTGCTGCCAGCAATGCCTAGTGATGTTGCAGGTCTTGGATGAGTGGGTTAAGACATCCCACAAGCACCCCTCTTGCGATGGCCGTTGTACTTTCATCAATGGAACTTCGCAAGACTGGGATGTCCGCATCATCTCTTCGGATTCCATGAATGGCACAGTTCAGCATCTTTTCCTCAATCAGGAGTGGATCTATCGGTTCTCCTCGCCAGTCCTGATGGGAGAATTGAGCGATACCCCGGGCCCCTCGGATCTTTGCTCCCGGTCCCCGTGTCATCCTCCTTGGTCAGTCTCCATGGTTTCTCTCTCCTAGGATGACAAAGCAAAAAGGCAACAACATTTTCTTAGACATTTCCCCACCACTATTAATGTAGTGGGCACGGTCATATACATTTTGTAAATCAGGAGACATTTGTATTCTTATTATTGTATTTTATAGACTATGGGCCTCATTACGACCCTGGCGTTAAGGGTTTACCGGCGCGGTAAAAGGTGTCGGCGCCGTTAAACCCTTAACGCCTGATTACGAGGTCCTTTTGCGGGACCCGACCTTAACGGCTGGTTTTTCCAGCCGTTAAAGTAGGGACCCTCAAAGGGACTTTGGTGCTAATAACGGTACCGCAATTTGCGGTACCGTTATTAGCATCTTCCCCGTTCCCATTGAGCCCTATGGGGCAAAAATGGGAATGGGGAAGGGCCATGGCGGCATGGGGAATTACCGCCCCACCAACCTCGGAATGGGGTGGTAATTCCCCATTCCGCCATGGCGGACACCGGCATGGACCATGGTGCTAATAGCACCATGGTCCTCTGCCTGGGTCGTAATGAGGCCGTCTGGGGTTCCAGAGGACTCCTCCAGTTGCTGCAGAGTGTGCCTAGGATGGCAACATTTTAGCTGTTTAATATGGACCCACTTATCTTCCCCCTCTGCCAAACTGCCTTTGGGGATGCAAATCTTGTTGGCGACTGGTGAGATCTTGTCTACAATTCCAAAAGGTCCCTTCCAGGTAGGCAGACATTTCTGCTGTGTGGCCTGGTTCTTTTGGTAATTGTATAGATAGACCCGGTCTCCTACATTGTATTCTTTCCTGGTAGTCTTCAAGTCATAGTGTGTCATGATGCCTACCTCCAAGGAGCCAGGCCCAGCCCAGCAACCCCAGAGGCAGACATCATTTTCCCCAAGGACGTCTCAGCAGGCCCAAGTTGGGGCCTTTTGGACGCAGTCCTGGCGCCTTTGGCGCCAGGCTCATTCTGGACCCCAGTCCTGGCGCCTTAGGCGCCAGGCTCATAAAGCAAGACATGTGTGTAAGTGTTTTAATGTGCACTTACCTGAAGCAGACCGTGCTGCTACATCCAGGCCCTCTTGAGGACTGAATGGGACTACTTTATCTTTTGGACTACTTTATCACTCGGGTGTGGTCTGAGGAAGAATACATATCTGAGTGGAAGGATACATACCTGGAACTACTTTACAGGCTATTTAAACCACACCCGAAGAGCAGCACATGCTTCGCGTTGTTCTGCATCTAGCAGCTGGACGCTCACCGTGTTTGCTCCTGCATTCGGACTTCTGCCACGCCTGCCAGCATCCTGATCACCTACAAAGGAAGAGAAAGAGAGAATAGGAGAAGGAAAAGACTTTACCTGCAAGATCCGCATTCCGGAGTCAGCTCGCCGACGATCCTGCAAAGGAAGACACTTAATTTAAAAGCACATTGCATCGACCGCCGCAGCGCCGCATTCCACTCACCTTCACAGGGCGCCTCCATGTTCAGCAGCGATCACCCGGATTCGCAGCCACGCTTCCACGCCTAGGGAGAAAAAGACAAGAGCAAAGGTGAGAGAGAGAAGGGAATGAGGAAACCTAAACCTCCATGTTAAGACTTACCTGTTGGGTCATTCCCTTTTCATTTCGGGTCCGCGCCGCATCCAGGCGTTTCCGGACCCCGGCCCCTATGGGGAAAAAGACATTAGCGTCAATGAGCGAATGAAAAGACATTACCCAAAAACGCTCATCAAGACTTACCTGATTTCTACAGGGATTGCATCTCGCATCTCGGGTCGGTGCCTTTTCCCCGGCATTCCGTACCCCGGCCCCTATGGGGAAAAAGACATTGACATTAGCATATTGATGCAAGGACAAAAGGGGAACCTTTCAAGGAACTTACCTGGAAGCCAAGCAAGTTTGGTTCTCATAAAACCAAGAATCCAGTGAAGTAACTGGATACCAACGCGCCCCTGCATCAGAAGCAGGAAGGAGAGCTCGCCCTTCAAGACCCTAAGGTGAGACGCCACGGGAAGCACAGAAGGGTTTCGAGGAGGGTGAGAGGGGAAAGGGGGAGGCTGGTAGCATTCCCCGCAGACAGTTAATCCCTTATTCTCGACTACAGAAGGATACTTTTGCAAGCCGGACAAGCAAGAGTTGGGAGTCCGGTCCAGTCCATCTTCTGAGCCCCGCGCAACACCTTAGAAGAGGTCACAGCAGCACGATCCTGGCCAGCGCCTCCGTGGGAGTCAGGTGAGCGTAACAGAACGCGAAGCCTACCCACAATTTCCCACCCGGGCGCTATGGAGACTTCTGAGACAGACCAGCTGGCCCAGCTGTTGGGGGAATTAATGGCAGAGGTACACTCAGCTCGCCAAGAGACTAATGCCCTCAAAAGAGAACTCATTCTCTCCAAGGAACAAACTGATGACCTGGCCAAACGATTGCTACAGAGTCAGGCTGGACAAATTCCTTTACCTAGTCCCGGGGGAATTTCCACTTCGTTGGGTTCGAATAACCCTCTTCAGATCAATCTGCCGGGATACATGCCTTTAGCACCGCCTGAACGTTTTGCGGGGGACCCAAAGAAATATGCCATTTTAATGAACCAATGTCGCTTACATTTTATATGCAGACCAGGAGCCTTCCCTGATGATAGGACCAAAGTGGCCTTCGTGTTATCGTACCTAAGTGGCTGTGCTGCCGATTGGTCTGTTCCCTTGGTGAACCAGAACGATCCAATTCTCCAAGATTTTCAGGGCTTTCAGGCCAGCATGGAAAGGTTGTTCGCTCGACACTCGCAGGGACAGGCCCTTGACAACGAACTGCTATCTCTACGACAAGGTAGTCAAGATCTTTTGTCTTATATAGCCTCCTTTACCAGACTGGTGTTGGAAACCGGATGGCCTGAAAATAAAAGGATCACTTTATTTCACCGGGGTCTGCGCGGAGAGCTAAAAGACATTCTGGCCCAAGTAGTGAATCCACCCCAGGGCTGTGCAGAATATATTGACTTTGTGGTACAACTGGATCACAGACTTCAGAATAGGAAAGCAGATCGGTCCAAGTTTGAAACCCGAGTACCGATCAGAACCCTCGTAAACCCCAGGAATACCGAAGCTTCGGAACCTATGCAAATAGGGGGAGTTAAGGGGCCGTTAACTCAGAAGGAACGCGAGAGAAGGCGACAAAAGCAACTATGCCTCTATTGCGGGGCTTCCGGTCACTTTCTTCGTGATTGTCCGGTAAAACCACCTAGGAAGGTGGTTGGTGGCTCTGACAACAACTTAATGGAACCTGTTTCGGGAAACGACCTGGCTCGACAAGCGTAGAGGTCCGCTTGCCGAGCTTGAAAACGAACTCTCTGACCTCGCATTTTGTCTTGCCAATGGTGCTCGTGGATCCAAAAAAGCCCCAATGGTTGCATGCCATCAAAGCATACGTCGACAGCGGAGCTATCGGAAACTACGTGGACCGCGAATTGGCCTCCAGGATGAACCTTCCTCTGCATCCAAAAATAAACCAGGATGTCATTACTACGGTTGATGGTAACGAAATAGCCTCTGGGCCGGTTACGCATTCCACCACAGAAGTGACACTTGTGAGTCAGGATGGACATCGGGAAGCAATAGTGTTTGATATAATCAAGGCTCCACAATTTCAAGTAATCCTCAGAATTCCTTGGTTAGAAACACACAATCCTCGAATAGACTGGCGAGCAAAGAGAATAACTTTTCCAGATTGTGGTCCCACTTGTTATCCTAGAAATCCAGCTATTGGTTTAGCCACAGTAACCCACGCCACTGTTCAACTACCGGCAGAATACCTTGAATACCAGGACGTTTTTCAGAAAGAACAGGCTAACACGCTACCCCCTCATCGTTCTTACGATTGCCAGATCGATCTAGTTCCCAATGCTCAACCGCCGTGTAGTAGGATTTATGCTCTCACTGAACCTGAAAACCAGCATTTGCGTCAGTATTTGGATCAGTACCTTGCCAATGGCTTTATTCGCCCATCAAAGTCCCCGGTCTCTTCCGCTTTGTTCTTCGTGCCTAAAAAAGAAGGAGACCTTAGAACTTGTATTGACTACCGCGCTTTAAATCAGATAACGATAAAGAATCGTTATCCCATGCCTCTGATCCCTGAACTTCTTGATCAAGTAAAAGATGCTCGTATATACACCAAGTTAGATCTCCGGGGAGCTCATCACCTAGTGCGAATAAAAGAAGGTGACGAGTGGAAGACAGCTTTCCGCACCAAATACGGGCTCTTCGAATATCAGGTTATGCCCTTCGGTTTGTGGAACGCGCCTGCAGCTTTGCAATTCTTCATGAACGATGTTCTGCGAGAACTTATCGATGTTTGTGTCATCGTATACATCGACGACATCCTGGTGTACTCATCTTCTGAGTCAGATCATCGAAAACATGTTCGAGCAGTTCTAGAGAAATTGCGCCAGCACAAACTATTTGCCAAGCTGGAAAAGTGTGTCTTTGATACCACTGAGGTTGAATTCCTCGGATTTGTTCTGACTCCTAAAGGAATTCGAATGGATTCACGAAAGGTGGACGCCATCCTCAAATGGCCATCTCCCGGTTCTGTGAAAGGGGTTCAGAGTATGCTTGGCTTTGCCAACTTCTATCGAAGATTCATCCCAGAGTTTTCACGAATAGTCCAACCCATTACTGCTCTTTTACGTAAGAATAAACATTTTGAATGGACTCCAGAGGCCGAACAAGCCTTTCAAGACCTAAAGACCAAATTCACTTCTGCACCTGTGTTGAAGCACCCGCGTCCTGATCTCCCGTATATTGTTGAAACTGACGCATCCAGTTTAGCCATGGGAGCTGTCCTGTCGCAAAGGGATCCGAAAACTAACCAGCTACACCCTGTAGCCTTTTGGTCCAGGAAATTCTCAGCTCTTGAAATTAATTACGCAATTACCGACAAAGAGTTACTGGCCATTAAATCTGCTTTTAAGGCTTGGCGTCATTACCTCCTCGGTGCAAGACACACCATCACTGTAATTACGGATCACAGAAATTTGCAGTATTTAAAGACGGCCAAAGCCCAATCTTCACGACAACTCCGATGGGCTTTATTCTTTGCAGAATTTGATTTTATAATTACCTATCGCCCTGGCTGCAAGAATGGCAAAGCGGACGCCTTATCCCGGATTGGCATGGAAGAACCCAATTCGTGTTTAGGACCTGTGCCGATAATACCTGAACAAAGAATCTTAGGTTTGACTTCATTGCAAACCATCGAGGACGTTGAAACTCGAGTCAAACTACTTTTTGACCCTTCAGCCTTACTGGAATGGACTCAAAAGGGTCCCCACTTCACCGTTAAGGATAACTTACCGTATTTCCAAGAACGGTTATTTCTGCCAAGTAAGGAATTGCAAGAACTAGTTACTGCTCATTATCATGAATCGTTAATGGAAGGACACCCTGGTATCGCTAAAACGGAAGAAAAGATCAAACGCCAATTCTGGTGGCCTTCTTGGAGAAAAGACATAAAGTCTTTTGTGATGTCTTGCGGAGTTTGCGCCCAAAATAAAGGTCAAAGGAACAGGCCAGCCGGCCTACTTCAACCCTTGGAGATTCCACCGGCACCCTGGCACACCTTGTCTATGGACTTCATTACGGACCTGCCTCCGTGTGGTGGTTACAACACTATCCTAGTAATCGTGGATCTGTTCTCCAAAATGGCCCACTTTATCCCTCTAAAAGGATTGCATTCAGCTTCCATCCTGGCCAAGGAATTCCTGGAGAATATAGTTCGAATACATGGTTTTCCTTCCGTACTAGTCTCAGATCCTGGAAGTCAATTCATTTGCCATTTTTGGAGGAAGTGTTGCCAACTAGCACAAATAGATGTGCGATTATCCACCAGCCACCACCCCCAGACCGACGGACAAACCGAGAGGACAAATCAGACTCTCGAGCAATATCTTCGGTGCATGTTGCACCAATCCGAGTACAATTGGAAAGACATTCTTTGGATCGCAGAATATGCATACAACAATTCTATGCATTCCGGAACCGGTCAAACTCCTTTTTATACTTTGTATGGTCACCATCCTCGAACCTCTGACCTAGATCCACCTCTGACCCTGGAAATGCCCGCAGTAAATCATCTGCATTCCACAATAACCCGAGCCTTCAAAGAAGCTACAACTCATTTACAGCAAGCCAAGAAAAAGTACAAAGAAAACACTGATTTGCACCGAAGTAAAACACCTCCTTACCAAGTAGGAGACCAGGTTTGGCTAGCAACTAGACATTTATCTCTCAAGGGCCCACGGACTTTCAATCCCAGATTCATTGGGCCTTACCCCATCAAAGCCATAATCAACCCAGTGGCCGTTAAACTGGATTTGCCTTCCAACATGCGTATTCATCCCGTTTTTCACGCATCACTTTTGAAACCGGTACAACCAGGAACCCGACTGTCCAAGCCTCCAGATCCTATTCAAATTGATGGGGAATTAGAATTCGAAGTGAAAGACATTTTAGACTCCAAAATGTTAAAGTCAAAACTCTTCTATCTTGTTGACTGGAAGGGTTATGGACCTCATGAGAGATCGTGGGAGCCTAGTAACCATATTCACGCACCTCGATTAATACGAAGGTTCCACCGTAGATTCCCGAACAAGCCAAAACCCCCGGAGGAAACAACCTTGGGAGGGGCCTTGTGGGGGGGTACTGTCATGATGCCTACCTCCAAGGAGCCAGGCCCAGCCCAGCAACCCCAGAGGCAGACATCATTTTCCCCAAGGACGTCTCAGCAGGCCCAAGTTGGGGCCTTTTGGACGCAGTCCTGGCGCCTTTGGCGCCAGGCTCATTCTGGACCCCAGTCCTGGCGCCTTAGGCGCCAGGCTCATAAAGCAAGACATGTGTGTAAGTGTTTTAATGTGCACTTACCTGAAGCAGACCGTGCTGCTACATCCAGGCCCTCTTGAGGACTGAATGGGACTACTTTATCTTTTGGACTACTTTATCACTCGGGTGTGGTCTGAGGAAGAATACATATCTCAGTGGAAGGATACATACCTGGAACTACTTTACAGGCTATTTAAACCACACCCGAAGAGCAGCACATGCTTCGCTTTGTTCTGCATCTAGCAGCTGGACGCTCACCGTGTTTGCTCCTGCATTCGGACTTCTGCCACGCCTGCCAGCATCCTGATCACCTACAAAGGAAAAGAAAGAGAGAATGGGAGAAGGAAAAGACTTTACCTGCAAGATCCGCATTCCGGAGTCAGCTCGCCGACGATCCTGCAAAGGAAGACACTTAATTTAAAAGCACATTGCATCGACCGCCGCAGCGCCGCATTCCACTCACCTTCACAGGGCGCCTCCATGTTCAGCAGCGATCACCCGGATTCACAGCCACGCTTCCACGCCTAGGGAGAAAAAGACAAGAGCAAAGGTGAGAGAGAGAAGGGAATGAGGAAACCTAAACCTCCATGTTAAGACTTACCTGTTGGGTCATTCCCTTTTCATTTCGGGTCCGCGCCGCATCCAGGCATTCCGGACCCCGGCCCCTATGGGGAAAAAGACATTAGCGTCAATGAGCGAATGAAAAGACATTACCCAAAAACGCTCATCAAGACTTACCTGATTTCTACAGGGATTGCATCTCGCATCTCGGGTCGGTGCCTTTTCCCCGGCATTCCGTACCCCGGCCCCTATGGGGAAAAAGACATTGACATTAGCATATTGATGCAAGGACAAAAGGGGAACCTTTCAAGGAACTTACCTGGAAGCCAAGCAAGTTTGGTTCTCATAAAACCAAGAATCCAGTGAAGTAACTGGATACCAACGCGCCCCTGCATCAGAAGCAGGAAGGAGAGCTCGCCCTTTAAGACCCTAAGGTGAGACGCCACGGGAAGCACAGAAGGGTTTCGAGGAGGGTGAGAGGGGAAAGGGGGAGGCTGGTAGCATTCCCCGCAGACAGTTAATCCCTTATTCTCGCCTACAGAAGGATACTTTTGCAAGCCGGACAAGCAGGAGTTGGGAGTCCGGTCCAGTCCATCTTCTGAGCCCCGCACAACACCTTAGAAGAGGTCACAGCAGCACGATCCTGGCCAGCGCCTCCGTGGGAGTCAGGTGAGCGTAACATAGTGGGTCTTCATGCTATCGGCTGATCTTTCTAGATTTCGCTGAGCATAGGCAAAAGCATGTTGAAGGTGTTTTCTTAAATTTTCAACATATTCATGAGTTGTGGAGGCATTGATCAATGTCTGCTCTTGGGTCCTGTAAAGCAGATGCTGGGGAAGCACCATCCTGCGTCCAGTCATCAACTCAAACAGTGGCATTTTAGTTGCAGATGAAGGGGTAGATTTGATGGCCATTAGGACAAGAGGTAATCGGATATCCCAACTTGGCCCAGAATCTGCCACAAACTTTTTCAAGATGTTCACAATGGTTTTGTTGTAACGTTCTACTGCACCACTAGAGGCTAGCCAGTAAGCAATGTGTAGCTTCCTTTTAACCCCAAGTATCTCCCACATCTTTGTCATTACTTCACTGGTGAAATGGCTACCTCTGTCTGACTCAATCCTTTGGGGTACTCCAAAACGCGAAAAGATGTGATTGATCATCAGGGCAGCTGCTGTTTCTGCCTTGCAGTTTGGTGCCGGGAGACATTCCATCCATTTAGTAAACAAGCATGTCACCGTCAACATGTACTTGTTCCCCCTAGAGGAGCAAATCACGGGCCCGATAAAGTCGACTTGTAAATCTGACCATGGCAGTGTCATCCCCCTCTTTTGGAGAGGCGCAACAGTGTGTGAGGGATGTTGGCTGAAATTGTGCACACACAAGACACCCCTTCAAGTATTGGTTGAGGTCCTGCCCCATGTGTGGCCAGTATGCAACCTCTCTTAAGATCTCAAGTGTTGTATGAAACCCCCTATGACCGATGTGGCCGCATCATGGGCGTGACTTAACATCAGGCTTCAGAATGACGTAGGAACCACCCACTGAGCATGGCCAGCTAGGGATTTCCTTACCAACAGACCGTCTTGGATTCGGAACATTTTTGGACATTTCATCAACACTCTGAGGTCCTCTTTCCCAATGCAATCGGTATCCCTCAGGGGAAAGTTCTCAGGGTCCTCAATGTGTTGTTAAAACTTACCAATTATTGGATCCCCTTTCTGAGCCGTAATCAAATCAGCTTCTGGGGTCTCCTTACTCCATTGTGCTGTTAAAAGATCATTGTGAGCATTTGTCTGGGACCTAGTGATAGCAGTGACCTCGATTTCCCCCAACAGGGACTCGATCTCTATTAGCTCCCCTTGGATGGCCCTGGTTTTGGCCAGCTGATCAGCTAAGTCATTCCCAGTTGTGTCTGGTCCCTCTACTTTGGAATGACCCTTGATCTTTTTCCAGTAGATGGTCAACCCATTCAAGGTGACCAGATCATCAATATTTTGGATTAACTTCCCATGTTTCAAGGGTTTGTTATTAGCACATAGTATGCCTCTGGTTTTCCATTTAACCAGGTGCTCCACGAACCCGTTCCGTACATAATCTGAATCTGTGATTATGACCAGTTTGTAGAGTTGATGTTGAACAGCAGTGAGAATGGCTTGATGCACAGCCATCAACTCTGCCACTTGACTACTTCGGGGACCAATCTTGTACCCAGCGGAGGGTTCTGGGGACTCATTCACCCATGTATTCCCTACGCCGGCCACAAGTTCTTTTTCCCCATTGTTGTTAACATGGTAAGAGCATCCATCTACATAGACAGTGGGCATTCCCTCACACTTGTCTTCTTCAAAAACTTTGTGTGGGGAATTGAGGTGTGCCTCCATGTTGTCCTTGATTTTTAGACTCTGGTCTTCGAGACCGTTTTCTCTGGCACAATCATGCAAGTCAGCCAGACCTTGCGCGAGGGGACTCTTCTTGTTTTGGCCATATCTGACCTCCACAGGAAAGCCTTGCATTGACGGAATCCAGGAAGTAATTCGGGAATTACTCACATTTCCGGCCCGGATTCTGTCACTTTGGAGATACTGCAGAGGCTGGTGTGGAGTCTCCACTATGATGTGTTTCCCCTGGAAAAACGGGCGGTAATTCTTCAATGCCACACCATTGCCAGGAGTGCCTTCTCACAATCATTGAATTTCTCCTCCACAGAGGATAAAGTTTTGCTTGCATAGGAGATTACTTTATTGTCCTTGTCATGCTTTTGGTATAATACTGCAGTCAAGCATGTATTAGAGAACCCTGTCTCCAAGAAAAACTCCTTGTTTCTGACAGGGTAAGCTAGGCAAGGCGCTTGTGAGAGGCTTCTTTTGAGCTGTCTTACTGCCTCGGATTGTTCTGGACACCATTCCCCCTTCAAGAGATGAATCAGGGGTCTGGTGATCTCTGCGTAGCCCTCAATGAACTTTCTGCTGTAATTAGTCAGTCCAAGGAGGCTCCTTAGTTCCCGCAGAGTTGTGGGGTCCTTCAGTTTCTGAAGTGCTTCCACTTTCTTTTCCTGGGGACAGAGACCCTGAGGAGTAATCTCATGCCCCAAGAAATTAACACAGGTTCTACACCACTGTGCTTCCTGAAAGGAATGTTTTGCTCCGGCGGCCCTCAACTGGGTCAGAACATAACGGATCTTTGCTATGTGTTCCTCAATAGTTGAACTCTTGATGAGGACATCATCTACATAAGCCAGGTTACCTCTTGCACCCAGGTCGGGTATGGCCTTATGCAGGAAAATGTTTAACTCATTACCGGAGTTGAGGTATCCGAAGGGAGTCCGGGTCCATGTGTACTGCTGGCCCCCAAAGGTAAAAGCCAGCTTGTATTGGTCCTCCCTACTGACAGGCACAGTCCAGTATCCATTGGTCAGGTCTATTGCAGTGAATACCTGTGACCCCTGGATCTGGGCCAGCCCTTGGTCAATGTAGGGAAGAGGCCATCGGGAAGTATGGACCCGTTTGTTGAGCTCCCTAAGGTCGGCGCAGAGTCTCCACTGGCCGTTTGGCTTCAATATCCCCAGCACCGGATTATTGAACGTGCTGTGGACTGGAAGGATTATCCCACGGGACTCAAGGTTCTTAATTATTTCAGTAAGGGACTCCATTGATGCGAGAGGCAAGTGATATTGCTTCACAAACACTGGAGTCATGCCAGGGTCCGTGGGAATTGTTGTTGTGTGGATGTCGGTGAGACCACAGTCATATGAGTCCACCGCAAAAAGATCTTGAAAATCCAAGAAGACTTGTTTTAACTTTTGCTTCTGCTCCAGAGTCACACAGGCATCAGCTAGGTTGGCTCTCTCTTCAACCATCTGCCTGAAGCCTGGAAAGACTTCTGGTTTCGCTATCTCAGCGGCCTCCTCCAGCTGGGTGGAGAAGATCCTGGTCAGAGTGCTGATTTGGACTGGTGGCTTCAGGTGGGAAAGGCAGCCCTCATGGACCTGGAAAATCACCTCATCCCTCCTGAAGTCACAAGTCACATCTTCCTTACCATAAGGGCAGGAAGTGTACACCAGGAAGTTCCCCCCATGCCGGGTAAAGATCCTGTCTGGTGTTGTGTTGTCATCACCGTCACTATCAAAACAGCCCTTGCGGATTGGTCCTAACAGTTCATTTCTTAAATCAATGGAAAAATGTTGGTCATCAACTGCCATTCCAATAATGGTGCCTGCGGCTAGAGTGATACTCTTTAAGTCGCTGTTATCCACCTCTATTGGAATGGTGTCATGTTCTATATTGACTAGTGGTGTTAGGTTTACCCCCAACCCTTGCTGTTGGAGAGAAGCATTTAGATGAATATACGCATCAGGGTTTCTCAATGTCTGTCCTCTTTTAACTTTCACTTCCAGGGAGAATTGTCAGGTCATTTCTGGGATGGTGACTTCCTCTCCAATCTGAATTTCAACCACATAAAGCAGCAGTTGAGCTGACCTAAATGCTTTCTGTGGATCATCAAAGCCCATGGGATTATCCGCTAACCGGGACCAAGATTTGAAGTTTATTAGGTCCAAACTAATGGCAAAGCGATTGAGAATGTCACTGCCTAAGTAAAAGGCGGCAGTGATGTCTCGCACGACCCAACAATTATGGACTATGCTCTTGTCGCCAATGGAGATTTTGAGCATACACCTGCTTGTCAGGAGATGTTTGGAATTGGGTGCTTCCAGATCCATTTCCCATTTGTCTATCAGTTTGAATGTAGGAATGGCTGGATCTTTTGGGAGTTGGCGGAACATGGCTTCGCTAATGAAGCTCTTACTGTTGTTCACACACACTCGGGCGAGAACAGAGTCCTTCCCATCATTTAACTGAACATGGATGAACAACTGCTCTCCAATTTGCCGAACATCAGCCAGGCTCTGTGCTGATTTCACATCTTTCTGGGCTATTGGAGAGGGAATGTCTGATTGTGGATTGGTAAAGAATTTCAGAGTGTTTCCTTCCAGTGTGGAATACCACCTTAAACTGGAAGGAAGGTTGATTTTCAGAAATAGAGAGGACCCCCCCCCCATCACCAGTCTGTTGTCCTACTGCCATTACTGTCACGTCTGGAATTTGGTTGTTCTGGAAGTGAAATTCTACTTGGTCAGATTTTTGTTCAACCATGTGGCATGTGCCGTTTAGACTAACATGGTTGACACTCTGTTTTAACTTTATTGGTCGGCTAGTCTGGGTCCAGAGGACCTTGTTTAAGCAATCTATTAGGCGTGACAGCCTTCTCAGGAGGTCATTCCCTAGTAAAGAAGGGGTGCCCTCTGGAGTCACTACTATGACCGGGTGTTTCACCTTGTGTCGCCCAATTTTAATGTCCAAATCCGCAGTCCCCTCAGCGGGAATTTCCTTCCCGTCAAAGTTCTGAAGTTGTCCAGGCATAGAGGTGAGAGGGATTTGGTATTTCTTCCCCCTTACCAGTGCCAAAATGGTTCCCTGCCCCTGTACTTGCACCGGGGCATAGTATCTTCCCTCCTTCTCCACAAGGGGGCACAGATAATGCACATTCTTGGACAACTGGTGGGCTAATTTTCTGGTTTTGGACATGGAGAGAGAAGAGATTAGGGCAGAATTCTGTGGAGAGTCTTGGGAATCTGAAAGAAAAGGTTGGCAACTGGAGATAGGAGAAGTTTTGGGTTCCCCTGGTTCCGGTTCTGGGCCGCCCCCCCCCTTTATGGAGGCAGTCACCAGGATGGGTTTGAACCAGGAGATTTTTATGTTGTTGGTTCTGGGATGGGATGATGGGCGGCGCTAGCTCAGTCCCCACATCTACCCAGTCGGGATTTGAATCCCTTGGGACCAATTTTTCTTTGGGAGGAGTTCCCCCATCTCTGCAGGAGAAGATCCTTTTCCCAGGATCCTCTGAGGATCCCTCTCCCTCAAATTGGAAGATCTGTATCCCCTCCACAAAATGGGTCTGTTTGGGTCCTTTGTTTCTCCTACCTCCTCTCTGCTCCTTGAGTGGCAGACTTTCAGGGGTAGGAGATTTTGTTTCCGGTTCCTGGGTTTCCAGGGGCTGTTTACAAGTGGGGAAGGAAGCTTCCTCCAACGTTTTACACCCCCCTTCCCCTTGTGCCGTCTCCCTGGGAACCGGTGAGTTGTCGGGCTGCTGCCCCTGCCATTGTTCTGGAGCACCAGGTCCAGAGTTTGGGGCATTCTGTGCCGGCATGCTCATCTGAGGGTTCTGCTGAGCCCTCAGCATGTGACCCAGATCCTGTGCCATGTTTTGGACCTGGCGCTCTAACTGTGAAACCCGCTCAGGCTGATACAGGGTTCTGTTTTCTCCCCTCGGCTGATCCCGGGAAGGGCAGCTATCCCTTCTCTGGTAGTACCCTGGGTTGGGAAGATTTGGGTATCCCTCCACCGTTGGCCTCCCCTCTCCCGGATTAGGTGGTCTGGACTCAGGGAAGTGGGGGAAGAAAAATGGATGATTTTGGGGTTGGAAATTTTGTGGATACCTGGGGAAAAAGTTCTGCCCAGGATTTGGTGAATTTCTGCCCTCCTGGGGGAAGTTAGGAGGGAAGTTCCCTGGGTTAGGTGCTTGGTTGGATCCCCCCCCTTGGGCTGGAGGAGTCCACACATAAACCAGGATGGGTCGGTTTCCCTTGTAGCGGGGACTTACATAGTCAGGGGAGTGAGGGACCCCATTTGTGGGACTACCTCCTTGGCTCCCTGTCTGTGACTGGCCCGAGGGCCTTCTGGTTTTCGAATTATTCTGTGCAGGTAGGTTTTTAGGCCCCCCCTTCTCCAAATCTAAAATGGGGGCAACCTTTACCTCTGCCACTTGGCAGCAGCAGGGGTGCTGGTCGGTTTGGGGCTTTTCTGGGTATTATTTTTATTTTATGTGGGCTTCTGCACCTCATAGATTCGGATGGCCTGTTCAATGACCCAGTCTAGTGATCTTTTCTCATGAAAATCTCTTACTAGCTGGGTCATGATGTATTTGGGCAAGGCATGGAAAAACGTGTTAACAAATTCTTTGCTATCCGTGCACACCCTTTTGGTAGTCTGCGCAAAGGCATGCTTCAACTCCTGCACAAATTCTTGTGGGGCCTGATCCTCCCCACATTGTAAATTGTAGGCTGCCTTGCGAGCCTCTTGGGGATTTCTATGAACAGAGAAGTGCTTTAAGATGGCCGCCCTGTAGGTGGACCATCTTGAATGATTTTGATCCACCAGCCCCGAAAAGAAACTGCAGTATTCTGGGGAGAATGTCCATTTTATGTACTGAATGCAGCTACTGCTGTCTTTCAAATGGAAAGTCTCCATCATTTGCTCTAAGAGCTCCAAGTGTTCCCAAACAGAATACTTGGAGTTCTTATGATAAGGAGTGATGACGCTCCTTATTGCTTTGATCTGTTTTAAGGGGTCCTTAAGCAAGGCCCTTTTTGCCTTATTGGCCTTCTTGGTTCGGGTAACCCTGGTCCATTCATCCTCTGACTCAGAAACACTGCTCCCAGAGGTGCCCGTCTGATCTTCCAGGTTTTCCCAGATTCTGCGAGCCTGGGTATGGCTGGCAGAATGTGGGGACCTAGTCTCTTGTGTCTTGGGACGCTCAGAGGAGTCTTCAGATTCCTCCTTGCTGCCCGGATTTGATGGGTACCCCCCACTGACCTAAATGGGCAGAGGTTTTCAGGATGCCCTTAGTGGGCCTACTCTCCCGGGGTTCCCCACTAAATTGCACTGTACTTGGGTGCCCATGCCCGGATGCCCGCCCATCCATTCCTGGGAGGTACTGGCCTATGAGCCCCATACTTCTGACTGGATAGTAATCTGCCATCCCCGTGGCCCTGGGCTCATGTGCGCCAGGGGGTATGGGAGTGGCAGAGTCCAGGGACTGGGAGAGATGGAGGCCTCTGGTACTAGGGCTCCTGAGGTTATGCTCAGGTGTTTCCCTTTCCCAGCGAACCTCATCTCTATCAGCCCCTGCTCCCTATTGTCCTGCCAGAGCCTGTGCTTTCAGTTCCTCAATCAAGGCCTTACTAGACTCTATCAGTCTCTCCTGCATGGCTACCTGTTGCTGGAGCGTATCATTGTGCTGGCAGAGAGCCTCATTCTCTCTCTGTGCTTCCTGGTTGGTCCTGGAGTACTCGGCCAGTCTTTGCTGAGTCCCATTTCTACTGGCCTGCTCCTTTCTTGCCAGAGCATCTTCCACCCTCCTGGTGTGCTCTAACAAGTTTTGATGCTCTTTTTGGAGGTCAGCCAGTCCCTGGAGGGCCAGGTGATTTTCTTCCAGCTTGCCTTTTAAGTGGTAGACTTCCTGGCCTAAGGTGTCCCTTTCCTGAGCAAGAGCCTGCCTCTGTGCCACCAGGTCGTCCCTCTGCCTTTGAAGGGCACCAGCTTTCTGGCGCTCTTCATCAAACTCTGCCTGGGTATCCAGGTCTTTCAAAATCAATGTATTGCTCTCCTCTTTTTCTTTATCCAATTGGCTTTGCAGGGTGGCTACCTGTTTTGTGTGTGCCCTGTTGAAATCTATCTGTTGCTCCAGCTTTTTCTGGCTCTGCAGTAGAGAGTCCAAACCTTCTTGATACTCCTTCTGCAAGGCCAGAATTCTGGTATCCTGGTTTGCGCTTTCCGGTTGCAGGATACTCATGTCCTCTTTTATTTTAATTAGATACTGCCTACTATCATTTTCTGACTCCTGGCTCCTCTGCAGCCTCTGCTCAGAAGAGTCCAGATCAGATTGGGCCTTCTCTAATGCCAACAGTTGCCTACTTGCCAGATCTTGGCCTTCAGCACATTTGTCCTGTATGGCTTCCATATATAAATATAATATGCCGCTACCCTGGCAATCTTGCTGTGCTCATCCTTGGCCTTCGGGGCAATATATAGCTCACTCAGGGCCACATGTAAGGGACCCTGATCTCTCCAGATATCTAACCCAGTTGCAGTGACCTGTTGTGTGATCGCCTGCAACCATGCATTCTGGTCCTGCTCAGTCCACTGACCTCTCACAAATAGCTTATGTAAGAGGTGCTCTCTAGCTATCTTGATATCTACCAATGTCACCATTCTGGAAATTGATTTCCTTCCTGACTTACAGAAGTTTATTATTTTATTTTGCAAAACAGACCGTTTCCTGAGAGCGTTCCTTTTTGAGGGGTGCTTTTACAGCGTAACACAGCGTGTAGCCCAACAGGATTTATGTATCCTATTAGTTAGCACACTGTATTAAGCTGCACAAGTGGTAGATCTAATCCAGAATCCCTGGCTACCAAGCCCCCAATCTGTAAGTAACTTCAATTCAACACTCCAACTAAGTCAATGTTTAGTAGGGGATGCCCAAATAATATCTGAATAGCAAGCTTATGAATATGGACGGTAATCAACAATGGTAATATTACAAAATTAACAATCTCTTTAATCACTTAGGAGTATGGATATGCAGGATACTGTAGCAGAGAATACCTTATGTGATTCAAGGAAATGCAATAATGGGAAAGAATGCAACACAGAAATAGAAGATATGATTTCAATCAAAAGATAATATGGCCACTTTTCCCCTGTGACTGCTCACTCCCCCCCCCTATGCAATATGAAGAGATGGAAAAGAGGGCACACAGGTTTCAGGAATACAATCAAGAATGCAGTTCAATTCCAGTTCCCCCCAGCAAGCTTAGAGAAAACAGGTATAATTTTAAAACACAGGTCAAAACGCTTTGGAATGTGATTGCAATGGATGGAAAAATATGCTAAAATGATTTTAATTCACTAAAGGATATTCAGAATAAGTGATAGTTACTTTGGATTGGTTCAGGTCAACACTAGCAATGATTCATGAATGATTATCAAATTGAAAACGAATTTCAGCAATTGAGAACAAGGAGCAGCTATTTTTACAAGTGGTGAAATGGAGCTAAATTGCAATTCGCAGCAATTTTTCCTCGTGCGTAAATCGCGTAAACGGAATAACTATAATGAATTGGAATGTCGTTTTGGGTTTTTGGAAAGCATAGGATCTTAGCTTTAAAATGACAGTTAAATTTCGCTTCTAGGACGTGCGGTTCAAAAGTTATGGATGTTTTTGTGAAGGTAGATTTTGCAGAAATAAAATCAAGATTTCAGAAATGACATATTGCGCGTTACAGATTTGGAATCAACAGGATGGACACACGATTCTATAATGCAGTTTTGGACAGGTTAAATGGTTGGAAGAGGATTACTTTAAACTAAGAGATTGGTTATGGACAGTTCTAGACTAGATACTCACTCCTAGCTTTGGAATGGAATGCGCCTCGCCAAAGATCTGGTCAAGGGTTTGGCTTCACTCTCCTCACTGGGCAGGTCTCATGCCCTCTGGGTTCTTCTCTCAGCACTGCATGGCAGTCTGGGTCTCTTGAACTGGATCTGATGGGTCTGGTTACAGCACTGCTCTCTCTGGATCTGGGTTCTAGCACAGGGTTCTTAGCTAGAAGCAACACAGCTCAGCAAGGCTGTTGAATGGTTTGGTTAGGCTCCGTGGAAGCTTAGGGGTTAGAATCAGGTTGCAAAAGATTCTGAAGGCCTGCTGAGAAGGATTCAGCTTGTGAATTAGGCCTTTGCTTCAGGGTTCTAGAGCTTGGCTTTAGAGTCTGTATTCTAAGTTCTGGTCTCTGGATCTAGATCTGGAGTCTCTATCTGGATATTATATGGATCTGGTCCGGCAGAGTGCTTCGCAGGAATCGGTGAGTAGTGGAAAAAATGAGTATCTATCTGGGTCTCAGCAGTTCCTATTTATGTGTTTCCAAAGTGGGTGTGGAGGCCGATTCTACATGCCCAACCCCCTAAGGATTTGATAGGTCAGAGAATTTTCTGGGTTCTGACTGGAGAAAGGATCAGCATGTCATGAGGTGTCATCATGATGCTATTTTTTATAGTCCAAAAGAAATCCCTCTCTTTTGCTTTTACAGAGAAAATCTCTTTTTCATAACAAACATATTTCCAAGGTGCACAACTTGTTCATAATACATATACACATCACAAATTACTTAAGGTACATTCTTGTCCAACTCTGATCTTCCTAAGAGCTTTAGTTCAGAAATGAAAACTTATTAGCGATTTTGGTGGGTTTCTCAATATTGGTTCTGCACCAAATTTTACACATGCATGCAGATCCTCTCTGGGCATATTACTGTACGTTCTTATGTTCATAGCATAAACACCGTATCTACAATATTAATACATTCCGGGGTTTGGTCTCAGAACATCACCCAGCATCCAGCTTAGTCTTAAATTGTGAGTGAATTTTTCATTGTAACCGTCTCAAAGTTTAGCATTTTGGTCAGCTTGGTACAATTTGTTATAAGCATTTTTATTAAACATACATTTGCTTTCCATCCAATTCACATCTGAGTCTGGTCCGCCCCCCAGAGCTTGGTGAGTCAGATGGTCACATGGCCTGCCTTCCTGCTAGAGCAGTTGTTGACCAGGCACACCAAAATCAGCATATTCTATTCAGCTGAAAGAATCCATTGTCTTGTTTCCAGGCAGCAGAGCACCAGTCCAGGGTGTCACTCCCCAGTTCCTGTTCACACCAGCTTTCAATCTCCTGGCTTGGGGCAGGGGAAGTCTCCTTTGTCTAGGGATAAGGTGTGAAGGGTTCCCATGCACCAAAGGCCTCTTGAAGTTTTAACTAATTCAGATTGCCTTCTAGTCAATTGCAACTTAGTTCCTTGTAAAAAAAAAAATACATTTATAAACTCACAATAAGCAACATATCTTTAAATCAAGTCTTTTTCAACAATGAAATCACTGTGTGGCACTCTATGTGGCATTTTGATAGAATTCTCTTCTTTGGCATAGTTTGGGTTCAGTTGTTCAGTTTTTCAAAGAATATGGTTTTAAAACGCCGGCTTCTGGTAGTGTTGAGTACCGGTATTGGACCCATTTTTGACAGCTGTCTTTTCATCAGTATCTTTAAAATAAGATTTTGCTTGATAGCATATGATTCTTGCTGACATTGTATTGATGTGGATTCTTGCAGCAGAGTAATGTGTAACACCCAACAAAGAGGTTGAATCTTTTAGGTGATTTTGTGAGCCATGATTTTAGCAATTTTTGACAATCAAGAAAAGATTTGTTTTTTTAAGCTAGCTCTATTTCTTTTGCAATCAGCATTGCTATTTCCAAGTGGTTTCAGACTTCTTTGTGGGTAGCCCAATTGTGGTTTTAGGCATTGATCTCCTGTGCTCACTAATATAGGCAAAAGTGGATGGCTGCCTATTTTTCAGGTTTTCACTGCGCATTTTCTGGTGATTTTGAGCGAGCAGCATGCTTTCCAGTGGCCATTCTGATGTTTCTGCTGCCAGCAATGCCTAGTGATGTTGCAGGGCTTGGACGAGTGGGTTAAGACATCCCACAAGCAATGATTTTGGACCCAAATAAACGGACAGACTCAAAGAATATGGCAAAGTACTACTTTATTATCGGCATGGAAAAGTAGGGCAATCTGGCAAATAACTGGCAGTATTTCATGCACTCACACCCAAATGTGATTATACAAAGGTTTTCTACCTTGATATACATCATCCATGACGTCATCTTACGTAGCAAACTAAACCTATTGAAGGGAGGGATTGGTTAAGCGAACATATGTGCCTATATATCATATAAATGTTAATAATTTCATTGGCTGCCCCTTGTCCGGTGGGCACGCCTTGAACTACCTCTAAATAAGTATAATACTGATTATAGTGTTAAAAATGGCAGCGGGTTGGTCTTTGCAACATTGTATAGAATGTTGGTACATAGACCCTCTGATTTGGTTGACATGCTTTCCCAACCTTGGACTTTCGGCTTGTTAGCAGCATGTAAGCAAAACGAAACTCAGGTGCCGGCAAGCAAAGTCAGACTACTTCCCACTTTTCCAAATAGTCCATCGCATCTCATCGGTCAGGCCCAAAGCCAAGGATTCTTCTTTGTAGTTGACCTTGCTATGGGCACACTATTATCTTCATTTGGACTTAATGAACAGCCTGTGTTTTCAACTTGTGAATCACGTTTGAGGAGACCACAAATGTGTCCATCTTGACCCTCTAGTTATTGCTATTTGATTCAATTGAATTGGGTGTCATTACCCTTTTTGGCCTCGAGAGACTTGCTCATTCCATCCTACATGGGTTTTCTGCATCTTTAATTGTCTAATACTTGTCTCTTGCAGATGTTTTCTCCTTCACTTAAATGAAATAGGTCTTACGTACATGGCTTATCCTTTCCAATCCCCTTGTGCCTTGCAATTATTCCTTAAAGTAGCATCCTTGATCCCAGGCAAATAGACTCCTCTTTATTCCTCACACAATGCTGTTTTTCCAGCGTCTCCTGACTCTGCAGCTCAGGTCTGTCTCAGAGGTAGCTTGAATGGTTTTAATACGAGTCCGACGTCCATCTTACCATCATGGCCACTCTAGCCATGTTATGTTTTCCTCTGCAGCAAGCTTCTATTTGTCTCATCTACTTTGCACTTCTGCATAGATACATTTATTAATCAGCAGGTTACTTTATCGTCTTTGCATATACAATTTCTTCATATTAGATTACATGTTTCTCTTGTTACTTCAGTTAAATCCTTATTCTGTGAGTATATGCATATAATTTCAGTAAGGCTCAGTATCTTTCTTCTATGACGTTACAGTGCTCTTGTCAGACTTCATGCATAGCTCTATGATGTCCAATGGTGTTTGCAGACATCCTTCCACCCTCTCAGTGCGAGGGTACATTTGATACGGTTGTCTGAGTGCATATCGTCTCTCATACACTCGATACGGTATTGGGATGATACCTGGTATCCCACATAGGGCTATCCTCCTACTGTTCCAGTATGACAGAGTTGAGGGGGCGAGAGCTAGCGAGAACATGTCCACCTGCTCCTCTACACTGTTGAATGTGACTCTGTACTTTCTGAATTCTGATATTTTTGTTTTTCTGAGGGCCTGTAAAAACTGCACGCGAAAGCCCAGCTCAGAGGCTGTTTACTTCACTGCAGCCTTCCAAATACACCATAATCTGCTGAGCCACAAGTCCCTAGAAAATGCACATCCAGTGAGTCTGACTTCCAGACCCCAGTAATCAATCACCTAGAAACTACTGAAACTAATAAATATATTATACCAATATGAAACCTATATGTCCGTAACATCTGTATCGCAAGCAACAAGGAAAGAGGACATTTGGGGTCTGAATGTAAGTGTTCTATGTGTAAATTATACAAACTTGGTAGAAGGAAGAGCGAAGCATTATATTACTTGTGAAGTTTTATATTACTTGCCGCTGTGGTTAATGTAAATAAAGTAGTGATTCTTAGTAATCGTCTCCTTGTCTGATAATAAACTATGACTGCTCTCATCATGATTAGAAATAATTGTAATTTCTGGCTGGTTAGAAAAGAAGGAAAAGGGACAGGGAGCTGCTGTTAAGCATTTGTCCTGGGCATACCTGGGACATCCCAACTCATAAGCCGTGGACATGTGTCACTCGCCATGTAATCAGTTAATTCACCCCAAGCTCCTTTAACATCTATGCAATCAATGGGCTTTGACTGGCCCAAAACAACATTAGCTGTCTCCACCCGTTCTAGGGACACAAAAGGTTGAAATGTATGTCCAGTCTCCATCTGAGATTAGTCAATGAGTGAGTAATTTCACACAAGTGGCTAGACACCTTCTGAGCCAATTGAGAGGGGGTTGGTTTATCACCCCCAATTATTTGTAAACCGTGCTACAATATATGACATTGATTAAAATAAATCTTGAAAGAGGAGTGGGGTGAGTGGGCACAGCTGGTTACTAGATAATATTAACTTAGTGTTACTAAGTAGATCATTTCTAGTGGGATATGAGATCCTGTAGCCAACGAACCTCACATGCACCGTGAGGTATAGAAATACAAGTGGAGTAATGGATCCTAGGTAAGAAACGCTAGGAGGTTGGAAGGACCCTGTGGCCCTCATTACAACCCAGGCGGTAAGTGTTTAACGGCGCCGTAAAGAGCGTCAGCGCCGTTAAACACTTACCGCCTGATTACAAGGTCCCTTAGCGGGATGGTGACTTTAACGCCTGCTTTTTGCAGGCGTTAAAAACCAACCCGCTAAGGGACCTTGGCGATAATTACGGCAAATTATCGCCTTCCCCATTCCCATTATGTCCTATGGGGCAAAAATGGGAATGGGGAAGGGGCCATTGGTGAATGGGGAATTACCGCCCCTCTCACCTTGTAATGGGGCGGTAATTCCGCCATCCACCATGGCGGAATCGTAACCTTAGCGGCATGGACCATGGTGCTAATAGCACCATGGTCCTCCGCCAAGGTTGTAATGAGGGCCTGTGTGTGTATTAACACGTTAAAGTTACTAAAAACTTTTGACATTTCAACCAAGATTCATTGCAATAGTTAATAGTCCTTTCTTGTATTAATTCCTCTTGACATCAGTGGAAAATTCAAAGAAAGCTGTTTATTTCAAAAACACAATCAGTTATCTGTCGTCCAATGCCTTTCAGTTTATTGACCATCCTCAGGGACCCATTTCTAAAAATTGAAGGAACAATTTTTGTAACTAAACTCAATGGGCTTCATGAGTCCGGCGGTAGCCGTGCTGGTAAAAATGGCACGGCTGCCGCTGTAGTAATTGTTTTTCCGGTGCCCAGCATTGGGGACTTACTGGGGCATTACGACCCATTGCTGGGCGCCAGAAAAAATGACTCCCCATTCCCATTCGAGTTTCATTGGACTCAATGGGAATGGGGTGGACGGATGCACCGGCACATTCGTCAAGGACTGCGAGCGGGTGCCGTTCAGCCTGCCAGGTCAGACCTGGCAGGCTGAAAGGCACCCGCTCGCCGAACTCGTAGCATGCCGATCTGGAAACAACAGTACCGGCAAGCTTACCGGTACCGTTGTTTCCAGACTGGCAGCCTCGTATTGACACCCAATGTCTGCATTGTGTACATTCGTATAATCAATAAAAAGAATCAAGCAAAACATGTATCCAATGGGGACATTTTTAAATGTGTCTTGTGTTTCATATCTACATAAAGTGTTATGTGATCAATGACTTCTTGTAAGCTTCTTGCTTACCTAGTTAGGATCTGGGCTCAAATCCTAGAAGTAAAAATATGTGCCTCTTAATTTCATTTGTAAGAATGCTTAATTCAATTCTCATATGGATTATAATTCACCAGAAAATCCTACCTGGTCTCATTCTGTCTTTAATATCCTCCTGGATTATGTTCTGAAAAACTGCAATGGGGTTAGTTATCTGTTAGTGACTGGTCCCCTGTGCTAATATTAGGAATCTTTGTTATCCCCTTTTTTTCTTTTTTTGCATATCTACTCACCAGAAGTTTCTCTGCGAGCCGTCTGACACCGACGGAGGAATCGATTGAGCGAGCTGATCCCCTATGTCAGCACAGTATTTACAGAAAATGAACTTTGCAAAGTTACAAAAATGAACCAAAGTCTGAAAGGTTACATAGGTTCCTACCTGTTGAAAGGTACAATGGGCACCTATAATTTTCATACCCCAGACAACTATTCCTCTCAGCCAAAAGGTGCTTGCCTCATCAAAGCCCTAGCACTGCCCTTAGGGTAATGAGTGGAGTCCACAAGCACAGTGGTGTAACATGAATTGTGGGTGTCCCCCTGCGAGCCATGCTGAGAGGGCCCCTTCACCCCCAAGCTCCTCAGCAAAGCAAGGGCTGGGCCACACCCTGGATCACCCTGGATCACCACTCTAGCGCTACTGATATTGATATTTATATTTTATTTCTATCGCGCTCGTACACAAGTGTTTCAGACTTCAAACGCTGTGCCCATGATGATCATGCTGCTGCAGGGGGACATGCACACTGCGCTAAGTGAAAGATGTTTTTTTTTAATCAAAGCTTAAATCATTCACCTAGCGTGGAAACGAGGGGACGGTGCCTGGCCCCTGGCACCCAAATGTACCAGCCACCAGTGGAGACTCGTAAATATATTTTATTGTAGGCGTGTAAATATTTGCCACAAGTGTGCAAGAGCAACCAAGTGTAGCAACAGAGGCACAACCAACAAAAAGAGGCACAGAGGAGGTTCTCCCCCAAGAAACATTTTTTAATAATGGGTTTGAAAGGTGCATTATATAGCACACTTTCTATGAAAAAGTTGGTAAAAAGCCAGACAGTTTGCAATCGGTTTTGTTGGGTAACTCATGAAATAATCCAATAGATGTAAGTCACCAACAGTGCACAGGAACAATTCCCAAAGAATGTTCATGCCTTTCCCCACAATGCATACTAACGCTCGCTGTGCCCATCTATTTCCATGCTGGCTGCATCAGTATAGGCCAGTATTCCCATATAAGAACATTCACATGTCTGCTTTGCGCGTAATGGCAGTAATGATACTATAAGAAAGCATGTCCATGCTGGCTCTGCCAATATATGCCAGTACCCCCATGTAAGAACAGACTCCAGTAGTATTTGCCATTAAAATTGTCATACCACAATAAGAAAACGTGTATAAACTGGCTCGAATGTAGGCACGTCTAGACACGTACATACACTTGTCATGCCTGCTTTATCATAAATGCTCAGCAAAAATGTCAAGACACAGTAAGAAATGGCTAGACTGGTTGCACCAGAAATGCCAGACTAGCCACGTAATAACATACATCAAGTTGACTTTGCCCAAACATGACAGTAAAACATGCCATGTCCCATAAGCAAATGTCAACAATGCTCCAGTGCTCCCAGGACCCCTCAGTGACTCACATGCACACCTAATTATAGTCACACCTATTCACCCACCAGTACTCACCTCTAGACTTTCTCTCACACCAACTTGCACCCATAACATTCACACTGCATTCTCCACATGGGCACCCACACAGAACCTTGTCACCGAATCACAATCATACCCATTCACCCACCAGTCATTTTGCCTTATACCTTCTCTCACATTCAGTCACACTTGTTCTTTACACATGCACTCACCCATAACTTTCACATTCACATTCATACCCATTCACTCACCTGCCACTCACCCATATTCCTTCTCTCATAGTCATTCACACTGCATTCTCCACATGGGCCCCCACCCACACAGAACATTCATAGTCACATTTATACCCATTCACTCACAATACACCTTCTCTCACATCCACTCAAACTGAATTCCACACACGGCAGCCACCCAGAACATTCACACAATCACATTCATACCCATTCACCCACCAGTCACTCACCCATAAAACCCCTCTCACAATCACTCAGATTGCATTCTTCAAACAGGCAGCCACCCAGAACGTTCACACACACATAATCACATTCATACTCAGGCACTCCCTCCTACACCCTCTATCACACTGCATTCTCTACATGGGCATCCACAACATTCACACACAAACTGCATTCCCAATCATGCACAGGTGCACTCACCACCCATACATGCAGCGTTCACATGTATGCACGCCTAAACATACATGCATAACATAACATACACAATCACAGACATGCACTCACGCATAAACATGTTTTTATTTAATAAAAGATGTCTTTACCTGTTCTGCCCGAGTGACGCTCCTTCTTCCCTCCAGGCCTTGCATGACACACAAACAGGAAGCAGGAATCAGGGACCCTGCTTCCTGACTGGTGTGCGCAGCGAGTCGGAGGCGGGGCTCCTCCTTCCCACGTCAGCTGCAATTGAATCCCGGCCCAGCAGTGTTGGCAGGTCTGCTTATTAAAAGCGACTTTGGGCTTGTTTTTGCCCAAAGTCGCTTATAATATTTGGAGGTCGCTTGTCGCGGTTTTTGTCCGCTTGTTGGACCGTCTGTGCATGTGTTATTGGGCTTGTTTACAATGCAGTTAAGCCCATTACACGTCGCACAGTGCGTCCTGCACTGGGCTGCTGGCAGCCTGTTACGACATGCGATTGCTCCGTTGTCTTGCTCCCGGGTGCTCCCTGTATTTTGCATATGCTTAGGCGTTTGGCACTGATGGGATCGTTACCTGCCCACTAGGTGGCCCATCAATGCCAAATGCCTAAACATATGCAAAAGGAAAGCTCGCTTTAAAAGTTTAGTCATGCTGTCAGACACACTGACATGTAAAGAAGGGATTGTTTTAGTTTACCGAATGTTTGTAAGCACATAGTCACACTATAGCAATGTTATCCTGGTAATATCACCAGTGCTGCTGCATTATCCACTAAAGTCTGTTCTTTAGTTATTTGTTTATGATTATTATTTTTGCAAGACTTGGTTAGATATCCAAGGATTTAGTGTCACTGGAGTCTGTGTACAACATCTTCTCAGAGAGAGTTTAATTTTTTCAAGCTTCCAGTTGGCCAAGTTACAATGTATTTAACATTCTTCTAATTCGGTTCATGTTGTTAGTTACCCTGTACACCCCCCATAATATGCACACTTCCATCTGAAATTGTCAAAACAAGTGCTGGTCGTCCATCGTCCCCACTACAATTGGCAAATGTTGCAAACGGATGACCAAAGCCATGTTGAGCTTAATCAGTAACACACATCTGTAAAACTAATGGATGTTTTCTTAACAAGTAGTAGCGAAGACCCAATGCAATTCTGTGGGCAACCAATTAAAAACAAGCTTTAACCTTTTTGTGCCCCATTTAGCCTTCTATGGTGATCAATTTCAACATAGATATACTTTGCGATCAGCAACCAGGATTGCCAGTTTTTCAAACAGCTCTTTGTCACAGGTTCCTGCCCACTCACAAACGGGAGACGGCGAACGCTCTATACCCAAACACTGCCTGCTCTACCACCAAAATGGATTGTTCTGCATTGAACAGAGCCAGCCAGACGTGTATTATAATCATTCTTTAGCCAAGTTACGTTGCTATGCAACGTTTATTAACCAATCTCAAAGTGAATAAAATACAGTAGTGCACAGTATTGTAAAAAGAAAATATATTTCAGGCCAGCATTATTTTGTATTCTGAGACTTCTAGTCTCCATTCAATAAAAAATTGTTGTTCTAACACACTCTGTCAGTGTTCTGTCTATGTATGTTTTTGCTGTTCTGTTATGTTTCTTACTTTTGAGACCTTTGCACAAAGTTTTACGTGCACGCTTATTTTTTGCAGTTTACTTGGATGGGAGGCAGCTCGTTTTGGGCTTGTTTTGGAAGGGCATTCATCTTATTTTTCCCTTCTGACCTGGCAAGACTGCGGCCCAGCCCTCACCCTGAATTCAGAGTGAGGGCTTGGCTGGGTCCCCCTCTGAACCTGGGATGGTGGCACGCCCCACCACGTCTTGGGGTCCGCAGGGGCTCCCATTACACCAGTGCACTGGTAGCCCTTTGCATACTATGCAATTCCCCAGCCCTTGTTGCACACTAGGCAGTTTATCTATTGTACCTCATATAAAAAAGAAAAAAGGAGAAAGATGGAGAGACAGTGAAAATGAAAGCTATCTCCAGAGGAGTGTTGGAGGGGAGGCCTGTGTCTTGTGCAATACAAATCCATGTGATGTAGGGCTTTCACCCCCGAATGACTACAAGGGGGTGACTGTGCAAATGTTCATTAACCCTATACCAACGTTTTGCTCCAATAGTTTAACTATAATCCTAATTACATTGACAAAGGGATGCAGTTGACCGAGTGCTTTATTTATGATTACGTGGAATGTATCCTTGCTGATATATAGCACAGTGAATGATTTGGGTTTTTTTTTTTCTAATTGCAAAACTATTGCAGTTGTTTGGCTTGACTCGTGCCTGAGGCGTCCTACCCTTCAAGGAATATCAATGCCTTTACACTGTAGAGGCCCAGACTTGGCGATGTGTGTCTGTGATTGTTGAACATTTGTGTGAGATACCTGCCTTTCAATGATACTCATACTTATATGTAACATTTACAAACTGAACAGAGTGGCTTTCTGCTTGGAATCTTTGAAACACAAAATGCGGATGTTCTTGAGGTTTGGGCCACTTCTGGAAACGTTGTGGCATGTGTGGCATCACAGGAGCTGGAGTGTATGAATGATGGATTATTTGATCAACATAAACCAATGTATGCAAATATACATTTGTATCTCCAGAGGAGCAGGCAAGAAGTAGTGGGGAAGGGGTGTGCAGGGGGAGCACAATGTGGGGGGAGAGGATGAGGGAGGGCAGGAGGGGGCTTCGGTAGTTCGGCACCTTCCCTCGCTCAGGGACAAAAGTGAGAGCAAGTTCCTCCTGTTTCACTTTGCTTTGGGCTCATCATGTTTAGTCTCTAAAGCTTGGCTGGCCAGATGTTTGGAATACAACTCCCAAAAGCCCCAGACAGAAAATGCAGTGGGGGGAGATCAAAGGGGCCATAGTGGAAAGCATTTAGGGAGCCTACAGGTTGCAGACCTCTGCTAAGGTGAAGGCAACCAATCATGGGGGGCAAGTTTCTTTTCCACCGCATTCTGCAATGCCAAGTGTTTTCTTCGCATCTCTTCTTACACGCCAGAACACTGACATCCTTTAGCATTTAACTGTTGCTCATATATAGGTCCCTTACCTTGGAGCCCGGCTCAGTGGTCTCATGGAACAAGTCCTCATCTGGCCAGGACAGAGAGCTCCTGCAACACAGAAAGATGGGAGATGTCAGCCGAGCGCTTGGCAGAAGGGCAGATGACCACGATGAACCTGTTGGCATGGCAGGAGTAAGAACAGCTGAACCTGTTGGCATGGCAGGAGTAAGAACAGCGACATGGATAGTGCACTGGAAGACACGGGCTATTCTGTTACTTCTCCATATCAGCTTCTAAATATAAAGTACTTAATTCTGCACAATATTCTGTTCTTAAGCACTAACAAGACGGTACAGCGCTGGTAGGCCTGCCAGATAAGTCCATGTCATCTGAGCACCGAAGCCTTTAGTACAGACTTTACTTTAACAAAACCTTGAAATATGGTACTTTAGTCCAGGTGAGCAACTTGATTTGCGCAAGACTAGAACTCCCACAATACATTTGGTCAATAAACTAAAGCCCAGGCCTCCATCCTTGTGCTCCTGATGATATGGAGTCAGCTGGTAACCCCAAGCAGAAGGCTGATGAACATTATTAGATGCATACACACTAAGAAGTAAACATTTGCATAACCCCCATACCACAAAACCAGCAGAGCCAGAACTCATTGCCAACCAAACCTGTATTTTCTACGTAGGGCATATCCGGGATTTGTAATCCTGCATGCCATGTATGGCCCACCGGATGCATTGCATAGGTTCGCATTACAGGTAGATGAGAGCACAATTCCATATATCTTAGAGGGCTCTAGAGGCAAACGACCGATTGACACCTCTGGCTTCTGATCTGGCGCCTGTCGTGTCTTGTGGCATTTCTGCAGTCTTTTTCAATACACTTCGCATGGTCAAACACGACTCGTCCGTTTGCATTATGCATGCCAAGTTGTAGTTTGGCTCTCCATGATATTATATCTCCCATTGCATTTGGCATGCTCGCATCTCTTGTGCTGTACTGAACTTGCTGTGCATTGCACTCTTTTCTGAGCATTCTAGATTCCTAGGGTGACCCCGTTATTGATCCGTGTGCTGTTGGTACTGGCGTTTGTTGGATTTACACGGTTTAGTTACTGACACCATCCCACCAGTGTACCCAGAATGCCTCCAGCGATTGCCGCCGCAGTGTCAGCTGCTCTTGGCTTCTGAACACCACAAGGTACCTCCACCCTGGATGGGCATTTGCCACTACGTGCCACTTTCCTTAATAACTCCTTTGGCAATCTCCGGGCTACACTGTCACTATAACATGCCTAGGCCCATGTCTAAATGAGTGCTAGAGGCAGCATTCGAGTTTGCCATTTGTGCGTTTTCCCCCCTGGGCTGCATCCTGGCATGCAGATATTTCATGTTTTCCTTTCTTCTGTTTGACATCATCCCCAGTGGTCAGTTTGATTGGTCGACTAGGTGAACTGTAATGCATCATTTTTCCCTGTAGGGGGCAGAGCTGCACCCTGTTACATGAGGTAACACCAGAGGATGTAATATGACTGATATAAGTCATTTATAGCGCACCTGTACACAAGTGTTTTTAGGTTCAACAAGACAAGGGAGGGAAGACAGAGGGAGGACAAGACAAACAAACTTACTAGGCCTTGTGTCATTTAGATCGTGCAAGTGCGACAACGCCAAGTGCAGGGGAAAGGGAGAAGGGGAAGTGTCAGGGAGAAGGAAGGAGGAAGTGCAAACAGGCCAGCAATACTCTGAGTAAGTGCAGCCAAGGCAGCGCGCCTCTGTGTAAATGCAAGGATGAAGGGGACCGTAGAGGTTACAGTTACAGCCCCTAAGTGCGTGGTAAGCCCTGAGGCAGTGCATGGGAAACTGATCATGGAGAAGCCTGGTACCCAGTGAGACTCTGAGGGTAGCCAAGCAACCAGTCGGCGCTGCAGAACAGATAGGTCAGCAGGGGAGGGAAAGAGAGACAGCAGAGGAGAAAGGGAAAGTTTGGAGCTGGTTCCAGAACTTCAGGTGGCCTGGCTCAAGTTTGAGAGGGGCAGGGAGGCCATTCCAGAGGGAGGCACCTTCAGATGAGCGAGATCTGCCTGGAGAACCTTCTGACACTCAGAGAGGTGCATTGACCTATTAGATTGAGGCATTTTGACAGTGGGGTCCTATGCTTTGAGGAGAAGAGCACAGAAGGCTAAGAGGAAGGGGCTTTATTAAGGTGGCCCCACAACTGTGTATATGAACTAAGAGCGTTTTTTATTCTTAAACTCTTGGGGCTCCGCTCTCTTAGTTCGGAAAAAACAACTGTAGATCATTTTAACACCTGGGACGTGTATGGCTTGCAGACAGTCAAAGTTGCCCTTCAAGAGATCGAATGTCTCGGTATTAGACAGATCCTAGCCCCTGGAGAGCTGTGGGCGCTGATTGTCAGGGAGTTTGACAGACATTACCTTGAATGACATTATCGGGATGCATTGTAAAAGTGGTATGTTGTGAGGATTACAGTGATTCAGTTGTTTACATGGTAATTTCTGGGAACTCCCGAATGTATGTCAGGTGGTTAGCATCTAGAAAACGGAATTATAGAGTGTCGCTGGGGAGAAATTCACTGAGTGCCTTTTCGAGGGTTTATACTGTTCTTACAATACATGTTAGAGTGGGGGGTTGTTCTAGGCCATTGTGGGTCAACATCCCTGGCACCATGTTGCTTGATTTGCCTGTCAGATGTGTCCCACAGGCGCAGGTATATTAGCTCTCCTGTAATGGGGTGCATTTCCAGGACCAACATTTTTCGCCCACCAGTGTTTGGCTTTAGAACTGGAAACAGTTTAGTGACTTGTGGTGAACAGAATGTACCACTAGCGTTCCGTAGTGGCATGACTATGAGAGCTGCTCAGTCAGCATGTGCACGAAGCGCTTCTTGCAAGTCACTCCTATAATAGAATGGGTTGACAAACGACAGTGCTGCCACTGGTCTCTAAGCGCTATTCCTGTTTCTATGCAAATGTGAGTGTGGGGGTTTCCCCTTTCCTTCGTGTGGACGGCATTTGAAGTATAATGTAGGTGATATTGGTCCCAGTTCCCGAGGGAGTTTATGGTGGAGGAGTACGTTTCAAGGGAACATCAGAATCCTTTACTCTGGCACACATGTCGCCTGCTTGATCATTGCTCGGGCAGTTGGCATCTTCTGGAGCCCAGTCAGGCCTCAAGTGATAGAGCCTGGAAGGGTGGGTTTCTCACGCATGTCCACGCCCTTCCATCTGAACATGCTTGTTATTATTATTGATGAGCCATGGGGCATGGATAGCAATGTGATCATGCTCGGACTGAAATCAAAATGCTGGGGTGGGCACGTTTTTTTGGTCAAAGTGGGCCACTTTTCTGGCCAATGTGGGCCAGTTTGGTGAGTTATTTCACTAGGAGACATTTTTGACCATTGTTGCTGAATAAATATTCTTTGAAATGCACAATTTGTATCACATTTTATCAAACAACTCCCCCTTGGGTTCTATTCAAACAATGTCACAAAATGAAGGAAGAGCCATTTGCAACTGTGGGCCACTCTTTCATTGGTGCCCGAGACAATGTTATGTCCCAGTCCGACCCTGATTGTGATTTGGAACATTTGCATATGGCCGGGGCACCTAGGTCACGTGTTGGTTCCTGCGACCACTCAGGCTCTAGCAGGCTCTTCAATGAGATAAAAGTGCTGGTTTCATTACAGGCTGTGGTCTGATCCCATAGACATGAGTCCGTGTGAATGTGTCGACTAATGTTCATGCATCCGAGGCACCTGCCGCCTCATTAAGCAGTGGCAGATGGGGGCGCTATAATCTTTCATTCCTTTTAGAGGGTGGCATCTTCGCTACAGAGACTCTTCATTAGCCTGCACGCATGCCCGCGAGTGGGCACCCAGCGCTGGGAACTCGGGTATCTTGGCGCCATTCTACAGTTGCCGGTCAGTAATGCGCAGCCACTCACACAGGGAGGAAGCCATGTCTACCAGCAGTGAACCTGGGGTAGAGGCCTTACATGTGTGTACCTTGCCATATGGTTTTCTATAAAAGCATCATTGTATTTACTTTTCGTATCCAAGAAATTACTCGCATTTTTTAAGTAGATGGGCTTTGGCACCCTGGCATGTGGGAAGTGACACTCTAATGGCCCCTTATCTCCTGTGACGAAATAAATATTGGAAACAAATAAAACCCTCTTTCTGGAGCCTTGCCACAGGTTCCTCCATTTCCCTTCCTCTGAGGTCAAGTCCCGCGGCGCGTGCATCAACGTATGCTTGTCTCTGGCCCCCCAAGACAGCCATTTGCAGAGCTGTTCCTTCTCCCACCTTCATCCTTTGAAAAGAATCCTGCCTCAAGGGCATATCACTAAGAAAGTTCTTTTGGCCAATGGCCTTCTGTCCTGTAGACTGGACATCCCTGTCAACCGCGTCCACAGCCTTCAGCGAATCCAAAACACTGCAACCCGCCTGCTCCTAAGAACCCAGACACTGAGCCACATCTCCCCTGCTGGGGTACCTGCGGGCCTTCTCTCACAACCAACAGCATCTAATTTAAGACGCCTTGCTTTGTTCACCGGGGGGCTGAGCAACACATCGCCTCACTCCTCATTCAAAATGTCAATCACTGCACTGTGCCCAGACTCGGCTGCGTTTGAGCGTCTAAATTCCTGCCTTCTCGCCACCATTGCAAAGTCTCTGTGGGTGGCTGAGCTTCCCCCACCCCCGCTCCTCTTCTTTGGAACTCCCTTTCTCAAACCATGTGACATTGCTCCAGCCCCCTTGCTTTCCTCCGACCATTAAGACCTGGCTCTGCCCCCTCCACTCTTTCCCCTGATCTTCAGAGCTAGGGCCTCCAGACTAACTTGGTGGGGAATGCTCGCGCCTCATTCATTTCTGAAATGTAACTGCCAGCCCGCCTTCCCATTCATAAATGATAGAGCGGAAGACATTCTGTCTCAGACAAAATGTATGCCAATTATTGTCGGCGAAGCTCGTATATTTGCTTTTCTGCTAGTTGGTCTAACGGTTGGAAGAGTCCTTGGGCAGACGTTTCAGTAAACCAGGACGTTGGATGAGTCAGATAACAAAAGGTAAACTGTTCTGATATGGATGCGGTGGGGGTGTCATTACATTCTGCAGTCGCATTGGCAATAGGGCAATTGGTCCTGGCCTACAGGCACAAAAAGCTCAGTGTTTGGCATCTGCTCTTCATGGTGCATAACTTTGCGCTTTCTGTGACACAAAGAAGCTGCAGATACAAGAGAAAACACCTGCTGAGGTTCCCAAACCTGCCCCAAATGCACCATTGCACGGGGAATCAGATTGCAATGGCACTGAGCATGACACGAGGGTAAGAACACGGTTATTTTGGTTAAGAGTTCCTCAAGCGTGGCAAAAAGCATCACTGGGACAAACGATATAGGTTTCTCCTCATCAGAAATCTCAGCACATTCTGGGACTGGTAGAATTATATAAACAAACTCCTAGAATATGTGGAGAAAGTGCTGGATAGTGGGAGAAAAAAGTATTGTTTCCCCAGCGATGTTCTTTCTTTTCGATGTAATGACTAGCTACCCAAATAGGGTTTGAACGATGTATGTTTTGCATTCCACCCATGCTAGTTCACTCCCGTGGTTTGGACACGTACATTCTCGGTGCGGATTTTCAGATCTAGAAAAGGGAGGGAGACTAGCTCACGGGCAATGCATTTATCTGGGAAGCAAGACAACGCAGAAGAACGCAGATTCGAATCCTGGACCCATGATTAGGGACTGGTCTCAGGTGTTAGGGGTGCTTTAAAAGCGTAATTAATTAGAAAATGATCATTTGGACCCACCCACTACACTACAAGGCCTGGAATAAAGAACACGATCAGAGTAAATTATGCACTAATGAGCCACGAAGCTAAAATCGATCATTTCTCGAGTACACCTTAAAAAATTCGGTTTTAACTGGCCAACAAGATCTAATTTGGGCTGGAAAGATATTTGTTTAGTGTTGGTCCTGTCCTTGGCCGGGTTCTACTGACCATATGTTACATTTTTTTGCATATCGAAATAGGATGTTAGAGAATAGGTTTATACTGAGGCTTTAGATTATTTGTTGGCCTACTTTAACTGTCTTTTGTGATTGTATTCTATTACAATAAAATTGTTTACATTGCATTCCATCAATACCTTCAACTCTCTCTTCCTAAATATCTTCCTTCTCGAGCTCTTCGCTCATCCGCCTCCAACTCCCTCAGGGTCAGTCGCTTCTCCAAGCAACGAGTTGGGGGTAGATCTCTCTCTGCAGCAGGGGCCTCCCTCTGGAACAGCCTTCCTACCTCCCTGAAACTTGAGGAGAACCATCTCCGGTTCCGGAAGCACCTCAAAACCTTCCTCTTTGCATCTGCCTTCTCTCCGCCTCTCCCCTGCTTAATTCCTGACAGAAACTGCACTGGTTACCTGGCCACCCTCTGAACTCGGGCCCAGGTCCCGTCACTTGCCCACCTGCACTGGCAACCCCTGCACCTGGGGACTGTTTTCTGTATCCGTACAGTCCCCCTACCAACACTCATGTCTGCACTTACCTTGCACTTGCCACCAGCTGGCCGTTTTTATTTATCTTTCTTATTTATTCTACTATTCCATGTACTGCACTTTCCCCTCCCCCTTCCCTCCCACACTTCTCCCTATCCCCCTTCCCTTGTGCGATCTGAATGGCACTGGGCCTAGTAGGATCGCTGTCTGTCTTCCCTATGTTCGCCCTCCCTTGCCTCTTCACGTCTTGAAACACTTGTGTATAGGCGCGTTATAAATGCCATATCATATCATAAAGTTGTTTAATGGCTGCACGCCGTCCAGTGATGAAATGAATTAATGGGTAAACTAAATGACATCCGACCCCAACCCCCACTTCCTGTGGAGTGGGAAACACCAGAGTCTAAAGGATTGGTCTTGTGGAGCCATTGTGTAAATCTGCAGCCAAAAGGCTTCCACAGGGGAGTGGGGGGCGCTGAGGGGGGTATAGCAAGATTTCGTTATAGGGATGGAGAACGCACGTAAAAAGGGGTTTGCCAAGGAAATGGACTTCCCCAGAAAGGTCAGAGGAATCACAACCCTCTTGTAATCATGTGATGCCAGGAGGCGAGACCCCTGGTGGCACAGAAGTCCTTCTGCGCAGTGAACCTGGCGGAAAGGATAGTTGCGAGTCACATAATTACGGTCATTGTCTGGACACCCTTAACTGCAGAAAAACTGCACAGGGACGCTTCATCAAGTTGGCTCAGCACCATACAGTATACATTCCACGCGGACACTCCTTTCTGGCGCAAGAGGCTGGCCACTATCAAAAAGGACATAGATAGACACACAGAACTAAATCAAGGTGCTGCTGGAAGGACGATTGATTTCTCGGACACCCCTAAGTCCCGAAAAAGAGGGACCCTCCTTTGATAACGTGCAAGGAGTGTAACTTGGAAGAAAGCAGGGCCAATGGGGAGCGAGTTACACTCAGTAGCGGTACTCACGTGTCTCCAGGTGGCACAATGGGATGTTTCTGGCGATTAAAGAACTCGGGTTAAGCGATTTTTGAGGTGATAAATAACCAGCAGGGGGCAGAGTGATCCAAAGCCAGGCAAAGTGGAGGGTGGGTTCTTGTTTTGTTTGCTGTCGTTGCCAGCGATGTGTTGAGTGACCTTTGACAAATTTTAGTGAGTAGACCGTGTGAGACAAGACAGATACAGAAATAGAAAATTGCGTAAAAAGAGAAACACAATTTTAAAAAAAATACATGAAGTGCCAAGGATAGTACATCACCTGCTCTTTGCTCAAATTTCGCTTTTGCTTTGGTGATCTGTAGAATTCATCTTGGCAATATTTATTTGCTGGAGATGGACCTTCTCTTTTGCATAGTGTGGGACATATCGCTGGCTAGGAACCCACAATTCCCTCTCCTGGAACTTGCCTTACACAGGGAGATTTATATATTCTGTTTAATTTCATTCTCATTTGTATAGCGCTAGCAACCACACGGGCATCAGAAGACTGATGATTTAAGGGGAGCATGTCAAGTGTTTAGAACAAAGTCAAACTAAAAGTGGATGGCTTGAAGGTTTTGAACAAATCATAACCATGGGCACAGCTCTGGGCAACCCTCCAGACCATGCTGGGGAGATGTTGAAGGTTTTGAACAAATCATAACCATGGGCACAGCTCTGGGCAACCCGCCAGACCATGCTGGCGAGATGTCTATATTCTGGTTAATTTCATTCTCATTCTCATTGTAGGGCTAGCAAATCAGTGAGGAGTAGCTTTGTTCTCTAGACCCAGCAGGCACAGGACCAATGTCCGGGCATACCTGTGGGGGTAAGACCAAGCCTGATTTGCATATGGTATGTCCCCTTTTTGTAATGGCTTGGCCGGTGAAGAACAATGTTCTGGAGGGTTGCCCAGAGCAAATTCCAGAGGTTTAAGATTCATTCTAAACCTTCCAGCCATCACCTCTTTGTTTTTGCTGTGTCGCCCCAAGTGGAATGGGGAATGCTCAGACATGGGTCCCGTGCCTGCTGGGCCTAGAGACCCAAACTACTCCACACTGATGAGGTCCAATGAGGCCGAAAAATGTCTGAGGATGCTTGTGTTCTGGTGCAGAAGAGATATGACCTAGCACTTCGGGCTGGACTGCCCCTTTGGGGGTGGGACCAAGCCTGTTTTGCATATGGGTTTCCCTTTTCTGTAATGGCTTGGCAGTTGGCAGGCGAAGAACACTGGTCTGGAGGGTTGCCCAGAGCAATTGCCAGAGGTTTAAGATTAATTCTAAACCTTCCAGCCATCACCTCTTTGTTGTTCAAGTGTGTAGAACAGTCAGGTCTTTCATTTGAATCTAAAGCACATCAAGACACTGTTCAGGCCCAGTTTCTTAGTGAGAGAGTTTAGTAGCTTGTAACTGAAGGGATCTGCCCATGGCCTGGAAGCATCTGAAAGGCAGGATTACCAAAGTGCCATTAGTACTGATTCTAAGAGAACAGGCAGGGGAATATCGGGTGTCATTGTCCTTCAGAAAGAGTAGGGTTCCACTATAAAGGGCGTTGTGGGTTCAGTGTCAACATATTAAATCTGACTTTGGCCAAAACAGGGAACCAGTATAATTTGCAGAGAAACAGGGAGATATGCTCACACCGGGACGTAGCTGTGACTATCCCGGCTGCATCATTCAGGAAGACGTGCAGAAAGTTCAGGGTCTTTTGAGAGGCCCCCACAAACATTGCATAGCAATAGTCTGTCTTGGGGCAGATAATGGCGTGAGCAAAGATAACACAATGCTCTTCTGATAAGAATGGCTCGCGATGGTGAAGTAACATACTATAGTTATAAGTGCTACTTATAAAACAGAGACCAGATGAGGATCCATGGACATGGAAGGGTAAATAATGACCATGTGGAGCTTCATTGCGATCACGCCATGCCACGGTTCCAATCATTTGTATGGCGGAGAGGGGGGGGGGCCGGAACGCAACATGCTTTTCTGCTGCCTTCCTTCATCTCGGCCATATAAATGCTCCAACATTTGCACCAGCATGGATTTTCTTGCCGGCGCTAATGCTGGAGATCCCTATGGGGACCGCCGGCTTTATGCACGACAGACCCCATAGTGATCCATTGTAAATGCTGCCTTACACCATGCATTAAAAGTGAATGCTGCCTTACACCATGCATTAAAAGTAAATGCTGCCTGGCACGCAAGCATGCCAGGCAGCATTTACTCCCTTTACATGGCTGAGATCAAAGGTGCAGGGCAAAAGGCGGCATACACATGGGTACGCCGCCTTGTGCCTTTGCAATCAGCAGTGCAAATGATGACAATTTGGTGGCAGAGAAGTTGGCTAGGCCTAAGTGCCAAGATGCCAGGTCCCCGTTGTCAAATTACAATATTGAATCCAATCAGCTCCGACGTGTTTTAATTTTACCTGTGACATTGATACCAATGTCAGCCAACAAAGTTGGTGAAGGTTTGTTTATATTTTTGACTGGAATGGGGTAAATGGAAAAGGTGAAACTCAGTCGTGGTATGATTTAGACCGAGCCAGCTGTTATTCATCCAATTGTCAAGTAAAGTGCTTTTTCACTGTCAGATCCTTTGAGTTGAGATCCCCACTTATCCTGAAGATGACCTGGAAGCCATCAGCATAGTTGTGGAATGCCACTCTCGTCTATGAAAAAAAAGTCATTAAAGGGCTTGACATCAATGCCGAAGAATAGGGGTGATAAACAAGAGACCTGATGCTCACCAAAGTCCATGAGAAAAGAGTGATTTAAATGCAACGACAGTGCTATACGGTCTCGTGGCATGCAAGAAAGGCTCTATCCAGTTTCTGGATTCCTTCGACACCCGGTCACGATTTATAAATTCAGGGATGGTGATGGCTAGGGATGTGGCATAATCTCTGATTACCAAAGATGGGCAGCAAGTTTCCGCAGGGCATGCTTTACTCGTTTTGTGTAATGATGCTGGTGTTTTGTTCAACAGAGACAAGAGTGAAAGAGTGCAGAGCTCTGGCGACTCAGAGGACCGCCACTAAGGACATCTAGGAGAGAGGGCTTTAGGGATAGGAGAGACAGGGGGACATCTTACTTCTTACCTTTCGATTCCTGTCCATGAGATGGATTTGCTATTCGTTGCACCAGCCTTCTGATGGTGTTGGTAAGATAGATCTGGTATGTACAATCTGTTTGGATGGTCCTTTGTCTTTTCAGACTCCCGCCATATGACTGTTAGATAGAATTGTTATAATACTACATATCTATCCTCCTTATCTATCTGCAGTAAACCACCAAAAATGTGTTTGCATTTATCCAAAAATACACTTTTTCTATTAATCTTAAAAACATATTTTTCTTAAAACAATCATTTTTGCTTAATTTGATTGATCAATTTTTGAATCTGTATCATTAGTTTTTAATCTCTACTTCCCATCAATAGTACAAAGGCCATGTCGTTTTTTTTGTTCTTGGAGAGAACCTAGCAACATTGAAAAATAGACTACAATTGTGTAGGTTTCGATTTGTCTACTATCTCGTCCTCTTTACTATCAAACCATTCGTCCCTTCGCCGTTGGTAAGATAGACGGAACTGTTGAGTTTTACAAGTTTCTCAGAATACTGAAAATCGCCTTGGTGGAATTGTCTGCATCCTGAAATTTTCTCCAAGAGTTTTGCGGGCTGCTTTGAGTTTGCTTTAGCAGTGGGCGAGGGTTATGACGCTTCCGTTTAAATGCTCTATTTTCCGTAGTTAAACCAGTGTCTTTGTGGATCCTGAATGTTAGAAATAGTCGTTTTTATCAGGGCTACTGAGTGCACGGTAGACAAGAAGATTTCATTATATGTTGACAAACTCATCTAAAGTATTTTTAGGAAGAGGATCAAGAGGAAACATTTGATCAAGTATAGGGACCAGGCAGGTGGCTGTGAGTTGTCTCTGAAGGAGATTGCGATCTTAAGAGGGGGGACACCACAAATGCAATTTGCTAATATTTAATAAGATGGCCTTATGATTAGACTAGTGTAGAGTAAAGTAATTAATATTACTATCCATGTGACAAAACAAGGCCCAACCAAATATGCAGCCCTTGTTATGATCGGGGGCATTGACTGCTTGCTTGATGCCTTAGTCCGAAAGCGTAGCCCAGTGCTCATCAACTTGGACACAATCAGGGTCACTGAAGCCTAGATGAAAATCTCCAACAATAAGCAATTTGTCTTTGAGGCTCAAGAGGGTAATATGCAATCAAAACATTCAGAAGCAAACTCAGGAGAATAATTAAGGGCCCAGGCTGTGACCCCAAAATAGTTGGTGGGGTCACTATCAACAAGCTTAATATTTAGGACCTTGAAACCACAGAAATGAGTGTAGGCTTTCGAGATTCAGGACTGTGTGGTCCTCGGTATAATGGGCGCTCCGCCTGCCGTGGAGTTGGTGCGATTACTTTGCAAAGAGGGGTAACCTTCAGGGATATCTAGGACCAGGGATGAGCCAGAGTGCTGTTTTATCGAGGTTTCAGTTGTGGCCAAGAAATGTAAATCGTACGTGAGGGTGTGGTCAGCAATGTTAACAGCACGGCGTGTAAGTGAGCGAGCTAAGGTTGCTGTTATATACGTTTTATTGCAGGCCTGCTCTATCTCAGGGTCTAGTGAGATGATAGAGGAAGGCACAGGTGCAGCTATCCTGCCAGGAGTCATGGAAGCGGGCCCTGAGGAGAGAGTTTCTCCAGAAATCGCTTAAGGGGTGGCTTAGGAACCTGTGCAGAACTACGAGACTGGACGAGGGCTGATGAAAGTGATGCATCTGCCAGGCATTTTAGGTGATGAGAGGATAAGAGGCCTAGTGTCTGTGAGCATGGTGGATGGATTGTGGAATACCTCCATGAGATGGCATGGTGGCATATTTGTTCCAAACTCTAGCATGCGCTACCTGGTAAGTGGTCGAGTATTCTATAACTGAGTGGACGCACAAGTTAGGATCCAACAAAAGACAAAACAGCACCTAACAGGCAGACTGGATGGCAGAAATAGGGGGAAAAAGATCAGGCGGTCGAGCAGGTGGTGAGCCTTGCCTCCTAGGGTACAGCAGTCTACTGGGGCTTTTGCGTAGGCTCCATTACCCCGATAGGTCATACCTGACTTGTGAGTGAGGTTTAGTGCCCTCATAGAAGGAACTTCAAGCTGGTTTTTACACCACGCCATTGCATTGAAACAAAAGAAATAGCTGCAGAGATCCCTAATGTCCATACTTTCTAAATTGAAGGATTTCCCATGTAACCCCCCCCCCACCCATCCTGACAGTAAAAGGATAACACAAGGAGCTAATTCGCTGGACAAAAGGGACTTCCTGATAGGACCAGAAACCACACCTTAGCTTGACTTGCATCCTCTGGCAGTTCTATAAATGGACGTACTGGTCCTATCGCCAACGGTATGCAAGGAATGTGTCTATGCAGGCGCTTAATTACATACTCCAGGTCAACGAACTGTGCTGTGAGTTTACACATCACTTCTGCTTGTCTGCCGAGTGCAGCACGTCACTTTCAAACACTACCTTTAAGGGGCAAAGGTTTATATGGTTGTGCATTCACTGGGCTAGAAATGGCAAGGTTAAAAACATCCATAACCACTTACCTTCTGTTGTTTAGTGATGGCACTGGGAAGGGGCGCTCTTTCACCGCCTGGCCTCCTACCACGTGATGATGTCCCTGCGGAGATGAAGAGGGCAATAAGAAAAGAATTCGGTAAAATTCAGAAGGCATGCGACCGAGGTAGGAGGAGGTTGAGTGAAGGTATGGTAGATTTCGATCTAAGCTGAGGTCCTCAAAATGAAGCCATGGCCATGTCTCATCAAGATATGTCAGAAAAGAAGAAAGGCTCCTGCACCCCTCCCCAAGCCTTCCCTACAGTTCCTCTTTCCCTATGCATGTTTAGCTCTCTTTTTAACAACATGTTGTTCCACTACACAAATAAGGATATTAGGATATGTATGGCTACCCACAGACGCTCTGGAGAGAAATTGAGGTAGCCTAGAGCAATGACCAATCAATGAATTGGTTTCACTGGGAAGTTCCCAAGGTTGGCATGATATGCTGAACTTATAGATCACAACAGAGCACCATAGGTAAAGATATAACCAAGATGCTATCACTGCAGCGATGGTTGACAAGCTCTAAATGGAGTGGCTCCTAACCAAATCGTACCATTAATCCACAAACAATGCAAGCACTAACGAAACCCGGTCCTCCATTCCCTTGGATGCGTTTGTTAGAGGTTGTTTACGGGAATGCCATTCAAGCAGGCTTGCTGGCGTGTGGTTTGCACAGTTCTTTCTTAGTTATAGGCACATGTTTCGCACCGACACGCCCTTCCTCAAAGCCAAATCAATGTCTATTTTAGCCAGCAATTTATTTACAAGTATGCCATCTAGGCCTTGGCCTAGGGTGGCAAATTGCCATATGTTAATTGATAGTTAATATACTATCTGTCTTTTTTTAAATGCAACTTTATTTCATTTCTCTAAGTAAGGCCTGTACACAACAATGTGCTGACAACCTTGCTGCTCTCAGCGCGAGCAGAGCACCTCTACCTGCGCATTGACTAGCATGCGAGCGGGGGAGCCCACTTAGCAATTAGCAGGCCCGAGTTAACGTGATTAGGTGTTGGCAGTGATACACTCTCGCTTCCAACCACTCTGATGCCCAAACATGTCTAGGTTGGTGCTAATTGCAAAAAAATGTCTGTTGGGTAACTTTTAAAAAAAAAATGATAAGCACACAAAGCCAAGTGTGCATTAGGTATTCATTCTTGCAACTCTGTTACCACTGACAAGTCTGTCAGGTATTAATATCTGTGGCCCTTCTTGTGTTCCCAAAATGCTCTTTGTCATGGGGAGCAGGCAGAAACCTAATTGGTTTAATTTCCGCCACTACCATTCTCAAGTCAGCCATTTTGACAGCAGGTGCCCAGGGCTAAGCAGGCAAATGGCATCCCGGCTGGGCTGATCATACGTCGTCAGCGGCATTCAGCTGCACTAATCAGTGCTGCCAGGAGAAGAACCGCAAAGCATGCATAACAGTTATGTTTCTAAGAAACCTTTAAACGAATTAGTAAACCTTTGAATTTTAAACACAAGGTGTGACTTTTAATGTCAAACAGTAGCTCAAACAACAGGAGCCAATTTATAGCTACAAGTCTCAAAATGTTCTCATGTATTGCACAGTCCAAACAACTTTGAGTTTACAAAAATGTGAAACTATCCCATAGTCTCAAGTACACCAATAAAGCTAATGTTGTGCTGAAAAGTAAGACCCACCGCCCAGTTTCATTATTGGGAAGCTAGACATTTTGGACAATAGAGCAAACCACCATGTTGTAAGTAATATCATTTGTTATTAAAGCTTCGTGCACTGCACAGCTCTGGGGAACGCTGTTGCTTCCCACCCATGAATAGAAGGTCTCCCTTAGCCATTACTTGCACCCGGGGAAGGGTGCTAAGCCAATCCGGTGGCTGGAAATGCAGGCGAGAATACAATGTGTACTGCCTCCTTTTTCCAGCCACCCGAGAGTCGTGCCATCTTGATTGTAGGGAGGCAACAGGGAGCCTGTCTCTGTTGCCTCCCTATGTCCCCACCGCCCCACCCACCCCCAAAGAGATCCGAACCTGGCCTACCAAGGCCCAGGCAGAGGTCCGGAAACGCTGTTCTAAAAATGTTCTAATCCCCTCAGCTTTATAAACGTCCTTATGTTGTTATGGAGCCAGACTGACAATATGGGGGTCAAGAGGTACAGTTTGACCAAGGGCAGCAGAGTCTGCTGAATGTACAGAGACCGACAGAGGTGGGGGGTTGGTGGTGGTGGGGGAAGGGGCAACATGCACTTAATTGGACATAGGGCAGCTGAAACTCTAAGCACACCACTTCCTGTGGTAATGGTAATACCGCCATAATGAAGTCCTATGGTGAATGGCGGTATCACTGACAACGATAATACCACGAGCATCGTTAGCAAGTACTTTTCGCAGTAATCCCGCCATGTACTTGCTGACTGTTATCCAGCATATGGGTCGTCGAAACTATAATTGGGAGGACCAGTAAAACAGGTGGCAACAGTATTACCATCTGCTTGAAGCGATACCAGCAAACTCCTAATGAGCCCCATAGTAGATATTTGTAATTCTGCATTATTGTAATGACAGTGATTGGGTACAAAACCATTAAACTTTCACCAAATATGGACTCCCATCGTTTCAGAGAATGACTGGTCAGATTTGTAAATACATAAATAGTCCATTATAGTTTCAGTTAAAAATGTATTAAACCAATGAATTCATGAATTGTATCTTTAACAGAAATTTAAGTTGTAAACTGTTTTGGAAATCCAAGGGCTTTAACTTTTTACTTCAACTCAACGCAGATTCGTCTGCGCGTAGGTTTGGCCTTGAGAACGCTCAGTGCTGCTGGGCACTACACGCGGGAACCGACCAGCCTTTGGCATTTAGTCGTTTATGGAGAAATACTGTTTACACCGCTTTTTACCAAATAAAGTGACTCCAAGTGGTGCACTCACACTGCTATCAGTCTAGTGTTGGGGGCTTGCACTTGAGCTGCTGTGAGTGACCATGCACCATGGCCCATATTACAGAAACTCTGCACTGGTGCAAGTGAAGTTTTGCACTGCATAAGCAAGAGGGCCAACATGCGTCCTAGTGAAAAACACCTACTTTTTCTCATAATGCTCATACAGTTCTGTATTAGCACCAGGACAGCCGTTGGGCCGGTGCGTGAAACGTTCAGAAACCCAATCAATAATCAATCCATTATCATGTCCCCCCAATTCAATGCGCCTGCATTCCCTTATTGCAGTGTGCATATTAACAGTTCATGAAAGGGGACACCAAATGCTGTCAAGGGCCATAGGATCCGACGGCTACTCAAGCTCATCAATGGACCTTTGCTATATCTCGGGTACTCATCTCGAATCGTGCTCAGAAACAGACTATTTCCTCAGATCTCTCAGACAACCCCCGCGGCAGCCTCTCTCTTCCAATACATGGCCATGATGTGCTGTGCCAAGATCCATTCAAGAACTAGGAATTTCAGTAGCTCATAGTATTGTTGACTTCTATAACCTTTAAGCTTTATTTTGCATGTGAACTGACTAGTCCTTACTGGAAATATGCACAAGGAAATAATGGGTGGGATGGGGCAGTCACAGATCTAGCGATGGCCTTCATTATGACACTGACTGGTCAGGAATAAATAAGAATACTTGAAAAAACCATACAAAGAATTGTGGATTGATAATTGGGAGCATAACTACTGAATGAAGTACTAATCACTTTGAGAGTTAATTGAAAGGGAAGTGAGAGCAAGCTCATCCAGGGATGGAAGTTGTCCATCCCTACTTTGTGGAAATTGCTTAAACCTGGTGCCTAGGCTAAAGGGTGAGCTCCCATAAATAATTGTAAATGAACAAGCGAAACTTTGAAATTTAGCAGTGCCCACCCTACTTCCTAATTCTTCTTTATGAGTCTGCCAGTAACTCACTGGTGCTACTGGCGGGCTACCGGCAGACTCGCCTTACCATTACCAGTTCCTGGTGTTACCGGGATATTACAGTTGCCGGCAACATCAGTAAATTGTTAACGGTGCCAGTGATTTCTCTGCCAGTATGGGCCTGAACTCTGGAAGATGAGTCCTGCTGGTAGTTCACTGTCTCTACAGGCAGACTCGTAATATGCTGGTCTGGGAAAAATGCCAGAGCCGGTAGTACCGGCTGTTTTACCAGCATTTCTCATTATGGACGGCATACTCATAACGAGGTCCTGAAATATACACTTTTCTGTGGATTGTAACACTTCTATCTAAGCCTCACTCAATATAAAATGTGTACAAAACTATTCTCCACCCTGAAAACAAGCATGATCGACCCCTGTTGTGATCTTTTGGGATTTCATCATGATCCAGCAGCTGTTCACTAGGCAACATGATGGTTGCTGGCGAACTTCAGTTAGTTAGTGAATTGTCAAATTTAAGAGCAGATCATTCTTGCAAAACCTCAAATGGGCATCAGCCTTTATAAAGGTGTAAGCAGCCTCTCCCATCACTGATGCCCTCCATTCTCCAGAAGTCCATACCGTTTCCTGTAAGATGGTCTCTCCGGAAACTGGGCTTGATCCTTCGCTGGAACTGCACCCTGGGTGATGCCACTGTGTGGTCCCAGTTGGCACATGCCAATAGTAGGTACCCGATGTATCCCGGATAGTCCGCCAGCCTGGTGGGAGGTGAGGGTCTGGCTCTAGATTCTGGTCATTCCACACATTATCTGCAAGACAATTAAATGATCAATCAGTGAATTGAGGAATGGCATGTGTGTGGGTAACAATAATGCAACGTGTTTTTTAGTAAGAGTGATGGTATGCCAGTAGAAACATTGTGAGATTTTCCAAGTACTTATGAAAGGCGAAACTGCCAAACATGTGACTGATTCAGCCGCAGCAGTCCAAGCCTTTTAGAAGTATTCTATGGTTGGGGAAAAACCCAACGTTCACTTATAGAGCAGGGAGCCTGCCTACTTCTTGTCACGTGACATGTAGGGGAGGTCACTTAAAAGGTGCTTAAATACGAACATATTTATAAATAATTGTATAAACAATCTTACTTCTTGTTAACTGTACGCAAGAATACATTGAATGTACCGAAACACAGTAGGTTATTGTATTCCCATATCCTAGCCCAACACATTTTTCAAAAAGGAATTCGCCCAGACAAATAAAATGGAGATCTTTATTTATATTGCGGTACATTGGGTATAAACATGGCCTAACATTTTAAAGTGTATTCAAACGACTTTAAAAGAGTCATACAACTAACAGTGCTTACGTTAATGCAAAAATCTACACGGGCAGAACAGTGTGTCACTAGATTTGTCCATTAAAAAAAATCCAAACATTCCTGGAATTGTGAAACTTATTGTACAGGTGCAGCGCCCCTGCCCATCCAGCTGGCCTGGTGGGTGCGGGTTGTGGTTGCCCTGGGGACGTCCCTTGATCTGGGGTAGGAGAGGTGCATGCCCTTGCCGGGACCAGGGCGGGAAATCAGGGGCTACGTATAGGCAAGATGAACAATACGCATGATTTTAAGATCCCGGCTTCTCCCTCAGAGTATGCTAAGAAGTCCAGCTCCAGGAAGAACTTCTAACATTGCATTACGCGCCTTTTAGTCCAATAAAGGATAACAATGCCTGAAGTATCTCGATGTATGTGTTTCTTCATCAGAGCTGTGACCCTGCATACTTTGGCCCGAGCGAACAGACTCAAATTGCAGTTCAGGTCTACCCTAAGCTCTTCCCTTTGACCACCTCATTATTAAAAACGACCTCATGGCTGGGGAGGCGGGCTAGGGATAGTATTGATGGAAAGTCAAAAATTAAATAATTTACACTTCAATTGTTTCACTCGTTTTCCTTTTTTTAATATATTTGTTGAGTTTGCATACAATAAACTAACCATAAAACAACAAACCAGAGTGTCAATTGCACTTCATGCATCCTAGGGTAGTTTACATTATGTCACCAGCCCAACAATGTTACCCATAGTGCGAGCCTCCAGTCACTGATCGGGCGAGGTACCTGAGGCAGAGTTTGCCAGCAGATACTGCACATATGGGCCTCAGATATCTGGGGGTCGAGCATGCAGCGGAAGAGTTTGGATAAAGGCCACATCATAGCTATGGCAATATGCAATGTCTTCCAGACACTGGGACACTGGCGGGGCAAGTCCCTCCACCATGCCATGGCAACCCGCCTGCGAGCTAGTACTAAGAGGAGTCCGGCCAGTCTCCTGACCTCATGGTCAGCACCTGAAGGGCTGTCAAGGGATAAACCCGGACCTGCTCCCTGATGATAGCTGAAAGTGTCTCAAATATCTCCCCCCAAAACATAGCAACATGTGGACACCTCCATGCCAAGTGAATAAAATCAGCTATACAAGCCTTGCACCGTGAACACTCTTGCGAGACCTCTGGGAAGTATTTATGCAGCTTGACTGGGGCATTGTAGGTGTGATGTATAAAACTTAAGTGAATCTGCTTATACCCATCGTTAAGAGAGACATTAAGGGTTTGACCCCTAATATATACCCATTCCTTATACTCTATTTCACCACCCAGTGTGGCTTCGTTTTTCAGCATAATCCGATTGAGGCATCGCTACCATTAGTCTGTTGCAAATTTGGGAAACCAAAAAACTCTCCCCCTGGACAAAGATAACCGCATGCACTAATGGGAACGTAACCGGCTGGCGCAGGAATGTGGGGAAGAAGGCCCTGAACTCGTTCCTAATTCATGAATACATTTAGGGGGGTATTCCCAAATCCCCCCTCTTGCCTTGAACATCTCCAGGGTTATGAATGTGTCGTCCTCAGAGTATTCTCCCAGTGTACCAAAGCCCAGTTTATCAATTAGGGTGATCTAGATTTTCTCGGACGTGATCTTTATTCTTTCAATGCACCTAGCGGGGAGCAATGGACAGTACAATGTTTCAAATCACATTTTGGCCACTATTTTGTGTCAGGCTGCACAAGTGCAAGCGACTATATTCCCCTCTAATGCTTTACACTTAACGCTACCCAGTATTGTCGTTCGAAGCAGAGGGGGAGCCACTATGGCTCTCTAAATATGTTCATGTGGTCTGCTAGGTATGACCTTGTACCAGAATGACAGAAAATGGGCCTGAGCTGCCCAGTAATACTGCTCAAAATCCAGGGCAGCCAAACCCTCCCCACCGTAAGGTTGTGTCAGGGTGGTCCAACTGACCAGAGGAGCCTTTCCTGCCCAAAGAAACTCCAGCAAAATCCTGCAAAGCCTCCAGAAAAATAATTCTGGAAAGTGATCAGGAGGTTCAGAAACAGATATAAAAATGCCAGCAACACAACCATTTTGATAACCGCCAGATGACCCATGAGGGACACGGGGAGAGAGTCAACCACTCTGTCGTAGTTTTCCCAAAAGAGAACATCAGGATCACGCACAATTTCAATCTCCAAGTACCTGGCATTGGCCAGCTCTCATTTAAACCTGAATTTGTCGTCGAAGAGCTCCACACTTGAGGTGAGCGGGAAGATCATCGTTTTGCTGTGGTTAATTTTCAGCCCTGATAGTTCCCCGAATCCCAACACCTGCCTCATCACCGGAGTGAGATTTTCCCATGGCTCCTTCAAGAATAATGATATATCATTCCCATGAAGCGAAATTATCAGCTTGCACGACTATAGCTTGATCCATCTGTGTAAATGCTGCTCACGCAACAATGTCGGTAAGGGTTCCATAGGAAGTGCAAAAAGTGAAGGGGGAAGGGGACATCCCTAAGAGGTTAGAGAATCCATCATTAATAGCTATCCTATGTCAGAGAGTTATATAGTAGGGCTACATATCCCAAGAATTTGGAACCTAGGCCCAGCTTCTAGAGGATCAGGAAAAGGAATGGCATCCAACAGAGAACTACCCAGATCGCTGTGACGTCCTGACCCAGAGGCCCGAGAAGAACAAAAAACCTCTGCAAACCATACGTGCTATTCCTGCCTGGAATTACCTCGGACTGGTCACCAATGACCAAGCCAAGCATAAGGGGTAGAATGCTGTTGGGCAGTATTTTGGCAAACATTTTGTTATCAACATTAATAATCTTCACAATGCAGACCCAGAGAATGTAACATTTAAAAGCCTCCCACAACGACCCCCGGGAGTTCACTGATCCCTCATTGGGGGTGAAAAAGGAGATTATTTCTGTGCGCACTCCATCCCTACGCCAGTTCACCCTACCCGGCCGTGACCCTGGAATGAAACACTTAGTGACTGGAGATTGACCTGGGATAGTTCTAGGAAGGATTTTAGAGTTCCCAATATGGAGGGCTGATACAGTTGAGAACAGGAGCAAATCTATGCAGGAAGCCATCTGTGTACCCAGGAATGAAATGTGTAACCTCTCTGTCTGGCGTGTTGCTTCCGCCATATATCCATCAAGTTATATAGGAAGCATATCTCCAAGATCCGTTGACTTACCTTGGTTCTATGCTGTGGGCCAGTGACAGATCTATCTATGTCAGCATCTATGACTGTATTAAAGTCACCCCCCCCAAGATAACCAGTGCATCTGGCATCGTAGCCAGATTTGAGATCACCCTGTCGGAATAAAAAGTATATCGTGCCTCCTATTGTAAATAAATATTAATATTGGCCTACGCCAAGTTGCTCGAAAGTCACTTGCGAGATCTGTGTTGCAAGGTCCTGACCTTTAATCCTTGTGGGCCGCCATTTTAGGTCAAACCGCCAGGCTATCAAAACTAGACTCTTTGTCTAAACAGAATATCTATTACGAATTGGGTTGAGCAATTCCCGGCATATTTGTTTGTTACTGTGTAACCATGAGCCGCCTGTAACTCAAGTCTGCTTATCATCTGTAACAGCGCCTCAATGCCTCATGTGCTGCAAGCACGCTTGATAAATGCAAATAAATAAATAAATAAAATTTTAGGATTATGTGGAAAAAGTCACCGTGTGAGCTAAAATGGTGGACAATGTCATTGCAAAATATAACATGGCCGTCTTGACCTCTGTACATCGCTAATGTGTAATCTGCATGCAGGCTACTTGTTGAGGTCATGAACTGAGACCTCGTCCTACGTTGACCTATGTGTAAAAGGATTACTCGCGCAATGAAACTAATCCACGAGTATATATTATGATAATGTATTTACACATTGGACAAAGAACATCTGTTTTACTATATCTTATAAATGTTTAAGAAGGCCTGCAATACGAAACTTAGAATACACAGTTAATGCATACGCTTATTGTTACATGTAATAAAGAACAAACCAGTTAGATGCGGTTATTTGAGACTCGGCAACGAACCCTAGAATTGGTGATTTATAAAGTAGAATATTAACCCGAAGAGGGGTTGGCCATAGCACTCACAAAATGTATAAAAAAGCGAATGCATTCTAATGTACAGTCTCTCACTGTACACACTGAACCACGCTGGAGTTCGTTGTGTTGTACAGAGGGCCGATAGCTATCTGACTTTGCACTGTTTTGTAATTGTATTCGATAGAGAATAAAGTACTTTGTATGTTCCTTTGAAACCTGTGTTTGGTGTATTTCCTTTTGGGGTACTCAGCCTCGATATTTTGTTTCTCTTTTCACAGTTGGCGCCTGAATAGGGACCCTCAAGATTGATGCTGGATTGTTGAAGGTTGACACTTGCTATCGGACCGGGATCGGACGGTTTACAAAAGTAAGGGGCCCCTGGATGAGACGCGACACCTCAGCAGCGCTGCACAATCCGATCCCTGGATGACTAGCCTGTGGTCTGAGACGGCATCTTGACGAGGGTCCACTTATCGAGGCGGGCAGATTTGCCGAAATCACGATACACAAGGTAAGATTAGTTAGGTAAGATTCTTAGAAGTACCGATCGGTCCTCCTTAGGTTTGGCCAGGTGAGTCGTGACCCGATTCTTAATTTAACCCTGGCAATTTGAATTTTGGCGCATTGTATCTGCAGACACAATTATTGACCAGGTAACACCAATAATTTGAGATATGCCTGGGAAATTGTCTACCTGCTTTAGGGCATTATTCCGCAGTGATAGACAATCTCTGGAATTTAGCTGCCCGGCACCACAGAAGGGGTCGCCGGCATGTACTATGTACTGTAAGCATGGCATTGGAAGTATAGTATTTAATGATATTTGACACAGACAAACCAGACATGCCTCCGAACTTCAGTGGCCAATCAATGGTAGTTTCGAGATCCCTCGCATTGAATATTTGGAGTCAGTATTGTTAAAGAAAAAGGCTAGACCTGCAGCATTTGATGTTTTACAGAATTGGAAAAAAGAAGCGTTACAACAGCTTAAGAGTAGAGAAAAATATGCGCGCCGTCATAAGACGGTTGCCGAAAAAGCATTATTATATGATCAGGATAAACAGTCTGAGTCGGCTAAAAAATATGGAAAGGGCCTTCTCACTTGGTATCCAGAAAATCTATCCTTCCAAAGGTCTTCATGATTCTGATGAATTTTTTGAGAAAATATTAAACTAACGAAGGCCTGGTGCCTCTGCGCCACCTCCGTATGTTCCTCTTCCCGCTGCTGTATCTTTTCCTGCTGTTTTTCCTACTCTTCCTGCTCAACCTGTTGTTCCTATTCCCTTGACTGTTGTCCTTCCACCTGCTCCTCCACCTCTTCCTGTCGCACCAGTTATAGCTCCTCCATCGAATTTGCCTATCCCCTCTCTTCCAAGTGGTCTTGGGCCGCTTGTAATCGATCATGGTGCAGGCTCGAAGGTTGTCACTCGCAGTGCTGTACCACCGGAGAAGAAACATGAGTTAATTGCATGGGCTAAACATTGTATGGAGAAGGATGATCAGGCTAGTGTTTTTTCCACACTTTCTAATACAGATAATTTTCCTGAGAAAAATGTTTTTATTGAAGGTTTGGGGATTCAGTTATGTACAATGTGGGGAAGATTAAATAATATGGATGTTCCGCAAGAGTTAAGGGATCTAAATACTTTAGCACTTTCCAAAGATACTGTGGAGAAGGTAAATGAGCATGTCTAAAGGTTATATGAATATAGAAAGGAGTTAGAAAGGATACAGAATGAGGATGATGAAGAGGAAAGTATGTATGTACAGAAACGGTACCTTCCGTGTCGTAAAACGATATCGGAGGAAATACGAATCTGTAAGAAAGATGTGATTAGATGGATTTCAGACATATCGATAACTCCAGTTGAGGTATATGACATGTTGGAAATGCAGAGAAAAGTGATACAGGTAATGGTAGTGTACCTGCAAGATGAATATGTAAAGAGGAAGATTAGTTGTCCCACAGAGTTATTGAATATTTATAAGAGAGCTTTTTTGTTTGACACTTCTTCGACTGCTTTAGCGCTCGATTTGGCTCTGTTGCTTAGTAAGCATTCGGAGTTGCCTACATCTCAGTTGCCTATGAGAGAGGTTCCTCCGACATTTGTCCCGAAGGTTGAGGTTGTGGCCAATGCTGCACGAGGTATAGCCGCTGTGGACATTCCCGCACATTATGTATCACAGTTTGTTCATGTCCCGTTTTCACGACAGGAAGTGAACACCATTAGACAGACTATTCCTGATATTAGGAAAAATCCAACATGGTTCTATAAAGAGATGGAATCCGTTTTGCAATCTTCAGTGTTCACCTTGGGAGACATTGATTTGTTGTTTCCAGTACTCCTGCCCGTAGATTTGTGGAAACAAGTTAGAACTATTGACGATGCACCCGGGTTGGGAGATACATGGGCGAATTTAACTAGATTTGATGGGGAAAGGCCAGCTGGTGAAAGACCACAACAGGTGATATTAACCTTGCCTGATAGAATCATTGCTAAATTAAAAACCATAATTCCCGAAAAAATAATTATATGGGACAAGCTTACGGCCTGTGTCCAAGAAAAGTCTTAGGGTGCTACCGAGTTCTTTAATCAGTTCGAACAGGTATTTTTGGATTTTAGTGGACAAGACCTAGGCACAGAGTCTGGGAAAAGGTTATTTGTGGACAAATTTGTACGTGGACTGCTGCCTGACATCCAGTCACAGATTATGTCCTCTAAGAGCGCTTGGCAGGCGAAATCGCAATCAGGAGTACTGCATATGGCTCAGTATTATGAGAATCGTGTCAACAATGAAAAAGATAGGATTGAAAAGCGGAAAGGTGATTTAAAAACAAAGGTGCTATTGCAGCAAATTGTTAGAGGCCCCAGAGGGGGTAACTCTCAGGTTAGAGGTCAGTATGTCCCACAAGGAAATGTGCCCTTGGGTCCTGTGAATATTAATCAATGTGCTTATTGTCGACGAGAGGGTCATTGGCGAGCACAATGCCCCGCCCTTCAACAGAAGTCGAATAATAATATGGGTAGGCGATCTAGAGGTCGCCCGGGCATAGGGGGCCCTGGTAGAGGTCAGTTTACACAGGACCCTCAACAGCCTTTTTCACAGGACAATCAGACTCCGAGTGTGGATACTAGGAACATATTCGATCATCCTTCCGCTGCATATTTATCTGAAGAGCTTCCTTTTGACAATATTTTGTTTCGTTAGGATTGCCGAAGCAGTGTTTGGAACCTACACCTATTCCCGTCAATCAGAAAGGTCCCTACGTTGAAATGATAGTGGGAAATAGGAAACATCAGATAGATAGACACTGGAGCACAGAAGTGTTCAATTGATCGTTCACGGGTTCCAAACGTTCCACTGTCAGGGCAAACCAATGTTTCTGTAGGGTTTTCCGGTACTCCAGTTGTTTGTCCGGTCTCTATGCCAGTACCTATTTCTTTGGGTCCTTTTACGGACCAGTGTCCTTTTCTATTGACCTCGGATTGCGGGAAAACTTGCTGGGATTGAACTTGTTAAAAGAATTAAATGCAGTGATTTATTGTTCTTCTGATGGAGTACGCTTGACAATTTCACTGCAGCAATCTTCTGCCTCGCAATTTCTGACTAGACCTTTGCCTCCAGAATTCATTAATGTACCAGAGACCTTATGGGCTGTTGAAGACAATGATGTCGGTGTTTTGCAGATTGAGCCTGTTAAGATAGTTTTGAAACATGGAATTGAGCTGCCTCGAATTCCCCAGTATAAGATTTCGGTCGAGGGCGAGCAAGCTTTGAAATGTATTGTTTCCGATTTTGTGCACCGTGGTGTGATTGAAGAAATCTCTGGAAGTTTGTGTAATAGTCCGATTTTACCAGTGTAAAAGAAAGGCGATAATGTAATTCCGTTTCGTTTTATAATTGATTTACGTGCCATTAATAAAGTTGTGGCGCCGCAGTTTCCAATCGTGCCTGATGTGACAACGATCTTAACCATGATTCAAGCTACAGCTACTTACTTTAGCGTTGTGGACCTAAAGAATGCGTTCTTTAGTATTCCTATACACAAGGATAGTAGATATTTGTTTGCATTCACCTTAGGAGGACGCTCATTTACATTTACTCGTGCACCTCAAGGTTACACAGAGAGTCCTAGTATTTATAGTAGGGCTTTGAAAGAGCAACTTGATACCCTTGAATTGCCCTCAACTTGTACTTTGCTTCAGTACGTTGACGATTTGCTTCTGGCTGCAGACTCCGAGAGTGCCTGTAAGGAGGACACCGTGTTATTACTCATTCATCTAGCTAAGCATGGTCACAAAGCTTCCCTTAAGAAATTTCAATATTGTTGCCAGGAGGTCGCCTATTTAGGCTATCTCCTGTCAAAGGAGGGAAGAAGATTGACACCTGAAAGAATAAAACACATTTCTGGCATGTCTGTCCCAAATACGCAGAAGGAAGTTAGGGCCTTGATAGGTATGGCTTCTTACTGTAGGTTGTGGATCCCACATTTTTCACTAGTGATGAAACTGATGTTGGCCTTGACGAAGAAGGGCATTTCTTCCCGGTTGCCATGGACTTCGGAACACCAGCAATCGTTTGACTTGCTTAAGACTGCACTATGCTCTGCACCAGTTTTGGGCACACCAAACTATGATAAGGCCTTTGTATTGTTTGTGCATGAGCATGATGGATGTGCTTTGGCTGTATTAACGCAGGAGTATGGAGGGAAGAATAGGCCGGGCGGTTACTATTCCTCCGCCCTTGATCCTGTAGCATGCGCTTTGCCAAGATGTTTGCGAACTGTCGCTGCTGCTGCTGCGTTTGTAAAGCAGATTGAGGGAATGGTCCTAAGCCATGATTTGACCCTGATGGTGCCTCACTCTGTAGATGTTCTATTGAACCGAACTCAAATGCAACACCTCACTTCTGCACGGTTGACAAGATACGAATTGATCTTGTTTGCCCCTCACATTCAAATTCAGAGGTGTTGTGTTCTTAATCCGAGTGATCTCCTACCTTTCCCGCAAGATATTACTTGCGGTGATGAAGACTTACATGATTGTTTGTATACGACTGAGCAAGAAACAAAAGGCAGGATTGATTTGAAAGATACCCCTTTGGATAATCCGCAAGGAGAGCTGTTTTGTGACGGCTCCTGCTTTAAACTTCCGGATGGTACATCCACAGCCACTTATGCAATCACTACCTTGAGCACGGTTGTGGAAACTAAGAGAATTACGCATAATTCTGCGCAGGCCGCAGAGATTATAGCCTTAACCCAAGCTTGTGAACTTTCCGAAGGGCTTGTGGTGAATATATATACTGATAGCCAGTATGCCTTTGGGGTGGTTCACAACTTTGGGAGACTATGGTCGGAGAGAGGATTCCTAACCTCGCATGGCACAGAGATCCAACATGGTACCCTAATAGTGCAACTTCTCTCAGCACTTGCGCTCCCTACTCAGTTAGCAGTTGTAAAATGTGCAGCACATCGCAAGATTATAGATTACATTGGAAAAGGGAATGCTTTCGCTGATCAAATAGCCAGACAAACTGCCACTGATCTCTTTTTACGGAGATATATGTTTCTAGGGAGACTGAAAATGCTAATGTGATGGATGAGGGAGTGGGGTCTGTACAGGATATCCAAGCTGATGCCACAGTAGAAGAAACCAAGAGGTGGGCTGAGGGCTTGGGAAAACTTGATGACGATGGGTGTTGGGTGGACATGGTGGATGGGAAATGGTTGCTCCCCGATGCGTATGTGCCAATGATGGCTGTAAGGCGCACGGTCCTACGCATGTATGTGCTCAACAGATGACGAAAATGTTAGAAAGAGTGTGGGTAAACGACAACATTTCAAAAAATTGCTCAGCACTATGTCCAGAATTGTATGATTTGCCTACAACATAATGTGGGAAAGGGGACAGCAACCCTGAGGGGAAGTTTTGGGCCACCCTCTGTCCCATTTGAAGTAATCCACTTTGATTTCATTGAAATGGAGCGATGCAATAATTTAAAATATGTATTGGTAGTCATTTGTGCCTTTAGTAAATGGGTTGAGGCTTTCCCTGTTAAAGATGCCACAGCTATGACCACTGCGAAAACCATGTTAAAGGAGTATTTTCCCCAGTTCGGTTTGCCGAGAGTTGTCTGGTCGGACAATGGTCCACACTTGTCACCGCTGTAATCCGACAGATATGCACAGCATTACAAATTGACAAACGGTTCCATTCGGCCAGACATCCTCAGAGCGCCGGACTGGTAGAAAGACATAACAGTATCATCAAGAACAAACTCGCTAAGACATGTGCCGGCACCAAACTAAAATGGCCGGACGCCTTACCGATCGTGTTACTAGCCATGCGTACAACCCCTCAAACTAAGACTGGGCTCTCTCCATTTGAGGTGGTAATGGGGAGACCTGCCAATATCTGAAATTTGCCAAAATGTCGAAAGTTAAGAGATATTGAAAATGTATTATTTTCAGATTATTGTAGCCATTTGACTAAAAACCTGTATTTGATTTACCACCAGGTACGAAAGGCCTTACCTGTGCGGTACGAAGGCCCGGACCACGGCATACGACCTGGTAGCTGGGTGCTTGTTAAATCATTTGAGCGCATCTCCTGCCTCGCGCCTCGCTGGCGTGGGCTGTTCCAGGTCTTGTTGGTCACCCAAACAGCGGTGCGGGTAGCTGGCCGAAAGAATTGGATCCGCGCGTCACACATCAAGAAACTTCCTCACCGGGGGGGCGCTGTTGAGCAGCCAAGCAAGATGGCCGCTTAGTCCCGGAGCTCCGTCACAGCACACCCAATCCTTGCTGCACCAGCACGAATCCGGTCCGCTGCTACACGAAAAGCTAGCGATTCGACTAGCGGCGCTGCCAGCTATACGCTCCTGCGACTCCGAGGCGAAACGGAGCCCGGGACCCGACCTTTTGCAGCCTGAGGCCGTCCGGGGCCTCCCGGATCCACCGCGGACCGATCACCGCCGGAGGAAAACAGAGACGCCGCGGGCCCCCGCGCCGCGGATTGCGAGCCCGCTGCCCACGAGGCCGACTTCACTGCACGGGATCGGGAGGGGCTGTGGTTCCCGCTCCTCCCGCGCCACTGCCTGCTGCCGCCGCCGAGGAGAGGCCTCTGCGAGGGAGACCGGCCCCGCCTTGGCTGCGTGAGGATCCGCGCGGCCGGGGCTTGCGGCGGCCGCTGGCCCCCGCGCCGGGCGGAGCGCCGACCCGCTGCCTCCGGGGGCTGGAGAGAGAGGCCGACCTGACTACACAAGATCGGGAGGGGCTGTGGCTCCTGCTCCTCCCGCGCCACTGCCTGCTGCCGCCGCCGAGGAGAGGCCTCCGCGGGGGAGACCGGCCCCGTCTCGGCCGCGCGGGGCTCCGCACGGCTGTGAATTGCGACGCCCGCTGGGCCCCGCGCCAGACAGGGCACCGACCCGCTGCCTCCGGGGGCTGGAGATGGAGCCGGGCGCTGGCAGCTGAGGGGGCTGCGAGCTACATCCTTGGGACACCGCTGCTGGGCCCCCCTCCCCGAGCCTGCCACGCGATCGCCTTAGAACACTGCTGCAGCTGCGGGCCGACGCCGGACGCAGCATTCCCGGCGGCCTTGAGGTGGGTGCTGTCCTTCCCGACCCCTCCAGGAGGGGACCATAGCCAACCCCGCTGGGGGGTCTCCCTCACTTACTACTGGGCCCGGGCCCCACCTGCCATCTCCGCTTTGAGCTCTGGGCCTGGCCTGGCGCCTGGCAGCTGCATAAGATACGCGGGGCCCTTGGGCTCCCGGGATGATCGGGGCCTCTGCCCTCCTGCCGGAACTTCACCGCCCGTGACCACGCACTCCCCCTTACCAACCCACACCACCTCGGTGGCCACTCTGTCGCCCCCCCCCATCCAACGGACGCACGGGTGGCCCCCTGAGCCTACAGTCCTGCCCTTGCCTCATCCGCCGACTCCACGACCGTTGCCCATCTTCAACCCGGCCGGAGCCGCTGGAGACCCCCGCCACAACAATGTCCAGCAGGGCGCGGGGCGCCAACAAAACGGGTGCTATGGACAAATTCACCAAACCAGCCCATAGGGCTGACCAGGCGTCCCCCTCCGCGGCGCAGGAGGATGGCGAAGCACTCCCGGACCCCCCACAACCTGACCTCACTATCATGATGGAGTCCATGGCCAAAAACTTTGCTTCCTTCCATGAAAAGCTAGACGATATTAATGCGAATGGCGCCTCCCTACGCGCCCAAATTGACCAACATGGGTCCAGGCTCACGGAAACAGAACAGCGGATAGGGACCAACGAGGACCACATCCACACCCTCCAGACCACGGTCTCAGAGCTCGTCCGCGACATGAGACAGGTCAAGGCCAAGAACGACGACCTTGAATCGAGATCACGGCGAAACAACATCCGAATAGTGGGGGTTCCCGAATCCGCACTCAAGGGCCGCATGGAGACCGCGGTTGAGCAGCTCATCAAAGACCTCCTGGGCAACCCTGAGCTCTCCCCGTTCTTCACTGTTGAAAGAGCACACCGCTCTCTAGCACCCCGCCCCAGGCCCGGTGACTTCCCCATGCCCATCATCGCTAAACTACTCAGCTATAAAGACAGGGACCACATCCTCCGCTTGGCCAGAGAAAGGGGTGAACTGCGGTTGGAATCCCAAGTCATCAGAATTTTCCCTGATTTTTCGGTGGGAGTTCAGATGGAGCGACGCCGGTTCAGCGGGGTCAAGAAGATGTTGAGAGACAGAAAAGTCGAATACTCTATGCTCTTCCCGGCACGCCTGAAATTCATCCACCGCAATAAGAGCTATTTCTTCACGGTCCCTGACGAGGCCGTCAAGTTCATCGAGGCACACGTCCCCCTGGTGGACCCGCCTGAGGAACAGATGGATGGCGACTGACGCTGTAAATTCTGGGCTCCTTCCCTGACCCTGGGTGGTAGACGAGGCCCTGCTGTGGCTACTACATGCTTCCACGACCAACACAGGTCACTACCCCAGGGTCGGGCCGCACCGCAGCCCACAGATCCACGATAGACTCCACGTCGTCCTTGCTATACTGAAAACTGTGATTATCCGCTATCTGTAACCTCCACTCAAATTGTTTAATGATGCTGGTAAGAATATATAAGCTGACATTCACTCAAAGCTCCATTATGGGTGTGCTTGACGGCAGCAGCAGCCCCCACTGCAGCTGCAAGGCCGTTGATGGCAGTTAAGTTGTGTTCGAGCCCCCGTTGGGCTCCCTTCCAGGCGTTGCCGAGTTGGGGATGGCACGCAGTTTCGCTTCAGGGTGGTTGCTTATACACTGCTGGGTACCGCTGGGCAGTGAGGGTGGGGGGTGGGAAAGTTGGGGTTTGCTGTTCTAAAAAAGGCGGGTCGGTCGGGACCGGTGCGACAGGGCGGCAGGCCTGCTGCACCACAGAGCTCCATTTCAGGCTCAAAATGAGAATACACAGCTGGGATGTCCCTTAGCTCATTATCATGGCTATTAGAATACTGACATGGAATGTAAGGGGGCTGACCAACTTCACCAAATCTCGCAGAATTACGGCCTATGCGCAAAGGCACGGAGTCAAGGTACTCCTGCTACAGGAGACTCACGCCAAGAAACTCCTGGCCTCAAACCTTGCACAGTCCTGGGGCCCCAACAGGTACTATACCCAGTACTCCACTCAGTCCAGAGGCGTCCTCACTCTCATCCACAAATCAATTAGATTCACGCTTCACACATCCCATATTGATCCAGAGGGCAGGTTTGTGATCCTACACTGCTCATTGGCTGGCGAGGAATGCCTGCTGGTGAACTCGTACGCTCCCAACATTGATTCTCCCGACTTCATGGACACGCTGCACGGCATTCTCATGAAATATGTTGAGGTTCCCATTGTATGGGGGGGCGACATGAATCTCATTCTCGACACAACCCTAGACAGGACAACCATGGCCAAGAGACCGGTAGCCCGAGCGGCCAAGCGGCTGCTGACCCACATGAGCTCACTGAAACTATATGATGTGTGGAGAACACTCCACCCCCAGGAAAGGGACTACACCTTTTACTCCACAGTACACGACAGCTCCTCAAGAATAGACCTATTCCTCCTGTCGAGCAGTCGGATGGGTAGGGTATCCGAAGTCAAGATTCTAGCGCGCACACTCTCCGATCATTCCCCCGTGCTGCTCCAGATCCAGCTGGGTTTCACTGCAGGGGCCCGCCCCGCTTGGCGTTTTAAGTCTGACGCCCTATCAGACATCGTTTTTAGAGCAGAAATACTGGCTGACATAAACCTATTCTTCGAAACCAACAAGGCCCCCGACACGTCCGCAGGGACCCGCTGGGAGGCCTTCAAAGTCTACATCAGAGGAATGTGCATTGCCAAAGAAGCGGGCGTCCTCAAGTCCATAAGACAAGCCTTAAGTCGCTCCGAATCTAAACTCAAAACACTGGAGCGAGATTATGCTTCCGAGCCAGCGCCTGCCACCTTAGCGAAAATTAGGACGGAATTGGAACTATTTGAAACACATGCCCTCAGCGAAGTGAGATACCATACCCGCCCCGCAGCCGCCCGCAGATATGGCGAGGGAGACAGACCTGGCAGAACTCTGGCCAGGCTGGCCCGGGCCGAGAGAGGCGGGACTCGTATAGATAGCATTATCGACAATAATGGGTCCAGACATTGGGCAGACCAGGCTATCCTTGACACTTTCGCCAACTTTTATGCCACCCTGTACGGTCCCCAGCCAGAGCACACGACCCGCGACCTAGACGACCTGTTGGAATCCATCCCTATGACCCTGATCTCCCAGGATACCAGGGAACTCCTAGACGCCCCGTTCTCACTAGAAGAGATAGTCCAGGTGATCTCAGATCTCCCCAAAGGCAAAGCCCCTGGCCCCGATGGACTCACTGCTGAGTTTTACCAGGAGCATGTGGCCATACTAGCGCCACCACTACACAAGGTCTGGACCGAATCACTCCGCTCACACTCCCTCCCCCCCTCCCTAAGAGAAGCACTAATCACTGTTCTCCCCAAATCAGGGAAACCCCCAGACGAATGTGGCTCCTACAGACCCCTATCCCTCATCAATACTGATATGAAGATCTTTGCCAAAGTAATCGCCAACAGATTCCTCCCACTTATGCCCCACTTGGTCCACGCCGACCAGAGTGGATTTGTCCCGGGCCGCTCCACAGCTCTCAACATCCGGCGCTTATTCAACGTGATGTCGAGAATTGACCCGAAGGCGGACGCTGTGGCAGTCACACTGGACGCCCAAAAGGCGTTCGACATGGTCTCGTGGCAATACTTGTGGGCCGTCTTGGAGAAAATGGGAATTGGGCCGAACATGATCGCCTACTTACAGCTGTTATACACGGGCCCGTCCGCAAGGGTACTAGTCAACTCCGTCCCCTCTCCCCCCTTCGCGCTGCATAGGGGCACCCGACAAGGCTGCCCATTCTCCCCCATCCTCTTTGCACTCGCCATCGAACCTATGGCCGATCATGTCAGGAACCGTCACACTAACAAGGGCGTCCGCCTGCTGGACACACCGGAAATCATCTCGCTGTACGCGGACGATGTCCTCCTCTACGTCAGACAACCCTCCACATACCTGGACCCTATCATTCGAGACATAACAAAAATAGGCACCTATTCAGGCTTCACTATTAACTACTCAAAATCCGAAATTTTCCCCCTCACCACGACAACCCAGCAGCCGACCTGCGAGTTCCCGCTGCGCTGGTCCCCGTCTGGGATTAAATATCTCGGGGTTCAGGTGTCAAGGGCGAGAGTCTCCCTGCTGGCGGATAACTATGAAGCAACGGCGCTGCTCATTGAAACCAAGATGCTCAGGTAGCGCAACCTCCCCCTGTCCCTCGCTGGGAGACTCTCCCTCATAAAAATGATCGCGGTACCCAAGCTACTCTATATATTTGTAAATGTGCCGATTTGGCCCGGCAAGCAGTATTTTAAGAAGCTCCATGCGTCGTTCGCCCAGTTCCTTTGGCACTCGGGGGCGGTCCGTAAGAAGTGGCAACACATGACCCTCCCGTACGAGAAGGGAGGCTTTACTGCCCCCGACTTAGCTTTCTACTGGAACGCAGCGCAGGCCCAGCATGCTACCCATTGGTACACACACCCCGACCCGCCCCCACATGTCAGGTTGGAAAGAATGGCGGGAGATGGCATCCACATTATGACCCTGCTACTGCACCATGGTTACCGAGCGGATGCCCCATGGGACCCGGTAGCATCCACGATTAGGGCATGGAACAATATACTCTCCCCCAGTCCAATACGGCGCCCATACTATAAGTGGCTTCCCTTATGGCAATTCCCTGGCCTAACCCCCACACATGACCAACACCTCTCCCAGCGTTGGGAGAGCCTGGGGTACCGCGCCCTGACTGACCTGTACCATGAAGGCTCATTCATTACACCTCTAACACTGCACCCCGGGCACTCCGGCTCCGCACTCGACCTATTACAGTATTATAGACTGAGGGCAGCGGTACGGTCAATGTGGCCCTCCTTTCCTGAGGAACCTCCTGACTCACCTGAACTCCAGTACATTGCGAACTCCGCAGGCTGTAGGGGCATAATATCCTCCCTGTATAAAATGCAGATGGAAAAAATAGAGAATGCCTCTCCGGCGCCACGGGAGTTGTGGGCCAGAGAGCTCGAAACGGAGATTACCGATGTGATGTGGGGAAAGATGTGTGCACACACGCGAAAGGTATCCCTCAGTGCTAGGTTCCGCTGCATCCAATACAAGCTACTCAACAGACTCTACTACACCCCGTACAGAGTGGCAAAATTTACGCTTAGCTCGACACATAAATGCCCGAAATGCGAATCGAACGTAGCAGATCACGCCCATATGTTTTGGTCCTGTGTAGCACTGCGCAGGTTCTGGAGGGAGGTGACACAGGCGCTTACTGAGATAATAGATGCCCCGGTCGAGATGGACCCGCTGGCCTTGCTATTTGGCATGTGGACGGGGGAAAATGTGACGAAAATGTCGAGGTTCTTGAATGTCAGTGTTATGGTTGCCAAACGATGCATATTACAATGCTGGAAGCGCCGCACTCCCCCCACCCTTGGCATGTGGCTGAACGCCCTTACGTGGGTACAAACATGCGAGGAGGAGTACATCGGCACCCTTCCAGCTCCATCCCGACCTGCAAATGTATGGACTGAATTCCGTAGCTACCTCAACAGCAAGGACTGTGCCGAACAGACATTAGCCCCCTCCCCGGCACCACTTAACTCCTCCTGACACGCACCATAGGAGTACGAATCTGCTTTTTCTGATGTATGCCTGCCCCACTGCAATGTAAACCTGCCGCTATCATGGTAGCAATGTATATGGATGCTGTAATACTGTTTCCTCTTTTGTTCTCACATACACGATAAATGTACTGTACCTGTCTTGACCACCTGCCAATAAACAGAAGTTTAAAAAAAAAAAAAAGAAACTTCCTCACCCTGTGCCACACGTTACAGAAGAAGCAGAACCCCTTGCTGATACTGCAACCAACGATCCTAAAGCAGTAAACAGCACCGAGAGTGTGTCGGAGAATATCTCTAAGCCCGAGAGGCTTGGGGAAGCTGCCATTTTGTTTCCACACTCTCCATCGATTTTGCACCCGGGAACGGCTGTTTCAAACGCAGCCCCTTTGTCCCGGATACGTTGCTTCCAACGGGAAGTGACGACACATTGCTTACGGATCAATCAGTACCAGGAAAAACCAGATACCACTTGCGTCCGAGAAAATAGACATATGGCACGGTTCGACTGTGCATTCAAGGAAGGAAAAGAATCATCGAGGGCTTACTTTTGCCCAAATTTGAGAAAGGGGATTCTGTTGGCTAGGGTTTTGGAAGGACACAGAAATCGCGCGACCGGGGGGTCGCCAGCAACGAACATTGGGGTTTCCGTTTTGAAGACTGCAATGCCTGGTACCGCCGCCGCTCGTATTGGACTTGTAAATAAGGAGGTGACCAACCGGGACAATGGACAAAATGCCTGGGCCCCGAAAACGCACTGCTGTATTTTTGTAATAATATTTGGTTTTATAATAGGCACTGTTGTAGGCCTTTGGTATTTGGAAGAAGCCTATCCTTTAGAGTTTTCGCTACTGACTGTAAATGTACCCACTGTTCATACAACTTTTGTGCATTCGCATACTTTGTCCCCTAGAGATTCCCAGCACAGACAAAAGTATCATAATAATACTCTGTTACTCATGATGAACGCTACGCATGCCATTTTTAACAGATCCAATTGTTGGGTCTGTTCACATTTACCGCAACACGGGGATAAGGGGCTAGGTTGGTATATTCATCCTTTACCATTGACAACTGCTTGTTATGCTTCTCTTAGAGCACTGTTCTTTGGCTGATGGAATGATAGCGTCTCAGGGAACTTTGATTGCACGTTTGAGAAACGTGTTTTGACTCCCCTGGGATGCTCTCTTTTTGCAAATAGAAGTATTCCGAATATTGCTTCCATTAGGCTTTCTGATAGACTGTCTCGTCCTTTTCAATCTTTGATTCCCTTTAAAATGGCTCAGAGAGGCAATAAGGATGCCCTGCCTCCTTTTTACACTGTTAACCATAGCCCCGACTCAGTTTCTTTCTCATACAGAGGAATGGCACGCGGTCAATGGGAAATTTTAAAGGTTGTGCCAGCGTTGCAAATTTGACTGGGGAAGACAGACCTTTGTATGTAGGCGAACCTGTCTATTTTGTTTGCGGTAATATAGCGTTTCCATGGTTGCCCAGGGATTGGCAGGGAACCTGTTATTTAGGGATCCTGTTACCTAGGGTGTTCATAGCGAGTACTAAAGAAGTTTTGAAGGCTCGTCCACGGTGTGATGAGAATGGTGATACCCCGGCACAAGTATTGGGAGACATAGCAAAATCAGTTGTGCCAATTTGGGGGCAGATAGCGAATTCAGAAGATATCAGGAGACTAGCGAGAGTATTGGAGAGAACCATCAACCGGACCACAGATATCTCTACAATATGACATTAGAACAGAAAGCAATAAGATTAGTAGCACTCCAAAATCGAATGGCATTAGATGTCATTCTAGCTGAGCGCGGTGGAGTATGCAAACTAGTGGGGTCCGCTTGCTGTGTTTTCGTACCAGATTCCTCCCTAACTATCTTCAAGGCAATACAAAATCTGCACGTCCTTGGTTCTGAAGTACATGTTCCCGAGGGAAACTGGGATCTAAGCGCTTGGTTCTGGTACTTCTTGCGATTTTGGGGTTGGAAGGTACTTTCATTTTTTTAACTATTTTAGGAGTTCTGTTGTTCCTTTGTTGCTGTATTCAGTGTCTGCCTGGTATGTGTTCGATGTTAGGGAGATGTTGTGCACAAGCAATAAATTCGATAAGACATGAGGTGTATGCCCCAGATAAAACTTCCAAAGAATATGTGTTAAAAGTTATTTAAGTAAAAGAATTAATGGCAATAGATTTTTCAGATAGTGATTCAGGGTACATGGATACTGATGCGTGTAGTTATTCATAAGGAGACCCAAAATTGTTTTTAGCACTTGGCATAGGCCAAAAGGAGGGTTTGTCGGAATAAAAAGTATATCGTGCCTCCTATTGTAAATAAATATTAATATTGGCCTACGCCAAGTTGCTCGAAAGTCACTTGCGAGATCTGTGTTGCAAGATCCTGACCTTTAATCCATGTAGGCCGCCATTTTAGGTCAAACCGCCATTTTCGGATTATGTGGGAAAAGTCACCCTGTGAGCTAAAATGGTGGACGATGTCATTGCAAAATATAACATGGCCGCCTTGACCTCTGTACATCGCTAATGTGTAATCTGCCTGCAGGCTACTTGTTGAGGTCATGAACTGAGACCTCGTCCTACGTTGACCTATGTGTAAAAGATTACTCGCGCAATGAAACTAATCCACGAGTATATATTATGATAATGTATTTACACATTGGATAAAGAACATCTGTTTTACTATATCGTATAAATGTTTAAGAAGGCCTGCAATACGAAACTTAGAATACACAGTTAATGCATACGCTTATTGTTACATGTAATAAAGAACAAACCAGTTAGATGCGGTTATTTGAGACTCGGCAACGAACCCTAGAATTGGTGATTTATAAAGTAGAATATTAACCTGAAGAGGGTTGGCCATAGCACTCACAAAATGTATAAAAAGCGAATGCATTCTAATGTACAGTCTCTCACTGAACACACTGAACCACGCTGGAGTTCGTTGTGTTGTACTGAGGACCGATAGCTATCTGACTTTGCACTGTTTTGTAATTGTATTCGATAGAGAATAAAGTACTTTGTATGTACCTTTGAAACCTGTTTTGGTGTATTTCCTTTTGGGGTACTCATCCTCGATATTTTGTTTTTCTTTTCACAACCCAGTCAAAGAACCCCGGATCGTCAACATTGGGAGCATATGTAGTTTGTGGGGAACCCCTGATTCCTTCAATGAGCCCAGTGATCATCAGTGCCCCTCCACTCTTGATCTTTGTGGATTTCCTGCAGACAAAAATTGATCATCACTCCTCTGACATAGGGGGAGTACGAGGAATAGTATCTGTGGCATCCACACTGAGCCGCCCATCTATTATCTGAGAAGTATATCACATGCGTCTCTTGGATAAACGCTATAGTTATGCCGTGGCGCTTTAAGTATAATAGTATTTTCCGAATTTTACCCTCATGATTACCCCCTCCTTTATTCGAGGTAGCTGCTTTAAACCCTTTCATGTGTGGACCGCTTACATTCCCCCCACCATGACCCCCCTAAAAGTGTGATTGCTACAGGTCCCCCAACCTGTTATCTGCCTGGACCACAATATTATCCGAGACTGATTTGCATTGCGTTGTCTACCACTATGCAAGAACCCTTGATGTAAGACACTTGAGAAACTGAAATATTTATATAAAACCCTTGACCCTCCCACCTTCCAACCAGGCAACCCCAACTGGCCTGGAATGCAACTGCCCTCCCTTTCCTTAACCAAATCATGGCAGTACCCGCACGGTGCGCCCTCGCCCTGTCCATCTCTAGCTCTTACCCCACGCGTTTAGATGACTCTGGGCCCAACGGTGATCTGTCTCAGTTAGGCAGTTCAGCATAGTCGCTCATCCTAAATATACTCTGCAGGCCAGCATCTTCTGATTCGATAGTTCCCCTTAACCAAGGTAGATGCCTAAGTTTCCTCCTGCACTGCATCAGCATCTCCTACTACATTGTTGCGCTTTCGTTGGTCTCCTCCTCTGCAGAGCGGTTTAGAGATCTTATCTACAAATGTGCTGGCGAATTCCGGGGAGGCAAAATACTGCTCAAGTGCACTTTTCCATCATATTGGACAGTAGGCTTGGTGGGGAACAGCATTGAATATCGCGCTCTGAGATCCCTTAGCCTGCTTGTCACACCCACAGATGTTCTCCCGGGGGAAGATCTGAAGTTGGTCTCCATCATAGGAGAGGTCTCCTTCACCCTGGACCGTCGGAGGATCGTGTCCCGGTCTCTGAAGTTAAAGATTTGTGCAATTATGGGACGTGGAGAAGCGCCCAGGACTGGTCTGGCAGCAGGGATTCTGTGCATGTGTTTCACGATGAACATCAGAGACAGTTCACCACTTCCAAAGAGTGGTGTGCAGACTTTTTCCACACAAAGTACTCCATACGGCAGTACAGCTGTTGTTTACATATCCCAACTAGGCGAATGTTATTGCACAGCACCTGGCCCTTCAGGTCATCATTTTTAGCTGTGATTGCTTTCACTGCTGCCTCAAGCACCACTGACCTAGCTGGGATCGGTGCTGACATGTCTTCTAGGCCTGAAATACGGTTCTCTGCCTCGTCCAGCCGGGCCATATGCTTATCCAGCCGCAACTGACAGAGATCGATTTTGCTGGTGATGGCATTTAAATTAGTGTCCAGCTTCCCAATGTCTTCTTTGAGGTGCAGCAGAATATCTTTCATGACCATTTCTGGCTCTTTCGTTGAATCTGCTGCCTCCGAGCCCCCCTTTATTGGAGTAGAGTATACTGCAGGAGTCCTGGGCCTCTTTCCAGCTGCATTCCCCTCAAAGGTGAGAGTGAGCAGTGATTTATCTCCTTTGCCTATTTCAGGGAATAGCTAAAATTGAGAGCCCCCCCTACTTGACCCTCACGAGAATACTGCTGTCTTCCACCCCCCCGGGGACACTCACCTTCATGTCTTTGAACTTCAATTAGCAGCCATCGTTAACACCGCCTGTGTTGTTCACTTCACACTCAGGGGTGACTGTGTCCTTTGGCTGCAAGGAATCTCTTACAGTGCAGCCTCAGGACCAACACCACCCACTCGGGGCTCCAGCAACTCCTCCGCGCCCCAAGTGTAAGCGTCAGGTAGTCCTAGATGTGCCTAGCTTTCCCCGATGAGGCCAACAAGCCAGGGCCAGTGCAGGATGCAGCCACATCCACCTTCTGCTCCTCTCTCTGGGAACCCAAGTCACTGCCCAAATAGCTGCCCTTATGCCGGGACCAGGAGTAAATCCCTTCTCCGACCAAGGTTGAATTTCATACAGCACAATCTTCCCAGGGCTCCAAGCATCCCTCACCTCTTAGTAGAGAGCCACCACTCCAGGGAACCCAGCACTCCATACCCGGCCCACTCTAGCAGCAGAGCTGACAGATCAGGGCTGGCATGAAATGTGGTGTCACATCATGGGCAACTCTCGCCCCCGGAGCCTTTAGCCGAGCTGTTAGCCATTCAGACTCTCCCGCTCTGGCTGCAGTGCAGGCCACCTGCTCCAACCTCAGAGGCCCAGTTCGCTGCCGGGTCTCGACGCAGGTCCTGGGGCTCAACACCGGTCTGGGCCAGGGTCTGGTGACACGCCTGCCCTGATCACCTGTCCTCACCGCCCAAGAGCCGATTTGCACCAGCAGCTGCAATTTGTCAGCTAGGGTCCACTGAATTTATGAGCTGGTGCCGGAGCTCACATCAAATCTGCCATGCTGCATCATTCTGTAGAGCCCTCCCTCCCCCCCCGGTTTTGGTCTGTAGAGTCAACTTAAAACATTGCTCATAAAAGAAGTAAAGTGTTCAAACGTTGTATTTACAGTGGAGAGAGAGCAAGCATTACCCTGTGGGATATTTTGACCCATTCCAATGTGCCTGCATCCCTTTACAAATGGTGGATGTGCTGACTCCTGGGCGCACCAAAATCTTGAAACTTCGCTTGGGTCAACCCCAGAAAAGGCTGCACACCTCACCACACACAGTCAGGGTTTGGGCGGGTGAAAACAGAGTTATTACTGCAGGAGCATTTCAGTGGGCTCTACACATTCAACTGCATTTGGGTCACAACTGAAAGATTTAGGTGAAACTTAAAGTTAAAACCCAATCTTGAGTTAATTAACTATAAAAAAAAATAACAATTCTGCTTTGACAGTCCTTAGCATGGGAAGGTTGACACTTCACTGCTGGCAGGAAAGAACTCATTGCTGTGCGGAGGCCTTCCATACTCATAACAAAGGACCTCATTAGACATTAGTCTTTGCCCCAGGCAGAGACAATAGAAGGCTTGGACACTCATCCTTCCAGGGAGGGGCAGGATGATCCGCTGTCCCGGGAGAGGCTTCTCATTGAACTTCAAAGCACTTGCCATTTGCTCACACTTGGGAAGCAAGAAAAAAGAACTGACATGTGATTTTTGGAGTTAAAATGCTTATTTGCCACTGAACATCAAGACATTTAACTTGGCAGCAAAAATAAGTAAACAAGTGAAAAATACATACACATAAATCTGAACTTATGCTAGCCATTTGAAGTCTGGGTAGGGTTTTATTTCTGCGTAAGGAACTGAAGTTAATAATATAAATAAAATAAGTATTTCATTTGAGCACTGTATACTAGGCTGAGACCAGGGTGTAATGCCTGATTGAAATCCTTAACAGCCCAAGACAAGAGTATTTCCCTGTTGAGACTGAAATCAGCCTTTCCTGAAGCCAGAAAACCATCTAAGAATACTGTGAGTCCAATAGAATTTTAAAACCTTGCCTAAGATTCAAGTGTGCAAGCATTACATGAAGCCAAGAGAGGGGCGCCAAACTCCTGGGTAATTATTTTGGCTAGCAGTTGGCAGAGAGATGAAGGCAAAGTTGGGGAAGGCCTACTTGCTGCTCATAAATGTTATTTGAAATTGACACAACCTATATTGCCAAAGACGGTTAGAGAAAGGAAGAAGTTGGTCCTAAAGGCAAACCTAGGTTGCTTTTGTGGCAGACAGACAATCGGGGCAAAAACGCTGCCCCTTTTGAAGAGAGATATTTAGAGGAAGAGTGCTGTGCCTATTTTGAAGGTGTGGAAGTTCCTTTAAGAAACTATTGCCAGAACCAAAACGTATTCTGAGTCACAAAGTATCACAAACTTCTGAGTCACAAAGTAGTGAAGCTGTGGATGTATCACAAAGTACTGAAGCTTTAGTAATATATCTGGTTGTCAGTAGATGCAAGACTTCAGCAGCATACGTGGAGTGGAGTACTATGAGACAAAGGAGAATGTCCTCATGGTAAACTGTAGAAGAAGTGAAGTTGTTGAAGCAGAAGTAGCAGCACTGTGAAGTCATCCTGACAAAGATATCTATTGGAAATCCTTATCTTGTAAAGATAGACATTATGACTGTTGACCAAGAACTGTGTTTCACTATCATTTACAGAAGCTGTGTTTCTGCTGAATTGTGATAATACTTCTTGAACCACTGGGAGTTGTGGGAAAGCATTGTGGCAAGGAATAACATTGATGCCGTTGTAGTGAAGTGAAATGTATCACCAAGAGGAGAAGTGTTGCTGTTTTTGGAACTGTGGTTAACAAAACTTTATTGTGACATTGAAACATCAAGAACTGAACTGAGACTGTACTACCTACAGGAGTTTCTGTACAAAGAAATGTTGATGTTAATTGAAATGCCACATATTTTCTTTATGTTTGATGTTTAACTGTGAGGGCAAGAAATCCGATGTTAGAGAGATTCCCCTTAGTTATTTTAGGCAGGGACATCCTTGGTAGAGTAGGGATAGTGAGGCATTTAGTGTTTCATTTTCCTTTAATAAAATGGCAAATGTTGAACAAACATATAAAAGTTGTCCACCTTGCATTGCTGGCCCCTCACACAAATCCATAATTGGCTGATACAAGTGACTTATGGGAGAGTTTCATGAATTGCGATACTTTGAACAACATCACTTAAAGTCAGGTAAACATTAAGAGGTGCTAGTTGTGCCTCAAATTCAACAGAGGAATAAACTAGGCCCTTTTCATTTCTCCTCAGCTGAGCATTGTCCCAGCAATCGTAGGCATTATTATTCAGAGGAGAGTAGAGGTTACGACTCTCTTGAGCATCTACTTGATCCTATGCCCTCTTTAAAACCATTCACCACTCCCCCATTCATATTGCCACATCAATGTTGTTTACACTACAAACAGCATATTTAGTATTTGGCAGGATACCAAATAGTTTGACAGGTTTTCCAGGAAGCCGAATTTGAAGCCAAAACATTGGTTTATTTAACTAAGCAGATTCCAAACTTAGAAAATCTTTTCCCCAAAAAACGAACCACTATTTTAAATGTGTTCATGTGTTTTATTTATTTCTCCTAATTTTAATAAACCTAACACCTTTATGGAAAGCATACACGCCACAAAAGAGCAGACGAACAAAAAACAGGAATCGACTGTAAAGAAGGACGTGGCATAGGAAAAACCAATGCTATTCAAAGTTGCAGGCTTCATGAATACAAAATGTTAGGTTGCAATAAGAAAAATCGATATTGCTATTTGCAATCAACATTGCAAATCTTATGCACTGCAATCTCTTCCACACAGTAGTTTAGGATGATACTGAGTGTCATTTCAGCTCACAAAAAATCTATAACGCTACATATCTCGTACAAAGCAATGGTACAAGTGAGGTGTGTGAACTCCATCTTCCGGCTATTTGCCCCTCCCTTCATAAGCTAAACAAGCAGAAGGACTCTCCCAGAGAGGCTGGATAGGGTTGGAGCAGAGATAATCACACATAGGAAAGCTTGACCTGCAGCTGAACCTGCCTAAACCCTACACGCTCTTTGAAGGTTCTTGACTGTTGGGCAGTGACTCAATTTCACCACCTCTCAACCCATGTTCACTTATCCCACATCCTTCCCACCACACTAGAGAGTGCAAGGCTCTACGGATTATTTGTATGTGTCTCACTCTTCAACCTTCCCAAAACATCAGCAGAGAGGGTTCTCTATCTCTTTCTGCCGACACAGAAACGTGCTCTCATCTCTCAAACCTTCCCTGTTGGGGCAGAGTGTCACGTACTGATATTCAAGAGATTTCCTAATAGGAAATGTGTCACAAGCAGTCAATATGGGTTGGGCAATGGCCACATCTTGCACTGCCTGACATGATATGGGCTTGTCCACAAACCCTCTTTACCAAGAAGCAGTCTGTTTGATGTGAGTCTTCCAATTCCCAAGCATCCTCACCCTCCTACCAATTTCACCAATATAGCATAGCTCTCGACTATGTCTCATAGAAATGGAGTCCTCATAGCCCCCACGCCCGAACTGAAGCTATTTCCCAACATGAAGTTCCACTGAGGGATCTCTTACTCCAGGGCATGTCACTTTGCCCGACATATAACAGACTGCCTCTGGCCTCCTGATCTCCACTACCTGCTGTTAATTCTTTGTTTCTCTTCAGGCATTTCCCATTGGGAAAGAACACTCATCTACACCACTCCTTCTCTCCAATTCGCAAACATATGCACTTTAGTCCATACTTCACTCTGAGTGGTTAAATTGCATTCAAATGAGAAGGTAAAGTATTCAGCAGAAGTCGAAGATCAGGAAACTATTTGATCAGAGCTGTAGACCCTTTTTAAGCCAGAATTTATCCGAATACTTACTCGAAGCCGCAGTTTGGCATAAACCTAGTTGACACAGCATGTGGCAGGCAAAACATTAGAGAAAGAATGTGTCACTTTCTCAGCCAAGAGGTACTTTGCCGATCTATGACATTGAAGGATTATAATGGGCGAGGATCAGTTAGTCCATTGTTTTGATAATCTGGTTCATTACTTCGGAATACAAGGCAGATGTGTTGTTCATCTTTGTGGTATGCTGGATTGTCTAATGGTTTTCAATATTCCCAATCTTTTTTGTCTCCTACCCTCAAGGATAAACTATGCTGGCTTTGCCTAACATACTTGTATACACATTTGTCATATAATGTAAGGTTGGTTTGTCATATAATCCATTTACTTTGCAAGTCAACTTTATTGCACATATCGAAGTAATGTACATCCTGGAAGACAACTAGGCACATACCATCATAAATTGGTGTAAGAATAGAGATGACTGCAGTAAGAGGAGACCTTCATTCAAATATTGGCTTTGCCACATGATCAAATTGTGTGATTCTAGTTATAGCCACGTACTCCATTGTGCATTATTTTCCATATATGCAGGAGTAGAAGTTCCTAGAATATTCATTTGGATTTGTATTTATTTGTAAAGTAAGGGACACTGTGCTTCAAATAGACGTAAACTACAAAAGCTCATATGGATAGCAGGGCCGTGCGTCTCATTGCTGTGTGCGTTAAAGCAATAAATAGATATGCAATTAAACCTTAGTGATCGAGGGGGTTTGATACAAACATAAAGGATAGTGCAGAGTGAGGGTACATATGTATGGTATCCGGTCATATTTTCGAAAACTTATTTTCGAAAGACCATTATCTCGAAAACATTTTCCCGAATGTTTTTATTTCGAATTTATTATTTTTTATTTTGTTTTTTTTTATTTCGTAAGCAAAAAAAAGTGTTTTAAAAAAAAACAGCGGTTTGGGGGGTAACCCCCCCCCACCCCATTTTAAACATAAAAAATTCGAAAAAATACATTTTCGGCAAAATTCATTCGACTAATGGCATTCGAAAATAAGCCATTCGAAATACTCACTATAAACCAATATGTATAGTATACAGTTTCAAAATAAAGAATATATACACACATACACACAAAATGCTGAGGATTAGGATGTGGCTCAAGGAGCATCAAGGAGGATGACTGATACCCATAAATCACCTCTGGGTAGTTGAAATAGAAAGGAGGTGTTGAAGTAGGGTGGCTTGAACACCTAAACTATGCAGATACCTTTGAGTTTGGGTGTTTATAAATTCGAGTGGTGGGGATCCAGCAGGGAGAATGAGCGGAAGTGGGAGGTTGGGCATGGTGGACTACAGCTGACGGGGTTGAGGAGGTTTTGGGATTGAGGCGAGCAAAGACAGAAATAGTGGATTATAGACTCAGCCAGGTGGGCTTCAGAAGGCCAGACCAGCAGTGTAATAAGCAGGAGTCCACCAAGTGTGCCCAACACTCTGTCAATTGTAATGTAACAGTAATCTGGCTTCACTCTTAGGAGCGGAGTTGACTGGTGTTAAAGTACAGTTGGGCCCATAAAAGCACACAACAAAATACAGTGCAAAAACTACTGAAAATATATTATACATACACATGCTTTTTATTATAAGTATGTCATTATGTAAAAACAGTTAAAATAAGTACCATAATGGTACATAAACTGAGAAAACAGAATGTATAAAAAACAGTAAAGGGTTTCAGTTAACATACTACCTCGAAAACCAAGCGGAAAGACATGTACACATTAGTAAACTAAGACACACATTGCAGAGTCTAGTAGGGGGGAATGACATGGTTGAAACATATAGGAAGACTTAAAGGCACCAATCAGGTAAGTATATTAAAGTAGTGTAATATTGGGTCTACAAAGGACCAAGCTCCCTCCTAATCCCAGTAGAAACAAAATCAACTACTTATATGGAATTCTGCTACATATGAAGGTAAGTTGGAAGTTAATTGCAGCGATTTGTCACTCTAAACAGCAAACACAATCACCAGAAAACTTCAGAAATAACACAATTTCTCAAAAGCCTCCAGGAGCCCAGGGACACACAACTAAAATGATAATTCACAGTTAAGTACTTGTCAATGTATACTCAGTTTTGGAGAGTTTTCAAAGACTGCAAATGTTTGCCCATAGGTTCTAAAGAGACAAACTTAATAAAACTCTCGCAGATATGGATAAAAGTAGTGTAAGGGTGTAGAAGTAGGAGACTGACACACTTGTGGCATGTTGTTGGTTATAGACTTTTATTTAAAAGCAAAAGAAAAGGAAACCCCTAACTATCCCTATTTCTAAGAGGGGGTTCTCTGCCTTAAATAAACTAAGGATTCTGTCAGGAAGAGTTGTCAAAAGGAAATGGCCCACCATTGTGTCAGAAACCTATTCCCTTCCCTTATGCTCTAAATCAACGAATGAGAAAAAGGATGATTGTCTTGGTTCAGAAGAATGGTTGTCTTTGTTCTGGGTGTTACCTCAACCTTCACTCATAGGGCAAAATGAAATATTCTTCGCGAAGATCAGAACAGCAAAACAAAATCTCAAAAATCCCTTTGTCTGACTTTCCTCCAGGGCACAAAGAAAATAAAGTCCCTTATTGTCACAATGTTCACAACTCCTGGGGGAATGTTTTCCTGCCCCAGGTCTTTCTCAGGTGTCTTAGGATGCCAAGAGAATCACTTCCTTCTCTTGGCTGTCAAAAAATATTCACATCGGAGGATAGCACAGGGGTACCGCGCTGGCCTTAGAAGCAAGACCACGCAGAGCAACAGATTTTCGAATCCCGGATCCACACTAAGAAACCAGACTCAGGTACGGTATTAGGCGCATTATAAAAAACAATAAAAATTTTCTTTTTAAAAACACCACGATATATGACTCCCTTCCCCTGGTCTCAGACTTCGTATAGTGCCAAAAGACGGACTCTATTCTCCTAGTTGTTTGCAGAGTGTTCACAACACACCCGGGGGCATGCCTCGCTTGCCCTGGTTTCACCACCAACCTAGTTTTTCACTTGGCCATGTATTATTAATACAGTGCTTCCAAACTGTGTCAAGTGCAATGCTTCCTTTCCCTTGCTTTGCTTTTGGACTCACAGTCAGCCAGACTCCCTTTGCTGTCAGGCACTGTAACTATTAAGATTGATGAGGATACTTCAATGGGTGCAGGTCCCAGACTGGCATACTCAATCTACCTGATATACTCTCCTGCCAGGTACTATTAGTATGAGGATTAACAAAGATGCTCTTATGGGTGCGGGTCCCAGACTTCCAGATACAGTCCACCTGGTATACTCTCCTGCTCAGTACTGTGACTATAATGAGTATTCTGGAGGCCTTGATTGCCTTTAGGGTGTGGGTCCCAGACTCACACTTTCTCCTTTACACGTTCAGTCCACCTAGTTTACTAGCCTGCCAGGTACTGAGTCTATGATGATTAACTTGGATGCTTTCACAACTTCTCATACTCTCAGGGTTGGGGTCCCAGACCTGTGACTCTTGTTTCTCCCTAAGTTTCCAGCTTCTACACCATTGCCTTGGGCCCCTTTCGCCTCCCCTTGCACTTGTGTACATGTCTCTATGGTTGTGGTGCTCTCAGGGCTTCCATGATGCTGCGGGCTGCCTCAGTGTTTCCTCGCTGGTAAAGCTGTTTGTGGTTACTTCCAGCAGCTCCGTGAGGGAAATTTCCTTCCAGCGATCGTGCTTCCTGGTCTGCACATTCGTTGTCCCAATGGGGCAACAGGAGCTGCGTCCTCCTCCTTTATGGAGCGGTCCTTCAACACCGGACCTTCCTTGTAGTGGCGGGCTCCCTTTGCGACGTCCCGTCTGCCTTCTCTCCATTGCTTCCTTCTTTGGACTCCTGGTTCCAGGGAGGGCTTGACATTAGTCTGAGTCCTTCCTCAGTGTTTATGCATATGTCAAGTCCATATTAACTAGACTGCACACTTTGGTTCTGCATGGTACTCCTTAGTACTCTGCGCTTCTTCCTCATCTCAGTACTAGATGGATCCGTCTCCCAAGAACTAACAGAGTTCATCCTTGTCTTGGTACAAGGAAAGGGAACTCTATTTGGGTAGTCCTTACTGTCCCCCATCCAAGTACTTCCTATGCTGGAAGTATAAGAAAAACACATGGGAACAGGAGCAATTGTACTGGTATGTGTTGATGGAGAAGATGGGCTAGGGTAAAGTGAGCTGTGGGGAAACCATGTTCTTTCCAGGTCAACACTTATCCTGTAGGGGGCACCCCTCCCCATGAGATCCACCCACTGAGTAGCACCCCCACGGGGACTATCGGGTAGCGGCCTCACCCCCATGGCCTCATGGGAGGGTCCTCCCCCTATGTGAGAAGTGACGACATCCGGGGATTCGTCAAAGTAGCTTAGCATTTCTTACAGTCCATAGGTGCAGATACTGCAACAACCACTATATTGAGAGTCAGAGCAATTCCACATCCCAATTCAAGTAACAGAAGTCTGGAGGAGGATGGCTGGAATGTTAATTACAAGCTCACAAATGTAATATGGTAGTGGATAGAGCGGCAGAGAAACCACTCTGAAGCGGGAGCAAGGAGAACCTTGATAACAGGACCAAATACGTGAAGAAGGGCCCAAGACACGGGCACAACTACTCAGAGTATTGGTAGTGGAAGGAATGGCCCAGGGAGCATTGGTGCATAGGTAAGTATAAGAGTGAGGATTGCATCTGGCTAGTCAGTGGTTGGGGTCTTTGATCAGTATGAACATAGACCCAGTTGCAGATGGAACCCAGACATCAGGATTCCAATAAAGAAAGGCTCACTTTGGATATGCTACAGTGAGCAAGGCACTGCAGCAGTGACAGCATTGAAGGACCAGTAAAGAGACACAGTAAATCGGTCAGGATCAGCCCAGTTGAGGACTCATATCGACCAAGAAGCAAAAGATGGCCACTTGAAGTAAAACAATAACTGGAGGTGATGCAATGTGTTCCATGATGGAACAGGTCTAGATGTAGTGACGTCAAGCTACTCAGAATCCCAGCAAAGCAGAAGCGGCTCCAACCTCAGGTTCAGCAAGGACAGTAAGGATTCCAGGAGAGTACAGGGACTGAAGACATGGAGATACCAATACAAGAGGCCTTAGGAGGTTGATGCTGAAGGGAAGTAGCAGAAGAACCCAGCAATGATTCTTCAAGCAGACAGAGACAGGGGAGCATTGGAAAAAGGACAGGGCCCAGCCAAGAGAGTAGAGTATATCATCCGTATGAGCAACCCGTCTCACCAGCAGTCTTCCCAGTAAATTCAAGGCGCTCCAATCTTAAACCTTTGAGAATGCAATGTTTTGGTGGTCAGCATGTTAGGATTGGCCAGCCAAACCCCTATACACATCGTCACAACCACACATATGTGGATGGCTGTCTGGCAGACAAGGACAAAGGACAATGAGTTGGAGGTGCCAGTGTGCTGGTATATGAGACTGATAGAGGGGTTGGAGCAAGAAGTTGAAGAGCAATATGCATGAATGAAGAGGGGTAAAAGACAGAGGCAGCGGGGGCAGATGAACAGGACTTGTTTGTCACGATGCCAACTCAGTCATTTCTGTCAGAAAGGTGAGGGGAGTGAGAGAAAGTAGCAGAATCGGTGTAAAAGGATGCAAGCGTAGTTGTGTCATGAGGTCAGATTCAAATGTCTACGATGGCCATCAGAAGGAGATATGGAGGATAGTTGTTGAAAGAGTTTTTGTGAAAGATGAGAGGGGTCGGTGACGTTGGAGTGAGTGTGGTTGGAGTGCCCAGACTGTCATTTAGGAAGGTGTGTCGATGGGGAACCATGCAGGGGAGTGTGTTGAGTGTTCAGGTGAAATAGAGAGAGGCTGCTTTTGAGGGGGAGGAGGATTTTGGAGGAGCAATGTTGGAGAAAGGGTGGTGCAGCAGCAGGCAATAGGTGGGGGTGTTTAGAGTATGGGTAGGTAATGTCCTATTAACTGCAGTTGTGCTGCTAGAGACCGCAGTATGCATTACAAGGCCGGTAGTGACCAATAGTAAACAAAATAACTAAACAAGGTTTTGGGCAACAAAAATCAAATTAAGAAGGCTGGTTTTGAGCATCAGTTAAGATAAGGGGGGCTTTAGCAGGAAGATCGTTAGGTTGTTAGTGGCAAACAATTAAATGAACAAGATCAGTGAAACCAAAAAAACTAAATGGAGAAGGCTTCTGACGGCTTAATTATTCTACAAAGCTGGTAACAATCAAAACAAAGCTAACAAGGCCATTAATGACCACAGGGTACTAGATGGAGAAGGCTTCTGATGACTAATTATTCTACAAGGCTGGTAACAATCAAAACAAAGTTAACAAGGCCATTAATGACCGCAAGGTACTAGATGGAGAGGGCTTCTGATGACTTAATTATTCTACAAAGCTGGTAACAATCAAACCAAAGTTAACAAGGCCATTAATGACCGCAAGGTACTAGATGGGGAAGGCTTCTGATGACTTAATTATTCTACAAAGCGGGTAACAATCAAAACAAATTTAACAAGACCATTAATGACCACAAGGTACTTTTGTTATCCTGTGAGTCACATTTTGAAGGAGCAGTCTACCTGTCAGAGACTGACTTTGGCTATCTTGTCGGCGGCTGGTTAAGGGCGCCCAAGAGAACAGTCAAACCAGTGAGATCCTTTGGCTAGCAGCCTTTTGCCTGGTTATCAGATAAGCTGTAGACCCTGAGGAAATACAAAGGGGTGGGGAATGCGTCATGTGAAAAGCCAAGAACCAATCAGAAGGCCTGGAGCAGCGCCACCAAGGTGAGTGGATTACGGCAGACAGAGGTTGAGTCACAGTTGCTTTTGCTGCTTTTTTCTTTGTCTGACAATGTTGTTCTTGTGATGCCACAAAGGAAACATGGGACACAGCACAGTCAGCACTCTAGCTAACCGGGTAAGAGGTTTCGCATTGCCGAGGAATGTGCCGTGCAACAGACTCTCAGTTTCACCCTGTGTTGTTCTGACACTTCTTCTTTGGCTACAGATGACATTCAGCTCGTTCCATAATGTGTGGCATACAAAAAGCACCCTTCATGAATTCTTTAGCATACTAGCATGTTGCACCATACATAATAACAATATTGAGTGGATTAGTCAATTTAGACGTGTATAGATGCTATTGCAAACTATGTCACCCATATGATTTTTAGCAATAAGGGAACCTGTCCAACGAAGAGCACGTGGAAGGGTTTCACACATCTTGGAACCCAGAATTATATAGCCCCCAAGTGGTACACTAAGTGTTAAAGACCTGACATGATCTTGGAAATCCACAGAACACCTACAGACAATATGTTAAGTTCAACACCACTGCTACAACACAGGGTTGAGTGGATGAAGGCTTACAAGAGTAGTAAGGAGCAAAACAGAAGCGGGTCACCCACTTGGAGATACTTTACAAAAGATTAATATGAATGGAGGAAATACAGGTGCAGTGAACAATATTCCAAGCTTTGACCCTTCCTTCACTAGGATGTCCAGCCCTTGTCCTTGGAGTTCCCTCAGCCTCCAAGGGAATGCTCCTGAGAATGTGGGTTGTGCAAATTGCTGCAAAGGCTATGGTTGCAAGCAAAAGCATAAGAGGAAAAAGCTATAGAAAACAGTGGATGTATGGACTAAACCAAAAAAAGGGTGAAAGGCACCGGAAGACCTAGCCGTGAGTGACACCCTTAAGCCTGAGCCCACAACAGGCTTCTGTTCTTCTCAGACAGAGCTCACCATAAGCGTAGGTTATCTTTCACAAAAGGAGCCACATCAGACTTAAATTATTTTCCTCAAGTGGAGTCCATAACAAGCATGAGTTCTCTTTCGGGTTCTGGGGTTCTCCAAACGGTCTGGTGTCATGTCCCCAGCAAGCTGGTATTTCTCCGTTTCAGGGTCTGGGGTCCCTCGCCAGGGTCTCAGTATCTTAACCTGTATCAGGTTGTCATGTTTCCCCAGTGTTCCATGGTTCTGGCCCCCACCAGGCTCTTAGTTACTTTCCGGCACTCTGGCTCCCTTCCCTGTGCCTCTCTCACAGAGTTTGGTTCTCCACCTGGTCCTGTCTACCTCTGAGGTGTTGGCTTCCTCCCTGGGACAGGCTCACTTCCTGTGGATCTCTCTCTCCCTTGGTCTGACTCTCTCCCAGGTCTGGCACTATTCTAGGGTCAGCTGCCTCTTAGTGTTCCCACTCTCTAAGGGACGCAGTGCCCTTAATGCTATAAAGGGTATATGGTGCCCACTTCTCTGCCGTCTCTACAAGGGTCTCACCACTTCTCGCTGGTCCTCCGCCCAGCTGTGTTCACACTGCTCTAAAAGTCATGTCTACACCTCTGCCTCCCCTCTCCCAGTCTCATGAGAGGAAACAGACACCTGGCCCTGGCAGTATAAAAGAGGCTATGCCCTGATTGGCCTGGATGGTCAGGTGGGTCCTACAGTGGTCTGATTGCCAGTGAGTCTTTGTAATTTAGAACTTGAGGGGCGTGGGATAAGGAAGGGCTAGCCGCCATTTTAGAAATGTTCGATTTGCTTTGAGAGCTAATTTGGAGAAGATCCAAGTTCTTCTCCCATTTGCTGCCATCGTTGCATGCTAAATTCTAAAAACCTGGGGAATTTCCAACTACTGGGTCTGCTTACTTCCATTTTCTTCTGGAATTTCGAATTGGTGTTTCCACTGTGGTTTTAAGGGGAAATCGGTGCATTGCAGGTGCAGGCCATATTGCTGAATGGAGAGTGTGGGAGTTGCACTGTTCTGGCTCAGTAAGGGGGCGATACTATATGGGTGTGGATGTGGTTGGGATGAGTTTTCGTTTCACGTTCTGTGTGTGGTGTACTTCACCTCTGATCTCTGGAGTGTGTGGACGGTGGAACCCTTTAAAGTGGTGGTATGGCCCCCTGCTGGATATTGGCGGTCTGGGGAGGGGGCAGGGTCTTGGGAATAGAAGGGCTCTGGGGGATGTCCCATATAACATCTCCCGGGGGTCGCATCACGCGGCAGACTCTTCTTCTCCCACTTAACCAGCACCCTAAATGTGACTTTGTGGCAGACCACTGATTTAGTGGACAGTGCAAACTGGTTTGTCTCTTGGCTCGCACATGTCTATACAGCTTATGATCCTACATCTAAGAGCGGACACAGGGAGAGCAAACATGATGTGTCCTAGCACTCTTCTAATCACTCCTCAAACTGACACATATGTTTCACACGTAGACAATATTGGAAAAAAGACTCCTGCCCTCCGGAGATCAATTCTAATCACATACTGTGGGTAGGTTTACATATACTAATGCTATTGCTGCCTCAATAGCATTATTCTAATAACAACTTATCACCAGTTTCATATGGCAAATACAGGATACCCGTGTCTATTAAAAATATAAGCAAGGAGCAATAAACACATCTAACAACATAACAATGTATGTAGCACTCCCGCAAAGGTTCAAATGAGATGGGTCCGTTCGAAACGTCTAAATAGTCCAATTCCAACAGTGCCTTTTAAGGGGCCTTTAACAGCCCTGCTACTCTACACCAGCAAACCGTTTTGGCCTGCTCACCCCTCCAATCAAGGCTCAGTGGGGTACATTAATGAAGGTCCCTTCTCATTTTGTAGTGAGCAACAATTGACAAGCAGTATGCTTTTATTTAAGAAGCTACAGATAAGAATGATTTTTACTGTCAAAAAAAAAATTGCAAATAAAAACTACGTTTATTTGGTGTGCCTTAGCACATCTAGCCGCTAGTATTGCCCAAATATACACACTAAAAATCAAAACAATCGTGAAACTTCTCCAAAAGCAGCTGTTTGTTTCAGTTAGCAAAACACAATCACCATATTTTTGGAAGGCCTTCAATAGGTAGTGTTTTCAAACCAAAGTTTCAAAAAGACCTTTTGCAACCAGTATTTATACCAATTACATGTGGGAAGAGATGTGTTCAAGTTCCTGAATTGCAGACTGCTCTCAAATCCGGGCTTTGTCACTTAACCAAAGTGAGAGCTCCCAGGCAAATCCTATATAAGGTATTCAGCTCACACTGTTTGCTACTTACAAAGAAATTTCTCACTCCTGATATTGCCACATAGATAAATATTAATATTGACATTGACAATTCATATACTGGACGTCACAGTGTATGTGTCTACTACCTCACACATGGCAACATGTTTATAATGTAACCTCCCATGATACCTTTGCGGACTAAAGATTAATTCTGTGTTATCACTGATGTCACAATTTATGCAAATTGGGGGATCCCCACATCTTTTGCCGCCCAGGCCCTGCAAATCCTAGGGCCTGCCCTGCCCAAATCAGCACTGTAGCATGAGAAACTAATGGTACCATCCCCCTCCACAACCTGGCTCCGCTCCTCCACAACTGTGAACCTCATGGTTCCTTTCCACCCTCGGTCTCTGGACTACGGCTCCTGTTGGCTTAACATTTGCTATATCTCTGAATTTGTTGTTTTAATCTCAACATTTGTTTCATTACTTCTTCTCTTCTTCTCCCACACCCTGGAATATTCTAGGCAGGTTACATTGAGGCACTAAAGGGGCTCCGTTTCTGTCTGTTGGTAAATGGCTCAGAATATCATTAACAAACGCAGACAAGCACTCTGGGTCTGATTCACAGAAGCGTTTTATAATGGTGCAATTCCATTGGAAAACACTGTGAATCAGGCCCTCTCTCTGGTATGTTTTGGGACATTATATTCATAGCTTAGGCACGGAGCATAAAGTCCCCACCATCTCTTACCGCTGTTTTGGGCAGAACATGTGCCAATGTCTCCTCCCACATCTGCTGTTGATGCTGGCCTGGAGGCTTCAATCCCTATGGATTCAGGTTGCATTTTCGTTTGCAGTCCATAGATCACGCCGGGGGAGGTGCGACACACTGACGAGCGCTGGAAAAAGGCTGACAGCGCTTCACCTCGGCAAGAAGTTGGAGATGTGCAGCAGAGGGTGAGCCGGAAGTAAGGTCCGGGTGTTGAGGAAGGGTGGTATGGGACAGAGGGGAGGCGGAAGAGGGCTGTCTAGCATGAAAAGTAAGTGTGGGGGGGACACACCCCCCTAAGAGCAGAGGGAAGGAGGGGGTAGTCGCAAAGAGCAGCCTTGCACGAGGTGGCCTTCTACAAGTGGCCTTTTAAAAATAAATGTATACGGTTTATAAATCAAACCTTTACAAAACATTATGCAAATTTCAAAAAGAAAAACAGTATCGTACAAATCACCTATCTTTCAATTTATAAATACAAAGCACATTTTTCTTAAACTAGAACCTCATGCAATTATTTTAAAAGAGGACCGGAGAAGTCTTGAATGTGCAAAAATTCGCAATTGTACAACTTTTTAAGCCTAACACCTGTACATTTTTAATACATACAGCCTGAAAAATAGACAGACCAACAATAACATAAAAAGCAATTCATCCTCTCTCCTGTCTATTTCTCCTCCTATTTGCAAGACTTTAAACAATCCAAGACCGCTCTATACCCTCTGATGTACGATTGACACTTAGACAGACATCTCTTCCACATATTATCACTGTCCGCCCGGGTTACATTTAAAAGCAATTTTCTAAAGAAACACAGCCTCTCCTTCGAGAGAGCAGGGCAATCTAGCAGCAAATGTCTCCTTCTGATCTTTACAGAATGGACAGGAAGCTGCCTCACTACTGACCACTTTTCTTCAACGCAGAACTTCTCGGGTTGGAAGCAAGTGTCATCTAGAGCGTAATAAAATGCCCCTTTAAAAACGATTAGGGAAACTATTAAAATAAGGTGCCACAATTCCCAGTTTATTATATTCGTCGGACAAATGGGAATGGGATGGATAACTGCAATTGATCCACGGTGTAGCACCATTCATAGGTTAAGCTCAGTGCGTGAGTCAATGTGGTAGTTTCCAAATACCATTTATGGGTACTGCGCTTGTTCCCCTTTGTAAACTCCAAGATCCTTGTTTCACCTGGATTAATTATGAAACCATTGTCCTTAGAATAGCTTGCAAGGACAGACCACCAAGGGTCACGGATGCGTAAAGACCAGGCTCCTCTCTATGCCACCAAGGTAGAGCCTGTAATATGTTCCCCCCCGACCGTGCTGATAGCGCCCTGGTCAGGGAACCCTGCTGAGACCGAGGAGAGCCGGGGGTGGGGGGAGAGGGGTAGAGTGATCATTTGGGTCTGGTGCCTGCCTGCGGCCACCGGGGTTACGAGGAACAGCCGGCCGGGCCGACATCTGAAGTCCGCAGAGAGCTTGTTTGAGCAAGGAGGAGCAGGCATCCAATAGCCCTAGTGGCGGACCAGGATCCCAGGAGACTGCAGCCGTGATTAAGAGGTCTCCCAGTGGTCGTAGACGGTGAGCAGAGCTGAGTGCCTGGTGGCTGGCAGTGTCGAAGACCGCCGGTGAGGAAAGAAGGGACCATCAGCTTTTTGGAGCCACCGGGGAACTGTAGGGAGACGCGGGGAGGCAGGGTCCGATCCCAGGACCAGTCAATGGGGAATTGGCAAACAGAGATTTGGGCAGCCTGGTACTGGCTGTGAGGCTCATGGCAGAGGAGGTGAAGGAGGGGGCAGAGGAGCAACAGAGCCCCCGCAGACACCGCAGTAATAACTAACCAACTGATCCTGTGGGGCAGCCCCAGGGATTTGGTCGTGTGCAGGGTCCCCGGAGGCCTGAGGCGGCCCGGCTGGCTGCTGGTGGGGGCCGGGGGTAACATTGTGGAGCTTGCAGGAGAGGCCTCGCCTGGGGCCTGGTCCCACTCGCCCATGTAGCAGTGGTAAAACGCACCAAGATAAAGACATCAGATCGGTGGCTGACCCGAGCCTTCGCATCTGAAGAGCTCGTCCCTATTCCCTCTGGGAGATACACAAGTCTGGGGCCAAGAGACCGTTGAAGACACTGGGGAGCCCCTCGTGCTGGGCAGCGTGTGATAGCCCCCTCACAGGACTCTATAGCACCCCGTGGTGTGACCACACGGTTTTGGGGCATAGCAGGAAAGAACAAAGTTGGTGGGCGGTGGTGGGCCGGCAGTGGGGTGTCTGATGGGGAGCCCCTAGGGACCCCACACAACAACGCACAGAAGGGGACCGAGCACAGTGAAGGGAGAGTGTTCAGCGCAGGAAGTCGTCAACCTGGAGAAGCAAGAGGCCTCAGGACTCCAGTCCCTGCAGCGCTACAGGAGGACACCTGCGATGGATCATAAGGGAGCGTAGATCATGAAAGAAGCCATGTTGGATGAAGGGGCTCCCCCTTACCTCACTAGAGAGGACCTGAAGGAGATCTTCCAAGAAATAAAGGGCATTCATAATGACATCCAGGCATCGATAGGTGACCTGAGGGGTAGGGTTGACAAGCTTGAGGACACAATGGAGGGTGTGGAGCATAACCACCTGCAAGTAGACCTACAGGACATGAAATATGAAGCACGTTTCACAGACCTGGAGACTAAGGAGAAAGAAACCCTGTCGAAACTGGACAACCTCGAAAACAGTGAAAGCCGGAATAACAAACGTATCCTGGGAATTCGAGAACAAAAGGAAGGGACTGCCGCTGATGTGGGCAAGAAAGTGCAAGGACTCATTAATACCCTCTTCCTCGCAATGGCGGGAAAGAATAAAGCTAGAGAGAGTGCACAGAGGTGGCGGAGGAGGGGGCAAAGGCCCGAGGTCAATAGTGGTCCAATTCCTCAGATACAGGGAGAAGATGTAGGTCCTGGAGAAGGCGAAGCGCTGGGGCAGTGGGCAGTTCAATGGAGACGATGTGAAGGCTTTCCAGGACCTGTCCGGTCAAACCTTGTACTGACATTGTGACTGTCGCCCCCTCACTCAGTGGCTCACAGAGAAGGGAACTAATTACTGCTGCTCATTCCCATTCGCTTTGGTGTTCGAAAGCGGAGAAATTGACTACTGAGTTACCGGTGGCCAGGAAGCACAACAGGTGTTACATGTGCTGAAGGAGGAGGCCGAGACGACTGAGACAGTTGAGGGAGACAGGAGACCCCAGCTGAAGTGGGTCGGCAGAACGGGTTTCACACGAAGAGGATGATGCCGGGGCACATGATGTACAAGAAGCTCAACACACTGCCACCAGTAAAATGAACTGCAACTAGACACAAGCAGAATGGTTGTATTAATACACTCAGATTGCCTGAAGGTTTCAGGGCTAAAGTTAAGTGGGGGGTACAGAGGGGGTAAGGGAGGCAGCAGAGGGGGGTGGGGGTTCAGGACTGTTGGGAACAAGTTGGGGTGCAGTTAGGTTTTTTCACCTATTATGCCATAAGGGGCTCCGGGAATGGGTTGAGTTACAGACATGGTGTGCACTGAAGGAGGGGACGGGCCGATTTACTCAAGGTGGGGACCTTAAATATAAAGGGCCTAAGCTCCACCACCAAGCGATCCTTGACAGGTAGGGAGTTCCGCAATAGGACGCTGGATGTGCTGCTGATCCAGGAGACAAGAGGTGTGTGGGGGGAGGAAAGACGCACTCTGGGGGCTCTGAGCGGGCAGGTGTTCTGGGCATCGGGGCCTACTAAGAAGGGTGGAGTGAGCATCCTCGTGAACCGGAGAATTTGCTTAGGGGAACCACAGCTGTGGCGGAAAGCTGATGGTAGAGCTCTGATGGTCTCTGTTACTCTAGAAGGGATACAGGCGACCCTGGCCATGGTCTACTGCCCAAACATAGGACAGTTCCAGTTTCTGTGGGAAGTGATGGGGAGATCTTCAGACTGACGGTGGGCCTACTATTGTTGGGGAAGTACTTCAATATGTGGGCAGACCACCGAGTGGACCACAGTGGGGGGGACAGCCAGCCGATAGGTGGAGGAGTACAGGAGGGAGGGAGGCTTCATTGGTTACATGACAGAGAAGGGCCTGGTAGATGTGTGGAGGGAATCCCAACCGGCTGACAGGGGCTATACTTTATTCTCCTAAGCCCATTGCTCCAGGACGCGGATTGACTATTGGTTCATACAGCAGCAATACTTGGGGAGGGCTTTGGGTAGCAGATTTATCCCCATTAGTTGATCAGACCATGATATGGTAGATGTGGACATTTTGATTGTGGGCCTCAGAATGAGGGACTCCATATGGGGTTGCAATGGCATGCTCCTTTAGTCTGTGTTTTTCGCAGAGGAGATGAGGACATCGATAGAGGAATTCTTTAGCTTCAATGACAACGGAGAAGTGGACATCGGAACAGTGTGCACAGCCACAAAGGCAACATGGAGAGGCATCCTGATGGATGGTGTGGCCAAAAAAAGGGTTAGGACCCTGCTGGTAGAGAGGCTGAGGAGCAACATTCGTGGTCTGGAGGCGGAGGCATTGGGCGGAGGGTAGGGGACGGCGACAAGTTGCGGCTAATGAGGGAGAAACGGCTGGTGCTGAAGGAATTGGAGATGGGGAAGGTGGTGTCCAACTTACAGTTCCTCTGACAAGGGTACTATGAGAAGGGGGACAAAGCAGTTGCCCTGCTGGCGTTGATGCTGCGGGGGCAGCAAGCAGATTGATGGATAACGGCGGTAGAGAACGCTGGTGGCTCGCTACACTCCACCATGGGGGAAGTTCTCCAGGAATTTGCCTTGTTCTATGAACAATTGTACGGGGAAGAGAGGGTGGCTGAGGAGTGGGGCGCCCCTGCCGGTCTTGAACGAGAATGAGAGGGAAGACCTAGAGAGGCAAATCACCCAGAAGGAGGTATTGATGGTGATTCAAGGGCTGACGGTAGGGGAAGACACCCAGGGAAGATGGATACACAGCAGCGTTTTATACATTATTTTTGGGCAGCCTGGACCGGCATATGGCAAAGCTGTTCAACTACATCCTGGTCACAGGAAAGGCACCTCTTTCCTTCCGTAGTGCCCTACTATAGGTCATTCTGAAAACAGGACGAGATCCCAAGAGCTGTAAATCATACCACCCCATATCCCTCCTAAACGTGGATCCCAAGATCTTCACCATGGTCCTCGCCACCAGAATGGAGGGGGTAATGCCAAGGTTAGTGCACTCAGACAAGGTGGGCTTTACCCAGAGCAGACAGGGGGCCGATACTCTGTGTAAAACGATGGACCTAAAGGAGATGGCAGCCAGGAGAGAAGGTTACCCGGTCCTGGTTGCCCTTGACACAAAGAAGGTGTTCGACCAGGTAGATTGGGGTTTTCTATATGGAATCTTCCATAGATTTGGGTTTGATGAGTGGATCTTGAAGGGGTCAAGGTTAGGGAGAGAGAATTCAAGGTGGGGCTCTACGCGGATGATGTCCTATGCATCGTTTGAACCCACAGAGTTCACTTCCAGCATCCCTGGACATCATAGAGGTGTAGGGGGATTTCTCTGGGTTCAACGTTAACGAGGGAAAGTCGGTCATGTTCCCTTTTGCAGGTGATGGACAGAGGGATGTGGAGGCACTCTGGCCCCCGTGGTTGGAGAGCCAGTTGGAGAGCATCTAGTACCTGGGAGTTACCATAGTCAGACCTGGGGAGGACCTGGCTGGGGCAAATTATCCATGCCCTGTTCAAGTTTAGTGAAATGTCGAGTTGGGGCAAAGGTCATATATCATGGATGAATGCCCTGGAAATGAACTTCCTCCCGAGACTGCTGTACGTCTTCCAGATGTTACCCATACGGGCACTGGAGGGCCTCCTGCACGAAGCCAAGGCCCAGATGGTACGGTTCCTATAGCAAAATCAGAAGCCGAGGGTGGGATATGATACCCTGATATTGCCCAAGGATCGAATAGAGGGGTGGGCTGCCGTCCCTGATAGTGTATTATAAAGCCACCCCATTGAGAGCTATGGTACCACACTTGCGGGAGGATTCTGACAAACAATGGGTCTATCACCACCTGCGCCCAACAACGGTGGGGGAGTGGCTCAGGGTTCCAAGGGAGCGGATCCCGAGGAGAATTAGGGACCACCTGATCCTTGGGGTTTATTGGGAGGTGTTGAGAAAAGGTGCTGGAATGCAGGAAGTCACCACGTGCCCTTATTGATGAGCCACGTTTGAGCCCCCGGTGCGGGATGAGATACCCGAGCCTGGAGAGATATCAGAAATGGTTCGCGGTGGGGCTAATTAGAGTTGGTCAACTGTGGGTCTGAGGGCGATTCATAGAGTTTCAGGAACTGGAGACCGCTTGGGCATTGGAGGGCTGCCTGTGCTTCTCTATCTCAGGCCTATAGTGGTCTTCACTGCACGGAAATGGAGGGACTTGATTCAAAGTGACCTCACACTGATAGAAAAGGTGCTTGACACACATACTGCAATGAGGGGCCTCATCTCATTACTTTATGGGGCACTGTTAGAGACCTCTGGGGACACAGTCGAGGGACTCCATCAAAACTGGGAAAGGGACCTGGGTTTGGAGTTGAATTGTCATCTATGGCAACTAATGTGTTGGAAGGCATTTAATACATTGATTGCCTGCCAAACTGCACAGACAGAGGTTGCTATATAGATGGCAATGTGACCCACTGCGGCTCACGAAAATGTTCCCATCAGTGAATCCCCTGTGCTGGCACTGATGTGCTGATAGGGCAAACTACTGGCACATGTGGTGGAGATGCCTCAAGGTTCAAATGTATTGTGCTGAGATCCTGGGATGGATCAAAGAGGTGGAGGAGAGGGAACGTGCACTGGAACCCATGCGGCTACTGTTTGGTTTGGACAATCAAGAGGGACAATGGCACCCCCTACCTCACTTTTTGTTGCTAGCCGCAAGGGAGTGCCTGGCAAGGCATTGGAAGAGAAGGGAACTTCTGAGCCTAATGTAACGGTCAGACACAGCTATGGATATTTACCTCAAGGAAAAAATCACAGCGGTAATACACAGGGGAAGTGTTGGGATAGAGGGGGAATGGCAGCTTTTTTGCACCAGATTTAGGAAGGTGAGTTGAGGGTGCAGCCATTTAATGTGGTCCTACACAGTCCCGGCCAAGCAATCATAGGTGTTGGCTGTGCACTTTGTTATGCTTATAATGTTTATGGGACCTCTCTAGCTTGACGTTGTTATGGTGGGCTGGAAACCTCATTTGTAAGCGATATCATAGGAACGTTTGAGAGGGAATGGGAAGAGGGGAATAAGAACTGATGTCAGATTTGGGGTTTACCACCATCTGGTCTTTTTGTGTTTTTTGTTCTTATAAAATCAATAAAAATCGATTCAATAAAAAAGATAGCATGCAAAGGCGATAAACTGCGTTGTAATTCAACATGTGTTTTATCTAATAATAAAAAAGTCACTGGCGTATGCAAACCAGGGGATTTTGGTAAGACCGCATTTCGGTGATACAAACGCAGTAGTACCTAAGCACTCCCCAACGTCGAATACATATAAATAATTAAAAAGGCAGGTAGCAGAATGCAGCCATGCCTTATTCCAGATAACGTCTCAATCCTGAGTGATAAGTGGCCATCCTTATTTAATCGGACTCTAATGCCGGAGGATTGGTGTAACCCTATTATAGATTTTAGCAGTCCCTCTGGAAGCCCCCACCTGGACAGTGTGGCCCACAATCTGCTGTAGTCGACCCCATCAAATGCAGCAGAGAGATCAATTGAGGAGACGTAGGTTACACACCTCTTACTAGCCCAAGTCATATCTTGAATGGTTGTCACCACTAGACCATTGAGGTCGTTCGAGTGGTGCTTACAAAAGCAAGTTTGGAGTATGTCCAATCGTCCTGTCGAGGCTGCCTATTTGTCCAGCTGTCTTAACAAGAGGGAGACGAAGATTTGACTGTCTACATCCAAGTGCTTTGAAGCACTCCACCTGTGCATAAGCGCTATCTAAATTTACAATGACATTAATGTAATTAGACTGTAATTTTTGTGATCAGTCCTCGCTCCCCTCTTGAAAATTGGAACCACATGAGACATCCCCCATGACGGAAAACAGTGGTTCTCCACAATGCTCTTAAATGAAATAGTAAGAGCAATGGCCCAAGTATATGGATCATCCTTCGGGATGTTGTTATTGAGATGGTTGGATCCGGGGGCCCTGGAGCGCTTACTCTGGCTGATTTTTTAACACACCTCCTCTAGATCCACCTTTAGGGTCCAGTTCCCAACCTTGTCCGTTCTAATGCTCACCCGGACGTAATTTCCCCTGGTCTTATACAGTGCCACAAAGTTTGCCACCCATATGTCTTCTGGGCCTGCATTTAATTGTTTACTTGCATGGGTAGCACCTTGGGCGTTTATTAATTCCCAAAAGGATGACGCATCCCGTTTTACCAGGATCTCCAACATTAATTCTGCATCGCTTTGCAATAGCTGTGCATGATGCTGTTTGGAAAAGTTATTTTGTCTTTCCTTTACTAACTAACCGAAGGCACGTTTTTCCTCCACAGTTTTTGTCATTCGTTTAATAGCTCTTAAAGCACTCGGCATGGCGGTTTTCTGCTCAGCAAGTACATGATTATAAGCATGTTTGTGGGGTTTTCTAACCTGCAGGTCTGCACGCCTTTTTTGAGATAATACACTATTGACATGTTTTTTTTTTTCTCCAGGAATCTACATTTTACACACTAAATGTCAACAAGGTCCACTCATACATGGAGCGTATAAATGATTCCGCCAACCTACTATTTAATCGTTTGACGTCTGCTGATGAGCAGCGGACCCTATTGTTCCGTGCATTTACCATCAATTCAGTGGGGGCACCCCGAACAATCATGGTGAAGGGTTCACTGAACTCTACTTGTACCATACAATAGTCACTCCAATCAATTTTTATTATCCTAACCACCGCACAACTATTAAACAAGGATACATCAATGAAAACATAATCCAAGGTGGATTGACTGGCTCCACGGTCCCATGCCGGCTGCCTGGATAAATCACCAACTACTTTCATATGGAGGCCAACAAAAGCAAGGGCAATACACCATTTCCTGCCTAATAGCTCATAATGGCCTAGGCTCACCATGTCCTAGGTTTCACACCATAACTCACTTTCCAGATCTGCTTCCACACCGTTGGCATTTAAATCCCCTACCAAAATAACACTTTCCTCATTTATACCGCATTGCCAAGCAACCACCCCCCTCTGTGATTCATAAATCTATATCATTCTGTAATGCCTCTGTGCCGATATATGTTTATTCTACGAATTGGGTTAATCTCATCACGTTTTTCAAGCTCTAGTGCTCCAAACTGAAGGTTCAATACTTAATTTGCTGTTTATCTCCTGCCCGGATTGAATTGCAATTAAAAGACCGCCAGACGGTCGGCTCCCATTGCTCGGTCTCCCTGGTAGCCGTTAAACACTGATGGTTTGGTTAACCATTTCTCCTGTAAAAACATGCAACTGCACTGACCAAGGAGTGACATAGCTTCTGCATTGGTCAGGAGATGTCCACTCCCGCGTGTATTGCAGGAGACCATTTTCAGCCGTTTCTACATGCATTTGTACTTACCCGTTTCCACAGAGCTGCCACCAACCTTGGCCAATCCTCCTGACTCCTTCTGCCTGCTCCCTCCCGACTGTCCACATCCAGGAGAAAATGAAGGTCTTGAGCTGCTTCCGGAACTTCAGGTGGTCTGGCTCAATTTTGGGAGGGCCATGGAGGCCATTCCAGAGGGAGGCACCTGCAGAGGAGAGGGATCTACCCCCCATTCTCTGCCTGGAGATGTGGCTGACCCTCAGAGAGTTGGAGGCAACTGAGCAAAGGGCTTGAGAAGAAATGTATTTTGGAAGGGAGTGTTGGATGTAGTGGGGCCCCTGACCCCAGAAAGCCTTGTGGATGATGCAGAGAGTCTTGAACTTGATCCTTGCAGCCGTCAATGTACATGGCGGCCAGTACTACTGCCTGTTTCTTGAGAGGGTATGAAAAGGAACAGGAACCTGTGAATGCCATGATTCCTGTGCTTTGTCTATACACGCCACCAGGAATCAATCAAATTTCCATAGTGTGCATCCAAGACACAAAAACTTTCACGGTGACCCCCCTTCTCCATGGAATTTATGCTTCATTTAAAATGCGCTGCTAAGTGTTCGTAATTGAACTCTGGAATTGTTGGTAGGAAGTTCAATAGATTACCTATCTTGCTGTGTCAGACATAGACACAGTGGCACTGGTGAAGTTGCTAGGTGTCAGGAGCATGAAATCAATGTTCAGGATGTAAATTGCCAAGGAAGCCACATGGGTGGTTCAGGGTGTCCGCTACCCACTCTTGCCGACCTGTATTGAACATGAAAGTGTGTCACTTCAGGGGGGAAGGTGGCACCGCAAAACTACCCCTTGTGTAAATGGGGAGGGGACATCTATTGCTAACCGATGGTAAGTAGACTTCAGGCTTCAAGAAAATGAGGCATTGTTAGTGGAAAGAATCTGCAACCAGGCCGTTGGCACGTACCTACCACTGTGAAAGCATTAGCATATTTGGCATTGCATGTTCCGTGTACCTACCTACCTGGTAACATTAAAGTGAGTCTTAGCAAAACAACACCATGGGCCTCATTACGAGGTGGGCGCAAAGGGATACCGGGCACCGATAAGGACATCAGTGCCGGTAATCCCTTTGCGCCCTATTGCGAGGTCCCTTAGCGGGTCCCTTCCTTAACGCCTGGTCTGACCAGGTGTTAAGGACGGGACCCGTTAAGGGACTTCAGAGCTAATAACGGTACTGCAAATTGCGGTACCGTTATTAGCTCCTTCCCCATTCCCATTGAGCCCTATGGGGGCTCGAATGGGAATGGGGAATGGTTTTCAGAATGGGGACTTACCGGGTCCTCCAAGGTTGGAATGACCCGGTAAGTCCCTATTTCGGAAACCCGGACCCGGGTATGCGGTAAGGGGGTAGCCATGGTGCTAACAGCTCCATGGCTACCTCCTACCTCGTAATGAGGCCCCATGTCTTTGCCAAAGTGCTGCGGGCCTCACGTTGGTTTTATTATAGAACAAGCTTACATGTAGCCTTCCAGAGAAGGAGGCGTCGCGTGACTGGAATCCTGCGTGATCCCGGTTTGACCTGCGTTAAACACGTCTGCGTCAGCCCACCACAAGCGCCCCCAGTGCTCTGCCTCGCCGGTGTCAGCGCTCAGAATTTAATTACAAAAAGCAAAAGCTTTTAGCCGCCGGATTACAGTCTTTACTTGGCATTTGCAGCAGGATTTGTGCGTGGATTTTGTCGATTTGGTCTCCATTGCCCCACATATATCCGGGGCCAGCTGTTCTGAGCAGCTGTGCTCCTCAGTGAAATGCATATCGTCGTGGCTCCATCGGAGGCCCACGGGGACACTGCTTAAACACAGGCACCGTGCGATATTCAGAGCGCGCCCTTAACCGCGCGAGAGACGTTCTCCCTGTTAGCAAACTATCGTCTCCGTATTCGAATTCCCTTCAGATAGAAAGCTCTTTCATGATGGTCTTCTCCTTTCGAGAGCTATTTATCGCAACAGATATTGAAGAAAAGCAATGTTTTTGTTGACTGTTGCGTCTCTGAGGACACAGAACTCCATTATAGATAACAGCAGCACATGAAATGCAATGGCAGGGACGGCCCTAGGATGATTTGCGGGGCCCTGGGCGGAAAACCATATGTGGGGGCCCCCTTATTTGCATCACAGAAAAGGATGTCACAAAATGAGCCTTGAATATCCATGGGAATCAAAATGTTTCAGTATATGAACTTTAACTGTTTTGGCAATATCAGGAGGGAGGCTTGTTTTGGAGTAGTGACCGAATGAGACACGTTTAATTTTCGCAGGTAAGCCTCGGTGAGATACATGGATTTGCCCAGGAGCACACATTTGGTCCACACAATTTGAGACCATTCTGTAACTCTGGCACTTGGAGCACATATCTTCACAGCGGTAGATAGTAGAAATATTGTTCTTGACTGGTCTTTTTGAAACTTTGATTTGAAAGCGCCATCTGATTATGGCATGCAGAGCATAAAAGTGGTGTTTGTGTTCTGCTAAGTGAAGTTAACTGTTGTTTTTGCAGCAGTTTCAAAATTGATAAAAAAAATGTTATGGTGTATATATTTGGCCATATTGTCCAAACTAGCAATGTACCTTTAATTTAGATGACTATTTGGGCTGTCAAAGAAATTAATCTCCAAGCAATGCATTTATTATTTTTAAAACACGCAGTGAGCTACACTACCTCCACCGCCCTCTTCCTCGTCACAGTATTTACTTATGAGGTACCCAGCTCAATTGTCAAGAGCCCTTCTTTTATTTCCAGTCTCTTTTTTGTTCATGTTCGGATGCATCGGTCTGTAGAAAGAAGTGTTGCGAAAAATCCAGGCACTTTAACACTGGAAAGGAGAAGATAATGTTCTAGATTTCCCGGAAAGCCGCCATAGCGCTCTCTGCTGATGTGAGATCGCCCGAGTGTGATGATTTCAGGGCCTCCGTGAGCGGTGTTGCTATGGTGGAGAATAAAGGGATAAACCAACGATAATAACCTACGAAACCTAGGAAGGCTCGTCTTGCCTTCTTGTTGGTAGGTAGAGGTAGTCGTAGTATGGCCTTAACTTTATTCACTTGTACAGTGTACCCCAGTTATTTGGTCTGGTTGCTTGCCAAGACGGTCTTTTTCTGGTTAATGTGAAGACCACTGCTTTCCAAGGTGGTAACCACCTAGCAAAGGTGTTCCAGATGTTCGGGCCAGGTCCTACTGAACACGATGATATAATCTAAATAAGTGGAGTTGTAGGCGTTGTGAGGTAATAGTATCTTGTCCATTAAGGATTGGAAGATGGCAGGAGCACCGTGAAGACCAAAAGGAAGGACTGTGAACTGATAAAGTCCCTTTGGACTGGAGAATGCGGTTTTGGGTCGGTCTTTCTTCCTCGGGGGTATCTGCCAGTAGCCTTTTGTTAAGTCTATTGTGCTCAGATAACAAGACGCTACCAGTCGTTCCAACAGTTTGTCTATGCGCGGCATGGTGTAGGTTTGGTAGGTCGAGATAGAATTAAGTTGACGAAAGTCTATGCAAAAATGTATCGAATCAGCTGGTTTGGGCACCAAAACTACCAGGGAACACCAGGGGCTTGACAAGGGTTCAATGATGCCCATTTATATCATCTTATCTATTTCCTTTTGTACCTCTTCCCTCTTTGCTTCGGGTATGCAATAGGGTCTCATCCGTATGATCTTTCCGGGGACGGTATCGATGGAATGCTCTATGAGGATATTTTTTCCAGTTAAGTGAGAAAAAACATGGGCTAACGGGTTCAGAGCCTGAAGAACCTCCTCTTTGGACCAGGGTGACACATCCTTATACTACTGTACATCATGTAGACCCGAGGCTTCACCCTTATGGAACTGTTCAGTGCTGGTTTGTTCGGAAACGATCAAAGATATGTTCTTCGTCGGTTCCTTTCACCCCTTTAATAGATTGATATGATCGTTTTTATCTATGTCATGTCTATCCGGTTGGTGAACAAGATAGCTGACTGGGCCTAATACTGACTTTATGGTGTAAGGCCCTCTCCATTGCGCTAGCATTTTATTGCTGCTGGTTGGAAGCAACACCAATATCTTGTCTCCAGACTTGAAACTTTTTATTTTGGAGGAACGGTTGTAATACTCCGCCTGTTTCTCCCTTGCTTGTCCTAGATTGGTTTGAGCTAGAGTTTTCAATGTATCGAGGTGGGTATGTAGTTCATCCATATAGACGGCTAGTGGTTGGTCGTCCCCCTTTTCCCAATCTTCCTTTGTTAGGTGCAACAGGGTCCTAGGGTAGTGTCCAAACAGCAGTTCAAAGGGAGAGAAACCTGTTGAGGACTGTGGGGTATCTCGAAGGGCCATTAAAATCCAAGGCAGAGCCCAGTCTCAGTTCTTGCTCCTAGGAACAGAGTCTCGTTTCAGCTTTTATATTTTTTATAGTTTTATAGTTTTTTTGTAACGCTCGGCCAATCCATCTGTCTCAGGATGGTCTCACTGATGTCTTCAACTGTTTTACGTTGAAGCGTTGACAGACTCGACCCATTATGTTGGACATGAAGTTCTTGCCCTGGTCGCTTACTATCTTCTTAGGTATTCCAATTCGGGTGAAAAAAGGGGATGAGTAGGTCACAAATTTGTGTAGTGGAGGTCCCTCTCATTGTGAACGCTTTCAAATAATGAGTGGCGTAGTCGACCACCACCAACAGGAACTGATATCTCCGAATGGATGGATCAAGAAGACCCACAATATCCATGCCTATGCATTGGAAGGGTTATTTAATCAAAGGATTTCCTTGAAGGGGTGCTTTATGGGGTATAAGAGGGTTGGTTTTCTGACAGATAACACAGGATTGGCAATAGTCATTGACTTACGCCGGGCCAATAGAACAACGTTTGGCCTCCCCACTGTCTTCAAGGAGGCCAAACGACCCCCAGTGGGTTCATCATGAGAAAGTTGCAACACTAACTTCCTGAATCAGCAAGGGACCAGCAAATGTTTCAGTTCACTTCCGCCCTTTTCCTTAACAACTCCATAATGTAGACCACCCTTCTCCTCAAACGACGGTCCAGTAAGACCCGGCTTGTCTTCATCCTTAAGCGCTTGTTCTCGTCCCTTTGAAGTGTAGATCAGTCTGGCTTTCTGTCTGAAAGGAAGCCTCAGGCCCCTCAGCAAGCCAGTTGATGGTGGCAGCTGCTATCCTTTGAGTCACCACCTTCCTCTTCTTTTCTTTTACTTCCCTCCTGGTTCTCTGGATTTTGTGGTGTTCCAGCTCCTGTATCGCTTCCTGGGAGAAAGGTGCCGTCTGTAGCCTTTCCTTCTCGTTAATGCATTCTTGGAATGTGGGGAGATTGATACCCAACAACACAGGGCTAGCAGTGATGGTATTATGGCGGCCTTAACGTCTAGTGTGTGATCCATTACACCTAGAGTAATGAGCCTGGATGGATACGACTGTAAATCCCCATTAACACATTTAATCAGTATTCTTATCCCTTCCAAACTTTTATTGCCACTTACTTCATGTGTTATTGTGGTTTGCTGACTCCCGCTATCCAACAACGCCTGGATTGGTTTTCTGTCGATCGTCACTTCACAGTATACGGGTACTGTCTTCTTCGATACTCTTGGGACTGAAGTATTCCTACTTATATCGGTCCAGGCCTGTTACGTCGTGGGCAGAACCTGGCAATGTGGCCCCACTCTCCGCAATCAAAGCATTGAGATTGTCTTGAGGCTGAAGGTCCAGGAAGTGCATGTGGTTCCTGTCGAGGAATCCTTTGGTCGCTAGCAGGCCAGCAACTCGTGGTGGGCTTCAGGGCCTGTGCTGCTATTGCGGCTGGATGCCGCCTGAACCCTGTCTTCTGGAAGGCGGCGGCTATATTGATAGCTTCTAATAAGATGCTGTCTCAGCCACCTCTGCACAGGTCTGGGTAGGGCGTTTGCGAACTGTTCCAATCATATTTTCTCCACTACGTTCACCATTGTAGCTGAGGTGGGTTTTAGCCACTTATCTGTCAAGTCTTGGATTCTGTAATATAACTGGCAGGGTGTTTCCCCTTGCTTGAGCTTGACTTCCCAGAGTTGTATGCGATATGCCTCGACGTCTATCCCGAGCCTTTTGAGGATGGATCTTTTTATGTCTCCATAAGAGGTGTCGCCGGATGGATTTGTAGCTTGGTAGGCCCCTTGGATGACACCAGTGAGGAGCAGTGCTATATAATGTCCCCACCTCTCAGGGGCCCACTGGGAAAATCTGGCCACTCGTTCAAAGTTAGTGAAGAAAAAACCTGGATCTTCCCCAGATTGTTACTTTTGGAGGACACTCGTAGGCACAACAGGATGTCCCCTGGAGGATAGCAAAGTGTCAGTGATCTGTTTGAGTGCTTCCTGGTTCTTCTCATGTGTGGCACTTTGTATTTGGATGGCCTGTTGGAAGGCCTGGTGGTCGGCCTGGGCCTGGTGGCTTTGCACTTGCAACAGCTGCTGCGGTTGTTGTTGTCCCTCTGCGAGGGTCTTTACAATGCCCTCCATGATGCATTGTCTATCCCACCGCTGCTACCAAAATTTGTGACAGAACACTCTGGAGACAGGAGTTCAGTAAAATAAAATCCTTTATTCAGGAACACAACTTATTGGATAGGACTCCAGAAAAGTAACTCAAAAAGTTCTTAAAGTCAGGAAAGCTGTCCCTCCTTGGTGGGAATATGTCTGTCTTCTTCCTTGATTGAAGAGACACAGGCTTTTAATAGGCCCAGGGGTATGTTCTTTCCTCGTTCGAAACATGTGCCACCTACAAGAATCAGAGACAGAATCTCCCTTAGAAACGTTTCTGCAGGTTTTTATAGTAGAGGCTTGTCCCACTGACCAATCAGGACCTGTGTTGTTGGCGAGGTGAAAAACCATAGCTCCGCCCCCTTCCTGAACCAAGGATTCCCATGGCCGCCATAGCCCCTACTGCCGTTACTGTGTTGCTGAGGCACTGATCCCTCTATTGTACCCGCTGATTTTGAGGACGGTCCTCTCCTCGAAGAGGGAGGACGGTTTCTGCTCGAGCCACAGGTCGTGACTCCAGTTAAGTGCGGTCATTATAATATTGCCCCCGAAGTGGGAGAGGTGGAGTTGCACCAAGTTGCACCGTGATTTCAGGCGTGTACTTGTTCATTCTGTGCTATGCGACTGTGACAGAAGCCTTTCCAGACCAGGAAATACTGATGTCCCAACCTGCGGCATGCCGTCTTGATGCCTCAGGTCCGCATCCAGCTCTGTCCGATAAAGGGGCCCCCTCTCACACTGCAATCGAAGCAAAGCCTATTTACCGGGAAAGTATTTGGCAATCAGAGTAAACAATTCCGCAGATCTTCAAATGTTATGAATAGGGTTCAAGTACAAAAGAAAGTGTGGGGGACTCATTAACATACACATAGGGGCTGAACGTATCTTAAAGTGAAATATGCACATTTTGTTCAAGTGGCCTTTCCTAGTAGAAAAAAATGCGTAATACAAATGAACATTGGGCCTCATTACGAGCATGGCGGTAGCCGTGCGTGTATGTCAGGCACTGCTACCGCCATGCTCGCTACCGGCACTGCCTCCCGCGATTGGGCAATAACCAGCCCATTACGAGATGAAGGGGCCGGTAATTGCTCATTCGCGGGAGACGGTAATGCCGGGCTCCCAATCCCCATTCTACAACATAGGGCACAATGGGGGTGGGGAGCATGGTTACACCGGCACCGTTGATGCCGGTGCCGGTGCGTTTTTTTTGTTCTGCTTGCGGGTGCCGCACAGCCCGCCAGGTAAGACCTAGCGGGCTCTCAGGAACCCGCGAGCAGAACTCGTAATGCAGAGGCCCAGTATGAACGGTGCTGGTGACTTACCGGCACCGTTCATACCGTGGCCGCCACTATTGTAATGAGGCCCATTGTCTTTCAAAAAATGAATCATCAATATCTGAAAAAGAACCAGATAGAGGAGACTTTCCTATAAGGTTGCCGGCATAAAAGGTGCACATCTTTTAAACGCAAAAATCTACCTTGAAATATTCCTTTGAAAACAAAATACCTATACAAGCAAGACATGCTCTGTGAAGACATTTCCACATCGGCTTGTGGTTAAGCGTGTGCCCTGAGAGCTTGAGGTCCAGGGTTCCAATCCTGGTGGCCGAACAGTTGACCAAACAAGCTTTTTTTGCATGCTGGCCTCAAAAAAACCTAAGGGGGATGGTGTCCAGGGCTAACGTCGAGGGTACACGCAGGTGGATGCAGTCCACCCACTTTTTTCAGAGGGGGGACTCAGGGTTTGATCCGCAGTCGTCAGGTTTGTAGGCCCACTTCACCACTGTACTATTATAACCTGATGAAAAATAACCAACAACTAAAGGTGAAATGTCCGATTTCGGTATTCCATGTTCAAGGGAAAACATATGTACTGGTTCTTGGAGATGAAAACATGCACACCTTTTAACGTTTTCAAAAACACGATTAGAAGAAAATATCCTCTCTTGGTTTTGTGTGTGTGTTGATTTTATGAAAGGCAAATGCCATTTGTCTTGTGCAATTCGGGTTGTTATACAAAGTCAATGTAATGAATTTTGCATATTTCACCTTGATATGCTAATTTCTGGTGACGTCACATCCCACCCATTGCATTTGTTGATGAGTCCCCCCACTTTTAGTTTTGGGATTTGACCCCTGATGGTGTCTACTCTTTGAAAAGTGGGTGGACACTGTCTACCCACATTTACCCTCAACCTGTATCCTGAAAATCAGCACCAGACCCCGGAGAACAACAACTGCTCCTCCCATATCCATGGACCTGATAAATCATTACAACCAATATATCCTCTCCTCCCCCCCCCCACCTCATCACTGACACGTTTGGCTTTACAAAATACTCTGTTTTAATTTAAAAAAAGGACTTGAAAAGTGCACAAATCATCATTGAAGTACTCCAGAAATATAGGAATACTTACAGAAATATTCTAAAAAGTACAACTGTTGTGTTATTTCCCCCCATCTTGAAGACTACAAATACCTGCATGCAATTCAACACAAGGTGAAAAGGTAAGCTGGGTGTTTCGCATCGTTTGACACAGACATACTTCATATGATGCGAGTGAAATGTGATATTCTACAATACAATAAACGTATTTGACAAAGCAAAAAGAAACACATGAAAACTAGCGCGATAGAGTCCAACTTTTTTTGTTAACATGTTTTAATTGTCCTCAAAAAAGACAATTTGGGCATAAAACTTGTTTTTTGTATGTGCTTTCAGAATAAAATACACTTTTTGAATGCCTTTTCCAAAACAATGGTTCTTAAAACAATTACTTATAAAACGCATTTCACTTTAAACGCTCTGCTAAAACAAAGACCGTGATAAGCCCTAACTGTCAGGGTCCATGGGGTCTAATGGGCTGCTGGGTCTCTAGAAGGGTCACATGGGGTTGGCTGCGGACATCACGGTCTAACTAAGATGGGCACAAAAAGCATGGTGCCTGGAAGCTGCGCAGCCCCTATTAAATACAGTTGGTATAACTTCTTATACTCACTGTCTTCAGCTGATGGCCGATGGGACCCCCAAGAGCCTGGGGCAACGGCACAGACTGCCTATGACCCAGGCCGGCTCTGTGCAAGGGCTCTCTGGATTGGTTTGCTGCCACGTGCCACGCATGGTGGATGAACAGACAACTTGTGATAGGTTCAGTCTTAAGGCCTTATTATAAGATTGGCGGTTGTGGAAAAACATGCAGTATTTCAGAATACCAAATGATGTACCACTCTGGCAAACTACACATTTTAATACTGAAGCTCTTCACTTCCACAAGATTCTTCGTGGTGCTGGGGGTGATTACAGTCACACCAAAGCCTTACCACATACATCAAGTACAGCTTGAATTAATTACTGATCCCCATGCAACTCCAAAATGGGAAATTACTAAAGGGTCTGCATGACTCAGAATCATGCCGACCCTTCAAATTACTGCATGCTTACAGCATGCGAAGCATGCGATAACAATATTACCATTCCGCTGGAAATGCTGCCAATCTTCTCCTCCGGCCTTTAGTTTTATTATGATCATGCAAAAAAGGGCTTAGGCTTGACTAACCCATGGGACAGGGTGGAAATCCAGCCTATGGATTTTCCCCAGGTACTTAACTTCTCTAAGGAACATGATCCTCACTCCTTACCTATCTAAGTGCCCTCTTGCAAGTTAAACAGTCACTCACATTACAAGTTGGGTGGATTGGAAATTACCACCTTTGTTCCTAAATATTTGTCAACATCAGAGTTAGAACTGAACCCAGTGTTAACAGAAACGGTATTACTGGAACAGCACCTTCTAGTGCAGTGGTATTCAAACTTTTTTCCCCCAGTCCTTTGACTAAAAATATTGTTTCCGGACCCCCCACCTAGTTTTTGGTTCCCCCCTAGAATATTGACCCCCCCCCCAGTTTGAAGACCACTGTTCTAGTGAAAGAGTGTAAGAGTGTAGAATCACACTTTATGTTGACATGTCTTCGGTTCTTTTTCTGTGGTGTTCACGTCAACCCTGTTGAAACGTTCAACCAAACGATTCGTTTTAGGATCGTAAAGTGATGCTTGTTTGTATATGTTCAGTGCCACATTTCTTAAGATAACGCCTCCTGTCAGACAAGATAAAAACCATAACCTTTGCAGAATACCCCACCAAAAGACTGTATCGATGGAAACAATCTTGTTCTGGTAAGCATTACCTCAAAAATATCCCTTTTCCCCCAATTCATTTAGTAGTCAACTAAAAACAAAGCAGACATGCCTAGCACATGGAAGGGGCAAATAATCATAAAATGAATTCCTACCTATTTCAAAGGAATGTCAGGAATGTACACGAGAATCATTGGCAGCCAAAAGATCCTATGGGTTTTGTTTTTTTCCTTAAAAGCCACAGAAACATTAACATTTTCTGATCATATAGCTATTGTTTTTCTCCTGAAATGTTCCCCTCAGTCCCCTCTTCATTATATTGATGCCCAAATAGCCCCCAGCAAATGGCCATCACCCTGTCCCTAATGTAATCTAATTGTCCCTCTTTGATCAACTCTCACAACAACCGGCCTTTCGTGGTAAACATTCTGCATTTCACTCTTTCAGATCCTGTTCTTACATGCCTTTATCCACTGAACCGTCATCTATTTCTATTTCAAGTAATAAAGAACACTGAGTGGTGTTTCTTGCCACTAATCTGATACACAAAGGGAGGTAACTGGATTTATTTAAAAGGGATAGTATGAGGTTGTTTTTTGGGAGACTCTTACTCCTTTTAGGGTGGTTTTCCTCTAAGCCTGTCTGCTTTTCACCCCCTTTTAAACTTCCCCAATTTTTGATTAACCCCACAAAGAAGTATCCGGATCACTTGACCCTCAAACACAAACTGAGATCTCTTTTTGAATTATGGATTAGCATTCTTTAATATTAGCAAGGGCTCTTGACACAAATGCAACCTCCATGTTAACCTTCCCTTGAGATAGTGCCCTTGACCATAGTGTCAGCCAAGGCCACTGATCCCAAACAAGAGTAAAACAATCCTGACCTTGATTCTTTAAGGATGGTCAATCCGTAACTACAGTTGCTTCTCAAATGAACATTTCCTTTCATGACATGGCATGAAGGGCACAACACAACTGAAATGTTGCGTACCAATTTAATGAAGATCACTTTGATATGGCCATGGAGGAATGCAACTAATCTTCTTTGGTGGGTGCCAGTATCACAGTAATAGCTCCCATCCCTCGAGCTTGAGACTGGCCATGATATCATGGCTGGGTATCTGATAATAGCTCTGACCTGAATGCTTCCAGCAAGTTGGCAAAACGGAGCCAACTGGCCCTCAGCCAAGTAACGTTTGGGCCTTTGAGAAAGTGTTTGTATGAGAATGCACAGAGAAATCGTTCACTTATCTCATTACATGTTGGATTGCTGCAAGATTGGTGCTGGCGCCTCCAGCTGAGGTTTGGACTATCTCAGGAAAACCTGTGAATATCAGTCAAGGTTACGAATTAGCACTATCAGCTAATACGTATCATGTTGTCAAGTCAAACAGCACTACAATACAGAAATACGTGTCACAGAGAATGACTAGTGTTTGCTATAAAGGCTGTGTTTTAGGCCAACAGAACAGAAGTGATAAGCCAGGGGTCAGCTACAAGTGTCTAGCAGTGCTTAATTTATGAAGGAATAAATACGTTCCGGGACCCAAATTTCTAGCACCTCTTTGAAACATTGGGGAGGGCATCTCCATGCCACAGTTTCTACCACCCACGGCTGCTCCCAATAGTGTCAACATATTTTAGTTAAAGCTACAACTCGCATCAGCGCTTTGGGGTTGACGGGTGCACTGATCATGGCAGATATGCTATTTACAAATACCAATCAACATAACATGAAATAACATACTAGTATCTTGAAATGAGTCCCATTTTAATTGCTTCTTTGAACACATAATAATTGTCAACACGTTGCTCTGATTCTATACGTAGCAAGTGGAACCTTTTGACTGTCTAGCCTTAGAAAATAGAGCAAACACACCCTCTTCCTTTGGTCGATTGATGGACAAATATAGGAAAAATCATTACTGAACTGACAAACCTTCCTTTGAAACACTCCAGCAAGATCTTCTTGTATGCTCAAGAGAAGTGTACCTCTTCAGCAGTGACATTTGACCTGGAATTTCCCTGGTCCTGCAGGATGCCCTCTTGTTGTCAACACACCCTTCTGCGGCAGTGCTGCTGGTTATCAGTAGCACAGCTGCAACCAGGTCATGCAACCTGACTGGAGCAGGGTATGGGCATGATCTGAATGAAGGTTCAGTATTGTCAACTACCGACTCATTGTTATTCATGAAAATGGATAAGTAGCACTGCAGCACCAGTGTGGGTGATCCGATTCATGCCTAGCGCAGGGTAAAGTATGTAACATGTTCACAACGTTACTTGTTGTGTGACCTCTACTGACTGACAGTTGAAATAACAAAGTTTCAAATGAACAAAGTTGTTAAAATACCACATCATAATGAAACTAAGTCTGAGACAATAAGTGGTGGGGCTCAAAAATAAGTACCAGGGCTGAGCCCTGGCAAACACCCCCACGTATTAAGCACCAGTATCTGCAAACTTTTAAAGTAAATAGGCAACGTTTTAGAGTCTCTGCAAGCGGACACCTGCTTGAATTTCCATCCCTCAGTACGGCATGTGCAATTTGCGACATTGGAAATTAGATGACGTTCATGCTTAAACGATATACTGGAATGGTGATGTAAATTAAAAATATGCTAAAATGGGTGCAAAAGATAATTCAGCAGCTGACGACTCTCCCGCTGAATGTTGGAGCACAAAAGGGCTAATTTTTTAGTCCTGCGTAATTAGGTGGCAGGGACCTTTTATGTTTACACTTTTGCGGTACATTTACACTTTTGTGCAAAAATGGGTCCAGCCGGCTAATTTTCCTTATTTGCACAGCAGAGTGCAAAAGGGGAGGGTGAAAAGGTGGCATACAAGCTTGTACGTTGCCCTTTTGCAGTCTGTCGTGCAAATGAAGTAAACACCGTCTGCGATTTACGCATGGCAGGTGGCCTTTACATTGGATTCCTATGAAGACTGCCAGCTTTGTGCTGGTGCAAACAGCAGACCAACGGCATCGGAATCCACAGAATGTGAACAAGCATGAAAATCCACGCTGGCACAAATGCTGTGGTATTTGTATGGCGGAGAGGAACGTAATGGCGGAACCATAAGTTACAATCCGCCCCTCCCTGCTGCCAGCTAAATGAATTAAAATGGACATGATGTAAATGAAAGGCATATCAGCCATTCACAAGGCTTTTACGCCTTTCATTTACGTTATTCCCAGACCGACATGAGCGTCATTTTGTTTTCCCGCTACAATGTCTTCTGTAATTCGGTGAGCAGACTGCTCATTTGACCTGGCCTAGGATTTGGGAAGGCCTGGGTAGAATGTAGAGCTCGTTGGTGCTCTAAGGGCCGGACCGGCCTCGCTTCTCTTCCTCACCATTCGGGGGTAGTGCTGATAGTTCTGTTCACTCACCCAGGAACAACGCGGATATGACTGTTGCTGCTGCTGGCCGCTGCAGGAATATAGACATCATTTTCAGCCTGTGTCTGGAACTCAGTAAGTATTACAGAGTGATATTGCATTGCAGTTCCTGAAGGCTTAAAGCTTGGTGAGTGTCACTTTAGCTCTGACCCGCGCAGTGATGGACTGCACTGAAACCTGAGATGGAGGTGTGACTCGGTGGCTTCATCGAGTTTCATGGAGCTATGGAACAGTTCAAAGAATATAAGCCCTGCTACTCACAGGAGCATGTGCTAGTATGCCTGAGCACTCTCAGATCACCAGAAAGTCAGCTGGGCAGCCAGCTCAAAATCCCATTTTCCGTATTCTGAGCACATCCATTAGTCCCTTTGGTGGTGGTGTTCCCTTTACAGTGGGAATGCTCTTTGTGACGAAGTCCCTTGCCTGTCGCTGAGAACTCGCTGGGGGGGGGGTGGTCAATGTGGCGGGGTACCTCTCCAAGCTAGTGAATGTTGTGCCCAGTGGAGGTTAATGGCGGATCCCCACCCACTTCTAAACCCCAGAATCCCTGCATTAAGGTATGGGGCAGACACAAGATGTGAAATCCCCCCATCAACCCTAATAGTGGGCAGGGTCATGAGAATTCTTCCTTCAACCCTCCTTGCCAGTGACCAGAATAGAGAGGGGAGGAAGCTAATGCCCTTTACAGAACCTCCTCTGCATGAGGTGCATGATTTCAGAGAGTTATTCAAGCTCCAGAGGAAGACCCAGAATTCCAACACAGGAATGGAAGCCAAATGTTACACTCATTTATAATCCCTGACAAGTGAGGAAATAAAATTCCTCCTGCAGCATGCGTCTTGAGAAATCAAAGTCCATTGTGACTAACACTACTGCAGCCTTTGGAAATTGTTACAAAGTAGCAACTGAACCTTGTGCAAATTATTCCTGCGGAATGTGCACAAAAGAAAATATACAGACACTATTCAATCTGTATTTCTGGGGTTAGACACTTGTGACAGAGGAGAACTGAGCATGGCAAACAAATTCCTGTGCTTACCGAGATGCTATCAGAACTAAGGGACCCAGCCTCACACTGGCAATAACCCCAGGCTTTGGAAGGGAAAGGAGAGGGAGTACAGAACTGCTTATAGACCATCTGAAATGTATGATGGTGACAGCCTTCATGTAAACGTAGGCCAGTTTCCTTAAAAGCACATGACCCTGAACTCAGGGTCCAATCACAGTCAAGCTCATCGCTCAGTACACAGGTGTCTTCAATAATGGATAGCACCGCCCCAGGGGAGGAAAGACCCTGTGGTAAAGTGCAGCCAGCTCAGTCTGGTAGGGGGGGGTGTCAAGTAGGGGTTAGAGGAAGGCGTTTGTTGGAGAGTGGTGAGAATCAGAGGAGTACTTCGAGGAGAGCAGGAGGAACCAGCTACAGGCCAGGAGATAGCATGAAGAAAGTTGGGACGTTGGAACAGGAGAGAGGTGATATCAGGAGGAGGAGATGGGTTGGGGAGTGGAAGAGGTTGGAGAAGTATAGAAGTGTGATCAAGAGGAGTAGAAATATTGGGTATTTTGAGAAAGAGAGAAGGCGTCATTCAGATGAAGAGAGCTGTGGGAGTCGAACTACAAGAGAGAAAAATAGGGAAAAGGGCCAGAGGGAGAGGTGCACCATCTGGACTAGAGAAGGAATGCGTACCCTAGAGCTGAGGCATCCCGAGCACGTAATATCAGGGAGGTTCCGGTGAGCCAATTCGTTCAAGGGCAGAACTTAGCTAAGGCATGAGAATTTGAATTGATTGAAGAACAGCTGTTACCAATGAATTGTGCAACTTTTAATAGGAGGGGTTTGCCCTACCCGCATAGGTAATATGGGATTTGGGTATAGTAACTAGTATGTACTACGGCTTATTACTGTATTTTCCTCTGTTTTGTTGAGTTCTTGATCATTTTGATTGATTGTTTGTTGTGTTCTTTTCTCTTCTCTTTTTCGGTTTGCATTATTATTTTTTTTTGGGAGTATTTAGGTGGAGGAGATTCTGTTTAATGTATTGTAAGTGCCTTATGGTTGTGCATACAGCGCATGTGCTTATTTGAAGAGTTTTGCCTTAAGGTCCCTTTAGAGGAAATGAATTTTGGTGAGGCGAGCAAAATGATTGTATGATTTCCATGTATATAATAGGTTTTAGATGTATTTTTATGATGATCAAATTTTGTAAAGGTGTAAAGTAAATTTACTACCAAAACAATAAAAGATTTTTATAAAAAAAAAATTTAAAAAAAAATAAGGCGTGAGAATTTACAAGCGGGTACAATCCCACTGAGGGTCAGAGCAGAGAGCTTAAGTGATAGAGGACCAGCAAGGAAGTGTTCCAAGGACCAGGATGCTAGAGTAGGGAGGATGTCAAACAACAGAGAGCACCCCAAAGTCCAGGGGAGTGAGGCACTTCTGAAAAACCTTGCCCAATGCCTGGCCTTGCTGAAGGAGACCAGTGCACTCACCCAACCCCAGCAAATACTGAGATCCACAAACCCAACTGACCAGAGATTGGGAACCCCACGAAACCTGCAACACAGAAATACTTTTTTGTTCTTTTATTATTGTGCATATGGGTAAAAAGAACAAAACTTTATAGCACATGTTAAAATTCAGTTAAGAGAAATTCAATTAATACAGATAAACCTTTAAAGAAACAATTCATCTATGCAATCCAGAACATGTTTAAAATAATATGAGAGAACATAACAGCATCAATGTAACTAAAATAAGATATCTAAATTAAGGTTCCCGAAGAAACATCAACAACAGATGTGCCTAAACTTTACATTATTTCTCTTTACCCAAATATAAAAGGCAGCTGCTGTTATCACAAGGGATTCAGCGCCAACTATACTCCCAGAGAATTTATCAGTTTCGATGAACTCGAGGGAAGGTTCAGTATCTGCAGATCCCTTCAAATATACATTTTACAGCTGAGAACATCCAGTCAAAATATGACGGGAAGTTATATGATATTTTATTTGTATCGCGCTCGTTTATTTGTATCGCGCTCGTACACAAGTGTTTCAATGTCAATCGTACATGATCAGCAAAGCCTATCTTTACGTTGGATTTTTTGCCATCTTCCTAGATGCTCTTAGGTGGCAAGGATGTTAAAATATAAATAGATGATAAATCTTCTTAAATTAACAGTTTGGGACCACCATGATACCTGCAACACAGAGATAACGACATGGTTATCACACCGACTGGCAAGCACGGAAGAAAGGCCACCTCCATACCTGGAACTGTTGTAAGAGACTCTCCTGAATGAAGGCATTGTTTGTTCTACTTGTTAGATAATTCAGTCTCCATCACTGCAATTCCAGCTTGCTTTAGCCTACTCTCTGTGCATCCTACATGGCTAGCTGGGGAAGGACCTCAGCTACAAACCTATGGTGAGGGCTGCACAACCAATAACCACCAGGTTAAGTGTTTAGTATCACAGTCAACACAAACATAGTCTCCAGTATTTCTTTACAAATTTTACGTTGCAACTTAAAAAACAACAGGACCCATTTAATAATTGTTGATAGCAGATGCCAATAGCCAATGCATTTCAGACCAGCGTGGTCCTTCATCAGGGAAACATCTATTATAGTGCTCAATTTCAAGAATGCGCATATACATCAATAGTGCATGAAGGACACGCATGGCAGCGATTCCAAGGAACAAATAGTAGAACATGACGTAAATATCATTGTGATCATTGTAATGTTGTAATACTGATGGTAGTTTACGTTACTATATGCCCTAGCGCATTTCTTGAGTTGATTGCTTATCTTCTTGCTCGCCTATGAAGGATACAGCATTGTCCTTTTTAGTATGTACTCTAGGGGACATTTTTTGAGGCACCTACATGTTCTTTTCCATCTATCATCGTTTTTCGTTTTCCATCTATGATCTTTATTCCTTTACTATGATGGTCTATAGTCATGCTTCATGTTTTTAGTGCAGATTACTGTAGTCACCGTTTATTTCGCCTTTGAGGATTCCATGTGGACTTTGAGAAACCTTTACTATCTTTACCACACCTTGCAAGCCTTAAAGCTGTTTGATGGCCGCCGTGTTGCATGTTTTCTACACTTTTAATTGGCCTGATGTTTTGGACATTTCTACATAGCGTAGAGTATCTTCGTTACTTCTGTATATTTTCATTGGCTCGTACACACAATATATATAGTACACTCTGCGGTTGGTTATGTTCACCGATTTACTTAATTTCCATAATCAGCTTCTATGATTGGCTCAGCTGCCGAGCATTGGCACATACTTGCCATGCTGGTCACATGACGCGTGTCACATAAGGGTACGTGCGTATTTGCTGGTCAGCTTTGCTGTACACAGCAGAACTAGCCTCTTTGCTCTCGAAGTAGAACGGTTCACAAGGTTTGTAGCCACACAGCTCCTTATTCATTGATATCATTTTCAGTTCCAAAGAAGAGTGGATATTAATGGTTTCCGTTCCGTCATTTTTGATAGGAGTTTGATGTCCTTCATATGCAGTATTGAATTTCTCAGCAGGAGCTATCTTTTTACCTACACTTCTCACGCGTGGTTCGTTAGGCACTTTGGCACATAAGTGACCACCCCAATGTTCTGTTCATTGTGCATTTTAGGAGTTTGCGCCCTTCATACGCAGCACTGGCTTTTTCGAGAGACTGTTTGCTTTTAAGCAGGAGGTATCCCTCGTCCACATTTTTCACATGTGTTTTCAATGGTACTTTAGCACCAGATTGATTATGCTTTGGTTTATCGTGACTTAGATCTGGGATGAAGATTCTTAAATTGTGGCCATTTTGTTCACAACATGCTGGAGCAGGTTAGAAACCTCATTGATGCACTCTACTTAACTCAGTCTATCATGTTCGCTTTCTTTTGCAGTTCTCTTTTTTTCTTGCCAGTAGTTGGTCCAAATGGCAAGAGCAATGATCTACACAATATGCATATATGATAGCGCTTTAGCATCTGGCATGTGGTTTATTTCAACACTAATACACATTAAAAAGTGTTTCTGATCAGCACCATTAGAACTACTATTTCTAATTGCTTACGGTAGAAAAAAGGTTTTTATGTGTTTTGAGAATACTGCATCGAACAGCACAAGATATTTTGTGTTACTTCATGTCAATGTGCATAACAATATTGTTCACTGCTTATTGTGAGATGTAAAAGGAGACTGACAAGGAGGGGTTATCTTGTGGGCTACACACCTTTATTAAATCAATAAAGAAACCCATCTCTCCCTATTTCGAAGGGGCTTGCCCTGCCTCAACCTAGGAAAGCCTTGGTGAATTATCAGAATGTCTGTCAAAATGAAATGTTCTCCGTCATCTGTCAGAAACCAATTAATCTAACCAACAATATAAACATAAGTCTTTAACTAAAGTGACGTTCCTGTTTCCTTCGCCAGGAGAATGTCTCCCTTCTCCTGGTGTCTTGCTTCCGTCTTACAGTAGAAGTAATTCCATTAATGTTCCATCACAAAGGACCAGGGGAATGACTCCCTTCTCATGTTCCTTCTATCAAAGTTCTCCACAGTGGTCTTTAACTTCTTCCAGTAAGTAGAAAAACTCATAACTTTATTTGACTTCCATTTACCACTCTGATGAGGGAGATGGCTCCAATTCCACTCTATTTGGGCAGCAGCATTCGGTAGACCACTGTAGTGAGGGTGATGACTCCTTACACAGTCTGTTTGAGCAGTGCTGTTTGGCTAACCTCTGCGACGAGGGCTCACCACTGCGACAAGGGAGATGATATCTGATACACTCTGCTTGAGCAGTGGTGTTCAGCTGACCACTGCGACGAGGGAGATAACGCCTGATACACTCTGACTCCTTGATTTGGCTTCCCGGACCCCTCCCGTTCTTCCCCCGTTCCTGTTCCCTTGTTCTCTGTTGGGACACGGCTCTGGTGCTTGCCGGGGTTGCAGGTTCCTCACTCTGCGATTTCCGACCCTGCGCGGCTCTGCGGCAGGCTCCGGCTGGTGGTCTCAGCACTGTTTCCAGATCTCCTGCCCCACCTTTCTGCGGTCATGCCACAATCTCGATTGCGTCTTCCTTCTGGTGAGTCGGCTCACATCCGGCTCCCGGGATGTTGTAGCAGTGCCCCGTTCTTTGCGGCCTCAGCCTGGAGGGACAGCTTTCTCCACATCTGTTCCCCCGGTTTGGATATCCTGGCAGGACTTGCGTGCTGCTGGCTTCTGCGATGAGATCTCCAGTTTGTTCTTGCTTTCATCTTTATATTTTTGACACCGCCCTCGCTTAATGTCAACCCTATCTTGGAAAGTCTCTTTGACACTCTTCCTGCCTTCAGTGAGCCATCTCGTTGGAGTACTTGGCTGGTTTTGCATATGACTTCTCATGTTCTTCTTCATCCCAGTATGATCTACATTTGTCACCGGCGTAGCTTTACAATAACACTTGGTTCCACTGTCAATGATGGGAGAAAAGGGAGACCATGAGAGTAGGGGATTCTGTGACAGGGTTATAGAGAGGTTTTTCCACAGGTGGGCATCCTTATTCCTAGCAGGGAAGTCCTCTTCAATGAGGTTCTCCCGCATATTACTATTGGGTAGTGGCCTCTCCTCCCTAGCCTCATAGGAAAAGGCTCCCCTATAGGGAGAAGTAACAAGACCTGGTGAATCATCACATTATACAGGTTTTTGTAATTGATATTTTTCTTTTTGTTCCCTTTATGCGCTTGTCTTGCGTCGTTTTCTACTATTTATTCCTTGGGATCGCTGCCATGCATGTCCTTCATGCACTATTGATGTATATGCGCATTCTTGATATTGACCACTATAATAGAGATTTCCCTGACGATGGACCACACTGTTCCGGAATGCATTGCCTATTGGCATATGCTATCAACAATGATTAAATGGGTGACATCATTTTTACATTTAAATTGTGTCACATGACATTTGTAAAGAACTACTGAAGAATATGTTTTTGTTGACTGTGAGACTAATCACTTAACGGGCTGGTTATTGGGTATGCTGCCCGCACCGTAGGTTTGTAGTCAAGGTCCTTAACCAGATTGTTAGTTGAGTGTCAAGTGTGAGTCACTCTTTGAGGAGTTCAAATATTTGGTTAATATAGCAGTGCCTCTGTCATCCTACACAGCAACCCAGTCGCAATACTGATGCAACAGCAGTAGTAAGGTTAAGGTTAAGGTTAAATCAAACTTTACACAGGAAAAAGGTGAAATGATTTCCTCTGTAACATGTGTTCCCATCCACGAAAGTTCACCAAATTTGGCAGCTCACTGGTCTGCCTGAATGCAAATACTTCGTCTACGTTTCCATGACAAAATTGATTGCAGATAAAATTCAGCAAGGTGCTTTTAAAAGAGGCAAAAAATTGACTAAATAGTCAAAAATATTGCAAAAGTGTCAAATTCAGTTTTTCAAGCTTTTTGCCAAACACGGTGGCTTTCAGCTGAAGTATTGTACGCCGGAAATATTTTTTTTAAAAACACATTAGCCAAACTCTAGATGTTCACTATTTAAGGCTACATAATGTGATCGATATTTTTGAACATCTGTAGTAGTCACAAATTAATAATGTGCACATTTAAAAGAAATACTTAACATTTGCACGGTGTATCAAACAACACACAAAAGCACTCCACAGACATTTTATATGGTGCCTTTTCAAAAGACAAATGACAAACGACAAAATCGCACAGTGTGTTGGAAAATCTACAGGAACATCGCATGCACTAACCACAATTTGACGCATTTGTCCTGAGTTACCTAATCACAGAGAAGACTCAGAAGCACCCTCCCAGCACTCACACCCCACCCAAAACAACATTGCGAAACCAAATTTGATTCAACCAAAGGCATGCATCACATGCGCACGTATTAAACAATACATTCATAGCTCACACCCTACCCAAAGTTTCAGCAGTACAGTGCCATTTTGCAACACATTCATAGCCTACCAAAAAACAATCCTAACATGGAAATCACTCCTCTATCTTGTCCTTCATATACACCACAGTGTATATGAAGCAAAGACATTCAGAAGCCATGGTGGTTCCAATGAGCCAGTATGCTGAGCCGCAGGCAGGGGTGTTGCTAGGTCTGGAAAAGATCCTGGGCTACACTAATGTCGGGACTGTCGAGACTCAGGGCTAGTTAGTCTTTTGGTTGTAGCTCCGGGGCTTCTATCCCGGACTATAACCAAAAGATCCGGGGCTACAGCCCCCTCAGCGCCCCCTAGCAACGCCTCTGGCCAGAGGCCACATCCTCATTAAGCAATTAAAAGCATACACCCCAAAAGTAAATCATATGCCGGCAATGTCTTCTAGGTATATCAAGTCCTCTTGACGAAAGACTGGCTCACCAACATCCCTCCACCCCCACACAGCCACATCGATTAGGAGCACTGGCTCCATGACACAAACAGCAGACAAACATACCATCCTACCAACAATAGCATACTTCCGCCCCTTAAAAAAGATTCCGCACCCACTAATAGTATCACCATGTACACGCACGCAGACAACTCACAATCACACAGATTCCCATGCACAATCACACATTCCCATGCACAATCCACAAAGACACACAGACAAACATTTTTCAAACCCTGTGTTGGTAATCCTGGCCTGGACACATTTAGATAATGAAAAAGAATCTAAAGATGGAGGCATCTAAAGTCTAACATGCCTTAGCAACGTTGCTGTGGGTGAGACAGAGAATGAGAAATGAAAACAAGCAATATTGTTACACCAAATGAAATGTGAAATGAAAAAAAGAGAAAACTTCATTTGATTTTAGATTTAAATAACTGAACAGGCACCTGATAAAGACAACAAAGTGCCTTTATTTATTTGTTTATTTATGGGACATTTGTATGGTGCCTATACACAAATGCTTCCAGGCGTCACAAGACAAGATGGGGGGGGTTGGAGGGGAGAATGGGAATTCGAACACAAATGGTTATATTGGCTTTGTGACAATCCTACCGTGCAAGTGAATGACCAGGTGGTAAGAGAAAGGGATGAGGGGGTAGAGGGAGAAGTGCAGGAGTGGGGTGGTAAGTGCTGTGAGGGCCAATGGCGGCAACATGCCAGGGGAAGGATGGGGAGGGTGAGTGCGATGGACAGGGAGGACCAAGCTGGGATGCTCCGGGAAAGGGGTCCCGAAGGCAAAGGATGCTGGGGGTCTGGTAGGGAGTAGTCTGGTCCCTGTATGATTCTGAAGGGATCAAGACCCAGACGCAAGCGGCAGAGGGAGAAATTAGCACAGGAGGGGGAGAGGGAAGTAAGAGGAGAAAAGGACAGTCTTGTGAAGTTTCCAGAACTTAAGAAAATCCGGCTCAAGTCTGAGGAGGGGAGGGAGGCCGCTCCAGAGGGAGGAGGCAGCCGAGGAAAGGGATCTACCACCCACTCTCTGCTTGGAGAAACGTTTGACCTGCAGCAAGTTGAAACCAGAGGACCGAAGAACTCTGGCCGGGAGATATTTAGGGAAGGAAAGCTGGATGTAAAGAGGTCACAGGCCCCAGACAGACTTGTGGAAAATGCAAAGGGTCTTAAATTTGATCCTTGCGGTCACCACGAGCCAATGGAGAGATTTTAGGGCTGGAGAGATGTGGTCCCTGGGCATGAGGCCAAGGATAAGTCTTGTAGTTCTATTCTAGATTAGTTGAAGAGGGCGAAGGGATGAAAGAGGCAGCGTGAGGAAGAGGCTGTTTCAGTAGTCAAGTCTAGAGAAAACCAGGGCTATGGAGACGTTAAGCTTCTGGGGGAAAGGTAGAAAGCCCCTGAGGAGATGCAACTGAAAGCTGAACTTCTTGGCAAGGTCTGTGATGTGTGGAGAGCAAGTAAGAAAAGAGTCAAAGATGATCCAAAGGTTTTTTGCCTTACAAGTGGGTGAGAGGAGGGGACCCAGGGAGTCAGGCCAGAGAGTGGGGTGGGGCAAGGAGCAGGCATCCCAATGAGAAGGATCTCTGTCTTACTGGCATTAAGGCAGAGATCATTGGCAGAGCACCATGCCTGAATAGAAGTCAGGCAGTCTGGTATGAAGGAGGAGGCGCAGGAGGTAGAGGATGGCAGCGTAAAAGAGAGCAGTGTGTCGTCTGCATCACACTGGTAATGATAGGAGAAAGTAGAGATCAGGCGGGTCAGGTAGATGTTGAAGAGCCATGGTGATAGGATAGAGCACCTTGGGACGCCACAGGTAGAGAGTGAGGTGGAGGAGAAAAAGGGACACATTTGCACTTGGGAGGATCTGTTTGAACGGAAGGAGGTAAGCCACGCCAGTTCCTTGACCGTGATGCCCAGGGTATCATGGAGACGGTTTAGGAGGATGGAGTAGTTGACTGTGTCAAAGGCAGAAGAAAGATTGAGAATCAGAACAGAGGGAATGTGGTTATCGGTCAAAAATAACAAGAATAAAAATGCTGAATGTGTGTTTTTTGTGAATTCGAACTAGAAAAAATGACAAGTCACAAAATGCTGAACAATGAGAGCGTGGGTTTCGGGGGTTTGTCCCCCACACCCTTTGTTTGGCATTATGGGCTTCAGGGGTTACATGACATTGCAAGCGTGGGATAATAAAGTAAAAAAAAAAAAGAAAGAAAAAAAAAGAAGAAAGTACCCTGCAGCGCCATCTCCGACCCACGTTAGTGGTAGGGAACTGACACCGCAGGGACAGAGGGGAGTCGGCGACACACGCAGAAGTATGCTGCCGAAAAGGTAAATAGGGGGAAGGAGACGCGGGATACGGGAGAAAGTGATCTATATAATCACTGCGCAGTGCAGATTTCAAATTCGACATTTTCGGATTCGCATTTTTGCGCTGCACAGTAATCACACAGATCCAGGGACTGTTCGAGAGTAGGTCGTCACAGGTGTTCAGGAGAGCAGTTTTTGTGCCTGTGGCACCCCTGAAACGAGACTGGTGGTCATGGAGGTAGTCAGTCACTTCGGTTTGGAGGGTCAGTTGGGGATGCCCAGCTTCTCCATGAGGTTTCCCCAAAAAATGGTGATCGAGATAGGGCAATGGCTGGACAAGAAAGGTCAGCAGACAGCGTTTTTAGGAGAGGGTGTACAAGGCAGTGTTTAAGGGGTTAAGGGAAAGAGCCGTGGCAAATGAATGGTTGCAGAGGTCAGCCAAGGCTGGGGCAAGAGAGGCAATGTTGTCCTTCATGGATCTGGAGGAGCAGGGGCGCACCTGTTTAGGGGAGACTTTCATAGAGCGGACAACTCTAGGGATCTCGCCTGATGCAATGGGAGAGAAGGAGGAGAGTATGGAGAGGAGAGGGGCGCCAAGGGAGGCAAGAGAAGGGGGCTGTTGGGGGCAGATGACAGAGAGGACAGGATGTCCAGAGTTCTGGAGGAAAAGTGCGTGGCCCGTGCAGAACAGAGGGCCTGGGAGGGAGGAGGAAGAGAGGAGGAGACTGTGGTAGGATTGGGAAGTTCCTTGCAGATTTTAAAGAGTTCAGCCGTGTTGTTGGTTGGCTCCAGAGATGAGGGCTTGGACATGAGCCCTCTTCTTGAGATGGAGAGTCAATATTGCCTTTGCAGTAGGCGGCATGCCAGTTTGTCAGAGGATGAGCTAGATACCTGCCACTTCTGCTCTGCAGCTTTGCCCTTGCTTTCAAAGCAGGCAAGTCAGAGCCATACTAAGAGTTGCACTTGGAGGCAGGATTCATACAGATCCTCATGATGGGGGCAAGGATGTCCAGGGTGTTAGAGATAGACAGATGGAGGTTAGCTAGAACAGAGTCAGAAGGAGAGTGAAATGAATTGAGATTAGCTATGTTAAGCTGGTTGCCCCCTTCAGATTAGTGAGGGGACGCATGGGAGTGGACTGCCACCACACGGGGGGGGGGGCTGAGAGAGGGGATGGAGGAAGGAGGGGTGGAGGGAGAGGGGGGAAGTTGAACAGAGATGGGCGTTGTCTGTTAAGATGGAGGAGGTTGGGCTGAGAGCCCTAGGCCATGATAGTGCCATTATGATAGATATGAATGGTGCATTTGGAAGATGCAAAGTGAGCCAAGAGCACTTCCCATCTGGTGCCATCAGAAATGGGTGAGGAGGGGAAAGGGTAGAGGACAGAGACCATATTGGGGGTCCATATGTTAGAGGAAGGAACAGCAAAGAGAATGTCAGTGACAGTCTGTCTGGAGGAGGCATTGCTGTAGGGGGCTGCAATGGGCAGACCAGGGTTGGATCGCAGGAATGCCTTCTTAAGTTTCTTCCATCCAGACTTTGTGAGAGGGGGGATATGAGATGGAAAAGCAGTTAGAGAAGATAGGGGAAACTGAGAGCAACATGTGGGTGGAGCAGAGACAAGCCGGGGGGGGGGGGAGTTAGAGGATAGCAGCGGAGAGGGTCAGGAGTTCTGTGCAACATTAGAATCTCACCAGGCAGCCAAGCAGACAAAGGTCAGTGAGAAGACAAGCGGTTGCACTTCCTCCAGTTCTATACAACCTCTTTACAGCCCCCTTCTTTCATATGTTAGAAGAAAAACAGATCTGATTCTCAAATTATGCAGACGATTCGCAGTGCCTCATTCCCCCAACAGGGAATTATGAGAAGGACGCCATAGTGGTATCAGAGATATATGACCTGATATGTGAGGAGATGGACAGGAGTGGTATGGTTTTGAACCCTGGTAAGACCAAGCTCATGATAGTTGGATCTAGATATAGAGCCTCATTACACGGAATGTGGTAAACCATTGTGCTATTAGCACCATGGTTGCCGCCGGTACCATACCGGTACCACCATGGAGGAAAGGGGAATTACCACCCCATTCCAAGGTTGGCGGGGCGGTAATTCCCCCTTTCTCCATGGCCCTTCCCCATTCCCATTTTTGCCCCGTAGGGCTCAATGGGAATGGGGAAGGGGCTAATTACAGTACCGCAAATTGCGGTACCGTAATTAGCACCAAGGTCCCTTTGCGGGTCCCAACTTTAACGGCTGGTCTACACCAGCCGTTAAGGTCATGTCCCGCAAAGGGACCTCGTAGTAAGGTGGTAAGGGTTTACCGGTACCGGTGCCCTTACCGGTACCGGTAAACCCTTACCACGTACCGTGTAATGAGGCCAATAGACTTGCTAAACCCGCGCCAGAGTATGAATCTTTTTGTATTGCGGAGCATGCTATCCAAGTGAAGGAAAACATTTTGGGAATAACATTTGATCAGACTTTGAGTATGGCTGCTCATGTTTTCAGCATCGGCCTACTACATTAGGCTGCTGTCGTATATCCACCCATTCTTGTCTCATAAGGGCTGCAAAAACATTACTAGAGCCATTGGGCCTCATTACACGGAAGGCGGTAATCCAGGGTGCTATTAGCACCCTGGACCATGCCGGTAAATTACCGGCACCGCCTTGGCGGAAAGGGGATTTACCGCCCCATTCCAAGGTTGGAGGGGCGGTAAATCCCCTTTCCGCCATTGCCCTTCCCCATTCCCATTTCTGCCCCATAGGGCTCTATGGGAATGCTGAAGGCGCTAATTACGGCACCGCAATTTTGCGGTGCCGTAATTAGCTCCGAGGTCCCTTAGCGGGTTGGTACTTAACGCCTGCAAGAAGCAGGCGTTAATTCCTCCAACCCGCAAAGGGACCTCGTAGTACGGCGGTAAGGGTTAACGGTCACCGTTGCCATTAACGGTGACCGTTAACCCTTACCGCCGTCCGTGTAATGAGGCCCATTGTCTCTTCAAAAATTGATTATTGCGGTTCCCTTCTTATAGGAGTGAAAAGTACAGAATTAGTCAGACTCCAAGTTGTGCATAATAGCACGATTAGATCATGGGCTTACAAATATTTGCACATGTGTCAGAGATTAGAAGAAAGCTACATTGGCTACCTATTGCAGAGAGGATCGAGTTCAGGTTGCTTACCATTACGTATAGATCCCTTAATGGATCTTTTCCGGTATATATTGCCAATAGATTAAAAACTAAACACGTGGTACGCACCATGCGTTCAAATTGTGATAAAAATCTACAAGTGCCAAAAATGTCATTGGAGCTAGTTTGAAGGGGTGCCCTCTTGGGCGGCTGTCCCTAATTAAATGGAATCCCCTACCTTTAGTCTTAAGAAATTGGCCGACACTGGATGTGTTCAAGAACAAACTCAAAACACACCTATTTCAATAAAGTGATTGCTTAAGCGCCTATAATAGAATGGTGTGCCATTGATAGTATTCGGCACCTGTATGTCCCCGGGCCACTTTGGTTGCACCTAATAAATCATTTAAAGTAAAGTCAAGTAAAGAAATGGCCAGGTTCACAGATCATTAACAGATTGGAAAGCACACCCGGGTTTGATTTTTGCCAGGAAGCACTCGAGAGCAGTACAAATGGTGGATGCACAATTGGAAGCATACCTAAAATCTATTTTTTCCTGAAAGCTCTCAAAAGCAGTACAAAATGGTGGATGCACAGATGCACAGGTGGAAGTACCTCAGTGGGAGAGAGAGTTTTAGATAATAGGTTTTCTTTTTCTTTTGAAACAGGAAATTAACAATGCAGTAGAGAAGCAGTCAGTATGAGGCACACCACCATGCATAGTACAGTTGGTGTAGAGGTTAGGAGGTTAGATTAGGCAGGTAGGAAAGAAGCAGGCAAAATTTGAGCAGTCATAGTGTCCAAGGAAGGTGAATGGACCAATGCGATCCATTTTTCTTACCAGGGCAATTGAAGTCACGTCCAGGGGTCCAAGTCAGTGTGATTCCATGAGAGAGTTGCAGGGTAGCCGCACAGAGAGAGAGGGAAAGGGAGTGGGGCAATAAAAGAGGATTAAGAGGTTTGGGGTCATCAAAAGGGACTCTGGTGAGAACAGGTGCTAAAGGGAGCAAGAAAGGGGGATAAACAGTACTGGGGGCAACACAATCGGCCAAAGGAGGCTGGGGGTAATGGGGGACAAGAACAGGGGTAGAAGGAGGGAAGAACAAGTGCTAGTGGCAACACAGAAGGGCCAAGGGGACCAGTGGGAAACAATTGGCTAAATGAAGGATGATGGGGCAACAAAATGGGGCTAAATACGACTGGGTGGTCAAGAAAAGGGGCAAAACGGGCCTGGGGCAGCTAAAAGGCTAAGGGGTACCAAATGTTAGGGGGCAGTTAAAATGGTTAAGGGGCAGGAAAATGGGCTACATGGGCTAAAAGGGTTAAGGGGCAACAGAGGGGGCGAAATGGGACTGGGGATCAAGAAAAGTGGCACAATCGGTCTCAGGCAGCTAAAAGGGTTGAGCAACAAAAGGGGATAAAGGGTACTGGGAGGAGAAACAAAGGGGCTCACTTACCTTTTTGAATTTTTCGCTGCCTCATAGCACCACCAGGAAGCACTTCTGCCTGACTTCCTGTCTTGCCACCTGAATTCCTGTCCTGCCCCAGCAAATCAATAAGTGGGTGGGGTGAGACTGGCAGTCAGGCAGCCAGGACCGTAAAACAGACAGACTCACTCCTGTAAGTGTTGTCGAAACATTTACAGGAGCACGCCATTTTTTTTTTAATCTAAGGAGTGGGCAAGCACCCGATGGGGCTTGTGGCCAGCCTCTGCTTTAAGCAGTCACTGGCTCAAGAGGGGGGTCAGGCCAGAGCCCTACGTGGGGCTTGGGTCTGCAGGAGCCCCGCCAGGCTCGCCCAGCTCTAGGAAAAAGAGGTAGGAACGATGTTGGCGACGGACAGTGAAGACGCTGACGTTGCACAACCGAGAGAATGAGAAACGACATTCATATGCTGTCGTTTGGAGAACAATACAGAGCCACTAAGTGGTGCAGGCAAGCCCACACAACCACACAAAAGCCCCCTATATAACCAGCAACTAATAAAGGAAACCAATTCACCATCCCAAAAAGAACCTAATGAGAAACCTCATGAATCCGGGTTCCAAAATAGGAACATAAAACTGGAACTCCCAATACCACCCGGCTCATCATGTGGCGAGCCTGCATGGAAAAAGTGGGTTGGGATTAGCCACAATTTAAAGACTTTTCCTGGCAAGTGCATGCCCTGGTATGAAAGACAAGGGCAGATTGGGTAGGGAAAGATGACCACACAGTAAAGGAGGAGGAATATTTAACCAAGGGACATGAATCAGGAAGTATGGGTTATTTGGGTGAGGTCATCGGTGGAGGTGAAGGTAGACCAACAGATCAGGAGGAGGAAGAAGGCAGCTTATTGTATTGTATTGTATTTGTCATTTATATAGCGTCTTTTCCCCATTTGTATGGCTTCAATGCGCTTTGTGGTTGGAACGCCCTCGGGGGCCGTAGTCTATGTGTGCGAGATTAAGAGTTGATTTATAAGATGTGTGTGTGCATTTTGCAAAGTTAGGACTTAGGAGGGATGGCTAAGCTCCAGTAAGCAGCCCAGAGGTCAGGCATGTGGGCGGGTGATGTTGGTGGTTTAGTATAGAGTCCTAGTGCCAGATATTTGATGTGTGCCCAGCTAGATAAACATTTTTCTTAGGTTGTCGCTGTATACTAATGGCAGAGGTGTTGAGGTATGTGAGGGGTTTCAGCAAGGACGGCTGTGTGAGCTGATAGACCAGAACTGCATAGCCATAGCTACATTCTAAAGTGCATGGATGGCTGGCCGTGCCTGTGGCCTATGTCCACAGATGTGGTGCAAGGTATACATACTGTAAACTCAGCGTTAGTTCATCATCTATATCGTTTTTCTAGGTCCAACGCAATTTGCTGGTCTCGGCAGTTGTGGTCTCTCTAGATTGAAAGTCAGAGAAGGGGGAGAGGGTGCCACATGGACGTATACGCAATTTGCTGGTCTCGCCAGTTGTGCTCTCCCTAGATTGAAAGTATGAGAAGGGGCAGAGGGTGCCACAGGGATGGATATGTGATATACAATCGTCTGTTGGAGAGGCAGAGGGGCACATTTATCTTGGTGTGCCACTGCGGATGCTGCCGGCATCTGTGGTGGTTGGGGTGGATAGGTGTGTTGTGGGGTTGGACCAGAGTTTCTTTGCAAGTATTGACAGTATAGAATGCAGGAGGTTTCAAGAGGAGGAAGGGAAGAGCCAGGTTTTGAGGGCCTTTTTGAATGAGAAGTGATTGTCAATGATGCGGATGTGCAGGGACAGAGAGTTCCAGATGATCAGAAGCTTCGACGGAGAAGGAGGATCCACCGAGTCTGGTGAAGTTATAATGCAGGTAGGGTCGGACTGGGACAAGAAATAGGCCCGGTCACCCAAAAGAAAGCGGCCCACCCCTCGCCTCACAACCCTTGACCTCTGATGATATCACCGGAAGTGATGTCATTTGACCCCACCCCAAAGTGACATCCCAGGAAGCGATGAAACACAACCTTTCACCCGTTGACAAAACAGGAAGTGGCATCAAATAGCATTGTTCCTAAGTACACTAAATTACTGTGAATCCAAGCAGACGTCCAAGGCCAAATTATAATATGTTATTGTATAGCACTTAACGCTTAATCTCTTTTTTATAGAACAAATATGCATACAATATCATCCAACCTGTGTTGGTACTCATTTATGGACCTAAGAAGGATGAAAGGCTTTTTGAAAAACTAAATATTTTTTTCTTCCAAACTGGCCAAGGCATACCCAGAAACCAGCCCCCACTCCCCAGGGATGATTTCAGACCAGCCACGGGCCGAAAAGCCGAGGGGCCAATCCGTACCTGAATGCAGGACAACTAGGAGAAATGCTGTGCCACATCTGAGTGTCCTTGAGGGGTGGTAGAGAGTGAATTTGTCCTAGTGGAATTCCAGGCCAGTGTGGATGGCACGGTGAGTGATGCATATGGCTTTAAAGGTGGTGCGTAAACCAATAGGGGGCCAATGGATGGGCTGTGTTCTCTGGGAGGGAGGCTAATGTGCAGGCAGCAGTGCTTTGGATTCTTTGCAGTTTCCTTAGCTGAAACACCATTGTGCCTAGATAAAGGCAGTTTGCATAATCTAAGCAGGCGAGGATGATGAAGATGATGGCAGAGAAACAGTGAGATATGTGAGGTATAGGAAGATATGCCTCAGGGTGCGTCGGTGGAAGAAATAGGTTCTGGAGAAGGAGTTGATGTGTTTGGAGAGGGATAGATATGTGTCCAGTGTGCATCCAAGGTTTTTCACTGCAGGTGGAGGTTGCCGGGAAAGGGGAGGGGACTAGGAAGTGAGGCCAGTGGATAGGCTTGAGAAGGAGCACTGTTTTCCCGCTGAGTACGATTTCTGTTTTCCCAGGATTGAGGATGAGGTAGTTCATCGTCATCCAGTAGTCAATATCTGAGAGGTATGATAACAGATCTGGATGTTTGGAGCCTGGTGATTTTGGGGTTTTTAAGGAAGATCTGGGTGTTGTCTGCATAGTTGTAGCAGGTGAGAGATTGTGGGAGCAGATGAGTGCAGGGAGAGGGTTCAGATAGATGTTGAAGAGCAGGGGAGATAGGGAGGCTCCCTGTGGGACACCTTTTGGTACTGGTCGGAATGTAGAGGTGAAAGGGTGGAGGAGCATGATTTGCAAGTGATTAGGGATGAAAGGGGAGATCCACGTAAGGGCAGTGTCTTTGATTCCTAAATAGTGTACCATGTCCAAGAGAATGGTGTGGTCGATGGTATCAAAGGTGGCATAGGTCAAGGAGAATGAGCTCAGCACAGGCTTCTGCGTCCGCTGTTCTTTTTAGGTAATCCCAAATGGACATTAGGGCGGACTCTGTTCCTCTGAGCGATCTGGAGCTAGATTGGGCAGGGCCAAGAAGGTTGTTGGCTTCAGTGAAATGGCTGCGTTGCTTGTATGTTCTGCGGTCCATGAATTTGGCCATAAACCAGGTGTTGGAAATGGGCCGCTTGTTCTGGGGGAGGAGTGGATCGAGTGTAGGTTTTTTTAAGGAGGGGTTTGATGTAAGAGGCTATTAAGGCATCCTGGAAGGTTACTGATATTAGGCAGTGGTTAAGGATTGAGCAGCATGCGATACTGCTTGCACAGATTAAGGATAGGATGTTTTTGAGGAGGGTGGGCGGGCAAGGATCTTCAGGGGAACCTGATGGGTGGATTTGTGCTAGGAACGAGAGTAACTCCTGACGTAAGATCGGAGAGAAAGAGGCAAAGGTTTGTGTCGGGAGAGAGTTTGGATGGGGAGTTGGTGTTAATGGGCTGCAGCATTATTTCTAGTTTAGAGATGATGGCAGAGTGTCTGTTGATAACGATGCTGTGGAAGTGGCCTGATAAGGCATGGCATAGGGATTGGGAGTTGGGCGGGGGGGTAGAGCAGCTTGGAGAATTGAATTCAGAAATTATTCTATGCAGTCCCTTGCTTGGGTTGTGCGAGTTCAGGAGTCTGTTCCCATAGAATGCTTTCTTGGTTTTGATGATTTCCAATCTGTAGGCCCTTATTAGTTTTGCTACGGAAGATTGGTTCTGGGTGGTAGAGTTTGTTTGTTTGTTTGTTTGTTTGTTTGTTTTATTTATATAGCGCTCCAGACCCAGAGGTAACAGGGTGCTTTTTGACAGGTTACAGAAACAATATGCATATACTATACAGTTGTACATTTGTGCAATTTTAGACAAGTTACAGAAACAATATATATATAATTAGCAGTTATACATTTGTGCCATAAGTACAGTATATACAGTTTGCATTGTTATAGTTAGAGTGGGGCAGTGTTGTCAGGTGTAAGAAAAGGAAATGGTAGAGTTAATTTTTCTCCAGTAACCAGTCAATTACTTGTTGTCTGAAGGGTTGAAATGATTTGGTTGATTTAATGTTAAGTGGTAAGTTATTCCACAGTTGAGAGGTCAGGACCGTGAAGCTAGAACCTCCAGCTCTTTTTAAAGTAAATCTGGGCACTGTAAGGCATAGCGTGTTGGCCGATCTGGTAACCCTAGTAGCCGATTTTAAGGTGAATTTGTTGGTGAGATAAGGTGGGGCTAGGTGGTTTAAGGCTTTGTAGGTGAGGCATATAGTTTTTAGGTCAATTTTTTGTTGTATAGAGAGCCATTTACAGGATATTCTAGAGGTGGAGATGTGCTCTCGCCTGGGGATGTTTAGTGCTGCTCGTAGCGCGTTATTTTGGAGTACCTGTAGTTTGTTGATTACGGATTGGTTCACACCTAGGTAGAGGCTGTTGCAATAGTCCAGTTTGGACTGAATGAGAGCCCTAGCCAGTGTGAGACAGCTATTGGTGGATAGAAGCCCTGATCAATTTCCCAGTGTAGGCAGTGGCTGAGGCAGTCATATTGACTTGTTTGGCAAGGTTAGTATTAGCGTCAAGATAAAAGCCAAGGGTTTTCACATTTTTGAAAATGGGAATTGTGTTACCGTCAATGATGATGTTGTTGTAGTTAGAGCTGAGTTTATGCAGATTGTTGAGAGATCCGACAAGGAGAAGCTCAGTCTTCTCATCATTTAGGCAGAGGCCATGTGTGGCCATCCATGCCTGAATGATGGAGAAGATTTCATTTATCCTGAGGACATCAGCACTGTAGTTCCCTGAGATGGTGAGGAGTATCTGGGTGTCATCTGCGTAGTTGGTGTAGGTGACACCCAGATGGTCCAATATGTCAAACAGGGGCTTTGTAAAAATGTTGTACAGCGTGGGGGAAACATAAGAGTCTTGTGGGACACCACAGGTAATAGGAATGGGGTCTGCTGCTGCCGTTGATGAAAAAACACGCATGGTTCTGTTAGGCAGGAAGGATTGAATCCACATGAGAGCAGAGGAGGAGAAGTGCACTGCAGATGAGAGGTGGTTACAGAGTATTTTATGGTCAACCAGGTCGAAGGCCGCTGAGAGGTCTAGAAGGAGTAGGATGGCGGTGTTACCTTTATCTTTAATATCATCAATCTAACTTTTGAGGTCAACAAGAGCAGTTTCTGTTGAGGTCGAAAGCCAGATTGACGTATTCCTAGTAGTTGGTTGGTCTCTAGATAATCCTGAATTTGCAGGTAGGCAATTTGGTCAAGGATTTTTAGCAGAAAAGGAACCGTAGTGGTGGGTCTGTAATTGGTGAGAATGGCCGTGTCAAGTGATTGTTTTTTTAGCAGTGGGAGAACCCATGATTGTTTTAGGTTACTAGGTACTGAATTAGTGGAGAAGGATAGATTTATAAGTTTAGAGATAAAGAGGGAAAGATCTCTAGCTGCATCTTTAATGACCTGGGCAGGGCAGCTGTCCCCTTTGCAGTTGGTTTTAAGGAAGTTATGATTTTCTGGACTTCTGGTATGGTTACCTTTTTGAACATGAAGCCAGTGTTAATGTTAGTAGGAGGTGGTGTATTTGGACTGAAGGGATTAGTACTAGAGAGTTGTTGTCGTTTGTCCTCAATTTTAGTTTGGAGCCCTGTGATTTTGTTGGCAAGGGCATTCTGAATACTAGTGCACCAGGGTTTGTCTTTCACGCAAGTATCCGTAGGTGGGTTGGGATTTTCTAATTCCTTTAGAATAGTGAAGAGTTCTTTAGCACAGGAACTTGCCTGTTTTATTCTAACATTATAGGCGTTTTTCTTGGTCTGGATTATCTCCTTTTTGTAAAGGGAGGAGACAGTCATGAGATTTGTTTTATTTTCAGTTGATGGGGACGGTTTCCAGAGGGTTTCCAACTTTGATTTCTTTTTTCTCAGTATTTCGAGTTCAGGTGTGTACCAAGAATTCAGTTGAGCTCTAGGTTTACCTTTTCACAACTTTAGAGGGGCGATGGTGTCAATGGCGTTGGTCATGGCGTCATTGTACGTGTTGACCAGTAAGTCGAGGTCAGCCGTGGCTGGGAGTGTATTTAGATTAGGGAGGACCATGGGTATTAGGGTTTCCGCAGCAATGTTGCGCTTATTTCTGGTCGGACAGGCTGGTGCGTGGGGGAATTGTTTGAGATTAGGGTTGTTAATGTTAATATCAAGTGGTATGAGGTAGTGGTCAGTCTAGGCGAGAGGTTGGGGGGTATTGCAGGTGATATTGCAATTGAGGGCTGCAACCCAATCAATGATTCTACCTTTCTGATGAGTAGGTAGAGAGCTGAGTTGGGTGAAGTCGTGCTCAGCTAGAGCATTGGCCAAGGAGGATGCAGGGGTGTCGTTAGGATCACTATATCCTAAGTTAAAGTCACCAAGAATGATAATTTGTGCTGAGGGTTTTTCGGCTATTAAAGAGGTGATGTCTTCCTCAAAGGTACCAGGAGGACCTGGGGCTCTGTATATTAAATGAATGGTAATCGTACTCTTGGGGGTGGTTTGGAGTTTGACAGTGAGGTGCTCACATGATTTAAGTGGGGGGGTAACTGATGTGAGGTCTAATGAGGATTTAAATATGATTGCTACACCTCCTCCGCGAGCATTAGGTCTGTCAGCTCTGAGGATGGAGTATTTGTCGGGGACAGCTAAGGTTAGGTAGGGTCCTGCTGCCTCGTGTAACCACGGTTCTGTTAAGGCAAGGAAGTCGAGGTTTTCTGATAGGATGATATCAGCGACTTCTGTGGGGTGAGCAACAAGAGATCTGCCATTGAGTAGAGCTCCTTTTAAGGGGGGGCTTATGTTTGTTAGTGGCAGTGTCCTGATTGTTAGCCTTAGTTTTGAGAGTTGCAGAGGGCTTGGTGGACGTGATATGGAGTCTAGTGCCTAGTCTGCTGTTGCGGGTAGTGAGGTTAGGGTTGACTGAGGGGGGTAGCCTAGTGGTATGTTGTGTTTGAGGAGATTAAGATTGATGTTGGGGTAATCATCCTCTGTCAGGAATGGAGCATTAGGTCTGTGTTGGCTCAGAGGTCTATCTGAGATAGTGTTGGCTGATGTGTCAACTAAATGGTCACTAACTTTAGAAGTGTAGTGTGAGTGGCAACTATGAGGGAAAGGTGGTAGGGTAGGCAGGAAAGTTGTGGGGTAGGAGATGGGGTAGTGTCTTGAGCATCCGAGTTTGGCTAATCCATTACTGAAGGCGAAGTAACTATTACCGCTACATGGTACGTTATTATGTATGACACAGTAAGGGAGCATGATGAGCGTGAGCCAGGTGAGCATAGATGTAGCTACGGGGTGAGCTAAGTTGTAAAAGCTATGGTAGGCAAAGGCAATTTAGGCTAGGCACATACAGGTGGGCCCAGGTAATTGGTTCGACTAGACTATGTTTAGCAGGGTCAGGTTCAAATATACTGATGGCATGCAAAAATAGGCACAATAGAATTTGCTAGTGGCATAACAAATAGACAAAATCGAATTTTGATAGTGACATACAAGAATAGGCAGATTCGAATTATGTTAGAGTCAGAAAAATAAGCAGAATCAATTTTGATAATGGCAAGCAAAATAAGCAAATGCGCATTTAGCCAGCGGCATTCCAAAGTGGGCTAATTAGAATTTAGCTGGAGGCATGTAGTATAGGCAGAGTTTACCAGAATAGGTAGATTTGACTGTTCTACAGGCATGCAAGATAGGTAGTCAATAGTCTAATTGCAGTATTGGCAAATTCGTATCTATTAGTAAAGCTGGGTGTCACTGTGGCCATAGAGTGAGACATTGAGTGCTCATACAGGCATACAGCAGCGTTGTCAAACAGGGGTACATAGCAACCTAGAAGAGCAAGAATTTGGGCATCACAATTTTTGCCAGTTTTTAGGCATAATGCGGCAAAGACCTGAAGTTGTGGATATTAGGGAGTTGCATAGCGCAGTTAGGCATAGAATAGACTTAGCGCAGTAGGGTACCATGCAGTGAGTTGTTTTCCTCTAGGGCAAGTGTCAAGTTTGTAGTACATAGCTTGTGTACATAGGGGCTATAGAGTTAGCTGTGGCGGTAGATGAGTAGCAAGTCCAAGTGTGTGAGGCTTATGCTTGATGCAGTGAGAGCCAGTGGACAGTTTGTGTAGGCAGTTGTTCTGTGAAGAAATAACAGCACACTTACCCTGGATAGGTGGGGGGCGATGGCGAGGCAGGGGTCGTGGCCCTAGGCTCGACGGCTCAGACATGCTTGAGACAGGCAAAGGTGCCTTTGTTGTGTGCCTTAGTTCGTGGGCTGGCTCCAAGCCTGCCGGCTTGTGGTTGGCTACAAGTAATGGTGAGAAGCCAATCACATTGCTCGCAGTGCTGTGGGGCCGGGCAGGTAGTTGTAGAGAAGGTGGAAAACCTCGTGACTTCAAATGGTGGATGGATGCACTTGGAGTTGGATGCAGTTGGTCTCCTGTCCATTCCAGACGGTGCTTGTTTTTTTGTTGTTGCGATTTGAGGTTGGCAGTGTACCATCTGGGTGTGGGGCCTGATCTCTGAGGGTGCTGGTTTGTTGAGGTGAGAGGTACGAGGGCGTTAGAGAGCCAGTCGTTGAAAAGTTTGAAGGGGTTGGGGGGGGGGGCTTCCTGGAGGGAGAGTGCTGGGAGTGAGTTGGCTAGATCTGGGCTGATAACAAATTTGTTCCACAGTGGGGTGAGCGGTGTTGTGGTTGTTAGTGACCGGGTGTGGCCTTGGGTGCGGGCTGCGGTTGAGAGTGGTACGGAGAAGAAGACTGCTGAGTGATGTGTCCATGTTAAGCGACATGGAGGCAGTGTGGATATGATGTTTGTGGCGCTAAAGATCGCATGAAGGGTGTGGCCTCCAGTGTGGGTGGGCATAGAGATGTGTTGAGTCAGGTTATGGAGATTTGCGGAGATGGTTAGGTGCCGGTTTAGGAATTAAAGTTGTTCTGCAGTTTCAGTGTGTGTGTGGGGGTCGAATGAGTAAAACAGGTTAGTGTAAGAAGTGAATGATACTAGATGAAAGGAGGGTGTTTGTATAGTAGTGGGAGGAGAAGACTAGTAGTAATAGGAGGAGGGTAGCAGTGGGAGTTGGAAAGTAGTGTAGTGAAGTAAGGAAAGAAGCAGAGAGAGGAAGTAGGGAAGTGGAGTGGTAGACGTCATGATTTCAAAGGTTGCAGACAAGGAGTAGGAGGAGGGAAGCATTCAAAGGATGGAAGACTCGGCGAGGAGTAAATCAGAAGGTGATAGTAAGAGCAGAAAAAGAGGCGAGTGGGTGTGACTGAAAGAGCTAGAATCCAACAGAGTAAGTGCAAGGCACTATCCAAATCCCATTAGAACACCAACCTTATGTCAGAGTAGGGAAAGCTAGGAAGTCCATGATGGAGTATAGATAATCTGCATTTGGGGGACCATCAATAGTTGAAGATAGCTATTAGACAGTAAGGGCCTCATTACAAGTATGGAGGTAGCCATGGTGCTATTAGCGCCAGGGCTGCCTCCATATCGGGCTCCAATACCGGGTTCCTGCAATGAGGAATTACCGGGTCATTCGGACATTGGAGGACCCGGTAATTCCTCCATGCAGGAACCCATCCCCATTCCCATTTGAGCCCCCATAGGGCTCAATGGGAATTGGGGAGGGAGGTAATAACAGGCACATTACAAATGACCCGTTATTAGCTCCCTCTTCCCCTCGCGGGACCCGGAAAGGACGTCTAGTTTTAGGTCCCACAAAGGGAACCTCGTAATAGGCGCTCCGGTAATGAAGTGTGTCGGTCCCGTACCGGCACCCTTCATTACAGGAGCGCCACCCTTGTAATGAGGCCCTAGGGGTTAAAATTTGTTAGCACTAGCCAGGGATTATGGATGCTTAGGTTAGGAAGGAGGGTTGAGGGCAGATAAGAGACCAAGGAATGGCCCTAGCCCCGACAAAATACCAATAAATAGCTAGGAACCGTTACGTGCCATTCGTGACAACTTCTACAACAATTCACTCACCCAAACAACAGCATCAAAATAAAAAACACCAAGGGACTCTTTTTTGTGTTCCCCATAATTTGACGGCGTAGACTCGTTACGTGCCTTTTGCGCTGCAATTTTGCCACATTGTTCATTCATCACATGTGTGTTTCATACATCATTTGAGTCAGAGCCCGGGTCGTTTCCCATACTCGCTTCCTTCTCCGTTTTGAACCGTGTGTTAGGCTGGCAACAGGCACGAGTGCATCCTCTGCCCCTGATCACATGACCAGGTTACCTCACAACTTGCACTTGTTACACAGTCAAGGAGAGTTTGGCAACCTGGGCTCTAGTCTAATATTACATTTCTATACTCTCTATTTTTTAAAATAAACTTTACACTGCTACTCTGTGGTACCTGCAGCCTCACAGTGGCCTGGGATCATGATGGCGATGGCTCAGAAGAATATGCCAGTCATTTCGCACTGCGGTGCAATGGGTTGCTGGGGTACCCTGTGCCTTCTCACACTGACGTGACAATGTGACACAGTGTCCCCAAATACGGGTTGCATACACTGTTCTCTCAGAACTGTATGTGCGCTGTAATGCTTCGCGTTTGCTATGATATTGGGATTAAGCTCACAAATGTCAGCCATTACCGTTCTTTACTCTAAAGCCAACATTTCACACAAGTAACACCAGCATGCAGCAAATGATTTCACGTAACACGTGTACCCTGGCAGCCGCCTGGCAGACACGGGATACTTACTGCCACACAGCAAAGTCACCATGCAACACCCTCTGATGATTTCCATTACAATTCCCTGGACAGCCATAATGCTTAGCAGTGCTCTCTATGTGGGATAAGAAATCGAGGGGGGCCAAGCAAGATTGGGGGCGAGGCATACTTCGTTTCTGGCACTGCCACTGCCTCATAATCAAGTAGCCAAGGATCCTTTTAAAAAGGTGTGGACTATGCAATTAAAGGGGTGGCCTAACAGCCACAGGGGCCATTTTCTAACGGGTGGAGCGGTAAGCCATGGTGTAAAAACGAAGTGTAATGTGTTTATGAATATTTGACTACTCCGGGCGGCAGTATGCTGTGGCGCCCAAACGAAATACCCTAGCGACAATACAAGGGCAGCTTGTAAACTTTAGGAAACTAGCAGATAGGGAAATACAGTACTTCACTAGGCCGGCTTCAGCCAGGAAATATGGAGAGGGTGATAGACCTGGGACAATGTTGGCCAATTTGGTAAAGACAGAGAGTGGGCGGAATCACATAGTGCGAGTAAAGGACGAAAATCTGCAGGTAGTCTATACTGAGCAAGGGATTAATTAAGTGTTTACAAGCTTCTATACCTCACTGTTTTACGCACATGGACAAATAGATGAATGTGAATTGAGTGAACTATTGAATGACATTCCTTTGTCTATGTTGTTCCCTGAGGGAATAGCCCAATTGAATGCACCATTGACAGACACAGAACTCATGCGAGTGATTAGAGACCTACCCAGAAATAAAGCGCCTGGACCAGACAGGCTTCCCGCAAAATTCTATAGGGAATTCAACGCTCTGCTGGTACACTCATAATGGAAACTCTGGGAAGAATCCATCCACACTGGTCAGCTACCCTTATCTTTGCGGGAAGCAATAGTGATTATTTTACTTAAGCCAGGGAAGCCCATTGACGAGTGTGGATCATACAGGCCACTGTCATTAATGAATGTTGACACAAAAATGGATGCCAAAGCTTTAGCCAACAGACTGCTCCCTCTAATGCCTGCTTTGATCCATCAAGATCAAGCAGGATTTATTCCTGACAGGGCAACAACTCTAAACCTAAGACGGCTATTTAATGTTATGGCACGTATATCCCCAGAGGCAAACACAGTTGCGGTAGCCATAGAGGCCAAAAGACATTCCACATGGTTTCATGGCCCTTTCTATTTGCAGTTGTAGAGAAATGTGGGATGGGAATGTCTTTATAATTTACATTAAAGTATTGTATAAGAAACCCATGGCAGGTGTGCGCACAAACTGTACCCAATCCGCCTCATTTAAACTTGGCAGGGGAACCCGACAGGGATGTCCCCTATCGCCTCTGTTGTGTGCCCTGGTTATAGAACCAATGGCCGATTTCATCCGATCTCGGCCACCGACATAGGGGTATCCGAAATAGCAGGCGCTACAGAGCTTATTTCACTTTATGCAGACGACGTGCTACTATGCATTAGAGACCCAAAACACAATTTAGATCCAATAATACAAGACATTAACCGTATTGGTACATACTCTGGATTTATGGTAAATTATAGTAAATCGGACATTTTCCCCTGATCAATAAATACTTCCCGTCCTCAAACTCTGTCCCAGTTAGGGTGGGCCCCCGATAGGCTGAAATATCTAGGAGTGATGGTGTCTAGAGCTAAAGAAGCCCAGATCACTATACCTCTCTTCAAGATTATGCGCAGGCTAAGATGCATGTCTGGGCCTGTGTGTCAAAACCAGACAATCTTTGTCACAACCCCCTCTTTGCCTGAAGCCAATTTGCAGCCAAACTTTCCTCACAAGAGCACAGTCTGTAGGAGTATGAGAAAGCACCTAACAGCCTAGGGGCTTGAGTGAAAAGGCAGGAGCAGCAGCAACAGAGCTAGAGGAAACAACAATAACAGCTGTTTACTATTTTGATCAAAAGTACCAACCGTATCCGACACCACCCCCTATTTCCCACTCTTACCTGCTCCGTGAAGAACAAGACCCGAAACCTACTTGGCCACAACGAAGGAAATGGAATGAAGAACCAAATAAAGAAGGTCCAGGAGAAGTCCAGTAATCCCAACAGGAAAGGATTGATAACAGTTTGTGTCGTACTGCAGAGCGTCCAGGTAATTAGTGAAAAGGAGTGACCAAATAAGAAAACAGGAGAGCGTCCACAACAGTCACTCTTGTGTCCAAATGAAATAATCCTTGTGGTTCAGCAGAGCGTCCCAGGGTGCAGGTAAATGAGTCTGTGTATGGAGGTATGGAGGAGGGGGCAAAATAAACTAGGCTAGAAGGAGTAAAGGAATGGAAATGAAAGAGAGGAAAATACAGGTAAGGAGCGGGTCCAAGCGGGAGCGGGAGGTACTTGACCAGGTTTCAGAGCGATAACGCTGAGTTGCAGAGTTCCGGGGTAGCGACGTAACAGAACGGTAGGCAGTGCGAGTCCAGGTAACGTATGCCAGGTCAGGGGTAAGAGGAATCAATCCGAAGGAGCAGAATACCAGAAATCAGGGGCAGTTCAAAATGGGCAATCCGTAATAACAGGCCAAGGAGTCAAAACAGGTTCAAGAAACAAGATTGCAGAAAACGGACACTACAAAACTGGCTGTAGAACTCAGTTAAGGAGCACCGTTCTGTGTGCGCAGCAAGAATAAGTAATACTCGCATACAGACGTGAATGATGGTCCGTGCGTATCACCTGACCGTAGCGCCTGACGCGAGTTCTAACACAGAATGCTGGATGCTGCAGTCCACACAGAACCGCCGTGTTTTCGGCATTGAGCCAGACGCCAAGGAATCTTCCAAGTGATTGGAGGGGCCATTGCAAGTCTTTGTGACTTTAAATATGGTCGATTCACGACACTGTGTAACTATGTCCTTAGCGGGGAGACTGGCCTTAATAAAGATGGTATTATAGTACCCAAGATGTTGCATGCATTTGTGAATGTACCCATCTGCCAGGGAAAACATTTTTTACCAAGCTTCATGGAAATATGTCTGCGTTTTTGTGGCACGCGGGGGCGGTACGGAAAATATGGCTGGATATGGCCTTTCCATATGCTCTGGGGGGATTCAATGGGCCTAATATGGAAGTATCCTGGCTGGCAGCCCAAGCTCAACATGCTACATACTGGTACACTGTGGATACACCCCTGATGCATGTTAAACTTGAGTGAAAAGCAGCTGGTGGGGCGGAACTAATGATGCTAGTACTTGACAGATCCTATAAGGATGACTGCCAATATGACCCGATGCGGTGTGCGCTGGAAGCATGGAAGTTAATATATGTCAGATTAAAGGTTGAGACCCCATATTATTGCTGGCTCCCGCTGTGGAATTATCCTTAGGTACCTCCCCTGAAATACTTGGCAATTAAACAAAGATGGGAACACCCAGGGGGTATCAGACTATTGGGGACTTGTTTTAAGAGGGTGAATATATGTCGCTAGATTACTGTAAAATCAAACACGTAATCTTGCCGACGGACGTACTACATTACAGAATCTGAGCCGCAGTACATAATAAATGGCCTAATTACCCAAAAGAAACCCTTGAAACTAAAATATTGCCACCGCGTATTAGCAACCCTATATAAGGAGGTTCTGGGCTTTTCTCCCAGAGGACTGGACTGTTCACAGGATAAATGGAATCCAGAGTTAAATGTGACAGTAACACATAGGCAACGGTCAGAAATGTGTACATTTACTACAGTAGTGTCTGTGAATATGCGTTTAAAGCTGATTCAATACAAAATATTGCATATGTTACACTATACGCGCCTCAGACTCTCAAAAATATATTCAGACTGTGACGGGCAATGCCTGAGATGTAGAGTACAAGATGCGGGCATATTACACATGCTACCAAGTTGTCCGGCTTTGCGACATTATTGGGACTCAATATACACCGCCTTGTCTAGCATGATAGGTAGCCAGATACTGGTGTCTCCATTGTCAGCTATGTTTGGTCTGTGGCAAGGAAAGATGGACAAAAAAACGAAGATCCCTCCTGAATATTGGATGTGTGGTTGCAAATAAGTGGAAAACAAACAAATGGAAATCCCGAAATGCACGGTCCTTTAGTGAATGGCTTAAGGAGTTAACATGGGTTAATGTCTCTGAGAAATAATATATACTGAGACTGCCCCACGTGATCAGACCAAAGGATGTCTGGGGTGAATTTAGAGACTACCTGGCTAAAGATGAAACGTAGGGAAAACAATAGTGCTCTGGTAGTGATAGTGAGAAAATGAAATGATGACTGCATTTATGTATCAAGTACTCGATCGTAAATTTGTTTGCTGATCAACTGTAACTGTATGGTCATGTTATGCTGAACTTAAATAAAAGTGTTAAAAAGAAAATTCAACAGTGATCCAACAAATGATACAATGCGTGAAGCATGTATAATGATACACAAGTAGCATGGAATTGGTTTGCTAGATAATGAGGAAAGAGAATTTCTAATGAACTCGGCCAAAAGAATGGCAGCACTTTATTTTTGACCAAAAGTTCACAAACACTTTGATCGAATTCCTGAGGTGATACCTATTATGTCTGGTATTGGTTGGTAACTGAACCCATATCAACATTCATAGACACACCTTTGAGATAATTTGTTTTCAAACTAGAGTCATATACTAGGCACTCAATGCATATTTTAGACATCTTAAGCTTTTTTGACCGGCAACAGGATTACATATTAGTGACCTGTGATGTAAAAGCCCTGTGCACTTCTATCAGACATAATCTAGTGCACCCAGTCAAAATAATATTGAGAGCCATGTGATTATCTGTTAGAGATTCATAGATGATATTCCCGTCATCTGGGAGGGAAATGCAACAGAATTGGAGCTATTCTCTGACAAACTCAATAACAATTCCTTCCATATTGAGTTCACTTGTACACACTGCGCAGAAAGAATCATGTTTTTGGACATAGCAATCAAGATTATTGACAACAAGGTAGAAAGCATATTGTTAACCAATGGAAGCGAATTCTGTCTTACATGCCACTCGTGGACACAAATACAGTGGGCCTCATTACAACCCTGGCGTGGGACCATGGTGCTATTAGCACCATGGTCCATGCCGGATTCCGCCACGGTGGATGGCGGATTTACCGCCCCATTCCAAGGTTGGCGGGGCGGTAAATCCCCATTCACCATTGCCCCTTCGCCATTCCCATTTTTGCCCCATAGGGCTCAATGGGGATGGGGAAGGCGCTAATTACGGCCGTAATTAGCACCAAGGTCGCTTAGCGCCTTGGACTTTAACGCCTGCAAAAAGCAGGCGTTAAAGTGTGAATCTGGCGTTAAGGGTTTAACGGCGCCGCAGCCTTTTACGGTGCCGTTAACCCCTTAACGCCAGGGTTGTAATGAGGCCCAGTGTCTTTAAGAATATACTTAAAGGTGAAATGTTGAGAGCCAGACAAAACTGTGGCAAAGATGATGTTTTTGAACAAGAGGTTACCCATATTTCACGCAGATTCAGACATAGGGTCTATAATGAGAGTCATGAGGAATGCATTATCAACATGACAACAGATACAGATGTGGTTAGATTCATCACCCGGTTTTCAGCTCAAAACAAAGATGTATATGGAATTTTGAATAAACATTGGAATTTTTTCAGGGTGGATAAGGACTTAATACTTTAGGGACAAACCAGACCTAGTACGTATGAATGCACAGTCAATAGGGCATAAGGTAAGTCCAAACTTTTTAGACAACTGATCTGGGCCATCTCAAAACACGTGGCTTAGAAGGTATCTTCAAATGTGGCACTTGCAGAATGTGTGATCATGCTTTAGACAAAGTGGCTGTGATTAAGACTTACACCAACAAAATCATTATCATCAAGTGTTTCATAAATTGCAAATCCAAATTCATGATTTATCTCATCATCTGCCTGTGCAATAGATATTACATAGGCAACACCAAACAAGAACGGAGATGTAGTATTTAAGAACATTTGTATGCAAT